>NW_027362765.1:459633815-462133815 GCF_046119375.1 Phyllobates terribilis
CAGGGTGGTCAAACCAGTGGCGGATCTGTTTACTTGGTTTTTAATGTTTAAATGTCCGACTACGCCACCCGTGGATTGCGGTCACTGAGAACTGCCGCTGCGGGGCAGACCACTGAGGCTGATGTTGTGTACGCAGCAGAGGGTAGTATAACTCCCCACGGGAGGAATCATAGAATCATAGAATGGTAGAGTTGGAGGGGACCTCCTGGGTCATCTGGTCCAACCCCCTGCTCAAAGCAGGATTCACAAAATCATCTCAGACAGATTTCTGTCCAGCCTCTCTTTGAAGACGTCCATTGAAGGGGAACTCACCACCTCTCGTGGCAGCCTGTTCCACTCATTAATCACCCTAACTGTCAAAAAGTTTTTTCTAATATCTAATCTGTGTCTCCTCCCATTTAGTTTCATCCCATTGCTTCTAGTCTTTCCTTGTGCAAATGAGAATAAAGATGATCCTTCTACAATGTGACAGCCCTTGACATATTTGTAGACAGCTATTAAGTCTCCTCTCAGTCTTTTTTGCAAGCTAAACATTCCCAAATCCTGCAACCGTTCCTCATAGGACATGGTTTGCAGACCAGTCACCATTCTGGTCGCTCTTCTCTGAACTTGCTCCAGTTTGTCTATGTATTTTTTAAAATGTGGTGTCCAAAACTGTACACAGTATTCCAGATGAGGTCTGACCAAAGAGGAGTAAAGACCGATAATGACTTCACGTGATCTAGACTGTATGCTTCTGTTAATACATCCCAGAATTGTATTTGCCTTTTTTGCTGCTGCATCACACTGTTGACTCATGTTCAGTCTATGATCTATTAGTATACCTAAGTCTTTTTCACATGTACTGTTGCTTAGCTCTATTCCTCCCATTCTGTATATGCTTTTTTCATTTTTATTGCCCAGATGTAGTACTTTGCATTTTTCCCTGTTAAAAACCATTCTGTTGGTTGCTGCCCACTGCTCCAGTTTATTTAGGTCTTTTTGAATCCTCTCTCTCTCTTCTCTAGTATTAGCTATCCCTCCTAGCTTTGTGTCATCTGCAAATTTAATCAGTTTACCCTCAATTCCTTCATCTAAATCATTGATAAAGATGTTGAACAATACAGGTCCCAGGACGGAGCCCTGTGGTACCCCACTTGAGACATTCATCCAGCTGGATGTGAAGCCATTAACAACCACCCTTTGAGTCCGATCACTAAGCCAGTTATGAATCCACCTAACAGTTGCCTGGTCCATTGCATACTTGGTCATTTTTTCAATAAGGATGGTGTGAGATACTTTGTCAAATGCTTTGCTGAAGTCAAGATATACTATATCTACAGCATTTCCCTGATCCACCCAGTCAGTGATTTTGTCATAGAAGGAAATTAAGTTAGTCTGACATGACTTGTTAGTTACAAACCCATGCTGACTCTGGTTAATCACTTCATTCTTATCCAGGTACTTACATACATGTTGTTTAATAATTTGTTCAAAGATATTTCCTGGTATAGAAGTCAGACTCACCGGCCTATAGTTACCTGGGTCCACCTTCTTCCCCTTTTTGAAGATAGGAACAACATTTGCTCTTCTCCAGTCTTCTGGGACTTCTCCTGTTCTCCAAGAATTTTCAAAGATTATGGAGAGTGGTTCTAAAATTTCTTCTACGATCTCCTTCAGTACTCTGGGGTGTAATTCATCTGGACCTGGAGACTTGAACTCATTTATGTTAGCTAAATATTCCCTCACAATCTTTCTGTTTACAGATAACTTGGATTCCTCTATTCCTTTAAAAGGACAGTGAATATCAGCTGATGTTACATTTTCTTTCTGAGAGAAAACAGATGCAAAATAGGAGTTAAAAAGTTCGGCCTTCTCAACATCCTCTCTTACCATTTCTCCATTTTCATCCTGTAAAAATCCTATAGCATCTTTGACTTTTCTTTTACTTTTGACATACCCCCAAAATCCTTTTTTATTGCTTTTGACATCTCTTGCAAGCCTTAATTCATTGTAAGCTTTAGCTAACCTGATACGTGCCCTGCAGGATCTGCAGACTGCATTATAATCTTCTTTAGATATGCCTCCCTCTTTCCATTTAATAAACATTTCTTTCTTTTTAGCATGTGTTTAAGTTCTGTGTTCATCCATCCTGGTTTCCTTAAATGCTTCCCATTCTTCCTACTTTTCGGGATTGTTAACGATTGTGCTTTGAGAATCTCATTTTTAAAAATTTCCCATCCTTCCTGGACATTTTTGTCCTTAAGGACATCCAGCCATTGGATCCCTCCTATTCTCTTTCTGAGTCTCTTAAAATCTGCCTTTCTAAAATCTAACCTTGAAGTTTGAGTCTTCACATGTCTTCCTCCTCTAGTTATCCAAAATTCTATAATAGCATAATCGCTGCCTCCTAGGGTCCCAGCCACCTTTACCTCCTCAACCATTTCCTCCCTGTTTATAAGGATTAGATCCAAAGTAGCAGATCCCCTTGTTTTCTCCCCTACCTTTTGGAAGATAAAGTTGTCAGCAAGAGAGGATAAGAATTTGCTTGACCTGTTAGTTTTACTTGAGAGAGATTCCCAACAAATGTCTGGATAGTTGAAATCTCCCATGACCACTACGTCATATTTTTTGGAGAACTTGGTCATTTGATACATAAAGAGTTCATCCATATCTTCAGCTTGCCCAGGTGGCCTGTAGTAAATGCCTACAATGGTGTCCTTTCCGTTGTTCTCTCCTTGTATTCTTACCCAAACAGTTTCCACAGAACTCCCAGTCTCTGAAGCTTCAATCTCTGTGCAGATAAACGCTTTTCTAACATACAATGCAACACCTCCTCCTCGTTTATCAAGTCTGTTTCTTGCAAATAAGTTGTATCCTTTTAGCCTTTTATTCCAATCATGTGTATCGTCCCACCAAGTTTCAGTGATTCCAATGACATCATATTCCTTTTCCTGCATTAGTAGTTCCAATTCTCCTTGTTTGTTGCCCATGCTTTGTGCATTTGTATAAAAACATTTTAGTTTGTGATTGGTTTCTCTTCCTCCCATATTTTTATTATTTAAATTGTTTTGTCTTTGTTCTTCCTTTCCACTTCCAGTAGCAGAGATCTCAATAGTATTTGTCAGCTGTATGGCTTTTTCTGGCCTTTTGCTTCCCTTCCCACATTGTTCTAGTTTAAAGCTCTCCTGATGAGTGTAGCAAGGCGACTTCCAAATACACGTTTTCCAGTCTTCGTAAGGTGAACCCCATCTCTAGCAAGTAGTCCATCATATAGGTAATTCATTCCGTGATCCAGAAATCCAAATCCTTGTTGACGGCACCATCGACGTAGCCAGTTGTTCACCTGTAGAATCTTATTCCACCTCATTGTTCCATGGCCATCCACTGGGAGGATGGATGAGAAGACCACCTGCGCTCCCAATTCTTTCACTTTCTTGCCTAAGTCTTCAAAGTCACTGCAGATGGTTTCCAGGTCCTTTCTTGCAGTGTCATTTGTCCCCACATGTATTAGCAGGAATGGGTAGTGATCTGTAGGTCTGAAGAGTCTTGATATCCTGTCAGACACATCTTTAATGTGTCTGACAGGATAATTTAGGAGTATAGCCTCAGGGCAGTGAGTGCATATGGTGGGGTGATGGTGCGCGGGAGCAGCAGTAATGACTCAGAGTCCGGTGATGCAGTCCAGGGTCTTTACTCACAGTTTTACACTCCAAGACACTTCTGCAGGTAATTGCTGTCGTACTGTGCTCACCAGGTGAGGGGCTCGGCCAACTCCCAGGTACCTTTGGAATGCTTTTCAGGACCCCCTTCGTGTGTCCTTTCTCTGGCCTGTCGTACCCCACAATTGACCACGTTTCTGTCCAGCTGCCTCGGGCCTTGGCGGGCAAACGTATGTTCCGTTTCCCTGGGTTCTATATGGTGCCTTCTAACGGGTGTAGTGAGGGGCCGTGCACGTGCAATGCCACGGCCTCCGGTTACTAGCTGAGGGTAGTTGCTCTCCTCCACTAGATGAGGGATCCGGTTCCCTTTCTTGGCCTGACCCCCCTACTCTGGTAGCGGCGGGCGTACGGTGGCGACTGGCCGGTCCGCACCCCTAGGGTCCCTTCACTCCACTCTGGGAGCCTCCTCCGTTCCTCTCCTCTCCTCCAGGACCAGGCCTTGAGACTTGGCCTGCCTGCGGAGCAGAGACCATAGAGAGCCCCTGCTCCCAGCCTTCTCCTCTCTCCTCTCTCTTTCTCCTTCTCTTTGACTCTAAGATGGTGCTTACCTTATATACTCTCTTTTACAGTGCACCCTGAATCTACTCTCCCCACCCACACACTACTGGGTTCCCCCTTTCTAGGTGTTCCCTCCCCCCCACTCCAGCCAGGGACAGGGACAGTTGTGCTCACTTTTGGGAGCATTGTCGCCCTGTCTCCCGGAAATGTGGTGTAGTGCATGTGGGTGTTAGGGTCCTGAGCCAGACTCCATCCTTACCTGGAAGTGAGATATCACACCTCTGGGTGAGATGCAATACCTCTGTAGTGACCGAACCCTCGGGGCGCTACAAATGCCCATGCCATCACACGGCCTCCACCATGTTTTACAGAAGATGTGGTGTACTTTGGATCATGGGCCGTTCCAAGCTTTCTCCATACTTTCTTCTTCCCATCATTTAAATTTTGGGTTAGCGCCGTTCTAGCTGTGGGCAGCGCTCTCGCAGGTTCAGCTGGTAGTGGTCTTCATGAAAGTGACACTGGCAATGAAGTCATTGAGCCCAGTTATCATTCTGCACATGTGCCACCTTGGCTCCATTTTCATGAAGACCACCACCAGATGAATTCTGAAAGAGCTTCGCCCATAACAAGTAGGACGGCGTCAACCCAAAATTTAAATTACAAATATAATGAATACAACAGAGGCAGCGGAGGGGTCGTGACTGAGCCCTTTGAGCCGAAGACCCAACCCACAGTCCCGCTCACAAATCCGGCCCCGAAGCACAAAGCCCTGGGGAAACCAATATTTATCATGATGATTTATCGAAAACCGTGCTGCTGATTTCTACACTAAAGGTATGCATTAAATCAGTATAATAGTGCCATTCTGCCCATACCTTTAGTTTAACATGGACATTACTGCTGACAGGTTCCCTTTAAATTGAGTGACTGGAGAATTCTAGTGGAAGAGAGGGACCTACAAGAGGGCATCTAAAAGATGCAGAAGTTTCCACTGCGTGTCCACGAGGAGGTTGATTACTTCTGCGTACCAGATTCTTCTGGGCTAGTCCTGAGTGATGAGTATGATGGGCACTCTCTCTGCCTTGATCTTCTTAACCAATTTGCGGACCAGCAGTAGAGGAGGAAAAAGTTTTGGAAGGGAGAACTGGGACCAGGGAGTTGATAGTGCGTCGACACCGATCGCTAGAACATTGTGAGATCTGGATACAAACTGAGGAACCTTATGGTTCAGTCTGGATGCCATCAGATCGACTTCAGGAGCCCTCCATCTGAGACAAATCTTGTGGAAAACCGACTGATTCAGGGATCATTCGCTGGTAGAGAGATCTTCTCGGGTGAGAAAATCGGTGGACAAGTTGTTACAAACCAAATGATGGGGGTGAGGTGTGGAGTCAGGGCAGAACCGGGAAGAAAAGTCCAGAAAAGACTGTTCGTGCCAAAAGACTCCTCAGAACTTCCGGAAGGCCTAGTTCAAGGTGAGACTGTACTTACGATTTCTACTGGTGGGTTTGCTCGAGTGACAGTACCATTGATGAATACTACAATACACAAAATTAGACTGGATCCAAAGACTGTGCTAGGTCACATTGAAACCATTAAAATGGTATATCCAGCCAGTGTGAGACCCACCCAGGGGTCTACTGTGAATTCAGTCTCCCCACCAAGGAACAGGAGTTGCCAAGGGGAGGAAATTGCATGACCTACCTCAGGGTCCTGGGATCCCTCAGTATCCCTGGAACCAGGCCTGGCACCAGCACCTGGCGCACCCGGGCAAGTGTCGGGGCCCTAAGCAGATGGGGGGGGGGCCCGCTTGCTGTCGGACATCCCACTGCACTATGGGACCCGTGAGCGGTGCGATGTCAGCGCCTGCTCCCCCCCACTTGCTCAGGGCCCCGGCAGCTGGCACAATACTTACCCCTCCCCATGCCTCCGCAGCAGCTCCAGTGTCTTCCGCGTCCTCTGACTGTGACGTCTCAGGTCAGAGGGTGCAGTGACGTCTTTCCACTGCGCCCTCTCCTGAACCGTCACAGCGCAGAGTGGGAAGACGCCGGCGACGCTGGAGTCCAGAGCTGAGCAGCAGCAGCAGGTGAGAAGTGAGGTGAGTATTTGATTTTTTTTTTTTAATGTATGGAGGCATGGGGCATTATAAGGGAGGGGGGGGTGACATCCTGCATGGGGCATTAAAAGGGGGGGAAGTGACATCATGCATGGGGCATTAAAAGGGGGGTGGTAGTGACATCCTGCATGGGGCATTAAAAGGGGGGAGGGTAAGTGACATCCTGCATGGGGAATTATAAGGGTGGTGTGTGACATCCTGTATGGGGCATTATATGGGGGGGTGACATCCTGCATGGGGCATTATAAGGGGGGGCATGACATCCTGCATGGGGCATTATAAGGGGGGTGACATCCTGCATGGGGCATTATAGGAGAGGGAAGTGACATATTGCATGGGGCTTTAAAAGGGGGGGGGTGACATCCTGCATGGGGCATTATAAGGTGGGGTGAGATCCTGCATGGGGCATTATAATGTGGGGTGACATCCGGCATGGGGCATTATAAGGGGAGGTGACATAATGCATGGGGCATTATAAGGGAGTGGTGACATCCTGCAATGGACATTATAAGGGGGGGGTGACATCCTGCAAGGGGCATTATAAGAGGGGGTGACATCCTGCCAGGAGCATTATAAGAGGGGGTGACATCCTGCATGGGGCATTAAAAGGGGGGTGTGACATCCTGCATGGGGCATTAAAAGGGGGGTGACATACTGCATGGGGCATTATAAGGGGGGTGACATCCTGCATGGGGCATTATAAGGGGGGTGACAAATCTTGTGGAAAACCGACTGATTCAGGGATCATTCGCTGGTAGAGAGATCTTCTCGGGTGAGAAAATCGGTGGACAAGTTGTTGCAAACCAAATGATGGGGGTGAGGTGTGGAGTCAGGGCAGAACCAGGAAGAAAAGTCCAGAAAAGACTGTTCGTGCCAAAAGACTCCTCAGAACTTCCGGAAGGCCTAGTTCAAGGTGAGACTGTACTTACGATTTCTACTGGTGGGTTTGCTCGAGTGAAACCATGCATGGTTCATTATAAGGGGGGGTGACATCCTGCATGGGGCATTATAAGGGGGGTGACATCCTGCATGGGGCATTATAAGGGGGGAACAGCCTGAGTGGGGCATTATGTGGGGGGAACTGCCTGCATGGAGCATTATGTGGGGGCACAGCCTACATGGAGCGTTATATGGGGGCCAGTATTCTGTATGGAGCATTATATGAGAGCCAGTATCCTGTATGGAGCGTTATATGTGGGCCAGTATCCTGTATGGAGGATTTTATGGGGGCCAGTATTCTGTATGGAGCTATTCGCCGGTTTCTGAGCTATTGTGGAATTTGAAATAAATATCGGTCATGTAATGTAAGAAGTGAAATCTTTGGCATTGTACTATATATATTTCTCTGCGGTATCAGTGCATCATGAATCGTGGTATGTGTTAAAGGGGCCCACTGAGACTCTTTCGCCCAGGGCCCACAAAACCTGGAGCCGGCCCTGCCTGGAACACTTGTATGCTGAAGATATAGCGATAGCAAAACAAATGCTGAGAGAAGAGTGTCATGCATTCTCTAAAGATGAGTCTGATATAGGCTGTATCCTGTCTTTGCAATTGAAAATCAATTTTAAAGACACGACCCCAGTAACCAGAAGTTACATGTCTGTGCCGAAACCATTACACCATGAAGTGAAAGAGTATTTACAAGATCTAATCAACAGAGGTTGGCTCCAAAAGTCAAAGTCATCTTATTCCTCTCCTATTGTCTGTGATAGGAAGAAGGACGGTACGTTGAGACTCTGCTGTGATTACTGGGAATTAAACCGAAAGTCAGTACTTGATCGACCCCCGATGCCAAAGATTCAAGATATGCTGTGTAGCCTATCAGGAATTACCTGGTTCTCTGTCCTCGATCAGGGTAAAGCATACCATCAAGGGTTTGTTGAAGAGTCCAGTAGACCCTTGACAGCATTCATCACACCGTGGGGGTTATATAAGTGGATCCGCATACCTTTTGGGCTCAGTTCAGCTCCAGCAGAATTTCAGAGGAGCATGGAGACCTGTTTGGAAGGATTGAGGGACGATATCTGCCAGCTGTATTTGGATGACAATGTGGTACACAGCACATTCCTCTTTTGAATAAGTTTTCTCTCAGAAAGAAAATGTAACATCAACTGAGCTTCACTGTCCTATTAAAGGAATAGAAAAATCCAGGTTATCTGTAAACAGAAAGATTGTGAGGGAATATTTAGCTAACATAAATGAGTTCAAGTCTCCAGGTCCAGATGAATTACACCCCAGAGTACTGAAGGAGATCGTAGAAGAAATTTTAGAACCACTCTCCATAATCTTTGAAAATTCTTGGAGAACAGGAGAAGTCCCAGAAGACTGGAAAAGAGCAAATGTTGTTCCTATCTTCAAAAAGGGGAAGAAGGTGGACCCAGGGAACTATAGGCCGGTGAGTCTGACTTCTATACCAGGAAATATCTTTGAACAAATTATTAAACAACATGTATGTAAGTACCTGGATAAGAATGAAGTGATTAACCAGAGTCAGCATGGGTTTGTAACTAACAAGTCATGTCAGACTAACTTAATTTCCTTCTATGACAGAATCACTGACTGGGTGGATCAGGGAAATGCTGTAGATATAGTATATCTTGACTTCAGCAAAGCATTTGACAAAGTATCTCACACCATCCTTATTGAAAAAATGACCAAGTATGGAATGGACAAGGCAACTGTTAGGTGGATTCATAACTGGCTTAGTGATCGGACTCAAAGAGTAGTCGTAAATGGCTTCACATCCAGTTGGATGAATGTCTCAAGTGGGGTACCACAGGGCTCTGTCCTGGGTCCTGTATTGTTCAACATCTTTATCAATGATTTAGATGAAGGAATTGAGGGTAAACTGATTAAATTTGTGATGACACAAAGCTAGGAGGGATAGCTAATACTAGAGAAGAGAGAGAGAGGATTCAAAAAGACCTAAATAAACTGGAGCAGTGGGCGGCAACTAACAGAATGGTTTTTAACAGGGAAAAATGCAAAGTACTACATCTTAACAATAAAAATGAAAAAAGCATATACAGAATGGGAGGAATAGAGCTAAGCAACAGTACATGTAAAAAAGACTTAGGTATACTAATAGATCATAGACTGAACATGAGCAAAAAAGGCAAATACAATTCTGGGATGTATTAACAGAAGCATACAGTCCAGATCACGTGAAGTCATTATCAGTCTTTACTCCTCTTTGGTCAGACCTCATCTGGAATACTGTGTTCAGTTTTGGGCACCACATTTTAAAAAAGACATTGACAAACTGGAGCAAGTTCAGAGAAGAGCGACCAGAATGGTGACTGGTCTGCAAACCATGTCCTATGAGGAACGGTTACAGGATTTGGGAATGTTTAGCTTGCAAAAAAGAAGACTGAGAGGAGACTTAACAGCTGTCTACAAATATCTCAAGGGATGTCACATTGTAGAAGGATCATCTTTATTTTCATTTGCACAAGGAAAGACTAGAAGCAATGGGATGAAACTGAATGGGAGGAGACACAGATTAGATATTAGAAAAAACTTTTTGACAGTTAGGGTGATCAATGAGTGGAACAGGCTGCCAGGAGAGGTGGTGAGTTCCCCTTCAATGGACGTCTTCAAACAGAGGCTGGACAAACATCTGTCTGAGATGATTTAGTGAATCCTGCTTTGAGCAGGGGGTTGGATCAGATGACCCAGGGGGTCCCTTCCAACTCTACCATTCTATGATTCTATGAAAACCTTCCGGGAGCATGTTGAACACGTATTACAGAGGTATCAACAACACGGAGTTAAGTTGACAGCAAAGAAGTGTGAACTGTTCAAAAGGCAAGTCCGATTTCTAGGGAAAATTGTGTCCGGAGAAGGATATACCATGGACCCAGCAGAAATCGCTCTGGTACTGGCCTTAAAAGACAAGCGGCCCTCTACTGTTGGGGAGTTGAGGCAGATCTTAGGATTCCTATCCTACTATTGTACTTACGTTCGGAACTTCTCCAGGATTGCCGTCCCGCTATACCTCCTCTTGGGGATGATGACAGAGTCAACAACACCCACGGAGAAAAAGAAGAACGCGTGTAGGACCGGGCTTAAAAGAAACAACTAGTAGACTACCTGGTAAAACCACCCATCTTGGGATATCCCGATTTCAACTTACCATTTCTTCTTCATTGTGATGCTTCTCAAGTTGGACTGGGAGCTGGCCTGTATCAGCATCAAGATGGAAAATTGAGAGTCATTGGTTATGGTTCTAGAACGTTGACAGACGCCGAGAGGAATTACCATCTACATTATGGAAAATTGGAGTTCCTGGCATTGAAATGGGCTACCTGTGAATGATTTAGAGATTATATCTACTACAGCAAGGAGTTTGAGATATACACTGACAACAACCCTTTGACCTATGTCCTCACTACAGCCAAACAGAATGCAATGGGTCAGAGATGAGTCGCTGAGCTAGCTGACTTCAATTTCAGCATCAAGTACAGGCCAGGAAAATGCAATGCGGATGCTGACGGATTGTCGAGAATGGCACTAGAGCCTGAGAAGTTCATGCAAGAATGTTTGGAGGAAGTCAGTCTGGAAGCAATTGAGAGCACTACCCAAGCAGTGCAAGCTTATTAAGAAGAAGACACACCATTGTGGTGTCCGTTGACGGTGGAAACCACCATAAAAGCAAGAGAAGATCACCCCCTATCCATTCAACAACTACCAAAAGGAAAAATCCATAGAGCACCATGGGAAGATCAGTTAATTGGTATACTACTTTATGTGGACCAAAATCGGTTTCCAAGTAAACGGGAGAGAGATAATGAGTCACCAGCAGTATTTGTTTTAGTTAAAGAATGGACGAAGCTCTACCTCAGTGAAGACGGTATCCTGTATCATAAAGGAGGACAAAACCGGTAGTTGGTACTACCCAGAGTATTCCGTAGGTTAATTTTCAAAGAACTCCATGAAAATATGGGACACCTGAGAGTGTAAAGGACAACCAACTTGATCCGTGAACGTTTCTTCTGGCCGTATATGCAGAGAGATATTGAGAGGTACATGACCAGGGAGTGTGGGTGTCTGAAAGATAAACATCCCAACACATCAACCCGGGCTCCTATGGGCAACATCCAAACTATGTATCCATTTGAGATGGTCTCAATAGACTTTCTACATCTCGATACATGCAAGGGTAGTTACGAATACATATTGGTGGTGATGGACCATTTTACTCGATTTGCCCAAGCATATGCCACCACCAATAAAGCTGATCGAACAGTGGCAGAGAAGATCTTCAATGATTTTGCTTAGAGGTTTGGGTTCCCTACGAGGTTACACCACGACCAAGAAAGAGAATTTGAGAACCAGCTCTTTGCCAAGCTAGGAAAGTACTGGAGAATTCAGAAATCCAACACAAGCCCTATCACCCAGAGGGTAATGGACAAGTGGAACATTTTAACCGGACATTATTGTCGATGTTGCGCACTTTAACAGATGGAAGAAGACTGGAAGAGTTCTCTGTCAAAAGTGGTACATGCCTATAACGGTACAAAGAGCAATGCAACAGGTTACTCACCCTTCTTCCTATTGTATGGATGATCGCTAAAGCTGCCAATAGACATCATGTTTGATACTCTGGTGTCAGAGACTTACAAAACGTATCCGGAGTAGGTTCGGAAATGGAAGGAATGGATGGCAGAGGCATACAACATAGCGTCCAAAGTGGTTACGCAAGGACAGAGCAAGAATAAGGAGTACTATGATCGAAAATGTTATGGAGCAGAATTGGCACCGGGAAGCCGGGTACTAGTCAAGAACGTACTTGAGAAAGGTGGTCCAGGAAAACTTTGTTCGTACTGGGAAGACCATGTGTATGGGGTTGTAAAGAGAAAAGCCGATGACAGTCCAGTGTATGAAATCTGATTGTAAAGAGGGGACAAGAAAACTAGAATAGTCCATCGGTATTTATTACTACCCTGCAATTATCTCCCACCACAACAAAACTTCCCAGAAGCAGACGACATCGACCGAGATCGACTAAGGGACCACCACAGACTGAAGCTCCGGAGGTGGATAGTGGCCTTGAAAGTTCTGATGAGGAAGAGCACACCGTTGTATTTATCGGACCGGCAAGGAGAGGGACGTACAATTCTCAAGAGAGTGAATTAAGTCCCGAGGCTCCAGAGTTTGTACCAAGGAGTACAGATGAAGTCCAATTCAGATCTGATTATCGACACCGGTCCCTGAAGAGACCGATCGACACTCAGGAGGAACGGAATTACCAGACTGTGCTGAAACAGGGAATTCAAGAGAAGTGCAGGAAATTACAGAGGCAGCTCCAAGAGCATCTGAGGAAGCACGGGAAATGAGTGAGGCAGAAGAAACTCCTGTGATCGAAGAACCCGTGGTATCTGAGGAACAACCCACCAGGAGGATGTTGACTCGAGAAGTGGGGAGGCCCGTGATGTTGACGTATGAGACACTTGGTGAACCAAGTCAAGTGCCAAGGATTGTCGTCTGGAAACAGGTATCTATGCCTACGGACCAGGTAAGCCCACTTGAGTGGTATTCACCACCGAGAGGTAGTATGGAAGATGTTGCCTGATGGAAAGACTTGTTTTCATGCTTTGATTTTCCTTAAAAGACTTTGTAGAAACAAAGAACTGTTAAAGCCTAGTGAGAGAGAGCTGGTTGAAGACGTACGAAAAGTTCCAGCTGAAGAGATGCTGATTGTTTTAATTGTGTTAATTGTTTATTTCTTACCGGCATCATACAAGAAAAAGGTCATAAGAATAGGTTGTTATCAATGTTTATGATCGTTATACCAATTTGACAATGCCAATTTGTATATAAAGTTATTCAACTTTTACCACTGTCTCAAAATTGGTCAGATTCACCAATTAAGACGAATGTAGAGGACGACATTCAAAAAGGAGGGAAGGGTTTGACATGCAGAAGTAGTGCTGTTGCTTCAAAATCATCCGGCAACTATTAGAAGTAACGCAACCACAGTAGACAGGAAGTGTTGTGCTCCAGAAGCATCCAGCAACTAGAGGGGTTAACACAGTCACAGGAGAAAGGGAGTGTTTTAGTCGAGCCCCAGGGGAATGGTGGGTAAGTTGTTTACTGTCTGGCTGGAGCCAAAGAGAAAGGTTGTGTGTGATCTGTATATCACAGAAGGCAAGGGAACAGAATTCGGTCAGGAGGGAAGCTAAACACAGGTCAGATAGACTTCCTGAGTTAACAGTGTGGAGTATTATTGGGCAGAAAGAGAAGGACTGGAAGGAATCATGTCATAGGGATCTTCTCCCTCATCAAACCCTCCCCCCTCCATCTCCATGCAGGATAAAGAATGCTGTGTACTATTATGTCCTTGTGAAGGAAAAGCCTGTCGTTGTGTATGCATAGAAGTGTGCTGCTAACAGATCTAATCTATGCTGAACTATGCTACTGAAGAGAATGTAATACTGTGCCTTGTGAAGAAACTACTGTATTGTTACTGAAGCCGGTTGCTCAAGAAACTCAGACTGTACTGTAATGAAGATTGTTGCTGTAATATCCCTGAATTGCACTGGCCGTGCTTCAGATTAAATTCCACTGTTAAAATGTTGAAAAAGACTCTTGTCAGATGTGTCTGGTCAACAATTGAATTGAATCTATCGTGTGCCTGACAGAAGCTGCACCCTATGGTCACCCTGAGTAACGGTTCCCTCAGGATTCCAAAGAATTCATGAAACCCATCTCTCCCTATCTGAACCTAGCGGCGTGTGTGTAACATTAGGTATTGAAAAACTGCTCTCCAACCAACGAGACTGGCATCCATTGTTACGGCCTCCCAATGCATTGGTAGAAACTATCTTCAGCGACGGAGGAAAAGAGAGCTTCTCCGCTGTTCTGAGGACTTTTTGATTGGGGAGGGGAGTCTGACAAGCCGATCTAGGGAGTGAGTCAACATATCTCATCTGGATGATCCAGCCTAGGAGAGAGAGGGTGTTCAGAGTGATCTGCAGACTCTCATGACATGCCGAGGGGGATAGAGCCTTAATGAGAATGCTGTCTAAATAAGGGATGACGAGAATGCCTGTGCTCCAAAGAATGACCATGAATGTCGCCATTATTTTTGTGAAAATGCTGGATGCTATGGCTAGGCCAAATGGCAATGCTGTGAAGTGAAAGTGGGATTCCTGGACTGCGAAGCGAAGAAACCTTTGGTGAGGAGGGAAGATAGGCATGTACAGGTATGCATCTTGAATGATCACCAAATGTAGGATTTTCTCAGGTTCCATGGAGGCTATCTCTGACCGAAGGGACTCCATTCTGAAGTGATGCAGGCGGAGGTCCAGGATGGGGCGAACGGAGCCATTCTTTAGGACCACAAACAGGTTTGAATAAAAACCTAAAAAGTGTTCCTACAGGCGAACTGGGATGATGACGCCTGCCTTGGATATCGAATCGATAGCCTTGAAAAACCTGGGAATGAGGAAAGTGGGACTTGAAAAAACGAAAGTGAGGGAATGTGTAGCCGTAGGAGACGACCGATGTCTCGGACCCAAGCGTCGTCCACAACGGAGCGCCACTCATACGAGAACCGAAGGAGACAGCCACCCACTCTGAGAAATTTCACAAGTGGGAGCACCCCGTCATGTCGAAGAGAATCTCTTGTATTCAGTCCTCGAAGACCGGCGCTGGTGGCTTCATGGACGCCAGGAGGGGGCTGGCTTGAAAGAAGGTCTTTTCTTTTCCTGATGGACCGGAGGGTTGTCCTGACGATTGCTGTTTTGAACTGAAAACTTGCAAAAGGAGTAAAATTGGACTGTGCATAGCTTAAGAGGTGGGCATTTGGCCCTGTGTTGTGGAAGAGATGTACTCTTACCCCCTGTGGTGTTTGAAATGATCTTATTTAGCTCTTTTCCAAAAAGGTGGGAGCTCTGGAAAGGGAAGCTGGTAAGGGACTTTTTGGAAACTGAATCTGCGTTCCATGCCTTCAGCCAAAAGACACTGTGGACAGTGATGATGTTGCCGGCTGCCAGGACTAAGCAGGTGACTGTTTCAAGGGAAGCTGAAAGGAGATATTTCCCTTCGTGACCAATCTGGTCCGCTAGATCTGCCAATTCGGAAAACGGAGCGCCCGACAGGATACCTTAGTGAAGGAGCTTTGCCTAGGACAACACCCACTTGGAAACCTATGTTGCGGCAAAGAAAGGGAGAGGGCCAAACCCACAGTCTCGAAGGTTGATTTGGCAAGAGCCTCGCTTTGTCTGTCAGAGTGATCCTTTAGCAAGGCTCCATCAGTAAGGGTGATGTTAGTGGAGAGCCAGGAGACTTGGGGATCCATTTCTGAAGCACGTCGGAAGCGAATGGATACAATTTTCTTCTCTGAAAAGGCTTTACTGGGTGTTCCCATTCCCTGGTAAACATTCCGTGGAATTTTTCACGGTTAGCGAAATGCCGGGCAAGGAGCATGGGATTGAAAGACATATCTGAAATAAAAAGGGAAATCATTAATAAGAAACTGTTAGAATCTATGTTGTTTTTCTATCGGCCATCTTGTTGTGGTTTGCTGGCTTCTAGTCTTTTCCTCTGAGGCTGGGTTTCTTGGTCATGGGATCCCTGCACTCTTTATTACCCAGCACCTGGCCCCCATTCCCTGCTGGACATCAGTGTTGTTTCGCTCGTGCTCTGGCTAAGTAGCCTGGTTTAGTTCTTCTTGCTTTGGACTATTGTTATCCTGGGACTTCTTGTTCCACCAGTTTTGTTTCCTTTAATTTTCGTTACTGCAACTAACTTTTCTGTTAGGAGGTGTAAAGATCCGAGGTTGTGGGTTGTAAGTAATCACCTAGGCAGGTTAACGATGCAACAATATTTTATTGATCAAAGCCATGGTAATAAAGCAATTCCAGGTAAATGGCCAAAATACAGATCTCTCAGTCCTCAAATTCCCAATCTGGGTTCAGTAGTTCCACTGGCTTTGTATAAGGCCATACTCACGGTCTCCCAACTTTTGCTTGGCCCACAGATTTCGTATCTCCAGCCAGTATAGTCTGTAGCCACAGTCCATGATCCTCTAGACGGCAGATAAAACGATGAAAGCACAGGTATCCAGTAGCAGCAGTCCTTTTAAGAAAGTGTAACTCCAAACGAGTCCACCGTCTCCATCCTCTTCCTTCAATCCTTCCACACCACTCTCTAAAACATGTCTCCACTTTCTTCCACTGGGATCAGTCCCCTCCCAGGTCAGAAGTGATCACACCCTCCCCCTTAAACATTCACTGTTCCCTAAAACAGTGAAGAATATTCTAGAAGCCTTCATCTGAGACTGCATGTAAGACCCCCTGTGGTGACCGCTTCACTGTGTCTACAATCTACACACACATAATGAGATTATTGGCTATTGGAACAATGGTTAGATACTCCTGAGATACATATATCCTGAGATACAGATTAGTGGAATGCTGGACATTTTACAAGTGAATCTAGTGAACATACTGACTAGTTAGTGTCGCGCCCCCAGGGCAATGGGGTACTCGGAGTCCGGGCCGATAGATGCTGGATTGTATATTCGGGGTGAGCCTATGATGCTCCTCTGCCGCCTCAAATCCTCTCTCCTCTCCTCTTTACCTTCGGCCACACTCGGGGCCCTCAGAACTCAGCAGCAGACGTGCTGCGTCTTCGCTGCTCTCAGCATCATCACGCTCTCAGACTCTCTGACTCTGTTTGACTGACTCTCTTACTGAACTGCCTAGCTCCACCCTCCAAATATATATCCCTAACGGGCTCCCTCTGGTGGTATGAGGTGGAAGGGTGGAGGTGTTTGTATGTAGTGAGGGCCTCTTGTGGAGAAGTCCATCCATGCACCCTGGGTCCTGTGGTACCTGTGAACAGCAGGGTGCCACATTCCCCCCTAGTAAAATTCAGTACTCCCGGACTGAAGCATTTTGCAAAATAGGTTAACAACAATAATAATAATAGAGTTACGGTATGTCCCATAACCAGGTGTCCATTTCACCGATGATGTAACAAGAGTAACATGAGGGACCCACCTGAAAACTCTCAACGTAGGCCCTGGGCCTGGCTACAGGGCATAGGTGATCCAGGTGCAGGACCACGTCTTCGGCCACGCCAAATGGGTTTTTGTTCTGTGGTCAAATAAGGGACACTTTGATAAGTGCAAACTATATACAGGACAGTTTTTGGCTACTCACAGTCCTCAGCCTAAAAGTCTTTGTACCCTGACAGGTAACTAAATGAACACATTATTTCAGTTTACACAATAAATAATAGGCAATACCCAACTGGGTAACTAATTACATGGTAGACACTTCGTGCTTATTCCCCTAAACCTGGCAGGGATTTGTCCTTGTGTGCTGCGTGTGGACCTTCGTAGCACTGGGGTGTCACTAGTGTCTATGCATGCCCTCTCTGTTAATCTAGCAGGTGTACCTGCTGGTAGATTATAGAACTGCCTTAATCTCTCTATGGGAATGGCAAGTACACTGATTACTGGGCCTTCAGGCTCCGTCTCAACAGGTAATCCTCTTGTTACTGGGGACTCTTCCTGTTCCTGAGCAGGTTCTCCTAGAGTGCTCACAGGTTCTTCTTGTGGCTGATAGAAGTGTATTACGGGTATAATCACTGATCCATCAAGCTGAGGCCAGTCCGCAGGGAAATCTCCTAGAACTGTGTGAAGCACGTCGTCCTTGTGTTCTTCTGGTGCTATAGGAGCCTCTTCTTCTTCCGTTGTCTTCAGTAGACTTGGGCACACTTTCAGGTGGTCTCATCTTGAGACTGTTGCAGTTGTTTTACCTCCATCTTTGCTAATCAGGCAGGTTTTACTGTTATCAAACTTGGAGTTCAACACTGTGTAGGGCTCTCTTTCCCACTGGTCATCGAGCTTGTGACCTCTTCTTTTCCGCTTTAGCACTATCTCTCCAGGTGCAAAGGGTTCTGCTGGTGCATGTTTATTGTACTGTTCTTCCTGTCTTTCCGTTACTCTGTTCAGACTGTCTTCGACACAGGCCTGTACTCTCCTGTACTGCTCTTGCCGATTTGTATCCCAGTCTTCAGTGGACATATCTGCTTCCGGTTCTACCACTCCGAGTTCCAGGTCCATGGGCAATTTCCCAGGTCTTGCTCTCATGAGGTACGCTGGGGTACAATTTGTAGAACTCACAGGTATGTGATTGTACAGATATACCAGGTCATGTAGCTTGTCTGGCCCCTGACTTCTTTCTTCCAAGGGTAAGGTTTTCAGCAGGTCTATGACGATGTTGTTCATTTTCTCACACAAACCATTGGTCTGAGGGTGGTACGGCGTAGTCCAGATCTTTTTGCACCCATACAGGTGGAAGAATTCTTTAAACAGGTCGGCTTCAAAAGGCAAGGCCTTGATCCGTCAGCACTTTGTCCGGGTATCCATGGGCCTGCAGAAGTATGCTTGGAACGTTTTTGCTGCAGTTTTTGCTGTCAGATCCTTGACAGGGGCTACCACCAGGAACTGGGAATAATGATCCACCATGGTCAGTGCATAGGAATAGCCTGACCTGCTGGGTGACAGCTTGACGTGATCCAGAGCGACGATCTCCAGGGGCTGGGTTGCCTTGATGAACTGCAAGGGTGCTTTCTGGCAGCTGTAGTCTTTTCTTCTGAGGCTACAGGGCCCACAATTCCGGCACCACCTCTCTATGGAGCTCGGAATTCCAACACAGTAGAACCGGTGCTTCAGCAGGGTTTCCCGCTTCTTTCAGCCAAAGTGACCTTCTTGATCGTAGTAGGCTTCCAACACCATCTGGATATCCGTCCTGGGTACAACAATCTGTCACACCATTTCATGGGTCTTGGGGTTGACATATCTTCTGCACAGCTTCTCTCTGTAGATGAACAGCTGGCTTCTTTCATTCCACAGTTGCTTGGCTTGTGGAGGAGCATCCTTCTCCAGGTGAGAACCTTCCTGGGTGATCAGTCTTTTGATAAGGCTGACAACCGGGTCACTGTCCTAGGTCTCCTTCCAACTGTGGTCGGGTAGAGGATTCAGCGTCCTTCCCTGATGTCTTCTGGTGATGTGTTGCTCATGGACCACTCCGCTTTGGTGGAAAGCAGGTAATTCAACTTCATCCACTTCATCCTCGGTGTTTGACTGGTGAGGCATCCTTGACAGGGCATCAGCATTGGTGTTCTTGTGACATGCCCGATACTTGATGGCGAACTGATAATTTGACAGTCTGGCCACCTAATGCTGTTCCATGGCTCCCAACCTGGCTGTGTCCAGGTGTGTCAAGGGATTGTTGTCAGTAAAGGCTGTGAATTTCGTTGAGGCTAGGTAATGCTTGAACCTTTCAGTGATAGCCCAGACCAAGGCCAGGAACTCCAGCTTGAAGGAACTGTAGTTCTCCGGGTTCCTCTCAGTAGGGCGTAGCTTCCTGCTGGCATACGCAATTACCTTCTCTCTTCCATTTTGATTCTGGGACAACACAGCTCCCAGTCCCTCGTTGTTGGTGTCGGTGTACAGCAGGAAAGGCTGGCTGTAGTCAGGGTAAGCCAGAATTTCTTCATCAGTCAGGATTCCCTTCATTACTGCAAAGGATTCAGCCTGTTCTTTGCCCCACTGGAATGGGGGACTCCTTCTTCTTTTGGACTGTCCTACCAGGAGGTCTTGTAGAGGTGCTACCTTTTTGGTATTGTCCTTTATGAACCTCCTGTAGTACCCGACCAGTCCCAGGAATTGCCGTACTTCTTTAATGCTTCTCGGCTCAGGCCACTTCTGGATGGCAGTGACCTTCTCCGGGTCTGGGGCTACTCCCTCCAAGCTGACTACGTGCTCCAGGTACTGAACCTTTTGCTTGAGCAAGTGGCATTTAGAAGGCTTTAGTTTCATCCCATACCGGGACAATGCTTCAAATACCTCCGCCAGGTACTTCATATGGTCCTCATACGTCCTTGAGTACACGATAACATCATCCAGGTACAGCTGCACTGTCTCGAAGTTCCGATATCCCAAGCAACACTCCATCAGCCTCTGGAACGTTCCGGGTGCATTGCAGAGTCCACACGGCATACTGTTGAACTCGCAAAGTCCCATCGGGGTGGTGAAGGCCATCTTTTCCCAGTCTTCCTCAGCAACAGAGACTTGCCAGTACCCGCTAGTGAGATCCAGTGTAGAGAAGTAATTGGCAGATTTTAGTGCAGCCAGGGATTCCTCTATACGAAGCAAAGGGTATGCATCTTTATGTGTTATGCGATTAATCTGTCTATAATCTACACACATCCTCATGCTACTGTCCTTTTTCCTGACCAGGACCAGGGGAGCTGCCCAAGGGCTACAGATATCCCTTACTACCCCTGCCTTTTTCATGTCATGCAACATTTTCTTGGCTTTTTGGTAATGTGCTGGTGGTATGGGTCTGTAACGCTCCTTAATGGGTGGATGGTTACCGGTGGGTATGTGGTGTTGTACCCCTTTAACCCTTCCAAAATCAAGTGGGTGTTTACTAAACACTTGTTCATATTCCTGAACCACTCTGTAAACACCGTGTTCCTGATGGACAGGAGTGGCGTCAGTCCCAACATGGAGCTGTTGACACCAATCCTCAAGCTGAGCTTCGGAGTCGTTGTCCTCCACTGCATCTGGTGGGGTCAAGGATTCCACTGTGTGTATGGCATCATCATTCACAGTATACAATCTAGCAACAGTGGCATATCTTGGCAATTTGACTTCCTCCTCCCCACAATTTAGGAGTCGTACGGGTACCCTCCCATTGCGTACGTCAACTACCCCTCTAGCAGTTAGGAGTGTAGGTCTGTGATCTGAGCTAATGGGCTCCACTACCGCCTGGTAGTTCTGTCCCTTGAGACCAATCTCACCACCTGTTAGCTTTACCTGTTGCTGGTACAGGAGGGCTTGAATCTCTCTCTGGAGCACCTTCCTCTGCCCTGGTTTGGCAGTGTCAGCAATCTGTTGGAGCAAAAACAACACTTCTCCCAAACATTTACCAACAATATTTGTACCAAGTATCATATACAAGTCTGTATCACCAGGTTTAGATTCTTTGACAATTAGTCCTTGGTCCTTTAGTTCCACTCTCCCCACCTTCACTGTCACGTCCTTAACCCCTACTAGGTTAAGAGGAAAGCCGTTAGAGGCATACACAGAGCGGTTCGGGGCTGGCGGGTGGAGTTCATCTATGGACCAGTACCTTTTGTAGAGGACATCAGGTATGATGGTTACCTGTGAGCCGGTGTCCAGTAACACAGGTGTTGCTTTACCGTCCAGCACGATGGACAGGAAAGGCCTTTCTCCTACAAACCGATGGTACCAGCTTGATGGGCCTGGTTGATTTACTCCTGGGTGTCGGCCCTCGGGTTTGCCCGTTTAAAGGACAGTTCCGTGCGGTGTGGCTTGCCTTGTGGCAATGGTAGCAGATGAAGTCTCCTGGAGGGCGACGTTGGTTCTCCCACGGGGTGGCGTTGTCCTCCTTCTTATCCTCATCCAGGGGACATCCTCAGGACTGTCGCCGAGTAGGGTCCTTCCTTCCGGCTCAGGCTCCGTCTGTAGCTGCAGGGTGCTCAGGACAGTGGCCAGGGTTTTACTTAGCTGACTCACTTCAGAGCGCAGACTGTCCAGCTCGCTAGGGGGCACTGTTTGCATCTTTGAAGAAGTTAATGAAGGAGCAGTGGGTGCTGCGGGCACTGGGGTGGCCCCACCCTGGTAACGCTGGATAGCAGTCCCTGATGTTTCCAGGGGCTGAAGGCCCTTAATAGCCATGTCATTCAGGGTGTCAAAGGTGGCATCTGGATGATCTAAGGCCCACCACCGTACGGTTCTGCTCTCCTCCTGGGACCTCAACCCCCGGATGAATTGTTCTGTCAGCATTTTATTCTCATCTTGTATGCTGGCTGGACTAACCTGTTTCAGGGACCGCAGGGCTTCCTGTAAGCGCCAGGCATAGTCCTGGATACTGTCCACAGGTTTCTGGGTACAGTGGTAGAACCTCATCCGGAGATCTGTCTCAGTGCGGTTTTCAAACACAGTTTGCAGTCTCTTAAAGATAATGGATACTGATTCCTGGTCTGCGGCTGGCCAGGTTTCAACTTCCTGCTCTGCGGCACCAGTCAATGGTCCCAGCACAACAGCGGCTCTCTGTTTACCAGTCATTGAGTACATATCCAGTACTCCGCATATTTTCCTTTTGAATCCAGACAGGGTGTCTGGTTTGCCATCATACTGGGGAAGCCATTTTGCTCCAGGGGTTTACGGCAGGGCCATGGGTATCAACGGAGTCACGACCCCTGCTGGTGGGGCGGCCACTCCGGCCTGAGCAGCGCCGGCCGCAAGTTGAGCATCAGGAGCGTTATTCGGTGCTCCGGCGTCTCGCTGGTCGTCGGCCATGGTTTCGCCCCCCTAGTGAACCATAGCCTACCTCCTGTTTCTTTAATTGGGTAGGCCGCAGCTCCGCAGACGACGGTCTCCTTCCAGGACCTGACGCTTCCTGGTGCTGCGTCAGAGCGCGAGGCGGGGCTTGAGCTTCGCGCGCTTCCAGCAGTCGCGCTTTTCCGATTCCCGTGGTTACGCCCCTCTTCTTCCCGCGCGTCGACTCGAAAATGGCGGACAATGGCGGGAAACAGCGGCAATTGGTGGGAAAACTTCACCACAGTATGCGACACAGTTCTTTAAGGTGCACAGTACCCGGTGGCAACGGGCACGCAATCCTGTTCGTGACGCCAGAAGTTGTCGCGCCCCCAGGGCAATGGGGTGCTCGGAGTCCGGGCCGATAGATGCTGGGGGAAAGGGATATGTCACAGTGGCTGGCCCGGTCTGTGGCTCAGGGCGGTCAACTAAAAGGGGGGGAAAGTTTATAGGGAGTTTATAGTTCGATCGTGACGCCACCTGTGGTTTCTGTTAATTTGTATCAGCGCTGCTGCAGACCTCTGAGACAGTTGATAAGGCAGCTGGGATGGAACGGCTCCCCACAGGTGGAGCGGGCCTCAGGGCAGGGTAGAGTTTGATGGTGGGTGGTGATGCTGGGACCTGTAGTGCAGACGGAATGGCGCAGCACAAGTAACTGACAGAGACAGGGGATTCGCTTCAATACCTTTACTGGTGCGGATGTCAGGTACGGTCCAGGGTACTCAGTAGGATGGGTGCACTTCAGGACTTCTCCCCAGTGAGCGTGTATAAGGCCTCCTGGTCTGTGTCTGCCTCTCTGTATGCTCCTGGCCAGCCTGCAACTGGGCCTAGCTTATGTGTCGTGCTGTTCCTTCACCTGTCGCTTGGTAATAGGACCTTCTGCTGGCAACCACTATCCCTGGAAACGCTGGGGCCTTCTTGGTTCCTGGTCCTGTTAAGGGTTTAGCTTCAGGTCGGCCAGGGACTTGTAGTCCTCCTGGTATGCCGGTGATCCCTATTGGGTATAAAGGACCCTGTAGGCGCGGACCCGGTGTCTGACTGACTCTCTTACTGAACTGCCTAGCTCCACCCTCCAAATATATATACCTAACGGGCTCCCTCTGGTGGTATGAGGTGGAAGGGTGGAGGTATTTGTATGTAGTGAGGACCTCTTGTAGAAAAGTCCATCCATGCACCCTGGGTCCTGTGGTACCTGTGAACAGCAGGGTGCCACATTAGCAGAACTATATAAAACATAACAAGTAAATCACTAATAAAACACAATAATAATATTAACAAAAATGGTGGTCCGTTGCTGGAAAAGTATCATAGTCTTTAGAAAGTGGGCAGCTCCTCACATAAGAATTTTTCTGTTAAGGGGTCTCCTGCTTTTTCTCCAAGTCCTTAGATCTTTTAGGGACCCCTTTCCCTTTCCTACAGGTCTTCGTTTGAGTTCAGTGCAGGAGTTTCGGTGGGGCTATTTATAAGGAATAGGGCACCCACCCCAGCGTAGGGTAAAGCTGAGTCTCAGTACAGGGACAGCTTCTCCCTCCTATTCCTTAGTTCTAAGTTGCAGAACATAGCAGAAACAACAAAACCTAAGGTAGAAGCATGTCTGCCTCTTACTGACACTAAGCTAAAAATGATTAGTTTTGTGCCAGTTGGTGGGTGTACACTGCTGGGGAGGAGACATTTCTGGGGCGGCTGATGGCTGGTGTTTCTAGCCTGGGAGGGGGCCAATATTCATGGCACCCTTCCTGGGCTATTAATATCAGCCCCCAGCTGTCTGTCTAGCCTTTGCTAGCTATTAAAATAGGGGGGACCCCACGTCATTTTTTTTGGGGGGTCCCCCATTTTAATAGCTGGTAAAGGCTAGGTATTCAGCTGGGGGCTGATATTAGTAGCCTGGGAAGCTCTGTGGGTATTACCCCCTTCCTAGACTTCAAACGTCTGCCCGAGCCATCTGCTTAACCTCCGCTAGAGACTAAAATTACGGGGAACCCTACGCCAATTTTTTTTTAATAAATCCTTTATTTTAACACTAAATGACAAGTACAGTAATCAACACTATCACTCTACTTATTATATATGTGTAGCGCCCCGAGGGTTCGGCCGCTACAGAGGTATTGCATCTCATCCAGATGCGCAATGTCTCACTTCCAGGTAAGGCTGGGATAGGGCAGTTCCTGGGTGCACCTAGAGGGAGGTATAAAAGGTGGGCACCATCTTTGTTCGGAGAGAAGTCAGTCAGTTCAGCAGTTGGGAGAGAAGGAGGCTGGGAGCACAGGCTCTACATGGGCTCTGCTCCGCAGGCAGGCCGGAGAGGGCGGCCGGAGCCTGGAGGAAGCAGAAGGAAGGAGAAAGAAGGAAGATGAGCGGAGGAGGCTCCAGGAGCAAGGAACAAAGGGACCCCAGGGGTGTGGACCGGTGGGTCGCCACCGCACGCCCTTATCTACCTGCGTAGAAGGGTCAGGCCAAAGGGGGAGACCGGTCCCCGAAAATAGTGGAGGCGGGGAACTACCCTCAGCTAGAAACCGGAGGCTGTGACATTTCATGTGGCGCAGCCCCTCGCTACACCCGCTAGGAAGGCACCACATAGGGTCAGGGAAACTGGCGTCAAGGTTTACCAGAGAAGACCCGAGGCAGCCGGACTGAAGCGAGGTCACTGGCGGGGTATGACAGGCCAGAGAAAGGACACACAAAGGGGGTCCTGTGAAACGTTCCAAAGTTATCTGGGAGTAGGCCGAGCCCCTCACCTGGTGAGCACAGTGCAATGTGGGACGTTATGACCAGCTGTAGTAACGTGGATGAAGAACTCTGAGTAAATACCCTGGACTGCATTACAAGACTCGTTACTGCTGCTCCCGCGCACCATCACTCCCAACATCCACGCTTGCTGCCCTGAGGCTGTACTCCTCCTGTAGGAAGTTATAGTATCCTCTGCTGCACTCACAACACCAGCCTCAGCGGTTCACTCTGACCGCAATCCACGGGTGGCGTAGTCGGACATTTACTCACAAAACCCTATAAATAGACCGCCATTTGGGTTGACCACCCTGAGCCATGGGACCGGGTCCCCGCCACGCAAGGACTACAACCCCCAGCATCCACAAAAGGTCCGGTTCCGGGTATCCCCACACACACACGGCCCAGGGGGCGGGTCAACTTTGGCGTAGTCGGCAGGATTTCGTGCCCGCAACCACTGGGTACTGCGTGCCTGAAAAAAGCCTGTTTTACTGTATTGAATGTGGCGCCCGCCCCAGCAGAACGGACGCCATTATGTGCGCGCCAAAAGACAACAAGAAGCCACCTCCCATCGTGGGCCAGGTCCCAGAATGGCGCCAAAGAAGGAGCCCACCCCCAACAGCCTTGAGTGTGGCTGTAGAGATGTCCATCAACGTGGGGGGGCTGCCCCTGAGAGTGATTGTCATCAGGTTGCCCCAGGACCACCCCCAACAGGGGCGGAAGGAGAAGAAAACCGGGGGGCAGGGTGTGGTTTGGATCAGTCTCGGCAGACCACACCAGGAGATGGCGAGCGGCACCGACTCCAGCACCCTGAGGGGTGGCTTGCTGCAGGCCATCGCGGCCCCGTACAGCCTCAAGGAGCTGATGTCCCAGCTCCCTGGAGAAGACCCAGCGTTCCTTCGAACTGCGTTGGAGGATCTGGACCGCAGGATGGTCCAGGCGCAGCGGGAAGCTGTAGCGGAATGGAGGGAAGAGATGGCCCGGCGGGTCGCGGCCCAGCAGCACGGGACACCGCCAGCACCGGCCAGCGAGCCAGCCCCTGAGGACGAGGAGCGGGGGCCGGAAGCTGAGAGCCGCGCTGCCCTGGAAGCAGGTAAAGGGGACACCCCTGCCACCAGCCCTGATGCTACCAACCTGCCTTTGGATCCCGTCGCGGAGCCAGACGTCCCGGGCGTCGCTGCGTCTCCCCCGCTCCCGCCGCCGGCACACAGGCCCCAAGCCGTGAGCACCGTCGCCGGATCAAGCCCCAGGCCGTGCCACCTGACCCCGGGTGCGGTCGGAAGCGGCCTGCTCCAGGCCAGGTCGCAAGGCCTGACCTCCCCAGGCGCTTTCCAGCAGCGTGCACCCCCGATCCCGACACTGCCACCCCTAGGGGCCGACCTGTACAGCCAGCTCGCCGGGCCCGATGGAGAGCCGGTCCCCTTACCAGATGGATGGGTTCACCCTCGTCAGCGGAAGAACCTGTCCGCAGAGGCCGAGGCACCGCTTGTTCCGCTCCTGCCCGCTCCACAGCCAGTCGCCATCCCCCAGCTCCCGGAGGAAGAGGTCCAGATCGAGTGGGACCAGACCGGGAAGGACCTTATGGGGTTTTCGCAGGAGACGCGGGTGGCCGCAGCTCGCAGGCGGGAGTTCTGCCAGCGGGAAATCAGGCAGCTAGAGAAGGAGGAGCTGGTGCGAAGCCAGAAGAGGGAGCAGCTGCAGGCCCGGAGCGCAGAGGAGGAGATGCGGACCCGCCAAAACCCCCAAGCTGCACGCGGTCCTAAAATTGCTGGGACCGTGGTAAAGTTCCATAAGGAGAAGGGATGGGGGTTCATCCGGGACTCTACCACAGCCATAGACCTCTATGTTGACAGGAGGGATGTGGAGGGTCACCTGCCAGCGGGTCACCCGAAGCGGGAGCTGTTCCCGGGAGATTGGGTAATATACACCCGACATCGAGGATTGCAAGGGTGGTACGCCCTCAATGTCCAGCGGGTAGAAGAAGAGCACTACCTTGAACACTACCACCCAGAGGACCCGGACGGGTCTGAAGAGTATGGTGAGGAGGAGGAGAGTTCACAAGGACATCGCTATTGATGGGCGACAGCCTAATTGTAAATAGTTACCTGCCTGGGTGAAAAGTTAAAGGACTCGCCGTCTTCCGGATTATGAGAAGTTTGACACACTGTTTTCCGGATTGTGAGAAGTTTGCCCGGTTAAGGGTTGTTGTTCATTTGTTTGGTTAAAGTTACCCGGAGAAGGGTCAGTAATATCCGGCTGAGGACTGGGAGCAGCCAACTTTCAGTAATATCCGGCTGAGGACTGGGAGCAGCCAACTTTCTGTGAACTATCCGGCTGAGGACTGGGAGCAGCCAATCCATGTAAATAGTTGCACTTCCTAAAGTGCCCTCTATTGGTTTTATAAATATTGCAACAACAGACCTCAGAACAAAAACCCATTTGACGTGGCAGAAGACGTGGTCCAACGGCTGGATCATCTATGCCCTGCAGCCACGCTCAGGGCCTACTTTGAGGGTTTGCGAACGGGTCCCTCATATTCAAAAGTTTTGCCAAGTTTGTACCTTAAGATTGGACACCTGGTTGCAGAAAGAACTATGACCTGTTGAAAAGAGACTTCGTCGTTGATATGCTGCTGATGATGTTTTATATGTTTGCTACTAAAAAGAATGTTTTATATATTGGTGAAAAGAGAAAAATGTTTCCCATAAAGGGAAGTAATATGCAGTAGGCTTTTTTCATATTGTGAAATGTAAAAAAAAAAAAAATAATAATAATTTTTTGCATGTCCTAATTTGCATTGTCTTTTGCTTTGTTCCAGTCCGCGGACGTGCTGTGATTTACCAGGGGGGAATGTAGCGCCCTGAGGGTTCGGCCACTACAGAGGTATTGCATCTCATCCAGATGTGCGATGTCTCACTTCCAGGTAAGGATGGAGTGTGAATCAGGACCCGACACCTGCATGCATTACACCACATTTCCGGGGGGTAGGGCGACCGATATGCTCCAAGTAGAGCAAGACAGTCTCTGTCCCTGGCTGGAGTGGGGGGAGGGAACACCGAGGAAGGGGGGACCCTGTAGTGGATAGGAGGGATAGGGCAGTTCCTGGGTGCACCTAGAGGGAGGTATAAAAGGTGGGTACCATCTTAGTTCGGAGAGAAGTCAGTCAGTTCAGCAGTTGGGAGAGAAGGAGGCTGGGAGCAGAAGCTCTGCATGGGCTCTGCTCCGCAGGCAGGCCGGAGAGGGCGGCCGGAGCCAGGAGGAAGCAGAAGGAAGGAGAAGAAAGGAAGAGGAGCGGAGGAGGCTCCAGGAACAAGGAACGAAGGGACCCCAGGGGTGTGGACCGGCGAGTCACCACCGCACGCTCGAATCTACCTGCGTAGAAGGGTCAGGCCAAAGGGTGAGACCGGTCCCCGAAAATAGTGGAGGCGGGGAACTACCCTCAGCTAGAAACCGGAGGCTGTGACATTTCATGTGGCGCAGCCCCTTGCTACACCCGCTAGGAAGGCACCACATAGGGTCAGGGAGACTGGCGCCAAGGTTTACCAGAGAAGGCCCGAGGCAGCCGGACAGAAGCGAGGTCAGTGGCAGGGTATGACAGACCAGAGAAAGAACACACAAAGTGGGTCCTGTGAAACGTTCCAAAGTTATCTGGGAGTAGGCCGAGCCCCTCACCTGGTGAGCACAGTGCGACGTGGGACGTTATGACCAGCTGTAGTAACGTGGATGAAGAACTGTGAGCAAATACCCTGGACTGCATTACAGGACTCTGTGTCATTACTGCTGCTCCCGCGCACCATCACCCCCAACATCCACGCTTGCTGCCCTGAGGCTATACTCCTCCCGTGGGGAGTTATACTATCCTCTGCTGCACTCACAACACCAGCCTCAACGGTTTGCCCTGCAGCGGCGGTTCACTCTGACCGCAATCCACGGGTGGCATAGTCGGACATTTACTCACAAAACCCTATAAATAGAGCGCCATTTGGGTTGACCACCCTGAGCCATGGGACCGGGTCCCCGCCACGCAAGGACTACAACCCCCAGCATCCACAAAAGGTCCGGTTACGGGTATCCCCACACACAGACGGCCCAGGGGGCGCGTCATATGTAACTCACATGTTTCTATCTGTCTAATCTATGTGTGATGCTCTATTCTTTCTCTTCTAAATTGTCGGGTACCGATGTATGCCACTGAAGAATTGCCGGCCGGCTTTTTTAAAGAGACGGGTGCATGAAATAACTATTATTTTTTTTTTTAATAAATCCTTTATTTTAACACTAAATAACAAGTACAGTAACCAACACTGTCACTGTACTTCTTATATATGTGACTGACATGTTTCTATCTATCTAATCTATGTGTGATGCTCTAGTCTTTCTGTTCTAAATTGTCGGGTACCGGTGTATGCCGCTGCTGATTTGCCGGCTTTTCATGTTTCACTGTGAGCACTGTTCCCATCGATGTGGGCAACCACTGTAATGCCACAATCACCATGGCTGTGACATTACAGTGAGTGGCAGACAATCCCTGCATGATTGGTGCTCTAAATAGCGCCAAACATGCAGGACGGGGATCCGAGCTCCCGCCCGAGTATCTCGAAAGTACTCGGCGAGATGCTCGGGCGAGTACCGAGCAGTGGCGAGCGTGCTCGCTCATCACTAGTAACAACTTTAAAATATTCTAAATAACCCTTTAAAAAATAAATGAACCCCCAAAATGAAAAGAGAACCAAGAGTAATGGTATTTTTTTTACATAGTTTGAACCCCTTTTGTCCCTGACTCTTGACTATCTTCTATGTGTTTGTGGGTAAGCTCAGGACCGTGTAGCACAGCCATGTATTGTGTTCCATACACTCCACAACAGTCTGTTACGATTTTACCACTATTTTAGGAGACCATACACACTACTGTGATCAATAGCAGCTATTCTGCTCTGTGCAGATGTCACATATGTTATGCAATAATGAAGAATTTTCCAATCCACATGAAACACCTGAAAGTGTCACTATTAGGTCAAGGCCCCACTATCAGTACTTGGTCAGTATTCGGTCACTATTTTTTCTCAGGAGTGGGAGCCAACAACAGGAGTGGGTGATAAATGCAGAATTGGTGACTTGTTTCTATTATACCTTTTCTCTGATCGTTTCTCACCTGGTTTTGGCTCCCACTCCTGAGAAAAAATACTGACCGAATACTGACTAAATACTGATAGTGGGGCCGTGGCATTAGTGAATTCTTACTTTGATTGGTCAGTCTGTAAGATCCTTGCAATCTGTTGGCCGTGTCTCCCCATCTGCATTTTAGGACCCTGTGATCGGCCTCAATTTCCATCCGGTGGCATTACCATACACCTCACCTGACCTCACACAAATGTATATTTAACTCTTTGTGCAGCAGGCCGCTGGTCAGATTATACATGAAGACTGAACCTTTGCTCGTACCTGTAAATTAAGAAGACACGGTCAAAATTTTGATACCTTGCGAAGAATATAAAATGATTATTGTACATGAAATGATCGCAGTGGTTCTTTGTCGTGTTTTTTTTTAATCAAGTTACAATTACATTATCCAAGAAAGAAATCCATCATTCCCACCTGCAGCGAGCTGCTTTTATACATTCGTTTTCTACCACGAGCTGAATGCTCCGTCCTCCTAATTCATTACTGCTCGGTCTACTGACACAATATCCATCATTACCCATAATATCCCCCTCTCTGAATACAGGCGCTCTTTATTAAACGGCTCCATCACCCGCACACTCTACTTTACAATAATCCTGGAAAATGCCAGTGAAGCCACTAAGGCAGAAACCAATGTAAGGCCGTGGCTCCACTATCAGTATTTGGTCAGTATCCAGTCAGTATTTTTTCTCAGGAGAACTTGGGAAGGAAAAAAGGAATGCAGTGGAAAAATGAAGGGCAGCGCTATATAAGCGCAGTAATTATGGTATCTTGTATTGAAGTGAGTAGAAATAGGTTTGCTCACTTGATATAGTTGCTGTGTGTGGATTATTTTCCGAGTGCCGAGCTTTTTGATCTATCGCTGCCTGACATTGGACCTCGTTTTGACCATACGTTTGACTAATCCTTTTTGCTCTGGTCCGCTATCCCCCCGGTATTTTGACCTTGGACCTTTCATTGACTTACTTCACGTCTGTTTATGACATACCCTCCTGGCTATTTGTCCTCGGTCTCCTTGACTATGCCAAGTCACGGCTTGTCTGTGAGAGGTGACCCAGTTTCACAATATGAATGCAGTGTCAAACTACAGTTTGTAGTCTGTTACCATTGAGACATATTAATCTGCATGGGAAGGTGGACCTACCCTTTAACCCTTTTGCTGCCAACTAGGCTTGGTCCTCAAGGCATCTCTGTGTTTTCTTGAGGCTCACGTCCCTTTGGCTAACAAGATCAGATTGAAATACACGTAACGTAGAGGCATAAAAAGAAGAAAAAAATTAACACAATGTCTGATTCAGGGCCACAGAGGCATTTAGATCAGGTGAAAAATATTTATGGCAAATAACAGGTCATCATTAAAATGCAGTGTATACGGAGCCTCCAGCAGTGATTAGAAGAAGCCTAGTTCAATGGCTGCATTATATGACAGCTCCTTTCCAGCAATTTCTAACCAGCACAATTGCTGTCGTACACTTGCTCAGACACCCGATCAACACAGACGCGTTGTTTTCTGACAACGTTCTTCTTTGTAGACGCTACTGACAGCAATTCAACAATCATTAAGTGTTCTCCTGACAGCAGCAATGAAAAGACAAGTATTCCCTGGTAAAGTAATTATGAAATGCTGCGAAACATCACATCTAATATGGGGAAGAGTGCTCTTGTCATACCAGCCTTCCTTTTAGGCAGATTTACCCTAGTGAACTCATCCTTTGAGTGTGATGTCTTTAGACTTATTCAGCATTCATATCCATGCCCATGTTAAAATGAGGCAGGCGGAGGAGTTACAGGAACAGCCATAAAGCCTCTGCAAGAGGTTCCCGTTGACTGACTTGACGTCAGAGCAGGTACAACTGGTCATCAGGGATTGTGGTAAGATTATTTTCACACTGGCATCGTTATTTAGTTATGTCTGATTTCTAATGTCCCTGATTGATTGACACTGTCTGTTGTACTTTTGCGCCCTTCTGAAAAGATCAAAATCTGACAGATCTATTATAGGTCAATGGGATCTCTTAAGTCCCTGCTGAGCCAAATACTAATTTCCTATCGATACAGAGCATTTCCACAAGCCATTCTATTAATTTCATATGGATACAGAGCATTTCCACAAGCCAGTCTATTAGGAGTGACAGCCTTCGTGCTAAGAAGGTAATCATACTACTATTGTTCCACCTGAAAAGGCAGAAGCCTGATCGATAACCAATTAATGAAGACGTGAAAAGGGATTGGGGTGAGAATTCACTTTGCTAAACAGGGACTGGAAATGAACGTTTGCCCATTGGTTTGATTGAAGTTGTGATGCTGTCACATTCTCTTTATTTTTTGAGAATGGCTGCTGGAGGTTTTAAGTCTTGGGTTATGTGCACACAAAATCTTTTTGAGGCTGATTCCGCCTGGAATCTGCATAAAAATGCTCTGCCAGAAATGAGCATAGTGCACAGCAATGTAAAAACGATACAGCTGTGTACATGTTCAGCTTTATGTCACTTATTTTATCCAATTCAGTGTTCGTAAAATCACTTGTAACAGGTCTGCCATGTGCCGTGCACATCATGCGGAAATTTCCTCTGCAGATTCGCATTATGGTAAAAACTGCAGCAAGACCAATTCTAGTGCGATTCCGCTGTGAAATCGCCGCCATTGGCTTGCATTGGTCTGCATAAGATCCGCATGACTACGTGTAGTCATGCGGATCTTATGCGATTTAATGCGCGGATGGTAGCCGGGTCTGGAGAAGAGGAGACTCTCATCCGACCCAGGTACCATCGTGCCTACAAGTTAAAAAAGAATTATAAAGTAAAAAAAATAAAAAAAAATCATACTCACCTCTCCGGCGCCCCCGGTGTCCTCCCGGCGATGATGCACTCTCCTCGGCTCCCAGCGGTGATCTGCAAGGACCTTCGGTGACATCATTTAGTCAGCTGATGGTCACGCGACCACTGACGTCAGCGGTCAGGTGATGGTCGCGTGACCATCAGCTGACTAAATGACGTCACGGAAGGTCCTTGCAGATCACCACTAGGAGCCAAGGAGAGCGCATCGGTGCCAGGAGGACACCGGAGGCCGGCGGAAAGTGAGTATGAATATTTTTTACTTTGTAATTCCTTTTTTTTTAAACTATTTTATGGTCACACAATATAAATCTATGTCGCTTGCATGGATTTATATTGTGTGACCAACTTGGCAAGCTCTTTTCCAAATGATGCTCAAAATCGCTTGGAAAAGTGCTTGAAAATATGCATGCTTAAAACGCATGTAAAAAAGCTAAAATGCTTTTCCCTGGCAGAAAAAACGCATGCGGATTTTGGCGGGAATTTCCACATCGTGTGCACATAGCCTTATAGAAACAAGTGCACCAATTCTGCATTTATCACCCACTCCTGGTTTTGACTCCCACTCCTGTGAAAAAATACTGACCGAATACTGACCAAATACTGATAGTGGGGGCATGGCCTTAGGATGGCTTTCTTTAGAATCTGCCCGCTCTTCATAGCTGAAAGTGCAAGGAAAAAAGCAAAATTAAAAACCATCAGCGAAGCCACTTCAACAAGAATACTGCTATTTTTTTTCCAGAAGTGGCTGCGCCGAGAAAAACTTGTTGGATCCGCCGCGGGGAAAAGAACGTTGTGTGCACATGCCTTTAAAACGGCTTTATATTGGTTTTGCTGTGGTCAAGTGAAGTTTAATGAATGTCCAGTTGGGAACCAGGAGATGGTGGTCTCTTTCAGATTTCAGTGAAACTATTTAACCTATTAGCCTACAGGTTGCCCAACAGGGTTTTTTTTTAGAAGTTTCATTCAGCTTTTAAAAGGATTGTCCAGCTCCTAATCTAGATATACGAGGGCAAGTAGAAAATATGAGCACTGTAACTTTATTTTAACAACTTTCAGAAGACAAAAATAATTTTTCAACATAATTTCTAGTGATGAGCGAGCATGCTCGCTATTGCTCGGTGCTCGCCAGAGCATCTCACTGCTCGAGATGCTCGGAGCTCACCGAGTATTTCCGGGGTTGCTCGGCAGAAGCTCGGGTCTCCTCCCTGCATGTTTGGCGCCCTTTTGACAGCCAATGAACATGCAGGGATTGCCTGCCACACACTGTAATGCCGCAGCCATGTTGGTTGTGGCATTACAGTGATTGGCTGGCCGCACAGCGTCATCAGATCTATATCAGACCTGGCGCCGCCATGCTCGTCACAGTCTACTGCGTAATCAGACAGTGTAGGGAGAGGTGCTGCTGCTGAGCTAGGGAGAGATTTGATTTTGTATTAGTTAGTGTAGGCAATCTACAAGATTCTCTACATATCAATCTCAACTAACAGTCGTTCTGAGGACTAATCCATCTGCAGAGATATCAGTGCTAGGCAGGCAGGCAGGGTATATAGCAGAGAGGGACCAACTCAGCAGCAGCAAGGCAAGGGGCGTGCATCTGCCCCAAGGATGGCTGGTGGTGTGACTGTTGGATGACCCTGAGGAAAAACTGGGGTGGGGGGTGGGTCATGGATTCCGGGATACAGCCCATATCTCCAAAATGTTCAAGATCTATGGGGAGACGAGTCGGGATATAAGCCATCTCTATGAGGAGTTAAAGGTGGAGAAGGCAAAGTGGTCTGGGGGCAGCCCTGCATCTGAGAGAACCAGTCAGGGAGTAGCGGTTAAGGTGCAAACCCTGAGAGGGAAATTGGAGGCATTGACAGATCTCCAGGAGATCTTAAGGAATGCAGGTCCTTTTCTGGAAAAGTTCCAAAATGACCGGCGTTTTACTAGCATGGGGAGGTCAAGCCAAGGCGGTTTAAAGAAGGCTGTGCCATTCGGTGCCCAGGCCAGTGTCACCTTACCTGGGAGTGCTCCATCCAGGGTCACCGCCCCATCCAGTGTCACCGTGGTCTGTGCAGTCTCTCCCAGTATGGATGCCTGCAGTAATGCCTTGCACAGTCCTGCTGCTCTGCTTGGCTCTGCCACTCAGCATGGTTCTGACACTCTGCGGGGCTCTGTCACTCTGCGCAGTGCCGTTGCTCTACATGGCTCAGCCACTTAGCGTGGTTCTGCTGCTCTGCAGGACTCTGCTGATCTGCAGTGCTCTGCTGCTCCACCTGGCCCTGTTGCTCCACCCAATCCAGGTGCTCTCCCTAGTGCTATTGTATCAGGCAATGGAAACCAAGCTTATGACGTCACCCAGCACAGCGCTGAAGCCACATCAGGGGGAGGAGCTGTGTCCAGCAACGATACTGCTGACAAAAGACTTAGCAATGTTAATCCTGGCTGTGTACCACCCAGCAGCAGTCAGGTGCCGCCTACGAGTGGCACGGTCAGCAATGTCCAGCTTGATGGGAAGGAGCAGGGGCGGGATTCTACCTGCAACATGGAGGTCAGTGAAGATGGTGTTGTGGGAGGATCTGCAAAGGGGCTTTCTGGTGCGGTTTCTGCACGTGACTGTTCATTAAGACCAGGACAGTTGGCGGTGCTTGCTTCTGGATCAGAAGGCATGTGTGGACAGGCATCAAGTGACGGGGATTTCGAGTCGAGCAGATCTGAGGGCCTGCTAATGGCTATAAAGTAACAGGAGTCTCCCAATGGATCTGACATGCTTTTCCTTTGGCGACGATGAAGCACCAGAGGAGGCAAAGGGAAAGCAGAAGAAGAAAAACAGGAAAAAAACCACCGGTACTGCATGGGAGGTGGTGAGTTTAAAATATGTGAATATGTCTGATGTGTCTGCTATTTCCCGTGTAAACCCAGCTGGGCAGCAGCAACCGGCTCCGTCAGTGAGTGCGGGGTGTAGATCAGGCGGGGAGTGCAAAAAGGAAGGCGAGAGTGGTGAAGCTGCCATCTCTGCGGCTCACAGCAGGGGTGGTGGTGCAGCAGTTTTGGTTGGTGTACCAGACATTAAAAATATGGTGGAGTTTCCTTCCCTCCCCCTAGCTTCTAAGCCGGTCGCCACCGAGGGCGCAGGGGGAGAGGCGGAAGGGCTTGCGGCTGCGACAGGGGAACAGCATGCCAAGAATGTCCAGGGTGTGATAGGTATGGCCCCTGGGGCTGGGGGGGGGTGGGTCTTTCTACTGCCAAAAGTGGCAATGGGCCTTGTAAGGGGCCCTGGAGATAGATGTAAAGAATACGTCAGCAGAAGCTGCTAAGGAAATTATTGTATATAATGTAAATGCTGAGTGTACTATGGGGGCCCTACCTGATCCCGTTCTGGCAAGTATGGAAGGGGGTGTGAGTGGGTGGGTGTGAGTGAGGAGGTTGTAAATGAAGGAGAGATGGAGGTTGTGATGGCTGATGGGGGGATGAGTGGGGTGAGTGGTGAAGTTGGTGTAGATGTGGGGCATGTTGGAATGACTGGTGAGAGTTCCACTGCCCCCCCAGCAGTGGTGGTCGGACCTCAGGAAGGTAGATATGCTGGGGCAGCTGCTGCTGGGTTGGGAGGTGTGTCTGAATCTTTGTCTGGTGAACTCGGCAACGGTGACTTGCAACGGCGTCTTCTGGAGGCCCTGAAGAAGGGTGAGGAAACCATCACTCTGAGGAATGGGGTGGTTGACCTGTCTTTTTGTCCAAAAAGACAGGTCAATTGGCCTTCCAAGATAAAGGTGCAGCGATGGTTTGGTCTCTGCCGACACCAGGACAGGGTGGTGCTCGCAAGAATGTGGTCTGTTTTTGGTGGGTAGGAAATGATGCGTGTCCCACTAGGGAGCTCCTCCTGAAAATGTGCTTCAAGGCTGAAAACATCTATGCCTTAACCCCTTCAGGACCCAGCCTATTTTGACCCTAAAGACCTTGGCATTTTTGTCAATTCTGACCAGTGTCCCTTTACGAAGTAAAAACTCTGGAACACTTCAACGGATCCTAGCGATTCTGAGATTGTTTTTTCGTGACATATTGGGCTTCATGTTAGTATTAAATTTAGGTCGATAATATTTGCGTTTATTTGTGAAAAAATCAAAAATATGGGAAAAAATTTGAAAATTTTGCAATTTTCAAATTTTGAATTTTTTTTCTACTAAACCAGAGAGTGATGTGACACAAAATAGTTAATAAATAACATTTCCCACATGTCTACTTTACATCAGCACAATTTTGGAAAAAAAAAATGTTGGTAGGAAGTTTGAAGGGTTCAAAGTTCATCAGCAATTTATCTTTTTTCCAGCAAAATTTACAAAACCATTTTTTTAGTTACCACATCACATTTGAAGTCCCTTTGAGGGGTCTTTATGACAGAAAACACCCAAAAGTGACACCATTCCAAAAACTGCACCCCTCAAGCTACTCAAAACTACATTCAAGAAGATTATTAACCCTTCAGGTGCATCACAGGAACTAAAGCCACATGGAAGAAAAAAATGAACATTTTTATTTTTCTAACAAAAATTTTCTTTTAGCCTAAATTTTTTAATTTTCACATGGGTAACGGGATAAAATGCATCCTAAAATTTGTTGGTCAATTTCTCCTGAGTACACTGATACCTCATATGTGGTCATAAACCACTGTTTGGGCACACGGCAGGGCTCAGAAGGGGGTTCCAAGTGCTCACTATGCATCTAGATAGGTGCCTTGGGGGGTCTAGTTTCCAAAATGGGGTCACTTGTGGGGGAGCTCCAATGTTTGGGCACACAGCGGCTCTCCAAAAGCAACATGGTGTCCGCTAACAAATTGTCGACTCAAATTGTTAGAAGACACCATGTTGCGTTTGGAGAGCCGCTGTGTGCCCAAACATTGGAGCTCCCCCACAAGTGACCCCATTTTGGAAACTAGACCCCCCAAGGCACCTATCTAGATGCATAGTGAGCACTTGGGACCCCCAGGTCCTTAGCAAATTAATCCGTAAAAATAAAAAAGTGGTTTTTTTTTTCACTTTTTCATTTTTATCAATCAATTTGTGAAGCACCTGGGGGTTCCAAGTGCTCACTATGCATCTATATAGGTGCCTTGGGGGGTCTAGTTTCCAAAATGGGGTCACTTGTTGGGGAGCTCCAATGTTTGGGCACACAGGGACTCTCCAAACGCAAAGGGTTCCAATTTGTTAGCGGACACAATTGTGTAGTGCATGTCAGGTTGGTGTGCGGTGTGGTATATTGTAGTGCATACACACACACACACACACACACACACACACACACAATCTCATACACTACAACACACACACACCAACCTGACATAGCCTCCTCAGCTGAGTACACCCTAGACTGGGATGAGCGGGACGGGCGGGACATTTTGTGTGCTTTGTGCGTGTGTAAAAAAAAAAAAAAAAAAAAAAATCAAAACTTTATTATAGTGTGAGTGTACGTGTGTGTGTGCTTGGTGTAACCTTCTGCAGTCACGTGTGGGGGCGGTCAGGCGTAGGGGCCGGTTAGGCATAGGGGGCGGTCAGGCGTAGGGGGCGGTCAGGCGTAGGGGGCGATCAGGCGTAGGGGGCGGTCAGACGTAGGGGGCGGTCAGACGTAGGAGGGGGCTGAGGAGATGGAGGAGCCAGAAGCAGCAGCAAGGGGGGTGATCACTGGGGCAGGAGCGGGCAGCAGCAAGGGGGGGGGTAGGAGGCCGGCAGCATCGGGGGGTGATTACTGGGGCAGAAAGGGGAGCAGGAGCTGGCAGGAGCAGGGGGCTGATTACTGGGTTTTCGGGGGGGGGGTGATCACTGGGAACAGGGGGGGTGAACACTGGGAACAGGGGGGGGTGAACACTGGGGGAGGGGGTGATTATTGGGAGGTGGGGGGTGATATCACTGGGACTGGGGGATGGTGGGTTTGATCACAGGAGCAGGGCATTTACACTGAGCCTGCTCCTGCTGTGATCACAGTCCACCGGCTGTCAGAAGGAGAGCAGCAGCCGGTGGATGAAGACGTGGGAGAGGGAGCAGAGGGAGCGGAGGTTGGGGTGCAGGTATGAAAGTGGAGGGGGGGTGGAGAGGGGGGCGGGGGGGGTGGAGGGGGGGGTCGGGGGGAGTGGCGGCAATACTTACCGCTGATCAGCGGTGGCGGCGGCAGACGCGATCCACGGGGTCCACAGCAGGGGGTCAGCAGCAGGGGGTCCGCAGCAGGGGGTCCACAGCAGGGGGTCCACAGCAGGGGGTCCGCAGCAGGGGGTCCACAGCAGGGGGTCCGCAGCAGACGATCTAGGGTTGGGAAGGTGCTGGGAGGTTTCAGCCATCCCTCCATATCTGATTGGGGCTAGTATCCATGTGACGCTAGCCCCCCAATCAGATCTGGGGGGGAGGGGGGGAACAGAGGTGACACTCCCCCCAGCCAATGGCTGATGCTGTAAGCATCAGGCAATGCCCAGATTTAAATATTACACCAATTTTCATTGGTGAAATATTTAATTCATACCGATTGGCAGTTTCACTAAAAGTGAAAATGAAACAGCCAATTGGAGGGGTCCCAGGCACGGGGGGGTTAATCCACCCCCCGGGGGGTCGACTTCAGGATGTCCAGTTGCAGTAGCAACTGTGACACCTGAGCGACCCCGCTCGCAGGCGCTGCAGGGGCTCTTTCCCTCCATGTCACAGACGCTGTGACATGGGTCGGGAACGAACTGTTTTCCATGTCACAAACGGTGTGACACGGGTCGGGAAGGGGTTAATCCAACCCTTTGGCACCACCTATTTTGATGTTAGTTTCGTGAGGCCAGAGGACATGAAGCTTTTATGGTCTCAGTACGAACTGACATTTAGTTGCCCTGAATGGCGGTGGTTCGCTGTTCATGCAATCGTCCGTCAGAATATGGTTAGGTAAGTGACCGTGTTAACAGGTAACGAGTCACTTTCCCGTGTGGATATTATGACCTGTATAAGCAGGTTTGGGGACGTGGCTAAGATCATGGAAAAAATCGGGACCGGTTCGGCATCTGGTCTGGGGCCTGGACCTTTATGGTTAAATTAAAGGTTTCAGGTAACACAGTTACGCACATTCCCTCCTCAACATTCTTTGGGAGGGAACAGATCATGATCTTTTACCAGGGGCAGCTGAAAGTCTGCCACAAGTGCGGTAGCCCCTCATATTTTAGTGCAGGGTGCAAGGTGGTGAAGTGAGCTTTGTTTGGGGGCCTTGGTCATCTTGCCGCAACTTGTAAGGACATTAGGTGTAACCTGTGTGGGGCTCTTGGTCATCCGTTCAGCCGCTGTCCATGCTCCTTTACCAATGCTGTCCTGAATCCAGGGGGTTCGGCTCGTGATAGGGGGTCCAATCCTGCTGGTGAAGGGACTAGCAGAGGTGGGGGAAGTGAGAGACCAGTGAAGAGCAAGCAGTTGGGCCCCTCTAGGGTGAGGCAGCAGGAGAGACGGCAGGGGGAAGGGAGAGGGGGAGTGGTGTTCCTGTCTCATAACCCCGGTGCAAATAGATCTGCAGCTGAGGTCTCGGGCAGTGAGCTGGACAAGGGGTGGAGAGATTGAATAGAGAGGAGGATGCCGAGGCCTCGCGTTCCTCATGCAGTGAAGATCTGAATGAGGATGCAAGAGAATGGCTAGATAGAAAACGTAAGAAGCATAACGGGAAGAAAAACTAAAACCAAAGCAGCAGAGGGACCTCAGGGTTTGTCTCTAGAATGGGACCCCCTGGGACACCAGCTGAGACCCAGACCCAGTCGTCGGAGGATGGCTCAGCCACCCCACCACTGGTGGACTTCACCAACCAGTATCATGTCCTGTGTAACATCTCTACTTCTCCTTCAGATGGGGAGGATGAGGACGTGGTGCCGGGTATGGCAAGTGCGGAGACGGGGGCTTTGGGAGGCGCCGGGTCTTCTTCACTGGGGGTGGAAAGTAAGCCCTTGGGGCAGGAGGCGATGCCGAGCCCACCAGACAAAGGTGGGGATGTACGAAAGGAGGGAATGGATGTGTCAGTGTGCCTGAAGCGGGTGGCTGCTTCTTCTGAGGAGTATGTTTCACAAGGGCATGGGAAAAAGGCTGCTGTCGAACTCAATCACCCATGATGGCGGCACTCACCCCGTTGACGCTGGAAACCGTTAATGTTGCCAGCATAAAGTCAGATGCGGCTAGGTTTACAGCCTTTGATTTTCTCGGTTGCCTTGACACCGACATTTTATTTTTGCAGGAGACCAGGTTGTCAGATCTGACGTCCTTGCGAAAGGCAAAAAGGGAGTGGACGCATGGGCCCTCCTACTGGTCTCTTGTGGCTGAGCCATATAGCGGGGTCACGGCTCTTTTTAAAACTGCAAATGTTGAATGCCGACGGGTAATTGAGTTGGAAATGGGGAGGTGCTTGATCTTGGATGTGCTTATGAAGGGATAAGAGCTTTGGCTTGAGAACATCTATGGTCCACAGTCCAAGTGGGACCATAAAAGTCTTTTTATGAGGATTAAACCCTTTCTGTTTTCTAGCCGACAGGTGGTCTTTGGAGGGGAATTCAATAGCGTGTCGAGGCTCCAGGACAGAGGAGGTTCCAGAGAACGGCTGGCTTATGACAGCGTCGTGTTAAATAGCATAGTTTGTGAGGCTCGCCTGGTCGATGTCCACATCAGGAACAACCCAGGCCACGTGGGGTTCGCATATTTTAGAGGGAGTCAGATTAGGTCCAGGATAGATAGCCTCCTCCTTTAAATAAAACCTGTCTCCTCACCAATATCGGTGGTGGAGGTGGAATTCTCTGATCACTGTTTTATTTTGTTTTCTTTGAATGTCACAGAGACCCCTCGGATGGGAAGAGGCGTGTGGAAGCTCAATTCGTCACTTTCCTGCTCCCTTTGCTAATTTACCTGGGGGTACTGTCTGCATCTTGCCAGAACCTCTCTGGACGTGGGTTTATAGCATGTTCTTCCAACTGTTATGGGGGAACAGGTTGAACCTAGTCAAACCGGAGGTATTATCTGAGGGTTTTTTTTGTTTTTGTGTGGTGTAATGAATGGGTATTATTTTGGGCAGTGGAGCCAGATGTGGTAGGAGGGTTGTAAATAGTGCTTGGTTATAAGTAATGTGAGAGTGGTGGGACAAGTAGGATACCTACTAAGTTTTGCTGGCGATCTCTGCTTTGTTTAAGTTTTGGCTTATGTTTTGTTAGTTGTAATGGTTTCTACTTTCATAATAAAATAGAGTTCCAGTTGTGTCTGTCTCAGGGGCCAGGAATATATTTTTTTTCATTTTAATCCTGAGTATTTGCTTAAAAACCAATCGAGAGAACACCATTTTTCTGCATCATTTGCTTGTTGGCACTGCGGAATACAACCAGGTCTTTTCCATATTACAGTGCTAAAAATCCAGATATTTTAAACTGTGGTTTGTCCATCGCACGGATCACATATAATTGAGCTGAAAATTCTGCCATTTCTGGCCTCCATTAAAATGTTGTTTCAGTATGTCAGCGAAGTTATTGACACCAGTTTGCTGCTAAAAATAGTTACCTACAGGCCAGCTATTTAAAACTGTGGTTTGTCCGCCACACGGATCACATATAAGTTTGCTCCAAATTCAGCCCTTTGTAGTGAGCGTGGAAGATATTGTCCTTTATTTAAAATGGACAAGGCATGTGGCAAGGGACGGGGAACTGGACGTGATGGTGATGGTGCATGCAAAGGCGGAGGCCGTGGGCAAGCTGAAATTGTGCCACAACAAACACCCACATATTCTCGCTCGACATTCCTGTACCATTTAATAGGGGACCACTGAACACCACTATTGAACACAGAGCAGTGTGAAAACATTATTGGCTGGATAGCGGATAATGCTTCCAGTCACTTAGCTACCACCACCACCACCACCACCCTGTCTTCCACACAGTCAAGTCTCAGTAGCCGTGAGTCTGGACCACATATTCATCATCCAGATCCTCCTTCCTCCCACCATGCCGAGTGCCCAAAGACAACTGATCCCACACTTGGACACTCCGAAGAGCTGTTCACTTTTCCATTTATAGATTCGGGCCTCTCGCCTGGTTCCTCTTGCGGGGCAAAAGGAGATTGCATGTAGCGATGCCCAAATATTTGAGCAGCCACAGTCATACGAAGGCGGGATAGTGTCACAAGAGGTGGACGATGATGAGACACAACTGCCAGAAAATCAGGAGGAGGACCAGGGTGCGGAAGTGGGTGATATAGTAACTGACCCAACCTGGCAGGAGGACATGCAGAGCAAGGACAGCAGCACACAGGGGGAGGGAGGCAGAGTACACCAACAGGCAGAAAGAAGCAGTGTAGTGGCCGCAGACAGAAGGCGGGCAACTGTTTCCCGTAACACCAACACGACGGAAGTTGCGAGTACAACTGTTAGGTCTTCACGAGTCTGGTTGTTTTTTAAAGACTCTGCCGATAACCCCAAAAAGGCCATTTGCACCAACTGCCAGGCCAGCATCAGCAGGGGTAGCAAAACTACCAGCCTGACCACCACAAGCATGATCAGGCACATGGCAGCAATGCACCCGACTTTGTGGGCTAAACTCCAGGTCCAGGAACTATGTTTGTGGGTGGCACCACTGCGTCTTCCACTGTTGTGCGTACAAGCCAATCCCCTGTCCATTGTGCATGCGAAGATGCTTCCTGCCCTGCACCTGTCATTGCACACTCTCAACAAGCACCATCAGCAAGCACTTCCATGTCCCAGCGCAGCGCTCAGTTGTCCATACCCCAGTCCTTGGAACGCAAGCACAAATACGCAGCCAATGCCCCACAGGCCACACTACTAAATTCCCACATTTCGCGACTTCTTGTGCTCGAAATGTTGCCTTTTATGCTCGTGCAGACGGAAGCTTTCCGCAACCTGAAGGCAGCGGCAGTCCCTCGGTACTCGGTCTCCAGCTGCCACTATTTCTCCCGGTGTGCCATCTCCGGATTACACAAGCACGTGTCCCACAACATTAGCCGTGCCCTCAACAATGCAGTTACTGGGAAAGTCCACCTAACCACGAACACGTGGACAAGTGCTTGTGGGCAGGGATGGTACATCTCACTGACGGTACACTGGGTTAAAATAGTGGACCTTGGGACAGAACACATCCTCCCGACGCCGAGGATTGCAGGCCCTAGGTCAATCGGGGTTACCCCCAGAGTCTTCAGCTCCTGCACCTCATCCTCCTCCTCTTCTTCAGCCTCCAACTCCAAAATGACTGTAGTGCCGGCGTCCCTGCCCTCTGCTAGGCAGGGACGCTGCTCCTCTCACCGCTCTGCTCCGTGCCCGGCTTCCTCCCCCCGCTCTGCTGTCAGCGCGCGCTCCGTCCCGGCGTCCTCCTCCTGCTCTGCTCTCAGCGCGCGCTCCTTCCCGGCCCCTGTGCTTAGGGCGCGCGCGCGCGCGCTCCCCTCCTCTTAAAGGGGCCGCGCGTGCCGCCCTAAAGAGTCCCCGGCCAATGGCCGGAGGACTTCATCATATATAAGGCACCTCCTCCAAAATGGAGGTGCCCGAGCAATGTTGTTTGCACCTGTGTCTCACCTGTGCTTCAGCCCTCAGGTCCCGTTGCCAGTTACCTGCCAGTTTCCTGCCAGTTTCCTGCTAGTTACCTGCCAGTACCTGCCAGTTACCTGCCTGATTCCTGCCTGAATACTTGTTACCTGTCTGCCAGTCTGAGGTCCGACGGTCTGCCTTACTACTCCTGTCAGTCTGTCTAAAGGACCAGCCTGCCCGCTCACCTGGGAGCGCATATCAGCTACCTGCCTGCTTGCCTGAGGTCCGACGGTCTGCCTTACTACTCCGGTCAGTCTGTCTATGGACCAGCTTGCCCGCTCACCTGGGAGCGCTTCTCCGTTATCTGCCTGCTTGCCAGCCCGGAGGCTCCGTTGTCACGTGCTGTGACCACCAGCTACTCCAGACTCTTGCCCGCTCACCTGGGAGCGCATCTCCGTTACCTGCCTGCTTGCCAGCCCGGAGGTCCCGTTGTCACGTGCGGTGACCATCAGCTATTCCAGAGACTCTTGCCCGCTCACCTGGGAGCGCTTCTCCGTTACCTACCTGCCTGCCAGCCCGGAGGTTCCGCCGTCACGTGCCGTGACCACCTGCTATTCCAGAGACTCTCGCTTACTCACCTGGGAGCACACATCTACCACCTGCCTGCTAGCCTACCCGGAGGCTCTGCCATCACAGGTCGTACCTACCCCTTACCCAGAGACTGCCCTGATCACTTGCCGTAACTCCCTGTCCGTTCACCCAGAGACTGCCACCCGCTCCCTTACAAGGGCCGCCCCCTTGTATAGTAGCTCAGAGGTTCCGCCTCCCGGACCCGTTACAGTCCGCCTCCCGGACCCGTTACAGTTTGCTCGGGCCCTGGAACCCGGTGGCACCCAAGCTCCCTCGCTCTCGGACCTCGGTCTTGAACTGTCCCGTCAGAGGTCCCAACAGGAGGCCATCCTGGGTCACCTGCGGAATGTTAATACTCGCCTGAACACTCTGTCTGATCCACCAACAACCTCCGCCAGTGCCATATCTTGCAATCCGGCGGCTCCGCTGCTCACTAATACTATGGTATCCTACCCCGGACCCCGGCTTTCTGCACCTCCTCGCTTCGGAGGCGACCCCGTCCAGGCTCGGGGCTTCTTGAATCAGTGCACCCTGCATTTTGAACTTTTGTCTTACCAGTTTAACTCCGACCGGGCCAAAATTGCCTTCATCATGTCCCATCTCACCGGGGAGGCCCTGGCCTGGCTGAATCCTCTATGGGAGAGAGGAGACCCCCTGGTGTCCAACTTGCCTGCTTTTCTCACGGCTTTCCGGAAAGTCTTCGACGAACCCGGACGGAAGACCTCATCTGCATCATCGTTGCTACGCCTCCGTCAGGGGAGTCTCACCGTGGGCCAATATGCCATACGGTTCCGTACCCTTGCCTCGGAGCTGGCCTGGGATAACGACGCTCTGGTTTCCGTCTTCTGGGAGGGTCTGTCCGGCCGTATTAAAGATGAACTTGCCGGTCGGGACATTCCTACCACTCTCGATGACTTAATAACTCTTGCCACCCGAATTGACCTACGGTTTCAGGAGCGTGCCAAAGAGGTCACCCGTGAGAGAAGGATTCCACGTTTAGCTCCTACTTTCCAGAAACCCGTCATTCCCTCCATCTCTCCCCAGGTACACTCTCCTGAGCCTATGCAGGTCGACCAGACCAAGATGGTCAAAACCCGTCAGGACTCACGCCGTGCCGAGGGGAGCTGCTTCTACTGTGGCAGTAAGGAGCACCGGATCCGTGCCTGCCCGGAGAGGTCGGGAAACGCCTGTGTCTAGGTTCGCTCAGAGAGGTCCACCTAGACAAGAATAAATCCTCTCCATCCCTGCTGTTGTCAGTTTCGATCATCTACGGGGAGAACCGTTATTTCGAACTAGCCCAACTTGACTCTGGAGCAGCCGGGAACCTTATTTCACAGTCCCTGGTTGAGAAATACCGCATCCCCACCAAACCTCTGGCTGTACCCTTGTCTGTCGCTGCCGTGGATGGGGGCCTCTTACCTCGCCCCATTCAACTCATCACCGAATCCATTACCCTGCAGGTGGGAATGCTGCATTCTGAAAGTATCTCCTTTCATGTTCTGCCTGGACTCTCTCACGCCCTCTTGCTAGGTCTGCCCTGGCTCCAGAGACATGCACCCGTGCTAGACTGGCAAACCGGAGAGGTCCTTCGCTGGGGACAAGACTGTCATAAAACCTGCCTGGTTCCCGTCCATCCCGTCCGTCCCTCTCCTACCCCAGCTAATCTACCTGGACTTCCGATTCCTTATTGGTCTTATGCAGATGTCTTTAATAAAAAGGAGGCAGAGACATTACCACCACATAGACCATACGACTGTCCCATCGATCTGCTACCCGGTACTACTCCTCCCCGTGGGCGTATCTATCCTTTATCCGCTGCTGAGACCCGGTCAATGTCCGAATATATTGAGGAGAATCTGGCCAGAGGATTCATCCGGAAATCTACCTCCCCGGCGGGAGCAGGCTTCTTTTTCGTCAAAAAGAAGGACGGCTCTCTCCGTCCCTGTATAGACTATAGAGGCCTAAACCTGATCACGGTGAAGAATAAGTACCCCCTTCCGCTCATTCCAGAATTATTTGATCGTCTGAGGGGGGCTAGGATCTTCACCAAACTGGACCTTCGTGGGGCGTACAACCTGGTTCGTATTCGTCAGGGGGATGAATGGAAGACGGCATTCAACACCCGGGACGGCCACTATGAATACCTGGTAATGCCCTTTGGTCTCTGTAACGCTCCTGCCGTCTTTCAAGAGTTGGTCAATGACATCTTCCGGGACCTTCTCTACTCCTGCGTAGTGGTGTACCTGGACGACATCTTGGTCTTCTCTCCGGATCTCCAGACTCACCGGAGGGACGTTCGTCAGGTCCTGCTCAGGCTAAGGCAGAACCATCTCTACGCTAAATTTGAGAAGTGCCTCTTTGAGCAGACCTCGCTTCCGTTTCTGGGCTACATTATCTCTCAGACCGGCCTTCAAATGGATCCTGAGAAACTGTCTGCCATCGAGAAATGGCCCCGACCGGAGGGGTTGAAGGCCATTCAGCGTTTCCTGGGCTTCGCCAACTACTACCGCCTCTTCATACCACACTTCTCTTCCCGGACGGCCCCAATTTCTGCGCTCACCCGTAAAGGTACTAATCCCAAAGAGTGGCCACCCGAAGCAGAGGAGGCCTTTCTTTCCCTTAAACAGGCCTTCTCTTCCGCCCCGGTGCTGCATCGCCCAGATGGCAACAAGCAGTTCTTCCTGGAAGTTGACGCCTCCTCCTCTGGAGCCGGAGCGGTACTTACTCAAAAATCATCTTCCGGGAGGATGGTAACTTGTGGCTTCTTCTCTAAACTCTTCTCCTCCTCTGAGCGCAACTATTCCATAGGAGACCGAGAGTTATTGGCCATCAAACTGGCATTGGAGGAGTGGCGTTACCTGCTCGAGGGGGCTCTTCACCCGGTAATAATTTACACTGACCACAAGAACTTGGCTTACCTCCAGCATGCCCAGAGACTTAACCCGCGCCAAGCCCGGTGGTCCTTGTTTTTTGCTCGTTTTGATTTTGTCCTTCATTTTCGCCCGGCTGACAAAAACGTCAAGGCGGATGCCTTGTCTCGATCCTTTCTGGTGTCTGATCTCGAGGAGGATCCGAAACATATCATCGATCCCGCCAGAGTAATGCAGGTGGCTCCCGTGAGTCTAAATCGTCTTCCTCCTGGTAAGACGTTCGTACCAGTACCTGATCGGGAGAAGATTCTACACTGGGGTCATTCGTCTAAACTAGCTGGCCACGCCGGTCAGAAAAAGACCCTCCAGCTTATTACCCGGCACTACTGGTGGCCTACCCTGCACAAGGATGTAATAGACTTTGTTTCTGCCTGTGTGTCCTGCGCCCGCAACAAAGTTCCGAGACACCTGCCGGCCGGCCGCCTCCTACCTCTGCCAGTACCTGCTGCCCCCTGGCAGCATATAGCGATGGACTTCATTACTGATCTGCCCGTCTCTGCCGGTTGTACGGTCATTTGGGTGGTCGCTGACCGCTTCTCCAAGATGGCTCACTTCATTCCACTGCCAGGTCTTCCGTCTGCACCCGAGCTGGCTAAAGACTTTATCCGCCACATCTTCCGTCTTCATGGCCTGCCCCGTCACATCGTGTCGGATCGTGGGGTACAGTTCACTTCCCGTTTCTGGAGAGCCACTTGTAAATTGCTGGACGTCACCCTGGACTTCTCCTCCGCTTACCACCCACAGTCTAATGGTCAAGTGGAGCGGATCAATCAGAACCTGACCAGTTACCTTCGGCACTTCGTTAATGCCCACCATTCTGACTGGGTGGATCTCCTGCCATGGGCCGAATTCTCGTACAACAATCACGAGAGCGAGTCTTCCTCCAAATCCCCGTTTTTTGTAGTCTACGGTCAGCATCCTCGGATCCCGTTTCCCGTCTCCACCTCGGCGGACAATCCGGCTGCGGAATCTCTTGTTAACAAATTTTCCTCCATATGGGAGAGTACCCGGTCCGCACTCCTTCTGTAATCCGAGCGTATGAAAAGACACGCTGACAAAAAACGTCTGGACCCTCCTCAATTCCGCCCTGGGGATAAAGTCTGGCTCTCGTCCAAATATGTCCGGCTCAAGATCCCTTCCTATAAGTTAGGGCCTCGGTTCATCGGCCCACTGGAGGTCATCAGTCAGATCAACCCGGTGGCCTATAAATTGAAACTCCCGGCCAACTTACGGATCCCTAACTCCTTCCATGTGTCTCTCCTCAAACCTGTGGTACTTAACTCTTTTTCCAAGTCTACAGGTACGCCTCCTGCTCCGGTTTCTGCTGAGGACGAGTTTGAGGTAGAGAACATTCTTGCCACCAAAAGGGTAAGAGGAAAGACCTTTTTCCTGGTAGATTGGAAGGGGTTTGGTCCTGAGGAGAGAACGTGGGAGCCCCGGGAGAACATCCATGCCCCTCTCATCCTAGCTAAATTTCTGTCTGGCCTAAAAAAGGGGGGGCCTAAAGGGGGGGGTACTGTAGTGCCGGCGTCCCTGCCCTCTGCTAGGCAGGGACGCTGCTCCTCTCACCGCTCTGCTCCGTGCCCGGCTTCCTCCCCCCACTCTGCTGTCAGCGCGCGCTCCGTCCCGGCGTCCTCCTCCTGCTCTGCTCTCAGCGCGCGCTCCTTCCCGGCCCCTGTGCTTAGGGCGCGCGCGCGCGCGCTCCCCTCCTCTTAAAGGGGCCGCGCGCGCCGCCCTAAAGAGTCCCCGGCCAATGGCCGGAGGACTTCATCATATATAAGGCACCTCCTCCAAAATGGAGGTGCCCGAGCAATGTTGTTTGCACCTGTGTCTCACCTGTGCTTCAGCCCTCAGGTCCCGTTGCCAGTTACCTGCCAGTTTCCTGCCAGTTTCCTGCTAGTTACCTGCCAGTACCTGCCAGTTACCTGCCTGATTCCTGCCTGAATACTTGTTACCTGTCTGCCAGTCTGAGGTCCGACGGTCTGCCTTACTACTCCTGTCAGTCTGTCTAAAGGACCAGCCTGCCCGCTCACCTGGGAGCGCATATCAGCTACCTGCCTGCTTGCCTGAGGTCCGACGGTCTGCCTTACTACTCCGGTCAGTCTGTCTATGGACCAGCTTGCCCGCTCACCTGGGAGCGCTTCTCCGTTATCTGCCTGCTTGCCAGCCCGGAGGCTCCGTTGTCACGTGCTGTGACCACCAGCTACTCCAGACTCTTGCCCGCTCACCTGGGAGCGCATCTCCGTTACCTGCCTGCTTGCCAGCCCGGAGGTCCCGTTGTCACGTGCGGTGACCATCAGCTATTCCAGAGACTCTTGCCCGCTCACCTGGGAGCGCTTCTCCGTTACCTACCTGCCTGCCAGCCCGGAGGTTCCGCCGTCACGTGCCGTGACCACCTGCTATTCCAGAGACTCTCGCTTACTCACCTGGGAGCACACATCTACCACCTGCCTGCTAGCCTACCCGGAGGCTCTGCCATCACAGGTCGTACCTACCCCTTACCCAGAGACTGCCCTGATCACTTGCCGTAACTCCCTGTCCGTTCACCCAGAGACTGCCACCCGCTCCCTTACAAGGGCCGCCCCCTTGTATAGTAGCTCAGAGGTTCCGCCTCCCGGACCCGTTACAGTCCGCCTCCCGGACCCGTTACAATGACCACATCAGTCACAAGCTGGAAGCACTGCATCATTGCCTCAGCCAAGCGGCAACAGGCAGTGCTGAAGCTAATATGATTAGGTGACAAACCGCACAATGCTGAAGAGTTGTGGACAGCTCTGAAAGAGCAGGCAGATCTGTGGCTGACACCGCTGAACCTACAACCAGGCATGGTCGTGTGTGACAATGGCCGGACTCTGGTGGCGGCTCTGAGGCGAGCTCAAACATGTACCATGCCTGATCCATGTGCTTAACCTCGTGGTTCAGCGGTTTCTCAAAACCTACCCAGAGCTGCCAGATCTGCTTGTCAAAGTATGCCACCTGTGTGCCCAATTTAGAAAGTCAGCTACAGCTTCCGCTACCCTTGCTGTGCTTCAGCAGCGTTTGCAGCTTCCGGCTCACCGACTGGTGTGTGATGTCCCCACGTGTTGGAACTCTACACTGCAGATGTTGGGAAGGATTTGTGAGCAGAAGAGGGCAGTTGTTGACTACCAGCAACAACAAGGCCGTCGGTATTCAGTTCAGACTCCACACATAAGACCTCAGGAGTGGACATGGATGTCAGACATATGTACCATCCTCCAAAACTTTGATGACTCCACCAAGTTGGTGAGCGGCGATGACGCCATAATTAGCATCACCATCCCGCTTCTCTGTCTTCTGAAATAATCTCTGCTCACAAAGAGGAAGCATTGCAGGTGGAGCACGATGAGATGGAGCAAGGAACTATACAGGGTGATTACACACAACCCAGCCTCATCTCATCCCAACGTGGATTGGGTGACAATGAGGAGGAGGAATAACAGGAGCTAGTTTCATGCGCTATAGAGGGTACTACCTGCACAACTGTCATACCGTCTGTTCAGCGTGGATGGCCTGAGGACAGGGAGGAGGAGGAGTCTTCTTCTTTGTGAAGACACGGAAGTCTTGCCTGTTAGCAGTCTGGCACGCATGGCTGAGTTTGTTACGCTGCCTTTCCCGTGACCCTCGCGTTCTCAAAATTTTGGATGACAGCCATTACTGGTTGGTGACACTTCTAGACCCATGCTACAAGGAGAACTTTCTATCTCTTATTCCTGAGGTGGACAGGTCTAAAAAAATAGGGCAGTACCAGAAGGCCCTTGTTGCGGAATTATTAAAAAAAATTCCCAACTGAAAATACTGGCGGCAGAAGGCACACTTCGTTGGACAACCAAGGAGTACAGCCGAGAGAGACACAACTCCAATCCAGCAGAGGCAGGGGAACACTGTCAAAGTTCTGGGAGAGTTTACCCAGCCTCTCCCATCGCGCAGGCTCTGAGGCGCGGGGTACTCTCACAAGGAGTGCAAAGTTTGGGAAGATGCTGAGGGAGTACCTTGCCGACCGTACCAACGTCCTCCGTGATTTCTCTGTGCCTTATAATTATTGGGTATCCAAGCTGGATACGTGGAATGAACTGGCTCTCTAAGCCTTGGAGGTCCTGGCCTGCCCTGCCGCTAGCGTTTTATCAGAGCGGGTTTTTAGTGCCACTGGTGGAATTATAACTGATAAGCGCATCCGCCTGTCAACTGAAAATGCTGACAGGCTGACTCTTATAAAAATGAACAAGGGCTGGATTGGGCCAGACTTCTCAACACCACCGAATGATAGCAGCATAACAAACTCAAATCCAGTGTCTTTTTTTGGGAGGTGTATTCCCATGCACGTTTTCACACCCACACATGGGTTTACTCTTCCTGATTTTGGCTATTTGCTCTTGTCCTCCTCCTTCTCCTCATCCTCATCCTCCACCACCATATCACCAGAGTGACCGTGGTCTGGGATGCAACACCCACATAATTTTTTTAAAGGGTGTTTATAATGCCCATAAAATTTTTTTTGATACAGTATGTTCATGCATACCCCCCAGGGGTATGGTACCCGAGTCTGGAGTAGAGTCTCCTCTTCTCCAAACCCGGGTACCATCCGCACATAGAATCGCATAATATCCGTATGTGCAAATGTGTTCACATGGATATTATGTGTTTCAATGCAAGTTAATGGTGGCAGTTACGCTGTGTGTCCGCAAAATTAATAGACATGCTGCGTATTTTTCCGCAATGATAATCCGCAGTGGAAATTTCCGCAGCATGTGCACAGCACATGCGGATTATCATTGGGGAACATGGGGCACATATTACCAAGTATTTCTTAAGCATTTTCACTGTGGAAATTCCACGGCAAAAACGCTTGAAAACCCCATAGTGGGCACGCAGCCTAAGAATAGCGAGGGCCAACTGCTAGCCCTTTAAAAATAGTCTTTGTGACTTTCAGAGGCCCTCCTTCATAAATGAAACAGGATGTGTCTGATCATGTCTCACACACCACATGGTCAGATAAAGTTGTTAAATGTTAAAATGACATTTCCCGGTGAATGCATTTTCCACGGTTGAAAGCAATTCAAAAGTGCAAAAAACACATCAAAAACGCTACGTGAACATAGCCCAAGGTGTGGAGGAGTATTTTTGTTTTTGTATATTTATTTTGCTTTATATACAAGTCATTACCCTGGAAAGGATGTTTGTTAACTTATTTCCCAGGAAAATCCATTTTGGTTTCGTTTTTGTATGTTTTATTGTGAGTCCGTAAAAGTGGCGTAGTACCTCTGACAACGTTGTTGACAGCAGTGACCTGGGAGTCAGAAATGCTTCCAGGGGTCTTTCCCATGCTGTGCCCATGTAATTTGAGCACTGTTCCCATCGATTTGGGCAATTTTTAGGCCCGCTGAAGACCGCCGGGGGTAGCAGCCTGAAAAATGCTCAAGTTTCCCATAGACTTACATTGGGCTCGTTGCTCAGGTCGAGCACCAGAGCATTCCAATTTGCTGGCCTGAGCATCGAGCACCCGAGCATTTTAGTGCTCGCCTATCACTAATAATTTCCCTGCTTTTCACTACACTTTTTTCATCTGTGAACAATTACTGACGAGGGGCAGTAACCCGAAACACAGTGTCAGCAAAATGAGATTCTGGTTCTGGCTTTTATCCTAAGTCATGTGACAAGACTCGTTATAGAGTCGATATTGACTTTTAGGATTTCTACTTCCTATAGGTGGGACTAGAGTTCTAATACTCTTCCTTTCTAAAGAGACAATTTACATATTTCCCAGAGGAGCATTGTGGCTTAAAAGTCTCCTCACCTTGACATGCTTAACATGTCACTATCCGCAAGGAGAAACGTTACCCCTTGAATCCTGGTCAGACGCCTCTTACCCAGCCAAACCAGATCTCACACTTTGCACTGACGACGGGCAGTACCCCAAAACACAGTGTCTGCAAATTGAGATTATGCTTCTGGCTTTTATCCTAAGTTATGTCACAAGGCTTATTAGAGAGTCAGTATTGACTTAGGATTGCTACTTCCTAAGCGTGGCACTAGAGTTCTAGTCTTCTTCCTCTTTTAAGAGACAATTTGCATATTCTTACATAAAAACATATTTTTGGCTGAGCTGAGAACCACAAATACAACGCAGCCTTCACCTTGTAATCAGAAATGATTCTGACCAAAGAAGAGAATGTCCAACAGAGCAAGATCAGGATTATAGGGAGGAAGGAAAATGTTGTCAACAGTTGTTGTGACATGCAGAAGTAGTGCTGTTGCTATAAAAGCATTCAGCAACTATTAGAAGTAACACAAGCACATGAGACAGGAAGTGTTGTGCTCCAGAAGCATCCAGCAACTAGAGGAGTTAACACAGCCACAGGAGAAGGGGAGTGTTTTAGCAGAGCCCCAGGGAGATTGTGGGTAAGTTGTTTACTGTCTGGCTGGAGCCGAAGAGAAAGATGGTGTGTGTTCTGTATCTCACAGAAGTGCCCCTGCAAGTGAAAAGGATTCAAGTCAGGAGTGAAGCTAAACACAGGTCAAGGCTAGTACATGGACAGAACTCAGATCTGGCTATACTGTCTTTGGTGAGGAAGATTCTCTAGGGCTAGAGAACAGAGCAACAGAGATGCTTCACCTTACTTGGGAACCAGGGATGAAGTTGTATCAAGTACCTGTGGGAAAGATGACAACCCATTGGGCCTTATCCTTTATACCTGCCTGTAAATATTGTACATACTTCCAGTTACCAGTAAAGTCCCAGTTATTGTTATGAACTTTGTGTCCTCTGAATTCGTTGCTGCCCTGGGCCCAGAAGACAAATTCTTGGAGACCGCAGAGACTGGCTGGTCAGAAGTAAGTGGAAAACACCACATACACCGCAGCACATCAGAGGGAGCATACACTTTGTCTGTAGGGTGCCAGAGCGAGTATGGGCTACAGCTCGCCCACGACTACCTCGCTGGGGCACCTTACACTAGCGGGGGTCACCGGTTCTTCCCGCTAAGCTGCACGTCTCTTCTGGGTAAAATCTATCAGATCCCATTTAGTCTCTCATACACCAACCGGCCCCCTCCCAACCTGAAGTCCTAATCCCAACTGTCCTCAATACCATAGGTAAAAGTTGGAAGTGACGGCCCTGTTCACTTGCGCGATTCCTCCGCTGTTGCTAGCATGTCTCTCCTGTTGCAGTCCTCTCTCAGCTCTTCTCGGCTTGACCATCAACGGTAGTCTCTCACTCTTGGGTTAAGGGGTTCCAGACCTTGGCTCTTGGCAGGCAGCGTCGGCTTCCGGGAACTTACTCGGTATAGAGCGCAGGTCTTGACTCTGACCAACATGCACAGGACTTGGAGCACTTCTGTGAGGAGTCCGGAGCCTATCAGGCGGTGTACGGCTCCTGTGTGACGCGGGCCTCCGGCTGAGGCCTGTCACGTTGGGTCCTGCGGTACCTCTGGAGCACATCTACTCCACTCTGTAGTCTGGCACCACATCTGCTTGTGGCTTGGTGCGCTGGACTTTTATATTCAGGAAATCATTCCTGGAGGTCACCTGATTAGGTCCGGCATCTGAATTTGCTCCCCCTTCAACTCTTCTAGCACAAATCGTTTCCTTCTTGATTTCGCCTGGCCAGCAGATGGCTATCTCTCCTCATCTCTGGCACATCCTGCAAGAGTTCTCCTGATGATGATGATTGCCTTCTACTACAGATACAAAAATCAGCTCCATGAATGAAAGGGGTTGGCGGACTGATCATCTTAGTAGCCAAGTAAGTCCTCTTCTCTGTCTACGCAGTGGCTGTGTTAGAAAAAAGGGTCTGGCTTAGCGATTCAAGAGTCCAGTCAGCCAGCTCTTCTAACACACATCACTGATCAAGATCTGTGGGGAAGTATTGGTTCTCCTCAATGAGACCAACTGAGTATGGAGTCTTAGAAGTAATGCTCCAAGAGAGAAAAGTATGAGACCTACCTCCATTACAGAGCAAAAGAAACTCATCTCTGAAGTGCCATCTGGGGGTCTGCAGAGGAGTTTCTGGCTTGGCATTTATTCTTGGTCATGTTGTAAGCCTCATTAAAGGTTGAACTCAGACTTAGGTTTCAGACTTGTCTTCCTTCAACCTTTAAAACTATGTTACTATGTTAGGTGGTACTTATGTTATGAGACAGCTCTCTCGCACACCAAAGGAAACTAATTTGCACAATGAAGTATCCACCAGGTTTTCAGTAAAACCCCTCAAAAAAGAGTTTAACTGGCTCCCTATAAACTTGAACCAAGTTTCTATCTAAAATAAGGAAAGTAGGCTGTAAGCCTTATTGGGGGCAGTGACTGCTCAGGGATATATGTTAGCGCTAGAACATCCAGAGCATAATATAGGAATATGAATCTCCATAATTGTTTTTTTTTCCCCATTTCTAGCGCCAGACTTTCCATCACATGAAGCAGCCGCCACGGATGTTACGGAGCCACGATGGAAGGGAACGGCTCCTATTACAAATGGAATCACATTTCTCTACAAAGTCATTCTTTTTTAGTTGTACTATCACCGATGATAACACGTGATTTTTTTTCCCTTCATCGAATGCAGAACATATGGTAATTGTAAGGGAGATGCAGGAGGCTAATAACATAGACCGCTGCAGGGAATCCTTCTGCGTCTTATCGAAATGGCAGCTTTCCGTGAAACGACAGATAATGACTTGATTATGCCTACAAGCTGAAGTTTAATAATCCAGAATAAACACTGCATGGATGAACTCAATAAATACACCAACAGAGAATGTTAAATACTTTGGGAGCGAGTTCGGGGTAAAAGATACATATGGTTATTTAGCAGCTGAGGCAGTAATAGTGACATTTAGCTGGAGGAGTCTCCACGAAACACTTCTGTAATGGCGGCTTTCTTCAGACGGTAACCTGCGGCACGTCTCTAGATGATGGAGATGAAAGGATGGCGCGCAGGTAGGAGAGTTTTATGCATCGCTGATCCCACACACACATCTTGGGCACCACATAAAACAAATGATATGCTGATGAAACTCTCCACACAAGTTTAAGATACAAGTCTTGTTGCCATGGGAATATGTATATCTTGGGATATTATTTCACAAATGAAAAAAGCTCCTTTTAAAAAGGGTCGCTAAAGTCCCAAATTAAAATGCCCACAAAGGAACCATTATCCTGAAATGCATTATTCATTGCAACCTGACACAGCTTTAGGGCTCGTTAAAAAAAATTGTTACCTCTAAGTTTCCATTATAGACAAATAAAGGTCCAGTCACCTTCTTCATTCTAATGGGATCGGAGATGAGGCACAGAGCTGAGACTGCAATCCATAAAATATCTGGGCCTTGATCTCCGGATAAATCTGCCAACCAACGCTGCACAAAGTATGCTTGCCATGTTGACACTCCATTAGGGCTGTGATAAAACATTATAGTAGGTGTACATAATCATCAGCATGTTATGAAGGTATTAAAGGCATTTTCCAAATTCAGAAAACACCTCCCCTGCTTGCAGTTTGTTTAAAAAAAAAAAAACTGTGCTTCTCTCACCCTCCCCGGGTCTGGTGCTGAGTCTGGGCCACGTCTCCCTGTGTCTGTTATTGTCTGCAGCACTGACGTCACGTTGACAGCACTGCAGCCATTCAATGAGCTCAGTGGTGCTGTATGACACGACACAAGCTGCTCTGTGCCACTGAGCTCCATTATTGTCTGATGCCAGCGCTGCAGACAAGAACAGACACTGGGATCAGCAGCGGAAACTCCATGTTGGACCTGGGGAGGGTGAATCAAGCAGAGATTGTTTTTTTTTCAGTCATACTGCAGCCGGGGAACAATGTTTTTCCTAAATCTGAAAAACACTTTATGGCCACGGCCCCACTATTAGTATTTGGTCAGTATTCGGTCAGTATTTTTTCTCAGGAGTGGGAGCCAAAACCAGAAGTGGGTGATAAATAGGAGAATTGTTTCTATTATACCTTTTCTCTGATTGTTCCTCACCTGGTTTTGACTCCCACTCCAGAGAAAAAATACTGACTGAATACTGATCAAATACTGATAGTGGAGCCGTGGCCTAAACCATAACCTTGGCTGGAAAATACATAAGTGGATATAGTATCTGTCATTTCAGAAGACTTTAAAATTAACCATACGTGTACACTCATATATTTCTGACACTTCTAGGACAGTATTAATAGACAGTTTTCCCGGACTTCAGGCAGTGACCTGATCCTATTGTCTCCTGAACACAGACATGAAGGACTCTGGCACCCCTATCTTTCTCTACCACATCCTTAAAAGCAGCAGCTTCTAATCCCATGGACATATTAAGATTTCCATGTTTTCAGTGGCGTTCTATAGAAAAGGAGACAGTGCTATTCAGCTCGTCCGGGACAATAGAAATGAGACAGAGCAAAACCGCAATGCCAGTGTGAAAATAATCTTACTATAATCCCCAATGACCAATTTTACCTGCTATTGTCAGTAGTCAGATGTAGAGAAATGCAGTGAACAGGAACTTCTTCTCTTGGAACACCTCCCCCTGCCTAATTTTAATGTGGTCATTTATATAAAACTATGGACACACACTTAAAGGGGTTGTTCCACAAGCAAAATACATTCTAATTAATAGATCTTAGAAAAAAAAAAATAAGTTCCACAATTGGATGTGTTAAAAAAATGTTCCTGTCCTAAGATAACCTTATAAATGTGCCCATGTGTAGTGGATGCATGCAGGAACATGGTCGGATATACCACAACTCCTGGGCAAGGGAGGAAGCAAAAGAGTATATAGACAGGATAGGGGAGGAAGCAAAAGAGTATATAGACATGACAGAATGGGATCACAGCTGATTCTTTCTGTGAGGTAAATCAAGTTTTTAAAAAGGCAGATAAATGTTTTACCTCACAGAAAGCCTCTGCGATCCCATGCTGTCCTGTCTATATACTCTCTTTGTGTATTTGGTATGTGTAGACCATGTTCCTGTATGGTCAGACACAGCCATTACACAGTACACAGCAGGGCAGATTATCTCAGCACAGGAATATATTTTTTTTACCACATCCAATTGTGGAACTTATTTTTATATCAAGGTCTATTGATTTGATTGCACTTTGTTCATGGGAAAACCCCTTTAGAGGATATTGTCACTAAAGCAAATCAGCCTATAATGAAGCCCTGTATCATAAACTACCCCAATCATTTAAATATATTGATGTAAGTGTACATTAGGAAGACTTTAATTTTGATAATTATGCAACTATATTAGCAGTTTTCCCTCATCTGATGGGTTCATCTCTAATGAACCTGAGATTTCATGGAGTTCAGGCAATGACCTGTTCCTATAAGGTCTCCAGAAAGACAGAAAAGCTTCCTGCTCCCGTATACGTCTGTACCACATGCTTTGAAGGGCATGATGGAGTCCATGGAGTAACAAGCAGTGTAGCTGTGAATCTAGCACTAGGATGAGATAAAACACTTACTAGAAGCAGTAGCAGTGTTTGCGTGTTTCTGCTTCTCTCTGCTCCATCTTCTTTTCCTCTCAATAATGGCACTTACAGTCCTCTTTCTACAAGTACAGTCACCTAGCTTCCCCAAACTCTCCAATAATAAAGTCTCAGATACATGCATACAGCATTGATAGCATGGACCACTGCATTGCAGTGTTTGTGTATATCCAAACAGTGCATTAATAACAACCTAGTGTGACCTAATATCATTCCCTTATAATCACTGTCAATCTCATTTTGCATAAACCCATCATTCTGCACATAATGTCTCTATAGTGGGACAATCAATAAAATGTTTTTTACAATCCCAAACATATCGTTCACTAAACTCTCCAGCCTGATATAAAATTAATTAAGTCCTTAAGATATCATTGTTAAGGAAATAGGAGATAAAAAAAATATAGACAGATGAATAAAGGACGTACATATTAAAAGATGTAGTAGTGTGGGCAGCACGGTGGCTCTGTGGTTAGCACTGGAGTCCTGGGTTCAAATCCCACTAAGGACAACATCTGCAAGGAGTTTGCGTGGGTTTCTTCCAGTTTCTTCCCAAAGACATACTGATAGGGAATTTAGATTGTGAGCCCAAATTGGGATAGTGATGATAATCTCTGTAAAGCGCTGTGGAATTAATGGCGCCATATAAGTGAATAAAATAAAATAAAATAAATAATTAAAATGTAGTATAGTAGTGTATGTAGCAAAAAAATGGATAAAGGGAATCTGTCATTTTGCCATTCTAATCTGCCCCAAATATTGTATAGGTCATCTAATGTGTCTCCCTAATGTGTCTATAAAAAGCTTAATGCCCCAGTATACAATAAAAAAAAAACACTTTTACCTTCTATGTAAATCCCAGGTCAGGTTGGTGTCGCTGGATATCGGTTCAATCACGCCCTTCTGGCCAGTAGTCACGTACCCTGTATTTTAAATGATGGGCCAGCGCATTGAAGCTGGGTGTGTGTCCACAGCTTCACTTTCGCCTGCTCCAGAAGTGGCTGGTACTCAGAGGTTTCCTGCATTCGTAGATCGAAAATGAAGCTGGGGACATGCACCTAGATTCAATGTGAATGCTCGGGGGAGCTGGCTGTCATCATTCCAGCTGCGGGGCGCAGGACTACTGACAGAAGGAGTGTTACTGAACCGATATATCCAGCGCACCCAGGTAGCCAGGAATTTACACATAACGTCAGGAAAGATTAAAAGTGTTTTTTTCTGATATACTGTGGCGGTTAGCTTTATAGACACTTTAGGGATGCACATTACATGACTTCTAATGCATTGGGTGCAGTATAGTAGGGCAAAATTATGTGACAGGTGCCCTTTAAAAAGCTACTATACTCTTTCAATTTAATTATTGATTAGTCTTTGTGACGCGCCCCCTGGGCCAGTGTTGTTAGGGATACCCGGAGCCGGATCAGATGGGGGTTGTAGTCTCCGAGTGGCTGTGACCCGGTCTGTGCCCAGGGTGTCAAGCTCAGTGTGTGGCAGTCCTTACTGATGTTACTAAAGTTCTTTATGTCGACTACGCCACCCGTTGAATTGCGGTCACTTCGGCCGCCGCTGCAGCAGGGTCCACTGAGGCTGATGGTGTTTGTGCAGCTTAGGTAGTATAACCCCCAACGGGAGGGGTATAGCCTCAGGGGGTCAGGTGCAGAGGATGGTGGTTGTGGAAGTGCAGGGAAGATGGTAATGAGAGTCAGAGTCGGGTTGTGCAGTTCAGGGTTCTTTACTTACTGCTGTTCTTGTACTGGTCACTCCGGCCTTGAGTGACCACCCGAGCCGTGCTGCGTCCACCAGGTCCTGGACTCGGCCAACCCCCAAGTAGTTCTGGAGCGTGGTTCTGAGCTCCCTTTCTGTCCTGTCCTCGTCTCTGGCCTTCCCCACCAGGGATCCACCTATGTCCGGCTCCCTCAGGCCTCTTGTTGGCGAACCCTTGCCTCTGGGTTCCCTGACCCTATGCGTGGTCTGCCTTCCGGGTGGATTTGGTGGGTGGCTGTGGCAGATGCTGCCCACGGCCTCCGGTCTCTGGCTGAGGTATGCTGTAGCCCCCACCAGTTTGGGATCCGGTACCCTGTTGCCAACTCTTCACCCTGTGGTTGTATTTGGGCTCTCAGAGTTCCTTCTTTCTCCCCCTCTGGGTCTTTCTTTCTCCTCTCTCACTCTTGGCTCTGGGGCTGCTCTGCTCCTCTGCTCTCTTCCACTCCTCTGCAAAGACTGATGTCTCTCTGACTGACCCTGATCTAAGATGGTTCCCACCTTATATACTCCCTCTATGTGTGAGCTCAGGTGACCAGCACCCAATGAGCTCCTAGCACTACCCAGACTGCTCCCCCTATCTGCCCCTACACTACTGGGATGTACCACCCCCCTCCCACTCCAGCCAAGGACAGACTCGGTCGTACCTGCACATTTCTAAGTGGGAGTACCGTTGGTCTGCCCTCCGGAAATGGGATGTGTGTAGTGCATGCAGCCTTCTGAGCTCAGCTCCACACTCCATCCTTACCCGGGAGTGGAATACCACACCTCTGGGTTGAGGTGCAATACCCCTGTAGCAGCCGAATCCTCAGGGTGCTACATTCCCCCCTGGTAAATCACAGCACGTCCTCGGGCTGTAAGATATAAACAACATCCAAAACATACAATTTTTTTCATAAACATAAACATATAAAACATATAAAACATCATATATATCAGCATAAACTTTTCATATAAACTTTTCATGAAAACATTCTTGTCTTCTGGTTCCTCCGGTCACGGTGCAACTTGTGACCGGGTAAAGTGCGACTGTCTCTTGAAGAAACACGGTTTCCTATAAAACCGGTAGGGGGCGCTTTAGGAAGCGCAACTATATACAAAAGGGATATGGCCGCTCTCAGTCCTCGGCCAGGTATTAGGGAGGATTGACCGTTCTCAGTCCTCGGCCAGGTATTAGGGAGGATTGACCGTTCTCAGTCCTCGGTCAGTGGGAATAGGGACACACGGGTTAACAGTTCAGTTCTCTGGTCCCAACGGGGACTATATTAGCAGCAACGGTTCACTGTGCCCCGACGGGCAACTATATACAGTCTCTATACTACCGTACTCAACGACGGCGTCCTCCTGCTCTTTCTTTGTGGACAGTTTCAGTTTCAGACCCGTCCGGGTCCTCTTGCTCCTCCTCACACCGCAGCTCCTCCTCCGTCAGGCGATGCACATGGAGGGCGTAGGGTCCTTTGGCACACTTGTGCCGGGTGAAGGTGACCTCGTCCCCTAAATACAGGTCACGACCTCTGTGTCCCTCCGGTAGGTGGGACTCAACGTCTCTCCTGGTCACGAAGACGTCGCCTGGGGTGCGGTGATCCCTGATGAAACCCCACCCATGCTGCAGATTGAACTTTATCACAGTCCCGATGGTACGGGGACCATGCGCTGCACGGGGGTCTCTCCTGGTCCGGCTCTTCTGCTCCGCGCTCCTTATTTGGGCTTGCTGTTCCCGGACCCGCCTCTCTCTCCGCTCCCTCTCAAAGACCTCGAGCTGCTGGCGGCAGCACTCTGCACGCTCCGCTGCGGCTGCCCGAGTCTCCTGAGTGAACCCCATGAGGTCTTCTCCGGTGGGATCCCGCTCAAACTGGGTCTCTTCTAGCGGGGGCGAGATCCTCTTCATGGGCTTTGGAGCCGGAATCAGGGGTTCGCACATGGCCCTTGCTTTTTGCAGCTCCAGCTGGATGTATTCCTGGGGCCATACGAAGGGCTGCCCATCCGGGCACGTATGCTGGGCGAACAGGTCCTCACCCAGGTGCGGTACTTTAGGTGTTATGGGCGCCGTGGTGGTAGCGGCGCCCGGGCTAACCAGGCCTTGCGACCAGGCCTGGGGCACCTTGAAAGTAAAGGGCACCGTAAGAACGGCGGCGCCCTGTGTTACTCGGCCCTGCGACCAGGCCGGGGGCTCCGCGGAGGTAGGGGGCGCTGTTGGTATTGCGTCGCCCGGGGGTACTAGGCCTTGCGACCAGGCTGATGGTACTTCCTGCTTGGCCACGCTCGGGGTCGAGGCGTGTGACGTCACAGGGGTCGCGGCTTCCGTTTGAGGCCTAGTCTGCGGCGGTGACGTTGCAGCGACGGGCACGGCAGGGGGTACTTCGGGCTCTGCGACGGGGAGCTGGGGCAGGCACGCGGTTTCCCGGCTCGGGGTATAGACGTCCCCTTTACCTGCCTCCATTCGTTCGGCTCCCTTCTCGGCGCCGTCTCCGGCCTTCAGTCCTCCTGCGCCATCCTCAGAGGCGGTCTGTCTCCTCGTCTCGGGTGGCGTGCTCCGCTGACGGGTTCTTGTCTGCTGGGCCATCTCACGGCTCCATTCTGCTAACGTCTCTCGCTGCACCCGGGCCATCCTCCGTGCGAGGCCCTCCAGCGCAGTCTGTGCACACTCCCGGTCTCGGGGGAGCTGTGCCAAGACCTCCACTAAGCCTAGTGGAGTCGTTGCTTCTAGCAGGCTCCTGACCAACGGGTCGGTGCTGCTCTGCTCTCCTCCCGTTGTCTCCAGCCGGCCTTCTGGAATGGCGACCGGCAACAGGCTCCTGACCACTGGGTCGGTGCTGCCTGGAGTGGCGGCCCGCATCAGGCTCCTGACCGCTGGGTCGGTGCTGCCTGGCTCTCCCTCCATCTCCGGGTAGGCTCTCTCTGGACTCTCTTCCAGACGTCTTGTCTCCGGGTGCGCTCTCTCCAGACTCCTCCAGGCGACACCCATCTTTGTTCTCTTCTTCTGTCTCCGCCCACATCGAGGGTGGTCCCGGGGCAACTTCAGTTCCAGGGGCAGTTCTCTTACGCTGATGGACACTTCCAGCATCACAGTCTCTGTTGGTGGGCGCGATTTCCGCTTTTGGCGCCATTCTTTGACCTGGCCCACAATGGGAGGTGGCCTCTTGCCACCCTCTGGCACGCCCATAATGGCGTCCGCTCCCCCAAGGCGGGAAATCCTTGGAAATGGCGGGAATCGTCTCCCAGTGGCGGGAAACTCCATGGATGGCGGGAAAAAGCTGCAAATGGCGGACAACCGGCGGGAAACGACCTGTGATGGGGCCCGATGGCGGGGACCCTCCGGAACCGGCAGGAGACTTCTTTTTAAGGTAACAGTGTACTTTTCTTCAGGCACGCAGTACCCGGTTGTTGCGGGCACGTTATCCTGCCGACTACGCCAAAGTTGACGCGCCCCCTGGGCCAGTGTTGTTAGGGATACCCGGAGCCGGATCAGATGGGGGTTGTAGTCTCCGAGTGGCTGTGACCCGGTCCGTGCCCAGGGTGTCAAGCTCAGTGTGTGGCAGTCCTTACTGATGTTACTAAAGTTCTTTATGTCGACTACGCCACCCGTTGAATTGCGGTCACTTCGGCCGCCGCTGCAGCAGGGTCCACTGAGGCTGATGGTGTTTGTGCAGCTTAGGTAGTATAACCCCCAACGGGAGGGGTATAGCCTCAGGGGGTCAGGTGCAGAGGATGGTGGTTGTGGAAGTGCAGGGAAGATGGTAATGAGAGTCAGAGTCGGGTTGTGCAGTTCAGGGTTCTTTACTTACTGCTGTTCTTGTACTGGTCACTCCGGCCTTGAGTGACCACCCGAGCCGTGCTGCGTCCACCAGGTCCTGGACTCGGCCAACCCCCAAGTAGTTCTGGAGCGTGGTTCTGAGCTCCCTTTCTGTCCTGTCCTCGTCTCTGGCCTTCCCCACCAGGGATCCACCTATGTCCGGCTCCCTCGGGCCTCTTGTTGGCGAACCCTTGCCTCTGGGTTCCCTGACCCTATGCGTGGTCTGCCTTCCGGGTGGATTTGGTGGGTGGCCGTGGCAGATGCTGCCCACGGCCTCCGGTCTCTGGCTGAGGTATGCTGTAGCCCCCACCAGTTTGGGATCCGGTACCCTGTTGCCAACTCTTCACCCTGTGGTTGTATTTGGGCTCTCAGAGTTCCTTCTTTCTCCCCCTCTGGGTCTTTCTTTCTCCTCTCTCACTCTTGGCTCTGGGGCTGCTCTGCTCCTCTGCTCTCTTCCACTCCTCTGCAAAGACTGATGTCTCTCTGACTGACCCTGATCTAAGATGGTTCCCACCTTATATACTCCCTCTATGTGTGAGCTCAGGTGACCAGCACCCAATGAGCTCCTAGCACTACCCAGACTGCTCCCCCTATCTGCCCCTACACTACTGGGATGTACCACCCCCCTCCCACTCCAGCCAAGGACAGACTCGGTCGTACCTGCACATTTCTAAGTGGGAGTACCGTTGGTCTGCCCTCCGGAAATGGGATGTGTGTAGTGCATGCAGCCTTCTGAGCTCAGCTCCACACTCCATCCTTACCCGGGAGTGGAATACCACACCTCTGGGTTGAGGTGCAATACCCCTGTAGCAGCCGAATCCTCAGGGTGCTACATTTGCAAAGGTGTAAAGCTTTGTAATATACTCCTTTCCCCAATTTTGTTTTTTTCTATATTTAACACCTAGTGCTGGCTGGTCAGCCTAGTACGCGCTGTCTTAGTAGCTGATTTGAACTGCAGGTCTAGCAGACATTGTGCTCCTGTATGAGCTGCTGTCCTCCCGTCTCGCATGCACCAGATCTGCTGTTCAAAGAAGCCAGCCAGACGCCTTCACACATCACTTCATCACAAGCCAACACAGGAAACTTGTGTGGAGTTTTGATAATGAAAGTATATGATTAAAGAGGTGGTCCACTACAATATTTATTGTGCACATCAAATGAAACCACTGAGATAAGTATTTTTTTCAAATACATTCTTGTTTCCTATTTTCCTATGAGCGGCGCTATCTCTGCTCGCTCTGTGCCCATCACGTGATCCCCGGCTGCTGTCGCCGCTAATATCCGTTGATATCACGTCAACTTCCGGACTCTGGAAGTTGAGGTTACATCAACAAGGCGTGACTCTGTCTCATGCAGACTGCTGCCTCTCCCCCTGATTGACTGGGGAAAATCTGAGAAAATATTATTTGCATAATAATTTGGAACACAGTGTAAAATGGAAATATACATAACTTAAATAGGTGGACCACTACAATCTTTATTGTGCATATTGATTTAAACCACTGAAATAAGTATTTTTTCAAATACATTCTTTTTTCATATTTGCCCGTGAGCGGCGCTCTCTCTGCTCGCTCTGTGCCCATCACGTGATCCCTGGCTGCAGCGGCCCGCTGATATCTGGTTGATGTCAAGTCAACTTCCAGACTCTGGAAGTTGAGGTTGCATCACCGAGGCGTGACCCAGTCGCACACAGACTGCGGCCACTCGGCCTGATTGACTGGGCTGTGAGCGGTCTTTCAGCGCACGTCACAGCCCAGTATTGAGTTTGCTGTAGAAGATTTTCCTCTCTTCTTCTCTGCTTTCATTGGCACATGTTTGCGGGGCTCTGCCAAGGAAAGCAGAAAAGGAGAGAGAAAAATCTTCTATAACGCGCGCTCGATACTAAGCTGTGACATGCGCTGAAACACCGCTCACAGCCCAGTCAACCAGGCCGAGTGGCCGCAGTCTGTGTGCGACTGGGTCACGCCTCGGTGATGCAACCTCAACTTCCAGAGTCTGGAAGTTGACTTGACATCAACCGGATATCAGCGGGCCGCTGCAGCCAGGGATCACGTGATGGGCACAGAGCGAGCAGAGAGAGCGCCGCTCACGGGCAAATATGAAAAAAGAATGTATTTGAAAAAATACTTATTTCAGTGGTTTAAATCAATATGCACAATAAAGATTGTAGTGGTCCACCTATTTAAGTTATGTATATTTCCATTTTACACTGTGTTCCAAATTATTATGCAAATAATATTTTCTCAGATTTTCCCAAATTACCTATATGAATTGCAGTCATTGTAATTTTCCAGTCAAATAACTATTAGAGTACAATTGAAAGGTTTTTGTACAAACTGCCTATGATAACAGTATATTTTTTAAAAAATAAAAAACTCAAAATGCATGTTCCAAATTATTATGCACAGCAGAGTTTTCAACCTTTTTCATTTTAATAAAGAAAAAAAAATGGTCATTTTTGAAATTATAAGCATTAGCAGGTTATTACAAACTGAAATCAAACAGTTTTCAACTCAAAACTTTATTCTAGGTGATGTTACATTTGCACATAGGACCGCTTGTTCGAAGGGAGCTTCTGAACTCTCTCGTCCATTGAATTTGTCAGGTTTTGGATGGTTTCTGCTTCAATTGTTTTGCATGAGGACAGAATACCCTCCCAGAGCTGTTGCTTAGATGTGAACTGCCTCCCGCCATCATAGACACTCCTTTTGATGATGCTCCAGAGGTTCTCAATGGGGTTGAGGTCAGGGGAGCATGGGGGCCACACCATAAGTTTGTCCCCTTTTATGCCCACAGCAGCCAGAGATGCAGATGTGTTATGTGCATCATGAGATGGGCATTATCATGCATGAAATGATCTCGATGGTCCAGATGGATGGAGTGGAGGATGGCTGGTTGATGGACACCCCATGCAAACACGGCTACGGTGCTAACAAGGAGGAGGTGGAGTAATGCTTTGGGCTGGAATCATGGGGAGATAGATTGTCGGCCCTTTTAGGATCCCTGAAGGGGTAAAGATGAACTCCATAATGTATGTTGAGTTTCTCAAACAGCACTTCCTGCCATGGTTCAAGAAGAAGAACCGTGCATTCCGCAGCAAGATCATTTTCATGCATGATAATGCCCCGTCTCATGCTACACATAACACCTCTGCATCTCTGGCTGCTATGGGCATAAAAGGGGACAAACTTATGGTGTGGCACCCATGCTCCCCTGACCTCAACCCCATCGAGAACCTCTGGAGCATCATCAAAAGGAGTGTCTATGATGGCGGGTGTAATGCACACGCCCGGATTAACTGGCGTGTGCGTGTTTAGTGGTTCCACTGTGCCATGAACCGGAGAGTGCCTGGAGGGGCGTAACTAAGTATCTGCCCGATCCGACCAAGGTCGCACGACGGCATACGACGCCAGTGCACCAGGGAGGAACCGAGCAGAGGGACCAGGGTCTACTCCAGGTCGGACTCCGGACACGGCTGTTGACCCACACCAGGGAATACAGGAACAGGCAGACTAAAGTGCAGGCTGGGTAGGGTCCAGTACAGACTGGGAGACAAATTCGAAACCGCAGACGCGGTGGACAGGGCTGAGCCAAGCGAAACCGCAGATGCGGTGGACAGGGCTGAGCAAAGCGAAACCGCAGACGCGGTGGACAGGGCTGAGCAAAGCGAAACCGCAGACGCGGTGGACAGGGCTGAGCAAAGCGAAACCGCAGACGCGGTGGACAGGGCTGAGCAAAGCGAAACCACAGACGCGGTGGACAGGGCTGAGCAAAGCAATACCGCAGACGCGGTGGACAGGGCAGAGCAAAGCGAAACCGCAGACGCGGTGGACAGGGCAGAGCAAAGCGAAACCGCAGACGCGGTGGACAGGGCAGAGCAAAGCGAAACCGCAGACGCGGTGGACAGGGCTGAGCAAAGCGATACCGCAGACGCGGTGGACAGGGCAGAGCAAAGCGATACCGCAGACGCGGTGGACAGGGCAGAGCAAAGCGATACCGCAGACGCGGTTGGCAGAGCAAAGCGAAACCGCAGACGCGGTGGACAGGGCTGAGCAAAGCGAAACCGCAGACGCGGTGGACAGGGCTGAGCAAAGCGAAACCGCAGACGCGGTGGACAGGGCTGAGCAAAGCGAAACCGCAGACGCGGTGGACAGGGCTGAGCAAAGCGAAACCGCAGACGCGGTGGACAGGGCTGAGCAAAGCGAAACCGCAGACGCGGTGCACAGGGCTGAGCAAAGCGAAACCGCAGACGCGGTGGACAGGGCTGAGCAAAGCGATACCGCAGACGCGGTGGACAGGGCTGAGCAAAGCGAAACCGCAGACGCGGTGGACAGGGCAGAGCAAAGCGAAACCGCAGACGCGGTGGACAGGGCTGAGCAAAGCGATACCGCAGACGCGGTGGACAGGGCTGAGCAAAGCGAAACCGCAGACGCGGTGGACAGGGCTGAGCAAAGCGAAACCGCAGACGCGGTGGACAGGGCTGAGCAAAGCGAAACCGCAGACGCGGTGGACAGGGCTGAGCAAAGCGAAACCGCAGACGCGGTGGACAGGGCTGAGCAATGCGAAACCGCAGACGCGGCGGACAGGGCTGAGCAGGCAAGAACCGCCGAAGCGGCAAGCAAGGCAGAGCGGAGGGGACAGGGCTCTGTTCACACGGAACAGACTGGAAGGGAAAAGCAGAACCAGGTGCACACAGGATACATGCAATGAAGTAGCGAGTGGACTCTAAACTCACAAACGGGAGTACAGAGACAACGAGTAGGAGATAGGTACGGGATCAGATTCTGCAAGAAAAGGGAAGGCACGGACACAGAGAAAAACAGATAACAAGCTAAGAGAGTATACAGACAAGAGCAGGCAAGATACAGGAACGGGTCTAGGTATGCGGCCCCTAGAAGGCGGAAAGAACAGGCTAGGAGCGTGTTCACACTGGCCTGGAAATACAGCCTCCAGGATAGGCAGAAGACAACAGGATAAAGAGCATGTACAGACTGCAGGTTAGAGTACACAGGTAGGACACAGTACAGACATGGGAACAGATACTGCAAGACAGGTAACATACACAGGACCTGGCATGTCAGAGACAAAAAGCCAACTGACAGAGCAAGATGCTCAGGCATGGGTTAATTGGAGCAGCTGGTTTAAATACCAGGTGACAGACAGCAATAGGCTGAGGACGCACAAGGGGTGTGCCGGCAGCATGTACGAAAAGCAGGAAGTGATCGGGCGCCGCCCTTAAGCAGCAGAAGCAGAGGCAAACAGACAGCATGGAGGGAAGCCAGAGAGACATTCTGGAATGGAGATCAAGTGCGCACTCTTGCACAGTGGGAGATGAACCACTATGCAAGGACACCGCCAGGTATGTTACAGCGGGAGGCAGTTCACATCTAAGCAACAGCTCTGGGAGGGTATTCTGTCATCCTCATGCAAAACAATTGAAGCAGAAACCATCCAAAACCTGACAAATTCAATGGACGAGAGAATTCAGAAGCTCCTTTCGAACAAGGGGTCCTATGTGCAAATGTAACATCACCTTGAATAAAGTTTTGAGTTGAAAACTGTTTGATTTCAGTTTGTAATAACCTGCTAATGCTTATAATTTCAAAAATGACCTTTTTTTTTTTTCTTTATTAAAATGAAAAGGTTGAAAACTCTGCTGTGCATAATAATTTGGAACATGCATTTTGAGTGCAGTTTGAGTTTTTTATTTTTTAAAAAATATACTGTTATCATAGGCAGTTTGTACAAAAACCTTTCAATTGTACTCTAATAGTTATTTGACTGGAAAATTACAATGACTGCAATTCATATAGGTAATTTGGGAAAATCTGAGAAAATATTATTTGCATAATAATTTGGAACACAGTGTTTTTTTTTTCTAACTGGACAAGCTCTTTAACATTTTACTAGAGTTCAGGTCACAAATTTTAAAGTAAAATTTAATTTAGAAATACTAGAATGGACTGTGACCAGTGGTGAGTCCCAGGGATCGCCTTGTGCCGGCTGGGGAGGCACCGGCATCACCATGTGCCGGCTGGCGAGGCCCTGGCATCACCATGTGCTGGCTGGCGAGGCCCTGGCATCACCATGTGCCAGATGGAGAGACACTGGCATCACCATGTGCCAGAAGGAGAGACACTGGCATCACCATGTGCTGACTGGTGAGGTCCTGGAATTATCAAATGAGGCCCAGTACAAAAAGAATGGATAAATTGTACTGTGAAACAACTATATCCCATCTATGAAACATTACAGAGGTGGCCGGTAACCTGGACAATGAGCAGTAAAATAGACAATTGAACATCCATCTGTACTTGAAAACAGAACACTGTTACTCTCTCCATGGGTCATTTCTGAAATTGTAGCTTGGCAAACACCAGTAATTTATGCTGATACCAGATAAAAATGCTGCCGTATCTATCAGAAAGCCGCCATCTTTAATGTATGTAAACTGAGCAATCAATGCTGCTGATCTTCTGCCAAATGCTGAAACTAAACATTAAAAAAAGATGCTATTGACGCGCCCCCTGGGCCAGTGCTGTTGGGGATTACCCGGAGCCGGATCAGATGGGGGTTGTAGTCTCCGAGTGGCGGCGACCCGGTCCGTGCCCAGGGTGTCAAACTCAGTGTGTGGCAGTCTTTACAGATGTTGTTAAATGTTCTTTAGTGTCGACTACGCCACCCGTTGATTTGCGGTCAAAAGGCCGCCGCTGCAGAAGGGTCCGCTGAGGCTGGTGGTGTGTGTGCAGCTGTGATAGTATAACCCCCAACGGGAGGGGTATTAGCCTCAGGGGGTCAGATGTAGAGGATGGTGGTTGTGAAGGTGCAGGATGAATCAGCAAGAAGACTCAGAGTCGGGCTGTGCAGTTCAGGGGTTTTTACTTACGGGTGTTCTTATGGTCACTCTGGCCTGAAGCGACCACCCGAGCCGTGCTGCGTCCACCAGGTCCTGGACTCGGCCAACCCCCAAGTAATTCTGGAGCGTGGTCCTGAGCTCCCTTTCTGACTTTCCCTCTCTTCTGGCCGTTCTCACTAGGGATCCACTTATGTCCGGCTCCCTCGGGTCTCTTGGTGGGTACACCTCCTCTGGGTTCCCTGACCCTATACTTGGTATGCCTTCCTAGTGGATTTAGTGAGGGTCGTGGCAGATCCTGCCCACGACCTCCGGTCTCTGGCTAAGGTGTGCTTTTCTCTCTGCCAGCTTGGGATCCGGTACCCTGGGTGCCAACCCTTCACCCTGCCGTTTGTATTCTGGGGTCTTGGGGTTCCTTCTTCTTCTCTCTGGGTCCTTCTGACTCCTCTCTCTCTCTCAGACTTGGCCTTGGAGCTGGGCCCAGCCGGAACCACAACTCCCTGTCAGCCCTTCTGGCTGAGCTTCTCTGCTCTGCTCCTCTTGCCTGACTGAACTCTCTCTACAAAAGACCCTGTCCTAAGATGGTGCCCACCTTATATACTCCCTCTATGTGTGAGCTCAGGTGACCAGCACCCAATGAGCTCCTAGCATTACCCAGACTGCTCCCCCTATCTGCCCCTACACTACTGGGATGTTCCACCCCCCTCCCACTCCAGCCAGGGACAGACACTATCGTACCTGCACATATATTGGTGGGAGTACCGTCGATCTGTCCCCCGGAAATGGGATGTATGTAGTGTATGCAGCTATCTGAGCTCAGTTCCACACTCCATCCTTACCCGGGAGTGGAATACCACACCTCTGGCTTGAGGCATAATACCCCTGTAGCAGCCGAGTCCTCATGGTGCTACACTATGATAAAATGTAAGTTGTATATTGTACAACCTGGCACTGCGAATCTTCCTCCCAGGGACACTAGACTTCAGCTCCCAAATCATGACCCTTCCATCGCTGATAATAAGGGCGACAGCATTCTCATTTATAGGGTTGCAGGTTATGCTGTAAGGACGCACGGTCTTGGTAACCCGGATGGCATCGCACTGACAGCGCAGATCATAAGTCATCTCCGGCACCGGATCAGACTCTGCGAAGGAAAAAGAAAAAAGGACAGGATTAGTGCAGTTGTAGTAAAACGTCCCATTGGAGATATTACATAATTCATGATGGATAAAGACATTAAATATTCCCCAAGGGATTCATTTGTGTGGTTCGCAATCACAGCAGTTTGCATAGTTTATTAAGTTTGTGTCTAAAGACGATTTAAGATAATTTTCCAGGAAAACATGGCAAGCCTATAGCCGTGCTTTACACCAAGAAGGGAAAAAACGTACTTCATTTTCAGAACTCGGTCTCTATTGAGTTTTGAGACCCTTTTTTTTCTTTTCCTTCCATTTGTGGCCGGAAGGAAATATGAAAAACAATTCATAAAGCTCAGGAACAGAAATTAGGGATTGCAAATATCGCCCTGGAGGCAAGGCTGCTAATTCAGACTTTGGGTTTCTGGCTCGGCACGTCAGACTCATCCGCAGGTGTCCCCGAATCTTCATTAATTCTTCATAGAATGGTTTGCGCTCATTTCATCCCATGCTGATGTCTGACACCCCGGCAGCTGTTACACAGCAACAAATTGATGCTGCTGCCCTTTATTTTTATTCCATTACTCAGTTTTTATTCAGTTGCCATGGTGATAAAAGATTGCAAACACTGGTATTAAGGTAGGCGATTAATCTTCGTGTCAGACAGAAGAAGTGCAAGAATACGATAATACACAAAACTTTTCAGAAACTCAAAAGCTTCCTGACAAGACTTTATACCATTTGTTTTGCTTCCTTAGGACATTTTCACATTTCGTTGTGAACTTTTCCTACTATGTACACCGGGAAAATTTCTCTACGTACATGATAAAAGTATACAGAGGGTTCTGATAATGCGACAAGGCGAAAAGAGTCTCCTCCTGACTTCAGTCTGGAGGGTATAAAAAGCAAAAGCCATGGAGAAGCACAGTAGACTACATATTCCATACAACAGCATCCAGTAAAAAGAAGTATACACATATATAAATATTTTTATCATGGGAGACAGAGGTCACGTATGGCATCTGTAGGTAAGCGTTCTGCTGCGATCCCGGACACTAGTTACAAAGGTCCATGGGTGTGTATATGTGACCAAGTCTCTTTCAGGGAACTTTCATTGTGACTGTATTGTTTCTAGATGGTAGAAGCGGGGACCCAGCAGTTCAGTATAGAAGAAGACACTCCAATGTAAGAAAATAAACTCTAGTTAACTGGTGGAAAGTACAGACAATATGTAGCAGGCACAAAGCTTGTTCTTTACATCTTCCGCATTACACATAAGTACACACATTGTGAGTACAAGGGACGGCAAATATCTGCTGAAAAATATTTCAATGATACAGCATCCTTGAATGCCACCCCCATTTCCTTCTGCTTTCCTTCCACCAACTTCTCACTTTAGTGCAGTAAAAGTGCTCCAGCCTGGCAAGCCCAGTATCTCTTCACCAATGATTTCAGGTTGCAGCCTATACGCAGCCTCTGTTCCTTTCTTTTCAGCCATCTTAGGGTCCCCAATAACCCAAGGCTATACCTTCAGACCTCTGACTCAGAACTCCAGAACCTGATCTCACCTGTCTCTTTCATTCTTACTCTTCCGAGCACCAGAATTGCCTGCTGTAATCAGATCCAAACTGCTATGATACTATCCTGTATCAGACCTACACAAACACACTCTGGTACATTTCCCAAGACTGACTTCACTCTCCTTGTTGATCTCCCTCTCTCTGTTACTACTTACTAGAACTTACTAGCAACTTACCCTTTGTTCCTAAAAAGTCCTCCCAGCTACAGGGCTTGGCAGACATTAAACTCTTCTGTATTTACAACAAAAAGGAAGATGTATGGCCTGTGACAGGAAGGGGGCATAGGCCGATGGCAGGAAGGGGGTGTGGGCCAGTAGCAAGAAGGGGGTTTGGGCCAGTAGCAGGAAGGGGTGTTGTCCTGTGGCAGGAAGCGGCGTGGCCCCACAGCAGGAAGGGGTAGCCTCGTTGTAATTGGTGAGAGGGTGGGTATACAGTTAGGTCCATATATATTTGGACAGAGACTACATTTTTCTAATTTTGGTTCTAGACATTACCACAATGATTTTTAAACAAAACAATTCAGATGCAGTTGAAGTTCAGACTTTCAGCTTTCATTTGAGGGTATCCAGTCCACATTAAAATTGGATGAAGGGTTTAGGAGTTTCTGCTCCTTAACATGTGCCACCCTGTTTTTAAAGGGACCAAAAGTAATTGGACAGATTAAATAATTGTAAATAAAATGTTCATTTCTAGTACTTGGTTGAAAACCCTTTGTTGGCAATGACTGCCTGAAGTCTTGAACTCATGGACATCACCAGACGCTGTGTTTCCTCCTTTTTGATGCTCTGCCAGGCCTTCACTGTGGTGGTTTTCAGTTGCTGTTTGTTTGTGGGCCTTTCTGTCTAACGTTTAGTCTTTAACAAGTGAAATGCATGCTCAATTTGGTTGAGATCAGGTGACTGACTTGGCCATTCAAGAATATTCCACTTCTTTGCTTTAATAAACTTCTGGGTTGCTTTGGCTTTATGTTTTGGTTCATTGTCCATCTGTAGTATGAAACGACGACCAATCAGTTTGGCTGCATTTGGCTGGATGTGAGCACACAGTATGGCTCTGAATACATCAGAATTCATTTGGCTGCTTCTGTCCTGTGTCACATCATCAATAAACACTAGTGACCCAGTGCCACTGGCAGCCATGCATGCCCAAGCCATCACACTGCCTCCGCCGTGTTTTACAGATGATGTGGTATGCTTTGGATCATGAGCTGTACCACGCCTTCGCCATACTTTTCTCTTTCCATCATTCTGGTAGAGGTTGATCTTGGTTTCATCTGTCCAAAGAATGTTATTCCAAAACTGTGCTGGCTTTTTTAGATGTTTTTTAGCAAAGTCCAGTCTAGCCTTTTTAATCTTGATGCTTATGAGTGGCTTGCACCGTGCAGTGAACCCTCTGTATTTACTTTCATGCAGTCTTCTCTTTATGGTAGATTTGGATATTGGTACGCCTACCTCCTGGAGAGTGTTGTTCACTTGGTTGGCTATTGTGAAGGGGTTTCTCTTCACCATGGAGATTATTCTGCGATCATCCACCACTGTTGTCTTCCATGGGCGCCCAGGTCTTTTTGCATTGATGAGTTCACCAGTGCTTTCTTTCTTTCTCAGGATGTACCAAACTGTAGATTTTGCCACTCCTAATATTGTAGCAATTTCTCAGATGGGTTTTTTCTGTTTTTGCAGCTTAAGGATGGCCTGTTTCACCTGCATGGAGAGCTCCTTTGACAGCTTGTTTACTTCACACCAAAACCTTCCAAATGCAAGCACCACACCTCAAATCAACTCCAGGCTTTTCATCAGGTTAATTGAGAATGACATAATGAAGAGATTGCCCACACCTGTCCATGAAATAGCCTTGGAGTCAATTGTCCAATTACTTTTGGTCCCTTTAAAAACAGGGTGGCACATGTTAAGGAGCTGAAACTCCTAAACCCTTCATCCAATTTTAATGTGGATACCCTCAAATGAAAGCTGAAAGTCTGAACTTCAACTGCATCTGAATTGTTTTGTTTAAAATTCATTGTGGTAATGTCTAGAACCAAAATTAGAAAAATGTTGTCTCCAAATATATATGGACCTAACTGTATCTCGACCCACTGATTGGCCAGCGGGCAGGGCTCACCAGCCACACTGACTGGCTAGGGGTGTGTGCACACTGAACCTGCTGATTGGCTGTCGGACAGACCACCACTGGACCTGCTGATTGACCAGCAGTTGAGGCCCACAGGCAACCCTGATTGGCTTGAGATGTGAGAGAAGTGAATGAGCTGATAAAAAAAAAAGTGATTTAGTGTGTGAATAGTGCAAGGTTACACCCAATCTTGATTTACAGGGTGTATACGTGCATACTGCACCTAGCTTGAGCATACCCATACACAACCATGCAAGACCTCTCCTAAAATGCTGCATGCACCCTGGTTGGCAGGGAAAGGTGTCCCCATAACTCTCTTTTTTCTCGTGCACTCTCCGGAAGCTACCATCCTAAGAAAAGGAAGGAGGAGGGGGAAGGGCTCACAATAAAGATCCCTTTATCTTCTGCTCCATGCACTCACGCTATGTGGGACGGCGGGCAAGAGGTAGTTGGCTTATGAACCTCCGCCCCAGTAACTGCCTACCAACTGTGTCGAGGTACGTTGCTACGGCTACACCGTCGCGAGAGGATACGGACTGCGCAATTACAGCCTGTAGTCTCTGTCACTACGTGGATGAAAATGCAGCTTTTCAGAGAAAAACTTGCTTTTAATAGCCGCCAAGCCCCGTTATTGACTAGTCGTATAGGGGGGTCCCCAGCGGCTTCTCCCCACCTGCTGACAGTGACTACATGTGCATATAGACAGAGGCTTTTTCAGTCTTTGTCAGTGGGCGGGGAGAAGCCACCAGGGACACAACTGTATGACTAGTCAATAGCTGGGCCAGTCCGTGGCCCAGAGTGGTCAACCAAAAAGGGGATTTGTAACTTGGATTGGAAAAATAAAATAAATAGTTTGTGACGCCACCTGTGGTACCTGGTAAGGTTTACCAGCGCTGCTGCAGACCTCCGGGGGTGATGGGATGGCAGCTGAGGTGTTTCTGCTCCCCACAGGTGGAGCGGGCCCCCGGGGCAGTGTGGAGTTTGATGGTGGGTGGTGATGCTGGGACTTGTAGTGCAGGCGGATGGCGCAGCAGGAGTAACTGACAGAGACAGGGGATTCGCTTCAGTACCTTTACTGGTGCGGATGTCAGGTACAGTCCAGGGTACTCGGTAGGATGGGTGCACTTCAGGACTTCTCCCCAGTGAGTATAAGGCCTCCTGGTCCGTGTCTGCCTCTCTGTATGCTCCTGGCCAGCCTGCAACTGGGCCTAGCTTATGTGTCATGCTGTTCCTTCACCTGTCGCTCGGTAGTAGGACCTTCTGTTGGCAACCACTCTCCCTGGACGCTGGGGCCTTGTGGTTCCTGGTCCTGTAATGGGTCTAGCTTCAGGTCGTCCAGGGACTTGTAGTTCTCCTGGAATGCCGGTGATCTCTACTGGGTATAAAGGGACCTGATGGGGTTTCCGCAGGAGACCCAGGCCGAAGCCCTGCGGAGGAAGGAATTCTGCAAGCGGGAGCTCCAGCAGCTGAAGAAGGAGTGGCGCGCTTGGAGGGCACGTTGCGAGCGTTTGGAGGCCCGGAGCAAGGCCGCAAAGGCTCAAGTTCATCAGGCGGAGTCTGCCCACCCCAGCCCCCCCGAGGAAGGACTCGTGGTGAAGTTTGACCTGAAGGCTGGGTGGGGCTTCATACGGGATCCCGACTTCGCAAGGGACATTTTCGTGAACCGGCGGGATATTGAGCCCGAGCTGGAACAGGGCCATCCCGACCAGAATCTATACCCCCGTGACCGTGTCACCTACACCCGTCACCACGGGGAATGCGGGTGGTACGCCCTACAAGTGTACCGTGTAATCGAGGACACCCCCCTGCAGGACATACCTTATGACCCGGCCAGGTCAGGTAAGAACCAGAAGTACCCCAGGCGGGGACCCCACTAGTCCTGTAGGAGGGACTGAGAAATGTAAATAGTCACCCGTAAGGGTACAGTAGTTTAAAGTTCAGAATAATGTTTTCTAATAGTATGTGTGCATATTTACCCGTCAGGGTATACAAACTCCAGGCTGGGTACTGTGAACAGCCAAAGACTTATTGTGTAAATAGTTCTGCACTTCTTAAAGTGCTTCCTATTGGTTTTATAAAAACACAAGAAAAAACTGAGTGTACAGCATATAGAAAAGACTTTATTAGTAGAAGTATAAATACATCATATTACATATATAGTGAATAAATACAAATAGGGAGACGATACAGAACCACGCAGGTCCCACACCGGTCTGCTCCTGCCTTGTCCCCTGGCCCCCTCCTTGAGCGTCCCTTGGTGACTTCATTGGTGAGTGTATCTGACATTATGGATTATATCCACTCTGGCCCCATTAGGGGGATTAATGGGATATGCATCTACCATTACTTGAAGTACTGATATCCTTTTGCATATACCTCCCCTATCCTGTCATTTATTAGCACATGCTATTTAGGGTCGCTCTTCCCTCTCCCCCCCCCCCCTTTTTCTACACTATCCTGCTACATTGGTTAGCTGTGGGTAGCTGCTACGTACTTCCGTGGTTCTGTATCGTCTCCCTATTTGTATTTATTCACTATATATGTAATATGATGTATTTATACTTCTACTAATAAAGTCTTTTCTATATGCTGTACACTCAGTTTTTTCTTGTGTTTTTATACCTATCTTGAGTTAGCAATCTTTTGTGCGACTATGGGGTGCGAGTTGTGGCTCTTCCGCACTCCGTCCTCGTGATTTTCATTATGCTGGCCGCAGTGTTTATCACTATTGGTTTTATAAGTACAATCACATGACCTCAGAAGAAAAACCCGCTTGGCGTGGCGGAAGACGTGGTCCAACACCAGGATCACCTATGCCCTCCTTACCTGAGAGAAGGGGATACCACACCTCTCGGTGAGGTGCAGTACCTCTGTGGAGACTGAACCCTCAGGGGCGCCACACTTCCACACCAAACTCCCTCACCCATAGCTCTATGGACCTTCCTTTGTGCACTGGGTACAGTCATGCTGGAACAGAAAAGGGTCTTCCCAAACTGTTGCCACAAAGTTGAAAGAATACAATTGTCCAAAATGTCCTGGTATGCTGAAGGACTTTTCGGTTGGCACAATGCAGTCAGTCGGGTAAAGTTCTCTTGACAGACTTGTACATCAAAAGCCAGGACACAATCCCTTGTTGACCTGTAATGTATATTTTGTTTCCTTTGTGACTTTTGATGGCATATTATGTCTTTATATTATAAGACGTTCAATCTATTATCTATTTCCATGCTGTGGTATTGCATCAGTCACTATGCCATTTCAGATTAATATGCAGCATTACGAGGGGGCTTCTACCATCTGGTACCACATTGGCTTCTCATTGGTGATGACAATCTTCACCTTGTTCAGCACTTTCTTAGCCCCAGTGGTGGACACTGGCTTTGCATGTGCCGGGCTGGAGTCACACTGTAAAAATCCCACCAAGTACTTCCTGGAGGTTTAGATGGCGAAAAGAGGCAAATGCGATGCCCTCACTGGTGAGCACTGCAAGATAAAAACTTGAAAATGTCAAAAACTCACAAATTTACCCTCTTACTCTAGTGATAATCATATACATAACGTGAAGAAGACCTGAGGGCTCTCCCACCATGTCCACCTGCTAGTATTCCCCATAGTATGACAAATGTGGCGCCCTGCTGCGCACGGGTGCCACAGAACCCAGTAGGGTGCATGGATGGACTTCTCCACAAGAGGCCCTCACACATTCACACACCTCCACCCTACCACCTCAGACCACCAGAGGGAGCCCTGTTAGGGATATATATACTGGAGGGTGGAGTTAGGTAGTCAGAGTGTGCTGACGCTAGGAGATCAGTGAAGAGGCTGCACGCAGGCTGCTGTGCTTGGGCGAGCCAAGGCCTACAGCACGAGTTGAAGCCTAGTGAGGGCCCTGAGTGTGGCCGAAGGCGAGAGGGAAAAGGAAGCAACGAGGGGGCAGAGGAGCGTACCAGGCTCACCCCGAACTATACACCGGACACCGGGTCCGCGCCTACGGGGCCCCTTTATACCCAGTAGGGACCACCGGATACCTGGAGGACTACAAGTCCCAGGTCGACCAACGCTGACTACCTTACCAGGGCTAGAAGTCACGGAGGCCCCAGCGTCCAGGGAGAGTGATCTCCAAGAGAAGGCCCTACCACCAGGTCAGCAGCTGCAAGAGAGAGAGAGAGACAGAAATAAAGCCAGGCCTAGCTCCAGGCAGGTCAGAAGCTTAGCAGGTGAAAGCAACGGATCAGGAGGCCCTATACCCGCTCACTGGGGAGAGTCCAGAAGTGCACCCTGCGTACCCAGTACCCTGGATCATACCTGCATCTACACCAGTACAGGTACCGAAGCGAACCCCCGTGTGAGTGTCCGTCATTTTACCCCTCCTTTTCCGTCTCTCACCTGTACCACCATCCATTCTCCCACGCTGCCCTGAGGCCCGCTCCACCTGTGGGGAGCCGTTCCATCATAAGCTGCCCTAACATCTGCCTCAGAGGACTGTCGCAGTGCTGGTAATCCTTACCAGGCACCGCACGTGGCGTCATAAACTTTACAAATCCCCTATAAATATTCCCCTTTTTGTTGACCGCCCTGGGCCACGGACCGGGCCAGCCACCGTGATATCCCCCCACCGGCATCCAGAGGCCCGGCTGCCGAGTACCCCACGGCTCTGGGGGTGCGTCACAAAGACCGACCACCTCTTCTTTATTACAACCCTGGGGGATTTTTTGCATAGTGCCATCCCTCTGTTATCCGTCCTGAAAACTCATAAATAGGTTGACAACTATCCAGTATCATTTCCTTTGTGGAAATGTTATGTTCAAAGCTTCAGAGTGTCAGTGTGACATGACATATTCCTTTGACACAGGGAATGGTAACACTCAACACGGTCAATTTTTTTTTACATATTTTCAAAAAGATTAACTGAGAAAAGGAACAATGCAGATTTTCGAGAAAAAGTCATTCACAATTGTTATTTTATGGGGGAAATGCCAGCATTCACTGATAGGTTCTGTCAAGTTTGTAAGCTATCATCTACTATATCCATAGGATTGGAGGTAATATATTGATCCCTATGGGACCAACTGGTGGTCTATTCATTGTATATGGGACTGCTGGACATAGCGGAGCGCTGCAATCGCCTATCTTTGGCAATCCCATAGGTAATGAATGGTGCAGAGTTGTGCACGCTCGACTTCCGTTCAGTGGAAGCTCTCCAGAGTCCTGCCCTAACGATCAATGGGAGCCTAAGTGGTCAGATCATGAGTGATCATTAATTAAAGGGGTTGTCCAGTAATAAGAACATATAACCTAACCAAAATAGGTGATAACTTACATATCGGTGGGTTTACAACTGCTGAGTCCCGCACTGATTGGCAGAACAGGGCAGTTGTAGTCCTGCTAGAATGGAGCGGCAGTGCACATACTCTGCTTCTGCTCCAGTCATGATACTGGTATTATCGATAGTCCGTTTAACCAAACCATCCAATATTAATACCCATCTTCCCGTGAAATTCCTTTACTTAACTAAAATAAGACAAAAACACCATATACTTTGGGAAAAACTGGCCACAGCAGCTTTTATTTAACAAAATTACATAGATAAGTAATTAATTAACACACAATGGTAGGAGGGTCCTTGAAGCTCCAAAGATCTGGTGATTAACATAAACCAACAATTAACACCAACTTGCCCCCAGCCGATACCCACTGGCTCGAGAGCACCACAACCCAACATGGGTTCCAATAATTACTTCCACATCCCGGGCTCCGACATTGCCTGCCATGAGACCCCCAAAACCAGATTAGCAATCAACATTTTCCAATTAAGGATCCATACCCAAATGGACCCCTTATACCAATTTAAAACCAACTTCAAGGACCCCCAATCGCCAAGAGCCACAGTGACCCAACCAAACTAAAAACCCCTTAACCAAATACGAACCAAGGGCGGGCGGGCAGGACAACTCGCCACCCTTGTGAGCTGGAAAATGTGATGCCCCTCCCCTCCCTGGCACTTAAAACCCCCCCATTAACCCCTCCCAATGTTAATAGTCTTAGCCCCTCCCTCCAACCCATCATCATGCAGGCCTGCGTCCAAGCCTGCGGGGGAGGGGGCGGCTGTACTCCGGCCTGTCCTTGACACTGGTATTGTCGATAGTCCGTTTAACCAAACCATCCAATATTAATACCCATCTTCCCGTGAATTTCCTAAAATAAGACCAAAACACCATATACTTTGGGAAAAACTGGCCACAGCAGCCTTTATTTAACAAAATTACATAGATAAGTAATTAATTAACACACAATGGTAGGAGGGTCCTTGAAGCTCCAAAGATCTGGTGATTAACCACTTCGCATCAGAGCCTGTTTTTGCCTTCGTGACCGGGCCACTTTTTTCAATTCTGACCACTGTCACTTTATGAAGTAATTACTCTGGAACGCTTCAACGGATCCCCCTGATTCTGAGACTGTTTTTTCGTGACATATTGTACTTCAGGATTGTGGTAAAATTTCTTCGATATCACTTGCATTTACTTGTGAAAAAATCGGAAATTTGTCGAAAATTTAGAAAATTTTGCAATTTTCAAACTTTGAATTTTCATGCCCTTAAATCAGAGAGATATGTCACACAAAATAGTTAATAAATAACATTTCCCACATGTCTACTTTACATCAGCACAATTTTGGAACCCAATTTTTTTTTTGTTAGGAAGCTATAAGGGTTAAAAGTTGACCAGAGATTTCTCATTTTTCCAACAAAATTTACAAAAACATTTTTTTAGGGACCACATCATATTTGAAGTCACTTTGAGGGGGGTCTTTATGACAGAAAATACCCAAAAGTGACACCATTCTAAAAACTGCACCCCTCAAGGTGCTCAAAACCACATTCAAGAACTTTATTAACCCTTCAGGTGCTTCACAGGAATTTTTTGAATGTGTAAGAAAAAAATGAACATTTAACTTTTTTCACAAAAATGTTACTTTAGACCCAATTTTTTTTATTTTCACAGGGGTAACAGGAAAAAATGGACCCCAAAATTTTTTGTGCAATTTCTCTTGAGCGCGCTGATACCCCATATGTGGAGGCAAACCACTGTTTGGGCGCACGGCAGGGTTTGAAAGGGAAGGAGCGCCATTTGACTTTTTGAATGTAAAATTTGTTTGAATAATTAGCGGACGCCATGTTGCATTTGGGGAGCCCCTGATGTGCCTAAACAGTGGAAACCCACCCCCCACAAGTGACACCATTTTGGAAACTAGACCCCTTAGGGAACTTATCTAGATGTGTGGTGAGCATCTTGAACCCCAAGGTGCTTGTAGGTGGTGATTTCCCTTTCTATTTCCTGTCCTGAACCTTTCCTATATAATCAATAACTCAAGTTTGGGAAAATAATACAGATGTTTAATAACAAGAAAAATAAGATAATAATAAGGCAATTCAATCAACAATTTCACAATAGAACCTCTCTTCAATGTCCTCTAATTAGAGAAAATACAAATACAATTATAAGTATACTTAGCAATGATCCTTCATGGCAGAGAGCGAGAGAGATAGTCTTGACTCTACTTCATTTATACTAAAAATTTCACATCCACACCCACATACAACCCACGACTCCGCCCTTCTTCTCCGGTATCTTCTGTGGCAAATATCCAATCATCTTCAGGGTAGTATGAGCATTGTCATTGGCTGCATTGGTCAACACCTTCCTGCAGATGGCACTCTTGTACTTCTGGAAGAAAGTCCTTGTGTAGGTTCAACTCCATTTGGGCTGGCTCCAAGATGTTCATCAAAAGCATTGTGCACCAATATACATATCCATAGGCTGGAGACAGGATGTCTACCTCAGGAGCAATGGTATACAATCCAAATCCACAGGGGCAGTGCACATATGTAGATTTCACTAGGTGACAAACAGGATCTGCATTCAAGATCACCACAGATGGTTTGAGTACCTGTATCATCCAAGAGGCTGGAGGGCCTATACTCATTCCGTATGTAGATGCAACCTTTACTTTATCACTAAAACAAAGGACATCACACAAAGAACACCGGCCTTCTCGCCTAGCAGGTTCACAACCTTGTACCTAGTATCTCTTGATAGAGTCCTGGAAATATCCAGCACTCAAATTTAATGCAGAGTTCAGTCATTCCTATGATATATATATATATTGTACCTGTTGGCCTCCAACATGCCCCCCTTTGTGTCTGAATGACACATAACTTTTAAGGAGCCACAAATCCGGAATCCTCTTCGCCACCATAGTTGATTCTTCTTCTTAGGGCAAGGAGTTTTTTTAACACATTCACTCATCATTTGCCAACATTTACTCCAAAAAAAAAAAAAAATTAACTTTGTAATAGCTTGATTTCTAATAGGACATTGAAGGAGGCATATAAAAAAATACACATCAAATTGTACATATGATCGTCACATCACACAAAAAAAATCATTTAGATCAACCAACAAACAATAACATAATATAATTTCCTATAGGTTTCGCTTTGGAATCAAACAATCTTTCTTACTGTGCCCTCTTCTGCCGCAGTTCTCACATATTATAATTTCTTCTAATTCAATGGGAATTTGTACATTTGTGTCACATGATGCAATTTTGACATTGGCTTGTTCTTTTATAGTTAAACTCTGTACCTTTTTATATAGGTAACGGGTTACACAGCACATGTATATTTGAAAAAGCGATAAAATTACAGAAACAACAAGTAATATGACAATTGGGTGGATTAAATAATTCAGTATGCCATTTGCCGCATTTGAATGACCAAATATTACCTCCCACCAATAGCCCTTGGCATTATTTTCTAATAGATGGGTAACTTCCTTTAGTTCATTTTGGTCATGATGTAATAGAATTGTGGCATTTGCCTTTTCTTGATTAAGCTTCATCAATAAATATTCATCCTTATTAAATTTTACCAACCATTCTCCAAGTTCTTTTCCCATTCCTAGGTTTAAGGCTTGCAAATTAACTGGAGTGTGATATTTCAGATCCACTGACAGATTAGCAATAGTAGGAATTGCGTAAACCCAGTTGGGTGTCTTGATTTCTGTAACCCCACTAAGAGTGCACCATGCTCCCCTGGTTACAGATGTCATTACAGAACAATGTTGTGTTGTTATAGATACATTGGTAGTATTTAGGAGGAAGAAACAAATTCCTTGATGCCCTAGATAGAAGATTGGTGCTTTGTCTTTTGAGATTGATTCCCCATCTAGAATACACGTGGATGAATTACTCCAGCATTTGTCTTCAACCAACCTAAACTGTCCTGGCGTACATAAAATATTATGATTCCTTTGTATACAAAGTGAAATGTCAACCTGTTTCCATCTTCCATTTTTCCTAATCACCTGAGGATGTTCTAATCTCGGGTGTAATAATGTAGAATCTCCAGTTAAAATACCAATTGAACTAACTCTATGCATGAGCTCTAAAGGTGACTTAGTATATGGAATAAATGAAGAAGCATAGCATTTCTCAAAGTCATAGTTGCTGCACCCAACCCACGTGTTCACCCACCATTTAGAATGTGTAAAGCTCATGAGTTCAGGTAACACAGTAATTGCTTGAGACAACCATTCAAATGGCCACTGTCCATCATAAATGGACTGTACCGCTAACTTAATGTTAGTTGATAATTCCATTTGTCCTTGTGTACAGACTAGAGCCCAAGACATATTTCTACCCCTAGTCAGTGTATCTTCCATTAATTCTTTAAAGTGTTGGATAAAATCTTTCGCTACCCCGATATAAGTGTTTACATGATCTTGTTGTAAATTGTTAATTATATCATTGATTTTTCTTTGTACTTCAAAACCTTTCTTGCTATTGGTCGCTATATCTACAAGTTTTGTCCTTAAACTACTGATGTCAGCTTCGTTAATTACACCCATACCTGTTCCTAATCCTCCCAACAGTGCGCTGAAAGTATCCCTTCGCCCTCTGTCATTCCTCGAATTAAATAGTTTATGCTGGTGTTTTCTCCGATTTTCTGCATTCTTAGTGGTAAACCACCGATATAGTGCATGTACATGATTTAGTGTATATCCTGCACAAATTGGATAGTAGGTCTTTATCAACCATAGAGAGATATTAACTCGCCAAGTAACAAATGCATATTGAACGTCACTAGCAATGGTTTGAGTAGAATCTAGGTTGACCTGTAAAGGGTGGCCTTCTTCTAAGTACATTGTCCGTTGATTGCTGTCAGATTCATTGGACACGCATGGTTTGATTTGATCTGGAGCAGCATCAATAATGTGCATCTCACCTATTTCTACTTCTGATGTTCCACATGCCCAATAACCAACCATTTCCCTATAGGATTTATATGGTTTAGATAGTGAACCAATTATATAATTTTGCCCTTGCTGAACTGACATCTCAACCTCTGTGGAATCTCCAATGCACGCCTCACGATATGTTAAGGTGACCCTTTTTGGCCTGAACATTGGGTGTATATTATTATGCCAATATATTCCACATACAAACAAATATTCTCCTTCCTTTAAGTTGTCACTTTTCCTTGCCTCTCCTGCAGCAATACAGCCGTAATTGCTATCACAGAGGCATGAACCTGTAATGCAAAAGGTAGATCTGGGTTTGGATTGCTCAGAGCAGGTGCTTGAGTGAGGCTGATTTTCAACCTTACAAAAGCTCCTTCATGCTCTTCCATCCATTCAAGTGGATCAGCTTCTCCCTTATCACCTTTTAGGAGTTCATAGAGGGGTTTTGCTTTCTCAGCAAATCCCTCTATGAAATCTCTGGAAAATCCGACAAGTCCCAAGAACTGTCTCATTCCTGTTTTTGTGTTTGGCCTAGGCAACTTCCTAATAGTTTCACATTTGTTGGGGTCAGGAATTCTCCCCCCTTTTGAAACTATCACTCCCAAAAATGACACAGACTCTCTCATCAGCTGGGCCTTGTTAGGATTAAGTTTGAGACCTGCCTTCTCAAGGAGTGTTAACAGCTCATTCAACAATGTGTAGTGCTGATCTTTTGTGTCAGTTTGGAGCAGAACGTCATCTACATATTGTACAATGCAATCAGGTTCTGAAAAAGATGACAACATTTCAACCATACACTTATGAAAGTAGGTAGAACTGGACCTGAATCCTTGTGGCAACCGACAAAATGTTAATTGTTTCCCTTGAAATGTGAAAGCAAATTTGTATTGACAGTCAGGGTGTAAGGGAATGGAGAAATATCCATTTGAGATGTCTATTGATGAATATACTGTGGAGGAGGGTTTGAGTGCTGTCATCATGTCAGGCATTTTGGCAACCACATTAGTGACAGGAGGGGTACACTTGTTTAAAGCTCTGTAGTCCAATGTCGGACGCCAACCATTTGGTTTCTTAACTGGCCATAGCGGCGCATTATTGGTGGATTGGCATTCCCTGATGACATTTTGAATCAGCAAATCATCCAGTATTCTCTTAATGTAGGGGACTGACTCTGGTGGTATTTTATACTGCCTTTGGGGTGGGGGATCAGGACCCTCTACCATTACTACCATGTTGGACACTTTGCCACATTGGGTTTTTGAATTTGCCTACACACTGTTATGTTGCCACAAGATGTCAGCCAATATTTCATCATCTGTTCTCAATATCATGGCTGGATCTAAAGATTGAGCACCTTTGATGGAATCAATACCATAATTGTCAGTAACCATTTTTAAACAGCCTTTATACCGTGATCCTCTCCACAACATCCAGTTGCATAAATCAAGAATAAGTCCATATTCCTTCATAACATCTGACCCAATAATGGTACCTTCATGTGTTGGTGAAAGATATAAGCCATGCTCAACACATAGATCTCCCAGGTTTATTGTCACTGGTAAAGATTGTTCTGAAGATACTAACTGTCCTCCAAACCCTCTCAGAAAAATGTGTTTACCACCAGGGTCTTTAATCAAATCCAGATTAGTCAAACTGACAGCAGCCCCTGTATCCAGTAAAATGTTTGTACGATGGCCCCCTACCGTACCCTGAATACGGGGTCTCCCGCCCTTGTCCCTGCTAAGCTGACTCACTAGGGACAACACTGGGGCCTGACATCCCTATTGTTTTACATAAGGATTTGTTGGAGGTGGGGTCTTTAATTCCTCTGGCTTTTCTGCCATTGCCTTCCCAATCTTCCTCAGTTCATCCAGAAGTGGGCCATATAATGTAACTTCAGGAAGACTATGCTCTCCATCCCTTGCATTATTTGGTTCTTGTCTTTGCTTCCTATTATTAAAAGGTCTATTATTGATAACTCTTCTACTACTTCTACATTCTTTCATAGTGTGACCTGTGTAACCACATTTATAACATTTTCCAACAAACCTTACTTTGCCTTCATTTTTGACTACCTCTGATATCCTCTTTTGGGGCTTGTTGTCATGACTTGTATCATGAATCCAATCCTTTAATATATTTACAAAGGCTTGATAGGAATTTGCATTCCTCAAGGCAACCTTTGTTGGATAATCAACAAAAGTGCATTTGTTAGCCATTGAATATAGAAAACTGCTATCATCAGGAGACAGGTCAGGGCAGTTATAGGTAGAACGATATAATGTCAAATATTCACTGCAAAAAATAATTGGATCATCTCCTCTATTTAATTTTGCATTTTCTAAGGCATTAGTACCTCTCATATCTCGTCCCCCCATAACTCTCTTTAATTCCTGTACTCTGTCACTAGCATTTCCCCAATTACATTCAAGATCTGCAGATAATCCTCTGTGAGCTCCTACAGGGGGCTGCAGTTTTTCACAAAGTTGAGATGGGAGCCATACCCGAAGTAAGGCACATGCAGCTCTATTACCCAGACTGTATTGAGTCACTACTGCCTCTAACTTATTGGAAAGACTAATGGCTGAGGCACTTGTATTAAATTTTCCTAATATCTGGCATAGATTTGTCTTATCCTGTATGGATAGTGTTGTGGATTGGACTAAATTGTTGCTGTTACTAAGCAAATTGTCTCTCCTTTGTCTGCTTCCTCCTGACTCAGGAGTAAAGAGAGAGGAACTATGATCTGGGTTATCCTCAGGGTTATCAGCCGTGCACACAGGCTGCTCCTCCCCTCTTTTCCAATCTCTTTCCTTCTGATCAGCAGACTTGCACATTTGATTACAATAACAATGGTTATTCCCCCTAGTACATTCTTGTGATTTCAAGGACATAATACAATGTTCTTTTAGCTCCAATTTTACATTAGCATCATGCAACTGGTTCCTAAGTATTGTCATATCGTCATTATACTCTGCTTCCTTTCCTTCTAGCAAAGCAATACGCTGTTCCCTAAGTTTACATCTCTTCTTATACTCCTCCAGCTTATCTTCTAATTCACAATTTTGGTAATTCATATTGTCTACCTCATCCCTTAGATCTTCACACTCACAATTATGATCTTCAGCACTAGCAATAGCCAGACTGACTTCCTGTTCAATTTTATCCACTTCACCTCTTAATTGAGCTTTCTCTGAATACCAGTGCAATTCCTTTTGCTCTGCAATTCCTTTCATCTTCAACAACATACACAAAACATTTGCTAACTTCTCTTTCTTTGCTTTCTTTTTCGACAATTTACTTTTGTTATCATTCTGCCCTTCACATTGTTTCATAAGGTCATTAAACTGATGTGTCAATGCATCATCTGCACAAGTACTGAACTGAGCAGAGGCATATTTTTCAATAAATTTACTGACTATTTCCATGTTAATTACGTCCAACTATTTTCACAGAAGACAACAAAAATAAACAAATCTGCTTTCCAAACAAAAATTACAAATTAACTAAACACAATACAGAAACCAGTGAATATCACTTCACTAAAACAGGGACTCAAGATTGAATATAATCTGTTCCCTTAGGCAATTACTGCCACAGTCTTGTGACTTTACCTATATCTGACCGACAGTGTCTCATGCCCTTCATCAACTACAGATCCAAGATCCAGGCCAAGAGTGATCTCCTATTGAAGCATAAGGCTACTTCCCCTTAACATGAGATTTAGACTTTTAACCTCTACCTCACTTTCTTCTCAGAGATGTCTGGTTTTACCCTTTAGATCTTATGCGAACTTCAATGAACAGGGTGCTACCCTAACTTTACCGGCAACAATTCAACAAACAAATAAACAATCCACTAAACAAATAGACAAACAGGCCTGAACCTAGCAGAAAGATATTGATCAACATAAAATATAATGAATGTATAAAATCTAATTAAAGGAATGTATGCTTACCAGATAAGCGCGTCCGCTCACTGATGAAGAATATCACAGAACTTCCAGTTAATATCTTAGGCGTTTCAGTTTCCACGAACCCGCGTGTCACTTGTCCACCGATAAGATATTCTCCTTGAGTCTGTCTTCTTGAAGAAGAGGTTTTCTTGCCTGGTCTAGGAACCGGATTTTCTCAGGCACTTGGTTGAAACAGTTGGGAACTTCTAGGTTCTGCGTAGAATGTTGTTTTTTCACGATCCACTGGGGTGCCAAATGTAGGTGGTGATTTCCCTTTCTATTTCCTGTCCTGAACCTTTCCTATATAATCAATAACTCAAGTTTGGGAAAATAATACAGATGTTTAATAACAAGAAAAATAAGATAATAATAAGGCAATTCAATCAACAATTTCACAATAGAACCTTTCTTCAATGTCCTCTAATTAGAGAAAATACAAATACAATTATAAGTATACTTAGCAATGATCCTTCATGGCAGAGAGCGAGAGATAGTCTTGACTCTACTTCATTTATACTAAAAATTTCACATCCACACCCACATACAACCCACGACTCCGCCCTTCTTCTCCGGTATCTTCTGTGGCAAATATCCAATCATCTTCAGGGTAGTATGAGCATTGTCATTGGCTGCATTGGTCAACACCTTCCTGCAGATGGCACTCTTGTACTTCTGGAAGAAAGTCCTTGTGTAGGTTCAACTCCATTTGGGCTGGCTCCAAGATGTTCATCAAAAGCATTGTGCACCAATATACATATCCATAGGCTGGAGACAGGATGTCTACCTCAGGAGCAATGGTATACAATTCAAATCCACAGGGGCAGTGTACATATGTAGATTACACTAGGACATAAAAACAGGATCTGTATTCAAGTTCACCACAGAAGGTGTGTGTACCTGTATCATCCAGGAGGCTGGAGGGCCTATACTCATTCCGTATGTAGATGCAACCTTTACTTTATCACTAAAACAAAGGACATCACACAAAGAACACCGGCCTTCTCGCCTAGCAGGTTCACAACCTTGTACCTAGTATCTCTTGATAGAGTCCTGGAAATATCCAGCACTCAAATTTAATGCAGAGTTCAGTCATTCCTATGATATATATATATATATTGTACCTGTTGGCCTCCAACAGTGCTTCACAGAAGTTTATAATAATGAGCTGTAAAAATAAAATTTTCACATTTTTCCCAACAAAACGTTTTTCATCCCTTAATTTTGCATTATCATAAGGGTAATAGGATAAATTGCACCATGAAATTTGTTGTGCAATTTCTCCTGAACACGCCGATACCCCATATGTGGAGGCAAACCACTGTTTGTGCACACAGCAGGGTTTGAAAGGGAAGGAGCGCCATTTGACTTTTGAATGTAAAATTTGTTTGAATAATTAGCGGACGCCATGTTGCATTTGGGGAGCCCCTGATGTGCCTAAACAGTGGAAACCCCCCACAAGTGACACCATTTTGGAAACTAGACCCCTTAGGGAACTTATCTAGATGTGTGGTGAGCACCTTGAACCCCAAGGTGCTTCACAGAAGTTTATAATATTGAGCTGTAAAAATAAAATTTTCACATTTTTCCCACAAAAACGTTTTTCATCCCTTAATTTTGCATTATCATACGGGTAATAGGATAAATTGCACCATGAAATTTGTTGTGCAATTTCTCCTGAACACGCCGATACCCCATATGTGGAGGCAAACCACTGTTTGGGCACACGGCAGGGTTTGAAAGGGAAGGAGCGCCATTTGACTTTTTGAATGTAAAATTTGTTTGAATAATTAGCAGACGCCATGTCGCCTTTGGGGAGCCCCTGATGTGCCTTAACAGTGGAAACCCCCCACAAGTGACACCATTTTGGAAACTAGACCCCTTAGGGAACTTATCTAGATGTGTGGTGAGCACCTTGAACCCCAAGGTGCTTCACAGAAGTTTATAATATTGAGCTGTAAAAATAAAATTTTCACATTTTTCCCACAAAAATGTTTTTCATTCCCTAATTTTGCATTATCATAAGGGTAACAGGAGAAATTGCACCATGAAATTTGTTGTGCAATTTCTCCTGAGTAAGCATATACCCCATATGTGGGGAAAAACCACTGCTTTGGTGTACGGCAGGGTTCGGAAGAGAAAGGAGTGCTATGTTGGCTGGGATAGGTTGCAGACACCATGTCACATTTGAAGAGTCGCTGACATGCCGAAACAGCAGAAACCCCCACAAGTGACCCCATTTTGTAAACTACACCTCTCAAGGAATTCATCTTGGGAAATAGTGAGTATTTTTTAATTTTTAAATTTATACCATTGGGCAGTGAAAAAAGCATAATTATATTTTTACCACAAAAAAATGTTTTACCCTCAGATTTTACATTTTCACACAGGGCAATGGGTAAAAATGGTGCCGAAATGTGTCACGCAATTTCTTCTAAAAGTGGCAATACCCCATATGTGGCTGTATCGTACCGCTCAGCCATACGGCGAGATCTGGGGGGGACGGAGTGCTATTTGACAATTGGAGAACAAATTATTGTAGAATAGGTATTTGGATTTGGGAGCACAAAATTTTCTGAATTTCTTTTGGGGGGCAAGGGCCATTTCGCTTTTCCAGAGCCTTTCTGCTACCAGTAACTTGGAAGTCCCTTATATTTTTAACAGATGACAGACCTGAGTGGGGACTAGCTTTTTTTGAGGACTGTGTTGAAGCTTTTATTGGGAACATTTTACATAACATTTATCCGGCGCTCTAGGCTGAGCACTTACATCGGGGTTTCCATCTAAATTTCCAAGTGATATAATTCAGATGAAACCCCTGCGGGATCCATTCACTGTAATGAGGCATGAAAGGAGGAGAGCAAAGCTCAAACAATTGGCGATCTATCACAAATAAATGTAAAAAATATAAATTTTATTGAACATAACAATTGGGATGAATAGACATATACAAAGTCACACCATGGACAAAAAGTGATGCGCACAAAAAAGGCAGAGATATCATATAACTATGATTGCCACAAATTGTTGGGCAATCAAATTGTCAAAATTCCATAGTAAAAATCGATATTATTAACATGTGTATATTAACATGCATGTTGACCTGCACACAAATGCTAGAAATATCCTATTGCAATATTTAGTAGAAGAGTAATAATTATCATATATTCCACATTTCAGAAGTTTGTCCGTGGGCAGGTAAATATCATCATACACAGTAGGAATTACCTCAGAGTAGACTGCCACGTGCGCACCAACCCCGACGCGCGTTTCGGCAACCAGCCTTTGTCAAGGGGTATATAGAAAGTGACTAGTGCAGTATTTAAAAAGGGGACGCCAACCAATCATGTGTAGCTAATTATATTACACCCGGTTCATTCACCTGCATATAATAACGGCACTGAATTTAGACATAGCGCCAAGGAATTCTCATGAATGCATTGCGTGAACCGGAAGTGATGCAATCAATCGCCATGGTCACAAATGTGTATATCAGGAAAGTACCGCCCATGCACCCAGAGATGCAGTGCGCCCACCGGAAATGACGCCTCCATGAATGCATTGCATAAGTCGAAAATGATGTGATCGATCACCATGGACACCAATGTGTTTGTCAAAAAAGTACCGCCCATATACCCAAGGATGCAGTGCGCCCACCGGAAATGACGCATCCGTTCCCAAGGTAACCGGGACGCACAACTGCGGCGACATCACAAGGATATCACAGGCAGAAGCGAGTGCAGGGACCATGGGACACATGCGTGCAGGTGGGGAAAGCACTACATCAAAGCCAACAGGCATGCAATATATAGAATACAATGTAATAGATATGCAAACCAAGTATATATAGGGAAACAGCAATGGCTGTATGTATATATAAAGAAACAGCAATGGCTGTATATATATTCATAGATGTCTTTCACAATGGGATATCAACTGTAACGAGTTATATTATAGTTATATCAAATGTCACCCATATGTGAACAGCTCAAGATGAACACATAGCACATATACATAAGCATATATAAGACATATATAAGACACATACAAGACATATCATAAAGCAATCTGTTATACATATAATCATATCCATATATGGTCTCACACATGTCAGAGTGGCTATCTATATATTCATACAAAGGCTCTCACAATGGGGTGTAAATTGTAAATATTAAATACCATAATTAAATAATTACACAAATTGTCACCCATATGCAATCGACCCTAAATGAACACACAGAGCATATACATGAACATATATGAGACCCACATAAGACATATACCAAAATACACAAACATCAAATATACATGTCTTGAAATCCATATAATTATAATTATATCCACATATGGACTCCCACATGCCAGATTATATGCTGTTCTAACACAAGATATATCAATTAACATATTCATAATAAGCAGAATAATAATACGCAGAGTGGACCCTGCAGCCAATTGCCGTTTTGAATAGAACTCGCTTGCATATGATGAAGAGGGTCATTAGGTGGGTTATTCTTGTATGGGAGCAGGCATCATATACGTATAAAGCAATAACCAAGAAGAAGACAAGAAGGCGGCGTACCTAAATATTAAAAAGAAATGTTAAAATCTAATAAAATCATACCATAGAGGAACAGTGATATGTATGTCGATGTGCAAGAAAAGAAAGAAAGGAGAAAAGATAAGAAGGGAAAAGGGAACAGAGAGAAAAGGAGAGAAGAGTGGGGAAAGAAAGGAAAATGAAGAGAGAAAAAGAAAAAAGAAGAAAAAATGGCTCCTGATAAGGTGATCACGAAGATTCTTAGAATGACGGAAAGTAAGTGAAGGTGCTGGTGAAATATATTTGGATAGTATTGGGTCGCATGTCAAGACTGGCCAGGCCTTTGTTAATGCCTTTCTCATTGCAGGTATTTGCGAGTTAAATTTAGTAACGAATCTAACAGTATCATTCTGTGTAGTGTCGCGAGTCTTATATAGAAGTTCGTGACGTGATGAGAATTTAGCCCTGTGATACGCCCTTTTAATCGACCTCCTGCTGTATCCACGTTCAATGAATCTGGATGTCAGGTCACTAGCCTGGATTTCAAAGTCGAGGTCAGTCAAACAGATCCTGCGAAGTCGCAGGAACTGTCCGACTGGGACTGACTGTATCATATGTTGAGGATGGGCAGAGGAAGCGTGTAGAAGCATATTTGTAGAGCTTGGCTTCCTGTCTGCAATAATCCATCCATGTCCTTTTTCACCAAAACATCTAGAAATTCAGCTTTGTCCCTACTATATTGGTAAGTAATGTGAATGTAGTAGTCGTTGACATTCAATTCCTCCATAAATGATACTAATTCAGAATCAGTAGCCTGCCAGATAAACAGAATGTCATCGATGTACCGCGTCCAAGAAAGAACGCAGCACATCGATGACAGACTATCGGACAGGAAGAGGTCCCTTTCCCACAGACCCAGGAACAGGTTGGCATATGAGGGAGCAAAAGCTGCCCCCATAGCTGTTCCCTGGAGCTGTAGAAAAAAGGACCCCTTAAAAATAAAAAAATTATGAGTCAAAGTAAATTCTAACAGTTCAAGTACTAAATTTTTAATTGAGCTGGGAAGATCAGAGCCATCCAAAAAGTATTTAGTGGCTAACAAGCCATCTTTGTGTCTGATATTGGTATACAAAGATTCGACATCCGCAGTAACCAAATATGTGTCAGAATCTAAGTATACACCATCAATTTTACGTAGTAAATCAGTCGTATCTTTTAAAAAAGAGGGTAAGGTCTCGACAAGAGGCTGTAGTTTTGAATCAATCCATCTATTGACCGACTCCAAGTAGTCCCCCCCCCCCCCTGATATTATGGGTCGTCCAGGGGGAATAGATGAATTTTTGTGGAGTTTGGGTAAAAGATATAATGTAGGTACAGTAGGTTTCGTAACAGTTAATGCTGAGAGGAGATCCTGGGTTATCATCTTGTTGCTCAACACTTTATTAAGAATAGCCTGAAGTTGCCAACTGAAGGCGGACAAGGGGTTATATGTTAATTTTTTGTAACAAATGGTATTATTCAGCTGACAGAATGCCTCAGATTCATACATTTTCTTTGGCCATATAACGATATTACCACCCTTGTCCGCCGGTTTCAGTACAACGTCCGGCAGGCTACTTAGTTGTTTTAATCTTATACGTTCATCCCTCGTGAGATTGTCCTTATTCATTTTGCATGAAATATTACGGAATTCTTTAGTAACAATTTTAACAAATAATTCAACATTTGTACAATTAGATAGGGGGGGGGGACTTCTTGGAGCAAGGTCTAATAGATGGAGGAATCTTACCGTACTCGGAGGTATTGTGTTCAATGGCCAAATGTTCCAAAGTTCTCAAGGCCAGTTGTTCCTCCTCTGTTGGAAATAATTTGTCACAATTAGCATAGTGAAAGTGGTGTTTGAATATCAACGACCTAGCGAATATGTGTAAATCCTTTATTGCATTAAATTGATCAAACCCGGAAGAAGGAGAGAATGTAAGACCCTTAGCAAGTAAACATAGATCATCCATAGTAGGGCAATAATCACTCAAGTTAATTACCTTATTATCTTTTTTCCGTTTCTCTGTCAGAGTGGATTCATATCTTTTATATGGATGAAAGTTATAATCACGTTGTTTGCTAGCTCCGGATCGAGTCATCATAGATGTAGTAGGTGTATCAGAAGTGTCACTAAGGGACGAAGCTGAAGTCACAGATGGGGTCCGTGATGATCGAGGCTGATTCTTAGTAGTTTGACACCAACGATAAACGGCTTTCATTTGATAATCACGGTTAAATTTAGTACGTTGGGATTCATGGATTTTTTTGACTAGATTATCAATAGTACTTTCCATTTGGGTTTCGAATTTTAACATGTTCTCAGAGGGACAGTTCGATTTCAAATTAGTTTGTGCTACATCTATCAATTTATCTAGATTATTAATTGAAGTGGAATTTGACTCAATCAGTAATGTCAAGAAGCTGTGGGAACAGATATTACATGCCTCTTCCCATTTAGAGATGAAAGAGTCATCCTCCACAGGAAAGGTTGGAACAACCTTTATTCTAAGTCCTCTTGGAATTATTTTGCGGCCAACATATCTCTCCAAAAATGCCCAGTTCCACCACAATTTTGTTCTTTTAATCATCATATGTTGAATATCTGAGAACTGCTCGTCCCATATGTGATCTCCACCTAACGAAACATCGACATTGTCACTGTAATGAGGCAGCAGAGTTACTCTGGACTCCTTCTGGCCTCTGTTTAGCGGTGTCCTTTTTTTCAGAAGTGCACAAAACTGTGGCCGACGGCACTTTTATGCATGCCTAAAACAAATGACACCGTGGGATCACAGGCCAGACGGCATCCACAGTGGCCTATATCTGCCCCAATCTTCCGTCATGGGTTCGGTCTGATTCACGTATTTCAGAGATTTACACGGAAACTTTGGTGCAAGCGCTTAGCGCAGAGCGCAGGATAAATGTGAGCAGAGCCTTACTGCGATCTTTGGGAGACGTAATAAACAAATCAGTAGCAGGTGAAGAATTGGTTTTATTTATTTTTTCGCCGTTCCTCGTGTGATATAACTGATTAGATTACTTTATTCTTCGGGTCGGTGCGATTACAGAGATACCAGATTTATATCGGGTTTTTATGACTGACAGCTGTCACACACTAAGAGACGCTTTTTTTTGCAAAATCTAGTTTTTGCATCGCCATATTTTGAGAGCTATAATTTTTCCATATTTCGGCCGACAGAGTCAGGTGATGGCTTGTTTTTTGCGGGACGAGTTGATATTTTTATTGGTACCATTTTTGGGTACGTGACATTTTTTGATCGCTTTCTATTCCGTTTTTTGGTAGGTAAAATTAACAAAAACCAACAATTCAGGAATTGCTTTTTGAGGTTTTTTTTTATGCCGTTCTGCGTGTGGTAAAAGTGATCAGGCAGCGTTATTCTTCGGGTCAGTACGTTTACAGCGATACTACACTTACTGTATATTTTTTTTATGTTTTGGCGCTTTTACACAATAAAACAATTTTATAGAAAAAATATTTTTTTTGCATTGCTTTATTCTGAGCGCTATAACTTTTTTATTTTTCGGCTGATGGAGCTGTATGGCGGCTTTTTTTTGCGGAACAAGATGACGTTTTCAGCGGTACCATTTTTATTTCCATTTTGCTTTTTGATCGCATTTTTTTCCACTTTTTGTTTCGCGATATGATGAAAAAGCATATTTTTTTGCTCCGTTTTTTATTAATTTTTATTACGGTGTGCACAGAAGGAGTTAATTAGTGTGACAGTTTTATAGATCGGGTTGTTTTGGAGGCGGCGATACCAAATATGTGTACTTTTTTTGGTTTTGCATAAATATACGGATTTATTGGTTTAATATTTTATTTATTTATTTTTATTTATTTTGTGATTTTTTTTAACAGTTTAAAAACATTTTTTTTTACTTTTTTTTTTACATTTTTACTTAGTACCTGTATGGGACATTAATTTTTATTTTTCTGATCACTGATCTCATGTAATGTAATAGACATGTATTACATTACATGAGATCTTTGCTGACTGTTTCACAGTCAGTGTGTCCTACCAGGCTTCAGCTGCAGGCTGAGCCTGGCAGGACACCATATATGGCAGATCTGGAGGCTTTCATCTGACCTCCAGCTGCCATAGCAACGCCAGGTCCTGGAAGGTATCAGGGGTCGTCGGAGAGGTAAGTAAGACGACCCCCTCTCCTCTGTCTATCTTCTATATGCCGCAATCACTATAGATCGCGGCATATAGAACATAGCAAAGGGTTAACATCATTGGGACCTGATCCAATCAGGTCCCGATGATGTCCCCTGTCTGAGCTAACGCTCTGCACCGGAATCACAGTGCTTGCAGGACCCTGGGGGTCCTGAGCGCTGCGGGACCACCCACCGTTTTTAAACGTCGGCGCTGCATAGAGCCCAGCAAGCGCCGACGTTTATCTACAGTGGGCTGTCGTGAAGCGGTTAACATAAACCAACAATTAACACCAACTTGCCCCCAGCCGATACCCACTGGCTCGAGAGCACTACAACCCAACATGGGTTCCAATAATTACTTCCACATCCCGGGCTCCGACATTGCCTGCCGTGAGACCCCCAAAACCAGATCAGCAATCAACATTTTCCAATTAAGGAATCCATACCCAAATGGACCCCTTATACCAATTTAAAACCAACTTCAAGGACCCCCAACCACCACAGCGAGGGCACTTTGAATATCTCAAATGCCCAAGACCCCCCCCAAACGAAAAGCTATGGCCCTCTCAATGCCCTCTTGTAAACCCAAAGCCCACATATCAATACCTACTGCATTCAAATGCACCCCATCTGCCAACCAAAATTCACCCTCCCCTCTCTCTAACTCAAAGTGCCTCACAGCAATCCCCCCATTCCGAGTAACAAAACTAGAGACTGCCCTATTAACTTTAATCCTGGCTTTATTGATCTTCTCCACTGACCTAGCCCTCCGCCACCATCTTCGAGGAACAATCTCCGGCCAAACAATAAACAAGCCTGGAAATGACACCCACAAACGCAACAAATCATGTTTAACATCCCTTATCAACTCTCTAAAAGGGCGTGAACCAAGGTCGTTCCCCCCCCCACGTGCAACACCAAAATGTCAGGTGACCTATCCAAACGCGCACTGTGATGTACCACCTGCAGCACTCTGCACCAACTCATGCCTCTAAAGCCCAACCACCTAATCACAGCTGTTTCTCTGTCAAAACCGAGCTACCTTCCTGCAGGCCTTACATCCGCCCTCAGTGCTCCCCAGTGTACGTAGGAGTGTCCCAGAATCCACACCAACGCGGAATTGGAACCTGCAGAAAATACAAACAAACTTGAACAACTCTCGCAATAACAACACCTGCCAAAAATTAAGCATTAAAGTTGTATTTTACCCTGAGCCTGAGGTCTGATATAACTCCGATAACGCCTCGATTCCCAACGCCCAATGCGCTGTATAGTCTCCCCACTAAGACCACCCGCAGCCGCTTCCGTTGCTGCTCCAATCCGAAACGAGTGCGAGCCAAAGCGGGATGCATCTAACCCTAATGAATTTAAACACTTCCTAAATACTGCTATGAATTGGTATCTGGACAAGCAGGACCCATCCTCGTGACACAATAATGGACCACCCTGCTTTGGTTCGGACTCCCTAAACAGTTGCAAGCATCTTAACGGACACATAATGGAATTCCCAATTGCTCTCAAAACTACGCGCCTCCCTTTTCCCAACTGGTCCGTTTTAGATTTCCTGATCCAAAATTCCACACCTCCTGAGGTACCAATCACATCTGCTGACAAAAGCCCCCCGCCCACTGACCTGCTGGGTGACATGATCTCACCCAACCTCAACGCTCCAAAGAAGGCCAGGGAGAAGGCCAATCTAAAAAGACAGATTTCAAACCCGGAGCAACACACAGAAGGTAACACTCCCCCAATATTTTCCAAAATGCCCAATGAAACCGGCCTCCTGGAGTCCTCCTGACCTTTCCCCTTCCGAAACCCCTTCAATGCCTGTTTGATCAAAAAACTTTTTGTCAAATCTCTCTGACCATGAAACTTAAAACCAAAAGCCAAAGCCGCCATAGTCCGAGAGATTTTTGCTACAGACCAACCCTCCTCAGCCCCTTGACTAATTCATGACAATAATACACCCAACTGATCGTCATCCTGAGCTGTAAGCCTGACTGAATTAAACAACCGATCTTCCCATAAATGCCAAATGGATTGATACGCTTCCCAAGTTCCCACCGCCAACGATGACCTAATCAGCGACTCAGCGGCCTGCATACCACCTTCCAAAGCTCCAGAGGGCACTCAAGCCCCTTGTCTGCCGCCTCTGGTGCCAACTGCCGGAAGCGCTCCCACTGAAAACGAGAAAGTGAGTCAGCAATGGCATTCTGTACTCCCGGCACATGAGACGCTGTCACATAAGCATTCATGGAAAGGCAAGTCAGCACTAACTGTCGTAGAACCCTAATCACTGGAGGTGAGGATGCTGTAATGTTATTAATTGCACACACGACCCCCATGTTGTCGCAGTTAAACCTCACCCTCTTATTTTGCAGTTCCCCCTTCCACAAATATATTGCCACCAAAATGGGAAAAATCTCTAATAGGGCTATGTTCTTTACCAATCCTGATGTTACCTACTCCTTAGGCCAACTGGATACGCACCATCGACCTCTAAAGTACGCCCCAAAACCTGAACTTCCCTCCGCATCCGTGTACAAATCCAAAGCACAATTGTCCTGAACTTCCTCAATGAGCAATGAGCGTCCGTTATATTGCTCCAAAAATTTCTCCCACACTACCAAATCGTCTCTGTGTTCAGCCGACAAACGCACGTAATGATGCAGCACTTTTACACCCACTGTAGCGCTGGCTAACCGGCGAGAAAAAATTCTCCCCATAGGAATAATGCGACATGCAAACTTAAGTTTCCCAAGAAGAGACTGTATTTCTCTCAAAGTCATTTTCTTTAACTTCCTAGCCCGTGCGACCTCTTCCTTCAAAGCTTTCACTTTCTTCTCAGGCAACCTAAATTCCCAATTCACTGAATCGATTACAATTCCTAAAAAACAAATGCTGATAGTTGGACCTTCGGTCTTTTCTGGAGCCAAAGGCACTCCGAAACGCTCTGCTACCCACTGAGTCGCTCTCAGCAAAATTTCACAACATGAAGAGTCGCCAGAACCGATGCACAGAAGATCATCCAGGTAATGTATAATGGATTCAAGCCCTGTCACATCCTGAACGACCCATTCCAAAAATGTGCTGAAAGCCTCAAACAAGGAGCAAGATAAAGAACATCCCATGGGCAAACATCTATCTATGAAAAACTCGCCCTCCCAGTAACAACCCAGCAACCTAACACTTTCAGGATGAACGGGCAGCAACCGAAACGCTGACTCCACATCCGTCTTAGCCAGCAATGCCCCTTTACCACACTGTCTGACCCACCGAGCCGCCTCATCAAATGATGTATAAACCACGGAACATAGTTCCGGATCAATCCCATCATTCACTGACTTTCCCCGCGAATAGGAAAGATGGTGAATGAGCCTAAACTTATTAGGCTCCTTTTTGGGCACCACCTCCAATGGCGATACTACTAAATTCGAAAAAGGAGGATCGGCAAACGGACCGGCCATACGCCCCAAAGCTACCTCCTTATGTAACTTAGCAGAAACCACCTCCGCATATTGATCTGCTGATCTAAGATTTTTCAACACCCGGGGAATCTCGAATGGAGGTGGAGGAATTTTAAAACCGTCAGCAAAACCTGATACTAACACTGCAGCTTTTTCCCTATAGGGAAACCTACTTGGATAAGGGAGCATCACGGTTAGTTTCACCGGTGTCTCCCCCTTGAGAATTGTTGGCCCCTGCCTTAGCCTTCTTTTTGAAACATCTGGCAGCACCATGTGATGATCCACTGCAGTGCGAGCAAAGATGCTTGAACCTGCAGCAGGCCCCAAATTTACACTGGCCATCCTTGAACTGCCAGCATAAGCCCGGTTTCTGCATTCCCGCTTTCCCTGACGTGCCTCCGCTCCCCTGCGTACTTGATTGACCCCCGGAATGGCCGGCAAAACCGGCCCCTCCATGAAAGGAAGGCCCTAATCTAGAAGGAGCCATCACCTGTAACCAAAGGCCAATGTCGTTCTGATCCCATCTTATGGCCGGACGAATAGCTTTCCTCTGACGAAACTGCTCGTCATAACGAAGCCATGCTTGTCCCCCATAAGTTCTGTGGGCCTCCCCAATAGCATCCATATAGCAAAACAAGGGAGAGCAATTCTCCGGTGCTTTTTCACCTATTACGCACGCCAAAATGGCGAATGCCTGCAGCCAATTAGTAAAAGTCTGCGGGATTAAACGCCACCTTTTCTTTTCCTCCTCCTCCTTCTTACTATCATCCTTCTTACTTTTTTCCAGGTTAAATTTCACCAGAGGCAAAAGAGAAAAAAATTTTGACGTACTCATCTTTCCAAATTTTTTCCCTCACCTCTTTCTTGAGGTGTGCACCTAACGGACCCTCAAAGCACACGTAAACCTCGCTGTGAGACCTATCATCCAAATGAATTCTACACTCTTTTTCTTTTTCTGTCTGCACTGACACCGAAACGGGCTCGGGCAATTGGCTCGCACCCCCAAGTCTATTACCTATACTGTTCAGCCCGCCCCATTGCGGGCTCACCCATGTGGCTAAATGGCCCGAAACATCACTACTACCCCTTTCCAAACGCAACAATAACTCCCTCACATTTGCTAAAACCTTACTCACAGTCTCCCCAACCTGTTCCTGACTTGTACCCCCAGCCACTGACCCCCGATTAACACTTAAACCTGGGGATAAAAAATTCTGGGATAACGAACAAGACATAGAACCCAACTCACCGGGCTGCGGAGGAGCTGTGGTCTCCCCAGCCGATATTCCCGACTCCAGCCGTCCATCCCGACTTCCGACTCCTCCCGTTGGACCCTCTTTCTCTTGAGGCCCGAGCACCGCTGAAGCACTGGATCCCGCCGACGCAGCCCTGTAAGGCCGAAAGTTACTGACATGCACTGGAGTTGAAGAAGGACCAAGGGGTTGTGAATGTGGGGACATATTAATATCACCCGACCCCCTGCCCGCCCTGCCCCCTGCCCGCAAGGTCTGTGTATTGGCATCCGATCCTGAATTTAACGCTGCCCAGAGACCATCTGTAAGGGCCGGTAACAACACCTGCCCGTTATCACTGCCCGATTGCTGCCCATCGTGGATAATCCTACTGTCTACTGTGTCTGAGGAGGCGGGCCGCCCGACCGGAGCATCGCCGAGGCGACCCCCCGTGACGTCACTGGTATTGAGAGGACTGGCTCGTGTAAGCCCCTGCCTGAACGCAGGCTGTGGCCTACTAACCGCCGCGTGACACACGCTGGTGGGTGGATTCCTCCCAGACCGGGGCCTGCTGCTGCGTTTCCTGACCGGCACCCGGCCTGGAAGGTCCCCGGAGGGGCTCCTGCGCCTGCGCTGTATCTGGGGAGCTAAATCAGGCGACAGCCTGGCAGGAGGCCGCGCCCGACGGGAACGCCGCTCAGGCTGTGCTGACACAGCCACCGTCCCCGCTCCCCTTCTGACGATCGCCGCAACCTGCTCTTCCAGCCAGCCCACAGGGTGCGACTCTGCAGCCGCCCTCAGGGATTCAAACAGCTGCGCCGTGGACGCCATGAGGTACGCAGCACGATGTGGGGGAGACAACTCACCACCCTTGTGAGCGGGAAAATGTGACGCCCCTCCCCTCCCTGGCACTTAAAACCCCCCGTTAACCCCTCCCAATGTTAATAGTCTTAGCCACTCCCTCCAACCCATCGTCATGCAGGCCTGCGTCCAAGCCTGCGGGGGAGGGGGTGGCTGTACTCCGGCCTGTCCTTTCTTTATGGGGACTACTGGAAAAAGGGCAGAGCTCAGCAGTTAGATAGAAAATTATTGGTGCAGCAGTCAAGAACATGCACTGTCGCTCCATTCTAGCAGAGATAAAGGTGACCTGTTTTGGTGATTGGTCCCAGCGTTTGGACCCTTTCTTATCTATACATTATCACTCATAATGTGGGACAGCCCCTTTATAATTGTCAGAAGAATAGGCAGACCACTTTAAAGATCTGCACATTTTGCTTTCAAGAACTTTCTGGATGGCAGTAGCAACATGGCTCAGCCCTATGTAGAATAGCCGAGGACACGGACAGAACCAGACCAGAGAAACAGCTGCATGGAGCCAGTACTTTCTCTTCTTCCTGGGTCTGTGAAGGTTTCATCGCTTTCTTCCCCACATCCAAAACACAATAATATAATAACTGAAATTGGTAGCAGTGTAATTGGCTGGGGAAATTAAATCTGCCGTCCCCACTGGGTACAGGGGGATTGCCACATCTTAAATACAGTGTGCAGAGCGCTGAAACAATGGGCAATAAATAATAAATGATTCTCACCGGCAAGTTGTGAAGGCTGGAAGGGACTGAAGGAAAAGCTCAGGATGTTCTCAGCGTAGCTTTTCTTCCATAGTTTGGTGCCCGTGCCTGCGTTCCACAATACAATGAGATTAGGAGGGTGAATGGCGAGGAGCAGATCACGAGAGGCGTCCTGGCTCCACAGCCACTGCATGTCTGCAGGGAAAACATGGTAAAATTGTTATAGGAGAACCAAGGATAGATCAATGTATAAAACCTAAGTCAGAAACAAAACAAACATACTGGTCACCCTGCTGTAAGCATATAAATTAAAGCAATAGTGCATATAAATAACATAGGGTACTTAGGAAACATCTTTTTTGATAAAAACAAAAAAAGGCATAAAAGCCATCCCACCAGCATTAAGGTGTACCCAAATTCGAGAATAGTCCTAACTAGGGATGAGCGAGCATGCTCGCTGCTGCTCGGTACTCGTCCGAGCATCTCACTGCACGAGATGCTCGGCAAGCATTTCCGGGATGTTCGGTCGGAAGCTCGGGTCCCCTCCCCCATGTTTGGCGCTCTTTAGACAGCCAATTAACATGCAGGAATTGCCTGCCACTAACTGTAATGCTGTAGCCATGTTGGTTGTGGCATTAGAGTGATTGGTTGGCCACATATATAAGACCTGGTGACCCTATGCTCGTCACAATTTACCCCGGAAATAGGCAGAGTAGGGAGAGATGCTGCTGAGCTAGGGACAGAATTGGTGGTTGTTTTAGTCAGATTTTCCACAGCTATATATACATCATACATATAACAGTCCTTCTAAGGACTAATTCAGCTACATATATTGCTGGCGAAAGCAGGAGTTAGGCAGGCAGGGTTTGTAGACAGTGTATATAGCACATTAAGGTCCATTGCACGTTCTGTCTGCTGCTGAAACATATATCCATAGCCCTATGTATCAGGGCTATTTCTTTTTGTCTCTTAATCCTGATTATTTGCTTAAAAAGCAATACAGTACTCCATTTTATTGCTCCATTTGCTTGTTAGCAGAATACAGGTATATTTTTTTGATTTTATTCGCATTGCTGTATTGTGTAAACAAAGAAAGTTTTCCATTATCACACGTGATCCGATATTACTGCGATAATAATGGTGACATTTTTGGAGAGTGGCAAATATTCTAGTCAGTTTAAAGTCAGCCAGCTGTGTTTTGTTGAACCTATTCACACTTGTTCGCTGACCAATACCACATCTATAAGGCCACTTCCTAAAACCGTGGTCATCAGACGTGATCCCATATTACTGCAGTAATAATACAGACATTTTGTGGAGCATGCCAAATATACTCCATTTAAAGCCAGCCAGCTTTCTGTTGTTGAACCTATTCACACTTGGTCTCTGACCAATACTATACTACAAGGCCACAGCCTAAAACCGTGGTCATCACACGTGATCGCATATTACTGCGGTGATAATACAGACATTTTGTGGAGCGTGCCAAAAGTACTCCATTTAAAGTCAGCCAGCTGTGTGTTGTTGAACCTATTCACACCTGGTCGCTGACCAATACCACATCTATAAGGCCACTTCCTAAACCTGTGGTCATCAGACGTGATCCCATATTACTGCGGTAATAATACAGACATTTTGTGGAGCGTGCCAAATATTCCACTCCATTTACAGTCAGCCAGCTGTGTTTTGTTGAACCTATTCATACTTGGTCGCTGACCATTACCATATCTATAAGGCCACTTGCTAAAACCGTAGTCATCAGACGTGATCCCATATTACTGGAGTAATAATACAGACATTTTGTGGAGTGTGCCAAATAAACTCCATTTAAAGTCAGCCAGCTGTGTGTTGTTGAACCTATTCACACTTGGTCACTGACCAATACCACATCTATAAGGCTACTTCCTAAAACCGTGGTCATCACACGTGATCCCATATTACTGTGGTAATAATTGTGACATTTTTTGGAGAGTGCCAAATATTATGCTCCATTTAAAGTCAGTCAGCTGTGTTTTGTTGAACCTATTCACACTTGGTCGCTGACCAATACCACATCTATAAGGCCACTTCCTAAAACCGTGGTCATCACACGTGATCCCATATTACTGCAGTAATAATACAGACATTTTGTTGAGCGTGCCATATATTACACTCCATTTAAAATGGTAAAAGCGCTTGGCAAGTGACGGGGATGTGGATGTGATGGTGATGGTGCACGCAGAGGCCGAGGCCATGGGCAAGATGGAACTGTGCCTGGTGAGGGAACACAACAAGCGCCCACATCATGTCAAACTACCTTCTTGTCCCAATTTCTAGGTGGCCGCAGAACACCACTATTGAACACAGAGCAGTGTCAAAAGGTTGTTGGTTGGAATGGAAATAATGCTTCCAGCCAGTTTGCCACCACCTCCACCACCCTGTCTTCCACACAGTCAAGTCTCAGTAGCCGTGAGTGAGGACCACATATTCCTCACCCTGATCCTCTTTCCTCCCACTATGCTTAGTGCCCAGAGACAACTGATGCCACACTTGGACACTCCGAAGAGGTGTTCACTTTTCCATTTATAGATTTGGGCCTCTCGCCCAGCCAGCTTCAATCGGGGCAAGAGGAGATCGCATGTAGCAATGCCCAAATATTTGAGCAGCCACAGTCACACAAAGACGACAGTGGAAAAGTGCAATTACTGTCTCAAGAGGTGGATGTTGATGATGATGATGAGACAGAATTGCCAGCAAGTCAGGAGGAGGCCCAGGGTGCATACGTGGAAGACGAGGTGGTGGACGATAAAGTTACTGACCCAACATGGCAAGGTTACATGCATATCGAGGACAGCCGCACACAGGGGGAGGGAGGCGTAGCACCAAAACAGACAGGAACAAGCAGTGGGGTGGCCACAGACACAAGATGGGCAACTCTTCCCCGGTACACCAACACGAGGGAATTCGCCAGTCCAACTGTTAGGTCTTCCAGAGTCTGGCTCTTTTCTAAAGGCTGTCCAGATAACCCCAAAAAGGCCATTTGCAACATGTACCATGCCAGCATCAGCAGGGGCAGCAAAACTACCAGGCTCGTGGAGATGGAGTTTTTCACAACCTGATGGCGGCGGTCGTCCCTCAGTACTCAGTCCCCAGCCGCCACTATTTCTCCCTGTGTGCCATCCCCGCATTACACAAAGGCGTGTCCCAGAACATTAGCCGTGCCCTCAACATTGCAGTTACTGGGAATGTCCACCCAACCACGAACATGTGGACAAGTGCTTGTGGCCAGGGATGGTACATGTCGCTGAACTCGCACTGGGTTAATATAGAGGAAGCTGGGACCCAGTCGGACCTGCGGGCCCTGGGTCAATCAGGGTTGCCTCCACATTTTACAGCTCCTGCACCTCCTCCTCTGTCTCTATCTCTGAAATGACCACATCAGTCGGAAGCTGGAAGCACTGCAGCACTGCCTCGGCCAAGTGGCAACAGGCACTACTCTAAAGAGTTGTTGACAGCTGTAAATGAGCAGGTAGATCTGTGGCTGTCACCGCTGAACCTACAGCCAGACATAGTTGTGTGCGGCTTGTCTGTCTACTGGAATGCTCACTGCTCACAATTAAAGAAGAGGCATTGTAGGTGCAGCACAATGAAATTGAGCAAGGAACCATACAGGGTGATGCCACACAGCCCAGCATAATCTCATCCCAATGCTGATTGGGTGCTAATGAGGAGGAGGAACAGGAGGAGGAGGAGCAGGAGCTGGTTTCCTGAGCTAGAGACGGTACTACCCACGCAACATTCATACCGTCTGTTCATCATGGATGGCCTTATGAAAGAGAGAATGAGGAGGATGAGTAGGAAAGCATGGACAGTTATCCTCTTGGTCAGGACAGGGAAGACTTGGCTGATACCAGTCTGGCACAGATGGCTGACTTTATTTTCCTCTGCCTTTCCCGTGACCCTCTCGTTATACGCATTTTGGCCAACAGTAATTAATGTTTAGGCACACTTCTAGACCCACGCTACAAGGAGAACTTTCTATCTCTCCTTCCCTTGGAGGAGATTTCTAGTAAAATGTTGCAGTACCAGAAGGCCCTTGTTGCAGAATTATTAAAAAAATTCCCGTCTGAAAACGCTGGTTGCAGAGGTCACAGTTCCTTGAACAACGAAAGCGTACAGGTGAGGGAGACACAAATATGACACAGCAGAGGCAGGGGAACACTGTCAAAAGTCTAGGACAGTCTTCCCCGACCCTCCCAGAGCCCAGGCCCTGATGCACGGGGTACTCTGACAAGGAGGGAAAAGTTTGGAAGATGCTGGAGGATTACCTTGCCGACTGTACCAACGTCCTCCGTGATTCCTCTGTGCCTTATAATAATTGGGTATCCAAGGTGGATACATGGCAAGAACTGGCTCTCTACGCCTTGGAGGTCTTGGCCTGCTCTGCCACTAGCCTCTTGTCAGAGTGGGTTTTTAGTGCCGCTGGGGGTATTATAACTAATAGGCGCATCCACCTGTCACTGCATACGCAATAACAGTATAGGAGAACCGCTCCTTTATAATGGGAACATTTTTTTACTGAGGCCCTCCTCTATGTTTCTTCAAAGGGTTATTTGCCTCCAAATTTTTGGCAGCCCTTGCAGTCACTGCATATGCAATAACTGTATAGGAGAACTGCTCCTTTATAATGGGAATATGTTTTTTAAAGGAGGCCCTCCTCTATGTCTGTTCAAAGGTGTATTGGGGTTTCTCCAAATTTTGGGAAGGCCTTGCAGTTACTGCATACGGTTACTGCATACGCAATAACAATATAGGAGACCCGCTGCTTACTAATGGGAACATTTTTTTTAAATGAGGCCCTCCTCTATGTGTCTTCAAAGGGGTATTGGGGTTTTTACAAAATTTGGGCAGGCCTTGCAGTCACTGCATAGGCAATAACTGTATAGCAGAACTGCTCCTTAATAATGGGAACATTTTTTTACTCAGGCCCTCCTCTATGTGTCTTCGAAGGGGTATTGGGATTTTTCCAAATGTTGGGCAGGCCTTGCAGTCACTGCATACACAATAACAATATAGGGAACTGGCTCCTTAATAATGGGAACAACAAAGCATAGCCAGCTGATGGCACTCTAACAATAGTGAGAACCGACTGCTGGCCCTTTAACAATAGTAAGGGCCACCTGATGGCACTATAAAAATAGGCTTTGTGACTTTCAGAGTTCCTCCTTCATAAATGAAACAGGATGTGTCTGATCATGTCTCACATACCACATGGGCAGATAAGGTAGTAAAATGTTAAAATGACATTTACTGGTGAATGTATTTTTCACCGTTGAAGGCAATGCAAAAGTGCAAAAACGCATCAAAAACACTATGTGTGAACATAGCCCAAGGTGTGGAGGAGCATTTTTTGGGGAGTTATTTATTTTGTTAAAAAAGAGTAAAAATTGCAGGAGGCAGAGTCACCGCAAGAATGCCGGCAAAGCCGCCTCAGGAAAAAGAACCCCAAGATGTTTCTGAAGTGGCTTTACCTGAATAAACTTGGTAGCTTCATCTAAAAGACCCAGTGTGCACATAGTCTTACAGTAAAATGCCTCTTTCCCAATTTATCGGTCATTTCTTTTCTCCCTTTTGCTTAAATGTGCTTTCACCGAGGGATAAAATTACACCCACTGCCTGGGTGGATCAGAGAAATGCGGTGTATATAGTATACAGTACAGACCAAAAGTTTGGACACACCTTCTCATTTAAAGATTTTTCTGTATTTTCATGACTATGAAAATTGTACATTCACACTGAAGGCATCAAAACTATGAATTAACACATGTCGAATTATATACTTAACAAAAAAAGTGTGAAACAACTGAAAATATGTCTTATATTCTAGGTTCTTCAAAGTAGCCACCTTTTGCTTTGATGACTGCTTTGCACACTCTTGGAATTTTCAGTTGACAGGCGGATGCGCCTATCAGTTATAACGCCCCCCGCGGGACTAAAAACCCGCTGTGACAAAATGCTAGCGGCAGGGCAGGCCAAGATCTCCAATGCATAGAGAGCCAGTTCTTGCCACGTGTACAGGTTGGATACCCAATAGTTATAAGGCACAGAGGAATAATGGAGTACGTTGGTACGGTTGGCAAGGTACTCCTTCAGCATTTTCCAAAACTTTTCCTTCCTTGTGAGAGTACCTCGTGCATCAGGGTCTGGGCGCTGGGAGGGCTGAGAAAACTGTCCAAGACCTTTGACAGTGTCCCCCTGCCTCTGCTGCATCTGGTTTGTGACTCCCTCTTCTGTACTCCTTTTTTGTCCAACGAACTGTGACTTGTGCCTCCAGCGTTTTCAGATGGAAATTTTTTTAATAATTCCACAACAAAGGCCTTCTAGTACTTCAACATCTTATTAGACCTCTCCACCATGGGAAGGAGAGATAGAAAGTTCTCCTTTTAGTGTGGGTCTAGAAGTGTGACCAACCAGTAATTACTGTCACCAAAAATGTGTAGAATTCGAGGGTCACGGGAAAGGCAGCCATGTGTGCCAGACTGCCAACAGTCAAGACTTCCCTGTCCTGACCAAGATGAAGACTGTCCATGCTCTCCTCCTCGTTCTCCCTCTCCTCAGGCCATCCACGCTGAACAGACGGTATGACAGTTGTGTGGGTAGTACCATCTGTAGTGCAGGAAACCAGCTCCTGTTTCTCCTCCTCCACTTCCTCCTCCTCCTCCTCATTATCATCCAATCCGCATTGGGATGAGATGAGGCTAGGCTGTGTCGCATCACCCTGTATGGTTCCTTGCTCAATCTCATCATGCTCCGCCTGCAATGTCTCTTTAATTGTGAGCAGCGAGCGTTTCAGTAGACAGAGAAGCGGGATGGTGATGCTAATTATGGCATCATCACCGCTCACCATCTTGGTGGAGTCCTCAAAGTTTTGGTGGATGGCACAGATGTCTGACATTCACGTCCACTCATCAGCTTTTATGTGCGGAGGCTGATCTGAATAACGACGGGCGTGTTGAAGCTGGTACTCAACAACTGCCCTCTGCTGCTCACAAATCCTTTTCAACATCTGCAACGTTGGGTTCCAATGCATGGTGACATCACACATCAGTCGGTGAGCTGGAAGCTGCAGACACTGTTGAATCACGGCGAGGGCGGCGGAAGCTGTAGGTGACTTTCAAAAATGGACACACGCGCGGCGTACCTTGACAAGCAGCTCAGGTAGATCCATGTAGATTTTGAGAAACCGCTGAACCACTAGGTTGAGCACATGGGCCAGGCATGGTACGTGTGCGAGCTTCAGAGCCGCCAACATGTTCCGGCCATTGTCACACATGATCATGCCTGGCTGTAGGTTCAGCGGTGACAGCTACAGATCTGCCTGTTCTTTCTATGTAGATAACCTCAGCACACCAAATGGTAAAATTTGATATTTTTATTGGCAGTCCACAGTAATAGACGTTTCGGTCGGCAAGACCTTCATCAGTGTACTGCATGTGAAATAAGTGAACAAGTGAACAAGTGAACAAAGCAAAACATCTTGAACACAGAATACAAAACAAAAACGTCATAGTATTTCAGACAAATAGGTCACAATGTCACATGATGTAATATCCTATGATTAAATGATAGAAATACAGATTCAGACAACCTACCCAATTACTGGGAAGTGGGGCAAGGGATTGGAAGGCACAGTGTCCCAGTGCTGGGATTCATATAGGAGGAAGGCATGAGGTGGATAAGTGGAACGTAGTGCCGAGCTGTTATGTAGCAGTATCAAGCTAGGCTGAAGACATACCTTAGGTGCTGTGATGGGAGAGGATGCTAGCGTGACCGCGGTGTCCACCGCTGGTATTGGGCATGGTGGTGACCATAAGGTCCTGAATATATATCGTGGGGGGGCGGGACTAGAATTAGCTAGTAGCCAGTGCGAAGGATAGAAGGCGCAATGTTGTGTGCTGACATCCGGTGACGTTACCGGAAGTGACGCGGGACTATGAGTGCTCGTGTCTAATTGGTCCAGAACCGCACATGCGCACGTACGTGCTTGCCACCCGGCGTAATGATGCGTTCCAGGAGTCAGGAAGTAGCGTCATAAGTTGGTCAGGTGCGTTCCACTGCGGGGATATACGGCCCAGGGTGCGTTCCACTGTAGGGGTGAGTTACAACGAATCTGGAACATAAAAAAAACAGAATTAGGATACAGTACATAATACAAGTTATGATATATTGTACTCTACCAATGTACACCTTTGAAAAGTGTCCATCAGTGCCAACCGTATCATTGTAAATTGAATGTATGAGAACAGGAGTTTTACATGAATGAGTGCAAGTCGTAGTCCCTGTTCAGTCCTCTTGGGGACAAGGATTGCAACTCATGAATCCAGTATGCCTCTCTCTGTTTAAGCATCTGGATAATGTTGCCACCGCGACGAGGTGGCTGAATCTGCTCAATCACTTGAAAGCGCAGTTGAGAGATGTTGTGTCCTGCTGCAATGAAGTGCTGGGGAATGGGTAAAAGTAGATTCTTGCACCTAATAGTGGACTTATGCTTAGAGATCCTGTCTTTAATAGGCTGTGTTGTTTCCCCTATGTAGATTAGGCCACACGGGCACTTGATAAGGTACACCACGTAATTAGTATCACAAGTGTAGAAATTTTTAATGGCATATTTTCTGCCTGTTTGGGGATGGTAAATGGTATCTCCTTTGAGAATATTGTGACATTGGTGGCATTGAAGGCATGGAAAGGTCCTTTTCTTAGGGGTTTGTAAGAATCTTTGATGGGGTCTAGGATTAATTGTCCCTATGTCAGCGCGGACTAATGAGTCCCTAAGGTTTGGTGCTCTTTTAAAACACGGTAAGAAGGGTTGGGGAAAGGAAGTTATGGTTGGGTACCCTGTTTGCAGAATGTTCCAATGTTTGCGTATTTTACGATGTAGAATGTAGGCCAGAGGATGATATGTATGAATAAACGGAATGCGATTGGACGTGTCTAGACGGGGCCGTGTGTGACTCCCATGTTGGTTCAGTAGGAGCTCACGGGGGTATACTTTTTCCTCAAATTTGTGTGTCATCTCTTGCAACCGATGATTGCAGAGTGATGTATCAGTCAATATACGTCTGACCCTCTGAAATTGGGATTTGGGGATAGCACGTTTCATGGGGGCTGGATGGTTACTAGAAAAATGCAACAAGGTGTTGCGGTCTGTAGGTTTCCTATAGATATCGGTAGTTAAAATACCCGAATTGTCCTTGATGACTAAAGTGTCAAGGAAACTGATCTGCCAAGGATGGTGACTCATGGTGAAATTTAAGTCGGGCCATGCCGAATTGAGGAAACTAGAGAATTCATCTAGTGTCTCCTGTGGGCCCCCCAGATGCAAAAGATATCATCTATGTAGCGTTTCCATAAAATGGAATGGTCCTGGAACAGTAGATTGTTGTATACAATTTGTGCCTCGAAGGCGGCCATGTAACAATTTGCATAAGGGGGGGCCACATTAGATCCCATGGCGGTCCCTTTGATTTGCAGTAAGAATGTGTCCAGATTGATGATGGGTGGATCGGTATGTGAGTCCCTCAGCATCAGTTTCACCGCCTGAATACCTTGATCATGGGGAATGGAGGTATAGAGGCTCGTTACGTCAAAAGATACTAGTATGGCTTCAGGGGGAACTTGCTTAAGTTCTGTTATGATATCCAAAAAGGCTCCTGTGTCTAGTAAATAAGATGGACTTTTCTGGGTTAGCGGTGTAAGAATTTTTTCTAAAAAAATTGAGAGTGGTGATAACAGTGAGTCTGTAGAGGCCACTATGGGGCGACCTGGGGGTTGAGTTAGGCTCTTGTGGATTTTGGGTAAAACGTAGAATACTGGAATAATCGGGTGTTGGTTGATTAAGTACTCATACGTTTTGATGTCAATTACATTTGCCGCCAAGAAGCGTTGTAGGGCGGAGGCTATGCCGGAGTGAGTCTGTGCCGTGGGATCCTTGGGTAGTTTCCGATATGTGGACTCATCGTTTCATTGTCTCTGAATTTCTGCGATATAATCGCATTTGTTCATGACCACGATGGCCCCTCCTTTGTCCGCCGGTTTTATAATTAGATCTTTATCTTCCTGTAGGCTCTGTAAAGTCTGTCGGTCAAGGGGGGTTAGATTGGCCTGGTAGTGTACCTTACCCCTATCAATATTGGAGCGTAATTGTTGAAATGCCCCATCTATGAACCCAATGAAAGTCTCTAATGCATGTGTCCCTCGGGGGGGTCTGTATTTACTCTTGGATCTGAGGCCTAAACCCTGGGACGTGATGCATGCTGTGGGTTCAGGTGGTGTAATGGCGGATGGAGTGTTGGCAAAATGGGTTTTTAGGCGTAGGGTACGATAGAATCGTTGTAGTTCCATGTCTAATTTAAAGGTGTTATACTTATAAGTAGGACAGAAAGATAGTCCTTTCTGTAGGACTGATGTTTGGGCAACACTCAGGGTTTTTGAGGAGATATTTACCACCAGTGGTGTGTCTGGGACCGGGTGATTCGGGTGAAGTCCATATTTCCTCTTGTTCCTGTTGCCTCGCCTCGTCTTCTTCTGTTTGGTCATCGCCGTTGTTGACCTAAAAAAGGAACAGATTGGATAAACGGTTCTCTCCGGTCTGTTTCGGAGCCGGAGGATGAAAAGTCGGTGGATGACTTGGCTAAGCGATGGGTATTTCTGCTGGTAGAGAAATTGTCCCTCCATCTGTAGACTCGATTCTGCTCGTAGTCTTCGGTGTTTCTCGCAAACATTTCTTTTTCTGTTTTCGGTGTCCCGCTTGTGTAGATCAATGTTGGTCTGAATTTTATTCTGTAGTGCCTGGAAGTCCTCTGGACTAATGGAAGATGTCAGTTGAGACTCAATATTCTTGATTTTCTCTTTAGTTGTTATAATTGCCTTGTGTAGAAAATCCACTGTTAATAACATCAAATCAAAAGAACATTTGTTCAAACTAAGTTCAAATTTGATGCAATAATCGGGAATATCTGAAAATAGAGTAGGACGTTTTGGTACTCTCAGCCCCCTAGGGATCCTCTGGACCCTTAGGTATTCAGTGAGAGTTGCACAATGTAACTCAATATTGGTGAGGTACCTGCATTCTTTTTCTAAATCTCGCCCACGTGTCTCCTTCGCTGGAACCTTCAGAAATTCACTGGAAAGGTTCGTCTGAGCAATGATGTTAGATGCTTCATCTGCATTATAGGAGAATGTAAGTGATGTCATGACACTACAGTGTGCTTACATTCAATTTACAATGGTACGGTTGGCACTGATGGACACTTTTCAAAGGTGTACATTGGTAGAGTACAATATATCATAACTTATATTATGTACTGTATCCTAATTCTGTTTTTTTTATGTTCCAGATTCGTTGTAAAAGACTATTCCCATCCCCATCTATATCTCCCTCACATCTCCTTTGCACTGAGTAACTCACCCCTACAGTGGAAAGCACCCTGGGCAGTATATCTGTGGCGCCCCTGAGGGTTCGGTCGCCACAGAGGTGTTGCATCTCAGCCAGAGATGTGGCATCTCACTCTCAGGTAAGGAAGGAGTACAGCTCAGGACCCTAACACCTGCATCCAACACACACCACTCCAAGCCAGCAGGAGGGGCAAGATGCCTCCCACGTACTTGCTGAGCCCCTTTCCTGGCTGGAGTGGGGGGAACCCAGAGAGGGGGAACCACATAGTGGGTGTGGGTGTAGGAAGTAGCTTAGGGGAGCACATGGAGAGGAAGATATAAAATGGGAAGCCATCTTAGTAAGACAGGTCAGTCAGAGGAGGAAAGTGAAAGGAGCAGAGGCTCTGCAAGAGCTCTGCTCCAGAGGCGGGCCTCGCCAGTGAGGCCCAAGTCTGAAGAGAAGGAGAGAAGAGAGGAGAGGGAGCAGGAGAAAGGCTCCAGGAATCAAGAAAGGACCCTAGGGGTACGGGCCGTGCAGAAGGCCACCCGTACGCCCGCATCTGCCCGGTGGTGGAGGGGTCAGGCCATCTAAGGGGAACCGGTCCCTCAACTAGTAGAAGATTGCAAGTCTCAGCTAGAAACCGGAGGCTGCAGTACTTTATGTCCTGTAGCCACAAGTCCACGCCAGTCTAACCGAGAAGGTAGCCATATAGGACGGAACAGATGTCGCCCGCCAAGGCCCGCGGGTACCGGATTGGAGATACTAGGTGTGAGGTGCAGGGAAAAGGCCAGGGAGAGGACACAGAAGGGGGTCCTGCTAAGTACTCCGGAGCTATCTGGGGGTGGACTGAACCCCTCACTGAGTAAGCACAGCACGACGAGGGAGATTACTTGGGCGCCTGTAATCTGGACTGCAATAACCGTGAGTAAAGACCCTGGGACTGCACTTCCTTGCCTCTGTGTTTCTTGCTGCGCCGTCAACCTCTGCACTACAATGCCCAGCACAACCTGCAACATCATCTACACTGCCCTGGAGCTAGCTCTTCCTGTGGAGAGCCACACCATCCCTGCTGCAGTAACATCAGCTTCAGAGGACTGCTCCGCAGCGGCGGCTCCCTTTAGCCGCACTCCACTGGTCGCGTCACGAACATTTGTACATAAATCCCCTATAAATAATCCCCTATTGAATGACCGCCCTGGGTCACGGACCGGGTCACCACCACTGTGACATCCCCAGCATCTACCGGCCCGGCACCGGGTACCCCACGGCTCAGGGGGCGTGTCATATCCCCGCAGTGGAACGCACCTGACCAACTTATGACGCTACGTCCTGTTTCCTGGAATGCATCATTACGCCGGGTGGCACGCACGTACGTGCGCATGCGCGGTTCTGGACCAATTAGACGCGAGCACTCATAGTCCCGCGTCACTTCCGGTAACATCACCGGATGTCAGCGCACAACATTGCGCTTTCTATCCTTCACACTGGCTACTAGCCAATTCTATTCCCGCCCCCCCACGATATATATTCAGGACCTTATGGTCACCACCATGCCCAATACCAGCGGTGGACACCACGGTCACGCCAGCATCCTCTCCCATCACAGCACCTAAGGTATGTCTTCAGCCTAGCTTGATACTGCTACATAACAGCTTGGCACTAGGTTCCACTTATCCACCTTATGCCTTCCTCCTATAGGAATCCCAGCACTGGGACACTGTGCCTTCCAATCCCTTGCCCCACTTCCCAGTAATTGGGTAGGTTGTCTGAATCTGTATTTCTATCATTTAATCATAGGATATTACATCATGTGACACTGTGACCTATTTGTCTGAAATACTATGAAATTTTTGTTTTGTATTCTCTGTTCAAGATGTTTCGCTTTGTTCACTTGTTCACTTTTTTCACATGCAGTACACTGAGGAAGGTCTTGCCGACTGAAACGTCTATTACTGTCGACTGCCAATAAAAAAATCAAATTTTACCATTTGGTGTGCTGAGGTTATCTACATATCTTCACGGCTTTGGACCCTACTCATGCACCCAGGTCCAGTAGTGCTGTGTTTTCTATTATTACGGTTCTTTCACAGCTGTCAACAACTTTGCAGCGGTGTGCGGTTTGTCACCTAAGCATATTAGCTTCAGCACAGCCTGTTGCCACTTGGCTGAGGCAGTGCTGCAGTGCTTCTATATTCTGAATGATGTGGTCATTTCAGAGATTGAGGCTGAGAAGGAGGAGGAGGGGCAGCAGCTGTAGAATGTGGGGGCAACGCTGATTGACCCAGGGCTCGCAGTCCTCAGCATCGGGAGGACGTTTTCCGTCCCAGTGCCCGAGTGAGTCCCGGATTCCACTATATTAAACCAGTGTGCCGTCAGAGAGATGTACCATCCCTGGACACAAGCACTTGTCCATGTGTCTGTGGTTAGGTAGACCTTCCCAGTAACTGCGATGTTGAGGAAATAGGTAATGTTCTGGGACATGTGCTTGTGTAAGGCGGGGACGGCACACCGGGAGAAATAGTGGCGGCTGGGGACCAAGTACCGAGGGACGGCCGCCGCCATAAGGTTGCGGAAAGATTCCGTCTCCACGAGCTTAAAAGGCAACATTTCAACTGCAAGCATTCGAGAAATGTGGGATTTTAGTATTGTGGCCTGTGGGGCGTTGGCTGCATATTTGCACTTTCGTTCAAAGGACTGGGGTAGGGACAACTGAACACTGCGCTGGGACAAGGACATGGACATGGTTGCTGATGGTGGTGGTTGAAAGTGTGCAATGACAGGTGCAGGGCGGGAGGCATCTTCGCCTGCGGCATGGACAAGGGATTGGCGTGCATGCACAACAGCAGACCAGGCAGTGGTTTCTCCCGCAGACACTGATTGTGAACCCAGACATTCAGCCCACCTAGTCAGTTGCTTTGCTGTCATGTGCCTGAGCATGCTGGTGGTGGTCAGGCTGGTAGTTTTGCTGCCCCTGCTCATGCTGGCATGGCAGATGTTGCAAATGGCCTTTTTGGGGTTGGTGAACAGTCTTTAAAAAGAGCCAGATTCTGGAAAATCTAACAGTTGGACTGGCAACTTCCCTCATGTTAGTGTTTCGGGGAACAGTTGCCCGCCTTCTGTCTGTGGCCACCCCACTGCTTCTTCCTGCCTGTTGTGATGCTACGCCTCTTTCGGCCTCTGTGCTGCTGTCCTCGCTATGCATGTCAACTTGCCAGATTGGGTCAGTGACTTCATTGTCCACCATCTCGTCTTCCATATACGCACCGTGGGCCTCCTCCTGACTTGCTGGCAATTGTGTCTCATAAACATCATCCACTTTTTGCTACAGTAATTGCACTTTCCCACCGTCTCTTTAATGTGACCGTGACTGCTCAAATATTTGGGCATTGCTACATGAGATCTCCTTTTGAGCCGTTTGAAGCGGGTCGAGCGAGAGGCCCAAATCTGTAAATGGAAAAGTGAACAGCTCTTCGGAGTATCCAAGTGTGGGATCACTTGTCCCCGGGCACTCGGCATGGTGGGAGGAAGGAGGCTCAGGGTGAGGGATATGTGGTCCAGACTCACGGCTACTGGGACTGGACCGAGTGGAAGAGAGAGTGGTGATGATGGCAAACTGACTGGAAGCATTATTTGCTATCCAATCAACAACCTTTTCACACTGCTCTGGCTTCAATAGTTATGTTCTGTAACCCCCTAGAAATTGGGACAGGAAGGTAGTTTGACATGATATGGGTGTTTGTTGTTCTCCCTCAGCAGGCACAGTTTCATCTTGCCCATGGCCCTGGCTTCTGCGTGCACCATCAGCATCACGTCCACTTCCCTGTCCCTTGACACGCACCTTGCACATTTTAAATGGAGTGTAATATTTGGCACGCTCCAAAAAATGTCACTATTATTACGGCAGTAATATGGGATAGAGGTATTAGACAGTGACGTTAGAGATATGGTATTGGTCAGCGACTAAGTGTGAATAGGTTGAACAACACATAACTGGCAGACTTTAACTGGAGTGTAATATTTTGCACGCTCCACAAAATGTCACGATTATTACCGCAGTAATATGGGATCACATCTGATGACCACAGTTTTAGGCAGTGGCCTATTAGTATGAGATTGGTCAGCGACCAAGTGTGAATAGGTTTGAACAACACACAACTGGCAGACTTTAAATGGAGTGTAATACCTGGCATGCTTTCAAAAAATTCTGGATTATTAGCGCAGTAATATCTGATCCCGTCTGATGACCACGGTTTCAGGCAGTGGCGTTACAGATATGGTATTGATCAGCGACTAAGTGTGAATAGGTTGAACAACAGACAACTGGCAAACTTTAACTGGAGTGTTATATTTGGCACGCTCCAACAAATGTCACGATTATTACCGCAGTAATATGGGATCACGTCTGATGACCACGGTTTTGGGCAGTGGCCTTGTAATATGCTATTGATCAGTGACCAAGTATGAATTGGTTGAACAACACACAGCTGGCAGACTTTAAATGGAGTATAATATTTGGCACGCTCCACAAAATGTCTGTATTATTACGGCAGTAATATCGGATCACGTCTGATGATGGACAAGTTTAGCAATGCAAATAAAATCAACCAAATCTGGCTGTATCCTGCTAACAAGCAAATGGAGCAGTTAAAATGGTGTATTATATTGCTTTTTAAGTGAATAATCAGGATTAAGAGCAAAAAGAATATTAGCCCTGATATCTAGGGCTATGGATATCTGTAACAGCAGCAGCAGGCAGAACGTACAATGGACCCTATTCTGCTCTATACACTGTCCACAAACTGTGCCTGCCTAACTCCTGATATCACCAGGATTAATATATGCAGCTGGATTAGTCCTTAGAAGGACTGTTAGTTCAGATGGATATATATCTTGCTGTGGAATACCTATACCTAACTAATTAACCGCCACTTCTCTCCCTCACTCAGCATCACCTCTCCCTCCTCTACCTGTTTCCGGGGTAAACTGTGATGAGCATATACACTGTGTTCCAAATTATTATGCAAATAATATTTTCTCAGATTTTCCAAATTACCTATATGAATTGCAGTCATTGTAATTTTCCAGTCAAATAACTATTAGAGTACAATTGAAAGGTTTTTGTTCAAACTGCCTATGATAACAGTATATTTTTTAAAAAAATAAAAAACTCAAACTGCACTCAAAATCCCTGGTAACGCTGGGGCCTTCGTGGTTCCTTGTCCTGTGTGGGTCTAGCTTCAGGACAGCCAGGGACTTGTAGTTCTCCTGGGATGCCGGTTATCCCTACTGGGTATAAAGGGACCCTGTAGGCGCGGACCCAGTGTCCGGTTTGTTTATCGGTGTAAGCCTATGATGCTCCTCTGCCCCCTCAACTCCTCTCTCCTTTCTCCTCTTGCCGTCGGCCACACTCGGGGCCCTCAGAACTCAGCAGCAGACGCGCTGCGTCTTCGCTGCTCTCAGCGTCAGCACGCTCCCAGACTCTCTGACTCTGTCTGAACTGAACTACCACCCTAAGATGGCTTCCCTTTATATACCTCCTTAAATGGTGCTCCCCTAAACTGCTTCCTCCACCCACACCCACTACTGGTTCCCCCTACCTTTGGGTTCCCCCCACTCCAGCCAGGGATAAGGCTCAGCAGGAAACACATTGCATCTTGCCCTTCCAGCTGGCCTGGAGTAGTGTAGTGTTGAATGTGGGTGTTGGGGTTCCAGGCAGCACTCCCTCCTTACCTGAGAGAAGGCGATACCACACCTCTGGGTGAGGTGCAGTACCTCTGTGGCAACTGAACCCTCAGGGGAGCCACACGAGCACACTTACTCATCACTAAAAATTATGCATTAGAAATGACAGATGCAGAGCCCTTTACTGTACCCCAAAGTGGCCGCAAATATATTGGACTCACACAGTGAAACAGTCTTACCACATTACAAGCGGTGCACATTACTAAAGCAATCCATGCATGAAGATGCCGAACCGTCAGAGATGATTTGCGCTGCAGGACGAGGCTTTCATATGAGGGTCTAGCAGATTTCCTATCATTTTATTACTCATTATATGAGTGCTGAAATGGTGTGAAAATGTGGCGCCTCTACTCAGAAAGCCCGTGTTTTACCCTGGGTGTTGGGGGACTCTGTGTCGGGCCCTGCGTTGAAGAGATGGGATGCAGCCATGGCCCGGGCCCGACCCGTGCTCAGGGCCGTCACATTAGAAAGAGATGGTGTGGGCTATTCCGGGTTGAGTGGCTGATTAATGACTACGCCACCTGTGCTGTCTGGTGAAGGGCAACCAGCGCCGCTAGCAGTCTGCTGAGGCCCGGTGTCATGGCGGCTAAAGTTCTCGCTGCTCCCCACAGGCGGAGCAAGGCCTCAGGGCAGGCAAGACAGGATAAAGGGGGGGTAGTAGTGCGGGGAGTACGGGCACCGTGTCGCGTGGTATGGCGCGTAATGAACAGTCCGGAGGCCATATGGGTGAACTTCCAAGGCTTTACTCACTCAGAGATGTTAGCGGGAAGGTGACTCCCTGCTCCTCGCGGAGTCCTGCGGCCACCAGGGACGGGGGTCCGACTACCTCCGAGGAAGTCCAGTGTTTGGTAGCGACCCTGCACCAGAGTGTTCCTGCACTACAGACTTCACCCATTCCCGTCTGTGCGTGTGTAGATAGGCCGGGTCTCCCTCTGAGCTCCTCTCAGGTGTAGGGGTCGGGTGGCAATTCCTCTCCATCCGACGCCCGGTGGGATCCTCAGGGCCTAACCGGGCTTTCCCGTCCTGGACGTAGAGTACAAGGTCGGGTGGTGGGGGCCGATACCCCTCTTGCAGCCGGAATCCCTCTGAATAGATCTGGTAGGCGAGGACAGGTGGCGTACTCCGCTCCGTCTGCATCCTCCCCGGGACCCATTTGCTAGGGAGCCACACTCTAAAGCTCCCAGGCCTTCTTGATCCTGGTCCTCGGCTGGGTTGAGACATTCCTTGTCTGCAACCTACCTCTTGTCCCAAGGCCAGGGTACGAGAGCTGTGTCCCTTGCGGGTGCAGGCCCACACAGGATCTGCGCTCCCGGAGGGAAGTCACATTACACACAGTATTTTGACAGCATAGTGACAGCCGACAGACTAGCAAAGGCTAGACCAAAGGACCAGCGAAGAATCGACTAACTAGGACCAAGATCAAAGATGGCATTCTATTAAATATGAAATCTAAAGTGTAACTAACTAGTGTTCCTCCACCCCCACCCACTAACTGGTTCCTACCACTTTGTGTTCCCCAGTCTCCCTGTAACCAGGGGAGCAGCACATAGTGCAAACTAGCTCCCTCTGGTGGAAATGTGGTGTTGGATGCAAAAAGGCTAGGCCACTACCATCACACTGGCCTTACTTCAGAGGAGGAACACCACACTCCATTGCAGAAGTGCAGCATTCCTGTGGCGGTCGAACCCTCAGTGGCGCCACAAAAATATGTCAAGTTAGAGCAAATATTCCTTCTCTATTACTGCCACATATTAAATTGACATTCCCTTTAAGCTGTCATGTTCCTTCCTTTCTGAAAACAAGGGCGACACAACAAATCCATATAACTAGATGGAGAGGAACACAGATCCCATCACACAGCTCCTTAGGGGATAGATGGGGGAACTGACAGGACAGAAAGGAGATATATTAACCCATAAGACCTAATAAAAGATATTGGGTATTTATATCATGTAGATCGGGGCTTTGTATGGTACATTTCCAAGTGAAACCTCTGAGAAACTTCCATTGCAAAAAACGCTGCAAAATTATTAATTGCTGCAAATTTTGTTCTTTGAAAAGGTGCAAATTTTCTGCAAATTTATTAAGCGATGGACACAGCAAAAAAAAAAAAGGTGCAAATTTTTCACACATTTCACTTGGTGATATCTGCAGCATAAATTGGCATGCTGTAGATTTCAAATAGGCAAATACCCCTGGTACGGCACCTACCATTTCACCTCCCCACCAGGGCTTGAAAAATATCACCATGCAGGTCCAAATTTACCCTATAACACTGCCAAATGACAAACTACAAGAACCACGGTGAAGCAGTATCTTCCAGCAATAGGAAACAATATCCAGCGCACAGATTATTTTACTTTATTTAATTTCTTTGTGCGGGAGTACCACCAGGGAAAAGTTGCTGTTTATTAATAGTGATGAGGTGACTGGCTGAAGGTTTTAAAAGATATTAACACTTTTGAGTGTTTTTTTTCCCTAAATGCATCTATTTTGGGCTAAAAAGCATGCTGACAATCGGGTTTCATCCAAAATTTTTAACCATTTGTATTTTGCATCATAATACATAGCAGGCTGCAAAATAGGTTTACAGTCAATCTGACAGTGAGTTTGTTCCAACTGCAATTCAGAAATGTTATCCTGAATAGTTTCTTGCAGTCAAATTTGGAGAGTTTTTCATCAGGAGCCACTTCAAAGAAGTGACGAGCACTTACTTTTTTGCCACCAGACATTTTTCAAAACCTGAAGCAGAAAAAAATGCTCAAAAGACTGAAGATATGAACAGCAAAGTGGTTTTACAATCAAAATGAATAAAAGTATTTTTCAAGCGATTTTTCAGGTGCTTTATTGAGCGGACCCTTAAAATGTTCACACTGAGTTTATTGAGGAGCGGATTCTCTCCAAAATCCACAATAAAAACCACTTTAAATACACTTTGAATTCTTCTATTCATTTCAATTTAAAATCCACTTTGTTCAAACAGCCAGTTTTTTTTAGTTTTTTTCTTTCAACAAGGATTTGAAATCTTCACAGTCATAAAAAAATGAAGTAAATGTCAAGTCAAAACGCTGCAAAACACTGTGTGGAAAAAAAAAATTTCCTCAAGATCATCTTCAAAACGAATTGAAAAAGCAAAGTTTCCTGAAGTGTATTCCTGTTGAAAAAAAATTATTTTCAGCCTCCAAAAAATTCCATGAAAACAAAAACCTCAGTGTAATGAAAACAAAAGAGGATCTTCTATGAGGAATTATGCACAGAAAATGCACACCAGCCAAGTGGATGAGATCTGAACTTAATTGTGAAATTCTTCTGCACTGATATTGACCTGTGGACGGATTTGAAGTTCACCAGGTGTCAATTTTGTTGCAGCTTTTCAAAGCGGAGATGTGAATTCTGACAGAAATAAGATGCAAAATCCACATGCAGATTTTGCTGCAGATTCAGCGGAAAATTTTCAATAACTTGTATCCAGAGCATTTTCCATTCTGAGTGGATGTTCCCTTATGGTAAGTTCACACATTGTGAACCTGCTGCAGACACTTTCTGCAACGAATCTAAAAGTATCTGCAGGAAAATCAGCAACAGTCGACACTCAAAAAATCGTATGGATTTTGCTGCAGTTTTCCCTATGAACTAATAGCGTATTTAAAAAAAAAGATAAAGATGATTCTCACCTCTGCAGGTGATTTTCCAGTCTCAGCGCAGCCGGGCCACCTGTGCCAGTTTTCTTTCCTGTGTGACCCTCTAGCCTGTGATTGGCTGTATCTATCACATGAGAGAGAACATCTGCATAAGAGGCCGGGATAGGAGATATGCTGGGATCGGAGAAATGATGTAATGGCGCAAATCAATTTGCATGACTTTCGGCCATGACAGGCCACTGAACAGGAGAACCGCCTCTTACATGATGATATCTGCGGCTCTCCCTTTGATTAGCCGGTCTGGTGCGACACCATTGTTGCGGGGTGACACACGTGATGTTGTACCAGGCCAGCTAATTAATAGAAGAGCTGCGGATGCTGTTACGTATGAGGGGCGTCGGTCCAGCTGCCATAGATCACTGATGTTGCCGCTGCATCGGGTCCTGCAAATCGATTTGCACAAACTGTAATATACAGTATATATTTTTCTAAACGTCTTCACATGTGGATCTGCAGCACAGTCCACTGCAACGTTTAGCCACCAATTCTTGTCTATAGTGGAAATACGCAATAAATCTGCATTATTGGTGCCAGTGACACGCTGTGGATTGGAAAATCTAGAAAACAGTTCAATTTCTGTCCTAAAAATAAAAGCAACATGGGGATAAGATTAGACGGGTCTGAAACACTTTTCTACAACTGAAAATGCACAAAAACAAATCTGTTACTGACGTGCCCAGGGGATGGGGACGACTCGGCGCCCGGGCCTTGCTGTTTGTTTTGGGGGATGTCGCGGTGGCCGGTACCCTGGGGTCACTCTTAAAAGCAAGGAATGGTGGAAAAGGTGTATGGGAAATGGAAAGTTTGTGACGCCACCCGTGGTGTCTGGTGAGGATCACCAGCGCTGCTACAGTCCTCTAAGGCCGGTGATCAGGCAGCTTAGTTGGTTCGGCTCCCGACAGGTGGAGCGGGGCCTCAGGGCAGCGTAGGAGAAGGGATGCAGGACAGAGGGGACCCAGCCGGGTCAGAAGAAGAATAGCCACATACGCAACAGTTCACTTCAGTACCTTTACTGGTGGTGTTTCAGGCACGATCCAGGGCACTGTAGGTTGAAGGGTGCATTTCAGGACTCTCCCCAGTGAGCGGGTGTGGGGCCTCCTGGTTCTTGCCTTTTCCTGATAAGTTTATGACCTGCCTGGAGCTAGGCCTAACTTGGTCTCTGTCTTGCACCTGCTGACCTGGTGGTAGGGCCTTCTGTTGGAGATCACACTCCCCGGTCTCTTGGGCCTCAGTGACTCCTGACCCTGGTATGACAGTCAGCTTTTGGTATTCCTGGGACATATAGTTCGCCAGGGGTTCCGGTAGTTTCTGCTGGTCGTAGAGATCCCTGCAGACGCGGACCCGGTGTCCGGTAAATGGTTGTGGGGTGAGCTGGTTAAGCTCCTCTGCCCCCTATGTAACTCGCTTACTCCACTCGCCTTCGGCCGCTCTCGGGGCCCTCACTAGGCATCACACTGGCAGTAGGCCTCGCTACTCTTCACCGCTCTTATGGCGTCAGCACACCTTAGGCTCACTAATCTGAGCTCACTGAGTCTGGACTGACCTGACAACCTCTCTGGCTGCAGCAGACTGACTGTAGATTCCAGACGGACTGTAACTGGACTCCTTACAGACTTCAGACCAGACTGAACTGCCTAGCTCCACCTTCCCTTTTTATATCCCTATCCGGGCTCCCTCTGGTGGTCTGAGGTGGAAGGTGGAGGTGTGTGAATGCTACGAGGGCCTCTTGTGGAGGAATCCATCCATGCACCCCTCTGGGATCTGTGGCACCAATGCGCAGCAGGGCGCCACATTCCCCCCTAGCAAAGCTCAGTACTCCCGGACTGAAGTAATTTTTAGAACAACAATAACTCTTCCCTTTATGGGAGGCACTTTGCTTGAACGTTACATATGAAACATTATAGATAATAAATATATACACTATGTTCCAAATTATTATGCAAATAATATTTTCTCAGATTTTCCCAAATTACCTATATGAATTGCAGTCATTGTAATTTTCCAGTCAAATAACTATTAGAGTACAATTGAAAGGTTTTTGTACAAACTGCCTATGATAACAGTATATTTTTAAAAAAATAAAAAACTCAAGCTGCACTCAAAATGAATGGTCCAAATTATTATGCACAGCAGAGTTTTCAACTTTTTCATTTTAATAAAGAACAAAAAAATGGTCATTTTTGAAATTATAAGCATTAGCAGGTTATTAAAAACTGAAATCAAACAGTTTTCAACTCAAAACTTTATTCTAGGTGATGTTACATTTGCACATAGGACCCCTTGTTCGAAAGGAGCTTCTGATCTCTCGTCCATTGAATTTGTCAGGTTTTGGATGGTTTCTGCTTTAATTGTTTTGCATGAGGACAAAATACCCTCCCAGAGCTGTTGCTTAGATGTGAACTGCCTCCCGCCATCATAGACACTCCTTTTGATGATGCTCCAGAGGTTCTGAATGGGGTTGAGGTCAGGGGAGCATGGGTGCCACACCATAAGTTTGTCCCCTTTTATGCCCATAGCAGCCAGAGATGCAGATGTGTTACGTGCAGCATGAGACGGGGCATTATCATGCATGGAATGATCTCGATGGTCCAGATGGATGGAGTGGAGGATGGCTGGTTGATGGACACCCCATGCAAACACGTCTACGGCGCTAACAAGGAGGAGGTGGAGTAATGTTTTGGGCTGGAATCATGGGGAGAGAGATTGTCGGCCCTTTTAGGATCCCTGAAGGGGTAAAGATGAACTCCATAATGAATGTTGAGTTTCTTAAACAGCACTTCCTTCCATGGTTCAAGAAGAAGAACCGTGCATTCTGCAGCAAGATCATTTTCATGCATGATAATGCCCCGTCTCATGCTGCACATAACACATCTGCATCTCTGGCTGCTATGGGCATAAAAGGGGACAAACTTATAGTGTGGCACCCATGCTCCCCTGACCTCAACCCCATTGAGAACCTCTGGAGCATCATCAAAAGGAGTGTCTATGATGGCGGGAGGCAGTTCACATCTAAGCAACAGCTCTGGGAGGGTATTCTGTCCTCATGCAAAACAATTGAAGCAGAAACCATCCAAAACCTGACAAATTCAATGAACGAGAGAGTTCAAAAGCTCCTTTCGAACAAGCAGTCCTATGTACAATTGTAACATCACCTAGAATAAAGTTTTGATTTGAAAACTGTTTGATTTCAGTTTGTAATAACCTGCTAATGCTTATAATTTCAAAAATGACCATTTTTTTTTCTTTATTAAAATGAAAAGGTTGAAAACTCTGCTGTGCATAATAATTTGGAACATGCATTTTGAGTTTTTTATTTTTTAAAAAATATACTGTTATCATAGGCAGTTTGTACAAAAACCTTTCAATTGTACTCTAATAGTTATTTGACTGGAAAATTACAATGACTGCAATTCATATAGGTAATTTGGGAAAATCTGAGAAAATATTATTTGCATAATAATTTGGAACACAGTGTATGTACAATATAATAAGCAACCCCAGAATTCAAGTCTCTTCCGGTGATTTTCCCCGACAGGATGTCCATCTCACAGGTTAGAGTACTTGGTAGCTTGAGGGACCAGTCCAAAGCAAACCCTCCACGTAGGCCCTGGGGTGACTGCAGGGCATGGCGATCCTGAGTTGGACCTCCGTTTGTGCCACCCAGACAGGTTTTTGTTCTGAGGTCACCTAAAGGGGCACTCCAGGGAGCGCAATTATTTACAGTATATAGTTTTTGAGCTGCACACAGTCCTCAGCCACAAAGTTCTTTATGTACCCATACGGGTAACTAGAGATAACAAGGGAAGTGTCCATTTCACTTAACTTGTGTTTTGCCTTACTAATGGACAATCTAAGAAATTCATACATGAAAATACACAATATAATATCCCAGGGGCAACTATTTACACTGTCAGAGTTTCCTTCTTTACTCTCTGTATCTGACAGGGGTCTGACCTCGTGTGATACGTGTCGACCTACGTGGTACTGGGATGCGTGAGGCACAAGTGTTTGCACTATGTTATGCACACGCCCGGACTGACTGGCGTGTGCGTGTTTAGTGATCCCACTGGACCATGAACCCGATAGTGCCTGGAGGGGCGTAACTAAGTATCTACCCGATCCGACCAAGGTCGCACGACGGCTAACGACGCCAGTGCACCAGGGAGGAACCGAGCAGAGGGACCAGGTGCTACTCCAGGTCAGACCCCGGACTCGGCTGTTGACCCACACCAGAGAATACTGGAACAGGCAGGTTAGGCTGGCACACTGACTGGTGGGTATAGGCAGGCACGGCAGATATGCAGACAGGCGGGTACTGGCAAGCATGGCTGGAGTGCCGACAGGGAGGCACTAGCAGGTTGGAGCACAGACTGGATAAGGTCCAGTACAGACTGGGACTCAGGAACAGAACCGCAGATGTGGTAGACAAGCAGAGCAGAGCGAGACCGCTGGAGCGGTGAACAAGAGCAGAGCGCGGTGAGCAAAGGCAGGGCAGAGCGAGACCGCCTGGAGCGGTGAGCAAAGGCAGAGCGGAGCGAGACAGCCTGGAGCGGTGAGCAAAGGTAGAGCAGAGCGAAACCGCCTGGAGCGGTGAGCAAAGGCAGAGCAGAGCGAGACCGCCTGGAGCGGTGAGCAAAGGCAGAGCAGAGCGAGACCGCCTGGAGCAGTGAGCAAAGGCAGAGCAGAGCGAGACCGCTTGGAGTGGTGAGCAATGGCAGAGCAGAGCGAGACCGCCGGAGCGGTGAGCAAGGCAGAGCAGGCAACAACCGCTGGAGCGGTGAGCAAGGCAGAGCAGGCAAGAACCGCCGTAGCGGTGAGCAAGGCAGAGCGGGCAGAAACTGCCGGAGCGGTGAGGAAGGCAAAGCAGGCAAGAACCACCAGAGCGGTGAGCAAGGCAGAGCAGGCAAGAACCGCCGGAGCGGTGAGCAAGGCAGAGCAGGCAAGAACCGCCGGAGCGGTGAGCAAGGCAGAGCAGGCAAGAACCGCTGGAGCGGTGAGCAAGGTAGAGCAGAGGGGACAGGGCTCTGTTCACACGGAACAGACTGGAAGGGAAAGGCAGAACCAGATACACACAAGATACTTGCAATGAAGTAGCGAGTGGACTCCAAACTCACAAATGGAAGTACAGCGACAACGAGTAGGAGTTAGGTGCAGGTTCAGACTCTGCAGTAAAAGGGAAGGTACGGACATAGAGAAAAACAGGAAACAGGCTAGGAGAGTGTTCAGACAGAAACTGACACTGCAGCGAGATACAGAAGCGAGTCTGGGTATGAGTCACCCAGAAAAGGCAGAACGAACAGGCTAGAAGCATGTTCAGACTGGCCTGGAAATACAGCCTCCAGGAAGGCAGACAGACAGGCAAGAAAACACAGACAACAGGTCTAGGTATGCGGCCCCTAGAAGGCGAGACGAACAGGCTAGGATACAGTTCAGACAGGAACTGCTGCTGAAAGAGATACAGGAGTCAGTCTGGGAATACAGTCCCCAGAGTGGTGGAAACAGACAAGAACAGAACAGGACCTGGCACATTCAGCGTAAGGCAGCACACTGAATGATAGCGTTGCTCAGGCATCAGCTACCAGGTGAAGCTGGTTTAAATATCCAGTGACTGACAGCAATAGGGTGAGGACGCATTAGGGGTGTGCCCACAGCAGCTACAAGAAACAGGAAGTGACCGGGCCGCCTCCCTAAGCAGTCAGAACAGAGACAAACAGACAGCATGGAAAGAAGCCAGGCTAGCCGACTGGACTGATGAACAAGTTTGCGATCTTGCATAGTGGGAGATGGTGCCCTATGCAAGAACGCTGCCAGGTATGCTACAGTACCCCCCCATTTACGCCCCCTCTTCGTCAAGCCTGCAAGGGTGTTCCGCAGAGAATTTGGAGGCCAATCCTTCTCTTCAAGAGGACTACCTCTTCTGTCCACCAGAGGAAATGAACCTGGTCTCATTATCTTGGTAACTAGGATGCTTCCTCCCATCAAGCCATCCTCAGCAACAGATGAAATGGGTGAAGTACCGGGAACAGCACACAGAAAAGTCTCTCTCCATTTATTTTCAGATAGCACCCCGGTGGATTCAGGAGACAACTGGAGGTCCTCTGGCTGGTTGGAGGGGTGCAGAGACTCAGGGGTAACCATTGCTTCGGACAGCACTTGGTCCAGCTCACTGGATGAAGTGGGCGAAGCACCAGGTACAGGGTGTAAGAAAGTCTTTGTCCATTTGCTATCAGGTAGCATCCCGGAGGGTTCAGGAGACAACTGGAGGTCCTCCGCCTGGTTGGAGGGGTGCAGAGACTTGGGGGTAACCACTGCTTTGAGGTACCCATTGACAAGCTCACTGGATGGAGCGGGCGAAGTATCGGGTACCGGGTGTAGGAAAGTCTCTCTCCATTTGCCATCAGGTGGTACCCCGGAGGATTCTGGAGACAACAGGGGGTCCTCCGCCAGGTTGCAGGGGTGCAGGGACTCGGGGGTAACCATTGCTTTGAAGTACCCCTTGCCAAGCTCACTGGACGGAGTGGGCGAAGTATCGGGTACTGGGTGTAGGAAAGTCTCTCTCCATTTGCCATCAGTTGGTACCCCGGAGGATTCAGGAGACAACAGGGGGTCCTCCGCCAGGTTGGAAGGGTGCAGGGACTCGGGGGTAACCACTGCTTTGAAGCACCCTTTGTCAAGCTCACTGGACGGAGCGGGCGAAGTATCGGGTACCGGGTTTAGGAAAGTCTCTCTCCATTTGCCATCAGGTGGTATCCCGGAGGATTCAGGAGGCAACTGGAGGTCCTCCGCCTGGTCGGAGGGGTGCAGAGACTTGGAAGTATCCTCCGCCTCGATGGACATATCGCCAGATTCATTAAAGATGGAGAGTTCCTGCTTCGGGACCATCTTCAGTCTGGTTTCTGGGTGGGCAGCAGTCTCTTCAGGCAGGAGAACTGGTGAGCTACCCACACACGTCACCCTTCAGGGCTGCTCCGGGACACTGGGAAGGGCAGCTTCAACAGAGTCCCCAGGATTAGGGTCGTCGAAGACCATTAGAAAGGCCAACAGGAATGCCTGCAGGTCAGAGACGATAGGATCCCTTGCTTCCCATAGGGGAGTGATCCATTTCAAGGCATCACCTGCTAGGTAGGACATCATAAATCCCACTTTAACCCGTTCGGTGGGAAAAAAGTGAGCATAGAACTGGAACTGCAGCATTCATTGCTCCACAAACGCACGGCTTTGTTTAGGATCCCCATAGTACCGTGGTGGATCCGCAGGAACGGGTGCAGAAAGCTCCATTTGGACTGGTGCGTAAATCGCCTGGGCCATAGCTAGAGAAAAAAAATTTTTATCCTTTTTTTTTTTATTTAATTTTTTTAATGCACATATTCGCTGGACACGGATTCAAAATGTCTCTAAGAGCGAAGGACCGTGGGGCTCAATGGGAACCATGGCCTGAGCAAACTGTTATGCACATGCCCGGACTGACTGGCGTGTGCGTGTTTAGTGATCCCACTGGACCATGAACCGGAGAGTGCCTGGAGGGGCGTAACTAAGTATCTACCCGATCCGACCAAGGTCGCACGACGGCTAATGACGCCAGTGCACCAGGGAGGAAACGAGCAGAGGGACCAGGTGCTACTCCAGGTCAGACCCCGGACACGGCTGTTGACCCACACCAGAGAATACTGGAACAGGCAGGTTAGGCTGGCACACTGACTGGTGGGTATAGGCATGCACGGCAGATATGCAGACAGGCGGGCACTTGTAAGCACGACTGGAATGCAGGCAGGGAGTACTGGCAAGCACGGCTGGAGTGCCGACAGGGAGGCACTAGCAGGTTGGAGCACAGACTGGATAAGGTCCAGTACAGACTGGGACTCAGGAACAGAACCGCAGATGCGGCAGACAAGCAGAGCAGAGCGAGTCCGCCGGAGTGGTGAACAAGAGCAGAGCACGGTGAGCAAAGGCAGGGCAGAGCGAGACCGCCTGGAGCGGTGAGCTAAGGTAGAGCAGAGCGAGACCGCCTGGAGCGGTGAGCAAAGGTAGAGCAGAGCGAGACCGCCTGGAGCGGTGAGCAAAGGCAGAGCAGAGCGAGACCGCCTGGAGCGGTGAGCAAAGGCAGAGCAGAGCGAGACAACCTGGAGCGGTGAGCAGAGGCAGGGCAGAGCGAGGCCGCCTGGAGCGGTGAGCAAAGGCAGAGCAGAGAGAGACCGCCTGGAGCGGTGAGCAAAGGCAGAGCGAGACCACCTGGAGCGGAGAGCAAAGGCAGAGCGAGACCGCCGGAGCAGTGAGCAAAGGCAGAGCAAGCAAGAACCGCCGGAGCGGTGAGCAAGGCAGAGCAGGCAAGAACCGCCGTAGCGGTGAGCAAGGCAGAGCAGGCAAGAACCGCCAGAGCGGTGAGCAAGGCAGAGCAGGCAAGAACCGCCGGAGCGGTGAGCAAGGCAGAGCGGGCAGAAACCGCCGGAGCGGTGAGCAAGGCAGAGCAGGCAAGGACCGCCGGAGCGGTGAGCAAGGCAGAGCAGAGAGGACAGGGCTCTCTTCACACAGAACAGACTGGAAGGGAAAGGCAGAACCACATACACACAAGATACTTGCAATGAAGTAGCGAGTGGACTCTAAACTCACAAACGGAAGTACAGCGACAACGAGTAGGAGTTAGGTGCAGGTTCAGACTCTGCAGAAAAAGGGAAGGTACGGACATAGAGAAAAACATGAAACAGGCTAGGAGAGTGTTCAGACAGGAACTGAGTGTTCAGACAGAAACTGACACTGCAGTGAGATACAGGAGCGAGTCTGGGTATGAGTCCCCCAGAAAAGGCAGAACGAACAGGCTAGGAGCATGTTCAGACTGGCTTGGAAATACAGCCTCCAGGAAGGCAGACAGACAGGCAAGAAAACACAGACAACAGGTCTAGGTATGCGGCCCCTAGAAGGCGAGACGAACAGGCTAGGATACAGTTCAGACAGGAACTGCTGCTGAAAGAGATACAGGAGTCAGTCTGGGAATACAGTCCCCAGAGTGGTGGAAACAGACAAGAACAGAACAGGACCTGGCACATTCAGCGTAAGGCAGCACACTTAATGATAGCGTTGCTCAGGCATCAGCTACCAGGTGAAGCTGGTTTAAATATCCAGTGACTGACAGCAATAGGCTGAGGACGCATTAGAGGTGTGCCCACAGCAGCTACAAGAAACAGGAAGTGACCGGGCCGCCTCCCTAAGCAGTCAGAACAGAGACAAACAGACAGCATGGAAAGAAGCCAGGCTAGCAGACTGGACTGATGAACAAGTTTGCGATCTTGTATAGTGGGAGATGGGGGTAACCACTGCTTTGAAGCACCCTTTGTCAAGCTCACTGGACGGAGCGGGCGAAGTATCGGGTACCGGGTTTAGGAAAGTCTCTCTCCATTTGCCATCAGGTGGTATCCCAGAGGATTCAGGAGGCAACTGGAGGTCCTCCGCCTGGTCGGAGGGGTGCAGAGACTTGGAAGTATCCTCCGCCTCGATGGACATATCGCCAGATTCATTAAAGATGGAGAGTTCCTGCTTCGGGACCATCTTCAGTCTGGTTTCTGGGTGGGCAGCAGTCTCTTCAGGCAGGAGAACTGGTGAGCTACCCACACACGTCACCCTTCGGGGCTGCTCCGGGACACTGGGAAGGGCAGCTTCAACAGAGTCCCCAGGATTAGGGTCGTCTAAGACCATTAGAAAGGCCAACAGGAATGCCTGCAGGTCAGAGACGATAGGATCCCTTGCTTCCCATAGGGGAGTGATCCATTTCAAGGCATCACCTGCTAGGTAGGACATCATAAATCCCACTTTAACCCGTTCGGTGGGAAAAAAGTGAGCATAGAACTGGAACTGCAGCATTCATTGCTCCACAAACGCACGGCTTTGTTTAGGATCCCCATAGTACCGTGGTGGATCCGCAGGAACGGGTGCAGAAAGCTCCATTTGGACTGGTGCGTAAATCGCCTGGGCCATAGCTAGAGAAAAAAAAATTTTATCCTTTTTTTTTTAATTTAATTTTTTTAATGCACATATTCGCTGGACACGGATTCAAAATGTCTCTAAGAGCGAAGGACCGTGGGGCTCAACGGGAACCATGGCCTGAGCAAACTGTTATGCACATGCCCGGACTGACTGGCGTGTGCGTGTTTAGTGATCCCACTGGACCATGAACCGGAGAGTGCCTGGAGGGGCGTAACTAAGTATCTACCCGATCCGACCAAGGTCGCACGACGGCTAATGACGCCAGTGCACCAGGGAGGAACCGAGCAGAGGGACCAGGTGCTACTCCAGGTCAGACCCCGGACACGGCTGTTGACCCACACCATAGAATACTGGAACAGGCAGGTTAGGCTGGCACACTGACTGGTGGGTATAGGCATGCACGGCAGATATGCAGACAGGCGGGCACTGGTAAGCACGACTGGAATGCAGGCAGGGAGTACTGGCAAGCACGGCTGGAGTGCCGACAGGGAGGCACTAGCAGGTTGGAGCACAGACTGGATAAGGTCCAGTACAGTCTGGGACTCAGGAACAGAACCGCAGATGCGGCAGACAAGCAGAGCAGAGCGAGTCCGCCGGAGTGGTGAACAAGAGCAGAGCACGGTGAGCAAAGGCAGGGCAGAGCGAGACCGCCTGGAGCAGTGAGCTAAGGTAGAGCAGAGCGAGACCGCCTGGAGCGGTGAGCAAAGGTAGAGCAGAGCGAGACCGCCTGGAGCGGTGAGCAAAGGCAGAGCAGAGCGAGACCGCCTGGAGCGGTGAGCAAAGGCAGAGCAGAGCGAGACAACCTGGAGCGGTGAGCAAAGGCAGAGCAGAGCGAGACCGCCTGGAGCGGTGAGCAGAGGCAGGGCAGGGCGAGGCCGCCTGGAGCGGTGAGCAAAGGCAGAGCAGAGCGAGACAACCTGGAGCGGTGAGCAAAGGCAGAGCAGAGCGAGACCGCCTGGAGCGGTGAGCAGAGGCAGGGCAGAGCGAGACCGCCTGGAGCGGTGAGCAGAGGCAGGGCAGAGCGATGCCGCCTGGAGCAGTGAGCAAAGGCAGAGCGAGACCACCTGGAGCGGAGAGCAAAGGCAGAGCGAGACCGCCGGAGCAGTGAGCAAAGGCAGAGCAGGCAAGAACCGCCGGAGCGGTGAGCAAGGCAGAGCAGGCAAGAACCGCCGTAGCGGTGAGCAAGGCAGAGCAGGCAAGAACCGCCGGAGCGGTGAGCAAGGCAGAGCGGGCAAGAACCGCCGGAGCGGTGAGCACGGCAGAGCGGGCAGAAACCGCCGGAGCGGTGAGCAAGGCAGAGCAGGCAAGAACCGCCGGAGCGGTGAGCAAGGCAGAGCAGGAAAGAACCGCCGGAGCGGTGAGCAAGGCAGAGCAGAGAGGACAGGGCTCTCTTCACACGGAACAGACTAGAAGGGAAAGGCAGAACCACATACACACAAGATACTTGCAATGAAGTAGCGAGTGGACTCTAAACTCACAAACGGAAGTACAGCGACAACGAGTAGGAGTTAGGTGCAGGTTCAGACTCTGCAGAAAAAGGGAAGGTACGGACATAGAGAAAAACATGAAACAGGCTAGGAGAGTGTTCAGACAGGAACTGAGTGTTCAGACAGAAACTGACACTGCAGTGAGATACAGGAGCGAGTCTGGGTATGATTCCCCCAGAAAAGGCAGAACGAACAGGCTAGGAGCATGTTCAAACTGGCTTGGAAATACAGCCTCCAGGAAGGCAGACAGACAGGCAAGAAAACACAGACAACAGGTCTAGGTATGCGGCCCCTAGAAGGCGAGACGAATAGGCTAGAATACAGTTCAGACAGGAACTGCTGCTGAAAGAGATACAGGAGTCAGTCTGGGAATACAGTCCCCAGAGTGGTGGAAACAGACAAGAACAGAACAGGACCTGGCACATTCAGCGTAAGGCAGCACACTTAATGATAGCGTTGCTCAGGCATCAGCTACCAGGTGAAGCTGGTTTAAATATCCAGTGACTGACAGCAATAGGCTGAGGACGCATTAGGGGTGTGCCCACAGCAGCTACAAGAAACAGGAAGTGACCGGGCCGCCTCCCTAAGCAGTCAGAACAGAGACAAACAGACAGCATGGAAAGAAGCCAGGCTAGCAGACTGGACTGATGAACAAGTTTGCGATCTTGCATAGTGGGAGATGGTGCCCTATGCAAGAACGCCGCCAGGTATGCTACACACTACTTCCCATTCTGTCAGTTCTAAGTGTTGGGGAACTGCAGGGTTGCCTTAACCTCTCTACGGGACTGGCAAGTATACCATTGGCTGGGCCTTCTTGCTCTGATCCAACCGGGGATTCTTCTTGAGCAGGCTCTTCTGAAGCACTTACAGGTTCTACTTGCTGTGGAGGGTCTTCTGGCTGTTGAAAGAAGTGGATCACAGGTATTATTACTGCTCCTCCTAGTTGAGGCCAATCTGCCTGGAAATCTCCTAAGTCAGTATGGAGTACTGCTCCTTTAGGCACCTCCGGTACGGTGAGAGGCACTTCTTCTTGGGTCTTTAGCAGGTCTGGACACAACTTCAGATGGTCTCTAGATACCGTAGCAGTCGCTATTCCTCCATCTTTGCTAATCAAACAGGTCTTCTTGTTATCAAATCTTGAATTTAACACAGTGTATGGTTCTCTCTCCCACTGGTCATCAAGTTTGTGATTTCTCTTTTTCCTCTTTAACACCACTTCTCCTGGTGTGAAGGGTTCTGCGGGGCGCACTTTTATTGTAGTGGGCTTCCTGCTTGTCCCTTACCCGAGTGAGACTGTCTTCGACACAGGCCTGTACTCTTCTGTACTGCTCCTGTCTGGTCGCATCCCAGTCCTCAGTGGACATATCTGCTTCAGGTTCTACTTCTCGCTCCGCAGCACCAGTCAATTGTCCCAATACAACAGCGGACTCTTTGCTTGCCTGTCATAGAGTACATGTCCAGTATACCGCATATTTTACTTTTGAATCCAGACAGGGTATCTGGTTTGCCGCTGTACTGGGGGAGCCACTTTGCTCCAGGGATGTACGGTAGGGCCATGGGTATGACAGGAGTTACAAGTCCTGCTGGTAGAGTGGCTGCTTCGGCCTGCTCGGCGCCGAGCGCGGGTTGAACATCAGGGCGATTAACCGGGACTCCGACGTTGTGCTGTTCTTTGAACATTCTGGAGCCCCCCTAGCGAACCGTGGCCTACCTTCTTTTCTTTTCTCCCGGTAGGCCGCAGCTCCGCAGGTGACGGTCTTCTTCAGGACCTTGTGTCGCTTGCGTCCTACATCAGAGCGTTTACCGGCGCTCCTTCCAGAACCTGGCGCTTCCTGGTTTGACGTCGAGGCGTGGGGCATGTCCGGGGCTTCGCGCGCTTCAGCAGGTACACCTCTCAGTTTCCCGCGGTTACTCCCTTCTTCCCGCTCGGCGGCACAACAATGGAGGCGATCTTCGCCACAGTTAAATACACAGTTTTTGATTAAAGGCGCACAGTATCCGGTGGCAATGGGCACAACACTCCATCATTGCAGCGGGCACGGAATCCTGTTCGTGGCGCCAAGAAGAGATGACGCGCCCAGGGGATGGGGACGACTCGGCGCCCGGGTTTTGCTGTTAGTTTTGGGGGATGTCGCGGTGGCCGGCTCCCGGGCCCGTACCCTGGGGTCACTCTTAAAAGCAAGGAATGGGGAAAAAGGTGTATGGGAAAGGGAAAGTTTGTGACGCCACCCGTGGTGTCTGGTGAGGATCACCAGCGCTGCTACAGTCCTCTGAGGCCGGTGATCAGGCAGCTTAGTTGGTGCGGCTCCCGACAGGTGGAGCGGGGCCTCAGGGCAGCGTAGGAGAAGGGATGCAGGACAGAGGGGACCCAGTCGGGTCAGAAGAAGAGTAGGCACACACGCAACAGTTCACTTCAGTACCTTTACTGGTGGTGTTTCAGGCACGATCCAGGGCACTGTAGGGTGAAGGGTGCATTTCAGGACTCTCCCCAGTGAGCGGGTGTGGGGCCTCCTGGTTCTTTCCCTTTTCTGATAAGTTTATGACCTGCCTGGAGCTAGGCCTAACTTGGTCTCTGTCTTGCACCTGCTGACCTGGTGGTAGGGCCTTCTGTTGCAGATCACACTCCCCGGTCTCTTGGGTCTCAGTGACTCCTGACCCTGGTATGACAGTCGGCTTTTGGTATTCCTGGGACATATAGTTCGCCAGGGGTTCGGTAGTTTCTGCTGGTCGTAGAGATCCCTGCAGACGCGGACCCGGTGTCCGGTAAATGGTTGTGGGGTGAGCTGGTTAAGCTCCTCTGCCCCCTATGTAGCTTGCTTACTCCACTCGCCTTCGGCCACGCTCGGGGCCCTCACTAGGCTTCACACTGGCAGTAGGCCTTGCTACTCTTCACCGCTCTTATGGCGTCGACATGCCTTAGGCTCACTAATCTGAGCTCACTGAGTCTGGACTGACCTGACAACCTCTCTGGCTGCAGCAGACTGACTGTAGATTCCAGACTGACTGTAACTGGACTCCTTACAGACTTCAGACCAGAATGAACTGCCTAGCTCCACCTTCCCTTTTTATATCCCTATCCGGGCTCCCTCTGGTGGTCTGAGGTGGAAGGTGGAGGTGTGTGAATGCTACGAGGGCCTCTTGTGGAGGAATCCGTCCATGCACCCCTCTGGAATCTGTGGCACCAATGCGCAGCAGGGCGCCACATTACTGACTCTGATTATCGCTATGTGTCTAATGCAAACTAGGGGAAGGGGGCAGGTGCAGGACTGGGGGAGGGGGCAGGTGCAGGATTGGGGGAGGAGACAGGTACAGGACTGGGGGAGGAGACAAGTGCAGGATTGGGGGAGGGGGCAGGTGCAGGATTGGGGCAGGAGACAGGTGCAGGACTTGGGAAGGGGGCAGGTGCAGGACTGAGGGAGGGGGCAGGTGCAGGACTGGAGAAGGGGCAGGTGCAGGACTGGGGGAGGGGGAAGGTGCAGGACTGGGGGAGGGGGAAGGTGCAGGACAGGGGGCAAGGAGGCACTTTCAGGACTAGGGGCAGGTACTGGACTGGGCACAAGGAGGTAGGTGCAGCACTGGGTGGAGGGGGCAGATGAAGGACTGGGAGGAGGAAGGTGCTGTACTGGGCGCGAGAGGGCAGGTGCAGGACTGGGGGGGGCAGGTGCAGGACTGGGGGGAGGGGGCAGGTGCAGAACTGGGGGAGGGTGCAGTACTGAGGAAAGTGGCAGGTGCAGGACTGGGGGAGGGGGAAGGTGCAGGACTGGTCACGAGGGGGTAGATGTAATACTGGGGGGAGGAGGCAGTTGCAGGACTGGGGGGAGGGTGCAGGACTGGGGAGAAGGGGCAGTTTCAGGACTGGGGGGAGGGAGCAGATGCTGGACTGGGCGCGAGGGGGTAGGTGCAGTACTCGGGAAGGGGGCAGGTGCAGGACTATTAGGATAGTGCAGGAATGAGGGGAGGGGGCAGGTGTAGGATTTGGGTTTCCTATACATGGCTGTCCCTTCTGGCGAAAGGAGAGTAATGTCAATATTTACACAGAATTTGGGTTTTATCACAGGGAGAGATATGATAACACAATGTGACCTCAAAGTTTGTGAACTTGACTGCAGGTGAAACAAGCACTGCCCCATATGTCCCTATACCAGGCCCCTCATGTCCTCACAGAGATCTGTGATCCACATAGCAAATGTGTCACACCACCATCCAAATCACTGTACTCCTCTACTGGGGAGCTTGTGCGCTTCATAGAATCATAGAATGTTAGAGTTGGAAGGGACCTCCAGGGTCATCGTGTCCAATGCAGGATTCACTAAACCATCTCAGACAGATGTCTATCCAGCCTATGGTTGAAGACATCCATTGAAGGAGAACTCACATCTCACTTCAAAGCATGCTGGTATTTGTAGTCCACCAGATTTCCTTTTTACCAGTCTAGCACCCACTTGTTGTGAAGGGTGGACAACTTAACCCCTGCACGACTTTGGATGTAATCATATGTTCAGGTTGGTAGGGTCACCAGAGCTAACAAACTTGCGAGATCATGCTCAGTGCATGATCTAACAAGTTTCTCTGTCAGTGCAGCGCTGACAAATTGTATAGTATAGGAATGCTTTTGCATTCCTATACTATACAAGCCATCAGTATGCAAAAAATGAGAGTCTCTTAGCGGGACAAAGAAAAAAAGTAAGAAAAAGTTTAAAAAAAAAGTGAACTGTTTTTGTAAAAAAATTAAAAAATTGTATATAATTGTAAAAAAAAATATATATAAATAATAATAAATATATATATATATTGTACAAATAAATAGAGATGAGCGAACATGATCGGAAAACGATAAACATTCGTTTTTTTTCAAATTCGGTATGAACATTGCACATTCGGATTTGTGATCGGACACCCAAGCATTTTTACTGAAAATCGGGCCAAAAGGGCAAAAGTGCGGGAAATGATCGTGTTTCCATTACTATATTTATTACAACTTTGGCTAGGGTAGTCGTGCTGTATGAGGAGCAAGGGGGACATGTTTGATGACAGGAGGGGTTGGGAAAGTTCAGAGTAGCGGCGGGCTGTTAATCTTTTTTTTTTCTTCTTAACTTAATGTGTGCAGATTCTGGCAAGCCAATCAGTGCGTAGGAACCATCCACAACATCTAGAAACAAGGGCATCTGTCATTGGCTGCTGAAGTCACATGTCCGTCTCCATATAAAGAGCGGACATGTTGTTTTAGCCCCATTTTGTCAGTGCAACAGAGCAGAGAGGCTGCTCCTGCTGCTACTACTGGATACTGAGGGATTTGAGTAAGTTAGCTAGGTGGTTGCTTCTAAGTAGTGTTGAGCCACCCCCGTAGTGTTCGAGTTCGGTTCGGTTCGTCGAACACCCGTGTGTTCGCCGAACTGTTCGTCGAACTGTTCGTCGAACACCTTCGAACACCGTTAAAACCAATGGCAGGCAAACAAAAACACATAGAAACACATAGAAAACACCTTCAAAGGTGTCCAAAAGCTGACAAACTGCTCAGAAGACACAACTAACACATGGAAAAGTGACAAGTACATATAGTCATGCGAAAAGAAAAGAGGTGGAGGAGTAAAAGGAGGGGGAGACACAGATATAGGCATGTCATGCCCTTCTAAAATCCAAAAAGTGAGAAGCCGACACGTTCAGTCCGCTCCTGCCCGTGCCACCTCCGTGTCGCCGGGTTTGTGCCAGAGCCGCGGTGAACCCTGACGGCCAGCCCCCCTCTCCCAATACTGGTGCCTGTCCGCTGGTGGGTCGAGCGAGCCCCCCTGTGGTGGAGGCAGCTCTAAGCTTTTTAATTTAAATTGTCTCTCTAATTTGAATGAATACACTTTAAATCCATTTACAAGGATCTATTGGAGGGCAAGTCTCATGCCAGCAGCCGCGTAATTCCAGCTCCAGTAGCGTCCACTAAAGCTGCTGCAGTTAAAAAGCTTTTATAAGGATCGAGCTCGGCTGTCCACCGCAAGGCATCCTACTGCCAGTCCCAGCCCCTATGCCTTGGGGTGCCTCCTGATGCTCTTCACTGAGTATCCCGTGGTCCCGAAGCATTTCCTTTGAAAAAATTAAGTGTCCAAACTACAGGTGGTGTAGCTTGCTTAACAGCCGGGATAATCCGCTGACTAGCAGACACTGCTACTAGGCACAAAGTATTTCCTGGGCTAGATGCAGTTAAAAATTTGTAATTAGATACTCTCGTTGGATGCTGAGAAAGCATTCCATAGAGTCTCCTGGCACGCCATATATGATTCTTTTAAAAAGCTTGGGGTAGGGGTCTAGGGGACCCTTTTATAGCCAAAATCACGGCCCTGTATCACAATACGTCACCTAGGCTGAAGATAAATGGAACTGTAGCACCCTGAGGGCTCGGTTGCTACAGAGGTATTGCACCTCACCCAGAGGTGTGATATCTCACTCTCAGGTAAGGATGGAGTGTGGATCAGGACCCGACACCTGCATGCATTACACCACATTGCCGTGGGGCAGGGCAACCAATATGCCTCTGAGATGGGCACGACAGTCCCTGTCCCTGGCTGGAGTGGGGGGAGGGAACACTGAGGAAGGGGAACCCTGTAGTGCAGGAGCAGGGAGGAAGCAGTTCCTGGGTGCATTGAGAAGGGAGTATAAAAGGTGGGCACCATCTTAGTTCAGTGCAGAGAAGTCTGAGCAGAAGTGGCAGGGAGCAGGGGCTCTGCATGAGCTCTGCTCCGGAGGCGGGCCTAGTAACAGAGGCCCAGGTCTGGAAGAGGGAGAAGGAAGGAAGAGGAGCAGAGAAGGCTCCAGGAACGAGGAATGAAGGGATCCCAGGGGTGCGGACGGGCGAGTCGCCACCGCACGCCCGAATCCACCTGCGTGGAGGGGTCAGGCCAAAGGGGGAGACCGGTCCCCGAAACTAGTGGAGGCAGGAAACAACCCTCAGCTAGAAACCGGAGGCTGTGACATTTTATGTGGCGCAGCCCCTCGCTACACCTGCTACGAAGGCACCACATAGGGTCAGGGAAACTGGCGCCAAGTTTACCAAGAGGAGGTCCGAGGCAGCCGGACAGAAGGGTTGGTAAGAAAGGCCAGACAAAGGACACACAAAGGGGGTCCTGTGAAGCGCTCCAAAGTTATCTGGGAGTTGTCTGAGCCCCTCACCTGGTGAGCACAGTACGACGTGGGCAGCCGTTACCTGCAGACGTGGTCTGGATAATAAGAACTGTGAGTAAAGGCCCTGGACTGCATCACTGACTCCGTGTCGTTACTGCTGCTGCCCTGCACCATCACCCCCATCCTCCGCATACACTGCCCTGAGGCTATGGGGAGTTATGCTACGCTCTGCTGCACCCACAACACCAGCCTCAGCGGTCTGCCCTGCAGCGGCGGTTCACTCTGACCGCAATCCACGGGTGGCGTAGTCGGACATTTAAACATCAAAACCACATAAATAGTTCCGCCACTGGTTTGACCACCCTGAGCCACGGAACCGGGTCGCCGCCACGAAGACTACAACCACCAGCATCCACCAAAAAGGGTCCGGCTCCGGGTGTGCCAAGGCTCAGGGGGTGCATCAGAACATTTTCATCACCTTTCACAATCACCAATGGGACAAGGCAGGGATGTCCTCTGTCCCCTCTCTTATACATCCTAGTGACGGAGCACCTGCTCTCATCAATTCGCCATAACCCCAATATTAGGTGGATTGAGGTGGGAGGCACCGAGTACAAGTGCTCTCTATTTGCTGATGATGTCCTAGTATATATCACTCAATCACATATATCCATCCATGCTGTTATGGCTGAAATAGATCACTTTGTTACATGGTCAAATTTTAAAATCAATGCAGCGAAGTCTGAGGCCCTCGATGTCTCCCTCCCCAAATCCATATAGGATTCCATCCAGTCCAACTTTCCCTTTGCCTGGCCCTCACAGGGTATCAAATACTTAGGAATTCCTATTCATAGAGACCTCTCCCATCTATGTTATCTTAATTTTGGGCCCTTTATTGAACAACTCCATACAGACCACGGTTGGCAAGTTAGAACTGTAACATTCACTACGTGAACCACTGGTGTTTTGTGGAAAAGCACATGTACACTGTGTTCCAAATTATTATGCAATAAGTGTTTAGGAGTGATAAGGGAAGAATTTGTTTGTTTGTCAGTTAAACTCATTGATGGTGATGTGTGTCAGGGCTCTTTATATCACTGTAAGCAATTGCAGACACCTGTGCTAATTAGTTTGGCAGGTGTGTCCAATGAAAGGCAAGACTACTTAAGAAGGCTGTCTCACATTATTAAGCAGCCTACATTTTCTGCCAAAATGGGAAAGAAAAAGGATGTGTCGGCTGCTGAGAAGCAACAAATTGTGGAGTGTTTAGGTCAAGGCATGACTACAATCAACATTGTGCGATGATCAGGATGAAGTGTCTTGGCAATCAAGAAGTATGTAGCTGATTCACAGTACACACGTGTGCGTGCTGATAAGGGCAAATTGAGGACTCTTTCCTACAGGCAATTACGTCAGGTTAAAAGAGCAGCGGCAAAAAAGCCTTGTCATAGCAGCAGACAAGTTTTTGAAGCTGCTGGTGCCTCCAACGTCCCCCGAACAACAAGATGCAGGGTCCTTCAGAGGTTTGCAGCTGTGCATACGCCATCCTGTCGACCTCCTCTATCCACTTCACACAAGCAGAAACGGCTCCAGTGGGCCAAACATTACATGAAGACTGATTTCAAAACTGTTTTGTTCACGGATGAGTGCCGTGCAGCGCTCGATGGTCCAGATGGATGGAGTGGAGGATGGCTGGTTGATGGACACCCCACGCAAACACGGCTACAGCGCCAACAAGGAGGAGGTGGAGTAATGTTTTGGGCTGGAATCATGGGGAGAGAGATTGTCGGCCCCTTTAGGATCCCTGAAGGCGCTAAAGATGAACTCCATAATGTATGTGGATTTTCTCAAACAGCACTTCCTGCCATGGTTCAAGAAGAAGAACCGTGTATTTCACAGCAAGATCATTTTTCTGCATGATAATGCACCATCTCATGCTGCACATAAAACATCTGCATCTCTGGCTGATATGGGCATAAAAGGGGACAAACTTATGGTGTGACCCCCATGCTCCCCTGACCTCTACCCCATTCAGAACCTCTGGAGCATCATCAAAAGGAGTGTCTATGATGGCGGGAGGCATTTCACATCTAAGCAACAGCTCTGGGAGGGTATTCTGTCCTCATGCAAAACAATTGAAGCAGAAACCATCCAAAACCTGACAAATTCAATGGACGAGAGAGTTCAGAAGCTCCTTTCGAACAAGGGGTCCTATGTGAAAATGTAACATCACCTAGAATAAAGTTTTGAGTTGAAAACTGTTTGATTTCAGTTTCTAATAACCTGCAAATGCTTATAATTTCAAAAATGACCATTTTTTTGGTCTTTATTAAAATGAAAAGGTTGATCGAAAAGTTTGGGGGATCTAAGAGTGTGGCAACCCAGTAGTCATGATTACTTCGAATTCTGACAATATGAGGGTCATGTTGCAGGTAGTGCAGCAAGAAGGCACTTATGTGTCTTGCGCATCTCGGAGCCCCAAAATTATTTTCCGGGCTAGATGCAGCTAAAAATTATTATTAATTTTAAATCTGGTGGAGCTTAGTATAGATGGCCTAATAGGATCAGTGCTGCACACTGCTACAAAGCCCAAATTATTTTCCAGTCAAGATACAGATAAACATGATTAGTAATTTTAAATCTGGTGGAGCTTATTATAGATGGCCTAATAGAATCAGTGCTGCACACTGCTACAAAGCCCAAATTATTTTCCAGCCAAGATACAGATAAACATGATTAGTAATTTGAAAGCTTAAAACGGTTGGCAGGGTGATTTTAACCAATCATCAAGCTTTTACTCTCCCCAGGATGACACAGGGGTAGAAAAGTCGTTTCGGATCCATGATTTGTTCATCTTTATGAACGTGAGTCTGTCTACATTATCAGTGGAGAGCCGCGTGCGCTTATCTGTCAGCACACCACCAGCAGCGCTGAACACACGTTCAGACAGAACGCTGGCTGCGGGGCATGACAAGATCTCCAAGGCGTAAGTGGCTAGCTCCGGCCATTTATCCAGATTGGAAGACCAAAAAGAGCAAGGGTCCAGTGACACAGTCATGGCTTCAATGTTTACTTGGAGATACTCCTGTACCATCGTCTCTAGGCGTTGACTATGTGTCAGACTTCTTGTCTCCTGTGGCCTTGCAAAGGATGGGCTAAAAAAGTGGTGAAATGATTCTGCAAAATTGATGTTACCAGCAGATACTGTGGTTCTGTTACGGTTTGAGTGCTGAACACTTGACGGTCCCACGGTTGGCAAGTTGGAACTGTGAAATTCACTACGTGCACCACTGGTGTTTTGTGGAAAAGCACATGTAAGATTCTGCAACAGTCTCTGCTGATACTCCTGCATGCGTGCATCCCTTTCTATGGCAGGAATAATTTCTGCAAATTTACTTTTGTCCCGGGGATCTAACAGTGTGGCAACCCAGTAGTCAGGATTATTTCTAATTCTCACAATTCGAGGGTCATGTTGCAGGTAGTGCAGCAAGAAGGCACTCATGTGTGTTGCGCATCCAGGAGCACCAAGTCCCTGTTGTGTTGGTGGCGAGGTAACAATCATGCTTCCTTCCTCTGTCCTCTCCCCCCAACCTCGCACAACAGAAATGTGATCAAGGTCTCCCTCATCTGATGAGTCTTCCATCAGTTCGTCTTCCACTTCTTCCTGGGCTCCTGCACCTTCCTCACTAGTTTGGCTGCTACCATGCGCCCTGGTAAAACCATCTCCCCCACCCTCACATGCCTGCCGCCTTGGTGCTGCCGACCGTCTGGACCTTGCAGATGTTAGCCCTTCCGCATACAACTCCTCCTCCTCTGCTTCCTCCACCTCCTCTTGTGCCACCACCTGACTCCGTATTCTGTTTAACATGTGCTCCAGCATGTAAATCACCGGAATAGTCATGCTGATAATGGCATCGTCAGCACTAAACATCTTCGTCGCCATTTCAAAACTGTGCAGAAGGGTGCATAGGTCCCTGATCTGAGACCACTCCTCCAGCGTGATTTGCCCCACCTCTGGATCTCGTTGGCCCAGGATATACGTCAGAACGTATTGCACCAGGGCTTGTCGGTGCTGCCACAGTCGCTGCAACATGTGCAGAGTTGAATTCCACCGGGTAGGCACATCGCATTTTAGCCGGTGAAGTGGCAGGCCCAACGACTTCTGTAGAGATGTAAGTCCCTGAGCTGCGGGATGCGAACGGCGGAAGTGAGCACACAGCGACCGTGCCCTCTGCAGAAGGCCATCTAGTCTGGGATAGTGGGCTAAAAATTGCTGGACAACCAGGTTCAACACGTGAGCCATACATGGCACGTGTGTGACATTCCCTCGGCGAAGGGCCGCACCCAGGTTTGCAGCATTGTCGCACACGGCCTTCCCTGGTTTCAGGTCCAGTGGAGACAACCATTCATGAAATTGGTTCTCCAGAGCTGACCACAACTCCTCAGCTGTGTGACTCACATTTCCCAGACATTTCAAAGTAAAAACCGCCTGATGACGTTGAGCCCTACTGCCAGCATAGTAAGGAGGTGTGCAGGATCCCTTCTGCGCAGTTAGAAAGCTTGTGGCATGACCAGACAGGCTTTGGGTGCAGGTGGAAGACCGAGAGGAGGTTGAGGAGGCAGAAGCAGTGGAGGAACTTTGACATAAAGAGGATTGATGCACAACTCGTGGGGACGGCACAACTTGGACAGCAGCCCCTTGTCCTGCTGTCACCATAGTTACCCAGTGCCCAGTCAGCGACATGTAACGCCCCTGTCCATGCCTACTCGTCCAAGTGTCTGTGGTGAAATGCACCCTGTCACACACAGAGTTTCTCAAAGAAGCGGTGATGTTGTGTGCGACATGCTGGTGGAGCGCAGGCACACCTTTCTTTGAGAAGTAGTGCCGACTGGGCATCTGGTACTGGGGCACTGCGACGGACATAAGGTCTCGAAAATCCTCTGTGTCCACCAGGCGGAAAGGCAGCATTTCTGTAGCCAAGAGCTTGCAGATGGTGAAATTCAACCTCTTAGCTTTCTCATGGCTAGGAGGAAATGGTCTTTTACTTGTCCACATCTGAGGGACCGAGGGCTGGCTATTGTGCTTAGACGGGGTTGATAAGGGTGTCCCCGGCAAACTGCCGGTCTGTGAGGAAGATGCAGGCGGACATGTTAGGTTGCCTTGATCCAAAGGTGGTGCTATCGATGTCGGACAGCGCTCAACACCAGCTGGTGTTACCACCTCCAAAGAAAATGATGACCTGCCAATCACGCTGGCTGTTGCGGGTAAAGAGGTGGCAGGTCTGCGCCCCAAAACAGGTGTGACTGCTGTCCCCCCAGTCACAGAGGATGAAGAGGCCGCGGATGCACAAGATATGGCAGACGGTGGTTGGCCCGGCCGGCTAGGCCGCATTGTAGCACACTGAGCTTCCCACTGCAACTTATGCTTCATGTCCATGTGCCGCTTCATGCATGAAGTACTCAAACTATGTATTTTTTGGCCTCTACTTAGCTTTTGCTGACAAATGTTACAGATAACACGATTTGGGTCATCTTTATCGATCTGAAAAAATGCCCAGGCTATGCAAGGCTTAGCACCCATGCGACCTGAAGAGCCACCACGACTTGTGGTGAGAGGCAGAGTTGTGTTTGAGGATGCAGTTGTTGACGTGCTTCCAGTACTACGTCTCTGTCCAGGAAGGCGCAACCTGACCTCGTCGTCACTAGCATCTTCCTCCACCTCCTCTGCTGACCTCATCTCTTGGCTGACTGTGGGTTGACAGTAAGTGGGATCTCCAACCTCATCATCATCACCCTGTGCGTTATCACACCCGTCGTCCTCAGAGCCAACCTGTTCCTGCCCTGACAAAAAACTAAAGTTGTCGCTCCAATCAGGTATTTGAGTCTCATCATCGTCTTCCTCATGGTCTCCACCAACAGGAGTTACAGTTTGGGAATGAGGGTCTACATTATGGTCAGAACCTTCTGCGTCTGGTCCTGGATCCGACTCATAAAGATTCTGGGCATCAGTGCAGATCATTTCCTCGTCTGGATTCACAGAAGCGCTGGAGTCGACCTCTGATTCCCAGGGTATAGTATGAGTAAACAGCTCTGCAGACTCAACCATCTGTTCTACCTCATACTCAGACGGGCAGCTGGAGATTTGGGAGCTGTGAGGAAGCAAGTGCGATTGGGGTGACACCTTTGAGGACTGGAGTATTTGTGATGTTGAAGTTGATGTGGAGGAGAGCCCACTTAAAGGAGCACTTGATATCCGTTGAAGCACCTGCTGTTTTTGTGCCTCATCTGGAATTTGTAGCGATTGGCGTGGCCGTAAGAAAGGGACCTTATCACATTGTCCGCTAAAAGAAGTAGACATTTTAGTTTGGCTGGAAGATGGTCTTTCTTCTGCAGATGTTACTGTTGCTTTAACACCTACCCCACGGACACAACCTTTTTTCCCCTTCCCAACACGCCTATTCCCCTTTCCACCAGCAGCAGGCCTTTTTCCACTCATTTTGGTGGTTAACTAATTCACAACTCTGGAGTTGTTTGCACAAAAAAACAATGGATGGGAACCGAGCAGAGCTGAGTGGCCAAACTGGTATTAGGCCAAAACTGTTGGCTGGGTTAGATGCAGAAAAAAATTATATTGAATTTGCAACCTGATGGAGGTCAGTATAGATGGACTAATAGAACAAGTCCCACACACAGCTAGAAGCCCAAATATTTTTTCAGAGGTAGATGCAGAAAAAAATTGTATTCAGTTTGCAACCTGATGGAGGTCAGTATAGATGGACTAATAGAACAAGTCCTACACACAGCTAGAAGCCCAAATATTTTTTCAGAGGTAGATGCAGAAAAAAAATATATTCAGTTTGCAACCTGATGGAGGTCAGTATAGATGGACTAATAGAGAAAGTCAAAGTCAAACACACTGCTAGAAGGCCAAATATTTTTTCAGAGCTAGATGCAGACAAAAAATTATTTTTAATTTGCAACCTGATGGAGGTCAGTATAGATGGACTAATAGAGAAAGTCCCACACACTGCTAGAAGGCCAAATATTTTTTCAGAGCTAGATGCAGATATAAATTATTTTTAATTTGCAACCTGATGGAGGTCAGTATAGATGGACTAATAGAGAAAGTCCCACACACTGCTAGAAGGCCAAATATTTTTTCAGAGCTAGATGCAGAAAAAAATTATATTCAGTTTGCAACTTGATGGAGGTCAGTATAGATGGACTAATAGAACAAGTCCCACACACAGCTAGAAGGCCAAATATTTTTTCAGAGCTAGATGCAGACAAAAAATTATTTTTAATTTGCAACCTGATGGAGGTCAGTATAGATGGACTAATAGAGAAAGTCCCACACACTGCTAGAAGGCCAAATATTTTTTCAGAGCTAGATGCAGATATAAATTATTTTTAATTTGCAACCTGATGGAGGTCAGTATAGATGGACTAATAGAGAAAGTCCCACACACTGCTAGAAGGCCAAATATTTTTTCAGAGCTAAATGCAGAAAAAAATTATATTCAGTTTGCAACCTGATGGAGGTCTGTATAGATGGATTAATAGAACAAGTCCCACACACAGCTAGAAGCCCAATATTTTTTCAGAGGTAGATGCAGAAAAAAAATATATTCAGTTTGCAACCTGATGGAGGTCAGTATAGATGGACTAATAGAGAAAGTCCCACACACTGCTAGAAGGCCAAATTTTTTTCAGAGCTAGATGCAGACAAAAAATTATTTTTAATTTGCAACCTGATGGAGGTCAGTATAGATGGACTAATAGAGAAAGTCCCACACACTGCTAGAAGGCCAAATATTTTTTCAGAGCTAGATGCAGATATAAATTATTTTTAATTTGCAACCTGATGGAGGTCAGTATAGATGGACTAATAGAGAAAGTCCCACACACTGCTAGAAGGCCAAATATTTTTTCAGAGCTAGATGCAGAAAAAAATTATATTCAGTTTGCAACCTGATGGAGGTCAGTATAGATGGACTAATAGAACAAGTCCCACACACAGCTAGAAGGCCAAATATTTTTTCAGAGGTAGATGCAGATAAAAATTATTTTTAATTTGCAGCCTGATGGAGGTCAGTATAGATGGACTAATAGAGAAAGTCCCACACACTGCTAGAAGGCCAAATATTTTTTCAGAGCTAGATGCAGACAAAAAATTATTTTGAATTTGCAACCTGATGGAGGTCAGTATAGATGGACTAATAGAGAAAGTCCCACACACTGCTAGAAGGCCAAATATTTTTTCAGAGCTAGATGCAGATAAAAATTATTTTTAATTTGCAACCTGATGGAGGTCAGTATAGTTGGACTAATAGAGAAAGTCCCACACACTGCTAGAAGGCCAAATATTTTTTCAGAGCTAGATGCAGAAAAAAATTATATTCAGTTTGCAACCTGATGGAGGTCAGTATAGATGGACTAATAGAACAAGTTCCACACACAGCTAGAAGCCCAAATATTTTTTCAGAGGTAGATGCAGAAAAAAATTATATTCAGTTTGCAACCTGATGGAGGTCTGTATAGATGGATTAATAGAACAAGTCCCACGCACAGCTAGAAGCCCAAATATTTTTTCAGAGGTAGATGCAGAAAAAAATTATATTCAGTTTGCAACCTGATGGAGGTCTGTATAGATGGATTAATAGAACAAGCCCCACACACAGCTAGAAGCCCAATATTTTTTCAGAGGTAGATGCAGAAAAAAAATATATTCAGTTTGCAACCTGATGGAGGTCAGTATAGATGGACTAATAGAGAAAGTCCCACACACTGCTAGAAGGCCAAATATTTTTTCAGAGCTAGATGCAGATATAAATTATTTTTAATTTGCAACCTGATGGAGGTCAGTATAGATGGACTAATAGAGAAAGTCCCACACACTGCTAGAAGGCCAAATATTTTTTCAGAGCTAAATGTAGAAAAAAATTATATTCAGTTTGCAACCTGATGGAGGTCAGTATAGATGGACTAATAGAACAAGTCCCACACACAGCTAGAAGCCCAAATATTTTTTCAGAGGTAGATGCAGAAAAAAATTATATTCAGTTTGCAACCTGATGGAGGTCTGTATAGATGGATTAATAGAACAAGTCCCACACACAGCTAGAAGCCCAATATTTTTTCAGAGGTAGATGCAGAAAAAAAATATATTCAGTTTGCAACCTGATGGAGGTCAGTATAGATGGACTAATAGAGAAAGTCCCACACACTGCTAGAAGGCCAAATATTTTTTCAGAGCTAGATGCAGACAAAAAATTATTTTGAATTTGCAGCGTGATGGAGGTCAGTATAGATGGACTAATAGAACAAGTCCCACACACAGCTAGAAGGCCAAATATTTTTTCAGAGGTAGATGCAGATAAAAATTATTTTTAATTTGCAGCCTGATGGAGGTCAGTATAGATGGACTAATAGAGAAAGTCCCACACACTGCTAGAAGGCCAAATATTTTTTCAGAGCTAGATGCAGACAAAAGATTATTTTGAATTTGCAACCTGATGGAGGTCAGTATAGATGGACTAATAGAGAAAGTCCCACACACTGCTAGAAGGCCAAATATTTTTTCAAAGCTAGATGCAGACAAAAAATTATTTTGAATTTGCAGCGTGATGGAGGTCAGTATAGATGGACTAATAGAACAAGTCCCACACACTGCTAGAAGGCCAAATATTTTTTCAGAGGTAGATGCAGAAAAAAATTATATTCAGTTTGCAACCTGATGGAGGTCAGTATAGATGGACTAATAGAACAAGTCCCACACACTGCTAGAAGCCCAAATATTTTTTCAGAGCTAGATGCAGAAAAAAATTATATTCAATTTGCAACCTGATGAAGGTCAGTATAGATGGACTAATAGAATGATGCTATGCCCAAAAGATTTTACTTCACTAGGTGCAGTAAAAAATTGGTATTCTATACACAGGTGGTATATCTTGCAACACAGATAGGCTACTCCACTGACTAACACACTCTGCAATAGGCCAAAAAGGATTAGCTTTGCTAGATTCAGCCAAATGCTGTGAAAAAATCTTGCACAGCACTGGCACAGACCTGCCTAGCAAAAACTGATAGGAACTGATGTAACCTAGTCCTGAAAAGGACTGCAATTACAATTAGTCTTTACTCCCACAATCTATCTATTTAAGAGCACAGACCTGCCTGATAAAAGTCGTAGGAAATGCTGTAACCTAGTCCTTAAAAGGACTGCAATCACAACTATTCCCTACTCCCAAGCTATCTGTAGATTTGTGCGAAAATTGGCTTGAAATTAACAAGGTATAGCGCACACAGCAACAGCGGTGCCGTCTAACACGCAGCTGCAGCAGTGAGAAAATGGTGGCGACGGGGAAAATGGCTTGGTCTTATAGGGCAAGGACATGTGACATACACTGCCAATGACACATGCCCTTGCTTGTGTGAAAAAAAGCACTTCGCTCCGTGTGTGCGCTGCTGATAGGCTGACAGATTGCACCTCCCCACTGTAAATGCGGGAAAGAGAAAAAAAATGGAGATCTTCATTATTCCTGCAGAGATCCATCCCCTGCCCCTCCCCCCACCCCGCTGTACACTCAAACTGCATATTAACATTAATTTTCATCATTACTGAGAAAAAATCCAGTTATGATTTTGGTGCACGAACAGTTATCGAACATAACCTCGAACAGCCGAATTTTTCTCAAATCGTTCGTGTTCGCCGAACGTCTCGAACACCGCCCAAAACAGCTCGAATTTGAGATTGGCGAACAGTTCGAGTTGAGCAACGCTCATCTCTACTTCTAAGTCAGAAAGTTTAGTTAGATAGGATCCTGTGCGGCTGGAAAATCGACCTTCCAGCAGATCAATCTTTTTTGCTATTAGTGTGGTCCAGACAAAGACAGCAGGCCACATTTCAGCATAGAACTCTGTTGTGCACTGATGATGTGTTGCATGCAGAAGTACACTTTTGAAACTCTAATCTTTTTCTGTTACTAATGACGTGCCCTCAGGGCCGTGGGGTACTCGGCAGCCGGACTTCTGGATGCCGGTGAGGCATATCACGGTGGCTGGCCCAGTCCGTGGCCCAGGGCGGTCAACAAAAGGGGAGGAATTATTTATAGGGGATTTGTAAAGTGTTCGTGATGCCACCTGTGGAATGTGGCTAAAGGGAGCCGCCGCTGCGGAGCAGTCCTCTGAGGCAGATGTTAGGGCAGCTTATGATGGAACGTCTCCCCACAGGTGGAGCGGGCCTCAGGGCAGCGTGGGAGAATGGATGGTGGAACAGGTGAGACGGCCAGGACGGTTCAGGGAGAAATGACAGACACTCACACGGGGGTTCGCTTCGGGACCTTTACTGGTGTAGATGCAGGTATGGTCCAAGGTAGTCGGTACGCAGGGTGCACTTCTGGACTCTCCCCAGTGAGCGGGTATTGGGCCTCCTGATCCGTAGCTTTCACTTGCTAAGCTTCTGACCTACCTGGAGCTAGGCCCAGCTTTATTACTGTCTCTCTCTCTCTCTTACACCTGCTGACCTGGTGGTAGGACCTTCTCTTGGAGATCACTCTCCCTGGACGCTGGGGCCTCCGTGACTCCTAGCCCTGGTACAGTAGTCAGCGTTGGTTGGCCTGGGACTTGTAGTCCTCCAGGTATCCGGTGGTCCCTACTGGGTGTAAAGGGTCCCTGTAGGCGAGGACTTGGTGTCTGGTGTATACTTTGGGGTGAGCCTGGTACACTCCTCTGCCCCCTCAGCTCCTCTCTCCTTTCCTCTTCGCCGTCAGCCGCACTCAGGGCCCTCACTAGGCTTCAGTGGGCGCTGTAGGCCTGAACTGGCCTCACACAGCAGCCTGCGTGCTGCCCTGTCTCTGAGCGCACTCTAAACACTGCACTAAAACTGAGCTGCCTGGCTCCACCCTCCCTATTTATATCCCTAACGGGCTCCCTCTGCTGGTCTGAGGTGGTAGGGTGGAGGTGTGTGAATGTAATGAGGGCCTCTTGTGGAGAAGTCCATCCATGCACCCTACTGGGTTCTGTGGCACCTGTGTGTAGCAGGGCGCCACATTCCCCCCTAGTACAATTCAGTACTCCTGGACTGAAGCATTTTTTTTCAAAACAGCTAACAACAATAATTATAATAACATTAACAAAGTTTCAGTAAGTCCCGTAACCTGATGTCCATTTCACCGAAGAAAGAACATGAGGGACCCGCCTGAAAACCCTCAACGTAGGCCCTGGGTGTGGCTACAGGGCATAAGTGATCCAGGTGCTGGACCACGTCTTCTGCCACGCCAAACAGGTTTTTGTTCCGTGGTCACTTAAGGGGGCACTCCAGGGAGTGCAACTATGTATATGGACAGTGTTTGGGCTGCTCACAGTCCTCAGCCTACGAGTCTTTATACCCTGACAGGTAACTAAAGGCACATATTATTGACAGTTTATACAATAAACAATAACAGTAGCGATACCCAACTGGGTAACTATTTACACTGCATGTATTTCTAACTTATTCCTTGTACCTGGCAGGGACCTGGCCTTTTGTACTGCGTGTTGACGACCTACGTAGTACTGGGGTGTTGTTGATGTTTGTGTTTGCACTGTCTGCTACCCTGTCAGATCTACGTGTGGGCAAATTGCAGAACTGTCTTAACTACTCGATGGGACTGGAAAGTACACTGATTGCTGGGCCTACTGGCTCTGCTTCTACCGGTGATCCTTCTTCCGGGGATTCTTCCTGAGCAGGCTCTTCTGGGGCACTTACAGGTCTTACTTGCAGTGGAGTGTCTTCTGGCTGTTGGTAGAAGTGCATCACAGGTATTATTACGGCTCCGTCCAGGTGAGGCCAATCTGCCGGGAAATCTCCTAAGACAGTATGGAGTACATCTTCTTTGGGTTCTTCAGTCACGATAGGAGGTACTTCTTCCTGTGGCTTCAATAGACCTGGGCACAACTTCAAGTGGTCTCTTGAAACTTTTACAGCTGTCTTACCTCCATCTTTACTGATTAGACAGGTTTTTCTATTGTCGAACCTTGAATCCAACACAGTGTAAGGCTCTCTTTTCCACTGGTCGTCAAGCTTGTGGTTTCTTCTCTTTCGCTTCAGCACAACTTCTCCAGGTGTTAAGGGTTCTGCGGGTGCACTCTTGTTGTATTGTGCTTCCTGGTTATCTCTCACCCTATTTAGACTGTCTTCGACACAGGCCTGTACTCTCTTGTACTGCCCCTGTCGAGTCGTATCCCAGTCTTCAGTGGACATATCTGCTTCTGGCTCTACCACTCCAAGCTCCACGTCCATGGGCAGCTTTCCGGGTCTTGCTCTCATGAGGTACGCTGGAGTACAATTGGTGGAACTCACAGGTATGTGATTGTACAGATCTACCAGGTCAGGTAGTTTGTCTGGCCACTGATTCCTTTCTTCTAGAGGTAAGGTCTTCAGCAGGTCTATGACGATATTGTTCATCTTTTCACAGAGACCATTAGTTTGAGGGTGGTACGGAATAGTCCGAATCTTCTTACACCCGTACAGATGGCAAAACTCTTTGAACAGCTCAGCTTCAAAGGCAGGGCCTTGATCCATCAGCACCTTATCTGGGTATCCATGGGGCCTGCAGAAGTATGCTTGGAACGTCGTTGCTGCAGTTTCTGCCGTCAAATCCTTGACGGAGGCTACCACCAGGAACCGGAAGTAGTGATCCACCATGGTCAGAGCATAAGAGTAGCCTGACCTGCTGGGTGACAGTTTGACCTGATCCAGGGCGACGATCTCCAGGGGCTGGGGTGTCTTGATGGACTGCAAGGGTGCTTTCTGGCTGCCGTAGTCTTTTCTTCTGAGGCTACAGGGCCCACAATTCCGGCACCACCTCTCTATAGAGCTCCGCATTCCAACCCATTAAAACTGACTCGTCAGGAGGGTTTCCAGCTTCTTCAAGCCAAAGTGCCCTGCTTGGTGCCAACACCATCTGGATATCTGTCCTGGGCACTACGATCTGCCATACCATCTCATGGGTCCTGGGGTTAAAATACCTTCGGCACAGCTTCTCTCTATAGATGAACAGCCGGCTTCTCTCATTCCACAGTTGCTTGGCTTGTGGAGAAGCGTCCTTCTCCAGGGAGGAACCTTCCTGGGTTATCAGTTCCTTGATACGGCTGACAACCGGGTCGCTGTCCTGGGTCTCCTTCCAACTGTGATGAGGTAAAGGGTTTAGTGTCTTACCACGATACCTCCTAAAGGTGCGCTGCTCGTGGACCATCCTATTTCTGTGGAAGGCAGGTAGCTCAATCTCTTCCAGGTCATCCACTTCTTCTTCAGTGTCCGTCTGGTGAGGCATTCTGGATAGGGCATCGGCGTTGGCGTTCCTGTGGCCTGCCCGGTACTTGATGGTGAACTGATAGTTTGACAGTCTGGCCATCCATCGCTGTTCCATGGCTCCTAACTTGGCTGTCTTAGATGTGTCTAGGGGTTGTTGTCAGTATAGGCCGTGAACTTAGTGGAAGGCCAGGTAATGCTTGAATCGTTCAGTGATGGCCCAGACCAAGGCCAGGAGCTCCAACTTGAAGGAGCTATAGTTTTCTGGATTCCTCTCGGTAGGACGGAGCTTCCTGCTGGCATAGGCAATCACCTTCTCTTTGCCATACTGCTTCTGGCTTAACACAGCTCCTAGTCCCTCTTTGCTGGCATCAGTGTACAGCAGGAAAGGTTGGCTGTAGTCAGGGTAGGCCTGGATTTCTTCACCAGTCAGGATCTCTTTCATCACCACAAAGGACTCAGCCTGCTCTTTACCCCACTGGAAGGGGGGAGTTTGCCTCTGTTGGACTGTCCTACCAGGAGATTTTGCAAAGGCTCTGCCTTCTTGGTGTAGTCCTTTACAAACCTCCGGTAATACCCGACCAGTCCCAGGAACTGACGTACCTCCTTCAGATTCTTCGGTTCCGGCCATTTCTGGATGGCAGTGACCTTCTCCGGGTCTGGTGCTACTCCCTCTGAGCTGACCATGTGCCCGAGGTACTGAACCTTCTGTTTGAGCAGGTGGCACTTGGAAGGCTTCAATTTCATCCCATACCGGGACAATGCTTCAAATACCTCTGCCAGGAGCTTCAAATGGTCCTCATACATCTTGGAGTACACTATCACGTCATCCAGGTATAGCAGCACGGTCTCGAAGTTACGGTGTCCCAAACAGCACTCCATCAATCTCTGGAACGTTCCAGGCGCGTTGCAGAGTCCGAACGGCATACTGTTGAACTCGCAGAGTCCCATCAGGGTAGTGAAGGCTGTCTTCTCCCGGTCCTCCTCAGCAACTGCTACTTGCCAGTACCCACTAGTGAGGTCAAGGGTAGAGAAGTAATGTGCAGACTTTAGTGCAGCCAGGGAGTCCTCTATACGGGGCAAAGGGTATGCATCTTTATGTGTTATGCGGTTTACCTGTCTGTAATCTACACACATCCTCATGCTTCCATCCTTTTTCCTGACCAGGACCAGGGGAGCTGCCCAGGGGCTACAGCTATCTCTTATTACCCCTGCTTTCTTCATGTCATGCAACATTTCCTTCGCTTTCTGGTAGTGTGCTGGTGGGATGGGCCTGTAACGTTCTTTGATGGGTGGATGGTCACCTGTGGGTATATGGTGTTGTACCCCTTTATTCCTCCCAAAATCAAGTGGGTGGTTGCTGAATACCTGCTCGTATTCTTGGACCTCCCTGTGTACACCTTGTTTTTGATGGACAGGAGTGGTGTCAGTCCCAACATGGAGCTGTTGACACCAATCCACCACCTGGGTTTCTGAGTCATTATCCTCCACTGTGTCTGATGTGGTTGAAGACTCTACTGTGTGTATGGCATCATCATTCACAGTATACAATCTGGCAACAGTGGCGTATCTTGGTAATTTAACTTCCTCCTCCCCACAATTTAGGAGACGTATGGGTACCCTCCCATTGCGTACATCAACTACCCCTCTGGCAGTTAAGAGTGTAGGTCTGTGCTCTGAGCTGATGGGCTCCACTACCGCCTGGTAGTTCTGTCCCTTGAGACCTATTGCTGCCCTACACCAAATCAGCATCTCACTCATTGGGGGGATCACAATTGGTATCGGGTCTGTCACCCGTACATTACCAATCTCACCACCTGTTAGCTTTACCTGTTGCTGGTACAGGAGAGCTCGAATCTCTCTCTTGAGCACCTTCCTCTGCCCTGGTTTGGCAGTGTCAGAAATCTGTTGGAGCAAAAACAACACTTCTCCCAAACAGTTACCAACAATATTCGTACCAAGTATCATATACAAGTCTGTATCACCAGGGTTAGATTCTACTACAATCAGTCCTTGGTCCTTTAGTTCCGCTCTCCCCACCTTCACTGTCACGTCCTTAACCCCGACTAGGTTAAGAGGAAGGCGGTTAGAGGCATACACAGAGAGGTTCTGGGCTGGCGGGCGGAGTTCATCTACGGACCAGTACCTTTTGTAGAGGACATCAGGTATGATGGTTACCTGTGAGCCGGTGTCCAGTAACGCAGGTGTAGCAATGCCGTCCAGCACGATGGACAGGACAGGCCTCCCTCCTACGAACCGATGGTACCAGCTTGATTGGCCTGGTTTATTTACTCCTGGGTGTCGGCCCTCGGCCCCAGGGTTTGCTCGTTTAAAGGACAGTTCCGCGCTGTGTGGCCCGCCTTGTGGCAACGGTAGCAGATGAAGTCTCGTGGAAGGCGGCTTTGGTCGTTGGTCCTCCCACGGGGTGGCGTTGTCCTCCTCCGGAGTGGCGTTGTCCTCCTTCTTCTCCTCATCCAGGGGACATCTTCAGGGCTATCGGCAAGTAGGATCCTTCCTTCGGCTCGGGCTCCGTCCGCAGCGGAAGGGTGCTCATGACAGTGGCAAGGGTTTTAATTAGCTGGCGCACTTCAGAGCGCAGGCTGTCCAGCTCGCTAGGGGGCACTGTTTGCATTTTTGTTTCAGCCGTCAATGAAGGAGCAGTGGGTGCTGCGGGCACTGGGGTGGCCCCACCCTGGTAACGCTGGATAGCAGTCCCTAATGTTTCCAGGGGCTGTAGACCCTTAATAGCCATGTCCTTGAGGGTGTCAAAGGTGGCGTCTGGATGATCTAAAGCCCACCACCGTACAGTTCTGCTCTCCTCCTGGGACCTCAACCCCCGGATAAACTGTTCCATCAGCATTTTATTCTCATCCTGTATGCTGGCTGGACTAACCTGTTTTAGGGCCCGCAGGGTTTCCTGTAAGCGCCAGGCGTAGTCCCGGATACTGTCCTCAGGTTTCTGGACGCAGTGGTAGATCCTGATCCGGAGATCAGTCTCAGCGAGGTTTTCAAAGACAGTTTGCAGTCTCTTAAAGATAGTGGATACTGATTCCTGGTCTGCGGCTGGCCAGGTTTCAACTTCCCGCTCTGCGGCACCAGTCAATTGTCCCAGCACAACAGCGGCTCTCTGTTTACCAGTCATAGAATACATGTCCAGTACACCGCATATTTTTCTCTTGAGCCCAGACAGGGTGTCTGGCATACCATCATACTGGGGAAGCCATTTCGCTCCAGGGATATACGGCGGGGCCATGGGTATCAACGGAGTCACGACCCTTGCTGGTGGGGCGGCCGCTCCGGCCTGTGCAGCGCCGGGCACAAGTTGGGCATCAGGAGCGTTAACCGGTGCTCCGGCGGCTTGCTGGTCATCGGCCATGGTTGCGCCCCCCTAGTAAACCGTTGCCTACCTTCTTCACTTATTATCAGGTAGGCCGCAGCTCCGCGGGCGACGGCCTTCTTCCAAGACCTTGCGTCGCTCGCGTTTGACATCAGAGCGTCCACTGGACTCCTTCCAGGACCTGACACTTCCTGGTTCGACGTCAAGGGTGGGGCGTGTCCTGGGATTCGCGCGCTTTTCACAGTCACGCCTCTCGGGTTCCCATGGTTACGCCCCTCTTTTTCCCGCGCGGCGACAGGAAAATGGTGGACAATGGCGGGAAATCTCGGGAATGGCGGGAAATCTTCACCACAGTAAGTGCTACAGTCTTTTAAGGCGCACAGTACCCAGTGGCAACGGGCACGGGATCCTGTTCGCGACGCCAGAAGTTGACGCGCCCCCAGGGCCGTGGGGTACTCGGCAGACGGGCCTCTCGATGCCGGTGGGGGATATAGCTGTGGCTGGCCCGGTCCATGGCCCAGGGCGGTCAACAAAAGGGGAGTAATTATTTATAGGGGATTTGTAAAGTATTTGTGACGCCACCTGTGGAATGCGGCAAAAGGGAGCCGCCGCTGCAGGGCAGTCCTCTGAGGCAGATGTTAGGGCAGCTTATGATGAAACGGCACCCTACAGGTGGAGCGGGCCTCTGGGCAGCGTGGGAGAATAGATGGTGGAACAGGTGAGAGACGGCCAGGATGGTTCAGGAAGAAATGACAGACACTCATGTGACGCCCAGCTGCGCTTGGTATCACAGATCCTGGAAGAGTGCATTGATGGATTCCTCCACAAGGGGGCCCCCATAACCATTCACACGTCTCCACCTTCCACCTCAGACCACCAGAGGGAGCCCGTTAGGGAGATAAATAGGGAAGGTGGAGCCAGGCAGCAGTTAGTTGTGAGTCTAGTTCAGTCTGGTTTAGCAGTGAGTCCAGTACAGTCTGAGAAGAGTTACCTCAGAGGACAAAAGCCTGTTCCAGCTCCTGCAATTGCTATCCTGCAGTGGAGCTTATCCAGACCAAGACTCAGTGTAGCTCAGAGAAATGAGCTTTAGGTGTGCCGGCGCCATAAGATCGGTGAAGCGCGGCAAGCTGCTGTTAGTGTGTATAGCCTAGTGAGGGCCTGAGTAGGCCGAAGGCTAGTGGAGAGTTAGTACATAGGGGACAGAGGAGCTTAACCGGCTCACCCCGAAGATTTTACCGGACACCGGGTCCGACGCTTACCGGGATCTCTATGACCCAGTAAGGTATAACCGGAATCCCTGGAGAACTACAAGTCCCAGGATCGCTAAAGTGCTGATACGTAACAGAGCCGGGAGACACATAGGCCCCGCAAGCTGAGGAGCGTGTACTCCAATTAAAGGCCCTACCACAAGATCAGCCAGCGCAGGACAGAGACAAAGTTAGGCCTAGCTCCAGGCAGGTCAGAAACTTACTACGCAGAAGCAAGTAACAGGAGGCCCTACAGACACTCATTGAGGAGGATCCTGACATGCACCCTTCACTCTAGAGTGCTCCAGGACGTGCCTGAATTTCCATCAGTAAAAGGTACTGAAGTGACGATCGTGTCTGTCCCTGTTCTTGCTCTGACCCGGCTGGGTTGCGCCTGTCCTGCATCCCCCTTCCGTACACTGCCCTGAGGCCTAGCTCCACCTGTGGGGAGCTATACCATCGAGCTGCCCTATCATCGGCCTCAGTGGACTGCGCAGCGCTGGTGATCCTCACCAGAAGCCACAGGTGGCGTCACGAACTTTAATAAAACTAATAAACCAACTATTCACCCCTTTTAAAGAGTGACCCCAGGGTACGGGCCTGGGAGCCGACCACCGCGACATCCCCAAAGGCCAGGCAAAGGCCCGGGTACCGAGTCATCCCCATCCCCTGGGCTAGTCACTCATACGGGGGTTCGCTTCGGGACCTTTACTGGTGTAGATGCAGGTATGGTCCAGGGTACTCGGTACGCGGGGTGCACTTCTGGACTCTCCCCAGTGAGTGGGTATTGGGCCTCCTGATCCGTAGCTTTCACTTGCTAAGCTTCTGACCTGCCTGGAGCTAGGCCTGGCTTTATTACTGTATCTCTCTCTCTCTTGCACCTGCTGACCTGGTGGTAGGGCCTTCTCTTGGAGATCACTCTCCCTGGATGCTGGGGCCTCCGTGACTCCTAGCCCTGGTACAGTAGTCAGCGTTGGTTGGCCTGAGACTTGTAGTCCTCCAGGTATCCGGTGGTCCCTACTGGGTGTAAAGGGTCCCTGTAGGCGCGGACCCGGTGTCCGGTGTATACTTCGGGGTGAGCCTGGTATGCTCCTCTGCCCCCTCAACTCCTCTCTCCTTTCCTCTTTGCCGTCTGCCGCACTCAGGGCCCTACCTAGGCTTCAGTTCGCGCTGTAGGCCTGAACTGGCCTCACACAGCAGCCTGCGTGCTGCTCTGTCTCTTAGCGCACTCTAAACACAGCACTAAAACTGAGCTGCCTGGCTCCACCCTCCCTATTTATATCCCTAAAGGGCTCCCTCTGCTGGTCTGAGGTGGTAGGGTGGAGGTGTGTGAATGTAATGAGGGCGTCTTGTGGAGAAGTCCATCCATGCACCCTACTGGGTTCTGTGGCACCTCTGCGTAGCAGGGCGTCACACTAACATGCTACATACAGCAGGTCACATCTCATCTTGTAATTTTCTGGGGATGAAATTCAGTAGTATCCAGAGCTTGTCCACAGTTAAAAAATCCAATTTCTTCTGTTACGAACATGATAAAGCAAGCCACATCTCAGCTTGTAATTTTCTAGTGATGAAATTCAGCAGTATCCAGAGCTCGTCCACAGTAAAAAAAAATCTAATTTCTTCTGTTACTAACGTGATAAAGCAGGCCACATCTCAGCTTGTATTTTTGTTGTGGTGAAATCCAGCTGTATCCAGAGCTCATCCACAGTAAAAAAAATCTATTTTTTTTCTGCCACTAACGTGCTACATACAGCAGGCCACATCTCAGATTGTAATTTTTTGGCGCATATATTCTGCTGCATACAGGCCTCGTCCACAGTACAAAAATCTATTTTTTTCTGTTAGTAACATGATACAGCCAGTCACATCTCAGCTTGTAATTTTCTGGCGGTGAAATACAGCTGTATCCATAGTTAGTCCACAGTAAAAAAAATTATTTTTTTTTTTACTAACGTGATACAGAAGGCCACATCACCGCTAGTAATTTTTTGGTGCTGACATTGTTCTCCATACAGGGTGTGATGAATGGCACCAGAGAGATCACGCAGAATCTCACCGCTGCCACCAAATGTGAAGGATCCCCACCCCGCCTCCCACCTGATGTCGCCATTACGTCAGATGGATCACATGATACGGATCCGCACTTTGCACCAACGTGAAATTCCACACCCACTCAGGGACATGTAAGGTCAGATTGGTACAATTCTACACAGATACCTCCTGTCCTCACGGGTCCAGGAAGGTACCAGGTGTGAGAAGAGGTGGTCCACTCAGTCACTGATGTGGCACCACACTCGCTCACACCCCTGACAGGCTGAGGGGCTCCTCTCACTGACCCCAGTGAAACAGAACCTTATCAGCCCAGTAGAGCTGCCACCCGTATCTATTAAGCATAAGCCCCAGTCTGTAACGAGAATTATATTGGGCCAGAAACCAGCCCAGGTAGCATGTGAGTTGAACAGAACAATGGGCGTGTGGATTCATGGATCGAGATAAAAGAGTAGCCCAAGGTTAAATTATATATTTAATCGCCTTAAGGGCAAACTACACAATACACTTTATACATAAGGGTTATACATACATAATGGTCAGAGATGCAAACACAATAGTAGTGGTACAAAAGTATGCAGATATTAAGAGTCAGTTACCAGTCAGATGAAAGGTCTGGCTTGTGAGGGAGGGGCTGCCACATGTGAGGCTTGTGGTTCCCTCAATTGGGTGACTTCTCCCACACAATGTGTCGCCACAGTCTCCCAGAGAAAAATCAATAGGCCAAGAGCTGCAGGAGCTTTTTAACACCTCCGGGTCACCCCTCTTCTGCGCCCTCGGCTGGATCCAAATCTGCACCTCTGGCTTCTAGCAGCTAGAAACTCCAGAAACTAAGATGGGTCATAACTCCTGAATGGACCGTCCCAGGGAGCCGGTTCAGGTGTCATCGGATCCAGCCGGGCCCCTGCTATGTGGAGACTAAACACAGTGTCCCTAGGGGTTTCCGAATGGCTTTGAATGTATCTCCGTATTCCTATGTGCTAGACTGGGTCGAGACCCAGGCGGACATTCCCCATGTTATTTGGATTTCAAAAATCTATTTGAGGTATGCCTAGGACATATAGTATATAGTATTTCCATAACTATGGAATTCCTATCTGTCTATCTGTCTAACTATCTGCAGCTGCTCAGGGTCCTGAAGAAGGCGCTCATGGGTCAGTCTCTTCCATGAGGTCCAAGTCCATAGTGTATTGGTGGGGGGATAACACTCAAGCTTGCTTCCTCTGTCCCCTCTTGCCAACAATGGACAACAAAGGGGGAATCATTATCCTCTTCATTTCCTAACTGTTGCACGGCCATCACATCTTCCTCCTCATTCTCCTTCATTTGTTCCTCGGCTCCTGCACCTTCACTAACAGTTTTTCTGGTACCATGAGGTCCCCTTGAGCAATGTAATCCACGCTCCCATGGCAACTGCCTGTGCGATGACAGTCCGGAACTTAGAGTTATTGTTATCCTTCCCCATCCTCCTCTTCCCCTAGGACCAACACTTCCTCCTGCAGACTATTCAAAGTGAGCTCCAGCATGTAGATGAACGGAATAGTGATGCTGATGACGGCATCATCAACGCTAACCATCATAGTAGCCATTTCAAAAATGTGCAGAAGGGTGCAGAGGTCCTACATCTGTGTCCACTCCGCAAGTGTGATTTGCACCACGTATGTACTGCGCTTGTCCAGGGTATGCAAAATGATATACTGCACCAGGGTTCATCACTGCTGCCACAGTCGCTGCAACATATGCTGAGTTGAATTACACCATGTCAGCACGTCGCATATCAACCGGTTAACCGGTAGGCCAAAAGTTCTCTATAACAATGCAAGTTGATGACCCACTGGTTGCGAACGGCGGAAGTGAGCACACAGTGACTGTGGTTTCTCCAGCAGTGCATCCAAGCCAAGATAGTGGCAGAGAAAATGCTGTACCACCGGGTTGAGGATGTGAGCCATGCAAGGCACGTGTGTGAGCCACCATGTTCGCATCGCTATCGCACCCAACCTTCTCTGGCTCCAGGTTCAAAGGAGACAGCCATTGCTCAAACTCGGTCTGGATAGCTGTCCACAACTCTTGAGCTGTATGACTGCGATCTCCAAGGCATATTAATTTAAACACTGCCTGATTGCTGTTAGCTCTGGCTGCGCAATATGGTTGGAACGCGTGTATCATTTAGGCAGAGGTTGAGGGCGCAGGTGGAGGCCCTAGAGGAGGTGGAGGAGGCGTAAGCAGTAGAGGAAGTGTTAGACACAAGGGTTTGTCCCGCAAGCCCTGGGGATTCCAAGACTTGGTGTGTAGCGGTTGTGACAGAGTCACTGGTGATTTTATGGGAATGACATAAAGATGGGAGGGACATGACTCCCCAAACCTCCACCCCAGGGTGTGGCTGAGCAATGTTTAAATGTTCAGCCCTGGTTTTTTTTTCTCTCTGTGCTGAAGGCTGGACATAACCTGTGTGGGCACACACACATATATGGACTGTTCTACAGTTTATCTTTTGTTTTGTCGATTTACCAAGTAAGACTGTGTTTATTTTTCTGGAGTGCAGATCTTTATGCTGCATAATAAAGCCTGCAAAGAAAACCCGGATTCCTGAGTCTACTTCTGGAAGTGGCCATGTGAGACGTCCTACCACAAGTTGGTGGAGAATGCAGGCAAGATTCCAGGAACACATGTACCTGCCACAGAGACCGGTGGATGTCCTGGGTGAAGGCTGCTAGCCAGCCAGAGAAGTCCAGCAGCATGGAGGAGCTCATTAATCACCTGCTGCAGAGCCAACAACAGATGCACCAGCAGCACCAGGAGACAACCAAACTGTTGCTGCAACAGATCCAGTTGCAGCAAAAGTCGCAGCAGCAGCAACAGCAGATACAGCTTCTGGTAGATGCCATCCAGAGCAGAGCAACTGCCCCACCCCCAGGATCGACTGATGACTTCCACCTCAGGAAGGCAGTAAGACAAGCCATGTAGAAGATGACCCCTGGGGATGATGTAGAAGCTTTTCTGACAGTCTTTGAGAGGGTGTCTGATCTAGAGAGACTTCCACCAGAGCAGTGGGCAGCAGTTCTGGCGCCATATTTGTCGGGTGAACCCCAAGGGCATATTACGACTTGGCACTGCAGGATGCCAAGGAAGACGCCAAGCTAAAGACAGAGATCTTAGCACGCCTGGGAGAGAATATGGCGGTGAGAGCCCAACAAGTCCACCACTGGGCGTATGACAGAGACAAACCCCCTTGCAGATGATTGACCTGCATCTCGTTCAAAAGTGGTTGCAGCCAGAGTCTTCCACTCCGGCCCAGATGGTTGAGCGGGTGGTGATTGATAGATTCGTGCACTCCCTTCCAAAGTCAGTACAGACTTGGGTTGCCCAGGGCGATCCCCAGAATGCAGATCACTTCATCGGCCTGGTAGAGAGGTATCAGGTGGTTGAGAAATTCCTCGGGACACCGGATATAGTCACTTTTCCTTACTAGGATACCCAAAAGGGGGTGGATTCACCCGGAAGGGGTCTAAAGCCACCACTGGTGTGCATCCCACTCCCACTGAAGGTGCCACAAGGACTGTAGTTACATATGTAGTCTGTTGGCGGTGTCACAACCCTGGACACGTAGCCGCCCAGTGTCATATGTCCCCTGAGCCCATGGACTGCAGCCTAGGAAGAAGGGGTTTCCTATTATGCTTATCTAGCCTTCAGTGCGGACTGTCGACCTGGTGAGGGGCCGCAGGCATGTGCTGTATCCATTAATGGAATAAAGGTGATTGGACTGTTGGACTCTGGGAGTCTGGTGACCTTATTCAGAGCTACCCTTCCCCACCAGTTGATCCCTTTCAAAACTGTGGGCGTTTGGTGCATCCATGGCGATACCGAGGACTATCCCGAGGCCACAGTGACAGTGGGAACAGACTGTGGCGCCCAGTCCCACGAAGTCGGGGTGGTTAAGGACCTGATACATCCCGTCATACTTGGCCATGATTTTTCTTTATTTTGGGACTTGTGGGGGAAGGAAACCGGTGTAATAGCATGGGAAAAAGCCAGGTCCTTGGAGGAGAACCCCTGACGAAGTCTCAAGTGGATGAGTTCCCACTGTGCGTCCTTGCCGGCAATGAGGGCGAGACGGTGGCCGAGTAGGCTGACCTCCCTAAGTTAGATGTGTCTCAAGAAAACTTTGGGACTGTTCAAGTTCGGGACATGACCTTAGAGGGGGCGTTTGACCAGGTTACTGTATGTAATGGGGTTGCCCAAGAGACTGGGGCCGATACCAGGTTCCCCCACTTTGCAGTTCAGGGGGAGTTGCTGTATCGGGTGGCTAAACTAAGGGGCGGTGAGACAGTTGAACAGCTGTTAGTGCCGGGAGCATACTGACTGAGGGTACTGGATGTTACGCACACGCCCGGACTGACTGGCATGAGCATGATTAGTGATCCCACTGGACCATGAACCGAGGAGTGCCTGGAGGGGCGTAATTAAGTATCAACTCGGTCCGACCAAGGTCACACGGCGGCTCAGTCGACTCCGTGAACCAGAAACCTGACACATCCCTCCTTGAGCTGCTGCCAAATAGTCCAGCACTAAAGTATGTTGATTAGCTACTATAATAAGTTGATTCAGCACCGCAACAGTAGTATTAATTACTTCCAATACACTCCAAATCTGGTGATCTAAGTAGTCAGTGACTTCCACTAATTTGTCCCACATTTGTGTTACCATAGGGTAGAGACAGTACTGACTATCTTATTGGGTATACTCTTTTGCACTAAATGAGGTCTTCCTGATGGGCGTGGGGTGTTGTCCTTAGCACGTTTATAGATGGTATGAAGAGGGATGGCTCTCATATCTACTTTACAATGGGGAATAAGATAAGTGGCTGGAGTTAGCCAGGCCAACGTACAAGTCCCCCCTACTCTGACTGGGAGCCATTTGTACGCATTATTCCCACAGACCCAATATGTGGCTGATGGCAGATCCCATAAAGCAGAGTGCTGTAAAACTAATTTATGTACCAAATCGATAAAAACGGTGTTATTTGATAACATACACTATGAAGGCATTTGTCCCAGGGGGCTACAATATCCAACATTCGGATTGCCACATGTTGGATCACTATGCTTTTATTCAGAAAATTCATTGCAAGGGATGTTACCAGATATTTTATAACATGTGTCATTGGTACCTTTTATAAACAGATTTGCATGTACCCATGAGTGATTATGAATGTATCTTTCCAACAATGACGGTTTAAAAGCATCTGCCGTACTAGAGGTAGCATTAAAACTGATTTGTAGACCTTCAGTTGGTATGAAGCCTAAATTAGTCAAGGAAGACTTGTTTCTGGGCACCCACTTGTTTCCGTTAAGGGCAAGAAATTATAGGTGTTTACTAGTGTTGAGCGAACATGCTCGACACTGCTCGGTACTCGCCCGAGCATCACGCTACTCGGGATATTGGGCGAGCACCGAGCATTTCCGGGATACTCGGGCAGGAGCTCGGGTCTCCGCCCTGCATGTTTGGCGCTCTTTACAGAGCCAATGAACATGCAGGGATTGCCAGCCAGTCACTGTAATGCTGCAGCCATGTTGGTTGTGGGCATTACAGTGATTGGCTGGCCGCACAGCGTCACCTCGAGTATTTAAAATGGGGCGCCGCCATCTTGGACACAGTCGCAGGGGACAGCGCTGCTGATTTAGGGAGAGATATAAACTGCGAAATAGTTAGTGTAGGGTCTGTAAAGGCTGCCAGAACAAACAAACAGTCCTTTTCAGGACTAATATCCATCCCAGATACCAGGCAGGCAGGCTGTATAGGAGACACAGTGGTTATACCAGCAAACGCTGCATTACAGTCCTGTGTGCTCCTGTTGCTGAAATTGCTGGACTTAGCACCAGGTGTCGGGGGCCAGGAAAAATCCATTTTTTCCATCTAAATCCTCCTTTTTTTCCTCCTTCACACTGTACAAATATCCGTCTTATTAACCTTTTGGTGTGTCCTCCCCCCAAAAAAAGCGTGTCTCTGATTTTTCAGACACAAATATAACTGTTGAAAATAGTCTGGTGTAGGCTAGAGAAACAGAAGTGTTGTTTTACACTTCCACGGTTCAAACCTCAGTATTATCCATTTTGGGCCATTTGTATCTAAAAAAAAAAAAACAGTTTGAGTGTGTCGCTCACTGTTCAGCCGCAAATATCACTATTTAAAAAAGTGTGGTATACCCCAGTAAACAATAACTGTGGTTTTGCCATCCCACGGTAAAAAATCTCTATTATTCAGCTTTTCGTAGTTTTTTCCGTAAAGAAAAACAGTAGTGTCTCCTGACTGTTGTGACACAAAAATATACCTGTTGAAAATAGTCTTGTGTAGGCCCGACATCCCAGTGTGGTTTCGCAGTTCCACGGGTCAAATCGCTGTACTATCCAGTTTTGGGCCTTTGGTATCTAAAAAAAAAGTAGTTTGAGTGTGTCGCTCACTGTTCAGCCGCAAATATCTCTATTTAAAAAAGTGTGGTATACCCCAGTAAACAATAACTGTGGTTTTCCTCTTCCACGGTTCTAATCTACTCTTTGTTACCCTTTTTCCATTGATAGTGCAAGTGTAAGCTATTTTACTTCATTTACAATGGGCAAGGCGCGTTTCAAGGGATGTGGAAGTGGACGTTCTGGTGATGGTTCGTGCAGAGGACGGGGCCGTGGCCAAGGTGAAAATGTGCCACAACCAACAGCCACATCTTCTCGCTCCCACTTCTTGACCGAATTACTAGGGAAGCACAGAACAACACCAGTATTGAGAACTGATCAGTGTGAACAGGTTATTAATTGGATAGCAGACAATACTTCCAGTTACCTGGGCACCACCACCTCCGGTCTGTCTTCCACACGGTCAACTCTTAGTAGCCGTGAGTCTCGACCGCATACTCCTCCTCACCCTGATGCTCCTTCCTCCCAACATGCCGAATGTCGTCAGACAGCAAGTGATCCCACACTTGGACACTCTGGAGAGCTGTTCACTGGTCCATTTCCATATTTGGGCCCCTCGCCTGATACTGCCCCCTCCTCTCAGTCTTCACTTGTTATGGCAGTTTCTCAAGAAACAGCATCAACGTCCACGTCCACGTCCCACCGCAGCGTTCAATTGTCCATATCCCAGACCTTTGAACGAAAGCGGAAATTCGCAGCCAACGCCCCACAGGCCACAGTCCTAAATTCGCACATTTCACGACTGCTTGCATTGGAAATGCTGCCTTTTAGGCTGGTGGAGACGGAATCCTTCCGCAATCTTATGGCGGTGGCCGTCCCGCGGTACTCGGTCCCCAGCCGACACTATTTTGCCCAGTGTGCCATCCCCGCACTACACAAGCACGTGTCCCAAAGAATCTGCCGTGCCCTCAACAACGCAGTTACTGGGAGAGTCCACCTGACAACGGACACGTGGACAAGTGCTTGTGGCCAGGGACGGTACATCTCTCTGACGGCACACTGGGTAAACATAGTGGAAGCCGGGACCCAGTCGGACCTTGGGACGGAACACATCCTCCCCACACCGAGGATTGCGGGCCCTATGTCAGTCAGAGTTGCCCCCACAGTGTACAGCTCCTGCGCATCCTCCTCCTCCTCCTCCTCATGTTCAGCCTCCATCTCAGATATCACCACATCAGTTACAAGCTGGAAGCATTGCAGTACTGCCTCCGCCAAGCGGCAACAGGCTGTGCTGAAACTCATAAGCTTAGGTGATAAACCTCACACTGCTTGTGAGTTGTGGACAGCTGTGAAAGAGCTGTGGCTGAGACCGCTGAACCTACATCCCGGCATGGTCGTGTGTGACAATGGCCGTAACCGTAACCTGGTGGCGGCTCTGACGCGAGGTGAGATCACACACGTACCATGCCTGGCTCATGTGCTTAACCTCGTGGTTCAGCGGTTTCTTAAATCGTACCCCGAGTTGCCAGATCTGCTCGTGAAAGTACGCCGCCTGTCAGCTCATTTTCGCAAGTCGGCTACAGCTTCCGCCGCCCTTGCTGTGTTGCAGCAGCGTTTGCAGCTTCCGGCACACTGACTGGTGTGTGATGTCCCCACACGTTGGAACTCTACCCTCCACATGTTGCAAAGGATTTGTGAGCAGAAGAGAGCAGTTGTGGAGTACCAGCTGCAACAAGGCCGTCGATATTCAGGTCAGACTCCACACATAAGACCTCAGGAGTGGACCTGGATGTCTGACATATGTACCATCCTGACAAGCTTTGAGGAGGCCACCAAGATGGTGAGTGGCGATGACGCCATCATTAGTGTCAGCATCCCACTTGTCTGTCTTTTGCAACGCTCTCTGCAGAGAATTAAAGAGGAGGCATTGCAGCCAGAGTATGATGAGATGGATCAAGAAGCCGCAGCGGGCGATTACAAACAGCCCAGCCTCATCTCATCCCAACGTGCATTGCGGGACAATGAGGGAGAGGAGGAGGAGGAGGAGGAAGAACAGGAGCTGCTATCATGCATTGTAGACGGTAGTACCTGTACAAGTGTCATACCGTCGGTTCAGCGTGGGTGGCCTAAGGACAGGGGGGAGGAGGAAGAGGAGGAGGAGGAGGAGAGCATGGTCAGTCGTCATCTTGTTGAGGACACGGAAATCTTGCCCGTTTCTAGTCTGGCACGCATGGCTGACTTTATGTTACGCTGCCTTAACTGTGACCCTCGCGTTGTCAAAATGTTGGGTGACAGTCATTACTGGTTGGTGACACTTGTAGACCCCCGCTACAAGGAGAACTTTCACTCTCTTATTCCTGAGGTGGAGAGGTCTACAAAAATGGGGCAATACCAGAAGGCCCTTGCTGCAGAACTCTTAAAAAAATTCCCATCTGAACACGCTAGCGGCAGAGGTCACAGTTCGTTGCCCAACCAAGGCGTACAGGCGAGAGAGATGCAACTCCAATCCAGCAGAGGCAGGGGAACACTGTCAACATTCTGGGACAGTTTTCTGACACCCGCCCAGCTTACAGGCCCTGAGGCGCGGGGTACTCTCACAAGGAGTGGAAAGTTTCAAAAGATGGTGAGGGAGTACCTTGCCGATCGTACCAGCGTCCTCCGTGATTCCTCTGTGCCTTTTAATTATTGGGTATCCAAGCTGGACACTTGGAATGAACTCGCTCTGTACGCCTTGGAGGTCCTGGCCTGCCCTGCCGCTAGCGTGTTATCGGAGCGTGTTTTTAGTGCCGCTGGGGGAATTATAACTGATAAGCGCACTCGCCTGTCAACTGACAATGCTGACAAGCAGACCCTTATCAAAATGAACAAGGGCTGGATTGGGCCAGACTTCTCATCACCACCAAATGACAGCAGAGTAACATAAAGTCAAATCCACTTTGTTATTTCGGGAGGTGTATTCACATGCACCACTTCACACCCACACATGGGTATATACGCTTCCTCGTTTCGGCTGTTTAATCTTCTTCTCCTTATCCTCAGCCTCCACCACCACTATACCACCAGGGTGCCAGCATTGCAAGTTCCTCCGTCCTTATGTTTGGCAGCTTTTGCTTGCAAGGCATAAGCAAATACTATGGGACACCCACTCCCCAATAATGGGACTTATGTTTGTAATATGCTGTACTGCATTGCTCTTGTAAGGGGCATTGCAAGTTGCTCCGTCCTAATTTTTGGCAGCTTTTGCTGGGAAAGCATAAGCAAATACTATTGGACACCCACTCCCCAATAATGGGACTTATGTTTGTAATATGCTGTACTGCATGGCTCTTGTAAGGGGCATTGCAAGTTGCTCCGTCCTAATTTTTGGCAGCTTTTGCTGGGAAAGCATAAGCAAATACTATGGGACACCCACTCCCCAATAATGGGACTTATGTTTGTAATATGCTGTACTGCATGGCTCTTGTAAGGGGCATTGCAAGTTGCTCCGTCCTAATTTTTGGCAGCTTTTGCTGGGAAAGCATAAGCAAATACCATGGGACACCCACTCCCCAATAATGGGACTTATGTTTGTAATATGCTGTACTGCATGGCTCTTGTAACGGGCATTGCAAGTTGCTCCGTCCTAATTATTGGCAGCTTTTGCTGGGAAAGCATAAGCAAATACTATGGGACACTCACTCCCCAATAATGGGACTTATGTTTGTAATATGCTGTACTGCATGGCTCTTGTAAGGGGCATTGCAAGTTGCGCCGTCCTAATTTTTAGCAGCTTTTGCTTGGAAAGCATAAGCAAATACCATGGGACACCCACTCCCCAATAATGGGACTTATGTTTGTAATATGCTGTACTGCATGTGACGCGCCCCCTGGGCTGTGTGTACACGTGTGTGGGATACCCGGTGCCGGGTCTCTGGGGTCTGTAGTCTCCGTGGCGGTGACCCGGTCCCGTGGCTCAGGCTGGTCAAACCAGTGGCAGTATTTCTTAGGTTTTGAGGTTAATTGTCCGACTGCGCCACCCGTGGATTGCGGTCAGGGAGTACCACCGCTGCGAGGCAGACCGCTGAGGCTGGTGTTGTGTGCGCAGCATAGAATGGGATAACTCCCCTCGGGAGGAGTATAGCCTCAGGGCAGTGAGTGTGGATGATGGGGGTGATGGTGCATGAGCGCAGCAGGAATGACTCAGAGTCTTTGCAGTGCAGTTCAGGGTCTTTACTGATGATTATAAGGTAGACCCTCCCGGGAGTACTGGCTAGCATAAGAGGCCTGGTCAGACTGTGAGCAAGCAGGAGTTCTCCTGGCCAGGTGGAGTTGTAGGCCTCCCCGTCTGTCTGCACTCTTCCTGGCTACCTTGCTGTAAGCGGGTAGAAGTAGCCCACGTCCCTGAGTGTACCGTGTAGTGCTCACCCGTATGGCTGGTGACTTGGGGCCTTCTGTTAGCCTCTGCTCCATGACGGCGGTGCTGGTCCCTTGCTTGTGACTGAGCCTCCGGGCTTCTATGGCCAGAGGACCTGAAATCCCCTGCGGGCTGGTTTCTGCTGCTGGATATATAAGTCCTCACAGCTTCGGACTCCTGTGTCCGGTTCCTATTGTCTTCTGCCAGGGCGAGCTCTGCTCAGCTTCCAGCCCCTGGTCTTTAGCTCCTAGCTCCTACAGAGCTCCTTGCTGTTACTTTCCCTTGCTCTCACTGTGACTCTGACTGTTCTCTGACTCACTCAACCACGCCCCAGATCCAATTTATAAGGGCAGAATTCACCCCTCCCAGGATTGGGGCAGGAGGATGTTGCATGTTTAAGGGATCCTGACCAGGAAACCTCCCACTTGCTCTCCGACGTAATATCTCTATTACTGTGGTGACCAGACCCCTGGGGTGCCACACATGGCTCTTGTAAGGGGAATTGCAGTTCCTCATAATTTTTGGAAAGCCTTCTATTCACTGCTTAGGCCAAAAGTGCACGGGAGACCCAGTTGCTATAAATGGAAAAAAAGGTTTAGTTAACTCCCTCTGACCTCCATGTCATTTCCAAGGGGCATTGGAGTGGCTCGAAATTTTTGGTAGGCATTGCACTCACTGTATGCCCTATAACTGTGTAGCCGAACCGCTCCTTTTGTTACAGAAACATATCCTACAAGACATATCTGGTTGACTGGCCTGATATTGATGTGAATGGTCCCTGTTCCTCCTGCTCTTTCTCCTTTGCCACTACCTCATCCATCATTTATCACCTGAAGCTTTGTTTTAACGGGAGTCATAGAACTTGGATAGTAGCAGGAAAACATCCAGCAATCCTCGGAGGAGGTAGGATATGCGCCAAAACGCTGACCACCTCAGGCCTAGCCGCTACTACATACATGCGCTTGCATTACAACAAAACAAAGCAGATGCTAACTTCTATCATCCTCATCATGCTCCTCACCTTGGCACTCTCAACTCCCCTGATGGAGAAGCCAGGGCCCACCGGAGGAGTCTGATAGTCCGGTGGGCTCGGCCAATGCTGCCCTAAAGCAGGCCAGGCTAAGAAAAGTGTGGGAAAGGTTACCGGGACAAATAGGGGTGGCTGGGGACCGAGTATGGACACCTGGCCACCCCCTGGAGGCTGGGGAGCAAGCGGGGACACCCGGCCACCAGGCGGCTGGGGACTGAGTATGGATACCAGGCCGCCGACACAGCCATGGCGTGGTGGCCAGATTCTGCCTCCACATGCCTAAAAGGCCCAATTTCAAGTTCAAGCAAGCAAGCAGTATGGTATTGTAGCCTGGGGGTGGGTGGGTGGCAGGCTGCATACTTGAGCTTGTATTGCAAGGAATGGGGGAGGTACAATTGAACACTGCCCTGGGACTAGAACTTGCATGGGGATATTTGCAAGTCTGCATCTTCTGATGCGGTAAGGATCACTTATGATGGGCACACTTTTAGACAGTGACCTGGGAGTCAGAGATGCTTCCAGGGGTCTTCCCCATGCTGTTCCCTTGTCTTTTCAGCACTTTATGCATGTGTCACATAGCACATGGCCAGATAAGGTTGTAAAATGTTAAAATGACATTTCACGGTGAATGCATTTGTCATAGTTGAAAGCAATACAAAAGTGCAAAAACGCATAAAAGATGCTTCTTGTGAACATAGCCGAAGGTATGGAGGAGTATTTTTGTTTTTGGTCATTTATTTTAACTTATACACAAGTCTTTACCCTGCAAAGGATGTTCCTTAACATATTTCACAGGAAAAAAGTTTCACTTTCGTTTTTGAACGTTTTATTGTGAGCCTGCAAAAGTGGCTTAATACCTCTGACCACGTTGTTGACAGCAGTGACCTGGGGATCAGAAATGCTTCCTGGGCGATCCCCATGCTGTCCCCATGTCATTTGAGCACTGTCACTATCGTTTTGGGCACTTGTTAGGCTTTTAAAAGACTGCCGGGGGTGCCACCGCAAAAATGCTCGAGTCTCCCATAGACTAACATTGGGCTCGTTGCTCGGGTCGAGCACCCGAGTATCACGGCGAGCTCGGCCCGAGCTTCGAGCACCCGAGCATTTTAGTGCTCGCTCAACACTAGTGTTTACTAGTGGCAGTAAGATTTCCTTGCCACCAAGGGAGATCCACCTACCTAACTACTGGTATACCTACAGTAGTGTTCCATAATCTACTAAACTTAGTAGCGTTATTAGCAAGGGCGTCGCTACAATTAGGCCAGTTTAGTAATTCTTTCAGAGTGACTGGGACCGCCAGAAAGGGCACACTAGCGGCTGAAACTGGTGAGTGAGTACATATCCAACAGTCACTGATCTGGTTGTTCTTTAATTGACTAAATTCTTGTACCAAAATCTGGTGGTGAGTAATGAACTTATTATTAAAAGGGTCAGTATTCTGTTGTAGGCTATTCCAGGTATTGACTAATCTAATCATACATATTATCATAAAACATCTCAGGATGGTTGACGTTTGCAGTGTGAAGCATGGATCCATGTTGACTTACCTTCAAATTTTTCTGCTGTTGGGGTTGTAAGGAGCACTTGGTATGGTCCGTCATACAATGGTTCCAGTGTTTCCGAACATGCTTCTTCACATACACGTAATCTCCGGGTTTGAGGGTATGACAACCTTCTGCATCAGCTGGATCTGGAATAGAAGATGATACTAATGCATGGGTGTTAGTTAAGGCTTTGGCAAGCTGAATCACATATTGCACAACATGATCTGTTTCTTCTGATAATTGTTGTGGAGTAAATCGAGCTATAGCTTGTTGCGACCCAAATAGTTTCTCATAGGGTGACAGTTTGTGTTTCCCTATGGGGGTGGTGCGTATGTGATATAGTGTAATGGGAAGGAGCTCAGGCCACTGGGACTTAGTCTCCTGCATCATTTTGGTCAATTGCCTTTTCAATGTGCCATTCAAACTCTCCACCTTGCCACTTGACTGTGGATGGTAAGGAGTATTTAACGCCACTGTTGATCCGATCATGGTAAGTATTTCTTGATATACACATGAGGAAAAGGCTGGTCCTTGATCACTTTCGATGATTTCTGGGACTCCATACCGGCAAACAACTTCAGAGACCAGCTTCTTGGCGGTAGTCTTGGCAGTCATGTTTGGAACGGCGAATGCTTCTGGCCAGCTGGAAAACATATCTACTACCACTCAGCAGTATTCATATCGTCCTGCTTTAGTGAGAGTGATATGATCAACTTGCAATCGTTGGAACAGATATTCTGGTTTAGCAAGGTGTTTTGTCGGTACATTCTGTAATCTGCCTGGGTTGCAGGTTTGGCATATTGTGCAACCTTTGTTCTGTGCGCTCAACATGGTGGAAATTCTTGGGGCTCAATAAAGTTTCTGTACCAGTAGCAAAGCTTGATTCTTCCCTCGATGCACCGGTCCATGGGCCCAGGCTGCAACGGCAGGATATAGGAGTCGAGGTTAACAATACAGTTGTTCTTTTTTTCATGGCCCATCTATCAATTTAGCACCAGCCTCCTTCCATGACTGGCGTTCTTCTTTAGAGACTTTTTGCTGTGTGGAGTGTAGCTTTGTGATTGGAGGGACCGGTTGATGCTCTTCTGCAGGTTGATCCTGGGTTGGCACGGAATTTAGCTGTTTGGTCTGTTGCAGCGTAACAGCCATGGACATGGATGCTGCAAGAAGAGCTGCTCACTTAGCATGGAGATCAGCAAGTGCATTACCTCTTGCTTCAGGGGCGTCTTGTCGGGTATGAGCTTTCACCTTTACAACAGCCAACTGTCTTGGTAATGGTACCGCTTCCATCAATTGTCTGAAGCTTTCAGCATTTTTCACAGGAGAACCTGCAGCTGTGACACAGCCTCTCCTTGCCCAGATCTCCCCAAAGTCATGTGCAATCCCAAAGGCGTGTCTCGAGCCAGTAAATATATTCACACATTTTCCTTCAGCCTGTTGAGAAGCAGCAATCAGAACTTTGAGCTCTGCTTCCTGTTCTGACATACTGGGAGGAAAGGCTGCAGCCTCTACCAATGTATCTTCAGTTGTGACAGCATATCCAGTATGAAACCTGCCAGAGGTGTCAACATATCTGGATCCATCCATATATAACGTAAGTTCTGGATCATCCAAGGGTACTTCCCCCACTATAACAAGTGGAGTTGACTCCGCAGTAATTTGTTCCAGACAATCATGCGGTGGAGCCTCTTTCCCCTCTCCTTCAGGTGCTGGTAGCAGGGTGGCCGGGTTGATTGTGGTGCACTGATGTAACTTCACATTTTCTGGCAAAATCAACGAACACTGCAGCTGCCGGTGTGTCTGTGTGGACAGATGTTTAGGTTGCTGTAAAGCCAAAACAGCCGCAATATCGTGTGGAGCATAAATGTGAGTCTCATGTCCAAGGATGATGTCCGCCGTCTTCTCAAGTAACTGCTGTGTGGCGTGAACCGCTCGTATACAGCTGGGGGAGGCCCTGGCTACCGGGTCCAGATGCGCTGAGTAATAACCGACTGGGCGCTGCTTTGTACAGTGTCTCTGCGTGAGTACCACAGCTGCATGCCCTCCCGTCTCAGAGACATACAAATGGAAAGGTTGAGCATAGTCCGGATTTCCAAGGGCAGGGGCTGTCATTATCCTTGATTTTAGTTGCTCAAACGCTTGTTGCAGCTGTTCTTGGTGGTCCTTGTTGTTTACATCAACCAAAGTGTCTTCTTTTAATGCATCATATAGGGGTTGCATCAGACGTGAGGCATCTGGGATCCATTGTCTTCAGTATGTGCATAGTCCTTGGAACCGTTGCAGCTCTATGGGATCTTTTGGGAATAGTAGCAGGTAGATGGCAGTCTTTCTTTCTTCTGTGAGATATCTGGCACCCTGAGTAAGGCAGTGGCCTAAGAAAACCACTTGTAAACAATGGTGCAGCGGTCTCAGGGAGCGCCAAAGGAATACTGGACAATTTAATAGATGTCAACCGACTTTTATTCTTCCTCCAATACCACTGCCACAACGCGTTTCAACGGTCTAAGCCGTCTTCATCAGGTGGGGTTTTTTTTACCCCACCTGATGAAGACGGCTTAGACCGTTGAAACGCGTTGTGGCAGTGGTATTGGAGGAAGAATAAAAGTCGGTTGCCATCTATTAAATTGTCCAGTATTCCTTTGGCGCTCCCTGAGACCGCTGCACCATTGTTTACTTGTGAAATATCTCCATACGGAGCCAAAGCGGCAGGAGCAGCCTGGTCTATTTGGATGTTTGAGGACCTGCGGTTATCCAGCCACCGGGTTAAACTACTGAGGACCTGCAGTGACGTGGTATCTGGTCCAGCAGGATCGTGTGACCACTTGAGGAGCACGGAGTTGCGAGGCAAACACCGACAGGACGGTACTACAAATAGAGGTGACCCGGAGCCTCATTAATCACACGCTTAATCTTGGTTGTGTAGACGTACACAACCATCACAGGTGAGTGTACTGGCACTTTTTAAATTAATTAAATAGCCCTGTGAGTCTACATATGCGCCCTTTCTTTTCTTTTCACATAAGAAAACCACTTGACCGAGGCAAAACTGAAGTTTCGAGGCTGAGACTCGACAATTCAGTTTTGCCAGATGCTTGAGGAGGCTAAAACTGGCCCTGATGGACATTTGCTCGGTGGGGGCACACAAGAGAAGATCATCCACGTATTGTAATAGTACTACCTCAGAGTTGTTCAGCTGCCACAGCAGCAGACAGCTAGACATGTTCTTTGCAAACTGATTAGGGCTATTCTGCGCACCCTGCGGCATCACCGTCCAAGTCAATTGCCTGCCCTGATATGTAAATGCAAACAGAAACTGACAGTCTTTGTGTAGTGGAATGCTGAAAAAGGCGTTTGCTAAATCAATTACTGTAAACCAGGCTTCTGTAGATGGTATTTGTGAGAGAAGTGTATGTTGGTTAGGCACCACAGGTGTTTCCAAGACTATAGCTGCATTTACTGCCCTCAAATCCTGCACCAATAGATAAGTGGGCCGCTGCTCCGGTTGGGACTTTTTCTTTACAGGGAACAACGGCGTATTGCACGGGGAGACGCAGGGGATTAGTGCCCCTAGTCGCAGAGTGCATCTTCTTACAGTCACCACTGTACTTACAACAGCTTCAATCAGCAAGATATCTTGAGTAAACAGTATTTACTTCATACTGGTTAAACATGAGATACAATTCAGTGTCACACAGTCCGTGTGCTGCTTACATAACACATTAAGGAAACAAAGAAAAACACAGGAAGTAAAAACAACCAACAATTGAGAGCTTTCATCCCACATTTACAGCAAGCATATAACTTTACACACTATCGCCATCTGCTTTCTGGTTAGTATAAAGTCCCCCTTTCACTTATAATAAGTTCTAATCTGTTGCATATGCAAACACCCTTTCTCAACAGTAAGGACTTATTCAATCAAACCCAACTTTTTTACTAGTCTCTGATGTTTATCAGCATTCAACGCCTTCGTGAAGATGTCTGCTGTCATTTCTTCAGTAGGACAATACTCTAACTTCTAGACTCCTTGTTCCTGATGATCTCTCAAGAAATGATATTTCACATCAATATGCTTGGTTCTTGGATTGACGCTTTCCATCTGAGCAAGAACAAGACATCCTTGATTGTCCTCTTTCAGTTTTGTTGGTTCCAACTGTGGTTGTCCTAATTCTGTCAACAATTGTCTTAACCACAGTACTTCTTGACTCGCATGTGCTGCGGCAACATATTCTGCTTCTGTTGAAGACAGTGTCACAATTGACTGTTTCTTACTTGTCCAACTTATTGGTCCACCTGAGAGAAAAAAAATATGTCCACTGGTAGATCTTCTGTCATTTGGGTCTCCAGCCCAATCTGGATCAACATATCCTGTTAAAATGCAATTATCACTTGTGGGTAATTTCAGCTTAACATTGCTAGTTCCTTTCAAATAACGCATTACTCTCTTCACGGCATTCTAATCAGCTTTATTTGGTTTTGATACCTTTCTACTCAGGATTCCTACTGCTGCTGCGATGTCTGGTCTTGTAACGGTCGCTAGATACAGTAGTTTTCCTATTGCTGTTCTGTATTCTTCATTATTTGGTAGCATATTTTTTTCACTGTTCATCTCTTTGAGATAATTAGTTTCCATTGGAGACTTTACTGTTTTTGCATCCTTTAATCCAAATTTTTCTGTTATGTCTTGAATCATGTGATTTTGATTCAGTAGGAAACTTCCGTCTTCTTCTCTTTCTACCTATATTCCTAGGTACTGTTTTACATTTCCCAAGTCTTTGATTTCGAAATGTTGCTTCAGGATTTTTAGAATGTTTTCTTTATCCCTTTGTTGTTTAAAACAAATCAAAATGTCGTCTACATATATGAGTACATAAATCCATCTATTAATCAGCCTTTTTGTGTATAAGCATGGATCAGCTTTGCTTCTTTGAAATTTTTCATTTGTAAGTACTTCCGTGATTTTGTCATTCCACGCTTTAGCTGCTTGCTTTAAACCATATATGCTTTTCTGTAGTTTGCAAACTTTGTTTGGATTTCTTTCATCTTTGAATCCTGGAAGTTGTTCCATGTAAATGTCTTCTGTTAAATCTCCATTCAAAAAAGCTGTCTTCACATCCAGATGTCTCAGTTCCATCTGTTTCATTGCTGCAACTGTAAGTAAAGTTCTCATTGTAGTGTGTTTGACAACTGGAGCAAATGTCTCATCATAGTCTTCTCCATATTTTTGAGAATACCCTTTAGCTACGAGTCTTGCTCGGTATCTTTTAGCTGTGCCATCTGTTTGGTATTTTACTTTAAAAATCCATTTACATCCTATGGCTTTTCTTCCTTCTGGCAAATCTGTTAGTGTCCATGTATTTGAATCATGCATGGATTTAATTTCTGTTTCTGTTGCTTCTATCCTTTTATTAGCTTCTTCTTCAGGAAGTTTAGATATGTCTTCCCAAGAGGTAGGCTCATAGATTTTTCTTATGCTTGTCTTGTATGAGAGACGTTTTGGTGGTTTTCCTTTGTTCTCTCTCATTGAACGTCTTGGTTCTGTGTCTGTTTGTAGTTGTGATTCTTCACTTTCAGTATTTTGTTCTTAATTGATTTCTACTTATTTCTCATCAGATATTTCTTCAGTTATGTCACTATTGTTTTTCTCATTTTTTGTTTCAACTGAAATCATATTGTCTTCATTTAAATCTTTGCAATTTTCACTATATCCAACGAATATTCCTTCCATGGATCTGTTTTGAAGTTTGGAACGTTTTTCTGTTGGAATGAATATAAAAACTTTACATCCAAAAACTTTTAAATGATTGACACTTGGTTTCATACCTTGCCACAGTTCATATGGAGTTTTCGTCAGTTTTCTGGAAAAAAGTCGGTTCTGTAGATATGTAGCTGTCATTGCTGCCTCACCCCAATATTTCTCTGGTAGTTTGGAATCCGTCAGCATACATCTTATCATTTCTGTTAGAGTTCTGTTTTTCCTTTCTGCTACTCCATTTTGTTCAGGTGTGTATGGAACAGTTTTCTGGTGTTCTATTCCATTTTGTCTTAAGTATTCTTCTATTCTGTGACCTGTAAATTCACCTCCATTATCACTTCTGATGACAATTGGCTTCCTTTGAAATTTGTTACTTGATCTTGTTACATAGTCTACTTCACTTTTGTTCTTAATTAAGTATGTGACTGTGTATCTTGAGTAGTCGTCTATAAAAGTCAACATGTATCTATTGCCTCCTGATGTAGTCACTTTCATGGGTTCACATACGTCAGTATGCACCAAATCAAGCGGTCTTTCGCTTTTCATCTCACGTTCTTTTGGAATAGATATCCTTGTGGCTTTGGATTTTATACAACATCTTACGGTAATTGAGCAATCTGATATCTTTAAATCTTTTGTCAATTCTTTTCTCTGTAGTTTCCTTATACTGTCAGGGTATCTATGTCCTAGACGTCTATGCCACATGTGAATACAGTTTTTGTGATCATGTGTACATATCTTCATCTGTTCCTTTGGTGTGTCAAAATGATATAATTGTTCATCTGCCTTGACTTTGGTTATCACCTTGTTTCCCGCAATAATTGCACACTCATTGTCTTTGAATTTTACTGTAAGTTCTTTTGCTGTTAAACGTTTCACAGATAATAATCCGCCTTCCAATTTTGGAACATACAACACATCCTGTACAAGTATCTTTGAATCTTGTCCGAACTTGTTTGAACAATTTAGCATACCTTGTCCGATACCTTCTGCGGTTATTTTGCTTCCATCTGCAAGATAAATGGCTTCTTTCTTATCAAAATCAAGATCAGTAAAGAAATTCTTGTCACTTGTCATATGACTCGTTGCTCCTGAATCAATAAACCAACCAAGTGATGATTTCTTGTCTGTTACTTTAAATGTGCCATTCCAATTATTCTCACATGAATCGGAAATTGTGTTTTTTTTCTTTCTGTGTATGCTTTTTATGTTCTAATTTTTGTTGTTCTGCTTTCCATATGGTACAGTCTTTCTTTAAATGACCTTTTTTCTTACATCTGAAGCATTCTCTTGTCTCTTTATTATAAGGTTTTTTAAATTCTGTAGCTTTAAGAGTGTTTTCACTGTCCTTTTCAGTAGAAGAATCATTTCTTTGTTCTTTTCTTCTCTGATATTCATCTATTAGTCTTGTTTTCACAAAATCTAATGTAATGTCAGTTTCTGATCTCGTCTCAAGGGCATTTATCAAGGCTGTATACGAATCTGGTAAACTGCACAATAATATAGCTGCTACATGACTATCTTTAATGTCTTCACCAATAGATCTTAGCTGTGATATCACTTCCATCATTGAGAATATGTGCTTCTGCATGTCGTCATTTGCACTCAATCTCATACTGTAAAGCTTTCTTAATAAAAATAACTTTTGATTCAAGCTAGGTCGTTCATACAGTTTTCTTAATTCTTCCCACATTCCTTTAGCTGTTTCTTCATTTCTTATATGTATTAATTGAGCATCATCCACTAATAAGCTAATGGTGGCTCTCGCTTGTCTATTCTTCTTATCCCATGTCTGATTATCTTGATCTGGTCTTTCTGTAACAATTACTTCCCATAAATCATCCTTAGATAACAACATCTCTACTTTGAATTTCCATAACTGATCATTTTCACTATTCAGTTTAGCTACTGTGAATTTCAGTTCTGTGTTACGCATCATCTTTATATAGTCTTACTTGTTTAGAGAGTTGTACTGAAGCTATCTCCTGTTTTTTTTTCTTCTTGCTGATAGTTCCTGTATGTCTTGCTTGTGTTGAATTCTCTGTAATTATATCCAGCTCCTGGGATCGTGAATTCCTCTGTCACTCTGTGTCTGGATTTATTTCCTTCTGTTTACAGAGCTTATCTGTGTGCTCCGTTATCTGGGGTAATAAACTGGGATCCTGCTGCCTGGGCTTGCAGTGCATGCCTGTAGTGTCTGGGCTTTAGTGTCTGGGTTCCGGCCTACGTTGCCTGGGCCCATAACCTGTCGCAGAGTGCATCTTCTTACAGTCACCACTGTACTTACAACAGCTTCAATCAGCAAGATATCTTGAGTAAACAGTATTTACTTCATACTGGTTAAACATGAGATACAATTCAGTGTCACACAGTCCCTGTGCTGCTTACATAACACATTCAGGAAAGAAAGAAAAACACAGGAAGTAAAAACAACCAACAATTGAGAGCTTTCCTCCCACATTTACAGCAAGCATATAACTTTACACACTATCGCCATCTGCTGTCTGGTTAGTATAAAGTCCTCCTTTCACTTATAATAAGTTCTAATCTGTTGCATATGCCAACACCCCTTTCTCTAACAAGGTCTGGATTTGCTGGTGTAGACCTTGTTCTTGTGCATGTGTGAGCGGGTACTGGCGAACCTTGGGAAAGGGCGCTTCAGGCTTGAGTTACACCTGTATTGGTTCTACCGGCAATCTCCAAATGTCGTCTGGGCCCTGTGATCACAGATGAGAAGGGATTTCCTCTATGTATGGAGCTAACCTGGGATCTTTTGGGAGATTTACACTCGTATCTGCTATGTTAATCATAACCGTGGGTAGCGCCTGTAAGATGCAGACCTCCTCTATGTGTGCATCATAGATTTGATCCTTTAAAGTAAGGATCATCTGACCATTGACCTGGTATTGAATTCGGGATCGGAATTTAGACAAGAGGTCTGCCCCTAAAAGATTTACCGGGCAGGTCAGGGATATGACAAATTGTGCCATTTCTTCCGGAAATGGGCCAATCGGAATAGGTTTTGGTGAGAGTGTGTTTGTTAGGTCTGCCATCTACACCGATCAATATTAGATTGTCATTATAAAATTGGACTGGGAGACCCTGGGGCAGTTCAGTGGATTTTAAAATGGAATTGGCCACCCCTGTGTCTACCATGAACTTCACCGGATTCCCTCCTACTGGGAGAACTACACATGAACAGAGCCCGGGGGTGGTTACAGGCATCACGATGGCAGACTCTGGTTGGCCTCCATTTCAGAATAGATGGTCCTGGGGGACATTTTCTCGTGAGTCTCGTGGGCCGGGCATCCTATTTCTAGATAGGGGGGCTTGGGTGATGCACTGGCTAGCAGGGGTGTGACAGTCCATTTGGAAGTGTCCTGCCCGGCCACACCTCCAACACAGAGGACGGGAATTCGTTACTGGTCTTCTCCCTGGATACATTACTCGCTGATCAGTTATCATCATGGGGTAATAGTGGGGCTGTAAGGGAGGATACTGGGGGGACAATGGGGGATACTGTGCTATGGGTACTGTGGGTGCGGCAACTGCCACTGCAGACAGACCTACTCTGATTAAATTCAACAAGGACTGCATATCTCCCCAGTTTGTAATCCCTCCAGATTACAGCAAGCCAACCTAAATTCACCAAAAATGCAGATTCATGCTTCTGCTGTTAACGTTACCCCCTTCCCATAAAAACCCGCTTCCTTCCTTCGTCAACCATGACTCAGCCCATAGGGCTAATTTTTACAAACCTTACGCACATTGTGCAGTGGACAAACCAGGACAGTATTCCTACTGCAGCCTAACTACTATTTTTGATTGGAGGCCCTTGGGATGGAGGCTTCGTGCATCAACCATGACTCAGTCCATAGGGCTAATTTTTACAAACCCTACGTACATTGTGCAGTGGACAAGTCTGGAATGTACAGTGATACTGCCAAACTAATATTTGTCATTGGAGGCCCTTGTCACAGGTTGTGCAACATTGTGACTGAGATAGGGGATACATATTCGAAAAGAATGTACTGTCAGTCACCCTATTTGGCAAAAAAACATGCCTGGCTTGTGCCACATTGTGACTGAGATAGGGGATACATATTCAATAGAAATTTACACTGACTGTTGATGACCGACTGATATCCCTCTAAAAACTTGAATTGAGGGCCACAACTATTACAGTACTCCATCGTAGATAATGTTTGTCAAGGGAGGCCCTTGTCATGGCATCTTCCTGCACCAATGACACAGACCCCAAGAGTAATTTTTGGAAATACGATGCACATTCTGCACTGGACTAAGTAGTACAGTATCAAAAAGTCTTCTCTTGCTATATAATCTGGGGAATATTGACAATCAAAATCTCTGAGCCATTTGGAGAAGCTTCTCCAACCTATTCTGGAGGGGGGGCACCATATATCCTTTGTCCATTGACTTGTACAAGTGATATATTTGAGCTCGTCATCCAGTTGACTAGTGCAGCTTTATTTTTCCAGTTCACAGAGTTCAGCCATACCTGAGGATCGCAGGCCGCACTCACTGCTACCTTCTAGTACTCCATGTCTCTTGGCCTTTTCTCTGTAGTCTCTGCCCTTAAATGAGTTAAATAATAGAATGAGGACCCTACAATATGAATAAGTGAGGGCACTGTCTAATGTACACAAGAGGGACCTCCAAAATTCTAGAGGAGGGCACTTCAAAATGGATGTTACAGGGCCACAAGAGGGCTCTCACAAAACTCAGCTTTCCTGCCTACTGCATACCCTCTGAACATTTGAATTTAGGGCCACAGTATCACATGATGGTGGAGGAGGAGGAGGGTCAAGCCCAACACTACAATGGGCACATTTTAAACTGCTATGGAATAAGTATTCCACTATTTGAGTGTCAATGATGGAGGGACCGCCCAAATGTCTAAGTAACAGCTGTCCCTCCAAAACTCATGTTTCAGAGTCACCTGAGGCCTCTAAGGTCAAAGATCAACATACCTACTGGTGCGTTCTAGCTGTGCTTGTAAAGTCCTGGGGAATAGCGAACTAAAAATGATGTATGACAGAGGGACCTACAAAATGTATAAGTCAGGGCCCTCAAAATTGTAAAAGGCGAAAAAAGCCACTCCAGTATGTGTGAACAAATGCTAAAAGGGATATTTTTTTGTTTCTCTGGTTTATTTAGCCTTATATACAAGTGATTATGCAGGAAAAATATGTTTCTTAACCTTTTAGGCCTGTTAAATGCAATTTAGGTTAGGTTTGGTAGTTGTTCTTGTGTGTCTGTAAAAGTGGTAATACTGCGAGAAACTTATTCCCAGAAACCACATGTGAGTCAGAAATGCATGCAGGCATATTCTCTACGCTCTTCCCATTCTGTATCATCACTTTCCCATCCATTTCAGACTTTTCCTCAGCCCCCCAGACCTCTTTGTAGTGTCCAGCAGAAAATTTCTCGCATTTCCCATTGACTTACATTGTACTCATTATTTGGAACGAATATGCGATTATTACAAAGTACTCGTTACGAGTATAGCGATTAGGAATATTACGATACTCGCTCATCACTAGTTTTTACCCATTTCCCAGTGTGAAAATGTAAAATCTGGGACTAAAACAACATTTTGGTGGTAAAATGTAATTATTTTTTTCTTCTCTGCTTAATGGTATAAAATTCTGTGACCCACCTGTGGTGTCAATATGATCAGATCACTGCACCCCTAGATAAATTCATTGAGAAATTTATCTAGATGTGTGGTGACCACCTTAAACCCACAGGTACTTCAAAGAATTTTACAATGTTGATCTGTGAAAATGAAAAAATATATTTTCCCACAAAAATGTTGTTATAGCCCCAATTTTTCATTTTCATGAGGATAGCAGGAGATAATGGACGCCAAAATTTGATGTGCAATTCCTACTGAGTACGCTGATACCCCATATGTGGTCAAAAACTACTTTTGAGGCACAGTGTAAAGCTCAGAAGAGATGTAGCGCCACACTGGAGTTCAGATTTTGCTGGACTGGTTTGATGGTGCCATGTCATATTAGCAAAGACCCTGAGGTGCCGGAACAGGAGAACCCCCCATAAGAGACCCCATTTTACAAACTACACCTCCTGAAGGGTCTAGTTTCCAAAATGGTGTCACTTGTGGGGGGTTTCCACTGTTTAAGCTCACCAGCTGTTCTTCAATTGCGACACAACGTCTGCTAATTATTTCAGCAAATTTTACATTCAAAAAGTGAAATGGCGCTCCTTCCCTTCCGAGTCCTATCGTGCGCCCAAACAGTGATTTTACCCCACATATGAGGTGTAGGCGTGCTCAGGAAAATTTGCACAACAAATTTTGAGGTTTCATTTGTTTCAGAAATGTTGCTGATGTAAAGTAGACATGTAGGAAATGGTATTTATGAACTATTTTGTGTGACATAACTATGATTTAAGGGCATAAAAATTTAAATTTGAAGACTGGAAAATTTTCTACATTTTCACCAAATTTCAGTTTTTTCACAAATAAACGCAAGCCCTTTAGAAGAAATTTTACCACTATCATGAAGTACAATATGTCACGAAAAAACAATCTCAGCATTCCAGAATTATTACCTCATAAAGTGACAATGGTCAGAATTGTAAAATTTGGCCTGATCATGAAGGTGAAAATAGGCTTGGAGTGTTAAGGGGTTAATATTCAAGGAAAAAAGTAATCATGGCCGGATGAGAGAAATAAATAATAACTACAGATGGAACAACCCGAATAGTAAAGTTCAGTGTCCGTACTGAACACCTAGTGTATAGGATAACAGCGAGAGCAGGCGCCACTGATGTGAATATTCATCAGCCGGCGCCTGTCCTCCAAGTAAAAAAAAAATGAAATAAATAAATATTGAAATAAAAATAAAAAAGCATTATACTCTCTTTAACACCTAATCCCCAATGCCCTTGTCCCCTGTAAAAGAGAAAAAATAAAAAAACACCATAATAGTCACCTTAACACCTGATTCCCGATGCCCTTCTCACCTGTAAAAGATAAAAAATAATAAACCACCATAATACTCACCTGTCCACCGTGAAGATAATCAATGCAACTGTTTTCCCAGGCAGTCTGCTCGCACTGACCAGGAGCGTAATCGTTTACAGTGTAATACACTCCCCCTAGGCCTCTATACAATATAATACACTCCCCATAGGCCTCTATACGGTAAAATGCACTCCCCATAGGCCTCTATATAGCATAATGCACTCCCCCTAGGCCTCTATATTGTATTATGCACTACTTATAGTCCTTCATGTAGTATAATGCACTCTCCATTGGCCTCTTTATAGTATAATGCACTCCCCATATGCCTCTATATAGTATAATACTCTCCCCATAGGCCTTTCTATAGTATAATGCACTCCCCATAGTCCTCCATGTAGTATAATACCTCAGCCGTCCCAGAAATGGCACATCAATAAGATGCGCCAAATCTGGCGCTTAGCCTTGGCTCTTTTCACTTGCCCTGGTGCGTGGCACGTGTTGTATAATAGGGGTTGATGTCAGCTTTGTATTTGCAGCTGACATGAAGCCATGAAGCCCAAGGGTTAGTAATGGAGCAGCGTCTATAAGTCACCCGCATTACTAACCCCATAGTAAAAGTTTGTAAATAAAGACACAGCCTAAAAAAAACTACTTTATTTGAAATAAAAGTCCAGACCATTTTACACATTTATTTGAAAATAAAAAACACAGCTATACTCACCTACCAGCTAATCGATTGAAACTATTGTCCCCTGTAAAATAACATAAATGAAAAAGCAAATGTATACTCAACTAACACCAAATCCCCAAAGCCATTGTCCCCTGTAAAAACAAACAAAAAACAACATATCCTTCACCTGTCCGAAGTGAAGAGATAATCCATACTGTCCCACGACGATCCAGATGACTTGAAAAGTAGTCACATCAGCAGTCACTGATGTGACTGCTCTCCAGGACAGCAGACTCACACTCACACAGGAGTGTAATCACTCCTGTGTCAGTGTGTAGCACTGAGCTGCGGTGAGAAAGTTCACCAGAGTTCAACAGCTGATGAACCCTGGTGAACTCGCTTACAGCACCGCTGTCATCTGACAGCATGATCCCGCAGCGCTCTGACTGGCGGTAACAATCTTACCACTGATCAAAGCCCATGTTTCCCGCACTGTCACACTGTCATCTGCGATCACAGATATTCAGGCTCCCCAATTCATATGAATGGGGTCCGGGTTTGAGTTCGAGTACCGTTCTGGTACCCGAACAGAACTCTTTTTAGATGTTCAGCCGAACTCGCCGGACCTGACATCTCTAATAATAAGAAGCACAATTAGATGACAGTGGTCTGGGACCTGTCCTCCATGTCCACAAAGCACTTCCTGGTCCTGGCTGGATTCATGCATGTGCGTCCGGGATAAGTGACGTTTGTAGTGTTGACGCTGCTGCGGCCATAATTGGTGAGGGAATCACTGGTTTTGTGTTTGTTATTTTTTCCATTTGATATTGTATTTCTCTGCTTTTTTACACTTTTTGGTTCAGGAAAACTTTATATTTGTACTTTGCGTTTATTTACATGCATAATCAATAGGCAGCTTGCTTCAAAAGCTACTTGAGTTTCTGCTCAAACCGACCAATCACAGTCCTTGTCTCATTTGTCAAATGCTGTTTAGAAATTGAGAACTGAATTTTGATTGCATGCACAGTTTTCATACACCAGGTCAGTCAACAGCAGCTTGAAGATAAAATGTGTTGTTTCTTCATCAGATGGCACTGAATAAGTCTGTCTGGCAGAAGTTCTTTTTAGGGTATGTGCACACGATGCAGAAATGAAGCAGAAAATTTCTGCATCATTTCTGCATCTCCCTGGCAGAAAAAACGCATGCAGATTGTGCATGCGTTTTTCCTGCAGAATACATGCGGATCCACATGCAGATTCACATGCGTTTCCGCATGCAGATTGACAAGCGCTTTCCAGGCGATTTTAGCATCACCTGGAAAGTGCTTGATAACTAGGTCACACTATATAAATCCATGCAAACAGCATGGATTTATACAGTGTGAACCGAGAGAGTGTATATACTTACCTCTGATGGCCCGCGCTGTCCTGCTCACTCCGTTCTCCCGGCTGCCGGCAACTTTGAATTGAAAGACCTGCCGACGTCAGCGTCACGTGACCCGTCACATGACTCTGACGTCACCGCAGGTCCTACAACTCACTGCAAGTGGCGGGAGCGCTGCGCGGGCCGACAGAAGGTAAGAATACATTTATTTTTTATTTTATTCTTCTTTTACAGCTTTTTTAATGGTACCTGGGTGTGGATGAGACTCTCCTCTCCTCCACACCCGGGTACCATCCGCACATTAGAACGCACCAATTACGCAAGTACAAATGCTGTCTTGCGGAATTGGCGCGTTCTAATGCAAGTCAATGGCGGCGAAATCGCCGCGTTTCCGCAAAATTAATTGACATGCTGCGGATTTTTGACCGCAGCGTTAACGCTGCGGAAAAATCCGCATCATGGGCACAGCACATGCGGATTTCCATTGGGGAACATTGCTGCCCTTCTACCATGCGTTTTTCATGCGTTTCCGCGGCGTTTACGCAACTGCAAAAACGCCGCGGAAACGCATGAAATACGCATCGTGTGAACACAGCCTTAATCTTTGACATAAGCATTTCTTACTTAATTTAGGATTTTCTATTTAGCTTTAAACATCGTCATCGTAGGCTGCCCAGGTTTGTATTGGAAAAAAGTAATCTTGTCAAGCCCTCAAACTCCAAATGTTCAGATAAAAAAATAACTTTATTAATCCATTAAAAAGATAATGTATGACAAACACAAGTTTAAAAACAGGATATCCTGAGAAAAATCTGAAAATATAAACAGTCATAGCTTTAGCTGTTTGTTCATATGTGTTGCGTTAGTCTTACTATCATGATCCAGTGTCCGTGCACATCTTGAGAGTTAAAACTTTTATTTTCAGGTGAGCTGAATATTCCCTATTTTTTATTTTTGTGCCTGGTTTATATTGTGGTAATTTTCTCAGCAAGATTTGAGATGAGATGTGGCAGGCTTATCTCCAAGCTGTAACTGCAAATTTTTATGGGTTGGTTGTATTGTTTTTTTAAATCATCCATGCACTTAGGCTATGTGCACACGATGCAGAAATGCTCAGGATTTTTTCCTGAGCGTTTCTGCATCTCTCTGGCAGGAAAAAACGCATGCGGATTGTACATGCGGTTTCCTGCCAGGGACATGCGGAAATGAAGCGTTCTTCACATGTATTTCCTCATGCGGGTTGACAAGCGCTTCCCAAGCGATTTTAGCATCACTTGGAAAGTGCTTGACAACTTTACACTATATAAATCCATGCAACCGGCATGGATTTATATAGTGTGTGAATGTCAAAAAATAAAAAATAAATATATACTTTACCCTCTGATGGCCCCCGGTGTCCTGCTTCGCTCGGTCCCGGCTGCCGGCAGTGAAGATTTTACGACCTTCCGACGTCAGCGTCACGTGACCCGTCTCATGACTCTGACGTCAGCGAAGGTCCTTCTTCATTCAACCCCGAAGTGCCGGGAACCAAGCAGGAGCGCTGCGCGGGCCGTCAGAAGGTGAGAATATATATATTTTTTATATTATTCTTTTTTTTTTAATGGTACCTGGGTCTGGATGAGAGTCCTCTCATCCACACCCGGGTACCATCCGCACATTAGACCGCATGAAAAGCGCATCAACATATACAGTGATGCGGATTCCATGCGGTCTAATGCAAGTCAATGGCGGCAAAAGAGCAGCGTTTCCGCAAAATTAATTGACATGCTGCGGATTTTTGACCGCAGTGTTTACGCTGCGGAAAAATCCGCTTCATGGGCACAGCACATGCGGATTTCAATTGGGGAACATTGCTGCCCTTCTACCATGCGTTTTTAATGCGTTTCCGCGGCGTTTACGCAACTGCAAAACCGCCGCGGAAACGCATGAAAAACGCATCGTGTGAACTCAGCCTAATTGTGATATTTTTTTCTGGTGTTTTTCCTATGCAGTTTATAAAATGATTGTGTGTGCCAAAATTCGTGGCTATTTTACACCATTATTAACCATTTTGGTCATGCGATTCACTCAGTTGACACTCATCTCAAACTCTGAAAGAGTTTGAGCTGAGTGTAATTAGCATAATTGGCCCAATTCTCTCGCATGAGAAAATATACGCCAGTGTGAGTGAGCCATAAGGCCTCATTAAGTCATTAGTTTTTCTTGTACAAGTTCTATTTGTGATTTTCATGCATAGAACGCGCCATTATTATAATCTATGGAGTTGTTCATATTTTTTGTATTTTGTATTTTATGGAATGAATTGTCCAATTAGGAGGTCAAACTGGAGCTATATCTGATTGCAGCGGTTACTTTAGGATATTGTCTGTATTATACTGACGGTACATACACTACATAGGGCAGGATCAACTCTTATAGTAAGTATGCACAACCGCTGATAAGGGGTTAAGTTACATATGTTTATTACTGTTTTCAACCTTTACAGAAGAATCTGTTAGAATATGGTTTCCAATCAAACACTGTACTTACATTAATACATATTGCTGCCCAAAGATTTAAAGAGGTTTTCCAACGAACAAAACTACATTTAAATCAACAGATCTTTGAATAATAATAACTTCCACAATTGGATGTGTTTAAATAAAACGTTCCTGTTCTGAGATAATCTTATAAATGTGCCCCTGCTGTGTACCGTGTAATGGCTGTGTCTGACCGTACAGGGACATGGTCTGATCATACCACAGCTCCTTGGCAGGGGAGGACACAAAAGCGTATGCAGACAGGACAGCAGGGGATCACAGCAGATTGTTTTAAATAAAACATTGTTTAACAACAGGCAGGGAAATGCTTTAGGCACAGAAATAATCAGCTGTTATCCCATCACACACAATCATTACTCAGTACACAGCTGAGGCACATTTATAAGATTATCTCAGCACAGGAACATTTTTTTAAATACATCCAATTGTGGAACTTATTATTATTTCAAGATTTGTTGATTTAAATATATTTTTTGTTTGTGGCACAACCTCTTTAAAAAAGTTGTCACCTATCTAAAGGGTAAATGATAACTACTAGATTCAATCATTGAGATCCCCACCAATCTCCAGAATAGGGGACTTTTGTAACCCGTTTGAATGGATGGGTGATTGAGCATGGGCACTGCCGCTCTATTCCTATTCCGTAGACTCCCTTTGGGTAGTTTCATGGACATTGAATGGGGCCACATTGCGCATGTTTGACTGCAGCTCCATTTAAACAAGGGACAGAAGTCCCCCATTCTGGTGATCGGTGGTGATCTCAGCAGTTGGATCTACCTATCCCATAGATAAATGATAATTTCTTTTTACAAAAATACCCTTTTAATTTTTATTTTACTATGAAACTTCCATAAAAAAGAACTTTCATTTACATATGTATCAGTCTGCTACAACAAAATGAAATTGGTTTTGGTGTTTAATGAACTGTAACATTTTCTTTCTAATCTCATTTTTAAAAGTTCTCTTTTTTATTGTTTGCCTCTTCTTTAACCTCTCTCCTTACTAAATTAGTCATAACTATAGGTTGCCTAATATACAGTTATTAGTAAGCATTTTTAAGCCCGTCGCATATTGAGATTAGAAGCAGCTCTGCATGAGCAGCTCCTAAAATGTGACTGAATTTTCATCTAAGTTTTAATAATAAATACAGTGTAATTTAATAAACTACACATTACCAATATTATTATCATACTGGTCATTGTGTATATGGAAAAAAACACAACAAAATATGCTGCTAGTATTTTTTTTACAGAAAATGTTCAGTTTTGCCCCACATTTCACCCTTTTCCATTTCACCCTGCATTGCAAATAATGAGATTTTGTGAACTTTTACAAGCTTCCTGTGGCATCTCTACTTAGACCTGCTCCAAGGACATCATCCTCTGTCGCCAGGAGCTACAGTATTTGTCCTGTTGGCGGCATTATCAATAGATAAAATGTTATGAACAATTCCTCTAGGTGGCGCAAGCACTACCCAGCTAGGTGTACTGGTGTGGCTTGGACTTGTGGTGCTGCCCAGTGTGTCAGAATGAGAGTCTGTGCTGTCTAACAGCTCAGAAGAAAAAAATCAGCTCCCAGCTGTGACCCAGGGGGCAATACCTGTCACGCGTGTGTCAGAAGTGACAGACAGTCGCCCTACAGTTGGTTGCAGAAGATCTCTTCGTTTGGCATTACAGACACCTTCTTAGCTGTATCATTGTAAGACCCAGCAGCTTACTCCCTCCGGCTAATTGACACCCAGCCTGAGTGTTTAAATACTGGCTGTTGCTAGAAGGAGGTGGCGGTGATATTCACATGACCCCTTGTGAAGGCTTGGAGCAAGTGCAGTTCTTACTTTCTCTCTGGTGCTAAGAGGACATGTGTGCAATCTCTCTGAAGTCGGCTAAAGCTAAGCTACTTTCCCTTGTTTGTCCACCCTTGTTGTCTTTTAGTAGACAGTGGGGATCAACTAGCTCATCCCCCCCGTCCCTATCCAGGGCTTAGTGCTAGGGTAATACAAGGTTTAGGTTTCTGTGTGCGATTGGTGAGGAACCAATATAGGGACGTTTAGGGGAGACAGGGTGATATCAGTTCAGCCTATGACGTCTCCACTTCCCCTGTTCCCTAGAGTCTGGGTTCCTTTCCCCCTTCCCTTTGTGTTGCACTGAGTCTTTCCCATACCTGGTGTGACAATACCACACCCTGCTTAAACTCCCAGCTTATTGCTGAGTGTTGCCAAGGACTGTTTGGTGTTCTTACATCTGTAGTGCCCATTTGATTACTCTATTCTTGATTCTGACTCAACCGACTAAGTGACCCTGACAATGTTTATTCTATATTCCCTTATGATTCTGACTCTGCTCTTGACTGACCTGATCTTGGCTTTCCCTCTGACTTAATTTCTGTCTACTTTTTCTGGTCCTGGCTTTGTCCCTGCTGATACTGACTCAGCGTTGTTTGACAATCCTTGCCTCAGATTTGCTCCTCCATCCAGGTGCTACTCTGTGGATGCAACCCAAGGGGCCCTGTTGTAATTCCAGATCCCTGTACGGAGATTAAAAGGTGAAGACTAGGTTCTTCTGAGATCTGCTAGATGGAGTGCCTTGAGCCAAATCTGTCTGATGTAGCCTTTTGGTCTGATGGCTTTTGACAGATCTAATACATTTACTGTAATACAAAGGGAAGTTTCAATGTACATACTTTGAAGAGCTGGGCTTATAAAATGTTCATTTTAATATTAGGCAGGGAAAATTTCCCAGAAGATTCTGTAGTCATTCTGACATGGATTTTTAAAGTATATACACCAACCTCATCAGTTCTAAGAGATTTTCTTAACACTTTCTGCAGTTTTTACAATTATGAAACATGAATTATTATTAACTAGTGAAAGACCAGCTCTAAATGTAAAAGAATGCACATTAAATAGCAGCTATTGGCTGAACAATCGTTGACCAAAAAGTTTTATCTCCAGATTTAACATACAAAGGAATAGTCATATCAGCTGAGTTTTTGTTCTCTACGAGAGAGCTGCTGTCAGATCCGCTTATCTCTATGGAGAACAAAATGATCAGAAGTTGAAATTCAACAGGCCGGATTTTTCTTTCCCCCAAGATCAACTGTCAGAAAAGAGTTGGGAGGCCCCCTTACACCTCCCAACCACACTATCATCAATCCTAATGATATTGTTGCTTCAGGCGACATCATGAAATCTGTGGCTGCAGAGCTGAATAAAACATAGTTTTTATTCTTTAATTTCTCATCTACGAGTAGAGATATTAACTTGTAAACTTTAGATTTTAATTTATGCTAAGTCCGAGGGAGCTTTACCATATTTTTCTCTTGGGCAGTAACTTTTTCCCCTGCATGACAGAAACCAATCATAAGCAGGAGGCGTTATGTGACCACCTTTGCTGATGGAGTTGATCAACTTTGCAATTGGTTACAACACATTGCTGCAGATCTTAATATAATGTCAGTGCAGATAAGCTATCGGGTCCTGTTTAACTGACTTTATGCAATTGTAGTAGAAAGTCTGACTGCATCCAAATAGAGAGGTCATGCAGATGGATGCCGGTGTCTCCCTGCATCCTAAGGAATTCGGTCTACAAAAGGTATTTCACTTTTGAATGGATTCTCCAGGAAGCTTCAGGATGATCGCTCAATTCAATTCACACTATTTAAAATTAATGGAATTGATGTTTCTATTTCCTTGTTCCATATTTGCCAGATGGGCTTATACTATATTTATTCTTTATCAGCATTTGTTACCTTTTTACTGCTATTTTTCCTTAGGGTTGTCTTATGTTTCACCTGGAGAGGTGGTTAAAGCCCTATCGCTTTCCACATGGAACAATGGAGTCAGATGTGATAAGACTGACACACCAGCAGCATGAGGAGACGAATGTAACCATGGGACCCAATTAAGGGGTAAAGAAATAGCAAAGGGTGTAGCAAAGTTATAATCCACAAGGAACCAGTGTAGCATAGCTGTGTTTGCAATAGAGTTTCTAAAGCAGAGCTGCTTCAGCAATGTAAAAGTGCTAACCTAGCGATGAGGAACAGGAGTAGCGGAGCTGGGTTCAAAAAAATGTCCAGTGTATTGTAGACTCAAAAATGTAGCAAAAAGCCCATAATGGTGGCAAGTACGCAAACTACCTGAATACTCAGACAAAGACTTGAACATTTAAACCCGAGTCCCCTTGAGACAATCCAAAAATGTCCTCAAATTGCTCAGGAAATCCATGAAAGTCCACTTAGGGCAGGTTTTACATTACGACTACCACTTTGCAGATCGACGCACAGGATTGGCCCTGCAACATCAGGACAAATGGTAAGTATGTTAATCTACTTACCCCCTTTTTCCTCGTATCTTTGTCATCTCTTTCCATCCACTCTCTGATATCCAACATGTACCCTAAAGCAAAAGAAAGAACAATTTCACCTTATCCGAATGCGTTAAACTCTTTGCACTTTTGGTATTGAAATGCGTCATTTTGATTCTGTGCTATTTGTGTCAAACTAAATTTGTCACACAAACATCAAATTTCCATCCTGCCATTACTCGCAGGCTGAGATTCTCTAAATCTGTCTCTGAATTTTCAATTTTTCTATTAAATTTGCAATAAAGGAAAGTAAAAAGACATGTAGCATATTCTCCATGGCCAATTTATAATTAAAAATACGTTTCAGTCCCTGGATACCAGAGAAGGCTTGTAGTGTGTGGAAACATAGCCATTTTACAGCAAACTGTACCTGTGTCCCTGTGCATTAGTTGTCCCTCTAGTTGTGACAAGCATGATGTTCATTGTGTTCTGCAGATAAGAATAAGTGCACAGAGGTGTCTACGAGCACATAAAGGTGACATTCAAGTAATAAAAAACGGAGGCGGCAAGCGTAGCTGTAAACCAGCACTGAGTCACTAGAGGATACTCTCTCATTTGTCTCCATTTTCAGAAATATTTTATTTGTAATCTATTCTCTTTTGCACTTACTTTACATAGTTTTTGGCCAAAACACACATAGGGTTTTCAAGAAGTAAATGTATAATATACTTGGTTTGCTATGAAAAAGTCCTCCTTACCATCCTGAGTTTTAGGGTATATTTAGGGTATATGGTGGTTGGTTACCTTGTATGATTTTCCATTCAAGTTTCTCTGCAGCACAATAATAGTAGCAGCAAAGTGGATAAAATACCAAATATCATCCAAATTCTGGGGAAAATATTCAATGGAAATTGACTTGTGGTGAAGATTTTAAATCCACAGAATGGAGATTTCTGCAGTGTATTTTCACTGGAGCAATAGAAAAAATCCAGCAATCCCAAAAGAAAAAATGTAGAATGTTAAAACTTAACATTTAATGAAAAACAATTGAAAACTAATTAAAGGGGTAATAAAAAAGGGGGCATAAAAAATTAGAGAAAGCATGACGCGTTTCGAACTAGCATTGTTGTTACTCATATTTCTTACACATGGTTCTTACTCATCAGGATATGAGTAAGAACCATGCTAGTTTGAAATGCTGGTATTTTTTCCCTTCAGCTGGGATTTTTTTTTCCTTCCGTTCATCCCTACCTTGAGTGAAAGATCCCAGGGCTATACTATACTTCAGGAGAGCTGATAAGTATTTTTTCCTTTTTTTTGTAGCAGATTTTCACTGCACACTTTACACATTGCAGTGCAGAGGTTGAAACCAGAGGCAAAATCGGCATGCAAGACGTCGATGTTGTCACCGGCCTTGATGCATGTTTGTCATAGATATATGGAAAAATCACAGTGGAAAATTTGTATATGTTAATATATCCTTCTGAGTTTCTTTAGGTCTTATTTTTTACTGTCTATTAGAAGTGTACGTCATCAATACGTGATCAATGTGGATCCAGCCCCTGGCTCCACCATGGCTAACTGAACATATGGTAATAGGTGAAGTGTGGCAGCCTCTTCACTGCCGTACTAGACACAGAACCCACCAGGAGCAGGCAGATCTGTGGTTCAGCTCAGCACTAGTTTGGTAAGAGGGGCTTATTTTAGGCTTAACTGTGGTATCAAAAATGGATGTAAACGTCATTGTGATAGTGCTGCCTGTGGCCCTATTCTGCTGAAAAGTGGGGGTCGCTGGGCTGAATCACACTGATCACATCTCCTTAGTCCTATCTTAAGGATTTGATTATTTGAAAAATTATTTGGGTTGCCTATACACTAATACAAAGTGGGCAAAAGTCAGATTAATGAAAAAATTATACATTCAAATTAAATTATTTTTGTACTTGACCTAACAATCCAACAAGCATTTCAATAGAAGCCGGTTGGGGAGGCACCAGACCAGTCTCATCTATGGCTATGGTCCCTGTCTAAAACTTCAAACCATGTTTTCTCTGAAACACCATCTCAAATGCTATCTTGCTCTGATTCATGCTGTCTGTGGGTAGGACAGCATGAATCAAGTGACAGGTTCCCTTTAAAGCATTTGGACTTTGTAAGAGCGGGAACCACTCTATGGGTTCCTGCTCTGGTGGAACTGGCCTTTCCATGCATTTATTCAAACTTACCAAGATTTATGTTGTCAATTTAAGGATGATTTAAGGATGATTTATTCCTATTGTTGTCCCACTTGGCAACACCAATCTAGCCCAGAATGCATCCCAAACAGAGAAGACCGCCTTCTTGTGGACAGGATTTGGCCCAGAACATTCCCAAATTTGTTGGGACTGCTTCCAATAAGACGGGACAGATCCAGCAAAACAGAGACTGTTAGCAGCTAACTAGTGATGAACGAACGTACTCGCCTGAGCATCACAAGCTCAGCGAGTATTTCCCGGTTGCTTGGGCTGGAACTCGGGTCCCCTCCCTGCATGTTTGGCGCACTTTAGAGAGCCAATGAACATGCTGGAATTGCCTGCCAAGCACTGTAATGCTGTAGCCATGTTGGTTGTGGGCATTACAGTGATTGGCTGGCAGCACAGCATCATCAGGTCTATATAAAACCTGGCGCCGCTATGCTCGTCACAGTGTACCCCGGAATCAGGCAGAGTAGGGAGAGGTGCTGCTGTGTCACTGAGAGATTTGCTTGTTTATAGTTAGTATAGGTATTACACAACATATTGTGACAGTGTCACTGGTTTTATATGTGAGGGGAGGTATGTGTCACTCAGGATGCTGTCCTGTGTGAACTAAGACCTACTTTATTTTTCTGCCAGCGTGTTATATGCTGGTAGATTTACTCTGTTAAAGGGTGTGCGGTTTTATGGGAATGGCAAAGAGGGTGGGACGCCATTCCCCCTACCTCCCCTCAGGGTGTGGCTGAGCAATGTGTAAAAGCTCAGTCCTGTTTTTTTTTCTCTGGAGTGTGGTCTGGAGAGGGAAGTCTCTAGACCGTATTGTGGAAGCTGCAGAGCTTGTTACTTGAACTGTGCAGTTTATGCTACCGAGAGCGGGCGGAACCTGTTCATCTATGGACTGAGCTAGACTTTGTTTATTGTTTTTTTTCTCCTGCGAAACCCTGCTGGTTTTATGCCAGATAATAAACCAGCAGGAACGTAACCTGAGAACGTGTGTCCTGAGTCTGCTCCGGGAGAGCCGAGCGAGTCGTCTTGCCACAGTTGGTGGAGAATGCGGGCAGGATTCCAGGAACACGTGTACCTGCCACAAAGACCGTGGATGTCCTGGGTGAAGGCTGCCAGCCTGCCAGAGAAGTCCAGCCGCATGGAGGAGCTCGTTAAGCACCTGGTCCAGGCCCAGCAGAGCATGCAGCAGGCCCAGCAGAGCATGCAGCAGGCCCAGCAGAGCATGCAGCAGGCCCAGCAGAGCATACAGCAGCAGCACCAGGAGACGACCAAATTGTTGCTTCAGCAAATCCAGTTGCAGCAAAAGTCGCAGCAGCAGCACCAGCAGGAGGCGCAACAGCAGATACAGCTTTTGGCGGATGCCATCCAGAGCAGGGCGGCCGCCCCACCCCCAGGACCGACTGATGATTCTCAAGTCAGGAAGGCGGTAAGGCGGGCCATGCAGAAGATGACCCCTGGGGATGATGTAGAAGCATTTCTGACTGTTTTTGAGAGGGTGGCTGATCGGAAGAGACTTCCACCAGCACAGTGGGCAGAGGTTCTGGCGCCATATTTATCGGGTGAACCCCAGAAGGCGTATTTTGACTTGGCGCTGCAAGATGCTAAGGAGTATCCCAAACTAAAGACAGAGATCTTAGCACGTCTGGGAGTAAATATGGCGGTGAGAGCCCAACGAGTTCATCACTGGGTGTATGCTAGCGACAAACCCCCTCGCTCGCAGACGTTTGACCTACTGCATCTGGTTCAGAAGTGGCTACAACCGGAGTCCTCCACTCCGGCCCAGATGGTTGAGCGGGTGGTGATTGACAGATTCATGCATTCCCTTCCCAAGCCAGTACAGACCTGAGTTGCCCAGGGTGATCCCCAGAACGCAGATGACTTCATCGGCCTGGTAGAGAGGTACCAGGTAGTCGAGAGATCTCTTGGGAAACCGGATGCAGTCACTTCTCCCTACTGGGATACCCAAAGGGGGGCGGGTTCACCACGGAAGGGGTCTAGAGCCACCACTGGGGGGCGTCCCACTCCCACTGAAGGTGCCATTAGAACAGTTGGTAAAGATATAGTTTGCTGGTGGTGTCACAACACTGGACATGTAGCCGCCAGGTGTCAAATATCCCCTGAGCCCATGGACTGCAGCCTAGGCAGACGGGTCTCCTATTATGCCTATCCAGCCTGTAGCGTGGACTGTCGACCCGGTGAGGGGCCGCAGGCGTGTGCAGTGTCCATTAATGGAGTAAAAGTGCTTGGGCTGTTGGACTCCGGGAGTCTGGTCACCTTGATCAGAGCATCCCTTCCCCACCAGTTGATCCCTTCCAAAACCCTTGGCGTTCGGTGCATCTATGGTGACGCCAAGGACTATCCCGTGGCCACAGTAACAGTGGGGACAGACTGTGGTGCTCAGTCCCATGAAGTCGGGGTAGTAAAGGACCTGATACATCCCGTCATATTGGGCCGTGATTTTTCCTTATTCTGGGACTTGTGGGGGAAGGGAACTGGACTAAGTAGCATGGGGAAAAGCCAGGTCCTTGAAGAAGAACCCCCGACGAAGTGGCAGATGGAGGAGTTCCCACTGTGCCTCCTTGTCGGTGACGAGGGTGAGACGGTGACCGAGGAGGCCGACCTCCCTGCGTTAGATATGTCCAGAGAGAACTTTAGGACTGCTCAAGTTCGAGACCTGACCTTAAAAGGGGCGTTCGACCAGGTTACTGTATGTAATGGGGTTGCCCAAGAGCTGGGGGCCGACACCAGATTCCCCCACTTTGCAGTGCAGGGGGAGTTGCTATATCGGGTGGCCAAACTGAGGGGCGGTGAGATAGTGGAACAGCTGTTAGTGCCGGGGCCATACAGATGGCGGGTGCTAGATATGGCCCATTCACATGTTCTGGGGGGACACCTAGGGGTCGAGAAAACTCAGGAGAGGATATTGAGAAGGTTTTATTGGCCAGGGTGTTATCGAGAAGTTCAAAACTATTGTAGGTCCTGCCCCACCTGCCAAATAACCGCTCCCTCCTCCCACTTCCGTAGCCCCTTAGTCCCACTACCTGTGATAGAGGTTCCCTTTGAGAGGATTGCCATGGACCTCATGGGCCCCTTACTTAAATCAGCTCGGGGCCACCAATATATCCTGGTCTTCATGGACTACGCGACTCGGTATCCGGAAGCGGTTCCCCTAAGGAACATGTCTAGTAAAAGTATAGCCCGAGAGCTGGTCCATATTTTCACTCGGACAGGTCTACCAAAAGAGATTCTGACAGACCAAGGAACCCCCTTCATGAGCAAGGTGATGAAGGAGCTTTGCAGAGTCCTTCAGATAACTCAGCTTCGGACCTCGGTTTATCATCCACAGACGGACGGCCTAGTAGAACGCTTCAACAAGACCTTAAAGGCGATGCTCAAGAAGGTCGTTGAAAAGGATGGGCGAGACTGGGACTACCTGCTCCCATTTCTGCTTTTCTTGGTCAGAGAAGTTCCTCAAGCCTCCACTGGCTTCTCTCCATTTGAGCTCCTATATGGGCGGCATCCAAGAGGTCTCCTAGACATCGCCAAGGAAACTTGGGAGGCTGAAGTCACGCCACACCGGAGTATCATCGAACATGTCGCCCAGTTACAGGAGAGAATGTCAAAGGTGATGCCCATCATGAAGGAACATCTCCTCCAGGCGCAGGAAGCCCAGGCGAGGGTCTATAACCGGTCGGCGAGACTAAGACAGTTCCAGCCCGGGGACCGTGTTTTGGTGCTGATCCCTACTGTCGAGAGCAAGTTCCTCGCCAAATGGCAAGGTCCATACGAGGTGGTGGAGCAAGTCAGCGAGGTTAATTATAAAGTCCACCAGCCTGGCCGAAGAAAGCCGCATCAAATATATCATATAAATTTGCTCAAGCCGTGGCGGGACCGTGAACCTGTGGAAACTCCTTGCCTGGGAGCCGCACCAGAAGGCAAGGTGGAGGAGGTCACTATTGCAGAGACTCTATCACCGGCCCAGAAGCAACAGTGTCGAGAATTACTACAGCGGAATCGGGAGCTGTTCTCAGAGTTGCCGGGGCATACCCAGGTGGTAGAGCATGATGTGCTGACAGAGCCGCATGTACGAGTGAATCTGAAGCCATATCAGATTCTGGAAGCACGCCGGGAGGTGATCTCGGCCGAGGTGAAGAGGATGTTAGACCTCGGAGTAATAGAGGAGTCAAAGAGTGAGTGGTCGAGCCCAATTGTCCTCGTGCCGAAACCCAATGGAGAATGGAGGTTTTGTAATGACTACCGCCGGCTGAGTGAGGTATCCAAGTGTGACGCGTACCCGATGCCCCGCGTCGACGAACTCATCGAGAGGCTTGGACCGGCGAGGTACATCACCACTCTCGACCTGACGAAAGGCTACTGGCAGATCCCCATGTCCCAGATGGCTATGGAGAAGACGGCTTTCTCAACACCTGATGGGTGTTTTCAATACACGCGGATGCCGTTCGGACTACAGGGGGCCCCAGCCACTTTCCAAAGGGCTATGGATCGGATCCTAGCCCCACATAAGAAGTATGCAGCCTACCTCGACGACATTGTGGTCTTTAGCCCAGACTGGGCTAGTCACCTACCTAAACTACAGGCCGTTCTGGACACGCTAAGGAAGGCAGGATTTACCATAAATCCGAGAAAGTGTGCCATCGGAAAAGAGGAGGCCAAGTACCTGGGCTATGTTGTTGGGAGAGACGAAATAAAGCCGCAAATCAAGAAAGTGGAGGCAATTCAAACCTGGCCGCAACCACTCTCGAAGAAGCAGGTGAGAGCATTCCTAGGAATGGTGGGATACTACCGGCGTTTTATCCCAAATTTCGCCATGATTGCCGCGCCACTAACGGATCTTCTAAAAGGCACCAAATCAACCATAGTGAAATGGACGGAAGAAACAGAGACCGCGTTTCAACAGTTGAAGCTAACACTGTGCAAGCAGCCGGTCCTGGTCGTGCCAGACTTCAAAAAAGAATTTGTGATCCAGACGGACGCTTCAGAGGTTGGTCTAGGGGCTGTACTCTCCCAAGAGATAAATGGGGAAGAACATCCCATTCTCTATCTAAGCCGAAAGCTGTCCTCCTGCGAGAAGAACTACGCCATAGTAGAGAAAGAGTGTTTAGCCATAAAATGGGCCGTGGATACACTGAAATATTACCTACTAGGCCGGAAGTTTAGATTAGTATCAGACCATGCCCCATTGAGATGGTTGAGGGAGAAGAGGGGTAAAAATGCCAGGGTAACTAGATGGTTCCTAGCGCTTCAAGAGTTTAACTTTCACGTGGAGCATAGGCCCGGGAAGTTACATGGGAATGCAGATGCCCTCTCTAGGATTCCCTGCCTGGTGTCAGAAGGTGCCCAAACCCCCGGCTTTGGGCAGAGGGGGGGAATATGTGACAGTGTCACTGGTTTTATATGTGAGGGGAGGTATGTGTCACTCAGGATGCTCTCCTGTGTGAACTAAGACCTACTTTATTTTTCTGCCAGCGTGTTATATGCTGGTAGATTTACTCTGTTAAAGGGTGTGCGGTTTTATGGGAATGGCAAAGAGGGCGGGACGCCATTCCCCCTACCTCCCCTCAGGGTGTGGCTGAGCAAAGTTTAAAAGCTTAGTCCTGTTTTTTTTTCTCTGGAGTGTGGTCTGGAGAGGGAAGTCTCTAGACCGTATTGTGGAAGCTGCAGAGCTTGTTACTTGGACTGTGCAGTTCATCTATGGACTGAGCTAGACTTTGTTTATTGTTTTTTTTCTCCTGCGAAACCCTGCTGGTTTTATGCCAGATAATAAACCAGCAGGAACGTAACCTGAGAACGTGTGTCCTGAGTCTGCCTCCGGAAGAGCCGAGCGAGTCGTCTTGCCACAATATATATATATATATATATATATATATATATCCAACTGAACTAACAGTCCTGAGGACTAATCCAGCTGCATATAATCAGTGCTAGGCAGGCGGCAGTGTATGTGGCAGACTGCAGTGTATGATACAGCACAAGAGGGTCCATTGAACGTCCTGTCTGCTGCTGCTGTAATAATTACAGATATTTGTAGACATAGCCCCAGATATCAGTGGACAGGGCAAATTTTTTTTTTTAACTTAATCCTGGTTATTTGCTTAAAAAGCAATGCAGAGTACACCATTTTTGTGCTCCATTTGCTTGTTCTCACTGGAGAATAAGGCCAGATCTGTTCTATATTTCTGCGATAAAAATCCAGAAATTTGGACTGAACGTGGAAAATATTGGCCTCCTTTTCCATTCTGTTGCAGTGTGTCAGTCAAGCTATTCACACTAGGTGTCCGTGAAGAATAGTATCAGTAAATTACAGGCTTGTATTTAAAACCGTGGTTCTCTGTCAGATATATCACCTATAAGACTATTCCAAAATCAGACATTTCTTCCATTTTCATTCTATTGCAGTGTGTCGGTCAAGTTATTCACACTAGGTGTCTGTGAAGAATAGTTTTAGTAAATTACAGGCCTGCTATTTAAAACCGTGGCTCTCTATCACACATATCACCTATAAGAGTGTTCCGAAATCAGCCATTTCTTCCATTTTTATTTTGTTGCAGTGTGTCGGTCAAGTTATTCACACTACGTCTCTGTGTAGAATAATATTAGTAAATTGCAGGCCTGTTATTTAAAGCCATGGTTCTCTGTCAGACATATCACCTATAAGACTGTTCCAAAATCAGTCATTTCTTCCATTTTCATTTTGTTGCAGTGTGTAGGTCAAGCTATTCACACTAGGTCTCTGTGTAGAATAATATTAGTAAATTACAGGCCTGCTATTTAAAATCATGGTTCTCTCTCAGACGTATCACATATAACTGCGTTCCAAAATCAGCCATTTCTCATGAATGTGTAAAATATTGTTCTCCATTTAAAATGGGCAAGGTGTGTGGCAAGGGACTGGGAAGTGGACGTGATGATGATGGTACATGATGGTACATGCAGAGGACGTGGCCATGGGCAAGCTGAAATTGTTCAAACAACAAACACCCACATCTTGTAGCTCGGCCTCGACCTTTCTGTCCCAATTACTAGGGCAGTCAGAAGAGCTGTTCAGTTTTCCATTTGTAGATTCGGGCCTCTAACCCGGCCAGCTTCAATCGAGTCAAGAGGAGAACGCGTGTAGCGATGCCCAAATATTGGCGCAGCCACGGTCACATGAAGGGGACGGTGGGAAAGTGCAATTACTGTTGCAAGAGGTGGATGATGATGATGATGAGACACAATTTTCAGAAATTCAGGAGGAGGACCAGGGTGCGGAAGGGGAAGACGAGGTGGTGGATGATATAGTAACTGACCCAACCTGGCTGGGGGACATACAGAGCAAGGACAGCAGCATACAGGGGGTGGGAGGCCTAGCACCACAACCGGCAGAAAGAAGCAGTGTGGAGGCCGCATACACAAGGTGGGAAAGCGTTCCTCGTATCTCCAACATGAAGGAAGTTGCCAGAACAACTGTTAGGTCTTCCCAAGTCTGGTTATTTTTTAAAGACTCTGCAGATAACTCCAAAAAGGCTATTTGCACCACCTGCCAGGCCAGCATCAGCAGGAATAGCAAAACTAGCAGCCTGACCACCACCAGCATGATCAGGCACGTGGCAGCAAAGCACCCGACTAAGTGGGCCGAACTCCAGGGTCCAGTAACAGTGTCTGCGGGTGACACCATTGCTTGTTCCACTGTTGTGCGTGCACGCCAATCCCCTGTCCATGGCGCATGCCAAATGCCTCCCGCTCTGCACCTGTCTTTTGAACACTCTCAATTAGCACCATCAGCAAGCACGTCCACATCCTTGTCCCAGCAAAGCGTTCAGTTGTCCATACCCCATTCCTTGGAACACAAGTGCAAATAAGCAGCCAACACCCCACAGGCCTCACTACTAAATTCACACATTTCGCAAATGCTTGCGCTCGAAATATTGACTTTTAAGTTTGTGGAGACGGAAGCTTTCCGCATCCAGATGGCGGCGGCCGTCCCTCGGTACTCAGTACCCAGTCGCCACTATTTCTCCTGGTGTGCCGTCCCTGCATTAGATGAGCACGTGTCCAACAACATTAGACGTGCCCTCCACAACGCAGTTACTGAGAAAGTCCACCTAACCCCAGACACGTGGACAAGTGCTTGTGGGCAGGGACTGTACATTTCGCTGACGGCACACTGGGTTAATATAATGGAAGCCGGGACCCAGTCTTACCTTGGGACAGAACATGTCCTCCCGATACCGAGGATTGTGGGCCCTGGGTCTATCAGGGTTGCTCCCATATTCTACAGCTCCTGCACCTCCTCCTCCTCTTCAGCCTCCATCTCCGAAATTACAACATCAGTCGCAAGCTGGAAGCACTACAGCTGTACCTCCGCCAAGCGGCAACAGGCTGTGCTGAAGCTAAAATGCTGAGGTGGCAAACCGCACAATGCTGAAGAGTTGTGGACAGCTCTAAAAGAGCAGGCAGATCTGTGGCTGACACTGCTGACACTACAGCATTGTCGTGTGTGACAATGGCCGGAACCTGGTGGCGGCTCTGAGGCGAGCTCACACATGTACCATGCCTGGCCCATGTGCTTAACCTCATGGTTCAGCAGTGTCTCAAAACCTTCCCAGATAGCCAGATCTGCTTGTCAAAGTACGCAGCCTATGTACCCATTTTAGAAAGTCACCTATAGCTTCCGCCGCCCTTGCTGTGCTTCAGCAGCATTTGCAGCTTCCAGCTCACCGTCTGATCTGTGATGTCCCCACGCGTTGGAACTCTACATTGCAGATGTTGGGAAGGATTTGTGAGCAGAAGAGGGCAGTTGTTGACTACCAGCATCAACAAGGCCGTCAGTATTCAGGTCAGACTCCACACATAAAACCTCAGGAGTGGACATGGATATCAGACATATGTACCATCCTATAAAACTTTGAGGACTCCACCAACATGGTGAGCGGCGATGACGCCATAATTAGCATCACCATCCCGCTTCTCTATCTTTTGAAATGCTCTCTGCTCACAATTAAAGAGGATGCATTGCAGGCGGAGCATGATGAGATAGAGCAAGGAACCATACACGGTGATTACACACAGCCCAGCCTCATCTCATCCCAACGTGGATTGGGTGACAATGAGGAAGAGGAGAAGGAGGAGGAAGAACAGGAGCTAGCTTCCTGTGCTATAGACGGTACTACCTGCACAACTGTCATACCGTCTGTTCAGCATGGATGGCCTGAGGACAGGAAGAAGGATGAGGAGGAGACCATGGTCAATTGTCCTCTTAGTGAGGTCACGGAAGTCTTGCCTCTTTGCAGTCTGGCACACGTGGCTGAGTTTATGTTACACTGCCTTTCCCGTGACCCTCGCGTTGTCCAAATTTTGGGTGACAGTCATTATTGGTTGGTGACACTTCTAGACCCATGCTACAAGGAGAACTTTCTGTCTCTTATTCCCGCGCAGGACAGGCCTAATAAAATGGGGCAGTACGAGAAGGCCCTTGTTGCGGAATTATTAAAAAAATTCCCAGTTGAAAACGCTGGCGGCAGAGGTCACAGTTTGTAGGACAACCAAAGAGTACAGGCGAGAGAGACACAAATGCAATCCAGCAGAGGCAGAGGAACACTGTCAAAGTTCTGGGACAGTTTTCTCAGACCCTCCCATCGCACAAGCCCTGATACTCTCCCAAGGAGGGAAAAGTTGCAAAAGATGCTGAGGGAGTACCTTGCCGACCGTATCAACATCCTCCATGATTCCCCTGTGCCTTATAATTATTGGGTATCCAAGCTGGACCCGTGGCAGGAACTGGCTCTCTACGCCTTGGAGGTCCTGGCCTGCCCTGCCGCTAGTGTTTTGTCAGAGCGGGTTTTTAGTGCCGCTGGTGGAATTATAACCGACAGGCGCGTCCGTCTGTCAACTGAAAATGCTGACAGGCCGACTCTTATAATAATGAACAAGGGCTGGATTGAGCCAGACTTCTCAACATCACCAAATAATAGCAGTGTAACATAAACTCAAATACAGTGTCTTTTTTTTGGGAGGTCAAACTCTATTCCCATGCACCTCTGTCTTCACACCCAGACATGGGTATACACTTCCTGATTTTGTCTATTTCATCTTGTCCTCCTCCTTGTATGCATCCTCATCCTCCACCGCCATATCACCACCATATGTACCATATCAACATATCTACGTGTCTTCCAAGGGACATTGGAGTTCCTCCAAATTTTTGGCAGCCGTTGCTTCACTGCATAGGCAAACAGTATGGGAGACACACTTCCTAATAATGGGAACCTTGTTTTCAGGAGGCCCTCCGACCTCTACGTCTCATGCAAGGGGCATTGGAATTCCTCCAAATTTTTGGCAGCCGTTTCTTCACTGCATAGGCAAACAGTATGAGAGACCCACTTCCTAATAATGGGAATATTGTTTTCAGGAGGCCCTCTGACCTCTACATATCTTGCAAGGGGCAATGGAGTCCATCCAAATTTTTGACAGCCATTGCAGTCACTGCATAGGCAAACAGTATGGAGACCCTCTCCTTTCTAATGGGAATGTGTCGTTACTGAGGCCCACCTCTATGTGTCTTGTAATTGTTAGTGGGGTTTTTCCTAAATTTTGGCAGCCATTGGACTCACTGCATACCCTATAACTGAATAGCAGACCCTCTCCTTTCTAATGGGAACATGTCGTACTCGTTACTGTGGCCCACCTCTATGTGTCTTTAAATTGATAGTAGGGATTTTCCTAAATTTTGACAGCCATTACACTCATTGCATACCCTATAACTGAATAACAGACCATCTCCTTTCTAATGGCAACATGTCATACTCGTTACTGTGACCCAACTCTATGTGTTTTTAAATTGTTAGTGGGGTTTTTCCAAAATTTTGGCAGCCCTTGCAATCACAGCATGGGCATTACCACTATACGAGACCCGCTCCTTTATAATGGGAACATGTCATTACTGTGGCCCAGCTCTATGTGTCTTTAAATTGTTGGTAGGGTTTTTCCTAAATTTTGGCAGCCGTTGCACTCACTGCATACCCTATAACTGAATAGCAGACCCTCTCCTTTCTAATGGGAACATGTCATACTCATTACTGTGACCCAACTCTATGTGTTTTTAAATTGTTAGTGGGGTTTTTCCAAAATTTTGGCAGCCCTTGCAATCACAGCATGGGCATTACCACTATACGAGACCCGCTCCTTTATTATGGGAACATGTCATTACTGTGGCCCAGCTCTATGTGTCTTTAAATTGTTGGTAGGGTTTTTCCTAAATTTTGGCAGCCGTTGCACTCACTGCATACCCTAAAACTGTATAGCTGACCCTCTCCTTTCTAATTGGAACATGTCGTGCTCACAGTAACATAGTAACATACATAGTTTTTAAGGTTGAAGGAAGACTAAGTCCATCTAGTTCAACCCATAGCCTAACATGTTGATCCACAGGAAGGCAAAAAAACCCACGTGGCAAACACCAAGCTCCACATTGGGGAAAAAAATTCCTTCCTGACTCCACATACGGCAATCAGACTAGTTCCCTGGATCAACGCTCTATCAAGGAATCTAGTATATATAACCTGTAATAATATACTTTTCAAGAAAGGCATCCAGGCCCTTCTTAAATTTTAATAGTGAATTACTCATTACAACATCATGCGGCAGAGAGTTCCATAGTCTCACTGCTCTTACAGTAAAGAATCCGCGTCTGTGATTATGATTAAACCTTCTTTCCTCCAGACGTAGAAGATGCCCCCTTGTCCCCGTCTCAGGCCTCAAAGTAAAAAGATCATTAGAAAGGTCTTTGTACTGTCCCCTCATATATTTGTACATAGTAGTAAGATCACCCCTAAGCCTTCGTTTTTCCAAACTAAATAACCCCAAGTGTAATAACCTATCTTGGTATTGCAGCCCCCCAGTCCTCTAATAACCTTGGTCGCTCTTCTCTGCACCCTCTCTAGTTCAGCTATGTCTTTCTTATACACCGGAGACCAGAACTGTACACAGTATTCTAAGTGTGGTCGCACTAGAGACTTGTATAGAGATAAAATTATATTCTCCTCATGAGCATTTATGCCTCTTTTAATGCATCCCATTATTTTATTTGCCTTTGCAGCAGCTGCCTGACACTGGCCACCAAACGTGAGCTTGTCATCCACCAATACACCCAGGTCTTTTTCAGTTACAGTTTTGCCCAGTGTTTTGCAATTAAGCATATAATTATACATTTTCTTTCCTCTGCCCAAGTGCATTACCTTACATTTATCCCCATTAAAGCTCATTTGCCAATAATCAGCCCAAGCTTCTAGTTTACATAGATCCTCCTGTAATCTAAACTTGTCCTCCTCTGTATTGATTACCCTGCAGAGTTTAGTGTCATGTGCAAATATTGAAATACTACACTATATGCCCCCTACAAGGTCATTAATAAATATGTTAAAAAGAAGCGGGCCCAATACTGACCCTGTGGTACCCCACTGATAACTGTGACCCAGTCTGAGTGTGTTCCATTAGTAACCACTAGTGTTGAGCGAGCACTAAAATGCTCGGGTGCTCGAAGCTCGGGCCGAGCTCACTGTGATACTCGGGTGCTCGACCCGAGCAATGAGCCCGATGTTAGTCTATGGGAGACCCGAACATTTTTGCGGCGGCTCCCCCGGCAGTCTGTAGACAGCCTAAAAAGTGCCCAAAACGATAGTGACAGTGCTCAAATGACATGGGGACAGCATGGGGATCGCCCCTGGAAGCATTTCTGACCCACAGGTCACTGCTGTCAACAACGTGGTCAGAGGTATTAAGCCACTTTTACAGGCTCACAATAAAACGTTCAAAAACGAAAGTGAATGTGCTTTCCTGTGAAATATGTTAACCCCTTAACGACCATGGGTCTTTCTGTTTTTGTGTTTTCCTTTTTTGCTCCCCTTCTTCCCAGAGCCAGAACTTTTTTAATTTTCGTTCAATATGGCCATGTGAGCGCTTATTTTTTGCGGGACGAGTTGTACTTTTAAACACCATCACTGGTTTTACCATATCGTGTGCTGGAAAATGGGAAAAAAATTCCAAGTGCAGTGAAACTGCAAAAAAAATGCAATTCCACAGTTGTTTTTTGGGTCCTTTTTTTACCACGTTCACAGATTGCTAAAACTGACCTGCCATCATTATTTTCCAGGTCGTTACGAGTTCATAGACACCAAACATGTATAGGTTCTTTTTTATTTAAGTGGTGAAAAAAAAATCCCAAGCTTGCTAAAAAAACAAAAAAAAATGACGCCATTTTCCGAGACCCTTAGCTTCTCCATTTTTTGGGATCTGGGGCCAGGTGAGGGCTTATTTTTTGCGTGCCGGGCTGACGTTTTTATTGATACCATTTTGGGGTAGATCCGATGTTTTGATCGCCCGTTATTGCATTTTATTGCAAAGTTGTAGAGACAAAAAAAACTTAATTCTGACGTTTAAAATTTTTTTCTCGTTGCGCCGTTTACTGATTGTATTAATTCTTCTTTTATTTTGATAGATCGGGCGATTCTGAAGGCGGCGATACCAAATATGTGTATGTGTTTTTTTTTTATATATATATATATTTTATTTTGAATGGGGCGAAAGGGGGGTGACTTAAACCTTTATATAATTTTTTATTTTTTTAAAAACTTTTTTTTACACTTTCTGCTTGCTTCTATAGTCTCCAGAGGAGACTAGAAGCAGCAGTTGTCTGATTGCTTCTACTGCATATAAGCGATGAGCAGACCGCTTGTATGCAGGAGAAATGCTCACTTGCTATGAGCGCTGACCACTAGGTGGCGCTCATAGCAATTGAGACATGACAACCACAGGTGTCTGCTGCAGACCCTGAGTTGTCATGCCCACCCATTGGTGACCCGCGATCACGTGACGGGGTCACTGATGGGCGGGGCTTAGGACTCCCGGAAGCGCGAGTTAAATGCCACTGTCAGAGATTTAACATATTAACAGCCGCGGGTGGATTGCGATTCCAATAATCAGCTGACATGTGCTCACTTCAGTGCGGGCTCATCGCCGGAGCCCCCGCTGAACCGGCCTTCCCGACCTGGTGCGTACTATTACTGACCAGGTCGGAAAGGGGTTAAGGAACATCCTTTCCAGGGTAAAGACTTGTGTATAAGGTAAAATAAATAACCAAAAACAAAAATACTCCTCCACACCTTGGGCTATGTTCACAAGTAGCATTTTTTATGCGTTTTTGCACGTTTGTATTGCTTTCAACCGTGACAAATGCATTCACCGGGAAATGTCATTTTAACATTTTACAACCTTATCTGGCCATGTGCTGTGTGACACATGCATACAGTTCTAAAAAGACGTGGGAACAGCATGGGGAAGACCCCTGGAAGCATCTCTGACACCCAGGTCACTGCCTAAAAGTGTGCCCATCAGAAGTGATCCTTGCCGCATCAGAAGATGCAGACTTGCAACTATCCCCGTGCAAGTCCTTGTCCCAGGGCAGTGTTCAATTGTACCTTCCCCATAACTTGCAATACAAGCGCAAGTATGCAGCCTGCCACCCACCCACCCCCCAGGCTGCAATACCATACTGCTAGCTTGCTTGCACTTGAAATTGGGCCTTTTAGGCATGTGGAGGTGGAATCTGGCCACCACGTCATGGCTGCGTCGGTAGCCTGGTGTCCATACTCAATCCCCAGCCACCCCGCGGCCGGGTGCCCACACACAGTCCCCAGCCGCGTGGGGGTGGCCGGGTGTCCATAAACGGTCCCCAGCCGCCCCTATTTGTCCCGGTGCGCCTTATACACAAGCGCGCATACCAAAACATTACCTGTGCCCTCCCCAGTGCATTTAGTGGGAAGGACAGCCTAACCACAAACACGTGGACAAGTGAATGTGGCCAGGAATGGTCCATCTCACTGACGCCTTCACACTGGGTTAATATTGTGGAAGCCGGGACACATTTGGACACTGGGATGCAACACGTCCTCCAGACATAGAGGATTGCGGGTCCTGGGTCAATCAGGCTTCAACACAAAGTTCAGAAGGTAGACAGCAGCAGTGGTCGGCCTCCTACACAACGAGTAAATTATTCATGATCATGAGGCCATCCACCTCCTTAGCTTTTTGTTCCTTGGAATGCAAGCGCATGTATGTAGTAGCAGCTAGGCCTGGGGTGGTCAGCGTTTTGGCGCATATTCTACCTCCTTCGAGTATTGCTGGATGTTTTCCTGCTACTATCCCAGTTCTATGACTCCCGTTAAAACAAAGCTTCAGGTGATGAATGATGGATGAGGTGGTGGCAAAGGAGAAAGAGCAGGAGGAACAGGGACCATTCACATCAATATCAGGCCAGCCAACCACACATGTCTTGTAGGATATGTTTCCATACCAAAAGGAGCGGTTCAGCTACACAGTTATAAGGCATACAGTGAATGCAATGCCTACCAAAAATTTCCAGGCACTCCAATACCCCTTGGAAGTGACATGGAGGTCAGAGGGCCTTAACTAAACCGTTTTTTCCATTTATAGCAACTGGGTCTCCTGTACACTGTTGGCCTAAGCAGGGAATGGAAGGCTTTCCAAAAATTATTAGGCACTGCAATGCCCCTTGAAACAGACGTGGATTACAGCGTATTAAAAACCTTCTACCCATTATTGGGGAGTGGGTCTCCCTTAGTGTTCGCCTATGCATTGAAAAGCAAAAGCTGACAAAAATTAGGAGGAAATGCAATGCCCGTTGCAAAAGTCGTAGAGGTTAGAGGTAATTAAAAACAACATGTCAATGCCCCTTGGAAGAGCTGTGGAGTTCAGAGTGGTTTAACAAGACAGTTTTAATGCCCCTTGGAAGAGATGTGGAGGTCACAGTAGCTTAACAAGATGGTTTTAATGCCCCTTGGAAGAGATGTGGAGTTCAGAGTGGTTTAACAAGACAGTTTTAATGCCCCTTGGAAGAGTGGTGGAGGTTACAGTGGAATAAAAAGACAATATCAATGCCCCGTGGAAGAGACGTGGAGGTCACAGTAGCTTAACAAGATGGTTTTAATGCCCCTTGGAAGAGTGGTGGAGGTCGCAGTGGAATAAAAAGACAATATCAATGCTCCTTGGAAGAGTGGTGGAGGTTACAGTGGAATAAAAAGACAATATCAACGCCCTGTGGAAGAGACGTGGAGGTCACAGTAGCTTAACAAGACGCTTTTAATGCCCCTTGTAAGAGTGGTGGAGGTCGCAGTGGAATAAAAAGACAATATTAACGACCCTTGGAAGCGACTTGGAGGTCACAGTAGCTTAACAAGACGATTTTAATTCCCCTTACAAGAGCCATGCAGTACAGCATATTAAAAACATTATTCCCATTATTGGAGAGTGGGTCTCCCATAGTCTTTGCCTATGCCTTCCAAGCAAAAGCTGCCAAAAATTAGGAAGGGGGAACTTGCAATGTCCCTTACAAGAGCCATGCAGTACAGCATATTAAAAACATTATTCCCATTATTGGGGAGTGGGTCTCCCATAGTCTTTGCCTATGCCTTCCAAGCAAAAGCTGCCAAAAATTAGGACAGAGGAACTTGCAATGCTGGCAACATGGACCACGGTCACCCTGGTGGTATAGTGGTCGTGGAGGCTGAGGATAAGGAGAAGAGCAAAAAACAGCCGAAATGAGGAAGCGTATACCCATGTGTGGGTGTGAAGCGATGCATGGGAATACACCTCCCGAAATAACACAGTGGATTTGACTTTATGTTACTCTGCTGTCATTTGGTGGTGATGAGAAGTCTGGCCCAATCCAGCCCTTGTTCATTTTGATAAGGGTCAGCTTGTCAGCATTGTCAGTTGACAGGCGAGTGCGCTTATCAGTTATAATTCCCCCAGCGGCACTAAAAACACGCTCCGATAACACGCTAGCGGCAGGGCAGGCCAGGACCTCCAAGGCATACAGAGTGAGTTCATTCCAAGTGTCCAGTTTGGATACCCAATAATTAAAAGGCACAGAGGATTCACGGAGGACGCTGGTACTCCCTCACCATCTTTTGAAACTTTCTACTCCTTGTGAGACTACCCTGCGCCTCAGGGCCTGTAAGCTGGGCAGGTCTCAGAAAACTGTCCTAGAACATTGACAGTGTTCCCCTGCCTCTGCTGGATTGGAGTTTCGTCTCTCTCGCCTGTATGCCTTAGTTGGGCAGTGAACTGTGACCTCTGCCGCTACCGTGTTCAGATGGGAATTTTTTTAATAGTTCTGCAGCAAGGGCCTTCTGGTACTGCCCCATTTTTGTAGACCTCTCCAACTCAGGAATAAGAGAGTGAAAGTTCTCCTTGTAGAGGGGGTCTAAAAGTGTCATCAACTAGAAATGACTGTCACCCAACATTTTGACAATGCGAGGGTCACGGTTAAGGCAGCGTAACATAAAGTCAGCCATGGGTGCCAGACTGGTAACGGGCAAGACTTCCGTGTCCTCACCAAGATGATGACTGATAGTGTTGAGCGATCACTAAAATGCTCGGGTGCTCGAAGCTCGGGCCGAGCTTACCGTGATACTCGGGTGCTCGACCCGAGCAACGAGCCCAATGTTAGTCTATGAGAGACCCGAGCATTTTTGCGGCAGCACCCCCGGCAGTCTGTAGAAAGCCTAAAAAGTGCCCAAAACGATAGTGACAGTGCTCAAAAGACATGGGGGCAGCATGGGGATCGCCCCTGGAAGTATTTCTGACCCCCAGGTCACTGCTGTCAACAACGTTGTCAGAGGTATTAAGCCACTTTTGCGGGCTCACAATAAAACGTTCAAAAACGAAACTGAAACTGTTTTCCTGTGAAATATGTTAAGGAATTTTCTTTCCAGGGTAAAAACTTGTGTATAAGGTAAAATAAATAACCAAAAACAAAAATACTCCTCCACACCTTGGGCTATGTTCACAAGTAGCATTTTTCATGCGTTTTTGCACTTTTGTATTGCTTTCAACCGTGACAAATGCGTTCACCGGGAAATGTCATTTTAACATTTTACAACCTTATCTGGCCATGTGCTGTGTGACACATGTATACAGTGCTGAAAAGACAACGGATCAGCATGGGGAAGACCCCTGGAAGCATCTCTGACCCCCAGGTCACTGCCTAAAAGTGTGCCCATCAGAAGTGATCCTTGCCGCATCAGAAGATGCAGACTTGCAACTATCCCCGTGCAAGTCCTTGTCCCAGGGCAGTGTTCAATTGTACCTCCCCCATTCCTTGCAATGCAAGCGAAAATATGCAGCCAACCACCCACCCACCCGCAGGCTGCAATACCATACTGCTAGCTTTCACTTGAAATGGGGCCTTTTAGTTTGGAGGAGGCCGAAGCTGGCCACTACCTCATGGCCGCTTCGGCAGCGAGGTATCCATACTCTGTCCCCAGCCGCCCGGCGGCCGGGTGTCCACGCTCTGTCCCCAGCCACCAGGTGGCGGCCAGGTGTCCATACTCGGTCCTCAGCCGCCCTGATTTCTCCTGTCACCTTCCCCCACACTTTTCTTAGCCTGGCCTGCTTTAGGGCAGCATTGGACGAGCCCACCAGAGAACCAGACTCCTCCGGTGGGCCCTGGCTTCTCCATCAGGGGAGTTGAGAGTGCCTAGGTGAGGAGCATGATGATGATGATAGAAGATAGCATCTGCTTTGTTTTCTTGGAATGCAAGCGCATGTATGTAGTAGCGGCTAGGCCTTAGGTGGTCCGCGTTTTGGCGCATATCCTACCTCCTCCGAGGATTGCTGGATGTTTTCCTGCTACTATCCAAGTTCTATGACTTCCATTAAAACAAAGCTTCAGGTGATAAATGATGGATGAGGTAGTGGCAAAGGAGAAAGAGCAGGAGGAACAGGGACCATTCACATCAATATCAGGCCAGTCAACCAGATATGTCTTGTAGGATATGTTTCTGTAACAAAAGGAGCGGTTCGGCTACACAGTTATAGGGCATACAGTGAGTGCAATGCCTACCAAAAATTTCGAGCCACTCCAATGCCCCTTGGAAATGACATGGAGGTCAGAGGGCATTAACTAAACTTTTTTTTCCATTTATAGCAACTGGGTCTCCCGTGGACTGTTGGCCTAAGCAGTGAATGGAAGGCTTTCCAAAAATAATGAGGGACTGCAAAGCCCCTTACAAGAGCCATGTGTGGCACCCCAGGGGTCTGGTCACCACAGTAATAGAGATATTACGTCGGAGAGCAAGAGGGAGGTTTCCTGGTCAGGATCCCTTAAACATGCAACATCTTCCTGCCCCAGTCCTGGGAGGGGAGAATTCTGCCCTTATAAACTGGATCTGGGGCGGGGTTGTGTGAGTCAGAGAACAGTCAGAGTCAGAGTGAGAGCAAGGGAAAGTAACAGCAAGGAGCTCTGTAGGAGCTAGGAGCTAAAGACCAGGGGCTGGAAGCTGAGCAGAGCTCGCCCTGGCAAAAGACAATAGGAACCGGACACAGGAGTCCGAAGCTGTGAGGACTTATATATCCAGCAGCAGAAACCAGCCGGCAGGGGATTTCAGGTCCTCTGGCCATAGAAGCCCGGAGGCTCAGTCACAAGCAAGGGACCAGCACCGCCATCGTGGAGCGGAGGCTAACAGAAGGACCCAAGTCACCAGCCATACGGGTGAGCACTACACGGTACACTCAGGGACGTGGGCTATTTCTACCCGCTTACAGCAAGGTAGCCAGGAAGAGTGCAGACAGACTGGGAGGCCTACAACTCCACCTGGCCAGGGGAACTCCTGCTTGCTGACAGACTGACCAGGCCTCTTATGCTAGCCAGTACTCCCGGGAGAGTCTACCTTATAATCATCAGTAAAGACCCTGAACTGCACTGCAAAGACTCTGAGTCGTTCCTGCTGCGCTCGTGCACCATCACCCCCATCATCCACACTCACTGCCCTGAGGCTATACTCCTCCCGAGGGGAGTTATCCCATTCTATGCTGCGCACACAACACCAGCCTCAGCGGTCTGCCTCGCAGCGGTGGTACTCCCTGACCGCAATCCACGGGTGGCGCAGTCGGACAATTAACCTCAAAACCTAAGAAAGACTGCCACTGGTTTGACCAGCCTGAGCCACGGGACCGGGTCACCGCCACAGAGACTACAGACCCCAGAGACCCGGCACCGGGTATCCCACACACGTGTACACACGGCCCAGGGGGCGCGTCACATGCAGTACAGCATATTACAAACATAAGTCCCATTATTGGGGAGTGGGTGTCCCATAGTATTTGCTTATGCCTTGCAAGCAAAAGCTGCCAAAAATTAGGACGGAGCAACTTGCAATGCCCCTTACAAGAGCCATGCAGTACAGCATATTACAAACATAAGTCCCATTATTGGGGAATGGGTCTCCCATAGTATTTGCTTATGCTTTCCCAGCAAAAGCTGCCAAAAATTAGGACTGAGCAACTTGCAATGACCCTTACAAGAGCCATGCAGTACAGCATATTACAAACATAAGTCCCATTATTGGGGAGAGGGTGTCCCATAGTATTTGCTTATGCCTTGCAAGCAAAAGCTGCCAAAAATTAGGACGGAGCAACTTGCAATGCCCCTTACAAGAGCCATGCAGTACAGCATATTACAAACATAAGTCCCATTATTGGGGAGTGGGTGTCCCATGGTATTTGCTTATGATTTCCCAGCAAAAGCTGCCAATAATTAGGACGGAGCAACTTGCAATGCCCCTTACAAGAGCCATGCAGTACAGCATATTACAAACATAAGTCCCATTATTGGGGAGTGGGTCTCCCATAGTATTTGCTTATGCTTTCCCAGCAAAAGCTGCCAAAAATTAGGACGGAGCAACTTTCAATGCCCCTTACAAGAGCCTTGCAGTACAGCATATTACAAACATAAGTCCCATTATTGGGGAGTGGGTGTCCCATGGTATTTGCTTATGCTTTCCCAGCAAAAGCTGCCAAAAATTAGGACGGAGGAACTTGCAATGCTGGCACCCTGGTGGTATAGTGGTGGTGGAGGCTGAGGATAAGGAGAAGAAGATTAAACAGCCGAAATGATTAAGCGTATACCCATGTGTGGGTGTGAAGCGGTGCATGTGAATACACCTCCCGAAATAACACAGTGGATTTGACTTTATGTTACTCTGCTGTCATTTGGTGGTGATGAGAAGTCTGGCCCAATCAAGCCCTTGTTCATTTTGATAAGGGTCAGCTTGTCAGTATTGTCAGTTGACAGGCGAGTGCGCTTATCAGTTATAATTCCCCCAGCGGCACTAAAAACACGCTCTGATAGCACGCTAGCGGCAGGGCAGGCCAGGACCTCCAAGGCGTACAGAGCGAGTTCATTCCAAGTGTCCAGCTTGGATACCCAATAATTAAAAGGCACAGAGGAATCACGGAGGACGCTTGTACGATCGGCAAGGTACTCCCTCACCATCTTTTGAAACTTTCCACTCCTTGTGAGAGTACCCCGCGCCTCAGGGCCTGTAAGCTGGGCGGGTGTCAGAAAACTGTCCCAGAACGTTGACTGTGTTCCCCTGCCTCTGCTGGATTGGAGTTGCATCTCTCTCGCCTGTACGCCTTGGTTGGGCAACGAACTGTGACCTCTGCCGCTAGCATGTTCAGATGGGAATTTTTTTAAGAGTTCTGCAGCAAGGGCCTTCTGGTATTGCCCCATTTTTGTAGACCTCTCCACCTCAGGAATAACCGTGACGCGAGGGTCACGGTTAAGGCAGCGTAACATAAAGTCAGCCATGCGTGCCAGACTGGTAACGGGCAAGATTTCCGTGTCCTCACCAAGATGACGACTGACCATGCTCTCCTCCTCCTCCTCTTCCTCCTCCCCCCTGTCCTCAGGCCACCCACGCTGAACCGACGGTATGACACTTGTACAGGTACTACCGTCTACAACGCATGATAGCAGCTCCTGTTCTTCCTCCTCCTCCTCCTCCTCCTCCTCCTCTCCCTCATTGTCCCCCAATGCACGTTGGGATGAGATGAGGCTGGGCTGTGTGTAATCGCCCGCTACGGCTTCTTGATCCATCTCATCATACTCTGGCTACAATGCCTCCTCTTTAATTCTCTGCAGAGAGCGTTGCAAAAGACAGACAAGTGGGATGCTGACACTATCTTGGTGGCCTCCTCAAAGTTTGTCAGGATGGTACATATGTCAGACATCCAGGTCCACTCCTGAGGTCTTATGTGTGGAGTCTGACCTGAATATCGACGGCCTTGTTGCAGCTGGTTCTCCACAACTGCTCTCTTCTGCTCACAAATCCTTTGCAACATGTGGAGGGTAGAGTTCCAACGTGTGGGGACATCACACACCAGTCGGTGTGCCGGAAGCTGCAAACGCTGCTGCAACACAGCAAGGGCGGCGGAAGCTGTAGCCGACTTGCGAAAATGAGCTGACAGGCGGCGTACTTTCACGAGCAGATCTGGCAACTCGGGGTACGAGTTAAGAAACCGCTGAACCACGAGGTTAAGCACATGAGCCAGGCATGGTACGTGTGTGATCTCACCTCGCCTCAGAGCCGCCACCAGGTTACGGCCATTGTCACACACGACCATGCCGGGATGTAGGTTCAGTGGTCTCAGCCACAGATCTGCCTGCTCTTTCACAGCTGTCCACAACACACAAGCAGTGTGAGGTTTATCACCTAAGCTTATGAGTTTCAGCACAGCCTGTTGCCGCTTGGCAGAGGCAGTACTGCAATGCTTCCAGCTTGTAACTGATGTGGTGATATCTGAGATGGAGGCTGAACATGAGGAGGAGGAGGAGGAGGAGGATGCGCAGGAGCTGTACACTGTGGGGGCAACTCTGACTGACATAGGGCCCGCAATCCTCGGTGTGGGGAGGATGTGTTCCGTCCCAAGGTCCGACTGGGTCCCGGCTTCCACTATGTTTACCCAGTGTGCCGTCAGAGAGATGTACCGTCCCTGGCCACAAGCACTTGTCCACATGTCCGTTGTCAGGTGGACTCTCCCAGTAACTGCGTTGTTGAGGGCACGGCAGATGCTTTGGGACACGTGCTTGTGTAGTGCGGGGACGGCACACCGGACAAAATAGTGTCGGCTGGGGACCGAGTACCGAGGGACGGCCACCGCCATAAGATTGCGGAAGGATTCCGTCTCCACCAGCCTAAAAGGCAGCATTTCCAATGCAAGCAGTTGTGAAATGTGCGAATTTAGGACTGTGGCCTGTGGGGCGTTAGCTGCGAATTTCCGCTTTCGTTCAAAGGTCTGGGATATGGACAATTGAACGCTGCGGTGGGACGTGGACGTGGACGTTGATGCTGTTTCTTGAGAAACTGCCATAACAAGTGAAGACTGAGAGGAGGGGGCATCTTTACATGCAGTATGGATAGGGGATTGCCTTGCACACACAACAGGGGGTTCTATTGCATGCACAACAGTGGAAGAAGCAGTGGTGACACCCGCTGACACTGCTCGTGGACCCTGGGTTTGCACCACAAAGTCGGGTGCTTTGCTGCCATGTGCCTGATCATGCTGGTGGTGGTCAGGCTGGTAGTTTTGTCACCCCTGCTGATGCTGGCATGGCAGGTGGAACATATGGCCATTTTGGGGTTATCAGCAGAGTCTTTAAAAAAATTCCAGACTCTGGAAGACCTACCGCTTGTACTGGCAACGTCCCTCGTGTTGGTGTTACGGGGAACGGTTGCCTGCCTTCTGTCTGCGGCCACCACACTGCTTCTTCCTGCCTGTTGGGGTACTCTGCCTCCCTCCCCCTGTGTGCTGCTGGCCTCACTCTGCATGTCCTCCTTCCACGTTGGGTCAGTTACTAGATCATCCACCACCTCCTCCTCTTCCACTTGCGCACCACGATCCTCCTCCTCACTTCCTGGCAATTGTGTCTCGTCATCGTCCACCTCTTGTGACAGATTGCCAACATCGACTTCCTGTGGCCTGTGGCTGTTCAAATATTTGGGCATCGCAACATGGGATCTCCTCTTCCACCACTTCAAGCGTATCAGGCGAGGGGCCCAAATATGGAAATGGACCAGTGAACAGCTCTTCAGAGTGTCCAAGTGTGGGATCACTTGCTGTCTGACGACACTCGGCATGGTGGGAGGAAGGAGCATCAGGGTGAGGAGGAGTATGCGGTCGAGACTCACGGCTACTAAGAGTTGACCGTGTGGAAGACAGACCGGAGGTGGTGGTGCCCAGGTAACTGGAAGTATTATCTGCTATCCAATTAATAACCTGTTCACACTGATCAGTTCTCAATACTGGTGTTGTTCTGTGCTTCCCTAGTAATTCGGTCAAGAAGTGAGAGCGAGAAGATGTGGCTGTTGGTTGTGGCACATTTTCACCTTGGCCACGGCCCCGTCCTCTGCACGAACCATCACCAGAATGTCCACTTCCACGTCCCTTGCCACGCGCCTTGCCCATTGTAAATGAAGTAAAATAGCTTACACTTGCACTATCAATGGAAAATGGGTAATAAAGAGAAGATTAGAACCGTGGAAGAGGAAAACCACAGTTATTGTTTACTGGGGTATACCACACTTTTTAAATAGAGATATTTGCGGCTGAACAGTGAGCGACACACTCAAACTGCTTTTTTTTTAGATACCAAAGGCCCAAAACTGGATAGTACAGCGATTTGACCTGTGGAACTGCGAAACCACACTGGGATGTCGGGCCTACACAAGACTATTTTCAACAGATATATTTTTGTGTCACAACAGTCAGGAGACACTACTGTTTTTCTTTACGGAAAAAACTACCAAAACCTGAATAATAGAGATTTTTTTACCGTGGAACAGCAAAACCACAGTTATAATTTACTGGTGTATACCAGGCTTTTTAAAATATATATATATTTGCGGCTGAACAGTGAGCGACACACTCAAACTGTTTTTTTTAGATACAAATGGCCCAAAAGTGGATAATACAGAGGTTTGTACCGTGGAACTGCAAAACCACACTTGTATTTCTCGGGCCTACACCAGACTATTTTCAACAGATATATTTGTGTCTGAAAAATCAGGGAGGCACTATTTTTATTTTTTTTACAGCAAAAAATGCAAAAAGCAGGATAATAGAGATTTTTTACCGTGGAACAGCAAAAGCACACTTCTGTCTCTCTGGCCTACACCAGACTATTTTCAACAGATATATTTGTGTCTGAAAAATTAGGGAGACACTATTATTATTTTTATACAGCAAAAGATGCCAAAAACAGGATAATAGAGATGTTTTACCGTGGAACATCAAAACCACAGTAATAATTTACTGGTGTATATCAGGCTTTTTAAAATATATATATATTTGCGGCTGAACAGTGAGCGACACACTCAAACTGTTTTTTTTAGATACAAATGGCCCAAAAGTGGATAATACAGAGGTTTGTACCGTGGAACTGCAAAACCACACTTGTATTTCTCGGGCCTACACCAGACTATTTTCAACAGATATATTTGTGTCTGAAAAATCAGGGAGACACTATTTTTTTTTTTTTTTTTTACAGCAAAAAGCAGGATAATAGAGATTTTTTACCGTGGAACAGCAAAAGCACACTTCTGTCTCTCTGGCCTACACCAGACTATTTTCAACAGATATATTTGTGTCTGAAAAATCAGGGAGACACTATTATTATTTTTATACAGCAAAAAATGCCAAAAACAGGATAATAGAGATGTTTTACCGTGGAACATCAAAACCACAGTAATAATTTACTGGTGTATACCAGGCTTTTTAAAATATATATATTTGCGGCTGAACAGTGAGCTACACACTCAAACTGTTTTTTTTAGATACAAATGGCTCATAGAACTGCAAAACCACACTTCTATTTCTCTGGCCTACACCAGACTATTTTCAACAGATATATTTGTGTCTGAAAAATCAGAGGCACGCTTTTTTTTTTTGTGGGGGGGGGGGCACCGAAAGGTTAATAAGATGGGTATTTGTGCATTGTGAAGGAGAAAAAAAAAAGAGGATTTAGATAAAAAAAAAGTATTTTTCCTGGCCCCCGGGACTTGGAGCTAAGTCCAGCAATTTCAGCAACAGGAGCAGCACACAGGACTGTAATGCAGCGTTTGCTGGTATAACCACTGCGTCTCCTATACAGCCTGCCTGCCTGCCTGCCTGATATACCTGGGATGGATATTAGTCCTGAGAAGGACTGTTTGTTTGATCTGGCGGCCTTTACAGACCCTACACTAACTATTTTGCAGGATATATCTCTCCCTAAATCAGCAGCGCTGTCCCTACACTGTCTGATCCGGAGCGACTGTGTCCAAGATGGCGGCGCCCGGTTTTAAATACTCGAGGTGACGCTGTGCGGCCAGCCAATCACTGTAATGCCCACAAACAACATGGCTGCGGCATTACAGTGACTGGCTGGCAATCCCTGCATGTTCATTGGCTCTGTAAAGAGCGCCAAACATGCAGGGCGGAGACCCGAGCTCCCGCCCGAGTAACCCGGAAATGCTCGGTGCTCGCCGAACATCCCGAGTAGCGTGATGCTCGGGCGAGTACCGAGCAGTGTCGAGCATGTTCGCTCAACACTAGTAACCACTCTTTGTTTCCTATCACTGAGCCAGTTCTTAACCCACTTACATATATTTTCCCCTATCCCCATTGTTCTCATTTTATGTTTCAACCTTTTGTGTGGAACCGTATCAAAAGCTTTTGAAAAGTCCATATACACAACATCCACTGCATTTCCTTGGTCCAGTCCGGAACTTGCCTCCTCATAAAAGATGATCAGATTAGTTTGACAGGAACGGTTTCTCGTAAACCCATGTTGATATTGGGTCATGAGGTTATTCTTCTTCAGATACTCTAGTATAGCATCTCTTAGAAAACCCTCCAGGATTTTACCCACAGTAGAGGTTAAGCTTACTGGCCTATAATTTCCAAGTTCAATTTTTGTCCCTTTTTTGAATATTGGCACCACATTTGCTATACGCCAGTCCTGTGGTACAGACCCTGTTATTATGGAATCTTTAAAGATTAAAATTAATGGTCTATCTATGACGTTACTTAATTCCTGCAGTACTCGCGGGTGTATCCCATCCGGGCCCGGGGATTTGTCAACTTTAGTGGTTTTTAGACTCCGCCGTACTTCCTGGAGGGTTAAGCAAATGACATTTAATGGAGAATTTTTGTTATCTCTGATCATGTTTTCTGTCATGCGATTTTGTTGTGTAAATACTGTTGAAAAAAAATCATTTAGCATATTGGCTTTTTCCTCATCCTCATCCACCATTTCACCCATACTATTTTTAAGGGGGCCAACACTATAATTTTTTAGTTTCTTACTATTTATGTAGTTAAAGAATATTTTGGGATTATTTTTACTTTCTCTGGCAATAAGTCTCTCTGTCTCAATCTTTGCTGCCTTGATTTGGTTTTTACAGAATTTATTTAATTTTCTGTATTTATTTAATGCTTCATCACTACCTACTTTCTTTAGTTCTCTAAATGCTTTCTTTTTGTCACTTATTGCGCCCCTTACAGCTCTATTTAGCCATAGTGGTTTCCTCCTATTTCTAGCATGTATATATTGTGCACAGGTCCTATTCAGGATGCTAATAAATGTCTCCCATTTTCTTTGTGTAGTTTTATGTCTCAGGATGTCGTCCCAGTTTATTGCACTAAGATCATCTGTCAAATTTGCCTTCCCGAAGTTTAGAGTCCTTGTAACTCCTCTACTACACATCTTATTAAAGGATACATGAAAACGTATTATTTTGTGATCACTATTATCCAAGTGACCCCCAACTCATATATTTGATCTGCGGTCTTGCTTGTTTGCTAATATTAGGTCTAGCAGTGCCCCCCTTCTTGTTGGGTCCTGAACCAGTTGTGAAAGGTAATTGTCTCTCATAGTTGTCAAAAACCTATTACCTTTGCTGGAATTACAGGTTTCTGTTCCCCAATGTATTTCAGGGTAGTTAAAGTCCCCCATAATAATGACTTCTCCTTGAGTCCCTACTTCATCTATTTGCTTTATGAGGATATTCTCCGCTACTTCCATTATTTTTGGAGACTTATAACAAACCCCTATCAGTAATTTATTATTTTTCCCCCTCCCCTTATCTCCACCCACAGGGACTCTATATTTTCATTGGATTCACATATATTCTCACGCAAGATGGGTTTTAAGGATGATTTTACATATAAACACCCCCCCCTTGCTTGTTTGTACGGTCATTTCAACAGACTATAGCCCTGTAAATTAACTGCCCAGTCATGGCTCTCGTCCAGCCATGTCTCAGATATCCCCACCATGTCATAATTATTTTCCAACAAAATTAATTCTAATTCCTCCTTTTTGTTGGTGAGGCTTCTGGCATTAGTGTACATGCATTTTATGTATCTCTCTGTACCTCTATTCCTTCTTACTATATTGACTGTTCTAACCCCACCCCTATTTTCTTTATTTGTGCCCAGGTCACTATCTGCACTATCTTCCCCACCTATAAAATGAATACCCTCCCCCCAATCCCTAGTTTAAACACTCCTCCAACCTTCTAGCCATTTTCTCCCCCAGCACAGCTGCACCCTCCCCATTGAGGTGCAGCCTGTTCCTAGCGTAGAACCTGTAGCCAACTGAGAAGTCGGCCCAGTTCCTGAGCCACTTATTTATCTCCCTAATCTCCCATTGCCTCTCTGGCATTGCACGTGGTACAGGCAGTATTTCAGAGAATACCACCTTGGAGGTCCTTGCTTTAAGCTTGCTGCCTAATTCCCTGAAGTCATCTTTAAGGACCTTCCACCTACCTCTAACTTTGTCTTTTGTGCCAATGTGCACCATGACCACTGGGTCCTCACCAGCCCCTCCCAGTAATCTGTCAACCCGATCAGCGATGTGCCGGACTCGAGCGCCAGGTAGGCAGCACACTGTTCCATGATCCCTGTCTTTGTGACAGATTGCCCTATCTGTTCCGCTAATAATTGAGTCCCCCACTACCAGCACATACCTGGCCTGCCCTGCTCTCCTATTTCCCCCCTTACTGGAACTGACACTCCTCTGGCTTTCAGAGGACATGTCTTGCTGCAGCAGTGCTACCCCTGTACTGCCCCCCCCTCATCTGCCAACTTTGCAAACTTATTGGGGTGTGCCAGATCAGGACTAGCCACCCTGGCACTCTTCCCTCTACCCCCCCCTTCTGTCACCCAGCTAGCTACCTCATTGTCCTGCAGCTCCATACTACCACCCTCCCCCACATCTACCCCAGTGAGCAGCTGCTCAGTGAGCAGCTGACTAATTTCCATATTGTCTATGGATCTCAATGTTGCCAGCTGCTCATTTAGATCCAGTAGCTGGGCTTCCAAACGCACAACGTGCACACATCTCGCACAGCAGTATGCACCCACGACCCGCTGTTCAAGGATTGCATACATGTGGCAAGATGTACACTGGATAGCATTGTTAATAATAGAGCTCATTTCCTAATGGGAACTGCACTAGGCAGAAATGTTAAGTAAAAAGAAATGTAAAGAATTAATAAAACCCAGGCAGCAATTCAGTCCAAATTCCTCCCTTCCAAACTCCCTGAATCCAAGGTCAATGTATCACAAGTCACACACTTACTTTCGTTCGCACTTACGCTCCGTTCACACTCGCTAAGAAAGAAGATTTAAAGAGTTTTTTTTTTTTTTTTTCCTTTAGCAGCAATCCAACCTACAGTTCAATGCACTTCCAAAGTTATTGTGGCCCAGCTCTATGTGCCGTTAAATTGTTATTGGGGTTTTTCCTAAATTTTGTCAGCCGTTGGACTCATTGCATACCCTATAACTTAATAGCAGACCCTCTCCTTTCTAATGGCAACATGTCATTACTGTGTCCCAGCTCTATGTGTCTTTAAATTGTTAGTGGGGTTTTTCCCAAATTTTGGAAGCCCTTGCAGTCACAGCATGGGCATTACCACTATAGGAGACCCGCTCTTTTATAATGGGAACATGTCGTTACTGTGGCCCAGCTCTATGTGTCTTTAAATTGTTAGTAAGGTTTTTCCTAAATTTTGGCAGCCGTTGGACTCATTGCATACCCTATAGCTGAATAGCAGACCCTCTCCTTTCTAATGAGAATATGTCGTACTTGTTACTGTGGTCCAGCACTATGTGTCTTTAAATTGTTAGTGGGGTTTTTCCTAAATTTTGGCAGCCGTTGGACTCACTGCATACCCTATAACTGTATAGCAGACTCTTTCCTTTCTAATGGGAATATATCGTTACTGTGGCCCATCTCTATGTGTCTTTAAATTGTTAGTGAGGCTTTTCCCAAATTTTGGCAGCCCTTGCAGTCACAGCATGGGCATTACCACTATAGGAGACCCACTCCTTTATAATGGGAATATTTCTTTTACTGAGCCCCTCTTCTATGTCTCTTCAAAGGGGTATTGGGTTGCATCCAAATTTTTGGCAGCCCTTGCAGTCACTGCATATGCAATAACAGTATAGGAGACCCACTAGTTAATAATGGGAACAACAAAGCTGAGTCGGCTGATGGCTCTCTAACAATAGCGAGGACCGACTGGTGACCCTTTAAGAATAGTAAGGGCCGCCTATAAAAATAGGCTTTGTGACTTTCAGAGTCCCTCCATCATAAATGAAACAGGATGTGTCTGATGATGTGTCACACACCACATGGCCAGATAAGTTTGTAAAATGTTAAAAATGACATTTCCTGGTGAATGCATTTGTCTTGGTTGAAAGCAATGCAAAAGTGCAAAAACGCATCAAAAACGATACGTGTGAACATAGCCCAAGGTGTGGAGGAGCATTTTTGTTTTTGTATATTTATTTTGCCTTTTATACAAGTCATTACCCTGGAAAGGATGTTCCTTAACATATTTCCCAGGAGAATCCATTTTGGTTTCGCTTTTGTATGTTTTATTGTGAGTCCATAAAAGTGGCGTAATACCTCTGACAACATTGTTGACAGCATTGACATGGGAGCTTGAAATGCTTCCAGGGGTCTTCCCCATACTGTTCCTATGTCATTTGAGCACTGTTCCCATCGATTTGGGCAATTTTTAGGCCCTCTGCAGACCGCCAGGGGGAGCCGCCAGAAAAATGCTCGAGTTTCCCATAGACTTACATTGGGCTCGTTACTCGGACCGAGCACTTGAGCATTCCAATTTGCTCGACTCGAAAACGAGTACCCGAGCATTTTAGTGCTCGTTCATCACTACTGCTAACATCTGATCATGGGAAGATGAGAGAGGAGAACATGGTCTTGTTTTAATAAATGGGAGCTGGGATATATGTCTATAGGTATTTAGGTCATGTTGGATTTTTATAATTATAAAAATATGTATTGTAGAACAGATTGAAGAAAATAATTGTTTTGTGTGTATAGAACTTAATCACATGAAATTCTGTATGTGTTCTGCTTTAAAAAATATCTACTCTATATCTTCAACCTTCATCATTATTGCCTGCCCAATTATTTTTTATTTCAGGTAGTTAGTGGGTTAGGCCCTTTTTGGCTAAATTATTGCAGTACGATGTCTGATTCGGTCCCTACTGGTTCAATTAGAAATGACAAACTGGTGTTCAAGGATTAAACGATCACTTGCACTGGGCAACACGTTCCTACTCAGTCTGCTATGAGGATATTTCATAACATCCATCTCTGCTTCCATTAATTATTCTCACTTTCTGTTTTTCAAGCAATGAGAAATAATAATTTCCCAATAGAACACTAAGCTTTTTTTTCATTCTTATTAAAGACTCGACATTAAATTATCCCAGCCGCTGCATAACAACCTACAAAAGCTGATATATCTCTTGCTTGGATGCTGCCAAACTGCTATGAAAGCGATTCTTCTTAGCTTTTGTCAGAAAGCTTTATAACATGAAGGTGAAAAGGAGATATGAAATTCCCATGCCAAAGATGCATAATAAATAGTTGTCAAACCCACAGTTCATTTTCTGGGCCACCTTAACCCACTCCGCGAGCCAACCTTTCCCGTAATGTACCTAGATTGATTGACATTAATTGAGCATGCTGGCTGTGAGTATAAATATATTCTAATCAGTTTCCTTAATTTTATTGCTGCATGGAACATCTGGATGCAAATTACTATATTCACTTAATCAAACTTATAAATGTTTTCATATGGGGAACGTGCCCTGTCTCTAAAATAGCTTGCAACATGTGGGGGCACAAAGTGAAAAATAGTTTCAAAAGTCCATGTAGGAAAAATGAGATAATGATCTGCCAACAGATTTCTATCAGGTATTTTATAAAAAAAATAAATAAATTTGTTTTTGATGGTAAATTTTTAAGAAATTTGACCAGAGATGACCAAAAGTTTAAGATAGTAACTAGTGTTGAGCGAGCACTAAAATGCTCGGGTGCTCGAAGCTCGGGCCGAGCTCACCATGATACTCGGGTGCTCGACCCGAGCAACAAGCCCAATGTTAGTCTATGGGAGACCCGAGCATTTTTGCGGCAGCACCCCCGGCAGTCTGTAGAAAGCCTAAAAAGTGCCCAAGACGATAGTGACAGTGCTCAAATGACATAGGGACAGCATGGGGATCGCCCCAGGAAGCATTTCTGACCCCCAGGTCACTGCTGTCAACAACGTGGTCAGAGGTATTAAGCCACTTTTACGGGCTCACAATAAAACATTCAAAAACGAAACTGAAACGGTTTTCCTGTGAAATATGTTAAGGAACATCCTTTCCAGGGTAAAGACTTGTGTATAAGGTAAAATAAATAACCAAAAACAAAAATACTCCTCCACACCTTGGGCTATGTTCACAAGTAGCATTTTTTATGCGTTTTTGCACTTTTGTATTGCTTTCAACAGTGACAAATGCATTCACCGGGAAATGTCATTTTTACATTTTACAACCTTATCTGGCCATGTGCTGTGTGACACATGCATACAGTGCTGAAAAGACATGGGAACAGCATGGGGAAGACCCCTGGAAGCATCTCTGACACCCAGGTCACTGCCTAAAAGTGTGCCCATCAGAAGTGATCCTTGTCGCATCAGAAGATGCAGACTTGCAACTATCCCCATGCAAGTCCTTGTCCCAGGGCAGTGTTCAATTGTGCCTACCCCATTCCTTGCAATGCAAGCGCAAGTATGCAGCCTGCCACCCACCCACCCCCAGGCTGCAATACCATACTGCTTGCTTGCTTGCACTTGAAATTGGGCCTTTTAGGCATGTGGAGGCGGAATCTGGTCACCACATCATGGCTGCGCCGGAGGCCTGGTATACATACTCAGTCCCCAGCCGCCCGGCGGCCGTGTGTCCATAAACGGTCCCCAGCCTCCCCTACTTGAAGGACAGCCTAACCACAAACACGTGGACAAGTGAATGTGGCCAGGGATGGTCCATCTGACTGACGCCTTCACACTGGGTTAATATTGTGGAAGCCGGGACACATTTGGACACTGGGATGCAACACGTCCTCCAGACATAGAGGATTGTGGGTCCTGGGTCAATCATGCTTCAACACAAAGTTCAGAAGGTAGACAGCAGCAGTGGTAGGCCTCCTACACAACGAGTAAATTATTCATGATCATAAGGCCATCCATCTCCTTAGTTTTCTGTTACTGGGAATGCAAGTGCATGTATGTAGTAGCGGCTAGGCCTAAGGTGGTCAGCGTTTTGGCGAATATACTACCTCCTCCGAGGATTGCTGGATGTTTTCCTGCTACTATCCCAGTTCTATGACTCCTGTTAAAACAAAGCTTCACGTGATGAATGATGGATGAGGTGGTGGCAAAGGAGAAAGAGCAGTTGGAACAGGGACCATTCACATCAATATCAGGCCAGTCAACCACACATGTCTTGTAGGATATGTTTCTGTACCAAAAGGAGCGGTTCGGCTACACAGTTATAGGGCATACAGTGAGTGCAATGCCTACCAAAAATTTCCAGGCACTCCAATGCCCCTTGGAAGTGACATGGAGGTCAGAGGGCCTTAACTAAACTGTTTTTTCCATTTATAGCAACTGAGTCTCCTGTACACTGTTGGCCTAAGCAGTGAATGGAAGGCTTTCCAAAAATTATGAGGAACTGCAATGCCCCTTGAAACAGACGTGGATTACAGCGTACTAAAAACCTTCTACCCATTATTGGGGAGTGGGTCTCCCTTAGTTTTCACCTATGCATTGAAAAGCAAAAGCTGACTAAAATTAGGAGGAAATGCAATGCCCCTTTGAAGAGTCGTGGAGATTAGAGGTAATTAAAAACAACATTTCAATGCCACCTTGGAAGAGCTGTGGAGTTCAGAGTGGTTTAACAAGACGGTTTTAAAGCCCCTTGGAAGAGACGTGGAGGTCACAGTAGCTTAACAAGATGGTTTTAATGCCCCTTGGAAGAGACGTGGAGGTCACAGTAGCTTAACAAGACGGTTTTAATGCCCCTTGGAAGAGCTGTGGAGTTCAGAGTATTTTAACAAGACGGTTTTAAAGCCCCTTGGAAGAGATGTGGAAGTCACAGTAGCTTAACAAGATGGTTTTAATGCCCCTTGGAAGAGACGTGGAGGTCACAGTAGCTTAACAAGACAGTTTTAATGCCCCTTGGAAGAGTGGTGGAGGTCGCAGTGGAATAAAAAGACAATATCAATGCCCCTTGGAAGAGTGGTTGAGGTCCCAGTGGAATAAAAAGACAGTATCAATGCCCCTTGCAAGAGACGTGGAGGTCACAGTAGCTTAACAAGATGGTTTTAATGCCCCTTGGAAGAGCTGCGGAGTTCAGAGTGGTTTAACAAGACGGTTCTAATGCCCCTTGGAAGAGTGGTGGAGGTCACAGTAGCTTAACAAGACGGTTTTAATGCCCTTTGGAAGAGATGTGGCGGTCACAGTAGCTTATCAAGACAGTTTTAATGCCCCTTGGAAGAGTGGTGGAGGTCGCAGTAGAATAAAAAGACAATATCAATGCCTCTTGGAAGAGATGTGGAGGTCACAGTAGCTTAAAAAGATGGTTTTAATGCCCCTTGGAAAGAGACGTGGTGGTCACAGTAGCTTAACAAGACGGTTTAATGCCCCTTGGAAGAGCTGTGGAGTTCAGAGTGGTTTAACAAGACGGTTTTAATGCCCCTTGGAAGAGTGGTGGAGGTCACAGTAGCTTAACAAGATGGTTTTAATGTCCCTTGGAAGAGACGTGGAGGTCACAGTAGCTTAACAAGACGGTTTTAATGCCCCTTGGAAGAGCTGTGGAGTTCAGAGTGGTTTAACATGACTGTTTAAATGCCCCTTGGAAATGTGGTGGATGTCGCAGTGGAATAAAAAGACAATGTCAATGCCCCTTGGAAGAGTGGTGGAGGTCACAGTAGCTTAACAAGATGGTTTTAATGCCCTTTGGAAGAGATGTGGCGGTCACAGTAGCTTAACAAGACAGTTTTAATGCCCCTTGGAAGAGTGGTGGAGGTCGCAGTAGAATAAAAAGACTATATCAATGCCTCTTGGAAGAGATGTGGAGGTCACAGTAGCTTAAAAAGATGGTTTTAATGCCCCTTGGAAAGAGACGTGGTGGTCACAGGAGCTTAACAAGACGGTTTAATGCCCCTTGGAAGAGCTGTGGAGTTCAGAGTGGTTTAACAAGACGGTTTTAATGCCCCTTGGAAGAGTGGTGGAGATCACAGTAGCTTAACAAGACGGTTTTAATGCCCCTTGGAAGAGACGTGGAGGTCACAGTAGCTTAACAAGACGGTTTTAATGCCCCTTGGAAGAGCTGTGGAGTTCAGAGTGGTTTAACAAGATGGTTTTAATGCCCCTTGGAAGAGTGGTGGGGGTCGCATTGGAACAAAAAGACAATATCAATGCCCCTTGGAAGAGTGGTGGAGGTGACAGTAGCTTAACAAGACGGTTTTAATGCCCCTTGAAACAGTGGTGGAGGTCGCAGTAGAACAAAAAGACAATATCAATGCCCCTTGGAAGAGACGTGGAGGTCACAGTAGCTTAACAAGACGGTTTTAATGCCCCTTGTAAGAGACGTGGAGGTCACAGTAGCTTAACAAGATGGTTTTAATGCCCCTTGGGAGAGTGGTGGAGGTCGCAGTAGAATAAAAAGATAATATCAATGCCCCTTGGAAGAGACGTGGAGGTCACAGTAGCTTAACAAGATGGTTTAAATGCCCCTTGGAAGAGACCTGGAGGTCACAGTAGCTTAACATTACAGTTTTAATGCCCCTTGGAAGAGTGGTAGAGGTCGCAGTAAATAAAAAAATAATATCAATGCCCCTTGGAAGAGATGTGGAGGTCACAGTAGCTTAACAAGATGGTTTTAATGCCCCTTGGAAGAGTGATGGAGGTCGCAGTAGAATAAAAAGACAATATCAATGCCCCTTGGAAGAGACAGGGTCACAGTAGCTTAACAAGATGGTTTTAATGCCCCTTGGAAGAGACATGGAGGTCACTGTAGCTTAACAAGACGGTTTTAATTCCCCTTGGAAGAGTGGTGGAGGTCGCAATAGAATAAAAAGACAATATCAATGCCCCTTGGAAGAGACGTGGAGGTCACAGTAGCTTAACAAGACGATTTTAATGCCCCTTTCAAGAGCCATGCAGTACAGTATATTAAAAACTTTATTCCCATTATTTGGGAGTGGGTCTCCCATAGTCTTTGCCTATGCCTTCCAAGCAAAAGCTGCCAAAAATTAGGACGGAGGAACTTGCAATGCTTGCAACACGGACCACGGTCACCCTGGTGGTATAGTGGTGGTAGAGGCTGAGGATAAGGAGAAGAGCAAAATACAGCTGAAATGAGGAAGCGTATACCCATGTGTGGGTGTGAAGCGGTGCATGGGAATACACCTCCCGAAATAACACAGTGGATTTGACTTTATGTTACTCTGCTGTCATTTGGTGGTGATGAGAAGTCTGGCCCAATCCAGCCCTTGTTAATTTTGATAAGGGTCAGCTTGTCAGTATTGTCAGTTGACAGGCGAGTGCGCTTATCAGTTTTAATTCCCCCAGCGGCACTAAAAACACGCTCCGATAACACGCTAGCGGCAGGGCTGGCCAGGACCTCCAAGGCACACAGAGCGAGTGCAGCTTGGATACCCAATAATTAAAAGGCACAGAGGAATCACGGAGGACGCTGGTACTTTTCACTCCTTGTGAGAGTACCCTGCGCCTCAGGGCCTGTGAGCTGGGCGGGTCTCAGAAAACTGTCCCAGAGCGTTGACAGTGTTCCCCTGCCTCTGCTGGATTGGAGTTGCGTCTCTCTCGCCTGTACGCCTTGGTTGGTCAACGAACTGTGACCTCTGCCGCTAGTGTGTTCAGATGGGAATTTTTTTAACAGTTCTGCAGCAAGGGCCTTCTGGTACTGCCCCATTTTTGTAGGCTTCTCCACCTCAGGAATTAGAGAGTTAAAGTTCTCCTTGTAGCGGGGGTCTAAAAGTGTCACCAACCATTAATGACTGTCACCCAACATTTTGACAACGCGAGGCTGACGGTTAAGGCAGCGTAACATAAAGTCAGCCATGCGTGCCAAACTGGTAACGGGCAAGACTTCCGTGTCCTCACCAAGATGACGACTGACCATGCTCTCCTCCTCCTCCTCCCCCCTGTCCTCAGGCCACCCATGCTGAACCGACGGTATGACAGTTGTACAGGTACTACTGTCTACAGCGCATGATACCAGCTCCTGTTCTTCCTCCTCCTCCTCCTCCACCTCTTCCTCATTGTCCCCCAATGCACGTTGGATTGAGATGAGGCTGGGCTGTGTGAAATCGCCCGCTACGGCTTCTTGATCCATCTCAACATACTCTGGCTGCAATGCCTCCTCTTTAATTCTCTGCAGAGAGCATTGCAAAAGACAGATAAGTGGGATGCTGATGCTAATGATGGCGTCATCGCCACTCACCATCTTGGTTGACTCCTCAGTTTGTCAAGATGGTACATATGTCAGACATCCAGGTCCACTCCTGAGGTCTTATGTGTGGAGTCTGACCTGAATATCGACGGCCTTGTTGCAGCGGGTACTCCACAACTGCTCTCTTCTGCTCACAAATCCTTTGCTACATGTGGAGGGTAGAGTTCCAACGTGTGGGGATATCACACACCAGTCAGTGTGCCGGAAGCTGCAAACGCTGCTGCAACACAGCAAGGGCGGCGGAAGCTGTAGCCGACTTCCGAAAATGAGCTGACAGGCGGTGTACTTTGACGAGCAGATCTGGCAACTCGGGGTACGAGTTAAGAAACCGCTGAACCACGAGGTTAAGCACATGAGCCAGGCATGGTACGTGTGTGATCTCGCCTCGCCTCAGAGCCGCCACCAGGTTACGACCATTGTCACACACGACCATGCCTGGATGTAGGTTCAGCAGTCTCAGCCACAGATCTGCCTACTCTTTCACAGCTGCCACAACTCACAAGCAGTGTGAGGTTTATCACCTAAGCTTATGAATTTCAGCACAGCCTATTGCCGCTTGGCTGAGGCAGTGCTGCAGTGCTTCCAGCTTGTAACTGATGTGGTGATATCTGAGATGGAGGCTGAACATGAGGAGGAGGAGGATGATGCGCAGGAGCTGTACACTGTGGGGGCAACTCTGACTGACATAGGGTCCACAATCCTCGGTGTGGGGAGGATGTGTTCCGTCCCAAGGTCCGACTGGGTCCCGGCTTCCACTAGGTTTACCCAGTGTGCCTCAGGGAGATGTACCGTCCCTGGCCACAAGCACTTATCCACGTGTCCGTTGTCAGGTGGACTCTCCCAGTAACTGCGTTGTTGAGGGCACGGCAGATGCTTTGGGACACGTGCTTGTGTAGTGCGGGGATGGCACACCGGGCAAAATAGTGTCGGCTGGGGACTGAGTACCGAGGGACGGCCACCGCCATAAGGTTGCGGAAGGATTCCGTCTCCACCAGCCTAAAAGGCAGCATTTCCAATGCAAGCAGTCGTGAAATGTGTGAATTTAGGACTGTGGCCTGTGGGGCGTTGGCTGCAAATTTGCGCTTTCGTTCAAATGTCTGGGATATGGACAACTGAACTCTGCGGTGGGACGTGGACGTTGATGCTTTTTCTTGAGAAACTGCCATAACAAGTGAAGACTGAGAGGAGGGGGCATCTTTGCATGCAGTATGGACAGGGGATTGCCTTGCACGCACAACAGGGGGTTCTCTTACACGCACAACAGCGGAAGAAGCAGTGGTGACACCTGCTGACACTGGTCGTGGACCCTGGGGTTCGCCCCACAAAGTCGGGTGCTTTGCTGACATGTGCCTGATCATGCTGGTTGTGGTCAGGCTGGTAGTTTTGTCACCCCTGCTGATGCTGGCATGGCAGGTGGTACAAATGGCCTTTTCGGGGTTATCAGCAGAGTCTTTAAAAAAATTTCAGACTCTGGAAGACCTACCGGTTGCACTGGCATCGTCCCTCGTGTTGGTGTTACGGGGAACTGTTGCCCGCCTTCTGTGTGCCGCCACCACACTGCTTCTTCCTGCCTGTTAGGGTACTCTGCCTCCCTCCCCCTGTGTGCTGCTGGCCTCACTCTGCGTGTCCTCCTGCCATGTTGGGTCAGTTACCAGATCATCCACCTCCTCCTCTTCCACTTGCGCACCACGATCCTCCTCCTCACTTCGTGGCAATTGTGTCTCCTCTCGTCCACCTCTTGTGACAAATTGCCAGCGTCGACTTCCTCTGGCCTTGGCTGTTCAAATATTTGGGCATCGCTACATGGGATCTCCTCTTCAGCCACTTCAAGCGGAGCAGGCGAGGGGCACAAATATGGAAATGGACCAGTGAACAGCTCTTCAGAGTGTCCAAGTGTGGGATCACTTGCTGTCTGACGACACTCGGCATGGTGGGAGGAAGGAGCATCAGGGGAGTATGAGGTCGAGACTTACGGCTACTAAAACTTGACCGTGTGGAAGACAGACCAGAGGTGGTGGTGCCCAGGTAACTGGAAGTATTATCTGCTATCCAATTAATAACCTGTTCACACTGATCAGTTCGCAATACTGGTGTTGTAGTGTGCTTCCCTAGTGTAACATACCTGGCGGCATCCTTGCATAGTGGTCCATCTCCCACTGTGCAAGAGCGCGCACTTGATTTCCAGTCCAGACTGCCACTCTGGCTTCTTTCCATACTGTCTGCTTTGCTCTGCTCTGGCTGCTTAGGGCGATGCCCGCTGAACTTCCTGTTTCTTGTAGCTGCTGCAGACACAAACCCTAATGCGTCCTCAGCCTATTGCTATCTGTCACCTGGTATTTAAACCAGCTCCTCCTTGGAATCCATGCCTGAGCATCTAGTTCTGTCAGTTGACTTCTTGTCACTGATGTGCCAGGTCCTGTCTGTTTCCTGCCTTACGGTATCAGTTCCGGTGTCTGAACTGTGTCCTGTCTGTGCACTCTAGCCAGCTGTCTCTCTGCCGTCCTGGAGGCTGTATTTCCAGGCCTGTCTGTACACGCTCCTAGCCTGTTCGTCTCGCCTTCTGCGGGCCGCGTACCCAGACTCGCTCCTGTATTTGTTGCAGTACAGTTCCTGTCTGAACTGTCTCCTAGCTTCCTACCTGTTTTGTCTTTATGTCCGTTTGCTCCCTTTTTCTGCAGTGTCTGAACCAGCACTTGGCTTTACCTAGGCTCGTTCCTGCATTTTGTTGCAGTAACTTTTCTTGTCTGAACTGTCTCCTAGCTTCTTACCTGTTTTGTCTTTATGTCCGTTTGCTCCCTTTTTCTGTAGAGTCTGAACCTGCACCTAACTTCTACTCATTGTTATTGTACTTCCGTTTGTGAGTTGGAGTCCTTTCTCTACTTCTTTGCAAGTACCTTGTGTGTATCTGGTTCTGCCTTTCTTTTCCAGCCTGTTCAGTGTGAACAGAGCCCTGTCCCCTTTGCTTTGTCTTTGTTTACCGTTTCAGCGATTTATCTCTGTCCTGTCTTACTTACCTCTTCGGCGGTTCCTGCCCGTTCAGCCTTGTCCACCGCACTTGCAGTTTTGCTCTGCTCAGCCCTGTCCACCGTGTCTGCGGTTTTGCTCTGCTCAGCCCTATCCACCGCATCTGCGGTTTTGCTCTGCTCGGCCTTGTCCACCGCGTCTGCGGTTTTGCTCTGCTCGGCCTTGTCCATCACGTCTGCAGTTTTGCTCTGCTCAGCCTCGTCCACCGCGTCTGCGGTTTTGCTCTGCTCAGCCTTGTCCACCGCGTCTGCGGTTTTGCTCTGCTCAGCCTTGTCCACCGCGTCTGCGGTTTTGCTCTGCTCAGCCTTGTCCACAACGTTTGCGGTTTCGCTCTGCTCAGCTTTGTCTACCGCGTCTGCGGTTTCGCTCTGCTCAGTCTTGTCTAACACATCTGCGGTTTCGCTCTGCTCAGCCTTGTCTACCGCTTCTGCGGTTTCGCTCTGCTCAGCCTTGTCTACCGCGTCTGCGGTTCTGCTCTGCTCAGCCTTGTCTACCGCGTCTGCGGTTTTGCTCTGCTCAGCTTTGTCCACCGAGTCTGCGGTTTCGCTCTGCTCAGCCCTGTCTACCGCATCTGCGGTTTCGCTCTGCTCAGCCTTGTCTACCGCACCTGCGGTTTCGCTTTACTCTGTTTGATTACCGCATCTGCGGCTCTGAACTCGTCTCCCAGTCTGTACTGGACCCTACCCAGCCTGCGCTCTAGCCTGCCTGTTCCTGTATTCCCCGGTGTGGGTCAACAGCCATGTCCAGAGTCTGACCTGGAGTAGACCCTGGTCCCTCTGCTCGGATCCTCCCTGGTGCACTGGCGTGGTATGCCGTCGTGCGACCTTGGTCGGATCGAGCAGATACTTAGTTACTAGAGATGAGCGTTGTTCTACTCGAACTGTTCGCCAATCTCAAATTCGAGCTGTTTTGGGCGGTGTTCGAGCCGGTCGGCGAACACGAACAATTTGAGAAAAATTCGGCTGTTCGAGGTTATGTTCGATAACTGTTCGTGCACCAAAATCATAACTGGATTTTTTCTCAGTAATGATGAAAATTAATGTTAATACGCAGTTTGAGTGTACAGCGGGGCGGGGGGAGGGGCAGGGGATGGATCTCTGCAGGAACAATGAAGATCTCCATTTTTTTTTCTCTTTCCCGCATTTGCAGTGGGGAGGTGCAATCTGTCAGCCTATCAGCAGCGCACACACAGAGCGAAGTGCTTTTTTTCACACAAGCAAGGGCATGTGTGATTGGCAGTGTATGTCACATGTCCTTGCCCTATAAGACCAAGCCATTTTCCCCGTCGCCACCATTTTCTCACTGCTGCAGCTGCGTGTTAGACGGCACCGCTGTTGCTGTGTGCGCTATACCTTGTTAATTTCAAGCCAATTTTCGCACAAATATACAGATAGCTTGGGAGTAGGGAATAGTTGTGATTGCAGTCCTTTTAAGGACTAGGTTACAGCATTTCCTACGACTTTTATCAAGCACGTCTGTGCTCTTAAATAGATAGATTGTGGGAGTAAAGACTAATTGTAATTGGAGTCCTTTTCAGGACTAGGTTACATCAGTTCCTATCAGTTTTTGCCAGGCAGGTCTGTGCCAGTGCTGTGCAAGTTTTTTTCACAGCATTCGGCTGAATCTAGCAAAGCTAATCCTTTTTGGCCTATTGCAGAGTGTGTTAGTCAGTGGAGTAGCCTATCTGTGTTGCAAGATATACCACCTGTGTATAGAATACCAATTTTTTTACTGCACCTAGTGAAGTAAAATCTTTTGGGCATAGCATCATTCTATTAGTCCATCTATACTGACCTCCATCAGGTTGCAAACTGAATATAATTTTTTTCTGCATCTAGCTCTGAAAAAATATTTGGGCTTCTAGCAGTGTGTGGGACTTGGTCTATTAGTCCATCTATACTGACCTCCATCAGGTTGCAAATTAAAAATAATTTTTTTCTTCATTTAGCTCTGAAAAAATATTTGGGCTTCTAGCAGTGTGTGGGACTTGTTCTATTAGTCCTTCTATACTGACCTCCAGCAGGTTGCAAATTGAATATAATTTTTTTCTGCATCTAGCTCTGAAAAAATATTTGGGCTTCTAGCGGTGTGTGGGACTTGGTCTATTAGTCCATCTATACTGACCTCCATCAGGTTGCAAATTAAAAATAATTTTTTTCTGCATCTAGCTCTGAAAAAATATTTGGGCTTCTAGCAGTGTGTGGGACTTGGTCTATTAGTCCATCTATACTGACCTCCATCAGGTTGCAAATTAAAAATATTTTTTTTCTTCATTTATCTCTGAAAAAATATTTGGGCTTCTAGCAGCGTGTGGGACTTGTTCTATTAGTCCATCTATACTGACCTCCATCAGGTTGCAAATTAAAAATAATTTTTTTCTGCATCTAGCTCTGAAAAAATATTTGGGCTTCTAGCAGTGTGTGGGACTTGGTCTATTAGTCCATCTATACTGACCTCCATCAGGTTGCAAATTAAAAATAATTTTTTTCTTCATTTAGCTCTGAAAAAATATTTGGGCTTCTAGCAGTGTGTGGGACTTGTTCTATTAGTCCTTCTATACTGACCTCCAGCAGGTTGCAAATTGAATATAATTTTTTTCTGCATCTAGCTCTGAAAAAATATTTGGGCTTCTAGCGGTGTGTGGGACTTGGTCTATTAGTCCATCTATACTGACCTCCATCAGGTTGCAAATTAAAAATATTTTTTTTCTGCATCTAGCTCTGAAAAAATATTTGGGCTTCTAGCAGTGTGTGGGACTTGGTCTATTAGTCCATCTATACTGACCTCCATCAGGTTGCAAATTAAAAATAATTTTTTTCTGCATCTAGCTCTGAAAAAATATTTGGGCTTCTAGCAGTGTGTGGGACTTGGTCTATTAGTCCATCTATACTGACCTCCATCAGGTTGCAAATTGAATAAAAAAATTTTCTGCATCTAGCTCTGAAAAAATATTTGGGCTTCTAGCGGTGTGTGGGACTTGGTCTATTAGTCCATCTATACTGACCTCCATCAGGTTGCAAATTAAAAATATTTTTTTTCTGCATCTAGCTCTGAAAAAATATTTGGGCTTCTAGCAGTGTGTGGGACTTGGTCTATTAGTCCATCTATACTGACCTCCATCAGGTTGCAAATTGAATAAAAAAAATTTCTGCATCTAGCTCTGAAAAAATATTTGGGCTTCTAGCGGTGTGTGGGACTTGGTCTATTAGTCCATCTATACTGACCTCCATCAGGTTGCAAATTAAAAATAATTTTTTTCTGCATCTAACCCAGCCAATAGTTTTGGCCTAATACCACAGTTTGGCCACTCAGCTCTGCTCGGTTACCATCCATTGTTTTTTTGTGCAAACAACTCCAGAGTTGTGAATTAGTTAACCACCAAAATGAGTGGAAAAAGGCCTGCTGCTGGTGGAAAGGGGAATAGGCGTGTTGGGAAGGGGAAAAAAGGTTGTGTCCGTGGGGTAGGTGCAGAAGAAAGACCATCTTCCAGCCAAACTAAAATGTCTACTTCTTTTAGCGGACAATGTGATAAGATCCCTTTCTTACGGCCACGCCAATCGCTACAAATTCCAGATGAGGCACAAAAACAGCAGGTGCTTCAACGGATATCAAGTGCTCCTTTAAGTGGGCTCTCCTCCACATCAACTTCAACATCACAAATACTCCAGTCCTCAAAGGTGTCACCCAAATCGCACTTGCTTCCTCACAGCTCCCAAATCTCCAGCTGCCCGTCTGAGTATGAGGTAGAACAGATGGTTGAGTCTGCAGAGCTGTTTACTCATACTATAGCCTGGGAATCAGAGGTCGACTCCAGCGCTTCTGTGAATCCAGACGAGGAAATGATCTGCACTGATGCCCAGAATCTTTATGAGTCGGATCCAGGACCAGACGCAGAAGGTTCTGACCATAATGTAGACCCTCATTCCCAAACTGTAACTCCTGTTGGTGGAGACAATGAGGAAGACGATGATAAGACTCAAATACCTGATTGGAGCGACAACTTTAGTTTTTTGTCAGGTCAGGAACAGGTTGGCTCTGAGGACGACGGGTGTGATAACGCACAGGGTGATGATGATGAGGTCGGAGATCCCACTTACTGTCAACCCACAGTCAGCCAAGAGATGAGGTCAGCAGAGGAGGTGGAGGAAGATGCTAGTGACGACGAGGTCAGGTTGCGCCTTCCTGGACAGAGACGTAGTACTGGAAGCACGTCAACAACTGCATTCTCAAACACAACTCTGCCTCTCACCACAAGTCGTGGTGGCTCTTCAGGTCGCATGGGTGCTAAGCCTTGCATAGCCTGGGCATTTTTTCAGATCGATAAAGATGACCCAACTCGTGTTATCTGTAACATTTGTCAGCAAAAGCTAAGTAGAGGCCAAAAAATACATAGTTTGAGTACTTCATGCATGAACCGGCACATGGACATGAAGCATAAGTTGCAGTGGGAAGCTCAGTGTGCTACAATGCGGCCTAGCCGGCCGGGCCAACCACCGTCTGCCATATCTTGTGCATCCGCGGCCTCTTCATCCTCTGTGACTGGGGGGACAGCAGTCACACCTGTTTTGGGGCGCAGACCTGCCACCTCTTTACCCGCAACAGCCAGCGTGATTGGCAGGTCATCATTTTCTTTGGAGGTGGTAACACCAGCTGGTCTTGAGCGGAGTCCGACATCGATAGCACCACCTTTGGATCAAGGCAACCTAACATGTCCGCCTGCATCTTCCTCACAGACCGGCAGTTTGCCGGGGACACCCTTATCAACCCCGTCTAAGCACAATAGCCAGCCCTCGGTCCCTCAGATGTGGACAAGTAAAAGACCATTTCCTCCTAGCCATGAGAAAGCTAAGAGGTTGAATTTCACCATCTGCAAGCTCTTGGCTACAGAAATGCTGCCTTTCCGCCTGGTGGACACAGAGGATTTTCGAGACCTTATGTCCGTCGCAGTGCCCCAGTACCAGATGCCCAGTCGGCACTACTTCTCAAAGAAAGGTGTGCCTGCGCTCCACCAGCATGTCGCACACAACATCACCGCTTCTGTGTGTGTGACAGGGTGCATTTCACCACAGACACTTGGACGAGTAGGCATGGACAGGGGCGTTACATGTCGCTGACTGGGCACTGGGTAACTATGGTGACAGCAGGACAAGGGGCTGCTGTCCAAGTCTTGCCGTCCCCACGAGTTGTGCGTCAATCCTCTTTATGTCAAAGTTCCTCCACTGCTTCTGCCTCCTCAACCTCCTCTCGGTCTTCCACCTGCACCCAAAGCCTGTCTGGTCATGCCACAAGCTTTCTAACTGCGCAGAAGGGATCCTGCACACCTCCTTACTATGCTGGCAGTAGGGCTCAACGTCATCAGGCGGTTTTTACATTGAAATGTCTGGGAAATGTGAGTCACACAGCTGAGGAGTTGTGGTCAGCTCTGGAGAACCAATTTCATGAATGGTTGTCTCCACTGGACCTGAAACCAGGGAAGGCCGTGTGCGACAATGCTGCAAACCTGGGTGCGGCCCTTCGCCGGGGCAATGTCACACACGTGCCTTGTATGGCTCACGTGTTGAACCTGGTTGTCCAGCAATTTTTAGCCCACTATCCCAGACTAGATGGCCTTCTGCAGAGGGCACGGTCGCTGTGTGCTCACTTCCGCCGTTCGCATCCCGCAGCTCAGCGACTTACATCTCTACAGAAGTCGTTGGGCCTGCCACTTCACCGGCTAAAATGCGATGTGCCTACCCGGTGGAATTCAACTCTGCACATGTTGCAGCGACTGTGGCAGCACCGACAAGCCCTGGTGCAATACGTTCTGACGTATAGCCTGGGCCAACGAGATTCAGAGGTGGGGCAAATCACGCTGGAGGAGTGGTCTCAGATCAGGGACCTATGCACCCTTCTGCACAGTTTTGAAATGGCGACGAAGATGTTTAGTGCTGACGATGCCATTATCAGCATGACTATTCCGGTGATTTACATGCTGGAGCACATGTTAAACAGAATTCGGAGTCAGGTGGTGGCACAAGAGGAGGTGGAGGAAGTAGAGGAGGAGGAGTTGTATGCGGAAGGGCTAACATCTGCAAGGTCCAGACGGTCGGCAGCACCAAGGCGGCAGGCATGTGAGGGTGGGGGAGATGATTTTACCAGGGCGCATGGTAGCAGCCAAACTAGTGAGGAAGGTGCAGGAGCCCAGGAAGAAGTGGAGGACGAACTGATGGAAGACTCATCAGATGAGGGAGACCTTGATCACATTTCTGTTGTGCGAGGTTGGGGGGAGAGGACAGAGGAAGGAAGCATGATTGTTACCTCGCCACCAACACAACAGGGACTTGGTGCTCCTGGATGCGCAACACACATGAGTGCCTTCTTGCTGCACTACCTGAAACATGACCCTCGAATTGTGAGAATTAGAAATAATCCTGACTACTGGGTTGCCACACTGTTAGATCCCCGGTACAAAAGTAAATTTGCAGAAATTATTCCTGCCATAGAAAGGGATACACGCATGCAGGAGTATCAGCAGAGACTGTTGCAGAATCTTACATGTGCTTTTCCACAAAATACCAGTGGTGCACGTAGTGAATCTCACAGTTCCAACTTGCCAACCGTGGGACCGTCAAGTGTTCAGCACTCAAACCGTAACAGAACCACAGTATCTGCTGGTAACATCAATTTTGCGGAATCATTTCACCACTTTTTTAGCCCATCCTTTGCAAGGCCACAGGAGACAAGAAGTCTGACACATAGTCAACGCCTAGAGACGATGGTACAGGAGTATCTCCAAGTAAGCATTGAAGCCACGACTGTGTCACTGGACCCTTGCTCTTTTTGGGCTTCCAATCTGGATAAATGGCCGGAGCTAGCCACTTACGCCTTGGAGATCTTGTCATGCCCCGCAGCCAGCGTTCTGTCTGAACGTGTGTTCAGCGCTGCTGGTGGTGTGCTGACAGATAAGCGCACGCGGCTCTCCACTGATAATGTAGACAGACTCACGTTCATAAAGATGAACAAATCATGGATCCGAAACGACTTTTCTACCCCTGTGTCATCCTGGGGAGAGTAAAAGCTTGATGATTGGTTAAAATCACCCTACCAACCGTTTTAAGCTTTCAAATTACTAATCATGTTTATCTGTATCTTGACTGGAAAATAATTTGGGCTTTGTAGCAGTGTGCAGCACTGATCCTATTAGGCCATCTATAATAAGCTTCACCAGATTTAAAATTAAAAATAATTTTTAGCTGCATCTAGCCCGGAAAATAATTTTGGGGCTCCGAGATGCGCAAGACACATAAGTGCCTTCTTGCTGCACTACCTGCAGCATGACCCTCATATTGTCAGAATTCGAAGTAATCATGACTACTGGGTTGCCACACTCTTAGATCCCCCAAACTTTTCGATCAACCTTTTCATTTTAATAAAGACCAAAAAAATGGTCATTTTTGAAATTATAAGCATTAGCAGGTTGTTAGAAACTGAAATCAAACAGTTTTCAACTCAAAACTTTATTCTAGGTGATGTTACATTTTCACATAGGACCCCTTGTTCGAAAGGAGCTTCTGAACTCTCTCGTCCATTGAATTTGTCAGGTTTTGGATGGTTTCTGCTTCAATTGTTTTGCATGAGGACAGAATACCCTCCCAGAGCTGTTGCTTAGATGTGAACTGCCTCCCGCCATCATAGACACTCCTTTTAATGATGCTCCAAAGGTTCTGAATGGGGTAGAGGTCAGGGGAGCATGGGGGTCACACCATAAGTTTGTCCCCTTTTATGCCCATATCAGCCAGAGATGCAGATGTTTTATGTGCAGCATGAGATGGTGCATTATCATGCAGAAAAATGATCTTGCTGTGAAATACACGGTTCTTCTTCTTGAACCATGGCAGGAAGTGCTGTTTGAGAAAATCCACATACATTATGGAGTTCATCTTTAGCGCCTTCAGGGATCCTAAAGGGGCCGACAATCTCTCTCCCCATGATTCCAGCCCAAAACATTACTCCACCTCCTCCTTGTTGGCGCTGTAGCCGTGTTTGCGTGGGGTGTCCATCAACCAGCCATCCTCCACTCCATTCATCTGGACCATCGAGCGCTGCACGGCACTCATCCGTGAACAAAACAGTTTTGAAATCAGTCTTCATGTAATGTTTGGCCCACTGGAGCCGTTTCTGCTTGTGTGAAGTGGATAGAGGAGGTCGACAGGATGGCGTATGCACAGCTTCAAACCTCTGAAGGACCCTGCATCTTGTTGTTCGGGGGACGTTGGAGGCACAAGCAGCTTCAAAAACTTGTCTGCTGCTATGACAAGGCTTTTTTGCCGCTGCTCTTTCAACCTGACGTAATTGCCTGTAGGAAAGAGTCCTCAATTTGCCCTTATCAGCACGCACACGTGTGTACTGTGAATCAGCTACATACTTCTTGATTGCCAAGACACTTCATCCTGATCATCGCACAATGTTGATTGTAGTCATGCCTTGACCTAAACACTCCACAATTTGTTGCTTCTCAGCAGCCGACACATCCTTTTTCTTTCCCATTTTGGCAGAAAATGTAGGCTGCTTAATAATGTGAGAGAGCCTTCTTAAGTAGTCTTGCCTTTCATTGGACACACCTGCCAAACTAATTAGCACAGGTGTCTGCAATTGCTTACAGTGATATAAAGAGCCCTGACACACATCACCATCAATGAGTTTAACTGACAAACAAACAAATTCTTCCCTTATCACTCCTAAACACTTTTTGCATAATAATTTGGAACGCGGTGTACATGTGCTTTTCCACAAAACACCAGTGGTTCACGTAGTGAATCTTACAGTTCTAACTTGCCAACCGTGGTCTGTATGGAATTGTTCAATAAAGGGCCCAAAATTAAGATAACATAGATGGGAGAGGTCTCTATGAATAGGAATTCCTAAGTATTTGATACCCTGTGAGGGCCAGGCAAAGGGAAAGTTGGACTGGATGGAATCCTATATGGATTTAGGGAGGGAGACATCGAGGGCCTCAGACTTCGCTGCATTGATTTTAAAATTTTACCATGTAACAAAGTGATCTATTTCAGCCATAACAGCAGGGATGGATATATGTGATTGAGTGATATATACTAGGACATCATCAGCAAATAGAGAGCACTTCTACTCGGTGCCTCCCACCTCAATCCACCTAATATTGGGGTTATGGCGAATTGATGAGAGCAGGTGCTCCGTCACTAGGATGTATAAGAGAGGGGACAGAGGACATCCCTGCCTTGTCCCATTGGTGATTGTGAAAGGTGATGAAAATGTTCTGACGCACCCCCTGGGCCTTGGGACACCCGGAGCCGGACCCTTTTTGGTGGATGCTGGTGGTTGTAGTCTTCGTGGCGGCGATCCGGTTCCGTGGCTCAGGGCGGTCAAACCAGTGGCGGAACTATTTATGTGGTTTTGATGTTTAAATGTCCGACTACGCCACCCGTGGATTGCGGTCAGAGTGAACCGCCGCTACAGGGCAGACCGCTAAGGCTGGTGTTGTGGGTGCAGCAGAGCGTAGCATAACTCCCCACGGGAGGAGTATAGCCTCAGGGCAGTGTATGCGGAGGATGGGGGTGATGGTGCAGGGCAGCAGCAGTAACGACACGGAGTCAGTGATGCAGTTCAGGGCCTTTACTCACAGTTCTTATTATCCAGACCACGTCTGCAGGTAACGGCTGCCCACGTCGTACTGTGCTCACCAGGTGAGGGGCTCAGACAACTCCCAGATAACTTTGGAGCGCTTCACAGGACCCCCTTTGTGTGTCCTTTGTCTGGCCTTTCTTACCAACACTTCTGTCCGGCTGCCTCGGGCCTCCTCTTGGTAAACTTGGCGCCAGTTTCCCTGACCCTATGTGGTGCCTTCCTAGCGGGTGGAGCAAGGGGCTGCGCCACATAAAATGTCAGAGCCTCCGGTTTCTAGCTGAGGGTCGTTTCCTGCCTCCACTAGTTCGGGGACCGGTCTCCCCCTTTGGCCTGACCCCTCCACGCAGGTGGATTCGGGCGTGCGGTGGCGACTCGCCCGTCCGCACCCCTGGGATCCCTTCATTCCTCGTTCCTGGAGCCTTCTCCGCTCCTCTTCCTTCCTTCTCCCTCTTGCAGGCCTGGGCCTCTGTTACTAGGCCCGCCTCCGGAGCAGAGCTCATGCAGAGCCCCTGCTCCCTGCCACTTCTGCTCAGACTTCTCTGCACTGAACTAAGATGGTGCCCACCTTTTATACTCCCTTCTCAATGCACCCAGGAACTGCTTCCTCCCTGCTCCTGCACTACAGGGTTCCCCTTCCTCAGTGTTCCCTCCCCCCACTCCAGCCAGGGACAGGGACTGTCGTGCCCATCTCAGGGGCATATTGGTCGCCCTGCCCCACGGCAATGTGGTGTAATGCATGCAGGTGTCGGGTCCTGATCCACACTCCATCCTTACCTGAGAGTGAGATATCACACCTCTGGGTGAGGTGCAATACGTCTGTAGCAACCGAGCCCTCAGGGTGCTACAGTTCCATTTATCTTCAGCCTAGGTGACGTATTGCGATACAGGGCCGTGATTTTGGCTATAAAAGGGTCCCCTAGACCCCTACCCCAAGCTCTTTAAGAGAATCATATATGGCGTGCCAGGAGACTCTATGGAATGCTTTCTCAGCATCCAACGAGAGTATCTAATTACAAATTTTTAACTGCATCTAGCCCAGGAAATACTTTGTGCCTAGTAGCAGTGTCTGCTAGTCAGCGGATTATCCCGGCTGTTAAGCAAGCTACACCACCTGTAGTTTAGACACTTAATTTTTTCAAAGGAAATGCTTCGGGACCATGGGATACTTAGTGAAGAGCATCAGGAGGCACCCCAAGGCATAGGGGCTGGGTCTGGCAGTAGGATGCCTTGCGGTGGACAGCCGAGCTCGATCCTTATAAAAGCTTTTTAACTGCAGCAGCTTTAGTGGACGCTACTGGAGCTGGAATTACCGCGGCTGCTGGCATGAGACTTGCCCTCCAATAGATCCTTGTAAATGGATTTAAAGTGTATTCATTCAAATTAGAGAGACAATTTAAATTAAAAAGCTTAGAGCTGCCTCCACCACAGGGGGGCTCGCTCGACCCACCAGCGGACAGGCACCAGTATTGGGAGAGGGGGGCTGGCCGTCAGGGTTCACCGCGGCTCTGGCACAAACCCGGCGACACGGAGGTGGCACGGGCAGGAGCGGACTGGCCGTGTCGGCTTCTCACTTTTTGGATTTTAGAAGGGCATGACATGCCTATATCTGTGTCTCCCCCTCCTTTTACTCCTCCACCTCTTTTATTTTCGCATGACTATATGTACTTGTCACTTTTCCATGTGTTAGTTATGTCTTCTGAGCAGTTTGTCAGCTTTTGGACACCTTTGAAGGTGTTTTCTATGTGTTTCTATGTGTTTTTGTTTGCCTGCCATTGGTTTTAACGGTGTTCGAAGGTGTTCGACGAACAGTTCGACGAACAGTTCGGCGAACACACGGGTGTTCGACGAACCGAACCGAACTCGAACACTACGGGGGTGGCTCAACACTATTAGTTACACCCCTCCAAGCACTCTCCGGTTCATGGCACAGTGGAACCACTAAACACGCACACGCCAGTCAGTCTGGGCATGTGCATTACAGCATGCTCAGGCCATGGTTCCCGTTGAGCCCCACGGCCTTCGCCCTCTGAGACCTTTTTCAGTGAATACTTGCATCTGGAAGAAATGTATTTATTTATTTTTTTGCTACAAGCTGAGTTCCAGGCGAATTCCGCACCCGTCCAGATGGAGCTTTTTGCACTCGCTCCTACGGATCCGCCACGGTATTATGGGGATCCCAGACTGAGTCGTGCATTTGTGGAGCAATGCATGCTACACTTCAAGTTTTACCCTCTTTGTTTTCCCACCGATTGGGTTAAGGTGGGATTCATGATGTCTTACCTAGCGGGTGATGCCTTGAAGTGGATCACCCCCCTATGGGATGCACAGGATCCTATCGTCCTGGACATAATGGCCTTCCTGGTGTTATGATCTGCTACAAGCACTAAGGAAAGACAGGAGATCTGTCCCTACAATAGAACTAAACTGGATCCCTACGATGTAACGGGGAACCTGATCCTGCGATCAGACCCGCTAAAGTCCTCAGCTAGTCTGTACGAAGACCTATAGATGCAAGGGAGGGATCCCTACAAGATCTAGGGACTGGGATAAAGTTGGACACCTCCTAGCAGAAATTGTAGAAGTAAAAGACAAACACACAACATAGAACATAGAGGTCAGAAGACCTAGCAAAACTAACAGAGAAAGGTAACAGAGCACCAAGCTAGCTCAAGAGTAGTAATACAAAGAAGTCCAGCAAGGCCAGGAGGGCGGAGCCGGATAAAATAGGCAAAAAAGGTCATGTGACCAGCAAACTAGAAAAAAACCAACAGGAGAGTTCTAACACCTGGTGGCCTTTCTAATGGTCTTCGATGACCCTAACCTGGAGGCTCCTGCTGAAGCTTCACTTCCCAATAACCCGGAGCAGCCCCGATGGGTAATGTGTGTGGGTAGCGCACTAGTCCTCCTGCCCGATGAGACTACTGCCCACCCAGAATCCACACAGGATGACTACGCTCTCCGGAATACTTCTCCCAACCTCAAGAGCCAGTCCAGACGTGCTAGGCGTAGAGGCAAGCCGTCACGCCAGGGTCTGTCCTCCCAAAGACCTCCTGACCACAACCTTGAAGTCCCTGCTGAAGCTTCACTTCCCAGTATCCTGGAGCAGCCCCAACGGGTAATGTGCGGTGGTAGCGCACCTGCCCGAAGAGACTGCTGCCCACCCAGAATTCACACAGGAGGACTTCCTGCACCCGGTGTCTGATACTTCACCCACTTTAACCGGTGAGCCTGTCCAAGGGTACTCCGAAGCAGCGATTACCTCCGAGTCCGTGCACCTCTACAACCTGGCAGAGGACCCCCTGTTGCCTCCTGAATCTTCCAGGATACCACTTGATGACAAATGGAGAGAGACTTCCCTACACCCGGTACCTGATACCTCGCCCGCTTCGTCCCGTGAGTCCGACCTAGTGTACTCCGAAGCAGAGGTTACCCCTGAGTCTCTACACCCCTCCGACCAGGCGGAGGACCTCCAGTTGTCTCCTGAACCCTTTGGGGTGCTACCTGGTAGCGAATGGACAGAGACTTTCCTATACTCTGTACCTGATGCCTCGCCCGCTTCGTCCAGTGAGTCCGACCTTGTGTACTCCGAAGCAGAGGTTACCCCTGAGTCTCTGCACTCCTCCGACCCGGCGGAGGACCTCCAGTTGTTTCCTGAATCCTCCGGGGTACCACCAGATAACAAAGGGACAGTGACTTTTCTACACCTTGTACCTGATACCTCGCCCATTTCATCCTGTGAGCTTGACAAGATGTACCCCGAAGCAAAGGTTACCCCCAAGTCTCTGCATCCCTCCAACCCGGCGGAGGACTTCCAGTTGTCTCCTGAACCCTCTGGGGTTCTACCTGATAATAGGTGGAGAGAGACTTCCTTGTGTGCTGTTCCTGGTACTCCACCCATTTCGTCTGGTGCTGAGGATGTCTGGATAGGAGGTAGCATCCTAGCTACCCAGATGAAACCAGTTTTGTCTCTTCCTGTGGACAGTAGAAGTAATCTCCTTGAAGAGAAGGATTGGCCCTCAAATTCCCTGCGGAAGATTCTGGCAGGCCTGAAGAAGAGGGGGCGTAAGGGGGGGTACTGTAACATACCTGGCAGCATCCTTGCATAGTGTTCCATCTCCCACTGTGCAAGAGCGCGCACTTGATTTCCAGTTCAGACTGCCACTCTGGCTTCTTTCCATACTGTCTGCTTTGCTCTGCTCTGGCTGCTTAGGGCGACGCCCGCTGAACTTCCTGTTTCTTGTAGCTGCTGCAGACACACCCCTAATGCGTCCTCAGCCTATTACTGTCTGTCACCTGGTATTTACACCAGCTCCTCCTTGGAATCCATGCCTGAGCATCTAGTTCTGTCAGTTGGCTTCTTGTCACTGATGTGCCAGGTCCTGTCTATGTTTCCTGCCTTACGGTATCAGTTCCCGTGTCTGAACTGTGTCCTGTCTGTGCACTCTAGCCAGCTGTCTCTCTGCCTTCCTGGAGGCTGTATTTTCAGGCCTGTCTGTACACGCTCCTAGCCTGTTTGTCTCTCCTTCTGGGGGCCGCATACCCAGACTCGCTCCTGTATTTGTTGCAGTACAGTTCCTGTCTGAACTGTCTCCTAGCTTCCTACCTGTTTTGTCTTTATGTCAGTTTGCTCCCTTTTTCTGCAGTGTCTGAACAAGCACTTGGCTTTACCTAGGCTCGTTCCTGCATTTTGTTGCAGTAACTGTTCTTGTCTGAACTGTCTCCTAGTTTCTTACCGGTTTTGTCTTTATGTCCGTTTGCTCCCTTTTTCTGCAGTGTCTGAACCAGCACTTGGCTTTACCTAGGCTCGTTCCTGCATTTTGTTGCAGTAACTGTTCTTGTCTGAACTGTCTCCTAGCTTCTTACCTGTTTTGTCTTTATGTCCGTTTGCTCCCTTTTTCTGTAGAGTCTGAACCTGCACCTAACTTCTACTCATTGTCATTGTACTTCCGTTTGTGAGTTGGAGTCCTTTCGCTACTTCTTTGCAAGTACCTTGTGTGTATCTGGTTCTGCCTTTCTTTTCCAGTCTGTTGCGTGTGAACAGAGCCCTGTCCCCTTTGCTTTGTCTTTGTTTACCGCTTCGGCGATTTATCTCTGTCCTGTCTTACTTACCGCTTCGGCCGTTCCTGCCAGTTTAGCCTTGTCCACCACGTCTGCAGTTTTGCTCTGCTCGGCCTTGTCCACCGCGTCTGTGGTTTTGCTCTGCTCAGCCTTGTCCACCGCGTCTGCGGTTTCGCTCTGCTCAGCCTTGCCTACCGCGTCTGCGGTTTCACTCTGCTCAGCCTTGTCTACCGTGTCTGCGGTTTCGCTCTGCTCAGCCTTGTCTACTGCGTCTGCGGTTTCGCTCTGCTCAGCCTTGTCTACCGCGTCTGCGGTTTCGCTCTGCTCAGCCTTGTCTACCGCGTCTGCGGTTTCTCTCTGCTCAGCCTTGTCTACCGCGTCTGCGGTTCTGCTCTGCTCAGCCTTGTCTACCGCGTCTGCGGTTTCGCTCTGCTCAGCCCTGTCTACCGCGTCTGCGGTTTTGCTCTGCTCAGCCTTGTCTACCGCACCTGCGGTTTCGCTTTACTCTGTTTGATTACCGCATCTGCGGCTCTGAACTCGTCTCCCAGTCTGTACTGGACCCAACCCAGCCTGCGCTCTAGCCTGCCTGTTCCTGTATTCCCCGGTGTGGGTCAACAGCCATGTCCGGATTCTGACCTGGAGTAGACCCTGGTCCCTCTGCTCGGTTCCTCCCTGGTGCACTGGCGTGGTATGACGTCGTGCGACCTTGGTCGGATCGAGCAGATAATTAGTTACGCCCCACCAGGCACTCTCCGGTTCATGGCACAGTGGAACCACTAAACACGCACACGCCAGTCAGTCCGGGCGTGTGCATTACACCTAGTAATTCGGTCAAGAAGTGGGAGCGAGAAGATGTGGCTATTGGTTGTGGCACATTTTCACCTTGGCCACGGCCTCGTCCTCTACACGCACCATCACCAGAACGTCTAGTTCCACGTCTCTTGCCACGCGCCTTGTCCATTGTAAATAAAGTAAAATAGCTTACACTCGCACTATCAATGGAAAAGGGTAATAAAAAGGAGTTTAGAACCGTGGAAGAGGAAAACCACAGTTCTATTTCTTTGGCCTACACGAGAATCTTTTAAACAGATATATTTGTGTCTGAACACTGAGTGAGGCACTCAATTTTTTTTTTTTATGTAAAAAAGGCAAAACGGTGGATAATTCAGAGATTTGAACCATGGAATTGCAAAACCACAGTTCTAGTTATCTGGCCTACACCAGAATCTTTTAAACAGATATTTTTGTGTCTGAACAGTCAGGGAGACACTATTACTATTTTTTTTGCGGAAAAAAGGCCAAAAGCTGGATAATACAGAGATTTCAACTGTGGAACTGCTTAACCACAGTTCTAGTTACCTGGCCTACACCAGAATCTTTTAAACAGATATATTTGTGTCTCAACAGTCAGCGAGACACTATTACTGTTTTTTTTACTGAAAAAAGGCCAAAAGCTGGATAATACTGAGATTTGAACCATGGAACTGCAAAACCACAGTTCTAGTTATCTGGCCTACACTAGAATCTTTTAAACAGATATATTTGTGTCTGAACAGTCAGCGAGACACTATTACTGTTTTTTTTTACGGAAAAAAGGCCAAAAGCTGGATAATACAGAGATTTGAACCGTGGAACTGCAAAACCACAGTTCTAGTTATCTGGCCTACACCAGAATCTTTTAAACAGATATATTTGTGTCTGAACAGTCAGGGAGACACTATTACTGTTTTTTTACGGAAAAAAGGCCAAAAGCTGGATAATACAGAGATTTGAAACGTGGAACTGCAAAACCACAGTTATAGTTATGTGGCCTACACCAGAATCTTTTAAACAGATATATTGGTGTCTGAACAGTCACAGACACACTCACTTTTTTTTTTTGGGGGGGGGGGGTGCCAAAAGGTTAATAAGACGCGTATTTGTACAGTCTGACTGAGGGAAAAAAAATTACAGGATTTAGATGAAAAAAAGGATTTTTCCTGGCCCCTGAGACCGGTTGATAAGTCTAGCAATTTGACCAGCAGGAGTACACAGGACTGTAATGCACTGTTTGTTGGTATAACCACTGCGTCTCCTATACAGCCTGCCTGCCTGCCTGCCTGATATCTGGGATGGATATTAATCCTGAGAAGGACTGTTTGTTTGATTTGGCAGGCTTTAGAGACCCTACACTACCTATTTTGCACTATATATCTCTCCCTGTCTGATCCCTGGAGACTGTATCCAAGATGGCGGCGCCCGGTTTTAAATCCTTGACGTGACGCTGTGCGGCCAGCCATTCACTGTAATGCCCACAACCAACATGGCTGCGGCATTACAGTGACTGGCTGGCAGACCCTGCATGTTTATTGGCTCTCTAAAGAGTGCCAAACATGGCAATGCTTGGTGCTCACCGAAAATGCTTGGTGCTCACCGAACATCCTGAGTAGCGAGATGCTCGGGCGAGTACCGAGCAGTGTCGAGCATGCTCGCTCAACACTAGTAGTAACCCTTTCATAGACAAAGCTAAATGGTTTCATATATCAAGTGTAAAATGAACGAAATCAAGTGTAGTACGCACCCTCGGATCTGATTTATTATTACATCCATAGCCAAACAGAATATATAAAGAGGTTTATCAATCACTTTGGTACCAACAACAGATGGCAAAATTCCCATCTTCGTACATGTACTGAATCACTCATTTTTACTTAGGCATTGGCAATTGTTCCTTTGTCATTATCAGTGAGAGTCATAGGGTTGTTACCTCAGTGATCATTTAGTCATGGCCTATCCAAAAATTGGCCCATCGGTTTGCAAAACCCACTAAATGATAGCGTGGCGTCCCTGAGGGTTCGGTCGCCACAGAGGTATTGCATCTCACCCAGAGGTGTGGTATCTCACTCTCAGGTAAGGAAGGAGTACAGCTCGGGACCCTAACACCTGCATCCAACACATACCCGCAGTGGGGGTAGAGCGAGATTGCTCCTAAGGGAGAGCACAATCCCGGGTCCCTAGCTGAGGGGAGGAGCTATGTAGTGGGTGTGGGTGGAGGAAGTAGCTTAGGGGAGCACATGAGAGGAAGGTATATATAGAGAAGCCATCTTGTTTAGTCAGTTCAGAACAGTGAGCAGTGAGTGAGAACAGTCTACAGTGAGAGGAGTGGAGCAGGGTTCTGCAGGAGCTCTGCTCAGGCAGAGGGCCTGAGGAGAGGCCCAGGACTGAAGGAGAAGGAGAGAGGAGCAGGAAGGGCTCCAGGAACGAAGGAAGGGACCCCTGGGGTATGGGCAGTGCTGGACGCCACCCGTACACCCGAATCTACCAGGAGGTGGAGGTGTCAGGCCACACAAAGGGGACCGGTCCCTCAACTAGCAGAGCACTTTATGTCTCAACTAGAAACCGGAGGCTGCAGCCTGCAGTCCTGCAGCCAACAGTCCATATCAGTCTCACCAAGAAGGTAGCTATAGAGGACCCAGGGGACGGAACAGACGTCGCCCGACAAGGCCCGCAGGTACCGGATTGGGACACTTGGTATGAGGTGCAGGGAGACGGCCAGAGAAAGGACACAGAAGGGGGTCCCGTTAAGTACTCCGGAGATATCTGAGGGTGGACTGAACCCCTCCCTGAGTAAGCGCAGCACGACGAGGGAAGTTACGCTGGTATCTGTGACTTGGACTGCAACAACCATGAGTAAAGACCCTGAGGACTGCACCCCATTGTCTCTGTGATTATTGCTGCGCCATCAAACCCTGCACGACAACGCCCAGCACAACCTATCCCATCTACACTGCCCTGGAGCTAAGCTCTACTTGTGGAGAGCCACACCAGCTTTGCTGCACTGACATCAGCTCCAGAGGACCTGCTCCGCAGCGGCGGCTCCCTTTAGCCGCATACCACAGGTGGCGTCACAAACTTTGTACATAAATCCCCTGTAAATATTCCCCTGTTGAATGACCGCCCTGGGTCACGGACCAGGTCACCGCCACTGTGACATATCCCCGAGTAACGACCGGCCTGGCACCGGGTACCCCACGGCCCAGGGGGTGCGTCAATAGAATTCTGTCTGCCTGCCTCAACCACAAGAGGGTGCAAAATGCATAGGCATTTATAAACCTCATGCTGAACTCAATGAAAGCTCAATATCCTGTATGGTCATGTACAACCAGCATTGTACACGCCAGTATTAATGATGGGTATACAATTAGTGCTTGCAGTTTTAAGTTAATGAGATGCCGTGCTCCTGGGCGGGACTGTAGGCCGGATCTTTTCCTGGTGCTCTAGGCCAGATCAGCAAGATAAGACCTGCCCACAGGCCCGCCTCTATCTGTCTCTGTCTGGCTGTCTCTATAATGAGGAACATACTTGTGTTCGAGGCAGCCTGTGGGCAGATCTGGTTTAGAGCACCAGGATAAGACCCTGCCTACAGTCCGGCCCTGGAGCACGGGCATATCAATAACTCACAACTGCAAAAACTGATTACACAAGAACCACAGGATGGATTTCTTCACCTCAGGTATCATATTAATCAGTGCAGCAGCCCCAACATGACACTGCCTGTTGTTTACTTAGCCAAATCCTGCTGACAGGTTCACTTTAATCTGTAGATATAGGATTAATCTCCAGGTTAATAGAACTATAAAGCCGTGCAGCTGCTACAATGAAGTCCTAGCTACAAAGAGGAAATTAACTCCAGGAAGCCTGCTGCTTTCAGTCATACAGTAGAGGCACAGTTGACGCGGCTTTAGTCTCCGGTCACTATATAGTGATGTAACCAAGGCCCCGGCACTGTCTGACAGCTGGCTCAGCCTTGATGGACTGCACTGCTGTCAGTCAGTGCTGGGAGTATGGTTACAGCTGCCGCCCACTATATACTGGGCTGTGACTGTAGCGGTGCTGGCACGCCTCTATGACTGAAAGCCGGAGGCTGCCGAGAGGAATAAAGTACATATCCTCTCCATTGCCGGGCTCTCAGTGCAGCGACCGCATGGCTTTAGAATGCTATTAACCTGCAAGTTAACCATATCCACATGACAGGTTCCCTTTCACTGATATTTTCTCCTATTTGTCAGAGAGAAATGGACAGCATGAGAGAATGTATGAATACCAGCAGGACACCGGTCCCTGATACCCATATTCTCCTGATGAACCAACATCACCTGGGGAAACGCGTCGAGAGTTGCTGGGGGAGGCGAGATGACTTCTATAAGACTTCTATAAGATAAGTCGCCTGGTCAAGGTAGAATATTCTGGTTAAGAATGAAATGTTTATCAGCACCAATGCATTATTAGTGGACTACGCACTCGCATTCCTCTATATAAGGGTTATTGTGTGATTATACTTCATCATATACTAAGTGTAGAGTCTGCTTTGTTTGGCTTCATTGGAGATCTGAACCATATAAGACAACATTTTATCTGGATAAATCTACTTGATGGGGGGTCTCATACATACATGGGAAATGTATGGCACATGAGTTTCTACCATACGTTTTAAGGGATTTGATTAAATCCCTGTAGTCTGCACGCAGACTTCATGTAATGAGATATTGACTAAAAAACACTCTGTGAAATTCATCTGTCCTGCTGTTTGCGGCCACCTATGCTAAAGTGTCTCTTGATATTATTTTATTGCTCTTAGTGTAGAGCTATAGAGGCCATATACACTGCTCAAAAAAATAAAGGGAACACTCAAATAACACATCCTAGATCTGAATGAATGGAATATTGTCATTGAATACTTTGTTCTGTACAAAGTTGAATGTGCTGACAACAAAATCACACAAAAATCATCAATGGAAATCAAATTTATTAACCAATAGAAGCCTAAATTTGGAGTCACCCCCAAAATTAAAGTGGAAAAACACACTACAGGCTGATCTAACTTTGATGTAATGTCCTTAAAACAAGTAAAAATGAGGCTCAGTACTGTATGTGGCCTCCACGGGCCTGTATGACCTCCCTACAACGCCTGGGCATGCTCCTGATGAGGTTGCGGATGGTCTCCTGTGGGATCTCCTCCCAGACCTGAACTAAAGCATCCGCCAACTCCTGGACAGTCTGTGGTGCGTGACGTTGGTGGATGAAGCAAGACATGATGTCCCAGATGTGCTCAATCGGATTCAGGTCTGGGGAACGGGCGGGCCAGTCCATAGCTTCAATCTGGCAGGAACTGCTGATACACTCCAGCCACATGAGGTCTGGCATTGTCCTGCATTAGGAGGAACCCAAGGCCAACCGCACCAGCATATGGTCTCACAAGGGGTCTGAGGATCTCATCTCGGTACCTAATGGCAGTCAGGCTACCTCTGGCGAGCACATGGAGGGCTGTGTGGCCCTCCAAAGAAATGCCACCCCACACCATTACTGACCTACTGCCAAACCAGTCATGCTGAAGGATGTTGCAGGCAGCAGATCGCTCTCCACGGCATCTCCAGACTCTGTCATGTCTGTCACTTGTGCTCAGTGTGAACCTGCTTTCGTCTGTGAAGAGCACAGGGCGCCAGTGACGATTTTGCCAATCCTGGTGTTCTGTGGCAAATGCAAAACGTTCTGCACGGTGTTGGGCTGTGAGCACAACCCCCATCTGTGGACGTTGGGCCCTCATACCACCCTCATGGAGTCGGTTTCTAACCGTTTGTGCAGACACATGCACGTTTGTGGCCTGCTGGAGGTCATTTTGCAGGGCTCTGGCAGTGCTCCTCCTGTTCCTCCTTGCACAAAGTCAGAGGTGGCGGTCCTGCTGCTGGGTTGTTGCCCTCCTACAGCCCCCTCCACGTTTCCTGGTGTACTGGCCTGTCTCCTGGTAGCGCCTCCAGCCTCTGGACACTACGCTGACAGACACAGCAAACCTTCTTGCCACAGCTCGCATTCATGTGCCATCCTGGATGAGCTGCACTACCTGAGCTACTTCTGTGGGTTGTAGAGTCCGTCTCATGCTACCACGAGTGTGAAAGCACAACCAACATTCAAAAGTGACCAAAACATCAGCCATAAAGCATTGGTACTGAGATGTGGTCTGTGGTCCCCACCTGCAGAACCACTCCTTTATTGAGGGTGTCTTGATAATTGCCAATAATTTCCATCTATTGTCTATTCCATTTGCACAACAGCATGTGAAACTGATTGTCAATCAGTGTTGCTTCCTAAGTGGACAGTTCGATTTCACAGAAGTTTGATTTACTTGGAGTTATATTCTGTTGTTTAAGTGTTCCCTTTATTTTTTTGAGCAGTGTATATATATACAGTGGTGGCCAAAAGCATTGGCACCCCTGCAATTCTGTCAGATAATACTCAGTTTCTTCCTCAAAATGATTGCAATCACAAATTCTTTGGTATTATTATCTTCATTTAATTTGCTTGCAAGGAAAAAACACAAAAGAGAATGAAGCAAAAATCAAATCATTGATCATTTCACACAAAACTCCAAAAATGGGCCAGACAAAAGTATTGGCACCCTCAGCCTAATACTTGGTTGCACAACCTTTAGCCAAAATAACTGCGAACAACCGCTTCCGGTAACCATCAATGAGTTTCTTAGAATGCTCTGCTGGACCCTTCTTCTTTGGCAAACTGCTCCAGGTCCCTGATATTTGAAGGGTGCCTTCTCCAAACTGCCATTTTGAGATCTCTCCACAGGTGTTCTATGGGATTCAGGTCTGGACTCATTGCTGGCCACCTTAGAAATCTCCAGTGCTTTCTCTCAAATCATTTTATAGTGCATTTGGAAGTGTGTTTTGGGTCATTGTCCTGCTGGAAGACCCATGACCTCTGAGGGAGACCCAACTTTCTCACACATTGGGCCCTACATTATGCTGCAAAATTTGTTGGTAGTCTTCAGACTTCATAATGCCATGCACACGGTCAAGCAGTCCAGTGCCAGAGACAGCAAAGCAACCCCAAAACATCAGGGAAGCTCCGCCATGTTTGACTGTAGGGACCGTGTTCTTTTCTTGAATGCCTCTTTTTTTTTCCTGTACACTCTATGTTGATGCTTTTTGCCAAAAAGCTATACTTTTGTCTCATCTGACCAGAGAACATTCTTCCAAAACGTTTTAGGCTTTCTCAGGTAAGTTTTGGCAAACTCCATCCTGGCTTTTTTATGTCTCGGGGTAAGAAGTGGGGTCTTCCTGGGTATCCTACCATGCAGTCCCTTTTCATTCAGACGCCGACGGATAGTACGGGTTGACACTGTTGTACCCTCGGACTGCAGGGCAGCTTGAACTTGTTTGGATGTTAGTCGAGGCATCTGCATTCTAGTACTTTAGCATGTTTTTTGCACTTTGTTTGTTTATGGACAGAGAGCACGTCCTATTTGACTATTTTTAATGCATTTATTAAAGGTTAAATTTTAGGGTACTCACTGTTAGCTGTTTCTTGATCCCTATTTATTATATATATTTTTTTGTGATCTGAAATGGACAGCACACGGATTGTATCTGAGCGCTGTCTGATTTTTTTCACGGACCCATAGACTTTAATTGCCGAATTTGATCACATTCGGGCATATACTGGACATGTCTTTGTGAATCTGCTCATGTGACCAGCCCCATAGACTGTCAGAGGTACAAGTGATATCCGTGAAAAAAATGGACAGCATTTGTACATGAAATACTGATGTGTGAATGAACCCCAAATGTTGGGAAGAACTCTTGAAGGAGTTTTTGAAAGCTGGGCACCATCTATTTTTGCACCTATAAAATAGATATTGGACTGTGGATGATGTGGCGCCCCTGCGGGTTCAGTCGCCACAGAGGTACTGCATCTCACCCAGAGGTGTGGTAACCCACTCTCATGTAAGGAGGGAGAACTACCCAGGACCCACACACCCACATCCAATACACTCCACTTCAGTAGGGAAAGGAGAGATTGCGCCAAAGGGAGAGCACAGTCCCTGGCTCCTAGCTGGAGGGTGGAACTAGGTAGAGGAGGTGGGTGGAGGAAGCAGTTCAGTGGAGCACAGAGGGTAGGAGTATAAAAGAGAGCGTGGAAGGTTCTAGAGAGAGTTCTGAGTTCTGAGGAGTGAGAGTTCAGAGGGAGAGCTGTGAGCAGGAGCTCAGGAGGAGCTCTGCTCAGGAGGAGTGGAGAAAGGAGCAGGGCCCAGTCAGAGAGGCCCAGAAGAAAGAAATTAGAGAAGAGCAGTGAGGAGGGCTCCAGGAGGAACAGAGGGGATCCCAGGGGCACTTTGAGTGCAGAGGTCACCCGTGCGCCCAAATTCACGCTGACGTGGAGGGATCAGGCCGCAGAAGGGGACTGGCCCCTAACTAGTGGAGAAAAATTGGGCTCAGCTAGACAACCGGAGGCTGCTGCATTTTCAAGGTGTTGCAGCCAAAACCCACAATTATATCGCTGAAAAGGTGGCTGCATAGGGTCCAGGGGACTGCACATCGTCCGACAAGGCCCGAGGCCATTGGCTTGGGACACTGATTGTGAGGCCCAGGGCAGGAGGGCGAGAGCCAGTGCAGTGAGACGACTGGGAAAGGTACATAGAACGGGGTCCCATTTAAGTACTCCTGAGACACTTGAGGGATTGCTGAACCCCTTCCCTGGTGGACACAGGACGAAGTGGGAGGTTACACACTGGCCATTGTAACCTGGAGAATTGAACAATCGTGAGTGTGGCGCCCCTGAGGGTTCAGTCGCAACAGGGGTACTGCATCTCAGACAAAGGTGTGGTATCTCCTCTCCCAGGTAAGGATGGAGTACTACACAGGACCCCAACCACAGGACCCCAACCACACACTCAACACTACACCACTCCAGTTCTGTAGGGGGCCTAAAGCACCATAGTGCTGCCCCGGGCCTGAATGCAGGAGTTGGGGGGAACCAAAGTTAGGGGGAACCACGTAGTGAGTGAGGGTGAGGAAGCATTTACCTAAGCACTTTATTAGAATTCTATATAACTGGAGGCCATCTTAATAACAGGGTCTTTAGTCGTGGGTCTTTGGGACGCCAAGTCGGCACAAGGCTGCAGCCGGCTGAGGGTCCACGGTTCCCCGTCTCAGGCCTCGAGATGGGGGGTCGGGGCAGAATTATAATCGGCTCTGTCCCCGGTCAGGGTCCAAGCAAGAAGGCCCAGGAGGGGAGCAGAGGAGATCGGCTCCACAGGCGAAAGGATCTCGGGGGTGCGGACGGAGCGGAGTCGCCACCTGCATACCTTATTCTGGCCCAGCCAGAGAGACCTTGCAGCAAGAGGGGGTACCGGTCCCCGATTATCTGACTTTGCACTTTATGCCTCTGTTGGAAAAGTCCAGAGGCTTATGTGGATCCCAGGGGGATATGGACGGAGCGGAGTAGCCACCTGTATGCCCTAATCTGAGTTTATCCAGAGGGACCCGGCCTTACACCACGTTCTTACCACAAGTCACCAAAAAGGGCACCCAGTCGGTCCAGGAACTACACGTTACCCACAAGGGACATCGCCGTACCCGTACGGGACTCAGTGGGGGACACAAGGCGGGAGAAGTTGAACAAGAGAGGAACACACTAGATCGGGGGTCCTGTCAAGTGCCCCGGAACTACCTGGAGAGTGCTGAACCCCACCCTGGCGGCCGCAGCTCGCCGTGTGACAGCAGAGAGAAGATCTGAGCTGAGTAAACACCAAAGTGAGTAAAAACTTGGATGACTTCAACTACTGCCTCTGCCTGTTCTTTACCCCGCGGCTCTGCACCCGCCAACGCTCTACTTTACACTCTCTCTACACTGCCCTGAGGCCCCGCTCCACCTGTGGGGAGCCGCACCAACTAAGCTGCCTGAACACCGGCCTCAGAGAACTGCTGCAGCGCTGGTGATCCTCACCAGACACCACAGGTAGTGTCACGAACATTCCCCTATCCCATTTAACTTTCCCCCTTCTTTTAAGAGTGACCCCAGGGTACGGGCCCGGGAGCCAGCCACTGCGACATCCCCCGAGATCAGGCAATAACAAGGCCTGGGCGCCGAGTGGTTCCCCCATCACCTGGGCGCATCATGAGTAAAACCTGAAGACTGCACCCCACTGTGTCCTTGAATAATTGCTGCACCATCACCAGCCCTGCACTACACTGCACCAGCAACATCTACCTCATACAATTTATTATTTCCTGTCCTGGTGCTTAGCTCTGCCTGTGGAGAGCTGAACCAACTCTGTGGCGCCCTGCTGCGCATTGGTGCCACAGAACCCAGAAGGGTACATGGATGGACTTCTCCACAAGAGGCCCTCACTACATTCACACACCTCCACCCTACCACCTTAGACCAGCAGAGGGAGCCCGTTAGGGATATATATATATGGAGGGTGGAGCCAGGCAGCTCAGTCTAGTTTAGAGTTTAGTGTGCTCAGTGAGAGGCTGCTGTGTGAGGCAAGTTGAGGTCTACAGCACGCACTGAAGCCTATTGAGGGCCCCGAGTGTGGCCAAAGGCAAAAGGACAGAGGAGGAAAGGAGAAAGGAGTTGAGGGGGCAGAGGAGCGTACCAGGCTCACCCCGAAGTATACACTGGACACCGGATCCATGCCTACGGGGTCCCTTTATACCCAGTAGGGACCACCAGAACCCCTGGAGGACAACAGGTCCCAGGTTTACCAAACGCTGACTACAGTACCAGGGCTAGGAGTCACGGAGGCCCCAGCGACCAGGGAGAGTGATCTCCAAGAGAAGGCCCTACCACCAGGTTAGCAGGTGCAAGAGAGAGAGAGACAGTAACCAAGCTAGGCCTAGCTCCAGGCAGGTCAGAAGCTTAGCGAGTAAAGCCACGGATCAGGAGGCCCTATACCCACTCACTGGGGAGAGTCCAAAAGTGCGCCCTTCGTCCGGAGTACCCTGGACAGTGCCTGCATCATCACCAGTAAAGGTACTGAAGCTTACCCCCGTGTGAGTGTCCGTCTTTCCTCCGGGACCGTCCTGCCGTCTCTCACCAGCATCCTCCATTCACCCCTACACTGCCCTGGAGCTAGCTGTACCTGTGGAAAGCCACACCATCCCTGCTGCCGTAACACCAGCTTCAGAGGACTGCTCTGCAGTGGTGGCACCCTTTAGCCGCAATCCACAGGTGGCGTCACGAACACTTTCCAAATCCCCTGTAAATAATCAACCCCTTTTGATTGACCACCCTGGGTGACGAACCGGGCCAGCCACCGTGATATCCCCCACCAGCATCGAGTCCCAGCTGCTGAGCACCCCACGGCCCTGGGGGCGCGTCAAACTTTGGCGTCACGAACAGGATTCTGTGCCCATTGCCACCGGGTACTGTGCGCCTTAAAAGACTGCAGTACTCATTGTGGTGAAGGTTTCCCACCATTCCGGAGATTTCCCGCCATTGTCCGCCATCTTCCTGTCGCTGTGCGGGAAGAAGAGGGGCGTAACCGCGGGAATCGGAGAGGCGTAACCGCTGGAAGCGCGCGAAGCCCAGGACACGCCTCGCCCCTGATGTCGAACCAGGAAGAATCAGGTCCTGGAAGGAGTCCAGAGGACGCTCTGACATCAGACGCGAGCGACGCAAGGTCCTGGAAGAAGACCGTCACCCGCGGAGCTGCGGCCTACCTGATAACAAGTGAAGAAGGTAGGCTACGGTTTACTAGGGGGGCGCAACCATGGTCGACGACCAGAAAGCAGCCGGAGCACCGGTTAACGCTCTTGATGCCCATCTTGCGCCCGGTTCTGCACAGGCCGGAGCGGCCGCCCCACCAGCAGGGATCGTAACTCCGTTGATACCTATGGCCCTGCCGTATATCCCTGGAGCAAAATGGCTTCCCCAGTACGATGGAATACCAGACACCCTGTCTGGGTTCAAGAGAAAAATATGCGGTGTACTGGACATGTATTCTATGACTGGTAAGCAGAGAGCCGCTGTTGTGCTGGGACAATTGACTGGTGCCGCAGAGCGGGAAGTTGAAACCTGGCCAGCCGCAGACCAGGAATCAGTGTCCATCATCTTTAAGAGACTGGAAACTGTGTTTGAAAACCGCACTGAGACAGATCTCCGGATGAGGTTCTACCACTGTGCCCAGAAACCTGAGGACAGTGTCCGGGACTACGCCTGGCGCTTACAGGAAGCGCTGCGGGCCCTGAAACAGGTTAGTCCAACCAGCATACAAAATGAAAATAAAATGCTGACGGAACAGTTCATCCAGGGGTTGAGGTCCCAGGAGGAGAGCAGGACTGTACGGTGGTGGGCCTTAGAACATCCAGATGCCACCTTTGACACCCTGAAGGACATGGCTATAAAGGGTCTGCAGCCCCTGGAAACATCAGATACTGCTATCCAGCGTTACCAGGGTGGAGCCACCCTAGTGCCCACAGCACCCACTGCTCCTTCATTAACGGCTGAAACAAAGATGCAAACAGTGCCTCCTAGCGAGCTGGACAGCCTATGCTCTGAAGTGCGCTAGCTAAGTAAAACCCTGGCCACTGTCCTGAGCACCCTGCAGCTACAGGAGGAGCCCGAGCCGGAAGGAAGGATCCTACTCGCCGACAGCCCTGAGGATGCCCCCTGGATGAGGAAAAAAGGAGGACAACGCCACCCGTAGGAGGACAATGCCGCCCCGGAAGATGACACCGCCACCCTGTGGGAGGACCAACGACCAACGTCACCCTCCAGGAGAATTCATCTGCTACCGCTGCCATAAGGCAGGCCACACAGCGCGGAACTGTCCTTTAAACGAGCAAACCATGGGGCCGAGGGCCGACACCCAGGAGTAAATCAAGCAGGCTCATCCAGCTGGTATCACCGGTTCGTAGGAGGAAGGCCTTTCCTGTCCATCGTTCTGGACGGGATAGCAACACCTGCGTTGCTGGACACCGGCTCACAGGTAACCATCATACCTGATGTCCTTTACAAAAAGTACTGGTCCATAGATGAACTCCACCCGCCAGCCCCGAACCTCTCTGTGTATGCCTCTAACGGCCTTCCTCTTAACCTAGTAGGGGTTAAGGACGTGACAGTGAAGGTGGGGAGAGCGGAACTGAAGGACCAAGGACTGATTGTAGTGGAATATAACCCTGGTGATACAGACTTGTACATGATACTTGGTACAAATATTGTTGGTAACTGTTTGGGAGAAGTGTTGTTTTTGCTCCAACAGATTGCTGACACTGCGAAACCAGGGCATTGAAAGGTGCTCCAGAGAGAGATATGAGCCCTCCTGTACCAGCAACAGGTAAAGCTAACAGGTGGTGAGATTGGTAATGTACGGGTGACAGACCCGATACCCATTGTGATTCCCCCGATGAGTGAAATGCTGATTTGGTGTAGGGCAGCCATTGGTCTCAAAGGACAGAACTACCAGGCGGTAGTGGAGCCCATTAGCTCAGAGCACAGACCTACACTCTTAGCTGCCAGGGGGGTGGTTGATGTACGCAATGGGAGGGTACCCGTACGTCTCCTACATTGTGGGGAGGATGAAGTTAAATTACCAAAATACGCCACTATTGCCAGGTTGTATACCGTGAATGATGATGCCATACACACAGTGGAATCCTTGACCCCACCAGATACAGTGGAGGACAATGACTCCGAAGCTCAGCTGGAGGATTAGTGTCAACAGCTCCATGTTGGGACTGACGCCACTCCTGTCCATCAAAAGCAAGGTGTACACAGGGTGGTCCAGGAATACGAACAGGTATTCAGCAAACACCCTCTTGATTTTGGGAGGATTAAATGGGTACAACACCATATACCCACAGGTGACCATCCACCCATCAAAGAACGTTACAGGCCCATACCACCAGCACACTACCAGAAAGCGAAGGAAATGTTGCATGACATGAAGAAGGCAGGGGTAATAAGAGATAGCTGTAGCCCCTGGGCAGCTCCCCTGGTCCTGGTCAGGAAAAAGGATGGAAGCATGAGGATGTGTGTAGATTACAGACAGGTAAACCGTATAACACATAAAGATGCATACCCTTTGCCCCGTATAGAGGAATCCCTGGCTGCATTAAAGTCTGCAAATTACTTCTCTACCCTTGACCTCACTAGTGGGTACTGGCAAGTAGCAGTTGCTGAGGAGGATCGGGAGAAGACGGCCTTCACTACCCCGATGGGACTCTGCGAGTTCAACAGTATGCCGTTAGGACTCTGCAACGCCCCTGGAGCGTCCCAGAGATTAATGGAGTGCTGTTTGGGACACCGTAACTTCGAGACCGTGCTGCTATACCTGGATGACGTGATAGTGTACTCCAAGACGTATGAGGACCATTTGAAGCACTATGGCGGAGGTATTGTCCCAGTATGGGATGAAATTTAAACCTTCCAAGTGCCACCTGCTCAAACAGAAGGTTCAATACCTGGGGCACATCGTCAGTCCAGAAGGAGTAGCACCAGACCCGGAGAAGGTCACTGCCATCCAGAAATGGCCGGAACCGAAGAATCTCAAGGAGGTACGTCAGTTCCTGGGACTGGTCGGGTATTACCGGAGGTTTGTAAAGGACTACACCAAGAAGGCAGCGCCTTTGCAAGATCTCCTGGTAGGACAGTCCAACAGAGACAAACCCCCTTCCAGTGGGGTAAAGAGCAGACTGAGTCCTTTGCAGTGATGAAAGAGATCCTGACTGGCAAAGAAATCCTGGCCTACTCTGACTACAGCCAACCATTCCTGCTGTACACTAATGCCAGCAACGAGGGACTAGGAGCTGTGTTAAGCCAGAAACAGTATGGCAAAGAGAAGGTGATTGCCTATGCCAGCAGGAGGCTCCGTCCTACCGAGAGGAATCCAGAAAACTATAGCTCCTTCAAGTTGGAGCTCCTGGCCTTGGTCTGGGCCATCACTGAACGATTCAAGCACTACCTGGCCTCCACAAAGTTTACGGCCTATACTGACAACAACCCCTTGACACATCTAGAGACAGCCAAGTTGGGAGCCATGGAACAGCGATGGATGGCCCGACTGTCAAACTATCAGTTCACTATCAAATACCGGGCAGGCCACAAGAACGCCAATGCCAATGCCCTATCCAGAATGACTCACCAGTTGGACACTGAAGAAGAAGTGGATGACCTGGAAGAGATTGAGCTACCTGCCTTCCACAGAAATAGGATGGTCCACAAGCAGCGCACCTCCAGGAGGTATCGTGGTAAGACATTAAACACTTTGCCTCATCACAGTTGGAAGGAGACCCAGGACAGCGACCCAGTTGTCAGCCGTATCAAAGAGCTGATAACCCAGGAAGGTTCCTCCCTGGAGAAGGACGCTTCTCCACAAGCCAAGCAACTGTGGAATGAGAGAAGCCGGCTGTTCATCTATAGAGAGAAGCTGTGCCGAAGGTATGTCAACCCTAGGACCCATGAGATGGTATGGCAGATTGTAGTGCCCAGGACAGACATCCAGATGGTATTGGAGGCCTACCACGATCAAGCAGGGCACTTTGGCTGGAAGAAGCTGGAAACCCTCCTGAAGAGTCGGTTTTATTGGGTTGGAATGCGGAGCTCCATAGAGAGGTGGTGCCGGGATTGTGGACCCTGTAGCCTCAGAAGAAAAGACTACAGCAGCCAGAAAGCACCCTTGCAGTCCATCAAGACAACCCAGTGCCTGGAGATCGTCGCCCTGGATCACGTCAAGCTGTCACCCAGCAGGTCGGGTTACTCTTATGCACTGACCATGGTGGATCACTACTCCCGGTTCCTGGTGGTAGCCCCCGTCAAGGATCTGACGGCAGAAACTGCAGCAAGGACGTTTCAAGCATACTTCTGCAGACCCCATGGATACCCGGATAAGGTGCTGACGGATCAAGGTCCTGCCTTTGAAGCCGAGCTGTTCAAAGAGTTTTGTCATGTGTACGGGTGTAAGAAGATTTGGACTACGCCGTACCACCCTCAAACTAATGGTCTATGTGAGAAGATGAACAATATCATCATAGACCTGTTGAAGACCTTACCTCTAGAAGAAAGGAATCAGTGGCCAGACAAACTACCTGACCTGGTAGATCTGTACAATCACATACCTGTGAGTTCCACCAATTGTACTCCAGCGTACCTCATGAGAGCAAGACCCGGAAAGTTGCCCACGGACCTGGAGCTTGGAGTGGTAGAGCTGGAAGCAGATATGTCCACTGAAGACTGGGATGCGACTCGACAGGAGCAGTACAGGAGAGTACAGGCCTGAGTCGAAGACAGTCTAAGTAGGGTGAGAGATAAGCAGGAAGCACAGTACAACAAGAGTGCACCAGCCGAACCCTTGACACCTGGAGAAGTCGTGCTGAAGCGAAAGATAAGAAGCCACAAGCTTAACAACCAGTGGGAAAGGGAACCTTACACTGTGTTGAATTCCAGATTCGACAATAGAAAAACCTGTCTAATTAGCAAAGACTGAGGAAGAACAACTGCAATGGTATCAAGAGACCATCTGAAGTTGTGCCCAAGTCCACTGAAGCCCCAGGAGGAAGTGCCTCTCACCGTACCGGAGGAGCCTAAAGAAGAAGTACTCCATACTGTCTTAGGAGATTTCCCGGCAGATTGGCCTCAACTGGATGGAGCAGTAATAATACCTGTGCTACACTTCTACCAACAGCCAGAAGACTCTCCACTACAAGTAAGACTTGTAAGTGCCCCAGAAGAGCCTGCTCAGGAAGAATCCCCGGAAGAAGGATCACCAGTAGAAACAGAGCCAGTAGTGCCAGGAACCAGTGTACTTGCCAGTTCCGTAGAGAGGTTGAGGCAGTCTTGCTGTCCACCAACACATAGAGCTGATAGAGCGGAAAATAGCACAAGCATCCACACTACACGCATCCCAGTACTACGTAGGTCATCGCGTAGCACAAAAGGCCAGACCCCTGTCAGGTATAGGGAGTGAATAGAGAAACACTGACAGTATAAATAGTTACCCCGTGGGGTATGTTCTTGCAATAATTTCATGTGTTTATTTATTGATTTATTTTGCCATGCTAATGGACAATTCATGTGACATGGACACTTCTCATTGCATTTAGTTACCCATAAGGGTATACTTAAAGGACTCGGTGGCTGAGGACTGAGAGCAGCCCAAAAACTGTTGTCATGTACATAGTTGCACTCCCTGGAGTGCCTTTTAAGCGACCTCAGAACAAAAACCTGTTTGGTGTGGCAGAAGTTGTGGTCCGACCCCGGATCGCCTGTGCCCTGCAGCCACGCCCAGGGCCTACGTGGAGGGTTTACGGATAGGTCCCTCAAGCTACCTTTGCACTTTAACCAGTGAGAGGGATACCCTGTTGGGATTTCTCTGGAACTGATTTGATAAACTCTGAAGATACTTTATATTATTGTATTATAATGTTATCTGTAACGTTCAAGAAAAGTGCCTCCGATAAAGGGAAGAAATGTTATTGTTTAACCTGTTTTGAGAAAAGTGCTTCAGTCCAGGAGTACTGAGTTTTACTAGAGGGAGATGTGGCGCCCTGCTGCGCATTGGTGCCACAGAACCCAGAAGGGTGCATGGATGGACTTCTCCACAAGAGGCCCTCACTACATTCACACACCTCCACCCTACCACCTCAGACCAGCAGAGGGAGCCCGCTAGGGATATATATAGGGAGGGTGGAGCCAGGCAGCTCAGTCTAGTTTAGAGTTTAGTGTGCTCAGTGAGAGAGCAGCACGCAGGCTGCTGTGTGAGGCAAGTTGAGGCCTACAGCACGCACTGAAGCCTAGTGAGGGCCCCGAGTGTGGCCGAAGGCAAGAGGAGAGAGGAGGAAAGGAGAGAGGATTTGAGGGGGCAGAGGAACGTACCAGGCTCACCCCGAAGTATACACCGGACACCGGGTTCGCGCCTACGGGGTCCCTTTATACCCAGTAGGGACCACCGGAACCCCTGGAGGACTACAGGTCCCAGGTTTACCAAACGCTGACTACAGTACCAGGTCTAGGAGTCATGGAGGCCCCAGCGACGAGGGAGAGTGGTCTCCAAGAGAAGGCCCTACCACCAGGTCAGCAGGTGCAAGAGAGAGAGAGACAGTAACCAAGCTAGGCCTAGCTCCAGGCAGGTAAGAAGCTTAGCAAGTAAAGCCACGGATCAGGAGGCCCTATACCCGCTCACTGGGGAGAGTCCAAAAGTGCGCCCTTCGTCCGGAGTACCCTGGACAGTGCCTGCATCATCACCAGAAAAGGTACTGAAGCTTACCCCCGTGTGAGTGTCCGTCTTTCCTCCGGGACCGTCCTGCCGTCTCTCACCAGCATCCACAATTCACCCCTACACTGCCCTGGAGCTAGCTCTACCTGTGGAGAGCCACACCATCCCTGCTGCCGTAACACCAGCTTCAGAGGACTGCTCTGCAGCGGCGGCACCCTTTAGCCGCAATCCACAGGTGGCGTCACGAACACTTTACAAATCCCCTATAAATAATCAACCCCTTTTGATTGACCGCCCTGGGTCACGGACCGGGCCAGCCACCGTGATATCCAGAGGCCCGGCTGCCGAGTACCCCACAGCCCTGGGGGCGCGTCAAACTTTGCTGCATCACCTCAGCTCCAGTGGACCTGCTCCGCAGCAGGGGCTCCATATAGCTGCATACCACAGGTGGCGTCACAAATATTATTCCCTAAAACTTTATTCCCCTTTTATAATTTCCTTTTTATTGACCGCCCTGGGTCACGGACCGGGTCACTGCCACCGTGACATCTCCCAGCACCGACCGGCCCGGCTACCGAGTACCCCACGCCCCAGGGTGCACGTCAATGATATTCGGTTTTATTGAAATGGATGCTGTATGTAATACGGCAGGGGCGGAACTACCGCCCGTGCAGCCGGTTCATTGAACGGGGGCCCCGAGGGAGAGGGGGCCCCTTCAGCCTCCAGCAGGGCCGCCATCAGGGCATGACTGCCCTGACTCCAGTATGGGGCCCAGCCGGTAGGGGCCCCCTTGGGGGCCCCCCTCTTGTGTGTCTCTCTCCTCATGGGGCCCCCGGCCCCATGCTAAGCGCCGGGGCCGGAACATCTCTGTCATGATTTCTCTGACTTCCGGTCATGTGACGGCACCGTCACATGACCGGAAGTCAGGAGAACCTGGTGTCATCGATTTGGACGAGGATTCTGCAGGGATCGCATGGGGGTAAGTATAACAAGTTTTTTTTTTTTTTTAAATACAATTTACTAGGAGTGGGGGGAATGGGAGGTGCACATGTGGGGGAGGGGAATGAGAGAGGTGCACATGTGGGGGAGGGGGATGAGAGAGGTGCACATGTGGGGGAGGGGGATGAGAGGTGTGCACATGTGGGGGAGGGGAATGAGAGAGGTGCACATGTGGGGGAGGGGGATGAGAGAGGTGCACATGTGGGGGAGGGGGATGAGAGAGGTGCACATGTGGGGGAGGGGGATGAGAGAGGTGCACATGTGGGGGAGGGGGATGAGAGATGTGCACATGGGGGGGATGAGAGAGGGGCACATGTGGGGGAGGGGAATGAGAGAGGTGCACATGTGGGGGAGGGGGATGAGAGAGGTGCACATGTGGGGGAGGGGGATGAGAGAGGTGCACATGTGGGGGAGGGGGATGAGAGAGGTGCACATGTGGGGGAGGGGGATGAGAGAGGTGCACATGTGGGGGAGGGGGATGAGAGATGTGCACATGGGGGGGATGAGAGAGGGGCACATGTGGGGGAGGGGAATGAGAGAGGTGCACATGTGGGGGAGGGGGATGAGAGAGGTGCACATGTGGGGGAGGGGGATGAGAGAGGTGCACATGTGGGGGAGGGGGATGAGAGAGGTGCACATGTGGGGGAGGGGGATGAGAGAGGTGCACATGTGGGGGAGGGGGATGAGAGAGGTGCACATGTGGGGGAGGGGGATGAGAGAGGTGCACATGTGGGGGAGGGGGAATGAGAGAGGTGCACATGTGGGGGAGGGGGATGAGAGAGGTGCACATGTGGGGGAGGGGGATGAGAGAGGTGCACATGTGGGGGAGGGGGATGAGAGAGGTGCACATGTGGGGGAGGGGGATGAGAGAGGGGCACATGTGGGGGAGGGGGATGAGAGAGGGGCACATGTGGGGGAGGGGGATGAGAGATGTGCACATGGGGGGGTGAGAGCTGCACATGGGGGAATTGGGAGAAAATGAGCTGCACATGGGGGAATTGGGAGTAGGGGGATAATGAGCTGCACATAATGAATGTGGGGTGGGGGACAGTAAATGATGATGGGGTGGGGAGAGCAGGACATGATATAATGAATTGGGGCAGGGGGTGCATGTAAATAATGAATGCGGGGAGCAGGAAGTATAGAGTAGGGGGCGTTGCGGATGCAGGAGTGTAACTGGTAACAAATTGGCGGAAAGAGTAGAGGTTCTAATTAAATTATATATTAAGTGCCTATTTACAGTTAATGGGGGCACCGTGGTGGATTACAATTTATATTTGGAATGGTAGGTTGTATAATAACTAACCATATATTGATGGTGGATACACGTCTGTATTCAGCTGCGTAATGTAGAAGTTGGGGAATGTGCTCTAGATAACTGTGTTATTTTATGCAGAGACGAGTCCTGGCTGGAAGACGTAATGGCGGTCTGTGCTGGATGAAGGAGAAAAGCGTAGCTGAAGGACTTCACCTAGAGACGTCACCAGTGAGTCAGTGTATTACATGTACACTTACACTATATACTATGTACCGGGCTCCTGTGTATAATGTCACTGGTGATCACTGTATTACCTGTACACTGACACTATATACAGAGCTCCTGTGTATAATGTCACTGATGATCACTGTATTACCTGTACACTGACACTATATACAGAGCTCCTGTGTATAATGTCACTGGTGATCACTAGATTACCTGGACACTTACATTATACATACCATGTATAGAGCTCCCGTGCATAATGACACTTATGGTAATATTAGTAATGTGGTGGTAATATTAGTAATGTGGTGGTAATATGTGGTCTGGTCATGGTGTGGCAGTTTTTCCCCCTTCTGTGTGGTATTATTCGGTCACTATGTTGTGGTAATATGTGGTCTGGTCATGGTGTGGCAGTATTCCCTGTATGTGGTATTATTGGTCATTTTTAAAAAAAAATGTATATGACACATTCCCTTAAAGAAAACTAAATAAAAATATATCTAAAAAGAGTATTGGATATTTTAAGAAAATTTTAATAGGTTAGAGTAGGGCCCTGCCAGAAGAGTCTACCTTATCGTGGTGGCGGCTTTAAAAATCTTTTGGCCAAAACAAAAGCTGATGGCTATGCATGTGGCACCGTCTGGTGGCAGCGACGTGGACGAGCGCCAGGATTCTGCAGGGATCGCATGGGGGTAAGTATAACAAGTTTTATTTGTTTTAAATACAAGTAGTTAACTAGGAGTGGGGGGGATGAGAGATGCACATGGGGGGGGATGAGAGATGCACATGGGGGGGATGAGAGATGCACATGGGGGGGATGGGAGATGCACGGGGGGGATGAGAGCTGCACATGGGGGGGGATGAGAGCTGCACATGGGGGGGATGAGAGCTGCACATGGGGGGGATGAGAGCTGCACATGGGGGGGATGAGAGCTGCACATGGGGGGGCGAGAGATGCACATGGGGGGGGGGTTATGTTTAGATAACTTTGTTGCCTTATGAAGCGCAGGGGGGGGGGGGCCCAAAAAATTTCTTGCACAGGGGCCCACTACAGTCTGTGTCCGCCCCTGTAATACGGCTATATGTAATGCTAAACATTAAAGAACTTTACAAAGCCATTTCCATTTACCAGTGATTTCCATATGTTTTACTTTGGTAAAAATGTTCTTTACAAGCTAATTAATACTTTTTATCTATTAGTTATCGCCAGCCCCGTCATTTTGCCTTTTATACATTTTTCATGGATACAGTGAGAAATACATATTAATAACCCATCACTTCATGTAGATGAGCTTGTATTTCAGCTGTGGTTTTCTTTCCAGTGCTATAATAAGTTGCTGACAGTCTCGCACTAGTACTCCTGCGATGAAAAATGTCTTTATGCTATGAAACATAAGTCTGACATGTGATGAGAGCCCATTTACTAGAGTTCTGTTGTCAGCAGATAGAAATGCGGCTATACAGGCAGAATAATGAAACGTGGACACAATTTTCCATGAACCTGGGTGCAATACACTTATTTGTCGCTTATTACCTGAGATTTTCTTTTTTATCTTAAATGCTGTTTGGTCAAAATATGTGGGAGGCAGTAAAGAAATGGTTGTCATGGAAGCCGGCCCTGTGCCAATCGATGTGTTCTGATTTTAATCACTGTGATAGCTGAAAATAATGAAAGTGAAACGTTCTGCCTTATACCCACTACCTTCAATATCAAGCGGCAATTCTCGAGGCACCAAGAAGACCGGGTGGCAAAGAAGAGGAGCGTCTTATCAAAGTGATAGTGTCCTGACTTATTTTTAGATGATAGCCCATGATCCTGTGCATTTGTAAGGTTTAATATTGTTATATATTTTATATATACACGGTCTCTTTATTGCAGCTGACGTTACTATTGTCACTATGATGGCAGATATCAACCTCCTCTGTTGCGTGAGACTTCCCTGACTTTTCTAAGGAGGGATCTTATTGCGACATAGGCCCTGGGATGAAGATTAATATCTATAATATAACTCTGGATGTGTCCTTCCATCCGAAGCCAGTATAGACTGCGCCTGCGATGGGTGGCCGGAGTCAGAAGGACGCATCTGACTCAACCAGGGGGATACGGGGGAAACTCGGTACCCGGGCCTTGACCTTCTGTGGAATGTCACGGCAGTCGGCTCCCGGGCCCGTACTCTGGGGTCACTCTTTAAAAGGGGGTTGTTAACAGTTTTGTCTCGTGACGCCACATGTGGTTCCGGTAACGAGTACCGGCACTGCTGCAGAACTATGGGGGTGATGGGATGGCAGCTGGGATGTTTCTCCTCCCCACAGGCGGAGCGGGCCCCCGGTGCAGAGTTGATGAAAGGGATGCAGGTTAGAGGTAGCCTGGTCGGGTCAGGGGGAATGACGGACACGCACACAGGGGATTCGCTTCAGTACCTTTACTGGTGTAACGGCAGGTATGGTCCAGGGTACCTATTAGGAGGGTGCACTTCAGGACTCTCCCCAGTGAGCGGGTAGTAGGCCTCCTGGTCCGTTTCTTCCTCTCTAAAGCTTCTGGCCAGCCTGGAACTAGGCCTAGCTTCTATGCTGTTTCACTCTCTTACCTGTCTGCTTGTGGTAGAACTTTTCTTTGGCTACCACTATCCCTGGACGCTGGGGCCTTCTTGGTTCCTAGTTCTGTAAAATGATGGTAGCTTCAGGTCGACCAGGGATCTGGAATCCTCCTGGTATGCCGGTTATCCCTACTGGGTGTAGAGGACCCTGTAGGCGCAGACCCGGTGTCCGGCTTGTGTCCTGGGGTGAGCTTCAAATGCTCCTCTGCCCCCTTAACTCCTCTCTCCTTGCCTCCGGCCATGCTCTAGGCCCTGAGGCTTCAGCACGTGCTTTAGGCCCTGGCTGGCCCTCAGCACAGCAGCTCACATGCTGCTTCTTCACTGAACTAAAGTGTCAGCACACTCTGCCTGCCTAACTCCACCCTCCAGTATATATATCCCTAACAGGGCTCCCTCTGGTGGTATGAGGTGGAAGGGTGGAGGTGTCTGTTATGTAATGAAGGCTTCTTGTTGAGAAGTCCGTCCATGCACCCTTTTGGGTCCTGTGGTACCTGTAATAGCAGGGGGCCACATTCCCCCCTAGTACAACTCAGTACTCCTGGACTGAAGCATTTTTGTAACAAGTAACAACAATTACGATAACAATAACACATATCAAAGTTACAGTGAGTCCCATAACTAGGTGTCCATCTCACTGGTGAAGGTGCAACATGAGTAGCATGAGGGACCCGTCTGAAAACTCTCAACGTAGGCCCTGGGCATGGCTACAGGGCATAAGTGATCCAGGTGTTGGACCACGTCTTCGGCCACGCCAAACGGGTTTTTGTTCAGTGGTCTCTTAATATAAAACCAATAGGGGGCACTTTAATAAGTGCAACTATTTACAACGGACAGTTCTCGGCTGCTCACAGTCCTCAGCCTGAAAGTCTTTATACCCTCACGGGTAACTAAAGGCACACATTTAACTTTTTCAGTTCACACAAAAACTAATTTTCCTTTTTTACCCTTACGGGTAGCTAGATAAACACATATAACATTTTAAACTTGCAATGTTTTTATACCCTTACCGGGTACCTATGTACAGTACTTTTCAGCAGTTCAATAATGGTGCTCCCTCCGGGGAAGCACCTGTCCACAATAGGTTGGCCCAGCCGGGTCATCAGCTCTAGGTGGCGAGGGTTTGCTCTCCTCTACCACCCTGTGGACATACGGCAGGGCCATAGGTATCATTGGAGCCACGACCCCTGCTGGTGGGGCGGCCACTCCAGCCTGAGCAGCGCCGGGCGCGAGTTGAGCATCAGGAGCGCTAACCGGTGCTCCGGCGTTTTGCTGGTCGTCGGCCATGGTTGCACCCCCCTAGTAAACCGTAGCCTACCTTCTTTGCTGTTATCGGGTAGGCCGCAGCTCCGCAGACGGCGGTCTCCTTCCAGGACCTGACGCTTCCTGGAGCTGCGTCAGAGCACGATGTGGGGCTTGGGCGTCGCGCGCTACCAACGGTCATGCCTCTCTGGCTCCCGCGGTTACGCCCTTGATGCGCCCCCTGGGCCGTGGGGTACCCGGAGCCGGGCCTGTAGATGCTGGGGGTTGTAGTCACAGTGGCGGTGACCCGGTCCGTGGCGCAGGTGGTCAATACAAGGGTAGGAGATGTATATAGGTTATATAATGTCCAACTACGCTACCTGTGGAGTACGGCTAATGAGGCCGCCGCTGCGGAACAGTCCTCTGAAGCTGGTGGTTTGGCAGCAAGGGTGGTATAACTCCCCACAGGAAGAGTGTAGCTTCAGGGCAGTGTGTGTGGATGATGGTGGTTGTGCAGGGTGTCGCGGTGCAGAAAGAACCACAGAGTCTGTACAGTGCAGTCCCAGGGTCTTTACTGATGACACTTTAAACAGGCCTGGACTGGAGTACTGGCTAGTGATAAGAGCCCAGTCAGTCTAGGAGCAAGCATAGAGTCCTCCTGGACAGGTGGAGTTGTAGGCCTGCCGTTCTTACTATACTCTTTGGCTATTCCGCTTGTAGCTGTGTTGTAGCCCACATCCCTGAGTGTAACGTGCGGTGCTCACCCGTATGGCTGACAACTCGGGCCTTGTGGATGCCTCGCTCCTCCTTGGCGGTACTGGTCCCTCGGTGCTGCTGAGCCTCCGGGCGTCTGATGGGGGCCAGGAGACCTGCAATCTCCTGCCCTACGGTATCTGCTGCTGGGTCTGGAATCCCCCACAGCCTCAGACTCCGGTGTCCGGTTCTTTGTGTGCTCCAGCTAGGACGAGCTATCTCCAGCTCCAGTCCCTAGCTCCTCTCTCTCCGATGTCCTAAACTCAACTCCTGACACTAAGCTAAACTAACCCCGCCTCCAGATCCAGTTGCCAAGGGGAGGGTCCTCCCCTTGCTGGTCTAGAGCCAGGAAGTGTTGCAGGTGTTATGTTCCTGACCAGGAAACCCCTGCTTGCCTCCGGACATGGCATTACTTCTTTTGAGGGAAGCAATACCACTGTGGCAACCAGACCCTCAGGGGTGCCACATTCCCCCCTAGTTAATTTCAGTACTCCGGGACTGAACATATTTTTGCAAAATAACAGGTAACAAATAACAATGGCAATAACAAGGTACATTAGAATATTTACAAACATTACAGTCCTTGATAGGTTACAGTATAATCTGCAACCAGGTGTCCATTCCACTGCGCAAGGTGTAATTTGAGGGACCCGTCCAAAACCCTCCACGGAGGCCTTGGGGTAGCTGCAGGGCATAGATGATCCAGGTGTTGGACCACGTCTTCGGCCACCTCCAATGGGTTTTTGTTCAGTGGTCTTTCAATAAGGGGCACTTTAACAAGTGCAACTATTTACAAGGGAAAGTTCTTTGGTTATTCACCATCCATAACCTAAAAGTTTCTGGATCCCTTTCGGGTAACTGGAAAAGCACACATATATCAAACTTTTCACATTTTTAAGTCTCTTGTATACCTTTACGGGCAACTATATACAGTATCCATTTAAATACTTTTATACTTTAAACTTTGCATTTTAAATTCTCCAACTGGCAGGGGGCTGACCTCTTGTACTTCTGGTGGATCTACGGAGTACACTATCTGTCACTGCTCTACCCTGGTCCCTTGTGTCTACCCCTGGTGTGGTGGGTTCAGTGTGAACTGCACTACTAGTATTTTGAGGTGACACTGGTAGGTTGGGCAGTTTCCTACGGATTCTTTGGCTTACCGTGGGTACGACAGGTTCATTGTTAGCAGAGGGTAGATTCTCCTGGTGTGCTGTTGATGAAACTTCTGCCTCTGGGGCCAACTGTTCTTCCAACTCTTCTGGGACTTCTGCAGCTTCTTGAGGGGCTGGTTGGAGAAAGGTAAGGACTGGCACAACAATTGCATTGTTCACTTGTGTCCACGACCGGGGAAATTCTCTTGGTACTGTTTTGACCATTTCTTCCACTTCCTCTGTGGGTTGAGGGCTATCCTGGTCTTCTTTAGTGTGTTGTAACATTTCTTCAAGTGGTCTATTGAAACTGTTGCTGATGTTTCTCCTCCATCCTTACTAATGAGGCACACCTTGGTGTTATCATGACTCGAGGGTAGGATGGTGTATGGCTCCACCTCCCACTGGTCATCCAATTTGTGGAGCCACCTCTTTCTCTTAAGGACTTGTTCTCCAGGTGACAATGGAACAGCAGGTGCGTGCTGATTGTAAGTCTTCTCTTGTCTTTGTCTAGCTTGGGACAGACTTCTTTCAATACTCTCTTGCACTTTGCGGTGTTGTTGTTGCCGCTCAGTGTCCCAATCTGCATCTGGTGAGGCCGTCTCTGGTGTTAGGACTCCCATGTCCAGGTCGATGGGCAGCTTACCAGGTCTTGCTCTCATCAGGTAAGCAGGTGTGCAGTTGGTAGAGTTTACTGGGATATGGTTATAGAGGTCCACTAGATCTGGTAGCTTTTCTGGCCACAGGCTGCATTCCTCAAGGGGCAACATCTTCAGCAGGTATATCACCACCTGGTTCATCTTCTCACACAGCCCATTGGTCTGGGGGTGATACGGCGTTGTCCTGATTTTCTTGCAGCCGTACTGGTTGCAGAATTCCTGGAACACCTCCGCTTCGAAGGCTGGACCTTGGTCAGTAAGCACACGTTCTGGGTAACCGTGCGGGTGACAGAAGTGCTGTTGGAATGCCTTGGCTGCCGTCTGAGCCGTCTGGTCTTTCACTGGCACTGTAGTGGTCTACGATGGTGAGAGCGTAGACATAGCCTGACCTGCTTGGGACTAGCTTCACGTGGCCCAAGGCTACCAGTTCAAGTCTGCTTGGGGCTAGCGTCACGTGGCCCAAGGCTACCAGTTCAAGTGGCTGTTTGGTGATGATGGGCTGCAGGGGAGCCCTCTGGCTGTCACGGTCTTTTCGCCTCAGGTTGCATGGTCCGCATTCTCGACACCACCTCTCGATTGCTTTCCTCATGCCAGCCCAGTAGACCCGTTCACATAGCAGGATTTCCAACTTCTTCCAGCCAAAGTGTCCTGCTCCATCGTGGTACACTTCCAAGACCATTGACGCATCCCGCCTCGGGACTACCACCTGCCAGACCAATTCATCTGTCCGGGAGTTGATGGCTCTTCGACACAGCTTCCCTTCATAGATGAATAGCTTGCCCTTCTCCTTCCACAGCTGTTTGGTCTCCTCTGGAGCATCTAGATCAGGGTACGAGTCAGCTCGTGTCAGCAACTCCTTGACTAGGCGGACAGCCGGGTCGCTATCTTGCGTTTCTGCCCATCCATGGTGGGGCAATGGATTGAACGTGGCCTCTCTGTTGACAGAGCACTTGTTCTTTACACAGTGGGAGCACTGGGTTACCCCATGACGGTGGAAAGCGGGGATCTCTATCTCCTCCAGCTCTTCCGGGTCTTCTCCCCCATCTGGCAAGTTAGGCATTCTGGACAGTGCATCGGCGTTTGCATTCCAGCGCCCAGCCCGGTACATGATGGTAAACTCATAATTAGACAGTCGGGCCATCCATCTTTGTTCCAGGGCACCAAGTTTCGCAGTGTCCAGGTGCGTCAGCGGGTTATTATCCGTGAAGACGGTGAATTTGGAGGAGGCGAGATAATGCTTGAAGCGCTCTGTCACAGCCCAGACTACGGTCAGGAACTCCAACTTGAAGGAACTGTAATTTTCGGGGTTCCTTTCTGTGGGCCGGAGCTTCCTGCTGGCATAGGCAATCACTCTTTCTCTGCCTTGCTGTATCTGGGACAGCACCGCTCCTAGCCCCACGTTACTTGCGTCTGTATGGAGTATGAAGGGTTGGCCATAGTCAGGGTAGGCCAGGATCTCGTCTCCTGTGAGAGCCATCTTCAACCTACTGAAGGATTCGTCTTCCGGCTTATCCCATTTGAATGGAGGCTTCGGGTTTTTGGCCTTCCTGGACTGGCCTACTAGGAGGTCCTGCATAGGTGCCACCCTCTTGGTGAAGCCTTGAATAAATCTTCGGTAGTAGCCCACCAACCCGAGGAACTGCCGCACTTCCTTGATAGTGGAGGGTCTTGGCCAGTCCTTGATTACTGTGACCTTGTCAGGGTCTGGTGCTACACCTTCAGCGCTTACCACATGACCTAGGTACTGTACCTTGGGCTTCAACAGGTGGCATTTTGACGGCTTCACCTTCAGGCCAAAACCAGCTAGGGAAACAAAAACACCTCTGCCAGGTGCGTCAGGTGATCTTCATAGGGCTTGGAGTATACTATGACGTCATCCAGGTACAGCAGGACTGTATCGAAGTTCTTATGTCCTAGACAGCACTCCATCAACTGCTGGAATGTTCCTGGGGCGTTGCAGAGCCCGAATGGCATGCAGTTGAACTCGCTGAGGCCCATCGGCGTTGTGAATGCGGTCTTTTCTTTATCTGCCTCTGCTACAGGAATCGGCCAATACCCACTAGTGAGATCCAAAGTAGAGAAATAATTAGCAGATCTTAATGCAGCTAGTGACTCCTCAATCCTAGGTAATGGGTATGCATCTTTATGTGTAATGCGGTTAATTTGCCTGTAGTCTACACACATTCTCATCGTGCCATCTTTCTTCCTTACAAGAACTAACGGAGCTGCCCAGGGGCTAGAACTATCTCTTATCACCCCAGCCTCCTTCATCTCTCGTAACATCCCTTTGGCATTTTGGTAGTGTGCAGGGGGTACAGGCCGGTATCGCTCTTTAGTGGGTGGATGGTCTCCCGTGGGGATATGGTGTTGAACCCCTTTCACCTGCCCGAAGTCGAGCGGGTGTTTGCTGAAGACCCTTTCATACTCCTGGACCATCCGGTATACTCCATGTTTTTGGTGCTGAGGGGTGGAGTCAGTGCCCACGTGTAGCTTTTGACACCAGTCCTTCATCTGTCCCTTGTAGCTATTATCCTCCGCCGGTTTGGATGGAGGTAAGGGTTCCACTGTTTTTATAGAATTGTTGCTGACGGTGAATAATTTGGCAAGGGTACATACCGGGGCAAATGGACTTCTTTCTCCCCAATATTTAGGATGCGGACTGGCACTCTCCTTTGGCGGACATCAACCACGCCCCTGGCTGTCAAGATGGTGGGCCTACTGTCAGAGTATACGGGCTCTACCAGGGCCTGGTAATCTCTACCCCTGAGACTACATTTCACTTCTTGGGGGCATGGCAATGGGGAATGGGTCACTCATCCTGACACTGCCAATTTCACCACCAGACAGTTCTACGTGTTGTCTTCTCATCAGGGCTCTGATCTCTCTCTGCAGAACCCGCTGCTGACTGGAACTGGCGGTCTCCGCAACCTGCTGTAACAAGACAATAATTTCTGAAAGACAATTTTCAATAACATTAGTGCCTAAGGTTATCATGGGATGACTTTCTCAGCGATCAATGTCAACAATTATCATTCCTTGTGACGGCAATTCCACTTTGCCAACCCTTATGGTCACTTCTTTATACCCCACTTGAGGTACAGGCTGACCATTGCTGGCATAAATGCTTAAATGTTCATCTGGACGGCGGGTAATGTCTGAATCAGTCCAGTAGCGTTGGTAGAGAATGTAGGGGATAGTGGTCACCTGGGATCCAGTGTCCAGCAACGCGCTCATCGGGATGCCGTCAAGCACGACAGGTAAGACCGGTAGTCCCCCCCCCATACTTGTCTCACCAGTTGCGTGGGCCTGGTGGTCTTACGCCTGGGGGTTGGCCCTCTGCCCCAGGTTTTGCTCGTTTAAATTACAGTACCTTGCATAATGTCCTGGCTTGTGACTGCGGCGGCAGATGGGTTGTCCATCCTGGTCATAGCGGTCACTGTTCCTCCCTCTGGTTGGTGGAATCCTCCTCTGTTGTCGCCATGGGACGTCCTCTGGACTGGAAGCCAGCCGGATCTTCCCCTTGGGGGACACCTGCAAAGACTGCACAGTTTTGGTTAGTGCAGCCACACTTTTAGTCAGCTCTTGGACCTGAAGGTGCAGGTCTGTAGACAGATCATTGTCCAGAGTCTGTGCATCAGCTCCCACAGGCTCTGGGGAAAAGGGTGCCACCTCCTTGTGGTAGGTGATAGCTGGGCGCCGGTGGTATGTGGCGCCACCTGGTGTTGGTTCTCGTAGCACACGGATGGCTCTGTCTTTAAAAATTGTGCAAAGTCCAGATCAGGGTTCTGCAGAGCCATTATGCGCAGCTGTGTCCGGTGAGCGCTGGACAGCAGACCCTCAATAAACTGCTCAATTAACAGTCTGTTCTCATCTCGCACACTGTCGGGGTCTACCTGTTTGATGGCCCTCAGTGCCTCCTACAGGTTTAAAGCATAGTCCCGTACACTGTCCGCGCCCGTTGTTTGCACCCATGAAACTTCATTTTTATTTCAGCTTTAGTGCGGGTGTCAAAGGTGTCCTTTAGGCGGGCCAGTATCTCTTTCACAGTCCCTTTGTCTCTGGCTGACCAGGACTTCACTTCTCTCTGGGCTGCACCAATTAACTGGCCTATGAGGATGCTCACTTTCTGCTCCTCGTACAGGGGGTACACTTTAAATAAGCTGCGCAGTCTTTCTTTAAAGTCACTCAGGGTGTGCGACTCTCCTGAGTACAGGGGCAACCACGCCGCCCCCGGTATATATGGCATGGAGAACGGCATTACCGTGGCAGCGGCCGCGCCTGCAGCTGAAGTTCCCTCCATATTGGGTGTCTTCCTCCCCCCTAGTTAACCGTGACCTACCTTCTTTCACTTTGCTTCCGTAGGCCGCAGTTCCGCAGGCGATGGTCTCCTTTGAGGACCTGGCGTCGCTTGCTCCTGATGTCAGCGCTTGCTGGGGCTCCTTCCAGGACCTAGCGCTGTGTCAGTGCGAGGCGGGGCTTGGGCTTCGCGCGCTTCCAGCGGTTACGCCCCTCTTCTTCCCGCGCGGCGACCCGGAAATGGCGGACAATGGCGGGAAACAGCGGTAATTGGCGGGAAACTTCGTCACGGTATGTGACACAGTTTGTGAAGGCGCACAGTACCCGGTGGTAACGGGCACGAAATCCTGCCGACTACGCCAAAGTTGACGCACCCCGTGGGCCATGGGGTACCCGGAGGCGGGCCTGTAGATGCTGGGGGTTGTAGTCACCGTGGCGGTGACCCGGTCCGTGACCCAGGTGGTCAGTCCAAGGGTAGTAGATGTATATAGGTTATATAATGTCCGACTACATCACCTGTGGAGTGCAGCTAATGAGGCCGCCGCTGCGGAACAGTCCTCTGAAGCTGGTGGTTTGGCAGCAAGGGTGGTATAACTCCCCACAGGAAGAGTGTAGCTTCAGGGCAGTGTGTGTGGATGATGGTGGTTGTGCAGGGTGTCGCTGTGTAGAAATAACCACAGAGTCCGTACAGTGCAGTCCCAGAGTCTTTACTGATGACACTTTAAACAGGCCTGGACTGGAGTACTGGCTAGTGATAAGAGCCCAGTCAGTCTGGGAGCAAGCATAAAGTCCTCCTGGACAGGTGGAGTTGTAGGCCTGCCGTTCTTATTATACTCTTTGGCTATTCCGCTTGTAGCTGTATTGTAGCCCACGTCCCTGAGTGTAACGTGCGGTGCTCACCCGTATGGCTGGCAACTCGGGCCTTGTGGATGCCTCGCTCCTCCTTGGCGGTACTGGTCCCTCGGTGCTGCTGAGCCTCCGGGCGTCTGATGGGGGCCAGGAGACCTGCAATCTCCTGCCCTACGGTATCTGCTGCTGGGTCTGGAATCCCCCACAGCCTCGGACTCCGGTGTCCAGTTTTTTGTGTGCTCCAGCTAGGACAAGCTATCTCCAGCTCCAGTCCCTAGCTCCTCTCTCTCCGATGTCCTAAACTCAACTCCTGACACTAAGTTAAACTAACCCCGCCTCCAGATCCAGTTGCCAAGGGGAGGGTCCTCCCCTTGCTGGTCTAGAGCCAGGAAGTGTTGCATGTTATGTTCCTGACCAGGAAACCCCTGCTTGCCTCCAAACATGGCATTAGTTCTTTTGAGGGAAGCAATACCATTGTGGCAACCAGACCCTCTGGGGTGCCACACCCCTCTTCTTCCCGCGCGGCGACGCGGTAATGGCGGCGATATTCACCACAGTTCAAATACGGCACACAGTACCCGGTGGCAACGGACACGAAATCCTGTTCGTGACGCCAGGAAGAGTTGACTCGCCCAGGGGGATATGGGGGAAACTTGGTACCCGGTCCTTGACCTTCTGTGGAATGTCACGGCAGTCGGCTCCCGGGCCCGTACTCCGGGGTCACTCTTTAAAAGGGGTTTGTTAACAGTTTTGTCTCGTGACGCCACCTGTGGTTACCGGTAATGAGTACCGGCGCTGCTGCAGACCTTCGGGGGTGATGGGATGGCAGCTGGGATGTTTCTCCTCTCCACAGGCGGAGCGGGCCCCCGGGGCAGAGTTGATGGAAGGGATGCAGGTGAGAGGTGGCCTGGTCGGGTCAGGGGGAATGACGGACACGCACACAGGGGATTCGCTTCAGTACCTTTACTGGTGTAACGGCAGGTATGGTCCAGGGTACCTATTAGGAGGGTGCACTTCAGGACTCTCCCCAGTGAGCGGGTAGTAGGCCTCCTGGTCCGTTTCTTCCTCTCTAAAGCTTCAGGCAAGCCTGGAACTAGGCCTAGCTTCTATGCTGTTTCACTCTCTTACCTGTCTGCTTGTAGTAGATCTTTTCTTTGGCTACCACTATCCCTGGACGCTGGGGCCTTCGTGGTTCCTAGTTCTGTAAAATGATGGTAGCTTCAGGTCGACCAGGGATCTGGAATCCTCCTGGTATGCCGGTTGTCCCTACTGGGTGTAGAGGACCCTGTAGGCGTGGACACGGTGTCCGGCTTCAGATGCTCCTCTGCCCCCTTAACTCCTCTCTCCTTGCTTCCGTCCACGCTCTAGGCCCTGAGGCTTCAGCACGTGCTTTAGGCCCTGGCTGGCCCTCAGCACAGCAACTCACATTCTGCTTCTTCACTGAACTAAAGTGTCAGCACACTCTGCCTGCCTAACTCCACCCTCCAGTATATATATCCCTAACAGGGCTCCCTCTGGTGGTATGAGGTGGAAGGGTGGAGGTGCCTGTTATGAAATGAGGGCCTTTTGTGGAGAAGTCTGTCCATGCACCCTTTTGGGTCCTGTGGTACCTGTAATAGCAGGGTGCTACACATCCAGCATGAATAGAGGTGACAGGGAGGAGGAAGATGTCCGGCGCCATGAGGACGAGGCTGGAGGAGGAGAGCGGCGCCCGCGCATAGCGATATCTCCGGCGCCATGTTATTGAAACAAATTCGCACACAGTATCTCCAACAAAATGGCGTCGAACAGCACGGTATGCGCATACTCTGACACCGGTGCCATTTTATTGAAGTATTCTACTACAACCTCAAATAGAATACTTCAATAAAATGGCGCCGGAGTCAGCGCATGCACATCCCGCAATCATTTTATTAAAGATGGTGCGGGGGTATTATAAGGAGGGGATGGGTATTGGGGTATAAATTATATGCAAGTATGGGTGCGGGGGTATATTCAGGGGACGGGTGTAGGGTATATATTATATACAGGGGATGGATGCGGGGTTATATATTATATACAGGGGATGGGTGTAGGGTATATATTTTGTACAGGGGATGGGTGTGGAGGTATATATTATATACAGGGGATGGGTGTAGGGTATATATTATATACAGGGGATGGGTGCGGACTCGGAGGTATATATTATATACAGGAATGGTTGCATGGTGTATATTATATATAGCGGATGGGAGCGGGATGTATATTATATACAGGGGATGGGTGCAGGGGTATATATTATAAAAAGGGATGGGTGCAGGGGAATCTATTATATACAGGGGATGCGTGTAGGAGTATCTATTATATACAGGGGATGGGTATAGGGTATATATTATGTACAGTGGAAGGGCTTGGAGGTATATATTATATACAGGGGATGGGTGTAGGTTATTTATTATATACAGAGGATGAATGCAGATTTATATATTAAATACCGGGATGGGTGCGGAGGTATATATTATATACAGGGGATGAGTGCGGGGGTATATATTATATACAGGGGATGGGTGTAGGGTATATATTATGTACAGGTGATTGGTGTGGAGGTATATATTATATTCAGGAGATGGGTGTAGGGTATATATTATATACAGGGAATGGGTGTAGGGTATATACAGTGGGGAAAAAAAGTATTTAGTCAGCCACCAATTGTGCAAATTCTCCCACTTAAAAATATGAGAGAGGCCTGTAATTGACATCATAGGTAGACCTCAACTCTTAGAGACAAAATGAGAAAACAAATCCTGAAAATCACATTGTCTGATTTGGAAAGAAATTTTTTTTAAATTTTGGTGGAAAATAAGTATTTGGTCAATTACAAACAAGCAATATTTCTGGCTCTCATAGACCTGTAACTTCTTTTAGAGACTCCTCTGTCCTCCACTCATTACCTGTAGTACTGGCACCTGTTTGAACTTGTTATTAGTATAAAAGACACCTGTCAGCAACCTCAAACATTCACACTCCAAACTCCACTATGGTGAAGACCAAAGAACTGTCGAAGGACACCAGAAACAAAATTGTAGCCCTGCACCAGGCTGGGAAGACTGAATCTGCAATAGGCAAGCAGCTTGGTGTGAAGAAATTAACTGTGGGAGCAATAATTATAAATTGAAAGACATACAAGACCACTGATAATCTTCCTCGATCTGGGGCTCCACACAAGATCTCACCCCATCGGGTTAAAATGATCTCAAGAACGGTGAGCAAAAATCCCAGAACCACATGAGGGGACCTAGTGAATGACTTGCAGAGAGCTGGGACCAACGTTACACAGGCTACCATCAGTAGCACATTATGCCGCCAGGGACTCAGATCCTGCAGTGCCAGACGTGTCCCCCTGCTTAAGCCATTACATGCCCGTGCCTGTCTGAAGTTTGCTAGAGAGCATTCAGATGATCCAGAAGAGTATTAGGAGAATGTCATATGGTCAAATGAAACCAAAGTAGAACTGTTTGGTAGAAACACAACTCGTTGCGTTTGGAGGAAAAAGAATACTGAGTTGCATCCAAAGAACACCATAACTACTGTGAAGCATGGGGGTGGCAACATCATGCTTTGGGGCTGTTTCTCTGCCAGGGGACCAGGACGACTGATCCGTGTACATGAAAGAATGAATAGGGCCATGTATCATGAGATTTTGAGTGCAAACCTCCTTCCATCAGCAAGGGCATTGAAGATGAAATGTGGCTGGGTCTTTCAGCATGACAATGATCCCAAGCACACCGCCAGGGCAACAAAGGATTGGCTTCGTAAGAAGCATTTCAAGGTCCTGGAGTGGTCTAGCCAGTCTCGAGATCTAAACCCTATAGAAAATCTTTGGAGGGAGTTGAAAGTCCGTGTTGCCCAGCGACAACCCCAAAACATCACTGCTCTAGAAGAGATCTGCATGGAGGAATGGGTCAACATACCAGCAACAGCGTGTGCCAACCTTGTGAAGAATAACAGAAATTTTTTGACCTCTTTCACTGCCAACAAAGGATATATAACAAAGTATTGAGATGAACTTTTGTAATTGACCAAATACTTATTTTCCACCAAAATTTGAGAAAAAATTTCTTTCCAAATCAGACAATGTGATTTTAAGGATTTGTTTTCTCATTTTGTCTCTCAGAGTTGAGGTCTACCTATGATGTCAATTACAGGCCTCTCTCATCTTTTTAAGTGGGAGAACTTGCACAATTGGTGGCTGACTAAATACTTTTTTCCCCACTATATATAATCAATATGAGTTCAGATGCTCAGCTTTAATTTGAGGGTATTTACATCCTAATTGGAGTAAGGGTTTAGGAACTAAATCTCTTTGATTTTGTAGCTGCCTCTTTTTAAAGCGACCAAAAGTAATTTGACAGTTTCCACAAAAGCTTTTTAATGGACTATTGCCTCGTTAATCCATCACCAATTAAGCAGGAAAAGGGGTTGGAGCAGAATCTAGGTGTGGCATTTACATTTGGAAGCTGTTGCTGTGAACCCACAACATGCTGTTAAAGATGCTTTCAATGGAAGTGAAACAGACTGAAATCCATCAGACAGATAACAGAAATGTTAGGAGTGGCCAAATCAACAGTTTGATACATTCTGCAAAAAAAGAGCGCACTGATGAGCTTAGGAACTCAAAAAGGCCTGCATGTCCATGGAAGAACGGTGGTGGATGATCCCAGAATTCTTTCCATGGTGAAGAAAAGCCCCTTCACTACATCCACCCAAGTGAAGAACACTCTCCAGGAAGTAGGTGTGTGTTTCAGTATCTAAGTCTACCATAAAGACAAGACTTCATGAGAGCAAATACCACAATGTGCAAACTATTAATCAGCGATAAAAATAGAAAGACCAGATTAGATTTTGCCAAAAAAAAACAGCTAAAGAAGCTGCCCAGTTCTGGATAAAAGCATTTTCTGGACAGATGAAAATAAGATCAACCTGTACCAGAATGATGGGAAGTAGAAAGTAAGGAGAAGGTTTGTAACAGCTTATGATCCAATGCACACCACATCCTCTATAAAACATGGTGGAGGCCGTCTGATGGCATGGGCATGCATGATTTCCAATGATCCTTGGTCACTAGTGCTTAATTGATATAACTGAAGATAGAAGCAGCTGGATGGATTCTGAAGTGTACACGGCGATACTTTCTGCACAGATTCATCCAAATATAGCAAAGTTGATTGGATGATGTTTCACAGTGCAGATAGACAATGACCCAAAACATACTGCAAAAGCAACACAAGAGTTTTTTAAGATAGAGAAGTAGAATATTCTGCAATGGCCGAGTCAATCACCAGATCTCAACCCCATCAAGCAGCATTTCGCACACTTAAGACAAAACTTAAGGCAGAAAGACCCACAAATAAGCAACAAGTGAAGTTGGTGTGGCAAAGCATCACAAAGGAGGAAACCCAGCGTTTGGTGATATCCATGGCTTCCAGACTTCAGGCAGTCATTGCCTGCAAAAAGATTCTCTACAAAGAATAAAAAAATGAACATTTTATTTGTGGTAAAGTTAATTTGTCCAATTATCCAATTACTTTTGAGCCCCTGAGATGAGAAGGCTTTGAATGATTGAAAATGATTGCAATTCGTAAACGTTTCACAGGATATTTTTGTTCAACCCCTTTAATTAAACCTACAATTTAATTGTATCTCAATCGTTTAATTTTAAGCACAAAATAGTTGCATGCAGAGCCCATATTTGGACGAAAATTCAGTCACTGTTCAAATATTTCTGGATCGAACTGTATATGTGGTACTCTTTTTGGGTGGCATACTTGGATTAGCCTAGGCTATATAGTCCATGCCATATTTCCCGATTAAAGCAGGCACATATGAAGGTATATGTCTATTTTTAATACTGAAATTATACAATTTTGATATACCCAGTGTAAGGCAGCGCTAGTCATCATATTGGGGGATACTCGCTGCACCGGGTCAATTAAAGCACACCAGCCACGTTTTTCAGTTTTCACACTTCAGCAGTTTATTGCACTTCATAACTGCTTATCACACAGTCCATCTTAGTGGCTCACAGGCATATTACACACATAACATTCGGGAGCCTTTCCAGCGACAGACACGTCCACTTGGCTCCAGTTACAGCCCTCAGCTAGGCAACAACATAAATGTACATATAACGCAGTGTTTTTACCTTTGGCGGGTTTTAGCTGCTTCAGGTTTATTCTGCCACCACTGTGGCTTTACGGCTTCCCAGATGGGGGTCTCCAGCCCTCGTTCCTTCAAAGGCTACTGGTATGTGGTCTCACCTCACCTCCAGCCTTTGCCTTCCAGGACTCTTGCCTTCCAAGCCTCTGGCCCTCCAAGGCTACTGGGATTGCTTACACAGCTAAGGATCCAGCCTCCGCCTTTCAGGCTTCACCAGGCTTCAGTAGGCCTCACTCTCTAGCGGTGTCCCACACAGGAACAGGCCTCACGCCTTACTCACACACGCTGTGTCAAGACTACCAGGGTTTATATATCCTGTAGTACACACCCACAGGACCTGTGCTGATGTCACAGTGATGTGATCAGACATTCTGTGTGCACTGAACCTGCACTATGTCACAGTCATGTGACCAGTCACCTGAGGGGGAGGTACATGGTCAGCCCAAAACACATCCTGGACCATTACAGTAATGCCAAGAAAGCCGCTGCATTACACCAGGTTATTTATCTAACTGAGGAGTTGGGTTATTACCATTTATCATCATATGTACAGTCATGGCTGAAAGTGTTGGCACCCTTGAAATTGTTCCAGAAAGTGAAGTATTTCTGTCAAAAAATTATTGCAATTACACCAAGGATAGGGCATCAATGTAAAAGTAGTGGACAACCCCTTGAATGATCACCGCTCCCCACGCACGCAGTCCCGGTGTGGGGAGCAGTGACTATTCCGGCACAGAGTGTGACACAGCACTGGAGGAGAGAGGAGGTGAGTATGAGTGTTTATTTTTTTTCTGTGCAGCGTGACGGGGATCAGGGGGTGCTAAGCATACCAGGATGAGGGGGCCACACATACAGGGATGAAGGGGGCCATGCATACCAGGATGAGGGGGCCATGCATACAAGGATGAGGGGGGCCATACATACAGGGATGAGGCATGAGGGGGGGCATACATAAAGGGATGAGGCATGAGGGGGGCCATACATACAGTGATGAAGGGGGCCATACATACAGGGATGAAAGGGGCCATACATACCAGGATGAGGGGGCTATACATACAGGGATGAAGAGTGCCATACATACCAGAAAGAGGGATGAAGGTGCCATACATACCAGGATGGGTTTGAGGGGGGCCATACATAACAGGATGAAAGGTGCCATACATACCAGGAAGAGGGATGAGGGGGCCATGCATATCAGGATGGGGATGAGGGCCACGCATAACAGGAAGGAGAGGGCCATATATACCAGGATGGGGGATATTAACAGAATTAAGGGACATTACCCCTATAACAGTGTCAGCAGCAGACCCCCTCCCCCTTAACAGGGCATCATGATCACATTTTTTGCTTAAATTTTTTTTTCTATTTTCCTCCTCTAAAACCTATGTGCGTCTTATGGTCCGAAAAATACGGTAAGTAGGTAAGATAAATTAAGCTGGTAACATATTCGGAATTTCAGATGGGAAACAAGAATGTTTAGGTGCATATCTAAGACATCTGCCATGTTGAACTTTTGCTGTTGTTGGGAACAGTCATAGGCAATGGTTGGAAGGTCGTTTGTGGCAAATGTGCACCCCCCCATCCATAGAATCCATCGCATGGCAGAGATCAGCCTGCCAACAGGTCACAATTTATTCTTTAACCTTAGACTAAAGCAACCCATATACACTAGATGGCTGTCAGTCAAACAATGCCTTTGCCTATCGATCTGCCGATAGCCATCTTGACCATCTCTTCCATATACAGGAGCACTCGATTGGCCAAGCGCATTGTGTTCTTCATGAGAGAGCCACTGCAAGACATCTCTGCAGGCAGCCTATCTCCGAAGGTTACAAAGTGTTCGGCAGTCCGAAATCAGACTTGCCTGGTCAACCTCTCACCAGCCCCTCTGTCGGCCTGCGCCCCCATACACATTAGAGTGTCGGTCGAAACTGTCAATATCGGCGGGTATGGCTGAGAGTTTAATGTGTATGGGGAAATTAAAAGGGTATTCCCATCTCCAAGATCCTATCCAACATGAATTAGGCGTAACAACAACATTAGCAAATACCTCCAATTAGAAATTCAACACGGTTCCTCCGATTCGTCATGTCGCCCACCACATGTGCAGGTACTGTTGAAGCCTAAGCATCCATGGCCACAACCACTAACACCTAGTTAAATGTCACTATGGATGCCCAAAACCTACTGCAGTTCCATGGGGAAAGCGACACAGCGAATAAGAACTACACCACACTTCCAGTTGGAGGAACCTGCCAACATCATCACCATTGCACCTATCACACATTGGGATAGGAGGTTGGAGATGTGAATGCCCCTTTAAGTTCACACAACTGTATTTTTGATCCCAGTGCTGTCCCTGAAAAACTGACATTATGCAATATGGCCAATGTGATTAAATAGGGCTGATTAGATGAGTGTTTTTTTTCATAGACCAAATCTGCATGCACTAGTCCTCTCCACACGTTGGATGAGACTCGCCTATTTAAATGTAAAGGGATACAACAAAAAAAAAATCGGATCCCATACAGATCAACTGTGTAGCACCCGATTTTTATGGATAAATTGCTATCATTAACATAGGAAACTGTATTTCTTCATGTACATTTTAAAGTGTTTATATATAAAAACATAAGCTACAAGGACATAAAAACTGAAACACGGACAATATGGATGAAACTTGTACGATTATTTTATACGCTAGTGTGCAGTTAGTCTTATAGTGGCCCTGCATGTACACTATCCCACCTGATCTGCCTGACTGCCTGGAGGAAATATTGGTTTGTTTTTTGTGTTTTACCATTTGTTGTCTCTGAATAGTTCACCAAAATGGCAGATGGGCATTTATTTTTTTTTGCTAATTGAATTGCAAAGTGTTTGAATTCACATGGAACTGAAAATTTAAGAAAACTTGACTCCAGCTCGATCCTCCACGGATCATCCGCTTATCTTAACCTCCTGATATGTGAAGTGTTACGCGTATGCTGCTAGGTTCAGATAGGGGCGAGACAGGTTACATGAATTCTTTGGAATCCTGGGGGAACCATTACTCATGGCGACCATAGACCATGTGCTGCAACTTCTCTCAAGCACACAGGGGTATTGACCCTCAGGCACAGACACGTAGGTTGTTTCACTTGCTGACCAGACACACTTGACAAGAGTCCTCATAAATGGTAGAACAGTAGCATTTAATAAGACGCACAGCCAGTGCAAGTTAAGTCTTATGAGCAACAGGCTCCAGTGTCAAACAGTACAGTTTCCTTAGCAGCACAGCAGTTCACAGTCTTCCCAGTAATGCAGGACAGCACAGTTCTAATGCAAAGGAGCATTAATGAACACAGCATTCTTTATAGCACAGTGAGGTGGAGGAGGGGGGAGAGTGTGCTGAGGGAGATGATCCCTGTGACACCATTTCTTCCAGTCCTTATCTTTATGCCTGACAATACTCAGCACCAGCACTACTTCTGCATGTCACAGTCTTCCTTCCTTTTTGAATGTCGTCCTCGACATTTGTCTTAATTGGTCAATCTGACCAATTCTGAGATCGTGATGAAAGATGTATAACTTTATATACAAATTGGCATTGTGAAATTGGTATAAAGTTCATAAACATTGATAACAACCTAATCTTACAACCTTTTTCTTGTAGGATGCCTGTAAGAAATAAACAATTAACACAATTAAACCAATCAGCATCTCTTCAGCTGATCTTCATACGTCTTCAACCAGCTCTCTCTCTCTATTCTTTAACAGTTCTTTGTTTCTACAAAAGTCTTTTAAGGAAAATCAAAGCATGAAAACAAGTCTTTCCAGTAGGAAACATCTTCCATACTGTCTCTCGGTGGTGAATACCACTCAAGTGGGCTTACCTGGTCCACAGGCAGAGATACCTGTTTCTAGTTGACAGTCTTTGGCACTTGACTCGGTTCACCAAGTGTCTCATACGTCATCATCACGGGCCTCCTCACTTCTCAAGTCGACATCCTCCTGGTGGGATGTTCCTCAGAGACCACTGGTTCTTCGGTCACAGAAGTTTCTTCCGCTGCACTCCTTTCCCGTGCTTCCTCAGATGCACTTGGAGCTGCCTCTGTAAGTTCCTGTACTTATCCTGAGTCGCTTGTTTCTACATGGTCTGGTAATTACGCTCCTCCTCTTCAGGGGCCGGTGTTCAATCATGAGATCTGAATTGGACTTCATCTGTACTCCTTGGTACAAACTCTGGAGCCTCAGGACTTAGTTCACTCTCCTGAGGATGGTACATCCCTCTCCTTGCCGGTCCGTGAAATACGATGGTGTGCTCTTCTTCATCGGAATCCTTGAATCCTTTTCACTTGCAGGGACGCTTCTGTGAGATAGAGATCACACACACCACCTTTCTCTTCAGCTCTAGCCAGACAGTAAACAAGTTCCCCACAATCCCCCTTGGGGCTCTGTTAAAACACTCCCCTTTTCCTGTGACTGTGTTAACCCCTCGAATTTCTGGATGCTTTTAAAGCATCGCCACTACTTCTGCATGTCACAGAAGCCCTTGAGAATGGTGTGGCACAATGGCTAGACCCATTATACACAAGTGCACAATAAACTGAATTTGCATTTGGGGATGTAATTATTGTTATTTTATGATATATTGTCAGTTTCTTGCTGCTTCTTTGTGCCATTTTTCAGCATCTTTTACTGTGGAATAAAAGCAGGTGGCATGGATTATAAGCATGCAGGAGGAAAATATAGTGTGGCCTTGGAGTCCTAATTTTCTGGATTGTTGAGCGTCCCAGAGATCAAGACCCCAATTTATCAGAAAGTGGAGGCATAATCTTGCAATATGACATTACGTTATCACCTGGGAATGTCCCTAAACTAGGAGCGCTGTATAAACCTCATATGTGCAGTGGGTGTAATTACATCCTATGCACAGTGTTAATAGCTTTGAGCATTCTCTGCATATTGAAAAATGAACAATGTGTCCCGAACACATCTATAGTCATAAAAGCTCTCTACTAATACGTAGTCAAATGTTCTTTTACCAAGAGCTGAAATGTTTTCCAATAGACCCTTAAATGCAAAAACTGTTATTTATATTATTGGTACTTAAAGGCAATAGTTGTGATGCAGGAGACAATTATCCTGCAGTCTGCACTAGATAATAACTATACAGCTCCGTTATTTATTCACAGCTGCTCGGTAACAATGCGCTAATTGTTGTTTTTTAATCTCTTGCATAGGGCGCATTAAGCTGTTTTGCTTAACACATAAAAATGTTTTATTATTAGGCGGTAGTGTTAGATCCCCTAAGACCTGGCTCTGGCTTCTTTTGCAGATAAGTATAAACACATTTGAGCAGTTATAACATGAGACTTTTAAGACAGAAGCGAAAACATGAGTTATGGCCTATAAACACTTAAAGTTGGCAAACCTGCCCATTTCACGCCAATTTCGGTAGTGATGCCAATCATTTAACATATGGAAGCCTCTTGTGTCTCAAATGACAGAGGAAGTCAGAGAGAGCAGGATCAGACTTGTTGAATTATAACCCCCCCTTCATTTTGCTTCCTCGGGAGATAAGCTGCCACCAGAGGTATCTTGCCGCAGTTTACTCCTCATTTAGAAGAAATATCTGTCTAAGGTGTAAGAGCAACTTGTTGTCAATTCAACAAACTTTGCATGAAACAAAAGTACAAGTGAATATAAGAAAGGTTGTAAAATATCTTAAAACAGAAATATGTTTTTTTTTCTCCACTTATGATCCACATCTTTCCTTCTTCTTCCACCAGAATGCACCATCCACCCTGAAAGAAAACAGCTCAAATCTGACTTGGCAAGATGAACTGTCAGCACAGATCCTATTATACTATATGTAGAGGTGAGGAGGGCTTAGGAGTGAGGAGCAGACTGAGACACTGGCAGGGAAACACACTGATCGAACAACAGCTTCTTAGCAAATGATTTAGATACTCCCACAATTTGATTCACAGGTACACTGCTCAGTACTACAGTATAATGTCTTTCATGCTACTACTTTTGCCTGGGTGCTACATAGGAAAATAAGAGCAGGAACTCTTCATTTCTTGTGTTGTGTATAGGAGGCAACATGACAGCTGGTCTCCACCCACTAGCCCAGAGAGAACTGAAAATTATATACTGTGTCCAGAAACAGTGTTATTCATCATATACACAGACATGAAATCTTACTCTGAAAAGTTACCTGAAATGACAGGTACTCTTTGCGTCAAAGCTTTCTGCACACTGTGGACCTGATTCAGCAAGAACGGCTTGTTCACACCTATCTTGATGAGGGGGGCGCGCTGGAGTCCGACACTCCTGATTCATAAAACGGCGCACACCTCTTCGTGAATCTGGAGCGCCAGACAAGAGGTGTGCACCTCTGTGTGAGCCTCACCACAAATCCTACTCTATACCCTGCTGCAGTAAGATTTGTGGTGTAGTGAACGCCGCTGCTCGTCATGAATTTGAGAAACTTGCATGAAGATGTCAGAGGTCTCAAAATGTATACGAAGCTCCGAGTTGCACCTATATTTTGTGCCTTTTCAAAGCTTTTACGCCAGAATTCAGGGGTGAAAGTTTTGATGAATCGGGCTCTATGTCAGTATCCTACATTTAGGGTGTGCGTGTATACAGCATAGCTACCGGATCATCTGGCGGGCCTTCTAGAAAAAGGGGAGACCTGCTGAATTTCCAGAAGAGTTGGCAACCTACGTGGTGCTGCCAAAACAATCAAAACCTCCTGAAAAGCATTAAATCTAGATTTGTTTTGCAGAAGATATATTTAGGGTGTGTGGAAAATTCATATATGAGCTTTGGGAGAGGCTTATAGCGAATGTGGTCTGAAAAAAAGGGGCTTGACTATGGGAAACAAATTTTGGAGAGCATGCTCCATGAACAGCAGCCAATATTCTACTGGAAGGGCAGTGATAAAAGTTGGCAAGTATAGTATGCTGGTTCACCCTATATTGCTGAAGGCTTCCTACAATTTAATCTGGGGTATTTCTGTAGTTTCAGCAATTTCTTGAAATGATTGCAGTAAACTCCGAAAATAATAAAGGTTTATATATAAACTTGCCAGTTTAGAGCAGAAAATACTAAAAGTCAAGAATAAGGAAAGAAATGAATAGGACTTGTATAGCAACTTTCTTACTGCTTTGAGGATAAAAGTATCAAACACCTAAAAAAAGAACAGCAATGTGAACATAGCCCAAGTATCACAATCTATATCTTACATTTTTAATGTTAATACATATTTTAACACTGGGCTTGCATCAGAGAAGTAATATTACCTACTTTTATTCTATATCAGTAGAGAACTGAAAGCAAATGAATCCAAGTATGAAAACTGTCCAATTCTTTTAGATGTAAATTCTTGGGTATACTATAAAGTACAATACTCAAGGGATAGAAATGAATCCAACATCAGGTAAGATAAGAGGAAAATGCACAGGTTAAAAGGGATTTCGCAGATCCAGATTTCATAACTATCTCACCATAAGGCACACGACATATAGAGGCAGACTACATGGGTACTCTGTGTAGCATCGAAATCCTTGAATACATTTATTTGAATGAAGGCCTAATCTTGCAAATGATTCTGGTAGTGCAAATAATAGTTATTACAAGATATTGACTTTGATCCCACCCTAAACTTCTCCCCAATACATTTTCACGTGCCCAATCAGTTACTGTATACCTAATGTATTGTATGTGCAGGGCCGGCACCAAACAAGCTAAATATTATAATATTTGAATAGTTTGAAAAGATACACAAGCAATGACACCAAACGTGTAATTTTTTTTTTTTAGATTTTAATAATATTCTGGGACAAGTAGAGTGATTTGAAAGTTTTATATATATTTTTTTGATTTTTCATTGTTTTTAGATTTTTTATGTAAAACAATCTAGGAAACTTGAACCTGTGATACTTTGTATGATAAACTCTAAAATTGTAAAGTTTTGCAAAGTTACTATTCTCTCATAGATCCCAGCCATAGGCTGGGCTTCATACAATAGCTTGCAAAAAAATTCACCTCCCCATGATATCTTTTGTCTTTTGCTAACTCACAACCTGAAATTTCCATGGTTTTTTTGATGGTTTGCATCAGTTCATGTAAAGAACATGCCTACAACTGTGAACATTTGGTTTTCTTTTTATTGTGAAGCAAATAACAAATAGGACAAAATAACTGTAAACTTCAGTGTGCATATCTATTCAGCTCCCTGAAGTCAGTACTTTGTAGAGCCTCCTTTTGCAGTAATTACAGCAGCAGGTCGCTTTGGATAAGTCTTTCCTCGTCTTGCCACTAGGATTTTTGCCCATTCCACAAGGCAAAACTGCTCCAGCTCCTTCAAGTTAGATGATTTCCTCTGGTGAACAGCAATCTTCAAGTCTGAGAACAGATTCTCAATTGGATTAAGGTCTGGGCTTTGACTAGGCCACTCCAAAACATTTATATGTTTATAGTGATGAGCGAGCATGCTCGCCACTGCTCGGTACTCGCCCGAGCATCTCAGTACTCGAGATGCTCGGGCAGGAGCTCGGGTCCCCGTCCTGCATGTTTGGCGCTATTTAGAGCACCAATCATGCAGGGATTGTCTGCCACTCACTGTAATGTCACAGCCATGGTGGTTGTGTCATTACAGTGATTGCCCAAATCGATGGGAACAGTGCTCACAGTGAAACATGAAAAGCCGGCAATTCATCAGCAGCATACACCGGTACCCAACAATTTAGAATAGAAAGAATAGAGCATCACACATAGATTAGATAGATAGAAACATGTCAGTCACATATATAATAAGTACAGTGACAGTGTTGGTTACTGTACTTGTTATTTAGTGCTAAAATAAAGGATTTATTAAAAAAATAATAATAATGTTTTCATGCACCCGTCTCTTTAAAAAAGCCGGCCGGCAATTTTTTCAGCGGCATACATCGGTACCCGACAATTTAGAACAGAAAGAATAGAGCATCACACATAGATTAGATAGATAGAAACATGTCAGTCACATATATAATAAGTAGAGTGACAGTGTTGGTTACTGTACTTGTCATTTAGTGTTAAAATAAAGGATTTATTAAAAAAAATTGGCGCAGCGTTCCCCGTAATTTTAGTCTCTAGCGGAGGTTAAGCAGACGGCTCGGGCAGATGTTTGAAGCCTGGGAAGGGGGTAATACCCACGGAGCTTACCAGGCTACTAATATAAGCCCCCAGCTGAATACCTTGCCTTTACCAGCTATTAAAATGGGGGACCCCCCCAAAAAATGACGTGGGGTCCCCCTATTTTAATAGCAAGCAAAGGCTAGGCAGACAGCTGGGGGCTGATATTAATAGTCCAGCAAGGGTGCCATGAATATTGGCCCCCTCCCAGGCTAGAAACTCCAGCCTTCAGCCGCCGCAGAAATGGCACATCCATAGGATGCGCCAATTCTGCCACTTAGCCTCACTCTTCCCACTGCCCTGTAGTGGTGGCAGTGGGGTAATAGGGCTGGGGTTGATGTCAGCTTATAATGCCAGCTGACATCAAGCCCAGGTTAGTAATGGAGAGTCGTCTATAAGACACCCCCATTACTAACCCCATAGTCAAAGTTAAAAAAAACACAAACACCCAGAATAAAGTCCTTTAATTGAAATAAACACACAATTCTTTAATGTTCTAAATTAAACCATACTTACCATCATGAAGCCAACAATCTCCTGCAATAAAAATAAAATAATAAACCAACCTCATCCTTACCTTTCCATGGTTCCCAGGATGGCTCCAGCTCTGCTACATTCACATGACAGGCTGGATCGCAGCAGAAAGCTGTCATCCAGCTTGCCATGCCGCAGACACTGAGAAGCGCAGGCATGCTTGCGCTCCTCAGTGTCTGGCTGTGACGGCATCCAGATGAGCCGAGTTCATGTCCAATGAACTCAGCTCACCTCATGCACGTCACTGACAGCGTGGGAAAATTCTCCTGCGCTTGCTGTGAGCGCAGGAGAATTCTCTCACGCTCACCGCAAACGCACGAGAATTGGCGCTTCTATGAACGTGCCATTTTTTGGGGTGGCTGCGGACTGCAATTTGCAGCAGGGGGGGCCCAGAAAGTTTGGGCCTCCCTGCGCTGCGGATTCCAGCCCCCAGCTGCCTAGTTTTACCTGGCTGGACACAAAAATAGGGCGAAGCCCCACGTATTTTTTTTTTTAATTATTTCATGAAATTCATGAAATAATAAAAAAAGGGCTTCCCTATATTGTTGTACAAATAGGCAGCTGGTGGTTGGGGGCAGCCCGTTCCTGCCTGCTGTACCTGGCTGGACACAAAAATAGGGCGAAGCCCCACGTCAATTTTTTTAAAATTATTTTATGAATTTCATGAAATAATTTAAAAAAAAATTGACGTGAGGCTTCGCCCTATTTTTGTGTCCAGCCAGGTACAGCAGGCAGGAACGGGCTGTCCCCAACCACCAGCTGCCTACTTGTACCTGGCCGGACACAACAATATAGGGAAGCCCTTTGTTTTTTAATTATTTCATGAATTTCATGAAACAATTAAAAAAAAAAATACGTGGGGCTTCGCCCTATTTTTGTGTCCAGCCAGGTACAACTAGGCAGCTGGGGGCTGGAATCCTCAGCGCAGGGAGGCCCAAGCTTTCTGGGCCTTCCCCGCTGCAAATTGCAGTCCGCAGCCACCCCAGAAAATGGCGCGTTCATAGAAGCGCCATCTTCTGGCGCTGTACCCAACTCATCCAGGGCCCTGGTGCGGTGGCTCACTGGGTAATAAAGGGGTTAGGGCGAGCTTGGTATTATCAGCTGGCCCTAAGCCCGAAATTCATGGGGTCACGGCAATATTAGACATGACCGCCATGAATTTCTAGTAAAGTATTTAAAAAAAAACAACACCCAGAATAAAGTCCTCTAATTGAAATAAACACACAATTTTTTAATGTTCTAAATTAAACCATGCTTACCATCACGCCCATTCCAGCTGAAGCCAATGTCTTCTGCAATAAAAGTAAAATAATAAAGCAACCTCATCCTTAACTTTCCATGGTTCCCAGGACAGCTTCAGCTCTGCTACAGTCACATGACAGGCTGGATCGCAGCCGAAAGCTGTCATCCAGCTTGCCATGCTGCAGACACTGAGAAGCACAGGCATGCATGCGCTCCTCAGTGTCTGGCTGTGACGGCATCCAGATGAGCCGAGTTCATGTCCAGTGAACTCAGCTCACCTCATGCACGTGACGCGCCCCTGGGCCTGTGTCGCGCTGCGGTGCGCACGCGGGAGCTTACCCGGAGCCGGATCCGTGGAGGGTTGTAATCTCGTGGCGGTGACCCGGTCCGTGCCCAGGGAGTCAAACTAGACGGCAGTCTATTAGTAGTAAATAGTTGATGACTACGCCACCCGTTGAGTGCAGCCAGGAAGCTGCTGCTGCAGGGCAGACCGCTGAGGCCGGTGGTAGGATTGTGCAGCGTGATAGTATAACCCCCAACGGGAGGGGTATGGCCTCAGGGCAGCCGACGTGGATGATGGGGGTAGCAGGAACCACTCAGAGACGGTACGGTGTAGTTCAGGGTCTTTACTGGTAACAACGACAGACCCTCCCGGAGTACTTGCTAGCAAACGGGGCCTGGTCAGTCTTTGAGCAGATGGGATCTCCCCTGGCCAGGCGTAGTTGTAGGCCTCCCAAACTGACTGTACTCTTCTGGCTACCTTGCTAGAAGCTGATGTAAGTAGCCCACGTCCCTGAGTGTACCGTGTGGTGCTCACCCGTATGGCCGGTGACTCGGGGCCTTCTAATGGCTTCCGCTCCACGATGGCGGTGCTGGTCCCACGCGTGTGACCGTGCCTTCGGGCTTCTGGGCCAGAGGACCTGAAATCCCCTGCCTGACGGATTCTGCTGCTGGGTAGGAGTTAGTCCCCACAGCCTCGGACTCCGGGTCCGGTAAAGAATCTTCTTAGTCAGGGCGAACTCTGCAGCTGCCAGCCCCTGACTCCTTGTAACTCTGCTGTTTCCTATGCTGCTTCTCTTCTCCACTCTCCTTGTCTGACTCACCCTGCCTCAGCCCCGGGTTTATACAGGGGAAGTTCTTCCCCTCCCAAGACTGGGCAGGAGGTGTGGCATGCACAGGATCCCTGACCAAAGGACCTCCCACCTGCTCTCAGACATAACATTACATTACTGTGGAAAACCAGACCCCTGGGGTGCCACATTCCCCCCTAGTGAAATTTAGTACTCCGGGACTAAACACATTTAGAAAATCATAACAAGGCAAAAACATTAATAATACAATAAGAAAACATATAAAGATGGTTACGGCGTGTCCGCAACCGAGTGCAGTCTCTGAAGAAAGCAAGGTGTCCATTTCACCAACACAGGGAGACGTAACCAGGTAGGGGTCTGTCCTACCCCGAGTCCTTAACAGTCTCTAGTCCATCCTGGGTTACGCTCCAACTATGTACAAGGATTCCCGGTAAATCCACCAAGGATCCCTAAAAATAACTAGAAACACAAAATTATATACAAGCAACAAGACACAGAAAAACATAAATAAAACAATTTACACACTTCAAATTCTCCAGCGTGCGGGTAACTGGCCTCTAGTGGCCCGAGTGGACCTACGGAGCTGACTGTCTGGCCCTGAACTACAGGGTGTAGGAACTGTCAAGGGTAAACTGGGCAGCTGTCTACCGGCTCTTTGTCTCACTAGGGGTACGGCAGGCTCACTATAAGCAGAGGGTTGATTCTCCTGTTCTGCTTGTGTGGAGTCTTCTGCCTCCTGGACCGGCTGTTCTTCCAGCTCTACCCGTTGCTCCGTAGGTTCTTGGGATGATGGTTGGAGGAAGGTGAGTACGGGTACCACAACTGCACCATTGACTTGAGTCCAAGACTGAGGGAAGTCCCCGAGCACGGTACTAACCATATCTTCCCTTTCTTCCACGGGTCGATGGTCTTCTTGTTCCTCTTCAGGGTTCCTCAGTTGTTCGGGACACTTCTTCAGGTGGTCCCGGGATACAATGGCTGTGGTTTCCCCTCCGTCTTTACTGATGGTACAGACCTTCGGGTTCTCGTGGCTTGAGGGCAGTACGGTGTACGGGTCCTTCTCCCACTGGTCGTCCAACTTGTGGAGCCGTCTCTTCCTCTTCAAGACCTGCTCTCCGGGTACCAGGGGAACAGCGGGAGCATACTGGTTGTAAGTTTTCTCTTGTCTTTCCCTAGCCTGACAGAGACTTCGCTCCACGCTCTCCTGTACTCTCCGGTACTGCTGCTGCCTCTCTGTGTCCCAGTCTGTTTCTGGTGAAGTGTCCTCGGGGGTCAGGACTCCCATTTCCAGGTCAACAGGTAACTTACCAGGTCTTGCCCTCATTAGGTAAGCCGGGGTACAGTTGGTGGAACCTACCGGGATGTGGTTGTATAGGTCCACCAGGTCGGGCAACTTTTCAGGCCACAGACTGCGTTCTTCCAGGGGCAACGTTTTTAGAAGATCCATTACCACCTGGTTCATTTTTTCACAAAGTCCATTAGTCTGCGGATGGTAGGGTGTCGTCCTTATCTTCCGGCAGCCATACAGATTGCAGAATTCCTGGAAGACCTCCGCTTCAAAGGCAGGTCCCTGGTCCGTCAGCACTTGGTCCGGGTACCCGTGTGGACGGCAAAAGTGCTGCTGGAAGGCTCTAGCTGCTGTTCGAGCCGTTAAGTCCTTGACGGGGACGACAACCAGAAACCGGGAGTAATGATCCACGATGGTTAACGCGTAGACGTAGCCACTTCTGCTGGGGGTCAGTTTTACATGATCCAAGGCTACCAGTTCCAACGGTTGCCGGGTGACGATGGACTGCAGGGGAGTCTTCTGGCTGGCCCGGTCCTTCCTTCTCAGATTGCACGGGCCACAGTCTCTGCACCACTTCTCGATGGTTCCCCTCATGCCTACCCAGTGGAACCGCTCGCGCAGCAGGAACTCCAGCTTTTTCCACCCGAAGTGTCCAGCTCCGTCGTGGTATGCCTCCATCACCATGGCTGCGTCTCTTCGTGGCACCACTACTTGCCAGAGTAGTTCATGCGTCCGGGAGTTGACCATTCTGCGGCACAACTTCCCCTTGTAAAGGAATAGTCGACTCTTCTCCGCCCATAGTTGTTTGGCTTCCTCCGGAGCGTCTGGTTCAAGGCGAGCCTCCGGCCGAGTCAGCATTTCCTTCACTAGTCGGACGGCAGGGTCGCTGTCTTGCGTTTCCGCCCAGTTGTAGTGGGGTAAGGGGTTCAACGTAGCAGCCTGCTTACCCCTTACCCGGTGGGAATACTGGATAGTCCCATGACGGTGGAACGCAGGGAGTTCAACTTCTTCCAGTCCCTCCGGATCTTCTCCTTCGTCCGGCAGGTTGGGCATCCTGGACAGGGCATCCGCGTTAGTATTGGAGCGTCCTGCCCGGTATTTGATTGTGAACTCGTAGTTGGACAGACGGGCCATCCACCTCTGCTCCAGGGCACCGAGTCTTGCCGTGTCCAGGTGTATCAACGGGTTGTTATCCGTGTATACGGTGAACCGGGAAGAAGCGAGGTAATGCCTAAAGCGCTCGGTGACTGCCCATACCACGGCCAGGAACTCTAGCTTAAATGAGCTGTAATTCTCGGGGTTCCTTTCGGTGGGTCGCAGTTTTCGGCTGGCATAGGAGATTACTCGTTCTCTCCCCTGCTGAATCTGGGACAGTACGGCTCCTAGCCCGATGTTACTGGCGTCGGTGTAGAGGATGAAGGGCTGGCTATAGTCCGGGTACGCCAAGATTTCATCCCCCGTGAGGGCCATCTTCAGCTGGCGGAAGGACTCTTCTTCTAGCTCTTCCCATTTGAAGGGCGGCTTCTGGTTCTTGGCCTTCCGGGACTGGCCTATCAGGAGGTCCTGCATAGGCGCTGCCTTTTTGGTGAAACCGGGAATAAACCTTCGGTAGTAGCCTACCAACCCTAGGAACTGCCGCACTTCTTTTACGCTGGAGGGGCTTGGCCATCCCTTAATTGCGGTGATCTTATCGGGGTCGGGAGCCACTCCGTCAGCGCTCACCACGTGTCCCAGGTATTGCACCTTTGGTTTCAGGAGGTGACACTTGGAGGGTTTCACCTTTAGGCCGTAACTCGCCAGAGCTTCGAACACCTCCGCCAGGTGTTTCAGGTGGTCCTCATAAGTTTTGGAGTATACGATGACATCGTCCAGGTACAACAGGACCGTCTCGAAGTTTCTGTGGCCCAGACAGCACTCCATTAATCGTTGGAAGGTTCCTGGGGCGTTGCAGAGTCCGAACGGCATGCAGGTGAACTCGCTAAGTCCCATCGGGGTGGTGAATGCGGTCTTCTCCCGGTCCGCCTCTGCTACAGGAACCTGCCAGTACCCGCTAGTGAGATCCAAGGTAGAGAAGAAGTTAGCAGATCTTAAAGCAGCCAATGACTCCTCTATCCTTGGTAAGGGGTACGCATCCTTGTGTGTGATACGATTGATTTTCCGGTAATCTACACACATCCTCATGGTGTTGTCTTTCTTTTTGACTAAAACTAGTGGGGCTGCCCAGGGGCTACAGCTATCCCGGATTACCCCAGCCTCCTTCATGTCTCGAAGCATCCCCTTGGCGTGTTGGTAGTGTGCAGGGGGTACGGGTCGATACCTCTCTTTTATGGGAGGATGATCTCCCGTGGGGATGCGGTGTTCTACCCCCTTGACCCGCCCAAAGTCTAACGGGTGTTTACTAAACACTCTCTCGTACTCTTGAACCACCCGATAGACTCCTTGTTTCTGATGTGAGGGAGTGGAATCAGTACCCAAATGTAGTTGCTGACACCAGTCCTCCATGTCTTTCTTAGAGCCGTTACCTTCCTCCGGGTGAGATGGAGGCAAGGGTTCCACAGATTGTATAGAATTTTGATTAGTGGTATATAATTTGGCTAGCGTGGCATACCGGGGCAGGTACACTTCCCTCTCCCCGATATTTATTATGCGAATGGGCACCCTCCCATGGCGTACATTGACCACCCCCCGTGCTGTCAAAATGGTGGGCCTACTGTCTGAGTAAACTGGTTCTACCATTGCCTGGTAATCTCTTCCTCTCAGACCAATAGCTGCCCGGCACCAAATCATCATTTCACTTTTTGGGGGCATGGCAATAGGAAAAGGGTCACACATTCTTACGCTACCAATCTCACCGCCGGAGAGTTCCACTTGTTGCCGTTGCATCAGTGCCCGGATCTCTTTCTGGAGCACCCGCTGCTCGCCGGAGCTGGCGTTCTTGGCAACCTGCTGTAAAAGGAAAATCACCTCTGCAAGACAATTTTCAATTACGTTAGTTCCTAGAGTTATTTTTGGGTGACTCTCATGTTTATCAATATCTACAATGATCAGTCCCTGTGCGGCCAGTTCGACTCTACCGATTTTGAGGGCCACCTCTTTAAATCCGATCTGTGGCACGGGCTGGCCATTGCTGGCGATGATACTCAAGTCGTCGTCAGGGTAGTGGGTAATATCCGAGTCATTCCAGTACTGCTTGAAGAGCACGTACGGGATGGTGGTGACCTGTGACCCGGTATCCAGTAGGGCACTCATGGGAATGCCATCCAGTACCACAGGCAAGACTGGACGTCCTCCCACATATCTGTCGCGCCAGTTCGATGGGCCTGGTGATCTTTTTCCTGGGGGTTGGCCCTCTACCCCAGGTTGTGCCCGTTTAAAGAACAGTACCTTTCCATATGTCCGGATTGATTGCAGCGGCGGCAGATGGGTCGTCCGTCCTCGCTGTATCGGTCACTGGGTCTTCCTCTGGCCGGTGGGGTCCTCCTTGGTCGACGCCACGGGATGTCCTCCGGTCCGGATGCCAGCTGGATCTTCCCTGGGGTGGAAACCTGTAAAGACTGCACAGTTCGGGTTAGCGCAGCAACGCTCTTAGCTAGCTCTTGGACCTGATGGTGTAGGTCTGGAGCCGGGTCATTGTCCAAAGCCTGCGCATCAGCTCCCACAGGCCCTGCTGACAAGGGCGCCGCCTCCTGGTAGTAAGTGGTAGTGGGGCGTCTGTGGGTCACAACGCCACCTGGTGCCGGTTCTCGGAGCACCCGGATGGCTCTGTCCTTGAACTGTGCAAAGTCCAGATGGGGATCCTGTAAGGCCATTGCCCGCAACTGGGTTCGGTGGGCATTGCAATATAAACCCTCTATAAATTGTTCAGTCAACAGCCTGTCCTCGTTTCCCACCCCATCAGGGTCGGTCTGCTTTATGGCCCTCAGGGCCTCTTGTAGGTTTAGTGCATAGTCCCTTATACTCTCATGCGCTCGCTGCTTGCACCCGTAGAATCTAAGCTTAATCTCGGCTGAGGTGCGGGTATCAAAGGTGTCCTTCAGCCGGGTTAGTATCCCTGCGACAGTCTTCCTCCCAGGTGGCCAGGATTTTACTTCCCTTTTGGCTGCCCCGGTTAGTTGGGCCACCAGGATGCTCACTTTTTGCTCTTCTGTGAGGGGGTACACCTGGAAGAGGCTATCCAGCTTTTCTCTAAAGTCATGCAGGGTATGTGACTCCCCTGAGTACTGGGGTAGCCAAGCTGCTCCCGGGATATAGGGCATGGTGAAGGGCATAACTGCAGCAGCGGTAGCGCTGGCGGGGGTTGGGGCAGTGAAGCTCTCCTCCGTATCCGACATCTTCCTCCCCCCTAGTGGACCGTGGCCTACCTTGCGATGATCCTCTTCCGTAGGCCGCGGCTCCGCAGTGGATCGTCAGGGTTGAGGACCTTCCGTCGCGCTCCTGTGACGTCGGCGTCTGCTGGGCTCCTTCCAGGACCTTACGCAACGTCAGGACGTGAGGCGGGGCTTCAGTTCTCGCGCGCTTTCAGAGTCCACGCCCCTCTTCTTCCCGCGCGGCGTCCCCAAGATGGCGTCCAACGGCGGGAAAACTCCACGGATGGCGGGAAGAAGGTAGAAGATGGCGCCAGATGGCGGGAAACCTCCACGGATAGCGGGAATCTTCACCACTGGTAAGTTTGAACAGTCTTTGCTTTTCAGGCACGCAGTACCCGGTGGTTGCGGGCACGAAATCCTGCCGACTACGCCAAAGTTGACGCGCCCCTGGGCCTGTGTCGCGCTGCGGTGCGCACGCGGGAGCTTACCCGGAGCCGGATCCGTGGAGGGTTGTAATCTCGTGGCGGTGACCCGGTCCGTGCCCAGGGAGTCAAACTAGACGGCAGTCTATTAGTAGTAAATAGTTGATGACTACGCCACCCGTTGAGTGCAGCCAGGAAGCTGCTGCTGCAGGGCAGACCGCTGAGGCCGGTGGTAGGATTGTGCAGCGTGATAGTATAACCCCCAACGGGAGGGGTATGGCCTCAGGGCAGCCGACGTGGATGATGGGGGTAGCAGGAACCACTCAGAGACGGTACGGTGTAGTTCAGGGTCTTTACTGGTAACAACGACAGACCCTCCCGGAGTACTTGCTAGCAAACGGGGCCTGGTCAGTCTTTGAGCAGATGGGATCTCCCCTGGCCAGGCGTAGTTGTAGGCCTCCCAAACTGACTGTACTCTTCTGGCTACCTTGCTAGAAGCTGATGTAAGTAGCCCACGTCCCTGAGTGTACCGTGTGGTGCTCACCCGTATGGCCGGTGACTCGGGGCCTTCTAATGGCTTCCGCTCCACGATGGCGGTGCTGGTCCCACGCGTGTGACCGTGCCTTCGGGCTTCTGGGCCAGAGGACCTGAAATCCCCTGCCTGACGGATTCTGCTGCTGGGTAGGAGTTAGTCCCCACAGCCTCGGACTCCGGGTCCGGTAAAGAATCTTCTTAGTCAGGGCGAACTCTGCAGCTGCCAGCCCCTGACTCCTTGTAACTCTGCTGTTTCCTATGCTGCTTCTCTTCTCCACTCTCCTTGTCTGACTCACCCTGCCTCAGCCCCGGGTTTATACAGGGGAAGTTCTTCCCCTCCCAAGACTGGGCAGGAGGTGTGGCATGCACAGGATCCCTGACCAAAGGACCTCCCACCTGCTCTCAGACATAACATTACATTACTGTGGAAAACCAGACCCCTGGGGTGCCACACACGTCACTGACAGCATGGGAAAATTCTCCTGCGCTTGCGGTGAGCGTGAGAGAATTCTCCTGCGCTCACAGCAAGCGCAGGAGAATTTTCCCACGCTGTCAGTGACGTGCATGAGGTGAGCTGAGTTTATTGGACATGAACTCGGCTCATCTGGATGCCATCACAGCCAGACACTGAGGGGCGCAAGCAATGAACTCAGCTCACCTCATGCACGCTACTGCAAGCGCAGGAGATTTCTGTCACACTCATCGCATGCGCAGGAGAATTCTCCCGCGTTGTCAGTGACGTGCATGAGGTGAGCTGAGTTCATTGGACATGAACTCGGCTCATCTGGATGCCGTCACAGCCTGACACTGAGGAGCGCAAGCATGCCTGTGCTTCTCAGTGTCTGCGGCATGGCAAGCTGGATGGCTGCTTTCTGCTGCGATCCAGCCTGTCATGTGAATGTAGCAGAGTTGGAGCTGTCCTGGTAACCATGGAAAGGTAAGGATGATGTTGGTTTATTATTTTATTTTTATTGCAGGAGATCGTTGGCTTCAGCTGGAATGGGCGTGATAGTAAGTATGGTTTAATTTAGAACATTAAAGAATTGTGTGTTTATTTCAATTAAAGGACTTTATTCTGGGTGCTTGTGTTTTTTTTAACTTTGATTATGGGGTTAGTAATGGGGGTGTCTTATAGACGACTCTCCATTACTAACCTGGGCTTGATGTCAGCTGGCATTATAAGCTGACATCAACCCCAACCCTATTACCCCACTGCCACCACTACAGGGCAGTGGGAAGAGTGAGGCTAAGTGCCAGAATTTGTGCATCCTATGGATGCGCCATTTCTGGGGTGGCTGACGGCTGGTGTTTCTAGCCTGGGAGGGGGCCAATATTCATGGCACCCTTCCTGGGCTATTAATATCAGTCCCCAGCTGTCTGCCTAGCCTTTGCTAGCTATTAAAATAGGGGGGACCCCACGTCATTTTTTTTTTTTGGGTCCCCATTTTAATAGCTAGTAAAGGCTAGGTATTCAGCTGGGGGCTGATATTAGTAGCCTGGGAAGCTCTGTGGGTATTACCCCCTTCCCAGGCTTCAAACATCTGCCCCAGCTGTCTGCTTAACCTCCACTAGAGACTAAAATTACGGGGAACCCTACACCAATTTTTTTTTTAATAAATCCTTTATTTTAACACTAAATGAGAAGTACAATAATCAACACTATCACTGTACTTATTATATATGTGACTGACATGTTTCTATCTATCTAATCTATGTGTGATGCTCTATTCTTTCTGTTCTAAATTGTCGGGTACCGGTGTATGCTGCTGATGAATTGCTGGCCGGCTTTTTAAAGAGACAAAAACACTATTATTTTTTTTTAATAAATCCTTTATTTTAACACTAAATGACAAGTACAGTAACCAACACTGTCACTGTACTTATTATATATGTGACTGACATGATTCGATCTAATCTATGTGTGATGCTCTATTCTTTCTGTTCTAAATTGTCGGGTACGGGTGTATGCCTCTGATGAATTGCCGGCCGGCTTTTTTAAAGAGACTGGTGCATGAAAATCGGAGGGCACTAGTGTGTTCCAAGTGCCCTGCTATGTTTTTCATGCACCCTCCTATATACCCTGCCTGCCTATATATTTTGCCTGCCTGACGTTTAATTGAGCACTGTTCCCATCGATTTGGGCAATTTTTGACCTTCTGCAGACCGCCGGGGGGGACCACCAGAAAAATGCTCGAGTTTCCCATAGACTTACATTGGGTCGAGCACCCGAGTATTCCAATGTGCTCGACCCGAGCTTCGAGCACCCGAGCATTTTAGTGCTCGCTCATCACTACACGTTTCCCCTTAAACCACTCAAGTGTTGCTTTATTAGTATGCTTTGGGACATTGTCTTGTTGGATAGTGAACCTCCGTCCCAGTCTCAAATCACTGGCAGACTGAAACATGTTTTGCTTAAGAATATCCCTGTATTTTGCGCCATCCATCTTTCCCTCGACCATTTTCCCTGTCCCTGCTGCAAAAAACATCCCCACAGCATGATGCTGCCACCACCATGTGTGAGGGAGTGTTTATTTAAATAAAGCATTTTTTATGTGTTATTCTTTTTTTCCCCTCAGTTAGTAATGGGGGTGTCTGATAGACAACTCTACATTACTAACACCAGGGCTTGATGCCAGCCGTGTTTTTGGACAATTCACAGCTGACTTGAACCCCAAACCCCATTACCACGATTGCTAACACACCAGGGCATTGGAAAGAGCCAAAGCAAAGCACCAGAATTGGAGCCTCTCTTGTGATGCTCCAACTCTGGGGCAGCTGTGGGCTGGTAGTTTTAGGCTGGGCAGTACACAGTAACCATGGACCTTCCCAGCCTGATAATATCAGCTCCCAGCTCTCTGCTTTACCTTTGCTGGATATCAAAAGTGGATCCCACATCATTTTTTAAATTATTTTATTTATTGGGTTAATACATGTACAATAACCTATGCACAGCATAAATTATATATGTGACGGGTATCTATATATCAATCTATATCTTCGCACATCTTTAACATATAAAAATCAGTAATTTCTATTCTGCGTTCTATTCTGGCGCTTGTCACTCGGACGGCTCACGGACGTCACACAGAGGACACACATGTACACACAGATGGCACATGGATGGTACACACGTATGGTCAAAAGAAATCCACACGTATAGTAAAAATGAACTGTCTCACTCATACATTTTTAAGTGGACATGTGAAGGGGGCCTTACATAGTATAAAGTTTAGCTGTTCTAGTAGGATTTTCCTGACATTTGCCTATCAACAAAACAATGGCTTCCTCAGAAGATAAAAGTTTTGGAATGGCCCAGCCAGAGCTCAGACCTGAATCCAAATTGAAGACCTGTGGATTGACCTGAAGAGGGCACTGTGCACAGGAAATGCCCTCACAATCTGACAGATTTGGAGCTACTGCAAGTAAGATTGGACAAAAATTGCTAATTCTAGATGTGTCATGCTGATAGATGCTGCCTACCTAAAAACTCAATGCTGTCATAAATTCAAAGGGTACTTCAACAAAGTATTAGTTTAAAAGTGTGCATATTCATGCAACCACATTATTTTTAGTTCTTTATTTCTTTTCATTTTATATGGAGGTACAAAAAAGCAAAAATGAAAAATCACCCGGGGAGTGAATGGGGTTAATATCCACAAGATATACTTTAAAGGGGTTGCCTGGGACTTTGACATTGATGGCCTGTCCTTAGTATAGGTCATCAATGTCTGATCAGTGGGGGTGCAACACTCGGCATCCCCTCCGATCAGCTTTTCCCAGAGTTGGCTGGAACTGATCAGTTGTGGAGCTGCACAGCACAGCTCCTTCGACGGACTAGTGGCTGCAGCTGGGTACTGCACATCCGTCCCCTATTGATTTGCATAGATGACGGATGTGCAATACTTGGCTGTTGCCACTATACAGTCGACGGAGCTGTGCTGTGCAGATCCACCACTAAGAATTTGCAGCTGTCACCGACACAAGGAACTGTTGATCGGGGTGGGTGCCGGGTGACACATCCCCACCGAACAGACATTTGTGACATATCCCAAGGATAGGCCATCACTGTTAAAGTTCCTGGCAACCCTTTTAATTGTGGCCCAGATCTGGTGATCTGTCATAAGAGTCACAGCTGCAGAGGAAATAATATTCTTTTTGGCCTGCCTCCTCTGTAGCTGTTCCAGCAATATAGTAGTAATTTAGGAATGGGACTTGAACAGCTTTATAAAGCAGAAAGTCGGCTGTATGATGGCTGCACATGGCATCCCAGCCGCTATACAGTATGACATCTGATGGAACATAGCACAATTTATTTTCTGTTATTATTATGAAAACCTACATAAAAAAAACCCTTTTCTTTGGAGGCATATAGACAGAGTAGGACCTCAAAATAGTATACAAGGGCCTGTACATGGAGCTGTATGACTTAGAGGATGTCCAGAGCCACGACATCATCAAGGTCCAAAAATAGAGAATACAACCTTTCCCAATTAATCAGACATACAATAAGGTAAAGGCTTTTTATTGCAAAGAATATAAAAGATATAAAACACAATCTTTAACAATGTGACAGATACATATTAAACATTTAAACAGCCAAAACAGTATATATCTATGTAAATATATGTACAGGCCAAACATCCCGACACACTCATGCAAACAACACATGACCTGTGCACCATGCCACACAGCACTTCAGTTCTCCCACATACAATACATTCATTAACAAGGACAAGGCAACACAAAGTAAGCTAAACACAATTTGTCCTCTGCCAGAACTTCTTGCCCACAGAGACAGACGTCAGAACTGCCCAGGAAGAGGCTCAATAATTCAACAAAAGCTCAGTAAGATCCGTCCTCAGTCCAGAAGATTGTAAGTAAACTGTCTATGGAGTTCTCCTGGGGGACAGTGGCAGGAGTACTTTTTGACATTGATTGTAAGTCACCATACATGTCCAGCCGTTACTCTTTTTAGAAGCAGCTGTAGAAAATTTACAATGAGCACATCAGCAAACACACTAGATGAGTACAAAAAAATAGTCACCTGACTCCTGGGATTTTTAGTTCTGTAGTCAATGAATGGTTGCTGCGGGATCCTTTGGACATGTAAATAACCAATTTTGCATTGCATGAAAAGTACATTTTAATATATGACATTAATACATTCTTTTTTTTATAAGAGATTTGTCAGAAAATAACCCCCTTCTCTCCAAAATGTAGCACCAATGTTCTATAGGGCGCAGTAAGACGGCTGTATAAATCGGACCGATATCTAAACACAGTGCCTGGACTGGCCGGTGGCTCTCCCGACTTGGAAGTGACAGCTTCATGTATTTCTTTGCAGCTGTCACGCTCGGGTCGGGATAGCCTCCAGCTAGTCAGTGCACTGCGGGCTGCATTCTGATCTTGGTCTGATTTACACGGCCATCTGACTGCGCCCATACAGGAAGAATCTATAAGGGATTTAGGTGTAAGATCATACATTTTTAAAGGGAATGTGTGTTTGGAAAATGTAGAATGTGTGTTTTTTGACTTTTACATTTTTGGATTTTTTTTATTTTTTCACATTATAATTAGTATTAAAAATAAACTAGAAATCTCACTGTTTTTATGCTGGTCGTTGTGTGACGCTCGCAGCCCTACCCTGGGAGATGGGGGACTCGGAGCCAAGTCCTATGATGTCGGTGGGGTGCAGCCGTGGCCCGGACCCACTCCGTGCCCAGGGCAGTCACATTAAAAGGGTGGTACGGGCTTATCAGGGTTGAGTGGTTGATCTCAACTACGCCACCTGTGGTACCTGGTGAAGGCCACCAGCACTGCAGCAGTCCTCTGAGGCGGGATGTTGTGGCAGCCAAAGTTATTACTACTCCCCACAGGCGGAGCAGGGCCTCAGGGCAGCGACAGGGATGGAGGGGGTTGTAGTGTAGGAGGTCCGGTGCTAAGTGGTGCGGTGCAGTGCAGAATAAAGAGTCCGGAGGCCATAGGGGTCGACTTCCAGGGTTTTTACTCACGGTGGAGAGTACAGCTGCAAGGCTTCTCCCTGCTCAATCAGGACCCCGCACCAGAGTGTTCCTAGACTTCAGACCGGGTCCTTTCCTGTCTGTGTGTGTAGATAGGCCGGGTCTCCCTCTGGACTAAGCTCAGAAAAAGGGTACAGGTGGCAGCTCCGCTCCGGCCGTTACCCGGTGGGATCCTCTGGGCCTACCGGGCTTCCCTGACCAGGACGTAGAGTAGCAAGGTTAGGTGTCGGGGGCCGGTACCCCTCTTGCAGCCGGAATCCCCCTGGCTGGGCCAGAATAGCGAGGACAGGTGGCGTATACCGCTCCATCTGCATCCCCCTGGGATCCATTTGCGGTGCAGCTACACTCCTAAGCTCCGGGCCTTCTTGGTCATGGTCCTTGACCGGGTTGAGACATACGTTATCTGCAACCTGCCCCTCGACCCAAGGCCAGGGTACGAGGGCCGTGTCCCCATCCGCTGCAGGTCCACACAGGATCCACTTTCAGGGAGGGAGATCACAATCAAAAGAACCATGAGCCAAGATAGTTGTTTATTAAATATGAAATATTAAGTGTCACTAAATGTGAGTCCTCCACCCTCACCCACTAATTGGTTCCCCCTATCTCTTGGTTCCCCAGTCTCCCAATTTCCAGTAGGGGCAGCACTCTAGTGCAGAGGTCCCCAACCGCCGGTCCGCGGACCAGGACCGGGCCGTTGGGGTTTTTCAGCCGGTCCGCGGGGAGAGGGGGCCCCTCCAGCCTCCAGCAGGGCCGCCATCAGGGCATGACTGCCCTGACTCCAGTATGGGGCCCGGCCGGTAGGAGCCCCCTCGGAGCCCCCCTCTTGTGCGTCTCTCTCCTCATGGGGCCCCCGGCCGCATGCTAAGCGCTGGGTCCGGGACATCTTAGCGCTGCGCTGCTGCGGCAGCACCTTCATGATTCCCCTGACTTCCGGTCATGTGACGGCGCCGTCACATGGCCGGAAGTCAGGAGAACCTGGTGTCAGCGATTTGGACGAGCGCCAGGATTCTGCAGGGATCGCATGGGGGTAAGTATAACAAGTTTTATTTTTTTTTAAATACAATTAACTAGGAGTGGGGGGAATGGGAGATGCACATGGGGGGAGGGGAGAGATGAGAGATGCACATGGGGGAGGGGAGAGATGAGAGATCCACATGGGGGGGAGGGGAGAGATGAGAGATGCACATGGGGGAGGGGAGAGATGAGAGATCCACATGGGGGGGAGGGGAGAGATGAGAGATGCACATGGGGGAGGGGAGAGATGAGAGATCCACATGGGGGGAGGGGAGAGATGAGAGATGCACATGGGGGGAGGGGAGAGATGAGAGATGCACATGGGAGGGAGGGGAGAGATGAGAGATGCACGGGGGGGTGAGAGATGCACGGGGGGGTGAGAGATGCACGGGGGGGATGAGAGATGCACGGGGGGTGGATGAGAGATGCACGGGGGGGTGAGAGATGCACGGGGGGTGGATGAGAGATGCACGGGGGGGATGAGAGATGCACGGAGGGGATGAGAGATGCACGGGGGGTGGATGAGAGATGCACGGAGGGGGATGAGAGATGCACGGAGGGGGATGAGAGATGCACGGGGGTGAGCTGCACATGGGGGGGTGAGAGATGCACATGGGGGGGTTATGTTTACATAACTTTGCTGCCTTATGAAGGGCGGGGGGGGCCCCCAAAAATTTCTTGCACAGGGGCCCACTACAGTCTGTGTCCGCCCCTGGGATGAAGTAAATGCAGCTAAACAGCAGCTGTCAGGACAGCTGCCCTGTCCTGCTGCAGGGCGTGATGGGGCCTCAGTGATGCGGCTCCTGGCACAGCACATTATGTGGGGCTCCTGGCATAGCTCCTGGCGGGGACCTGGTCTACACTATATGATAAGTATGCACTAAACTCCAAATCCCTCCATTACCCCGCCCCCATATGACCAAAGCCCCGCCCACCCCACCCCCTCCTTGCTGGGCCATGGAAAAATGATCTTGCTTCAAGCCGGTCCCTGGTGCAAAAAAGGTTGGGGACCACTGCTCTAGTGCATACTAGCCCCCTCTGGTGGGAGAAGTGTGGTGTTGGATGTGGAGGTAGGGTCCTGACCATTGCACCGTTCTTACCTCAGAGGAGGAACACCACACTCCATTAGAGAAGTGCAGCATCCCTGTGGCGGTCGAACCCTCAGGGGCGCCACAACTGTAGCGTTTTTTAGACTCTAACTTCTTGGTCAAAACTAATGCAAATTCCTTGTTGTATGCAAAAGGTGTCAAAGGTGTAGATAAGTGGCTGATATGATATGAAAGAAATAGGACACTTGTGTAAATGTACACCCCCCATGTCAATCACAGTTTGGAGGACATATAAATGGAAATGCATGACATATATTTTTCATAATTCAAATTTTTTTTATAATAATTTTTTATTCCCTGATATATTTTATTCTATTTTTATGGTGGCAGTTATGTTGCTTTAACTCTTTTTTTTAACAACATTTGGAAATATGCTTTACATCAGCCACATGGAAAATGAAAACCAATAGCCAAGAGATGTTCATTCACTTTTATGGGAGAGTTTTCTAGGCATTTTCTGTGATCTGTGCAGAGGCCATTATACAGTGAGGGGATAGGAGGTGAGATATTATAGTCATCTGTTCTGAATGTTGGGCCCTGTGCTATCTGCTTGTTAGGGTGCTTTCACACTGCATTTAGTTATGCGCTCAGTAGCCTCGTCGTGGCATACGTAAAAAAAAAGCACAAAACAGAATTCAGACTCTGAACCCCCCCTGCAAAATGGGATTCGGACTTATGCGCCAAAGGGACAATAGACTATAATGGTGCCGGCAGAGCAAACATGCTCTTTTGGGCATCATTTTTGGGCGTATACACCTACTGGAGGCGGACACTCAGACTCGGTCTACTATATCCGAGTGTCTGCCTCCAGTAGGCGTAAACTCTCGAAAATGCCATTTTGCAGGGGGGTACAGAGTCCGAACTCCGTTTTGCGAGGGGATCTGGATTTATGCCCAAATGGGGCCATCAAGAGTGTACCTAAACGTAATGTGAATGCAGCCTTACCTTTCACTGTAATCCTGCCAGTAATAATAATGTAATATCAAAAAAGTCAACTACAGAAGAAAACGCATAAGTGTAATATTAGGCTTAGTGGTCAGACTAAAAGTTGCAACATTTTAGGATATTTTTTTTTATATAGATAGCGATATGGAAAGTAAAATAAAAAAAAAAAAATCACAAAAAAATAAACATAAAATCTTGATTTAAATAATCGATCATTTTCTGATTACAAATCCGCTTTAAAAACTTTTAAAAAAAAGTTCTTAAAAGTTCTGATTATCATTCAAGATAAAAGTGTGTATCTACCATTGGAAAGTTTATGCTAGAGTTCAGCTAGGACAAGGATTTTAATAGATCCCAAAAGACGTTGAGCACTTTGTCAACGTTGATTTTTATATATGAGGCCTATTGTTGCCAGCGAGCTCATAAACTTCAAGACATAATGTGAGCTCCAGGGATGCCATACTGCAAGGTTACATCATGCGAGCAATTTACTTGAAACCCACTTGCTTGCAATCACTCGTTAAATTAGGTCGATAAAAATAGTAGACAAAATGGTCTCATGAGAACGCTGGAAACATATAACGCAATGCACTGCATACATTGCTTAGATTCAATCACTAGGAGATTAAAAAAAAACAGGCTCGAAATGTTTTATTCCTTGCGAGTGCCTCTTATGGACCATATGGCAGCTGGAATGGCTTCTCTATCCTCCTCACCTCTGTAAAAACAATTCCGAGAATCTGCTGTGGGGACTCGGCTAAACTATCCTAGTGCCGAATACTGCGGGAGAGCATGAAATAAAGCTACATCTAGTGCATGGCAATATTGAAGGCTCGCGCTGGCCTTTTTCTCTAGATATATTGCTGCGGACGGGAGTTAATAATGTCTCGGAGAAGTAAAATCCCTCACCGCTCCTAAAAGAGCAGCACTTTGGGCTAAATAATCAGCAAGAATTCATGGACACAAAGTCTAAATCACTCAGCAAGATAATAGTGGGACCACAAATCCCACACTGGATTTTTCATCGAGCAAAACACGGCAACCCCAGGGACACATATTAAGAGCCTCATTACCTCGCGCTCCAACTACTGAGCATAACTAAAAGATAATCACCAAGTTACAGAACATAATAAAATATTAACTAGAAAAAAGCATTGTAAAGTAGGAAATGCTTTACTACTACGTCTAATCCATTAATACAGCTCTGATATTTGTTTTCAAGTGTTAAATATTCTATAGATAAATATTTTTTAAAGGGAATCTGTCACCAGGTTTTTGGCATGTAATCTGAGAGCTTCATGATGTAGGGGCAGAGACCAAGATTCCAGTGATATGTCACTTAGTTGGGTGGAGCAGTTGTGATAAAATCACAGTTTTCGTTGATAGAGATCTAGCAGAGCTCTGAACACTGAGACATATATTACCCCGCCCACGCCACTGATTGGCAGCTTTCTGTGTACACTATATATTGACAGAAAGCTGCTAATCAGTGGTGGGGGCGGGGTTATGCACACAACAGTTGACTAAGAGGCACAAGACACCTAGTCCTGTAGTGATAATCTCCTGCTAATAAAACACTGATTTTACTGAAACAATAACACACAGCCTTGTAACTGACACATCACTGGAATCAGGGTTTCAGCCCCTTTCCACTGTAATAATATGTGCGAGAAAAATGGGCATTAGTGTTACCTTACCATTTAGTCAAGTACTATCCTTAGGATAGATGATCAATATGAGATCAGGTCCCTAAAATAGCTGGCAGGAGCGCAACATCCTCTTTATTTCTAAGGCACAGCTCTGTACATTTTGTAGGGCTGTGACCGGTATTGCAGCTCACTTCTATTACTCTAAATAGGACTAAGTTGCAGGGGCAGCAGTACTAGGCAGAGTCAGTACAAAATGTACAGAGATGTCAACCATTAGTATGGCTGTAGCAAAAGCATCAATCTAATGCTCCATGAATGTGTATAGAGCAGGACAGTGGTGCACAGACTACCAAACAGGTCCATGAAAGACTTATGAGCACTCGATATGTCACTATGGGCTGCCCTTTTCACCTCCAGAAGTAATGCTTTAAGAGGAAAATAACTTTTTTAGGTTATGCATTGGAATATGAGAAAAATATTGTAATGTGCCTCTGTAAAATCAGAGTCATAGTATGGGACCATAAATTGTTATATGCATAGGATCGAGTTACCACATTATTTAAAGGGAACCTGACACCTGATTCATGTTGCCTGAATTATGGGCAGAATATATCAGAATCTGACTGTGTTATTGTAGTTGAGTACGTGTTACATTGAAATGTTGCACCGTTTCAGAGAAAACATACTTTGGAAAGGGACTATGTACCTCAGATGACTAGTCGAAGAGGCTGATCCTTGGTGGCTTCTCCCCATTCACTCCACTAGAGTGATAGGCGTCTCCTTACTTATGTCCAAGGAGAGAGATCTATCAGTCTAGGGAAGCTGGGCGAGGAGAAGGTTCCCAGGAACCAGCCTCTTGGACTAGTCATCTGTGACACATGGGGCGATTCATAAAAGTTTATTTGCCAAATTTCTGGTGAAAAAAGCTTTGAAAAGTTTATTTTTTTACACAAATGCAAGGTTGCAAAAAAAAGGCAATTTATTGCTGTGTTGGCATCATTCTCACCCCAACTCCAAAAAAGTGGGTGGAGCTGGGGCTGGACACGACGTGGCGACCCCCACTGGTCAAATTCATGATGAGCGGTGGCGTTCGCTACACCACAAATCTTACTCCACCATCTGCTGGAGTAAGATTCATGTCATGGCGCACCTAGCAGCACACGCCATTAGGCGCCTCGCCTGATTCATTAAGAGGTGAGAGCCTCTTAGTGAATCAGAGGCGTCTGCTCAAAAAACGCCCCCGCATTAAGACCAGAGAGAGAAATGCCGTTCTTGATGAATTGCCCCATAGTCTCTGCTTGGCCTTACAAAATACGCTTTCTCTGATACACCACAGCGTTTTATAAAAAAAAACACTCATGGCTAAATTAATGCAGCCAGTATTTGATTCATTGATTCATGCCGCCTGTGGTTCATGCATGAATCTACTGTCATGTTCCTTTTAAGCTGTTTCTACTGAGGCCTCCATCATACAGGCCAAGAAAATAGATGGTCCTCACCAAACAGACAAAGATGTTGTCTGGAGCCTCACCATCTGTAGTAGAAGTCCATACTCAAAGATATTTTCCTTTTTTTGTCTCCTGAACGCAATAAAACATTACAATACCTTTGAAATGATAATGTTGCTAAACAATACATTGCTGCAGTCGTAGAAAGGACTGTGAAGCATAAGACCCCTTCCATGAAAACGTCCTTCTCTGCTGCACCTCATCAACACCCGAATGGTGCCTCATTGATGGTACCAGCCTTACACCTTGAGAAGCATTGATTTGAAGAAAGATTAACGGAGTTCACCACTTTTTAAAATATTTTTTCATGTTATTTTTCCAGAAATGTACAGTACAGACCAAAAGTTTGGACACACTTTCTCATTTAAAGATTTTTCTGTATTTTCATGACTATGAAAATTGTATATTCACACTGAAGGCATCAAAACTATTAATTAACACATGTGGAATTATATACTTAACAAAAAAGTGTGAAACAACTGAAAATATGTCTTATATTCTAGGTTCTTCAAAGTAGCCACCTTTTGCTTTGATGACTGCTTTGCACACTCTTGGCATTCTCTTGATGAGCTTCAAGAGGTAGTCACCGGAAATGGTCTTCACTTCACAGGTGTGCCCTGTCAGGTTTAATAAGTGGGATTTCTTGCCTTATAAATGGGGTTGGGACCATCAGTTGTGTTGTGCAGAAGTCAGGTGGATACACAGCTGATAGTCCTACTGAATAGACTGTTAAAATTTGTATTATGTAAGAAAAAAGCCGATAAGTAAAGAAAAACGAGTGGCCATCATTACTTTAAGAAATGAAGGTCAGTCAGTCCGAAAAATTGGGCAAACTTTGAAAGTGTCCCCATGTGCAGTTGCAAAAACCATCAAGTGCTACAAAGAAACTGGCTCACATGAGGACTGCCCCAGGAAAGGAAGACCAAGAGTCACCTCTGCTTCTGAGGATAAGTTTATCCGAGTCACAAGCCTCAGAAATCGCAGGTTAACAGCAGCTCAGATTAGAGACCAGGTCAATGCCACACAGAGTACTAGCAGCAGACACATCTCTTCAACAACTGTTAAGAGGAGACTTTGTGCAGCAGGCCTTCATGGTAAAATAGCTGCTAGGAAACCACTGCTAAGGACAGGCAACAAGCAGAAGAGACTTGTTTGGGCTAAAGAACACAAGGAATGGACATTAAACCAGTGGAAATCTGTGCTTTGGTCTGATGAGTCCAAATTTGAGATCTTTGGTTCCAACCACCGTGTCTTTGTGCGACGCAGAAAAGGTGAACGGATGGACTCTACCGTGAAGCATGGAGGAGGAGGTGTGATGGTGTGGGGTGCTTTGCTGGTGACACTGTTGGGGATTTATTCAAAATTGAAGGCATACTGAACCAGCATGGCTACCACAGCATCTTGCAGCGGCATGCTATTCCATCCGGTTTGCGTTTAGTTGGACCATCATTTATTTTTCAACAGGACAATGACCCCAAACACACCTCCAGGCTGTGTAAGGGCTATTTGACCAAGAAGGAGAGTGATGGGGTGCTACGCCAGATGACCTGGCCTCCACAGTCACCAGACCTGAACCCAATCGAGATGGTTTGGGGTGAGCTGGACCACAGAGTGAAGGCAAAAGGGCCAACAAGTGCTAAGCATCTCTGGAAACTCCTTCAAGATTGTTGGAAGACCATTTCTGGTGACTAGCTCTTGAAGCTCATCAAGAGAATGCCAAGAGTGTGCAAAGCAGTCATCAAAGCAAAAGGTGGCTACTTTGAAGAACCTAGAATATAAGACATATTTTCAGCTGTTTCACACTTTTTTGTTAAGTATATAATTCCACATGTGTTATTTCATAGTTTTGATGCCTTCAGTGTGAATGTACAATTTTCATAGTCATGAAAATACAGAAAAATCTTTAAATGAGAAGGTGTGTCCAAACTTTTGGTCTGTACTGTACATCTAAATCAGGGTTCATGATAATAAGAGGACATGTCACCATCTTATAAAGAAAATCAACAAATCTACCTAGAGTTAGGTGGGTTCCGAAGTTTTGCAGGAAGGAACTGCTCTGTGATAAATTGTTCATACATTATTGATATTTCTGGATAAGGTTCTGCACAGAGGTCCACTGTACACCTTGAAGGCATCTGAGAGCTGGGACTATAGATGCCTCACAACACTCAGGAAATTACTCGATCCCCTCAGCTATAATGATATCTCTCTAGTTCCCTCAGGCGTGTATATATTCTATCCCAGAAGTGAGAGCTCCCCTTTGAGTACCGTATGTCATCAAAATTACTGTAAAATCCCCACAGCGATCAACCTTTTAGATGCTGAATAAATAACTAGAAAAGTAGGCAGGTAATTCATCTCAGCACCTGCACCATGGATGTGCTCTTCTCCATGTAGCCTTGCCCATGCCAACAGATATTAATGAGCATCATAAATCATCACCACAGACACATAAAGACCTGATAGAACTAAAAACATGCATCATGTACGGAAAGACTTGATCGTACTTCATCTGCAGTAAATCTAAATCACTCATGCTGTGTTCCCAATCCCAGTAATGCATTACAGCACACCACCAGCCATGTATAGGCGTCTAATGAATCTTAATAGAAAGATCAGAATCCATGACTAAAATATTCATAAAATATTAGAATAACAGAAACATTCTCATTTGTGGAATATTAATTTGGTGAAGACTCCCTCACAATAGTGATAGGGCATCAAATGATTCTTGACGTGAGAAGTCTATACTAACAAGAAAACATCAGGATATGTGCCACGGGGTATTGACACAAGACTTCAAATGACACATGAAGCGAGAAGTCTATACTAACAGAAAAACATTGGGATTTGCGCCATAGGGTATATAGTGGTTGTAACATACCTGGTGGCGTCCTTGCATGGTGGTCCATCTTCCACTGTGCAAGAGCGCGCACTTGATCTCCAGTCCAGAATGTCTCTCTGGCTTCCCTCCATGCTGTCTGTTTGTGTCTGTTTCTGCTGCTTAAGGGCGGCGCCCGATCACTTCCTGCTTTTTGTACCTGCTGTGGGTCACACCCCTTGTGCGTCCTCAGCCTATTGCTGTCTGCCACCTGGTATATAGCTCAGCTGCCCAATCATTTCCGGCCTGAGCATAGTGTTTCATTCAGTGTGTGCTTGCACTCTGAAGGTGCCAGGTCCCGTTCTTTGTCTCCTGCTTTGCGGTATCAGTTCCTGTGTCTGAACTGAGTCCTGTCTATGTCTCCTGCCTTGCGGTATCAGTTCCCGTGTCTGAGCTGAGTCCTGTCTATGTCTCCTGCCTTGCGGTATCAGTTCCCGTGTCTGAACTGAGTCCTGTCTGTGTTCTCTTGTCTGCCTATCCTGGAGGCTGTATTTCCAGGCCTGTCTGAACACGCTCCTAGCCTGTTCCTTCCGCCTTCTAGGGGCCGATTACCTAGATCCGTTCCTGTATCTTGTCTGTCCTGTCTGAACACGCTCCTAGCCTGTTCCTCCCGCCTTCTAGGGGCTGATTATCTAGACCCGCTCCGGTATCTTGTCTGTCCTGTCTGAACATGCTCCTAGCCTGTTCCTCCCACCTTCTAGGGGCCGATTACCTAGACCCGCTACTGTATCTTGTCTGTCCTGTCTGAACACGCTCCTTGCCTGTTCATCCTGCATCTCTGGGGGCCGTATTCCTAGACCCGCTCCTGTATTCCGCTGCAGTGTCGGTCTCCTCCGTACACTCAGTTCCAGTCTGAACTCTCTCCTATCCTTTACCTGTTTTGCCTCTATGTCCGTTCCCTTCCTTTTTCTGCAGAGTCTGAACTCGTACCTAACTCCTGCTTGTTGTCTCCATACTCCCGTTTGTGAGTTAGTGGTCCACTCGTTACTTCACTGCAAGTACCCTGTGGGTATCTGGCTCTGCCTCTCCCTTCCTGTCTGTTCCGTGTGAACAGAGCCCTGTTCCCCCTGCTCAGTCTAGCCTGCTCTGACTCCTTTGCTCACCGCTCCGGCGGTTCTAGCCTGCTCTGACTCCTTTGCTCGCTGCTCCGGCAGCCTTGCTCCGCTCTGACCCTTTTGCTCACTGCTCCGGCAGTCTCGCTCTGCTCTTATCCTTTTGCTCACTGCTCCGGCAGTCTTGCTCCACTCTTGCTCACCGCTCCAGGCGGTCTCGTCCTGCTTTACTCTTGCTCACTGCTCCGGCAGTCTCGCTCAGCTCTGACCCTTTGCTCACCGCTCCTGGCGGCCTTGTCCTGCTCTACTCTTGCTCACCGCTCCAGGCGGCCTTGTCCTGCCCTGTTCTCGCTCACCTCTCTGGGCGGCCTCACTCTGCTGTGTTTGTCCGCCACATCTGTGGTTCTGTTCCTGAGTCCCAGTGTGTACTGGGTCCTATCCCGCCAGTGTCCCTACCTGCTAGTGCCTCCCTGTCTGCACTCTAGCTGTGCTTGCCTGTACCCCTCTGCCTGTATTGTTCCTGAGTCCCAGTGTGTACTGGGTCCTATCCCGCCTGTGTTCCTACCTGCTAGTGCCTCCCTGTCTGCACTCTAGCTGTGCTTGCCTGTACCCGCCTGCCTGCATACCAGTCGTGCCTGCCTATACCCACCAGTCTGTGTGCCAGCCTACCAGTCTGTTCCTGTATTCCCCTGTGTGGGTCAACAGCCGTGTCCGGGGTCTGTCCTGGAGTAGCACCTGGTCCCTCTGCTCGGTTCCTCCTTGGTGCACTGGCGTCGTATGCCGTCGTGCGACCCTGGTCGGATCAGGTGAATACCTAGTTACGCCCCTCCAGGCATTCACTCTCCGGCACGGTCCAGTGGAATCACTACAATCACACGCACACGCCGCTCAGCCCGGGCGTGTGCATTACAGTGGTAGTGTAGAGCTGCACTGGTTAATAAAAAAATGAAGATATGTAATAGAGGCGCTTTCAAAGTTTATTTGTTAAATGTCCACCAGGTGAAGCCACCATAGCTCAGTAGCTGATTTTTTTCATTATCTCACGCAGCTCTATGTTGCACCTTTGCTGTGGAGAGATTATGGATATGAAGGATTACTGCATGATTCCTCTCCTCTCATAGACACTGCCCCTGTATACAGCTGTCTGCATGCCCCTGTATTGCAGTGCTGTAATTGCTTTTTGCCTGCTCTACTAATCTTTGATACATCTGCTGCCCAGCATGTGAAACATAATCCCTGCAGAGGAGGGGAAGGTAGCCAAGCAGCAGTGGAGATAGGAGACATGTGATATGTGACATCCCACATAACTGTTTGTATTATTCCTCTCCTCTCTCATAGACATTGCCTCTGTATACAGCTGGCTGCATGCCCCTGTATTGCAGTGCTGTAATTGCTTTCTGCCTGTGTGAGGGGGTGGTTGAAGATTCTCACTCCACTCCCCAATAAAGCTGTTTTAGTAGATAGTATTACATGTGTAAACATAAAAGATGTTATTGGTGTTTTGGCCATTAGATGGCATCGGTTGGCACATTCATACTATTGTCACCCGTATGTCAGTTGGAACACAGGGAGTTAACTAGTTTGGGCCACCCCCAGTGACAGGGACTGAAATATTACTGGGAGTTAGGATCGGTCATCTTAAGTCAGTTAGTAAGAGAGTCTCAGGGAAGGCAGACGTGTGAGGAGTAGTGGAGGGCAGAAGAGAATGGGTGTGTGTGGTGTATATGACGCGCCCCTGGGCCTGTGTCGCGCTGCGTTGCGCACGCGGGAGCTTACCCGGAGCCGGATCTCTTGAGGGTTGTAGTCTCGTGGCGGTGACCCGGTCCGTGCCCAGGGAGTCAAACTGAGCGGCGATGTAACAGCGGTAGATGCAGGACGACTACGCCACCCGTTGAATGCAGCTATGGAGCTGCCGCTGCAGGACAGTCCGCTGAGGCCGGTGGATGGATGGTGCAGCGTAGATGGTATAACCCCCAACGGGAGGGGTATGGCCTCAGGGCAGCAGATGTGGATGATGGGGGTAGCAGGAACCACTCAGAGACGGTGCGGTGTAATTCAGGGTCTTTACTGGTAACAACGATAGACCCTCCCGGAGTACTTGCTAGTGAACGGGGCCTGGTCAGTCCTTGAGCAGATGGGATCTCCCCTGGCCAGGCGGAGTTGTAGGCCTCCCAAACTGACTGTACTCTTCTGGCTACCTTGCTAGAAGCGGATATAAGTAGCCCACGTCCCTGAGTGTACCGTGTGGTGCTCACCCGTATGGCCGGTGACTCGGGGCCTTCTAATGGCTTCCGCTCCACGATGGCGGTGCTGGTCCCACGCGTGTGACCGTGCCTTCGGGTTTCTGGGCCTGAGGACCTGAAATCCCCTGCCGGTCGGCTTCTGCTGCTGGGTAAGAGTTAGTCCCCACAGCCTCGGACGCCGGGTCCGGTAAGAAAGCTTCTCAGTCAGGGCGAGCTCTGCAGCTGCCAGCCCCTGACTCGTAGTAATATTGCTCCCACTGAGCTTCTGCTGTTTCTACTCTCCTTGACTGACTAACCCTGCCTCAGCCCAGGGTTTATACAGGGGAAGTTCTTCCCCTCCCAAGACTGGGCAGGAGGTGTGGCATGCACAGGATCCCTGACCAAAGGACCTCCCACCTGCTCTCAGACATAACATTACATTACTGTGGAAAACCAGACCCCTGGGGTGCCACATTCCCCCCTAGTGAAATTTAGTACTCCGGGACTAAACATATTTTTGTAACATAAAGTATAAACAATAACATTACAATAAGGAAACACATAAAGCTGGTCACGGCGTGTCCGTAACCGGGTGCAGTCTTTGAAGAAAGCAAGGTGTCCATTTCACCAAAACAGGGAGACGTAACCAGGTAGGGGTCTGTCCTACCCCGAGTCCTTAACAGTCTCTAGTCCATCCTGGGTTACGCTCCAACTATGTACAAGGATTCCCGGTAAATCCACCAAGGATTCCTAAAAATAACTGGAAACACAAAATTATACACAAGCAACAATACACAGATAAACATAAATAAAACAATTTATACACTTCAAATCCTCCAGCGTGCGGGTAACTGGCCTCTAGTGGCCCTAGTGGACCTACGGAGCTGACTGTCTAGCCCTGAACTACAGGGTGTAGGAGCTGTCAAGGGTAAACTGGGCAGCTGTCTACCGGCTCTTTGTCTCACTAGGGGTACGGCAGGCTCACTATAAGCAGAGGGTTGATCCTCCTGTTCTGCTTGTGTGGAGTCTTCTGCCTCCTGGACCGGCTGTTCTTCCAGCTCTACCTGTTGCTCCGTAGGTGCTTGGGATGCTGGTTGGAGGAAGGTGAGTACGGGTACCACAACTGCACCATTGACTTGAGTCCAAGACCGAGGGAAGTCCCCGAGCACAGTACTAACCATATCTTCCCTTTCCTCTACGGGTCGATGGTCTTCTTGTTCCTCTTCAGGGTTCCTCAGTTGTTCGGGACACTTCTTCAGGTGGTCCCGGGATACAATGGCTGTGGTTTCCCCTCCGTCTTTACTGATGGTACAAACCTTCGGGTTCTCGTGGCTTGAGGGCAGTACGGTGTACGGGTCCTTCTCCCACTGGTCATCCAACTTGTGGAGCCGTCTCTTCCTCTTCAAGACCTGCTCTCCGGGTACCAGGGGAACAGCGGGAGCATACTGGTTGTAAGTTTTCTCTTGTCTTTCCCTAGCCTGACAGAGACTTCGCTCCACGCTCTCCTGTACTCTCCGGTACTGCTGCTGCCTCTCTGTGTCCCAGTCTGTTTCTGGTGAAGTGTCCTCGGGTGTCAGGACTCCCATTTCCAGGTCAACAGGTAACTTACCAGGTCTTGCCCTCATTAGGTAAGCCGGGGTACAGTTGGTGGAACCTACCGGGATGTGGTTGTATAGGTCCACCAGATCGGGCAACTTCTCAGGCCACAGACTGCGTTCTTCCAGGGGCAACGTTTTTAGAAGATCCATTACCACCTGGTTCATTTTCTCACAAAGTCCATTAGTTTGCGGATGGTAGGGTGTCGTCCTTATCTTCCGGCAGCCATACAGATTGCAGAATTCCTGGAAGACCTCCGCTTCAAAGGCAGGTCCCTGGTCCGTCAGCACTTGGTCCGGGTACCCGTGTGGACGGCAAAAGTGCTGCTGGAAGGCTCTAGCTGCTGTTTGAGCCGTTAAGTCCTTGACGGGGATGACAACCAGAAACCGGGAGTAATGATCCACGATGGTTAACGCGTAGACGTAGCCACTTCTGCTTGGGGTCAGTTTTACATGATCCAAGGCTACCAGTTCCAACGGTTGCCGGGTGACGATGGACTGCAGGGGAGTCTTCTGGCTGGCACGGTCCTTCCTTCTCAGGTTGCACGGGCCACAGTCTCTGCACCACTTCTCGATGGTTCCCCTCATGCCTACCCAGTGGAACCGCTCGCGCAGCAGGAACTCCAGCTTCTTCCACCCGAAGTGTCCAGCTCCGTCGTGGTATGCCTCCATCACCATGGCTGCGTCTCTTCGTGGCACCACTACTTGCCAGAGTAATTCATGCGTCCGGGAGTTAACCATTCTGCGGCACAACTTCCCTTTGTAAAGGAACAGTCGACTCTTCTCTGCCCATAGTTGTTTGGCTTCCTCCGGAGCGTCTGGTTCAAGGCGAGCCTCCGGCCGAGTCAGCATCTCCTTCACCAGTCGGACGGCAGGGTCGCTGTCTTGCGTTTCCGCCCAGTTGTAGTGGGGTAAGGGGTTCAACGTAGCAGCCTGCTTACTCCTTACCCGGTGGGAATACTGGATAGTCCCATGACGGTGGAACGCAGGGAGTTCAACTTCTTCCAGTCCCTCCGGATCTTCTCCTCCGTCCGGCAGGTTGGGCATCCTGGACAGGGCGTCCGCGTTGGTATTGGAGCGTCCTGCCCGGTATTTGATTGTGAACTCGTAGTTGGACAGACGGGCCATCCACCTCTGCTCCAGGGCACCGAGTCTTGCCGTGTCCAGGTGTGTCAACGGGTTGTTATCCGTGTACACGGTGAACCGGGAAGAAGCGAGGTAATGCTTAAAGCGCTCGGTGACTGCCCATACTACGGCCAGGAACTCTAACTTAAATGAGCTGTAATTCTCGGGGTTCCTTTCGGTGGGTCGCAGTTTTCGGCTGGCGTAGGCGATTACTCGTTCCTTCCCCTGCTGGATCTGGGACAGTACGGCTCCTAGCCCGATGTTACTGGCGTCGGTGTAGAGGATAAAGGGCTGGCTATAATCCGGGTACGCCAGGATTTCGTCCCCCGTGAGGGCCATCTTCAGCTGGCGGAAGGACTCTTCTGCCAGCTCCTCCCATCTGAAGGGCGGCTTCTGGTTCTTGGCCTTCCGGGACTGGCCTATCAGGAGGTCCTGCATAGGTGCTGCCTTTTTGGTGAAACCGGGAATAAACCTTCGGTAGTAGCCTACCAACCCGAGGAACTGCCGCACTTCTTTTACGCTGGAGGGGCTTGGCCATTCCTTAATTGCGGTGATCTTATCAGGGTCGGGAGCCACTCCGTCAGCGCTCACCACGTGTCCCAGGTACTGCACCTTTGGTTACAGGAGGTGACACTTGGAGGGTTTCACCTTTAGGCCGTAACTTGCCAGAGCTTCGAACACTTCCGCCAGGTGTTTCAGGTGGTCCTCATACGTGTTGGAATATACGATGACATCGTCCAGGTACAACAGGACCGTCTCGAAGTTTCTGTGGCCCAGACAACACTCCATTAGTCGTTGGAAGGTTCCCGGTGCGTTGCAGAGTCCGAACGGCATGCAGGTGAACTCGCTAAGTCCCATCGGGGTGGTGAATGCGGTCTTCTCCCGGTCCGCCTCTGCTACAGGAACCTGCCAGTACCCGCTAGTGAGATCCAAGGTAGAGAAGAAGTTAGCAGATCTTAAAGCAGCCAATGACTCCTCTATCCTTGGTAAGGGGTACGCATCCTTGTGTGTGATACGATTGATTTTCCGGTAATCTACACACATCCTCGTGGTGTTGTCTTTCTTTCGGACTAAGACTAGTGGAGCTGCCCAGGGGCTACAGCTATCCCTGATCACCCCAGCCTCCTTCATGTCTCTAAGCATCCCCTTGGCGTGTTGGTAGTGGGCAGGGGGTACGGGTCGATACCTCTCTTTTATAGGAGGATGGTCTCCCGTGGGGATGTGGTGTTCTACCCCCTTGACTCGCCCGAAGTCTAACGGGTGTTTACTGAACACTCTCTCGTACTCCTAAACCACCCGATAGACTCCTTGTTTCTGGTGTGCGGGAGTGGAGTCAGTACCCAGATGTAGTTGCTGACACCAGTCCTCCATGTTTTTCTTAGAGCCGTTACCTTCCTCCGGGTGAGATGGAGGCAAGGGTTCCACAGATTGTATAGAATTTTGGTTAATGGTATATAATTTGGCTAGCGTGGCATACCGGGGCAGGTACACTTCCCTCTCCCCGATATTTATTATGCGAACGGGCACCCTCCCATGGCGTACATCAACCACCCCCCGTGCTGTCAAAATGGTGGGCCTACTGTCCGAGTAAACTGGTTCTACCATTGCCTGGTAATCTCTACCTCCCAGACCAATAGCTGCCCGGCACCAAATCATCATTTCACTTTTTGGGGGCATGGCAATAGGAAAAGGGTCACACATTCTTACGCTACCAATCTCACCGCCGGAGAGTTCCACCTGTTGCCGTCGCATCAGTGCCCGGATCTCTTTCTGGAGCACCCGCTGCTCGCCGGAGCTGGCGTTCTTGGCAACCTGCTGTAAAAGGAAAATCACCTCTGCAAGACAATTTTCAATTACATTAGTTCCTAGAGTTATTTTTGGGTGACTCTCATGCTTGTCAATATCTACAATGATCAGTCCCTGTGCTGCCAGTTCGACTCTACCGATTTTGATGGTCACCTCTTTAAATCCGATCTGTGGCACGGGCTGGCCATTGCTGGCGATGATACTCAAGTCGTCGTCAGGGTAGCGGGTAATATCTGAGTCATTCCAGTACTGCTTAAAGAGCACGTACGGGATGGTGGTGACCTGTGACCCGGTGTCCAGTAGGGCACTCATGGGAATGCCACCCAGTACCACAGGCAAGACTGGACGTCCTCCCACATATCTGTCGCGCCAGTTCGATGGGCCTGGTGATCTTTTTCCTGGGGGTTGGCCCTCTACCCCAGGTTGTGCCCGTTTAAAGAACAGTACCTTGCCATATGTCCAGGTTGATTGCAGCGGCGGCAGATGGGTCGTCCGTCCTCGCTGTATCGGTCACTGGGTCTTCCTCTGGCCGGTGAGGTCCTCCTTGGTCGACGCCACGGGATGTCCTCCGGTCCGGATGCCAGCTGGATCTTCCCTGGGGTGGAAACCTGTAAAGACTGCACAGTTCGGGTTAGCGCAGCAACGCTCTTAGCTAGCTCTTGGACCTGATGGTGTAGGTCTGGAGCCGGGTCATTGTCCAAAGCCTGCGCATCAGCTCCCACAGGCCCTGCCGACAAGGGCGCCGCCTCCTGGTGGTAAGTGCTAGCTGGGCGCCTGTGGGTCACAACGCCACCCGGTGCCGGTTCTCGGAGCACCCGGATGGCTCTGTCCTTGAACTGTGCAAAGCCCAGATGGGGATCCTGTAAGGCCATTGCCCGCAACTGGGTTCGGTGGGTATTACAATACAGTCCCTCTATAAACTGTTCGGTCAACAGCCTGTCCTCGTTTCCCACTCCATCAGGGTCGGTCTGCTTAATGGCCCTCAGGGCCTCTTGTAGGTTTAGTGCATAGTCCCTTATACTCTCATGCGCTCGCTGCTTGCACCCGTAGAATCTAAGCTTAATCTCGGCTGAGGTGCGGGTATCAAAGGTGTCCTTCAGCCGGGTTAGTATCCCTGCGACAGTCTTCCTCCCAGGTGGCCAGGATTTTACTTCCCTTTTGGCTGCCCCGGTTAGTTGGGCCACCAGGATGCTCACTTTTTGCTCTTCTGTGAGGGGGTACACCTGGAAGAGGCTATCCAGCTTTTCTCTAAAGTCATGCAGGGTATGTGACTCCCCTGAGTACTGGGGTAGCCAAGCTGCTCCCGGGATATAGGGCATGGTGAAGGGCATAACTGCAGCAGCGGTAGCGCTGGCGGGGGTTGAGGCAGTGAAGCTCTCCTCCGTATCCGACATCTTCCTCCCCCCTAGTGGACCGTGGCCTACCTTGCGATGATCCTGTTCCGTAGGCCGCGGCTCCGCAGTGGATCGTCAGGGTTGAGGACCTTCCGTCGCGCTCCTGTGACGTCGACGTCTGCTGGGCTCCTTCCAGGACCTTACGCAACGTCCGGACGTGAGGCGGGGCTTCAGTTCTCGCGCGCTTTCGGAGTCCACGCCCCTCTTCTTCCCGCGCGGCGTCCTCAAGATATCGTCCAATGGCGGGAAAACTCCACGGATGGCGGGAAGAAGGCAGAAGATGGCGCCGGATGGCGGGAAACTTCACCGATGGCGGGAAGAAGGCTGAAGATGGCGCCGGATGGCGGGAATCTTCACCACAGGTAAGTTTGAAAAGTCTCTTTTTCAGGCACGCAGTACCCGGTGGTTGCGGGCACGAAATCCTGCCGACTACGCGAAAGTTGACGCGCCCCTGGGCCTGTGTCGCGCTGCGTTGCGCACGCGGGAGCTTACCCGGAGCCGGATCTCTTGAGGGTTGTAGTCTCGTGGCGGTGACCCGGTCCGTGCCCAGGGAGTCAAACTGAGCGGCGATGTAACAGCGGTAGATGCAGGACGACTACGCCACCCGTTGAATGCAGCTATGGAGCTGCCGCTGCAGGACAGTCCGCTGAGGCCGGTGGATGGATGGTGCAGCGTAGATGGTATAACCCCCAACGGGAGGGGTATGGCCTCAGGGCAGCAGATGTGGATGATGGGGGTAGCAGGAACCACTCAGAGACGGTGCGGTGTAATTCAGGGTCTTTACTGGTAACAACGATAGACCCTCCCGGAGTACTTGCTAGTGAACGGGGCCTGGTCAGTCCTTGAGCAGATGGGATCTCCCCTGGCCAGGCGGAGTTGTAGGCCTCCCAAACTGACTGTACTCTTCTGGCTACCTTGCTAGAAGCGGATATAAGTAGCCCACGTCCCTGAGTGTACCGTGTGGTGCTCACCCGTATGGCCGGTGACTCGGGGCCTTCTAATGGCTTCCGCTCCACGATGGCGGTGCTGGTCCCACGCGTGTGACCGTGCCTTCGGGTTTCTGGGCCTGAGGACCTGAAATCCCCTGCCGGTCGGCTTCTGCTGCTGGGTAAGAGTTAGTCCCCACAGCCTCGGACGCCGGGTCCGGTAAGAAAGCTTCTCAGTCAGGGCGAGCTCTGCAGCTGCCAGCCCCTGACTCGTAGTAATATTGCTCCCACTGAGCTTCTGCTGTTTCTACTCTCCTTGACTGACTAACCCTGCCTCAGCCCAGGGTTTATACAGGGGAAGTTCTTCCCCTCCCAAGACTGGGCAGGAGGTGTGGCATGCACAGGATCCCTGACCAAAGGACCTCCCACCTGCTCTCAGACATAACATTACATTACTGTGGAAAACCAGACCCCTGGGGTGCCACATATACTTAGGACCAGGAGCAACGGGGTCAGTTCAGGACAGTTTGTACTCAACAGGTCAATCTTTGGAAGGTATTTACCTGGTCAGGAGTAGTGGGTCACACAAACAGGAGATACACCAGGAGACTGACCATTTAGCTACAAGTTATTTTACCCTAGTGCTCTAAGTAATATGTTTTTAATATTAGTACCAAGTTACAGTTATATTATCTATTCCTGGTGCCCAATAGCACTTAGCGTTCCCAACATTTGGGGAGTCAGATGCAGGGAGCCCAGAGCCAAATTGGGAATTGCAGATAACACATCATATCAATGACGAACTCAGCCTTACTCATAGATCACATATACGCATCTATTACTTATAATTGTTTTCATTTATTCAGGTTTTCCAGTCTATACTTAAAGGTGTTGGCCACTTTAAACGGAATCTGTCAGCAGGTTTTTGCTACCTCATCTGAGAGCAGCATGATGTAGACAAAGAGACCCTGAATCCAATGATTTATCACTTTACTTAGAGCAGCCGTTCTGACACAATCAGAGCTTTTTAGCAATGCAGCAGAGCTGAGGAAGCGAACCCCACCCACATCACAAACCCCGCCCACACCAGGCTTTGTATATACAATGTCTATAGACAGTGAGCTCCTTATCACAGAAGGGGTGGAGTCAGACTTGCAAGCATGTGGCCAGCTTGTAACAGCAATGTTAATCACAAGTTGAGCTTCAGCCTAAGTAAACAACACCACACATGTGACACATCCTTGAGTTCAGTGTTTTAACCCCTACCTCATGCTATCCTTAGATTACATAGCAAAAACCTGCCAACAGATTCCCTTTAAGTGTGCAGCTTTCCTCACACACTGACCATCACTTCTGTCCATAGAATGGCTACTTATGGAGGACAGTTTGACCAAACCCATCCATCAGCCTCATCCAATTGTAAAACACTTAACATGGAAAACCTGTTTTTCTATTGGAGGAGGCTGATGGACTGGTCTGGTCACATGCTCCTCCACTAGAGGCCATTATATGGAAAACGTGCAGTTTATGTAGAAACCTGCACTAAGAAGAGCCAGTGGATAACCCTGTTAAGTAATGTCTGCCTATGATTTTTGTTATGATGTCAAATTAAAAGAAAAAATTTATTTGGCAACTCTGATGCAATTCCTTTAAAGAAAATCTTTCATCAGGCTGCACCCCTCTAAACTGCTTACTTAGGTAACTATTGTAAAGATAAGTCAATCTATACCTTTCTTTATAAAATCTGCAGCTCCATAATCAAATTATCCACAATTTTACTAATATGTGAATGAATCTGTTAGTGCTCTGGGCGTGACTGAGCACTTCCCGAGCCTCTGCTTCCAAACCTCAAGTGCTTGGAGGGAGCTCACTGGCTGTGTAACGTCAAGTTCTAGTAGGGGAAATTTCATGCCAGTGGTGATACGCAAGGCTGGGATTGGGAAGTGCTCTGTCACTCCCAGTGCATATATGTTTTATTTGCATATTAGTAAAAATGAGGATTATTAGATTAAGGAATATCAGAAGCATAGGTTAGGGGGGTTTATTCGTTATTTACATATAAAAAAGGTCAAACATTTTCATCACATATTTACACATAAATTAGTGAGAGGTTGAATGGGAGGAATTACCAACACTTTGACAGATTGTTCCAATCTTACTGCAAATGAAATAATTACAATTTCTGTCTTAACAGCAGCACAAGATGCACCGCATTAAGATTCCTTTGCCATATCGTAAGCACAGATCAGTCATATGAAATGCCAATTTTAGAACATCTGCTTCAGAGTTAAAGGGACTTTAATTTTATAATAGTTTCATCAGAAAATGTCTTATTGTTTAAATCAGGTATTTAATGTTTAATGTATTTTTAAAAAAAAAATGCTTTGGTAATGTTTTATTATTCCATATCATCATCTGTATTAAAAATAAAAATGAGATACCTTGCAGTTTTCACACTGGCCATTGGGATTATTCTACACTCGTACTTCCTGTACTTTCAGGAATTACACACGTACATTAGCCGCAATATACTGACTTGGACCCTCTTTTGTACTAAAGAATCTAATGAGCTTGTAAAAAACATTTGATGCTGTATGCAATATATTGGATTCAATAATAAAACACTGGTTCCTTCAGGTTATCAAAACTTAAAGCACCATTCTAGTCCTTTTTATTTCACTGCCGGAGTTATATCACTAATGCATGTTCTCTACACCTAGTAATATACTTACTAGCCACTGTCTTCTACTCTTCGAGGTCCCACTCCTCCATCATTGGGACAGCAGCTTCTGACTGACCGGAAGTCAGAGTTAATGGTCCCAAGCACTTAATGGAAGTCTATGAGGACCTCGTTTTGGCTCTCATAGACTTACATTGAGAAGTGACTTGTGGTCCACCCAGCAAACATTGGAAAGATCCGGCATGTCACAACCATCAGAAGATGACCGACGTGGCGCCGAGAACAGAAGAGTACTGTGTCTGGTAAGTGTGTAACTGGGGGCAGGAAACTTACTCTGGTGGCGAAATAAAAAAAATGCCAGAGTGGTGCTTTAACTGAAATCCCTTTTTGGGAAAATAGCCCCTATAGTGGGCGAAGCGGTGCACTCAGTCTCTTGGTCCATAGAGCGCTCTAATTATCATATTTTATTAAACTTCATTTTCTGTGTAATGGAGGACACGATTAGATCATTCAATGTGATTTTTATAGGGGCTATGTACTTAGTTTATACTGGCCTTTATAAAAAGCCGGTATTCTGGCGAAACGCGCGTTAGGCGTACATGTCCCGCTTGCATACTTAATGTATATCAGGGTCAGACAGCTAAAATAATCAAATTACAGATAGGGTTTATGCAGTTCCGTGTACTGATGCGCACTGTACCATCAGCTAAGCGTGACACACAGTGAAGCGCTGAGTAGCGTGTCACAGTTGTATGTGGAGCACATTTGAGCTACGGTGTTGCCTCCTGCACAGTGACATCATGCATCTCTGCCTGCCAATCTCCTCCCATAAGATGAGTGTCAGTCCTGTGTATAATGGACATGACACATTTCCACAGACTGGCTGCGATCTGTGGGATGTTGATTGTCATGCCTTCTACTCTATTATAGATATAACAGAGGCACAGCATTGCATCTTGCATGGTGATACTGCGTGTCTCAGTCCATTCCACAGGACACGATACTGACTATCTATTCTGCGTTCATCATTAACATATATGGTATATTCACTAGTAACCCTTTTGAATAACAAGCAATATTTTACTGACCCAATTACTTAATAGCAGAGATTACTTAGTCCTGGACAACTGATTATATAAGGGACACTGGCTATTGATTTATTTAAAGTTAAAAATTATTACATTTTGCAAGTGCATCCGGGACTCTAGTGTTTCACAGCTGTCTAATATATATATACCAAGTGACATACAGCAGTGATTTAATATATGCCCAGAAGTTTGGGTGTATGTGATTCTTTTACTCAATTAATTATTTTATATATTGAAATAAAAGTTATATTTTATTCACATAGCTAAATCCCTTTTCCCCCTCCTTACTAACCCCTAGTTTATACGGTTAGTTTAAGCTGACAGACTCCCTTTAAAGGGAACCTGTCACCAGAAAAAACTCGATTAACCTGCAGATATGGGGTTAATCTGTAGTTTAATAGCGTTACTAACCTGCCCGGCGTCTGAGTATACAGGTTGGTGGCTGTAACCAAGACCTCGGCCCTGACTGACACTGGCTTTGCACTGGGGCTGGCAGTCAGTATGGGCCCGGTTACAGCCAAGGCTCTGTATATTCAGAGCGGTGACTGAACCTGCGCCAGTGCCGCCTCCATGGCTGTAACTGGAACGCTGCTGGGGGGAATAAAGTTAGTTTTCTCCCCCCAGCGTTTAGCTAACTGCAGGCGCCAGGCAGGTTAACAATGCTATTAATCTGCAGATTAACCCCATATCTGAGGTTAATAGTGTTTTTTCTAGTGACAGGTTCCCTTTAACTCAGTGTCTGTGCTGGGAATTTGGAAATCTATGTAACACCTGCACATGGAACTGTCAGAGCAGCTACCGGTATACTGGGACTTACAGACACTAAGAAGAGCTTTGCAGCTGCTGTTAAACAGGGACCTACAGACATTAATCGTTCTTTCCCTGAGCTGGAGTGGACTACAATTCCCATGGACCCTTGTTTCAGTCAGATGACACAGCCTGGAAAGATAGGAGGGAAGAGGGACTTGGGGGAGGGAGCTGGAGAGAAAGTGAAAGTAAAACTAGAGAGGAAAGGAAGTGTGGCAGCTTGTTGTTGTGAAACACGGAGCGCTGTGGACTTGTATCCCGCTATGCTGCGGAGCGTTGCCGTCCCCTCTGATATACCCGCGCATCTGGAGAGAGCGCGGCCCTGTCACCCGGTGAAGCAAGTGACATCAAGGACTCGGAGAGTTCTGCCGGCACTCCCACCGTATAAAGGCCTGAATCCTGCCGCCCCCAGCTGGTGTCCAAGGAAACCTACAACCGGTTGAGACGCACCGTGAGTGCCCTTTTGAGACTTGTGGTTCTACCAGCGCCAGTTACAGTGAGTACCCTACGCCCCAGACTTTTTACGTTAATGTTCATCTAAGTGCACCAACGGTTATAAATTTGCGCACCAACATCCGCGGCAACTGGGCCCCAACGTTTGGACTGAGTTAATACAAGAAAAGGGGAACCCTGCTACGTTATATTTGCAGGGGCGAGGAAGAATTAGATTGTGATGTGTATATGATTTTTATAGAGCACCGTTACCTGTATTGTATGTTGTTTCTTTAAATCGACCTCATTTCTGCTGCATAGCAATAAACCTGTTAACTGTTTTACAGTCCCTGGCAGAAGATAACAGTCCTTCTGCAGTCCTAGAGAGAGCTCCAATCAAGATTCGGCTGGAGGCACTGCGCCCTAGAGAGGTGAGACCCCCCATAACACCCAGCGTACCGTGGTAGCCCTGAAGGGGTGTTACATCTATATTAGCAAAAATAGCTTGACTTCTATAAAGAGATTGCACAGCACTGAATTTTAGCTATTTAGGCTTAAAAGAACAAGAGCGGTATGCCTCAGTGATTGTGTTGTAATGAAATCTCCATTTAAGTCTGAGGCTTAAGTAAGGTTTTGTTCTGTTGTCATTAAATCGACAAAAATTGTTAAATCACCGCGGCGGGATAATGGGTTGTTTTCGTATTCGGTAACACATTCAGGAATTAGTTATAAAATTAAATACGAAAACCCCTTTGTACCTGTAGGTGCGCACCGCCGGGCAAAGGAGATCTAGACGGCTTCATTTACACTCAGTGCAGGTTCCTCCTGGGCATTTAATCTAGCGATCTGCACCAACTGTTTATGAGAAAAATTGTATCTGCTAATAAACAAGACATTCAGACAATCCCATAGCGGAGTTTGTGAGCTAGAAAATGTACTTTTCATTTAATAATTTAAAAATCAATATCAACATTTTTAACCCATCCAGTCAAAGGGAAACGGAAACCTTTATCGGATTTCTGTATCTGCTACAGACTGTTCGGGCAGAGGTGAGGTTCACCCAGTCTAATTGATGAAAATGTCATCTGGCAATGATGATATTTCCTGCCCTGATAAAAGAACGGGAGCGATCGGAGAATGGGGATAGAATAGTTCACGTCATAGTACCGTGTAGTAAAACGCAGGCTGACAGCACTTTTTTAAAATAGAGATTTGTCAAATCAAATTAAGGATTGACATCTTAGAAAGACAAGTCCATTAATAATGAAAGTGTTTAGGCTACAAGGAATACCGACCTGTAGTTGTAATATGTAATACTTGCCCCTGTTTGCTCCGTTAGGCTGAAATCACAAATCGCATGTTTTTTAGTGCCATTTTTTACTGCATTTTTATTTGTTAATAAAAATAACCCCACTACTAAGAATGATCGGACCCGAGGAAGTTCGATTTCTGGTACCCGACCCGAACTGTAGTCCAAAGTTCATTTCGGGTACCACAACTGTACCCAAACTTGAACCAGAACCTGAACCCCATTGAAAATAACAGGGACCCAAACTTTGAAGCTGGAAAATCTCTCTGGTCTCTGGACTTCCCTAGGAACTCCGAACATTAAAACGGACTTCCAGGAGAAATCAATGTTTTGCGTTTAGCACCCAATTGGTGCCACACATGTAGGGTGAAAAAGTCTTCTTACAAAGGGAGAAGATACAAATTAGATATTAGAAAAAAACTTTTTGACAGTGAGGGTGATCAATGAGTGGAACAGGCGGCCACAAGAGGTGGCGAGTTCTCATTCAATGGACGTCTCCAAACAAAGGCTGGACAGACATCTGTCTGAGATGGTTTAGTGAATCCTGCATTGAGCAGGGGGTTGGACGCCATGACCCTGGAGGTCCCCTCCAACTCTACCATTCTATGATTCTATGAAAGCTTTTGGAGTCTGTGGCATTTTGTTCAAAACACAGCAATGCTATAGGAATTGCATTTTTGGGGATATTTTTCTCCTTAGAGAGACCGATTGAAAAAAAAAGCATGTTTAAACACATGAGGTTACAAATTAAAAACATCACCCAAAATGCTTGTTAAAGCATCACAAAAATTACTGAGAAAAAAGTAATAGAAAATATTTTTTTCCCCATAAACAGCACCACTCTTGTCCATGACCTGTATCTGGTACTGCACTTCATTCTTGTTAAAGTGTAAGAATCTTAGTTACAGCCCAGACCAAAAAATGGTGCTATTTATGGAGAAAAAAGCAAATTCTTTTTTCTAATCCCGGAAACCTCATTATATTTCCTAAAGTGTTTCTTTTCAAACTGAATCAAATGTGTAAATATATTTATATAAATATATTTAATATATACCTCCAAAAAGTGTATTTTTTACATCACCCTTCTGTTTTTGTCTTTAGGTATTTGGTAATGTTTATTGCACTGAATTTATCTAAATAGCGGAAAGCAGTTCATGAATTTGGCGCAAAGTAAAAAAAAGGGTTATTTAATGGTTATTAACCTTTTTTGCTATTTTTTTTCTTTTTAGCAAAAAGTCGCATCTGTTTTAAAATGTTGTAGCAGATGCGACTTTTGGGAACATGCAAAAAAACTGTACCAAGGGAGGGACTAAAGTAGACGTGCTCAAAATGTTCCAATTTTTATAATTCGCATTTGATGAATTAGGCAAAAACTTCTGCAATCACTAAACTCCACTCACAAAGCTGCACACAAAAAAGCAAACACATACAAAAATGGCTTAAAAACTTTGCTAAAAGCAGATTTTCCTCATCTGATGCAAGTCTATGGGAAAAATCCTCACACAACAAAACTCAGTGTATCCATGAGAGAAATTGACATGTTGTGGATTTGAAACACACACTGCAGATCAGTTTACGCTGAGTAAAAAAAGAAGCACAGAGGGCATAAGATTTCTATAAATCCCATTCACTTTGCTGGAACTGTAAGACGCAGTGTCAAAAACTCACCGATAATTCTTTGTGGGCACACAGCCTAAGTGCTTTTCCTAATTAGCACACCATGACTACATATAATGCAATTTATAGTTCACAACTGTCCTGGTGATTTTTGTGCTGATATATAAATGAAAAATTAATCAGTTTAAAGGGGTTTTTCAGGCTTATCACAAAAGTATGCAGTCACTTTATGTGACACAGACTTGTGAGTCCTTGTGACTTGTTATTCTCTGGTGCTGACAGCGAGACCGAGCGGTCATGTGACCGTACATATGCGGTATACATACTTCTGGCCACATTCCAACTAGACAAGTATTTTGAGCAAGACCGCACATGTCTAGTTGGAATGTGGCTGGGAGTATGCATATTGCATATTTGCAGTAAAATGACCACCAGATCTCGTGACCAGCACTGGAGAATCCCCACATCATGCTGTGCACACAATGTGAGGGCTCACACGTCTGCAGTCACATAGAGTGACTGCATGCATTTGTGATAAGCCTGGACAACCCCTTTAAGGCCGGCTGTAGGTGAGCATATGAAAAATAGTAAGAGTTTCATCCAGAAAACTTTTTTTCATTCGTGTGACATCCGAGTGCAACCAATCCATTTTCATACATCTGCATTAAAAAATATACATGATCAAATACAGTTTCCTAAGTTTATAATAGAAATGTATCCGTAACAATTGGATGCCACAGGGATGATCTGTGTGGGATCCGATTTTTTTTTACTCACCCATAGTCTTGAATGGGTGAGCCTTATCCGAAATCCGCAAAAAAAGTAGTGCATGCTTAAATTTTTTTTCCCAATTGGACTGAGAAAAAAATCATTCACCTTAACAACCCTATTGGTGATGTGGGTCAGTTTGCTGTCCATGTGCTATCCGATCAAAAATTGAACAGCACACGTCCGATTTATACACTCGCCTGCATAAGCCCTAAGACATGGATGAAAGATTGATGCTTCACACAATGAGCCATATGTTTTCCTCTTTGACTATCCAAAAAGTTGAGAGATTTGAGAAATTTCCTTAGGACCCTTTCCGGGTCTGCACATAAGTGCTGAATATAGCAATCACAATTAAATGCATTTACCTCATTTATCATGTATTAAATTTTTAACATTTCAATCTAATATCTTGTAATTACCTGTCAAACCTCTGGAAAATAATTAAATTCAAGAATACTGTGAATGACAGCTGTGTCTCTATGTGCCCTATGTGGTTACATTTTCAACATTAGCCGGACTCGATCATTTTTTTTAACTCAGAGCATTATTTAGTTATAAAAACTTGTGTCAAGCTCAATGCAGGAGGAGCTCATTCCTTGCAATGTCCTCTAAAGATCAGCCTGGAAAACAAAGTATTCTACAAAAATTGTACAAATTACTTTTATTGGCAGTAAGTAGGAAACCCGTATTACCCTTTTTCAGGCAAATTACTGTCTCAAGTTATGGGATTTAGTAGAAGGAAAATCAAAAGGAATGGTAGTAGCCCAACATACATAAAGTTAAAAGAGAATTGTCCATTAAAATATACAGTACATTGCATGAAACAGACATGTGATTGAAACGTTTCAGTCATTTGATCAAAAACACATCTTAAAAGGAACACCAAAAACTAATTTTCATGCAAAAAAAATAAAGTTCCTCCCTTAATCTCTTTTTCTCATCTTATTTTGGCTCATCTTACAATTACACTTGAGAAAAATATAAAGAACCTTTTAGGTGTGTCTCCCGATATTCAACCAAGTCTTCCCCCTCTTTCTCCCTGTTCTGTGTGTGGCTGTAAGACACCTGGCTGCAGCAGAATCTCTCCCCTTTGCAGTAAAACAAAAGATTACTTAACTTCATGCCCTTTTTTTGAAGACAGCCGTCAGCTGATACATGCTACCCGATCCACAACATGTATCAGACTCTGGCTGCATAATTTAAGCCATAAGTTTAACCTTGAAAAGAGAGAAAAGCATAATTTAAAACCTACGGCTTCCCCAGTGGTTTCTCCATGCCTATGCCAGTGACTGACAGATTTCTCTTTGCATGCGTGTGTAGGGAGAGGTCTATTTCTCTGAAATACTGCAGCTCTTCAGAATTTATTTTACTGACTTCTACAGCACCAATAATTACACAAAACTCATCAGATATCAGCAGCGTTGTCCCCATCGGGGCCCACAATCTAAGTTCCCTATCAGTATGTTTTTGAAGTGTGGGAGGAAACCAGAGAACCCGGCTGAAACCCACGCAAACAAGGGGAGAACATACAAACTCTTTGCAGATGTTGTCCTTTGCAGAGAACCCCAGACCCCAGCGTTGCAAAGGAACAGTGCTAACCATTGAGCCACCGTGCTGCCTAGTTAAATATATATGGCTGAAATCACGTAGTCATTGTCTGATATATGCTGCTCATGGATCAAGAAGCATGTATCAGTTGTCAGGTTCTCTTTAAGAAGGTGAGACTTTAGGCAGCCATCAGCTTAAAGAAGCACTCCTCCTCCCATCAAAATTTGTATCCACTTAATACAGTGCAATCATCATATTATATAGCACTGTGTACTTACAATTGCTTGTTTTGCCTTTCTACACAGTTAATTCTTCTCTTTTCCATTAGGTCTATGACAGCACACAGCACGTGATTTAAAACAACCAGCTGAATCTTTCTAAGCTCTATGTCCCCCTCTTCAACTCCTGACACATCTGCTCTGCTCATCTCTCCTGTCAGGAATTTTGCAGTGACTTATGACTGATGCAGGGAAAAGAGACTTCTTGTTTCTACATAGAGCTTAGAAGGATTCAGCTAGTCAGTTTTTAATCACATGATGTCATAGACCTAAAGGAAAAGAGAATAATTAACAGGGTAGAAGGGTAAAATGAGCAATTGTATGTACACAGGCCTATATAATCTAATGACTGTAATATATTAAGACGAAAAAAATATTTTATGGGAGTGCTTCTTCCAGATGGAATTGATCAGCAGGAAATTAACCTATTTGTTCTCACTGGGATTTCTATCCAACTGACTGTTTCACAATCATACAGAAAATGCTTTAGATAATTGAGCCAGTGAGTTTCTTCTTTAAATTAAATGTTCCTTTCTAGGTTTAGTGTTCCTTTAAAGACTACCTATCTCCAGTCTGAGGCTGCCATTGTTTTTTTAAATAAAAAGGGCAGTCCTAGATTGGTATTTCCTAAACATCATCTATAAACAAAAGTGGTCACAAAAGTCCCTAAAAGACCCAACTTTCAATCCAAAGTGTGGTCCAAACTTCCAGGATATGGGAACCCTGCAAGCAGAGCGGGATCACACAACCATCTTCGAAAGATCGAGTTGTTTGCACTTAACCAGCACCGCCACATACTTTACCAAATGGTAACTGCTGTAATCAGGTCACCCTTCGATAACCGCTTAGTAAAGTCTGCAGCAGTGTTGGGTTAGTGCAAATTTCATTACAAGACGTAAGATCTCGCTCTTTCAGAGCCAGGAGGGCCATGTAGGGTTGAGGCATTAAGGACACTTGTGACCACTTTGGCTAATAGGTTATATTTCGAAAAATCATCAGCTTATTCTGTCATTAAATAAAAAAGTCAGCCCCAGAATGGTGATAGGTAGTATTTTTAGTATGTGGCTTTGTATATCAAGTAGGAGTGAAATCCCTCTCCATTGTTAATAGCTTACCATCACCAACCAACAGGTGATTATTGCACTCTCAGGATATGATATCAGTGATTAAGAGAAAGCTTCACATGCATCAAAGAATTCTTAGCATCAATCCCAAAATTACACAGGACATCATAATCAACTACATGCATGGACATTTAAATATATCTATCATGTCATTTTTTTATCAGTGCAAAACATCAAAATGTCAATGTTGAAATTTAGAAAAACCTGTGTTACACAGCAACACAACAGTAGACATCAGACATGTACAATGAAGCTACAAGAATGCCGGCACAACCAAGGACGAGCGTGGTACCGGACATCTTATATGAGTCTGCAGAAGTGCTTCAGTGGTTGGAACGAAGATTCCTGCACTGTGTTTAGATAGAGAACACAAACCTTCAATGACAAGCTGGTAGTATGATCTTCTACATAGACTACAAAAATGAGCCAGATGGTATCAGTAGGTGGACGTTACAAAATGTGGACAAACAGCACCATCGTAAAACTGTAGCACAGATTCTGCATGGAGATGTAGATGCCTGTAGATGATATTATACCTCTGTAATATGGTAGACATTGTCATTGCATTCATTGTAAAACTGCTGGTCACATAGATACAATGCCTGGTACTGTACACACAGTGCAGGAAACCTCTCAAAATGAGGCTGTGTGTGGCTTTGAGTCAAATGAGACCACTCGCTGGTCATACGGGACCCTCTGTCATCCCTTCATGCATTAAGCTGTCATTGTTTTCAGTAGGTGTTGGTTCCTCTTTCTTTTGGGTGGTAACCTGACGGAGACATACAGAGGGGCGGTGGCAGGAAGAATGCGTCAATTCTGGGTAATGTTGCCGGTAACAGATATAGGCCAAAATCAGACCAATCACACCACCTACGAAGGCATCTGGAAAAAAGGAGATAAAAAAATTAATCTATTAACTGTATGGCATGTGATGAGTCTGAATTTTGGTCAATGGAGTCAGCGATCAGCCGAGTGTAACCACGGGGTTCAAGCCAGGAATATTTGGTAAAGCAGCATTAGAACTGGAGCTGCTTGGTATTGCTGAGGGTATTACTTAATTTAGTTATTTTTTCTTTTAACCAGACTGCGCCCTTTAAAAAAAAAAAATTCTCTGCTGATCAATCCCTTTAAACTTATCTTCTAAACTATGAAAAGTGGTGCAGGAGGCTAAAATACAAGTATAGAATTCATTTGAACGTAAACGATTCTACAAACATGCGCTGTGTAGTCTGAATCTGCAGTCATGCTCAGTCATTTTGTAAGGTGGACCCATGTTCCTCCTTGAAGACAAGAGTACTGATATGGGGTATAATGTGAATTGTGACATGCGTTATTAGTGTTGGTGTTCTGTTCTGCCTGACAGTAGGGTGAGTGAGGGTATGTACACATGGTCAGGAGCTGCTGCGGGTTTGAAGCTGCATGTCTATGTCCAGATGTTACGGCATAGTGGATGGGATTTCTAGAAATCCGATGTCCACTATGCGTCTCTGTACACCTACGGATCACCCGCGGAAAATTACATTTTCAAACCCGCAGCATGTCAATTTCTCTTGTGGGTCTGATAGTGGACTTTCCCTATAGATTAACATCTATTAGGAAAATTTGCATGTGAAAAAAAAAAAAATTACATCACTCATCTGCATAATGAGGGCGGAAGCCGCGTGGCTATTACGCAGCGTCGGGGCCACAGGCGGCTACTGACTGTGGGCACATAACCTGAGAGTTAATGATTGGGACTAGCCCAGAATGGGAGGGGATAAGGTGAAGGGAAGGAGACAGTTTACTGTGAAGACATTAGATAGGGCCCAGCGTGTAGTAAAAGTAGACCTAAGGTCTGGACAGTAGTAGAGCCGCATGATGTGGGTGCCCCCAAAGTGAGAGGAGACTGACAGTGGATGGCATGATCCTGAGTAAAGAGGAAGGAAAACTGACAGAAGGTCAGAGTGATCAAACGGAGACAGGTCCTGGAACAGGATGCCTAGCAGTTTGGACCCAAGTTTATAATTCAGAGAGGTAACGGGACAGAATGGAACAGAGAATGTGAGATGAAGAGATTGCCCCGGGCGGGAGTTCCAAGGCGTCAGTAACAGAGAAGCTAAGTATCGGCCATATTGGCAATATAGTTTCCATAAGAGGGAAGAGGATGTGGAACTGCGGGTTGAGAATAAGACTCTCACTTCATTGACTGTTGTAGTGTGTTGAGTGGTGGTAAAGACAGAAACGTGAGGCAAGAACAAGAGGTAGAGAGACTATGTATGAAGATGCTCCCTCTTGTGAAAGACATGTTCATGAAGTTATGCCCCCACTATCTATTGTATATAATCCCACCAAGCTGATGTTCAGTAAAAGACGGTTTATTTTTTGAGTGGTGGTCTCCCTCATTGAACAGATCAACATCCGGTCCTGGCCAGATGAAGGCACCAGAATCATGTGGCCTGCAAGAATGTAGCGCCCCCGCAGACAAGGTCCACACACCCAGCCAGGAACCCCACCAGCATATAACGTGCTGGGGCAAAAGAGACGAGTACCTCGCCCATGGCTACCACCCCAAGTCAAGTTAAAATTACAGCAATAAAAAGTAGTTGAAAATGCTACATACACTACTTATGTGTAGCACCCCGAGGGCTTGGCTGCTACAGGGGTATTGCACCTCAAACCAAAGGTGTGATATTCCACTCCCGGGTAAGGATGGAGTGTGGACCAGGACTCGTTTAGCTGCATGCACCACATACACCCCATTTCCGAGGGACAGGTCAACGGTGCTCCCACTAGACAGAAGTGCAGGCACGACAGCATCTGTCCCTGGCTGGAGTGGGGCGGGGGGTGAAATACCCAGTGGTGTAGGAGCAGATAGGGGTGGGTTTCTGGGCATAGGGAGGAGCCCATTGGTTGCAAGTCACCTGGGCTCATACACAGAGAGGGCTGGCACAGCTCCAGAGGCGGGCCTGGAGTGGAGGCCAGAAACAGGAGAAAGAGAGAGGAGAAGGAACAAAAAGGAAAGTAAGGAAGGAACTGGAACAGAGGAGAAAGGAAGCAAGGAACACAGAGAAAGGCCCAGAGACACGAGGACAGAAGGAACCCCATATGCCCAGGAGATACAGGGTGAAGGGTTGGCAGAACAGGGTACCGTAACCCAGATTGGTGGAGGCAACAGATTCCTCAGCCAAAGACCGGAGGTTGTTACCACATCTTGGTGCGACCCCTCACTACATCCACCAGGAAAGCATACCGCATAGGGTCAGGGAAACCGGAGATAGGTTCCGCCAAGAGAAGGCCCGAGGGAGCTGGACAAAGGTGGGTCACAGGGTGGGGACGGCCAGAGAAAGGAAAGGAAGGGAGCCCTGTGCCACGCTCTGGAATTGCCTGGGAGTTGGTCGAGTCCCTAGCCTGGTGAACGCAGCACGGCTCCGGCGGTCCCTCGTGCACAAGTGACCAGAATAACAACTGTGAGTAAAGCATTGGAAACTGCAATTACAAGTCTCTGTGTTTCATCGCTGCACCAGCACCATCAATACTGGGACGCTCACACCATCACTCCCAACATTCACTGTAGCTGCCCTGAGGCAATACTTCTCCCGTGGGGAGTAATCCCATTCCTGGCTGCGCATATAACATCAGCCTCAGCGGTCTGCAGCGCAGCGGCGGTCCCCACTGACCGCAATCCACGGGTGGCGTAGTCGGACAATTACAGTACCAATAGACTGCAACTGGTTTGACCACCCTGGGCACGGACCGGGTCGCCGCCACACGGAGACTACAACCCCCAGGATCTTACAGAAGGCCCGACTCCGGGTATCCCCTGTGCAGCACAGGCCCAGGGGGTGCGTCATATGCTCAGTCTCATAAGTATGAAGTTATAGAAGGTTTTGAGGCTTTTTTTAGGCCTCTGGCTGCCATGGCAACTTATCAATGCCTGAAGGGGGCCATAAAGATTCTAGTAACAATTGAAAGCGACATCTAAAAAAGTTAAATATCCTGGATCAGATGTTTTTTTTTCTGTCATCTCAGCTTTTACAGCAGTAGTCTAGCTGTCAGTCACCACCACAGTCCCATGGTAATCGCACAGACACAGCTGTGGGCCTGTTTGATTAATGTGATGTTCATCAGTTTGCTTAACAGAAGGCATTCTATGATGTGCGTGCGATTCATTCTGCAGGAAGGGGTGGAATGTCTTACAATTCAAGTAGAATGCCATCATCATTACTTGTAAGTTCTTACCTTGCCAGTGATGTTTGTAATCACACATCCGTGAAAGTGCGATCATCATAGCACAATATAGAGGCAGGATTGTGGCACAGAGACGCCAGCTCTTCCCTTGTCCCAATTCTGTAAAACAATGTAATTTCCCTGCCAGGTAGAAAGAGGTGAATCCAAGGCCCGAAAATGCAACTGTGGTAAAAAATATCAGAAAAAAAGGTAGTGGTATACATAAAATAAATGATTGGAAGAAAAATGTAGATGTTAAATACACTCATAGCCTAGTGAGCGGCAAATCAATCCAAGTAGAAACAGTAAATTATGGCAATTTGATGGGAAAGTTGATGGACCCATAAAGCGATGCTTTGAGGAAAAGTTAAAAATCGTCTATTTTTCTGAAGAAAAACCAACAAGCCCCAAAATTATTGATGGCCCCCGATGCAAAATTTGGACCTGGTCTCCATCCCTTTTTCCCGGCATGTTAGTCAGTTGTATGGGCCCCTGTAACGTTCTAAATCCTATAAAGACATATGTGTTCGCACGCCTCCCCTTCATTATGTAGTAATGTACCCCATCCAGGGGCCCTTTCTGGTATACATATCCCTATATATATATATATATATATAATATATATATATATATATATATACACACAGTACAGACCAAAAGTTTGGACTCACCTCATTTAAAGATTTTTCTGTATTTTCATGACTATGAAAATTGTACATTCACACTGAAGGCATCAAAACTATGAATTAACACATGTGGAATTATATACTGAACAAAAAAGTGTGAAACAACTGAAAATATGTCTTATATTCTAGGTTCTTCAAAGTAGCCACCTTTTGCTTTGATGACTGCTTTGCACACACTTGGCATTCTCTTGATGAGCTTCAAGAGGTAGTCACCGGAAATGGTCTTCCAACAATCTTGAAGGAGTTCCCAGAGATGCTTAGCACTTGTTGGCCCTTTTGCCTTCACTCTGCGGTCCAGCTCACCCCAAACCATCTCGATTGGGTTCAGGTCTGGTGACTGTGGAGGCCAGGTCATCTGGCGTAGCACCCCATCACTCTCCTTCTTGGTCAAATAGCCCTTACACAGCCTGGAGGTGTGTTGGGGGTCATTGTCCTGTTGAAAAATAAATGATGGTCCAACTAAACGCAAACCGGATGGAATAGCATGCCGCTGCAAGATGCTGTGGTAGCCATGCTGGTTCAGTATGCCTTCAATTTTGAATAAATCCCCAACAGTGTCACCAGCAAAGCACCCCCACACCATCACACCTCCTCCTCCATGCTTCACGGTGGGAACCAGGCATGTAGAGTCCATCCGTTCACCTTTTCTGCGTCGCACAAAGACACGGTGGTTGGAACCAAAGATCTCAAATTTGGACTCATCAGACCAAAAGCACAGATTTCCACTGGTCTAATGTCCATTCCTTGTGTTCTTTAGCCCAAACAAGTCTCTTCTGCTTGTTGCCTGTCCTTAGCAGTGGTTTCCTAGCAGCTATTTTACCATGAAGGCCTGCTGCACAAAGTCTCCTCTTAACAGTTGTTGAAGAGATGTGTCTGCTGCTAGGACTCTGTGTGACATTGACCTGGTCTCTAATCTGAGCTGCTGTTAACCTGCGATTTCTGAGGCTGGTGACTCGGATAAACTTATCCTCAGAAGCAGAGGTGACTCTTGGTCTTCCTTTCCTGGGGCGGTCCTCATGTGAGCCAGTTTCTTTGTAGCGCTTGATGGTTTTTGCAACTGCACTTGGGGACACTTTCAAAGTTTGCCCAATTTTTCGGACTGACTGACCTTCATTTCTTAAAGTAATGATGGCCACTCGTTTTACTTTACTTAGCTGCTTTTTTCTTGCCATAATAAAAATTTTAACAGTCTATTCAGTAGGACTATCAGCTGTGTATCCACCTGACTTCTGTACAACACAACTGATGGTCCCAACCCCATTTATAAGGCAAGAAATCCCACTTATTAAACCTGACAGGGCACACCTGTGAAGTGAAGACCATTTCCAGTGACTACCTCTTGAAGCTCATCATGAGAATGCCAAGAGTGTGCAAAGCAGTCATCAAAGCAAAAGGTGGCTACTTTGAAGAACCTAGAATATAAGACATATTTTCAGTTCTTTCACACTTTTTTTGTTAAGTATATAATTCCACATGTGTTGATTCATAGTTTTGATGCCTTCAGTGTGAATGTACAATTTTCATAGTCATGAAAATACAGAAAAATCTTTAAATGAGAAGGTGTGTCCAAACTTTTGGTCTGTACTGTATATGGTCTGTGGTTCTCCAGATGGGGACCACAGACCACATCTCAGTGCCAATGCTTTCTGGCTGATGTTTTGGTCACTTCTGAATGTTGGTTGTGCTTTCACACTCGTGGTAGCATGAGACGGACTCTACAACCCACAGATGTTGTTCAGGTAGTGCAGCTCATCCAGGATGGCACATCATACATACATAGTACATAGTTTGAAAAGCCGAATAAAGACTTGCGTCCATCAAGTTCGACCTGTAAGTTCTGTAGTTGCTAAAGTTGATCCAGAGGAGGGCAAAAACCCCAAATGATTTAGCCAATCTTCACCTGAGGAAAAATTCCCTCCCGACTCTGAAACCAGCAGTCAGAATAAATCCCTGTATCAACCTACTATTTTATTCTATTTTTAAGTATATGCAGAAATCTGCCTGGTATCTAGAAAAGCATCCAGTCCCCCTTGAACTGGTGTAGTGAATCCGACATTACCGTCTCCTCACTCAGTGAATTCCATATTCTCACTGCTCTTACCGTAAAGAACCCCTTCTTATGCTGGTGCTGAAACCTTTTCTCTTCCAGTCTTAGTGAGTGCCCTCTTGTTACCGTAATATCCCTCCTTTTGAACAAATCCCGGGCAAGATCTCTATACTGTCCCCTAACATATTTGTACACATTTATTATGTCCCCCCTCAACCTTCTCTTTTCCAGGCTGAATAGTCCTAGTTTTGCCAACCTCTCTGGGTATTGCAGTCCCTCCATTCCCTTTATTAATTTTGTTGCCCTCCTTTGTACCTTTTCAAGCTCATTTATATCCTTTCTATATATTGGGGCCCATAACTGAGCACAGTATTCCAAGTGTGGTCTGACCAGTGCTTTGTACAGTGGAAGAACAATGTTCTCATCCTTTGCAGCTATACCTCTTCTGATACATCCCATTACCCTGTTTGCCCTTACAGCAGCGGCCTGACTTTGGGCACTCCAATTTAGTTTGCTATCAATCAAGATGCCCAAGTCCTTCTCCATCTCTGAATTCCCCAATGATTTCCCATTCAGTGAGTACTGGTGACTTCCATTTTTCCTTCCCATATGTATGACCTTACATTTCTCCTCGTTAAACCTCATTTGCCATTTAATGCTCCACCTACCCAGCTTATCCAAATCCCTCTGAAGGTCTTCACTATCCTCTTTTGTATTAATTGTTTTACATAACTATGTGTCATCTGCAAATATTGATATTTTACTATTTATCCCGTTGACTATGTCGTTAATAAAGATATTAAATAACATTGGGCCTAGTACAGACCCCTGTGGTACCCCACTAGTGACGCTTACCCAATCTGAGTATATTCCATTTATAACCACCCTCTGCCTTCTATCCTTTAGCCAGTTAGCTACCCACTTGCAGACATTTTCCCCCAGCCCCATCATTCTCATTTTGTATACCAACCTATTATGCGGCACGCTATCGAACGCTTTTGAGAAGTCGAGATACACGACATCCACTGGTTCCCCCTGATCTACTCGAGAGCTAACCTCCTCGTAGAAGTCAATCAGGTTTGTTTGGCAGGAGCGATTCCTCATGAATCCATGTTGGTTCGGGGTTAATAGATTATTAGCGTCAAGATGCTCCATGATTGCCTCATTAATAAAGCCTTCAAAAATTTTGCCCACAACGGACGTCAGACTCACCGGCCGATAGTTTCCGGCGTCACTTTTTGCTCCCTTTTTGAATATTGGCACTACATTCGCCTGTCGCCAATCAAGTGGTACAGACCCAGTCTCAACAGAGTCCTTAAATATAAGATATAACGGTCTGTCTATCACATTACTTAGTTCCCTTAGTACCCGTGGGTGTATGCCATCAGGTCCTGGTGATTTGTTTATTTTAATGTTACTGAGGCGTTTCTGTACCCCAGCTTGGGTTAGATTTGTCATACTTAGTGGAGGATTAAGCTTGTCACTTCTCATTTCGCCTGTTAGTTCTTTTTCCTTTGTGAAAGTTGACGAAAAAAATTTATTTAATAGATTAGCTTTATCCTCATCTTTCTCTATGATTTTGCCTTCATCACTTTTTATCGGTCCAATATTATTCGATTTAATCCTTTTACTATTTATATACGTAAAGAACAGTTTGGGATTTGATCTACTTTCCCTAGCAATACGTCTCTCTGTTTCCTCCTTTGCTATTTTTATTTGTTTTTTGCAGGTTCTCGTTTTTTCCTTGTAACACATTAGTGCCTCCTTACTGTTTTCCTGTTTTAATCTCTTGAATGCCTCTTTTTTGCTATTTAACGCCCCTTTTACGTTCTTATTCAACCATATTGGTTTCCTCTTATTTCTGGCCCTTTTATTCCCATACGGTATATACCTCTCGCACTGAGTATTCAGAATTCTTTTGAAGGTTTCCCATTTACTATTCGTATTTCCTTGATTAAGAACTTTGTCCCAGTCTATAAGTTGAAGGTTTTCTTTCAGCTGATCAAACTTCGCCCTCCTAAAGTTTAATGTTTTAGTTGTTTCCTTATTGATAACCCTACTGAAGGGCATTTTGAAATTGATAATATTATGATCGCTATTACCTAGGTGCCCCCCTATCTGTACCTCAGTTATTCTATCAGGCCTATTAGTCAATATTAAGTCCAACACTGCCTTCCCTCTCGTTGGTTCCTGCACTAGTTGGGAGAGATAATTATCCTTGATATTTGTCAAGAACCTTTTTCCTTTCTGCGATCTACAGGTTTCTGTTTCCCAGTCAATATCCGGGTAGTTGAAGTCCCCCATTACAATCACCTCATTATGTTTTGCTACTTTGTCTATTTGTCCTAATAGCAGTTTCTCATTCTCCTCTGTTATATTGGGTGGCTTATAGCAGACCCCCAGTAATATTTTATTATTATTTTTTGCCCCCTCTATCTCTACCCACATGGACTCGACCCCCTCTTCTCCCTCTCCTATATCTTCCCTTAGTCTGGGCTTTAGACGTGACTTTACATATAAGCAGACTCCTCCGCCCTTCCCCTGTTTCCGGTCCCTTCTAAATAAACTATAATCTGTTAAATTTACCGCCCAGTCGTAGCTATCGTCTAGCCAAGTCTCTGTTATACCTACGATGTCATACCTCTCCTCCGATATAAGCGCCCGCAGCTCATCCGCCTTATTGGTCAGGCTTCTTGCGTTGGTCAGCATGCAAGATAAAACTTTGGGGTTATTTAGCATCCTATTCTTCTCTAACGATCTAACTGTACTATCCCCACCCCCCTCTCCACCCTCATTATATTCACTTCTCCCCTTCCCCCTTGCTTGCCTCACATCCCACCTATTTCCTTGGTTTCCCCCCCCGTCTCTAGTTTAAAAACTCCTCCAACCTATTAGCCATCTTCTTCCCCAGCACCGCTGCACCCTCCCCATTGAGGTGCAGCCCGTCCCTACGGTAGAGCCTGTAGCCGACAGCGAAGTCGGCCCAGTTCTCCATGAACCCAAACCCTTCTGCCTTGCACCAACTCTTTAGCCACTTATTCACCTCCCTAACCTCCCGTTGGCGCTCCTGTGTGGCTCGCGGGATTGGTAGTATTTCTGAGAAAACTACCTTGGAGGTCCTTGCCCTAAGCTTCCTACCTAGATCCCTGAAATCATTTTTAAGGACCCTCCATCTACCACTCACTTTGTCATTGGTGCCAATGTGGACCATGACCGCTGGGTCTTCGCCAGCCCCACCCAGTAACCTGTCAACCCGATCCGCGATGTGCCGGACTCGAGCGCCAGGGAGGCAGCACACCGTTCGGCGATCCCGGTCTTTGTGACAGATTGTCCTGTCTGTCCCCCTAATAATAGTCACCCACTACCAGGACCTGTCTAGCCTGCCCTACACTTCCCCCCTCCCCCTCATTACTGGAGCATACACTCCCCCGGCGGTCAGAGGATCTGTCGTGCTCCAATAATGCCGGTTCTGAACCAGCCTTCCTATACTTCTTCCCTCTATCCCTTCTAACCGTTACCCAGCTCCCTGCCTGTTCAGCCTGCACTTCCCCACTAAGCTCCACCCCCAGTGTTGACCCATTGAGTGTCTGCTCGGTGAGCAGCAAACTCCGTTGCATGTTGTCGATGCTCCTCAGTACCGCTATCTGAGCACTTAGATCCAGGATTTGGGCTTCCAAGTGCACGATATGCTCACATCTCTCGCAGCAGTATGGATCCCTGAGCGGTAGCTCAGGGAATGCATACATTGCGCAAGATGTACACTGCACGGCTCCGGCCAACATGGACGTCATTCTAAATATGGGGATACAGTCAGTATATATGTACAAGTACATCAATGCAAGCTGTGGCAAGAAGGTTAGCTGTGTCTGTCAGCGTAGTGTCCAGAGGCTGGAGGCGCTACCAGGAGACAGGCCAGTACACCAAGAGACAAGGAGGGGGCCGTAAGAGGGCAACAACCCAGCAGCAGGACCGCTACCTCCGCCTTTGTGCAAGGAGGAACAGGAGGAGCACTGCAAGAAACCTGCAAAATGACCTCCAACAGGCCACAAATGTTCATGTGTCTGCACAAACGGTTAGAAACCGACTCCATGAGGGTGGTATGAGGGCCCAGCGTCCACAGATGGGGGTTGTGCTCACAGCCCAACACCGTGCAGGACACTTGGCATTTGCCACAGAACACCAGGACTGGCAAAGTCGCCACTGGCGCCCTGTGCTCTTCACAGATGAAAGCAGGTTCACACTGAGCACATGTGACAGACGTGACAGAGTCTGGAGACGCCGTGGAGAGCAATCTGCTGCCTGCAACATCCTTCAGCATGACCGGTTTGGCAGTGGGTCAGTAATGGTGTGGGGTGGCATTTCTTTGGAGGGCCGCACAGCGCTCCATGTGCTCGCCAGAGGTGGCCTGACTGCCATTAGGTACCGAGATGAGATCCTCAGACCCCATGTGAGACCACATGCTGGTGCGGTTGGCACTGGGTTCCTCCTAATGCAGGGCAATGCCAGACCTCATGTGGCTGGAGTGTGTCAGAAGTTCCTGCAAGATGAAGGCATTGAAGCTATGGACTGGCCCACCCGTTCCCCAGACCTGAATCCGATTGAGTACATCTGGGACATCATGTCTCGCTCCATCCACCAACGTCACGTTGCACCACAGACTGTCCAGGAGTTAGCGGATGCTTTAGTCCAGGTCTGGGAGGAGATCCCACAGGAGACCATCTGCAACCACAGCAGGAGCATGCCCAGGCGTTGTGGGGAGGTCATACAGGCACTTGGAGGCCACACACAATACTGAGCCTCATTTTGACTTGTTTTAAGGACATTACATCAAAGTTGGATCAGCCTGTAGTGTGTTTTATCACTTCAATTTTGGGGGTGACTCCAAATCCAGGCCTCCATTGGTTAATAAATTTGATTTCCATTGATGATTTTTGTGTGATTTTGTTGTCAGCACATTCAACTTTGTTCTGTACAAAGTATTCAATGAGAATATTTCATTCATTCAGATCTAGGATGTGTTATTTGAGTGTTCCCTTTATTTTTTTGAGCAGTGTATATACAGTACAGACCAAAAGTTTGGACACACCTTCTCATTTAAAGATTTTTCTGTATTTTTATGACTATGAAAATTGTATATTCACACTGAAGGCATCAGAACTATGAATTAACACGTGGAATTATATACTTAACAAAAAAGTGTGAAAGAACTGAAAATATGTCTTATATTCTAGGTTCTTCAAAGTAGCCACCTTTTGCTTTGATGACTGCTTTGCACACTCTTGGCATTCCCTTAATGAGCTTCAAGAGGTAGTCACCGGAAATGGTTTTCATTTCACAGTTGCGCCCTGTCAGGTTTAATAAGTGGGATTTCTTGCCTTATAAATGGGGTTGGACCATCAGTTGTGTTGTGCAGAAGTCTGGTGGATACACAGCTGATAGTCCTACTGAATAGACTGTTAGAATTTGTATTATGGCAAGAAAAAAACAGTGGCCATCATTACTTTAAGAAATGCAGGTCAGTCAGTCCGAAAAATTGGGAAAACTTTGAAAGTGTCCCCAAGTGCAGTTGCAAAAACCATCAAGTGCTACAAAGAAACTGGCTCACATGAGGACCGCCCCAGGAAAGGAAGACCAAGAGTCACCTCTGCTTCTGAGGATAAGTTTATCCGAGTCACCAGCCTCAGAAATTGCAGGTTAACAGCAGCACAGATTAGAGACCAGGTCAATGCCATACAAAGTTCTAGCAGCAGACACATCTCTTCAACAACTGTTAAGAGGAGACTTTGTGCAGCAGGCCTTCATGGTAAAATAGCTGCTAGGAAACCACTGCTAAGGACAGGCAACAAGCAGAAGAGACTTGTTTGGGCTAAAAAAGACAAGGAATTGACATTAGACCATTGGAAATATGTGCTTAGCTCTGATGAGTCCAAATTTGAGATCTTTGGTTCCAACCACCATGTCTTTGTGCAACGCAGAAAAGGTGAATGGATGGGCTTTACATGCCTGGTTCCCACCGTGAAGCATGAAGGAGGAGGTGTGATGGTGTGGGGGTGCTCTGCTGGTGACACTGTTGGGGATTTATTCAAAATTGAAGGCATACTGAACCAGCATGGCTACCACAGCATCTTGCAGCGGCATGCTATTCCATCCGTTTTGCATTTATTTGGACCATCATTTATTTTTCAACAGGACAATGACCCCAAACACACCTCCAGGCTGTGTAAGGGCTATTTGACCAAGAAGGAAAGTGATGGGGTGCTACGCCAGATGACCTGGCCTCCACAGTCACCAGACCTGAACCCAATCGAGATGGTTTGGGGTGAGCTGGACCGCAGAGTGAAGGCAAAAGGGCCAACAAGTGCTAAGCATTTCTGGGAACTCCTTCAAGATTGTTGGAAGACCATTTCCGGTGACTACCTCTTGAAGCTCATCAAGAGAATGCCAAGAGTGTGCAAAGCAGTCATCAAAGCAAAAGGTGGCTACTTTGAAGAACCTAGAATATATGACATATTTTCAGTTATTTCACACTTTTTTGTTAAGCATTTAATTCCACATGTGTTAATTCATAGTTTTGATGCCTTCAGTGTGAATGTACAATACAGAAAAATCTTTAAATGAGAAGGTGTGTCCAAACTTTTGGTCTGTACTGTATGTCCCTATGTCCCCCATCCTGGGCCCCTTCCTGGCATATATGTCCCTAAATCTGGGAACCTTCCTAGAATATATATGTTCCCCAATGTGGTATATATGTTCTCCTTCTTGGTATATATGTCCGTCATCCTGGGCCCCTTCCCAGCCAGGAGTTGACATCGCTGTGCCCGCTATGGCAACTCATGACATCACTGCCATGCGACGCCAATGTCTGGCATGCTGATGTTAACTGCCGGCATGTTTTGGTGTGCCATGAGCTGGAGGGTCTCTGCGTTCCAATACACTCCAGCTGGATGTATGTCCTCGGATGCACAGGCAGCTGAAGTAGATGTTGGTGGGCCCCCTCCTGCATGGGCAGAGGGTTTGACTGCGATCGCTACGGCCCTGCTCCACAGGCACATGGGAGTCTTCATACAGGCGGCACGGCTGCAATTACAGGTGAGATGGGTGATTACCCTCAGACAAACAAAGCACTTTCTACTTTTTGTCGGAGAGCCACTTTAAGATATTGCTTGACTTTCTCCTTGGGTTAAAAGTACTTTATTATTTAAAAAAAATAGGGGTTCTAGCATTTCTAATCTCTGTCCGAATTTCTGTGCTGCTCGCTATATAAGGATAATAAAATATACCTGGAGGTGCCCCACAGCTATTCTTCCTATTGTACAACTATCTATAGCTCATTTGCTCACTTTATTATGCCAGAGGATAGAATTTATAAGAATGAGAAGGTCCCCAGAGGATGAGAGAAGGAAATTAATCATAGTCAGAAATCTGGGTTAAGATCAATTTGGCATCTCAGCTACAAAAATGTGTGGCACACAATAAGCCATCCAGGGAAAATGTATAATGCACAGGCATACATATCTGCACAGGAAGAAGTAAACACTGTCACATTTCCAAACACGAGAACGGAATGAACACAATGGAAATACAGAATTCGAAAATTTTAATTTAAAGGGGTTAAAGTGATGACAACATTTTAAACCACTATGTATATATAGCCAATAATGCAATGAACACTTTTTAACCCATTCCTGATGTGCGCACACCTGACATCTACTTTTAAGGCCACATTCACACGTTGAGTATTTGGTCAGTATTTTCTATCAGTATTTGTAAGCCAAAATACAGAAGTGGTGATGTGTTTCTATTATACTTTTCCTCTGATTGTTCCACTCCTGGTTTTGGCTTACAAATACTGATGTGAAATACTGACCAAATACTGAACGTGTGAATGTGATCTAACAGCAGTGACCGAAGCAAGTTCTGATTGCTGCTATTTAACCTTTTAAATAGGCTGTCAGTCTGTCAATTAGTGACACAGCATTCAATGTTGTGAATATCAGTGCACGCCTATAGAATGCTACTAATGACTGTCATCTTAGTCCTCCTATGATGCACAACCTGCTGCTGAACTTAATAATACAACTATATATCGTACTTCAATATGGTATTAGAGCAGCATATAGAAAAAGAGGACTAAAAAATAAAGCAAAGAAAAAAAAAAAAGAAAAAATAATAATATTTGGTATCACCCCATACGTAAATGACAGTGTGATATATCAAAATATACAATTCGGTAAATTAACTCGCACTTTAAACTCTGTAGAGAACAAAAAATAAGAAACACCAGAATTGCAGTTCTTCATTGACCTCATCTACCTAAAAATAGCAAATAAAAGTAAGATTAAAACATCCCATGTACCCCAAAACAGTATCAATAAAACTTCAGCTACACATGCAAAAAAACAAGCCATCACACTGGTTTATCGAAGGAAAAATGAAGGAGTTAGGCATCTCATCAATGGCGGCACAATGCAAAATTTTCCTTTTTTTTTAACAAATTGCCATTTTTTTCCACCTCCTTAAAAATATATACAAGTTTGGTATCACCGTAATCATCCTGACCTGTAAAATAAGGATAACAGGACATTTTTACTGCACATTGTAAGAACAAACACAAAAAAACTGTGGTGGAATTGGATTTTTTTTTACCATTTGTCTGCACTTGGATTTTATTTTTCAGCTTGGTGGTACATTATATAATAAATTGAATGGGGACAAATAATAGTATAACTTGTCTCCCAAAAGCAAAAAAAAAATACATAATACAGCTAGATTGATGGAAAAATAAAAAAAAAGTTATGATTCTGGGATGAAGTCGATGAAAAAAACAAAAGCGCAAAAAATGGAAAATTGCCCAGTCATTAAGGGCTTAAATGTTTAAGTGTTACACGTCAGAATATGTTATGTTTCACTGAGGGAATCGGTAGCTGTTCACAATGTACATTACAATCTGGTCTCATTGTTTGAATTGGAGTGATTGGACACTTGGCTTTCTTAGTTTCTCTCGGAAGCAGAACACGTATTGTAAGGTTCCAGTTCAGTAATGAGTGGCATATGGTTTCTAATTAGTCTGAACATATGCAGCTAAATGAATAAGTAAAGGGAGTTAGAGGCACAATTGCTTTGCTTCTCCCTTATCCGTTGCATGGTCTGTGGTCACGGCAGTTCCACTATTACCCTCTCACTACAATATAGGAACAACTCAAACTTATTTTCCAAACTTTTGATTTGGCAATCTGATGCAGAAATACTCTTCAAAGATCCATTACCTTCCTTCCATGTGTAATGCAGGTGCCGGAATGCAACGCACAGAGACACAAGGCAAGGACAGTCGGAGATGATTATAAACAATTTATATATTTATATATCAGGTATTCTGAACAAGGGGTTAACAACAAGGGTATTGAATGGTAATTTGAAATATTCGCAAAATACAAAGTCTCTCAAAGTAATGTGGTGCACCCAGCCAGGGAGTCACCACGTCAGTTCTTTATCTTTGTATATGGCCCTAGCGGGGGTCACCGGTTATTCCCGCTAGGCCGAAAGTCTTTTCCGGACAAAATCAATTAAAGCAAGTTTAGCTTCTTCCACCCCAACTGTTCCCCCTCCCAACCTGAGTGCCTAAACCCAACTGGCCCCCGGTACCGTGAGTGAACAGTAGAAGTGACGGCCCTGTTCACGTATGCAGCTCCTCTGCTTTCACTGGCGTGACTTTCCTGGCTCAGCAGTCTCCCAACTCCTCTCTTCCTGGCCGTTGGAGGCAGTCTCTCAAGCCGTGGATCGGGGGGTCCAGACCTCGTCTGTCGGCTGGCGACGTCGAGTTCCGCGAACTCACTCAGCACCGCAAGCAGGTTCCCACTCTCCTTCGTAGGCACAGCACTCGGGTCACATCTGTGAGGGATCCGGAGCTCATCCACCGGCGCCCGGCTGTGGCACCTCGCAGGTCTCCAGCTTAGGCCTGCCACGCGGGGCTTCTCAACACACAGGGAGGACGTCTGCTCCTCTCTGCTGCTTGGCGCCAAAAACCCCTCAGGCTTGGCGCGCTGGCCTCTTGTACCCTGGAACTCCTTCCTGGAAGTCACCTGACTGGTGTAACATACCTGGCGGCGTCCTTGCATAGTGGTCCATCTCCCACTGTGCAAGAGCGCGCACTTGATCTCCTGTCCAGAATGTCTCTCTGGCTTCCCTCCATGCTGTCTGTTTGTGTCTGTTTCTGCTGCTTAAGGGCGGCGCCCGATCACTTCCTGCTTTTTGTACCTGCTGCAGGCACACCTCTTGTGCGTCCTCAGCCTATTGCTGTCTGTCACCTGGTATATAGCTCAGCTGCGCCCATCTATTCCTGCCTGAGCATAGTGTTTCATTCAGTGTGTGCTTGCACTCTGAAGGTGCCAGGTCCCGTTCTGTGTTCTCTTGTCTGCCTATCCTGGAGGCTGTATTTCCAGGCCTGTCTGAACACGCTCCTAGCCTGTTCCTCCTGCCTTCTAGGGGCCGATTACCTAGACCTGTTCCTGTATCTTGTCTGACCTGTCTGAACACGCTCCTAGCCTGTTCCTCTCGCCTTCTAGGGGCTGATTACCTAGACCCGCTCCTGTATCTTGCCTGTCCTGTCTGAACACGCTCCTTGCCTGTTCGTCCTGCCTCTCTGGGGGCCGTATTCCCAGACCCGCTCCTGTATCCTGCTGCAGTGTCCGTCTCCTCCGTACACTCAGTTCCAGTCTGAACTCTCTCCTATCCTTTACCTGTTTTGCCTCTATGTCCGTTCCCTTCCTTTTTCTGCAGAGTCTGAACTCGTACCTAACTCCTGCTTGTTGTCTCTGTACTCCCGTTTGTGAGTTTGTGGTCCACTCGCTACTTCACTGCAAGTACCCTGTGGGTGTCTGGCTCTGCCTTTCCCTTCCTGTCTGTTCCGTGTGAACAGAGCCCTGTCCCCCCTACTCAGCCTAGCCTGCTCTGACTCCTTTGCTCACCGCTCCGGCGGTTCTAGCCTGCTCTGGCTCCTTTGCTTACCGCTCCGGCGGTTCTAGCCTGCTCTGACTCCTTGCTCACTGCTCTGGCAGTCCTGTCCTGCCCTGCTTCTGCCCGCTGCTCCGGCAGTCCTGTCCTGCCCTGCTTCTGCCCGCTGCTCTGGCAGTCCTGTCCTGCCCTGCTTCTGCCCGCTGCTCCGGCAGTCCTGTCCTGCCCTGCTTCTGCCCGCTGCTCCGGCAGTCCTGTCCTGCCCTGCTTCTGCCCGCTGCTCCGGCAGTCCTGTCCTGCCCTGCTTCTGCCCGCTGCTCCGGCAGTCCTGTCCTGCCCTGCTTCTGCCCGCTGCTCCGGCAGTCCTGTCCTGCCCTGCTTCTGCCCGCTGCTCCGGCAGTCCTGTCCTGCCCTGCTTCTGCCCGCTGCTCCGGCAGTCCTGTCCTGCCCTGCTTGTGCTCGCTGCTCCTGCAGCCCCGTCCTGCTCTGTTCTTGCCCACCGCTTCGGGCGTTCCCTCTCTGCTGTGGTTGTCTACCGCATCTGCGGTTCTGTGACCCAGTCTGTACTGGGTCTTAACCTTTCTGTGCTCCAGCCCGTCCTTTCGGCCAGTACCTCCCTGCCTGCATACTCGCCTGTATCCACCCATCTGCATACCTGCCGTGTTTGCTTATATCCACCAGTCTGTGCCAGCCTAACCTGCCTGTTCCTGAGTCCCAGTGTGTACTGGGTCCTATCCCGCCTGTGTTCCTACCTGCTAGTGCCTCCCTGTCTGCACTCTAGCTGCGCTTGCCTTTACCCGCCTGCCTGCATACCAGTCGTGCCTGCCTATACCCTCCAGTCTGTGCGCCAGCCTAACCAGCCTGATCCAGTAATCCCTGTGTGGGTCAACCCCCGTGTCCGGAGTTTGACCTGGAGTAGCACCTGGTCCCTCTGCCCGGTTTCTCCCTGGTGCACTGGCGTCGTATGCCGTCGTGCCATCTTGGTCGGATCGGCCAGATACTTAGTCACGCCCCTCCAGGCACTCTCCGGTTCATGGTCCAGTGGAATCACTACAATCACACGCACACGCCGCTCAGCCCGGGCGTGTGCATAACAGCATGCTCAGGCCATGGTTCCCGTTGAGCCCCACGGCCTTCGCTCTCTGAGAAGTTTTCCAGCGAATACATGCATTAAAATAAATAAATAAATATTTTTTTTTTCCTTTAGCTGAGTTCCAGGCGAATTACGCACCCGTCCAGATGGATCTATCTGCTCTCGTTCCCGCGGATCCGCTACGTTATTATGGGGATCCTAGACAAAGTCGTGCATTTGTGGAGCAATGCATGCTACACTTCAAGTTCTACCCTCTATGTTTTCCCACCGATCGGGTTAAGGTGGCATTCATTATGTCTTACCTGGCGGGTGATGCCTTGGAATGGATCAACCCCCTATATGAAACACAGGATCCGATCCTCCTGGACCTAATGGCCTTCCTGGTGGCCTTTCTAATGGTCTTCGATGATCCTAACCCGGAGGCTCCTGCTGAAGCTTCACTTCCCAATATCCCGGAGCAGCCCCAATGGGTAATGTGTGTGGGTAGCGCAATAGTCCTCCAGCCCAATGAGACTACTGCCCACCCAGAATCCTCACAGGGTGACTACGCTTTCCGGAATACTTCTCCCAACCTCAAGAGGCAGTCCAGACGTGCTAGACGTAGAGGCAAGCCGTCACGCCAGGGTCTGTCCTCCCTGAGACCTCCTGACCCCAACCTTGAAGTCCCTACTGAAGCTTCATCTCCCTGTATCCCGGAGAAGCCCCAACGGGTAATGTGCGTGGGTAGTGCACCAGTTCTCCTGCCCGAAGAGACTTCTGCCCATCCAGACTCCACACAGGAGAACTTCCTGCACCCGGCATCAGATGCTTCACCCACTTTAACCGGTGTGCATGTCCAAGGATGCTCCAAAGCTGTGGTTACCTCAGAGTCTGTGCACCTCTACTACCTGGCGGAGGACCCCCTGTTGCCTCCTGAATCCTCCGGGATACCACTCGATGACAAATGGAGAGAGAATTCTCTACACCCGGTACTCGATACTTTGTCCGCTTCGTCCTGTGAGCCTGACAATGGGTACCCCAAAGTGGTAGTTACCCCCGAGTCTCTACACCCCTCCGACCAGGCGGAGGACCTCCAGTTGTCTCCTGAACCCTTCGGGGTGCTACCTGGTAGCGAAAGGACAGAGACTCTCCTATACTCTGTACCTGATACCTCGCTCGCTTCGTCCAGTGAGTCCAACCTAGTGTACTCCGAAGCAGAGGTTACTCCCGAGTCTCTAGGACAGAGACTCTCCTATACTCTGTACCTGATACCTCGCTCGCTTCGTCCAGTGAGTCCAACCTAGTGTACTCTGAAGCAGTGGTTACTCCCGAGTCTCTACACTCCTCTGACCAGGCGGAAGACCTCCAGTTGTCTCCAGAACCCTTCGGGGTGCCACCTGGTGGTAAATGGACAGAGACTTTCCTATATCCTGGATCTGATACCTCGCTTGCTTCGTCCAGTGAGTCCGACCTAGTGTACTCTGAAGCAGAGGTTACCCGTGAGTCTCTACACCCCTCTGACAAGGCGGAGGACCGCCAGTTGTCTCCAGAACCCTTCGGGGTGCCACCTGGTGGAGAATGGACAGAGACTTTCCTATACTCGGTACCCGATACCTCGCCTGCTTCGTCCAGTGAGTCCGACCTAGTGTACTCTGAAGCAGATGTTTTCTCTGAGCCTCTGCACTCTTCTGACCCGGTGGAGGACCTCCAGTTGTTTCCTGAATCCTCCGGGGTACCACCAGAAAACAAAGAGACAGTGACTTTTCCTCATTATGTACCTGATAACCCGTCTATTTCTTCCTGTGAGCTTGACAAGATGTACCTCGAAGCAGAGATTACCCCCAAGTCTCTGTCCCCCTCCAACCCGGTGGAGGACTTCCAGTTGTCTCCTGTACCCTCTGGGGTGCCACCTGAAAATATGTGGAGAGAGACTTCCCTGTGTGCTGTTCCTGGTACTCCACCCGTTTCGTCTGTTGCTAAGGGTGGCTGGATGGGAGGTAGCATCCTAGCTACCCAGAGGAGACCAGTTTTTCCGGTGGACAGTGGAAGTGATCTCTTCGAAGTGAAGAATTGGCCCTCGAATTCCCTGCGGAAGATTCTGGCAGGCCTGAAGAAGAGGGGGCGTAAGGGGGGGGGTACTGTAACATACCTGGCGGCGTCCTTGCATAGTGGTCCATCTCCCACTGTGCAAGAGCGCGCACTTGATCTCCTGTCCAGAATGTCTCTCTGGCTTCCCTCCATGCTGTCTGTTTGTGTCTGTTTCTGCTGCTTAAGGGCGGCGCCCGATCACTTCCTGCTTTTTGTACCTGCTGCAGGCACACCTCTTGTGCGTCCTCAGCCTATTGCTGTCTGTCACCTGGTATATAGCTCAGCTGCGCCCATCTATTCCTGCCTGAGCATAGTGTTTCATTCAGTGTGTGCTTGCACTCTGAAGGTGCCAGGTCCCGTTCTGTGTTCTCTTGTCTGCCTATCCTGGAGGCTGTATTTCCAGGCCTGTCTGAACACGCTCCTAGCCTGTTCCTCCTGCCTTCTAGGGGCCGATTACCTAGACCTGTTCCTGTATCTTGTCTGACCTGTCTGAACACGCTCCTAGCCTGTTCCTCTCGCCTTCTAGGGGCTGATTACCTAGACCCGCTCCTGTATCTTGTCTGTCCTGTCTGAACACGCTCCTTGCCTGTTCGTCCTGCCTCTCTGGGGGCCGTATTCCCAGACCCGCTCCTGTATCCCGCTGCAGTGTCCGTCTCCTCCGTACACTCAGTTCCAGTCTGAACTCTCTCCTATCCTTTACCTGTTTTGCCTCTATGTCCGTTCCCTTCCTTTTTCTGCAGAGTCTGAACTCGTACCTAACTCCTGCTTGTTGTCTCTGTACTCCCGTTTGTGAGTTTGTGGTCCACTCGCTACTTCACTGCAAGTACCCTGTGGGTGTCTGGCTCTGCCTTTCCCTTCCTGTCTGTTCCGTGTGAACAGAGCCCTGTCCCCCCTACTCAGCCTAGCCTGCTCTGACTCCTTTGCTCACCGCTCCGGCGGTTCTAGCCTGCTCTGACTCCTTTGCTTACCGCTCCGGCGGTTCTAGCCTGCTCTGACTCCTTGCTCACTGCTCTGGCAGTCCTGTCCTGCCCTGCTTCTGCCCGCTGCTCCGGCAGTCCTGTCCTGCCCTGCTTCTGCCCGCTGCTCTGGCAGTCCTGTCCTGCCCTGCTTCTGCCCGCTGCTCCGGCAGTCCTGTCCTGCCCTGCTTCTGCCCGCTGCTCCGGCAGTCCTGTCCTGCCCTGCTTCTGCCCGCTGCTCCGGCAGTCCTGTCCTGCCCTGCTTCTGCCCGCTGCTCCGGCAGTCCTGTCCTGCCCTGCTTGTGCTCGCTGCTCCTGCAGCCCCGTCCTGCTCTGTTCTTGCCCACCGCTTCGGGCGTTCCCTCTCTGCTGTGGTTGTCTACCGCATCTGCGGTTCTGTGACCCAGTCTGTACTGGGTCTTAACCTTTCTGTGCTCCAGCCCGTCCTTTCGGCCAGTACCTCCCTGCCTGCATACTCGCCTGTATCCACCCATCTGCATACCTGCCGTGTTTGCTTATATCCACCAGTCTGTGCCAGCCTAACCTGCCTGTTCCTGAGTCCCAGTGTGTACTGGGTCCTATCCCGCCTGTGTTCCTACCTGCTAGTGCCTCCCTGTCTGCACTCTAGCTGCGCTTGCCTTTACCCGCCTGCCTGCATACCAGTCGTGCCTGCCTATACCCTCCAGTCTGTGCGCCAGCCTAACCAGCCTGATCCAGTAATCCCTGTGTGGGTCAACCCCCGTGTCTGGAGTTTGACCTGGAGTAGCACCTGGTCCCTCTGCCCGGTTTCTCCCTGGTGCACTGGCGTCGTATGCCGTCGTGCCATCTTGGTCGGATCGGCCAGATACTTAGTCACGCCCCTCCAGGCACTCTCCGGTTCATGGTCCAGTGGAATCACTACAATCACACGCACACGCCGCTCAGCCCGGGCGTGTGCATAACAACTGGGTCCAGCGTCTAAATCTGCTCCCCCTTCAACTTCTCTTGTACATCTCGGTTCCGCATGACTGTGCCTGACCAGCAGATGGCAATCTTTCTCTATCTTTGAAGCATCCTGTAAGAATCCTCTTAGAGGCTCTTTAGTCTCTATTACACATGCATCATACAGGTGTTAGAAAGCCGATGCCACATGACAATGTTCTTCCTGTAGCAGGAAAAACAATCACAATTGTTTCTCATGCTATAGAGGGATGGCCCTAGTCATTATTTTCTGCGTAGTGCCACCACCATGAGCTTGATAGATGCAGGGTTGCAATCACAGTGATCTAGTGGTACTGGACAGATGTCAATCAAACATGTGGGGGTGGTACTAAATAGTTAAAGGGATTTTTCACTCTCAGTATTCTGCACATCATTGGTGTGCCTGTGTTAAAAATAATAATAATAATAAAAAAATAGAGAGCACTCACCCATCCTAGGTCTAGCACTTCCTCTCAGATGTTGTTACGGTCACGTCAACAGCACGGATGCCAGTCCCTTGACTCAACGGATCGTGCTGTCACCAAAGCAGCAGTAGTGACAAGGAGCTGGACCCTTGGAAGGTGAGAACTTTTTGTTTCTATTATTTTTAACCGAGGCATGCCGCTGGTGTGTAGAATGCCAAGAGGGGGAAACCCCTTTAGCGCATGTGCAAAAGGCATCTAATGCGTATCCGCATAGTTTTGGCAGCAGAAGACACTTCAGGAAAACATTGTGGTTGTTTTTCCTTAAAAGTCTTTTTTATTGTCTTTTTGCCAGTTTTTAGAGTGTCTTTGCCGCCGATGTCTTTTTTAAAAATTATACTTATAAAATAGTGGAGGCTGAAGAAAGGACTGGTCACTTGTTTTAGTCGCTTCACAGCTTTCGAAGCCTAAAGTGTTGGAACAAAGTTACAAAGTACTGAACACATGCAAGTAATTTTGACATTACAGGAAATATTTTAGCTTTTGGAATCCACCTGAAAAAAAAAACACTGTGTGCACATCCCCTTAAAATGTGGAGAGTCTGGTCACTAACCTGGAATTAACCTGACCATGGTGCACTTGCAGCCTCATTTACTTAAAAATTTAAAGTTGGACTCTCTCATATATATCTATCCGTTGGCACTCAGCAAGATCCGGCGACGATAATGAGCATTGATGTCAGTACCCAGCGCCTGTGAATAGGAGGAGCTTTACTGCTAATCACAGACGCCGGAGAGAAGGAACGTGAACTACATCGGAGCTTTGTGTGAACAGTTTTACAAGTAAATTGGTAAACGAGGCACAGTGTCATGTTTTTATTTCTCTCATTTTATGTTTTTCAGGTATCCATTTCTGGACTACATCAGATTCGTTGGATTACGGTGGACCTGCATAAGTTTGTTTGTTTTTCAATTAATTAATGAATGAAGGATTGGGTGTGTTTTTTTTCTGTGTGTGTTGTTATTTTTCATTACCGGATTAGTAATGGGGGTGTTTGATAAATACCTCTCCATTACTAACCCCAGGGCTGGTCATGAACCTCAACTACCATTAACCCGATTGCCACCGCACCAGAGCAATTGGGATGGATGCGCCGATTCTTGGGCAGCTGCAGACTTGTATTTTTAGGCTGAGAAGGGCCCAATATCCATGAACCTTCCCAGTCTGATAATATCCGCACAAAGCTGTCAGCTTTACCTTTGCTGGTTATCAAAAATAGGAGGACCCCCAAGTAGTTTTTTTCATTTATTTATTTATTTATTTACTTTATTTAAACTGCACACACAAAGCACTAATTATATATCTCACTGACATCTATCTATCTACCCCATATTTATCTATCTATCTAACACCTAAACATCATCATCATTTCTATTCAGCATTCTATTCCAATACTACCTGTCACGCGGACGGCACACGGATGCCACACATGGACATGGATAGCACAGATATTGTTTTTTCCAGTACTTGAAATATGAGGACGTGTGAAGGAGGCCTGACGCTTTAGTGCTGTGAAGTGCATCATCAATGCCATCTAAATATCGCACAGTATTTCTACTATACAATCTTCAGTTCAACCTGTAATAATCTTGCTGTGTACTCTTGATGATAATCTAACTTTACACTTTCCTCTTTAATTCCATTATGCACTATACTATTTTTTTTTTTATCCTTTTTTTCATAATGCTGCAGGTATCCACATATAGTTTCCTTCTTTAATGCCTATGATATTACCAAGAATATTATTCTACTAATTCTAATAATACTACATTTTCTAATAACTAATATTTCCTGTTTCCAAGATTAATTTTGTCTCAGAAATCATTATAACATAATTATTGGTTTAAGTGGAAAAGCATAGATAATTTATACTGTCATTTTTAATTCTGGCGTATTTCAGTGAAAACCAGCAACAGAAACTGGAGAAAAGTAAAAGAATGGAAAAAAGTCACAAATTAAAGGAAAAAAAACACAACTATATCTAAACGCAATACAGTACCATACAAAGTAATAGTTGTCAATTGCATACACATGGACAAAATTGTTAGAACCTTTCTAGTAAAATTTAAAAAAAATAAAATAAACAAAAACAAATCAATTGGTCAGAAATTATGATACCATTAACTTAATAGTTTGTTGCACAGCCTTTTGAGGCAACCACTGCAAGCGATTTCTGTAACTCCCAATGAGACTTCTGCACTTGTCCACAGGTATTTTGGCCCACTCCTCCTGAGCAAATTACCCCAAGCTGTCTCCGGTGTCTTATCCAGACTGCAGGTTTCATCTCCTTCCACAGATGTTCAATAGGACTTAGATCAGGGCTCATAGAAGGTACTACGGAATAGACCAATGCTTTGCTCTTAGCCATTCTTGGAATTTTTTAGCTTTGTGTGTTTAGGGTCATTATCCCGTTGGAGGACATGCAACTCAGAATAAGCTTTCTGACACTGGGCAGCACATTTTGCTCCAGAATGCCTTGATAGTTGTAATGCACACGCCTGGGCTGATTCCACTGGACCGTGCCGGAGAGTGAATGCCTGGAGGTGCGTAACTAGGTATTCACCCGATAAGACCAGGGTCGCACGACGGCATACGACGCCAGTGCACCAAGGAGGAACCGAGCAGAGGGACCAGGTGCTACTCCAGGACAGACCCCGGACACGTCTGTTGACCCACGCAGGGGAATACAGGAACAGACCGGTTAGGCTGGCACACAGACTGGTGGGTATAGGCAGGCACGACTGGTATGCTGGCAGCCGGGTATGCAGGCAGGGGGGTACAGGCAAGCACGGCTAGAGTGCAGACAGGGAGGCACTAGCAGGTAGGAACACAGGCGGGATAGGACCCAGTACACACTGGGACTCAGGAACAGAACCACAGATGTGGCGGACAAACACAGCAGAGTAAGGCCGCCCAGAGTGGTGAGCGAGAGCAGGGCAACACGAGACCGCCTAGAGCGGTGAGCGAGAGTAGAGCAGGACGAGGCCGCCTGGAGCGGTGAGCAAGAGTAGAGCAGGACGAGGCCGCCTGGAGTGGTGAGCAAAGGGTCAGAGCAGAGCGAGACTGCCGGAGCAGTGAGCAAAGGGTCAGAGCAGAGCGAGACTGCCGGAGCAGTGAGCAAAGGGTCAGAGCAGAGCGAGACTGCCGGAGCAGTGAGCAAAGGGTCAGAGCAGAGCGAGACTGCCGGAGCAGTGAGCAAAGGGTCAGAGCAGAGCGAGACTGCCGGAGCAGTGAGCAAAGGGTCAGAGCAGAGCGAGACTGCCGGAGCAGTGAGCAAAGGGTCAGAGCAGAGCGAGACTGCCGGAGCAGTGAGCAAAGGGTCAGAGCAGAGCGAGACTGCCGGAGCAGTGAGCAAAGGGTCAGAGCAGAGCGAGACTGCCGGAGCAGTGAGCAAAGGGTCAGAGCAGAGCGAGACTGCCGGAGCAGTGAGCAAAGGGTCAGAGCAGAGCGAGACTGCCAGAGCAGTGAGCAACGGGTCAGAGCGAAGCGAGACTGCTGGAGCAGTGAGCAAAGGGTCAGAGCGGAGCGAGACTGCCGGAGCAGTGAGCAAGGCAGAGCAGGCTAGAACCGCCGGAGCAGTGAGCAAGGCAGAGCAGGCTAGAACCGCCGGAGCGGTGAGCAAGGCAGAGCAGGCTAGAACCGCCGGAGCGGTGAGCAAGGCAGAGCAGGGGTGACAGGGCTCTGTACACACGGAACAGGCCGGAAGGGAAAGGCAGAACCAGATACCCACAGGGTACTTGCAGTGAAGTAGCGAGTGGACCACAAACTCACAAACGGAAGTACAATGACAATGAGCAGGAGTTAGGTACGAGTTCAGACTCTGCAGAAAAAGGAAAGGTACGGACATAGAGAAACACAGGAAACAGGCTAGAAGAGTATACAGACAAGAACAGACACAGTAACAAGATACAGGAGCGGGCCCCTAGAAGGCGGGAGGAACAGGCTAGGAGCGTGTTCAGACAGGACAGACAAGATACAGGAGCAGGTCTAGGTATGCGACCCCCAGAAGGCGGAACGAACAGGCAAGGAGCGTGTTCAGACAGGCCTGGAAACACAGCCTCCAGGAAAGGCAGGCAAGCAAACACAGAAAAGGACCTGGCACATTCAGAGTGAAAGAGCACACTGAATGAAACACAATGCTCAGGCAGGGATTCATTGGAGCAGCTGGGTTAAATACCAGGTGACAGACAGCAATAGGCTGAGGACGCACAAGGGTTGTGCCCGCAGCAGGTACAAGAAACAGAAAGTGATCGGGCGCCGCCCTTAAGCAGCAGAAGCAGAGGCAAGCAGACAGCATGGAGGGAAGCCAGGCTAGCAGACTGGACTAGAGATCAAGTGCACGCACTTGCACAGTGGGAGATGGACCACTGGAGCAAGTTCAGAGAAGAGCGACCAGAATGGTGACTGGTCTGCAAACCATGTCCTATGAGGAACGGTTGCAGGATTTGGGAATGTTTAGCTTGCAAAAAAGAAGACTGAGAGGAGACTTAATAGCTGTCTACAAATATGTCAAGGGCTGTCACATTGTAGAAGGATCATCTTTATTCTCCTTTGCACAAGGAAAGACTAGAAGCAATGGGATGAAACTGAATGGGAGGAGACACAGATTAGATATTAGAAAAAACTTTTTGACAGTTAGGGTGATTAATGAGTGGAACAGGCTGCCACGAGAGGTGGTGAGTTCCCCTTCAATGGACGTCTTCAAACAGAGGCTGGACAGACATCTGTCTGAGATGATTTAGTGAATCCTGCTTTGAGCAGGGGGTTGGACCAGATGACCCAGGAGGTCCCTTCCAACTCTACCATTCTATGATTCTATGCAAGGACGCCGCCAGGTATGTTACAATAGTCCTCAGATTTCATTGTACTCTGAACAGATTCAAGACTTTCTGTGCCAGATGCAACAAAGCAGCCCCAAAACATAACAGAGCATTCTCCATCTGTCACAGGAGGTACAATGTTATTTCTTTAGATGCTTCATTTTTGTATCTGTGAACATAGAGCTGATGTGACTTGCCAAAAAACTCCAGCTTTGTCTCATTTATCCAAAAGGACATTCTCCCTAAAGCTATCTGGCTTGTCAATATTGCAAATTACAGTCTCACTTTTTTATGATGTGATTTCAACAGTGGTTTCTTCCTTGGTCATCTTCCATGAAGTCCACTCTGGTCAAGACAGTGATGGATGGTGCAATCTGACACTGATATACCTTGACCTTGAAGTTTTCCTCTAACTCTTTGGAAATTGTTCTGGGCTCTTTGGTTACCATTCGTAATATCCATCTCTCCAATTTGTCATCAGTTTTCCTCTTACAGCCACATCCAGGGAGGTTGGCTACAGTCCCAAAGACCTTAAACTTCTTAAATAACACATTTCCCTGCTTATTTTATCAAAGGAGTGAATGTTTCTGCCGCATGTCCAGTCCTCTATGCTCATCATAAATCAAGTCAGTGACATAGGAGCTCCAGCAGCCAATGAGCTTGCATGTAATAATAATAATTTAATTTATATGGTGACTACATATTCTGCAGCACTTTATTATTATGCGGGAACATGTTCAGACAATAAAGAGAATACAAAGTAACACATAGTTCAACAGTTCCACTTAGGAGTGAGGGCCCTGCTTGCAAGCTTGCAATCTATATATGTCACTGACTAGATGTATTAAGAGTACAGAGGACTGGTAAAATGGCAGAAACACGCTCCTGTTATAAAACAAACAGGCAGGGAAATGTGTTACCTCATGGAATGCAGCAGCTGTTAACTCCTGCTGTGTCATCTGTATACTTACTTTTCATGAGTGACTTATGTGCCTTCTCTTGGCCAGGAGCTGTGGTGACCATAAAATGGAGCTGCTCTGCATGGTCGGACACAGCAAACACCACAATACGTAGCAGGGGCACATTTATAAGATTACATGAGCACATGAACATTTTTTAACATATTCAATAGTGTAACCACATTAAGGCCAGGGTCATATGAGTCTATGAAAAAAATTGGCCAATTTTAATACAGAAAACTTGTATGATTTTCATCCATATTGTTATCCACGTGTCTGTATTTTACGTCTGTGTGGAATCTGTATTTATACATCAACATTTTAAAATGTACTTTATCAAATACAGTTTGCTAGGTTAATGATGACAATGTATCCATAAAAATCAGATGCTGTACAAATGTTCCATATGGGATTCAATATTTGCTTACCCAAAGACTTGAATGGGAAAGTCTCATTTGATATATGGAAGAGAATAGGGCACACTACGATTTTTCTTTCACACAGTCACTTGGTCGGATTGAAAAAACTGTCATCTAAACAGCCCACTTGAATTGCATTTATCAGTGGGCTCTCAGATTTCTTATTCGGACAGCACACATCTGTATTATACACTTGTTGAATAAGCTCATCCATGTGACACGTCCGAGCACACAGATCCATAGTTACATTGATCCATAAACTCAAATAAAAAATGTGTCCATGTCTCTGGTTCTTGATACTCAGAGTATCATTGTCGCTGTTCTTCTGTTTGTGAGTTTAGAGTTCACTCGCTACTTCATTGCAAGTATCGATTGTGTATCTGGTTCTGCCTTTCCCTTCCTGTCTGTTCCATGTGAACAGAGCCCTGTTCCTTCTGCTGTACCTTGCTCACCGCTGCGGCGGTTCTAGCCTGCTCTGCCTTGCTCACCGCTCCGGCGGTTCTAGCCTGTGCTGCTTTACTCACCGCTCTTGCGGTTTCCGCTCTGCTCTGCCTTGCTCACCGCTCTTGCGGTTTCCGCTCTGCTCTGCCTTGCTCACCGCTCTTGCGGTTTCCGCTCTGCTCTGCCTTGCTCACCGCTCTTGCGGTTTCCGCTCTGCTCTGCCTTGCTCACCGCTCTTGCGGTTTCCGCTCTGCTCTGCCTTGTTCACCGCTCTTGCGGTTTCCGCTCTGCTCTGCCTTGCTCGCTGCTCCGGCAGTCTCGCTCTGCTCTGACCCTTTGCTCGCTGCTCCGGCAGTCTCGCTCTGCTCTGACCCTTTGCTCGCTGCTCCGGCAGTCTCGCTCTGCTCTAACCCTTTGCTCGCTGCTCCGGCAGTCTCGCTCTGCTCTGACCCTTTGCTCGCTGCTCCGGCAGTCTCGCTCTGCTCTGACCCTTTGCTCGCTGCTCCGGCAGTCTCGCTCTGCTCTGACCCTTTGCTCGCTGCTCCGGCAGTCTCGCTCTGCTCTGATCCTTTGCTCGCTGCTCCGGCAGTCTCGCTCTGCTCTGACCCTTTGCTCGCTGCTCCGGCAGTCTCGCTCTGCTCTGACCCTTTGCTCGCTGCTCCGGCAGTCTCGCTCTGCTCTGACCCTTTGCTCGCTGCTCCGGCAGTCTCGCTCTGTTCTGACCCTTTGCTCGCTGCTCCGGCAGTCTCGCTCTGCTCTGACCCTTTGCTCGCTGCTCCGACAGTCTCGCTCTGCTCTGACCCTTTGCTCGCTGCTCCGGCAGTCTCGCTCTGCTCTGACCCTTTGCTCGCTGCTCCGGCAGTCTCGCTCTGCTCTGACCCTTTGCTCTCTGCTCCGGCAGTCTCGCTCTGCTCTGACCCTTTGCTCGCTGCTCTGACAGTCTCGCTCTGCTCTGACCCTTTGCTCGTTGCTCCGGCAGTCTCGCTCTGCTCTGACCCTTTGCTCGCTGCTTCGGCAGTCTCGTCCTGCTCTGACCCTTTGCTCGCTGCTCCGGCAGTCTCGCTCTGCTCTGACCCTTTGCTCGCTGCTTCGGCAGTCTCGTCCTGCTCCTCTCTCGCTCACCGCTCCAGGCGGCCTTGTCCTGCTCTTCTCTCGCTCACCGCTCCAGGCGGTCTCGTCTTGTTCGGCTCTTGCTCGCCGCTCTGGGCGGCCTCACTCTGCTGTGTTTGTCCACCGCATCTGCGGTTCTGTTCCTGAGTCCCAATCTGTACTGGGTCCTATCCACTCGGTGCTCCAACCTGTCGTACCTGCCAGTACCTCCCTGCCTGCATACTAGTCGTGCTTACCAGCATCAGCCAGTCTGCATACCAGCCATGTCTGCCTATACCCAGCAGTCTGTGTGCCAGCCTAACCTGCCTGTTCCTGTATTCCCCTGTGTGGGTCAACAGCCGTGTCCGGGGTCTGTCCTGGAGTAGCACCTGGTCCCTCTGCTCGGTTCCTCCTTGGTACACTGGCGTCATATGCCGTCGTGCGACCCTGGTCGGATCAGGTGGATACTTGGTTATCCCCCTCCAGGCATTCACTCTCCGGCACGGTCCAGTGGAATCACTACATATACACGCACACGCCACTCAGCCCGGGCGTGTGCATTACACTAAGCAGTAGGGCAGTGGAGTTTGTAAGCCAAACCACTGACTCCGACTCCTCAATTTCCCTGGCTTCTGACTCTACAGTACGGACTCACTACTGAGCGTGTACATAAAGTGCAGCACAGATCCATCTCTACTAAAAGCCTAGATCAGGAATAGAACAAACATTTATAGGACATTTCATAACTTTCCCAAATTCTTATTAAAACAATTTCAGCACATCCTACTGTACAATTTTATTATATAATTTTAGGAGTCGGAGTCAGTCTATTTTATACCAACTCATACTCCGACTCCACGAAAATGGACTCCAACTCCACAGCTCTGGTAAGCAACACATCACCCTGTGTAAACAGAATCTGTGCTGTCAAGAACATTGGCAGGCAATGGGCACTGAACAATCTATTACTGATCATTCAGTGTGGATAGAATATGCAATCTGCCGGTCTATACAGGCTATTAAATGATGGCTCATCAGCTAACCAGTAGCTGATTGTCAGTCATGTAGCGCCAAAAGTCGGGTGGTGTAAGCCCTGCCCTGAGGTTTAGTCTTACATACAGTCCTCATGATTTCACTTATGTTAAACAATAGATTGGGACATATTAAATTCATGAGCTGAAGCTTTCTTAGTTTTTATTTTTGCAGGGGAAGCAAACGATGCTGCATTACTTTCCTCACAGGTCCACGAATGTACGACATCATCATCATGTTCTCTGCATAAAAGACAAGCTGGTCTGGTGCTGACTGCTCAGATAAAATGAAACTCTTTAATCAGAAGTAAAGAAGATCAAAACAATCTCTGAGTAATTATCAGCCGCTGATAATGAACAATTTCAATCCAAAGACTGGCCTTGATTACAAAGCTCTTGAAGCTACGGAATGACACAAATTGTCTTGTCACCTCCGGGAAATTAGTCATATTTTCATATCACTTAGCATTGTGATGCCATGGGATGATAAATGTGCTGACACATACAGCGGTTCAGGTTTCCTATTTATCTATGGAACAGGTTCGGCTCCGGCAGTGAAGCTGAAATCTTCCTAATAACCAATCTCACACCTACAGATGGAACATTGAGAGCTCGGTTTTAGTGAAATGGTTAAGTGTTGGCCAATAATTTATATCTCCATAAAATGAGGACAAAGTTTGATTTTACGGAGATTTTTTTTTTACCACAAACAGCACAATATGAGAATATTGTTATTAAAGAACCAAAAATATGAAGCTCATCTCAACACTACAAGATATCACTTTCTTACAGATTAGGTGACAACTCGCTGATCGGTGAAGGTCCGACCAATGGGACCCCCACTTATCCTGGATAATTAGGTGGTTGTCCTTGTGGCTACTGTAGTCTTCTTGCTTGCACTTATATTTAACTCTTTTAAAAACCAAGCTATGTCTCACATGGTTGCACAGAGTCCTAACTTCATCTCCATGGTCTCCATGGGATTAACTTGAACAGAGATTGTGGACCCAGTCCTCTCATCCAACATCGGTGTCAGGACTTACAAAAGCTCTTTAGGATGAATGGGCAAAAATTTCCCCAGACTCACTTCAAAATATTTTAGAAAGCCTTCCCAGAAGATTGGAGGTTGTTTTAGCTGCAAAGGGAGGACAAACTCCATATTAATGTCTATGGATTTAGAAGGGGAGGTCATAAGAGTTCCTCTAGGTGTAATGTGGAGGTGTTTCCAGACTGCAGAAGCATAGATTTACGGGAAATGGTCATAGTCGTTCCAAAGCTGCCTACTAATTTTCCTCTGGCCACTTGCTGTTTTAAGTTTTATACACAATAAAGAAGATGGATTTTATTTCTCGTTGAGTGTCTTAGTTTCTTGCTATTTTCAAGGAAATGTGTTCTAGAGACAGTTTAATGTATTCAAGGCAAATTTAATTTGTGTTGAATTTTTGGAAAGTCCCTGTCAGAGAATTAAAACAAATTTGCGTTGCCATTCACACAAATCACCAAAAATGTCCACTTCTATTTTACACAATGTAGACTATTGCATCAGCAAAAGAAGGCTAAATTGACCTTAGATGTGACATGACAGGTGTCTTAACTACTAAACTACACACACCCCCTGAGGAAGCAGGGTGAAACGCACATCGGCACTCCATAGTCAGGCTACATCACTCTAGGTATTGTGAGGCAGTGACTGGGATCATATATGAGGGACGTTATATATCCCCAGAATGTGTACAGAGACCTATTAAATCCATTGGAGTGCACTGCAGTCACAGACACAGCTGTGGCTGCAAAGCAGGAATGAAGGTAAGCATTGACCTGGTCAGGCTATCTGGCAAAGGCAGATTAAGTAAAACCCGGCAGGGCCTTCATATCTTGGGGGAGGCTACAGGAAGGCAGTGGGGCGGCCTCCTCCCTCCAACCCGGGTTTTCCAGTGGCTCTTGTCACAGGTCCTTTAAAAGCCCTGCATTAAGGATTAGTGTTGTTCAGTGTTGGGACCTGCTAGGAGCACAGCAGGAAAGCTCGGCAGGCTTGTTAGCAGCTGAACCCACGCCTGGGAAGGCTCTGCACCCGAAAGGCTCTGAGCGGCCCGGCTTGGCCATTGCCCCCGGCAACCGTTGTTATGGACTTGTGTTAACCCAGCTGCGAACGGGAGGACTTTCTGTTTACCTATAAGTTCTGCTGAATAAAAGCTGCTTATGCTGGACTTGCTTGGGTCACTGCCTCAGTTACTGCACGGTGTGAACACAGCCGCCTTAGAGTTTGGTGGAGAACGTGGGCACTGTGACTGAGGCATACCCCACCGGCAGCAGCATGACCACAATCCGGCCGGCCACCTTTCAGCCCAACCCCGTGGACAAAATGGAGGAGCTGTTAAGGCAATTGGTCCTCACGCAGCGGCAGCAGCAGGAGCAGCTCAAGCAGCAGCAGCACACCAATGAGCTGATTGTGCAGCAGCTCACAGCCCTGCAGGAGACGCCGATGACACCAGCCCCAGAATGTCGAGAGGCCCGGGACAAGGTTCGCTCAGCGTTGAGGAAGATGGGACCGGTGGACGACATGGAAGCCTTCCTTACCATCTATGAACACATGGCAGAGCAGGAAAACCTACCAGCTGACCAGTGGGCAGAAGTGGTGACTCCGTTTTTGGTCAGCGATGCCCATAAGGCTCAAAGGTGAGATCTTTGCCCGACTGTGGGTCAATACAAATGTGAGGGCTCAGTACGTATTTTCATGGGCCTTTGTGGAGATTCGACCCGCCAAGTCTCAGGCTTATGACCTTCTGCAGCTGGTAAGGAGGTGGCTCCAGCCTGAGACTTTGACTCCAGCCCAGATGGTGGTTGACCGGCTGGTGAGGACTCTGCCGGCCGCTATCCAATGTTGGGTGGGGCAAGAGGACCCCAGCACCCTCGACTAGGTGGTCAGTCTGATCGAGCGGTACTCGGCCACTCAGGACTTTATAAGGGACTCTGCCCCCTCGCGTATGTCACGCCAGACCCTGCCAGACCAGGAACCAGGAAAGGGGTCGCGTCCCTCTGCTGAGGACAGTTTGCACTGTACCCGTGCTGAAGGGGAAACCCAGAGTGAGAGTGGCAGGAGACTGGTTCCTTCCCAAAAGGTCACAAGATCTAACAGTACCTCTGCCATTAGGTGCTGGCGGTGTCAGGGGCCGGAACACGTGGTTGCTAACTGCCCCCTGACTACAGAGCCCATGGACTGAGGGTATAACCGCCGGGTCTCACTGTACACCCAGTCTGCTCTGCGAGTGACGACTCCCCGGACAGTGAACCCCAACTGTGCCAGGTACTGGTTAATGGGTACCCAACGGATGCCCTCTTAGACTCAGGCAGCCTAGTGACTTTGGTACATGAGTCACTGGTGGCAGGAGACAACCCCAGAGGACGGACCATCGGGGTTGTGTGTATCCATGTGGACCTCCGAAAATACCCAACCGCGGAGGTAGTGTTGTCCACGCCATGTGGCGACACGAAACATGTGGTGGTGGTAAAAACTCTTCCCTATGGGACTATGTTGGGAAGAGACTTGCCCCTCTTCTGGACAAACAAAAACACTCTTCCACGGTAAAATCTATTATGGGCGCTATACCCAAAGAACCCGAGTCAGGGGTACCTGCCGTAGGGGTGTCCAACCTAGGGACAGAGTGTAACCCCAATAGGTTTCCCCTAGAGGTGCTGGCAGGAGAGGTCGAGGAGACACCATTGATCCCTGAGCTGGAGGTGTCCCGGGGCAGCACGTTTGGGACAGCTCAGCTACAGGATCCCACCCTGACTCGGGCGCTGAAAAGGGTGTTACAGGTAAATGGTGTAGCTCAACAGCCCGGTGTAGATACTGTGATTTCACGAATGGTGGTCAACGGTGAGTTACTCTATAGGGTAGACAAAATCAAGGACGAGGTCGTGGAACAGTTAGTTGTACCTCAGTCGTACCGTCGAGCGGTTCTGGAGATGGCACACACACCTGCTGGGTGGACACTCAGGGGTTAAAAAGACGCAAGAGCGTATCTTGCAGCGGTTCTTTTGGCCGGGGATTTACGCGAAGGTTCAAAAGTGTCAGCTGACCACACCCACCACAAGCTTCCGTAGCCCATTGGTACCTCCGCCAGTGATAGAGGTACCTTTTGAATGGATTGCAATAGACTTGGTAGGGCCCATTGTAAAATCTGCTCGTGGCCACCAACATATACTTGTGGTCGTCGACTGTGCCACCCGGTACCCGGAGGCTATACCGCTACGCCACACCTTGGCGAAACTTACTGCATGGAAGCTGTTTGCCATGTTCTGTCGCCTTGAACTACCTAAGGAGATCCTGATGGATCAAGGGACCCCTTTTATGTCCAAGGTGACGAGGGAACTGTGCAAACTGCTATTAACAAAACAACTGTGCACCTTGGCGTACCACCCTCAAACCGACGTTCTAGTAGAACGGTTCAATAAAACCCTCAAGTCCATGTTAAAAAAGGTGGTTTCTAAGGACGGAAGGGATTGGGACATGTTACTACCCTATTTGATGTTCGCCGTCCGTGAGATACCCCAGGCTTCCACAGGGTTCTCTCCCTTTGAGTTATTGTACGGCAGACACCCTAGGGGTCTGTTGGACGTAGCCAAAGAGACGTGGGAACAAGAGCCGACTCCACATAAGAGTATAATTGAACACATGGCAAGTATGCAGGACCGGATCGCGGTGGTCATGCCCATCATGAAAGAACATCTGTTAGATGCCCAGGCAGCACGGAGGCGCACATATAATAAAAAAGCCACGGTCAGGTCTTGTAACAAGGGCGATCGGGTGGTAGTATGTGTACCCTCAGCCAGGGGTGAGTCCGGGGGAGAGGTCAGGATAAATGATACTCTCCCTAAACAGCAGTGACAGGAGGCTCGCTCACTGGTGCAGCAGAATACCGACGTGTTCTCAGAACTAATGGTAGGACTGTGGTTCTCCAACATGACAGTGTCACTGAACCTGGGGTAAGGGTATGAATGAGACCGTACCGGGTACCCGAAGCCGGGAGGCAAGCCGGCATGGCTGAGGTAAAACAAATGCTTCAGTTACAAGTCATCGAGGAATGCGCGAGTCACCAGGCGGTTTCTGTCACTGCAAAATTTCAGTCTCTCTGTAGAAGTCGCAGGCAAACACGGATGCCCTGTCCCGGGCACACTGTACGGTGACAAATATTCAACCCCACAAGTTTGAACAGAGGGGGGGGGTATGTGAGGCCTCCCTCCAACCCGGGTTTTCCAGTGGCTCTTGCCACAGGTCCTTTAAAAACCCTGCATTAAGGATTAGTGTTGTTCAGTGTTGAGACCTGCTAAGAGCATAGCAGGAAAGCTCGGTGGGCCTGTGAGCAGCTGAACCCACGGGGTGGGAAGGCTCTGCACCCGTCAGGCTCTGAGCGGCCCGGCACGTAGTTATGGACTTGTTAACTTTCTGTTTACCTGTAAGGTTTGCTGAATAAAAGCTGCTTATGTTGGACTTGCTTGTGTCACTGCCTCAGTTACTGCACGGTGTGTACACCGCCGCCTTACAGTATGTAATCCATTCACAAATGCATTGACAATTCCCTTCTTTGTCATTCCTTGTACCTAGCCTTACAATCTCTATTGGTAAAATAGACCGAATTCCATTATCTTATTACCTTAACATTTAAGTTTAAATTTTATATATCACTGATTTCTTAATATTGATATATTACCAACTTCCCCTGTTCACCTATTGGATAAATACTGCTAGTCATTTTTCTTTTTTGACAGTTTAATGCTAGTGTACTGTATCATTGTGAACTGAAACCAATATGTCCCTTTATCAGTTTACACACTTTTTTGCCTGATTGTAGTGTGTGCTATTGAGGTGACCTTGCCTTTTTACATTGTGTTTGTGACGCGCCCCTGGGCCTGTGTCGCGCTGCGTTGCGCACGCGGGAGCTTACCCGGAGCCGGATCTCTTTAGGGTTGTAGTCTCATGGCGGTGATCCGGTCCGTGCCCAGGGAGTCAGACTAAGTGGCGGTCTATGGCAGTAGATGTTAACTTGATCGACTACGCCACCCGTTGAGTGCGGCTTTGAAGCCGCCGCTGCAGAACAGTCCACTGAGGCCAGGTGTATGAGAATGTGCAGCGTGGTGGTATAACCCCCAACGGGAGGGGTATGGCCTCAGGGCAGCAGGGATAGATGATGGGGGTGATGGTGGTACATGAGCGCAACAAAGACAACTCGGAGTCTTGGTGGTGCAGTTCAGGGTCTTTACTCACGGTTACTCGGTTACTGCTCCAGGCCACCGCTGCAGAGGTGGCCGCCTGTGTCGCGCTGTGCTCACCAGGTGAGGGGCTCGGTTAACTCCCAGGTCTTTCTGGAGTGCTTTGCAGGACCCCCTTTATGTCCCCTGTCTCTGGTCTTCAACCCCACTAGTGACCACGCTTATGTCCAGCTGCCTCGGACCTTCTTGGTGGGCAAACGTTGGCCTGCGTTTCCCAGGTCCTATGTGGCGCCTTCCTAGCGGGTGTGGTGAGGGGCTGCTCCACATGTAATGTCGCAGCCTCCGGTTCTTAGTTGAGGGTAGTTTCTCTCCTCCACTAATTTGGGATCCGGTTCCCATCTTCTTGACCTGACCCCCCTACTCAGGTAGCGGCGGGCGTGTGGTGGCTACCAGCCAGTCCACACCCCTGGGGTCCCCTCTGTCCTTCCTGGAGCCCAGTCTGCTCCTCTTCCTCCTTCTTCCCTCCTCCAGGCTCAGGCCTCCTGACAGGGCCTGCCTGTGGAGCAGAGCCCATAAAGCAGCTCTGCTCCCTGTCTTCTCCTCTCTCAACTCACTCCCTTTCCAAGATGGTGCCTCCCTTTATACTCCTGTACAGAGTGCACCCAGGATCTACTTCCCCCACGCACACACTACCGGGTTCCCTTCTCTAGGTGTTCCCTCCCCCCACTCCAGCCAGGGACATGCTCACTCGTGCCTGCATAACTAATGGGAGCACCGTCGAGCTGTCCCCCGGAAATGTGGTGTAGTGCATGTGGGTGTTAGGGTCCTGAGCCACACTCCATCCTTACCTGGAAGTGAGATATCGCACATCTGGGTGAGATGCAATACCTCGGGGTGCTACATTTGTTCATATGTTTTCAAATATGTTTAAATAAACAATTAAATTTTATTTAGTGGAGCGTTATTGCACTTATTTAACCCTGCTGGGCTTTTACCCTTTAGAATTAGGTATTTGTAGGCCTCTTAACAATGCATTGTAGTCATCACATACTATGGTGCATTCTATCACAGCCAGCATAAAAGCTGAGGCAGAGAATGCAGCACAGCAACCATATTGTGGGGAATCTGCTTAGTTAGGCCAAAAATCTCAGAATAAACTGTTCCATTTATTTATCAAAATATGTGGAAGTCACTTTGTCATTATTAAGGCTGTATTTTTGATAAAGAGCTTGAAATAGGTTAGATACAGTCCTAGAAGACCTCAAGAGTGTTATATATATATTTTCAGGGCAATTGGAAAAACCTGTGATTAGTTATAAATTTTGAAAAATTCACTAAATCTGGTCAATTTGAATTTCAGAAGATTCAATCATCTCCTCTACGTAATATATTTGTCCACACAATGTATATGAGTTATCCATGTTATTCAGTCATTATATATGCAGCCGTGGCAATCCCTACACGAAACAAATGAGCTAATGCTTTAAGCTTACATGACAATATCTATTAAAAGTATGTAATCTTCAGACTACATTGTGATCAACCCTAAAACACAGCGTGAATTGGTGGAAACTTAGTTGTCACCAGAATCTTCCTTGATGGCAATAATAGATAAAGGATTTCTATGGACTTGTTGATATGAAATATTAGACTTCAAACTCCATCCCGCTCTACAGAAGACACGTACAGTCCTTCATATTTGGTGTGCCTGCCGCTGTACCACCAGAAGACATCCATCCAATTCAAATCTGCCCTGTAGCAATCTGTGTGCTTGTCTTACCCTCACCACTAAAGGGAAACACTGAATTAAATTTCAGAACAGATACCGAGGCAGCGAGCATCTCTGATCAATTTTACCCTGTGGTGATATATATACTACAACGCTGTACACTGCCGTGTGTGTACGGTAATAAGCAATAAGCTTATATGAACAGAAATTTTAAAAGTCCAGAAAAGGTGTAGGAAAAGATATTAGCAGTTATTGCATGGTGCAGATGGAAAACAAGACAAAATATTGTAGCGTCTCGACCTTTATATATATAAGAAACTATAAATAATGCACCTTAAGCGGCATAAGCCTGTTCATGTAGAGTAACTTTAAACTCCTTTCAGAAATGCTTCTTTTGCAATATATATTTTGTTGTGCAGTTTGTGGCATTTTGTTAAAACACAAACAAAAAAAATATATTTTAGTACTTGAGTTTTTTGTTTTTCTTTGTATAATATTGAATTAATTCAAGACGTTTTCCTAAAGTGCATCTTAGCAAGTTATCTGAAATAAGTAAACTCCGTAGATTGCAGAGGTTGAGATTTTGTGTAGTTGCGTTTTTAACATGAAGTTGTGTGATTCCAACAAAAATGGAACAAAAAATTCATAAATGTAGTACACAAATTTTCAATAGAGGAACAAAAAATTCTTAAGGAATGCTGAACAAAGAAAAAAAAACAACACTCAACCAGAAATGCCCACTTAGCCAATCACTATGTCAGTAATTAGTTTAGCAGGCATTTTAATGCCATTTCTTGTGTTTTAAAGGGGTTGTCCAATCTACAATGAAAAGTGTGCAGTTACTCTGTGTGACGGTAGACTTGTGAATTCTCCCAGCACTCGCATTGTGCGCTGTGAGGATTCACCAATGTCTGACCTGGGAATGGCGGTCAGGTATGCGATATGCATACTCTCGGGCAGAACCCGTCTAGTGGGTACGAACTCGCTCAGTTCACTTGTATTGAGTGTCCACTAGACGGCTATGCCCACTAGACAGGGTGCGCCTTGCGCCCACTAGACTGGTTCTGCCCGGGAGTATGCATATCACATACCTGACCGCCATTCCCAGGGCAGACACCGGTGAATCCCCGCAGTGCACAGTGGGTGCGCTGGTAGGATTAGCAAGCATGTGGTCACACAGAGTGACTGCAGACTTTTCATTTTAGTCTAGACAACCCCTTTAAAGAAAGTAGAGACCAGTGGGGAGAGGGTAAGCTTTGGAAAACTACTTTCAGGGGATCGGTGAGGCAAACTATCACTTCTTTAATTTTGCTTATACCTGTCTGGAAACTTTCAAAATTATAATAATAATAATAATAACAATCTTTATTTATATAGCGCCAACATATTAATTAATTTTCATCCCCTTTATTAGAATAGAAAGGGGTTAGATAAATACCCATCTATGTTCTCCAGAATTTGCTCCATGGTTCCCAGACCAAAATCATTCTGTACTGTTCCAAAGGCTGAAAAGTTGAGTATATTTATAATCCTGTTATTAAGGTCATGATGAAAAAAGCCAAAACCAGTTTGATTCTCAAAACGTTTCTTGATCCTGTTATTACACAGAAAAGCAGCCAGGTATGAGCCTTAGTGGTAGGTGGTAATAAGTACGTACAGTAAGAATTTTCTTTATTAAAATTACAATTATAAAGACAAATATGAAAATATAGAATATGTTGCGAAAAAAGGAACAGATATGGATGCTACATTAAGATAAAACATTTTCACTGGGGGAGAGGACGGAGATAGTCTTTTTCTGAGGTGCTTGTGAGGTTATAGTGTTATGCCTATCCAAGAACAATCTATTAAAGCAGCATGTAGATAAATTGCTGGAGGAGTTGTAGTAGTGGAGAAGGAAGTAGTTTCCCTCTCGGACCAAAAATAGGTTAAAAACATGTTCCCAAAAGTTAGATCTCTCTGGGCTGCAATTTAGTCCAGTTAAGGGGTTAGCTGTGACAGCCCACCCTGTAGAGGGAGGTGGAACCCAGTGTTAATGTTGAGTACAGGAATGAATAGTTCAGTACTGTATAGTACCTCAGAGAACTGATAGGCTCTATTTTTGGCTGCTAGGGTAGACGTGGGCCTAGTATCCCAGACAGTGGATCATCAAACAGGAGAATCCATCCACAAGAGTCCCCTTAGCTGGCGTCGAGAGAGTCGTCGAGGACCTGGGGGCACATTTTGTCTGCAGGACTGCAGAAGAAGTTAGAACTCAAGGCTAGTACGTGGAGAGAACTAAGATCCAGATATGCTGTCACTGGTGAGGAAAATTCTCTAGGGCTAGAGAACAGAGCATCAGAGATGCTTCACCTAAATTGGGAAGCAGGGCTGAAGTTGTATCAAGTACCTGTGGTTCCTTATTGTCACACACAGTGTCGGAAAGACAAAGTGAAATACGAAGGGATGAGGGGACTGGAGCCCAGACACTAGGGAAAGGGGAAGTGGAGATCTCCTAGACTGATCTAATATCACCCTGTCTCCCCTACCATCACTATATTGGTTCCTCACCAATCGCCGAACAGGAAACCTAAGCCCTGTATATCCCTGGAGCTAGGCCTTGGATAGGGAAGGGGGGTTGAGCACTGGTCAGTCCCCACTATAAACTAACGACAAAAAGGTAGACAAACACAGGGGGGAGAAACTTAGCTTGAGCAGACTTCAGAGAGATTACACCAAAAGTCCCCCAGAGCACCAAAGAGAAAGTAAACTGACTGCAATAGCTCAAAGCCTTCACAAGGGAACACGTGAATATCATCGGCCCCTCCCTTCAGCAAACTGAAAGTATTTAAACACCCAGGCCAGGGAGTCAATCAGGGCAGGAGGGAGGTAGCCGCGGGCTCCTAGAGTTAGACAGATTTAAGAAGGCTTCTGTAATGCCAAACGAAGTGACCTTCTGCAACCAGCTGCAGAACGACTGTCTGCTACTTCTGACACACCCGTGACACTTATCCATTATATCTGCCTGTAAATATTGTAAATACTTCCAGTTATCAAGTAAAGTTTCAGCTATAGTTATGAACTTTGTGTCCTCTGAAGTCATTGCTGCCCTGGTTCCAGAAGAGAAATTCCTGGAGACAGAAGACATCGGCTGGTCAGAAGTAAGTGGAACACACCACATACATCGCAGCACAAAAGAGGGAGAACAAACTTTGTCTGTAGGGTGCCAGAGCGAGCAGGGGCCACAGCTCGCCCACGACCACCCCGCTAGGCACCTTACAGAGTGCTGACAGTACTCTAATACCTCTGGGATGAAACATGCAGAATATCATGGTAACCTTTGTTGGAAACCATTGGAAAGAAACAAATAAGCTGTGGTTGCGCATCATCCAGAGAAGAATCCTGTTGTCTTTTTGGATAATATGTTTATTATTAAACTTTCAAATAAAGAAAATTTTTATTTGTTAATTTAATAATAAAAAATGAATTATACATAGGACAACAGGTTTGTTCTTCTCTGAATTCCAGCACCACAACAACAGGGTACTCGTTTTTTTTCAGTGGTTTGTAAGAATCTTTCAGAGATCTTCAGCAAAATGCAAATAAGTGGTAATACCACATAGAGCACAGCAACGAAATGCTGAAACATTAAAGGCTCCATGTATCTTCTTTGTCAGTCATGATTTGTTGAGGTCTGAGCGGTCATAATAGCATCTATCCAAGATTGATTGCGTATTCTAGTAATGCAATTAAATAACTGATATTCTCCTTTGAAATATTACTTATTTATTTACAACTTCCATTCATATACATGTAAATAAAGAATCCCTTAGGCTGTGTGCCCACTATGCGTTTTTTAGGCAATTCCGCTGCAGAAACACTTAAAAAACGCATGGTAGAAGGCCTGCCATGTTCCCCAATGATAATCCGCATGTGCTGTGCACATGCTGCGGAAATTTCCACTGAGGATTATCATTGCGGAAAAATCCGCAGCATTACCAATTATTTTCGCAGCCATTGACTTGCATTGGACCGCATGTCATCCGCATCACTGGATCTGTACATGCGGATTCCATGCGTTTCAATGTGCGGATGGTACCCGGGTTTGGAGAAGAGGAGACTCTCCTCCGGACCCGGGTATCATAGAACCTGTAAAAAAAGAATAAAATAAAAATTAAATATTATACTTACCTTCTGATGGCCCCCAGTGTCCTTGTCTTGGCTTGCCGGCAGCTCGCGGTTAACTAAAGGACCTGCGGTGAAGTCATTTAGTCATGTGACGGGTCACACGACCGCTGACGTCGGCAGGTCCTTTAATCTACCGGCAAGCAGAGACAAGGACTCCAGGGGCCATCAGAAGGTAAGTATAATATTTATTTTTTACTTTTTACCATTCTTTCGGTCACACTATATAAATCCATGCCGGTTGCATGGATTTATATAGAGTGACCAAGTTGTCAAGCACTTTACAAGTGATGCTAAAATCGCTTGGAAGGCGCTTGTCAACCCGCATGTGGAAATGCATGTGAAGAACGCTTCACTTACGCTAGTCCCTGGCACGACAACGCATGTACAATCCGCATGCATTTTTTTTCTGCCAGGAAGATACAGAAACGCTCAGGAAAAATCCGGAGCTTTTCTGCATCGTGGGCACATAGCCTTAAAGTGTTTTTCCTAAAATTGATTGGTATTGCTGAGAAGAGAGGATAACTATCAATATGAGCAATATTAAGAAAACCCTTTAAATGACAGTGAAATAGGATAGAATACTCCTTTTAGGCATCATATATCTACAAAATTGCTACACAAATGTACACTATAAAAGTACTACAAAAGTACTACAAAAGTATTGTGCAACCCTCCACATTATACCTGCAGGAGTGTGGTGCCCCTGCTGCGCATTGGTGCCACAGAACCCAGAAGGGTGCATGAACAGACTTCTCCACAAGAGGCCCTCACTACATTCATACACCTCCACCTTCCACCTCAGACCAGCAGAGGGAGCCCGTTAGGGACATATATAGGGAAGGTGGAGCCAGGCAGCTCAGATCAGTGTTTAGTGAGTATCCAGACAGGAAAACAGCTCTGAATGAGCTGAGAGCGTGCCGAGGCTCAGAGAGCGGTGAAGATGCAGCATGCTAGCTGCCAAGTAGTAAGGGCCCCGAGTGTGGTCGATGGTGAGGAGAAAAGGAGAGAGGAACTAAGGGGGCAGAGGAGCATAGTAAACTCACCCCGATATATATACCGGACACCGGGTCCGGGCCTACAGGGACTCCTTATACCCAGTAGGAAACACCGGAACCCCTGGAGAACTACAGGTCCCAGGTCCACCTAATGCTGATTGTAGTACCAGAGCCAGGAGTCACAGAGGTCCCAGCGTCCAGGGAGAGTGATCTCCAAAGATAAGGCCCCCCCACCAGGTCAGCAGGTGCAGAGAGAGACAGTAACCAAGCTAGGCCCAGCTCCAGGCAGGCCAGAAGCTTAGAGAGTAAAGCAACGGATCAGGAGGCACTATACCCGCTCACTGGGGAGAGTCCAGGAGTGCGCCCTTCACCTGGAGTACCCTGAGGCCTGCTTCGCCTGTGGGGAGCCATTCCATCTAAAGCTGCCCTATCATCTGCCTCAGAGGACTGTCGCAGCGCTGGTGATCCTCACCAGACACCACAGGTGGCGTCACGAAAAAACCCCATATAAAAGTATTCCCCCATTTCACGGACCACCCTGGATCACCGACTGGGCCAGCCACCTTGATATCCCCCGGCAACCAGAGGCCCGGCTGCCGAGTACCCCACGGCCCTGGGGGCGCATCATGTTTTGGCGTCACGAACAGGATTCCATGCCCGTTGCCACCGGGTATTGTGCGCCTTAAAAGACTGTGTTACTCACTGTCATGAAGTTTTCCCACCATTCCTGAAGTTTTCCCGCCATATCCGCCATTTTTCCTGTTGCCGTGCGGGAAGAAGAGGGGTGTAACCGCTGGAAGCGCGCGAAGCCTAGGAACGCCCCGCCCCTGGTGTCGAATCAGGAAGAGTCAGGTCCTGGAAGGAGCCAGAGGACGCTCTGACGTCAGACGCGAGTGACGCAAGGTCCTGAAAGCAGACCGTCGCCTACCCGTTGAAGAAGGTAGGCTCCGCTTCACTAGGGGGGCGCAACAATGGCCGACGACCAGCAAGCCGCCGGAGCACCGGTTAACGCTCCTGATGCCCAACCTGCGCCCAGCGCCGCACAGGCCGGAGAGTCCGCTCCACCAGCAGGGGTTGTAACTCCGTTGATCCCTATGGCCCTGCCGTATATCCCTGGAGCGAAGTGGTTCCCCCAGTATAATGGTAAACCGGACACACTGTCCGGATTCAAGAGGAAAATATGCGGCATACTGGATATGTATTCTATGACTGGCAAGCAGAGAGCCGCTGTAGTGTTAAGACAATTGACTGGTGCCGCTGAGCGAGAAGTTGAAACCTGGCCAGCTGCAGACTAAGAATCAGTGTCCATCATCTTTAAAAGATTGCAGACAGCGTTTGAAAGCCACACTGAGACAGATCTCCGGATGAGGGTCTACCAGTGTGTCCAGAAACCCGAGGACAGTATCCGGGACTATGCCTGGTGGTTACAGGAGGCCCTGCGGGCCCTGAAACAGGTTAGTCCAGCCAGCATCCATGAGGAAAATAAAATGCTGATGGAACAGTTCATCCGGGGGTTGAAGTCCCAGGAGGAGAGCAGAACTGTACGGTGGTGGGCCTTAGACCATCCAGATGCCACCTTTGACACCGTTAAGGACATGGCTATAAAGGGCTTGCAGCCCCTGGAAACCACAGACACTGCTATCCAGCGTTACCAGGGTGGGGCCACCCCAGTGCCTGCAGCACCCACCGCTCCTTCACTAACGTCCGAAACAAGGATGCAAAGAGTGCCCTCTAGCGAGCTGGACAGCCTACGCTCTGAAGTGCGCCAGCTAAGTAAAACCCTGGCCACTGTCATGAGCACCCTGCAGCTGCAGACGGAGCCTGAGCCAGAAAGAAGGATCCTGCTAGCTGATAGCCCGGAGGATGTCCCCTGGATGAGAAGAAGGAGGACAACGCCACCCCGTAGGAGGACAACGCTACCCCGGAGGAGGACAAAGCCACCCCGTGGGAGGACCAACGACGCCCTCCAGAAGACTTCATCTGCTACCACGGCAATAAAGCAGGCCACACCACGCGGACCTGCCCTTTAAACGAGGAAACCCTGTGGCCGAGGGCGGACACCCAGGAGTAGACCAACCAGGCCCATCAAACTGGTACCGCCGGTTCGTGGGAGGAAGACCTTTCCTGTCCATTGTGCTGGACGGCATCGCGACACCTGCCCTGCTGGACACAGGATCTCAGGTAACCATCATGCCTGATGTCCTCTACAAAAGGTTCTGGTCCATAGACGAACTTCGCCGGCCAGCTCCAAACCTTTCCGTGTATGCCTCTAATGGCCTCCCCTTAACCTAGTCGGGGTTAAGGATGTGGCAGTAAAGGTGGGAAGAGTGGAACTGAAGGACCAGGGACTAATTGTAGTAGAGACTAATCCTGATGATACAGACTTGTATATTGTACTTGGCACAAATATTGTTAGTAACTGTTTGGGAGAAGTGTTGTTCTTGCTCCAACAGATAGCTGACACAGCCAGACCAGGGCAGAGGAGGGTGCTCCAGAAAGAGATCCGAGCCCTTATGTACCAGCAACAGGTAAAGCTATCAGGTGGTGAAATTGGTAATGTACGGGTGACAGACCCGATACCCATTGTGATCCCCCCGATGAGTGAGATGCTGATTTGGTGTAGAGCAGCAATAGGTCTCAAAGGATGGAGCTACCAGGTGGTAGTAGAGTCCCTTAGCTTGGAGCATAGACCTACAGTCTTGACTGCCAGAGGTGTAGTGGATGTATGCAATGGGAGGGTGCCCGTACGCCTCCTAAACTATGGGGAGGACGAGGCTAGATTACCACGCTACGCCACTGTTGCCAAACTGTACACAGTAGATAACAACTCCATACACACGGTGGAGTCCTTAACCTCACCAGGCGAAGTGGAGGATAATGACCCGGGAACAGTATGCCATTTGGACTCTGAAACGCCCCCGGAACGTTCCAGAGATTGATGGAGTGCTGCCTGGGACACCGCAACTTCGAGACTGTGCTGCTATACCTGGATGACATGATAGTGTACTCCAAAACGTACGAGGACCATTTGAAGCACCTGGCAGAGGTATTTGAGTCGCTGTCCCAGTATGGGATCAAGCTGAAGCCCTCCAAGTGCCAACTGCTCAAGCGAAAGGTACAGTACCTGGGGCACATCGTCAGTCCAGAAGGAGTAGCACCGGACCCAGAGAAGGTCACTGCCATCCAGAAATGGCCGGAGCCAAAGAGCCTCAAGGAGGTACGTCAGTTCCTGGGACTAGTCGGGTATTACCAGAGGTTTGTGAAGGACTATACCAAGAAAGCGGCGCCTTTGCAAGATCTCCTGATAGGACAGTCCGGGAGAGGCAGAAAACCCCCGTTCCAGTGGGGTAAGGAGCAAGCTGAATCCTTTGAGGTGATGAAGGGGATCCTGACCAGTGAAGAGATCCTAGCCTACCCTGACTACAGCCAACCGTTCCTGCTGTACACTGATGCCAGCAACGAGGGATTAGGAGCTGTATTAAGTCAGAAGCAGAATGGCCGAGAGAAGGTGATCGCCTATGCAAGCAGGAAGCTCCGTCCAACCGAGAGGAACCCAGAGAACTATAGCAGCTTCAAGTTGGAGTTCCTGGCCCTGGTCTGGGCCAACACCGAGCGGTTCAAGCACTACTTAGCCTCCAGTAAGTTCACTGCCTACAGTGATAATAACCCATTGACTCATCTAGAAACAGCCAAATTAGAAGCCATGGAGCAACGATGGATGGCTCCGCTGTCAAACTACCAGTTCACCATTAAGTACCGGGCAGGCCGCAAGAATGCCGATGCCCTGTCCAGGATGCCTCACCAGTCGGACACTGAAGAAGTGGATGACCTGGAGGAGATTGAGCTACCTGCCTTCCACTGTAATGGAATGGTCCACGAGCAACGAGCCTCCAGGAGGCATCGCGGTAAGACATTAAACCCTTTGCCTCACCACAGCTGGAAGGAGACCCAGGACAGAGACCCGGTTGTCAGCCGTGTAGTGCACATGCCCGGACTGACTGCCGTGTGCGTGTTTAGTGGTTCCACTGTGCCATGAACCGGAGAGTGCCTGGAGGGGCGTAACTAAGCTTCTGCCCGATCCGACCAAGGTCGCACGACGGCATACGACGCCAGTGCACCAGGGAGGAACCGAGCAGAGGGACCAGGGTCTACTCCAGGTCAGACTCCGGACACGGCTGTTGACCCACACCAGGGAATACAGGAACAGGCAGACTAGAGCGCAGGCTGGGTAGGGTCTAGTACAGACTGGGAGACGAGTTCAGAGCCGCAGATGCGGTAAACAGAGTAAAGCGAAACCGCAGACGCGGTAGACAAGGCTGAGCAGAGCGAAACCGCAGACGCGGTAGACAAGGCTGAGCAGAGCGAAACCGCAGACGCGGTAGACAAGGCTGAGCAGAGCGAAACCGCAGACGCGGTAGACAAGGCTGAGCAGAGCGAAACCGCAGACGCGGTAGACAAGGCTGAGCAGAGCGAAACCGCAGACGCGGTAGACAAGGCTGAGCAGAGCGAAACCGCAGACGCGGTGGACAAGGCTGAGCAGAGCGAAACCGCAGACGCGGTGGACAAGGCTGAGCAGAGCGAAACCGCAGACGCGGTGGACAAGGCTGAGCAGAGCGAAACCGCAGACGCGGTGGACAAGGCTGAGCAGAGCGAAACCGCAGACGCGGTGGACAAGGCTGAGCAGAGCGAAACCGCAGACGCGGTGGACAAGGCTGAGCAGAGCGAAACCGCAGACGCGGTGGACAAGGCTGAGATAAATCGCCGAAGAGGTAAACAAAGACAAAGCAGAAGGGATAGGGCTCTGTTCACACGGAACAGACTGGAAAAGAAAAGCAGAACGAGATACACACAAGGTACTTGCAAAGAAGTAGCGAAAGGACTCCAACTCAAACGGAAGTACAATGACAACGAGTAGAAGTTAGGTGCAGGTTCAAACTCTACAGAAAAAGGAAGCAAACGGACATAAAGACAAAACAGGTAAGAAGCTAGGAGACAGTTCAGACAAGAACAGTTACTGCAACAAAATGCAGGAACGAGCCTAGGTAAAGCCAAGTGCTGGTTCAGACACTGCAGAAAAAGGTAACAAACGGTCATAAAGACAAACAGGTAGGAAACTAGGAGACAGTTCAGACAGGAACTGTACAGCAACAAATACAGGAGCGAGTCTGGGTATGCGGCCCCCAAAGGGCGAGACAAACAGGCTAGGAGCGTGTTCAGACAGGCCTGGAAATACAGCCTCCAGGAAGGCAGAGAGACCGCTGGCTAGAGTGCACAGACAGGACACAGTTCAGACACGGGAACTGATACCGTAAGGCAGGAAACAGACAGGACCTGGCATGTCAGCGACCAGAAGCCAACTGACAGAACAAGATGCTCAGGCATGGATTCCAAGAAGGAGCTGGTTTAAATACCAGGTGACAGACAGCAATAGGCTGAGGACGCATTAGGGGTGTGTCTGCAGCAGCTACAAGAATCAGGAAGTTCGGCGGGCGTCGCCCTAAACAGCAAGAGCAAAGCAAAGCAGACAACATGGAATGAAGCCAAAGTGGCAGTCTGGACTGGAGATCAAGTGCGCGCTCTTGCCCAGTGGGAGATGGACCACTATGCAAGGACGCCGCCAGGTATGTTACAAGCCGTATTAAAGAACTGATAACCCAGGAAGGTTCCTCCCTGGAGAAGGACGCGTCTCCACAAGCCAAGCAACTGTGGAATGAGAGAAGCCGGCTGTTTATCTATAGAGAGAAGCTGTGCCGAAGGTACGTCAACCCGAGGACCCATGAGATGGTATGGCAGATCGTAGTGCCCAGGAAAGACATCCAGATGGTGTTGGAGGCCTACCACGATCAAGCAGGGCACTTTGGCTGGAAGAAGCTAGAAACCCTGCTGAAAGGTCGGTTTTACTGGGTTGGAATGCGCAGTTCCATAGAGAGATGGTGCCAGGATTGTGGAGCCTATAGCCTCAGAAGAAAAGACTACAGCAGCCAGAAGGCACCCCTGCAACCCATCAAGACAACTCGACCATTGGAGATCGTGGCCCTGGATCATGTCAAGCTGTCACCCAGCAGGTCAGGATATTCCTATGCCCCGACCATGGTGGATCACTACTCCCGGTTCCTGGTGGTCGCCCCCGTCAAGGATCTGACGGCAGAAACTGCGGCGAAGACATTTCAGGCGTACTTCTGCAGGCCCCATGGATACCTGGAGCAGGTGCTGACAGATCAAGGCACTGCCTTCGAGGCCGAATTGTTCAAGGAGTTCTGCCATCTGTTCGGGTGTAAGAAGATTCGGACTACACCCTGCCACCCCCAAACCAATGGGGTATGTGAAAAGATGAATAACATCGTCAACGACCTGTTGAAGACCTTACCGCTAGAAGAAAGAAACCAGTGGCCAGACAAGCTACCTGACCTGGTAGATCTGTACAACCACATACCTGTGAGTTCCACCAATTGTACTCCAGCATATCTCATGCGAGCAAGACCTGGAAAGTTGCCCATGGACCTGGAGCTTGGTGTAGTAGAACCTGAAGCAGATATGTCCACTGAGGACTGGGACACGACACGACAGGAACAGTACAGGAGAGTTCAAGCCTGTGTCGAAGACAGTCTGAATAGGGTAAGAGACAAGCAGTAAGCACAGTACTACCAGAGTGCGCCAGCAGAACCCTTAGCACCTGGAGAAGTCGTGCTATAGAGAAAAAGGAGAAACCACAAACTTGATGACCAGTGGGAGAGGGAACCCACACTGTGTTACATTCAAGATTTGATAACAGGAAGACCTGTTTAATAGAGATGAGCGGTGTTCGACTAGAACTGTTCGCCAATCTCAAATTCGAGCTGTTTTGGGCGGTGTTCGAGTTGTTCGACGAACCCGAACGATTTGCAAAAAATTCGGCTGTTCGAGGTTATGTTCGATAACTGTTCGTGCACCAAAAGCGTGTCCTGCATGTCTGGTGCTATTTAGAGCACCAATCATGCAGGGATTGTCTGCCCCTCACTGTAATGCCACAGCCATGGTGGTTGTGGCATTACAGTGATTGCCCAAATCGATGGGAACAGTGCCAACAGTGAAACATGAAAAGCCGGCAATTCAGCAGCGGCATACACAGGTACCCGACAATTTAGAACCGAAAGAATAGAGCTTCACACATAGATTAGATAGATATAAACATGTCAGCCACATATATACGAAGTACAGTGAAAGTGCTGCTTACTGTACTTGTCATTTACCGTAAAGGATTTATCAAAAAAAATAATAGTGTTTTCATGCACCGTCTCTTTAAAAAAGCCGGCCGGCAATTCAGCAGCGGTACCCGACAATTTAGAATAGAAGGAATAGAGAATCACACATAGATTAGATAGATAGAAACATGTCAGTCACATATATATGAAGTACAGTGACAGTGTTGCTTACTGTACTTGTCATTTAGTGTAAATGATTTATTAAAAAAAATAATAGTGTTTTCATGCACCGTCTCTTTAAGAAAGCCGGCCGGAAATTCAGCATCTGTACCCGACAATTTATAACAGACAGAATAGAGCTTCACACATAGATTAGATAGATAGAAACATGTCAGTCACATATATATGAAGTACAGTGATAGTGTTGGTTACTGTACTTGTCATTTAGTATTAAAATAAAGGATTTATTATCAAAAAAATTGGCGTGGGGTTCCCCTTAATTTTAGGCTCTAGCGGAGGTTAAGCAGACAGCTGGGGCAGATGTTTGAAGCCTGGGAAGGGGGTAATACCCACGGAGCTTCCCAGGCTACTAATATCAGCCCCCAGCTGAATACATAGCCTTTACTAGCTATTAAAATGGGGGACCCCCCCCAAAAAAATGACATGGGGTCCCCCCTAATTTAATAGCTAGCAAAGGCTAGGCAGACAGCTGGGGGCTGATATTAATAGCCCAGGAAGGGAGCCATGAATATTGGCCCCCTCCCAGGCTAGAAACACCAGCCGTCAGCCGCCCCAGAAATGGCGCATTCATAGGATGCGCCAATTCTGGCACTTAGCCTCGCTCTTCCCACTGCCCTGGTGCGGTGGCAGGGGGTAATAGGGCTGGGGTTGATGTCAGCTTATAATGCCAGCTGACATCAAGCCCAGGTTAGTAATGGAGAGGCGTCTATAAGACACCCCCATTACTAACCCCATAGTCAAAGTTAAAAAAAACACAAACACCCAGAATAAAGTCCTTTAATTGAAATAAAGACACAATTCTTTATTGTTCTAAATTAAACCATACTTACCGTCACGCCCATTCTAGCTGAAGCCAACGATCTCCTGTAATAAAAATAAAATAATAAAGCAACCTCATCCTTACCTTTCCATGGTTCCCACAACAGCTTCAGCTCTGCTACATCGAGATGACAGGCTGGACCGCAGCAGAACGCCGCCATCCAGCCTGTCATCCCGCAGACACTGAGAAGAGCAGGCTTGCTTGCGCTCCACATTGTCTCTCTGTGACGGCATAAAGATGAGCCGAGGTCATGTCCAATGAACTCGGCTCACCTCATGCACGTCACTTACAGCGTGGGAGAATTCTCACGCTGAAGCGCTGAGTGCAGGAGAATTTTCCCACGCTGTCAGTGACGTGCATGAGGTGAGCTGAGTTCATTGGACATGACCTCGGCTCATCTGGATGCAGTCACAGCGAGACACTGAGGAGCGCAAGCATGCCTGCTCTTCTCAGTGTCTGCGGCATGACAGGCTGGATGGCAGCGTTCTGCTGCGGTCCAGCCTGTCATCTCGATGTAGCAGAGCTGAAGCTGTCGTGGGAACCATGGAAAGGTAAGGATGAGGTTGGTTTATTATTTTTCTTTTATTGCAGGAGATCGTTGGCTTCAGCTGGAATGGGCGTGATGGTAAGTATAGTTTAATTTAGAACAATAAAGAATTGTGCGTTTATTTCAATTAAAGGACTTTATTCTGGGTGTTTGTGTTTTTTTTAAATACTTTACTAGAAATTCATGGCGGTCATGTCTAATACTGGCGTGACCCCATGAATTTTGGGCTTGGGGCCAGCTGATAATACCAAGCTGGCCCTAACCCCTTTATTACCCAGTGAGCCACCGCACCAGGGCCCTGGATGAGTTGGGTATAGCGCCAGAAGATGGCGCTTCTATGAACGCGCCATTTTCCGGGGTGGCTGCGGACTGCAATTTGCAGCGGGGGGGGCCCAGAAAGCTTGGGCCTCCCTGCGCTGCAGATTCCAGCCCCCAGCTGCCTAGTTGTACCTGGCTGGACACAAAAATAGGGCGAAGCCCCACGTATTTTTTTTTTAATTATTTCATGAAATTCATGAAATAATTAAGAAAAAAAGGCCTTCCCTATATTGTTGTGTCCGGCCAGGTACAAATAGTCAGCTGGTGGTTGGGGGCAGCCCGTTCCTGCCTGCTGTACCTGGCTGGACACAAAAATAGTGCGAAGCCCCACTTCAATTGTTTTAAATTATTTCAGGAAATTCATGAAATAATTAAAAAAAAATTGACGTGGGGCTTCGCACTATATTTGTGTCCAGTCAGGTGCAGCAGGCAGGAACGGGCTGCCCCCAACCACCAGCTGCCTATTTGTACCTGGCCGGACACAACAATATAGGGAAGCCCTTTTTTTCTTAATTATTTCATGAAATAATTTAAAGAAAATTGACGTGGGGCTTCGCTCTGTTTTTGTGTCCAGCCAGGTACAACTATGCAGCTGGGGGCTGGAATCCGCAGCGCAGGGAGGCCCAAGCTTTCTGGGCCCCCCCCGCTGCAAATTGCAGTCCGCAGCCACCCCGGAAAATGGCGCGTTCATAGAAGCGCCATCTTCTGGCGCTATACCCAACTCATCCAGGGCCCTGATGCGGTGGCTCACTGGGTAATAAAGGGGTTAGGGCCAGCTTGGCATTATCAGCTGGCCCTAAGCCCAAAATTCATGGGGTCACGCCAATATTAGACATGACCACCATGAATTTCTAGTATTTAAAAAAAACACATTGCATTTTGAAGCTTTTTTTTTTTTTTTTTTTTTTTAAGCTTTTTTCACTGTTTTCAGAACATTAACAATAAGAACATGGAAGAGTCCAGGAGCCATTTGGTGAGCTGCATATCCTGCTACATGTTCACAGACTTGCCAGTGGAAAAGCCAAACTTCACATGCCAGAAATGCAAGCTTGTGTCCCTGTTGGAGGAAAAGTTGCGAAATCTAGAAGAGAGGTTAACTACCTTGAAAATCATTAAGGAAGGTGAAGAGTTCTTAGACAGAGCAGAATTATCTCTTCATGATTCAGTAAGAGAAGAAATTCGAACTGCACCTGACGAAACAGAAGAATGGAAGCATGTGACCCACAGAAGCAGGAGGATCGAGAGGCAGTCAGCACCCATACTGCTCAGGAACCAGTACCAGGCTCTCACGCAGGAGAACCATGAAGAAATACAGCAAAATAAGACTTTGCCAGCAATGAATAACCTTGTAAGCCCTCAGAATCCTCCTGGATGGAGAAAGAAGTATGTTGTGAAGAAAAAACGGAGAGTGGTGGTCATGGGGGATTCCCTGTTAAGAGGAACAGAGGCCGCTATCTGCAGACCAGACATAACCTCAAGAGAAATGTGCTGTCTTCCAGGAGCAAAAATTAAAGATGTGTCTGACAGGATATCAAGACTCTTCAGACCTACAGATCACTACCCATTCCTGCTAATACATGTGGGGACAAATGACACCGCAAGAAAGGACCTGGAAACCATCTGCAGTGACTTTGAAGACTTAGGCAAGAAAGTGAAAGAATTGGGAGCGCAGGTGGTCTTCTCATCCATCCTCCCAGTGGATGGCCATGGAACAATGAGGTGGAATAAGATTCTACAGGTGAACAACTGGCTACGTCGATGGTGCCGTCAACAAGGATTTGGATTTCTGGATCACGGAATGAATTACCTATATGATGGACTACTTGCTAGAGATGGGGTGCACCTTACGAAGACTGGAAAACATGTATTTGGAAGTCGCCTTGCTACACTCATCAGAAAAGCTTTAAACTAGAACAATGTGGGAAGGGAAGCAAAAGGCCAGAAAAAGCCATACAGCTGACAAATACTATTGAGATCTCTGCTACTGGAAGTGGAAAGGAAGAACAAAGACAAAACAATTTAAATAATAAAAATATGGGAGGAAGAGAAACCAATCACAAACTAAAATGTTTTTATACAAATGCACAAAGCATGGGCAACAAACAAGGAGAATTGGAACTACTAATGCAGGAAAAGGAATATGATGTCATTGGAATCACTGAAACTTGGTGGGACGATACACATGATTGGAATAAAAGGCTAAAAGGATACAACTTATTTGCAAGAAACAGACTTGATAAACGAGGAGGAGGTGTTGCATTGTATGTTAGAAAAGCGTATATCTGCACAGAGATTGAAGCTTCAGAGACTGGGAGTTCTGTGGAAACTGTTTGGGTAAGAATACAAGGAGAGAACAACGGAAAGGACACCATTGTAGGCATTTACTACAGGCCACCTGGGCAAGCTGAAGATATGGATGAACTCTTTATGTATCAAATGACCAAGTTCTCCAAAAAATATGACGTAGTGGTCATGGGAGATTTCAACTATCCATACATTTGTTGGGAATCTCTCTCAAGTAAAACTAACAGGTCAAGCAAATTCTTATCCTCTCTTGCTGACAACTTTATCTTCCAAAAGGTAGGGGAGAAAACAAGGGGATCTGCTACTTTGGATCTAATCCTTATAAACAGGGAGGAAATGGTTGAGGAGGTAAAGGTGGCTGGGACCCTAGGAGGCAGCGATCATGCTATTATAGAATTTTGGATAACTAGAGGAGGAAGACATGTGAAGACTCAAACTTCAAGGTTAGATTTTAGAAAGGCAGATTTTAAGAGACTCAGAAAGAGAATAGGAGGGATCCAATGGCTGGATGTCCTTAAGGACAAAAATGTCCAGGAAGGATGGGAAATTTTTAAAAATTAGATTCTCAAAGCACAATCGTTAACAATCCCGAAAAGTAGGAAGAATGGGAAGCATTTAAGAAAACCAGGATGGATGAACACAGAACTTAAACACATGCTAAAAAGAAAGAAAGAAATGTTTATTAAATGGAAAGAGGGAGGCATATCTAAAGAAGATTATAATGCAGTCTGCAGATCCTGCAGGGCACGTATCAGGTTAGCTAAAGCTGACAATGAATTAAGGCTTGCAAGAGATGTCAAAAGCAATAAAAAAGGATTTTGGGGGTATGTCAAAAGTAAAAGAAAAGTCAAAGATGCTATAGGATTTTTACAGGATGAAAATGGAGAAATGGTAAGAGAGGATGTTGAGAAGGCCGAACTTTTTAATTCCTATTTTGCATCTGTTTTCTCTCAGAAAGAAAATGTAACATCAACTGATCTTCACTGTCCTTTTAAAGGAATAGAGGAATCCAAGTTATCTGTAAACAGAAAGATTGTGAGGGAATATTTAGCTAACATAAATGAGTTCAAGTCTCCAGGTCCAGATGAATTACACCCCAGAGTACTGAAGGAGATCGTAGAAGAAATTTTAGAACCACTCTCCATAATCTTTGAAAATACTTGGAGAACAGGAGAAGTCCCAGAAGACTGGAGAAGAGCAAATGTTGTTCCTATCTTCAAAAAGGGGAAGAAGGTGGACCCAGGGAACTATAGGCCGGTGAGTCTGACTTCTATACCAGGAAAGATCTTTGAACAAATTATTAAACAACATGTATGTAAGTACATGGATAAGAATGAAGTGATTAACCAGAGTCAGCATGGGTTTGTAACTAATAAGTCATGTCAGACTAACTTAATTTCCTTCTATGACAGAATCACTGACTGGGTGGATCAGGGAAATGCTGTAGATATAGTATATCTTGACTTCAGCAAAGCATTTGACAAAGTATCTCACACCATCCTTATTGAAAAAATGACCAAGTATGCAATGGACCAGGCAACTGTTAGGTGGATTCATAACTGGCTTAGTGATCGGACTCAAAGGGTGGTTGTAAATGGCTTCACATCCAGCTGGATGAATGTCTCAAGTGGGGTACCACAGGGCTCCGTCCTGGGACCTGTATTGTTCAACATCTTTATCAATGATTTAGATGAAGGAATTGAGGGTAAACTGATTAAATTTGCTGATGACACAAAGCTAGGAGGGATAGCTAATACTAGAGAAGAGAGAGAGAGGATTCAAAAAGACCTAAATAAAATGGAGCAGTGGGCAGCAACCAACAGAATGGTTTTTAACAGGGAAAAATGCAAAGTACTACATCTGGGCAATAAAAATGAAAAAAGCATATACAGAATGGGAGGAATAGAGCTAAGCAACAGTACATGTGAAAAAGACTTAGGTATACTAATAGATCATAGACTGAACATGAGTCAACAGTGTGATGCAGCAGCAAAAAAGGCAAATACAATTCTGGGATGTATTAACAGAAGCATACAGTCTAGATCACGTGAAGTCATTATCGGTCTTTACTCCTCTTTGGTCAGACCTCATCTGGAATACTGTGTACAGTTTTGGGCACCACATTTTAAAAAAGACATAGACAAACTGGAGCAAGTTCAGAGAAGAGCGACCAGAATGGTGACTGGTCTGCAAACCATGTCCTATGAGAAACGGTTGCAGGATTTGGGAATGTTTAGCTTGCAAAAAAGAAGACTGAGAGGAGACTTAATAGCTGTCTACAAATATGTCAAGGGCTGTCACATTGTAGAAGGATCATCTTTATTCTCATTTGCACAAGGAAAGACTAGAAGCAATGGGATGAAACTAAATGGGAGGAGACACAGATTAGATATTAGAAAAAACTTTTTGACAGTTAGGGTGATTAATGAGTGGAACAGGCTGCCACGAGAGGTGGTGAGTTCCCCTTCAATGGACGTCTTCAAACAGAGGCTGGACAGACATCTGTCTGAGATGATCTAGTGAATCCTGCTTTGAGCAGGGGGTTGGACCAGATGACCCAGGAGGTCCCTTCCAACTCTACCATTCTATGATTCTATGATTCTATGACAACACCCAGAAAAAAGTCCTTTAATTGAAATAAACACACAATTCTTTATTGTTCTAAATTAAACCATACTTACCATCACGCCCATTCCAGCTGAAGCCAACGATCTCCTGAAATAAAAGAAAAATAATAAAGCAACATCATCCTTACCTTTCCATGGTTCCCATGACAGCTTCAGCTCTGCTACATCGAGATGACAGGCTGGACCGCAGCAGAACGCTGCCATCCATCCTGTCATCCCGCAGACACTGAGAAGCGCAGGCTTGCTTGCGCTCCACAGTGTCTCTCTGTGAGGGCATCCAGATGAGCCGAGTTAATGTCCAATGAACTCGGCTCACCTCATGCACGTCACTGACAGCGTGGGAAAATTCTCCTGCACTCAGCGCTTCAGCGTGGGAGAATTCTCACGCTGAAGCGCTGAGTGCAGGAGAATTCTCCCACGCTGTCAGTGACGTGCAGGAGGTGAGCTGAGTTCATTGGACATGAGCTCACCTTATGCACGTCACTGACAGCGTGGGAGAATTCTCCTGCACTCAGCGCTTCAGCGTGAGAATTTTCCCACGCTGTCAGTGACGTGCATGAGGTGCGCCGAGTTCATTGGACATGAACTCGTCTCATCTTTATGCCGTCACAGCCAGACACTGCAGAGCGCAAGCATGCCTGCGCTTCTCAGTGTCTGCGGGATGACAGGCTGGATGGCAGCGTTCTGCTGCAGTCCAGCCTGTCATCTCGATGTAGCAGAGCTGAAGCTGTCGTGGGAACCATGGAAAGGTAAGGATGATGTTGCTTTATTATTTTTCTTTTATTGCAGGAGATCGTTGGCTTCAGCTGGAATGGGCGTGATGGTAAGTATAGTTTAATTTAGAACAATAAAGGATTGTGTCTTTATTTCAATTAAAGGACTTTATTCTGGGTGTTTGTGTTTTCTTTTAAATTTGACTATGGGGTTAGTAATGGGGGTGTCTTATAGACGCCTCTCCATTACTAACCTGGGCTTGATGTCAGCTGGCATTATAAGCTGACATCAACCCCAGCCCTATTACCCCCTGCCACCGCTACAGGGCAGCGTGGAAGAGCGAGGCTAAGTGCCAGAATTGGCGCATCCTATGAATGCGCCATTTCTGGGGCGGCTGACGGCTGGTGTTTCTAGCCTGGGAGGGGGCCAATATTCATGGCACCCTTCCTGGGCTATAAATATCAGCCCCCAGCTGTCTGCCTAGCCTTTGCTAGCTATTAAATTAGGGGGGACCCCACGTCATTTTTTTTGGGGGGGTCCCCCATTTTAATAGCTAGTAAAGGCTATGTATTCAGCTGGGGGCTCATATTAGTAGCCTGGGAAGCTCCGTGGGTATTACCCCCTTCCCAGGCTTCAAACATCTGCCCCAGCTGTCTGCTTAACCTCCGCTAGAGACTAAAATTAAGGGGAACCCCACGCCAATTTTTTTTAATAATAAATCCTTTATTTTAATACTAAATGACAAGTACAGTAACCAACACTATCACTGTACTTCATATATATGTGACTGACATGTTTCTATCTATCTAATCTATGTGTGAATCTCTATTCTGTCTGTTATAAATTGTCGGGTACAGATGCTGAATTGCCGGCCGGCTTTTTTAAAGAGACGGTGCATGAAAACACTATTATTTTTTTTAATAAATCCTTTACACTAAATGACAAGTACAGTAAGCAACATTGTCACTGTACTTCATATATATGTGACTGACATGTTTATATCTATCTAATCTATGTGTGAAGCTCTATTCTGTCTGTTATAAATTGTCGGGTACAGATGCTGAATTGCCAGCCGGCTTTTTTAAAGAGACAGTGCATGAAAACACTATTATATTTTTTAATAAATCGTTTACACTAAATGACAAGTACAGTAAGCAACACTGTCACTGTACTTCATATATATGTGACTGACATGTTTCTATCTATCTAATCTATGTGTGAGGCTCTATTCCTTATTGTCTAAATTGTCGGGTACCGGTGTATGCCGCTGCTGAATTGCCGGCCGGCTTTTTTAAAGAAAGCGTCTTCTGAGCAGTTTGTCAGCTTTTGGACACCTTTGAAGGTGTTTTCTATGTGTTTCTATGTGTTTTTGTTTGCCTGCCATTGGTTTTAACGGTGTTCGACGGTGTTCTAAGGTGTTCGACGAACAGTTCGACGAACGGTTCCTCGAACATCCCGGTGTTCGACGAACCGAACCGAACCCGAACACTACGGGGGTGGCTCAACACTACTGTTTAATTACCAAGGACGGAGGAAGAATGACTGCAATGGTATCTAGAGACCATCTGAAGTTGTGTCCAGGTCAGCTGAGTCAGCTGAGTTCATTGGACATGAACTCACCTCATGCATGTCACTGACAGGGTGGTAAAATTCTCACGCTGAAGCGCTGAGTGCAGGAGAATTTTCTCTGTCAGTGACGTGCATGAGGTGAGCATGGACATGACCTCGGCTCATCTTTATGCCGTCACAGAGAGACACTGAGGAGCGCAAGCAAGCCTGCGCTTCTCAGTGTCTGCGGGATGACAGGCTGGATGGCAGCGTTCTGCTGCGGTCCAGCCTGTCATCTCGATGTAGCAGAGCTGAAGCTGTCGTGGGAACCATGGAAAGGTAAGGATGAGGTTGCTTTATTATTTTACTTTTATTGCAGGAGATCGTTGGCTTCAGCTGGAATGGGCGTGATGATAAGTATGGTTTAATTTAGAACAATAAAGAATTGTGTGTTTATTTAAATTAAAGGACTTTATTCTGGATGTTTGTGTTTTTTTTTTAACTTTGACTATGGGGTTAGTAATGGGGGTGTCTTATAGACGCCTCTCCATTACTAACCTGGGCTTGATGTCAGCTGGCATTATAAGCCGACATCAACCCCAACCCTATTACCCCACTGCCACCGCTACAGGGCAGTGGGAAGAGCGAGGCAAAGTGCCAGAATTGGCGCATCCTATGGATGCGCCATTTCTGGGGCGGCTGACGGCTGGTGTTTCTAGCCTAGGAGGGGGCCAATATTCATGGCACCCTTCCTGGGCTATTAATATCAGCCCCCAGCTGTCTGCCTAGCCTTTGCTAGCTATTAAATTAGGGGGGACCCCACGTCATTTTTTTGGGGGGTCCCCCATTTTAATAGCTAGTAAAGGCTAGGTATTCCGCTGGGGGCTGATATTAGTAGCCTGGGAAGCTCCGTGGGTATTACCCCCTTCCCAGGCTTCAAACATCTGCCCCAGCCGTCTGCTTAACCTCCGCTAGAGCCTAAAATTACGGGGAACCCTACGCCAATTTTTTTTCAAATAAATCCTTTATTTTAACACTAAATGACAAGTACTGTAATCAGCACTGTCACTGTACTTCATATATATGTGACTGACATGTTTCTATCTTTCTAATCTATGTGTGATGCTCTATTCTTTCTGTTGTAAATTGTCGGGTACCGCTGCTGAATTGCCGGCTGGCTTTTTTAAAGAGACGGTGCATGAAAACACTGTTATTTTTTTTAATAAATCCTTTACACTAAATGACAAGTACATTGAGCAACACTGTCACTGTACTTCATATATATGTGACTGACATGTTTCTATCTATCTAATCTATGTGTGAAGCTCTATTCTTTCTGTTGTAAATTGTCAGGTACCGGTGTATGCCGCTGATGAATTGCCGGCTTTTCGCGTAATACATTCTACATTATTCTTAGTTGTTTTACTTTATGTAGAATTAACCTACAAGGAAAGAAAGGGTTTATTTTCATTCCGATATTTGTGTCCCATTGACTTGCATTGGTTTCCGGGATCGGAATCGGCGATATCCGATACTTTTTGGGTATCGGTCCGATCCAATCCGATACGATATTTCCTGATATCGGAAGGTATCGCTCAACACTATTGGTGACTTTTCTGCTCACTGCTCCTCAGCTCTCAGTGACCCCACTTTTTTAATTTCATGTGGTCTTCACTTCGTGGCTGAGTTTCTGTGGTTCTTAAACGCTTCCACTTTTCAATAATAACACAGTTGGTCAAGGAGTATTTAGAAAGGCAGAAATTTTATCAATTGACTTGTTACAACAGTGATGTTCTATCACAGGATCGCGCTTGTATCAGTGAGTTCTTTTTAATGACTCATTTTTTTCATAAATGTTAGTAAAGACGTGCTGCTTGGCGAGGGGTTAGATTTTTTACACCTATGATAATGAGATTGAAATGAAGAATCTGAATACAATGATTAAGATGTGTGTCCCAATACTTTTAACCATATAGAGGATATTGACTTATTATGTAACTACTAAGTATTCTGCAATTTGAGTGTTCTAGTAGTTCCTAAAGTGCTGGAGAACCACAAGTTACCTGCTACCAGAAGGAAATTACAGTGGTGTAGCTATAGGAATGCACATGTTTCTGTCCTGTTGACTGATGGGATCCAAAGACATGGATCATTTTTGTGTGGGGGATTTGTAGAAATATTGATTTGTGATCCAGGATTTTCAAGTTGGAAATATTAATAACGGTTACACACACTGGTGTCAGGAATTCTGTTGCCTTCTACATGTTGACCACTAGCAGCCGCTATGGTTCACTTTAATAATTGTGCTGCAGTTTCACTCCTTAGCACAGGAGGCTGCTGTTATGTTCTACAATTGCCCTTTTCCAAGATGGCAGATTCTGAATCTATGGAATCCATCTTGCTTCCTGTTTGGGCCTTCTTAAAGCTGCATGGATCTCTCACTCATTGCTTGAGTATTGTGTCTAGCTGTTAGCCTAGCTTCAGTCTCCAGCTCCTGAACATTCTTACACAGACTGGTCTAATTCATCAGCGAATTGTTTCCTACAACTTCTCGCTATCTCAAAGAACATTTACTACAGCTTGCTGTTCCTGCTTGTGCTCCTTCGGCCACTGGTTTCCAGCAGTACTACGCCAGTATCATAACAGCTGGTGGCGCACATGGTTCATGAACCCACTGTGTCACGGGGCCGGGCTTGCCTAGGAGGGGCATAGGTAAGCGGCTACCTGGTGTTCACTGGGAGCTCCTGATGGTGGAGTCAGGCTTGAGCTGCAGGTAGCCTCCAGGTACTACTCCTAGACAGTCCCCGGTACTGCAACTGATGACCACAGGGGTCAGGTATGTAGACATGGATAGGACTAGGGCTTCATTCAGACTAATAGGTTCTGGATCCATGGGTAGAACAGTTACTGACATGGAGACTCAGACAGGACTGATTCGAAGGCTGTTAGAACAGTCCGAATACACGAAATACTCGGATAGGCACACGTTCAGACACATGGGTCTCGGATACTGATTCAGGGACTGTCAGCACATGGACCAGGAGACGAAGTTCAGGCACTTACTGCACTAGGACCAGGGACTTTGGGTTCAGGACAGTGGCCACACAAGGACCAGGGAATTCGGGTTCAAGACTGGCCGCACAAGGACCAGGGAATTCGGGTTCAGGACTGGCTGCACAAGGACCAAGGGACCTCAAAACTCATTAGCTGACTACTACACTACCTAATAATTCACAGTTGCTTGGCACCTCCCTATTGGGGACGGTGCCTTTTTTTAACATGATGCCGGGAGCCATCTTGCAGGTGAGCTCCTATACTAAATGCCTCCCAGCTATTGGATGGGGGCATTTAATTATGTGCATGTGCTGCCCCAGTAAGAGCAGGGGAGCGCGTGTGCACTAGGCACGTCGCCGGGAGCTGTGGCGTGCACAACACCAGGAGACAGGGAGCATGCCAGGGACCACGCCGCACGGGCGGTGAGTATGCCAGCATCCCTGCATGGAGTGGGAAGGGGAACCATGCAGGGGTGCTGGCAAATAGCGTTACAGTAACAGATAAAAGTCTTTAAAATATGGAAGGTCATCATTATATACAATGAAAAAATATCATTCCTAAAAATCCTGGCTAAATATAAGTAATAAATGTGACTTTTACTGACCCAATCACAGTAATTTCTCTATATAAATTTTAGTAAAAAATTTTTTGGAAGTACTGTATTTTTGTAACATATGAGTCTTCTTTTTCCTAATGATCACTGACCCGAATGTCAGTATCAGTTTGCAAGCTTGGAACAAAGTTGTTATTGCATAATGTTTTGTGAAGCCTTTCTCTGCACTGTTATGTATGATTTATATAAGGTTGGACAGACCTTGCTTTGATATATTCTTCCCATGATATCAATATATCACTGGGCACATTTTTTATTATTACACCCATTGTGAACTTCAAAGATATAAGGCAAGTGGAGAAAGCAGGTTAATAATTAATATCTTCCTCATGTGGAGCTCTGACAGCATAATGTAATAATAGAAGAGCAAAAAATGCCTGCCCTCCGGTGCTGCAGTGGCTATTCACAAGGAACATGGTGTGTGCTGGTGTAAGTTATGAATTGTAATGTTGTTTTACATGAAATCTGTGTAGTATGTGACTAATAATGGATGTACAAGCAAAGAGGATGATCTCAGGAATGAGATAACCACAGAAAGTTATGTAAATCAATGGCATTAAACAACATGATGAATGTCGTGTATTTGGACATATACCATATGGACCAAAGTATTAGATGCCTAAACATTCCACTGCAGGTGCTTTTATGATGTCTCATTCTAAATCCATACACATTAACATGGAGCTGGTCCTCCTTTGCAGCTATAGCAGCTTCTGGATCACAGTTTCCATTGTAGTTTATTCCAAAGGTGTTGGATGGGGTTGAGGTCCGGGCTCTGTGCAGCCAGTCAAGTTCTTCCACTCCAAATTAACCCAACCTTACCTTTTGGTACCTTGTTTTGTGCGCTGGGCACAACAGAAAACATATTATTGATCTTCCACCAAATGTTACTACTGGCACAATGCAACCAGGCAAGTAATGTTCTCCTGGCATTCGTCAAACCAGACTTGTACATCATATTCCTGGATACCTGGATAGAAAAGTGTGAGCCATCCCTCCATAGAACACTCCAGAGTCCAGTGGAGGCTGCTTTACACCATTCGATCTAATGCTTGGCATTGTGCTTGGTGATATGTCTTGCATGTAGACACGAAGCTCCAAGCGGTAGAACAGTGTTTGTGCTGATTTTAATGCCAGAGGAGGTTTGGACTGTGCCGTTATGGAGTCAGCAGAGCATTGGTGACTCTCTGTCCTCTGTTCCTCAGCACTCAGCCCCCCGCTCTGTGACTTTACGTGGTCTCCACTTCGTGGCCAAGTTGCTGCGGTTCCTTTCACTTTTCAATAATGCCACTCACAGGTGATGGTGAAATAGACAGAAGAACGTTAATGACCTGACTTGTTACACCGGTGGCTGAAGCCCTGCTATGTGTAACACAGGCGATCAGATGATCGCAGCTTCTTGTCTCCTATGGAGACTTTTGAAGCCAGTGAAAAATAGAAAAAAAGTGTTTTAAAAAAATGTAAAAAATATAAAAGTTCAAATCACCGTCCTTTCGTCCCATTCAAAATAAAGCTATATAAAAATCAAACATACATATATTTGGTATCACCACGTTCAGAATCGCACGATCTATAAATATAAAAATAGAATGAATCCAATCGGTAAACACTTAACATGTCACTCTCCGCAAGGAGAAACGTTAACCCTTGGATCCCGGTCAGATGCCTCTCACCCAGCCAAACCAGATCTCACACTTGACACTGATGAGGGGTAGTCCGCCGAAACAGTGTCTGCAAATTGAGATTCTGGTTCTGGTTTTTATCCCAAGTCATGTGACAAGGCTCGTTAGAGAGTCGATATTGACTTTTAGGATTGCTGCTTCCAATAGGTGGCACTAGAGTTCTAGTCCTCTTCCTCTCTGAAGAGACGATTTGCAATCTTGAAACCCAAAGGCAGTTGTTCCATTAGCTATGGAGCAGGCAGCACCATGGACAGCGGCACTGCTTCTCTGGAAGGAGGGCACAGTTATCTACATCTTGGAAATCATAGTGAATCTCATTGCAAGTTTATACCACATATAATTTATTCAAGGTTATTTTACCGAACCGGGTGAACTCTATTCATTTATGATGTGATGAGGCACATTCTTGGGTTTTACATAACGTATAAAATTAGTCTTTCCTTTCTGCAAACATACAATAGAAAGCAAATTATTACTAAATTATGAATGCTTAGTCAATTAGCATTATTATACTGCAGATGTAAATGGACGGAGAGTTCACTATTGATAAACCACAATGCATTAGGGAATTGTGTTAATAATGATGCTTCTGATGATTCTACCAGCAAAACCACTTTTCTGAAATCTAATAAGAATAGTATAGCTGGCACCCCGCTGCTGTGCATTTACCACTTCATTCACCTCTTCTCTATGTTCTGATGTATCCTACTCAGCCATTAATGACTTCCTTTATTAGTGGTGAAAGCATTGTCTATACATAGTTTGTAAAGCCGAATAAAGACTTGCGTCCATCAAGTTCGACCTGTTAGTTCTGTAATTGCTAAAGTTGATCCAGAGGAGGGCAAAAACCCCAAATGATTTGGCCAATCTTCACCTGAGGAAAAATTCCCTCCCGACTCTGAAACCAGCAGTCAGAATAAATCCCTGTATCAACCTACTATTTTATTCTATTTTTAAGTATATGCTGAAATCTGCCTGGTATCTAGAAATGCATCCAGTCCCCGCTTGAACTGGTGTAGTGAATCCGACATTACCGTCTCCTCACTCAGTGAATTCCATATTCTCACTGCTCTTACCGTAAAGAACCCCTTCCTATGCTGGTGCTGAAACCTTTTCTCTTCCAGTCTTAGTGAGTGCCCTCTTGTTACCGTAATATCCCTCCTTTTGAACAAATCCCGGGCAAGATCTCTATACTGTCCCCTAACATATTTGTACACATTTATTATGTCCACCCTCAACCTTCTCTTTTCCAGGCTGAATAGTCCTAGTTTTGCCAACCTCTCTGGGTATTGCAGTCCCTCCATTCCCCTTATTAATTTTGTTGCCCTCCTTTGTACCTTTTCAAGCTCATTTATATCCTTTCTATATATTGGGGCCCATAACTGAGCACAGTATTCCAAGTGTGGTCTGACCAGTGCTTTGTACAGTGGAAGAACAATGTTCTCATCCTTTGCAGCTATACCTCTTCTGATACATCCCATTACCCTGTTTGCCCTTACAGCAGCGACCTGACTTTGGGCACTCCAATTTAGTTTGCTATCAATCAAGATGCCCAAGTCCTTCTCCATCTCTGAATTCCCCAATGATTTCCCATTCAGTGAGTACTGGTGACTTCCATTTTTCCTTCCCATATGTATGACCTTACATTTCTCCTCGTTAAACCTCATTTGCCATTTAATGCTCCACCTACCCAGCTTATCCAAATCCCTCTGTAGGTCTGCACTGTCCTCTTTTGTATTAATTGTTTTACATAACTTTGTGTCATCTGCAAATATTGATATTTTACTATTTATCCCGTTGACTATGTCGTTAATAAAGATATTAAATAACATTGGGCCTAGTACAGACCCCTGTGGTACCCCACTAGTGACGCTTACCCAATCTGAGAATATTCCATTTATAACCACCCTCTGCCTTCTATCCTTTAGCCAGTTAGCTACCCACTTGCAGACATATACCTGAGGTCAAGGTAATTTTGTATATTTCCTATACAAAAAGTTATTTCCAGAACACAGCAGTTATTGCCCAAGTGCTTTATTTTATGTAAACTACCCTAGAAGTTACTAACTGACTGAATCTTTAAAGCTATGTTCACACATTATGTTTTTTTCAGCGTTTTTTGTTATGCTTTTTTATGCAAATTTTCAGCTGCATTTTGCAGTACCAGCAAAGTCTATGAGATTCCAGAAATCTCATGCACCCATCATGTTTTTTTTGTACAGGATTTTGTGCTTTGCATGTTTTTTTGCAAAATAGAGCATGTCTCTTCTTTCTGCGTTTTTTCTGCGTTTTTTCACCCATTGGAAGTAATGGGTGGTGAAAAACCACTGAAAAAAACCACCAAAACGCAGGTGTCAAGTTTTCAGCGTTTTTGTGCCTAAACCAGATTGAGATTTTTTTTTTTTACTGAACTTATGTACATGCATAAAAGAGACAAAAGGAAAGTGAAAAAAACGCTGAAAAACACACACACAAAAAAAGCAAGAAAACAGCAACAAAAAATATGAACAACCTCCTGGCAAGAGATCAGGTTTTGCTGCAGAAAATGAACGCTTAAAAAACCATTATGTGTGAACATATCCTAACAAGCCACCAACATGACTGTGGATATAAGTCACATCATCCACCTGCAGACAACTGTTTTGGAAAACTTGCTCCTAAACACTGCACACCAAGGTTTCCTGAATTTTCCTCCAAAATTTGATTCAAGGTGAATGAATTTTTGCTCAAATCTCCATACTGGAAAACTTGTAATAAATTGTTCAGAAAATACACTTGGGGGAGAGGAGAGAGAGAACCACATAAGATCTTACACTCTACAGTTGAGAAAGAGAGGATCTTGCTAACCATAAGAGGTTACACCCTACATGCAAGAGAGAGAGAGAGAGAGAGAAAGAGAGAGAGGACCTTGCTCGCCATAAGAGCTTACACTCTACATGAGAGAGGACCCTGCTGACCATAAGAGTTTACACTCTACATAAGAGAGGACCCTGCTGACCATAAGAGCTTACACTCTACATGAGAGAGGACCTTGCTCGCCATAAGAGCTTACACTCTACATGAGAGAGGACCCTGCTGACCATAAGAGCTTACACTCTACATGAGAGAGGACCCTGCTGATCATAAGAGCTTACACTCTACATAAGAGAGGACACTGCTGACCATAAGAGCTTACACTCTACATGAGAGAGAGAGAGGACCCTGCTGACCAGAAGAGCTTACACTCTACATAAGAGAGGACCCTGCTCATCATAAGAGCTTACACTCTACATGAGAGAGGACCTTGCTGACCATAAGAGCTTACACTCTACATAACAGAGGACACTGCTGACCATAAGAGCTTACACTCTACATGAGAGAGAGAGAGGACCCTGCTGACCATAAGAGCTTACACTCTACATAAGAGAGGACCCTGCTAACCATAAGAGCTTAAACTCTACATGAGAGAGTGAGGACCCTGATGACCATAAGAGCTTCCACTCTACATGAGAGAGGACCCTGCTGACCATAAGAGCTTACAACAGAAGAGAGAGAGGACCTTGCTGACCTTAAGAGTTTACACTCTACAAGAGAGGATTCCAATGACCATAAGAGCTTACACTCTACAGGATAGAGAGAGAGAGAACTTTGCTGACCATAAGATCCTACACTTTACAGAAGAGAAAATTCTGTTGAGCATTTTTGCCAATGTTTTTTTTCATAACGCAATCTTTATTAAAAATAAAAATTAGAAATGCAGCAGGACAAGAAGTAGAGGTCTAAAATAACCCCAGTCGAAAGTGTGAAAGTTGCAGAATCTCTTTTTATTTCAAATAAAGATAATATGGAAAAAAATTGCCCAAAAAAAGTCATTTTTGAAACAGGGTATATCCCCTTTCAAGCATACATGTCAAACTCTGGCAGACTCTTAAAACTCATTAGATGATGGGTGGCTTCAGCAAACATTAATATGTATGAGGGCCTTTAGGACATACATATCAAACTGTGGCCCGTGGGCCAAATCTGCCCCACAGGGTGGTTTTATTTGGCCCACGACACCAGAACCACCATCAATATGTGGGGCCATTATTTTGTATTGATGACTATGTGGGGCCCATAATACTGTATGGAGGACTATGTGGGCCCATTATTCTGTATGGAGGACTATGTGGGCTCATTATTCTGTATGGAGGACTATGTGGGGCCCATTATACTGTATGGAGGACTATGTGAGGTCCATTATACTGTATGGAGGACTATGTGGGCCCTTTATTCTGTATGGCGGACCATGTGGGCTCATTATTCTGTAAGGAGGACTATGTGGGGCCCATTATTCTGTATGGAGGACTATGTGGGGCCCATAATACTGTATGGAGGACTATGTGGGCCCATTATTCTGTATGGAGGACTATGTGGGCTCATTATTCTGTATGGAGGACTATGTGGGGCCCATTATACTGTATGGAGGACTATGTGGGCCCATTATTCTGTATGGAGGACTATGTGGGCTCATTATTCTGTATGGAGGACTATGTGGGCCCATTATTCTGTATGGAGGACTATGTGGGCTCATTATTCTGTATGGAGGACTATGTGGGGCCCATTATACTGTATGGAGGACTATGTGGGCCCATTATTCTGTATGGAGGACTATGTGGGCTCATTATTCTGTATGGAGGACTATGTGGGCCCATTATTCTGTATGGAGGACTATGTGGGCCCATTATTCTGTATGGAGGACTATGTGGGGCCCATTATACTGTATGGAGGACTATGTGGGCCCATTATTCTGTATGGAGGACTATGTGGGCTCATTATTCTGTATGGAGGACTATGTGGGGTCCATTATACTGTATGGAGGACTATGTGGGCCCATTATTCTGTATGGCGGACCATGTGGGCTCATTATTCTGTATGGACGACTATGTGGGGCCTATTATTCTGTATGGAGGACTATGTGGGGCCCATTATTCTGTATGGAGGACTATGTGAGGCCCATAATACTGTATGGAGGACTTTTTGGGGGCCATTATACTGTATCGAGGACTATGTGGGGCCCATTATACTGTATCGAGGACTATGTGGGGCCCATTATTCTGTATGGAGGACTATGTGGGGCCCATTATTCTGTATGGAGGACTATGTGGGGCCCATTATTCTGTATGGAGCACTATGTGGGGCCCATAATACTGCATGGAGGACATTTTGGGGGCCATTATACTGTATACTGGTAGGCTAGCGACTTTGTCCAAGTTTTTAATTTTGGCCCTCTGTGTGTTTGAGTTTGATATCCCTATTTTAAAGGTACCAAGTAGGCAACAGTTTCTTTTTTCTGAAGAGTTGATTACTTTCTTTCTAAGGAGCCTTGGCAATAAGACTCCATAACCCCCCCCCCCCCCCCCCCCCCCCCCCACACACACACACACACACTGCTATATTTCCTATACAAACATCTAGACAGGTCATGAGAGCACTGCTCAGTTACCACATTGTCATTGTGTGATGTAGTTGACATTTGCCTTTTTTTTTAGGCCGACTCCCCAGTGGCACATGTCTAGGCTTCAGCTGCGGGTATATTTACAAGCGGTAGATTTTCTGTGATGCAATGCCAGGTCCGTGCACCTGAATGGGGATGCTTCTACAGATTGTGCATACATATAAATATGTTTATATAGATAGTACATATATTAGAGAACACAGCTTAGATTTCATAATAAACATCATAAATTGTTTTTAGAAATTCCTATTTTGTCTATTAAATTTGCATTTGCATAATTGAGGAACTTTGCATATTTGCTTCTTTCTATGACTTGGCAATGTTTCAGCTAATATGACAGGTGTTTTTCTGATATGAAAACTTCACTTCTGTTACCCTGAAGGAAATGTCTTGTCTTGGCGAATATTAGAAAACTTGCATTGATGTCAAGCACAGCGCTCGCAGCCCCTCCCATAGGAGTTGTTCAGGTTCAGGTTCAATTAGAACATAAAGGAGGTGGAAAGAGTTTCCCATTTATCTTCTGCTCCATTGTTGGAGTAATCTACTAAGAATTTAGCTGTTCCATCTCCCCAGACATCCGTTGCAAGCGGCAATACAGCAAGTCATTCATCTTAGTGCTGCCACAGCTCCCAGGCGTCTACTTAAAGCCTGCGGGAAATGTTTACAGGTCCAGACATGTTGCACCTGCAACCACTGTCATAAATGTATTAAATATATTGCAAGGTGCTGAAATCCAGTTTGGAAACACAAGAGATTTTTATATCTTAAAGTGTGTATTCATAACATTAACTCTAAAATGTATCTCTTAAACTTACGGTAAATAATGCATTTCCCTTTCAGCAATAAATAAATTAGTATAATGAAAAGTTGTACTATTTTGTAATATCCGTTTTTTAAATTAGTTTCAGGGAAGGGCTTATAAATCATGCAATCAATACAATTTTACATGAAGGGTAGGACTGGCGACAGGGAAACTGGTGAATTCTCTGGTAGGCCGATGTGCAGAAGTGGACTCCCCAGCCTTCTATAAGAACAGTATTCTCTGTGTACAAAGGTAGTATCTCATCATTTAACAAACTACCTAGCTTACTATTACACAGAAGCATAGATAAATTTGAGAATGAGGGTAAAGTAATATTTGCATGTAGCTGAACTGGGGGCCCTCAAAGTCAATGTTGCTGGTGGGCCGTTGGCCTCCCATTCCAACACAGTTTACATGTGTTTAAAATCACAAGTAAAAGCAAACCATTCTGAATTACTGGAGGTTGATTCTCTCGATTAGATTACATGAGGCTACAGGGTTGTCTATTTATGACTTATAATTACTGGTTGATCCACAAATGAGGTGGTCAATGGCTAGTACCTTGAAATCTGCAAATTAGCCTTTGGAAATCATGAACAGGGACCCCATGTTGCTGGGGATGGCCCCTAGGTCATGAGACATATTTATAAGGGGTGCAGACATAGCTATTACACTGAAGAGGCCCAAAGTACCTTCTGCTGCATAGGAAAATGTGGTACCACTAAGCATTTGCAACTGAAGTGGAGCTCTAGTTTTGTGTACACTTTGAAATTTTGTAATGCACTTCTATTACTAAAGGGGCAATGTTTTATCCATTACCACCATTTAGCTCTGGACTATTGTTAAAGTTCTTCTTTCTCAAAAAAACTGTCAGCCTTAAAGGGGCTCTCCGGTGAAAGCAAGCTATCATCTATGTATACACTAGTCCGACTGCTTGGATTCACACCGATTGGCAGAATAGGGAATTCACATTCTCGATGGGACTCGGTTATCCCTGTTAGAATGCAGCGGTGTGCGTGTCTGACCGCCACTCCATTCATTTTTTTAACTCTTTACTGCCAAGGTCAATATTCCTTTTGCACTTTAGTTTTTGCTCCCCATTATTCTTGCAAGAGCCATAAACTTTATAAAAATATAATTTTGCTTGTGTCACCATTTTTTTAAATACCCATGCTTTTTCCATTGATTGCACTGTATGAAGCTTTGTTTTTTTGTGTGGCGAGCTGAAGTTTTTTTCAGACCATCCCAGTTAACATACAAATTTTCGATTGCTTTTTATTGCATTTTTTTAGGGAAGTGTGGTGAGAGAAAAACACAATTCTGCCAATTTTATATTTTTCTCTTTTGAATTTACAGACTTTTATGGACACGACAATATCAAATATAGTTATTTTTTAATTTTTCAACCTGCGATTGAACTGTGATTGTTTGATCGCTTGTTCCACATGCTGTAATTCAACTGTATTGCTGTAATATAGACAAAATGACTTTCTCCTATGAAGCCCAGTTACAGGCTTGGCATCTACATCTCTGGACAGAAATGGCTGCCATGGGGGCCATTGGCAGGTCCCCAGCTACCACAATTCATTGTCGTTAAACAAGGATCAAATTCATATGTATGTCCTTGATGAAACTCCCCAGTGTGATCCCATTGCTGCACTCTTGAGAAGTTAATATGCAAAGAGGAGAACATATGGCACTCGGTGGATCTGCCTATGGAACATACAGCCCATATTCTGTACCATGAGGGATATAGTAATGAATCTCTTCTATTCCCTAGATCATGGGGTGCTGACATTATCCCAAATCTGCCCTACAATTCAAGGATGCAGACGTTTCTGCCCTCGGCTATCAAGGGTGTTGACATTGCTACTTTGTGTTGATAATCACATAAAATCCCAATAAAATACATTTAATTTTGTGGGTGTAACGTGAAAAATATGTAAAAGTTCATGAGTTATGAATACTATTGGAAAGCACTGTAATTCACACAGAAGAATATTTTGAAGTGGATCTGTCACCAGATTTCACAATATAAACTGCATATATTATTGAAGGAAATCTGTCACCAAGTTTTTGCCATCAAATGAGTGATTCACTATTAAAATTTAAGAAGGGCATGGATGCCTTTCTTGAAAAGTATAATATTACAGGTTATATATACTAGATTCCTTGATAGGGCGTTGATCCAGGGAACTAGTCTGATTGTCGTATGGAGTCGGGAAGGAATTTTTTTCCCCAATGTGGAGCTTAGTGTTTGCCACATGGGTTTTTTTTTGCCTTCCTCTGGATTAACATGTTAGGCTATGGGTTGAACTAGATGGACTTAGTCTTCCTTCAACCTTAAAAACTATGTTACTATGTAAATCTGAGAGTTCTGATAAAATTACTGTTTGTTTCCAAGTTTTTTTTCAGATGTATTACAACTATTTATTTACTGCAGAGTGTCTATTCATTGTTTTATTTTAGGTTTTATTCTGTTAATGGCTACAATGTGAATGTGCACCCACATATTACACTTGGGGTACGTGTCCACGATCAAGAATATGTATTTTCGCAAGCACAGTGGATGGATTTATAGAAATCCCATGCCCACTGTGCTTCTTTTTAAAGCTGAGTAAACTCACCCGCAGTGCGGGTTTACGAGCCGCAGCATGTACATTTCTGTAGTAGAGACGCTAGTTTCCACCATAGAATGTCATTAGATGCGGTAAATCCGCATTTTACCTAAACACAAGTGCCGTAATTAGAACGCAGTGAAAACACGCTTCGTCCAAAACACTACTATTCCTAATCATGGGAACGTAGTTTTATACTGACAGGTGTGCTGCCTCATGTTTTCAGGTTTGTTCTCAGATATGTTAGCAAGATTCCTGTTGATTAGATCTGTTAGGTTATGCTGGTGTACTTGCTATGAAAATACATGCTACAATGGCTGTATAATCCATTTTGAAAAAAATTCCGCCTCATATTAAATTCAGTATTTTATGAGACCAGCTCTAGCTAGCCATGAAATGCTCATATTAATATCATATCAGGATTATACAGGCATTTATACATGGTTTTCAAAGTACATCATTCTCATCAGGACAATCAGATCTATTTCATAATTTGGGGAAATGAGGTGAAAGCTTTGCTGATAACTTATATAATTGTTTGATTCCCCTACAGTCCGCTTTAGGCCACGTTCACACGTTCAGTATTTGGTCAGTATTTTTCATCAGTATTTGTAAGCCAAAATACAGAAGTGAAAGAATCAGAGGGAAAGTATAATAGAAACACGTCACCACTTCTGTATTTATCACCCACTCCTGGTTTTAGCTTACAAATACTGAGGTAAAATACTGACCAAATACTGAACGTGTGAACGTGGCCTAACCATCGTTTTATTTTTTATTTCAGAAATCAACGTTACACATGAAAAGAAGCAACAGTATAATACATCTTATCTGAGATGTGTATGCCGTTCAACTCCTGGATTGATCATTAACTCTCAATTAATGGATACAATCTCTGTTCAGTGAGAGAGATTACAGTACAAGATGACAGTTGGTGCTTATAAGATTCTATGGAGAGGTGTAGGGAGGAGCTAGATACAGACAGACATTTTCAAGTTCTCCAGAAACGACAATTACTTTTTCATAGAACTTTATGAGCACCAACTGCCATCTTCTTAGAATTTACTGTAAGTACTCTTACATCAACGGGAAAGAGCTGCAATACCCGACACAGCCTATTGACATGTGTGGCGCTGTTTCTGTAAAACACACCTCAAACTGACATTACATATAGGATATTTATCAGTTTCTACCCAAATATAACAAATACTCAATATATCTGACCATATTCATGAAAAGCTCAGCAAATAAGGAGTTAGAATACCCTTTACTACACAGCACAAAGACTAACTCCAATGTAAAACAAAAGAGATACACTACACTACAGTACACTACAGCCATGTTATCTGTACCAGTGAATACTGAGACTAGTTTATATGTAGTACCGTGACTAATAAATAAGGGTAGGTGACCTGTAATGGACGTCAGGGGAAGATGAAGCGGAATACTCACAGGAAGAATGAATGCTGGGGAAGCTCTTTCTGCCCTCGGACACAAGGCTGGCATCTCCAGTGCAGTGCATCTCTTCATTGGATACCCCATCGGGAAAGCACCGATAATAGAAATCAGGACGAGGCCTAAAATTTTTAAACAAAAAAATAAAGAACACTTGATATTACGGTAAGTCATTCTTTCGGAAAACACAGATTTCAGAGCCAAAGAGTTTATTGCGGAGCGCAGTATGTGGAAAGGGCAGTGCCAAGCAATACCGCCTTCATTTACTGTTAGGAATGAGGTCCCCCATACACCCGCCGATATCAGCAGTCTTATGTGTATGGGGGGTCCAGGACAGCTGATTGTCGGGTGAGATGTCAATCAGGCATGCCTGCTTTCGGACTGCCGATCATATTGTGTCCCGTAGATAAACTGCCGCCAGACATAGAGAATACGAGGGCGCTTGGCCGAGCAAGTGCTCCTGTCTATGGGAGAGACGACCGAGATGGTTGCCGGTGGAACACTCGGCCTCACCATCATTCGGCCGACAGCCATCTACTGTGTTTGGCTGGCTTTAGGGGTTTCCGAAGGTAAATAATACTTTAGACATGTGTGATTTCTACCCAGATTTTACTAGGTATCACCATAGAATATGGTGGCTATAAATGATGCACATGAACTGCAATGCAGCATACTGTATCTTAAAGCACGTATTTTTGTTATTATTATTAATTTTATTTCTTTTTTTAAATACAAATGTGTCTACCTCTATCTTTCCCTGAGTTGCGTTACGGGCTCCAAATTGTCATCAAACCAGACTAGAGAAGAGCAAATCAGTTCATAACAAATCAAATTTACATAAATCCATATAAATGGCAATTTTTCCTAGATTCTTTATAGGGCCAAGAAGGGGTTAGAAGTTAATAAACAATTATATTCATCTGTCCTAGATGAACTCTACCAGCGTCGGACCTTTGGTCTTCCCTTCTTTATTGTTAGGTCCCGGATCTTCTGACGCTGTCTAGACCTCACAACCAGGATACATCACACGTTACTGATGTGCATCGTGCCCTACTTGACCATGTCACAAGGCCTAGACATAACTGGAAGTTCCCAGACTGAAGTCGAGAAGAGTGGGAGACCAAAGTCAAAAATACCAAAGACCCCCAAGAGGGCAGAGAACATATGATGGGAACATCTAGAACAGGTGAGTATAATCATTTACTATTTTTTTAACTCCTTCCCATCATAATAAGTGGCAATCAGGGCAGATTCAATTTGGACTGAATTTTCTTAGATCTAATTAAATCTACTGAACGATTTGAGCAAATGGATCTGAAACGCGTTTCAGGAGATTAATTTTCTAAAGTGAAAAAAAAACAATCCTTAGCAGGTTGCAATTCATATCATGATCACTAGGTGGCCACATATAGACACACATGGCATAGAAATCTAGTGACAGAGTATCGCAAAATCCGTTTTTTTTTTTTCAAACCCATTGCCACTCAGCTTAGGCTCCTTTCACATTGCGTTCTTCTCCACGTTCAGTGGTCCCGTTAGGGTTTATATTCAAATACCCAGGATCTGAGCTTATGCGCAGACAAGGTCATTGATTATAATGGTGCAGACGGAGTCGCCGTGTTGTGCATCATGTTTGGTCATATATGCCTACTGTAGACAGACACCCAGACGTAGCAGACTGTGTCTGGGTATCCACCTCCAGTAGGTGTATACACCCGAAAATGATGTGCGATAGAGCAAGAATGCAGTGTAAAAGGGGCCTTAGGATATGTTGAGTTAAAAACAAAAAGGAGATGAAGAACACATCTGTATTTGAAAAAAGCTATTTTTTTTCTCACAGTCCCTTAAACATTCCTGTTCACATCTCAAATTTTTGGACCAAAAGCAAAAATAATAAAATTGGCCATAGCAAACCAGGCATCCCTATTAGTAGGGCCAATCACAGGAGAAATAGGTGCAAGTAAGGCATCCAGCACTAGAGGTCCACACTTTCTTTTTCAATGGATTGCACATGGCTGCTTTCCTTTAATCACAGCGTCACACATGTCTGCAGGTTGTGTTTCATATAGCAGCTCAACCCAATCCCGCATTAACGGATCTGATGCGCAATATCAGACACAACATGATTCACAGGTGGAACAGTGTAGCCATGTTTTGCACAATCCCTTTAAGAGAAACTTCCCAAACAACTCTAGATGCAAGTTTCCCCATGTTGTTACTTTTACTCTGAGTAAACTAACTCAGATTCATGAAGAATAATGCAGACGCTATATAGAGATGTAGGAAGCATTTCATATTCACATCTATTACACAGTGATAATAATACTCCTCTCACTGCTAGAAAATGATTTTTTAATGATCAGGAGCCGACAATCAGACATGCAGACAGAGCCAACATGACAGGAGCAGACGTTCCCTGGCAAACATTATTTGTATTAGACTGTATGACGAATGGCACTGAATTATGGAGATATTTCTTCAGCAAACATTATTCATTGCACCTACCTTCCCACTATCAGTTTGATAGTATTAGTGCAAACTCCATTTAGTGCCAATGCCAGGGAGACAGCTGAATGAGAAATAACAGAAGAGCAGTTAAAGAGGTCTAGCTCTACATAAAATTACACTTATTGCTTTGCTAAAGCCCTAAACCGTATCAGCAGACTTAAAGGGCCTTTGCACATGAGCCCATTGCTCTAGTCACTAACTAGGGAATAGCCATAGACAACCTAATACCAGGGCAAAGTAGGGCTCTGGGCAAAAATGAAATGTGAAGCCCCAAATGCACTGTCACACAAAACCATTTTAATTGCATTTACATCAGCTGATTTCAGATTGTTAAACGAGCGCGATCGACTACACTGAAGTTGTTAGATTCTTGTTTACCATCTTCTTTATCTAATAGTCCACATACATCTCATGTTTCTGCAGCACATATCCTGTTCACACCTGGCGATGTGCTGCTGAGAACAATCATTTTTGGTCAGGCACAAACAATCCAATTACCCATTGGGTGATTTCTAACATGTTTACACCTATGAACTCTCATCTCTGCTTCTGGTATTTATAAAAGTGGATACCACACACACATACTGTGAATGACACAATCGCTGCATGTTACACACACAAACACACACTGCCTTGTTGCACACACATATATTTACACTGTGTGCAGAATTATTAGGCAAGTTGTATTTTAGAGGATTATTTTTATTATTGATCAACAACTATGTTCTCAATCAACCGAAAAGACTCATAAATATCCAAGCTTAATATTTTTGGAAGTTGGAGTGGTTTTTTTTAACTATTACTGTGCAGAATTATTAGGCAACTTAATAAAAACCAAATATAATCCCATCTCACTTGTTTATTTTCACCAGGTAAACCAATATCAGTGCACAAAATTTAAAAATAAACATTTCTGACATGCAAAAACAAAAACCCAAAAAAATAGTGATCAATATAGCCACCTTTCTTTATGATGACACTCAACAGCCTTCCATCCATAGATTCTGTCAGTTGCTTGATCTGTTTTCGATCAACATTGCGTGCGACACTGTTCCGAGAGGTGTACTGTTTTCCCTCCCTGTAGATCTCACATTTTATGATGGACCACAGGTTCTCTATGGTGTTCAGATCAGGTGAACAAGGGGGCCATGTCATTATTTTTTCTTCTTTTAGACCTTTACTGGCCAGCCATGCTGTGGAGTAGTTGGATGCATGTGATGGAGCTTTGTCCTGCATGAAAATCATGTTTTTCTTGAACGATACCGACTTTTTCCTGTACCACTGTTTGAAGAAGTTGTCTTCCAGAAACTGGCAGTAGGTCTGGGAGTTGAGCTTCACTCCATCCTCAACCCGAAAAGGCCCCACAAGTTCATCTTTGATGATACCAGCTCATACCGGTACCCCACCTCCACCTTGCTGGCGTCTGAGTCGGAGTGGAGCTCTCTGCCCTTTACTGATCCAGCCTCTGGCCCATCCATCTGGACCATCAAGAGTCACTCTCATTTCATCAGTCCATAAATCCTTTGAAAAATCAGTCTTAAGATATTTCTTGGCCCATTCTTGACGTTTTATCTTATGTTTCTTGTTCAAAGGTGGTCGTTTTTCAGCCTGCCTTACCTTGGCCATGTCCCTGAGTATCGCACACCTTGTGCTTTGTGATACTCCAGTAACGTTGCAGCTCTGAAATATGGCAAAACTGGTGGCGAATGGCATCTTGGCAGCTTCACGCTTGATTTTCCTCAATTCATGGGCAGTTATTTTGCGCCTTTTTTGGCTAACACGCTTCTTGTGACCATGTTGGCAATTTGCCATGAAACGCTTGATTGTTCAGTGATCACGCTTCAAAAGTTTGGAAATTTGAAGACTGCTGCATCCCTCTGCAAGACATCTCACAATTTTGGACTTTTCAGAGCCCGTCAAATCTCTCTTCTGACCCATTTTGCCAAAGGAAAGGAAGTTGACTAATAATTAAGCACACCTTATATAGGGTGTTGATGTCATTAGTCAACACCCCTCCTCATTACAGAGATGCACATCACCAGATTTACTTAATTGGTAGTTGGCTCTCAAGCCTATGCAGCTAGGAGTAGGACAACATATATAAAAAGTATCATGTGATCAAAATACTCATTTGCCTAATAATTCTGCACACAGTGTACATATACAAAACACATACCCAAATATGTATACACAGAGTATATATATATATATATATATATATATATATATATATATATATATATATATATACACACACATATATATATATATATATATATATATATATATATATATATATATATATATATATATATATATATATATATATACACACATAGAGCACATATGCATGTATATGTGGCGCCCCTGAGGGTTCAGTCGCCACGGAGGTACTGCATCTCACCGAGAGGTGTGGTATCTCACTATCAGGTAAGGATAGAGTGCTGTCCGGGACCCTAACACTTGCATCCAACACTACACTACTCCAGACCAGCAGGAGGGGCAAGATGCATCGCTTTCCTGCTGAGCCCTGTCCCTGGCTGGAGTGGGGGGAACCAAAGTAGGGGGAACCATGTAGTGGGTGTGGGTGGAGGAAGTAAATCAGGGGAGCACTTGTTAGGAATAGTATAAAGAGGGAAGTCATCTTGGGAGTAGAGTCCAGTCTGAGAGGAGATGTAGAGGGAGCAGGAGCTCTGCTCAGGAGGAGGGCCTAGAGAGAGGACCAGGACCGACTGAGGAGGGGAGGAGCAGGAGAAAGGCTCCAGGAACGTGAAAGGGATCCCAGGGGTACGAGCAGTGCTGGAGGCCACCCGTACGCCCGAATCTGCCAGGCGGTGGAGGGATTGAGCCGCAGAGGGGACCGGCCCATAACTAGTGAGAATTACAAAGTTCAACTGGAAACCGGAGGCTTCTGTACTTTCAGGGTGCAGTTGCCACATCCGCACTCAAGTCGCCAAAAAGGTAATCACATATGATCCAGGGAACTCCAGGTTGCCCAGAAAGATCTGAGGATACCGACTTGGGACATTGTTTGGCGAGGCGCAGGGCGAGAAGGGTGAGGGCCAGTACAGGAAGACAGCTGAGAAGGACATATAGAACGGGGTCCTGTCAGGCACTCTTGAAACACCTGGGAGTTTGCTGAACCCCTGCCTGGTGAACGCAGCGCGACGTGGGAGGTCGCAATCCGGAAAGTGTAACCTGAGGAACTTATCAACTGTGAGTAAACCCTGAAGACTGCACCCCACTGTCTCTGCGAAATTATTGCTGCGCCATCACCCCCTGCACTACACTACACTATAACTGCAACAGCAACATCTTTAACCTCTACACTGCCCTGCAGCTAAGCTCTACCTGTGGAGAGCTACACCAACTCTGCTGCACTGACATCAGCTCCAGAGGACCTGCTCCGCAGCGGCGGCTTTCTCTTGCCGCATACCACAGGTGGCGTCACAAACCTTATAAAAGAACTTTAATTCCCCTGTAAATAATAAATAATAACCCCTTTAGATTGACCGCCCTGTATCACGGACAGGGTCGCCGCCACTGTGACATCTCCCCTAGCAATGACCGGCCCGGCACCGAGTACCCCACGGCCCAGGGGGCGCGAGATATACACAGCACATACATGCATGTATACACAGAGCATATACACACATGTATACATAGAGTCCATACACACATACATACAACAGGTGAAATAGAAAATTGATGACGTGTTCAATACCTAAGTAAATATATTTCTAAAGGTGCTATTGACATGAAATTCTCACCAGATGTCAATAACAACCCATCCAATCCACTCAGGTAAAGAAATAAAACCATAGATGTCCATAAATTAAGTTATATGCAATAATGAGAAATTACACAGGGAAAAAAGCATTGAACACCTGAAGAAAGAGAGGTGCAAAAAGCTATGGAAAGTGATGACATCAGCTGAAATCTATGAGTAATTAGAAAGCAATCCTGCCACTTAGTAAAAAAAAATTTCAGCTGGTTGAAATGATGACCTATAAAAAGGTGTCTCAGTACTAACATGCCACACAAGCAACATTTCATGATGGATAAAACCAGTGAGCTGTCTCAAGACCTTTTCAACCTTATTGTTGCAAAACATACTGATGGCATTGGTTACAGAAGAATTTCTAAACAACTAAAGGTTCTAGTGAGCACTGTTGGGGCAATAATCCAGAAGTAGAAAGAACATCATTTCACCATAAACCGGCCATGACCAGGGGCTCCCCGCAAGATTTAAGACAGAGGAGTGAAAAGAATTATCAGAAGAGTTGTCCAAGAGCCAAGGACACCTGTGAAGAGTTACAGAAGGTCTTTGAATCAGCAGGTACAATTATTTCAAATATAACTATGAGTAATACACTCAACCTGTATGCATTCTCACCACGCAAGACTCCATTGCTGAATAAAAAGCAAGTTCAAGTGCATTTAACGTTTGCTCAGCAACATTTAGATAAGCCTGTGAAATACTGAGAGAATATAGTCTGGTCAGATGAGACCAAAATTGAGCTCTTTGGATGCCATAATACACATCATGTTTGGAGGCCAAAAGGCACTGCATGTGTCCCCAAAAACACCATACCAACAGTGAAGTTTGGAGGTGGGAACATTATGGTGTGCGGCTATTTTTCAGCATACGGCACTGCCAACTTTGTGTAATTGAAGGAAGGATGAATGGACAAATGAACGGAGACATTCTTGATAAAAATCTTCTGCCATCTACCAGGATGATGAAATTATTTCAGCAAGACAATGATCCCAAACACACAACCAAGTAAACTCTCACACATAGAACAAACACACTCATGTACTGTACATACACACACTGTAGATGACTTACTTAAGGGTTATTAACTTATTATAAATAATTTACCAATGAATGTTGTGTAACTAATATGAAAGAAAAAACTTCAACTTAACCTTAAATGTTCCATACCCAAGCAGGCTTCTTTGATCTCTGTTCGGTCTGTCCGCTGGATGATTTTCACCACAAAAATGACAGCCAGGGGTGTCAGAAATGAAATGGCCTGTACAAATTGGGACAAGTAAAAATATCCAAGGGTTGAATTGTCATCATAATGAACATTAAAGGGGTGGTCCGATATACAAAGTAATTTTCATCCTAAATCTCTATCTATTTAATGACATATTCTAAAGTAATTTCTAATATGCTTGAATTAAATTCCATATCCTTCCCTCTCTACACTAACTACTTTTCGTTTTTTCTTTACTATTCTTTTTTTGATGACACTTTATTTCAAAATCCCATTGCATGCTGGGAAACTCAAACTGCTGCAGCCTCTGCCCCCTCCCTGAAACATATCAAACATGCGCGACTGATGCGTGATCGACCTGCGCTGCCAGTACCTCCATACACATTAGATCATCGTCTGAACCCGTCAATATCAGAGGGTTCAGCCGACATTAGCCTAATATGTATGGGGGCCTTAAAAAAGTCCGGTAACAAAACTTAAAGTGGACTTCCAAATATAAAGTTAAAATCACACATAGCAGATATTTATGAAAAATTCAGAGACAGGCTTGCTCAGCTGCTTCCATAATCTACATAGATGCCTGTCAAAAAGACTTGCTTTCTCACAAGATGAAGAGGTCCTCTCCCAGGTGTGAGACCTCACTTTCAAAACATGTAAGGCATATCCTGGGGATGTCAGTGATCAGGGATTTGAAATGCTAAAATTATAACAGAATAACCACCACTAGGGGGAGCAAGAAAAGTTACAGAAATGATTATAGATTTTGTATCAGTGGCATACCGGCAATGGGGGCAGGGCACGCGACTGCTATGGGGCCTGTGAGCACGCATCGGCCCTCCCCTCCGGACAGCCAGCGCAGCTCCCCTCGACCTGCATTCTACTGTAGAGGTAGATGCCAGTCACTTCATCGCGCCACACTGTGTCAGACAGTTTTGCTGCTGAGGTGAGGAGAGGCGCTGCAGAGCCTGAAGCAGCGGGGGAACGAGGAGCCGTGAGTATTGTATTTATTAATTTTTTTAAATCAGTGAGTATGTGGTGCCCATATTACTGGAGCACTGTGGCTGCACTATGCCCTATGGGGACTGCACTATGCCCTATGGGGGCGGCATTATGGCCTATGGGGGCGGCATTATACTGTGTGGAGGACCATGGGGGAGTGCATTATACAGTGTGGAGGACCATGGTGGAGTGCATTATACTGTGTGGAGGACCATGGGGGTGCATTATGTTTTATGGAGGACCATGGGGGGTGCATTATATTGTATGGAGAATCATGGGGGTGCATTATATTGTATGGAGGACCATGGGGTGCATTATATTGCATGGATGACCATGGAGGGGTGCATTATATTGCATGGAGGACCATGGGGGGTAAATTATATTGCATGGAGGACCATGGGGGGTAAATTATATTGTATGGGGGACCATGGGGGGCGCATTATTCTATATGGAAGGCTATTTTGGGCCATTATACTGTGTGCAAGCAATTATACAGTGTGAAGGTTTGTGTGGGTCCATCATACTGCTTGGAGGGCTATTGCGGGGCGATTATACTGAATGTAGGCCTATTATGCTGCACGGAGAGCTGTGTGGGGGTTACAGTTGGGGGATCATACTGTGTTGGGGTCACCATACTTTGTGTCGGGAGTTGAGGTAGGGTACAGTAGGGTCATTATACTGTGCATGTGGAGGATTTCACCATGGAGGTATCATACTAGGACTTCAGCAGGAGGAAAATTACTATGTAAAGGCTAGAAAGTTGTGAGATCTGCTCTTCTTTGACCCAGAGAATTGTTTAATTTTTGTTTTTATTTTTTATTTATTTATTAATTAGAACTTCTGCTATGAGTCCCCATGATTTCTATGTAAGCCCCTGTTTTGTATCAATACTGTATAATTCTGTCTTCAGTAAAACCTCTTGAAGGTGGCTGCGGGCATCAAGAATTTTATCACTAAACACAAAATCAAGACAGTATTTTAGGACTAAATTAAACGATCTAAAGCTTTGATTGCATCAGCGTTTAACTTACAAACATCAGCCGTGTAGGTATGTTATCTGATTGTACCAAGGGATTTTTATACAGCCAGATCTCTTCTGGTTGGATAACACGCTGGAAGGGATCCAAAAACTCGGTAAACCTAATAAAAACAAACAGTTACAAGGATATTGGTTTAGTAAACAAAAAAAGTCATATGTAAAATATTTACACTGAACAAAAATATAAACACAACATTTTTGTTTTTGCTCCCATTTTTCATGAGCTGAACTCAAAGATATAAGACTTTTTCTATGTACACTTTTTCTCTTAAATATTGTTCACAGATTTCTCTAAATCTGTGTTAGTGAGCACTTCTCCTTTACCAAGATAACCCATCCCCCTCACAGGTGTGGCATATCCAGATGCTGATTAGAGAGTATGATTATTGCACAGGTTGCCTTAAGGCCCCGTCACACTAAGCGACGCTACAGCGATCCCGACAACAATACGACCTGGCAGGGATCGTTGCTGCGTCGCTATGTGGTCGCTGGTGAGATGTCAAACAGTCAGATCTTCCCAACGACGCAGCAACGATGCGGCGACCCGTAACGATCTGTATAACGATGCACGCCTATGTGTTTCTGTGTCTGAGTCGTTAACAAGGTCGTTGGTAAGGCGTCAAACACACTGATACATGCTACCCAGCGGGGCCTCAACGATCAAAGAAATGTCCAGACCATTCCCACACGACCAGCGATCTCACAGCACGGGCCTGGTCGCTGCTAAGTGTCAAACGTAGCGAGATCGCTGCTGAAGTCGCTGTTGCGTCACAAAACTTGTGACTCAGCAGCGATCTCACTAGCGATCTCGCTTAGTGTGACGGGGGCTTTAGACTGGCCACAATAAAAGACCACTCGAAAATGTGCAGTTTTACAGTATTGGAGGGTCCGTAGGTGGGTGGGGAGGGGGTAAGAAAACCAGTCAGTATCTAGCGTGACCACCATTTGCTCCGGCAACTTGATTAAGTTGTTGATTGTGGTCTGTGGAATGTTGCTCCACTCCTCTGTTTTTTCTTGTTTTTTTATGTCATTATCATGACAACGGGTATATGCGAGTCATGTGAGCTTTAAAGGTCCACCAACCCAAATAATCCCCATTTAGTTCCTAAAATAAAACACACTACACATATACGTATGTTGTATTTAATTGGCCCAGCAGCCTTTTATTGACAAATACATACAAACGTTATAAACATCTTCCTAGAGCAGTGGTTCTCAACTCCAGTCCTCAAGACCCACCAACAGATCATGTTTTCATCATTTCATTAGTATTACACAGGTAATAATTCAATCACCTGTGCAATACTAAGGAAATCCGGAAAACATGACCTGTTGGTGGGTCTTGAGGACTGGAGTTGAGAACCACTGTCCTAGAGGGATGGTCCTCGAAGCCCCATAATTCCACATAACCCAGGTCTGGATTTCCCAAACTCAGCCCAGATTGCATCTTACCTCCAGCTGATATGCACCAGCTCAGAGGCACCAATTAAACAACCTTGCCAATGAACTGAGACCAATAACCATGGGCCCTCCAAAACCCTCCCCGGGATTTAATACCCATCATCACTTAATTCCACGTAGGGGGTCCAGAACCTCCCGAGGTCCCCCCCCCACGGATCCGCCATTAACCAACTCCACTAACTTCGAAGACCTCCCCCCATGGCTGCTGCCATGATAAAGATTACACAAAGTCCATGCATTTTGAAAGAATCCCCCCAATACATAAAATTCATAACCGTTTTCTGGCCTACTGTAAGGGTGGGTGGGAGATGATTGTGACAGGGTGATGGCAACCTAAAATGGCTGCCAGAACCCTAATGGCCATCCCTTATGAACCCCACTCCTCCCCTATGATATCCCTGCCACTTGATGACCACCAATGATCCCTTCTCCATCCCCACTTAACTCTAACTCTCCCAAAAAACACTAGCTCCCTATAATTCCCGCATTAACCCTGTCATGCCGGCCTCCCTCTAAGGCCGGGGGCCGAGTACGGCCTCCCTTTGTTGCAGTTTTCACACCAATGAGTCCTCACAATAGGTTAATACTTTCCTTCTTGGCCAATTGACTTTTCAGCTTGTGCTGTGTACCCTGTGAATAAGGCAGGATTTCAATGAGTAATAGTACAGTGAACTCTGCACATGTCACAGACCATGTACACAACATGCCGCCATGTAACTCACTAGGTCATTTTAGAACATAGGCTTTTTGTCTAGGTGCCTACTATAAAGAAAATAATCTAAACTGATGTTGCAGCCGCTAGGACAAAACGAGTATTGTACCCTTACCATCAGTGTTACCTCCAGGCCACGTTCACACGTTCAGTATTTGGTCAGTATTTTACATCAGTATTTGTAAGCCAAAACCAGGAGAGGAACAATCAGAGGAAAAGTATAATAGAAACACGTCACCACTTCTGTACTTATCACTCACTCCTGGTTTTAGCTTACAAATACTGAGATAAAATACTGACCAAAAACTCAATGTGTGAATGTGGCCTTATAATGAGTCCAAGGAGCCCAATAACAAGTATATATGTCTACAGAGTGTGTTATTCTTTAACTCTAAAAAGTATAAAGTGTACCACCACACTGGGTGTAAATAGGCTTAAAGGGAACCCGTCACCAGTTTTGTGTTATATGAACAATACCTATCACCTTGTGCAGTAAGAAAATAATTTTGGTGAGTCCCAAAAATAATTAAAATCCTCAATTTATTACAAAATAATTTAAAAGCTCATACAGGTTGGTAATACATCTCAACGCATTTCTGGCAAAAAGCCCTTATTCACTGAGATACAGATTCCTTATGATACATGGTAAAAAAGAAATGGTAACCAACCGTTGATCAATAAACACATGTTGACAATCAATCACATTTGAGAATAATTAGCATAATCACAAGGCTAAAAATCACAAGGAAAACCAGAAGGAGAGAAAAAGGAAAGGAAAAAAAAAAAAAAAAAAACACCACACAAACCAGAAAAAAAAAAAAAAAAAACTGCATTCAAATCCCTAACATTTAATATAGGTAAAGAGTATCATTCCTGTGGTTCATGCCGTTGGGGTATTTTGTATCAAGTTTAATGATCCAAAATAATTCTCTTAGGAGGAGTTTTTTCCTCCAATCCCCTCCTCTAATAGGAATATCCACTTTTTCTAGCCCATAGAATGAAAAATTGTTTAATTCCCCTTTATGTCTCTCTACAAAATGCTTGCATGCTCCTGAATAGGATGTGTTTTTATTTTTGATGTTGGTAACATGTTCTGCCATCCTTCTCTTTAATTTACGTATTGTGCAGCCAGTGTATTTTATTTTACATTCTTTGCAAAATATGCAATACACAACATAATTTGTATTGGAATTAATAAATCTTTTAATATCATTGGCTGCATCAATTTTTTGAGTTTGCAATGTATACTGGCAACTTACTACAACTTAGCCAGGTTTTTTTATCACTATAATAAAAAATATTATAAACAGATATCCCTGTATTATTCCAAGATCGGGACTTAAATAAAATCCTGAAAAATGGATTAGAATGTGTGCCGAGAAAAGGGAGATCAATAGGAGCTACTCTTTCCCCAAGTCTATACATGCCACAAAAAAGTGATAAAAAAAACTGGCTAAGTTGTAAATCTTAAGGCCCCGTCACACTTAGCGACGCTGCAACGATCCAACAACGATACGACCTGTCAGGGATCGTTGCAGCGTCGCTATGTGGTCGCTGGTGAGCTGTCAAACAGGCAGGCTCACCAACGATCAGGGGAGCAGCGACATCGTGGAAAGAATCTTTCCACGATGTCCTGCTCCTGGTTACGAGCCTGCTGAAGCAGGAGCAGGCTGGTAACCATGATAAACATCGGGTTACTAGGGGCACACGCGCACCTAGTAACCTGTTGTTTATCATGGCTACCACTCTACTACAGTGAGCGGGAGGTTACCGCTCACTTTAGCAGGCTCGTAACCATGATAAACAGCGGGTTACTAAGTGCGTGTGTGCCCCTAGTAACCCGATGTTTATCATTGTTACCAGCCTGATCGCTGCTCCCGCTGGTCACACACAGCGATGTGTGCTGACCAGCGGGAGGGCAACGACCAAAAAATGGTCCAGGACACTTTGCAGCGATCAGCGACCTCACAGCAGGGGCCTGATCGCTGCAAAGTGTCACACATAGCGACATCGCTGGTGAGGTCGCTGTTGCGTCACCAAAACCGTGACACAGCAGCGATCTCGCTATGTGAGACGGGGGCTTTAGGGATTTGAATGCAGTGTTTTTTTTTTTTTCTGTTTTGTGTGGTGTTTTTTTTTTTTTTTTTCCTTTTTCTCTCCTTCTGATTTTCCTTGTGATTTAGCCTTGTGATTATGCTAATTATTCTCTAATGTGATTGTCAACATATGTGTTTATTGATCAACGGTTGGTTACCATTTGTTTTTATACCATGTATCATAAGGAATCTGTATCTCAGTGAATAAGGGCTTTTTGCCAGAAACGCGTTGAGATGTATTCCCAACCTGTATGATCTTTTAAAATTATTTTGTAATAAATTGAGGTTTTTAATTATTTTTGGTACTCACCAAAATTATTTTCTTATGTGAAGCCGTAAGTCATGGCTACTGGTTGGAGACCCACAACATTGTAAGACGGACTGAGTCATATAAATAGGACACGGTGAGGTTGCTTTTTTGTTTATTCTCCTTGTGCAGTGTCTGCACTGCATTCCATAAATGCTTATTTAACCCCATGACTCCCCCTGTAGACCACCCAAAAATCTTTTTACATTCTCCCGTGATGCAGGGTAATCCAGTTGGTCCGGTCCAATGAGCGTGGTTTTGGGTCTCTCTATCCCTCCCCCCGGCTGCTGCTCGCCATCCTCCTTTATTGATGTGGATGATGCCTCGCGTCATCCACACTGCCGGGCAGAATCTAGTGCTTGCGCAAAGAAATCGCGGCTCGCGCCTGCGCACTATGCTGTTCCCTACAGCAGGCGCAGCTGAAAACATAAGTGCGCATGCGCTCGCAGTAGGACAAAGCATAGTGCGCAGGCATGAGCCACGATTTCTGTGCGCAGGTGCAAGATTTTGCCCAGCAGTGAGGCGTCATCCACATCAAGTAAATGAGGAGGACGGCAAGCAACAGCTGGGGAAGAGATAGAGAGGCCCGAAACCACGCCCATCGGACCGGACCGAACGGATTACCATGCAGCGTGGGAGAACTTAAAAAGGTTTTTGGGGGTCTACAGGGGGAGTCAGGGGGTTAGATAAGCATTTATGGAATGCAGCACAGGCGCCGTATAACGTGATAGTTTTAGTTCATATAGGACAAAGCAGGTGACAGGTTCCCTTTAATCTAAGTAACATCAAAATATGAGGCACAGAGCCTATACCATGATTAAGAGCCGGTTAACTGCTCGATCTGTACCTAATTTAATGATGTTACTCTGTTACAACATGTTTTTACTCAGTATTCAACAAAGAAGATTTTATGCTCTATCCTTGTGGCTGGACCAAAGATGTATTTTATATTCTTTAACTCTTGCATTTCTGTAGAGCACAGGGAACAGTGCTTATTATTATGGAAAGAAACCACATCAACTATGACAAACAAAGGAGCGTATCTACTCAATACATTTCAGTGCCATTGACATAGCAAAATTCTCTACAATAAAAGAACATTAGTATAAAACAGTACGCCACAATAAAGAACTAAAAAGTCTTGTTTTTCCTGCAAAAAGGCACAAATACAAGTAATAAAAAGAGAACAGCAAAAAAAAAAAGAAAACCCAATCACAGACAAATGACATAGAAATTCACTATATGCAGACAGGAATGGTGGAAATTCATCTAAAACACCCGACAAGCTGTTAACCTCCATATACTAATAGCCATATGGGAAACATAACAAGCTTTACACATAAAGAAAAGGAATTGGTGGAAATTAAAACAAGATTCTTTGCTGACACAAATCCCTTTTACCTCTAAAAACAAATACTTCTCGCCTTGTCTCATGTTAACAAGAGATGTACAAGTTGAGTGGCAGCAGCGGGAGACAGAATAGAACCAAAGTGCAATAGGAAATTCGCTAATGAGACAACACAGGAGTGTTGCCCTGTCTGTAATGAGATGTGACATGGCAGTACAAAACCCGAAATGGTAAGAGCAGGTACATCTGCCCCCTCTGACAGAGGCTGAAACAACTACAGTGATATCTTTGGACGTTGGCTCTCAAGTAGGAAGTGTTACAGTAGAGCCATATTTTGTAACAAAGAGTGACATATATGTATCTATGTCATACAGTATCAGTGATATATTATACACGTGTTCATTAATGAGAGTCCTCAATATAAAACTGGAAACCTGGAGAAGATCAAAATGTTTAATGTGTATCGAGGATATTAAAAAAGGTATTCAAATATGTCTTATGCATGGAAAACAGCTCCTTCTGCCTCTACCACAGCAGGAAATCACAGCAATCTGTGATTAAAAGAAATCTGCCAGCACGTTTTTGCTATAGAATCTTATGGTAGCATAATGTAGAGACAGAGTCGACCCTGATTCCAGTGATGTATCACTTACTGGACTACTTGGTGCTGTTTCAATATAATCCCTGTTTGTTGTAGATGAAGCAGAGCTAAGACTTCTGCACTGTGTATAACCCTTCCCACAGCCCCTGACTTGCAGTTACCTGTGTACATTGCATATTGTATCAAGCTGCCAATCAGTGGTGGGAGCGGGGTTTTACAGATTAGCCTGACTGAGCTGCATGAGACATGTAGTCCTTTAGTCCTACTGTCCTGCCAATAAAACACTGATTGCTTTGAAACTACAGCACACAGCCTTAAAAGTGACACATTGCTGGAATCAGGGTCTCTGCCTCTACATTTTGCTGCTCTCAGATTAAATAGCTAAAACCTGCTGACAGATTCACTTTAATCAATTAACAATCTGAACTTTACCATTGTAGGTAAGCAGCAGTTTTTCTTTCCGTGTCTCTGTAGTGATTATAACTATCTCAGGTTGGTTGTCACTTCCTACGCGTTACGACCTTCACTACAGAATTGAAATGATTGAAGTTTTGAATTGTTCTTTTTAATTAATTTATTGCAAACAGAATAAAGTTTGTAAATTGTGCTGATAAACCGAATTTGTAATGAGGGTTGAATAGTTTTGATTGCAACTGTATATGAGGTGAGGGGTACGTTTCTAATTTTTACTACAAAGGGCATTTACAGAGCGTTTTATTCAAAGGGATGTCCCCATTCAGGAAATCTTTGTCCCTTGGAGCTGTTAGGTATAAAATAAACAAACAAACTACACTGTAATCACCATCCCCAGGTCCGGCATGTATGTAACTCATATCATATGTATTATGTCACAACTTGTCTAACACCCAATAACCATCAACAATTGTCTATACAAATGTTCCAATTATTTCATTTTTTTACTTATACAATGCCCCTAATTATGTCATTCAGATAGAAGTGAAACATAATATTCTTTCAATACTTTGTGACCTTTAAACTATTATCAACTGTAATAGTCGGCAAGGTTTGACATTTACAACACATTAATGGGAACATTTTGGTAGTAAGGAAAATAAAGTTAATAAGTATCTAGTGGATATACAGCATAAAGCAAAAGGACCTTCACATTGAAAAATAACAGAGGTTACAATGTAAAAAGTTCTACTATAGAAAAGATTTAAATGGAACTGTACTTTTAACAAACTTTGTATAAATCCACAGTTCAGGTGACTATAAGACACTTTGTAATATAACTCATCTGAGAATTCTGCTTCTTTCTCCACTTACGAGACTCTTCTCTTTCCCATTGAACTCATCATCCACTCTAACAATGAACTGAGTAAGGTGTCAGGTTACATAGCCTATTATACTCAATGGAGAGGGGAGGGGGAAGAGGAGTGAGGACCATAGTAAGGAAACAGTCAGAGGTAGACAAAATACCTCAAATCAGAGCTGGAGTCACAGCTACACTGATCAGGGCTACTATATAATTTCCTACATGGTGCTGCTACTTCTCTCTATGTATTGACTAAGGAATGAAGAGCAGGAATCCTTCCATCTCTCTGAGCTGTGTATGGGAGAGATCACAGTATCTATACTCTTACCACCAGGTCAGAGTCAAGTGCAAATTAAGAGATACAGATTGCAGAGGGGAAACTGGAGAAAGTGCTGGATACAAGTACACTGTAATAAATGGCCAGAAATATTGTTAATCCTCATGTATACACACAGGACACATTATTCTGAAAAGTTACTTGAAAATACAGTTAGTCAGTTACCTTTGCATACATAGATCTTTGCAGTTGATGTTTCTAGCTCACAGAGCATGTCATAGACTAGGCAGATAGAACTGTACCAGCTTCTCATCTGACAGCAAGCTTAAGGCCCTGTTCACATGTAGTATAAATACTGTGCTTTTCTGGTGCATTTTTTGGCAGAGAATATGCTGCGTTTAAAGGTATAAGCAAAGTGCATGTGATTTCATGAAAACTCATGCCTACACTGTTGAGCTGTGAAGTTTTTGGTACATTTTTCTTTAAATGGGAATCTGTGAACAAATTTTTGTCATGTAATATAAGAGCAGCATAATGTAGGGGGCTAACAGCCTTATTCCAGGGATGGGTGACTTAATAGGCTGTGTGGTGCGGTTTCAATAAAATCAGTGTTTTATCAGCAGGAGATTATCACTACAGGACTAGGTGTCTGGTGCTCAGTGTAACTTCGCTCCCACCACTGATTAGCAGCTTTCTGTCAATGTTCGGTGTACACAGAGAGCAGCCAATCAGTGGTGTGGGCGGGGTTATACACAGCTTAGCATCTAGAGAATGGTTATATCTGCAGCTGAGAAAACAGGGATTGTATCAAAATGACAGTGTGCAGACTGGCAAGTGACACATCGCAGGAATCAGGGTCTCTGTCTCTACATTATGATGTTCTCAGATTGTATAGCAAAAACCTGGTGGCAGATTCCCTTTCAAGGTTTCTATAAGGAGCCTAAAAAAATGCATATAAAAAAACATAAAAAATGCAGTTGCATTTGAAAGTGCTGAATAATGGCTTTCTGTATACAAAAAAAGCATAAAAATGCTGCTTCAAATCTGTAATCTGGAACAAAATGCATCAAATAAAAGGGTAAAACAAAAAAAATGCAATAGAAACACGCTAATCAAAGATTATTATTGTATATTTTGGTGCGGAAGACCAGCAACCTGATGGCTTGATACTATCAAGATAACAGTGGAGAAGACCCTGGTGGACCTATCTAGGCTTACACAAGATCGATCTTCCTACAGAACGTTCATCCATCAAGTCACCACGGCTCAAGATCAAGCCAAAGACCATTAAATAATAAAATAATTTTGGTACAGATAGTGTTGAGCGAGCATGCTCGACACTGCTCGGTACTCGCCCGAGCATCTCACTACTCGGGATGTTCGGCGAGCACCGAGCATTTCCGGGTTACTCGGGCGGGAGCTCGGGTCTCCGCCCTGCATGTTTGGTGCTCTTTACAGAGCCAATGAACATGCAGGGATTGCCAGCCAGTCACTGTAATGCTACAGCCATGTTGTTTGTGGGCATTACAGTGACTGGCTGGCCGCACAGCGTCACCTCGAGTATTTAAAACCGGGCGCTGCCATCTTGGATCAGACAGTGTAGGGTCAGTGCTGCTGAGCTAGGGAGAGATTTATACTGCGAAATAGTTAGTGTAGGGACTCTAATGGCTGCAAAATCAAACAAACAGTCCTTCTCAGGACTAATATCCATCCCAGATATCAGGCAGGCAGGCTGTATAGGAGACGCAGTGGTTATACCAACAAACACTGTATTACAGTCCTGTGTGCTGCTGCTGCTCAATTGCCCCGGATCTCAGGGGAAAGGAAAAATCCTTATTTTTTCATCTAAATCCTCTTGTTTGTTTTTTTTCTCAGTCAGACTGTACAAATACCCGTCTTATTAACCTTTTGGTATCCCCCCCCCCCCCAAAAAAAAAAAAAATTGAGTGTGTCTGTGAGTGTTCAGACACAAATATATCTGTTTAAAAGAGTCTGGTTTCGGCCAGATAACTAGAACTGTGGTTTTGCAGTTCCACGGTTCAAATCTCTGTATTATCCACTTTTTTGCCTTTTTTACATAAAAAAAAAAAAACGTTTCAGTGTCTTGCTGACTGTTCAGACACAAATATATCTGTTTAACAGATTCTGGTGTAGGCCAGAGAACTAGAACTGTGGTTTTCCTCTTCCACGGTTCTAATCACCTTTTTATTACCCTTTTGCCATTGATAGTGCGAGTGTAAGCTATCTTACTTCATTTACAATGGGCAAGGTGCGTGGCAAGGGACGTGGAACTGGACGTTCTGGTGATGGTGCGTGCAGAGGACGGTGCCGTGGCCAAGGTGAAAATGTGCCACAACCAACAGCCACATCTTCTCGCTCCCAGTTCTTGACAGAATTACTAGGGAAGCACACAACAACACCACTATTGCGAACTGATCAGTGTGAACAGGTTATTAATTGGATAGCAGATAATACTTCCAGTCACCTGGGCACCACCACCTCCGGTCTGTCTTCCACACGGTCAAGTGTTAGTAGCCGTGAGTCTCGACCGCATACCTGATGCTCCTTCCTCCCACCATGCCGAGTGTCGTCAGACAGCAACTGATCCCACACTTGGACACTCTGAAGAGCTGTTCACTGGTCCATTTCCATATTTGCGCCCCTCGCCTGTTCCGCTTGAAGTGGTGGAAGAGGAGATCCCATGTAGCGATGGCCAAATATTTGAACAGTCACGGCCACAGGAAGGCGACTCTGGCAATTTGTCACAAGAGGTGGACGATGACGAGACACAATTGCCACGAAGTGAGGAGGAGAACCGTGGTGGGGAAGTGGAAGAGGAGGAGGTGGTGGATGATCTAGTAACTGCCCTAAAGTGGCAGGAGGACACGCAGAGAGAGGCCAGCAGCACACAGGGGGAGGGAGGTAGAGTACCCCAACAGGCAGGAAGAAGCAGTGTGGTGGCAGCAGACAGAAGGCGGTCAACCGCTTCCCATAAAACCAACACGAGGGACGTTGCCAGCACAACCGGTAGGTCTTCCAGAGTCTGGATTTTTTTTAAAGACTCGGCTGATAACCCCAAAAAAAGGCCATTTGTACCACCTGCCAGGCTAGCATCAGCAGGGGTGACAAAACTACCAGCCTGACCACCACCAGTATGATCAGGCACATGTCAGCAAAGCACCACACTTTGTGGGGCGAACCCCAGGGTCCACGACCAGTGTCAGCGGGTGTCACCACTGCTTCTTCCGCTGTTGTGCATGTAAGAGAACCCCCTGTCCATACTACATGCAAAGATGCCCCCTCCTCTCAGTCTTCACTTGTTATGGCAGTTTCTCAAGAAACAGCTTCAACGTCCACGTCCACGTCCCACCGCAGCGTTCAATTGTCCATATCCCAGACCTTTGAACGAAAGCGCAAATTCGCAGCCAATGCCCCACAGGCCACAGTCCTAAATTCGCACATTTCATAACTTCTTGCGCTGGAAATGCTGCCTTTTAGGCTGGTGGAGACGGAATCCTTCCGCAACCTTATGGCGGTGGCCGTCCCTCGGTACTCGGTCCCCAGCCGACACTATTTTGCCCGCTGTGTCATCCCCGCACTACACAAGCACCTGTCCCAAAACATCTGCCGTGCCCTCAACAACGCAGTTACCGGGAGAGTCCACCTGACAACGGACACGTGGACAAGTGCTTGTGGCCAGGGACGGTACATCTCCCTGACGGCACACTGGGTAAACATAGTGGAATCCGGGACCCAGTCGGACCTTGGGACAGAACACATCCTCCCCACACCGAGGATTGCGGGCACTATGTCAGTCAGAGTTGCCCCCACATTCTACAGCTCCTGCGCATCATCCTCCTCCTCCGCCTCATGTTCAGCCTCCATCTCAGATATCACCACATCAGTTATAAGCTGGAAGCACTGCAGTACTGCCTCAGCCAAGCGGCAACAGGCTGTGCTGAAACTCATAAGCTTAGGTAATAAACCTCACACTGCTTGTGAGTTGTGGACAGCTGTGAAAGAGCAGGCAGATCTGTGGCTGAGACCGCTGAACCTACATCCAGGCATGGTCGTGTGTGACAATGGCTGTAACCTGGTGGCGGCTCTGAGGCGAGGCGAGGCGAGATCACACACGTACCTCGTGGTTCAGCGGTTTCTTAAATCGTACCCCGAGTTGCCAGATCTGCTCGTCAAAGTATGCCGCCTGTCAGCTCATTTTCGGAAGTCGGCTACAGCTTCCACCACCCTTGCTGTGTTGCAGCAGCGTTTGCAGCTTCCGGCACACCGACTGGTGTGTGATGTCCCCACACGTTAGAACTCTACCCTCCACATGTTGAAAAGGATTTGTGAGCAGAAGAGAGCAGTTGTGGAGTGCCAGCTGCAACAAGGCCGTTGATATTCAGGTCAGACTCCACACATAAGATCTCAGGAGTGGACCTGGATGTCTGACATATGTACCATCCTGACAAACTTTGAGGAATCCACCAAGATGGTGAGTGGCGATGACGCCATCATTAGCATCAGCATCCCACTTGTCTGTCTTTTGCAACGCTCTCTGCAGATTATTAAAGAGGAGGCATTGCAGCAAGAGTATGATGAGATGGATCAAGAAGCCATAGCGGGCGATTACACACAGCCCAGCCTCATCTCATCCCAACGTGCATTGGGGGACAATGAGGGAGAGGAGGAGGAGGAGGAAGAACAGGAGCTGCTATCATGCGTTGTAGACGGTAGTACCTGAACAATTGTCACACCGTCGATTCAGCGTGGATGGCCTGAGGACAGGGGGGAGGAGGAGGAGGAGGAGAGCATGGTCAGTCGTCCTCTTAGTGAGGATACGGAAGTCTTGCCCATTACCAGTCTGGCACGCATGGCTGACTTTATGTTACGCTGCCTTAACCATGACCCTCGCGTTGTCAAAATGTTGGGTGACAGTCATTACTGGTTGGTGACACTTTTAGATCCCCGCTACAAGGAGAACTTTCTTATTCCTGAGGTGGAGAGGTCTACAAAAATGGGGCAGTACCAGAAGGCCCTTGCTGCAGAACTGTTAAAAAAATACCCATCTGAACACGCTAGCGGCAGAGGTCACAGTTCGTTGCCCAACCAAGGTGTACAGGCGAGAGAGACGCAACTCCAATCCAGCAGAGGCAGGGGAGCACTGTCAACGTTCTGGGACAGTTTTCGGAGACAGTTTCTGTCAACTGACAATGCTGACAAGCTGACCCTTATCAAAATGAACAAGGGCTGGATTGGGCCAGACTTCTCATCACCACCAAATGACAGCAGAGTAACATAAAGTCAAATCCACTCTGTTATTTCAGGAGGTGTATTCCCATGCACCGCTTCACACCAAAACATGGGTATACGCTTCCTCATTTCGGCTGTTTTTTGCTCTTCTCCTTATCCTCAGCCTCCATCGCCACTATACCACCAGGGTGACCGTGGTCCGTGTTGCCAGCATTGCAAGTTCCTCCGTCATAATTTTTGGCAGCTTTTGCTTGGAAGGCATAGGCAAAGACTATGGGACACCCACTCCCCAATAATGGGAATAAGGTTTTTAATATGCTGTACTGCATGGCTCTTGTAAGGGGCATTGCAAGTTCCTCCGCCCTAATTTTTGGCAGCTTTTGCTTGGAAGGCATAGGCAAAGACTATGGGAGACCCACTCCCCAATAATGGGAATAATGTTTTTAATATGCTGTACTGCATGGCTCTTGTAAGAGGCATTGCAAGTTTCTCCGCCCTAATTTTTGGCAGCTTTTGCTTGGAAGGCATAGGCAAAGACTATGGGACACCCACTCCCCAATAATGGGAATAAGGTTTTTAATATGCTGTACTGCATGGCTCTTGTAAGGGGCATTGCAAGTTCCTCCGTCCTAATTTTTGGCAGCTTTTGCTTGGAAAGGCATAGGCAAAGACTATGGGAGACCCACTCCCTAATAATGGGAATAATGTTTTTAATATGCTGTACTGAATGGCTCTTTTAAGGGGCATTGCAAGTTCCTCCGCCCTAATTTTTGGCAGCTTTTGCTTGGAAGGCATAGGCAAAGACTATGGGAGACCCACTCCCCAATAATGGGAATAATGTTTTTAATATGATGTACTGCATGGCTCTTGCAAGGGGCATTAAAATCGTCTTGTTAAGCTACTGTGACCTCCACGTGTCTTCCAAGGGTCATTGATATTGTCTTTTTATTCCACTGGGACCTCCACCACTCTTCCAAGGGGCATTGATATTGTCTTTTTATTCCACTGTAACTTCCACCACTCTTCCAAGAGGCATTGATATTGTCTTTTTATTCCACTGCGACCTCCACCACTCTTCCAAGTGGCATTGATATTGTCTTTTTATTCCACTGGGACCTCCACGTCTCTTCGAAGGGGCATTAAAACCATCTTGTTAAGCTACTGTGACCTCCACGTCTCTTCCAGGCCAGGATACCAGGCCGCCGACGCAGCCATGATGTGGTGGCCAGATTCCGCCTCCACATGCCCAATTTCAAGTGCAAGCAAGCAAGCAGTATGGTATTGCAGCCTGAGGGTGGGTGGTTGGCAGGCTGCATACTTGTGCTTGCATTGCAAGGAATGGGGGAGGTACAATTGAACACTGCCCTGGGACAAGGACTTGCACGGGGATAGTTGCAAGTCTGCATCTTCTGATGCGGCAAGGATCACTTCTGATGGGCACACTTTTAGGCTGTGACCTGGGTGTCAGAGATGCTTCCAGCGGTCTTCCCCATGCTGTTCCCATGTCTTTTCAGCACTGTATGCATGTGTCACACAGCACATGGCCAGATAAGGTTGTAAAATGTTAAAATGACATTTCCCGGTGAATGCATTTGTCACAGTTGAAAGCAAAACAAAAGTGCAAAAACGCATAAAAAATGCTACTTGTGAACATAGCCCAAGGTGTGGAGGAGTATTTTTGTTTTTGGTTATTTATTTTACCTTATACACAAGTCTTTACCCTGGAAAGGATATTCCTTAACATATTTCACAGGAAACCAGTTTCAGTTTCGTTTTTGAACGTTTTATTGTGAGCCTGTAAAAGTGGCTTAATACCTCTGACCACGTTGTTGACAGCAGTGACCTGGGAGTCAAAAAGGCTTCCTGGGTCGGTCCCCATGCTGTCCCCATGTAATTTTAGCACTGTCACTATCGTTTTGGGCACATTTTAGGCTTTCTACAGACTGCCGGGGGTACCGCCGCAAAAATGCTCGGGTCTCCCATAGACTAACATTGGGCTCATTGCTCGGGTCGAGCACCCGAGTATCACAGTGAGCTCGGCCCGAGCTTCGAGCACCCGAGCATTTTAGTGCTTGCACAACACTAGTACAGACACCTACAGAAAATGTGGACAAAAAGTAACAGAAAAACACATCATTTACCTATAAAGGTTTTCTGTATCTGAATGTAGATAGTGTTCTAGTTTACTGACAGTGGCTGCATATATTGAAAAGGAGAAGTTGAAATATAAATTATATAAAAGCTGTAGAAATGTTTACTTCTACAGTAAGTTACACTTACAGAACTTATTTCAATAAAATCCTTAAAGGGGTTTTCTCACAAAGTTAATTTTAAAGTTGATTTTAATCAATAGATCTTGGAGTAATAATAACTTCCACAATTGGATGTGTTTAAATAAAATCTTCCTGTGCTGAGATAATCTTATAAATGTGCCCCTGCTGTGTACTGTGTAATGGCTGTGTTTGACCGTGCAGGAACATGGTCTGATTATACCACATCTCCTGGGCAGGGGGGGGGAGAAGCAAAAGAGTATACAGACAGGACAGGACGGGATCGCAAATGATTCTATTGTGAGGCAAAACATTTCTTTGTCGGTTTTTAAAAATTTTTTACCTCAAAGAAAGAATCAGCTGTAATCCCGTGCTGTCCTGTCTGTATACTCTTTTCCTTCTTCCCCTGCCCAGGAGATGTGGTATGATCAGACCATATTCCTGCACGGTCAGACACAGCCATTACACAGTACACAGCAGAGGCACATTTATAAGATTATCTCAGCACAGGAACATTTTATTTAAATACATCCAATTGTGGAAACTATTATTATTCCAAGATCTATTAAATAAAATGAACTTTGCTCATGGGACAACCCCTTTAAAGAAAATGGCCACTCTGCAATTATTTTTAGCCAGAAACATGAGCTCAATTTTCATTACCATTGGAGGATCAGATTTCAATGCAATCTAGGATGCAGAGCTATTCTTGCCATTAAAATGGCGCAAACCATGACAGATCCCTTGTGAGCCCTGTTAAAGGTCAATAAGGTCCATAGAGTGTCATATGACAAATCAGGCACAGTGTCACGGCTTTGATGGTGCATATGTGATAGAGCCTAAAAATAATTCACAATAAAAAGAAAATATCACTGATAGGATATGTGGTATAATACAAGATTTGTGATACGATACAGAATTTGAAGATGTCGGTAATTTCCCAACAATCCGCATTGCACTTCATTATGTGTGTAGCCATGTCTAGCATTGTAGAAGGCGTATTTCAGTTTATTATAAATCATCTTATTATAGACGTGTCAGATTCCCACCATCCAGCCGTCATTCTCAGAGCTTGTCGCGGTTTTACGAAACCCTTTAGAAACAGATGTTAGTCTTGTTACAAGTGAAGCGCAGAATGGAACCTGGCTTGGTGTGATACACGGGCAAGGAAAGGGAATAATAAATAGCGGTGAATATTCAGATGACAGGTCTGGAATGAAATATATCTACGAGCTTAAGGAGTAAAAGAAAAAAAAAAAAAAGTGCGTATTGAAACTGTCACTATGGACATATTCATCCGTGATGTAATTAATGGACTTTAAATAAGCAAAGTAACATAAAATGCATTAATATTGCTTGTCACTGTAATTATAATTAAAGCTTGCAATGGAATTTTATTGTATACCCTGGTTCTATAAAAAGGTTGAAGGTAGACAATACTAGAATACTAATGCAGCCGTAGAAGTAGATGGAGATATCAAAACCATTCACCTACAATTCCATCAATATTCAAGCTATTCAGAGTTAAAATCTACACAGAGCCTATAGCTAGGTAGTGTGGTTTTTGGAAGAATTCCGATTTTTTTTCTAATCTTGTACAACCTCTTTAGTATAAGCTAGTCACGTGCAATTGTGAGGAACCGAATATTTAAAGGGGTTTTCCCACGAACGAAAGTTGATTTTAATCAATAGATCTTGGAATAATAATAAGTTTTACGATTGGATGTGTTGAAATAAAATGTTTCTGGGCTGAGATATTCTTATCAATGTTCCCCTGTGGTGTAATATCTGTGTCTGACCGTGTACAGAACATGGTCTGATCATACCACAGCTCTTCGTCACGGGTGGAAGCAAGAGAGTATACAGACATTACAGCAGGGGATCACAGCTGATTCTTTTTGTGAGGTAAAACATTTCCCTGCCTGTTTTGAAACAATGTTATATTTCAAAGAAACAATCAGCTGCAATCACCTGCTGTCCTGTCTGTATACTCTTTTGCTTCCTCCCCTGCCCAGGAGATGTGTTATGATCAGACCATGTTCCTGCACGGTAAGACACAGCCATTACACAGTACACAGCAGGGGCACATTTATAAGATTATCTCAGCACAGGAACATTTTATTTAAACACATCCAATTGTGGAATTTATTATAATTCCAAGAACTATTGATTAAAATGAATTTTTTTTCATGGGAAAACCCCTTTAAACCCTTAAGAACATTAGACGTACTAATACGCGTCTGTGCCCTGGGACTTAAGAGCCAGACCCGTATTAGTACGTCATCGCGATCGCGCGCGCACACAGGCTGTGCGGGCACGATTGCCGCCGGGTGTCAGCTGATTGTCACAGCTGACACCCAGTACTATGTGCAGGGAGCGGTCCCATAGTGGCAAGGGGAGGTGATCGCAGATACTCACCTCCTCTTCCGGCCTCCAGCGCTGTCTGCCGTGGCTTCCAGGATGTTGCCATGACGACCCGATGTCGTCATGACAACATCCGGGTCACCAGACAACAGGAAGATTGTTTGGACATGCGCAGTGCATCTCCAAACTATCTTCTCCCTGTCCAGCGCTGACAGCCTGCATGGCAAAGGGATGGTGCTGCATTCCTGTGCCATGCAGGCGATCAGAATAAAAAAAGTGAAAGTCCCAGAGTGGGGCAGAGTAAAAAAGTGTAAAAACTGTCAGAAAATGAAAAAAAAAAAGAAAATTGTAAAAATATAAAAAAAAAATAATCCACCAAAAATAAAAATATAAATGTAACCATCAATAAATATTATTATAAAAAAAACAAACAAAAAAAAACAATAAAAGTACATATATTTGGTATCGCCGCGTCCGGAACAACCTGACCTATAAAACTGTCCCACTAGTTAACCCCTTCAGTGAACACGGTAAAAAAAAAAAAAAAAAAAACTAAGCAAAAAACAATGCTTTATCATCATACCGCCAAACAAAAAATGGAATAACACGCGATCAAAAAGACAAATATAAATAAAAATGGTACCGCTGAAAACATCATCTCGCCCCACAAAAAACAAGCCACCATACAGCTCCATCAGCCGAAAAATAAAAAAGTTATAGCTCTCAGAATAAAGCTATGCTAAAAATTTTTTTTTTATATAAAATGGCTTTTATTATGTAAAAGTGCAAAACATAGAAAAACGATATAAATGTGGTACCGCTGTGAACGTACTGACCCGAAGAATAAAGCTGCCTTATCAATTTTACCACACGCGGAACAGAATAAAAAAAACAAAAAAAACAATTCCTGAATTGTTGGTTTTTGTTTATTCTGCCTCCCAAAAATCGGAATATAAAGCGATCAAAAAATGTCACGTGCCTGAAAATGGCACCAATAACAACGTCAACTCATCCCGCAAAAAACAAGCCATCACATGACTGTCTGCCAAAATCTGGAAAAATTATAGCTCTCAAAATATGGCGATGCAAAAACTAGATTTTACAAAAAATGCGTCTTTTAGTGTGTCAGCTGTCAGTCATAAAAACCCCATATGATTCTGGTATCACTGTAATCGCACCGACCCAAAGAATAAAGTCGTCTAATCACTTATACCGCACGAGGAATGGCGTAAAAAATAAACTCTCGGGTTAGGGTTGGGCTAGGGTTAGGGTTGGGCTGGGGTTAGGGTTAGGGCTAGGGTTAGGGCTGGGTTTGGGGTTAGGGTTGTGATGGGGTTGGGATTTTTTTCAAAAGTAAGAAAAAAAGATGACGATATGGCGACTAGTGTTGAGCGCAAGTGCTCGCTACTTGAGTTTGCATTGGGTGCTCGGGTATGCATTGAGTATCGTGGGTATTTGAGTGACATGCTCGAGTCTCCGCCCCATATGCTTCGCGGCCAAAAAAACTTTGCGGGGATTGCCTGCCATGCACGAGCGATCCCCGCATGTTTTTTTTTGGGTGTCTAATAACCATGAAACATGCGGGGCAGAGACTCGAGCATGTCACTCGAGCACACGCAGTACATGGTGCATACCTGAGTACCCGATGCAAACTCAAGTAGCGAGCACTTGCGCTCAAGACTAATGACAACTTATTCAATATGATGACCTAATGTTATCAAATTCTGTGTCGTACCTTTGGGTTCAAAATGTTCACTATACACCTTAATAAAATCCTTGAGGGGTATAGTTTCCAAAATGGGGTCACTTGTGGGGGGGGGGCTCCACTGTTTAGGCACATCAGGGGCTCTCCAAACGCGACATGGTGTCCGCTAACAAATTGAATGGAAAATCGGCTCAAATTGTTAGCGGACGCCATGTTGCGTTTGGAGAGCCCCTGTGTGCCCAAACATTGGAGCTCCCCCACAAGTGACCCCATTTTGGAAACTAGACCCCCCAAGGCACCTATCTAGATGCATAGTGAGCACTTGGAACCCCCAGGTGCTTCACAAACTGATTCGTAAAAATGAAAAAGTGTTTTTTTTTTCACTTTTTCATTTTTACGAATCAATTTGTGAAGCACCTGGGGGTTTCAAGTGCTCACTATGCTTCTAGATAGGTGCCTTGGGGGGGTCTAGTTTCCAAAATGGGGTCACTTGTGGGGGAGCTCCAATGTTTGGGCACACAGGGGCTCTCCAAACGCAACATGGTGTCCGCTAACAATTTGAGCCGATTTTCCATTCAATTTGTTAGCGGACACCATGTTGCATTTGGAGAGTTCCTGTGTGCCCAAACATTGGAGCTCCCCCACAAGTGACCCCATTTTGGAAACTAGACCCCCCAAGGCACCTATCTAGATGCATAGTGAGCACTTGGAACCCCCAGGTGCTTCACAAATTGATTTGTAAAAATGAAAAAGTGGTTTTTTTTTCACTTTTTCATTTTTACGAATCAATTTGTGAAGCACCTGGGGGTTCCAAGTGCTCTCTATGCATCTAGATAGGTGCCTTGGGGGGTCTAGTTTCCAAAATGGGGTCACTTGTGGGGGAGCTCCAATGTTTAGGCACATCAGGGGCTCCCAAACGCAACATGGCGTCCGCTAATTATTCAAGCAAATTTTACAATCAAAAAGTCAAATGGCGCTCCTTCCCTTCTGAGCCCTGCCGTGCACCCAAACAGTGTTTTTTCCCAACATATGGGGTATCTGCATGCCCAGGGGAAATTGCACAACAAATTTTGGGGACAATTTTTTCTTGTTACCCCTGTGAAAATAAAAAAAATTGGGTCTAAATTAACATTTTTGTGAAAAAAGTTAAATGTTCAGTTTTTTCTTCCACATTCCAAAAATTCCTGTGAAGCACCTGAAGGGTTAATAAAGTTCTTGAATGTGGTTTTGAGCACCTTGAGGGGTGCAGTTTTTAGAATGGTGTCACTTTTGGGAATTTTCTGTCATAAAGACCTCTCAAAGTGACTTCAAATGTGATGTGGTCCCTAAAAAAATGGTTTTGGAAATTTTGTTGGAAAAATGAGAAATCGCTGGTCAACTTTTAACCCTTTTAGCTCCCTAACAAAAAAAAATTTTTGTTCCAAAATTGTGCTGCTGTAAAGTAGACATGTGGGAAATGTTATTTATTAACTATTTTGTGTGACATATCTCTCTGATTTAAGGGCATAAAAATTCAAAGTTTGAAAATTGCAAAATTTTCAAAATTATTGCCAAATTTCCGTTTTTTTTTCACAAATAAACGCAAGTGATATTGAAGAAATTTTACCACAATCATGAAGTACAATATGTCACGAAAAAACAATCTCAGAATCAGGGGGATCCGTTGAAGCGTTCCAGAGTAATTACCTCATAAAATGACAGTGGTCAGAATTGTAAAAATTGGCCTGGTCATTAACGTGCAAACCACACTCGGGGGTTAAGGGGTTAAGACCCACATACATATCCGCTGATATCAGTCTGCTCTGCCGAAAGTCTAATATATATGGGGGGCCAACAGTTGATGTTGGGGACAGATAAGGACCTGTCATGTCTGATTTCGGACAGCCAATCCTTTTGTTCTTGGTGAGTTAAGCCACCACCAAGTAAGTCTGGTTATGGCTCTTAAAGACAATACAGGAATGCTCAACAGAGCGAGCCCTCCTGTGTATGGGAGAGTTGGGCATTCAAGTGAATGGGTTACAGGTTTGCCAGTCATTCAGAAATTCTTGAATAGCCTATAAAAATAAGGCAATTCTTTCCCCATCAATAAGCGGTCCACGAAAAATCAAAAGTCAAAGTTGGCAACCCTGATTGATTGAGCATTTGTGCAGATGTGTTGCCAGACACAGTTGCATGGACCATTGTAGCGTTGGACTAGGTATCACAGGAGCACTAAGCTGTTCTCCGCTTTCAATTTTCATCCTTCTTTTCCAAGAGCTATAACTTTTTAATTTTATGATCGATAGAGTTGTAACGGGTATTTTTTTTTAGTCTTAGTTTTATCATCACTCTGGGGTACATCAGGAAGAGAAAATCCAGGTGACCGTCGCTCCCAAAGAGAAAAAAATGGATTATTCACCAGAATTGATAAAAATGTATTAGAAACACAACACGTTAAGGCTGTACTCTGCTTTCCTCGGGTGTCCAGGAAACAATCAATACAATCAACTTATATGTGTGCACCGACCTCCATAAATGAGTGGACGGAGCTATTAGTACCATAAAATAGATTTGAATATTTTAATATATATAAAAATACGTACTTACAAAAACAATGTTTGCTACAAATACTAATTAAACATGTACAGTACAGACCAAAAGTTTGGACACACCTTCTCATTTAAAATTTTTTCTGTATTTTCATGACTATGAAAATTGTACATTCACACTGAAAGCATCAAAACTATGAATTAACACATGTGAAATTATATACTTAACAAAAAAGTGTGAAACAACTGAAAATGTCTTATATTCTAGGTTCTTCGAAGTAGCCACCTTTAGCTTTGATGACTGCTTTGCACACTCTTGGCATTCTCTTGATGAGCTTCAAAAGGTAGTCACCGGAAATGGTCTTCCAACAATCTTGAAGGAGTTCCCAGAGATGCTTAGCACTTGTTGGTCCTTTTGCCTTCACTCTGCGGTCCAGCTCACCCCAAACCATCTCGATTGGGTTCAGGTCTGGTGACTGTGGAGGTCAGGTCATCTGGTGTAGCACCCCATCTCTCTCCTTCTTGGTCAAATAGCCCTTACACAGCCTGGAGGTGTGTTTGGGGTCATTGTCCTCTTGAAAAATAAATGATGGTCCAACTAAACGCAAACCGGATGGAATAGCATGCCGCTGCAAGATGCTGTGGTAGCCATGCTGGTTCAGTATGCCTTCAATTTTGAATAAATCCCCAACAGTGTCACCAGCAAAGCACCCCCACACCATCACACCTCCTCCTCCATGCTTCATGGTGGGAACCAGGCATGTAGAGTCCATCCGTTCACCTTTTCTGCGTTGCACAAAGACACGGTGGTTGGAACCAAAATCTCAAATTTGGACTCATCAGACCAAAGCACAGATTTCCATTGGTCTAATGTCCATTCCTTGTGTTCTTTAGCCCAAACAAGTCTCTTCTGCTTGTTGCCTGTCCTTAGCAGTGGTTTCCTAGCAGCTATTTTACCATGAAGGCCTGCTGCACGAAGTCTCCTCTTAACAGTTGTTGAAGAGATGTGTCTGCTGCTAGAACTCTGTGTGGCATTGACCTGGTCTCTAATCTGAGCTGCTGTTAACCTGCGATTTCTGAGGCTGGTGACTCGGATAAACTTATCCTCAGAAGCAGAGGTGACTCTTGGTCTTCCTTTCCTGGGGCGGTCCTCATGTAAGCCAGTTTCTTTGTAGCGCTTGATGGTTTTTGCAACTGCACTTGGGGACACTTTCAAAGTTTGCCCAATTTTTCGGACTGACTTACCTTCATTTCTTAAAGTAATGATGGCCACTCGTTTTTCTTTACTTAGCTGCTTTTTTCTTGCCATAATACAAATTCTAACAGTCTATTCAGTAGGACTATCAGCTGTGTATCCACCAGACTTCTGCACAACACAACTGATGGTCCCAACCCCATATATAAGGCAAGAAATCCCACTTATTAAACCTGACAGGGCACACCTGTGAAGTGAAAACCATTTCCGGTGACAACCTCTTGAAGCTCATCAAGAGAATGCCAAGAGTGTGCAAAGCAGTCATCAAAGCAAAAGGTGGCTACTTTGAAGAACCTAGAATATAAGACATATTTTCAGTTGTTTCACACTTTTTTGTTAAGTATATAATTCCACATGTGTTAATTCATAGTTTTGATGCCTTCAGTGTGAATGTACAATTTTCATAGTCATGAAAACACAGAAAAATCTTTAAATGAGAAGATGTGTCCAAACTTTTGGTCCGTACTGTATATGTACATAAAAATATATCCAGATAGACATATAACATTATTCATTTAGCTGTATGACAAAAACTTCCAAAGCCGTTAGAGCTCAACATAGTAAAGAACGTGTTGTCCATTGAAAGATGAAGCAAAACCAGAGTTAATCCTAGGTAGGTACTGCACTCAGACTTAATAAATGACCAGGTGGACAGGAGAAGATGAGCGAACCCAAACTTAAAAGTTCGGTGTTCATACTAGACAGTTAGTGTCCGATGCTAAATGCCGAACACGGACTTCTCCTGGGAGTCCATTGCAATATTTGGAGTTCCGGAGGGAGAGATAGGAGGGATAGAGAGAAAAAAAATTTCAGCTCAAAAGTTCAGGTTCCCATTGTTTTCAATGGTGTTCGTGCTCTGGTTCAAGTTAGGGTACAGTTCTGGTACCTGAACTAAACTTTGAAATAAAGTTCAGGTCGGGCACCAGAACCCGATTTTCCACAGGTGCGCTCATCCCTCGACAAGAGTTAAATCTGTACCACAATATCATTGAGGCCATCCGGATGCAAACTTTGCACGTTATAAATCCAGTATGATTCTTTCATATTTAATATCTTTTGTCTATTATAATTATCATGACTTATTTGTTCTTGAAGAATAACCTTAACCCCATCAAAATTTCTATTATGTTTGATAGTAAGGTGTTGTGAGAGGCTTTGTAGTATAGCAGTGTATGGTAAAAATGCAAAAATATGCAAAAATCCATCTTGCTCAAGACAATGACTGCTAGCTCACTGTGAGGTCAAATTACAGCTGCTTATTAAAGTCTATGAAGAGTAAAAGAGGAGAGAGAAGGAGAGTGAGGGAGATACCAAGAGATGGTGTTGCAGCTTTCTAAAGTGTTTATCACACTTTAGTGCTGAATTCACAGCTACATTGCTCAGTACTACTGTCCTCTAAGCTGCTGATGCTCAAAATGTGATACGTAGAGATAGGATGGTAGGAATTCCTCATGCCTTTGTGCATCATGTATAGAAGATATGATAGCAGCTAGTCTCTACCACTAGCTTAGAGTCAACTGACAGGCATAGAGCATCCAAAGGGGCAAACTGATGAAAAATGCAGGATACAAGTCATATAATGGCCAGAATTATTTCTTTATGTACATACATATGACAGCTTATTCTGAAAAAGTTACCTGAAACAGCAGATAAACTTTAAAAGGAAGACTCTGAAAAAGTGATATTGTGTTATGCCTCTGTCCTTGAAAGGGAACCTGTCATTAGATTAATGCTGCCAGAACTACAGGCAGCATAATAAGAGCCTGGCTGCGCAATTGCAGGCAGGTATGCATTATCCTGAAACGCTGTGGTGTTTCAGAGAAAACATAGGCCCCAATTCATTAAAGATTTTACGCCCAAAAAGTGGCGTAAAAGTTTTGAAAAGTTGCTCAACTTTGGCGCAACTCGGAGTTGCACTAAAATTTGGCAACTTTTGATGTTTTAATTCTAGTTTCTCCCAGCACTGATAAAATGCGTTGAGCTGGAGCTGGACGTGGCTCGGAGCTCGTCTAATTCACGACTAGCTGTGGCTTTCCCTACTCCAGAAAACAAACTCCAGTCCCTAACTGGAGTAAGATTTATGGCGTGGTGAATTGAGTCGCATTCAACTCGTCAAACACATCAGATTCATGCAGAGGTGTGTTTGATTTATTGGAACCATAGTATGAGGAGCCAGCCCACCCCTCTCCAGGAGATACCTGTCAATGAACTAGTACGGGTCAAGGAGAAGCTGGAGAGGGATTGCATTGCACTAGTCAGGTCTCTCACATTAGACCCGAATGGCTTTTCAAACCATGTTTTTTCGGACATGCAGCAATGTTTCAGAGTAAAATACACCTGATTGCAATCGTGCAGCCAGGCTGATTCATACGATCCATGGTTCGAGCAGCATTAATCTAATGACAGGTGTTGAATACGATAACATAGTGCCGTTATTTTCTATTATAATTTAGGACTGAAGAAAGTCAACATGATTTAAAGTGCACCTCCTCATCCAATACAATAGGTCAGCTAACAGATGCTGGATGTCAACCGTCACATTTTCTATCTCGCTGCTTGAAGTGCAGCCTCCAGGCACATTTCACAGACCCTAAAAAAGCACAATTATGGAATATAATGCATACACTTGAGATTTATATCCCATGCAGGATCTGTTGACATCCTTTATAATAATTGTAAAATAAGCCAGAAAATGCTGAATTGGTGAATAATTCTTATATTTTGAGCTAATATTTTTTAGAGGGAAAAAAAATTTGTTTGTTTTTTTAAAATCTGATACAGTGTATGAACTATGGCATCTTATTTCATCATTTTATTGATATATACAGAAAATACTTTGCTATATCTGGGAAAGAATTCAGTAACAAAGTGCCAAAATAATGCAAAGCGGATGGGAAGGGAGCTTTGCTATCTACAGAACTATCCATATGATTAATGTGTTCATAAAGGTAAAAGAAACCTTGTCTATATACAGACATTTTCAATAAAAAGAACAATGAATAGTGGAGTATTCAGAAATGAAAAAATACCAGGAAATTTATTGTACGAGTTTTCCCAGAATTCTAACTTTGCCTTAAATTGGTTATGTCTCATTAGAACGCTTCTGATGAACGATCAGGCATATGAAAATCAGAGAGGGGTCCCCTCTAAAGATTCCCTCCAAGAGACTGCTGCAATGAATGGCTCCAACAAATTGATGGATTGGACTTAAAGTGGTTGTCCAGGTATGCAAAAAAAAGGGCTTAGACTTAAATAAAAATTGTAGAAAATTGGTAAAAAACAAATAAAAATAAATAACAGTACCAACATGTTGTGACACTTACCTGGTTCCCACATCGTAGTCCCCACTGAAAAAAACCCAGAAATGTCTGTTCTGCTATACTGGCTGAGATGGATAAACACTGCAGTCAGTGATTGGCTAAATGGGCATTTTGGGCCATTTCCAGTGTGTTTGAGAGAGGACCAGGAATTACAGACCAGCATGGACCAGGATACATTGCAACAGGAGTTGCTGTGGCCACAGGAAAACCCCTTTAAAGGGAATCTGTCACCAGGATTTGGGTATGTTATCTCAGAGAATCACAACGTAGGAGCAGAAACCCTGATTCCTGGGATGTGTCACTTACTGGGCTGTCTTTTGATGTTTCAATACAATCAGCATTTTATCAGCAGGAGATTAGGACTGCAGGACAACTGCCCTCATGCCTCCTGGTCCAACCACACCCCAACAAGTGATTAGCATTAGATACACAGCTGAACAACTGAGTTCTGCTAGATCTGCAGCAGAGAAAACTGTGATTGTTTCAGAACTGCTGCACCAAGTAAACAAAGTGATACATCGCTGGAATCAGGGTCTCCATCCGTACATTATGCTGTCAGATTATATAGCAAATACCTGCTAACAGATGGAAGAAGAACGAGTAAAGTATAACATTAACATAACTACCACACACATCTTATATGCAGACTGATCTGAAATAAGATGAACACTGAGATTCCAGGTTCTCTATTCCCCAGGTCAGGTAGTCATCATATTTATCTAAATTCTAGGACAAATCCTTCAATATCTAATGCTGTGTCTCTCATTGTTCTACAATTCGAATATGCAATAAAAAACAGCAGTCACGGTGGTATAAAAGCCTCCGTCTGCTGACAGGGAAACAGCAAGGGACTCAGATACCCCATAGCTTTCCTGCTGTATTATTGAAAAGTTCTCACTTGAAAAGGTAACAATTCGGAATAATAGGTACATATTGCTGATAATGCAATCCTATAATATGTAAGTATCGTTCCGCTAAAGGTAAACCTACACTTTATACCCAGTATGACAAATTAGATCCTGATGAAAGTGGCTGCGCTTACACCAAAATGCCAGAAATAAGTGTTGGGAAATGACAGCTTGCACGAAGCATCACTTATTTATGAGAAACTGGTCATTGAAATATTGAAATTTATTCAGATTCAGCAATTTTCTGAAGTCCCTTCTTACAAGTCATCCAGACTAAAAGATAAGAAACGTGGATTTTTTTTCCTCTATTAAAATGTATTTTCACAGTAAGTGCTTACAAAAGATTTGTCAGGGACTAGAGGATTGAACAAATGTTTTACCAATTACTGTCAATTACTATTCCCTTATTGGTTTTAGGAAAGATACTTAAAGCATGAATATAAAATGACTAAGAGAATACATATGCCAAATTTAACTACAAATGCAAATTAAAGTAGTCCTATCTTGAACATTTATGGAATTTCCATAGAACTGGAATTTTTGGAATAGTAAGAGCTGTATATATGTGGTCACCTCTCCATTACAATGGTATCACATGGATCCTGTCGGAGATGGAAATACCCTTCTAACTACTTGACGTAATATACAGTATGTGTCCTTGCCAGAGATCTGTCTCATCCACTTAGGCAGAGCTTACCGAGGCAATTGAAAATCATCTGAAGGTCCATCTGACCTAAACCTATAGTTTTCAAAAAAAGTTAACATTTTTGTACCAAAATAAAAATGGGTAGATTGGGCTTCTGGATAACCTAAAGGGCCAACCTCCAGCTGTAGAAAGTAAATGCATGTCTACTTTTCATCCGCTGCTTTAGGATTGGGTTTATTCTTTGGACCTCAAAAGCCTTGATTTGGTTGAGTCCTATCATTACATGATAACCTGGTGCAGTGGAGGAACCAAGGTTGCAAAGTATCTACATAAACCTCTGATTGCTTTAAAGGGATTGACCAGGATAAGATATTGTTTTCCTTGTCTCGGCAATCCTATCCTGGGCAATCCACTTCAGGATAAGTCATCAATATTACTCCCCCCCCCCCGTCATCTGTTACTAGGTCCGGTATCATGTTTGGAGCTGAAACACCACAGCTATGTACATGAGTAATGGTCATCTTCTGGTCCTCAGCTCTGCTGCCATTCACTACAATGTATAGAGATGTGGTGTTCTGGCTCTCTATACGCTTTACTTTCAGTGGCCACCGGACCTGGTAATATTTGATTGATAGGGATGTCAGATCTTGTGCGTATATGATATTGATGACATCTTTATCCTGGAGAACCCTGTTAATTTTGCACACATCTGAAAAAGAGATGTATACTCCACCAACTACAACCTTCTATGTGTGACATGCAGAAGTAGTGCTGTTGCTTCAAAAGCATCCAGCAACTGTAAGAGTTAACATAGTCACAAGAGACAGGGAGTGTTTAGCAGAGTCCCAGGGGGATTGTTGGAAACTTGTTTATTAGTCTGGCTGGAGCCTAAGAGAAAGGTGGTGTGTGATCTGTATCTCACAGAAGGCAAGGGAACATAATTCAGTTCAGGAGGGAAGCTAAACACAGGTCAGATAGACTCCCTGAGCTAACAGTGCAGAGTATTATCGGGCTGAAAGATACGGACTGGAAGGAAGCCTGTCATAGAGATCATCTCCCTCATCAAACCCTCCCCCTACCCATCTCCATTCAGGATAAAGAATGCTGTGTACTATTGTGTCCTTGTGAAGGAGAAACCTGTGGTTGTGTATGCATAGAAGTGTGCTGCAAGGAGATCTAATTTGTGCTGAATTATGCTACTGAAGAGACTGACATTACTGTGCCAGCTTTAATAGACTGTACTGTGGTGAAGCCTGTTGCTTCAAAAGTTAAATGGTACTGGCCTTACTTGATTAAACTCCACTGTTCAACTGATTATGAAGACTCTTATCAGATGTGTCTGGTCAGCAATTGAATCTATCTTGGGCCTGAGAGAAGCTGCAGCCTATGGTCGCCCTGAGTAACGGTTCCCCAAGGATTCAAAAGAATTCATGAAACCCGTCTCGCCCTATCTGAACCTAGCGGCGTGCGTGTAACATATGTCACCAGGCATCTGCTTTTACTGTATATGTAACAGCACCAAGACAAACCTGAACTCACACTTTGCACTAACGAGGAGCAGTACTCCAAAACACAGTGTCTGCAAACTGAGTTTCTGGTTCTGGCTTATATCCTAAGTCATGTGATTAGGCTTGTTAACGGGTCACTATTGACTTTTAGGATTGCTACTTCCTGTAGGTGGCACTAAAGTTCTGGTCCTCTTCCTCTCTGAAGAGACAATTTGCATATTTCCCAGAGGAGCAATGCGGCTTTAAAAGTCTCCTCATCGTGACATGCTTAACATGTCGCTCTCTGCACGGAGAAATCTTACCTCTTAGATACCGATTTATATGTACACACACACACACACACACACATACATACATATGTAGAGAGAGATCGAGAAAGACAAAAAGAGATACACACGCAAACCCTATATGGACAAAAGTAGTGGCACACATCTCTTATTCATTTAATTCAGGAGTTTCATTCAGTCCCATTATTACCCTTATCAACATTTGTGAAAGATTGGCTCATCCAAAGATCTCTCTGATACCAGTGCAGTCCTGTAATACGAGCCACCGGAGCAGGGCCGGCTCCAGGTTTTTCTGGGATTCGGGCGAAAGAGTCTCAGTGGGCCCCTTTAACACATACCACGATTCATGATGCACAGATACCGCAGAGAAATATAGGTATAGTACAATGCAAAGATTTCACTTCTTACATTAAATGAGTGATATCTATTGTAAATTCCACGATAGCTCAGAAACTGGCAAATCGCTCCACACAGTATACTGGCCCTCATAAAATGCTCCATACAGAATACAGGCCCCCATATAATGCTTCATACGGAATACTGGCCTCCATATAACGCTCCTTACAGAATATTGGCTCCCATAAAACGCTCTGTACAGAATACTGGCCCCCATAAACCGCTCCGTACAGGATACTGGTCCCCTTATAACGCTCCATACATGATACTGGCCCCCGTATAATGCTCCATGCAGGCTGTTCCCCCCACATAATGCCCTATACAGGCTGTTCTCCCCTTATAATGCCCTATGCAGGATGTCATCCCCCATATAATGCCCCATGCAGGATGTCACTCCCCCCCTTATAATGCCCCATGCAGGATGTCACCACCCATATAATGCCCCATGCAGGATGTCACTCCCCCCCATATAATGCCCCATGCAGGATGTCACCTCCCATATAATGCCCCATGTAGAATGTCACTTCTCCACCCCCATATAATACCCTATGCAGGATGTCCCTTTCCCCCCCATATAATGCCCCATGCAGGATGTCCCTTCCCCCCATATAATGCCCAATACAGGATGTCACCTCTCCCCCCATATAATGCCCCATGCAGGATGTCCCTCCACCCCATATAATGCCCCATGCAGGATGTCACCCCTCATATAATGCCCCATGCAGAATGTCACTTCTCCCCCCCATATAATGCCCCATGAAGGGTGTCCCTTCCCCCCATATAATTCCCGATGCAGAATGTCCATTTCCCCCCCATATAATGCCCCATGCAGGATGTCCCTTTCCCCCTCATATAATGCCCCATGCAGGATGTCACTTTCCCCCCATATAGTGCCCCATGCAGGATGTCCCTTTCCCCCCCATATAATGCCCCATGCAGAATGACCCTTTCCCACCATATAATGCCCCATGCAGGATGTCCCTTTCCCCCACCATATAATGCCCCATGCAGGATATCACCCCCCTCTCTTTAAAATGCCCCATGCAGGATGTCACCCCCCCTCTTAATAATGCCCCATGCAGGATGTCACCCCCATCTTTATAATGTCCCATGCAGGATGTCACCCCCCATATAATGCCCCATGCAGGATGTCACCCCCACCCCATATAATGCCCCATGCCTCCATACATTAAAAAAAAAATCAAATACTCACCTCACTCCTCCTCACCTGCTGCCGCTGCTCAGGTCCGGACTCCAGCATTGCCGGCATCTTCCTGCTCTGCGCTGCCTGTGATGGCTCAGGGGAGGGCACGGTGGAAAGACGTCACCGCACCCTCTGACCTGAGACGTCACAGGGAGCGCACAGCAGGAAGACAGCGGATCTGCGGAGGCACGGGGAGTAAGTATCCAGCTGCCGGGGCCCTGAGCAAGCGGGGAAGAAAGGCGGGCGCTGGCACCGCTTTCCTCCACCCATAGCCCGGCGGGGTGCCCAACCGTGAGTGGGCCCCCCGCCTGCTCAGGGCCCCGGCACTTGCCCGGATGCGCCAGTTGCTTACGCCGGCCCTGCACCGGAGTAACAAGTCAGTTCATTACATTTTTGCCTCCTAAATATTCCATCATTAACTGTGAGAGGCATTAGTGAAAAGTGGTAGCAATTAGGGACCATAGTATCTGAGACACGAAGTGAAGACAACGTAAAGTTAAAGAGCGGTTTCACCTAGTTCTTAAGGGCATTAGTCACCAAAGCTCTGCTGACTCCATAACCGCACAATCCAAACCTCCTCTGGCATTAACATTAGCATAAGATCTGTGCCTTAAGAGCTTCTTCTTATGGGTTCCCATAGTTAATCAGCTGTATGCAAGCCTTATATCAATAAGCTGAGTGCCAAGCTTCAGAGGAAGTGGTATAAATCAGCCGCCACTGGACCCTGGAACAGTGGAAATTTGTTCTGTGGAGTGACGGATCACACTTCTCTATCTGTCGTCTAATAGTCAAGTCTGGTTTCATAAATGTGACCTGCCTGACTGCATTGAGGCCAGCTGTAAAGTTTGGTGGAGGAGGATAATGCAATGGGGTTGTTTTTCAGGCCTAGGCCTAAGAGCTTTAGCTCCAGTGAAGGAAAATCTTAATGCTTCAGCATATAAGACATTTAGAACAATTGTAGCTTCCATCTTTCTAGGAACAGTTTGGCGAAGGCCCTTTTATGTTCTCCATGGCTGTGCCCAGTTCATAAAGCAAGGTCCATAAAGACATGGTTGGGGGAGTTTAGTGTGGAAGAACATGACTGGCGAAACAGAGCCTTGACTTAATCCCCATGAAACATCATTGGGATCAACAAGAACGAACATAGTAAGCCCGGCCTTCTCATCCAAAAATCATTGTCTCACCTCACAAATGCTCTTCTGGATGAATGGGCAAAAATTCCCATAGACCCCTCCAAAATCTTGTAGAAAAGCTTCTCAGAAGAGTGAATAACTATGGATTTAGTATGGGAGGTCATAACAGCTCCTGTAGGTGTAATGTGGAGTGGGCACAATACCACACATGACGTCAGGGTAAGGGTTGGTCACAGCTTTATTTTTTATATATTATTTTATTACTTTGGTATTGGGCATATTATGTTTTTTTAAAGTGTAATCTGACTAAAATGTTGACAAGAATCTGTTTATCATATATAAAACTTTAAGAAAGTCTGAGGAATTGAGGTGAAAAATCTGTGCACGTAGCACAGTCTGTGGGAGGTAGACAGGATCCGTGTGGACAGTTTTATGGTAGCTTTATACATCCTTGTAGATTTTTGTTCACATCAATGGTTGCAGTATCACATCCAAGCAGGGTTCTACATATGAATAAAATAGACTTGATTTTCCTTCTGAGCGCCAACTGTGCTGTATGGAGACCTTAACTGCACTAACACATTTTATCAATCATATCCTCTTGATATCAAGCTGTCAGTGTGGTCTGATTTATGGGTCATACAGTTGTCAGACCACTCCCAGGAGAATGGGATGCAAGACCTTGAAAAATAAATAAAATAAAAGTCAAGATACTGGAGCAAAGTTAGGAAAGTTAGAAAAGAAACTCCAGTAGAAATGAACTTGTAAAGTCGTGATGATCGGTTGTAAATATGAACATAAAAATCCAATGTTCTTCTATTAATGCACAATTGCTAGTAATACCTTTTAAAGTCCTTTCATACTTCTTTGAAATTGCCAGCTAGTTCTGAAATATGTTGTCTAATTTGTGAAATCCAGGTTGTGTGTAGTTCTGCATATTAATCATGTTTCCTTGTTGTTTACACTCTTGATTGCAAGCGGAGTTAAGAAATAATACTAATTAGCAAAATTAAAAGGAACACTTGATTATTGGCTAGATGTACTTTTGACAAGACGTTCATTAAATAATTTTTTCACTGCTGTAGCTACACACAGGCTTTGGCAATTATATTTTATTAAAATAAGCCCTGTGTGTACTTACATTTTATGGTATACAGTCATGGCCAAAAGTGTTGGCACCCTTGAAGTTGTTCCATAAAATGAAGTATTTCTCCCAGAATATTATTCCAATTACACATGTTTTGTCATACACAAGTTTATTTCCTTTGTGCATATTGGAACAACAAAAAAAAACAGCGAATAAAAGGCAAATTGGACATAATTTCACACAAAATCCCAAACATGGGCTGGTCAAAATTGTTGGCACCCTCAACTTAATATTTGGTTGCACGCACACCCTTCGGAATAAGTAACTGCAATCAAATCACCTCCTATAAACCATCAACAAGCTTCTTAGACTTCTCAACGGGAATTTTGGACCACTCTTCTTTTGCAAACTGCTCCAGGTCTCTCATATATGAAGGGCGCCTTCTCCCAACAGCAATTTTAAGATTTCTCCACAGGTGTTCAATGGGATTTAGATCCAGAATCATTACTGGTCACTTCAGGACTCTCCAGCACTTTGTTTCCACCCATTTCTGGGTGCCTCTTTGAGCACTGCTTGGAGTCATTATCCTTCTGGAAGAACCATGATGTAAGGCACAAAGTCAGCTTTCTGACACTTGGCAATACATTGCGACCCAAAATCCTTTGGCAATCTTCAGATTTGATGATTGTAAACAGTAGAATGATGTGCTTTACCAAAAAGCTCTATCTTAGATTCAAGATCCACAAGACGCTATCTCAATAGGATTTTGGCTTACTCACATACATTTTGGCAGTCTAGCTTTTTTATGTCTGTTTCAGCAGTGGGGTCCTCCTGGGTCTCCTGCCATAGCATTTAATTTCATTCAAATGTCGATGGATAGTTCGCGCTGACATGGATGCATCCTGAGCCTCCAGGACAGCTTGAATTTCTTTGGAACTTGATTGGAGCTGCTTATCCACAATCCGGACTATCTATAGTGGCATGGGTTGTAAACTTCTAGATTATGTTGCGCACTGTGGACAAAGGAACCTCAAGATCTCTGGAGATGGACTTGTAACCTTGAGATTGTTGATATTTTTCAAAAATTTTGGTTCTCAAGTCTTCAGACAGTTCTCTTCTTCTCTTTCTGTTCTCTATGCTTAGTGTGGCACATACTGACACACAATGCAAAGATTCAGTCAACTTCTCCTTTTATCTGGTTTCAGGTGTGATTTTCATATTGCCCAGACCTGTTACTTGCTACAGGTGAGTTTGAATGAGCGTCATATGCTTGAAACAAAGTTGTTTATCCACAATTTTGGAAAGGTGCCAACAATTTTCCTCTACCCATTCTTGAGGTTTTGTGTGAAATTAGTCCAAATTTCCTTTTTTTTTTCTATCTTGTTCCAATATACACAAATGAAATAAACATGTGTATAGCAAAACATGTAAAATTGCAATATTTTTCTGGGAGAAATACTTCATTTTCTGGAACAATTTTTGGTCATGTCTGTATATGTAATAGGGTTGAAACAGAGTCCACCACCCTCTTATAAAAATTAAGGACTTCTGCACCGCAAACCCCTTGTCAAGTTTGAGAGTTTCAAGAACACATATATCATTATATTGCTTGCTGCCTATGTGAGTTAATGCTAATCCTTTTGCGATGAAGATACTGTACCAGGTTTCTTTATTATTATGTTAATGCTGCCAAAGTGAAATATGGTGCTCAATAGATAACTATAAAATAGATGAAGAACCACATGTGAGTTTAGAGAGGTTTAGGGCTGAGGTGCGGCTCATTAGGAGGGAGGGTTGTGGTGTGTCCTCAGAGTTAAAAGCACTTGGTTCTTAGTGACACAATAGGGTCAGAGCAGGATAGGCTCAGTGTCATGGAGATATTAAGAAAGTATTAACAATTTCTCCCAAAGTCCTCATCCCCCCCCCTATAGTAATTTTCAAAGGACCAAGAGCTAACACTTGGACCGTTTGCTCCTATGCAAATTGACACACACAGCAGTAGTGACTTGTAAACAAATGCCAGCCAAGAGGCGCAACAACCCAATTAATAATGTGAGTGTATTTTCCCCTGGCAGAGGCAGGGGATAATTAGACACAGGCTTGCAATAAATGTACACGTAGCTGAGGAAGTTCTATTCCCAGGACGTCAAAGGGAATCTAACCGAATTCTCCAGACTTTTGGGCACCTACACGAAATATTGAATATTGCAGGTTTCATAATTCTGCTAATAATGGGACCTATATTGTTAGTGACAGGGTCAGCTAGGGAACAATATGGATATTTTCCCGTCGCTGTAAGCGCTTCCGGGGATCTGTACCGCAAAAGTGCCATAATAACGAATTGCAGCTATGCCATGTGTGGTCTCTAGAGAAAGGTAAAATCATAACAGAAAATATGACATCGCTTGCAAGCTTCTGCGTTCAACCAGTGATAAGTTATCACAAAAAACAGATATCTTAATAAAATATGAAGGCTGGAGACCAGCCCACGTGATGTCAGCACAGGGTGTGTGTGGGCAGGTCTCCCCTTAGGCATAAAAGAATCCACGGAGGATGGATCAGTACTCACGTCAGAAGTTACATATTTTGTGTAGCACGGGTCACGTTCGCAGAGTGCTTCCCTCCACCTATACTGAGTCGTCCCTGTGAACTGTATAGAGTAAGTTTCTTCTTTAATCCTGTTTATTTTGTGTAACTGTATATTCTGTATTGTATTGTCCCCTTTGTAAAATCTTTGTATATTTTTCATAACACTGCCTCCATTTTGGATTAAATATAAAATGTAATAGTCGTGTTTGTTTTGCTCTGTAATCGTTCCCTCTCCCGAAGCCATATACGCTACCAGAACGCAGGCGTCTGGCCAGGCCTGTATTAGATTTCAAACTCGGCCAGTCGTTGCAACGAATAATAATAACTGGGCTATTGTGAAGCTAGCAGTAACCGTATGGGGCATATATACATATTCCATGATTGGAATCCGGAGGTGTGATGCCATACGCTTTCTGCTCGCTTTCCGATAACTCCGTAGTAAGTAGTCGGGTTCGTGTGCTCGCAAATGCCTGACGAAATCCGGATAGAGTGACGGCAACAGTGAGATATTGTGTGGTCTCCCCGGTGTCGCCCCTGTCGCTGTGAAACCCTGACACTCAGTATTAAAATGCATGCCTGTGCCCCTGGTAGAGTGACAGCGTGCATAAAAACATCATGTTTCCCACCAATAAAGGTCAGATAAATGTAAACAGACAACCTGGCTAAAGGGATAAGAACTGTGCAGCTCAGCAGAAATGCTAGGGCTAGGTGTGAGTAGCACTCAGTATAGCACTGCTTTAGGGTTATAGTAAAAGCCACAGAGTTTAGCTTGTCCAAGGCGAGGCCTATAAGTTTCCTTACACTGGCATGTTAAGCATGTCACTCTCCACAAGGAGAGATGTTGCCACTTAGAACCCAGTCAAAGGTTTCTCATGCAACCAAATTAGATCTCTTGCTTTGCACTGATGAGGGGCAAATAGAGATTCCAGTTTGGTTTTTATCTCATGTCATGTGGCAAGGCTCATTAAAGGGTCAATATTGAGTTTTAGGATTGCTACTTCCAATAGATGGCACTAGAGTTCAAGTCCTCTTTCTTTCTGAAGGCGCAATTTACACATTTATTTATAGGCATACTCAATCCTACTAGATGTAGCCAGATCAGAAAAAGTAGTAAGGCACATAGGAGGCATCATTTCACACTGCCTCCAGGAGCATGACAATGAGTTAATTGGCTAAAACTCCTAGCACAGTACCCAGATGTCAAGGAAATAGAGAATAACTGAGATGAGATGTATGGACTATGCACTGAACATGTGCTGGACACAAATTATGTAGAATATTTAACTGAAATGCAAGTGTTTTTTAGCTAAAAAGCAATTTTCCACTAAGGTTTAATGAAGTATTTTGGACCATTTGGCTTGTACAACCTTTTTATATCACTGTATATAGTATTCTTCAGAACGAGTTAACAATAAAATCCATCTATATCTTCCAAGCTGTTTTTATTAGACTTTTCAACTTTGATTTGGCAATGAATCAGCTTAGAAAATGTTTCAAATGATTGGCAGACAAACTCACTCTCGGATCTATTAACTCTTTCTGCAGTCTAATATGTACAATAATAAGTTCAATAGCCTAAAATATTTCAAGGGAATTTGTCACCAGGTTTTTGCCACCTAACCTGAGAGCAGCATAATATAGAGACAGAGACCCCAATTCCCAATTTCAGTGATGTGTCACTTACTGGGCTACTTAGTTTCGATTTAATAAAATCACTGTTTTATTGTTTTATCAGCAGTAGATTATCACTAGTAAACCTGCTGCCAGGTAGTCCTCTATATTCATGAGGTCTGTATAACCCCTCCCCATCACTGAATGTCAGGTTTTTGGGTGTACGCTGTGCATAGGCAGAATGCTTTCTGTGCACACTGTATAGGCAGAAAGCTGCCAATCTGTGGTGTGGGCAGGGTTAAACATAGCTCAGCACTCAGAAAAAAATAGATCTGCAGCAGAAAAAAACAGTGATTTTATCAAAATGACAGCAAGTAGCGCAGTAAGTGACACATCGCTGGAATCAGGGTCTCAGCTTGTACATCATGCTGCTCTCAGGTGGGGTAGAAAAAATTTAGTTACAAATTCCCTTTTAATGAAATCCTACTGTAAAAATGATTTTTATCTGACAGTATAGTAGGTAAAAAAATTGCCAAAAGGTGTTCAAATCCTTTAAAAAAGAACTTCACACAAGGCTAACAACAACCTACCACTATAATCCTTGCACGAATTAGTGCAAAATGTCCTATGTGAATAGCACATGTCACTGTATGGCTCCAGACCTAGATTTTATTCTAAGCAGACCTTCAGATAATAAAGGACTAGTTCTCATTTTCTGGGACTTGGCAGTGCCACCATTGGAGTATCTGACGATGAGAGAGTTTTCCTTGGCCATAGCAGTCTGTACAATAGGTCGTAACTCGCTATGCATTTACAGCTTTAAGAATAAACCCCACAAGATACATTTTCCATATATTTCACAGGCCACCTCCTCTCACCTTTGTATACTTGAATTTTATCACATAATATTGTTTCCAGCTAGTAAAATTGTAGCTGGATACGTTCTATATACATTATTTATATTTGCAAACAAGAGAATTACTTTGTAGGTTTTATTTGCTTGGGGGGAAAAAAAATAGCAATTTATTCACTATTTAATTTTTCAACGCAGCGAAGCATTGTTGGAAATGTGTTTTTACTAGGAAATATGCCTCGCTAATCACATTAATGCAAGCATAAATTATTTTAAGACCATAAACTTCATTAGGAAGAGGATGAAGATCTCATTTACATGCGGTTCTGAGTGCACGCAGCGCTGTATTTATGGGTTATTATAATGGTCTGTATGGCAGAGATTTAAAAAGGTGATAATCACAGAGAGAGGTGCGGGTGACAGGGGCATAAACTATGGAATGAAGCACATGCCGTTTATGGAGCATTCTCGCTCTCTATACCAATTTGATTTTTCTTTCCCATGGTTGGGTGAACAATGCGTTGTTTAAGCACAGATACATCACGTAAAAGCAGGAATTCTATCAAAAGAGACAATCCTTTTTAGAATGTGTCGCCCTAGGATGATCAGCTCATTGTCCTCGCTCACAGTCCCAGCATATGTGACTTTGCAGGAGGGAATTGCAGCCAACCAAGTATTTCAAGCCACTGCAGGGACAATGTGGTACTAAATAGTGGTTATTCAGATGAATGGTAATTTCTATTATACAAGCACTGCTCGAGTCCACCAGAAAAGTACTCTCTTGTGCAGAATGGCTCTCTATCTTGGCATCCGAAAGGGTCCCAAGATTGACCGCTCTGTGATGTCTATATGTTCTGGTGAGGCATATGGGCAGGGTTGGTCTTTAAGGGGTTTAATAATTTCAAGACCCCATATATAATATACTTGCCTTGTAAGGTCTTCACATCCTGTTCCATCCAGATGTGTCCGGATCTCAGAATTCCAAGCGGCGGAAGTGATGGGTGTCTCAATATGGAAACCGCTGGTGGTACCAGCCTCTTGCGCGGTACCACCAGCGGAACACCGTCGCAAACAGGCCGCCGACGGGATCAGCTGAATGATTCACTGACCCCCGCCATCTTTGTACAGGAGGAGCGCATGAGCAGTTTTAATGTGACCGCCGCTTTCTACCTGCACAAAGATGGTGGTGGTCTGATTTACTGCACGGGGAGACAGCTCAAACGAGAGAAAACATGAGGGAAGAAGACAGCACAGGGGTGGAGAGAGAGACAGAGCAGACAAGGGGGAGAGCACATGGGGTACACAGGTCAAAGAAGAGATCACATGAGAGGAGAAGACAGCACAGGAAGGAGAGAGACAGCAGACAAGGGAGATAGCACATGGGGTACACAGGTCAAAAAGATCACATGAGAGGAGAAGACAGCAGATGGGGGAGAGAGAAAGCACACAGGGGGGAGAGAGACAGAGCACAGAGGGGAGACAGCTCAAACGGGACAGCACATGAGGGGAGAACACAGCACAGGAAGGAGAAAGACAGCAGACAAGGGGGATAGCACATGGGGTAGACAGGTCAAAGAAGAGAGCACAGACGGGAGAAGTCAGCACATGGGGGAAAGAGAGAGAAGATAGGTGGGTGAGCACATGGGGGGACGAGATTCTCAACGCTGCAAAGCCTGACCCCATCGTGACATTACCGCCCTCCCGATGCGATAGCATCGGGCCTCCATCTAGTATGATAATAAGTGTATACTCACCTCCAACAGTAGCGCTGTTCTAGCAAGGTCAGCGTCGCAGTTCTCAGAAAATGATGAGTTGTGTCATGTGCTGCCTATAGCCTACAAGTGGGCGCACTTTTCTGAAGCTCAACAATTTTCCAAAAAAGAAAAAAATAGTACACCTGAAGTATTAATTAAAGTACAAAATATATGGAGAGTGAGGCATCATATCCAGTAAAATTAACCATTTATCAACCCACATGCTGTTTCAGCACCAATGAGCTTTTCTTAAGCATTAAAGAGGTTGTCCACTACATTCACATTGATGACCTATCCTTAGTATAGGGCATTAATGTCCGATCGGCTGGGGTCCGACATCCGGTACCCCTACCGATCAAATGTTATACGTGACGGATGAGGCGGCCGCCGGCCTGCAGTACTCACTCGTGGAGCTGGCCGTCAACTTGTAGTGGCCGGAGCTTGCTACTACACATCCACCTCTTATTATTTGAATAGGAGGCAGATGTGCAGTACCCCGCGGTGGCCACTACAAGTAGATGGACGCCTCCTCCGTCGCGAATAACAGCTGACCAACTGGGGTGCTGGGTCTTTACAGTAATATTGGAGTTCACGTGTTCATAAATTGCAGCGTGCTGCATTCTGTATGTATAGTATATTCTCAACAATATTCATGGCGGATGACTGCTCTGATGGCACTGTGGCGCCCTGCTGTGCATTGGTGCCACAGATCCTAGAGGGGTGCATGGACGGATTCCTGCACAAGAGGCCCTCGTAGCATACACACACCTCCACCTTCCACCTCAGACCACCAGAGGGAGCCCGGATAGGGATATAAATAGGGAAGGTGGAGCTAGGCAGTTCGGTTCCTGCAGTAGATGAGCCTGAGAGAGGTCAGCCTGCAGTGGAGCTCAGTCTAGAGAGAGTTCAGACTTATAGAGCTCAGTCAGTGAGCCTAAGGCGTGCCGATGCCATAAGAGCGGTGAAGAGTAGCGAGGCCTACTGCCAGTGTGAAGCCTAGTGAGGGCCCCGAGCATGGCCGAAGGCAAGTGGAGTAAGCGAGCTACTTAGGGGGCAGAGGAGCTTAGCCAGCTCACCCCAAGACCATATACCGGACACCGGGTCCGCGTCTGCAAGGATCTCTAGGACCAGCAGAAACAACCGGAACCCCTGGCGAACTACATGTCCCAGGAACACCAAAAGCTGACTGATATACCAGGGTCAGGAGTCACTGAGGCCAAAGAGACCAGGGAGTGTGATCTCCAACAGAAGGCCCTACCACCAGGTCAGCCGGTGCAAGACAGATACCAAGTTAGGCCTAGCTCAAGGCAGGTCACAAACTTATCAGGAAAAGGCAAGAAATGGTCTTCCAACAATCTTGAAGGAGTTCCCAGAGATGCTTAGCACTTGTTGGCCCTTTTGCCTTCACTCTGCAGTCCAGCTCACCCCAAAGCATCTCGATTGGGTTCAGGTCTGGTGACTGTGGAGGCCAGGTCATCTGGCGTAGCGCCCCATCACTCTCCTTCTTGGTCAAATAGCCCTTACACAGCCTGGAGGTGTGTTTGGGGTCATTGTCCTGTTGAAAATAAATGATGGTCCAACTAAATGCAAACCGGATGGAATAGCATGCCGCTGCAAGATGTTGTGGTGGCCATGCTGGTTCAGTATGCCTTCAATTTTGAATAAATCCCCAACAGTGTCACCAGCAAACCACCACCACACCATCACACCTCCTCCTCCATGCTTCACGGTGGGAACCAGGCATGTAGAGTCCATCCGTTCACCTTTTCTACGTCGCACAAAGACACGGTGGTTGGAACCAAAGATCTCAAATTTGGAATCATCACACCAAAGTACAGATTTCCACTGGTCTAATGTCCATTCCTTGTGTTCTTTAGCCCAAACAAGTCTCTTCTGCTTGTTGCCTGTCCTTAGCAGTGGTTTCCTAGCAGCTATTTTACCATGAAGGCCTGCTGCACAAAGTCTCCTCTTAACAGTTGTTGAAGAGATGTGTCTGCTGCTAGAACTCTGTGTGACATTGACCTGTTCTCTAATCTGAGCTGCTGTTAACCTGCGATTTCTGAGGCTGGTGACTCGGATAAACTTATCCTCAGAAGCAGAGGCGACTCTTGGTCTTCCTTTCCTAGGGCGGTCCTCATGTCAGCCAGTTTCTTTGTAGCGCTTGATGGTTTTTGCAACTGCACTAGGGGACACATTCAAAGTCTGTTCAATTTTTCGGACTGACTAACCTTCATTTCTTAAAGTAATGATGGCCACTCGTTTTTCTTTACTTAGCTGCTTTTTTCTTGCCATAATACAAATTCTAACAGTCTATTCAGTAGGACTATCAGCTGTGTATCCACCTGACTTCTGCACAACACAACTGATGGTCCCAACCCCATTTTTAAGGCAAGAAATCCCACTTATTAAACCTGACAGGGCACACCTGTAAAGTGAAAACCATTTCCGGTGACTACCTCTTGAAGCTCATCAAGAGAATGCCAAGAGTATGCAAAGCAGTCATCAAAGCAAAAGGTGGCTACTTTGATGAACCTAGAATATAAGACCTATTTTCAGTTGTTTCACACTTTTTTGTTAAGTATATAATTCCACATGTGTTAATTCATAGTTTTGATGCCTTCAGTGTGAATGTACAATTTTCAGTCATGAAAATACAGAAAAATCTTTAAATGAGAAGGTGTGTCCAAACTTTTGGTCTGTACTGTATATGCATACACATGCGCATACACACAGGTGCATCTCACAAAATTAGAATATCAACAAAAAGTTAATTTATTTCAGTTCTTCAATACAAAAAGTGAAACTCATATACAGTTAATGTTTTATAAAAATTGGTGTTTTTGCAACACCTATTTCAGTTTGATATATGTAATAATTGTTGGACACAGTAATGTTTCTGCCTTGAAATGAGGTTTATTGTACTAACAGAAAATGTGCAATCTGCATTCAAACAAAATTTGACAGGTGCATAAGTATGGGCACCTCACGAGAAAAGTGACATTAATATTTAGTAGATCCTCCTTTTGCAAAAATAACAGCCTCTAGTCGCTTCCTGTAGCTTTCAATGATTTCCTGGATCTTGCATGAAGGTATTTTTGACCATTCCTCTTTACAAAACAATTCCAGTTCAGTTAAGTTTGATGGTCGCCGAGCATGGACAGCCCTCTTCAAATGATCCCACAGATGTTCAATGATATTCAGGTCTGGGGACTGGGATGGCCATTCCAGAACATTGTAATTGTTCCTCTGCATGAATGCCTGAGTAGATTTGGAGCGGTGTTTTGGATCATTGTCTTGCTGAAAGATCCATCCCCTGCATAACTTCAACTTTGTCACTGATTCTTGAACATTATCGTCAAGAATCTGCTGATACTGAGTGGAATCCATGCGTCCCTCAACTTTAACAAGATTCCCGGTGCCGGCATTGGCCACACAGCCCCAAAGCATGATGGAACCTCCACCAAATTTTACTGTGGGTAGCAAGTGTTTTTCTTGGAATGCTGTGTTTTTTTGCCGCCATGCATAACGCCTTTTTGTATGACCAAACAACTCAATCTTGGTTTCATCAGTCCACAGGACCTTCTTCCAAAAAGAAATTGGCTTCTCCAAATGTGCTTTTGCATACCTCAGCCGACTCTGTTTGTGGCGTGCTTGCAGAAACGGCTTCTTTCGCATCACTCTCCCATACAGCTTCTCCTTGTGCAAAGTGCGTTGTATAGTTGACCGATGCACAGTGACACCATCTGCAGCAAGTTGATGCTGCAGCTCTCTGGAGGTGGTCTGAGGATTGTCCTTGACTGATCTCACCATTCTTCTTCTCTGCCTTTCTGATGTTTTTCTTGGCCTGCCACTTCTGGCCTTAACAAGAACTGTCCCTGTGTACTTCCATTTCCTTACTATGTTCCTCACAGTGGAAACTGACAGGTTAAATCTCTGAGACAGCTTTTTGTTTCCTTCCCCTGAACAACTATGTTGAATAATCTTTGTTTTCAGATCATTTGACAGTTGTTTTGAGGAGCCCATGATGCCACTCTTCAGAGGAGATTTAAACAGGAGAACAACTTGCAAGTGACCACTTTAAGTAGCTTTTCTCATGATTGCATACACCTGGCTATGAAGTTCAAAGCTCAATGAGGTTACAGAACCAAAAAAAGTGCTTTAGTAAGTCAGTAAAAAGTAGGTAGGAGTATTTAAAACAAGAAAATGATAAGGGTGCCCATACTTATGCACCTGTCAAATTTTGTTTGAATGCAGATTGCACATTTTCTGTTAGTACAATAAACCTCATTTCAAGGCAGAAACATTACTGTGTCCAACAATTATTACATATATCAAACTGAAATAGCTGTTGCAAAAACACCAATTTTTATAAAACATTAAGCTTAAGATTAATAGGGGTGCCCAAACTTTTTCATATAACTGTATTATAGAGTCATTACAAACAGAGTGATCTATTTCATGTGTTTATTTCTGTTATTGTTGATGATTATGGCTTCCAGCCAATGAAAAGACAAAAGTCATTATCTCAGTAATTTAAAATAATTTACAAAAAACACCAGAAAAGGCTTCCTAAGTGTTTAAAAAAGGTCCCTTAGTCTATTTCAGTAGGCCCCACAAACATGGGGAAGACTGGTGACTTGACAGATGTCCAAAAGGCAGTCATTGACACACTCCACAAGGTACCAGAGTTCCAATTTTCATTTGGAAATCAAGGTCTCAGAGTCTGGAGGAAGAGTGAAGAGTGTGTAGTTTCCACAATCAGTGATGGTTTGGGGAGCTGTGTCATCTGCTGGTGTAGATCCACTGTGTTTTATCAAGACCAAAGTCAGCGCAGCCGTCTACCAGGAAATTTTAGAGCACTTCATGCTTCCCTCTGTCGACAAGCTTTTTGGAGATGGAAATTTCATTCTCCAGCAGGACTTGGCACCTGTTCACACTGCCAAAAGTACCAATCACTGTGCTTGATTGGCCAGGAAACTCGCTTGACCTTAACCCCATAGAGAATCTATGAGGTATTGTCAAGAGGAAGATGAGAGACACCAGACCCAACAATGTAGACAAGCTGAAGGCTGCTATCAAAGCAACCTGGGCTTCCATAACACCTCAGTGGTGCCACAGGCTGATCGCCTCCATGCCACACCTCTTTGATGCAGTAATTGATGCAAAAGGAGCCCCGACCAAGTATTAAGTGCTTTACTGAACATTAGTGATGAGCGAGCTGCTCGCTACTGTTCTGTGCTCGCCCGAGAATCTCACTGCTAGAGATGCTCGGCGATCTGTGAGTATTTCCGGGGTTGCTCGGCGGATGCTCGGGTCCCCTCCCTGCATGTTTGGCGCTCTTTACAGAGCCAATGAACATTCAGGGATAGCCTGCCACTCACTGTAATGCCGCAGCCATGTTGGTTGTGGCATTACAGTGATTGGCTGGCCACACAGCGTCATCAGGTCTATATCAGACCTGGCGCCACCTTGCTCGTCAAGTCTACTCGGGAATCAGACAGTGTAGGGAGAGGTGCTACTGAGCTAGGGAGAGATTTGCTTGTTTCTTAGTTAGTGTAGGTAATACCACCATATATTATTCACATATCCATCTCAACTAACAGTCCTTCTGAGAACTAATCCAGCTGCATAGAAATCAGTTCTAGGCACGCAGGCAGTGTATGTGGCAGACTGCAGTGCATATAGCAAGAGGGTCTATTCCAGTTTTGTCTGCTGCTGGTGCTTTTACAGATATTTCTAGCAATAACCCCTGGTATCAGGGACCAGGAATAATTTTGGATCTTAATCCTGATTATTTGCTTTAAAAGTAATCCAGAGAACACTGTTTTTCTGCTACATTTGCTTGTTAGCACTGCAGAATACAGCGCTAAAAATTACATATAAGTGCGCAGAAAATTCTGCCATTTCCGGCCTCCACTGAAATTTTGTTGTGTGTTAGTGAAGTTGTTGACATGAGGTCACTGTTAAAAATAGTTACCTACAGGCCAGCTATTTAAAACTGGTTTGTCTGTCACATGGATCACATATAAGTGCGCTGAAAATTCTGCCATTTCTGGCCTCCACTGAAATTTAGTGAAGGTGTACCAAACTATATTACAGACATATCCATCTCAACAAACAGTCCTTCTGAGGACTAATCCATCTGCAGAGATATCAGGCAGGGTATATAGCAGACTGCAGTGCATATAGCACAAGAGGCTCCATTCCAGTTTTGTCTGCTGCTGTTAGATATTTCTAGAAATAGGCCCAGGTCTCAGGGGCCAGGAATAATTTTTTTTGAATCTTAATCCTCATTATTTGCTTAAAAAGCAATGCAGAGAACACCGTTGTTCTGCGCTATTTGCTTGTTGGCACTGCAGAATACAGCCAGGTTCTTTCCATATTGCAGCGCTAAAAATCAAGCAATTTAAAACTGTGGTTTGTCTGTCACACGGATCACATATAAGTGCTCTGAAAATTCTGCCATTTCTGGCCTCCACTGAAATTTTGTTGCAGTGTGTCAGTGAAGTTATTGACATGAGGTCACTGGTAAAAATAGTTACCTACACGTATCACATATCACTGCGGTTCAAATCCAGCCATTTGTAGTGAAAGTGGAAAATATTGTCCTCCATTTAAAATGGGCAAGACACGTGGCAAGGGATGGTGAAGTGGACGTGATGGTGCATGCAGAGGACGAGGCAGAGGCCATGGGCAAGCTGAAATTGTGCCACAACAAACACCCACATCTTCTCACTCGACCTTCCTGTCCCAATTAATAGGGGACCGCAGAACACCACTATTGAATACAAAGCAGTGTGAAAAGGTTATTGGTTGGATAGCAGATAATGCTTCCAGTCACTTAGCCACCACCTTGTCTTCCCCACGGTCAAGTCTCAGTAGCCGTGAGTCTGAACTGCATATTCCTCACCCTGATCCTCCTTCCTCCCACCAGGCTAAGTGCCCGGAGACAACTGATCCCACACTTGGACACTCCGAAGAGCTGTTCACTTTTCCATTTATAGGTTTGAGTCTCTCGCCCGGTCCACTTGAAGCGGGACAAGAGGAGATCGCATGTAGCAATGCCCAAATATTTGAGCAGCCACGGTCACACGAAGGCTACGGTGGAAAACTGTCACAAGAGGTGGACGATGATGAGACACAATTGCCAGAAAATCAGGAGGAGGACCAGGGTGCTGAAGTGGAAGACAAAGTGGTGGATGATATAGTAACTGACCCAACCTGGCAGGGGGACTTACAGAGCAAGTACAGCAGCACACAGGGGGAGGAAGACGTAGCACCACGACAGGCAGGAAGAAGCAGTGTGGAGGCCACAGACAGAAGACAGCCAACCGCTCTCCGTAACATCAACATGACGGAAGTTGCCAGTACAACTGTTAGGTCTTCCCGAGTCTGGTTGTTTTTTAAAGACTCTGCCAATAACCCCAAAAAGGCCATTCGCACCACCTGCCAGGCAAGCATCAGCAGGGGTAACAAAACTAACAGCCTGACCACCACCAGCATGATCAGGCACATGGCAGCAAAGCATCCGACTAAGTGGGCCAAACCCCAGGGTCCAGGAACAGTGTCTACAGGTGGCACCACTGTTTCTTCCGCTGTTGTGCGTGCAAGACAATCCTCTATCCATGGCGCATGTGAAGATGCCTCCTGCCCAGCACCTGTCATTGCACACTCTCAAGTAGCACCATCAGCAAGCATGTCCACGCCCTTGTCCCAGCACAGTGTTTAGTTGTCCCTACCCCAGTCCTTGGAACGCAAGCGCAAATACACAGCCAATGCCCCACAGGCCACACTACTACATTCACACATTTCGCGACTGCTTGCACTTGAAATGTTGCATTTTAGGCTCTTGGAGATGGAAGCTTTCCGCAACCTGTTAGCGACAGCTGTCCCTCGATACTCGGTCCCCAGCCGCCAATATTTCTCCCGGTATGCCGTCCCCACATTACACGAGCACGTTACTGGGAAAGTCCACCTAACCACGGACACGTGGACATGTGCTTGTGGGTAGGGACGGTACATCTCGCTGATGGCACACTGGGTTAACATAGTGGAAGCCGGGACCCAGTTGGACCTTGGGACGGAACACGTCCTCCTGACGCCCTGGGTCAATCAGGGTTGCCACCACATTCTACAGCTCCTGCACCTCCTCCTCCTCCTCCTCCTCTTCAGCCTCCATCTCCGAAATGACCACTTCAGTCGCAAGCTGGAAGCACTACCTCAGCCACCCAGGCTGTGCTGAAGCTAATATGCTTAGGTGACAAACCACACAACGCTGAAGAGTTGTGTACAGCTCTGAAAGAGCAGGCAGATCTGTGGCTGACACCTCTGAACCTACAGCCTGGCATGGTCGTGTGTGACAATTGCCGGAACCTGGTGGTGGCTCTGAGACGAGGCGAGCTCACACAAGTACCATGCCTGGCCCATGTGTTTAACCTCATGGTTCAGTGGTTTCTCAAAACCTACCCGGAGCTGCTTGATCTGCTTGTCAAAGTACGCCACCTGTGTGCCCATTTTAGAAAGTCACCTACAGCTTCTGCCGACCTTGACTTGTTTCAGCAGCGTTTGCAGCTACCGGCTCACCGACTGGTGTGTGCGTTGGAACTCTACAATGCAGATGTTGGGATGGATTTGTGAGCAGAAGAGGGCAGTTGTTGAGTACCAGCATCAACAAGGCCGTCGGTATTCAGTTCAGACTCCACACATAAGACCTCAGGAGTGGACATGGATGTCAGACATATGTACCATCCTCTAAAACTTTGAGGACTCCACCAAGATGGTGAGCGGCGATGACACCATAATTAGCATCACCATCCCGCTTCTCTGTCTTCTGAAAAGCTCACTGCTCACAATCAAAGAGGATGCATTGCAGGCAGTGCACGATGAGATGTCGCAAGGAACCATATAGGGTGATTACACACAGCCCAGCCATATCTCATCCCAACGTGGACTGGGTGACAATGAGGAAGAGGAGGAGGAGGAGCTAGTTTCATGCACTATAGATGGTACTACCTGCTATAATCTATGTTGTTTTACTATCGGCCATCTTGTTGTGGTTTGCTGGCTTCTAGTCTTTTCCTCTGGTGCTGGGTGTCTTGGTCACATGATCTCTTCACTGTTTATTACTCAGCACCTGTCTCCTATTCCCCGCTGGACATCAGTGTTCTAAGTTGCAGAACATAACACTACCTGCACAACTGTCATACCGTCTGTTCAGCGTGGATGGCCTGAGGACAGGGAGGAGGAGGAGAGCATGGTCAGTCGTCCTCTTGGTGAGGACACGGAAGTCTTGCCTGTTGGCAATCTGGCACGCATAGCTGAGTTTGTTACGCTGCTTTTCCCGTGACCCTTGCATTCTCCAAATTTTGGGTGACAGTCATTATTGCTTGGTGACACTTCTAGACCCATGCTACAAGGAGAACTTTCTCTTATTCCCCAGGCGGACAAGTCTACTAAAATGGGGCAGTACCAGAAGGCACTTGTTGTGGAATTGTTAAAAAAATACCCATCTGAAAACGAAGGCGGCAGAGGTCACAGTTCGTTGGACAACCAAGGGGTACAGGCGAGAGAGACACAACTCCAATCCAGCAGAGGCAGGGGAACACTGTCAAAGTTCTGGGACAGTTTTCTCAGACCCTCCCATCTTACAGGCCCTGAGGCGTGGGGTACTCTCACAAGGAGTGCAAATTTTGGGAAGATGGTGAGGTAGTACCTTGCCAACTGTACCAATGTCCTCCATGATTCCTCTGTGCCTTATAATTATTGGGTATCCAAGCTGGACACGGGCATTAACTGGCTCTCTACGCCTTGGAGGTCCTCGCCTGCCCTGCCGCTAGCATTTTGTCAGAGCGGGTTTTTAGTGCCGCTGGTGGAATTATAACTGATAAATGCATCTGCCTGTCAACTAAAAATGCTGACAGGCTGACTCTTATAAAAATGAACAAGGGCTGGATTGGGCCAGACTTCTCAACACCACCGAATGATAGCAGCGTAACAAACTTAAATCCAGTGTCTTTTTTTGGGAGGTCTATTCCCATGCACCTCTTCACACCTACACATGGGTATACGCTTCCTGATTTTGTCCATTTGCTCTTGTCCTCCTCCTTCTCCTCATCCTCCATTACCATATCATTCACCACCATATCACCTCTTCTACGTGTTTTGCAATGGGAATTTGAGTTCCTCCAAATTTTTGGCAGCTTTTGCATTCACTGCATAGGCAAACACTATGGGAGACCCACTTCCTAATAATGGGAACATTGTTTTTAGTAAAGGCCCTCCAACCTCTACGTCTCTTCCAAGGGGCATTAGAGTGCCTCCAAATTTTTGACAGCCCTTGCAGTCACTGAATACGCAATAACAGTATGGTAGACCCACTCGTTAATAATGGAAACAACAAAGCATAGCCGGCTGATGGCTCTCTAACAATAGCGAGGGCCGACTGCTGGACCTTTAAGAAAAGTAAGGGCCGTGTGATGGCCCTATATAAATAGGCTTTGTGACTTTCGGAGTCCCCCCATCATAAATGAAACAGGATGTGTCTGATGGTGTGTCACACACCACATGACCAGATAAGATTTTAAAATGTTAAAATGACATTTTCCAGTGAATGCATTTGTCTTGGTTGAAAGCAATGCAAAAGTGCAAAAACACATCAAAAACGCTACGTGTGAACATAGCCCAAGGTGTGGAGGAGCATTTTTGCTTTTGTATATTAATTATGCCTTATATACACAAGTCATTACCCAGGAAAGGATGTGTCTTAACATATTGAAAAATGCTCAAGTTTCCCATAGACTTACATTGGGCTCGTTGCTCGGGTCGAGCACCCGAGTATTCCAATGTGCTCGACCCGAGAATCGAGCACCCGAGCATTTTAGTGCTCGCCCATCACTACTGAGCATACATTTCTGTAGGCCAACATTTCAGATTTTAAAATCAATTTTCAAGCTGTTGTTATAAAGCATTCTAATTTACTGAGATAATGACTTTTGTGTTTTCATTGGCTGTAAGCCATAATCTTCAACATTAACAGAAATAATCACTTGAAATAGATCACTGTTTGCAATGACTCAATAGAATATAGGACTTTCACTTTTTGTATCGAAGAACTGAGATAAATTAACTTTTTGAAGATATTCTAATTTATGAGATGCACCTGTATATAGTAATTTTTTTAATTTTAGAAATTACGAAAGGAAAATAGGCCAATACAAAAGTTTGGGCACCCTTGGAGATTTGTGTCCTCAGATAACTTTTACCAAGGTTTCAGACCTTAGTTAGCCTGTTAGGGTTATGACTTCACTATCATCGTCAGAAAAGGCCAGGTGATGAAAATTTACCTGCTCTATAAAAGCCCAGCCTCCTGTAACCTTTTGCCAAAAAACAGAAGCCATGGGTTTTTCTATGCAGCTGCCTAGCACTCTGAAAATGAAAATGATGGAGGCCCACAAAGCAGGAGAAGGCTATAAGATAAGAAGATAGAAAAACATTTTCAAGTTTCCTCAGTTCGAAATGTAATTAAGAAATGGCAGTTAACAGCAAAAGTGGAGGACAAGATAAGGTCTGGAAAACCCAGAAAAATTTCAGTGAGTACTGCTTGTAGGATTGCTAGAGAGGCAAATCAGAACCCCCGCTTGACTGCAAAAATCCGTTTTGTTTTTTTTTGTTGTACTGTTCAGAGACACCTGCACAAATATGGCCTTCATGGAAGAGTCATCAGAAGAAAACCTCTCCTGCATCCTCACCATAAAAGCATCAGAAGTATGGAAAAGAACAGCTAAACAAGCCTGATGCATTTTGGAAACTAGTCCTGTGGACCGATGAAGTTAAAATAGAACTCTTTGGCTACAATGATCAAATGTATGTGTGGAGATAAAAAGGCACAGAATTTCAGGAAAAGAACATCTCGCCAACCATTAAGCATGGGGGTGGACCAAACATGCTTTGGGGTGGTGCCGCAGTCCATGGCACGGGGAACATTTCACAGATAAAGGGAAGAATGAATTCAATGAAATTTCAACAAATTCTTGATGCAAAAATAACACCATCTGTAAAAAAGCTGAAGTTGAAAAGAGGATGGCTTCTACAAATGGATAATGATTAGTGATGAGCGAACACTAAAATGTTCGGGTGCTCGAAGCTCGGGTCATCGACCCGAGCAACGAGCCCAATGTAAGTCTATGGGAAACTCGAGCATTTTTCTGGCGGTCCCCCCCGGCGGTCTGCAAAAGGTCAAAAATAGCCCAAATCGATGGGAACAGTGCTCAATTAAACGTCAGGCAGGAAGAATATATAGGCAGACAGGCAGGCAGAGTACATAGGAGGGTGCATGAAAAACATAGCAGGGCACTTGGAACACACTAGTGCCCTCCGATTTTCATGCATCCATCTCTTTAAAAAAAGCCGGCCAGCAATTCATCAGCGGCATACACCGGTACCCGACAATTTAGAACAGAAAGAATAGAGCATCACACATAGATTAGATAGATAGAAACATGTCAGCCACATATATAATAAGTACAGTGACAGTGTTGGTAACTGTACTTGTCATTTAGTGTTAAAATAAAGGATTTATTAAAAAAAAATTGGCGTGGGGGTTCCCCGTAATTTTAGTCTCTAGCGGAGGTTAAGCCGACGGCTGGGGCAGATGTTTGAAGCCTGGGAAGGGGGTAATACCCACAGAGCTTCCCAGGCTACTAATATCAGCCCCCAGCTGAATACCTAGCCTTTACTAGCTATTAAAATGGGGGACCCCAAAAAAAATCCCCCCTATTTTAATAGCTAGCAAAGGCTAGGCAGACAGCTGGGGGCTGATATTTATAGCCCAAGACGGGTGCCACGAATATTGGCCCCCTCCCAGGCTAGAAACACCAGATGTCAGCCGCCCCAGAAATGGCGCCAAACATGCAGGACGGGGACCCGAGCTCTCGCCTGAGCATCTCGAAAGTACTCGGTGAACTCCGAGCATCTCGAGTACTGAGATGCTCGGGCGAGTACCGAGCAGTGGCGAGCATGCTCGCTCATCACTAATAATGATCCTAAACACACGTCAAAATTCACAATAGACTACCTCAAAAGGTACAAACTGAAGGTGTTACAATGGCCCTCATAGTGACCTGAACATCATTGAAAATCTGTGGCTAGACCTCAAAATAACCGCGCATGCAAGACGATCCAGGATCTGACAAATGGAAGAATTTTTCAAGGAAGGATGGATGAAAATCCCTCAAACAAGAATTGAAAGACTCTTGTCTGGCTACAAAAAGCTGTGATACTTTCAAAAGGGGGCGCTACTAGGTACTAACCATGCAGGTCCCATGGCCAAACGTTTGCAAAGACCAATTTTCCTCTTTGTAATTTTTAAAATTTAAAAAATTAAAATATATATTGTTTGCCTAAAATACAAAGGAAATTTGTCATCTTTAACTTTAGACCTTTTAGAGCTCATTTCATCTTCAACTTGCTTAACTGTTGACAATAACAGTAATTTTGACCAGGGGTGCCAAAACTTTTACATGCCACTGTATATATTGCAGGTAAGGTGCTGTACAGTACATATTCAGGTCCAGCGGTGTACAATACATACAATACAGGTAAAGTGATGGACAGTACATTAAGCTTAGCAATATTCAATCAGAGGTGCTATTAGACAGCTTTTGAAAGTCAGTAGTAAATCAGCCACTGATTGGAGTTACTTGTCCTCAATGTGTTGCACTGAATGACTGCTCATCGACCTCGACAGACATTTTTTCAGTGTAGGGCCAATTTTACACATCAGTTTTTTTCCTCTTACATGATTAGCAGTCCATCTCTTTTTTCAGTATACTGGAACCATTTTTGGTTCATGTGTCAGTTTTCTTGTTGCATCTGTTTTTCTTGTTCAAACAAAAAAAGTCTTACATTCTCCTACCCATTATTAAGTAAAATACAGATAGCACATGGATGACATCCGTGTGCTATCCATTTTTTTTCCCACGAGACCACGGATTTGCATTGGCGATTTTGATCTGCACATAAATCAAAGTAGAACATGTCTCCATTTTTTGCGGACAACTGTCCTGTAAATACATCCCATTTATGAGGATGTTTATTTGCCTCCTCACGTGCATTTTATACTTTAAAATACGGAAGTCACCAAATGCTTATTAAAATAATGAATTATACATAGGCTCCTTGACAATTAGAAATAGAGACAATTCAGAAAAAAAGTTTCAATGATTGGTCGAATGCAGAATTTCCACAAGTACATAACAAACAGGGACATCGTCTTAAGTTTTCATCTCTGCTGATCCCATTTAGCTCTCATTCTTCAGAAGCGTCGTCTATTATAAGTGAATTCTGAATAAACGCAATGCGGAAACTCTACCCCCAGTAGGGTACATAAAAAATGTATGCTGTAGGGCACACACTACATTGTCCGGCATTATTCTGTTTCATTTAATGAGCAGCTGTCCCTATTAAATATATGGTGTCTTCTAATACAATGAATCATCGGCACTGTGCTGTGTGTAAATTCTCATGAATCAAAGATACCTGTTGCACCGAGACTAATATAAAAGTTAATGTCCTTAGGCTTACACATAGAAACCTGCGCAGAAAAGGCTTTGTGGATTTTCATCACTATGAGGCTAGTTTAGGAATCAATGTGACATTGATAGAAATTCTTATGAGAATTTGTAGGTTCCTTAAAGGGATCATGGCACAATGTTTGTTAAAGTGAACCTGTCATTAGATTCATGTTGTCCGAACAACAGGCAGCTGTGCGATTGCAGCACTATATGTGATAAGGGGACGGTTGCAAACAACTTTATTAAATAATGGAAACCCGGGGTCCGCGATGCAGCCTGGTGGACTGCGGCCGAACACCGTCCGGGTAAGAAGGTAAAACAACCAACTGAAATAACAATCCCTTCCGTGTTACAGCACACTGGAACGGGAATAGGGATTCGCACTATCTCCATTAACTGCACGAGAGATGTGCGATAAATAATGTATCTGTAGCCCTGTTTACAGCACGGAACTACACAGCAGGCGCTAGGATGCGTGTGTGATACACGCCGGCGTATACGTGCTCCCAGCCGGCGTGCTACCGGACTGAGGAGTATCTCTCCACGTGGCTTACAGGCGGTGCCGGGAATACAGCGTCTGCAGACTGCTCGGGGTGTAGGGCGAACCCTTTGTCGGAGCCAGACTGTCAGACAAAGCTACCTGCCTCTCTCCATCTAAGGCTGCCTATCCCCCGCTAAACCTGCCTGACAGAAGCTAAAGCACACGTGGAGCCCAAACGACCAAGCGTCCACACAACAACACCATCACAGCTCAATGATCAGAGCGCGCTGCCATGTTTGTGGGCGGGCTATTTAAAGATTAAGCCCTGCCCACCATCGCACTATTGGTGACATTATCCGTGACCAATCACGCGGTGCCAGGTCACCGGATCAGCTGACTCCCAAACCACCAATCACGGTCCACCATGTCACGGGCATGCTCAGTGCAGTGAATCCTGGACTTAGGCTGTAGCAGCCCTGTTTCCCTCCGCAACCTACGCTTCATGTCGCTAGGAACAAAGACCCAAGAGACACCTTGTACATCTCGTGCACCAGCTAGGCATTGGGACTGATGCTGATGCTGAGCAGCATCAGCCCCAGCTGGACCAGAATGGGAGACCACAGAATCTGGGGATGAATCCCAGCGCATAGGGTTCATAATGTCACTTTTGCGCAAAGAGCCTCAGGAGTGGGCCTTTTCTTTGCAACCTAGTGATACATGCTTTAGATCAGTGGATAGTTTTTTTTCTGCTTTGGGGCTATTATATGATGATCCTGATCGTGTCTCATCTGCTGAGACTGAGTTGAGACGTTTGAGACAGGGATCAGGTAATGTGGAAAAATATTGAACTCATTTCCGTCGGTGGTCTACTCAAATAGGGTGGAACGATTCTGCTCTGAAGAGTCTGTTTCTTGCTGGGCTTAGTGAAAGGGTTAAAGATCTGCTAATTGCTTATCCCACACCTGAAGATTTGCAACAGGCTATGCAATTAGCTATACGGGTGGATAGGAGACTGCGTGCAAGGGTTAATGAGAGCAAATCCTCTGCTATGTCAGTTTCTGGTCATGAGAATGTGTGTACTAACAGTGGAGAGCCGATGGAGATTGGAGCGATGGCACCTCGCTCTCAAGAAAAAGACCGCAGATTTTCTGAAGGTTTGTGTTTCTATTGCGGAAATTCTGGTCATTTCATTAAAAGCTGTGTGCTTCGCATGAAGAAAGAAAAAAAAATGGTCAGTCATGCCCGTATTGCCTGTTTAAATTCCAAGGGTGTATTTTTAGCTGCCTCCACTATTGCTCAGGAAAAATTAATGGAATTTCGGGTGTTTGTCGATTGTGGGTCTACTCTGAATGTAATTGATGGGGGATTCTTGAAAATACTCAATTTAAAACCCGAACCCTTGTCATCCCCTATTGCTGTGGTTTCTGTGGATGGCTCTCCCTTTGAAGAATGTTACTCTCAAGGTCTGTGAATTTCCCCTCACTATTAATGGTGTTCACCATGAGAATTTGGATTTGGTAGTTTTGAATAACTTGCCTTCTCCGGTGGTGTTGGGATTGCCCTGGTTAAAATTGCACAATCCTGTATTGGATTGGTCTACCAATGAAATTAAATCCTGGAGCCATAAATGTTATGACAAGTGTTGTAACGGGCGCATTGCAGCTGTGGATAGGGGGGAATTGCCTGTTCCTATTCAGGATTTTTGGAGAGTTTTTTCTGAGAAGGAATCGCAGGTTTTGCCTCCCCATAGAGACTATGATTGTACTATTGAATTTGTCCCTGGAGCGACTCTTCCTAAGAGTCGTTTATTTAATCTTACTATTCCTGAGAGAAAGGCTTTGGAGGAATACATACAGACAAGTTTGGCCGCCGGTCACATTAGGCCCTCTAAGTCTCCTGTGGCGGTTGGATTTTTTCTTGTAAAAAAAAAGGACGGCGGTTTACGTCCTTGTCTGGATTTTCCTGAGATTAACAAAATTACTGTACGCAATCCTTACCCACTGCCATTGATTCCTGATCTGTTTAACCAGTTAGTGGGGGCCAAGTGGTTCTCTAAAATTGACCTTCGGGGGGCATACAATCTGTTGCGCATGAAGGAGGGTGACGAATGGAAGACTGCTTTTAACACTCCTGTGGGTCATTTTGAGAATTTGGTTATGCCTTTTGGTCTTACTAATGCTCCTGCATTTTTTCAGAATCTTATTAATGACATCCTTAGACCTTTGATCGGCAAAAATGTGGTTGTGTATTTGGATGACATTTTGATTTATTCGCCGGATCTGGAGTCTCATTGGCGGAGCGTACGTGAGGTATTACAGTTATTAATGGACAATTCACTTTTTGCTAAGCTGGAGAAATGTGAGTTCGCTGTACAGAGAATTAGTTTTTTGGGCTACATTATCTCCAGCGAAGGTTTTGAGATGGACCCGGTGAAAGTTCAAGCTGTGCAGGAATGGCCTAGGCCTATTGGTTTGAAGTCGATACAGAGGTTTTTGGGTTTCGCCAATTATTATAGAAAATTCATTAAAAATTTTTCTATTATTGTCAAACCTCTGACCGATCTCACCAGTAAAGGTGCTGATGCGGTTCAGTGGACTTCTGAGGCCATTGAAGCTTTTGTGTATCTCAAGGAGAGGTTCACCTCTGCTCCCATCCTTATGCAGCCTGATGTGACTAAGCCGTTTTTGGTTGAGGTTGATGCTTCCTCTGTGGGGGTTGGCGCAGTATTGTCTCAGGATAACGGGGATGGAGTACATCCCTGTGCCTTTTTTTCAAAAAAAATTTCGGAGACTGAACTGAATTACGATATTGGTAATCGGGAATTATTGGCTATTAAACTCGCATTTGAACACTGGCGCCACCTCTTGGAAGGTGCTGAATTTCCCGTTCAGGTTTTTACGGATCATAAAAATCTGATATATCTTGATGCTGCCAAGCGCCTGAATGCCCGTCAGGCTAGGTGGGCACTGTTTTTCTCGCGGTTTAATTTTTCCGTTACTTACATCCCAGGTACTAAGAATGTTAAGGCGGATGCCTTGTCTCGCAGTTTTTCTCCCATAGTCGGTGCTGAGAAAGAGGAGAACATTTTACAAGAAGGTGTTGTGATTGCTGCTTTGGACTCCGTTTTGGAGGATGAGATTCTTAAAGCACAGGAGAATGCCCCATCTAACACTCCCCATGGGAGGTTGTTTGTGCCTGGGACCTTTAGGAGAGATTTGTTTGTTGAGTGTCACGAATCTCGGTTGGCAGGTCATCCCGGAATCTCTGAGACCAAGAGACTGGTGGGTCGCAGTTTTTGGTGGCCTGGATGGCAGAAGGAAGTCATTAAGTGGGTGCGTCAATGTACTATATGTGCTAGATCTAAGTCCTCACATACTCCTGCTGCGGGGTTGCTTTGCCCTCTGGAGGTTCCCAGTGCTCCTTGGACACATTTGGCTATGGACTTTATAACTGACCTTCCCCCCTCTGAGGGTTTTACTGTCATCTGGGTGGTCGTGGACCGTTTTAGCAAGATGTGTCACTTGGTTCCCTTCGTCAAACTGCCCTGCGCTAAGACTCTCGCTAAGGCCTTTGTCAAGGAAATTGTCAGACTTCATGGCGTTCCTACTGACATTGTTTCTGATAGGGGACCTCAGTTCGTGGCTCGTTTTTGGCGCGCCTTTTGTGACAGGTTGGGAGTTCATTTGTCGTTCTCATCCGGATATCATCCTGAATCTAATGGCCAGACAGAAAGGAAAAACCAGGATGTTGAGCAGTTCTTGCGTTGTTTTGTGGCAGACAATCAAGAGGGGTGGTCGGAGTTTCTGCCACTTGCTGAATTTGCTCTGAACAATCATACATCTTCTTCTGCTGGTTGTTCGCCTTTTTTTTGTTGTTCTGGGAGACATCCGTCGTTTGGGTCGTTCTCCAAGTTGGTATCTGCTGTGCCTGAGGAGGAGAATTTTTCCGGCGATTTGGAGAGAGTTTGGACGGATGTGCGTGGTAATCTTCAGGAGGCTAACAGAAAATCTAAAGACTACTTTGATAGGAAACGACAGGAGGTTTTGTTCGCTGTTGGTGACATGGTTTGGTTGTCCTCTAGGAATCTGCGGTTGAGGATTCCTTCTAAGAAATTGGGTCCCAAGTTTGTAGGGCCCTTTAAGGTGCTTCAGGTTGTCAACCAATCTGCTGTTAGGTTGGAGGTTCCTACCTCCTGGAGAATCAATCCGGTGTTTCATGTCTCTCTGTTGAAAAAAGCTGTTGTGTCGGATTGTGACGCCTCTGCCTCTGTTCCTCCGGTGGTGGAGGACGGGGAATATGAAATTTCTCGCATCCTTAATTCTAGACGGTATAGAGGTAGTTTGCAGTATCTCGTGGCCTGGAAAGGTTTCGGACCCGAGGATAACTCATGGGTGAGGTCGGATGATGTTTCCGCGTCCAGACTTATCAGAGCGTTTCACAGGAGATTTCCTGATAAGCCTGGTCCTAGGGGATCCGGAGGATCCTCTTAGAAGGGGGGGTACTGTTAGAACCTTGCTCTTAGGTTTTTTCTATTGCTGGTCACATGACCTTGTTGGCCTATTTAGTCCTGCTCCACCCTTCTGGCTTTGCTGGACTTCATTGTATTACTACTCTTTAGCTAGCCGGTGCTCAGTATCTAACTCTGTTAGTTTGCTTGGTCTTCGGACCTCTGTGTTCTATATATTTTGTTTGTTCGTCTGTCTGCTACTATTTCTGTTAGGAGGTGTCCATTTTGCTTCCAGTCCCTAGTACTTGTAGGGATTCCTTCCCCACATCTATAGGTCTCCGTACAGACTAGCTGAGGACTTTAGCAGGTTTGATCGCAGGATCAGGTTCCCTGTTACATCGTAGGGATCAAGCTGAGTTCTATCGTAGGGACAGATCTCCTCTCTTTCCTTAGCTCTGGTAGCAGAACATAACAGCAGTATTCAGAGTAAACATACTCTGAGAAGCCAGCCAAGGATTATGGTCCCGATTCACCACTTGCTTTTTTTAAAGTTACTTTCCTTTTTTGTCTTGTGGTATTAGTTGCCTGTTTTTTCACCAAATTCATCAAAATTGCGCATGTGATTCATGAATTTGGCGCAAAGACAAAATTATATTTTTTTCCTGATTTGAACTGTTTTTGCAACCTTTGGCATTAAAAGTTGTACGTTGGCAACAAAAGTCACAAAAATTGCACCATATGTTTAGACTTTTTAAAAAGTGTCAGTTGGAAAACTCATCTTATAAAAAGGTGGAAATAGAATAATGAATTGCATGCAATGAAGAAAGGGCACAAAACATGCAAAAATAGATAAAAAAACAGGCACAAAGGCAATTGTAGCACCCTGAGGACTCGGCTGCTACAGGGGTATTGCACCTCACTCCAGAGGTGTGGTATTCCACTCCCGGGTAAGGATGGAGTGTGGGACTGAGCTCAGACAGCTGCATGCACTACACTCATCCCATTTCCGGGGGACAGAACTACGGTACTCCCACCAGTTAGATGTGCAGGTACGACAGCGTCTGTCCCTGGCTGGAGTGGGAGGGGGGGAGGAACATCCCAGTAGTGTAGGGGCAGATAGGGGAGGGACTCTGGGCATAGAGGTAGGAGCCCATTGGGTGCTAGTCACCTGGGCTCACACATAGAGGGAGTATATATGGTGGGCACCATCTTAGGACAGGGTCAGTCAGTCTGAGGAGGAGCAGAGCAGAGGAGCTCAGCCAGGAGGGCTGACAGGGAGCTGTGGCTCCGGCTGGGCCCAGCTCCAGGGCCAGGCCTGTAGTGGAGAGAAGGAGGAAGAAAGGCCCAGAGACACAAGACAAGAGGGAACCCTGAGATCCCAGAAGTAAACCAAAAGGGTGAAGGGTTGGCAGAAACGGGTACCGGAACCCTAACTGGCAGAGGCTAATGATCCTTAGCCAGGAACCGGAGGTCGTGGTTAAGTTTTGCCACGACCCTCACCACATCCACCAGGAAGGCACACCACGAATAGGGTCAGGAAAGCCAGAGAAGGTTTTACCACCAAGAGGCCCGAGGGAGCCGGACAAAGGTGGATCCCTGGTGGGAACGGCCAGCAGAGAGAGAGAGAAGGGAGCTCAGGACCACGCTCTGGACTGCCTGGGAGTTGGCCGAGTCCCACACCTGGTGGACGCAGCACGGCTCGGGTGGTCAATCAAGGCCGGAGTGACCGGAGCAACACCTGTGAGTAAAAACCCTGAAACTGCATCACCTGTCTCTGAGCTTCCTTGCTGCACCATCACAACCACCAACTTCCACATCTGCTGCCCTGAGGCCATACCCCTCCCGTTGGGGGTAATACCATCCTTGCTGCACAATCCTACCACCGGCCTCAGCGGTCTGCTCTGCAGCGGCGGCCTCCTAGCCGCAATCAACGGGTGGCGTAGTCGACACTTAAACAACATCTACAAAGACTGCCGCACACTTAGTTTGACCACCCTGGGCACGGACCGGGTCACCTCCACAAGGACTACTACCCCTATCTAGATCCGGCTCCGGGTATCCCTTGAACATGGCCCAGGGGGCGCGTCAACTTTTGGCGTAGTCGGCAGGATTACGTGCCCGCAATCACCGGGTACTGCGTGCCTGAAGAAAAGTTCATATTTACCATAAGAAGAAGTCTCCCGCCGGTTCCGGAGGGTCCCCGCCATCGGACGCCATCCACGGAGTTTCCCGCCATTAGGAGACGATTCCCGCCATCTGAGACGATTTCCCGCCCTGGCAGAGCGGACGCCATTATGGGCGTGCCAGAGGGTGGCAAGAGGCCACCTCCCATCGTGGGCCAGGTCCAGGAATGGCGCCAAAAGCGGAAACCGCCCCCACCAGCAGAGACTGCAATGGTAGAAATGTCCATCAGCGTGAGAGGGCTGCCCCTGGAACTGACAATCACCAAGTTGCCCCAGGACCGCCCTCAGGATGGGCGGATCAAGAACAAAAGAGAGAGGATGGGTGCAGCCTGGAGGAGTCTGGAGAGAACGCACCCGGAGATGGAGGGAGAGTCAGGCAGCACCGACCCGATGGTCAGGAGCCTGCTGCAGGCCGCCACCCCAGAAGGCCTGGTGGAGATCCTGGCACAGCTCCCCAAAGATCGGGAGCATGCACAGACCGCGCTGGAGGGCTTGGCTCGGAAGATGGCCCGAGTGCAGCAAGAAGTACTGGCCGAGTGGAGCAGAGAAATGGCCCTGCAGGCTGGAACCCGCCAGCATAGGACGCCACCCGCAACGAGGAGCACGCCAGCCTCTGAGGATGGTGCAGGAGGGACGAAGGCCGGAGACGACGCCGTGGAAGGAGCTGAAGAGATGGAAGCAGGTAAAGGGGACGTCACCACCCCAAGCCTAAAAGCCGTAAGCCTGCCCCAGCTCCCCGTCGCAGAGCCCGAAGTCCCACTGATCGTTCCCGTTGCTGCACCGTCACCGCTCCAAACTAGGCCTCAAGCGGCAGGAGCCGCGGCCACGCCCCCTGTGACGTCACACGCCTTGACCCTGAGCGCGACCAAGCAGGAAACGCCACCGGCCTGGTCGCAAGGCCGAGTACCCCCGGGCGCCGCCGTCTCCACAGTGCCCTTCACCTTTAGGGTGCCACCGGCCTGGTCGCAAGGCCTGGTGCATCCGGGCGCCGCTACCACCACCGCGCCCTCAACCTCCACTGTGCTACCCTTGGGTGAAGACCTGTTCACGCAACATACTTGCCCGGATGGGCAGCCCTTTGAGTGGCCACCGGAGTACCTCAATCCCCGACTCCGGAAGGAAAGACCCCTATGTGAGCCCCTGATCCCGGCTCCGGCGCCCGCCAAGATCACCCCACTCCCGTTGGAGGAGGCGCAGTTCGAATGGGACCCCACCGGCGAAAACCTCATGGGGTTCACCCAAGAGACCCGGGCGGCCGCAGCCCAGCGTGTGGAGTGCTGCCGTCAGCAGCTGGAGGTCTTTCAGAGGGAACGGCGAGAGAGGCGGATCCGCGAGGAGCGGCTGCAGGTCCAGAGCGCAGAGCAGAAAAGCCGGACCCGGCGAGACCGCCGAGCGGCCCACGGTCCCCGCGCCACCGGGACTGTCATCAAGTTCCAACTGGAGCACGGTTGGGGCTTTATAAGGGATCACAGAACCCCCGGCGACGTCTTTGTCACCCGCAGGGATGTCGAGTCTCATCTGCCGGAGGGACACCGTGGTCGTGACCTTTACCTGGGTGACGAGGTCACCTTCACCCGGCATCAGTGTGCCAAACGACCGTACGCCCTTCATGTGCACCGGTTGACGGAGGAAGAGCTGCGGTACGAGGAGGAACAAGAGGACCCGGACGGGTCTGAAAATTACCATCAGGAAGGAGCAGGAGGGCATCGTTACCACATTGAACGGTAAAGAGAACTGTATAAAGTTACCCGTCGGGGTATGAGAACTGTTACAAGAACTGTTATGTGCATTGCTGCTAAGTGAAGTGTGGTCCCCGTTGGGACTAGTGTGAACTGTTACCTGTGTGCCCCTTTTCCCCACAGGCTGAGGACTGTGAGCAGCCATCCCTTATCCCCACTGACCGAGGACTGAGAGCGGCCATAACCTGTACATAGTTGCGCTTCCCAAGGCGCCCCCTACCGGTTTTATAGGAAAACTGCTGTTTTCTTCTAGTGACTGTGGCCCTTTACCTGGTCACAATTTGCACAGTGGCCAGAAGCTTAAGAACATTTTATATGAAAAGTTTTATATCAAAAGTTATATTGCTAAAATAATATATGAGAAGTTACCTGTCATATTATATGTGTTTATAATGTTTTATATGTTAGTGTATGTTTTAAAAAGTTTGTATGTTTTGGTATGTTTTATTCTTTTACAGCCCGAGGACGTGCTGTGGTTTACCAGGGGGTAATGTAGCACCCTGAGGACTCGGCTGCTACAGGGGTATTGCACCTCACTCCAGAGGTGTGGTATTCCACTCCCGGGTAAGGATGGAGTGTGGGACTGAGCTCAGACAGCTGCATGCACTACACTCATCCCATTTCCGGGGGACAGAACTACGGTACTCCCACCAGTTAGATGTGCAGGTACGACAGCGTCTGTCCCTGGCTGGAGTGGGAGGGGGGGAGGAACATCCCAGTAGTGTAGGGGCAGATAGGGGAGGGACTCTGGGCATAGAGGTAGGAGCCCATTGGGTGCTAGTCACCTGGGCTCACACAGAGGGAGTATATATGGTGGGCACCATCTTAGGACAGGGTCAGTCAGTCTGAGGAGGAGCAGAGCAGAGGAGCTCAGCCAGGAGGGCTGACAGGGAGCTGTGGCTCCGGCTGGGCCCAGCTCCAGGGCCAGGCCTGTAGTGGAGAGAAGGAGGAAGAAAGGCCCAGAGACACAAGACAAGAGGGAACCCTGAGATCCCAGAAGTAAACCAAAAGGGTGAAGGGTTGGCAGAAACGGGTACCGGAACCCTAACTGGCAGAGGCTAATGATCCTTAGCCAGGAACCGGAGGTCGTGGTTAAGTTTTGCCACGACCCTCACCACATCCACCAGGAAGGCACACCACGAATAGGGTCAGGAAAGCCAGAGAAGGTTTTACCACCAAGAGGCCCGAGGGAGCCGGACAAAGGTGGATCCCTGGTGGGAACGGCCAGCAGAGAGAGAGAGAGAAGGGAGCTCAGGACCACGCTCTGGACTGCCTGGGAGTTGGCCGAGTCCCACACCTGGTGGACGCAGCACGGCTCGGGTGGTCACTCAAGGCCGGAGTGACCGGAGCAACACCTGTGAGTAAAAACCCTGAAACTGCATCACCTGTCTCTGAGCTTCCTTGCTGCACCATCACAACCACCAACTTCCACATCTGCTGCCCTGAGGCCATACCCCTCCCGTTGGGGGTTATACCATCCTTGCTGCACAATCCTACCACCGGCCTCAGCGGTCTGCTCTGCAGCGGCGGCCTCCTAGCCGCAATCAACGGGTGGCGTAGTCGACACTTAAACAACATCTACAAAGACTGCCGCACACTTAGTTTGACCACCCTGGGCACGGACCGGGTCACCGCCACAAGGACTATTACCCCTATCTAGATCCGGCTCCGGGTATCCCTTGAACAAGGCCCAGGGGGCGCATCACAATGATGAATTGGGGGCCTATGTGTCTCGTCTGAGGCAGGTTGCCAGCTGGCTTCTCACTGCCCCACTTCAGTTGGGTCAGGGAGAGACCTGTCAGTGCCTGATTCATGCTGCCTGTGGGTCAGGCCACATGAATCTGATGACAGGGGCCCTTTAAACACAAGATGTTGCGCTTTCTGTAGAATTAAGTTCTTGCTTGGCTTTACTTGGAGTGGATTAGTGGATTAGTGACATCATGTAGTAGAGCTGATGTATCCTTCTCTTAACAAACTTCATTGAAGCAACCTCTGTAAGGCCTTATTCAGGCGTCCGTTTTTCACTTACAAATGCTATCCGTGTTTTTCATGAATAGCACTCATACTTGTAATAGTCTATGGGGACATTCACATGTTCTGGAGATACATTCAATTTTGATCCGAGGGTCAGATCAAAATCAGCAATGCAAGTCAATGGGTCCGTGAAAAAAATTCACACCGCACGCAGGTGACATCTGACTGTGGTTCAGTTTTCATGAACAGTCAGAAAGAAAATGGTGGAGAAACTTATTTTTAATTTCTCCACGTACGAGAAACACATATGACACTCTGATCAAAATAATCGGTCTCGTGAGAAAATCGGACGTCTGAACGAGGCCTTACTCTTCACCTAAATTTGGCTACATAGTCTGTGGTCTAACAATTTGTGAACGCCTTTAGATAATGTCTCCATAAAGAAGTGGAGACTTTAGGCTTCCAGAATTGTGTGCTTAGGCTAGGGTATAACAGTATAAAAAAATTGGTACGATTTTCATCCAGAAAAGTGGTACGATTTTTTTCTCACTTGTCATCCACATGCAATGCATTTCTTTACAGCAGTTATTAATCATTTACAGGACCATTTACAGTTTCCTACACTACAGAATTGTAATGTATCGGTAAAAATCGGATGCTGTACTGTGGCTCCTTATGGCATCTGATTTGTTCTCGCACAGTCTGATTTCAGAGTAAAATTGCAACATGCTCCAGTTTTTTTCACAGACAGATTCTGTCAGCGAAAAAAAACTGATCATCAGCACTGCCCCATTGAATAATAGTGGTCCGAGTGCTATCCGAAAAAATATATAATGGGTGTGAGAAAAAAATCAGATGCCATACGGCCTATCAGTATGTCATCCGATTTTTACGGATATATTACAATTCTGTAGCAAAGGAAACTGTAAATAGTCCTGTAAATGATTAATAGTTGCTGAGTAAAAAAAGGATTGTGCATGGATGACAAGTGGGAAATAAATCGTCTAGCTTTTCTGGGTGAGAATGAGACTGATTTTTTATATGCCAATGTGAGCAAACCCTTATATCCAGAAAGCAAATCTCTGACAACTATTAAGATGTATTAAAGGGGTTGTCCGGACTAAAATCAACTTTGTGTGACTACAGACTTATGAATCCCCCCCAGCGCAGGCAAGGTGCGCTTCAGGGATTTTCTGGTTTCTGAGCCTGGACCGGTGGGTACGTATGCATTATGCATACTCCCCTCCAGAGCTCGTCTAGTGAGTGCAGCCTCGCTCCATACACTTTATGGAATGAGGCCGTGTCCACTAGTCGGGCTTTGACCGGGAGCAGGGGCGGACACAGACTGTAGTGGGCCCCTGTGCAAGAATTTTTTTGGGCCCCCCCCCTGCCCTTCATAGGGGGCATGAAGGCCCCCCCCCCCCCGTGCATCTCTCACCCCCCGTGCATCTCTTATTCCCCCCACTCCTAGTTAATTAATTGTATTTGAAAAAAATAAAACTTGTTATACTTATCCCCAGGGCCGGCTCCAGGTTTTTGTGGGCCCTGGGCGACAGAGCTTCAGTGGGCCCCTTTAACACACACCACGATTCATGATGCACCGATACCGCAGAGAAATATATACATAATACAAGGACAAGGATTTCACTTACTACATTACATGAGCGCTATCTATTGTAAATTCTACAATAGCTCAGAAACTGGTGAATCCTCATACCGCACAGTGCAGACCAGTCAGTATAGTCCTCCATACAGTATTATGGGCACCATATAATGCTCCATACAGGATACTGACCCCCTTATAATGCTCCATACAGGATACTGGTCCCCATATAATGCTCCATACAGGATACTGGTCCCCATATAACGCTCCATACAGGATACTGGTCCCCATATAACGCTCCATACAGGATACTGGTCCCCATATAACACTGCATACAGAATACTGGCCCCCATATAACGCTCCATACAGAACACTGTCCCCCATATAACGCTCCATACAGAATACTGACCCCCATATAACGCTCCATACAGAATACTGGCCCCCATATAACGCTCCATACAGAATACTGGCCCCCATATAACGCTCCATACAGAATACTGGCCCCCATATAGCGCTCCATACAGAATACTGGCCCCCATATAACGCCCCATACAAAATACTGACCCCCATATAACGCTCCATACAGAATATTGGCCCCCATGTAACGCTCCATGCAGGCTGTTCACCCCCCTCCCTTATAATGCCCCGTGCAGGATGTCACTTCCCCCCTTCCCCTCTTATAATGCCCCATGCAGGATGTCACTTCCCCCCCTTCCCCTCTTATAATGCCCCATGCAGGATGTCACACCCCACCCCCATATAATGCCCCCATGCAGGATGTCAATTCCCCCCTCCCCCATATAATGCCCCATGCAGGATGTCAATTCCCCCCTCCCCCTATTATAATTCCCCATGCGGGATGTCACACCGCCTCCCTTATAATGCCCCATGCAGGATGTCACTTCCCCCCTTATAATGCCCCATGCAGAATGTCACCCCCCTCATATAATGCCCCATGCAGGATGTCACACCCCCTCATATAATGTCCCATGCAGGATGTCACCTCTCCTCCCTTATAATGCCCCATGCAGGATGTCACCCCCCCCATATAATGCACCATGCAGGATGTCACCCCCCCCCATATAATGCATGATGTCACACCCACTCTCCCCCCACCATATAATGCCCCCATTCATGAAAAAAAAAAAAAAATCCAATACTCACCTCACTTCTTACCTGCTGCTGTCGCTGCTCCGGACTCCAGCGTCGTCCGCGTCTTCCTGCTCTACACTGTGACAGGTCAGGAGAGAGCGCGCGCGGTGTAAAGACATCACCGCGCCCTCTGACCTGAGACGTCACAGTCAGAGGACGCGGAAGACGCTGCGGAGGCATGGGGAGGGGTAAGTATTGTGCCGGCGCCGTCACATGACCGGAGATGTCCCTGCGCTCAGCATGGGGCCGGGGGCCCATGCTGAGCGCAGGGACATCTCCGGTCATGTGACGGCGGGGGGTCCAGCTGGGGGGCCCCATGAGGAGACGCACAAGAGGGGGGCCCCGACCGGCCGGGCTCCATGCTGGAGTCAGGCAGTCATGCCCTGATGGCGGCCCTGCTGGAGGGGCCCCCTCTCCCTCGGGGGCCCCGTTCAATGAACCGGCTGCACGGGCGGTAGGTCCGCCCCTGACCGGGAGTATGCACAACACATACGTACCCGCAGGTCCAGGTTCAGAAACTGGCGAATCCCTGCAGCGCACAGTGCTTGCGCTGGGGGGGATACATAAGTCTGCAGTCACACAGAGTAACTGCAGACTTATCATTTTAGACCAGACAACCCCTTTAAAAACTAAATCAATTATCATCTATGGACCTAAAATACAACATGATGAGAACTGGTGGATATTCAATTTAATGTAACACATTGGTGTTACAATGGTTGAAAGATTTGCGCCAAGTTTTGAAACCATGTCCTAGCGATGCAATAGGGCAAAACAGGGAATACATTTTCTGGTAATCCAACAGCTAGGATCCCGTTCATTCCCAAGAACAGGGCTCATGCTCTATAGGGCTGCCAAAAGAGCCAAGTTCGGCAACAGACTGCTAGAGAGTAAATGGATCAGAGGTGCACATGTTAGACCTCTGTTCCATTCAGATTCCTTCTCAGGATCGGTGGTGGTCCCAGCAGTCTGACCTACACTATTGGAAAGTTATCTTCTATGCTGTGGATAGGGAATAACTTCATAACTTGGCACAAAGTGATACTTTGGGGCAGATTGTTCACCTCCCTATTTTCAGCAACCAGTAGTAACTTTGGAATTTTTTTTTACAAAGTAATGCATCTAAAGAAATTGAAAGCAGTAGCCAAATGGTTTTTGGACGGCTGATCTTCTAGAGTCTACCGATTATTGTCCATCCCCAGTGCACTTGCTTGTCATTCTAAATAACTCCCAAAGAAATCACATTTTTAGGCCATTTATATTGGAGCATTTCAAGCGAGGAGACAGCATCTTCTCCGAACACTTGTCATAAAAGATGTATTCTTCTCACATTTGATATCCCAGTTTATGAATCTCAGCTTTCATGGATTTTTACTCAACATAAAATTCTAGTGAGCTATCTACTGTAAATGGCAAGCATCGGACTTTAGGAAATGTCTTTTACTGACGGTACAGTAATGAAAAGGAAATCAATGCAAACAAGAGAGATATTTTTCTCCAAAGAAGAGAAACTATAAAACAAACATCTAATTGGTGTCTGTAAATGAGTGCAAGAATTCTCTACGGCTTCCTCTAATGTGAACATAAACTGACACACACTTTACTTTTTCTAATGAAATTAAAACAATGGCTGTACACAATAGGATCATTCAACATCTGCTATGAACCTCAGGGGTTAATAATAAATAGGCAATTATGAAACTAGGACTCTTAACCCTCTCCTGACATTGATTAGGCCTTGTGAACCTGGCCGTATAAAGGGGATTTGCATGCAGCATTATTTTATAGCACAGGAAAATCCTTGACAAAATCTGCAGATCTTACTTGCGGATTTGCACCAGACTTGTTGTGGATTGCTCTCTTTCCATTGCAAAGGGTGAAATCCTCAGCAAAGCCTTATCAAAATCCATAGAGAAGACCTTCAGATTTATTGGATTATTTGTCCACGGTGTAAAATGACGTTGAATGTGAATCCGCCTAAATTGGATTCCCATGGAGGTTTCTGGGGACTTTATTGCTCCATTGAGTACTTCCAATTACATAAAAAGGCACATAGAAGAGCACGATGGAATAAAAGTCATAGCATGTTCCATATACAGGTGCATCTCACAAAATTAGAATATCATCAAAAAGTTAATTTATTTCAGTTCTTCAATACAAAAAGTGAAACATATTTTATATAGAGTCATTACACACAGAGTGATCTATTTCAAGTGTTTATTTCTGTTAATGTTGATGGTTATGGCCATAGGCGGATTATAATGAGGGTAATCTGGGCTACCGCCCGGGGGCCCAGGGTTCCATGGCCAGATTGCCCTCATTATAATCCACTGCTTCTTCTTCGGCCGGGCAAGCACTGCACCTGTTAACTTCCCTGTGTGCTGGCCCGGCCGCGTCACAGCTAGGAGACACGGCCCTGTGCGCGGCCTTGTCTGCTAGTGTGACGTCATGCAGTGAGCGCCCTGCACTGCTACTTACCACCGGAGAGGAGCTGGACGACGGGACCCGGGGGATGGTGAGTGAGTGTGTGTGTGTGTCCGTTTATATGTATTTTTATGTTCCAAATGTGTTTATGCGTGTATGTATGTATATTATTATTATTTATTATTATAGCGCCATTTATTCCATGGCGCTTTACATGTGAAAAAGGGGGTATAATACAAGAACAATTTCAATAATCTTGAACACAATGTGACAGCGACTGGTACAGGCGGAGCGAGGACCCTGCCCGCGAGGGCTCACAATCTACGAGGGATGGGTGAGGATACAGTAGGTGAGGGTAGAGCTGTATATGTCTGTATATGTTTGTGTGTGTGTGCGTGACTGCGTGCGGCCTCCCGCTGTCTCTGAGGCTACGTGCGGCCTCCTGCTGTGTACAGATGGCACCGTGCGGCCTCCCGCTGTGTACAGATGGCACCCTGCTGCCTCCCGCTGTGTACAGATGGCACCCTGCTGCCTCCCGCTGTGTACAGATGGCTACGTGTGGCCTCCCGCTGTGTATATATGGCTACGTGCGGCCTTCCGCTGTGTATACATGGCTACGTTCGGCCTCCTGCTGTGTATACATGGCCACGTGTGGCCTCCCGCTGTGTATAGATGGCTACGTGCGGCCTCCTGCTGTGTATGGGAGGATTGTGGCAGCTCATGTTGTGTGTAGGGTCTCATACTGTATATAGGGGATGTCAGCATACTTAATTGTGCTCATTATAAATTAATATATTAATATTGTGCCAAATTAATTTCACGTCAACTATCACATGATCTATCACACAGGATCATGTGACATGTCACGTGATACATCAGATGTGTGTGTATGGGGGGGGGCACGCGCCTTCTAAACTGCCCAGGGCCATTGCTACTCTTGATCCACCCCTGGTTGTGGCTTACAGCCAATGAAAACACAAAAGTCATTATCTCAGTAAATTAGAATACTTTATAACAGCTTGAAAAATGTTTTTAAAATCCAAAATGTTGGCCTGCTGAAATGTATGCTCAGTAAATGCACTCAATACTTGGTCGGGGCTCCTTTTGCATCAATTACTGCATCAATGCGACATGGCATGGAGGCGATCAGCCTGTGGCACTGCTGAGGTGTTATGGAAGCCCAGGTTGCTTTGATAGCAGCCTTCAGCTCGTCTGCATTGTGAGGTCTGGTGTCTCTCATCTTCCTCTTGACAATACCCCATAGATCCTCTATGGGGTTAAGGTCAGGAGAGTTTGCTGGCCAATCAAGCACAGTAATACTGTGGTTTGTAAACCAGGTATTGGTACTTTTGGCAGTGTGGACAGGTGCCAAGTCCTGCTGGAGAATGAAATTTCCATCTCCAAAAAGCTTGTCGGCAGAGGGAAGCATGAAGTGCTCTAAAATTTCCTGGTAGACGGCTGCGTTGACTTTGGTTTTGATAAAACACAGTGGACCTACACCAGCAGATGACATGGCTCCCCAAACCATCACTGATTGTGGACACTTCACACTAGACCTCAAGCAGCTTGGATTGTGGCCTCTCCACTCTTCCTCCAGACTCTGGGACCTTGTGGAGTATGTCAATGACTGCCTTCTGGACATCTGTCAAGTCAGCAGTCTACCCCATGATTGTGGAGCCTACTGAAACAGACTAAGGGACCTTTTTAAATGCTTAAGAAGTCTTTGCAGGTGTTTTTTGTTAATTATCTTCATTTACTGAGATAATGACTTCAGTGTTTATATTGGCTGTAAGCCATAATCATCAACATTAACAGAAATAAACACTTGAAATAGATCACTCTGTTTGTAATGACTCTATATAATATACGAGTTTCACTTTTTGCATTGAAGAACTGAAATAAATTAACTTTTTGATGATATTCTAATTTAGGGAGATGCACCTGTAGTTCCGATGTACCAAGGCATTCTCTCCTTGAAGCATTGTTCCTAATGGAGAACATCTTTGAACACACAGAGTACAATGGAGTCTATATGGCTGCACACAGACATTGTAGGTATAAGTAATGGGCACACCAGCTAACTACATATGGAGGCCTTAGGCAATGCTGAAATTATGATTTGTGAACATTATTAGCCCAGAAGGCATCATAACAATCTAGTTGATCAGGAAAGAAAATCTTTAAGGATTTATGCAGTGATATAAAATCCTGCTAGAAGAAGAAAAAACTAGTTCAGTGAATAATGTAATAAAATGTATCTGTGCTACTGTAGTCAGGGCTGCCACCAGGAATTTCCGGGCCCCATACTGGCAAAATTTTTGGGCCCCCTTGAGACTCCGCCCAGGCTCCACCCCAACTCCGTCTCAACTTCAGCTCTGCCTCCACACCTCAAAACTTCCACAGTCCCACCCTCACTCTTGGAAAAAGTCCATTTCTGCACCACGTCCTCACCAATCACACATGAACAGTTCCCATTGAACACCAGATCACACACATAGCCATCAGCTTTTGTTTTGGGCAAAAGATTTTTGAAACCGCCACCACATCAAGGAGACTCTTCTGGCCGGGTCCTACTCTACTGTAACCTATTAAACATTTGTTAAAATATCCAATACTCTTTTTAGGTATATTTTTATTTATTTTTCTTTAAGAGAATCTGGCATGTACATTTTTTAAAATGACCAATAATACCACATACAGGGACAAATACCATCACACCATGACTAGACCACTTATTATCATCACATAGTAACCAAATAATACGATTACAAGGAACAAATACCGCCACACCATGACCAGACCACAAATTACCGCAACATAGTAACCAAATACTACATACAAGAGACAAATACTGTCACACCATTATCAGATCACATATTACCACCACATAGTGACTGAATAATACCACATACAAGGGACAAATACCTCCACACCATAACCAGATCACATATTACCACCACATAGTAACCGAATAATATCACATACAAGGAACAAATACCGCCACACCATCATCAGACCACATAGTACCACCACATAGTGACCGAATATTACAATACTTAACATTAATCAAAAAAACACAATACTAATATTACCATAAGTGCTAATATACATGGGAGCTCTGTATATAGTGTCAGTATACAGGTAATACATTGAACACCAGGAATAGTATACACAGGAGCTCTGTATATAGTGTATAGTGTACAGGTAATACAGTGAACACCAGTGATATTATACACAGGAGATCTGTATATAGTGTATAGTGTAGGTGTACAGCTAAAACACTGACTCACCAGTGACATCTCTAGTAGAAGTCCTTCATCTTTGCTTTTCTTTTTCATTCAGCGCAGACCGCCATTACTTCTTTCAACCAGGACTCGTCTTTGCATAAAATAATACAGTTATCTAGAGCACCGCTTCCAGAGCACATTCCCCACTTTTTGCCATTCTCAGCTGAATACAGACATGCACTCACCATTAATATATTATTAGTTATTATGCAACCCACCATTCCCAATATAAATTGTAATCCACCACTGCGCCCCCACTAACTATAAATAGCCACTTTTCCCCACCTAATATATAAATTAGTTAGCACCCATACTCTTTTCACCAATTCAGTCACACTCCTGTAACCTCAACGCCCTCACTCTGTACTTCATCATTTGCAGTCCTCCCCTCACTTCATAATTTGCAGTCCCCTCTCACTTCATCCTTAGCTGTCCCCCTCTCACTTCATTATTTGCAGTGCCTCGTTCACCCCCCACTCCATCACTTGCAGTCACTCATTCCCCCGCTCACTCCATCATTTGCAGTTCCTTTTCCCCCTCACTCCATCATTTGCAGCCCTCCTTACACCATCATCTGCAGCCCCCCTAACTCCATAATTTGCGCCACCCTCTCAATAATTTGCAGCCCCCCTCATTCCATGACTTGCAGCCCTCCCACTCCATAACTTGCAGCCCCCCTCACTCCATGACTTGCAGCCCCCCCTCACTCCATGACTTGCAGCCCCCCCTCACTCCATGACTTGCAGCCCCCCCTCACTCCATGACTTGCAGCCCCCCCTCACTCCATGACTTGCAGCCCCCCCTCACTCCATGACTTGCAGCCCCCCCCACTCCATGACTTGCAGCCACCTCCCTCACCTATTTAATTCATTTCAGAAAGAAAAAAAAAAAGTTTGATCATACTTACCATCACCTGCAGGCGCAGCTCGGCTTCTGCTGTCCTGGCAACGCTCTATGTGCTTTCCCGGAGCTCCGCAACCGCTCAGCTCCAGCTCCCTCATACTTCTCCAGACTTCTGGTCAGGTGACGGCGCGTATGTGATGACGTCATTGCATATGCGCCGTCACCTGACCAGAAGTCTGGAGAAGTATGAAGGAGGCAGGAGCAGGAGCTGCGAGCTTCGGGAAAGCACACAGAGCCGAGGTGTGCGCCGCCAAAGGCAGCACCCTGGCACTCACCACATTATTGCATCATGGGGCCCGATGAGCAGAAGCACAAGAGGGGGGGCACTGACAGGGCTCTGTGCTGCTGCTCACTGGGCCCCATACAGCAGTTAGGGCAGTAATGCCCTCATGGTGGCCCTGACTATAGTCATAGAAGCTGCGATAATTAGACCAGTCAGATCAATAAGGCCACGGTCATTATTCATTGAGGAAATAGCCAGAAAGTACAGAGCAAAATCTACATGTTACATTCAAATTTGCATGGGGAAAATGTGTAAATCTTCTAATTTATTGTAGCATGTCAAAGGCATATATTTTTCTGTGGATTTTTCCCACTAACTTTACTACTAAAGTGGTGATCTTATGTAAATGTACAAGAAATAGGAGTCTGGTGTTCTGCACAAATTTTAGGCATGTTCCTGAATGGATACATGTAAGACTGAGCAGGCTGTTTGTAAGGTAGGAGAAGACTAAAGGCTTCTATAGCTTCTTGGTCATCGTGGCTTCTTTCTATGCCCATCAACTATTTATAAGTTCCCATTAAAGTAATAGTCCTTAGTTCAATGGGGGCACCTCCCTGATATAGTGGCATAATCAGCGCTTTGCTGAGGTCACCTGCAGCATTGGGCTCCACACATGGGGCTTTCCTTTCATCTCACAGTAAAGGGGCTATAGGAGCTGTGACAACACAGTTTATAATCTTAATCAGCCAGACAATTAGATTTGTTAAGCCAAGAGAAATACTCTATTGTGTTTGTGTTGACTTGTAAATGTATTTGTATTTCTGTGGCTGGTCAAGAAGGACAGACAAATATTTGTATAACCCTCAATGTTGTCTTCTATTGGTCTGTGAACAATGATGTTTAATACTATGATAATTGCATATTATACTAAGCTAGCTAGTTTATTTACAAGACTTCCCTGCTATACCAACTATGTAAATTGATTAAATGCACAAACAATGAGCCCTGAGCCCTGTGGAATAATATCATCCCTAACCCTTGTCCTGTGGATGTGTACTTAAAAGGACATGCCTCTGTAGCATGCAGACTTTACAAGGAGAAGCAAAGATCAGAGACTCTCTCAGACCATCAGCTTGGAAGCATGGCTTTAACCAAAGAGACACAGATTTGGATTCTACATGATTCTGGCTTAAGGGTATATGGCCCTGACTGGAAAGATACGGATCTGCTCCATTGACCATCAGAGAGCCCATGGATACATTTGGGGAGACTAGGTTGGGACAATGAAGTCACCTGGCCCAATGATATGTTGTTTGGGGTTGCCAGGTGGGACCCTCCGGACCCCTGGAACCCATGGAGCCATTCAGAGAAACCAGGTTGGGACCAGCCGGTTATCTGGCCCCATGGAAACTCTCAGAGAGGCCAGGGTGGGACCCTCGAGTCTCCTGGCCTTGTACCTCGATGGACTGTCACCTTTCTAAGATTGCCGCAACCTTTTCTCTGTGGGGGCCCGCCAGAAGCTGGGGGGCCACTGGTTGAGGTAGTTGGTCCTGGAAGTCCCAAAGTCGCAGCTGTTAAATCCCAGGCGGGCCAGCGGAAGGGTGAGACTGTGTAATGTTGTACCATCTTGGGTATTTGCTGGGACTGTTCTGTGTGTTTACTGTCCACTTGGGGGTTCAATAAAGTATTGCCACATTGTTTTACCCTCACCCTGTGTTGTCTGAGTAGTGTTACGCCCACGGAAAACCCCGGGTCTTCACAGGAGCTGACTCACCAGTCAGGGCATGTGGCATCTTCTGACCTGGTGGCACACACAGTGTAAACCTTGCTGGTTCTTCCTCTTAGACATACGGCATGAGATGCCAATATGCCTTCCAAGGGTTTCTGGTGGGGATAAAATGTTCAAATTGGTGTAAGAAGTGGGTCTCCCTCTTCACCCGCTCTCTGCTTGCAGCTGTTGGATTATGGTCTTCCACCTTGCAACATACAGAGGACAATCAGGGCCCAGTCACCTATAATAGTGCAATCCAGAACTTATATACGACGGCTCCTCTTGTGCCAATCTTACATCAGTTTATTGCACACGGTGTTCAGCACACAGAACGGATATAGCTGTATACTGCTTGTATACTATATATAATAAATGTGCATCGGACCCCAGAGGGTAACATTTTTATAATAATGCTCGGAATTTCTTGTGCACCACCCATAACAGAGCACAGGTAATAAGGAAACAGCTAAACTTATGAAGTGTGGCCACGTTTCTACCGTGAACCTAAAAATCTGTAATGTTTGGCCCTGGGATAGGGCTGCATGTGAGCCCCTATAATGTGGATGGTGGGACATTGCCGCCTCGGCTTCTTCATTGGTTTGTCTCAAGAAATATCAATGTTCTACTACAGTGAAAACTCCACATTACAAGTAAAAAGCATTTGCTGATATTAGTAATGACTTTCATGGGAAATGAAATCACAAATTGAATTACTTCATTTGAGGCTGAAGCAAGATTGATAAAATTAAATACCGTATAATATAATCAGTTTCAAACAGTCAGATCCCGCACAGACTGCAGGCCGCACAGAAATGTATAGTGCCAGTGACCACACTGCTGTATTGATAGGTTTCCTGAAAATATGGTCTGCTTTACCGTGACCGCAGCACCGCCTCTACCAGCATCGCTGCCATGCGGGCTGCCCTCACGTATGCCTATGAGGCTTTAAGTTCTGGGTCACAAGATCTGTGGTCAGTCCAGGCATTGCAATCCATATAGGGACCATGAAATATGGCCTAAACCCGGCCTTACTGCGGTGAATGCATTGTGCATCATAAGGGAAATAAGACTCTGTTCTCACCTGCATTTTTTCATTCCATTAATTTGTTCTGTGAACAAAGGTACAGAATTCATGCATAGGAAGGATCCACTTCATAACAGATGCAAACAGAAGATATTAAATTAGCAACCATTTTCCATTGACTCTAATGGAAAAGAAACGGACAGCTTCTTTCCGTCTGCTGCTCATTAAATTGGACGGAGCAGAAAGTTCTGCAGACTTTGTTTTTTATTGTGGAGAAAAAAGCGCAAAGCAGACAAATTAGAAGCTTCAATTTTTCTCAGTTTTCCTCAAAGGCACCTAGTAAAATCAATGGGTATTTTAAAGGAAGTGTTATTTCTATTTTTCTCAGATGGAACAGACAAATTGAAAATTATTTAGCAAATGCAGCAAAAACACCAATTATGTATGAGGGTAGGGCTACAGGTCAAGAAGTGTCACCAGACATTGAGATTGTGGCGTCTATAAAGAAGCAGCCTGAAAATTCACGGATTCGAGGTATGTGTCACCATGGTAGCTAGCTTCGGTGATGTAGGACCTGGACGCAAGGCTCCAGCAGTGATAAGTTGTTGAGAGGTTTTTTTCCTGGGCCCTAATTTTGGGTCCGGGTTTTAGGAGCGGCCACAAGAGCTGGGTGGGACTGGCCATTCACATACCTCCATTTCAGGTTTTGAAAGGAATATTTATTTGCCTCTGTGCTGTCTGTCAGTCGAGGTGGAAAGACCTCTGGTATGCTGGTCAGTCTGCCAGAAGGTGACTAGGTGTGGACCAAGTTTGCAAATGAGTGAGCCCGTACCAAAGCAAGGCTCTCTCTTTTTCTGTGCAGTGATAATTTGTGAATTTTTTTAAGAAATTGTGCAATGTTTGACACCAGAACTGGATCCGTGTCAGTAAGCTACCGGCTGCCAAAAAGCCTAAATCCCCCACATGTTTCATTGCAATATCGCATTTTAAGATTTCCTATGGTGCTACGTTGCATCTTGCAACCTACCGTGATTGTGAAATCACTTGTGGACACAGACAAATTCAGCACCTGTGCAAGAATAGTATATGTGCCCTTTGCAGTCCAAAAGCTCATCATACTACACAGTTCCATCTGCTTTTGAGGCAGAAATGACCCCCTTACCCCTCGGGCCCCTGTGTGACTGAACAGGTTGCACCAATGACATGTCCGCCACTGTCTAAAATAGAGTCTCAAATGTTTCCAAAGGTGTTCAATTTTCTGTAGCACTCGCCATAGACTTCAATACAAGTTGCATGCGACTTACGACTTGTATGTGACTTGTCTACGAGTTGGCTTTTTTTTTTTTTTTTTTTTTTTAACAAAATTGCAGCTCTAAATAGTCCCATAACAGCAAATCCCAAACATGTTGCACAAATGTTGGTTATGCAGCTTATCTGAAAATGGCTGTTGAGTGACACGTCGCCATGTAGCCCTCAATCAAATCTTATAAATCTCCCAGGATTAGGCTCCAGCTGTATATAAAAGCTACCGTAGACACTTATGAGACTCATCCCCACAATACTTCATTTACCATTTGTGGAGGTTGTCCAATCTGGACAACCCCTATCTAATTGCCCATACAGTAAATGGATGTCAGCTGGGGAGGGGGTCTCTAAGGTTCCTCCGCTTTTACAGATACAAATTATCTAATTCAAGTCAACTACATTACATCTACCCTGTGGATACTATTCCTACAAACTCACAAAACTGTGCTATGTCTGGTGACCAATCTCTGATATCCCTACCAGGCCATTGAAATTGCAATCTTTATGTGAATCCATCTTTTACACGACATTGCATTTCTGCCCAGAACAGAACATATTTGTTTGGTTACAGGAAACCTCGATGGTTTTTGAGAAAAAAAAAAGTGTTATCAATCTGTTAACGTGAGTTTGTCATGCACAAGAAATGGATCGCTAGCAGCTCCTAATGAAACCGAACAAAAGGCTAGAATGGATGTGTCAGAGTCATATCTCTTCTCTCACCGACAAGGGAAGCGCAATTAAATATGAATATCATTTCGCCACGTAGATAAGGTAGACGGCCATGCTCCAGGCTGTGTGAGGAATCAGCGTGGCAGAAAGACGAGCTCCCCCATGACTAACAGCAGCTTTTATAACACTAGGGAAAGAACAATGATATATGTGTATTGCCGGTTATAAATGTACCCTGCCTCCAGTGTTCTAGTCATAAAGGGGTTTCTAATACAGGACATTTGTCTTTGTTAGGCTGCATTCTAGAGAAGAGTGAATCGATTTACAGGACCCTGTTCCAGTGGCCACGTCAGAAATCCATGGCCATCAGACGGGTGCCCTGAGAATTATCTCCTACCTACTGGAATTTCTAGTGCTTCTTCCGATTTGTAAGGCCGGCGCACTGTCATCATTGTGCCTACATTACGCCTATCTCTACAGCATTCACATTAGAGAAGTGCTCTGCGCCGAGAACTCAGAATTGGGGAATGGGCGTTACAAAGGATTCAGATGTGCTTGGGGTCACCACCTTGGCCATAAAAAGAAACCCGTCCAATGCAAATAAAAAAGGGATGTGGTCTATGGACTTCGTTTCACACGGAGTTAATGATGTACATGAATGACTTGACGAGAAAACCAAAGAAAACCAAATAGGGAGCTGGAGTGGCGGTATACGAGAGGTGAGCATAATAATGTGTATTTTTTTTAAACCCTTCAAAACAATTTAGCAGAATGGCTGCCAGCTGACTGTCATTTTGCAGGGTTTGACTGAATAGAATTCAGAAAAATTTAGATTCTAACAAACCCTAATTTTAGGGAAATTTGCAGCAGATTTGATTTTGTTGGAATTGAATTGCTTATGTCTAATGCCAAGTATGGCATAAGTAGATCATATTTTACACCTGGAGCAAATATAACGCAGATCATATACACTCTGGCTAGGGTTCAACAGAACGCCAGTGAAACCTCCTAAATGCCCTCATTCAGAGTCCCCCAATTTGTTTACACTGTGTTCCAAATTATTATGCAAATAATATTTTCTCAGATTTTCCCCATATTACCTATATGAATTGCAGTCATTGTAATTTTCCAGTCAAATAACTATTAGAGTACAATTGAAAGGTTTTTGTACAAACTGCCTATGATAACAGTATATTTTTAAAAAAATAAAAAACTCAAACTGCACTCAAAATGCATGTTCCAAATTATTATGCACAGCAGAGTTTTCAACCTTTTCATTTTAATAAAGAAAAAAAAATGGTCATTTTTGAAATTATAAGCATTAGCAGGTTATTACTAGTGTTGAGCCACCCCCGTAGTGTTCGAGTTCGGTTCGGTTCGTCGAACACCCGTGTGTTCGCCGAACTGTTCGTCGAACACCTTCGAACACCATTAAAACCAATGGCAGGCAAACAAAAACACATAGAAACACATAGAAAACACCTTCAAAGGTGTCCAAAAGCTGACAAACTGCTCAGAAGACATAACTAACACATGGAAAAGTGACAAGTACATATAGTCATGCGAAAAGAAAAGAGGTGGAGGAGTAAAAGGAGGGGGAGACACAGATATAGGCATGTCATGCCCTTCTAAAATCCAAAAAGTGAGAAGCCGACACGGCCAGTCCGCTCCTGCCCGTGCCACCTCCGTGTCGCCGGGTTTGTGCCAGAGCCGCGGTGAACCCTGACGGCCAGCCCCCCTCTCCCAATACTGGTGCCTGTCCGCTGGTGGGTCGAGCGAGCCCCCCTGTGGTGGAGGCAGCTCTAAGCTTTTTAATTTAAATTGTCTCTCTAATTTGAATGAATACACTTTAAATCCATTTACAAGGATCTATTGGAGGGCAAGTCTCATGCCAGCAGCCGCGGTAATTCCAGCTCCAGTAGCGTCCACTAAAGCTGCTGCAGTTAAAAAGCTTTTATAAGGATCGAGCTCGGCTGTCCACCGCAAGGCATCCTACTGCCAGTCCCAGCCCCTATGCCTTGGGGTGCCTCCTGATGCTCTTCACTAAGTATCCCATGGTCCCGAAGCATTTCCTTTGAAAAAATTAAGTGTCTAAACTACAGGTGGTGCAGCTTGCTTAACAGCTGGGATAATCCGCTGACTAGCAGACACTGCTACTAGGCACAAAGTATTTCCTGGGCTAGATGCAGTTAAAAATTTGTAATTAGATACTCTCGTTGGATGCGGAGAAAGCATTCCATAGAGTCTCCTGGCACGCCATATATGATTCTCTTAAAAAGCTTGGGGTAGGGGTCTAGGGGACCCTTTTATAGCCAAAATCACGGCCCTGTATCGCAATACGTCACCTAGGCTGAAGATAAATGGAACTGTAGCACCCTGAGGGCTCGGTTGCTACAGACGTATTGCACCTCACCCAGAGGTGTGATATCTCACTCTCAGGTAAGGATGGAGTGTGGATCAGGACCCGACACCTGCATGCATTACACCACATTGCCGTGGGGCAGGGCGACCAATATGCCCCCGAGATGGGCACGACAGTCCCTGTCCCTGGCTGGAGTGGGGGGAGGGAACACTGAGGAAGGGGAACCCTGTAGTGCAGGAGCAGGGAGGAAGCAGTTCCTGGGTGCATTGAGAAGGGAGTATAAAAGGTGGGCACCATCTTAGTTCAGTGCAGAGAAGTCTGAGCAGAAGTGGCAGGGAGCAGGGGCTCTGCATGAGCTCTGCTCCTGAGGCGGGCCTAGTAACAGAGGCCCAGGCCTGGAAGAGGGAGAAGGAAGGAAGAGGAGCGGAGAAGGCTCCAGGAACGAGGAATGAAGGGATCCCAGGGGTGCGGACGGGCGAGTCGCCACCGCACGCCCGAATCCACCTGCGTGGAGGGGTCAGGCCAAAGGGGGAGACCGGTCCCCGAACTAGTGGAGGCAGGAAACGACCCTCAGCTAGAAACCGGAGGCTCTGACATTTTATGTGGCGCAGCCCCTCGCTACACCCGCTAGGAAGGCACCACATAGGGTCAGGGAAACTGGTGCCAAGTTTACCAAGAGGAGGCCCGAGGCAGCCGGACAGAAGTGTTGGTAAGAAAGGCCAGACAAAGGACACACAAAGGGGGTCCTGTGAAGTGCTCCAAAGTTATCTGGAAGTTGTCTGAGCCCCTCACCTGGTGAGCACAGTACGACGTGGGCAGCCGTTACCTGCAGACGTGGTCTGGATAATAAGAACTGTGAGTAAAGGCCCTGAACTGCATCACTGACTCCGTGTCGTTACTGCTGCTGCCCTGCACCATCACCCCCATCCTCCGCATACACTGCCCTGAGGCTATACTCCTCCCGTGGGGAGTTATGCTACGCTCTGCTGCACCCACAACACCAGCCTCAGCGGTCTGCCCTGTAGCGGCGGTTCACTCTGACCGCAATCCACGGGTGGCGTAGTCGGACATTTAAACATCAAAACCACATAAATAGTTCCGCCACTGGTTTGACCGCCCTGAGCCACGGAACCGGGTCGCCGCCACGAAGACTACAACCACCAGCATCCACCAAAAAGGGTCCGGCTCCAGGTGTCCCAAGGCCCAGGGGGTGCGTCAGAACATTTTCATCACCTTTCACAATCACCAATGGGACAAGGCAGGGATGTCCTCTGTCCCCTCTCTTATACATCCTAGTGACGGAGCACCTGCTCTCATCAATTCGCCATAACCCCAATATTAGGTGGATTGAGGTGGGAGGCACCGAGTACAAGTGCTCTCTATTTGCTGATGATGTCCTAGTATATATCACTCAATCACATATATCCATCCATGCTGTTATGGCTGAAATAGATCACTTTGTTACATGGTAAAATTTTAAAATCAATGCAGCGAAGTCTGAGGCCCTCGATGTCTCCCTCCCCAAATCCATATAGGATTCCATCCAGTCCAACTTTCCCTTTGCCTGGCCCTCACAGGGTATCAAATACTTAGGAATTCCTATTCATAGAGACCTCTCCCATCTATGTTATCTTAATTTTGGGCCCTTTATTGAACAACTCCATACAGACCACGGTTGGCAAGTTAGAACTGTAAGATTCACTACGTGAACCACTGGTGTTTTGTGGAAAAGCACATGTACACTGCGTTCCAAATTATTATGCAAAAAGTGTTTAGGAGTGATAAGGGAAGAATTTGTTTGTTTGTCAGTTAAACTCATTGATGGTGATGTGTGTCAGGGCTCTTTATATCACTGTAAGCAATTGCAGACACCTGTGCTAATTAGTTTGGCAGGTGTGTCCAATGAAAGGCAAGACTACTTAAGAAGGCTCTCTCACATTATTAAGCAGCCTACATTTTCTGCCAAAATGGGAAAGAAAAAGGATGTGTCGGCTGCTGAGAAGCAACAAATTGTGGAGTGTTTAGGTCAAGGCATGACTACAATCAACATTGTGCGATGATCAGGATGAAGTGTCTTGGCAATCAAGAAGTATGTAGCTGATTCACAGTACACACGTGTGCGTGCTGATAAGGGCAAATTGAGGACTCTTTCCTACAGGCAATTACGCCAGGTTGAAAGAGCAGCGGCAAAAAAGCCTTGTCATAGCAGCAGACAAGTTTTTGAAGCTGCTTGTGCCTCCAACGTCCCCCGAACAACAAGATGCAGGGTCCTTCAGAGGTTTGCAGCTGTGCATACGCCATCCTGTCGACCTCCTCTATCCACTTCACACAAGCAGAAACGGCTCCAGTGGGCCAAACATTACATGAAGACTGATTTCAAAACTGTTTTGTTCACGGATGAGTGCCGTGCAGCGCTCGATGGTCCAGATGGATGGAGTGGAGGATGGCTGGTTGATGGACACCCCACGCAAACACGGCTACAGCGCTAACAAGGAGGAGGTGGAGTAATGTTTTGGGCTGGAATCATGGGGAGAGAGATTGTCGGCCCCTTTAGGATCCCTGAAGGCGCTAAAGATGAACTCCATAATGTATGTGGATTTTCTCAAACAGCACTTCCTGCCATGGTTCAAGAAGAAGAATCGTGTATTTCACAGCAAGATCATTTTTCTGCATGATAATGCACCATCTCATGCTGCACATAAAACATCTGCATCTCTGGCTGATATGGGCATAAAAGGGGACAAACTTATGGTGTGACCCCCATGCTCCCCTGACCTCTACCCCATTCAGAACCTTTGGAGCATCATTAAAAGGAGTGTCTATGATGGCGGGAGGCAGTTCACATCTAAGCAACAGCTCTGGGAGGGTATTCTGTCCTCATGCAAAACAATTGAAGCAGAAACCATCCAAAACCTGACAAATTCAATGGACGAGAGAGTTCAGAAGCTCCTTTCGAACAAGGGGTCCTATGTGAAAATGTAACATCACCTAGAATAAAGTTTTGAGTTGAAAACTGTTTGATTTCAGTTTCTAACAACCTGCTAATGCTTATAATTTCAAAAATGACCATTTTTTTGGTCTTTATTAAAATGAAAAGGTTGATCGAAAAGTTTGGGGGATCTAAGAGTGTGGCAACCCAGTAGTCATGATTACTTCGAATTCTGACAATATGAGGGTCATGCTGCAGGTAGTGCAGCAAGAAGGCACTTATGTGCCTTGCGCATCTCGGAGCCCCAAAATTATTTTCCGGGCTAGATGCAGCTTAAAATTATTTTTAATTTTAAATCTGGTGGAGCTTTAGTATAGATGGCCTAATAGGATCAGTGCTGCACACTGCTACAAAGCCCAAATTATTTTCCAGTCAAGATACAGATAAACATGATTAGTAATTTGAAAGCTTAAAACGGTTGGTAGGGTGATTTTAACCAATCATCAAGCTTTTACTCTCCCCAGGATGACACAGGGGTAGAAAAGTCGTTTCGGATCCATGATTTGTTCATCTTTATGAACGTGAGTCTGTCTACATTATCAGTGGAGAGCCGCGTGCGCTTATCTGTCAGCACACCACCAGCAGCGCTGAACACACGTTCAGACAGAACGCTGGCTGTGGGGCATGACAAGATCTCCAAGGCGTAAGTGGCTAGCTCCGGCCATTTATCCAGATTGGAAGCCCAAAAAGAGCAAGGGTCCAGTGACACAGTCGTGGCTTCAATGTTTACTTGGAGATACTCCTGTACCATCGTCTCTAGGCGTTGACTATGTGTTAGACTTCTTGTCTCCTGTGGCCTTGCAAAGGATGGGCTAAAAAAGTGGTGAAATGATTCCGCAAAATTGATGTTACCAGCAGATACTGTGGTTCTGTTACGGTTTGAGTGCTGAACACTTGACGGTCCCACGGTTGGCAAGTTGGAACTGTGAGATTCACTACGTGCACCACTGGTATTTTGTGGAAAAGCACATGTAAGATTCTGCAACAGTCTCTGCTGATACTCCTGCATGCGTGCATCCCTTTCTATGGCAGGAATAATTTCTGCAAATTTACTTTTGTACCGGGGATCTAACAGTGTGGCAACCCAGTAGTCAGGATTATTTCTAATTCTCACAATTCGAGGGTCATGTTGCAGGTAGTGCAGCAAGAAGGCACTCATGTGTGTTGCGCATCCAGGAGCACCAAGTCCCTGTTGTGTTGGTGGCGAGGTAACAATCATGCTTCCTTCCTCTGTCCTCTCCCCCCAACCTCGCACAACAGAAATGTGATCAAGGTCTCCCTCATCTGATGAGTCTTCCATCAGTTCGTCCTCCACTTCTTCCTGGGCTCCTGCACCTTCCTCACTAGTTTGGCTGCTACCATGCGCCCTGGTAAAACCATCTCCCCCACCCTCACATGCCTGCCGCCTTGGTGCTGCCGACCGTCTGGACCTTGCAGATGTTAGCCCTTCCGCATACAACTCCTCCTCCTCTACTTCCTCCACCTCCTCTTGTGCCACCACCTGACTCCGAATTCTGTTTAACATGTGCTCCAGCATGTAAATCACCGGAATAGTCATGCTGATAATGGCATCGTCAGCACTAAACATCTTCGTCGCCATTTCAAAACTGTGCAGAAGGGTGCATAGGTCCCTGATCTGAGACCACTCCTCCAGCGTGATTTGCCCCACCTCTGAATCTCGTTGGCCCAGGCTATACGTCAGAACGTATTGCACCAGGGCTTGTCGGTGCTGCCACAGTCGCTGCAACATGTGCAGAGTTGAATTCCACCGGGTAGGCACATCGCATTTTAGCCGGTGAAGTGGCAGGCCCAACGACTTCTGTAGAGATGTAAGTCGCTGAGCTGCGGGATGCGAACGGCGGAAGTGAGCACACAGCGACCGTGCCCTCTGCAGAAGGCCATCTAGTCTGGGATAGTGGGCTAAAAATTGCTGGACAACCAGGTTCAACACGTGAGCCATACAAGGCACGTGTGTGACATTGCCCCGGCGAAGGGCCGCACCCAGGTTTGCAGCATTGTCGCACACGGCCTTCCCTGGTTTCAGGTCCAGTGGAGACAGCCATTCATGAAATTGGTTCTCCAGAGCTGACCACAACTCCTCAGCTGTGTGACTCACATTTCCCAGACATTTCAATGTAAAAACCGCCTGATGACGTTGAGCCCTACTGCCAGCATAGCAAGGAGGTGTGCAGGATCCCTTCTGCGCAGTTAGAAAGCTTGTGGCATGACCAGACAGGCTTTGGGTGCAGGTGGAAGACCGAGAGGAGGTTGAGGAGGCAGAAGCAGTGGAGGAACTTTGACATAAAGAGGATTGACGCACAACTCGTGGGGACGGCAAGACTTGGACAGCAGCCCCTTGTCCTGCTGTCACCATAGTTACCCAGTGCCCAGTCAGCGACATGTAACGCCCCTGTCCATGCCTACTCGTCCAAGTGTCTGTGGTGAAATGCACCCTGTCACACACAGAGTTTCTCAAAGAAGCGGTGATGTTATGTGCGACATGCTGGTGGAGCGCAGGCACACCTTTCTTTGAGAAGTAGTGCCGACTGGGCATCTGGTACTGGGGCACTGCGACGGACATAAGGTCTCGAAAATCCTCTGTGTCCACCAGGCGGAAAGGCAGCATTTCTGTAGCCAAGAGCTTGCAGATGGTGAAATTCAACCTCTTAGCTTTCTCATGGCTAGGAGGAAATGGTCTTTTACTTGTCCACATCTGAGGGACCGAGGGCTGGCTATTGTGCTTAGACGGGGTTGATAAGGGTGTCCCCGGCAAACTGCCGGTCTGTGAGGAAGATGCAGGTGGACATGTTAGGTTGCCTTGATCCAAAGGTGGTGCTATCGATGTCGGACAGCGCTCAACACCAGCTGGTGTTACCACCTCCAAAGAAAATGATGACCTGCCAATCACGCTGGCTGTTGCGGGTAAAGAGGTGGCAGGTCTGCGCCCCAAAACAGGTGTGACTGCTGTCCCCCCAGTCACAGAGGATGAAGAGGCCGCGGATGCACAAGATATGGCAGACGGTGGTTGGCCCGGCCGGCTAGGCCGCATTGTAGCACACTGAGCTTCCCACTGCAACTTATGCTTCATGTCCATGTGCCGGTTCATGCATGAAGTACTCAAACTATGTATTTTTTGGCCTCTACTTAGCTTTTGCTGACAAATGTTACAGATAACACGAGTTGGGTCATCTTTATCGATCTGAAAAAATGCCCAGGCTATGCAAGGCTTAGCACCCATGCGACCTGAAGAGCCACCACGACTTGTGGTGAGAGGCAGAGTTGTGTTTGAGGATGCAGTTGTTGACGTGCTTCCAGTACTACGTCTCTGTCCAGGAAGGCGCAACCTGACCTCGTCGTCACTAGCATCTTCCTCCACCTCCTCTGCTGACCTCATCTCTTGGCTGACTGTGGGTTGACAGTAAGTGGGATCTCCGACCTCATCATCATCACCCTGTGCGTTATCACACCCGTCGTCCTCAGAGCCAACCTGTTCCTGCCCTGACAAAAAACTAAAGTTGTCGCTCCAATCAGGTATTTGAGTCTTATCATCGTCTTCCTCATTGTCTCCACCAACAGGAGTTACAGTTTGGGAATGAGGGTCTACATTATGGTCAGAACCTTCTGCGTCTGGTCCTGGATCCGACTCATAAAGATTCTGGGCATCAGTGCAGATCATTTCCTCGTCTGGATTCACAGAAGCGCTGGAGTCGACCTCTGATTCCCAGGCTATAGTATGAGTAAACAGCTCTGCAGACTCAACCATCTGTTCTACCTCATACTCAGACGGGCAGCTGGAGATTTGGGAGCTGTGAGGAAGCAAGTGCGATTTGGGTGACACCTTTGAGGACTGGAGTATTTGTGATGTTGAAGTTGATGTGGAGGAGAGCCCACTTAAAGGAGCACTTGATATCCGTTGAAGCACCTGCTGTTTTTGTGCCTCATCTGGAATTTGTAGCGATTGGCGTGGCCGTAAGAAAGGGATCTTATCACATTGTCCGCTAAAAGAAGTAGACATTTTAGTTTGGCTGGAAGATGGTCTTTCTTCTGCAGATGTTACTGTTGCTTTAACACCTACCCCACGGACACAACCTTTTTTCCCCTTCCCAACACGCCTATTCCCCTTTCCACCAGCAGCAGGCCTTTTTCCACTCATTTTGGTGGTTAACTAATTCACAACTCTGGAGTTGTTTGCACAAAAAAACAATGGATGGGAACCGAGCAGAGCTGAGTGGCCAAACTGTGGTATTAGGCCAAAACTATTGGCTGGGTTAGATGCAGAAAAAAATTATTTTGATGGAGGTCAGTATAGATGGATTAATAGAACAAGTCCCACACACAGCTAGAAGCCCAAATATTTTTTCAGAGGTACTGTAGATGCAGATAAAAATTAGTTTTAATTTGCAACCTGATGGAGGTCAGTATAGATGGACTAATAGAGAAAGTCCGACACACTACTAGAAGGCCAAATATTTTTTCAGAGGTAGATGCAGAAAAAAATATATTCAGTTTGCAACCTGATGGAGGTCAGTATAGATGGACTAATAGAGAAAGTCCGACACACTACTAGAAGGCCAAATATTTTTTCAGAGCTAGATGCAGAAAAAAATTATATTCAGTTTGCAACCTGATGGAGGTCAGTATAGATGGATTAATAGAACAAGACCCACACACAGCCAGAAGCCCAATATTTTTTCACAGGTAGATGCAGAAAAAAATATATTCAGTTTGCAACCTGATGGAGGTCAGTATAGATGGACTAATACAACAAGTCCCACACACAGCTAGAAGCCCAATATTTTTTCAGAGGTACTGTAGATGCAGATAAAAATTAGTTTTAATTTGCAACCTGATGGAGGTCAGTATAGATGGACTAATAGAATGATGCTATGCCCAAAAGATTTTACTTCACTAGGTGCAGTAAAAAAACTGGTATTCTATACACAGGTGGTATATCTTGCAACACAGATAGGCTACTCCACTGACTAACACACTCTGCAATAGGCCAAAAAGGATTAGCTTTGCTAGATTCAGCCAAATGCTGTGAAAAAAACTTGCACAGCACTGGCACAGACCTGCCTGGCAAAAACTGATAGGAACTGATGTAACCTAGTCCTGAAAAGGACTCCAATTACAATTAGTCTTTACTCCCACAACCTATCTATTTAAGAGCACAGACCTCCCTGATAAAAGTCTTAGGAAATGCTGTAACCTAGTCCTTAAAAGGACTGCAATCACAACTATTCCCTACTCCCAAGCTATCTGTATATTTGTGCGAAAATTGGCTTGAAATTAACAAGGTATAGCGCACACAGCAACAGCGGTGCCGTCTAACACGCAGCTGCAGCAGTGAGAAAATGGTGGCGACGGGGAAAATGGCTTGGTCTTATAGGGCAAGGACATGTGACATACACTGCCAATGACACATGCCCTTGCTTGTGTGAAAAAAAGCACTTCGCTCCGTGTGTGCGCTGCTGATAGGCTGACAGATTGCACCTCCCCACTGTAAATGCGGGAAAGAGAAAAAAAAATGGAGATCTTCATTGTTCCTGCAGAGATCCATCCCCTGCCCCTCCCCCCACCCCGCTGTACACTCAAACTGCGTATTAACATTAATTTTCATCATTACTGAGAAAAAATCCAGTTATGATTTTGGTGCACGAACAGTTATCGAACATAACCTCGAACAGCCGAATTTTTCTCAAATTGTTCGTGTTCGCCGAACGGCTCGAACACCGCCCAAAACAGCTCGAATTTGAGATTGGCGAACAGTTCGAGTAGAACAACGCTCATCTCTAGTTATTACAAACTGAAATCAAACAGTTTTCAACTCAAAACTTTATTCTAGGTGATGTTACATTTGCACATAGGACCCCTTGTTCGAAAGGAGCTTCTGAACTCTCTCGTCCATTGAATTTGTCAGGTTTTAGATGGTTTCTGCTTCAATTGTTTTGCATGAGGACAGAATACCCTCCCAGAGCTGTTGCTTAGATATGAACTGCCTCCCGCCATCATAGACACTCCTTTTGATGATGCTCCAGAGGTTCTCAATGGGGTTGAGGTCAGGGGAGCATGGGGGCCACACCATAAGTTTGTCCCCTTTTATGCCCATAGCAGCCAGAGATGCAGATGTGTTATGTGCAGCATGAGACGGGGCATTATCATGCATGAAATGATCTCGATGGTCCAGATGGATGGAGTGGAGGATGCGGGCTCTGAAACAGGTTAGTCCAGCCAGCATACAGAACGAAAGTAAAATGCTGACGGAACAGTTCATCTGGGGATTGAGGTCCCAGGAAGAGAGCAGAACTGTATGGTGGTGGGCTATAAAGGGTCTGCAGCCCCTGGAAACAACAGACACTGCTATCCAGCGTTACCAGGGTTGGGCCACCCCAGTGCCTGCAGCACCCAATGCTCCTTTATTAACGGCTGAAACAAAGATGCAAACAGTGCCCCCTAGCGAGCTGGACAGCCTACGCTCTGAAGTGCGCCAGTTAAGTAAAACCCTGGCCACTGTCCTGAGCACCCTGCAGCTACAGGAGGAGCCCGAGCTGGAAGGAAAGATACTACTCGCCGACAGCCCTGAGGATGTCCCCTGGATGAGAAGAAGGAGAACAACGCCACCCCGTGGAAGGACCCACGGCTTACACTGACAACAACCCCTTGACACATCTAGAGACAGCTAAGTTGGGAGCCATGGAACAGCGTTGGATGGCCCGGCTATCAAACTATCAGTTCACCATCAAGTACCGGGCAGGCCACAAGAACACCAATGCCGATGCCCTATCCAGAATGCCTCACTAGTCGGACACTGAAGAAGTGAATGACCTGGAGGAGATTGAGCTACCTGCCTTCCACAGAAGTGGGATGGTCCACGAGCAACGCACCTCCAGGAGGTATCGTGGTAAGACACTAAACCCTTTACCTCATCACAGTTTGAAGGAGACCCAGGACAGCGACCCGGTTGTCAGCCGTATTAAAGAACTGACAACCCAAGAAGGTTCCTCCCTGGAGAAGGACGCTCCTCCCCAAGCTAAGCAACTGTGGAATGAGAGAAGCCGGCTGTTCATCTATAGAGAGAAGCTGTGCCAAAGGTATGTCAACCCAAGGACCCATGAGATGGTATGGCAGATCGTAGTGCCCAGGACAGACATCCAGATGGTATTGGAGGCCTACCACGAGCAAGCAGGGCACTTTTGCTGGAAGAAGCTGGAAACCCTCCTGAAGAATCAGTTTTATTGGGTTGGAATGTGGAGTTCCATAGAGAGGTGGTGCCGGGATTGTGGACCCTGTAGCCTCAGAAGAAAAGACTACAGCAGCCAGAAGGCACCCCTGTAGTCCATCAAGACAACCCAGCCTCTGGAGATCGTCGCTCTGGATCACGTCAAGCTGTCACCCAGCAGGTCAGGATACTCCTATGCCTTGACCATGGTGGATCACTACTCCCGGTTCCTTGTGGTCGCTCCCGTCAAGGATCTGACGGCAGAAACTGCAGCAAGGACGTTCCAAGCCTACTTCTGCAGGTCCCATGGATACCCGGATAAGGTGCTGACGGATCAAGGCCCTGCCTTTGAAGCCGAGCTGTTCAAAGAGTTTTGCCATCTGTACGGGTGTAAGAAGGTCCGGACTACACCATACCACCCCCAAACCAATGGGTTATGTGAAAAGATGAATAACATAGTCATCGACCTGTTGAAGACCTTACCTCTAGAAGAAAGAAACCAGTGGCCAGACAAACTACCTGACCTGGTAGATCTGTACAATCACATACCTGTGAGTTCCATCAATTGTACTCCAGCGTACCTCATGAGAGCAAGACCCGGAAAGTTGCCCATGGACCTGGAGCTTGGAGTGAGAGCCAGAAGCAGATATGTCCACTGAAGACTGGGATGTGACCCGACAGGAGCAGAACAAGAGAGTACAGGCCTGTGTCGAAGACAGTCTAAATAGGGTGAGAGATAAGCAGGAAGCACAGTACAACAAGAGTGCACCAGCCGAACCCTTGACACCTGGAGAAGTTGTGCTGAAACTAAAGAGAAAAAGCCACAAGCTTGATGACCAGTGGGAAAGGGAACTTTACACTGTGTTGAATTCCTGATTCGACAATAGGAAAACCTGTCTAATAAGCAAAGACGGAGGAAGAACAACTGCAACGGTATCAAGAGACCATCTGAAGTTGTGCCCAAGTCCGCTGAAGCCCCAGGAGGAAGTGCCTCTCACCGTACCGGAGGAGCCTAAAGAACAAGTACTCCATACTGTCTTAGGAGATTTTCCGGCAGATTGGCCTCAACTGGATGGAGCGGTAATAATACCTGTGCTACACTTCTACCAACAGCCAGAAGACTCTCCACTGCAAGTAAGACCTGTAAGTGCCCCAGAAGAGCCTGCTCAGGAAGAATCCCCAGAAGAAGGATCACCGGTAGAAGCAGAGCCAGTAGGCCCAGTAACCAGTGTACTTGCCAGTCCCGTAGAGAGGTTAAGGCAGTCTTGCAGTCCACTAACACATAGAGCGGAAAATAGCGCAAGCATCCACACTACACGCATTCCAGTACTACGTAGGTCATCACGTAACACAAAAGGCCAGACCCCTGTCAGGTATAAGGAGTAAGTTAAAAATACCTGTAGTATAAATAGTTACCCAGTAGGGTATTGCATAATGTTTATTGTATAAACTGACATATATGTGTTTATTTAGTTACCCATAAGGGTATATATATATATAAAGGACTCAGTGGCTGAGGACTGTGTGCAGCCCAAAAACTGTCATGTACATAGTTGCACTCCCTGGAGTGCCCCTTAAGTGACCACGGAACAAAAACCCGTTTGGCGTGGCCGAAAACGTGGTCCAGCACCTGGATCACCTATGCCCTGTAGCCACGTCCAGGGCCTACGTTGAGGGTTTTCAGGCGGGTCCCTCATGTTCCTTCATCAGTGAAATGGACACCAAGTTACGGGACTTGCTGTAACTTTATTGTTATCTATAGTTGTAATTATTGTATTATAATGATTCCTGCAACGTTCAAGAAAAGTGCCTCCCATAAAGGGAAGAAATGTTATTGTTCAACCTGTTTTGAGAAAAAATGCTTCAGTCCAGGAGTACTGAGTTTTACTAGGGGGGAATGTGGCGCCCTGCTGCGCATTGGTGCCACAGAACCCAGAAGAGTGCATGGATGTACTTCTCCACAAGAGGCCCTCACACATTCACACACCTCCACCATACCACCTCAGACCAGCAGAGGGAGCCCGTTAGGGATATATATAGGGATGGTGGAGCCAGGCAGCTCAGTTCTAGTTTAGAGTTTAGTGTGCTCAGAGTGAGAGAGCAGCACGCAGGATGCTGTGTGAGGCAAGCTGAGGCCTACAGCACGCACTGAAGCCTAGTGAGGGCCTTGAGTGGGCCGAAGGCGAGAGGAGAAGGAAGAAGTAGTGAGGGGGCAGAGAAGCATACCAGGCTCACCCCAATATATATACCGGACACCGGGTCCGTGCCAACAGGGACCCTTTATACCCAATAGGCACCACTGGAACCCCTGGAGGACTACAGGTCCCAGGTTCACCAAACGCTGATTACAGTACCAGGGCTAGGAGTCACAGAGGTCCCAGTGTCCAGGGAGAGTGATCTCCAAAGAGAAGGCCCTACCACCAGATCAGCAGGTGCAAAGAGAGACAGTAACCAAGCTAGGCCTAGCTCCAGGCAGGTCTGAAGCTTAACAAGTAAAGCCACGGATCAGGAGGCCCTATACTCGCTCACTGGGGAGAGTCCAAAAGTGCGCCCTTCGCCTGGAGCACCCTGGACTGTGCCTGCAACATCACCAGTAAAGGTACTGAAGCTTACCCCCGTGTGAGTGTCTGTCTTTTCTCAGGGACCGTCCTGCCATCTCTCCCCTGAACCACCATCCATTACACCCCACGCTGCCCTGGAGCTAGCTCTACCTGAGGAGAGCCACACCATTCCTGCTGCCGTAACACCAGCTCCAGAGGACTGCTCCGCAGCGGCGGCACCCCTTAGCCGCATTCCACAGGTGGCGTCATGAACACTTAAATCCCTTATAGATATCCCCCTTTTTACTGACCGCCCTGGGTCACGGACTGGGCCAGCTACCGTGATATCCCCCAGCAACCGGAGGCCCGGCTGCCGAGTACCCCCCGGCCCACGGGGCGCGTCAGTTTTATCACATGGAGATTATCACTAGAGGACTAAGTCTCACAAGCAAGACAGTCAAGCTAATCTATGTAACCCCGCCCCCACCACTGATTGGCAGCTTCCTGTGTACACTGTGCATTGTCATCAAGTTGCCAATCAGTGGTGGTGGCAGGGTTATACAGAGCTCAGCATTTAAAGAACTGCTGCATCTACAACAGGGAAAACAGGAATTTTATCAAAACTGAACCAAGCAGTCCAGTAAGTGATACATCACTGGAATCAGGCTCACAGCACCTACATCATGTTACTCTTAGATTACATAACACAGTGTGCTGACAGATTCCCTTAAAGGAAATAGCTTGGTCATGTACATCATCCTGACCTTGCGGGTTGGTTAGGCTGTGTTCACATCGGTCTTGGAAATTCTCAGGACATAAAACTGAATTCATCCTAAGGATGATCTGTTAAATAAAAGACACTTCACCTAAATAACCCTGTTGAGTAAAATAGGGGCTGTTGCATGCGCGTCAGTTTACTGAGAGAAAAAGTTACCTCCCGATAACAAGGAACCAGCTATGGAGGCTCCTTACATAGCCATCAACGGGAACACAGCCCAAGTGTCACTATCTTGGCTGTTCTCCTGTAATTGTATATTTATGGCATATGCAAGATGATATTAACCTTTATGCCACTGAATAAATAGTAAATGATTTCTCCCTGCGGCTGTGAGCCACACTGTCAGTGTACGGCACAGACAAGGGGACAGAGCTGTACCAAGCGGTGCAGCGTGAAGATCAGAGTGACAGCAGCAGCCTGACCCCAGAATTAATGTTAATAAGTTTGAGATTCCTTACTTATGTGGTAGGCAAGAAGTTAACACAGTATCCTTAAGAGATAGGCGCCAGGATAGTAATTTATGTCATGTTTTAACATGTGCCTGGCTCTGGTACACTGCTTGTGTTTTCAGCGCTGAGCATAAGGATCTTGACCTGCACTAAAACAGAGATGAAAACAGTACGGAGCTCTATTACAAGACCTCCCGACTGCTTAGGGGGGCCAAAAGGTCCCAAATAGAAAGACTGTTGAAGATTTTGCCTTAGGACCCACACGCTCACTGGCGGAAACAGACAGTGTATGAAAGAACAGAATATGGACCATTTGCAGTCCAAAAATGCAAAATTCCACCAATTCCGCTTTGGAGGTGGTAGTGGGCCCCCTTACCTCTTGGGTCCCTGTGCGGCTGCACAAATGGTAGTCCGCACTTGCTTGAAGTTACACCACTGGCCAGACGTCAGCTTATTTCCTACTTGAAATAGGGAGTAGCGAAGAGCTTAATTTATTCTCATTCCGGTAACAGATGAAAAGATTGACAGGGACTACTGGCCAATCAGACTACTGGCCAATCAGACCTTCCACTTTGATTATTTGTGTGGTTATTTGTAGCCATTAGCCAATAGCTGTCTTCATAGCGAGCTATGGGAGGGTCTTCACATTAGTGCTGGGGCTGCAATGTGCCAGTAAAATAAGAAAGTAGACTGTCACTTATTATTGTCAGCAAAAAACTTTTCCTGCACCATTCTCCAGATCTAAAATCTGACTGGTGGTTTACTGGCTGGATGGCAACCGTAGATAAGCCCCCTGACGTGTCCATTCATATCATGTTGGGGGAACATAAGGGTCGGGAAGTTGGAATTTTGACACCCAACAAAAATAAAAAACTGATGCCAGAGATGCCTTGAGGCAGATTTCTTCAGGCTCCCCTTTGAAAGCCCATGAATGTGTGGCTGAGCTGAATTTTCTTGTGATTTTGGGGCGTCTGGGAGAGATAGCTGATGAGTGAATGATCGTTCAGTTGACAGCTATCTTATGTGTATGGGAGCCTTTACTTAAAGCCAGAGAGTGTGATGGAAACTACTAGATAAAACTGTATAACCCCACCCACACCACTGATTGGCAGCTTTCTGCCTATGCACAGCATACACAGACAGCTGCCGATCAGTGGTGTGGCAGGGTTATACATAACTTATGAATAAGGAAGACTACACAAAACTAAATTTTATGAAAACTACAGCAAGCAGCCCAACAAGTGACATCACTGGAATCAGGGTCTCTGTCTCTACATCATGCTGCTCTCAGATTAGCTAGCAAAAACCTGATGACAGATTCCCTTTAAATGGTAATAAGAAGTTCTCACCACTTAGCAGTGTTGCATCCATAGTTACAATGTACAGGAGCCTCCTGGAATAACTTCTTTAAAGAGTAACATAAAATGTAAGATTCTCGAATGTTAAAAAAAAAATTAGCAAACATTTAATATGTAATTACCTATTTGATGTCTCAGCCTCCAACTTGTACAGCAGATCTAAAATGCCAATTTCTAAAGTCCAGAGAAACTTTTTTTATGTCATACAAACCTAATTACACATTTGCTGGTTCTATCAGGCTACAACAGACCATAATATTATGCAGTAAAAGGATTACTGATCTCACAACGCAGCCCAATGAGTCACTGAAAGCCAAGCGGCTCGGATGAGCCAAATATCCTGGCAAAAATCTCTATTTTATAACAAGATGCCCAAGGTTAGTAAATATTATTAAGGCAGCTGACCGAAAATCTTTTCAAGGAAAACAGTGCCACAATCAAGAGATCAGTAAACGAACTATTTCTCCAGGTGAGAGAAGATATGAAAGCAGTAATCCAGGCTTTTATCAATATTAGATCGGGAGGGGTCCATATCTCCACATCCCTGATGGTCAGCGGCACTGTGAAAAATTCAATATGTTGTTGGCATTTTTTCCTCTATGTCTTAAGGTTTTGCTATTACGATGGTTTATCTAACAAACTATATTTCACCATGTGGGCAGAAATGGTGCTATAGGTCATCTCCTGTTAGATGCAGGACATGGCACCTGGGAGAATAGACCCGGTTACTGGAGGCTACTGTCACATGTCCTGGTGGCTACTGTCACATATCCTGGTGTGATACAGAAGCTTTGTGACAGCTTTGGGCGTAATGTGTGTGTCTGCATAAGTGGTAACATTTTGGACTATTAGGATAGTTGAGTGGGAGCTTTAAAGTACTGCACGACCTCCTGGAGGAAAAGGGGCTCAAAAGATTCCCTTAGCCCAGTTTATAAGTTTAGCACAAAAAACTATGCCAGAAGCTTCAAGTTATGCCTCTAATGACCTCCTTGCTGATAAGAGCCAGTACCTTTGCTAGAGGTGCCTAACGCATTGTGTAGGATCATTACATTGGAAGCAAAAGCAAGGATCTGTATTTGGGACAGGCAAGTCAGGAAAAGCAGGTCCCTGAGTCAGGAGTCCAGGACTGGTGGAGAGAGACTCTTCTTGCATGCTGAATGTGAGTCCAGGCAACTGGAGAAAAGAGTCTCCCCACATTATAGAGAGTGAGGGCCTTAAAGGGGCTGTCCAATACACAAAAAAAAAAAAAAAACCACCCCTTCTCCATTTCTATGTTTGCCCCAAGTAAAATAATAACACTTATACTCACCTCCAGTGTTGGTGCCATACCAGCGGTGTCGGCGCTGGCTCTCTCGGGGCTTGCGTTTTTACGTTACACAATCTCAGCAGTCAATCAGCGGCCACTTCACTCTCCCCTCCTTCAGACAAATCATATACATCTGGGGAAAGGGACAACTGCTGCTCTCTCAATTGATCTGGAAGTATGCTATATGTCAGAAGGCGGGGAGTGTCAAGCGGCTGCTGATTAACTGCAGAGATTGCATAACGTAACAATGTCACGCAAGCCCCGGGAGAGCCAGTGCTAACACCACTGGTATGGCGCAAGAACTGGAGGAGAGTAGAAGTGTTATTATTCTACACAGGGAAACCATATGGATTGAGAAGGGGTTGTCTGAGTTGTGGACAACCCATTTAACCACTTTATGACCACCAATACGCCTTTCTGCTGACCTGAGATATGAGAGAATAACATCCCCTGATCAAGATTAATACAAAGCAAGCAACGTAAGCTATGTAAAGTTTACATATACATTTCATGTGATTTATTCTGTATCTCATACAAAATTCTGCTTCTTCAACTTTGTGGGTTATGTCATCTGTGTGGAAATACAAAAATACAGTTACAACATATTTGCAATTAATATTCATCCCACAAATGCATATATTTCCATATTTAATTCACATAGTTATTTCATTCCAAAGAAAATTACCAACTAAAAAAATTTAACAAGTCTCTTGATATTTCATTTTAATGCTTCACTCAAAATTTGCAATGCGGAGGTCTTTATTCCTTTCCTCATTGCAGGTGATATCAAGTATAACAGATGAGAAATGCAGATCCGAGATTGAAGGAGTATTCAAGTACTTATTAGACTTTAAGGGTCCTTTTCTATTAGGATGAAGAGCAGCTTCGTGGAGCATCTCGTTTTAAAAGAGCCAGCATAGTCATGAATTACAGAGAAAGCCTATTGATTTCAGTGTAAACGGTGTTCAGTTTTATTTTCCATGTGGTAGCACAGTTCACGTGTCAGTTTACCACAAAGCCGATCACTGAGCACCCCACCAATGGCAAACCCTTCTACCAAAAAAGTGATTTCAAAATGCCTTTTTGATATTTGTTACATCCTGAAACAAGATAAGGAAATCCTAATTGTAGGTAGGATAAAATGTTTATATTGTAAATGAACACAAATAATATTGTATGAGAAGGAACTGGAATTGCCATCGATTCCCTTACATAAGCGCTTCTGTTACATGTAGCAGCAATTCAGGTCAGTCTCTAAAGTATACTTTAAAGAGCAACCATGGTTTTGATTTTATTTAATAAATCAATAATAAAAGAGAAGAGAAGAAATGATGTAATGTACAGGTGCTTCTCACAAAATTAGAATATCATCAAAAAGTTAATTTATTTCAGTTCTTCAATACGATGTAAATACTTTTAGGCCAAAAATGACAAAAGTATTCTTGGAGTGATACCTTTATTGGCTAACCAGAAAAAAAATTTATATATGCAAGCTTTCAGAGCACAAGGGCTCCTTCTTCAGGCAAGATTACAAATGAATTCATAAGACAAAAGGCACAGCATTTGAGAGATGTTACAAGACGTTTGTTCATGTATAAGTTGTGATGCCTCCTACTGATAAGTTAGGGAGAGCAAACTAGGTTTTTTTTGTTTCAAAATGAGAGGCCTTGGGGATGTTTAATTATCTGGAGGTGTGAATTGTGTCCATGTAGTGAGTCATAAGCCCAGGTGTTATATTTAGTCCTGTTGTCAGTGAATTCAACATCCTTATCAATTTGAATTCCCAAATTTTTCTTTCTTTCTCTGTTGCCCTTGAAGTGACCTTTTAGTATTAAAACTTTTAGATCTTTTATGCAGTGTCCCCGGCCAGAGAAATGTTTTCCCACAGGTGTATCCAGTTCATTCTTAATTGTGTGTCTGTGTAAATTCATTCTCGTTTGCAGCCTTTGCATAGTTTCTCCAATATAAACTCCTTCTGAGCACCTTGTACATTGTATCATGTACACCACATTGGTGGATGTACATGAAAAGACATCCATGATTTTGTAGTCCTGATTTGTGTTAGGTATGCAGACTGTATTTGATGGTAATATGTGGGTACAAGTTTTGCATTTTTTGTTTTTACATGGAAATATGCCTGTCACTGATGGTGATGAGAGGACACTTCTGACAAGGAGATTCCTTAAGTTAGGGGGCTGTTTGTAGGAGAGAAGTGGTAGTTCTGGGAATATTTCTTTCAGTTTGTGGTCTCTGTGGAATATGGGTTGGGGCTCAGCACCAATTTTCCTTCGGATGTTCATGTGGGGGTTGTATGTGACAAGAGGTACCCTGTTGTTGTCCTCCCTTTGTCTGTAATTAGGAGGCTACTTCTTGGTATCCTTGTATCTCTGTGAATTTGTTCATCTATTACCAGTGGATGGTATCCTTGTTGTAGGAATGTATTCCTATTTAACTTTATATAATACCCGAGTTTCAATTTTTGAATTGAAGAACTGAAATAAATTACATTTTTGATGATTATCTAATTAGAGAACTATGCTTCTTTCTCCACTTATCGAAATCGTCCTCTACACTGAAGCCTCACTCTGCTGGCGTAAAGAATATAGCATGATCTACCACACTATGTGAATAGGAAAAAAGCTAAAGGGAGACAGAATCCAAGATACATGCACAAAAAAGAGTGCTGCTGTTTATTGGGAAGTGTTTTATCTCACTCTAGAGCTGGTTTCACAGTTACACTGCTCAGTACTGCTGTAAAATGTCCTCATGCTTCTGAATATGTGCTACATATAGTCAGAGCAAGAATTTGTCATGTCTGTGTTCTCTAACATATCATTTAGTACGCATATTCTGCTATTGCTCTCAGCAGCACAGGTCCTTTTTACCCAGGACAATGTGCTGCCGAGAACGATGAGCTTCTGAGCAAACTAAAAGATAATTTCACCCAACGAACAAATGTTTTGATCATTCGTCGGGGTTCCTAGGAATACTAATCATGCAGTGTAAATTCACCTTAATACCTACAAGGTAGAAAACAAAGTTATAATGGGCTGCAGGGAAGCAGTCATGGAGTATGAATAACCAGGGAAAGTTGGATATTGGATGAAAGTGATAATCAGTGATGAATCACCAATCTGCATTAGGCAAGGAAATTAACTGTCTGGTTCCATCCTAATGAAACATAAACATGATTGACCGAAGAAAACAATGAAATGCTTCTACTCATTTATGGTACTGAGCTGCAGGTTAGGTAAAGAACTAGGGAGAAGGAACATTGTGGACACTTTTCTTATGTCATCAAAATGACAGATCATGCAGTCATTTTCCAGGATAACAATGCATCTAGCCACTTGCCTGTTAAAGCTTTTCTTAAGGAAACGCATATAAACTTAATGACACGTCAGCAAACTGTCCGGATTTTAATCTTATGTAATATTTTTGGAATAAGTGAAAATAGTCCATGTCTGTCAACCATTAGAACAATTCCAATGCAAAATATTATTTATCATTATTGAGATCCATGCCTCAAAGTACTGAGCCCACCACAAAGCCCGAAAATGTGCAACATACTAAATGGTTTTTATTTTATTTTTTTTCCCCATTGAGTTCATATTGTTTTCCTCTATTTGAAAAACATGTCTTTATTTAAAATACCTCATATTTTTGAACACGTTTAAACAAATTTGTTTTCGGCCCCATATCTGTGATTTGTGTATTTACTGCAAAGTAAAAGAGTTGGTGACCATTGTTTCTAGGCTTGCTCAACAATATGTTGATTATAGGGAGTTCTGCTGCTGGACCCACAAATCTGCTGAGGAGAACCTGGAAGCAAGTGTAACATCTCCCTGCAGTGCCACCACAAGTGAAATGAAGCACTGGATAATGACCCCAAAAATTTCATGTTGAGTCCCCTAATAAATGATGGTTTTGAACAGAAGATCTCTGTATACTTCTCAAAATTCCCTCACTTTCAATCCAAATAATTTTTTTCTAATTCAGACAACCTTTTTAACTTCTCCAAACTCCAATGAATTTGAATTTTTTTTGCTGAAGATTGATATCAATTAATCTTAATATTGTTTCTAACATTGAATTTTCTGAAGGATGCCAAGAGAAGAAAATATCAGATCTTTTAATGGACATTAATAACTTCTGTAGCCAAAATCTGGGAATGAAGAACAGCACGTTCGCACTATCTAGTTGCTTCATATGCCACAGTTTCTACTTCTATTGATTGGATCCATAGCATACAGCACTGTCTTTTTCATTCAATGAGTCTACCTTGCAGAAATCAATGGAAAAGAGCACAAAAGGAATGACCGAACCTGCTGAAACAATGAGCCGTGAATTTGGACATTAATCTAAGGGACAAGAAGCACTTCATTTCCAAATAATCAGGTTATGTGAAAGGAGGTGAGGAAGCCTATTATAAAGTGCACACTATTAAAGCAAAACGCTGCAATATCTGAAATAATAAAAAATACTATAATGACATCCTAAATTACTTTAGGCAGTGGTGAAATTGAATTTTTCTGAACAACAATATTAATTTGACTCTGAATTGCCCTAAACCATGGCACTGTGAATGAGTACATAGAAACAGAGCATCACAATGCTGTTAAAAGACCCAGACGGGCCATGGCTGAATTGTAGATGATTGTCCATTGCTTCATGCATGGTCTCCTCCACAATTCGAGACCATGATGCCCAGTTTGTTGGGTCCAGCTGGCATTTATCTCACTTTATTCCATACAGTGAAACATCAGTTGTTTTCCAAACACAATCTGTTAGCCATTCTGACCTAACCTATAATATAATATGAAGCTTTTGCTTACAGTGTTGTATAAGTTAAAAAAAAAAAACAAGACAGGTCCTTCAAATTCAACCTTTCTCAATCAATTCTTTTTTCGCTAGATTACTTATAGCTCTAAATACTATTTGTTTATAGATAAGCATCCAACCCTCTTTAAATGCTGATATTGTAGCTGCCATTACTACTCCTTGTGGTGTAAGGGGTAAGGTTTCTCCTTGTATAGAGTGACAAGCCCAGCATGTCAGAGTAAGGAGACTTATAGGCCATGCAATGCTCCTCTGGGAAATTAAATATGTAAATTCACTCTTCAGAGAAGAAGAGGACTTGAACTCTAGTGCCACTTATTGGATATAGCAATCATACAATTCAATATCGACCCTTTAACGAGTCTTGCCTCATGACTTAGGATAAAAGCCAAACCAGAATCTCAATTTGCAGACACGTGTTTCAGGATGTTGCCCCTCCTCAGTGCATAAAATCTGATTTGGCTGTCTCAGATTTTGGTTTGGCTTTTATCGTAAACCATGTGACAAGGCTTGTTAAAGGGTCAATATTGATTTTTAGGATTGCTACATCCAATAAGTGGCACTAGAGTTCAAGTCCTCCTCCTCTGTGAAAAGACAATGTGCATACTTCTTGTGGTAGGACATTCCACAGGTTTACTGCATTAACTGTAAAGAACCATTTCCTAATTACACTCATGAACATAAAAACTACACGCTTTGAGAATTCTATGGTTTTACATATCAGGACATAACAAGAAAAATATGTTCCTTAGCAGGTCTTAAAATTGGGCAAAAAGTGCCTCAGATGAATAACACGTGACAAATTACCAAATAACACAATGTCATTATTTAGCAAATATGAGACCAACATACTAAAGCACGTTTGTGAAAAATTAAGTACACCCCAGGAATCAAGAGCTGGCACAACCATATTTAGCAGCAATAACTTGAAGCAATCATCTTTGATATGACTTTATCAGCCTCTCGCATCATTCGGGAAGAATTTTGGCACACTCTTCTTAACAACATTGCTTAACGTCATTGAGGTTTTTGGGAATGAGTCTATTTTGCACAACTCTCTTATTGTCCCACCACACAATTCAATTTGGCTGAGATCTGGACTTTGACTGGGCCATTGCAAATCCTTGCTTCTTTTCTATTTAAGCCATTCTGATGTACATTTTCTGGTGTGTTCCAATTTGTTTGGAAATGGCCTTGTAACCCTTCCCAGTTTAATAGATAGCAAAAGCTGCTTCTTTAAGTTCATTGCTGATGTTCTTCTTGCATGAAATGTTAACCCCCGCCTGAATGCTCCAGACCAGCAAACTGACAAAACTTGATATTGTAGAGGTGTTCACACTAGCTGGTGCACAATTAATTGTGGGAATTTGATTGGCAGCACCTGACTGCTACTTACATTCTTAAAGGGGATCTGTTAGGAGGATTTCACACCCCAAAGTTTTTATATACGCAAGTAGTGCTTTCAAAGCCAAGTCCAGCAATACCTTTACATGGCCAGTCCATTTCTCAGCTAATGAAAAATCAGCGTTTGAATTGATATTCAAATGACTATGCTAGATCTGAAGCCTCTGTCGCTCCAGCTCTATTCCTTGCCTGGCTACGCCTCATTCAGCTTGACTGATGGCTGCTTTACCTGAAGTCACACAGCATAGTGGCTTTCAGCTAAGCAGGAGGAGGCAGCACTGGGCAGGGAGGAGAGCTGGAGTGACAGAGGCTTCAGATTCACAGCCTCATTTACATATCAATTCAAATGCTGATTTCTCCATAATAGAGGAACAGACTGGTTTTGTAAACGTATTGCTGGACTTGTGTTTGAAAGAGCTACATGCGCATATAAATAGTATAAGGAGTGAAATCCTGCTGACAGATTACCTTTAACTCCTATGGAAGCAATAAGGGTGTACTTGATTTTTCCCATTATGCTTCTGCATTTTGGCATAGTTTCTGTAAAACAAAAAATGACTGTGTAATTTGTCATGTGTTGTTGTTCATCTGAGGTTGTATTCACTTAATTTTAATATCTTCTTAGGACTTCATTCTTTGCAGGAGTAAATCATGTGCCAGTTCTTTGTATTGACCACAAACTATATTACAAGTGAAAAATTATGACACACCTGTTCATGCAATGGTGCAATGGTTTTCCTTGTTCTTATTGAAATGTGAACATTGTAAATTCAGATTGAAAGGCATTCTGTCACTAGATATTTGCCATGCCTTCTGAGGGCACCCTGATTCCAGTAATGCATCACTTGCTGGGCTGCTTGCTGTAGTTTTGATAAAAAAAACACAGTTTTATCTGCTGCAGATTTACAAGTTCTCTGATGAGCTCTGATTGGCTGCTATCTGTGTGCACTCTGTGGGTTATACAGAGCTTACGAACATGGAGGACTACATAGCAGCAGGTTTACTAGTCCTCTAGTGCTAATCTTCTGCTGATAAAACAGTGATTTTATCAAAACTACATTAAGCAGTCCAGTAAGTGACATATCACTGGAATTAGGGTCTGTTTCGACATTATGTTGCTCTCAGAATAGGTGACAAAAACCTGGTGGCAGATTCCCTTGAAGTTAGCAAAACCATGAATTACCTTAGATTTCTCAAAGTACTCCCCTTTTACTCTGAAGACCGCTTTACACATCCTTGACATTCTGTTAAGCTGCTTCATCAGGCAGTCAACTTAAATGACTTTCCTACAGTCTTGAAGGAGTTTCCAGAGGTGCCGAGTAGGGATGAGCAAATCGATTCACAAGACTCTGGCCCTTTGGCCAGGTCAGTATTCCATAGCTGCTGGATAAGAGTCTTGCGAAGAGCCTCATACCTGATGGCATCCAGCTTTATCCAAGGTGTTTTATTCACCAGGCTTGTCTGATTCATAAAACACCTTGGATGAAGCTGGAGTGTTGCATTTTTTTCTCTTATCGGATCCTCTTTTGATTAGCTAGCCTGGCGACACATCGTCGTTACAGCGTGATGCACACACACAACATTGTGCCAGGCTGGATGATCAAAAGCGCAGCTGTGGATGCCGGCAGGTAGAAGGCAGTTTTCAGGGCTCCCGTCCAGTGGTCACTGAATACTGACCTGGCCACAGCGCTGAGCATTTGTTGGCTGCTTTGTCTTCACACTGCAGTCCTCCAACTGGTCCCATCTCAATTTCATATTTTAAACTTTTGCATTGCAAGAGACAATGTTTTATTTTATATTCAGTCAATGATGTTGTAAGGGCTCGTTCTTCTTGGGCTGAGATGTATTGGACACCATTTTGGGAATATATAAGTTATATATTAACTCTCTCTGGGCAAGATCAAAGAAGAAACTTTTTTTTTTCTGCACTTTTTTTGCTTTATTGTGCAAGTTGACTCTCTGGGCTCTTAGGAATGTGGCGATACCAAATAAGTATATGTTTTTTTTTTATATACTATATTTTCGTACTTTTGCAGAATAAAAATATGACTTTTGGAAAACAAAAGTTTTTTTTGGGTTAGCTGCATTCTAAGAGCCATAACTTTTTTTTTTATTTTTCTATCAATGTTACAGTATTAATTCTTGTAGCAATTCTGTCATTGTATAGTATATTTTTGCTATGGTTTATTGTGTAGCAAAAATAAATATTACAAAATTCTGTTTTGCCAATAACAAATATTTATCTTTATAGTGAACTATTAAAATAAATGTTTGTTTTGAGAGAAACAAAGATTTAATTACACACTCCCCCCCCCCCTCCACCTAGGGAACTTAAGCCACCAATCATTTAATTTTTGCTTCTGAATAATGCTTGGAAATACATAATAATAATAATAATAATAATATTATTATTATTATTAATAGACATATATTTCAAAGCATTGGAGCATATTATTAAGATGGTCCATTTCTTTGACATTATTTATTATAGTGATTCATGTTGTTTTAGGTGCAAATTATATCAAAATCTCCTGCATTTAGCATGACAAATATGGCTCAATTATTGCCTGTCAGTGAAAGGCTAGGGTCACACCACCGTATTATCTCTCATCGGAGAGAATGGGGTCGATTATGCTGATCACACTCTGATCAGTGTGTGATCAGGGCATGATCAGAATGTGAACAGATTTTCTCGGATGAGGAGAAGATGGAAAAAATAATTTCTCCATCTTCACCATTCTGTCAATTCGTGAAAATGTGTCACCCGAGTGCAGTCTGATTTTTTCCACAGACTCATTGACTTGCATGGCTGAGTGCGATCCGAATTTTGGATGCAAATAGTGTATGACGCAAATTTTTTGCTCGGCCTATAGACTAACTAAAACAGAAAACTAAATGCCCCCAGTACCTAATGTCCACAACATTGGAGACCAACTTTATTCCTCAATTGTTGCCTTAGGGTATGTGCCCACGTAGCGTTTTACAAGCGTATTTGATGCGGAATTTACGCAGTGGAAATGCTTGTAAAACGCTTGGTAATCCGTCCCCCATGGTCCCCAATGAGAATCCGCAAGTTCTATGCCCATGCTGCGGATTTTTCCGCAGCGTTTTTGATGCGCACAAAAATCCGCAGCATGTCAATTAATTTTTGCCTTTTCAATTCAATAAAAAACGCAAGGCAATTCCGCATGTCGAAAACGCGCGATAAACGCGTGTGAAATTCCGCATGCGTTTTTCCAGGAAAGGACATGCGGAAAAGAAATGCAAATTTTCCGCTTCATTTCCGCAACGTGGGCACATAGCCTTAATCAGACATTCATGGTAGAACTGTTGTGAACAAATAACTAATGAAAGCAATAAATGAGAAAGCACCAGCTTGGTCCAAATATCACAGGCTAAGACATGAGAACAGTGGAATTACAGAATGTACTTAGGTCTTAAGAGTCTAAATTTGGGATTTCTAGGTATGGAGAGTACAGATTGGGAACAGATGTCTGTTCAAGTGGTTGGAAGTTTGGGTGTGATGGTTTGGGTGACTTTGATTGTGAAACGCTTGTTGATTCATTTAAAGGGAAGGTGCCGCAATTTTAAATTTTGCATTATTAATTATTGATTATGTAATCAACACACCTTATTTACTAGAGCATCGTCACCCTCAGCTCTTTGCAAATCTTGCACATGACGTTCCTGCTCTCTGCCGCGGAGGAGCTCGATGGTCACGGTATAGCCACTCTTATAACTCAAGTTTCTCATGCTCAGGCTTGTATGCTTACAAGATGGGAGTGAGGATTAATTTGGTGAAATTAACGCTCCTCCCGTTCATTTCACTTGTTAATGTATCATAAAAGGGTGCAATAGAGACTAGTGGTGGTTGGGCACATGTTCACGTAACCCAAACTCATTATGAATGGGTAATGAATGACCTGCCGATATATGGTTAATCTGTAGGATAATAGCGTTCTGCAGCTGCCCGACGCCGGCACTTAGACCCATGATGCCGATTGGAAATTAACTTTATTCCCACGGCAGTGTCCCGATTTTAGTCAGGGGGCAGCTCCGGCGCATGTCCAGTCACCACTCTGTAACCTCTCACCCGACACTGACTGACAGCCGGCTGTAATGCTGAGCTGCTGTCAGTCAGTGCAGGAGGTGCAGTTACAGCTGCTGCTCACTATATACATAGTGGGTACTGAACCTGCACTGTCACTGCCCCCTTGAGTAAAATCGGGACACTGCCGGGGGAATAAAGTTAATTTAATTCCTAGCAGCATGGATCTAAGTGCCAGCGTTGGGCTGCTTCACAACTCTATTAACCTGCAAATTAACCCCATATTTGCAGCTTAATAGCATTTTTTCGGGAGACGGGTTCCCTTTCAATGAATATGGAATAAATACTCCAATGGGGCTAAATCACCAAAAGCAACAACTATATACATTAAAATGGAGTTTATATTAAAATTCCTATTAAAAAAATGACCGCATATCTATATGTAAAATAAATGATATGATAATGATGCTTATATTTAAAATATGGGACTGGTGGTCCCTTGTAGCTGTGCAATCTTATAAGTGTAAATGTGTCATATTGTACATTAAGCTGTAATGTGTGTGAGCTCATCAATCCAATGCTAATAATCTATAAATAATAAATTACAGCTATATAACACATATATCACAAGTGTCTGTGTGCAATGTATATAGCAATGCCAGTAGGTAATAAATATAGTGCTATCAGTTGCTACTTAGCGGTGGTAAGTGTAATAAAAATAGCAACTAATTCTCTCTTCCAATGTATAATGCATAGAGCTATATTGGTCAAGCCTTCACTATGGTGCCATTAGTTGCTATTAAGTACCAGTACAAGTATCACAATGATATATATAGCATCCCTGATACTTAGTAGCTCACAGCATTCTCCTATGTCGTAAATACATTGACAATGTGATACTGTATATTTTATGAGAACCTCGCAGGATAAATATCCTGACCTCATGGAGCTGGTTGGGTGAATGCCAAAAGCGTACAGACCTGTTATCTCAATAACGAGAGGCTACTATGAAGAATCTAATAAATACATTTTTACTAGTGGTAAATACAGTATGTTAATCTGTGCAAGCTGGTATACGAGTTGGCAAAATAACATAAAGGGGTACATTTTGCAAGACTGGTGTTTCATATGTTAGTCATTAGTCTGTAGCCCTTTGGAGTATGGTGAAACAAATTTAATAAGAAATCAACGCCTTTTAATAAATTTGGCACATTTTTTGAGCTGTCTATGCACCAGAAAATGAAATCTATGCCAGCCATGAGCTACTCCAGCCACTAAAATGCAATATATGCCATATTTTTAAGGTACATTACAATAAATTTTCTAACCACGGGAGGACACCCCCCTCCCTGTAAGATCCACCTTTATTTTAGTAAAGTGCAGTGAGTAATTGAAAATGTAAAAAAGGCCAATTATTGCACAACTATTGCTATAATTGTCTAATTTCTAGCAGGATGCGGCAAATCTTATCCAAAGTGCACCTACATACTGCTTGGACTGAATCTGGGCTGGCTAATTATTAGAGTAACTAGATGGGGCCCGATTCTAATGCATCGGGTATTCTAGCATATGTCTCCCGACCCTCCTTTATAATGCCCCATGCAGGAAGTCACATTCCCCCCTATATAATACCCCATGCAGGATGTCACCTCTCCCCCCATATAATGGCCCATGCAGGATGTCACCTCTCCCCCCATATAATGGCCCATGCAGGATGTCACCTCTCCCCCCATATAATGGCCCATGCAGGATGTCACCTCTCCCCCCATATAATGGCCCATGCAGGATGTCACCTCTCCCCCATATAATGGCCCATGCAGGAAGTCACATTCCCCCCTATATAATGGCCCATGCAGGATGTCACCTCTCCCCCCATATAATGGCCCATGCAGGATGTCACCTCTCCCCCCATATAATGGCCCATGCAGGATGTCACCTCTCCCCCCCATATAATGGCCCATGCAGGATGTCACCTCTCCCCCCATATAATGGCCCATGCAGGATGTCACCTCTCCCCCCATATAATGGCCCATGCAGGATGTCACCTCTCCCCCATATAATGGCCCATGCAGGATGTCACCTCTCCCCCCATATAATGGCCCATGCAGGATGTCACCTCTCCCCCATATAATGGCCCATGCAGGATGTCACCTCTCCCCCATATAATGGCCCATGCAGGATGTCACCTCTCCCCCATATAATGGCCCATGCAGGATGTCACCTCTCCCCCCATATAATGGCCCATGCAGGATGTCACCTCTCCCCCCATATAATGGCCCATGCAGGATGTCACCTCTCCCATATATAATACCCCATGCAGGATGTCCCATCCCCCCATAGTGCCCCATGCAGGTCCCCTGTGGCCCCATACAAAAACAAAAAAATCCAATACTCACCTCACTGCTTCTCTGGACTCGAGTGCAGCTGGCATCTTCACGCTGTGCGCTGTGACCGGTCAGGAGAGAGCGCGGTGTAAAGACGTCACCGCGCCCTCTGACCTGAGACGTCACAGAGCTGCAGCGGAAGACACAGGAGCTGCTGTGGAGGCACTTGGAGGGGTAAGTATGATGCCGGGGTCCTGATCGAGAGGGGGGAGGGAAGAGGAGGGGAGGGGAGGGGAGAGGAGGGGAGGGGTAAGTATGACGCCGGGTGCCGGGGTCCTGATCGAGCGGGGGGGAGGGACGGGAGTAGAGGGGAGGGGAGAGGAGAGGAGGGGAGGGGAAAGGAGGGGAGGGGCGTCACACTTGTCCACGGGAGATAAGCGGCCATAGCCGCTGATCTTCCGACGATAGCCGCATGGAGGTCAGCGGCGCCTGCGGTCGGGGGACTTATGCTGCGAGCAGCCGGCTGCATCTCCCGGCTGCATCGTTGCTGACCTCCGTGCCGCACATGAGCCGCGTCGCTGATTGGTCGCGGCCGGACCAATCAGCGACCCGGGATTTCCAGGACAGACAGACAGAGACAGACAGACGGGATAAGACAATTATATAGATAGATTAACAATGTTGGACATTGTGCTAACTTTGACCCAAGGGCATGTTGTACAACTAGAGAGGAAGAACCATGAGATGTGTATGTGTTGTTCATGTACTGTAGGTGTTGCTAATGTGCCTTGTACATGATGGTAGAGGTCCCTCGGGATGGGAAACAATTTCTAGGCATGCACTTAAGAGAAAAAGTATTGTTGTGTAATCTAGGCATACTGGAGATTTGTTTGAACAGATGTGTTACCTTGATTGCAGAGGCAAGGTGTGTAGAACAGGGTTCCCCAACTCCAGTCCTCAAGGCCCACCAGCAGGTCATGTTTTCAGGATTTCCTTAGTATTGCACAGGTGATGGAATTATTGCCTGTGCAGGTGACGGAATTACTGCCTGTGCAATACTAAGGAAATCCTGAAAACATGACCTGTTGGTGGGCCTTGAGGACTGGAGTTGGGGAACCCTGGTGTAGAAGACCAAGAACAGTTGCAAGAAGTTTGCAACTTGCTGAAAAGTTGATGTAGACAACACCAAGAAAACTGGAATGAACTCAGAAATAACTATGGTTATAGCACAGAAGTCAGGAGAAACAGAGAAGATGATGGACACTTGGTTGGAGCTGAGCTAAGAAAAAAGCAGTACATTCATGACAAACTTGAGGCAACTGTGGACAATACTACTTAAGTTAATACTCAAGCACCTGGCCTCTTTCAGAGCCGGCTTTAAAAAGGCCTAGCACAATGATGTCAGAGAAATTTGTCAGGTTACTAGAGAAACCCAGCAAGAACTGCAAAGGGAGGCAGCCATAGGAGAAGAGAGCCAAGCCCAGCGCTTGTGCTTGGACTTGTGATTAACACACAAGTGTTTTATGTCATGTAACACAATATGTGAGCACTGAGTTGGTTGTTCCCAGTTGTCAAATTAGGGCTCGCTCACACGAGCGTTTAACACGGCTGACTGCTATACGATAAAACATCGCATTGCACTCGGACCAGTGTAATTTTATGGGGGCAACTCAGATCTGCGATTATTTTCTCATGCCGATATGGCATGAGAGAACAATCGCAGCATGCTGCGAGTGCATAAGAGAATTGGATCGCACTCACCCATACAAGTCTATTGGTGAGTGCGAAACATCGGACTGCACTCTGATATCATCCGAGTGCAGTCCAAATTACCACGTATGCAAAGGAGGAGATGGAGAAATTACTTTCCGCCTCTCCTCCGCACCTGTGCCGCGATTCTCTCATTTGTGGTAATCGGTGCACAGTGCACTGACACTCGGCTTAAATGCTGACATTCGCTCATGCGACTCCAGCCTTAGTCTTACATTTTCAGGAGGTATAACGGGTACAGCACAATGCAGCGTTCTAGGCAGAAATGTGTCAACTTTATTATTCATGGCAAATGCAAGTATTTATTAAAAGACATTTCAGGAGAGTTCACAGATCCTCTTTAAGGACTTGTTTTTACTTTTTTGACATTAAATAGCAAAATTGCGATTTCAATTCTACTGTATAATACAGATTGTTACTAATTTTGGCCAAGCCTTACCTAATAGCTAATTTTCATCACTGCAGCGCACTATATTTACTAATGGGACTCAGAGAGTTGAAGATTCATCTCTTGTCTGGTGAGTAGTACATGATGTGGTCCTGTCACTCCCTATGAAGAACACTGCAGCTCTGATAGTACAGATTGTGTTCTTTGTGCACAAAGTAATCTACAACTGAACAGAAAGTCAGTGCATTTAGTGAAGATTTACATATCAGCAAAGACAAAAAAGTTTTACAACCACAACTAAACAACCATATGAATATATCAGGTAAATGCCGCACATATCCTGAGGCAAGGAGCTTCTATAAAGGAGTCTGGAGTTGCAATACAAGACATATTTATAAGGTAGAAAAAGTAGCATAATCCCATGTATCTGCTTTTCTCAAACAACAGATTTAAAGTAGAAGTCATGGATGTGTGGAAAAATATGCTAACAAAAATTTTGCAAGAAGAAATAAAAATGTAAAAGATGACAAATTATGAGTTCGCTGACGAAATTGGGAAAAGCAAAAAAACCTGAAAGTTGAGCAGCAATTAAAGGGGGTTAACTGGGATAGAAAAATGAGTTGCTTTCTTATGAGCTGCGATACCTGACACAACCCGCAGACTGGTGTAGCGCCGTTTTTAGAGAAAGCAGCTACTCTAAGGTCACGGCCCCACTATCAGTATTTGGTCAGTATTTTTTCTCAGAAGTGGGAGACAAAACCAGGAGTGGGTGATAAATGCAGAATTGGTGACTTGTTTCTATTATACCTTTTCTCTGATTATTCCTCACCTGGTTTTGGCTCCCACTCCTGAGAAAAAATACTGACCGAATACTGACCAAATACTGATAGTGGGGCCGTGGCCTGACACTGCACAACACTATAGCTGGCACTGAGGACAGAGATTACATTGGTTGGCATAGTAGGTGATACTCCTATAAGGGTCAACAAGAAAAAATTAAGAACCATTTTAGGTGCTGAGGCCCAGATGATTACGGTAAATGATACCAACTTGGAAGAGTGAAAGCAGGTACAAATCTTTACTCAAATGAATGGACTCTTGCTAACTGAGGGGTACAATGTGGGAGTTTGAAATCAACACACAGAAAAACTCCTTTAATTTTAAATTAACACTCCCCGCCCTCTTGTACACATTTATTAAATGTAAAATTAAAAATAATAAAACACCATATTCCTCACCTGTCAGCCGATAATCCATATAGATTGCATGGCTGAGCGATGGCATGATGCGATCGCTCAGCCGTGAATCCAGGAGACACTGAGCTGAGCCTGAGAACCGCTGCCTGTGACGCTCAGCTCAGATGAAGCAGAGTTGACCTCTTCGTGAGACATATGGATTATCGGCAGACAAGTGAGGAATATGGTGTTTTATTATGTTTAATTTTACATTAATAAATGGGTTAAAGAGGGCGGGGAGTGTTTATTTCAATTAAAGGACTTTTTTCTGTGCGTGTCTTTATTTAATTTTCACTACGGGGTTAGTAATGGGGGTGTCTGATAGACACCTCTCCATTACCAACCTCTGGGCTTGATGTCTGCTGACGTTACAAAGATGACATCAACTCCAAAACTTTTACCCCACTTGCCACCGCATCAGAGCAAGTGGGAAAAGCCAGGCAAAGCATCATAATTGCCGCATCTAATAGATGCGCCTTTGCTGGGGCAGCTGCGGGCAGCTATTTTTAGGCTGGGGAGGGCCAACATCCATAGCCCCTTCCCAGCCTGAGAATACTAGCCTTCAGATGTCTGCCTTAGCTTGGCTGGTTTTTAAAAATTGGGGTGATCCCACGCCTTTTTTCTTAAATTATTTATTTAAATAATAATAAAAAAAGGCGTGGGACCCCTCTATTTTTGATAACCAGCCAATATAAAGCTGACAGCTGGGGGCTGCAACTTGCAGCTGTCAGCTTTACTTGAGCTAATTAGCAAAAATAGAGGAGACTGCATGTCATTTTTACATTTATTTATTGCACAGGCGCCGGCTGATGAATACTCTCTTCAGCGTACGCCTGCTCTCGCTGCTATCAGTGAGACCAGGCGTGTGATGATGAGAGTAGTACTATCATCAGCCGATGCCTGTGACTGGCGGTAACCTTTTTACCGCCTGTCAGAGCTGCTTGCTCACATGCTGTCATCTGTGTGACAGCGTGGGAACCGCAGCGCTCTGACCGGCGGTAATCAACTTACTGCCAATCAGAGCCAGTGTTTCCCGCGCTGTTACACAGATGATAGGGTGGGAAACGTCGGATGTTCGGGCTCCCCATTCATTTGAATGGGGACCGGGTTCATTTATTTAAATGCTCGGCTGAATCCCACGGGTCCGCCCATCACTACAAAAGATGTGATCTTAACGCCAAAATCAGTATAGACAACAAGGAAGAGCATTTTTGTCTTTGCACAAAATTCATGAACCAAAATCATCAAAAAATAGCACAAGGCAAAAAAAAAAGTAACTAAAGTAATTTTATCTAGAATACACCTACTGAAATAACTTCAAAATAGGTTTGGAGACTCAGGCTAGTACCAATCCAAGGGAGAGATGACCAGTTTAGGGGTTTGTACAGTGAGCAGGCACAACATTGGGGGTCAGCGTATGGTGTAGATCTGAGTACAAAAGGAACCTGCAGCAGCAGAATCACAGGAGCATTTATGATGTCTGGGCATCCACACAAATAATAAACATGAGCTCTGGTGAAAAATACTGAGCCTTGGGAGCGAGGGGTTGGGGGAGTTCAGATATAAAGCAAAGTATATCCAACAGGATGTAAATTCAATGGGTATTTCATTGTTAAAATGTTAAACAAAAGTAGAAAAATAAACAGCCATAACATTAGAGGTATAAAGTCTTCTAGAAATCCTTTATAAACAAGCATAAAGACTTTAATGTTATGCATGTTTATTGCTTTTTAGAATTTTGAGTAAAAATAAATTTTCTATTGAAATTACATTCCACTGGATCAACTTTCTATTCCATATGGACTTCCCCAATCAGTAGCGCTCAAGGCTTAATATTTTTCTCCTGACATTATGGCAACACCAGCATCTTCATTAATCCATATCCTTACAGTCTTTATCCCAGTTAGATTGCGTACATTGATATTGTTGTATATTTTGACTGTATTTTGGTAATGCTTGAGCACTTTATGATATTGTTGTTTAGAGGGATATCCCCAAGACAGTAAATATTGACACTTATTGATGGCTGGGGTACCCAAGGCATAAAGGAGAATAGGGTTCTGCAACTCGGCTTTGCAACTGTTCATCGTCTATGGGATTGCGGAAACAGATCTGCTCTTGGCTTTCTAGGGCAGTCCCATAATCAATGACTGGAGAAAAGGTTGAGCATGGACACATCCACACCACTGAAGACTGGGTTCCAGATTCCATGTTTTTGTAATCGCTGGGGGTCCAACCACTGGGACCCCCTGTGGTCCCAAGAATGTGACTAGAAATCCTATGGAAAGAGGATAACTTGCTATCTTGGAAATAACCTTTAAAGCATTTTATAGCTTTCCACTATAATTCTCCATTCAAGTAAGGTAATTGGGAAATCCTGCAGTTAGTGTTCCTAGAAGTAAAACACTTCCAAATGCATTTCCTATACGTGGGGGGACTGTACATTAAGCTTCTTTTTTTTTAAATGAGGTCTATGGTGAACAGATACCACGGTATCCATTAAGACATTTTTAATTACATGCTCCTTATGTAAGGTAACTACATAATATAATTGAAGGCTGCTGCTGATGATGTTTTAGTGATTATTCTACACAGATATATAATATCCTGTCTCTAACAGTCCAGATCCACCCTACCATAAATAATCCTATCACCATTACATTGTAGTTAATGAATTAAATCAAATACTACACCTGTAGAACATGTGACTCAAATCCAAGGAGTCAGATCACTGCAGAATGTCACAAATGTGTAATATTCAGTGAATATCCTAGAGATGCTTGACTGAACAACAATAACCTCTGCAACAATGATTAGAACTACAAGATGAGGCTTATCAGCTGATCATGCCAGGCTGACACACACAACAGATAAGAGGTTTATCAAGGCTTTAACCTAGAGTTTGAAGCAAGTTGAAGACAATCCTGCTACTCACATTCCCCAGATACAAATTGTGTAGAAAATGTAACTTATTATTAGGTGCTGGGTCTAAAAATGTCTGGTTTTATGTTATGCACTACAATATATTGCATTACCTATTCAGACTGAATGCAATTATCTAAGTATATAATAACACAATAATTAATGTGCAAAAATCAATTAAGAACCCAAATTAAAACAAATGCAATAAATTAATACAGAAAAAGGTGTCAATACGGGATTATATGGGGTACTGGACACAGCACACACAACCCCTTGTATACAGGGACCCTTAACAGGTCAATAAATATGACCATTAATTAACCTCATAATGACAATCATTGCATCTATAGTGCCAACATGATTGGATACAATCAATAGTAACCCCTCAGGAGAACTTCTTGAATGTGTTTGTTTAAAATTCTTCTTGTTCTTTGGAGATAATTGTGACTTATGTTTGACAATCTGGTAAAACATCGAAGAGATTTCAATGTGAAGCAGCACAGGAAACACATCAGATGTGGATTTTTCTGTAAAATGTGATGTTTCCATCTAGTAAGGAGTTAATAGAACCCAATGATGCACTGAATGGATGGGTTATTGTTTTCACATCAATTGTTACATCTGTTTCCAGTAAAAGGTGAGATGGTAAATATGTATCACATGTGCCACAACTGCATGCAGAATAGGAAGCCTCGGTAATAGGATGAGCTCCATTAAACTTGTTACATTCTTGATAAGCTGCAATATATTACAGATGAAAGAAGGGGCTCAAGCCCAGTACTTACACAAAGACTCCGAACAGCAATGCCCGGATCCCCAGCTCTTCTAATAGTGGCCTCATCATCCACAGGCATCAGAGGCACTGGCACCAGCACCATGCACAGGGCACAGGGCACCCAGCAATATGCACAGAACTGCTAAAGTGAAGGATCCAGGATAAATGTGACTGCAGCGCTGCTAGGAAGAAACCTGCACTTATTATGAAGCCTCCAGGTCTGATCAGGGAGCAGGAGGAGACAGCTGGGGATATCCTGGGAGATCACTCCAGAGAGAGTTGTGCTGCTGTCACAGTAGTGAGGAAGAGGTCAGCACAGAAAGGACCTAGATGTGACAGAGCCAGCTGCAGTGTGATCCAGAGACTGCTCCAGTCCTCTGCAGCCACCTATCACCATCAGGGCTCAGTGTGTGAGAGACTCTTACTACACAGGTTGTTCTACACATGCCAGGAAATCCCCCCCCTGCAACTGCACAGGATCTCCTCAAATATACAGTGACTTCAGCAGTGCCTCCTCTGCACACAGGCACTGCCTCCCACAAGAAGCCTCTGATGACTAGGCTGAGATTTCTACAAATCCAGCTTACATTCATTAGCAGATTCATGCTATAACACTATACCTACAAAGATACCTTTAGGTTCAGATTGTATATTACGTTATAGTGGATGCTTTCTTGCATTTATAAGTGCTTGGATAAATTGCCAGTGCATGGGCATTTGTCTAGTCAAAATTTGTAGAAGTACATATGAATGGGACCTGTCATCAGATGCATGCTGCCAAAAGAACTGGCATGATTGCAGCCTGGTGAATTATTCACTGAAAAGCTCTGGCATTTCAGAGAGAATATGCTTTAAAGATTCAACAGGGGACCAAGTAGTACGACCCCTCCCCGTAAGGCTCTTTCAAGCACCGCTGCAGGTAATTAATACCTCATCTGTACATAGGAAAGACCTGTCAATCACATGCAGCAGCGCTGGAAAGAGCCGGCCGGGGGCGGCACTGGGCTAGTCTTTAAAAGGACTCTATCAGCACAGAATGACTGTTCAAACCAAGTACAGGCGCTCAGTTCACCATGGCTTGAACAATTATTTAAATACACCGTCCCATATGATTGTTTTCCGCCCTTCTCCATCCGTCTATGGCTTTATGAAGCCAGAGCTATCAAAGTTGAACAGTCATTCAGTGCTGACAGGTTCTCTTTAAAGGGAACCTGTCAGCAGGTTTTTAGACCCCCAAACTATTGTCATTTATCATGTAAAGTCCCTGTAATGTAGCTGATGTCCACATCTTCTGTTTTAGAAGTCTTTGCCTCTATTTTAAAGGAATCCATCATGCAAATGAGCCACATGTGCATTAGCCCTACAATTACATCTCTCCGGCCTCTCTCCCTTTCTCCTCCCGCTGCCGGGCTCCTGTTAGTGATTGACAGATCACTCTTCTCTTTGACCTGCTCCCACGCCTGAGATCTCACGCATGCACTCTCATTCTTTGTTGCTGTACATGCCGATTGATTTCTATAAAATGGAGGCATGAATGTCATCAACATTACAGGGACTTGACATTGGCTTGGGGTCTAAAGACCCACTATGGTTCCCTTTAAAGTATAGTTACTCTGAAACGCTGTAGCATTTCAGAGAATAATATACCTGCTGCAATTGTGCACCCAGGCTCTGATTCATGATGTCCGTGGTTTGGGCAGCAGGAATCAAATGAGAGGTTCCCTTTAAAGTTAAAATGAAACGTGAATGGTGCATAAATGCTGGACTCTAGAAAATAGGTGGACCATCAAATTTGTATAGTTATCAAATATGAAGGTGAATAGTGGGACTTTACAAGCAATTTTTATTAGAAACCATAATATATCCGTTATCTGCGGCAAGTTTGATTAACATACATGATTATGATGTTAATATGATTAATAATGTTCAAATCACTTTTTATTACAATCTCCATTTCGCTGCTCTTCTATTCTATTTCAACTCAATCCCAAATAGTAGATACATCTCTTTCGGTCATATGACTCTCCCTTTCAGGTCCTGGACTACATATCCCAGCACCACTTGCTTCCATAGATATCCTACCACTAATTCTATGCACACATGGATAGCAATACATATCAACGCATGCTGAGAAACACGTGCAGTATTAGGTGCTCTCTCGTGGTCCTGTATAGAAAACTACGGAGTAAAAATGGCACATGTTCCACCATAGAGAAAGTAGGAATCGGGTCGACATAACCCACAAGCTTTAAGGAATAAACATTATAATGATCAGGGTATGTAGGTAAACCTGGTTTTGAAAAGTTATTCAATCCTAAAAATTAAATATATTTGCAAAATTAAAAGTGGATTTGTGACCAGATTTAACATTGGAAACTGCAATTAAAGAGATGTCTTAGATCTCAATAGACTGGTGTACTTACATTGAAAATTCATAGTTCAATGGCTGTATAATTCTGATATTAATATAAGCATTTTATGAGTCCAACAAGATCTGAACCCATAAAATACTAATTTTAATATTAGGCACAAAAAAATTACAGTATGCAGCCATTCTGTCATCATAGTAAGCAAGTACACCACCCTCATCAGGTCTAAAAGATCTATGTAATAATATAGGCAGTTTGTGATATCTGACGACAGATCCCCCTTTAAATATTGAAGAAATCTAATAAAATGAAGGGATAGGTTGTTATATACCAGGGGTCCTGTTTAAGATAAACTATAGAGATTCCTCCCTAAGAAATGTAGGGTTGAAGGGATGAATTTACCAATAGGTTGTGCCTTTTGTATTTTGGGAAAACTCTAGTAAAACTGTTGTTAGCAGCTAAAACATTTTTTGCTGATGTCTGCAAGTCCCATAAAACTCCATACTATTTATTTAGGGAAAGATTGGCAATTCATATGATCTTATGTGACAGAACTGGGCTGTTGGATGAATAATATCTGCTTCCTGGTATAGATTGGGACCCATGGTTGAATAATCATACTCAACTACTCAACTAGAGATAACTTTTTTTACTATACAGTATGTAGCTGATGAGAAAATCATTTTTAATGCTGTCCTTGTCACATCTCTGATATTTAGTATTGTAATCTTGATATTCTAATAGATAAAAATTATATAAACTCACTTTGTCTTAGTCCTGTGCACTCGATATAGAGGGCGCTTGTAAAATATTTATTTCACCCAAAGCCTCAACCGGTATTTGTGCTATTCTGGTACATTGAATAGGGCACATTTGTGCCGGATATACCCTCATGGGGGCATCTGTGGTTTACTTTGTGGAGCTTTGCAACTAGTTAAAATGTTGCAGAAAATGTTTGACACTATGCTAATTGGCCAAAATATCTGCTATGACTGTGGGGTCTTAAAGATTTTATTTGTTTTGGTTTCCAGATTTTTGATGATGTGCATACTACTACCCACTAAATGATTTGGTTGGGTTAGTATACAGGTCCCATGCACATTAAGACAAAAGTCAGCCAAACCCACCGATATCAGCAGGAGCAGCCGGCAGTCTAATGTGCATTTGTGGTGCCCTGCTGCGCATTGGTGCCACAGAACCCAGAAGGGTGCATGGATGGACTTCTCCATAAGAGGCCCTCACACATTCACACACCTCCACCCTACCACCTCAGACCAGCAGAGGGAGCCCTGACAGGGATATATATAGGGAGGGTGGAGCTAGGCAGCTCAGTAGAGAGAAGTTAGTTTCAGTTTAGTGTTCAGACAGAGCTCAGAGTGAGCTGAGAGCGTGCTGACGCTCAGAGAGCAGTGAGGTGGCAGCACGCTGGCTGCCGTGCTTAGGCGAGCCAAGGCCTACAGCACAAGTGAAAGCCTAGTGAGGGCCTTGAGTGTGGCCGAAGGCGAGAGGAAGAGAGGAGAAGGAAGAAGTAGCAAGGGGGCAGAGGGGCATACCAGGCTCACCCCGAGATATATACTGGACACCGGGTCCGTGCCTACAGGGACTCTTTACACCCAGTAGGGACCACCGGAGCCCCTGGAGGACTACAGGTCCCAGGTTTGCCAAACGCTGACTACAGTACCAGGGCTAGGAGTCAAGGAGGCCCCAGCGTCCAGGGAGAGTGATCTCCAAAGAGAAAGCCCTACCACCAGGTCAGGAGGTGCAAGGGAGAGAGAGACAGTAACCAAGCTAGGCCTAGTTTCAAGCAGGCCAGAAGCTTAACGAGAAAAGCCACGGATCAGGAGGCCCTATACCCGCTCACTGGGGAGAGTACAAAAGTGCACCCTTCGCCCGGAGTAACCTGGACCGTGCCTGCACCAACACCAGTTTACTGAAGCTTACCCCCGTGTGAGTGTCAGTCTTTCCTCCGGGACCGTCCTGCCGTCTCTCCCCAGCATCCTCCATTACACCTCACGCTGCCCTGGAGCTAGCTCTACCTGTGGAGAGCCACATCATCCCTGCTGCCGTAATACCAGCTCCAGAGGACTGATCCGCAGCTGCGGCACCCCTTTTGCCGCATTCCACAGGTGGAGTCACAAACTTTCCAAATCCCCTATAAATTCCCCTTTTTACTGACCCTCCTGGGTCATGGACCGGGCCAGCCACCGTGATATTCCCCCACCGGCATACGCAGAGGCCTGGCTGCCGAGTACCCCATGGCCCAGGGGGCGCGTCAGCCTTGGCGTCACAAACAGGATTCCGTGCCCGTTGCCACCGGGTACTGTGCGCCTTAAAAACTGTGATACTTACTGTGGTGAAGGTTTCCCGCCATTCCCGAGATTTCCCACCATTGTCCGCCATTTTCCTGTCACCGCGCGGGAAGAAGAGGGGCGTAACCGCGGGAATCGGAGAAGCGTAACCGCTGGAAGCGCGCGAAGCCCAGGACATGCCCCGCCCCTGACGTCAAACCAGGAAACGTCAGGTCCTAGAAGGAGCCCAGAGGACGCTCTGACATCAGACGCGAGCGACGCAAGGTCCTGGAAGAAGACCGTCACCCGCGGAGCTGCGGATGAGAAGTAAAGAAGGTAGGCTCCGGTTCACTAGGGGGGCGCAACCATGGCCGACGACCAGCAAGCCACCGGAGCACCGGTTAATGCTCCTGATGCCCAATTTGCGCCCGGCGCTGCACAGGGCGGAGAGGCCGCTCCACCAGCAGGGGTCGTGACCCCGTTGATACCCATGGCCCTGCCGTATATCCCTGGAGCGAAATGGCTCCCCCAGTATAACGGCAAACCAGACACCCTGTCTGGATTCAAGAGAAAAATATGCGGTGTGCTGGATATGTACTCTATGACTGGCAAACAGAGAGCCGCTGTTGTACTAGGACAATTGACTGGTGCAGCAGAGCGGGAAGTTGAAACCTGGCAAGAGACTGCAAACTGTGTTTGAAAACCGTACTGAGACAGATCTCCGGATGAGGTTCTACCACTGTGTCCAGAAACCTGAGGACAGTGTCCGGGACTACACCTGGCACGTACAGGAAGCCCTGCGGGCCCTGAAACTGGTTAGTCTTGCCAGCATACAAAACGAAAATAAAATGCTGATGGAACAGTTCATCCGGGGGTTGAGGTCCCAAGAGGAGAGCAGGACTGTACGGTGGTGGGCCTTCGACCATCCAGATGCCACCTTTGACACCCTTAAGGACATGGCTATAAAGGGTCTGCAACCCCTGGAAACAACCGATACGGCTATCCAGCGTTACCAGGGTGGGGCCACCCCAGTGCCCGCAGCACCCACTGCTCCTTCATTGACAGCTGAAACAAAGATGCAAACAGTGCCTCCTAGCGAGCTGGACAGCCTACGCTCTGAAGTGCGCCAGTTAAGTAAAAACCTGGCCACTGTCCTGAGCACCCTGCAGCTACAGACAGAGCCTGAGCCGGAAGGAAGGATCCTACTGGCCGACAGCCCTGAGGACGTCCCCTGGATGAGGAGGAAAAGGAGGACAACGACACCATGTAGGAGGACAACGCAGCCCCGGAGGAGGACAGCGCCACCCTGTGGGAGGACCAATGACCAACGTCACCATCCAGGAGAATTCATCTGCTACTGCTGCCAGAAGGCAGGCCACACAGCGCGGAACTGTCCTTTAAACGAGCAAACCCTGGGGCGGAGGGCCGACACCCAGGAGTAGATCAAGCAGGCCCATCAGGCTGGTACCATAGGTTTGTGCCAGGAAGACCTTTCCTGTTCATTGTGCTGGATGGCATCGTGACACCTGCCCTGCTGGACACTGGATCTCAGGTAACCATCATGCCTGATGTCCTCTACAAAAGGTTCTGGTCCATAGACGAACTTCACCCGCCAGCTCCAAATTTTTCCGTGTATGCCTCCAATGGCCTTCCTCTTAACAGAGTAGGGGTTAAGAACGTGACAGTGAAGGTGGGGAGAGCGGAACTAAAGTACCAAGGACTGATTGTAGTGGAGTCTAATCCTGGTGATACAGACTTGTATATGATACTTGGTACAAATGTTGTCGGTAACTGTTTGGGAGAAGTGTTGTTTTTGCTCCAACAGATTGCTGACACCACCAAACCAGGGCAGAGGAGGGTGCTCCAGAAAGAGATCCGAGCCCTTATGTACCAGCAACAGGTAAAGCTAACAGGTGGTGAAATTGGTAATGTACGGGTGACAGACCCGATACCCATTGTGATTCCTCCGATGAGTGAAATGCTGATTTGGTGTAGGGCAGCAATAGGTCTCAAGGGACAGAACTACCAGGCGGTAGTGGAGCCCATTAGCTCAGAGCATAGACCTACACTCTTAACTGCCAGAGGGGTGGTTGATGTACGCAATGGGAGGGTACCCGTACGTCTCCTAAATTGTGGGGAGGATGAAGTCAAATTACCACGATATGCCACTGTTGCCAGATTGTACACTGTAAATAACAACGCTATCCACACCGTGGAGTCCTTAACCTCACCAGACAGAGTAGAGGATAACGACTCGGAAACCCAGGTGGGGGATTGGTGTCAACAGCTCCATGTTGGGACTGACGCCACTCCTGTCCATCAGAAACAAGGTGTACACAGGGTGGTTCAGGAATACGAGGGAGTATTCAGCAAACACCCACTTGATTTCGGGAGGATTAAAGGGGTACAACACCATATACCCACAGGTGACCATCCACCCATCAAAGAACGTTACAGGCCCATACCACCAGCACACTACCAGAAAGCGAAGGAAATGTTGCATGACATGAAGAAGGCAGGGGTAAAAAGAGATAGCTGTAGCCCCTGGGCAGCTCCCCTGGTCCTAGTCAGGAAAAAGGATGGAAGCATGAGGATGTGTGTAGATTACAGACAGGTAAATCGCATAACACACAAGGATGCATACCCTTTGCCCCGTATAGAGGAATCCCTGGCTGCACTAAAGTCTGCAAATGACTTCTCTACCCTTGACCTCACTAGTGGGTACTGGCAAGTAGCAGTTGCTGAAGAGGACCGGGAGAAGACGGCCTTCTCTACCCCGATGGGGCTCTGCGAGTTCAACAATATGCTGTTCGGACTCTGCAACGCCCCGGAAACGTTCCAGAGGTTGATGGAGTGCTGTTTGGGCCACCGTAACTTCGAGACTGTGCTGCTATACCTGGATGACGTGATAGTGTACTCAAAGACGTATGAGGACCATTTGAAGCACCTGGCGGAAGTATTTGAGTCATTGTCCCGGTATGGGATGAAATTGAAGCCTTCCAAGTGCCACCTGCTCAAAAAGAAGGTTCAGTACCTGGGGCACATCGTGAGTCCAGAAAGAGTAGCACCAGACCCGGAGAAGGTCACTGCCATCCATAAATGGCCGGAACCGAAGAGTCTCAAGGAGGTACGTCAGTTCCTGGGACTGGTCGGGTATTACCGGAGGTTTGTAAAGGACTACACCAAAAAGGCAGCACCTTTGCAAGATCTCCGGGAAGGACAGTCCCACAGAGGCAAGAACCCCCCTTCCAGTGGGGTAAAGAGCAGGCTGAGTCCTTTGCAGTGATGAAAGAGATCCTGACCGGCGAAGAAATCCTGGCCTACCCTGACTACAGCCAACCGTTCCTGCTGTACACTGATGCCAGCAACGAGGGACTAGGAGCTGTGTTGAGTCAGAAGCGGTATGGCAAGGAGAAGGTGATTGCCTATGCTGGCACGAAGCTTTGTCCGACCGAGAGAAATCGGAAAACTATAGCTCCTTTAAGTTGGAGTTCCTGGCCTTGGTCTGGGCCATCACTGAACAATTCAAGCACTACTTGGCCTCCAGTAAATTCACGGCTTACACTGACAACAACCCCTTGACTCATCTAGAGACAGCTAAGTTGGGAGCCATGGAACAGTGTTGGATGGCCCGGCTGTCAAACTATCAGTTCACCATCAAGTACCGGGCAGGCCACAAGAACGCCAACACCGATGCCCTATCCAGAATTCCGCACCAGTCGGATACTGAAGAAGAAGTGGATGACCTGGAGGAGATTGAGCTACCTGCCTCCCACAGAAATGGGATGGTCCACGAGCAGCGCACCTCCAGGAGGTATCATGGTAAGACACTAAACCCTTTGCCTCACCACAGTTGGAAGGAGACCCAGGACAGCAACCCGGTTGTCAGCCGTATCAAAGAACTGATAACCCAGGAAGGTTCCTCCCTGGAGAAGAACGCTCCTCCACAAGCCAAGCAACTGTGGAATGAGAGAAGCCGGCTGTTCATTTATAGAGAGAAGCTGTGCCGAAGGTATGTCAACCCCAGGACCCATGAGATGGTATGGCAGATTGTAGTGCCCAGGACAGACATCCAGATGGTGTTGGAGGCCTACCACGATCAAGCAGGGCACTTTGGCTGGAAGAAGCTGGAAACCCTCCTGAAGAATCGATTTTATTGGGTTGGAATGTGGAGTTCCATAGAGAGGTGGTGCCAGGATTGTGGACCCTGTAGCCTCAGAAGAAAAGACTACAGCAGCCAGAAGGCACCCCTGCAGTCAATCAAGACAACCCAGCCTCTGGATATCATCGCTCTGGATCACGTCAAGCTGTCACCCAGCAGGTCAGGATATTCCTATGCCTTGGCCATGGTGGATCACTACTCCTGGTTCCTGGTGGTCGCCCCCGTCAAGGATCTGACGGCAGAGACTGCGGCAAAGACGTTTCAAGCGTACTTCTGCAGGCCCCATGGATACCCGGAGCAGGTGCTGACGGATCAAGGCCCTGCCTTTGAAGCCAAATTGTTCAAGGAGTTCTGCCATCTGTACGGGTGTAAGAAGATCTGGACTACACCGTACCACCCCCAAACCAGTGGGTTATTTGAAAAGATGAATAACATAGTCATCGACCTGTTGAAGACCTACCACTAGAGGAGAGAAATCAGTGGCCAGACAAACTACCTGACCTGGTAGATCTGTACAATCACATACCTGTGAGTTCCACCAATTGTACTCCAGCGTACCTCATGAGAGCAAGACCCGGAAAGTTGCCCATGGACCTGGAGCTTGGAGTAGTAGAACCCGAAGCAGATATGTCCACTGAAGACTGGGACACGACGCGACAGGAGCAGTACAGGAGAGTACAGGACTGTGTCGAAGACAGTCTAAATAGGGTGAGAGATAAACAGGAAGCACAGTACAACAAGAGTGCACCAGCAGAACCATTGACACCTGGAGAAGTTGTGCTAAAACGAAAAAGGAGAAACCACAAACTTGACGACCAGTGGGAAAGAGAACCTTACACTGTGTTGAATTCCAGATTCGACAACAGGAAAACCTGTCTAATTAGCAAAGATGGAGGAAGAACAACTGCAACGGTATCGAGAGACCATCTGAAGTTGTGCCCAAGTCCGCTGAAGCCCCAGGAGGAAGTGCCTCTCACCATGCCGGAGGAGCCTAAAGAAGAAGTACTCCATACTGACTTAGGAGATTTCCCGGCAGATTGGCCTCAATTGGATGGAGTTGTAATAATACCTGTGATACACTTCTACCAACAGCCAGAAGACCCTCCACTGCAAGTAAGAACTGTAAGTCCCCCAGAAGAGCCTGCTCAGGAAGAATCCCCGAAGAAGGATCACCGGTAGAAGTAGAGCCAGTAGGCCCAGTAACCAGTGTACTTGCCAGTCCCGTAGAGAGGTTAAGGCAGTCTTGCAGTCCACTAACACCTAGAGAGGAAAATAGCGCAAGCATCCACACTACACGCATCAAAGTACTACGTAGGTCATCGCGTAGCACCAAAGGCAAGACCCCTGTCAGGTATAAGGAGTAAGTTAAAAATACCTGCAGTATAAATAGTTACCCAGTAGGGTATTGCATAATGTTTATTGTATAAACTGAAATATATGTGCTTATTTAGGAATCCGTAAAGGTATATATAAAGGTGGCTGAGGACTGTGAGCAGCCCAAAAACTGTTCATGCACATAGTTGCACTCCCTGGAGTGCCCGTTAAGTGACCACGGAACAAAAACCCGTTTGGCGTGGTCGAAGACGTGGTCCAGCACCTGGATCACATATGCCCTGCAGCCACGCCCAGGGCCTACGTGGAGGGTTTACGGACAGGTCCCTCAAGCTACCATGTACTTTGCAGTGAAATGGACACCCTGTTAGGGGACTCACTGACAATTGCTCTAAAACTCTAACTATTGTACATATATTTATTATTTATTACGTTTTGTTACCTGTAACGTTCAAGACAAAGTGCCTCCCATAAAGGGAAGAAAAGTTGTTATTGTTAAATCTGTTTTGAAAAAAGTCCAGGAGTACTGAGTTTTACTACGGGGGAATGTAGCGCCCTGCTGCGCATTGGTGCCACAGAACCCAGAAGGGTGCATGGATGGACTTCTCCACAAGAGGCCCTCACACATTCACACACCTCCACCCTACCACCTCAGACCAGCAGAGGGAGCCCTGATAGGGATATATATAGGGAGGGTGGAGCTAGGCAGCTCATTTAAGAGAGAAGTTAGTTTCAGTTTAGTGTTCAGACAGAGCTCAGAGTGAGCTGAGAGCGTGCTGATGCTCAGAGAGCAGCGAGGTGGCAGCACGCTGGCTGCCGTACTTAGGCGAGCCAAGGCCTACAGCACAAGTGAAAGCCTAGTGAGGGCCTTGAGTGTGGCCGAAGGCGAGAGGAAGAGAGGAGAAGGAAGAAGTAGCAAGGGGGCAGAGGAGCATACCAGGCTCACCCCGAGATATATACCGGACACTGGGTCCACACCTACAGGGACTCTTTACACCCAGTAGGGACCACCGGAACCCCTGGAGGACTACAGGTCCCAGGTTTGCCAAACGCTGACTACAGTACCAGGGCTAGGAGTCACGGAGGCCCCAGCGTCCAGGGAGAGTGATCTCCAAAGAGAAGGCCCTACCACCAGGTCAGGAGGTGCAAGGGAGAGAGAGACAGTAACCAAGCTAGGCCTAGTTTCAGGCAGGCCAGAAGCTTAACGAGAAAAGCCACGGATCAGGAGGCCCTATACCCGCTCACTGGGGAGAGTCCAAAAGTGCACCCTTCGCCCGGAGTACCCTGGACCGTGCCTGCACCAACACCAGTAAAGGTACTGAAGCTTACTCCTGTGTGAGTGTCAGTCTTTCCTCTGGGACCGTCCTTCCATCTCTCCCCAGCATCCTCCATTACACCCCACGCTGCCCTGGAGCTTGCTCTACTTGTGGAGAGCCACACCATCCCTGCTGCCGTAACACCAGCTCCTGAGGACTGATCCGCAGCGGCACCCCTTTTGCCGCATTCCACAGGTGGTGTCACGAACTTTACAAATCCCCTATAAATTCCCCTTTTTACTGACCGCCCTCGGTCACGGATCAGGCCAGCCACAGTGATATTCCCCCCCACCGGCATACGCAGAGGCCCGGCTGCCGAGTACCCCACGGCCCAGGGGGCGCATCACATGGGGGCAAGGTTGGACTGGCCCACCAGAGAACCGGAGCCCTGGCTTCTCCTTTAGGAGAGTTCATAGTACAAACCTTGCAGCTGCTATGGGGCTCTTGAGTGGGGGAGAAAGGTGGGCCCTCAGAATCAAATCCTCTGGTGGGCCCAATGTTCTTCAGTCTGACGCTCCTCTGACAGATGATGATGGGGGAGAGAAGGATTTGGACTGCTGAATTTAAATTTTCCAATGGCTTATTCTATTTTTTTCTCAAGGAGCATTCCTGTATATGGGGGAGTCAGGGGAGATAACTGTCAACTGCTATTAATGTGTATGGGTGAAGGAAAGCTGCTTATCAAAAGTCTTTTAACCAATCGGCATCACTAAACATGCTCACGCTTTAAAGGGAATCTGTCACCAGGTTTGTAATCTGAGAGTAGCATGATGCAGGGGTTGAGATGATGTGTCAGCGATGTGTCACTTGCTGGCCTGCATGTCGTCATTTTGGTACTATCACAGTTTTCTCTTCTGCAGATATAGCAGAAATTGGAATGCTGAGCTGTGTATGACCGTGACCACACTGCTGATTGGCAGCTTTCTGTGTACTCTGTATACTGTCACACTCGGAACCTTCAGACGGTATTTGAAAACCCACCTCTCCAGAAAGGCATACAGCCTGCAGTGACCCCGCTGCCACCTCACCACCACCGGAGCTGCCGAAACCCCCTACCCTACTGTCAGGGGCGGACACTGCCAGTGCAGATCCCCTGTGCAGGACTTGTGTCTGGGCTCCCCCATCAAGCCACATCCACATAAACACATGTATTCAGGCATCACTCACACTGAAGTATAACACGGCTGAGTGCTATCTGATGTTTTATCGGATAGCACTTAGACCAGTGTTATATCATGGGCCGATTTGGCATGAGAAAATAATCTCAGCATGCTGCGGGTGCATCCGATAATTGGATCACGGGCATCCATACAAGTCTATGAGTGCCCTTGAACCATTGGACTGCACTCAGATGTCATTCGAGTTCAGTCCGATGTACGCTCACAGAGACAGTGGAGGAGATGGAGAAGTTAAGTTCTCCGTCTTCTCTGCACCTGTGCTGCTATTCTCTCACGCAAGAGAATCGGATCACACTCAGATCAAACTCTGACAGAGTTTGAACCAAGTGTCTAACATTATTGCCCCAATTCTCTTGCATGATAGAATATACGCCAGTGTGAGCGAGCCCTAACAAGTATATTCACATTAAGCAGAATATAATAAAACATTCACACACCCTTTTACACATTATTGTACACAGTATACACCACCATAAAAAACATTACGATCATCAGTTAAAAAAAAAAAAAGAGCACATAAACATCCATATGTAAAAAGCATGCCATACAGACAGCACACTGACCAATGCATGTCAGTGATGTAGTTGACATGATCATGTATATTTATGTTTATATGCGGACCGATAGTGTGTAAAAAAAAAAAAATTGCAGTATTCACTATTCTGATCCGTTTTGTCATATGGATACATCCGAATCCACTGCTGTTATTAAAGGGATATATAAGGGATGCATATAAGGGGGTGTGGCCGCCCTTTTTCTGAGCTGAAAGGTCCATTCTGCCTCTCAGGTCTATGCTTCTACTAAGGGTTCAGTCTCTCAGCCCTCATCCATATGTATGTCACTTGACAAATGGTAAAGTTTTAATATTAGAGTTAGGACTGTCCCATAAGGGTTACGTGGTGGGATGGCTTTTACATTATTTTGATCAAAATTTATGTTAACTAAATACCCTTTATTATTTATCATTACTTTTATGCACTTTGCGATTTATCCATTTACTTTTGGGTATTTGTGTATTGTGCTTTTGTCTTTGTTTTTTTCTGTTAAAAAAGGGAACCTGTCACCAGAAAAAAATGCTATTAACCTTCAGATATGGAGTTAATCTGCAAGTTAATGGCGTTAATAACCCGCCTGATGCCTGCACTTAGCTGAATGCTGCGGGGAGAAAATGAACTTTATTCTCCGCTAGCTGCATTCTGGTTTCAGTCACAGGGCCGGTGCGGGTTCAGTCACCACTCTGAGTATACAGAGCTCTGGCTGTAACTGCACCCTGACTGACAGCCGGCGACAATGCAGAGGGAGTGTGATCAGGGCCGGGGGCGCGGATACAGCCAGAGCTCTGTATACTCAGAGCGATGACTGAACCAGCGCCGGTGCCGCCTCCGTGACTGAAACCCGAACGCTGCGGGGGAAATAAACTTAATTTATTCCCTGCAGAGTTTGGCTAAGTGCAGGTGCCGGGCAGGTTAGTAACGCTATTAACCTGCAGATTAACCCCATATCTGCAGGTTAATAGCGTTTTGTCTGGTGACAGGTGTCCTGTAACAAATTAAACTTTGGCCTTGTATAGTTTTTATTGGTGATGTATAACAATCTGTGCACTGCATTCTAACTGTATAAGGGGCACTCTGCAGACTCCTTATAGTGGCTAGCTATACTAGTGTCTCTTCCATCGTGTGCAGACCGATATGAGAGGAGTCTGCATGCAGTGAAGCCAGGGATCCACAGCACAGAGCTCCCCTCCCCCCACAGGGCAGTGCAGATAGAGAGATAGCCCCACACACCATGCGACCCTCTCCATGCTGTGAGTCTCCACAGCGTAAAAGAAGCAGGGGCAGTATCTGTGGCGCCCTGCTGCACTCAGGTGCAACAGACCCCAGTAGGGTGCATGGATGGACATCTCCACAAGAGGCCCTCACACATTCACACACCTCCACCCTACCGCCTCACACCACAAGAGGGAGCCCATTAGGGATATATATAGGGAGGGTGGAGCCAGGCAGGTTAGTTTTCAATTTAGTCAGAGAAGAGAGTGTGCTGGCGCTTAGACCAGTGAAGTCGCAGCGCGCTGGCTGCTGTGCTTAGGCGAGCCAAGGCCTACAGCACGTGTTGTGTTCTGAGGGCCCCGAGTGTGGCCGACGGCAAAGAGGAAAGGAGAGAGGAGTTGAGGGGGGGCAGAGGAGCGTACCAGGCTCACCCCGAACTATACACCGGACACCGGGTCCTCGCCTACAGGGTCCCTTTATACCCAGTAGGGACCACCGGACACCTGGAGGACTTCAAGTCCCAGGTCGACAAACGCTGACTACCGTACCAGGGCTGGGAATCACGGAGGCCCCAGCGTCCAGGGAGAGTGATCTCCAAGTGAAGGCCCTACCACCAGGTCAGCAGGTGCAAGAGAGAGAGAGACAGTAATTAAGCCAGGCCTAGCTTCAGACAGGTCAGAAGCTTAGCAAGTGAAAGCAACGGATCAGGAGGCCCTATACCCGCTCACTGGGGAGAGTCCAGAAGTGCACCCTGCCTACCAAGTACCCTGGACCATACCTTCATCTACACCAGTAAAGGTACCAAAGCGAACCCCCGTGTGAGTGTCCGTCATTTCTTCCTGAACCGTCCTGGCCATCTCTCCCTTGCACCACCATCCATTACCTCACGCTGCCCTGAGGCCCGCTCCACCTGTGGGGAGCTGTTCCATCATAAGCTGCCCTAACATCTGCCTCAGAGGACTGCTTCGCAGCGGCGGCTCCCTTTAGCCGCATTCCACAGGTGGCGTCACGAACATTTTACAAATCCCCTATAAATAATTCCCCTTTTTGTTGACCGCCCTGGGCCACGGACCAGGCCAGCCACCATGATATCCCCCATCAGCATCCATAGGCCCGGCTGACGAGTACCCCACTGCTCTGGGGGCGAGTCACATCAACCAGAGGAGAGAAAGGGGCCAGTCCAGCATCTTTTGCTGAGTGCAGCAGAGCGTCCGCCCCTTCTGCTGCAAATGACACAGGTATGACCCCCTTCATCTCCACTTAGTTTTTATTCTGCTGCTGGATGTAGGATGGATCATGAAGTTTCAGCAGCTGGTCGGGCCCCTTCTCCTCCGGACCCCTGTGCAGCTGCACCGACGGTATGCCCGCCCCTGCCTTCTGTCTCCCTCCCCATCATCCTGTAGACTGTAAGCCCACAAAGGCAGGGTCCTCTACTTTCTGTACTAGTCTGTCATTGTTAGTTTGTTCACCGTATTTTATATTTGTATCCCTTATGTAACCTCCGTCTCTTATTAAAGCACCATTAATTCCATGGTGCTGTACAATAGTAATAATGGGGCGGATTGCACAGAGCAGTTGACCAGAAGGCATGAGACACCAAGTCCTGTAGTGATAATCTCCTGCTAATAAAACATTGATTTTATTGAAACAGCAATACACAGCTTAGTAAGTGCTGCTGTCAGATAATTTAGCAAATACCTTCTGACATATTCCCTATATTTGTCATGCTAATTTCAAGACTTGTGTCCGCTTCTACAATCTACAGTATATTATCTCTGTGGGGGTTTCAAATGATTTGCCATACAATGTATATTTTCTGTGTGTATTTTTCACAACAGCAACTCTCATACTGGTTTTGAGATATGTACGCTAAAGAATTCAAGAATGCTGATGTTAATATGTGTTTTTTTGGTTGTCAAGACATTCACCCCGCGGCACAACATATATAAAACTGGAATAATAATGTTGGTGTCTGCTGATGGCAACAGAACCAAATTACATGGGCAGTCAAGTCCTGTGTAGTAACCTCTGGAATGGGCAAAGTCTTATAGGACCAGAGCAAAGCCATGCAATAAAAGATAATTGAATGTAATAAAGTGGAACTATATGCAGCGTAGGCATCCATTCTGCGGACCAACCAGTATTGACTTTGATTCGGTTCCATTGGCAAAGCAGAGTCCTATTTACTTAATTGGCTGTTTTTTTTAGAAATATGGACTGGATGCCTATTAGACCTCATTCAGACATCAATGATTTCTCTTGTCTAAAACAAAACTGAAGATTGATGCCATGTGAGTAGTGTTGAGCGAGCACTAAAATGCTCGGGTGCTCGAAGCTCGGGCCGAGCTCGCCGTGATACTCGGGTGCTCGACCCGAGCAACGAGCCCAATGTTAGTCTATGGGAGACTCAAGCATTTTTTGCTGCGGCACCCCCGGCAGTCTGTAGAAAGCCTAAAAAGTGCCCAAAACGATAGTGACAGTGCTCAAATGACATGGGGACAGCATGGGGATCGCCCCAGGAAGCATTTCTGACCCCCAGGTCACTGCTGTCAACAACGTGGTCAGAGGTATTAAGCCACTTTTACAGGCTCACAATAAAACGTTCAAAAACGAAAGTGAAACTTTTTTCCTGTGAAATATGTTAAGGAACATCCTTTCCAGTGTAAAGACTTGTGTATAAGTTAAAATAAATGACCAAAAACAAAAATACTCCTCCACACCTTCGGCTATGTTCACAAGTAGCATTTTTTATGAGTTTTTGCACTTTTGTATTGCTTTCAACTATGACAAATGCATTCACCGTGAAATGTCATTTTAACATTTTACAACCTTATCTGGCCATGTGCTGTGTGACACATGCATAAAGTGCTGAAAAGACAAGGGAACAGCATGGGGAAGACCCCTGGAAGCATCTCTGACTCCCAGGTCAATGTTTAAAAGTGTGCCCATCATAAGTGATCCTTACCGCATCAGAAGATGCAGACTTGCAACTATCCCCATGCAAGTTCTAGTCCCAGGGCAGTGTTCAATTGTACCTCCCCCATTCCTTGCAATACAAGCTCAAGTATGCAGCCTGCCACCCACCCACCCCCAGGCTGCAATACCATACTGCTTGCTTGCTTGAACTTGAAATTGGGCCTTTTAGGCATGTGGAGGCGGAATCTGGCCACCAAGTCATGGCTGTGTTGGCGGCCTGGAATCCATACTCAGTCCCCAGCCGCCCGGCGGCCGGGTGTCCACACACGGTCCCCAGCCGCCTGGGGGCAGCCGGGTGTCCATAAACGGTCCCCAGCCGCCCCTATTTCTCCTTGGAACATCCCCCCACACACTTTTCTTAGCCCGGCCTGCTTTAGGCAGCATTGGACGAGCCCACCAGAGAACCAGACTCCTCCGGTGGGCCCTGACTTCTCCATCGGTGGAGTTGAGAGTGCCAAGGTGAGGAGCATGATGATGATGATAGAAGTTAGCATCTGCTATGTTTTCTTTTAATGCAAGTGTAAGTGTGCAGCCTGCCACCCACCCACCCCCAGACTGCAATTCCATACTGCTAGCTTGCACTTGAAATGGGGCCTTTTAGTTTGGAGGAGGCCGAAGCTGGGCACTACCTCATGGCTGCTTCGGCAGCAAGGTATCCATACTCAGTCCCCAGCCGCCCATATTTGTCCTGGTGTGCCTTATACATAAGATTAAGCGCGTATACCAAAACATTACCTGTGCCCTCCCCAGTGCATTTAGTGGGAAGGAGAGCATATTCCGCTGTAGTGTGTGCATGCCAAACCCCTGTTCATGGTACATGCGAAGATGCCTCCCACCTTGCACCTGTCGTTGCAGACTTGCAACTATCCCCATTCAAGTCCTTGTCCCAGGGCAGTGTTCAATTGTAACTCTCCCATTCCTTGCAATGCAAGCGCAAGTATGCAGCCTGCCACCCACCCCCAGGCTGCAATACCATACTGCTTGCTTGCTTGCACTTTAAATTGGGCCTTTTAGGCATGTGGAGGCGGAATCTGGCCACCACGCCATGGCTGTGTCGGCGGCCTGGTATCCATACTCAGTCCCCAGCCGCCTGGTGGCCGGGTGTCCTCGCTTGCTCCCCAGCCTCCAGGGGGTGGCCGGGTGGCCATACTCGGTCCCCAGCCACCCCTATTTGTCCCGGTAACCTTTCCCACACTTTTCTTAGCCTGGCCTGCTTTAGGGCAGCATTGGCCGAGCCCACCGGACTATCAGACTCCTCCGGTGGGCCCTGGCTTCTCCATCAGGGGAGTTGAGAGTGCCAAGGTGAGGAGCATGATGAGGATGATAGAAGTTGAAGTAGCATCTGCTTTGTTTTGTTGTAATGCAAGCGCATGTATGTAGTAGCGGCTAGGCCTGAGGTAGCCAGCGTTTTGGCGCATATCCTACCTCCTCCGAGGATTGCTGGATGTTTTCCTGCTACTATCCAAGTTCTATGACTCCCGTTAAAACAAAGCTTCAGGTGATGAATGATGGATGAGGTAGTGGCAAAGGAGAAAGAGGAGGAGGAACAGGGACCATTCACATCAATATCAGGCCAGTCAACCAGATATGTCTTGTAGGATATGCTTCTGTAACAAAAGGAGCGGTTCGGCTACACAGTTATAGGGCATACAGTGAGTGCGATGCCTACGAAAAATTTCGAGCCACTCCAATGCCCCTTGGAAATGACATGGAGGTCAGAGGGCGTTAACTAAACTTTTTTTTCCATTTATAGCAACTGGGTCTCCCGTGCACTGTTGGCCTAAGCAGTGAATGGAAGGCTTTCCAAAAATTATGAGGAACTGCAATGCCCCTTACAAGAGCCATGTGTGGTACCCCAGGGGTCTGGTCACCACAGTAATAGAGATATTACGTCGGAGAGCAAGTGGGAGGTTTCCTGGTCAGGATCCCTTAAACATGCAACATCCTCCTGCACCAATCCTGGGAGGGGAGAATTCTGCCCTTATAAACTGGATCTGGGGCGGGGTTGAGTGAGTCAGAGAACAGTCAGAGTCAGAGTGAGAGCAAGGGAAAGTAACAGCAAGGAGCTCTGTAGGAGCTAGGAGCTAAAGACCAGGGGCTGGAAGCTGAGCTCGTCCTGGCAGAAGACAATAGTAACCGGACACAGGAGTCCGAAGCTGTGAGGACTTATATATCCAGCAGCAGAAACCAGCCGGCAGGGGATTTCAGGTCCTCTGGCCATAGAAGCCCGGAGGCTCAGTCACAAGCAAGGGACCAGCACCGCCGTCGTGGAGCGGAGGCTAACAGAAGGCCCCAAGTCACCAGCCATACGGGTGAGCACTACACGGTACACTCAGGGACGTGGGCTACTTCTACCCGCTTACAGCAAGGTAGCCAGGAAGAGTGCAGACAGACGGGGAGGCCTACAACTCCACCTGGTCAGGGGAACTCCTGCTTGCTCACAGACTGACCAGGCCTCTTATGCTAGCCAGTACTCCCGGGAGGGTCTACCTTATAATCATCAGTAAAGACCCTGAACTGCACTGCAAAGACTCTGAGTCATTCCTGCTGCGCTCGTGCACCATCACCCCCATCATCCACACTCACTGCCCTGAGGCTATACTCCTCCCGAGGGGAGTTATCCCATTCTATGCTGCGCACACAACACCAGCCTCAGCGGTCTGCCTCGCAGCGGTGGTACTCCCTGACCGCAATCCACGGGTGGCGCAGTCGGACAATTAACCTCAAAACCTAAGAAAGACTGCCACTGGTTTGACCAGCCTGAGCCACGGGACCGGGTCACCACCACGGAGACTACAGACCCCAGAGACCCGGCACCGGGTATCCCACACACGTGTACACACGGCCCAGGGGGCGCGTCACATGCAGTACAGCATATTACAAACATAAGTCCCATTATTGGGGAGTGGGTGTCCCATAGTATTTGCTTATGCTTTCCCAGCAAAAGCTGCCAAAAATTAGGACAGAGCAACTTGCAATGCCCCTTACAAGAGCCATGCAGTACAGCATATTACAAACATAAGTCCCATTATTGGGGAGTGGGTGTCCCATAGTATTTGCTTATGCTTTCCCAGCAAAAGCTGCCAAAAATTAGGACAGAGCAACTTGCAATGCCCCTTACAAGAGCCATGCAGTACAGCATATTACAAACATAAGTCCCATTATTGGGGAGTGGGTGTCCCATAGTATTTGCTTATGCTTTCCCAGCAAAAGCTGCCAAAAATTAGGACGGAGCAACTTGCAATGCCCCTTACAAGAGCCATGCAGTACAGCATATTACAAACATAAGTCCCATTATTGGGGAGTGGGTGTCCCATAGTATTTGCTTATGCATTCCAAGCAAAAGCTGCCAAAAATAAGGACAGAGGAACTTGCAATGCTGGCACCCTGGTGGTATAGTGGTGGTGGAGGCTGAGGATAAGGAGAAGAAGATTAAACAGCCGAAACGAGGAAGCGCATACCCATGTGTGGGTGTGAAGCGGTGCATGGGAATACACCTCCCAAAATAACACAGTGGATTTGACTTTATGTTACTCTGCTGTCATTTGGTGGTGATGAGAAGTCTGGCCCAATCCAGCCCTTGTTCATTTTGATAAGGGTCAGCTTGTCAGCATTGTCAGTTGACAGGTGAGTGCGCTTATCAGTTATAATTCCCCCAGCGGCACTAAAAACACGCTCCGATAGCACGCTAGTGGCAGGACAGGCCAGGACCTCCAAGGCGTACAGAGCGAGTTCATTCCAAGTGTCCAGCTTGGATACCCAATAATTAAAAGGCACAGAGGAATCACGGAGGACTTTGGTACGATCGGCAAGGTACTCCCTCACCATCTTTTGAAACTTTCCACTCCTTGTGAGAGTACCCCGCGCCTCAGGGCCTGTAAGCTGGGCGGGTGTCAGAAAACTGTCCCAGAACGTTGACAGTGTTCCCCTGCCTCTGCTGGATTGGAGTTGCATCTCTCTCGCCTGTACGCCTTGTTTGGGCAACGAACTGTGACCTCTGCCGCTAGCGTGTTCAGATGGGAATTTTTTTAAGAGTTCTGCAGCAAGGGCCTTCTGGTATTGCCCCATTTTTGTAGACCTCTCCACCTCAGGAATAAGAGAGTGAAAGTTCTCCTTGTAGCCGGGGTCTACAAGTGTCACCAACCAGTAATGACTGTCACCCAACATTTTGACAACGCGAGGGTCACGGTTAAGGCAGCGTAACATAAAGTCAGCCATGCGTGCCAGACTGGTAACGGGCAAGATTTCCGTGTCCTCACCAAGATGATGACTGACCATGCTCTCCTCCTCCTCCTCCTCTTCCTCCTCCCCCCTGTCCTCAGGCCACCCACGCTGAACCGACGGTATGACACTTGTACAGGTACTACCGTCTACAACGCATGATAGCTGCTCCTGTTCTTCCTCCTCCTCCTCCTCCTCCTCCTCTCCCTCATTGTCCCCCAATGCACGTTGGGATGAGATGAGGCTGGGCTGTGTGTAATCGCCCGCTACGGCTTCTTGATCCATCTCATCATACTCTGGCTGCAATGCCTCCTCTTTAATTCTCTGCAGAGAGCGTTGCAAAAGACAGACAAGTGGGATGCTGACACTAATGATGGCGTCATCGCCACTCACCATCTTGGTGGCCTCCTCAAAGTTTGTCAGGATGGTACATATGTCAGACATCCAGGTCCACTCCTGAGGTCTTATGTGTGGAGTCTGACCTGAATATCGACGGCCTTGTTGCAGCTGGTACTCCACAACTGCTGTCTTCTGCTCACAAATCCTTTGCACCATGTGGCGGGTAGAGTTCCAACGTGTGGGGACATCACACACCAGTCGGTGTGCCGGAAGCTGCAAACGCTGCTGCAACACAGCAAGGGCGGCGAAAGCTGTAGCCGACTTGCGAAAATGAGCTGACAGGCGGCGTACTTTCACGAGCAGATCTGGCAACTCGGGGTACAATTTAAGAAACCGCTGAACCACGAGGTTAAGCACATGAGCCAGGCATGGTACGTGTGTGATCTCACCTCGCCTCAGAGCCGCCACCAGGTTACGGCCATTGTCACACACGACCATGCCGGGATGTAGGTTCAGCAGTCTCAGCCACAGATCTGCCTGCTCTTTCACAGCTGTCCACAACTCACAAGCAGTGTGAGGTTTATCACCTAAGCTTATGAGTTTCAGCACAGCCTGTTGCCGCTTGGCGGAGGCAGTACTGCAATGCTTCCAGCTTGTAACTGATGTGGTGATATCTGAGATGGAGGCTGAACATGAGGAGGAGGAGGAGGAGGAGGAGGATGCGCAGGAGCTGTACACTGTGGGGGCAACTCTGACTGACATAGGGCCCACAATCCTCGGTGTGGGGAGGATGTGTTCCGTCCCAAGGTCCGACTGGGTCCCGGCTTCCACTATGTTTACCCAGTGTGCCGTCAGAGATGTACCGTCCCTGGCCACAAGCACTTGTCCACGTGTCCGTTGTCAGGTGGACTCTCTCAGTAACTGCGTTGTTGAGGGCACGGCAGATGCTTTGGGACACGTGCTTGTGTAGTGCGGGGATGGCACACCGGGCAAAATAGTGTCGGCTGGGGACCGAGTACCGAGGGACGGCCACCGCCATAAGATTGCGGAAGGATTTTGTCTCCACCAGCCTAAAAGGCAGCATTTCCAATGCAAGCAGTCGTGAAATGTGCAAATTTAGGAATGTGGCCTGTGGGGCGTTAGCTGCGAATTTCCGCTTTCGTTCAAAGGTCTGGGATATGGACAATTGAACGCTGCGGTGGGACGTGGACGTGGACGTTGATGCTGTTTCTTGAGAAACTGCCATAACAAGTGAAGACTGAGAGGAGGGGGCATCTTTACATGCAGTATGGACAGGGGATTGCCTTGCACACTCAACAGGGGGTTCTATTGCACGCACAACAGTGGAAGAAGCAGTGGTGACACCCGCTGACACTGGTCGTGGACCCTGGGTTTCACCCCACAAAGTCGGGTGCTTTGCTGCCATGTGCCTGATCATGCTGGTGGTGGTCAGGCTGGTAGTTTTGTCACCCCTGCTGATGCTGGCATGGCAGGTGGAACATATGGCCTTTTTGGGGTTATCAGCAGAGTCTTTAAAAAAAATCCAGACTCTGGAAGACCTACCGGTTGTGCTGGCAACGTCCCTCGTGTTGGTTTTATGGGAAGCGGTTGACCGCCTTCTGTCTGCTGCCACCACACTGCTTCTTCCTGCCTGTTGGGGTACTCTGCCTCCCTCCCCCTGTGTGCTGCTGGCCTCACTCTGCATGTCCTCCTTCCACGTTGGGTCAAGAAGTGGGAGCGAGAAGATGTGGCTGTTGGTTGTGGCACATTTTCACCTTGGCCACGGCCCCGTCCTCTGCACGAACCATCACCAGAACGTCCACGTCCACTTCCCTTGCCACGCGCCTTGCCCATTGTAAATGAAGTAAAATAGCTTACACTTGCACTATCAATGGAAAAAGGGTAATAAAGAGTAGATTAGAACCATGGAAGAGGAAAACCACAGTTATTGTTTACTGGGGTATACCACACTTTTTTAAATAGAGATATTTGCGGCTGAACAGTGAGCGACACACTCAAACTGCTTTATTTTTTAGATACCAAAGGCCCAAAACTGGATAGTACAGAGGTTTGAACCGTGGAAGTGCAAAACAACACTTCTGTTTCTTTAGCCTACACCAGACTATTTTCAACAGTTATATTTGTGTCTGAAAAATCAGAGACACGCTTTTTGGGGGGGGACACACCAAAAGGTTAATAAGGCGGGTATTTGTACAGTGGGAAGGAGGAAAAAAAAAGGAGGATTAAGATGAAAAAAAAAAAGGATTTTTCCTGGCCCCCGACACCTGGTGCTAAGTCCAGCAATTTCAGCAACAGGAGCACACAGGACTGTAATGCAGCATTTGCTGGTATAACCACTGTGTCTCCTATACAGCCTGCCTGCCTGGTATCTGGGATGGATATTAGTCCTGAAAAGGACTGTTTGTTTGTTCTGGCAGCCTTTACAGACCCTACACTAACTATTTCGCAGTTTATATCTCTCCCTAAATCAGCAGCGCTGTCCCTACACTGTCTAATCCGGAGCGACTGTGTCCAAGATGGCGGCGCCCCGTTTTAAATACTCGAGGTGACGCTGTGCGGCCAGCCAATCACTGTAATGCCCACAACCAACATAGCTGCAGCATTACAGTGACTGGCTGGCAATCCCTGCATGTTCATTGGCTCTGTAAAGAGCGCCAAACATGCAGGGCGGAGACCCGAGCTCCCGCCCGAGTAACTCGGAAATGCTCGGTGCTCTCCGAACATCCCGAGTAGCGTGATGCTCGGGCGAGTACCGAGCAGTGTCGAGCATGTTCGCTCAACACTACATGTGAGCACTATCCGATTTTTCATTTTATTTTAGAAGCCCATCGACTAGTTTGATCAGTGACTCGGCTCAAAATTGGACACGTCCCCATGTTTTGAAGCGAACCACTTGGTCTGCAAAAAATAGAGGACACGTGAACAACCCCATTGACTAAAATAGGACGAGTTCTATCAGTGAAACACATGAATAGAACTTGCATGTGAATAACTGAATAGGGCCTTAAATTTAGCTTAGACTTTCCCCCAAGGGTCCAGCAAAACTAAAAATCTAATGGAATGATGATATGCCAGAAAAGATCCGGGCTCATCGCCGCACATGTGTGACATGCAGAAGTAGTGCTGTTGCTTCAAAAGCATCCAGCAACTATTAGAAGTAAAACTAGCACAGGAGACAGGAAGTGTTGTGCTCCAGAAGTATCCAATAACTAAAGGGGTTAACAAAGTCACAGGAGACAGGGAGTGTTTAGCAGAGCCTCAGGGGGATTGTGAGGAAGTTGTTTACTGTCTGGCTGGAACCGAAGAGAAAGGTGGTGTGTGTGTGGTCTGTATCTCACAGAAGGCAAGAGAACAGAATTCAGGTCAGGAGTGAAGCTAAACACAGGTCAGATAGACTCCCTGAGCTAACAATGCAGAGTATTATCAGGCAGGAAGATAAGGACTGGAATGAATTGTGTCACAGGGATCATCTCCCTCATCAAACCCTCCCCCCCTCCATCTCCATGCTGTGTACTAGTGTGTCCTTGTGAAGGCAAAACCTGTGGTTGTGTATGCATGGAAGTGTGCTGCTAAGAAATCTAATCTATGCTGAATTATGCTACTGAAGAGACTGTAATACCGTACCTTGTGAAGAAACTACTGCATTGTTACTGGAGCCGGTTACTCAAGAAACTCAGACTGTACTGTAATGAAGATTGTTGCTGTAATATCCCTGAATTGCACTGGCCGTGCTTCAGATTCAATTTCACTGTTAAACTGTTGAAAAAGACTCTTGTCAGATGCGTCTGGTCAGCAATTGAATATATTGTGTGCCTGAGAGATGGTGCAACCTATGGTCGCTCTGAGTAACGGTTCCTCCAGGATTCCAAAGAATTCATGAAACCTGTCTCGCCCTATCTGAACCTAGCAGCGTGCGTGTAACACATGTTTTCATTAAATTTAACCTGGTGCTATATTTTTACAGCTTGTTTGCTAGTCCCTGTATCTTTCCATTAATACACCACTCCAATGTTCTCTGAGCCACTCTGCTCTGGTCTTCTGCAGGTTGCGACCCGCCTAATCGCTTCAGTTTCTGCTGAGTGAACTGGAAGTCACTTCTCAATATAAGTCTATGAGAGTCAGAGAGAAGGCTTGTGACCATTACCTCTGACTTCCAGTCAGTCAGAAGTTGCGGTTACATGGATGGCGGATCGGGACGAGAGTGGTGCCAGAAACAGATAAAGACAGCGGCTGGTAAGTGTAGTATTAGGGGCAGGGAATTTTCATTAGCAGCAGAACTCCAGTGCTGAAATAAAAAAATAAAAACTTTAAAGAAGTGCTTTAACCCCATTCTGACGTGGGGCGTAATAATACATACCTGAGCCCTGGGCCTTATTGACCAAGTACATATTATTACACCCCGGTGATTGCGCCCGCACAGAGGCTGTGCGGGTGTGCTCGCCGCCGGGTGTCAGATGATTCTAACAGCTGACACCCAGTAATATGTGCCAGGAGCAGTCCTGCACTGCTCCCGGCACATTACCTCCCGGGGCAAGAAGAGATAAGAATGCCCCTCTTAGCTTGGATCGGAGACCCCACGCTGTGTGCGCAAGGTCCCGATCATTGCCATGGTGACCCGATGTCGTCATGACGACATCTGGGTCACCAGGCAGCAGGAAGTTAGATAGATCGTGCAATGCTGCACACGATCTATCTAACTTATGCCCGCAGGGCTGACAGCCTGCATACCATAAGGATGCTGCTGCATCTCTATGCTATGCAAGCGATCAACCTGCAAAAAATGAAAGTCCCATAGTGGGACAAAGTGTAAAAGGGAAAAAAACTGTCAGAGTGAAAAAAAAATTAAAACATACTAAAAAAAAATAAAAATATACTGTACCCATAAATAAATATTATGGAAAACAAACAAACATTAAAAGTACACATATTTGGTATCATCGCGTCCGGAACGACCTGACCTATAAAACTGTCCCACTAGTTAACCCCTTTAGTGAACATGATAAAAAAAAAAAACAGAGCAAAAAACGATGCTTTATCATCATACCGCCAAACAAAAAATGGAATAAAACGCGATCAAAAAGACGAATGTAAATAAAAATAGTACCACTGAAAATGACATCTTGTCCCGCAAAAAACAAGCTGCCATACAGCTCCATCAGCCGAAAAATAAAAAAGTTATACCTCTCAGAATAAAGTAATGCAAAAAAAAATGACTTTTTCTATAAAATAGTTTCTAGTGTGTAAAAGCACTAAAACATAAAAAAACAATATAAATGTAGTATCGCTGTAAACGTACTGCCTTATCAATTTTACCACAAGTGGAATGGCATAAAAAAAAAAAAAATCCTGAATTGTTGGTTTTTGTTTATTCTGCCTCCCAAAAAATGGAATAGAAAACGATCAAAAAATGGCACATGCCCGAAAATGGTACCAATAAAAAACAAGCCCTTACTGTACATGACTCTGGAAAAATGATTGCAAAAACTAGTCTTTGCAAAAATAATAGCAGCTTTTAGTGTGTGACAGCTGCCAAACATTAAAACCCGATATGAATCTGGTATCGCTGTAATCTCACCGACTTGAAAAATAAAGTCGTCTAATCACTTAAACCGTACGAGGAACAGCGTAAAAAATTTATTCTAGGGTTGTGCTAGGGTTAGGATTAGGGTTACGGTTAGGGTTAGTGTTAGGGTCATGGCTGTATTACAGTTGGGGTTAGGATTGTGTTGTCGTTGGGATTCTTTCAAAAGTAAAGAAAAAAAATGACGATATGGCGACTAGTGTTGAGCGCAAGAGCGCTCTACTTGAGTTTGCATCGGGTGCTTGGGTATGCACAGAGTATCGTGGGTGCTCGAGTGACATGCTCAATTCTCTGCCCCATATATTTTGCGGCTGTTATACAGTAAAAAAAACACGCTGGAATTGCCTGCTATGCACGGGCAATCCCCGCATGTTTTTTTGGGGGGGACTAACAACCATGAAACATGCGGGGCAGGGACTCGAGCATGTCACTCGAGCACTCACAAAACTTGGTGCATACCCGAGAAACCGATGCAAATTCAAGTAGCGAGCACTTGCGCTCAAAACTAATGACAACATATTCAATATGATGACCTAATGTTATCAAATTCTGTGTAGTACTTTTGGGTTCAAAATGTTCACTATACCCCTTGATAAAAACCTTGAGGGGTCTAGTATCCAAAATGGGGTCACTTGTGGGGAGTTTCCACTGTTTAGGTGCATTAGGGCTCTCCAAACGCAACATGGCATCCTCTCTCGAATCCAGACAATTTTGCATTCAAAAAGGCACACAGTGCTCCTTCCCTTCTGAACCATGCATGCGCCCAAACAGTGTATTTTCCCCACATATGGGGTATTGGCGTACTCAGGAGAAATTGCACAACAGTTTTTGGGGTCCATTTTCTCCTCTTACTCTTAGCAAAAATTAAAGATGTGTCTGACAGGATATCAAGACTCTTCAGACCTACAGATCACTACCCATTCCTGCTAATACATGTGGGGACAAATGACACCGCAGGAAAGGACCTGGAAACCATCTGCAGTGACTTTGAAGACTTAGGCAAGAAAGTGAAAGAATTGGGAGCGCAGGTGGTCTTCTCATCCATCCTCCCAGTGAATGGCCATGGAACAATGAGGTGGAATAAGATTCTACAGGTGAACAACTGGCTACGTCGATGGTGCCGTCAACAAGGATTTGGATTTCTGGATCACGGAATGAATTACCTATACGATGGACTACTTGCTAGAGATGGGGTGCACCTTACGAAGACTGGAAAACATGTATTTGGAAGTCGCCTTGCTACACTCATCAGGAGAGCTTTAAACTAGAACAATGTGGGAAGGGAAGCAAAAGGCCAGAAAAAGCCATACAGCTGACAAATACTATTGAGATCTCTGCTACTGGAAGTGGAAAGGAAGAACAAAGACAAAACAATTTAAATAATAAAAATATGGGAGGAAGAGAAACGAATCACAAACTAAAATGTTTTTATACAAATGCACAAAGCATGGGCAACAAACAAGGAGAATTGGAACTACTAATGCAGGAAAAGAAATATGATGTCATTGGAATCACTGAAACTTGGTGGGACGATACACATGATTAGATTAAAAGGCTAAAAGGATACAACTTATTTGCAAGAAACAGACTTGATAAACGAGGAGGAGGTGTCGCATTGTATGTTAGAAAAGCGTATATCTGCACAGAGATTGAAGCTTCAGAGACTGGGAGTTCTGTGGAAACTGTTTGGGTAAGAATACAAGGAGAGAACAACAGAAAGGACACCATTGTAGGCATTTACTACAGGCCACTTGGGCAAGCTGAAGATATGGATGAACTCTTTATGTATCAAATGACCAAGTTCTCCAAAAAATATGACGTAGTGGTCATGGGAGATTTCAACTATCCAGACATTTGTTGGGAATCTCTCTCAAGTAAAACTAACAGGTCAAGCAAATTCTTATCCTCTCTTGCTGACAACTTTATCTTCCAAAAGGTAGGGGAGAAAACAAGGGGATCTGCTACTTTGGATCTAATCCTTATAAACAGGGAGGAAATGGTTGAGGAGGTAAAGGTGGCTGGGACCCTAGGAGGCAGCGATCATGCTATTATAGAATTTTGGATAACTAGAGGAGGAAGACATGTGAAGACTCAAACTTCAAGGTTAGATTTTAGAAAGGCAGATTTTAAGAGACTCAGAAAGAGAATAGGAGGGATCCAATGGCTGGATGTCCTTAAGGACAAAAATGTCCAGGAAGGATGGGAAATTTTTAAAAATGAGATTCTCAAAGCACAATCGTTAACAATCCCGAAAAGTAGGAAGAATGGGAAGCATTTAAGGAAACCAGGATGGATGAACACAGAACTTAAACACATGCTAAAAAGAAAGAAAGAAATGTTTATTAAATGGAAAGAGGGAGGCATATCTAAAGAAGATTATAATGCAGTCTGCAGATCCTGCAGGGCACGTATCAGGTTAGCTAAAGCTTACAATGAATTAAGGCTTGCAAGAGATGTCAAAAGCAATAAAAAAGGATTTTGGGGGTATGTCAAAAGTAAAAGAAAAGTCAAAGATGCTATAGGATTTTTACAGGATGAAAATGGAGAAATGATAAGAGAGGATGTTGAGAAGGCCGAACTTTTTAATTCCTATTTTGCATCTGTTTTTTCTCAGAAAGAAAATGTAACATCAACTGATCTTCACTGTCCTTTTAAAGGAATAGAAGAATCCAAGTTATCTGTAAACAGAAAGATTGTGAGGGAATATTTAGCTAACATAAATGAGTTCAAGTCTCCAGGTCCAGATGAATTACACCCCAGAGTACTGAAGGAGATCGTAGAAGAAATTTTAGAACCACTCTCCATAATCTTTGAAAATTCTTGAAGAACAGGAGAAGTCCCAGAAGACTGGAGAAGATCAAATGTTGTTCCTATCTTCAAAAAGGGGAAGAAGGTGGACCCAGGGAACTATAGGCCGGTGAGTCTGACTTCTATACCAGGAAAGATCTTTGAACAAATTATTAAACAACATGTATGTAAGTACATAGATAAGAATGAAGTGATTAACCAGAGTCAGCATGGGTTTGTAACTAATAAGTCATGTCAGACTAACTTAATTTCCTTCTATGACAGAATCACTGACTGGGTGGATCAGGGAAATGCTGTAGATATAGTATATCTTGACTTCAGCAAAGCATTTGACAAAGTATCTCACACCATCCTTATTGAAAAAATGACCAAGTATGCAATGGACCAGGCAACTGTTAGGTGGATTCATAACTGGCTTAGTGATCGGACTCAAAGGGTGGTTGTAAATGGCTTCACATCCAGCTGGATGAATGTCTCAAGTGGGGTACCACAGGGCTCCGTCCTGGGACCTGTATTGTTCAACATCTTTATCAATGATTTAGATGAAGGAATTGAGGGTAAACTGATTAAATTTGCAGATGACACAAAGCTAGGAGGGATAGCTAATACTAGAGAAGAGAGAGAGAGGATTCAAAAAGACCTAAATAAACTGGAGCAGTGGGCAGCAACCAACAGAATGGTTTTTAACAGGGAAAAATGCAAAGTACTACATCTGGGCAATAAAAATGAAAAAAGCATATACAGAATGGGAGGAATAGAGCTAAGCAACAGTACATGTGAAAAAGACTTAGATATACTAATAGATCATAGACTGAACATGAGTCAACAGTGTGATGCAGCAGCAAAAAAGGCAAATACAATTCTGGGATGTATTAACAGAAGCATACAGTCTAGATCACGTGAAGTCATTATCGGTCTTTACTCCTCTTTGGTCAGACCTCATCTGGAATACTGTGTACAGTTTTGGGCACCACATTTTAAAAAAGTCATAGACAAACTGGAGCAAGTTCAGAGAAGAGCGACCAGAATGGTGACTGGTCTGCAAACCATGTCCTATGAGGAACGGTTGCAGGATTTGGGAATGTTTAGCTTGCAAAAAAGACGACTGAGAGGAGACTTAATAACTGTCTACAAATATGTCAAGGGCTGTCACATTGTAGAAGGATCATCTTTATTCTCATTTGCACAAGGAAAGACTAGAAGCAATGGGATGAAACTAAATGGGAGGAGACACAGATTAGATATTAGAAAAAACTTTTTGACAGTTAGGGTGATTAATGAGTGGAACAGGCTGCCATGAGAGGAGGTGAGTTCCCCTTCAATGGACGTCTTCAAACAGAGGCTGGACAGACATCTGTCTGAGATGATTTAGTGAATCCTGCTTTGAGCAGGGGGTTGGACCAGATGACTCAGGAGGTCCCTTCCAACTCTACCATTCTATGATTGTATGATTCTATGATTTGTGGAAAAAGTTTGATTTTTTTTTTATTTTCATGGCTCTATGTTATAAACTTCTGTGAAGCACTTGGGGGTTCAGGGTGCACACCACACATCTAGATAAGTTCCCTGAGGGGTCTAGTTTCCATTTGTGGGGGGTTTCAACTGTTTAGGCACATCAGGGGCTCCCCAAATGCAACATGGCTTCCGCTAATTGTTCAAGCATATTTTACATTCAAAAAGTCAAATGGCGCTCCTTCCCTTCCGAACCCTGCTGTGTGTCCAAACAGTGGTTTTCCCCCACATATGGGGTAATGGCGTGCTCAGGAGAAATTGGACAACAAATTTTGGGGTCCATTTTTGCCTGTTACTGTTTTGGGTCTAAAGTAACATTTTTGTGAAAAAAGTTAAATGTTAATTTTTTTTCTTCCACATTCCAAAAATTCCTATGAAACACCTGAAGGGTTAATAAACTTCTTGAATATCGTTTTGAGCACCTTGAGGGGTTTTTAGAATGGTGTCACTTTTGGGTATTTTCTGTCATAAAGGCCTCTCAAAGTCACTTCAAATGTGATGTGGTCCTTAAAAAAATGGTTTTGTAAATTATGTTGGAAAAATGAGTAATCGCTGGTCAACTTTTAACCCTTATAAGTTCCTAACAAAAAAAAAAGTTGGTTCTAAAATTGTGCTGATGTAAAGTAGACACGTAGGAAATGTTATTTATTAACTATTTTGTGTGACATATCTCTGATTTAAAGGGCATGAAAATTGAAATTTTAAAAATTGCAACATTTTCTACATTTTTGCCAATTTTTCGATTTTTTTTTCACAAATAAACGCAAGTCATATAGAATAAATTTTACCACTATCATGAAGTACAATATGTCACGAATAAATAATCTCAGAATCAGTGGGATCTGTTGAAGCGTTCCAGAGTTAATTCCTGAGAATTGTAAAAATTGGCCTGGTGTCACGCTGTCTCAGTGTACTGGAGGTAGGGGGCCTAAGCTGACCCTAAGCTGGGGCCCTGACTAATCCCTCTACCTGGAGGTACTGTTAAAGGTACAGAGGTCCAGGCCGCCAGCATAACCCCTACCTCCTGAGGATCCCTGCACCTAAGTAATCTAGTCCTAAGAAGGACCCCTGATCACAACAAAAGGGGACAGGTAATAATATGCCCACACTCAGTACTTAGACGAATGAGACAGTACAAGGGTAAAACCAAAACCACCTTGCATACAAAAACTACACAACTACAACAGAGGGAACACCAACGGGAAAGGAGATAAATGATAAAGCGAGGAAGGGAAAAAACACTCCAAATGCACTTAGCTCTGAAACTCCAAATACCACGATCCGCTCTGTTAGTCTGCATGAAATGCTTTCACCGACACTTCCCTAACAGACCGGCAGGCATTTGAAGGATTGATTGCAGCTGGGCGAGGCTGGACCTCCTCTAGCACAGAGAGAGAGAGAGAGTTAACTCCCTCACTGCCGAAAAACACAAAGCACCAAAAACTCAGCTGCGAGAAGTCAGGCTGTGTAATCGTGACGATCTTCGTGGCGACACACCCGTGACACCTGGTCATTAAAGTGAAAACCACCTTCGGGGGTAAAGGGGTTAATGCTAGGGCTACATGATAACTTTTTGTAAGCTTCACAGATTACATTGTGATCCATTAGTCACGGGCGACTTGCCATCTGCAGCCAAAAATCCAAAAAGTTTTGATTTCTGTGACGGTTACATCGTGGTCAGATGTCACCTGAGACTACATTGATAATGAGTACACAGGATTTCACAGTTGCGATTTTCATGTACCATTATTACAAATATCGGGTAACCATAGCCTAATTAAACACTTTAAAGAATTTTTCTGAATCTTTACTTGGGCACCTGCTGCCATGAAAGCTTCCAACCCCAAATCCCTGGGATTCTGTCTGGTTCTCCAACATCATAAAGATCTCAGTGCTGCAATGATCTGACCCACCTCTAAGTAACTTACTACCAATGTTGGATATTTTAAGTTTAAACAGAGGGAGAATTCAATATTAAAGCAGAGGTGCAAAACCTTTTTGGTCAGAGAAAAATATTATTAAATCACTCCCATTCCCTATTGGAGCGTCAAAAACCAAAAAGGGGTATTCTGATACTAGTATATATGCCATAAATATCTGATAACTAGGGGGTTCCAATTTGTGGGGCATTCAGTTATCCGTAGAATATTCCTTGCTCATATGACACTCCAGAGAAAAGGGGTCATCATGACCACAGAAAAGTGCATCTAACTTCATTGCGGGAAATGGGAGTTATGTAAACAGCCAATCATATCCCATCCCTCATAAACCACAATAGTAAGAGCCATATAAATGCGGAAATATTTTCTCTAGTAGTGAACAAATAAGAGTCACAAATCTTGGGGTGCCACAGAGGAGTGTGGACCACACAGAGTGGCATTCAGGGCTGCATGTGACCCTCAGGTTGCTGTTTGTGCTCCCTTGGTGGATTATAATGAGGGCAATCTGATCTACCATCTGGGACCCGATGCTCCTGGAGGGTCCACGGCCAGATTGTCCCCATTAAAATGTTTTGTGTGCCACCATTGGCGGCGCACATCCCAAGGCAGCGAGCCTTCCTGGAGCTCTACTGCCGGCAATACAGAATGGCAGTACAGCTCCAGGGGAGCTCCAATCTCCTCTTCAGTGACGTGCCTGCACTATGACGTCGTCAGCCGGCGCAATGTCATTATCGCACTGGCACCAGCATGTATGTGCCGGCCACAAGAAGAAGTGGAGCCCGGGGACCAGAGCAAAGCGCAGGGAGAATGGCAGCTAGGTGAGTATGTGGTGTTTTTTTCTAAATATGTGTATGGGATGTGTGCCTGTATATAGGGGGATATGTGGTGGCTCATACTGTATATAGAAGGCTATGTGGGGTTTCATACTATATATGAAAGGCTATGTGGAGCTCATACTGTATATAAGAGCCTATGTGGGGCTTATACTGTATAGGGAGGCTATGTGAGGGTTCAAACTATATATAAGGGGCTATGTGGCAGCTCATACTGTATATAGGGAGCTGTGTGGGGGCTCCTACTGTATATAGGAGGCTATATGGGGGCTCCTACTGTATGTAGGAGGCTATATGGGGGCTCCTACTGTATATAGGAGGCTATATGGGGGCTCCTACTGTATGTAGGAGGCTATATGGGGGCTCCTACTGTATATAGGAGGCTATATGGGTGCTCATACTATATATAGGAGGCTATATGGGGGCTCATACTGTATATAGGAGGCCATATGGGGGCTCCTACTGTATATCGGGGATTTATGTGAGAGTTCATACTGTATATAGAGAGGCTATTTGGTGGCTCATACTGTATCTAGGAAGTCTATGTGAGGGCCTATACTGTATAAAGGGGCTATGTGGCTGCTCATACTGTATCTAAGGAGGCTATATAGGGTCTCATACTGTATTTAGGGGTTATGTGGTGGCTCGTGCTATACATAGGGGCTGTGTATGTGCTCATATGGTATATAGGGGATGTCAACATATTTAATTCTGCTCAATATTAAGTGATTGAATTAATATTATTATAAAATAATTCTAATTAATATGTTTATTAATATTGGGCAGGAGATTTCATGAAATCACAGCAGCTTGGCTTGGACAGTTAAATGCAGCAGATTTTCTGTATAAAAAACCCATCAAAACGCCCCCCCCAAAAAAAATCAGCAATTATGCTACATGGGAACATGGACAACTGAAGGATGGTAACCCGTCAATTTAAGCTTCTGATGTGCCTGTTGCCAGCCAGCCATCCCAAGAGCTGTTCTTGCAGAAATTATTCATGTGGGAGGCTGCATTGCATCACAATGTAGAACTGCAATGATTTTATTCATAGTTTCTGATAGGAATATGTGAATGACTAGACATTTTTGCTTAATTCAATCACACTCAAAGGAGCAGATTCGTCATGACTAGTGTAGTGCACATCCACGCTATGCTAGTCTTGCTGGAGATGAATTCAGCTCCTCTTCATGCACCTCCATGCACCACGTCAGAAACGCTACTCCAGTCAGAGATTGGACTATCATTTCTGACACACAAAACGCCATAACTTTTGATGACTTTGCGTCCCTTTCTGACTCCTCTCCAGCTCAACCCATTTTGGTGGAGCGATCCAAATTTTGCAACTTTTCAAGGCTTTTTCACCAGTTTTCTAGCATAACAACTTTGATGAATCTTTTTGCAATTTGATTTCTGCTGTTAGGTGCACATATTAATAGGATTATAGAATAATATTTGCTCACAATATAAAAGAAGTTATGTGGAAAGAAATTAGCATCTAATTATTTAGATTTTCTATGACAACGTGGCTTTTGATATTCACCTAGAATAAGGTTTAATTGTGCTGAGATGATCTTTGTGTGTGAGTATGAAAATTCATTCAGTTGTAGTGACATAAAAGCCCCAAAGTTTAAACTTTGTCATATTCATAAAATCAAACATTGGATCCTTGGAGCAGCACAGAACGAGGAGAATTCCTGAGAGGTTTTTTTTTAAGCTTATTTGGAGCAGTGTTTTTTGTCATCTTCACAAATAGATGCTTTCAAAGCCGTGCCCTATATGACAAGCACTGGGAAATGTGTCAGGGTTATAACTGTGGCATTTAGAAACTGGAAAGTCCAAGTAATTGGCAATGTAATAATTAACGCAATATAATGCAATACAATTGAAGAAGGAGATAAAGGACGAGGAGCATAGACAGCTACAGTGGCTTGCGAAAGTACTCACCCCCTTTGGTATTTTTTGTGTTTCGCTACCTCATACTCTGCAATGTCACTATTTTTTTTTGAGGGTTTGCATCACTTCATGTAAAAAACATGCATACAACCATGAACATTTGGTTTTCTTTTTTTGTGAAATAGGAAAAAATAACTGAAAACTTCAATGTACATAACTATTCACCCCCTTAAAGTCAGCACTTTTGTAGAGCCTCCTTTTGTGGCAATTACAGCTGCAAGTCGCTTTGGATAAGTCTCTATGAGCTTTCAACATCTTGCCACTGTGATTTTTGGCCATTCCTCAAGACAAAACTGCTCCAGCTCCTTCAAGTTAGAATAGCAATCTTCAAGTCTGACCAGAGATTCTCAATTGGATTAAGGTCTGGGTTTTGACTAGGCCGCTCCAAAACATTTACATGTTTCCCCTTAAACCTCTCGAGTACTGCTTTAGCAGTATGCTTTGGGTTATTGTCTTGTTGGAAGGTGAACCTCCATCCCAGTCTCAAATCACTGACAGACTGAAACAGGTTTTGCTCAAGAATATCTCTGTATTTCGCACCACCCATCTTCCCCTCAACTGAGACCATTTTCCCTGTCACTGCTGCCAAAAAACAACCCCACAGCATGATGCTGCCACCACCATATTTCACTGTAGGGATGGTGTTCTTGGGGTGATGAGCTGTGTTGGTTTGGCGCCAGACAAGCGTATGCCTTGGTGGCCAAAAAGTTAAATTTTGGTCTCATCTGACCACATTACCTTCCTCCATACATTTTTTTGGAGCCTCCCACATGTGTTTTGGCAACTTCTATGGAGTGTGCAGCCTATTGTTGTATGGACAGATACTCCAGTCTCTTCTTCGGAACTGCAGCGCTTTTAGAGTTACCTTTGGTCTCTGCACTGCCTCTCTGATTAATGTCCTCCTTGTCCGGGTTAAGAATTTTGGTGGGCGTCCCTCTCTCGACAGGTTTGTTGTGGTAGCATGTTCTTTACATTTGATGATAATGGATTTGGTGGTGCTCCGAGGGATCATCAGAGATATTTTTTTATAACCCATCCCTGACTTGTACTTCTCAACAACTTTGTCCCTTACTTGTTTGGAGCTCTTTAGTCTTCATGCTGTTGTTTGGTTAGTGGTGCCTCTTACTTAATGGTGTTGCAGCCTCTGTGGCATTTCAGAAAAGGTAAAGTGTATATACTGACAGACCATGTGACACTTAGATTGCACACGGGTGGACTTCCTTTCACGATGCATGTGACTTATGAAGGTAATTGCTTGCACCAGAATTTTTTTTGGGCTGCATCGCAAAACGGGTGAATACATATGCACATACCAGCTTTTAGTTATTTGATCTCATAAATGTATTTATGCCTATATTTTTCTCACTTCACCAACTTGGACTATTTAGTGCTGATGCATCACACACAAATCGGATTACAAAAATATTTAAGCACAAGTTGTAATGTAACAAAATAGGTAAAAAGCCAAAGGGGGGCGAATAATTTCACAAGCCACTGTATATACTTCTTTCTATTCTTTATGCTTAATGTGCCACACACAGACACACAATTCAAAGACTTAGTCAACTTCTCCCCTTTTTATCTGGCTTCAAGTGTGATTTTCATATTGCCCACACCTGTTACTTGCCACAGGTGAGTTTGAACGAGCATCACATGCTTGAAACAAAGTTGTTTACCCAATTTTAGAAAGGTGCCAATTATTCTTGTCCAGCCCATTTTTGGGGTTTGTGTGAAATTATGTCCAATTTACCTTTATTCTCTGTTTTTTGTTGTTCCAATACACACACACTATACAATACAATACAATAAATACAATACACACACACACACACACTAAACACGTGTATTATAAAATGTGTAATTGCAATAACTTTCTGGGAGAAATACTTCATAGAAGTTATAACAATCTCTTGGAGAGAAAATGCTCACTGCTGGGATTCTTTTTCCAATGATTCCCTGGTTAGTTGAGCACAACGGGAGATCCTACATCCATTATATGACACATAGTCCCACAGGGCCACAGAAATTCTCCAGTTGTTCATTGACGCAATAAACTGATGATTTTACATCTACAGGGAACCTCAAATTTCTTTTGTTGGCCCTTATGATTTATCCAAAGACGTACTGATAGGGAATTTAGATTTGTGAGCCCCATTGGGGACAGCAATGATGGTATCTGCAAAGTGCTGTGGAATATGATGGCGCTATATAAGTCAAAGCATAATAAACTACATAAAATATCCATTAGTAGACTGCAGGCCGAAAGGTATATTCTTCTCCTTGGGCCCAAAAAATTATTATGGGAGTGCTGTATAACGCAATTTCTTACTACCGTATATACTCGAGTATAAGCCGAGTTTTTCAGCACATTTTTTGTGCTCGGCTTATACTCAGTTATATAGAAATTCTGTTGGTGGATAGTGGGGCTGGGGTGGTTCCTGCGGCAGAGAAGCGGGGCACATGCAGTAGCCCTCTGCTGCAGCTGCCACGTGTGCCCGCTGCTAAAGAGAAATGAATATTCCCTCTTCTCCACTCCATGGGCGTGGAGAAGAATGAATATTCATTCTCTTTAGTAGCGGGCATGGAGGAGCGCTGAGCTGCGGCTCCTGCTGACCGTACCCGCTACTAAAGAGAATACATATTCGCTCCTCTCCATGACGTGGAGAAGAGTGAATATGCTGGAGGCTCACATCAGCGCCTGAGAGCACATGGCTGTGACACCATACGCTGCTCAGATGCTGACATGAGCTGCTGCAGCATAACATGACACAGCGCTGGAGCAGAGGTGAGGAAGGAAGGTGAGTATAAGTTTTTATTTTTTTATGTGTGCAGTGATGGGGCCATACATACCAGGATTGGGGGATGAGGGGTGCCATGTATACAGGATTGGGGATGAGGGGGCCATACATAGCAGGATTGAGGATGAGGAGGCCATGCATACCAGGATTGGGGGGCGAGGGGGGCCATGCATACCAGGATTGGGGATTAAGGGGGCCATGCATACCAAGATTGGGGGATGAGGGGGCCATGCATATCAGGATTGGGGGATGAGGGGGCCATGCATACCAGGATTAGAGATGAGGGTGCCATGCATACCAGAATTGGGGATGGGGGTTCCATGCAGGCCCAGCGTCAGCACCAGATGTACCCAGGAATTGCCGGGGCCCTGAGCAGGCGGAGGGACCCACTCACCGTCGGGCACCCCGGCACGCTATGGGACCCATGAGCGGAGGAGAGCGGTGCCAGCGCTGCCCCCTCGCTTGCTCAGGGCCCCGGCACAATACTTGCCTCTCCCTGTGCCAGTGTTAGAACCCTCCTGTTTGTTTTTTTTCCATCTTGTGTTTTGCGGTCATGTGACCATCCGCCTTCATATTCCAGCTCCGCCCTTTTGGGCTGAACTTCAGTGTTTGACTGTTTCTCTAGCCAGGTGCTTCGGTGCCTTTCTCTGTCAGTTCGCTTGGTCCTTCTGGGACCTCTAGTACCTTTTTGTCAGTTTGTCTTTTGTGTTCTGCAACATCTTCTCTGTTTAGGAGGTGTCCCATTTTTTGTCCCAGTCCTTAGTTCTTTTAGGGACCCCTCCCTTTATGCTATAGGTCTTCGTTCAGACTAGCCGAGGACTAAGGCGGGTCTGTTCGCTAGGAACAGTCAGCCCACTACATCGTAGGGATTCAGCTTAGTCTTACTGTAGGGACAGCTTTCCCCTATCTTTCCTTAGTACTTGTTGCAGATCATAACAGTAAGTCCAGCCCAAAAAACTAAAAGGAAAGAAATTCGGGGATCAGTATGGTTTCCGTCCAGGATTTGGCTCAACGCTTGCAGGGATTGTCTCTGGAGGTGGCGGAACTACAGCAACACGTGAGTAGCTGTTCTGGAGCGCATTTTGTGGAACCAATGGTAGGACTGCCTGATGTTTTTTATGGTAAACAGCAAGATTTTTTTCCCTTTAAAAATGCTTGTTTGTTGTATTTTAGTTTGAGATCAAGGTCCTCTGGGAATGAATCACAGTGCATTGGTTTTATTATGTCACTTTTGCGCAATGAACTACAGGGGTGGGCCTTTTCTCTCCAACCTAATGATCCGTGTTTAAGGTCTGCAAAATAATTTTTTTCTGCTATGGGGCTATTATATGATGATCCTGATAGAATCTCATCTGCTGAGGCAGAACTCAGGCGTTTGAATCAGGGGTCAGGTGATGTTAAAAATTATTGCACACACTTCAGGAGATGGGCTTCAGAAGTCAAATGGAATGATCCTGCACTGAAATGTTTATATCAATCACATTAAGTGTTGAACCACAATCCACAAATACCTGAAATTCAATCAAATCTCCCTGCAAAGTAGTACTCCCAGAAAGAAATACTCCTGCAGAGCATAAACAAGCAATACGGGCGTACCTGACCTTTTTTTTTTTCTTTACTTAAATGAAGCTCACAATACTTAATCAAATGGTCAGCTTTACCACAATAAAGACACAATCCCTCAGCGAACTTCCGGTCTCTTTCATGAGAGCGAAGTGACACCGCCCCAACCTCCATCGGTTCTCCGCCATCTGAGCACATTTTCTGGGGACTAGGAACTGACATTACAGGAGTCTTTACCTCATTCACCCTGGACCTCAGTCTCCTATCCACACGAACAGCTAACTGCATGGCATCCTGCAGAGTCTCAGGTGCGGGGAATGCAATTAGCAGATCCTTAACCCTTTCACTCAGACCAGCAAGAAAAAGGGTTTTTGGAAAAACTTAATTTGAAATCCAAACCTTTGTCATCACCTATTTCTGTGATTACAATTGATAACACTCCCTTGAAATGTATTACTCACAAGGTTGCTGCATTTCCCCTCACTATCAATGGAGTTCACCAAGAAATACTGGACTTGGTTGTATTAGATAATTTACCCTCTCCAGTCGTTCTATGTTTGCCTTGGTTAAAACTGCACAATCCTTTACTGGACTGGTCTACTAATGTGATTAAGTCTTGTAGTCAGAAGTGCTATGATAAATGTTGTAATGGTCGCATTGCGGCTGTGGAAAAAGGGGAATTACCGGTACCTATTCAAGATTTTTGGAGGGTTTTTTCGGAGGAGGAGTCGCAAGTTTTACCTCCTCATAGGGATTATGATTGCGCCATTGAGTTTGTTCCGGGTGCTACTCTTCCCAAAAGTCGCTTGTTTAATCTGACTATCCCTGAAAGAAAGGCCTTGGAGGAATACACACAGATTAGCTTGGCTGCTGGTCACATTAGACCTTCTAAGTCGCCTTTGGCAGTTGGATTTTTCTTTGTTAAAAAAAGGACGGGGGTTTACGTCCATGTCTGGATTTTCGTGAAATTAATAAGATTACCGTACGCAATTCCTACCCATTGCCGTTAATTCCTGACTTGTTTAACCAGTTAGTGGGGGCCAAGTGGTTCTCTAAAATCTCCGGGGGGCATACAGATTGTTACGAGTGAAGGAGGGTGATGAATGGAAAACTGCTTTTAACACTCCGATAGGTCATTTTGAGAATCTGGTGATGCCTTTTGGTCTTACCAATGCTCCTGCATTTTTTCAGAACCTTATTAATGACATCCTGAGACCTTTGATTGGTAAGAATGTGGTTGTGTATTTGGATGACATTTTGATTAATTCACCAGATCTAGAGTCCCATTGGCAGAATGTACGTGAAGTTTTGCAGTTATTGAGTGATAATTCACTCTTTGCTAAGCTGGAGAAATGTGAGTTCGCTGTGCAGAAAATTAGTTTTTTGGGCTACATTGTCTCCTTCGAGGGCTTTGAGATGGACCATGTGAAGGTTCAGGCTGTGCAGGAATGGCCTAGGCCTATTGATTTGAAATCTATACAGAGATTTTTGGGTTTTGCCAATTAGTACAGGAAATTCATTAAGAATTTTTCTGTAATTGTTAAACCTCTAACCGATCTCACCAGGAAAGGTGCGAATACGGTCCAGTGGACTACTGAGGCCATTGAAGCGTTTGAGTATCTCAAACAGAGGTTCAGTTCTGCCCCTATCCTTATGGAGCCTGGTGAGACCAAGCCTTTTTTGGTCGAGGTCGATGCTTCATCGGTGGAGGTCGGAGAAGTTTTGTCTCAGGAAAACAGGGATGGAGTACATCCTTGTGCCTTCTTTTCGAAAAAATTTTTGGAAACCGAACTGAATTATGATGTTGGAAATCGTGAGTTGCTGGCTATTAAACTCGTGTTTGAACATTGGCGTCATTTTTTGGAAGGCGCTAGATTTCCTATTCAGGTTTTCACAGATCATAAGAATTTGATCTATCTGGATGCTGCCAAGCGCTTGAATGCCCGTCAAGCTAGGTGGGCACTTTTTTTTTCTCGGTTTCATTTTTCTGTTACCTATATCCCTGGTACTAAGAATGTTAAAGCCGATGCTTTATCTCGCAGCTTCTCTCCTACGGTCGGTGCCGAGGAGGAGGAGAGCATTTTACAGAAAGGAGTTGTGGTGGCGGCATTGATTGCACTCCGTTTTGGAGGATGGGATTCTGAAAGCTCAAGATGATGCCCCATCTAACACTCCTCATGGGAGGTTGTTTGTGCCTAGAACCTTTAGGAGAGATTTGTTTGTGTAGTGTCATGAGTCTCGGTTGGCAGGTCATCCAGGAATTTCGGAGACTAAGAGACTTATCAGTCGCAGTTTTTGGTGGCCTGGATGGCAGAAGGAAGTCATCAAGTGGGTGCGTCAATGTACTGTGTGTGCTAGGTCAAAGGCTTCACATACTCCTGCTGCGGGGTTGCTTTGCCCTCTGGAGGTTCCTAGTGCGCCTTGGACGCATCTCACAATGGATTTTATTACTGATCTTCCTGTGTCCGAGGGTTTTACTGTCATCTGGTTGGTCGTGGACCGTTTTAGTAAGATGTGTCATTTGGTTCCATTCATTAAGTTGCCCTGCACCAATACACTCGCTAAGGCGTTTGTTAAGGAGATTGTCAAGCTTCATGGCATTCCCTCGGATATTGTTTCTGATAGAGGACCTCAGTTTGTGGCTCGCTTTTGGCATGCTTTTTGTGACAGGTTGGGAGTCCATTTGTCATTTTCATCTGGGTATCATCCTGAGTCTAATGGACAGACTGAAAGAAAGAACCAGGATGTTGAACAGTTTTTGCGTTGTTTTGTGGCGGACAATCAAGAGGTGTGGTCTGAGTTTCTGCCTCTCGCGGAATTTGCTCTTAACAATCATACATCCTCCTCTGCTGGGTGTTCTCCTTTTATTTGTTGTACTGGGAGACATCCGTCTTTTGGTTCGTTCTCCAAATTTGGGTCGGCGGTGCCAGAGGAGGAGAATTTTTCCGATGATTTGGAGAGAGTTTGGACTAATGTACTTTGCAACCTTCAAGAGGCTAACAAGAAGTCCAAGAAGTATTTTGACAGGAAACGTAAGGAGGTTTTGTTTACTGTGGGTGACATGGTTTGGTTGTCCTCGAAAGAACCTGCAGTTGAGGATTCTCTCTAAAAAACTGGGTCCTAAGTTTGTGGGTCCATTTAAAGTGCTTCAGGTTGTTAACCCGTCTGCTGTTAGGTTGGATGTCCCTACTTCCTGGAAGATTAATCCTGTGTTTCATGTTTCTTTGTTGAAAAAGGCTGATGTGTCAGATAGGGATGCCACTGTCACAGTTCCTCCTGTGGTGGAAGACGGCGAATATGAAATTTCTCGTATCTTGAATTCTAGATGGCATAGAGGGAGATTACAGTATCTTGTCTCCTGGAAGGGTTTCGGTCCCGAAGACAACTCCTGGGTAAGGACGGATGATGTCTCTGCTCCTAGGCTTGTTAAAGCTTTCCACAGGAGGTTTCCGGATAGGCCTGGGCCTGGAGGATCCGGAGGATCCTCATAAAAGAGGGGGTACTGTTTGAACCCTCCTGTTTGTTTTTTTTTCATCTTGTGTTTTGCGGTCACGTGACCATCTGCCTTTATATTCCAGCTCCGCCCTTTTGGCTGTGGTGGACTTCAGTGTTTGACTGTTTCTCTAGCCTTGTGCTACGGTGCCTTTCTCTGTCAGTTCGCTTGGTCCTTCTGGGACCTCTACTACCTTTTTGTCAGTTTGTCTTTCGTGTTCTGCAACATCTTCTCTGTTTAGGAGGTGTCCCATTTTTTGTCCCAGTCCTTAGTTCTTTTAGAGACCCCTCCCTTTATGCTATAGGTCTTCGTTCAGACTAGCCGAGGACTAAGGTGGGTCTGTTCGCTAGGAACAGTCAGCCCACTACATCATAGGGATTCAGCTTAGTCTTACTGTAGGGACAGCTTTCCCCTATCTTTCCCTAGTACTTGTTGTAGATCATGACAGCCAGGTCCGGTGTCTTCCGCAGCTGCTGCACTGTGACGTCTCAGGTCAGAGGGCACGATGACGTCTTTCCACCGCACCCTCTATTGAGCAGTCACAGCGCAGAGCGGGAAGACATCGGTGTGGCTGAGGAGTCTGGAGCAGCAGCAGCGATGCGAGTAGCGGCAGCAGGTGAGGTGAGTATTTGATTTTTTAATTTTTTTTACGTATGAAGGCATGGGGCATTATATGGGGCACCTTCATGGGGTATTATATGGGGGCCCAGGAGGCATGGGGCATTATATGGGGGCCCAGGAGGCATGGAGCATTATATGGGGGCCCAGGAAGCATGCGGCATTATATGGGGGCCCAGGAGGCATGTGGCATTATATGGGGGCCCAGACTACATGGGGCATTATATGGGGGCCCAGCCTGCATGGGGCATTATATGGGGGCCCAGGAGGCATGGGGCATTATATGGGGGCACAGCCTGCATGGGTCATTATATGGGGGCCCAGCTTGCATGGGGAATTATATGGGGGCCCAGCCTGCATGGGGAATTATATGGGGGCCCAGCCTGCATGGGGCATTATATGGGGGCCCAGCCTGCATGGGGCATTATATGGGGGCCCAGCCTGCATGGGGCATTATATGGGGGCCCAGCCTGCATGAGGCATTATATGGGGGCACTGCCTGCATGGGGCATTATATAGGGGCACAGCCTGAATGGGGCATTATGTGAGGGCACAGCCTGCATGGAGCATTATATGGGACCAGTTTTCTCTATGGAGCTTTATATGGGGGCCAGTATTTTGTATGGAGCATTATATGGGGGCCAGTACTCAGTATGGAGGGCCATATGGGGGTCAGTATTCTGTATGAAGCATTATAAAGGGGCCAGAATTCTTGTTGGAGCGTCATAAGGGGGCCAGTATTCTGTATGTAGCATTATATGGGGGTCAGTATTCTGTATGGAGCGTTATATGGGGGCCAGTATTCTGCATGGAGAATTTTATGGGGGCCAGTATCTTGTATGGAGCATTATATGGGGTCCATTATTCTGTATGGAGCATTATATAGAGTCCATTATTCTGTATTGAGCAATATATGGGGCCCATAATACTGTATGAAGGACTTAGTGGTGCCCATAATACTGTATGGAGGACTATATTGTCCGGTCTGCACTGTGCGCTGCGAGGATTCACCGGTTTCTGAGCTATTGTAGAATTTACAATAGATATCACTCATGTAATGTAAGAAGTGAAATCTTTGGCAATGTACTATATCTATATTTCTCTGCAGTATCTGTGCATCATGAATCGTGGTATGTGTTAAAGGGGCCCACTGAGACTCTTTTGCCCAGGGCCCACAAAAACCTGGAGCCGGCCCTGGTGCCATGCATACCAGGATTGGGGATGAGGGGGCCATGCATACAAGGATTGGGGATGAGGGGGGCATGCTTACCAGGATTGGGGATGAGGGGGCATGGTTACCAGGATTGGTGATGAGGGGGGCATGCTTACCAAGTTTGGGGATGAGGGGGGCATGCTTACCAGGATTGGGGATGAGGGGGTCATCCATACCAGGATTGGGGATGAGGAAGCTATGCATACCAGGATTGGGGATGAGGGGGCCATGCATACCAGGATTGGGGATGAGGGGGCCATGCATACCAGGATTGGGAATGAGGGGGCCATGCATATCAGGATTGGGGATGATGGGGCCATGCATACCAGGATTGGGGGTGAGGAAGCCATGCATACCAGGATTGGGGTTGAGGAAGCCATGCATACCAGGATTGGGGGTGAGGAAGCCATGCATACAAGGATTGGGGATGAGTGGGCAATACTTACCAGGATGGGGAAATTTACCAGTAGCTGCTGCATTTCCCACCCTAGGCTTATACTCGAGTCAATAAGTTTTCCTGTTTTTTTTGTGGCAAAATTAGGTACCTCGGCATATACTCGCGTCGGCTTATACTCGAGTATATACGGTATATTCTTTACAGTGTCTTACATGATAAATCCATTCAGCAGCAATTAATTATTATTACCCATAATTAGCAGCTCTTCTATCAAACAAATAAATAGATGCACCCTCAGAGACACATCATTCCTGATACCAACTGCTAGGTGTGAAGTGAAGGAAGTAGATGACATCCCAATTACTCTGCCAACTTAATCCTCTGACACAAAGCCTGATGTGTTGGAGCAGCTTGGGTAATGCAGCTCACACGGATTCCATGCTGGTTGCTATGGTTCCTCAGGAGTTATAAGTTACTGAAAAGTGTTTGGAAAGTGATGTAATGAACAGGGCTGTAATTATATTTATAGGTGAAGCTTCCTTTACAAAGGTCTGTTTTTCACTGTATATAGAATAGGTACTGGATGATAAGTGAGGTGCAGCTGATGACCTTCGGTTTAGCATATTCCTGTATGTATTGTGAGCCCATAGCAGGAGAAGAGCTGGAGGGAAGTGTGGTGTTGTTATGCAGACGAAAGGAACTCCAGAAGGCCACACAGAGATGCTGGATGATAGGTTTAAACAGCCATACTTTTATTCTCCTGCTTCCGTTCCCTTCTCTGGTGTTGTTCGCGCGCTACCCTCCTCCTGCCTTGTCCCCTCCTCCGCATTACATCATCGTTACTAGGCAGAAACTGAAACAAGGATAACAGCCAACCAATCACAGATGTAGTAACAACATCACATCTCTCCTCTTCTCACAAAACAAAACAACAATAGAACTGGATAACGGTTCAAAAATTCACATTAGTACAAAGGGTTTTTTCTTTTTTTTTTTCTTTTTACTGCAGAACATAGTCCAAGAGATGGGCTGGCGGTCTTCGATTTGCCCTCGCTGGATAGCGGTGAGACATCTCAGTCCCAGATGAACTTTCCAAGTCCTCTGAGGTATCCTCCCTTGGAACTGCTGAGCTCTGGGGACCCGGCAGGACGTCATCGCCATCTGCCTCGTCTGTTTCTGGGATATAGTCACAAAGTTTTTTAAAATGTGACACGTTCCTTGTGACCTGGCGACCGTGATCTTGAGCAGTGACCATGGTGCCTTTGACTTGTGTGACCTGAAAGGGTTCAGGATAGTATCGTGATGCAAACTTGTCACTAGGTCTTAGTCTTTTTACAAGGACCCAATCTCCCACCAAAACTTCCGGCGGCTTGCAACGATGACTGCTCTTATCTGCATACCTCTTCATCTTCTGTTTGGATATGGCATCCTTAGTAGCAATTGGTGTTTGAACAGGACTCAGCGGAACGCTCGGGAGTTTGACACGCATAGGCCTGTTGAACAGCGCAGTGGCGGGTGGTACCCCGGTAGTAGAATGGGGTGTAGCTCTGTACTGTCTAAGAAATCTGTGTAGCTCTTGCTGTAAATCCTTGTGCTCCATGGTAGCGATCCTCAAAGTTTTGTTGATTGATTGCATGAACCGTTCCACTTCACCATTGGCCTGAGGCCAGTAAGGAGTTATTTTCCTGTGAGTGAAACCCAGATAGGTTGCGAATGATCGAAAGTCTGTGCTATTAAAAGGTGGTCCATTGTCGGATTTCACTGTTTCCGGTATGACATATGCCGAGAAGATCTTGTCTAATTTTGGTATAACAGCCCTGGCAGAGGTTGTCGAAACATGTTCAATGACTGGGAACCTCGAATAGTCATCCATGACAACCAGCAGATAGGAGTGATCCGGTAAAACACAGAAGTCAACACTAACAGCAGTCCACGGGCCCTCTGGCAGGGGTGTCATTTGTAAGGGTGCGCGTCTATGGTCAATTGTAGTTGCTTGGCAAGGTATGCAAGTTTCAATAAGTGCCTCTACTTTTTTGTCTAGTCCTGGAAACCAGACTTTCTCTCTCAGTAATTGCTTTGTTTTCACCACCCCTTGATGAGCCTCGTGGGCCAGATCCAGTACTCTGCTTTGAAGCTTCTGGGGTATCACCAGCCGATTGTTATGCAACAGTAGATTTGAATCAGACGCGGAGAGAGCATGTCGTGCATTAAAGAAAGCTGTCAAGTAGGTTGTTTGATCTGGTGTTTGGAGGCGGGCTTCAGCAAGAAAATTGCTCCAATTTTTAGATCGAACAGTCTCTATAACTAACTGAAGTTGGTGATCGGAATCCACCGTTTGTTGTATTTCCTCCATAGTCATGGCTTTTGGCACAGAATGTGCAACAATAAAATTGATATGTTCCTCTGCAAGGATAGTTGCTGGGATGTTGTCCTTGGTAGTTTGTGGTGTTGGGTGTCTCGAGAAGTAGTCTGCCGGATTACCAGCTCCTGCCTCGTATCTCAACCGAAACTGGTAGTTCTGTAGCGTTCAAGTCGTGGGGGAGGCTTTGAAGAATGTTTGTTGAAAAGCGGAATGAGCGGTTTGTGGTCACTTATCACTGTGAATTTATGTCCCATAAGGTACAGATGAAAATGAAGGCATCCCCATACAACCGCAAGAGCTTCCCTTTCAGTTTGTGAATAGCGTTGTTCTGTCTCTGTTAAGGCTTTGCTTGCATAGGAAATGGTAGAGACGTTGCCTGCTTTGGACACTTGTGTGAGAATTGCACCCAGGCCCACCGGACTTGCGTCCACGATCAGCTCGGTGGACTTTAGAGGGTCAAAATAGGCCATGACGGTGTCGCCAGTTAGACTGGACTTCATGGAGTCGAATGCTGCTTGGTGTTCAGTAGTCCATGTCCAAGGAGTGTCTTTTTTCGTGAGTAGTCGCAGGGGTTCGGAGACCGTGGCCAGATCAGGTATAAATCGTCCACAGTACGTGACTAGTCCTAGAAAACTGCGAACCTCTGACACATTTTGAGGTTGGCTAGCTGACTTTATGGCAGAAATTTTCTGAGGATCTACTGAAACTCCTTGCTCAGAAAAGATATATCCAAAGAAGCTTAATGACTTTTGGTTAAACTCACATTTTGACGGATTGACAGTTAGATTGCAGGCTTGCAGTCTCTGAAACACTTGCTCTAAGTGACTGTCATGCTCCTCTTGGGTTGTACCATATATAAGAATGTCATCACTGACGTTTAGGACTCCTGCTATTCCAGATAGAACCTGACTGATAACGTTCTGAAATATTTCTGCCGCAGATGAGATACCAAAGTTCAACCTCTTGAATCGTCGTAAACCCACGTGGGTACTAAAAGTTGTAATGTATCTGGAATCTGGATGCAACTCAAGTTGATGATAACCTGATTTTAAATCAATTTTAGAGAATACTTTTGCACCATTCAGGTCTGCGAGAATATCATCAATAGTGGGCGTGATGTGCCTTTCTCTTTGAATAGCCAGATTGGCATGCCGCATATCCACACATAGCCGGATTTTACTAGGCTGCTTTGGTTTTGGTGCAACAACAATGGGCGATACTCAAGGGGTCGGGCCTTCAACTCGTTCAACAACATCAGACGCTTCCAGATCTTGCAGTTCTTGCTCCACAAGTTTGCGGACATGAAATGTGATGCGCCTGTGAGGTTGAACAGACGGCTGTATTGACTGGTCAATATGCAATTTTATCTGAACGTCTTTTAGCTTACCGAGACCTTTAAAGAGATTGGGGTACCTCTGCATGATGTGTTGGGCCGAAGGACCCGTGACGCTATTGACCAGGTTGACCAGACCCAGAGATATAGCAGTACTGCAGCTGAGAAGCGTGTCTGCGGAGCACTCTACTACATATACAGTGTCGGTGATGGACTTCCCGTCAGCTGCAAGTTCTGACTGAAATTTGCCGCACAGGGGTAGTGCTGATGCTGAACCATAAGGAAAAATCTTTAGGCTAGTGCTTTGTAGAGCAGGTCTGTTCGGGAGTCGGCTATAGACTGCACGGCTGATGACGTTTACTGACGCCGCCGTGTCTACTAGGACTGCCATTTATCAGGATAAGTCGCCTTGGACTGGTAAGTGCGTGCAGTGTTTGAGATCCCTCTGCAGTTACTGAGAATAGATAAGTACTGTGAGGCTCGTCAGTAAGCTGCAGCGTTTGGACTTTTTGTGACCTGGGTTGTACTGTGGGATGAGGGGATTGTGGTTTGGATCTACACACTTTTGCAAAATGGTTTTGTTTTCCACAATTATGGCAGGTCCCCCCTTTTGCTGGGCAGATATTCTGGTGAGGATACAACCCTCCGCAGTTGTAGCAAGTTGCCCCCTGCGTACGAGGCACAGGCGGTCTCTGTGTTAGCTTTGCTATACAAGATGGTGCTTCAGCCTCGCACTCAATGTTCTCTATGAGTTTAGCTTGTTTTTCGGCGGTATCATTTACACGTGCTGTTTCAAGCAATTTTGCTAAAGTCATTGTGGGATCTCTGAGTGCTTGTCTCCGTAATTTAGAGGAGATGCAGCCTTGTAAAATCTGCATTTGGATCTCTTTGTCGACATCTGCAAATTCACAGTAAGCTGCAAGGTGCCGTAGTCGGACATGATATTCATCAATATTTTCTGTTGCTGACTGCTTTAATTGTCTAAACTTGAAGATTTCAAATGCCGCATTTCTGTGTGGGGAGAAGTATTTGATTAATGCTGCCTTGCTGAGCTCATAGTCTTTGTCTTCTCCAGTATTAGGCAGAGTAGTGAAGATATCATAGACTTATTCCCCTGCATAATGTAATAGCATGGCTTTCTTCCTGGTATCATCTGATATGTTCATGGCTTGTAGGAATATATCAAAACGCTTCAGCCATTTCTCCCAACATGCTGCTAGGTTAGCTGGGGACTGATGTACATCAAAAGCAGGGAAGGCAGGTAAACAGGCCATTGTTATAGAGCTGAAATACCTTTAGTTGATGATGAACGCTTCCTCGTCTCCAGTTGTGGTGTTGTTATGCAGACGAAAGGAACTCCAGAAGGCCACACAGAGATGCTGGATGGTAGGTTTAAACAGCCATACTTTTATTCTCCTGCTTCCGTTCCCTCCTCCTGCCTTGTCCCCTCCTCCGCATTACATCATCGTTACTAGGCAGAAACTGAAACAAGGATAACAGCCAACCAATCACAGATGTAGTAACAACATCACAGGAGGCGTACATCACAACTTAGAAAGTTAGGAATGTGGGACACATACTGAGCCAAGGCAGTTTTAATTTCATGCTTAGCTATTTCCCTTACCTAGCCCAATCGTTACTATGAACCTACACAGAAATATTTCTCCTAGGTAAACCCATTAGTGTTCCCACACCGTACAATACCACTTTCATGGCCCTCACAGTGCCTCAAACCACCGTATTATGCCCTTGTTCTAGCACACACTATGGTGCCCACAGTCCTTCCCACAGTATGATGCTCTCACATTGCCCCCAATATGGTATAATGCCCCCACGATAAACCCCAAACACTGATGCTCTCACAGAGCCCCACACACATTTCAATGTCCCCACAGCTCCACCTTCCCATCAAAATATAACTCCACAGCAAAGTATATTGCTCTCATAGTCCATTACACACATTATGCCCCCACAATACCTCCCACCAGTGTTGGACTGGATTGGCAAAGGCCCACCAGTAACAGTGATTCAGCTACATGCAAAAAATAACCTGACCCAACTAAAAAAAATTACCTTTGCTTCTATGCAATATTAATTTGACTAGCTTGCTTAATGAATGATAAGATAATACTTTTTTCTACACTACTCATTAACACTTCTTCACAAGGGCCTACCGGAGAATTCTCCTGTTCTCCTTTGGGCCAGTCCAAGCCTGCCCCCCACCCATTATGATGTCTCGATTGCCCGCCACCCAATATGATGCCCTTACAGTTCCCAAACACAGTATAATACCCGACAATTCCTGCCAACACCGTACTATTTCCTACAGCGCTCAACATATTGTAAAACACCTCATATGTGAAAGCTGCTTTTCTATTGAATGAGTCTGGTAGAAACGTCTGGTCACATGCTCCTCCGCTAGCAGCCATTGTGCGGATCAGTTTGAGAGGAAAGCTGTAGTAACAAGAGAAAGTGGCTGACTGCTTTACCCGAGAACACGCTCTGACAGTCAAATGGGAAAGTTTGTTTTGTAACTCTTTTTGTTGTGTCTTTTTCTGAACTCCTCTCAGCAAATTCATGGCCATGGACAATATTAAAGTTGAATGTGCAGTAAAACGAAAAGCCTGTAAAAGCAAAACTATGGAGAATATGTAATAAATAAAGTAAAAAAAATGTTGCACAACTAAGTGTAATGTTGGCTAACCACTTTTAGTCCTCGTAATATTTAGGTGAATCTGTGATGTAGACTGTATTTGGTCTGCAGTTAATGCACACAGGATCAGAGACAAAGAAGTCTTTAGACTGTGTTCATCTTAAGGGGATTTTTTTGAGTTTTTTTGGAATAGATCTGATCCATCCAAAATCTTCCTCAAAAATTGCTTCAAAAGCGCTTGAAAAGCTACCTATCTATGGGAATTCCACTTTGCTATTCATATGAAGCGTTTCCTGAAGAACTTTTAAAAAATGCCTTGTGGAATAAGAAAGTGCTTGTCCCTTCTCTGAGGAAACTCCTGATGAATTCTGCTCCAAACTAGGCACAATCCAATTAAAAAGGCTGCAAAAAAACAGTTCAAGAAAAATCTAATCCAAAACTGTTCAAAAACTCCTCAAAACAGGAGTGTTTCCTGAAGTGGTTTCCACTGGAAAAAAATAGTTTTTGAACACTTCAAAAACTCTGTGTGAACATAACCTTATTGTCTTGCTTGGGACGTTTGAACCATAGAATATAATATTGTTTGATTTAGTGTGTGTGCTTGACCCTATCCATCCCTCCTCCTCCCTAACCTCAGCATCATGCTTTTCTAAGCCCTAACCCATCTCTTCAACCTATCTTTAAATTTTAGTATGTTCCCTTCTGCTTTCAAACACACAACAATCAATTGATCCTTAAAAAGCCTTTCCTTGAATCAACCTGTACGTCCAGCTATCACCCCATATCACTACTTCCGTTTACCTCCAAACTCCTCAAACCGCACATCCTCTTCGAGCATTCCTCTCACCTCTCATCCAACACATGCTTTAAAATTGGACAATCTAGCTTCCATACTCCACCGAAACTGCTCTAACCAAAATTACTTATGACTTAATAATCACCAAAGTTAGCAGACAATACTCTATACTCCTCTTTCTACACCTACCCTCCACAGTTGACCATTTCCTCCTAGAAAAGATCCTCTCTTGTCATCAAAAACATTGACTTCTACTGCATATCCTCATACCTCACTAACTGCACATTTAGTTTCTCCCAATCCCATTCTAGCCCCTTATCCCACCCTCTCTCTGTTGGTATCCCTCAAGACTCTGTCCAGAGATCCCTACTCTTCTCCATCTATACCTTTGGCCAGGTACAACTCATAAATTCCCATGGCTCCCAATAACATTTTTATGCTGATGACACTCAAATCTCTCTCTCTGGCCCAGATATCACTTCTCGTCTGTCCAGAATCCCAGAGTGTCTATCAGCCATATCCTCATCCTTCTCACAGAGGCGTATCTAGGGTGGGCAGATGGGGCATGTGCCCTGGTGGCTACATTTTGACACCTCCTGGAATGGGAGAGAGCAATTCTCTGAGCCGGTGTCAAGCTGACAGCTGGCTCACAGAACGTGCAGTGCGCCGGCTCCCAGTGAAGAATTGGACTTGCATTGGATGCCATACGCTAGTGGGACCCTGACCTAAGTGTGAAAATCACATATGTGCTTGGTGGGGTAGGGCATCAAACTGAATTCCTGTCCTGAGTGCCAGAAAACCTAGATACACCTCTGCCTTCTCATCACACTTTCTAAGACTCAATGTGGACAAAGCTTAACTCATAAACTTTCCTCCATCTTACTCACCCCACCTATCAGATCTATCTATCACTATAAATGACATCACGCTTTCTCTTGTATTACAAGTTTGCTGTCTTGGTATACCTTTTACTCTGCCCTGTTTTTTGAACCACACATCCAAGCTCTTAGCACCTCCTGCCACTTGAAACTCATAAATATTTCCAGAATCCGTCCTTTCCTCAACTCCAAATCTACTAAAATGTTAGTATATGCCCTCATAATTTCCTGCCTCGACTAGTGCAATATCCTCTTCTGTGGCCTCCAGGCTAACACTATCTCAACTCTCCAGTCCGTGCTTAACTCTGCTGCCCGATTAATCCACCCCTTTCCTCGCTACTCCTCCATGTCTGATCATAGCTAGTGTTGAGAAAGCACTAAAATGCTCGGGTGCTCGAAGCTCGGGCCGAGCTCACCGTGATACTCGGGTGCTCGACTCGAGCAACGAGCCCAATGTTAGTCTATTGGAGACCCGAGAATTTTTGCGGCGGCACCCCCGGCAGTCTGTAGAAAGCCTAAAAAGTGCCCAAAACGATAGTGACAGTGCTCAAAAGACATGGGGACAGCATGGGGATCGCCTCAGGAAGGATTTCTGACCCCCAGGTCACTGCTGTCAACAACGTGGTCAGAGGTATTAAGCCACTTTTACGGGCTCACAATAAAACATACAAAAACGAAACTGAAACTGTTTTCCTGTGAAATATGTTAAGGAACATCCTTTCCAGGGTAAAGACTTGTGTATAAGGTAAAATAAATAACCAAAAACAAAAATACTCCTCCACACCTTGGGCTATGTTCACAAGTAGCATTTTTTTATGCGTTTTTGCACTTTTGTATTGCTTTCAACTGTGACAAATGCATTCACCGGGTAATGTAATTTTTACATTTTAGAACCTTATCTGGCCATGTGCTGTGTGACACATGCATACAGTGCTGAAAAGACATGGGAACAGCATGGGGAAGACAACTGGAAGTGACTCGCCCCCTGGGCCGTGGGGCACACGGAACCCGGCTTTAGTGCGATGATGGGGGGTAGTAGTGGCGACCCGGTCCCGTGGCTCAGGGTGGTCAGACCAGTGGCAGCCTTTTATATGTTTTAGGTAATGTCCGACTACGCCACCCGTGGATTGCGGCTATTATGAACCACCGCTGCAAGGCAGTCCCCTGAGGCTGATGGTGTGTGCAGCTGAGATCGTATGACTCCCCACGGGAAGAGTGTAGCCTCAGGGCAGCGAGGTGTAGATGGTGGGAGTGATGGTGCAGGGAGTCCCAGTACCGTTAGTGCTGGCGAAGTAAGAAGCACAAAGACAACGTGTTGCAGTCCAGGGTCTTTTACTCACATATCGTATACTCCAAGTCACTTCCGCCGGTAATGACTGCCCGAGCCGTGCTGCGTCCACCAGGCGAGGGGTTCGGTCAACCCCCAGGCCATTCAGGAGTATGGCACAGGACTCCCTTCTATCCTTCCTCTGGCTCGTGCCCCACCAGTGACCAAGCTTTTGTCCAGCTGCCGCGGATCTATGCGGGTAAACGTGGGCCGCGTTTCCCGCTATCCTATATGGTGCCTTCCTAGCAAGGTTTAGCAGGGGGTCGCACCAAGTGATGATCACGACCTCTGGTTCTTGGCTGAGGATTATTTGCCTCCACCAACTTGGGTTCCGGTACCCTTTTCTTGCCTGACCCGTCACCCGTAATCTCCTGGGTCCTTAGGGTCCCTTCTGCCTCCTTGTTTCTGGAGCCCTTCTACTCCTCTTTCTCTCCACCTTTCTTCCTTCTCCTTCTCCTCTTCTCCCTTCTGGCTCCGGCCCCTGTGCTAGGCCTGCCCAGGGAGCAGAGCCCATGCAGCAGCTCTGCTCCCTGCCTTCTCCTCTCACAGAACACTGAACTCAACTCCCTCCTAAGATGGCCCCCACCTTTTTATCTGCTTCACTGTGTCTGAGCTCAGGTGACCTGCAACCAATGAGCTCCTTCCTATGCTCCAGAAACCGTCCCCTTCTGCTCCTACATCACTGGGTTTTCCTCCCCCCTCCCCACTCCAGCCAGGGACATGGTCTGTCGTGCCTGCATTACTGTATAAATGGGAGCACCATTGAGCTGTCCCCCGGAAATGGGGTGTGTGTGATGCATGCAACTAACTGAGCCCTGGTCCATACTCCATCCTTACCCGGAAGTGGAATATCACACCTCTGGCAGAGGTGCAATACCCCTGTAGCGGCCGAACCCTCGGGGCGCTACAGAAGCATCTCTGACACCCAGGTCACTGCCTAAAAGTGTGCCCATGAGAAGTGATCCTTGCCGCATCAGAAGATGCAGACTTGCAACTATCCCCATGCAAGTCCTTGTCCCAGGGCAGTGTTCAATTGTACATCCCCCATTCCTTGCAATGCAAGCGCAAGTATGCAGCCTGCCACCCAACCACCCCCAGGCTTCAATACCATACTGCTTGCTTGCTTGCACTTGAAATTGGGCCTTTTAGGCATGTGGAGGCGGAATCTGGCCACTACGTCATGGCTGTGTCAGCGGCCTGGTATCCATACTCAGTCCCCAGCCGCCCAGCAGCCGGGTGTCCACGCTTGGTCCCCAGCCGGCAGGGGGCGGCCAGTTGTCTATACTCTGTCCCCAGCCGCCCCGCAGCCGGGTGCCCACACACGGTTCCCAGCCGCCCCTATTTGTCCCGGTGCACCTTATACACAAGCGCGCATACCAAAACATTACCTGTGCCCTCCCCAGTGCATTTAGTGGGAAGGACCGCCTAACCACAAACACGTGGACAAGTGAATGTGGCCAGGGATGGTCCATCTCACTGACGCGTTCACACTGGGTTATTGTGGAAGCCGGGACACAGTTGGACACTGGGATGCAACACGTCCTCCAGACATAGAGGATTGCGGGTCCTGGGTCAATCGGGCTTCAACACAAAGTTCAGAAGGTAGACAGCAACAGTGGTCGGCCTCCTACACAACGAGTAAATTATTCATGATCATGAGGCCATCCATCTCCTTAGCTTTCTGTTCCTTGGAATGCAAGCGCATGTATGTAGTAGCGGCTAGGCCTGAGGTGGTCAGCGTTTTGGCGCATATCCTACCTCCTCCGAGGATTGCTGGATGTTTTCCTGCTACTATCCCAGTTCTATGACTCCCGTTAAAACAAAGCTTCAGGTGATGAATGATGGATGAGGTGGTGGCAAAGGAGAAAGAGCAGGAGGAACAGGGACCATTCACATCAATATCAGGCCAGTCAACCACACATGTCTTGTAGGATATGATTCTGTACCAAAAGGAGCGGTTCGGCTACACAGTTATAGGGCATACAGTGAGTGCAATGCCTACCAAAAATTTCGAGGCACTCCAATGCCCCTTGGTAGTGACATGGAGGTCAGAGGGCCTTAACTAAACCGTTTTTTCCATTTATAGCAACTGGGTCTCCTGTACACTGTTGTGGAGATATGAAGATAACCTCAGCACACAACGGATAAAATTTGATATTTTTATTTGCAGTCCACAGTAATAAACTTTTCGGTCGGCAAGACCTTCATCAGTGTACTGCATATGAAAAAAGTGAACAAGTAAGTAAAACCACACATTTTAACAGAAAATACAACAATTAGATTTTATAATATTTCAGAGCAATAGGTCATAGTGTCACCAGATATGGTATCCTATGATAGACTAGAAAAACAGATTCAGATAACCTACCCAATTACTGGGAAGAAGGGCAAGGATTTGGAAGGTAAAGTGTCCCAGTGCTGGGATTCCTTTGGGAAGAACGCATGAGGTGAGTGAGTGGAAGCAGGTACTGGGCTGGTGTGGAGCAGTATCAAGCTGGGCTGTCAACATACCTTAAGTGCCAATAGTGGGGGAGTATTCTGGGGTGAACCGCGGTATCCACCGCTGGTAATGGGCATTGTGGAGACACTGAGGTCCCGGTCATATATCTGGGGGGGGGCGGGACCAATCCTGGCTAGTAGCCAATGCAAGAGATTGTAAGCGCATTCTTGTGCGCTAACATCCGGTGACGTTACTGGAAGTGACGCGGGACTGTGAATGCTCGCGTCTGATTGTCACCCGGCGTACAGATGCGTTCCAGGAACCAGGAAGTAGCGTTGTGTAATAGTCAGATGCAATTCACTATGGGGATAGACTACCCACAGTGCGTTCCACTGTCAGGACGAATTACTCAGTGCAGAGGAGATGTGAGGGAGATGGGGATGGGAACATTCTTCAGTAATGAATCTGGAACATGAAAAACAGAATTAGGATACAACGCAAATAACAGAGTATGATATATAATATACTCTACCCAAAATCTCAGTAAAATCTGCATTATAGGAGAATGTTAGTGATGTCATGACACAACACATGTATCACACTGATGAAGGTCTTGCCAACCGAAACGTTTATTACTGTGGACTGCAAATAAAAATATCAAATTTTATCCGTTTGGTGTGCTGAGGTTATCTTCATATCTCCACGGCTTTGGACCCTACTCATGCACCCAGGTCCAGTAGTGCTGCGTTTTCTATTATTACTGTCTACTCCTTTCCGCAAGCACACTGTTGTGTCATGACATCACTAACATTCTCCTATAATGCAGATGAAGCATCAAACATCATTGCTCAGACAAACCTCTCCAGTGAGTTTCTGAAGGTTCCGCCTAAGGAAACACGCGGGCGAGACCTAGAGAAAGAACGCAGGCACCTTACTAATATTGAGTTACATTGTGCAACTCTCACTGAATATCTTAGAGTTCAGAGGATTCCTAGGGGATTGAGAGTACCAATACGTCCTACTCTATTTTCGGACATTCCCGACTATTGCACCAAATTTGAACTTATTTTGAACAAATGTTCCTTTGATCTTATGTTACTAACATTGGATTTTTTACACAAGGCAATTACAACTAAAGAGCAAATTAAGAATATTGAGTCTCAACTGACGTCTTCCATTAGCCCAAAGGACTTCCAGGCACTTCAAAGCAAAATCTAGACCAACATTGATTTACATAAACGAGATACCGAAACCAGGAAGAGAAACAAATTTGCAAGAGACCTCGAGGACTACGAACAAAATCGAGTCTACAGATGGTGGGACAATCTCTCTACCAACAGAAATACCCACCGCTTAGCCAAGTCATCCACCGACTTTTCATCCTCCGGGTCCGAAACGGACCAGAGAGAACCGTTTATCCAATCTGTTCCTTTTTTAGGTCAACAACGGCGACGACCAAACAGAAGAAGACGAGGCGAGGCAACAGGAACAAGAGGAAATATGGACTTCACCCGGTCCCAGACACACCATTGGTGGTAAATATCTCCTCAAAAACCTTAAGCGTCGCCCAAACATCAGTCCTACAGAAAGGACTATCCTTCTGTCCCACTTACAAGTATAATACCTTTAAATTAGATATGGAACTGCAACGATTCTATCGCACCTTACGCCTGAAAATCCACTTTGCCAACACTCCTTCTACCATTACTCCTCCTGAACCCACAGTAGGCATTACGGCCCATAGTTTAGGCCTCAGATCCAAGAGCAAATACAGGCCCCCCCGAGGCACCCATGCACTAGAGACCTTCATTGGGTTCATAGATGGGGCATTCCAACAATTGCGCTCCAATATCGACAGGGGTAATGTACACTACCAGACTAATTTAACTCCCCTTGACCGACAGGCTCTACGAAGCCTACAGGAGGATAAAGACTTAATTATAAAACCAGCAGACAAAGGTGGGGCCATTGTAGTCATGATCAAATGTGATTACATCACAGAAATCCAAAGACAGCTCAACGACGAGTCCACATATCGAAAACTCCATAAGGATCCCACGACACAGACTCAGTCACACATAATCTCTGTTCTACAACGATTTTTGGCAGCAAATGTAATTGACATGAAAACATATGAGTACTTAATCAACCAACATCCGATTATCCCAGTGTTCTATGTTTTACCCAAAATTCACAAAAGTCTTACTCAACCCCCTGGTCGTCCCATAGTGGCCTCTATAGATTCACTATTATCACCACTCTCAATTTTCTTAGAAAAAATCCTTACACCACTAACTCAGAGAAGTCCATCCTACTTACTAGATACAGGAGCTTTCTTAGATATCATAAAACAACTGAAGCAAGTTCCTCCTGAAGCCATTCTAGTATCCTTTGACGTAACGAGCCTCTATACCTCCATTCCCCATGATCAAGGCATTCGAGCAGTTGAACAGATGTTGAGGGACTCACACACTAATCCACCCGTTATAGACCTGGCTATAGAATTATTAACTGTGGTTCTCACACATAATTACTTCCTATTTCAGGACTCATTCTACCTGCAAACCAAAGGGACCGCCATGGGATATAATGTAGCCCCTCCATATGCAAATTGTTACATGGCCGCATTTGAGGCACAAATTGTATACAATAATCAACTATTTCAGGAACATTCCATTTTATGGAAACGCTACATAGACGACATTTTTTGCATTTGGGGGGGCTCACAGAAGACTCTAGATGAATTCTCTGGTTTCCTCAATACAGCATGGCCCGACTTGCATTTTACCATGAGTTATCATCCCCGACAGGTCAATTTCCTTGATACTCTAGTGATCAAAGACAATTCTGGCAGATATTTATACGAAACCCACAGATCGCAACACGTTGTTGCATTTTTCAAGTAACCATCCAGCCCCCATGAAACGTGCCATTCCCAAATTCCAATTTCAGAGGGTCAGACACATAGTGACTGACACATCACTCCGCAATGATCGGTTGCAAGAAATGACACATAAATTCAAGGAAAGGGGATACCCCCGTGAGCTCCTACAGGACCCACAGAGAGGTCACATACAGCCACGTCTGGCCACATCCGATCGTATTCCATTTGTTCATACGTATCACCCTCTGGCTTACATTTTGCATTGCACAATACGCAAACATTGGAACATTCTGCAAACAGGTTACCCCATCATAACTTCCTTTCACCAGCCTTTCCTACCATGTTTCAAAAGAGCACCTAACCTTAGGGACTCATTGGTCCATGCAGACATAGGGACAACCAATCCTGGACCCCGTCAGAGATTTTTACAAACCCCATAGAAAGGGACCTTCCCATGCCTCCAGTGCCACCAATGTCACAATATTCTCAAAGGAGGCACCATCTACCATCCTCAAACAGGCAGAAAATATGCCATCAAAGATTTCTACACCTGTGACACTAATTACGTGGTATATTTGATTAAGTGCCCCTGCGGCCTTATTTACATAGGGGAAACGACACAGCCCATTAAAGACAGGATCTCCAAGCATAAGTCCACTATCAGGTGCAAGAACCTACTCTTACCCATCCCTCAGCACTTCATCGCAGCAGGACATAACATCTCCCAACTGCGCTTCCAAGTAAATGAGCAAATCAAACCCCCCCGTCGTGGAGGCAATCGTATCCACATGCTTAAACAGAGAGAGGCATACTGGAATCACGAATTACAATCCCTGTCCCCAAAAGGACTGAACAGGGATTATGATATACACTCATTTATGTAAAAAACTTCCCTTCTCATTTATTTAACATAACACAGATGTTATCTGGATGATGAGTTTACTGAGATTTTGGGTAGAGTATATTATATATCATACTCTGTTATTTGCGTTGTATCCTAATTCTGTTTTTCATGTTCCAGATTCATTACTAAAGAATGCTCCCATCCCCATCTCCCTCACATCTCCTTTGCACTGAGTAACCCGTCCTGACAGTGGAACGCACCCTGGGCAGTCTATCCCCATAGTGAAATGCATCTGACTATTACACGCTACTTCCTGGTTCCTGGAACGCATTTGTACGCCGGGTGACACGCACGCACGCGCGCATGCGTGACCCTGGACCAATCAGACGCAAGCACTCACAGTCCCACGTCACTTCCGGTAACGTCACCGGATGTTAGCGCACAAGATTGCGCTTACAATCTCTTGCATTGGCTACTAGCCAGGACTGGTCCCGCCTCCCTGAGTTATATGACCGGGACCTCAGTGTCTCCACAATGCCCATTACCAGCGGTGGATACCGCGGTTCACGCCAGAATACTCCCCCACTATTGGCACTTAAGGTATGTTGACAGCCCAGCTTGATACTGCTCCACACCAGCCCAGTACCTGCTTCCACTCACTCACCTCATGCGTTCTTCCCATAGGAATCCCAGCACTGGGACACTTTACCTTCCAAATCCTTGTCCTTCTTCCCAGTAATTGGGTAGGTTATCTGAATCTGTTTTTCTACCCTATTATAGGATACCATATCTGGTGACACTATGACCTATTGCTCTGAAATATTATAAAATCTAATTGTTGTATTTTCTGTTAAAATGTGGGGTTTTGCTTACTTGTTCACTTTTTTCATATGCAGTACACTGATGAAGCTCTTGCCAACCGAAATGTTTATTACTGTGGACTGCAAATAAAAATATCAAATTTTATCCGTTTGGTGTGCTGAGGTTATCTTCATATCTCCATGGCTTTGGACCCTACTCATGCACCCAGGTCCAGTAGTGCTGCGTTTTCTATTATTCCTATACACTGTTGACCTAAGCAGTGAATGGAAGGCTTTCCAAAAATTATGAGGAACTGCAATGCCCCTTGAAACAGACGTGGATTACAGCGTACTAAAAACCTTCTACCCATTATTGGGGAGTGGGTCTCCCTTATTGTTCGCCTATGCATTGAAAAGCAAAAGCTGACTAAAATTAGGAGGAAATGCAATGCCCGTTGGAAGAGTCGTGGAGGTTAGAGGTAATTAAAAACAACATTTCAATGCCCCTTGGAAGAGCTGTGGAGTTCAGAGTGGTTTAACAAGACGGTTTAAATGCCCCTTGGAAGAAACGTGGAGTTCAGAGTGGTTTAACAAGACGGTTTTAATGCCCCTTGGAAGAGACATGGAGGTCACAGTAGCATAACAAGACAGTTTTAATGCCCCTTGGAAGAGACGTGGAGGTTCCAGTGGAATAAAAAGACAATTTCAATGCCCCTTGGAAGAGGGGTGGAGGTCCCAGTGGAATAAAAAGACAATATCAATGCCCATTGGAAGATTGGTCGAGGTCCCAGTGGAATAAAAATACAATATCAATGCCCCTTGGAAGAGTGGTGCAGATCCCGGTGGAATAAAAAGACAATATCAATGACCCTTGGAAGAGACGTGGAGGTCACAGTAGCTTAACAAGACGATTTTAATGCCCCTTGGAAGAGACATGGCATTCAGAGTGGTTTAACAAGACGGTTTTAATGCCCCTTGGAAGAGATGTGGAGGTCCCAGTGGAATAAAAAGACAATATCAATGCCCCTTGGAAGAGTGGTGGAGGTCCCAGTGGAATAAAAAGACAATATCAATGCCCCTTGGAAGAGTGGTGGAGGTCCCAGTGGAATAAAAAGACAATATCAATGCCCCTTGGAAGAGTGGTGGAGATCCCGGTGGAATAAAAAGACAATATCAATGACCCTTGGAAGAGACGTGGAGGTCACGGTAGCTTAACAAGACGATTTTAATGCCCCTTGGAAGAGACGTGGAGTTCAGAGTGGTTTAACAAGACGGTTTTAATGCCCCTTGGAAGAGACGTGGAGGTCTCAGTGGAATAAAAAGACAATATCAATGCCCCTTGGAAGAGTGGTGGAGGTCGCAGTGGAATAAATAGACAATATCAATGCCTCTTGGAAGAGTGGTGGAGATCCCGGTGGAATAAAAAGACAATATCAATGACCCTTGGAAGAGACGTGGAGGTCACAGTAGCTTAACAAGACGATTTTATTGCCCCTTGGAAGAGACGTGGAGTTCAGAGTGGTTTAACAAGACGGTTTTAATGCCCCTTGGAAGAGACGTGGAGGTCGCAGTTGAATAAAAAGACAATATCAATGACCCTTGGAAGAGTGGTGGAGGTCGCAGTGGAATAAAAAGACAATATCAATCACCCTTGGAAGAGACGTGGAGGTCACAGTAGCTTAACAAGATGATTTTAATGCCCCTTACAATAGCCATGCAGTACAGCATATTAAAAACATTATTCCCATTATTGGGGAGTGGGTCTCCCATAGTCTTTGCCTATGCCTTCCAAGCAAAAGCTGCCAAAAATTAGGACGGAGGAACTTGCAATGCCCCTTACAAGAGCCATGCAGTACAGCATATTAAAAACATTATTCCCATTATTGGGGAGTGGGTGCTCCCATAGTCTTTGCCTATGCCTTCCAAGCAAAAGCTGCCAAAAATTAGGACGGAGGAACTTGCAATGCTGGCAACACGGACCATGGTCACCCTGGTGGTATAGTGGTGGTGGAGGCTGAGTATAAGGAGAAGAGCAAAAAACAGCCGAAATGATGAAGCGCATACCCATGTGTGGGTGTGAAGCGGTGCATGGGAATACACCTCCTGAAATAACACAGTGGATTTGACTTTGTTACTCTGCTGTCATTTGGTGGTGTTGAGAAGTCTGGCCCAATTCAGCCCTTGTTCATTTTGATAAGGGTCAGCTTGTCAGCATTGTCAGTTGACAGGCGACTGCGCTTATCAGTTATAATTCCCCCAGCGGCACTAAAAACACGGTCCGATAACACGCTAGCGGCAGGGCAGGCCAGGACCTCCATGGCATACAGAGCGAGTTCATTCCAAGTGTCCAGCTTGGATACCCAATAATTAAAAGGCACAGAGGAATCACGGAGGATGCTGGTACGGTCGGCAAGGTACTCCCTCACCATCTTTTGAAACTTTCCACTCCTTGTGAGAGTACCCCACGCCTCAGGGCCTGTAAGCTGGGTGGGTCTCAGAAAACTGTCCCAGAACGTTGACTGTGTTCCCCTGCCTCTGCTGGATTGGAGTTGCATCTCTCTCGCCTGTACGCCTTGGTTGGGCAACGAACTGTGACCTCTGCCGCTAGCGTGTTCAGATGGGAATTTTTTTAACAGTTCTGCAGCCAAGGCCTTCTGGTACTGCCCCATTTTTGTAGACTTCTCCACCTCAGGAATAAGAGAGTGAAAGTTCTCCTTGTAGTGGGGGTCTAAAAGTGTCACCAACCAGTAATGACTGTCACCCAACATTTTGACAACGCGAGGGTCACAGTTAAGGCAGTGTAGCACAAAGTCAGCCATGCATGCCAGACTGGTAACGGGCAAGACTTCCGTGTCCTCACCAAGATGACGACTGACCATGCTCTCCTCCTCCTCCTCCCCCCTGTCCTCAGGCCACCCACGCTGAACCGATGGTATGACAGTTGTAATAATAATAATAATTATCTTTATTTTTATATAGCGCTAACATATTCCGCAGCGCTTTACATACATTATCATCGCTGACCCCATCGGGGCTCACAATCTAGATTCCCTATCAGTATGTCTTTGAAGTGTGGGAGGAAGGTGGAGAACCCGGAGGAAACCCACACAAACACAGGGAGAAAATACAAACTCCTTGCAGATGTTGTCCTTGGTGGGATTTGAACCCAGGACCCCAGCGCTGCAAGGCTGCAGTGCTAACCACTGTGCCACCACGCCGCCCATACAGATACAGGTACTACCGTCTTCAGCGAATGATACCAGCTCCTGTTCTTCCTCCTCCTCCTCCTCTCCCTCATTGTCCCCCAATGCACGTTGGGATGAGATGAGGCTGGGCTGTGTGTAATCGCCCGCTACGGCTTCTTGATCCATCTCATCATACTCTGGCTGCAATGCCTCCTCTTTAATTCTCTGCAGAGAGCATTGCAAAAGACAGACAAGTGGGATGCTGACGCTAATGATGGCGTCATCGCCACTCACCATCTTGGTGGACTCCTCAAAGTTTGTCAGGATGGTACATATGTCAGACATACAGGTCCACTCCTGAGGTCCTATGTGTGGAGTCTGACCTGAATATCGAAGGTCTTGTTGCAGCTGGTACTCCACAACTGCTCTCTTCTGCTCACAAATCCTTTGCAACATGTGGAGGGTAGAGTTCCAACATGTGGGGACATCACACACCAGTCGGTGTGCCGGAAGCTGCAAACGCTGCTGCAACACAGCAAGGGCGGCGGAAGCTGTAGCCGACATTCGAAAATGAGCTGACAGGTGGCGTACTTTGACGAGCAGATCTGGCAACTCAGGGTACGATTTAAGCAACCGTTGAACCACGAGGTTAAGCACATGAGCCAGTCATGGTACGTGTGTGATCTCGCCTCGCCTCAGAGCCGCCACCAGGTTACAACCATTGTCACACACGACCATGCCTGGATATAGGTTCAGCGGTCTCAGCCACAGATCTGCCTGCTCTTTCACAGCTGTCCACAACTCACAAGCAGTGTGAGGTTTATCACCTAAGTAGTGTTGAGCCATCCCCGTAGTGTTCGAGTTCGGTTCGGTTCGTCGAACACCCGTGTGTTCGCCGAACTGTTCGTCGAACTGTTCGTCGAACACCTTCGAACACCGTTAAAACCAATGGCAGGCAAACAAAAACACATAGAAACACATAGAAAACACCTTCAAAGGTGTCCAAAAGCTGACAAACTGCTCAGAAGACACAACTAACACATGGAAAAGTGACAAGTACATATAGTCATGCGAAAAGAAAAGAGGTGGAGGAGTAAAAGGAGGGGGAGACACAGATATAGGCATGTCATGCCCTTCTAAAATCCAAAAAGTGAGAAGCCGACACATTCAGTCCGCTCCTGCCCGTGCCACCTCCGCGTCGCCGGGTTTGTGCCAGAGCCGCGGTGAACCCTGACGGCCAGCCCCCCTCTCCCAATACTGGTGCCTGTCCGCTGGTGGGTCGAGCGAGCCCCCCTGTGGTGGAGGCAGCTCTAAGCTTTTTAATTTAAATTGTCTCTCTAATTTGAATGAATATACTTTAAATCCATTTACAAGGATCTATTGGAGGGCAAGTCTCATGCCAGCAGCCGCGTAATTCCAGCTCCAGTAGCGTCCACTAAAGCTGCTGCAGTTAAAAAGCTTTTATAAGGATCGAGCTCGGCTGTCCACCGCAAGGCATCCTACTGCCAGTCCCAGCCCCTATGCCTTGGGGTGCCTCCTGATGCTCTTCACTGAGTATCCCGTGGTCCCGAAGCATTTCCTTTGAAAAAATTAAGTGTCCAAACTACAGGTGGTGTAGCTTGCTTAACAGCTGGGATAATCCGCTGACTAGCAGACACTGCTACTAGGCACAAAGTATTTCCTGGGCTAGATGCAGTTAAAAATTTGTAATTAGATACTCTCGTTGGATGCGGAGAAAGCATTCCATAGAGTCTCCTGGCACGCCATATATGATTCTCTTAAAAAGCTTGGGGTAGGGGTCTAGGGGACCCTTTTATAGCCAAAATCACGGCCCTGTATCGCAATACGTCACCTAGGCTGAAGATAAATGGAACTGTAGCACCCTGAGGGCTCGGTTGCTACAGAGGTATTGCACCTCACCCAGAGGTGTGATATCTCACTCTCAGGTAAGGATGTAGTGTGGATCAGGACCCGACACCTGCATGCATTACACCACATTGCCGTGGGGCAGGGCGACCAATATACCCCTGAGATGGGCACGACAGTCCCTGTCCCTGGCTGGAGTGGGGGGAGGGAACACTGAGGAAGGGGAACCCTGTAGTGCAGGAGCAGGGAGGAAGCAGTTCCTGGGTGCATTGAGAAGGGAGTATAAAAGGTGGGCACCATCTTAGTTCAGTGCAGAGAAGTCTGAGCAGAAGTGGCAGGAAGCAGGGGCTCTGCATGAGCTCTGCTCCGGAGGCGGGCCTAGTAACAGAGGCCCAGGCCTGGAAGAGGGAGAAGGAAGGAAGAGGAGCGGAGAAGGCTCCAGGGACGAGGAACGAAGGGATCCCAGGGGTGCGGACGGGCGAGTCGCCACCGCACGCCCAAATCCACCTGCGTGGAGGGGTCAGGCCAAAGGGGGAGACCGGTCCCCGAAACTAGTGGAGGCAGGAAATGACCCTCAGCTAGAAACAGGAGGCTGTGACATTTTATGTGGCGCAGCCCCTCGCTACACCCGCTAGGAAGGCACCACATAGGGTCAGGGAAACTGGCGCCAAGTTTACCAAGAGGAGGCCCGAGGCAGCCGGACAGAAGGGTTGGTAAGAAAGGCCAGACAAAGGACACACAAAGGGGGTCCTGTGAAGCGCTCCAAAGTTATCTGGGAGTTGTCTGAGCACCTCACCTGGTGAGCACAGTACGACGTGGGCAGCCGTTACCTGCAGACGTGGTCTGGATAATAAGAACTGTGAGTAAAGGCCCTGGACTGCATCACTGACTCCGTGTCGTTACTGCTGCTGCCCTGCACCATCACCCCCATCCTCCGCATACACTGCCCTGAGGCTATACTCCTCCCGTGGGGAGTTATGCTACGCTCTGCTGCACCCACAACACCAGCCTCAGCGGTCTGCCCTGGAGCGGCGGTTCACTCTGACCGCAATCCACGGGTGGCGTAGTCGGACATTTAAACATCAAAACCACATAAATAGTTCCGCCACTGGTTTGACCGCCCTGAGCCACGGAACCGGGTCGCCGCCACGGAGACTACAACCACCAAAAAGGGTCCGGCTCCGGGTGTCCCAAGGCCCAGGGGGCGCGTCAGAACATTTTCATCACCTTTCACAATCACCAATGGGACAAGGCAGGGATGTTCTCTGTCCCCTCTCTTATACATCCTAGTGACGGAGCACCTGCTCTCATCAATTCGCCATAACCCCAATATTAGGTGGATTGAGGTGGGAGGCACCGAGTACAAGTGCTCTCTATTTGCTGATGATGTCCTAGTATATATCACTCAATCACATATATCCATCCATGCTGTTATGGCTGAAATAGATCACTTTGTTACATGGTCAAATTTTAAAATCAATGCAGTGAAGTCTGAGGCCCTCGATGTCTCCCTCCCCAAATCCATATAGGATTCCATCCAGTCCAACTTTCCCTTTGCCTGGCCCTCACAGGGTATCAAATACTTAGGAATTCCTATTCATAGAGACCTCTACCATCTATGTTATCTTAATTTTGGGCCCTTTATTGAACAACTCCATACAGACCACGGATGGCAAGTTAGAACTGTAAGATTCACTACGTGAACCACTGGTGTTTTGTGGAAAAGCACATGTACACTGTGTTCTAAATTATTATGCAAAAAGTGTTTAGGAGTGATAAGGGAAGAATTTTTTTGTTTGTCAGTTAAACTCATTGATGGTGATGTGTGTCAGGGCTCTTTATATCACTGTAAGCAATTGCAGACACCTGTGCTAATTAGTTTGGCAGGTGTGTCCAATGAAAGGCAAGACTACTTAAGAAGGCTGTCTCACATTATTAAGCAGCCTACATTTTCTGCCAAAATGGGAAAGAAAAAGGATGAGTCGGCTGCTGAGAAGCAACAAATTGTGGAGTGTTTAGGTCAAGGCATGACTACAATCAACATTGTGCGATGATCAGGATGAAGTGTCTTGGCAATCAAGAAGTATGTAGCTGATTCACAGTACACACGTGTGCGTGCTGATAAGGGCAAATTGAGGACTCTTTCCTACAGGCAATTACGTCAGGTTGAAAGAGCAGCGGCAAAAAAGCCTTGTCATAGCAGCAGACAAGTTTTTGAAGCTGCTGGTGCCTCCAACGTCCCCCGAACAACAAGATGCAGGGTCCTTCAGAGGTTTGCAGCTGTGCATACGCCATCCTGTCGACCTCCTCTATCCACTTCACACAAGCAGAAACGGCTCCAGTGGGCCAAACATTACATGAAGACTGATTTCAAAACTGTTTTGTTCACGGATGAGTGCCGTGCAGCGCTCGATGGTCCAGATGGATGGAGTGGAGGATGGCTGGTTGATGGACACCCCAAGCAAACACGGCTACAGCGCCAACAAGGAGGAGGTGGAGTAATGTTTTGGGCTGGAATCATGGGGAGAGAGATTGTCGGCCCCTTTAGGATCCCTGAAGGCGCTAAAGATGAACTCCATAATGTATGTGGATTTTCTCAAACAGCACTTCCTGCCATGGTTCAAGAAGAAGAACCGTGTATTTCACAGCAAGATCATTTTTTTGCATGATAATGCACCATCTCATGCTGCACATAAAACATCTGCATCTCTGGCTGATATGGGCATAAAAGGGGACAAACTTATGGTGTGACCCCCATGCTCCCATGACCTCTACCCCATTCAGAACCTTTGGAGCATCATTAAAAGGAGTGTCTATGATGGCGGGAGGCAGTTCACATCTAAGCAACAGCTCTGGGAGGGTATTCTGTCCTCATGCAAAACAATTGAAGCAGAAACCATCCAAAACCTGACAAATTCAATGGACGAGAGAGTTCAGAAGCTCCTTTCGAACAAGGGGTCCTATGTGAAAATGTAACATCACCTAGAATAAAGTTTTGAGTTGAAAACTGTTTGATTTCAGTTTCTAACAACCTCCTAATGCTTATAATTTCAAAAATGACCATTTTTTTGGTCTTTATTAAAATGAAAAGGTTGATTGAAAAGTTTGGGGGATCTAAGAGTGTGGCAACCCAGTAGTCATGATTACTTCGAATTCTGACAATATGAGGGTCATGCTGCAGGTAGTGCAGCAAGAAGGCACTTATGTGTCTTGCGCATCTCGGAGCCCCAAAATTATTTTCCGGGCTAGATGCAGCTAAAAATTATTATTAATTTTAAATCTGGTGAAGCTTTAGTATAGATGGCCTAATAGGATCAGTGCTGCACACTGCTACAAAGCCCAAATTATTTTCCAGTCAAGATACAGATAAACATGATTAGTAATTTTAAATCTGGTGGAGCTTATTATAGATGGCCTAATAGAATCAGTGCTGCACACTGCTACAAAGCCCAAATTATTTTCCAGATAAACATGATTAGTAATTTGAAAGCTTAAAACGGTTGGTAGGGTGATTTTAACCAATCATCAAGCTTTTACTCTCCCCAGGATGACACAGGGGTAGAAAAGTCGTTTCGGATCCATGATTTGTTCATCTTTATGAACGTGAGTCTGTCTACATTATCAGTGGAGAGCCGCGTGCGCTTATCTGTCAGCACACCACCAGCAGCGCTGAACACACGTTCAGACAGAACGCTGGCTGCGGGGCATGACAAGATCTCCAAGGCGTAAGTGGCTAGCTCCGGCCATTTATCCAGATTGGAAGCCCAAAAAGAGCAAGGGTCCAGTGACACAGTCATGGCTTCAATGTTTACTTGGAGATACTCCTGTACCATCGTCTCTAGGCGTTGAGTATGTGTCAGACTTCTTGTCTCCTATGGCCTTGCAAAGGATGGGCTAAAAAAGTGGTGAAATGATTCCGCAAAATTGATGTTACCAGCAGATACTGTGGTTCTGTTACGGTTTGAGTGCTGAACACTTGACGGTCCCACGGTTGGCAAGTTGGAACTGTGAGATTCACTACGTGCACCACTGGTATTTTGTGGAAAAGCACATGTAAGATTCTGCAACAGTCTCTGCTGATACTCCTGCATGCGTGCATCCCTTTCTATGGCAGGAATAATTTCTGCAAATTTACTTTTGTACCGGGGATCTAACAGTGTGGCAACCCAGTAGTCAGGATTATTTCTAATTCTCACAATTCGAGGGTCATGTTGCAGGTAGTGCAGCAAGAAGGCACTCATGTGTGTTGCGCATCCAGGAGCACCAAGTCCCTGTTGTGTTGGTGGCGAGGTAACAATCATGCTTCCTTCCTCTGTCCTCTCCCCCCAACCTCGCACAACAGAAATGTGATCAAGGTCTCCCTCATCTGATGAGTCTTCCATCAGTTCGTCCTCCACTTCTTCCTGGGCTCCTGCACCTTCCTCACTTGTTTGGCTGCTACCATGCGCCCTGGTAAAACCATCTCCCCCACCCTCACATGCCTGCCGCCTTGGTGCTGCCGACCGTCTGGACCTTGCAGATGTTAGCCCTTCCGCATACAACTCCTCCTCCTCTACTTCCTCCACCTCCTCTTGTGCCACCACCTGACTCCGAATTCTGTTTAACATGTGCTCCAGCATGTAAATCACCGGAATAGTCATGCTGATAATGGCATCGTCAGCACTAAACATCTTCGTCGCCATTTCAAAACTGTGCAGAAGGGTGCATAGGTCCCTGATCTGAGACCACTCCTCCAGCGTGATTTGCCCCACCTCTGGATCTCGTTGGCCCAGGCTATACGTCAGAACGTATTGCACCAGGGCTTGTCGGTGCTGCCACAGTCGCTGCAACATGTGCAGAGTTGAATTCCACCAGGTAGGCACATCGCATTTTAGCTGGTGAAGTGGCAGGCCCAACGACTTCTGTAGAGATGTAAGTCGCTGAGCTGCGGGATGCGAACGGCGGAAGTGAGCACACAGCGACCGTGCCCTCTGCAGAAGGCCATCTAGTCTGGGATAGTGGGCTAAAAATTGCTGGACAACCAGGTTCACGTGAGCCATACAAGGCACGTGTGTGACATTGCCCCGGCGAAGGGCCGCACCCAGGTTTGCAGCATTGTCGCACACGGCCTTCCCTGGTTTCAGGTCCAGTGGAGACAACCATTCATGAAATTGGTTCTCCAGAGCTGACCACAACTCCTCAGCTGTGTGACTCACATTTCCCAGACATTTCAATGTAAAAACCGCCTGATGACGTTGAGCCCTACTGCCAGCATAGTAAGGAGGTGTGCAGGATCCCTTCTGCGCAGTTAGAAAGCTTGTGGCATGACCAGACAGGCTTTGGGTGCAGGTGGAAGACCGAGAGGAGGTTGAGGAGGCAGAAGCAGTGGAGGAACTTTGACATAAAGAGGATTGACGCACAACTCGTGGGGACGGCAAGACTTGGACAGCAGCCCCTTGTCCTGCTGTCACCATAGTTACCCAGTGCCCAGTCAGCGACATGTAATGCCCCTGTCCATGCCTACTCGTCCAAGTGTCTGTGGTGAAATGCACCCTGTCACACACAGAGTTTCTCAAAGTAGCGGTGATGTTGTGTGCGACATGCTGGTGGAGCGCAGGCACACCTTTCTTTGAGAAGTAGTGCCGACTGGGCATCTGGTACTGGGGCACTGCGACGGACATAAGGTCTCGAAAATACTCTGTGTCCACCAGGCGGAAAGGCAGCATTTCTGTAGCCAAGAGCTTGCAGATGGTGAAATTCAACCTCTTAGCTTTCTCATGGCTAGGAGGAAATGGTCTTTTACTTGTCCACATCTGAGGGACCGAGGGCTGGCTATTGTGCTTAGACGGGGTTGATAAGGGTGTCCCCGGCAAACTGCCGGTCTGTGAGGAAGATGCAGGCGGACATGTTAGGTTGCCTTGATCCAAAGGTGGTGCTATCGATGTCGGACAGCGCTCAACACCAGCTGGTGTTGCCACCTCCAAAGAAAATGATGACCTGCCAATCACGCTGGCTGTTGCGGGTAAAGAGGTGGCAGGTCTGCGCCCCAAAACAGGTGTGACTGCTGTCCCCCCAGTCACAGAGGATGAAGAGGCCGCGGATGCACAAGATATGGCAGACGGTGTTTGGCCCGGCCGGCTAGGCCGCATTGTAGCACACTGAGCTTCCCACTGCAACTTATGCTTCATGTCCATGTGCCGGTTCATGCATGAAGTACTCAAACTATGTATTTTTTGGCCTCTACTTAGCTTTTGCTGACAAATGTTACAGATAACACGAGTTGGGTCATCTTTATCGATCTGAAAAAATGCCCAGGCTATGCAAGGCTTAGCACCCATGCGACCTGAAGAGCCACCACGACTTGTGGTGAGAGGCAGAGTTGTGTTTGAGGATGCAGTTGTTGACGTGCTTCCAGTACTACGTCTCTGTCCAGGAAGGCGCAACCTGACCTCGTCGTCACTAGCATCTTCCTCCACCTCCTCTGCTGATCTCATCTCTTGGCTGACTGTGGGTTGTGTCACGGGTGTGTCGCCACGAAGATCGTCACGATTACACAGCCTGACTTCTCGCAGCTGACTTTTTGGTGCTTTGTGTTTTCGGCAGTGAGGGAGTTAATTCTCTCTCTCTCTGTGCTAGACGAGGTCCAGCCTCGCCCAGCTCCAATCAATGCTGCTGTAGTGAGTCTCCTTCAAATGCCTGCTGGTCTGTTTGGGAAGTGTCGGTGAAAGCATTTCATACAGACTTACAGAGCGGATCGTGGTATTTGGAGTTTCTGAGATAAGTGTATTTGGAGTGTTTTTTCCCTTCCTCGCTTTATCATTTATCTCCTTTCCCGTTGGTGTTCCCTCTGTTGTAGTTGTGTAGTTTTTGTATGCAAGGTGGTTTTGGTTTTTCCCTTGTACTGTCTCGTTCGTCTAAGTACTGTGTGTGGGCATATTATTACTTGTCCTCTTTTGTTGTGATCGGGGTCCTTCTCAGGACTAGATTACTTAGGTGCAGGGATCCTCAGGAGGTAGGGGTTACGCTGGCGGCCTGGACCTCTGTACCTTTAACAGTACCTCCAGGTTGAGGGATTAGTCAGGGCCCCAGCTTAGGGTCAGCTTAGGCCCCCTACCTCCAGTATACAGAGACAGCGTGACATTTTCACCGACCCACTTAGTTTTTCTCCAGCTATCATGGATCCAGTAGCCGGTCTAGCTCGGCAGTTGCAGAGTTTGTCCATGGAGCTGGCGGACGTTAGGTCCAAGGTTTTGCATCCTCAGGAGCAAGCCGGACCAGAACCTAAAGTAGCTCTCCCTGACAGGTTCACTGGGGGGCGGGACAAGTTTTTTGTTTTCCGGGAGGCATGCAAATTGTACTTTCGGCTGCGGCCTCGGTCATCGGGGAGTGAAGAACAAAGGGTGGGAATTGTCATCTCGCTCCTACAAGGGGACCCACAATCTTGGGCGTTCTCTCTTCCCCCGGGCTCCCCGGCTCTCCAGTCAGTGGATAGGTTTTTCGCTGCTCTGGGACTCGTATATGATGACCCAGATCGGATCTCCCTTGCTGAGTCTAAGTTACGTAGGATCCAGCAGGGAGATCGTCCGGCGGAGGAATTCTGTTCGGAGTTCCGTAGGTGGGCCACGGACACCCAGTGGAATGACCCGGCTCTTAGGAGCCAGTTTTGTCAAGGTTTATCCGACAAATTACAGGATGTGTTGGCACAGTATGACTCTCCCGCGTCACTGGAAGCCGCTATGGCCCTGGCTATTCGCGTTGACAGACGGCTTCAGGAGAGGTGCGGGATAACTCGACCCCCTGTGATGACTCCACCTCCTACAAGGTCCCCTCATATGGTGGTTCCCCTGGTCAGTCCAGAGGAGCCTATGCAATTAGGAGGGACATCATTTCGGGGGAGGGGACCGGTGGTGCGCCATAAGACAGGAAGGTGTTTCTTCTGCGGGAGAGAGGGACATTTTATTGGGGGGTGTCCATCCCGTCCCTTGCAGAGTGAAGAGTCGTCGGAAAACTGTTGATCCCAGGTTGTGTGGTGGACGGCAATCTGGGAGTAGGTATTTCGTCCCTAGGTTCGTCTCAGTTTCTAGTACCGGCGGAGGTGGTGGTGGGTACGAGAACTGAGAGGATATCTGTTCTTCTGGATAGTGGGGCCGGGGCTAATCTGGTTGATGCTCGGTTTGCCCGGGTTCAAGGTATGCGATTGAGTGAGTTGGCTAAACCCATCCCCATATTCTCGATCGATGCCAGGCCTCTCGGTCAGGGAAGTTTTTTGCAAGCTGTGCATGACGTAAAACTTCAAGTGGGGGCGATACATAAAGAACTGTTGTCTTGCTACGTGTTGGAGGGTCTTCCCACTCCTATAGTGTTGGGCCTTCCTTGGTTAACTAAGCATAACCCGGTTATTAATTGGCAAACCAGAGAGATAAGCCAATGGAGTAAATTCTGTAATAAAAACTGCATGAACACGGTCATCGGTGCGGTTACTCCTTGGGTCTTACCTCCATTTCTGGCGGACTTTGAGGATGTATTCTCGGAGAAAGGGTGTCAGGAACTACCTCCTCATCGCGAGTATGACTGTTCTGTAAAACTGCTCCCTGAGGCCAAGTTACCTAAAGCTAGGTTGTATAACCTTTCTGGTCCTGAGAGGCAGGCCATGAAGGATTATATTTCAGAAAGTCTGGCTAAGGGGCATATTAGACCTTCATCTTCACCGGTGGCTGCGGGGTTCTTCTTTGTTAAGAAGAAAGGTGGAGGCCTACGCCCTTGCCTGGATTTCCGTGAACTTAATCGGATTACGGTCCGAGATCCGTATCCACTCCCACTTATTCCCGATCTCTTTAATCATATCGTGGGCGCCAAATGGTTCTCTAAGTTGGATCTCAGGGGGGCGTACAATCTGATTAGGATGAAGGAGGGGGATGAGTGGAAGACGGCGTTTAACACTTCGGAGGGGCATTATGAGAACCTTGTCATGCCATTCGGTCTGACTAATGCCCCGGCGGTGTTCCAACACTTTGTTAATGACATTTTTCGCCGCCTGGTGGGACAGTTTGTTGTCATATATCTGGATGATATCTTAATTTACTCGCCGGATCTGGTGTCTCATCAGGAGCACGTTAGGCAGGTGTTACAGATCTTGCGGGATAATAAACTGTATGCCAAATGGGAAAAGTGTGTGTTCGCCGTACAGGAACTCCAGTTTTTAGGCTTCCTGGTTTCAGCGTCCGGTTTTCGTATGGACCCTGGGAAAGTGCGGGCAGTTCTTGAGTGGGATCGGCCAGAGAATCTTAAGGCACTACAACGTTTCCTGGGGTTTGCTAATTATTACCGGAAGTTCATTCGTAATTTCTCGTCCATGGTTAAGCCTCTCACAGACATGACTAAAAAGGGGATGGATTTTTCTAGGTGGTCTGACAAGGCTTGTCAAGCATTCTCCTGCTTGAAAAAATGTTTTGCCTCGGCACCCATACTCATTCAACCTGATGCGTCACAGCCATTCATTGTAGAGGTAGACGCTTCCGAGGTAGGGGTGGGAGCAGTATTGTCACAAGGTTCGTCCCCTGGTAAGTGGCATCCGTGCGCCTTTTTCTCTAAAAAATTGTCGTCCGCTGAGAGGAATTACGATGTCGGCAATAGGGAACTCTTGGCCATTAAGTTAGCTTTTGAGGAGTGGCGCCATTTTTTGGAGGGGGCAGTCCATCCGGTCACCGTCATCACCGATCACAAGAACCTGCTATATCTGGAGTCCGCGAAACGTCTGAATCCCAGACAAGCTAGGTGGTCATTGTTTTCTACCAGGTTTAATTTTGTCGTTACATATCGTCCTGGGTCAAAAAATGTAAAGGCGGATGCCTTATCTCGCAGTTTCCCTGGGGCCGGGAATACGGACGACCCGATTCCTATCCTTCAGGAGGGGGTGGTGGTTTCGGCAGTATGCTCTGAGCTGGAGGAGGAGGTATTGGAGGCTCAGGGGGACGCCCCTGTTGGACCTCCGGGGAGACTGTTTGTTCCAGATCAGTTGCGACAAAAGGTGATCGAGGCACACCATAACTCAGTTTTGGCAGGACACCCGGGGAGTAAAGCAACTGTGGATCTCCTCTCGCGTCGGTTTTGGTGGCCTAACTTACATAAGGAGGTGGTAACTTTTGTCGCGTCCTGTGGGGTTTGTGCGCGCTCTAAGACCTCACATACCCGTCCGTCTGGGGCCCTCTTACCTTTGAAGATCCCGGAGCGTCCTTGGACTCATCTGTCTATGGACTTTATTACGGACCTCCCTCCGTCTTCGGGTAAAACGGTCATACTCGTTGTAGTGGACAGGTTCAGCAAGATGGCACATTTTATCGCTCTTCCGGCTCTCCCTAATGCTAAAACTCTTGCGCAGGTGTTCATTGGGGAGATTGTGAGGCTTCACGGGGTACCCTCCGATGTGGTGTCTGATCGGGGGTCTCAGTTTGTGTCCAAGTTCTGGAAGGCGTTTTGTGCACGGCGGGGGATGCATTTGTCATTCTCATCGGCTTTTCACCCTCAGACCAATGGTCAGACAGAACGTATGAACCAGAGCTTGGAGACATATCTCCGGTGTTTTGTGTCAGAGAACCAGGAGGACTGGGCTTCTTTCTTACCTCTGGCAGAGTTTGCTCTTAATAATAGGCGGAGCGAGTCCACTGGTAAGTCCCCGTTTTTTGGGGCATATGGTTTTCACCCCCAGTTTTGTACTTTCAGTAGGGGGGGCTCTTCGGGGGTTCCTGAGGAGGAACGATTTTCCTCATCACTCGCTTCAGTATGGAGAGGGGTGCTGAAGAATCTGAATACTATGGGGAACCGATACAAACGTATGGCTGATAGGAGGAGAGTGTCTGGTCCGGACCTAAGTGTGAACGATCGGGTATGGTTGTCTACCAGGAATATTAAACTTAAGGTTCCCTCCTGGAAACTGGGTCCCAGGTTCATCGGGCCGTACAGAATCAGTTCTATTATTAATCCGGTGGCATTCCGTCTTGACCTCCCCCCTACGTTTAAAATTCACAACGTGTTCCACAGATCGTTGCTTAAGAGGTATGTGGCGCCGGTGGTACCGTCACCTTTACCTCCCCCTCCAGTGGTGGTCAATGGTAACTTGGAGTTCCAGGTATCAAGGGTCATCGATTCACGTTTTAATCGCCGGTCCCTTCAGTACCTGGTTCATTGGAAAGGGTATGGTCCTGAGGAGAGGATGTGGGTTCCTGCGTCGGATATTAACGCAGACCGATTAGTTCGGGCCTTCCACACGACTCACCCGGATAAACCTGGCCCTGAGGGTCCGGAGGCCCCTCGTAGAAGGGGGGGTACTGTCACGGGTGTGTCGCCACGAAGATCGTCACGATTACACAGCCTGACTTCTCGCAGCTGACTTTTTGGTGCTTTGTGTTTTCGGCAGTGAGGGAGTTAATTCTCTCTCTCTCCGTGCTAGACGAGGTCCAGCCTCGCCCAGCTGCAATCAATGCTGCTGTAGTGAGTCTCCTTCAAATACCTGCTGGTCTGTTTGGGAAGTGTCGGTGAAAGCATTTCATACAGACTTACAGAGCGGATCGTGGTATTTGGAGTTTCTGAGATAAGTGTATTTGGAGTGTTTTTTCCCTTCCTCGCTTTATCATTTATCTCCTTTCCCGTTGGTGTTCCCTCTGTTGTAGTTGTGTAGTTTTTGTATGCAAGGTGGTTTTGGTTTTTCCCTTGTACTGTCTCGTTCGTCTAAGTACTGTGTGTGGGCATATTATTACTTGTCCTCTTTTGTTGTGATCGGGGTCCTTCTCAGGACTAGATTACTTAGGTGCAGGGATCCTCAGGAGGTAGGGGTTACGCTGGCGGCCTGGACCTCTGTACCTTTAACAGTACCTCCAGGTTGAGGGATTAGTCAGGGCCCCAGCTTAGGGTCAGCTTAGGCCCCCTACCTCCAGTATACAGAGACAGCATGACAGGTTGACAGTAAGTGGGATCTCCAACCTCATCATCATCACCCTGTGCGTTATCACACCCGTCGTCCTCAGAGCCAACCTGTTCCTGCCCTGACAAAAAACTAAAGTTGTCGCTCCAATCAGGTATTTGAGTCTTATCATCGTCTTCCTCATTGTCTCCATCAACAGGAGTTACAGTTTGGGAATGAGGGTCTACATTATGGTCAGAACCTTCTGCGTCTGGTCCTGGATCCGACTCATAAAGATTCTGGGCATCAGTGCAGATCATTTCCTCGTCTGGATTCACAGAAGCGCTGGAGTCGACCTCTGATTCCCAGGCTATAGTATGAGTAAACAGCTCTGCAGACTCAACCATCTGTTCTACCTCATACTCAGACGGGCAGCTGGTGATTTGGGAGCTGTGAGGAAGCAAGTGCGATTGGGGTGACACCTTTGAGGACTGGAGTATTTGTGATGTTGAAGTTGATGTGGAGGAGAGCCCACTTAAAGGAGCACTTGATATCCGTTGAAGCACCTGCTGTTTTTGTGCCTCATCTGGAATTTGTAGCGATTGGCGTGGCCGTAAGAAAGGGATCTTATCACATTGTCCGCTAAAAGAAGTAGACATTTTAGTTTGGCTGGAAGATGGTCTTTCTTCTGCAGATGTTACTGTTGCTTTAACACCTACCCCACGGACACAACCTTTTTTCCCCTTCCCAACACGCCTATTCCCCTTTCCACCAGCAGCAGGCCTTTTTCCACTCATTTTGGTGGTTAACTAATTCACAACTCTGGAGTTGTTTGCACAAAAAAACAATGGATGGGAACCGAGCAGAGCTGAGTGGCCAAACTGTGGTATTAGGCCAAAACTATTGGCTAGGTTAGATGCAGAAAAAAATTATATTCAATTTGCAACCTGATGGAGGTCAGTATAGATGGACTAATAGAACAAGTCCCACACACAGCTAGAAGCCCAAATATTTTTTCAGAGGTAGATGCAGAAAATTTTTTTATTCAGTTTGCAACCTGATGGAGGTCTGTATAGATGGATTAATAGAACAAGTCCCACACACAGCTACAAGCCCAATATTTTTTCAGAGGTAGATGCAGAAAAAAAATATATTCAGTTTGCAACCTGATGGAGGTCAGTATAGATGGACTAATAGAGAAAGTCCCACACACTGCTAGAAGGCCAAATATTTTTTCAGAGCTAGATGCAGACAAAAAATTATTTTGAATTTGCAACCTGATGGAGGTCAGTATAGGTGGACTAATAGAACAAGTCCCACACACTGCTAGAAGGCCAAATATTTTTTCAGAGCTAGATGCAGAAAAAAATTATATTCAGTTTGCAACTTGATGGAGGTCTGTATAGATGGATTAATAGAACAAGTCCCACACACAGCTAGAAGCCCAAATATTTTTTCAGAGGTAGATGCAGATAAAAATTATTTTTAATTTGCAACCTGATGGAGGTCAGTATAGATGGACTAATAGAGAAAGTCCCACACACTGCTAGAAGGCCAAATATTTTTTCAGAGCTAGATGCAGATAAAAATTATTTTTAATTTGCAACCTGATGGAGGTCAGTATAGATGGACTAATAGAACAAGTCCCACACACAGCTAGAAGCCCAAATATTTTTTCAGAGGTACTGTAGATGCTGATAAAAATTATTTTTAATTTGCAACCTGATGGAGGTCAGTATAGATGGACTAATACAACAAGTCCCACACACAGCTAGAAGCCCAATATTTTTTCAGAGGTAGATGCAGAAAAAAATATATTCAGTTTGCAACCTGATGGAGGTCAGTATAGATGGAGTAATAGAACAAGTCCCACACACAGCTAGAAGCCCAAATATTTTTTCAGAGGGAGATGCAGATAAAAATTATTTTTAATTTGCAACCTGTTGGAGGTCAGTATAGATGGACTAATAGAGAAAGTCCCACACACTGCTAGAAGGCCAAATATTTTTTCAGAGCTAGATGCAGATAAAAATTATATTCAATTTGCAACCTGATGGAGGTCAGTATAGATGGACTAATAGAGAAAGTCCCACACACTGCTAGAAAGCCAAATATTTTTTCAGAGCTAGATGCAGATAAAAATTATATTCAATTTGCAACCTGATGGAGGTCAGTATAGATGGACTAATAGAACAAGTCCCACACACAGCTAGAAGCCCAAATATTTTTTCAGAGGTACTGTAGATGCAGATAAAAATTATTTTTAATTTGCAACCTGATGGAGGTCAGTATAGATGGACTAATAGAGAAAGTCCCACACACTGCTAGAAGGCCAAATATTTTTTCAGAGCTAGATGCAGAAAAAAATTATATTCAGTTTGCAACCTGATGGAGGTCAGTATAGATGGACTAATAGAGAAAGTCCCACACACTGCTAGAAGGCCACATATTTTTTCAGAGGTAGATGCAGAAAAAAATATATTCAGTTTGCAACCTGATGGAGGTCTGTATAGATGGATTAATAGAACAAGTCCCACACACAGCTAGAAGCCCAATATTTTTTCAGAGGTAGATGCAGAAAAAAATATATTCAGTTTGCAACCTGATGGAGGTCAGTATAGATGGACTAATACAATAAGTCCCACACACAGCTAGAAGCCCAATATTTTTTCAGAGGTAGATGCAGAAAAAAATATATTCAGTTTGCAACCTGATGGAGGTCTGTATAGATGGATTAATAGAACAAGTCCCACACACAGCTAGAAGCCCAATATTTTTTCAGAGGTAGATGCAGAAAAAAATATATTCAGTTTGCAACCTGATGGAGGTCAGTATAGATGGACTAATACAACAAGTCCCACACACAGCTAGAAGCCCAATATTTTTTCAGAGGTAGATGCAGAAAAAAATATATTCAGTTTGCAACCTGATGGAGGTCTGTATAGATGGATTAATAGAACAAGTCCAACACACAGCTAGAAGCCCAATATTTTTTCAAAGGTAGATGCAGAAAAAAATATATTCAGTTTGCAACCTGATGGAGGTCAGTATAGATGGACTAATACAACAAGTCCCACACACAGCTAGAAGCCCAATATTTTTTCAGAGCTAGATTCAGAAAAAAATTATATTCAATTTGCAACCTGATGGAGGTCAGTATAGATGGACTAATAGAATGATGCTATGCCCAAAAGGTTTTACTTCACTAGGTGCAGTAAAAAAATTGGTATTCTATACACAGGTGGTATATCTTGCAACACAGATAGGCTACTCCACTGACTAACACACTCTGCAATAGGCCAAAAAGGATTAGCTTTGCTAGATTCAGCCAAATGCTGTGAAAAAAACTTGCACAGACCTGCCTGGCAAAAACTGATAGGAACTGATGTAACCTAGTCCTGAAAAGGACTCCAATTACAATTAGTCTTTACTCCCACAATCTATCTATTTAAGAGCACAGACCTGCCTGATAAAAGTCGTAGGAAATGCTGTAACCTAGTCCTTAAAAGGACTGCAATCACAACTATTTCCTACTCCCAAGCTATCTGTAGATTTGTGCGAAAATTGGCTTGAAATTAACAAGGTATAGCGCACACAGCAACAGCGGTGCCGTCTAACACGCAGCTGCAGCAGTGAGAAAATGGTGGCGACGGGGAAAATGGCTTGGTCTTATAGGGCAAGGACATGTGACATACACTGCCAATGACACATGCCCTTGCTTGTGTGAAAAAAAGCACTTCGCTCCGTGTGTGCGCTGCTGATAGGCTGACAGATTGCACCTCCCCACTGTAAATGCGGGAAAGAGAAAAAAAAAATGGAGATCTTCATTGTTCCTGCAGAGATCCATCCCCTGCCCCTCCCCCCACCCCGCTGTACACTCAAACTGCGTATTAACATTAATTTTCATCATTACTGAGAAAAAATCCAGTTATGATTTTGGTGCACGAACAGTTATCGAACATAACCTCGAACAGCCGAATTTTTCTCAAATTGTTCGTGTTCGCCGAACGGCTCGAACACCGCCCAAAACAGCTCGAATTTGAGATTGGCGAACAGTTCGAGTAGAACAACGCTCATCTCTACACCTAAGCTTATGAGTTTCAGCACAGCCTATTGCCGCTTGACTAAGGCAGTACTGCAGTGCTTCTAGCTTGTAACTGATGTGGTGATATCTGAGATGGAGGCTGAACATGAGGAGGAGGAGGATGATGCGCAGGAACTGTACACTGTGGGGGCAACTATGACTGACATAGGGCCCGCAATCCTCTGTGTGGGGAGGATGTGTTCCGTCCCAAGGTCCGACTGGGTCCCGACTTCCACTATGTTTACCCAGTGTGCTGTCAGGGAGGTGTACCGTCCCTGGCCACAAGCACTTGTCCACGTGTCCGTTGTCAGGTGGACTCTCCCAGTAACTGCGTTGTTGAGGGCACGGCAGATGTTTTGGGACACGTGGTTGTGTAGTGCGGGGATGGCACACCGGACAAAATAGTGTCGGCTGGGGACCGAGTACCGAGGGACGGCCACCGCCATAAGGTTGCGGAAGGATTCCGTCTCCACCAGCCTAAAAGGCAGCATTTCCAACGAAAGCAGTCGTGAAATGTGCGAATTTAGGACTGTGGCCTGTGGGGCGTTGGCTGCGAATTTGTGCTTTCGTTCAAAGGTCTGGGATATGGACAATTGAACGCTGCGGTGGGACGTGGACGTTGATGCTGTTTCTTGAGAAACTGCCATAACAATTGAAGACTGAGAGGAGGGGGCATCTTTACATGCAGTATGGACAGGGGATTGCCTTGCACGCACAATAGGGGGTTCTCTTACACGCACAACAGCGGAAGAAGCAGTGGTGACACCCGCTGACACTGGTCTTGGACCCTATGTTTCGCCCCAAAAAGTCGGGTGCTTTGCTGACATGTGCCTGATCATGCTGGTGGTGGTCAGGCTGGTAGTTTTGTCACCCCTGCTGATGCTGGCCTGGCAGGTGGTACAAATGGCCTTTTTGGGGTTATCAGCAGAGTCTTTAAAAAATTCCAGACTCTGGAAGACCTACCGATTGTACTGGCAACGTCCCTCGTGTTGGTGTTACGGGGAACGGTTGACCGCTTTCTGTCTGCGGCCACCACACTGCTTCTTCCTGCCTGTTGGGGTACTCTGTCTCCCTCCCATTGTGTGCTGCTGGCCTCGCTCTGCGTGTCCTCCTGCCACGTTGGGTCAGTTACTAGATCATCCACCACCTCCTCCTCTTCCACTTCCGCACCACTTTCCTTCTCCTCACTTCGTGGCAATTGTGTCTCGTCATCGTCCACCTCTTGTGACAAATTGCAAGCATCGCCTTCCTGTGGCCGTGGCTGTTCAAATATTTGGCCATCGCTACATGGGATCTCCTCTTCCACCACTTCAAGCGGAGCAGGCGAGGGGCCCAAATATGGAAATGGACCAGTGAACAGCTCTTCAGAGTGTCCAACTGTGGGATCAGTTGCTGTCTGACGACACTCGGCATGGTGGGAGGAAGGAGCATCAGGGTGAGGAGGAGTATGCGGTCGAGAATCACGGCTACTAACACTTGACAGTGTGGAAGACAGACCGAAGGTGGTGGTGCCCAGGTGACTGGAAGTATTATCTGCTATCCAATTAATAACCTGTTCACACTGATCAGTTCGCAATAGTGGTGCTGTTGTGTGCTTCCCTAGTAATTCGGTCAAGAACTGGGAGCGAGAAGATGTGGCTGTTGGTTGTGGCACATTTTCACCTTGGCCATGGCCCCGTCCTCTGCACGCACCATCACCAGAACGTCCAGTTCTACGTCCCTTGCCACGCGCCTTGCCCATTGTAAATGAAATAAAATAGCTTACACTCGCACTATCAATGGCAAAAGGGTAATAAAAAGGAGATTTGAACCGTGGAAGAGGAAAACCACAGTTCTATTTCTCTGGCCTACACCAGACTCTTTTAAACAGAGATATTTGTGTCTGAACACTCAGACACACTCAATTTTTTTTTTTTTGGGGGGGGGGATACCAAAAGGTTAATAAGACGGGTATTTGTACAGTCTGACTGAGGGAAAAAAAAAAGAGGATTCAGATGAAAAAAAAAAGATTTTTCCTGAGACCTGGGGCTAAGTCTAGCAATTTGAGCAGCGGTAGCACACAGGACTGTAATGCAGTGTTTGTTGGTATAACCACTGCATCTCCTATACAGCCTGCCTGCCTGCCTGATATCTGGGATGGATATTAGTCTTCAGAAGGACTGTTTGTTTGATTTTGCAGGCTTTAGAGACCCTACACTACCTATTTCGCAGTATAAATCTCTCCCTAGCTCAGCAGCACTCTCCCTACACTGTCTGATCCGGAGCGACTGTGTCCAAGATGGCGGCGCCCGGTTTTAAATACTCGAGGTGACGCTGTGCGGCCAGCCAATCACTGTAATGCCCACAACCAACATGGCTGCGGAGACCCAAGCTCCCGCCCGAGTAACCCGAAAATGCTCGGTGCTCGCCGAACATCCCGAGTAGTGAGATGCTCAGGCGAGTACCGAGCAGTGTCGAGCATGCTCGCTCAACACTTATCATAGCCAATTCTTTTAGTGGCTTCCAATTAGCCAGAGTATTCAAATTAGATTACTATTAATGACTTACAAGGCCATTCATAATCTGTCTCACCCATACATTTCCAAACTAGTCTTCTAATACTACCCCACACGTAATCTCTCATATGTTCCTCACCCAATTGCCCCTCTGCCACCCCCCTTCCCCCGAACTACTGTCTCCTTCCCTATTAACCTGTAGAATGTAACCTCGTGAGGACAGTGTCTTCACTCCATCTGTACCAGTCTGTTAGTTTGTTTATTTTATATATGTAATACTTTTATAACCCTGGAATTAATGGTGCTTTAAAAATAAATGTTAATAATGATAATAATATAATGTCATGTCAATAAAACATGATGCTGTTAGTTGCCAAGCAGCCAGGATTCTTTTGTTTCTTAATGTGACTTGTTTTACTATGTTTGAAGATAATAAAGGAACTTGTGACCAGTTCTGAAGCCGACTCACTGTGTTGGATGGAAGTCCTTTGTGTGACAACCATCTATCCCAGAAGACTACTCTCGCAGATTGAAAAACATTTGGAAGTAACATATGAAAACCCAAAAGTGACCGACTTAAAGTTCCATATAAAAGCTTCTTAAAGCACCACTCCAGTGTTTTTTTTTAATTTTACCTTTGGACTGGTGTCACTAACCTAAGTTCGCTGCACTTTATATTATACTCACCAACCACGATCTTCATCTGTTATCGTCGCCACTGCGGTTGATCTTCTGCAGGTTGTGACCAGCTGGATCACGCCAGTGTTTGCTGGGCAAACCAGAAGTCAGAACCCAATGTAAGTCTATTAGAGCCAGAACGAGGCCAGAACCAGGCTCTCATAGACTTACACTGAGAGCTTGTGACCGTTACCTCTAACTGCTGGTCACAAGATGGCAACGTGGGACTGCCGCAGCGCCGGGAACAGCTGAAGACATTGCCTTGTAAGTATAAGACTAGGGTCGGGGAACTTAGATTAGTTGCACAACTCCGGCGCTGAAATGAAAAAAAAACCTGCTGGAGAGGTGCTTTAAAGTCAGAACTGTTGGGCTTCATTTACCATGTGTCTAAAAGAAATATTGTCTTTATTGGCGATAGGAATAAATCAGAGCGCAGCTTTCATTTTACCAGAGCAGTTTTTAAAAATAATGAAAACTGAGGTCTGATTGGTCTATTGGTTGCTTTTATTTTTGATAAATGAGGATCATTTTGTAGTCAATATGGTTAGTTAGTTTTAATTTGGTTTATGTAATTTTAATGTGCAGAGGACATTAAGATTTGCTACAACTTTAGAGCTGGAAAATATTCTCTCTCCCCCACACAACCCTGGAACTCCGAACATTGCAATAGTCTTCCAGCAGAAGTCCATGTTCGGCGTTTAGCACCGGACACCGAGGCTATATGCCCACGATGCAGAAATGCTCCGGATTTTTCCTGAGTGTTTCTAGATCTCCCTGGCAGAAAAAACGCATGCGGATTTTACATGCATTTTTTCAGCCAGAGACAAGCGTTTATCACGCCTTTTGCACATGCGATTTCGCATGCGGGTTGTCAATCGCTTTTCCAAGCGATTCTAGCATCACTTGGAAAAGTGCTTGACAACTTGGTCACACTATATAAATCCATGCAACCGGCATGGATTTTATATAATGTGACCAAGTTAGTTAAAAAAAAGAATAAAAATGGTAAAAAATAAAAAAAAACTATATACTCACCTTCCGATGGCCCCCGGTCTCCTTCTCCAATGCATCCGGTGTCTTCGGCGGCTCGCGGTGGTGTAAAAGGACCTTCCATGACATCGTTTAGTCATGTGACAGGTCACGCGACCGCCGACATCAGCGGTAGCGTGACCTGTCATATGACTGAATGACGTCATGGAAGTGTTAGAACCCTCCTGTTTGTTTTTTCCATCTTGTGTTTTGCGGTCATGTGACCATCTGCCTTTATATTCCAGCTCCGCCCTTGTGGTTGTGTTGGACTTCAGTGTTTGACTGTTTCTCTAGCCTGGTGCTTCGGTGCCTTTCTCTGTCAAGTTCGCTTGGTCCTCTGGGACCTCTAGTACATTTTTGTCTGTCTTTTTGTGTTCTGCAACAACTTCTCTGTTTATGAGGTGTCCCATTTTTGTCCCAGTCCTTAGTTCTTTTAGGGACCCCTCCCTTAATTCTATAGGTCTTCTTTCAGACTAGCAGAGGACTAAGGCGGGTGTGTTCACTAGCAACAGGCAGCCCGCTACATCGTAGGGATTCAGCTTAGTCTTACTGTAGGGACAGCTTTCCCTTATCTTTCCTTAGTACATGTTGCAGATCATAACAGTAAGTCCAGCCCAAAAAACTAAAAGGAAAGAAATTCGGGGATCAATATGGTTTCCATCCAGGATTTGGCTCAACGCCTGCAGGGATTGCCTCTGGAGGTGGCCGAGCTTCAGCAACATGTGAGTAGATGTTCTGGAGTGCATTTTGTCGAACCCAAGGTAGGACTGCCTGATGTTTTTTATGGTAAACAGCAAGATTTTTTTTCCTTTAAAAATGCTTGTTTGTTATATTTTCGTTTGAGACCAAAGTCCTCTGGGAATGAATCACAGCGCATTGGTTTTATTATGTCACTTTTGCGCAATGAACCACAGGGGTGGGCCTTTACTCTCCAGCTTAATGATCCGTGTTTAAGGTCTGTTGAAGAATTTTTTTCTGCTATGGGGCTATTATATGACGATCCTGATCGAATCTCATCTGCTGAATCAGAACTCAGGCGTTTGAATCAGGGGTCAGATGATGTTGAAAATTATTGCACACACTTCAGGAGATTGGCTTCAGAAGTTAAGTGGAATGATCCTGCGCTGAGATGTTTATTTCTTGCTGGTCTGAGTGAAAGGGTTTAGGACTTGCTAATTGCATTCCCTGCACATGAGACTCTGCAGGATGCTATGCAGTTAGCTGTTCGTATAGACAGGAGACTGAGATGCAGGCTCAATGAGGTAAAGACTCCTGTAATGCCAGGTCCTAGACCCCAGAATATCTGCTCTGACGGCGGAGAACCGATGGAGGTTGGGGCGATGTCACTCCGCTCTCAGGAAAGAGACCGGAGGTTTACCGAGGGATTGTGTCTTTATTGTGGTAAAGCTGACCATTTGATTAAGTATTGTGAGCGTCGTTTAAGTAAGGAAAAAAAAAAGGTCAGTTACGCCCGTATAGCTTGTTTACGCTCTGCAGGAGTATTTCTATCTTGGAGTACTACTCTGCAGGGAGATTTGATTGAATTTCAGGTATTTGTGGATTGTGGTTCAACACTTAATATGATTGATAAAGGGTTTTTGGAAAACCTTAAATTGAAATACAAACCTTTGTCATCACCTATTTCTGTGATTGCATTTGATAAAACTCCTTTGAAATGTATTACTCACAAGACTGCTGCATTTCCCTTGACTATCAATGGAGTTCACCAAGAAATTTTGGACTTGGTTGTTTTAGATAATTTACCCTCTCCAGTTGTTCTAGGATTGCCTTGGTTAACACTGCACAATCCTTTATTGGACTGGTCTACTAATGTGATTAAGTCTTGGAGTCAGAAGTGCTATGATAAATGTTGCAATGGTCGCATTGCGGCTGTGGAAAAAGGGGAATTACCGGTACCTATTCAAGATTTTTGGAGGGTTTTTTCGGAGGAGGAGTCCTCATAGGGATTATGATTGCGCCATTGAGTTTGTTCGGGGAGCTACTCTTCCCAAGAGTCGCTTGTTTAATCTGACTATCCCTGAAAGAAAGGCCTTGGAGGAGTACATACAGACTAGCCTGGCTGCTGGTCACATTAGACCTTCTAAGTCACATGTCGCAGTTGAATTTTCCTTTGTTAAAAAAAAGGACGGGGGTTTACGTCCATGTCTGGATTTTTGTGAAATTAATAAGATTACCATACGCAATACCGTTAATTCCTGACTTGTTTAACCAGTTAGGCCAAGTGGTTCTCCAAAAATGATCTCCGGGGGGCATACAATTTGTTACGAGTGAAGGAGGGTGATGAATGGAAAACTGCTTTTAACACTCCGGTAGGTCATTTTGAGAATCTGGTGATGCCTTTTGGTCTTACCAATGCACCTGCATTTTTTCAGAACCTTATTAATGACATCCTGAGACCTTTGATTGGTAAGAATGTGGTTGTGTATTTGGATGACATTTTGATTTACTCACCAGATCTAGAGTCTCATTAGCAGAGTGTATGTGAAGTTTTGCAGTTATTGAGTGATAATTCACTCTTTGTTAAGCTGGAGAAATGTGAGTTCGCTGTGCAGAAAATTAGTTTTTTGGGCTACATTGTCTCCAGCGAGGGCTTTGAGATGGACCCTGTGAAGGTTCAGGCTGTGCAGGAATGGCCTAGGCCTATTGGTTTGAAATCTATAGAGAGATTTTTGGGTTTTGCCAATTATTACAGGAAATTCATTAAGAATTTTTCTGTAATTGTTAAACCTCTAACCGATCTCACCAGGAAAGGTGCGAATACGGCCCAGTGGACTACTGAGGCTATTGAGGCGTTTGAGTATCTCAAAGAGAGGTTCAGTTCTGCCCCTATCCTTATGCAGCCTGATGAGACCAAGCCTTTTTTGGTTGAGGTCGATGCTTCATTGGTGGGGGTCGGAGCAGTTTTGTCTCAGGAGAACAGGGATGGAGTACATCCTTGTGCCTTCTTTTCGAAAAAATTTTTGGAAACCGAACTGAATTATGATGTTGGAAATCGGGAGTTACTTGCTATTAAACTCGCGTTTGAACATTGGCCTCATTTTTTGGAAGGCGCTAGATTTCCTTTTCAGGTTTTCACAGATCATAAGAAATTGATCTATCTGGATGCTGCCAAGCGCTTGAATGCCCGTCAAGCTAGGTGGGCACTTTTTTTTTCTCGGTTTCATTTTTCTGTTACCTATATCCCTGGTATTAAGAATGTTAAAGCCGATGCTTTATCTCGCAGCTTCTCTCCTACGGTCGTTGCTGAGGAGGAGGAGAGCATTTTACAGAAAGGAGTTGTGGTGGCGGCATTGGACTCCGTTTTGGAGAATGGGATTCTGAAAGCTCAAGATGATGCTCCATCTAACACTCCCCATGGGAGGTTGTTTGTGCCTAGAGCCTTTAGGAGAGATTTGTTTGTGGAGTGTCATGAGTCTCGGTTGGCAGGTCATCCAGGAATTTCGGAAACTAAGAGACTTATCAGTCGCAGTTTTTGGTGGCCTGGATGGCAGAAGGAAGTCATCAAGTGGGTGCGTCAGTGTACTGTGTGTGCTAGGTCAAAGGCTTCACATACTCCTGTTACGGGGTTGCTTTGCCCTCTGGAGGTTCCTAGTGCGCCTTGGACGCATCTCACAATGGATTTTATTACTGATCTTCCTGTGTCCGAGGGTTTTACTGTCATCTGGGTTGGTCGTGGACCGTATTAGTAGGATGTGTCATTTGGTTCCATTCATTAATTTGCCCTGCGCCAAGACACTCGCTAAGGCGTTTGTTAAGGAGATTGTCAAGCTCCATGGCGTTCCCACGGATATTGTTTCTGATAGAGGACCTCAGTTTGTGGCTCGCTTTTGGCGTGCTTTTTGTGACAGGTTGGGAGTCCATTTGTCATTTTCGTCTGAGTATCATCCTGAGTCTAATGGACAGACTGAAAGAAAGAACCAGGATGTTGAACAGTTTCTGCGTTGTTTTGTGGCAGACAATCAAGAGGTGTGGTCTGAGTTTCTGCCTCTCGCAGAATTTGCTCTTAACAATCATACATCCTCCTCTTCTGGGTGTTCTCCTTTTTTTTGTTGTACTGGGAGACATCCGTCTTTTGGTTCGTTCTCCAAATTGGGGTCGGCGGTGCCGGAGGAGGAGAATTTTGCCGGTGTTTTGGAGAGAGTTTGGACTAATGTACGTTGCAACCTTCAAGAGGCTAACAAGAAGTCCAAGAAGTATTTTGACAGGAAACGTTAGGAGGTTTTGTTTACTGTGGGTGACATGGTTTGGTTGTCGTCGAAGAACCTGCGGTTGAGGATTCCCTCTAAAAAACTGGGTCCTAAGTTTGTGGGTCCATTTAAAGTGCTTCAGGTTGTTAACCAGTCTGCTGTTAGGTTGGATGTCCCTACTTCCTGGAAGATTAATCCTGTGTTTCATGTTTCCTTGTTGAAAAAGACTGATGTACCTGATAGGGACCCCACTGTCACAGTTCCTACTGTTGTGGAAGACGGCGAATATGAAATTTCTCGAATCTTGAATTCTAGATGGCATAGATGGGAGATTACAGTATCTTGTCTCCTGGAAGGATTTCGGTCCCAAAGACAACTCCTGGGTAAAGACGGATGATGTCTCTGCTCCTAGGCTTGTTAAAGCTTTCCACAGGAGGTTTCCGGGTAGGCCTGGGCCTGGAGGATCCGGAGGATCCTCATAAAAGAGGGAGTACTGTTAGAACCCTCCTGTTTGTTTTTTCCATCTTGTGTTTTGCGGTCACGTGACCATTTGCCTTTATATTCCAGCTCCGCCCTTGTGGCTGTGCTAGACTTCAGTGTTTGACTGTTTCTCTAGCCTGGTGCTTCAGTGCCTTTCTCTGTCAAGTTCGCTTGGTCCTCTGGGACCTCTAGTACATTTTTGTCTGTCTTTTTGTGTTCTGCAACAACTTCTCTGTTTAGGAGGTGTCCCATTTTTGTCCCAGTCCTTAGTTATTTTAGGGACCCCTCCCTTAATTCTATAGGTCTTCGTTCAGACTAGCCGAGGACTAAGGCGGGTCTGTTCACTAGGAACAGGCAGCCCACTACATCGTAGGGATTCAGCTTAGTCTTACTGTAGGGACAGCTTTCCCCTATCTTTCCTTAGTACATGTTGCAGATCAGAACAGGAAGTTCTTTTACTCCATCGCGAGCCACCGGGGAGCCAAGATGTACTGGATACAAGACCGCAGGCCATCAGAAGGTAAGTATAATGTGTTTTTTTATTTTAAATTCTTTTTTTTTACAGGTACTATGGTACCTGGGTCTGGATGAGAGTCTCCTCTTCTCCAGACCCGGGTACCATCCCCACATTGAATCGCTTAATCTTCGTATGCAGTCATGCGGATATTAAGCAATTCAATGCAAGTCAATGGTGGCAAAAACGACACACTTAAGCAAAATAATTGGTAGTGCTGCGGATTTTTCCGCAATGAAATTCGGCAGCTGAAATTTCTGCAGCATGTGCACAGCACATGCGGATTATCACTGGGGAACATAGCAGACCTACTAACAAGCGTTTTTTAAGTGTTTCTGCGGCGGAATTGCCGCAGTGGAAACGCTTAAAAAACGCATAGTGGGCACACAGCCTAACTGTCCAGTACGAACCCTGAACTTTTAAGTTTGGGTTCGCTCATCTCTGGTCCTAAGCTCTACTTCATTATATATCCATATGTTCTAATATCTGAACCAACATCTGGACAGGTGTTATCCAAAGTGGACAATATCATCAAAGTCAATAAGATAACATTTCTTACCAATTTGGTGTTTAAAAAGTAGCCAAACCTAATACTTTTTTGCATGTTGTTCCTACTGGCAGTGGTATAGCAGTAGAAGGAAGATATAGGGGTGGTTTCCCTAGACACAAATTTTTTAGGGACACAAAGAAAAAAAAAGAAAATGCTACTTTCTTTTGAAATATTACACCCCTAAGAAGTGCTTTCGCTACCGCTGAAGATCCGGGTGAGGGTACATGACCAGGACTTCTGGCCCGGTTTTCTCCAGATCTCTGGGCAAACAACACTTTGAACCTTATCAGCATCAACCTAACTTTGATACATTTGGAACCTGTGGTGGAGCCGGGAGCCATAGGCCGTAGACTACTACAGGCCTACATCCTACAAAACATCAGAATTATGATATCACTGCATTGCACCACCTGCTTTGCCGCTCTAGGTATAGAGAAGAGGACAAGTTGCTCGGATTGGCATGAAGGTGACAACATTACTTTTGATGGAGGAACTCAGGGGGCATCATTACTTTTTAAGAGTACATTATTACTTTCTAAATGAGACACTCAGACGGCATTATCTATTTAAAGTGGCACTCAGAGGGCACTATTAGTGGTTAAAGGGTACATACTTGCTTTGGGTGCTGATAGTCCATGCTATACCATTGTCAACTGGTTTGACAGGTTAGATATTTTCAATAAAGAGAAGGTGTGCAGGTGATAGTTACTGCGGGATGTATACCCAGAGATACAACAAATGGTTAATGCAGAGTCTCAGTGATCACAGCCAGATTGTCATCATTTTCTTATTATGTACAGATAGAAGACAGTTACTAGGTGTAGTGAGGCATGCAATGTTTTAATAGACACTGGCATCTTTTTGTAATTGTCCTTATAAAATCTGGTTTCAGATGATTTAGCATTTATAAACAGAAATGAATATGAGGGTGACACCGAACAAGGAAAATAAACATGACTGTCACGAGGTAAAGACGTCTTTCATTGATGTGTTCCAGTATGTTTTAAAGAGAAATATTAATACTGACATTTTTTGGAAGTTAAGAGGTCATACACACGACACGTCTGTAGGCAACATTACGGCTTTGTGGTATGGAGCTAAAGAAAGACACCTTGTATGCAGTTATATGGGGCTTTTTTGAGCACACAATATTACTGAGATTGTCTTGTCTAGAGGAGAACTTATGATTTTCTTTCTATAAGGCCACGTTCACACGTTCAGTATTTGGTCAGTATTTTACATCAGTATTTGTAAGCCAAAATCAGGAGTGGGTGATAAATACAGAAGTGGTGACGTGTTTCTATTATACTTTTCCTCGGATTGTTCACTTTGGCTTACAAATACTGAACGCGTGAATGTGGCCTCAGGGTGCAGACAGACGTCCGTCCAAATTGGTCCGATATCAGACTGCAATGCATAGACGGGCTACTGATCTCCCGACCCAAGCGGAACAGCTTCCTATATTTCTATGAAGCTGTCACGCTTGGGTCAGGGGACGCGCGGCCAGTCTGTGCATTGCAATCTGATCTTGGAACAATTTGCACAGACAACTGAATGCGGCCTTATAAGAGTGTCTTTTTTGGTCTCTATCAGTTTGAGATACTTTGGTAAACTTTTTTTTAACAATATGGAAAAGTCTGTGTGCAGTAAAAATACATATAATAGACACTATTCAAAGTTTTTACAATGTATGCCTTCAATTTTCTTTTTCAGTAATTTTTCTTGAAACATTTTTAATCAGAATAAGGAAGGAGAGTAATGGGATAGGGAAATGAAAGTGGGATGAGGTGGGACAAAAGGGGGCGGGGATCAGGGGGAAGAACTTGAAACAAGAAAAAATATAACAATATAATATTACATATAATATAGCAAACAAAACATTCATCGACATGTTTCAGATATTAGCTTTTATAGAATACAAAATGCGGTTATACTAAGCTCACACCTCTAATATGGAAATTTAACAGTCCATTAGTCCCATTTTTTTGAAAATTTATCAAAGCAATTATTAGTAGTAGCGAATCTTTTTTCGTATGACCTATGTAGATTTATTCTTTCTATAATATCTGTTGATAAAGGTATAGCCAGATTTTTCCAGTGAAATGCTATTGCGTTTTTAACGACTAAAAAAATATGGATTAAGATGAGTCTTTCTGATGAGCTAAAAGCTTCCATACCAATTGAGAGTAGGGCCATTTGAGGAGAAATGACTATAGACCTGTTCATAAAGCTGTTAATTAGATTGAATGTTTCTGCCCATAATTTTTGAATTTTGGGGCAGCTCCAAAATAAATGTAAAATGTTACCCCTTTGGCCACAATTTCTCCAGCACAAGGGGGAGTTATTGGGGTTAATGTGAAAAAGCCTAGTTGGCGTATAGTACCACCTTGATAGTAGTTTATAATATGATTCCTGAAGAGGCATAGAAATATTAGACGCGTATGTAAATGCTAATGCATTCTCCCATTGTTCAATATGAAAGGAGTCCTTTAGGTCTGTTTCCCGCTGTTAGAACCCTCCTGTTAGTGTTTTCTATCTTGTGTTTTGCGGTCACGTGACCATCTGCCTTTTTATTCCAGCTCCGCCCTTCTGGCTTTGCTGGACTTCAGTGTTTGACTGTCTCTCTAGCCAGGTGCTTCTATGCCTCTCTCTGTCAAGTTCGCTTGGTCCTCTGGGACCTCTAGTACTTTTTGTCAGTTTGTCTTTTGTGTTCTGCAACAACTTCTGTTTAGGAGGTGTCCCCTTTTTTGTTCCAGTCCTTAGTCAGAACTTAGACGTTTGAATCAGGGGTCAGATGATGTTGAAAATTATTGCACACACTTCAGGAGATGGGCCTCAGAAGTTAAATGGAATGATTCTGCGCTGAGATGTTTATTTCTTGCTGGTCTGAGTGAAAGGGTTAAGGATTTGCTAATTGCATTCCCTTCACCTGAGACTCTGCAGGAAGCTATGCAGTTAGCTGTTCGTGTGGACAGGAGACTGAGGTCCAGGGTGAATGATGCAAAAACTCCTGTAACGTCAGGTCCTAGTTCCCAGAAAATCTGCTCTGACAGCGGAGAACCAATGGAGGTGGGGGCAATGTCACTCCGCTCTCAAGAAAGAGACCGGAGATTCGCCGAGGGTTTGTGTCTTTATTGTGGTAAAGCTGACCATTTGATTAAGTATTGAGAGCGTCGTTTAAGTAAAGAAAAAAAAAAAGGTCAGTTACGCCCGTATAGCTTGTTTACGCTCTGCATGAGTATTTCTTTCTGGGAGAACTACTCTGCAGGGAGATTTGATTGAATTTCAGGTATTTGTGGATTGTGGTTCAACACTTAATGTGATTGATAAAGGGTTTTTGGAAAACCTTAAATTGAAATCCAAACCTTTGTCATCACCTATTTCTGTGATTGCAATTGATAACACTCCTTTGAAATGTATTACTCACAAGACTGCTGCATTTCCCCTCACTATCAATGAAGTTCACCAAGAAATTTTGGACTTGGTTGTTTTGGATAATTTGCCCTCTCCAGTTGTTCTAGGATTGCCTTGGTTAAAACTGCACAATCCTTTATTGGACTGGTCCACTAATGTGATTAAGTCTTGGAGTCCGAAGTGCTATGATAAATGTTATAATGGTCGCATTGCGACTGGGGAAAAAGGGGAATTACCGGTACCTATTCAAGATTTTTGGAGGGTTTTTTCGGAGGAGGAGTCGCAAGTTTTACCTCCTCATAGGGATTATGATTACGCCATTGCGTTTGTTCCGGGTGCTACTCTTCCCAAAAGTCGCTTGTTTAATCTGACTATCCCTGAAAGAAAGGCTTTGGAGGAGTACATAGAGACTAGCCTGGCTGCTGGTCACATTAGACTTTCTAAGTCGCCTGTGGAAGTTGAATTCTTCTTTGTTAAAAAAAAGGACGGTGGTTTACGTCCATGTCTGGATTTTCGTGAAATTAAAAAGATCACCGTACGCAATTCCTACTCATTGCCGTTAATTCCTGACTTGTTTAACCAGTTAGTGGGAGCCAAGTGGTTCTCCAAAATTGATCTCCGGGGGGCATACAATTTGTTACGAGTGAAGGAGGGTGATGAATGGAAAACTGCTTCTAACACTCCGGTAGGTCATTTTGAGAATCTGTTGATGCCTTTGGGTCTTACCAATGCACCTGCATTTTTTCAGAACCTTATTAATGACATCCTGAGACCTTTGATTGGTAAGAATGTGGTTGTGTATTTGGATGACATTTTGATTTATTCGCCAGATCTGGAGTCCCATTGGCAGAGCGTACGTGAAGTTTTGCAGTTATTGAGTGATAATTCACTCTTTGCTAAGCTGGAGAAATGTGAGTTCGCTGTGCAGAAAATTAGTTTTTTGGGCTACATTGTCTCCAGCGAGGGCTTTGAGATGGACCATGTAAAGGTTCAGGCTATGCAGGAATGGCCTAGGCCTATTGGTTTGAAATCTATACAGAGATTTTTGGGTTTTGCCAATTATTACAGGAAATTCATTAAGAATTTTTCTGTAATTGTTAAACCTCTAACCGATCTCACCAGGAAAGGTGCGAATACTGTCCAGTGGACTACTGAGGCCATTGAAGCATTTGAGTATCTCAAAGAGAGGTTCAGTTCTGCCCCAATCCTTATGCAGCCTGATGAGACCAAGCCTTTTTTAGTTGAGGTTGATGCTTCATCAGTGGGGGTCGGAGCAGTTTTTTCTCAGGAGAACAAGGGTGGAGTACATCCTTGTGCCTTCTTTTCGAGGAAATTTTCGGAAACCGAACTGAATTATAATGTTGGAAATTGGGAGTTGCTGGCTATTAAACTTGCGTTTGAACATTGGCGTCATTTTTTGGAAGGCGCTAGATTTCCTATTCAGGTTTTTACAGATCATAAGAATTTGATCTATCTGGATGCTGCCAAGCGCTTGAATTCCCTTCAAGCTAGGTGGGCACTTTTTTTTTTCTCGGTTTCATTTTTCTGTTACCTATATCCCTGGTACTAAGAATGTTAAAGCCGATGCTTTATCTCGCAGCTTCTCTCCTACGGTCGGTGCCGAGGAGGAGGAGAGCATTTTACAGAAAGGAGTTGTGGTGGCGGCTTTGGACTCTGTTTTGGAGAATGGGATTCTGAAAGCTCAAGATGATGCTCCATCTAACACTCCCCATGGGAGGTTGTTCGTGCCTAGAGCCTTTAGGAGAGATTTGTTTGTGGAGTGTCATGAGTCTCGGTTGGCAGGTCATCCAGGAATTTCGGAAACTAAGAGACTTATCAGTTGCAGTTTTTGGTGGCCTGGATGGCAGAAGGAAATCATCAAGTGGGTGCATCAGTGTACTGTGTGTGCTAGGTCAAAGGCTTCTCATACTCCTGCTGCGGGGTTGCTTTGCCCTCTGGAAGTTCCTAGTGCGCCTTGGACGCATCTCACAATGGATTTTATTACTGATCTTCCTGTGTCCGAGGGTTTTACTGTCATCTGGGTGGTCGTGGACCGTTTTAGTAAGATGTGTCACTTGGTTCCATTCATTAAGTTGCCCTGCGCCAAGACACTCGCTAAGGCGTTTGTTAAGGAGATTGTCAAACTCCATGGCATTCCCACAGATATTGTTTCTGATAGAGGACCTCAGTTTGTGGCTCGCTTTTGGCGTGCTTTTTGTGACAAGTTGGGAGTCCATTTGTCATTTTTGTCTGGTTATCATCCTGAGTCTAATGGACAGACTGAAAGAACCAGGATGTTGAACAGTTTTTGCGTTGTTTTGTGGCAGACAATCAAGAGGTGTGGTCTGAGTTTCTGCCTCTCGCAGAATTTGCTCTTAACAATCATACATCCTCTTCTGCTGGGTGTTCTCCTTTTTTTTGTTGTACTGGGAGACATCCGTCTTTTGGTTCGTTCTCCAAATTAGGGTCGGCGGTGCCGGAGGAGGAGAACTTTTCCGGTGATTTGGAGACAGTTTGGACTAATGTACGTTGTAACCTTCAAGAGGCTAACAAGAAGTCCAAGAAGTATTTTGACAGGAAACGTAAAGAGGTTTTGTTTACTGTGGGTGACATGGTTTGGTTGCCCTCGAAGAACCTGCGGTTGAAGATTCCCCCTAAAAAACTGGGTCCTAAGTTTGTGGGTCCATTTAAAGTGCTTCAGGTTGTTAACTCGTCTGCTGTTAGGTTGGATGTCCCTACTTACTGGAAGATTAATCCTGTGTTTCATGTTTCCTTGTTGAAAAAGGCTGACGTATCTGATAGGGACGCCACTGTCACAGTTCCTCCTGTGGTGGAAGATGGCGAATTTGAAATTTCGCGTATCTTGAATTCTAGATGGCATAGAGGGAGATTACAGTATCTTGTCTCCTGGAAGGGTTTCGGTCCCAAAGACAACTCCTGGGTAAGGATGGATGATGTCTCTGCTCCTAGGCTTGTTAAAGCTTTCCACAGGAGGTTTCCGGATAGGCCTGGGCCTGGAGGATCCGGAGGATCCTCATAAAAAAGGGGGTACTGTTAGAACCCTCCTGTTAGTTTTTTCTATCTTGTGTTTTGCGGTCACGTGACCATCTGCCTTTTTATTCCAGCTGCGCCCTTCTGGCTTTGCTGGACTTCAGTGTTTGACTGTCTCTCTAGCCACGTGCTTCTGTGCCTCTCTCTGTCAAGTTCGCTTGGTCCTCGGGGACCTCTTGTACTTTTTGTCAGTTTGTCTTTTGTGTTCTGCAACAACTTTTGTTTAGGAGGTGTCCCATTTTTGTCCCAGTCCTTAGTCCTTTTAGGGACCCCTCCCTTTATTCTATAGGTCTTCGTTCAGACTAGCCGAGGACTAAGGCGGGTCTGTTCACTAGGAACAGGCTGCCCGCTACATCATAGGGATTCAGCTTAGTCTTACTGTAGGGACAGCTTTCCCCTATCTTTCTTTAGTTCTTGTTGCAGATCATAACACCCGCTTTACCATATACGAGTTTTTCGTAAATTGTGAGTCGCTGTTAAACCCATTGTATATATTTTTTAAACTCTAGAAAATGTTATGGTTATAATTGCAGATAAGGTTTGATGCTGATTCTGAAATTGACAGTTTATTTATGAGAAATTTGTGGATTAATTCTTTCATGCTTGAATATTGGAAAAAGTCTGATGAGGTTAAATTAAATTTGTTTTTGATGGTTTTAAATGTAAGTCTTTTATTTTCTTTAACCCCTGACTTTCCCAGAAGTTGGGAATTGATGTTGTGTAGAGAGAGGCTATGAAAGAAAGCTAAAAATTATGTCTTCAATTTTCTAAATGTGATGTGATCAGAGCCTAATTTATGTATTTTCCTTAAAAAAATAAATAAATGATATTTTCATTACACACAATCTTTTCAGTCTTTCCATGTTTTGCACAATTAATTATAAAAGGATTGTATTGCAATAAAGGATGCTAATGATTATCTATAAGAGCAATTATATATATATATATGTATATATATATATATATATATATATATATATATATATATATATATATATATATATATATATACAGTACAGACCAAAAATTTGGACACACCTTCATTTAAAGATTTTTCTGTATTTTCATGACTATGAAAATTGTACATTCACACTGAAGGCATCAAAACTATGAATCAACACATGTGGAATTATATACTTAACAAAAAAGTGTGAAACAGCTGAAAATATGTCTTATATTCTAGGTTCTTCAAAGTAGCCACCTTTTGCTTTGATGACTGCTTTGCACACTCTTGGCATTCTCTTGATGAGCTTCAAGAGGTAGTCACCGGAAATGGTATTCACTTCACAGGTGTGCCCTGTCAGGTTTAACAAGTGGGATTTCTTGCCTTATAAATGGGGTTGGGACCATCAGTTGTGTTGTGCAGAAATCTGGTGGATACACAGCTGATAGTCCTACTGAATAGACTGTTAGAATTTGTATTATGGCAAGAAAAAAGCAGCTAAGAAAAGAAAAACGAGTGGCCATCATTACTTTAAGAAATGAAGGTCAGTCAGTGCGAAAAATTGTGCAAACTTTGAAAGTGTCCCCAAGTGCAGTTGCAAAAACCATCAAGCGCTACAAAGAAACTGGCTCACTTGAGGACTGCCCCAGGAAAGGAAGACCAAGAGTCACATCTGCTTCTGAGGATAAGTTTATCCGAGTCACCAGCCTCAGAAATCGCAGGTTAACAGCAGCTCAGATTAGAGACGAGGTCAATGCCACACAGAGTTCTAGCAGCAGACACATCTCTACAACAACTGTTAAGAGGAGACTTTGTGCAGCAGGCCTTCATGGTAAAATAGCTGCTAGGAAACCACTGCTAAGGACAGGCAACAAGCAGAAGAGACTTGTTGGGCTAAAGAACACAAGGAATGGACATTAGACCAGTGGAAATCTGTGCTTTGGTCTGATGAGTCCAAATTTGAGGTCTTTGGTTCCAACCACCTTGTCTTTGTGCGACGCAGAAAAGGTGAACGGATGGACTCTACATGCCTGGTTCCCACCGTGAAGCATGGAGGAGGAGGTGTGATGGTGTGGGTGTGCTTTGCTTGTGACACTGTTGGGGATTTATTCAAAATTGAAGGCATACTGAACCAGCATGGCTACCATAGCATCTTGCAGCGGCATGCTATTCCATCCAGTTTGCGTTTAGTTGGACCATCATTTATTTTTCAACAGGACAATGACCCCAAACACACCTCCAGGCTGTGTAAGGGCTATTTGACCAAGAAGGAGAGTGATGGGGTGCTACGCCAGATGACCTGGCCTCCACAGTCACCAGACCTGAACACAATCGAGATGGTTTGGGGTGAGCTGGACCGCAGAGTGAAGACAAAAGGGCCAACAAGTGCTAAGCATCTCTGGGAACTCCTTCAAGATTGTTGGAAGACCATTCCTAGTGACTACCTCTTGAAGCTCATCAAGAGAATGCCAAGAGTGTGCAAAGCAGTCATCAAAGCAAAAGGTGGCTACTTTGAAGAACCTAGAATATAAGACATATTTTCAGTTGGTTCACACTTTTTTGTTAAATATAATTCCACATGTGTTAATTCATAGTTTTGATGCCTTCAGTGTGAATGTACAATTTTCATAGTCATGAAAATACAGAAAAATCTTTAAATGAGAAGGTGTGTCCAAACTTATGGTCTGTACTGTATATATACAGTATATTGTCGTGTGGGCCTCCTCATAACGCCCTGCAGCTGTAACATCTTACGGATTTTCATACCTCGTACAGTGGTGGTCAGTACCTGGGACATCAAGATCAGCGGTTCCGGGTTGAGCACAGTTTGTACAGTAGAGTCATTTTTCATCACCAGAGTCACAGGCTACGTTTTTCTCTCCTGTAGAGTGTAAGCTTTTATGGGATGTTTACTCTCTCTCTTTTCTCCCCCATGTGTATTTTCTGAGAAATTACATGTTTTCCATGTTTCCGGTATTGAAATATGCATAAACGTATTCACCGCAAATCACATTTTTGGGGAAAATTTGGCAAATTTGGCGAATTAGAATTTCAAAAGATTTATTCATCTATAATATATATGTATGGACTGCACGGTGGTTCAGTGATTAGCACTGCAGCCTTGTAGCGTTGGGGTCCTGGGTTCAAATCCCACCAAGGACAACATCTGCAAGGAGTTTGTATGTTCTCCCCGTGTTTGCGTGTGTTTCCTCCGGGATCTCTGGTTTCCTCCCACACTCCAAAGACATACTGATAGGGAATGTAGATTGTGACTGTCCCTGTAATGTCTGTAATATATACATATAAAACACATGCTACTTTTCAAATAAAAAAAACACCCCGAAAGCAGACATTACTAAGCATGGTTAGAAAATTCAGATGCTTAGGCTTCCCATTATATCTTAACGGGTATTGACTAGAGATGAGCGGTGTTCGACTCGAACTGTTCGCCAATCTCAAATTCGAGCTGTTTTGAGCGGTGTTCGAGCCGTTCGGCGAACACGAACGATTTGAAAAAAATTTGGCTGTTCGAGGTTATGTTCGATAACTGTTCGTGCACTAAAATCATTACTGGATTTTTTCTCAGTAATGCTGAAAATTAATGTTAATACGCCGTTTGAGTGTACAGCGGGGCGGGGGGAGGGGCAGGGGATGGATCTCTGCAGGAATAATGAAGATTTCCATTTTTTTTTCTCTTTCCCACATTTACGGTGGGGAGGTGCAATCTGTCATCCTATCAGCAGCGCACACACGGAGTGAACTGCTTTTTTTCACACAAGCAAGGGCATGTGTCATTGGCAGTGTATGTCACATGTCCTTGCCCTATAAGACCCAGCCATTTTCCACGTAGCCACCATTTTCTCACTGCTGCAGCTGCGTGTTAGACGGCACCGCTATTGCTGTGTGCGCTATACTTTGAGTGTTAATTTCAAGCCAATTTTAGCACAAATCTACAGATAGCTTGGGAGTAGGGAATAGTTGTGATTGCAGTCCTTTTGAGGACTAGGTTACATCATTTCCTACGACTTTTATCAGGCAGGTCTGTGCTCTTAAATAGATAGGTTGGAAGTAGGGACTAATTGTAATTGCAGTCCTTTTGAGGGCTAGGTTACATAAGTTCCTATCTCTTTTTGCCAGGCAGGTCTGTGCCAGTGCTGTGCAAGTTTTTTTCACAGCATTTGGCTAAATCTAGCTAAGCAAATCCTTTTTGGCCTCTTGCAGTGTGTGTTAGTCAGTGGAGTATCCTATCTGTGTTGCAAGCTACACCACCTGTGTATAGAATACAATTTTTTTACTGCACCTAGCCAAGTAAAACCTTTTGGGCATAGCATCATTCTATTAGTCCATCTATACTAACCTCCACCAGGTTGCAAATTAAAAATAATTTTTATCTGCATCTAGCTCTGAAAAAATATTTGGGCTTGTAGCAGTGTGTGGGACTTGTTCTATTAGTCCATCTATACTAACCTCCACCAGGTTGCAAATTCAATATAATTTTTATCTGCATCTAGCTCTGAAAAAATATTTGGGCTTGTAGCAGTGTGTGGGACTTGTTCTATTAGTCCATCTATACTAACCTCCACCAGGTTGCAAATTCAATATAATTTTTATCTGCATCTAGCTCTGAAAAAATATTTGTGCTTGTAGCAGTGTGTGGGACTTGTTCTATTAGTCCATCTATCCTAACCTCCACCAGGTTGCAAATTAAAAATAATTTTTATCTGCATCTAGCTCTGAAAAAATATTTGGGCTTGTAGCAGTGTGTGGGACTTGTTCTATTAGTCCATCTATACTAACCTCCACCAGGTTGCAAATTAAAAATAATTTTTATCCGCATCTAGCTCTGAAAAAATATTTGGGCTTGTAGCAGTGTGTGGGAGTTGTTCTATTAGTCCATCTATACTAACCTACACAAGGTTGCAAATTAAAAATTATTTTTATCTGCATCTAGCTCTGAAAAAATATTTGGGCTTGTAGCAGTGTGTGGGACTTGTTCTATTAGTCCATCTATACTAACCTCCACCAGGTTGCAAATTAAAAATAATTTTTATCTGCATCTAGCTCTGAAAAAATATTTGGGCTTGTAGCAGTGTGTGGGGCTTGTTCTATTAGTCCATGTATACTAACCTCCACCAGGTTGCAAATTAAAAACAATTTTTATCTGCATCTAGCTCTGAAAAAATATTTGGGCTTGTAGCAATGTGTGGGACTTGTTCTATTAGTCCATCTATACTAACCTCCACCATCTGTGTATGTAATAAAATTGTTTTACTGCATCTAACCCAGCCAATACTTTTGGGCTAATACCACAGTTTGGCCACTCAGCTCTGCTCGGTTCCCATCCATTGTTTTTTGTGCAAACAACTCCAGAGATGTCAATTAGTTAACCACCAAAATGAGTGGAAAAAGGCCTGCTGCTGGTGGAAAGGGGAATAGGCGTGTTGTCAAGGGAAAAAAAGGTTGTGTCCGTGGGGTAGATGTTAAAGCAACAGTAACATCTGCAGAAGAAAGACCATCTTCCAGCCAAACTAAGATGTCTCAATCGCTACAAATTCCAGATGAGGCACAAAAACAGCAGGTGCTTCAACGGATATCAAGTGCTCCTTTAAGTGGGCTCTCCTCCATCTCAACTTCAACATCACAAATACTCCAGTCCTCAGAGGTGTCACCCCCAATCGCACTTGCTTCCTCACAGCTCCCAAGTCTCCAGCCCGTCTGAGTATGGGGTAGAACAGATGCTTGAGTCTGCAGAGCTGTTTACTCATACTATAGCCTGGGAATCAGAAGTCGGCTCCAGAGGTTCTGTGAATCCAGACAAGGAAATGATCTGCACTGATGCCCAGAATCTTTATGAGTCGGATCCAGGAACAGACGCAGAAGATTCTGACCATAATGTAGACCCTCGTTCCCAAACTGTAACTCCTGTTGGTGGAGACAATGAGGAAGACGATGATGAGACTCAAATTCCTGATTGGAGCGACAACTTTAGTTTTTTGTCAGGGCAGGAAGAGGTTGGCTCTGAGGACGACGGGTGTGATAACACACAGGGTGATGATGACGATGTTGGAGATCCCACTTACTGTCAACCCACAGTCAGCCAGTCGATGAGGTCAGCAGAGGAGGTGGAGGAGGATGCTAGTGACGACGAGGTCAGGTTGCGCCTTCCTGGACAGAGACGTAGTACTGGAAGCACATCAACAACTGCATCCTCAAACACAACTCCGCCTCTGACCACAAGTCGTGGTGGCTGTTCAGGTCGCATGGGTGCTAAGCCTTGCATAGCCTGGGTATTTTTTCAGATCGATAAGGATGACCCAACTCGTATTATCTGTAACATTTGTCAGCAAAAGCTATGTAGAGGCCAAAAAATACATAGTTTGAGTACTTCATGCATGAACCGGCACATGAATATGAAGCATAAGTTGCAGCGGGAAGCTCACTGTGCTACAATGCGGCCTAGCCGGCCGGGCCAACCACCGTCTGCCACATCTTGTGCATCCGCGGCCTCTTCATCCTCTGTGACTGGGGGGACAGCAGTCACACCTGTTTGGGGACGCAGACCTGCCACCTCTTTACCCGCAACAGCCAGCGTGATTGGCAGGTCATCATTTTCTTTGGAGGTGGAAACACCAGCTGGTGTTCAGCGCTGTCCGACATCGATAGCACCACCTTTGGATCAACGCAACCTAACATGTCCGCCTGCATCTTCCTCACAGACCGGCAGTTTGCCGGGGACACCCTTCTCAACCCCGTCTAAGCACAACAGCCAGCCCTCGGCCCCTCAGATGTGGACAAGTAAAAGACCATTTCCTCTTAGCCATGAGAAAGCTAAGAGGTTTAATTTCACCATCTGCAAGCTCCTGGCTACAGAAATGCTGCCTTTCCGCCTGGTGGACACAGAGGATTTTCGAGACCTTATGTCCGTCGCAGTACCCCAGTACCAGATGCCCAGTCGGCACTACTTCTCAAAGAAAGGTGTGCCTGCGCTCCACCAGCATGTCGCACACAACATCATCGCTTCTTTGAGAAACTCTGTGTGTGACAGGGTGCATTTCACCACAGACACTTGGACGAGTAGGCATGGACAGGGGCGTTACATGTCGCTGACTGGGCAATGGGTAACTATGGTGACAGCAGGACAAGGGGCTGCTGTCCAAGTCTTGCCGTCCCCACGAGTTGTGCGTCAATCCTCTTTATCTCGATGTTCCTTCACTGCTTCTGCCTCCTCAACCTCCTCTCAGTCCTCCACCTGCACCCAAAGCCTGTCTGGTCATGCCACAAGCTTTCTAACTGCGCAGAAGGGATCCTGCACACCTCCTTACTATGCTGGCAGCAGGACTCAATGTCATCAGGCGATTTTTACTTTGAAATGTCTGGGAAATGTGAGTCACACAGCTGAGGAGTTGTGGTCAGCTCTGGAGAACCAGTTTCATGAATGGTTGTCTCAACTGGACCTGAAACCAGGGAAGGCCGTGTGAGACAATGCTGCAAACCTGGGTGCAGCCCTTCACCGGGGCAATGTCACACACGTGTCTTGTATGGCTCACGTGTTGAACATGGTTGTCCAGCAATTTTTAGCCCACTATCCCAGACTAGATGGCCTTCTGCAGAGGGCACTGTCGCTGTGTGCTCACTTCCGCCGTTCGCATCCCGCAGCTCAGCGACTTACATCTCTACAGAAGTCGTTGGGCCTGCCACTTCACCGGCTAAAATGCGATGTGCCTACCTGGTGGAATTCAACTCTGCACATGTTGCAGTGACTGTGGCAGCACCGACAAGCCCTGGTGCAATATGTTCTGACGTATAGCCTGGGCCAACGAGATCCAGAGGTGGGGAAAATCACGCTGGATGAATGGTCTCAGATCAGGGACCTATGCACCCTTCTGCACAGTTTTGAAATGGCGACAAAGATGTTTAGTGCTGACGATGCCATTATCAGCATGACTATTCCGGTGATTTACATGCTGGAGCACATGTTAAACAGAATTCGGAGTCAGGTGGTGGCACAAGAGGAGGTGGAGGAAGTAGAGGAGGAGGAGTTGTATGCGGAAGGGCTAACATCTGCAAGGTCCAGACGGTCGGCAGCACCAAGGCGGCAGGCATGTGAGGGTGGGGGAGATGGTTTTACCAGGGCGCATGGTAGCAGCCAAACTAGTGAGAAAGGAGCTGGAGCCCAGGAAGAAGTGGAGGACGAACTGATGGAAGACTCATCAGATGAGGGAGACCTTGATCACATTTCTGTTGTGCGAGGTTGGGGGGGAGAGGGCAGAGGAAGGAGCATGATTGTTACCTCGCCACCAACACAACAGGGACTTGGTGCTCCTGGATGCGCAAGACACATGAGTGCCTTCTTGCTGCACTACCTGCAACATGACCCTCGAATTGTGAGAATTAGAAATAATCCTGACTACTGGGTTGCCACACTGTTAGATCCCCGGTACAAAAATAAATTTGCAGAAATTATTCCTGCCATAGAAAGGGATGCACGCATGCAGGAGTATCAGCAGAGACTGTTGCAGAATCTTACATGTGCTTTTCCACAAAACACCAGTTGTGCACGTAGTGAATCTCACAGTTCCAACTTGCCAACCGTGGGACCGTCGAGTGTTCAGCACTCAAACCGTAACAGAACCACAGTATCTGCTGGTAACATCAATTTTGCGGAATCATTTCACCACTTTTTTAGCCCATCCTTTGCAAGGCCACAGGAGACAAGAAGTCTGACACATAGTCAACGCCTAGAGACCATGGTACAGGAGTATCTCCAAGTAAACATTGAAGCCATGACTGTGTCACTGGACTCTTGCTCTTTTTGGGCTTCCAATCTGGATAAATGGCCGGAGCTCGCCACTTAATCCTTGGAAATCTTGCCATGCCCCGCAGCCAGCGTTCTGTCTGAACGTGTGTTCAGCGCTGCTGGTGGTATGCTGACAGATAAGCGCACGCGGCTCTCCACTGATAATGTAGACAGACTCTCGTTTATAAAGATGAACAAATCATGGATCCGAAAGGACTTTTCTACCCCTGTGTCATCCTGGGGAGAGTAAAAGCTTGATGACTTGTTAAAATCACCTCACCAACCATTTTAAGCTTTCAAATTACTAATCATGTTTATCTGTATCTTGGCTGGAAAATAATTTGGGCCTTGTAGCATTGTGCAGTTCTGATTCTATTAGGCCATCTATACTAAACTCCACCAGATTTAAAATTACTAATCATGTTTATCTGTATCTTGGCTGGAAAATAATTTGGGCCTTGTAACAGTTTGCAGTACTGATTCTATTAGGCCATCTATACTAAACTCCACCAGATTTAAAATTACTAATCATGTTTATCTATATCTTGGCTGGAAAATAATTTGGGCCTTGTAGCAGTTTGTAGTACTGATTATATTAGGCAATCTGTACTAAACTCCACCAGATTTAAAATTACTAATCATGTTTATCTGTATCTTGGCTGGAAAATAATTTGGGCCTTGTAGCAGTTTGCAGTACTGATTCTATTAGGCCATCTATGCTAAGCTCCACCAGCTTTCAAATTAATAATAATTTTTAGCTGCATCGAGCCCGGAAAATAATTTTGGGGCTCCTAGATGCGCAAGGCACATGAGTGCCTTCTTGCTGCACTACCTGCAATATGACCCTCAGATTGTCAGAATTCGAAATAATCCTGACTACTGGGTTGCCACACTCTTAGATCCCCCACACTCTTCGATCAACGTTTTCATTTTAATAAAGAACAAAAAAATGGTCATTTTTGAAATTATAAGCATTAGCAGGTTATTAGAAACTGAAATCAAACAGTTTTCAACTCAAAACTTTATTCTAGGTGATGTTACATCTGCACATAGGACCCCTTGTTCGAAAGGAGCTTCTGAACTCTCTCGTCCATTGAATTTGTCAGGTTTTGGATGGTTTCTGCTTCAATTGTTTTGCATGAGGACAGAATACCCTCCCAGAGCTGTTGCTTAGATGTGAACTGCCTCCCGCCATCATAGACACTCCTTTTGATGATGCTCCAGAGGTTCTCAATGGGGTTGAGGTCAGGGGAGCATGGGGGTCACACCATAAGTTTGTCCCCTTTTATGCCCATATCAGCCAGAGATGCAGATGTGTTATGTGCAGCATGAGACGGGGTATTATCATGCATGAAAATGACCTTGCTGCGGAATACACGGTTCTTCTTCTTGAACCATGGCAGAAAGTGCTGTTTGAGAAACTCCACATACATTATGGAGTTCATCTTTACCCCTTCAGGGATCCTAAAGGGGCCGACAATCTCTCTCCCCATGATTCCAGCCCAAAACATTACTCCACCTCCTCCTTGTTGGCGCCGTAGCCGTGTTTGCATGGGCTGTCCATCAACCAGCCATCCTCCACTCCATCCATCTGGACCATCGAGCGTTGCACGGCACTCATCGGTGAACAAAACAGTTTTGAAGTCAGTCTTTATGTATTGTTTGGCCCACTGGAGCAGTTTCTGCTTGTGTACAGTGGATAGAGAAGGTCGACAGGATGGCTTACGCACAGCTGCAAACATCTGAAGGACCCTGCATCTTGCTGTTCGGGGGACGTTGGCGTCACCAGCAGCTTCAAAAACTTGTCTGCTGCTATGACAAGGCTTTTTTGCCACTGCTCTTTTAACCTGATGTAATTGCCTGTAGGAAAGAGTCCTCAATTTTCCCTTATCAGCACGCACACATGTGTACTGTGATTCAGCTACATACTTCTTGATTGTGCGATGATCAGGATGAAGTGTCTTGGCAATGTTGTTTGCAGTCATGCCTTGACCTAAACACTCCACAATTTGTTGCTTCTCAGCAGTCGACACATCCTTTTTCTTTCCCATTTTGGCAGAAAATGTAGGCTGCTTAATAATGTGGGACAGCCTTCTTAAGTAGTCTTGCCTTTCATTGGACACACCTGCCAAACTAATTAGCACAGGTGTCTGCAATTGCTTACAGTGATATAAAGAGCCCTGACACACATCACCATCAATGAGTTTAACTGACAAACAAAAAAATTCTTGCCTTATCACTCCTAAACACTTTTTGCATAATAATTTGGAACACAGTGTACATGTGCTTTTCCACAAAACACCAGTGGTTCACGTAGTGAATCTTACAGTTCTAACTTGCCAACTGTGGTCTGTATGGAGTTGTTCAATAAAGGGCCCAAAATTAAGATAACATAGATGGGAGAGGTCTCTATGAATACGAATTCCTAAGTATTTGATACCCTGTGAGGGCCAGGCAAAGGGAAAGTTGGACTGGATGGAATCCTGTATGGATTTGGGGAGGGAGACATCGAGGGCCTCAGACTTCACTGCATTGATTTTAAAATTTGACCATGTAACAAAGTGATCTATTTCAGCCATAACAGCAGGGATGGATATATGTGATTGAGTGATATATACTAGGACATCATCAGCAAATGCAGAGCACTTGTACTCGGTGCCTCCCACCTCAATCCACCTAATATTGGGGTTATGGCGAATTGATGAGAGCAGGTGCACCGTCACTAGGATGTATAAGAGAGGGGACAGAGGACATCCCTGCCTTGTCCCATTGGTGATTATGAAAGGTGATGAAAATGTTCCATTTATCTTCAGCCTAGGTGACATATTGCGATACAGGGCCGTGATTTTGGCTATAAAAGGGTCCCCTAGACCCCTACCCCAACCTTTTTAAGAGAATAATATATGGCGTGCCAGGAGACTCTATGGAATGCTTTCTCAGCATCCAACGAGAGTATCTAATTACAAATTTTTAACTGCATCTTGCCCAGGAAATACTTTGTGCCTAGTAGCAGTGTCTGCTAGTCAGCGGATTATCCCAGCTGTTAAGCAAGCTACACCACCTGTAGTTTGGACACTTCATTTTTTCAAAGGAAATGCTTCGGGCCCCCTGGACACTCAGTGAAGAGCATCGGGAGGCACCCCAAGGCACAGGGGCTGGGACTGGCGGTAGGACGCCTTGCGGTGGACCGCCAATCTCGATCCTTATAAAAGCTTTTTAACTGCAGCAGCTTTAGTGGACGCTACTGGAGCTGGAATTCCCGCAGCTGCTGGCATTAGACGTGCCCTCCAATAGATCCTTGTAAAAGGATTTAAAGTGTACTCATTCAAATTAGAGAGACAATTTAAATTAAAAAGCTTAGACCTGCCTCCACCGCAGGGGGGCTCGCTCGACCCACCAGCGGACAGGCACCAGTATTGGGAGAGGGGGGCTGGCCGTCAGGGTCCACCGCAGCTCTGGCACAAACCCGGCGACACGGAGGTCGCACGGGCAGGAACGGACTGGCCGTGTCGGCTTCGCACTTTTTTGGTTTTAGAAGGGCATGACATGCCTATATCTGTGTCTCCCCCTCCTTTTACTCCTCCACCTCTTTTCTTTTCGCATGACTATATGTACTTGTCACTTTTCCATGTGGTAGTTGTGTCTTCTGAGCAGTTTGTCAGCTTTTGGACACCTTTGAAGTGTTTTCTATGTGTTTTCTATGTGTTCCTATGTGTTTTTGTTTGCCTGCCATTGGTTTTAACGGTGTTCAAAGGTGTTCGACGAACAGTTCGACGAACAGTTCAGCGAACATACGGGTGTTCGACGAACCGAACCGAACTCGAACACTACAGGGGTGGCTCAACACTAGTATTGACATCAAAGATGGCTTTTTGTGTACTGTGAATCTGATTATATAATTTACTCTTCACCAATTAACGTTTTGTACTTGAGATTGCTCAATAACATTCAGTACATATATTTCCAGCTTAAATAGTAAATAAACCTCCTTTTATGAGTTTAATTTAGGCTCTATCCAATGCAAAGTTAGGATTTTTTGTTATATACTTCGATAACTTATTTAGCTTCCTTCTCTCCCAAACACTGTGTGCCTGATTATGGCCATATTATGCTCCTTTAGAAGCTGCTTTCAACAGAGAGCCTTATACCCTCTAGTCAGTCTGTTTTCTGGACTTTCCCTGTTTGACGCTCTCTGTTCAACCCATAAGATAGGGATATTCAAGCACATGAACGAATCCTATCAGGCAGCAGTTGAAAGGAGCTTCTAGGTGCATAACTGGGCATTAAAATAGCACTGCAGCATAGTGTTTTGTGAGCGAAGGAAGTAAAATAAGATAATGAAGTATATACATAAGCATGTAAGTCATAGGAATCTGCGATATGATGTCTTATCCCAGTGAAATCGACGTTTTTCTTAGATGTAAATGAGCTGTTAAGAGCTATGAGCCGAACACTGATCTGCATGAGAATCTGCCTCCAGAAATTATTTTAAATGAAAGAAGGCATTACCAGTGTGAGACATGTAATGACTGACAGTCTGCTCTCCTAATCTCACACTGGTAACTCTACTTGTCATTTACAATAACCTCTGGAGCCAGATTCTCAGAGAAATCTGTGTCCAGCCCATAGATCTTACATCTAAGAAAAATGTTGATTTCACTGGGACAAGACATCAGATCGCAGATATCAAGTGTAGAAACATGGGGGTCTCCCATGGGCATAATACTGCCCAGACAAAACAGGATGAGGGTAAGACAGTGTGGCAATACATTATTGAACCACCAAATAGACAATAACATATAGAACAGCCTCAGCAAAATACCCAAGATGGTGCAAAATTACAGAGACTCACTCTTCCGCTGGCTCGCCGGGATTAAAACTGCTGCAACTTCGGAGCTTCCAGAGCTGACTACCCCGCCAGTGGCACCCTGCTTTTGGCGGGCACCCACAGAGAAGAGGTAACGACAAGCTTAGGAAGATTAGACAGTCCATTGAGGCACATGTCCAGGTGACCGGATAGTCCCAACCTGGCTTCTTCAAACATCTTCATGTGGCCAGGCGACTGGATGGTCTCAAACTGGCTTCTCCGAACGTCTCCATGGGACCAGTTGACCAGATTGTCCCAACCTGGATTCTCCAAACGTACCCATGGGGCCAGGTGACCGGAGGGTCATAATCCTGGCTTCCCCAAATGTTTCCATGGGGCCAGGCAACCGGATGGTCCCAACCTGGCTTCTTTGAACATAACAATGGGTTACAGGTGACCAGAGGGTCCCAACCTGGCTACCCCAAACATCTCCATGGGATCAGGTGACCGGAAGGTCCCAACCAGGTTTCCCCAAACGTATCTCTGGGGTCAGGAGACCAGAGGGTCACCATCCTAGCTTCCCCAAACATATCCATGGGTTCAGTGATATTCAATGGAACAGATCTGTGTTCTTCCAGCTAACATCCCCTAAGCTGACATCTTGTAGAGGCAAATCTGTGTCCCTCTTGATGAAGCCATGTGTCCTAGTTGCTGTTCTGAAGAGTCTCTCTTGGCTGTGATTTTGTAAAGTTTTTCTCATAAACCACAGGGTTCATACAATGGTCAATTAACATATTTAGCAAACATCCTTTGTTCAATGGCCCTGCGTCCATGTCTTGCAAAGTTAGCAGACAATAAGTTGCAGTAAATATCAACTCAAGTCTCAACATTATACAAATAATAGTTTCTTGATCAACCAAAGGAAAACACATAAATTCAATGTCTCCTAGTCTACTGAATTTATGTCTGGATAAGTAAGATTAAATGCTGTGTTGTCACATGAAGGTATCATTTTATTCAACTGAATATGACCTGCATGCCCATATAAACGGTTTAAGATTATTAATCCTACTGACACACTCCCTTTAAATAGAATAAAGTTTAAAGTTCTTTAGTACCTCAAAATGTATCAGGAATAGATTTTTTAAATCTCTTAGTCAGGCATAGGTTTACATAATGCAGTAGTTTTTAGGGTGAAGAGAGGCAGCTTTATATATTTATTACTAATATAGTAAATGGCTTGCTTTAGAAGTCACCTTTCTCCATCATATATCAGTCTTGCAAGTGCTTCTGACATGTATTTATAACTATTTACTGATCATGCTGCAAATTAGAAATTGCCGGATCAAGAAAAAACTACAAAGTTCTTATATACCTGCTGTCTATTATCGCTGTAGTTTAGTATCAGCCCAATTAGCCTAATTATGTTAGTTATGTGGTTTATAAGGGTTAGCTTCTTTGATTAATGTGTTTTTACCTCCTCTAGCTGTAAAGTTGTATTGCGGTGGATGCAAAAAAGCTTATGTATTGTATAATTATTAGTGTTGAGCGAGCACTAAAATGCTCGGGTGCTCGAAGCTCGGGCCGAGCTCACTGTGATACTCGGGTGCTCGACCCGAGCAACGAGCCCAATGTTAGTCTATGGGAGACCCAAACATTTTTGCGGCGGCTCCCCCGGCAGTCTGTAGACAGCCTAAAAACTTTCCTCCATCTTACTCACCCCACCTATCAGATCTATCTATCACTTTAAATGACATCACGCTTTCTCTTGTATTACAAGTTTGCTGTCTTGGTATACCCTTTACTCTGCCCTGTTTTTTGAACCACACATCCAAGCTCTTAGCACCTCCTGCCACTTGAAACTCATAAATATTTCCAGAATCCGTCCTTTCCTCAACTCCAAATCTACTAAAATGTTAGTATATGCCCTCATAATTTCCTGCCTCGACTAGTGCAATATCCTCTTCTGTGGCCTCCAGGCTAACACTATCTCAACTCTCCAGTCCGTGCTTAACTCTGCTGCCCGATTAATCCACCCCTTTCCTCGCAACTCCTCCATGTCTGATCATAGCTAGTGTTGAGAAAGCACTAAAATGCTCGGGTGCTCGAAGCTCGGGCCGAGCTCACCGTGATACTCGGGTGCTCGACTCGAGCAACGAGCCCAATGTTAGTCTATGGGAGACCCGAGCATTTTTGCGGCGGCACCCCCGGCAGTCTGTAGAAAGCCTAAAAAGTGCCCAAAACGATAGTGACAGTGCTCAAAAGACATGGGGACAGCATGGGGATCGCCCCTGGAAGCATTTCTGACCCCCAGGTCACTGCTGTCAACAACGTTGTCAGAGGTATTAAGCCACTTTTACAGGCTCACAATAAAACGTTCAAAAACGAAAGTGAAAGTGCTTTCCTGTGAAATATGTTAACCCCTTAACGACCATGGGTCTTTCTGTTTTTGTGTTTTCCTTTTTTGCTCCCCTTCTTCTCAGAGCCAGAACTTTTTTAATTTTCGTTCAATATGGCCATGTGAGGGCTTATTTTTTGCGGGACGAGTTGTACTTTTAAATACCATCACTGGTTTTACCATATCGTGTGCTGGAAAATGGGAAAAAAATTCCAAGTGCAGTGAAACTGCAAAAAAAATGCAATTCCACAGTTGTTTTTTGGGTCCTTTTTTTACCACGTTCACAGATTGCTAAAACTGACCTGCCATCATTATTTTCCAGGTCATTACGAGTTCATAGACACCAAACATGTATAGGTTCTTTTTTATTTAAGTGGTGAAAAAAAATCCAAAGCTTGCTAAAAAAACCCCAAAAAATGACGCCATTTTCCGAGACCCTTAGCTTCTCCATTTTTCGGGATCTGGGGCCAGGTGAGGGCTTATTTTTTGCGTGCCAAGCTGACATTTTTATTGATACCATTTTGGGGTAGATCCGATGTTTTGATCGCCCGTTATTGCATTTTATTGCAAAGTTGTAGCGACCAAAAAACTTAATTCTAGCGTTTAAAATTTCTTTCTCGTTACGCCGTTTACTGATTGTATTAATTCTTCTTTTATATTGATAGATCGGGCGATTCTGAATGCGGCGATACCAAATATGTGTATGTGTTTTTTTTTTTTATATATATATATATATTTTATTTTGAATGGGGCGAAAGGGGGGTGACTTAAACCTTTATATATTTTTTATTTCTTTTATTATTTTAAAAACTTTTTTTTACACTTTCTGCTTGCTTCTATAGTCTCCAGAGGAGACTAGAAGCAGCAGTTGTCTGATTGCTTCTACTGCATACAAGCGATGAACAGATCGCTTGTATGCAGGAGAAATGCTCACTTGCTATGAGCGCTGACCACTAGGTGGCGCTCATAGCAATTGAGATATGACAACCACAGGCGTCTGCTGCAGACCCTGAGTTGTCATGCCCACCCATTGGTGACCCGCGATCACGTGACGGGGTCACTGATGGGCGGGGCTTAGGACTCCCGGAAGCGCGAGTTAAATGCCACTGTCAGAGATTTAACATATTAACAGCCGCGGGTGGATTGCGATTCCAATAATCAGCTGACATGTGCTCGCTTCAGTGCGGGCTCACCGCCGGAGCCCCCGCTGAACCGGCCTTCCCGACCTGGTGCGTACTATTATTGACCAGGTCGGAAAGGGGTTAAGGAACATCTTTTCCAGGGTAAAGACTTGTGTATAAGGTAAAATAAATAACCAAAAACAAAAATACTCCTCCACATCTTGGGCTATGTTCACAAGTAGCATTTTTTATGCATTTTTGCACGTTTGTATTGCTTTCAACCGTGACAAATGCATTCACCGGGAAATGTCATTTTAACATTTTACAACCTTATCTGGCCATGTGCTGTGTGACACATGCATACAGTGCTAAAAAGACATGGGAACAGCATGGGGAAGACCGCTGGAAGCATCTCTGACACCCAGGTCACTGCCTAAAAGTGTGCCCATCAGAAGTGATCCTTGCCGCATCAGAAGATGCAGACTTGCAACTATCCCCGTGCAAGTCCTTGTCCCAGGGCAGTGTTCAATTGTACCTCCCCCATAACTTGCAATACAAGCGCAAGTATGCAGCCTGCCACCCACCCACCCCCAGGCTGCAATACCATACTGCTAGCTTGCTTGCACTTGAAATTGGGCCTTTTAGGCATGTGGAGGTGGAATCTGGCCACCACGTCATGGCTGCGTCGGTAGCCTGGTATTCATACTCAGTCCCCAGCCGCCCGGCGGCCGGGTGCCACGCTTGGTCCCCAGCCGCCAGGGGGCGGCCGGGTGTCCATACTCAGTCCCCAACCGCCCCGCGGCCGGGTGCCCACACACAGTCCTCAGCCTCGTGGGGGTGGCCGGGTGTCCATAAACGGTCCCCAGCCGCCCCTATTTGTCCCGGTGCGCCTTATACACAAGCACGCATACCAAAACATTACCTGTGCCCTCCCCAGTGCATTTAGTGGGAAGGACAGCCTAACCACAAACACGTGGACAAGTGAATGTGGCCAGGAATGGTCCATCTCACTGACGCCTTCACACTGGGTTAATATTGTGGAAGCCGGGACACAGTTGGACACTGGGATGCAACACGTCCTCCAGACATAGAGGATTGCGGGTCCTGGGTCAATCAGGCTTCAACACAAAGTTCAGAAGGTAGACAGCAGCAGTGGTTGGCCTCCTACACAACGAGTAAATTATTCATGATCATGAGGCCATCCATCTCCTTAGCTTTCTGTTCCTTGGAATGCAAGCGCATGTATGTAGTAGCGGCTAGGCCTGAGGTGGTCCGCGTTTTGGCGCATATCCTACCTCCTCCGAGGATTGCTGGATGTTTTCCTGCTACTATCCCAGTTCTATGACTACCGTTAAAACAAAGCTTCAGGTGATGAATGATGGATGAGGTGGTTGCAAAGGAGAAAGAGCAGGAGGAACAGGGACCATTCACATCAATATCAGGCCAGCCAACCACACATGTCTTGTAGGATATGTTTCCGTACCAAAAGGAGCGGTTCAGATACACAGTTATAAGGCATACAGTGAATGCAATGCCTACCAAAAATTTCCAGGCACTCCAATACCCCTTGGAAGTGACATGGAGGTCAGAGGGCCTTAACTAAACCGTTTTTTCCATTTATAGCAACTGGGTCTCCTGTACACTGTTGGCCTAAGCAGGGAATGGAAGGCTTTCCAAAAATTATTAGGCACTGCAATGCCCCTTGAAACAGACGTGGATTACAGCGTATTAAAAACCTTCTACCCATTATTGGGGAGTGGGTCTCCCTTAGTGTTCGCCTATGCATTGAAAAGCAAAAGCTGACAAAAATTAGGAGGAAATGCAATGCCCGTTGCAAGAGTCGTGGAGGTTAGAGGTAATTAAAAACAACATGTCAATGCCCCTTGGAAGAGCTGTGGAGTTCAGAGTGGTTTAAGAAGACGGTTTTAATGCCCCTTAGAAGAGACGTGGAGTTCAGAGTGGTTTAACAAGACAGTTTTAATGCCCCTTGGAAGAGATGTGGAGGTCACAGTAGCTTAACAAGATGGTTTTAATGCCCCTTGGAAGAGACGTGGAGTTCAGAGTGGTTTAACAAGACAGTTTTAATGCCCCTTGGAAGAGTGGTGGAGGTTACAGTGGAATAAAAAGACAATATCAATGCCCCGTGGAAGAGACGTGGAGGTCACAGTAGCTTAACAAGATGGTTTTAATGCCCCTTGGAAGAGTGGTGGAGGTCGCAGTGGAATAAAAAGACAATATCAATGCCTCTTGGAAGAGTGGTGGAGGTTACAGTGGAATAAAAAGACAATATCAACGCCCTGTGGAAGAGACATGGAGGTCACAGTAGCTTAACAAGACGCTTTTAATGCCCCTTGGAAGAGTGGTGGAGGTCGCAGTGGAATAAAAAGACAATATTAACGACCCTTGGTAGAGACGTGGAGGTCACAGTAGCTTAACAAGACGATTTTAATGCCCCTTACAAGAGCCATGCAGTACAGCATATTAAAAACATTATTCCCATTATTGGAGAGTGGGTCTCCCATAGTCTTTGCCTATGCCTTCCAAGCAAAAGCTGCCAAAAATTAGGAAGGGGGAACTTGCAATGTCCCTTACAAGAGCCATGCAGTACAGCATATTAAAAACATTATTCCCATTATTGGGGAGTGGGTCCCCCATAGTGTTTGCCTATGCCTTCCAAGCAAAAGCTGCCAAAAATTAGGACAGAGGAACTTGCAATGCTGGCAACATGGACCACGGTCACCCTGGTGGTATAGTGGTCGTGGAGGCTGAGGATAAGGAGAAGAGCAAAAAACAGCCGAAATGAGGAAGCGTATACCCATGTGTGGGTGTGAAGCGATGCATGGGAATACACCTCCCGAAATAACACAGTGGATTTGACTTTATGTTACTCTGCTGTAATTTGGTGGTGATGAGAAGTCTGGCCCAATCCAGCCCTTGTTCATTTTGATAAGGGTCAGCTTGTCAGCATTGTCAGTTGACAGGCGAGTGCGCTTATCAGTTATAATTCCCCCAGCGGCACTAAAAACACGCTCCGATAACACGCTAGCGGCAGGGCAGGCCAGGACCTCCAAGGCATACAGAGTGAGTTCATTCCAAGTGTCCAGCTTGGATACCCAATAATTAAAAGGCACAGAGGAATCACGGAGGACGCTGGTACTCCCTCACCATCTTTTGAAACTTTCCACTCCTTGTGAGAGTACCCTGCTCCTCAGGGCCTGTAAGCTGGGCAGGTCTCAGAAAACTGTCCTAGAACATTGACAGTGTTCCCCTGCCTCTGCTGGATTGGAGTTGCGTCTCTCTCGCCTGTATGCCTTAGTTGGGCAGCGAACTGTGACCTCTGCCGCTACCGTGTTCAGATGGGAATTTTTTTAATAGTTCTGCAGCAAGGGCCTTCTGGTACTGCCCAATTTTTGTAGACCTCTCCAACTCAGGAATAAGAGAGTGAAAGTTCTCCTTGTAGAGGGGGTCTAAAAGTGTCATCAACCAGTAATAGACTGTCACCCAACATTTTGACAATGCGACGGTCACGGTTAAGGCAGCGTAACATAAAGTCAGCCATGGGTGCCAGACTGGTAACAGGCAAGACTTCCGTGTCCTCACCAAGATGACGACTGATAGTGTTGAGCGATCACTAAAATCGGGTGCTCGAAGCTCGGGCCGAGCTTACCGTGATACTCGGGTGCTCGACCCGAGCAACGAGCCCAATGTTAGTCTATGAGAGACCCGAGCATTTTTGCGGCAGCACCCCCGGCAGTCTGTGGAAAGCCTAAAAAGTGCCCAAAACGATAGTGACAGTGCTAAAAAGACATGGGGGCAGCATGGGGATCGCCCCTGGAAGCATTTCTGACCCCCAGGTCACTGCTGTCAACAACGTGGTCAGAGGTATTAAGCCACTTTTGCGGGCTCACAATAAAACGTTCAAAAACGAAACTGAAACGGTTTTCCTGTGAAATATGTTAAGGAATTTCCTTTCCAGGGTAAAAACTTGTGTATAAGGTAAAATAAATAACCAAAAACAAAAATACTCCTCCACACCTTGGGCTATGTTCACAAGTAGCATTTTTCATGCGTTTTTGCACTTTTGTATTGCTTTCAACCGTGACAAATGCGTTCACCGGGAAATGTCATTTTAACATTTTACAACCTTATCTGGCCATGTGCTGTGTGACACATGCATACAGTGCAGAAAAGACAAGGGATCAGCATGGTGAAGACCCCTGGAAGCATCTCTGACCCCCAGGTCACTGTCTAAAAGTGTGCCCATCAGAAGTGATCCTTGCCACATCAGAAGATGCAGACTTGTAACTATCCCCGTGCAAGTCCTTGTCCCAGGGCAGTGTTCAATTGTACCTCACCCATTCCTTGCAATGCAAGCGAAAATATGCAGCCAACCACCCACTCACCCGCAGGCTGCAATACCATACTGCTAGCTTTCACTTGAAATGGGGCCTTTTAGTTTGGAGGAGGCCGAAGCTGGCCACTACCTCATGGCCGCTTCGGCAGCGAGGTATCCATACTCTGTCCCCAGCCGACCGGCGGCCGGGTGTCCACGCTCGGTCCCCAGCCGCCAGGTGGCTGCCGGGTGTCAATACTCGGTCCCCAGCCGCCCTGATTTCTCCTGTCACCTTCCCCCACACTTTTCTTAGCCTGGCCTGCTTTAGGGCAGCATTGGACGAGCCCACCAGAGAACCAGACTCCTCCGGTGGGCCCTGGCTTCTCCATCAGGGGAGTTGAGAGTGCCTAGGTGAGGAGCATGATGATGATGATAGAAGTTAGCATCTGCTTTGTTTTCTTGGAATGCAAGCGCATGTATGTAGTAGCGGCTAGGCCTGAGGTGGTCCGCGTTTTGGCGCATATCCTACCTCCTCCGAGGATTGCTGGATGTTTTCCTGCTACTATCCCAGTTCTATGACTCCCGTTAAAACAAAGCTTCAGGTGATAAATGATGGATGAGGTGGTGGCAAAGGAGAAAGAGCAGGAGGAACAGGGACCATTCACATCAATATCAGGCCAGTCAACCAGATATGTCTTGTAGGATATGTTTCTGTAACAAAAGGAGCGGTTCGGCTACACAGTTATAGGGAATTGTTATGTTCTGCTACCAGAGCTAAGGAAAGAGAGGAGATCTGTCCCTACGATAGAACTCAGCTTAATCCCTACGATGTAACAGGGAACCTGATCCTGCGATCAGACCTGCTAAAGTCCTAAGCTAGTCTGTACGGAGACCTATAGATGTGGGGAAGGAATCCCTACAAGTACTAAGGACTGGGAGGAATATGGGACACCTCCTAACAGAAATAGTAGCAGACAGACGAACAAACAAAATATATAGAACATAGAGGTCAGTAGACCAAGCAAACTAACAGAGCAAGACACAGAGCACAGGCTAGCTAGAAAGTAGATATACAATGAAGTCCAGCAAAGCCAGAAGGGCGGAGCAGGATTAAATAGGCCAACAAGGTCATGTGACCAGCAAAGGAAAAAAAAACCTAAGAGCAAGGTTCTAACAGTACCCCCCCTTCTAAGAGGATCCTCCAGATCCCCTAGGACCAGGCTTATCAGGAAATCTCCTGTGAAACGCTCTGATAAGTCTGGACGCGGAAACATCATCCGACCTCACCCAAGAGTTATCCTCGGGACCGAAACCTTTCCAGGCCACAAGATACTGCAAACTACCTCTATACCGTCTAGAGTTAAGGATGCGAGAAATTTCATATTCCCCGTCCTCCACCACTGAAGGAACAGAGGCAGAGGCGTCACAATCCGATACAACAGCTTTTTTCAACAGAGAGACATGAAATACCGGATTAATTCTCCAGGAGGTAGGAACCTCCAACCTAACAGCAGATTGGTTGACAACCTGAAGCACCTTAAAGGGCCCTACAAACTTGGGACCCAATTTCTTTGAAGGAATCCTCAACCGCAGATTCCTTGAGGACAACCAAACCATGTCACCAACAGCGAACAAAACCTCCTGTCGTTTCCTATCAAAGTAGTCTTTAGATTTTCTGTTGGCCTCCTGAAGATTACCACGCACATCCGTCCAAACTCTCTCCAAATCACCGGAAAAATTCTCCTCCTCAGGCACGGCAGATCCCAACTTGGAGAACGACCCAAACGACGGATGTCTCCCAGAACAACAAAAAAAAGGCGAACAACCAGCAGAAGAAGATGTATGATTGTTCAGAGCAAATTCAGCAAGTGGCAGAAACTCAGACCACCCCTCTTGATTGTCTGCCACAAAACAACGCAAGAACTGCTCAACATCCTGGTTTTTCCTTTCTGTCTGGCCATTAGATTCAGGATGATATCCGGACGAGAACGACAAATGAACTCCCAATATTACTGGAGAAGGCAAGTTATTCAACACTACCAAATCCAATTTCTCATGGTGAACACCATTAATAGTGAGAGGAAATTCACAGACCTTGAGAGTAATATTCTTCAAAGGGGAACCATCCACAGAAACCACAGCAATGGGGGATGATAAAGGTTCAGGTTTTAAATTGAGTCTTTCCACGAATCCCCCATCAATAACATTCAGAGTAGACCCACAATCGACAAACACCCGAAATTCCATTAATTTTTCCTGAGCAATCGTGGAAGCAGCTAAAAATACACCCTTGGAATTTAAACAGGCAATACGGGCATGACTGACCATTTTTTTTTCTTTCTTCATACGAAGCTCACAGCCTTTAATCAAATGACCAGATTTTCCGCAATAGAAACACAAGCCTTCAAAAAATCGACGGTCTTTTTCTTGAGAGCGAGGTGCCACCGATCCAATCTCCATCGGTTCACCACTGTTAGTACACACATTCTCATAACCAGAAACTGACATAGCAGAGGATTTGCTCTCATTAACCCTTGCACGCAGTCTTCTATCCACCCGTATAGCTAATTGCATAGCCTGTTGCAAATCTTCAGGTGTAGGATAAGCAATTAGCAGGTCTTTAACCCTTTCACTGAGCCCAGCAAGAAATAGACTTTTCAGAGCAGAATCGTTCCACCCTGTTTGAGTAGACCAACGACGGAAATGAGTACAATATTTTTCCACATTACTTGATCCCTGTTTTAAACGTCTCAACTCAGTCTCAGCTGATGCGACACGGTCAGGATCATCATATAATAGTCCCAAAGCAGAAAAAAAACTATCCACTGATCTGAAGCATGTATCACTAGGTTGCAAAGAAAAGGCCCACTCCTGAGGCTCTTTGCGCAAAAGTGACATTATGAACCCTACGCGCTGGGATTCATCCCCAGAGGACTTAGGTCTCAAACGAAAATACAATAAGCAAGCATTTTTGAATGAAAAAAATTCTCGGTGTTCACAAAAAAATAAATCCGGCAAACATACCTTAGGCTCCAAGAAATGTGCTCCAGGACAGTTACTCACGTGCTGACGGAGCTCGGCCACCTCCAGAGAGAGTCCCTGCAGGCGATGAACCAAATCCTGAACCGACACCATGATGGAACAGAAAAATCTTTCCTTAGAGAATCTGCTGGCTGGACTTACTGTTATGTTCTGCTACCAGAGCTAAGGAAAGAGAGGAGATCTGTCCCTACGATAGAACTCAGCTTAATCCCTACGATGTAACAGGGAACCTGATCCTGCGATCAGACCTGCTAAAGTCCTAAGCTAGTCTGTACGGAGACCTATAGATGTGGGGAAGGAATCCCTACAAGTACTAAGGACTGGGAGGAATATGGGACACCTCCTAACAGAAATAGTAGCAGACAGACGAACAAACAAAATATATAGAACATAGAGGTCAGTAGACCAAGCAAACTAACAGAGCAAGACACAGAGCACAGGCTAGCTAGAAAGTAGATATACAATGAAGTCCAGCAAAGCCAGAAGGGCGGAGCAGGATTAAATAGGCCAACAAGGTCATGTGACCAGCAAAGGAAAAAAAAACCTAAGAGCAAGGTTCTAACAGGAATACAGTGAGTGCATTGCCTACCAAAAATTTCGAGCCACTCCAATGCCCCTTGGAAATGACATGGAGGTCAGAGGGCGTTAACTAAACCTTTTTTTCGATTTATAGCAACTGGGTCTCCCGTGCACTGTTGGCCTAAACAGTGAATGGAAGGCTTTCCAAAAATTATGAGGAACTGCAATGCCCCTTACAAGAGCCATGTGTGGCACCCCAGGGGTCTGGTCACCACAGTAATAGAGATATTACGTCGGAGAGCAAGTGGGAGGTTTCCTTGTCAGGATCCCTTAAACATGCAACATCCTCCTGCCCCAGTCCTGGGAGGGGAGAATTCTGTCCTTATAAACTGGATCTGGGGCGGGGTTGAGTGAGTCAGAGAACAGTCAGAGTCAGAGTGAGAGCAAGGGAAAGTAACAGCAAGGAGCTCTGTAGGAGCTAGGAGCTAAAGACCAGGGGCTGGAAGCTGAGCAGAGCTCGCCCTGGCAGAAGACAATAGGAACCGGACACAGGAGTCCGAAGCTGTGAGGACTTATATATCCAGCAGCAGAAACCAGCCGGCAGGGGATTTCAGGTCCTCTGGCCATAGAAGCCCGGAGGCTCAGTCACAAGCAAGGGACCAGCACCGCCGTCATGGAGCGGAGGCTAACAGAAGGCCCCAAGTCACCAGCCATATGGGTGAGCACTACACGGTACACTCAGGGACGTGGGCTATTTCTACCCGCTTACAGCAAGGTAGCCAGAAAGAGTGTAGACAGACGGGGAGGCCTACAACTCCACCTGGCCAGGGGAACTCCTGCTTGCTCACAGACTGACCAGGCCTCTTATGCTAGCCAGTACTCCCGGGAGGGTCTACCTTATAATCATCAGTAAAGACCCTGAACTGCACTGCAAAGACTCTGAGTCGTTCCTGCTGCGCTCGTGCACCATCACCCCCATCATCCACACTCACTGCCCTGAGGCTATACTCCTCCCGAGGGGAGTTATCCCATTCTATGCTGCGCACACAACACCAGCCTCAGCGGTCTGCCTCGCAGCGGTGGTACTCCCTGACCGCAATCCACGGGTGGCGCAGTCGGACAATTAACCTCAAAACCTAAGAAAGACTGCCACTGGTTTGACCAGCCTGAGCCACGGGACCGGGTCACCGCCACGGAGACTACAGACCCCAGAGACCCGGCACCGGGTATCCCACACACGTGTACACACGGCCCAGGGGGCGAGTCACATGCAGTACAGCATATTACAAACATAAGTCCCATTATTGGGGAATGGGTGTCCCATAGTATTTGCTTATGCCTTGCAAGCAAAAGCTGCCAAAAATTAGGACGGAGCAACTTGCAATGCCCCTTACAAGAGCCATGCAGTACAGCATATTACAAACATAAGTCCCATTATTGGGGAGTGGGTCTCCCATAGTATTTGCTTATGCTTTCCCAGCAAAAGCTGCCAAAAATTAGGACGGAGCAACTTGCAATGCCCCTTACAAGAACCATGCAGTACAGCATATTACAAACATAAGTCCCATTATTCGGGAGTGGGTGTCCCATAGTATTTGCTTATGCCTTGCAAGCAAAAGCTGCCAAAAATTAGGACGGAGCAACTTGCAATGCCCCTTACAAGAGCCATGCAGTACAGCATATTACAAACATAAGCCCATTATTGGGGAGTGGGTGTCCCATGGTATTTGCTTATGCTTTCCCAGCAAAAGCTGCCAAAAATTAGGACGGAGCAACTTGCAATGCCCCTTACAAGAGCCATGCAGTACAGCATATTACAAACATAAGTCCCATTATTGGGGAGTGGGTCTCCCATAGTATTTGCTTATGCTTTCCCAGCAAAAGCTGCCAAAAATTAGGACGGAGCAACTTGCAATGCCCCTTACAAGAGCCATGCAGTACAGCATATTACAAACATAAGTCCCATTATTGGGGAGTGGGTGTCCCATAGTATTTGCTTATGCCTTGCAAGCAAAAGCTGCCAAAAATTAGGACGGAGCAACTTGCAATGCCCCTTACAAGAGCCATGCAGTACAGCATATTACAAACATAAGTCCCATTATTGGGGAGTGGGTCTCCCATAGTATTTGCTTATGCCTTGCAAGCAAAAGCTGCCAAAAATTAGGACGGAGCAACTTGCAATGCCCCTTACAAGAGCCATGCAGTACAGCATATTACAAACATAAGTCCCATTATTGGGGAGTGGGTCTCCCATAGTATTTGCTTATGCTTTCCCAGCAAAAGCTGCCAAAAATTAGGACAGAGCAACTTGCAATGCCCCTTACAAGAGCCATGCAGTACAGCATATTACAAACATAAGTCCCATTATTGGGGAGTGGGTGTCCCATGGTATTTGCTTATGCTTTCCCAGCAAAAGCTGCCAAAAATTAGGACGGAGCAACTTGCAATGCCCCTTACAAGAGCCATGCAGTACAGCATATTACAAACATAAGTCCCATTATTGGGGAGTGGGTCTCCCATAGTATTTGCTTATGCTTTCCCAGCAAAAGCTGCCAAAAATTAGGACGGAGCAACTTGCAATGCCCCTTACAAGAGCCATGCAGTACAGCATATTACAAACATAAGTCCCATTATTGGGGAGTGGGTCTCCCATAGTATTTGCTTATGCTTTCCCAGCAAAAGCTGCCAAAAATTAGGACAGAGCAACTTGCAATGCCCCTTACAAGAGCCATGCAGTACAGCATATTACAAACATAAGTCCCATTATTGGGGAGTGGGTGTCCCATGGTATTTGCTTATGCTTTCCCAGCAAAAGCTGCCAAAAATTAGGACGGAGGAACTTGCAATGCTGGCACCCTGGTGGTATAGTGGTGGTGGAGGCTGAGGATAAGGAGAAGAAGATTAAACAGCCGAAACGAGGAAGCGTATACCCATGTGTGGGTGTGAAGCTGTGCATGTGAATACACCTCCCGAAATAACACAGTGGATTTGACTTTATGTTACTCTGCTGACATTTGGTGGTGATGAGAAGTCTGGCCCAATCCAGCCCTTGTTCATTTTGATAAGGGTCAGCTTGTCAGCATTGTCAGTTGACAGGCGAGTGCGCTTATCAGTTATAATTTCCCCAGCGGCACTAAAAACACGCTCCGATAGCACGCTAGCGGCAGGGCAGGCCAGGACTTCTAAGGCGTACAGAGCGAGTTCATTCCAAGTGTCCAGCTTGGATACCCAATAATTAAAAGGCACAGAGGAATCACGGAGGACGCTGGTACGATCGGCAAGGTACTCCCTCACCATCTTTTGAAACTTTCCACTCCTTGTGAGAGTACCCCGCGCCTCAGGGCCTGTAAGCTGGGCGGATGTCAGAAAACTGTCCCAGAACGTTGACAGTGTTCCCCTGCCTCTGCTGGATTGGAGTTGCATCTCTCTCGCCTGTACGCCTTGGTTGGGCAACGAACTGTGACCTCTGCCGCTAGCGTGTTCAGATGGGAATTTTTTTAAGAGTTCTGCAGCAAGGGCCTTCTGGTATTGACCCATTTTTGTAGACCTCTCCACCTCAGGAATAAGAGAGTGAAAGTTCTCCTTGTAGCGGGGGTCTACAAGTGTCACCAACCAGTAATGACTGTCACCCAACATTTTGACAACGCGAGGGTCACGGTTAAGGCAGCGTAACATAAAGTCAGCCATGCGTGCCAGACTGGTAACGGGCAAGATTTCCGTGTCCTCACCAAGATGACGACTGACCATGTTCTCCTCCTCCTCCTCCTCTTCCTCCTCCCCCCTGTCCTCAGGCCACCCACGCTGAACCGACGGTATGACACTTGTACAGGTACTACCGTCTACAACGCATGATAGCAGCTCCTGTTCTTCCTCCTCCTCCTCCTCCTCCTCCTCTCCCTCATTGTCCCCAATGCACGTTGGGATGAGATGAGGCTGGGCTGTGTGTAATCGCCCGCTACGGCTTCTTGATCCATCTCATCATACTCTGGCTGCAATGCCTCCTCTTTAATTCTCTGCAGAGAGCGTTGCAAAAGACAGACAAGTGGGATGCTGACACTGATGATGGCGTCATCGCCACTCACCATCTTGGTGGCCTCCTCAAAGTTTGTCAGGATGGTACATATGTCAGACATCCAGGTCCACTCCTGAGGTCTTATGTGTGGAGTCTGACCTGAATATCGACGGCCTTGTTGCAGCTGGTACTCCACAACTGCTCTCTTCTGCTCACAAATCCTTTGCAACATGTGGAGGGTAGAGTTCCAACATGTGGGGACATCACACACCAGTCGGTGTGCCGGAAGCTGCAAACGCTGCTGCAACACAGCAAGGGCGGCGGAAGCTGTAGCCGACTTGCGAAAATGAGCTGACAGGCGGCGTACTTTGACGAGCAGATCTGGCAACTCGGGGTACGATTTAAGAAACTGCTGAACCACGAGGTTAAGCACATGAGCCAGGCATGGTACGTGTGTGATCTCACCTCGCCTCAGAGCCGCCACCAGGTTACGGCCATTGTCACACACGACCATGCCGGGATGTAGGTTCAGCGGTCTCAGCCACAGATCAGCCTGCTCTTTCACAGCTGTCCACAACTCACAAGCAGTGTGAGGTTTATCACCTAAGCTTATGAGTTTCAGCACAGCCTGTTGCCGCTTGGCGGAGTAAGTACTGCAGTGCTTCCAGCTTGTAACTGATGTGGTGATATCTGAGATGGAGGCTGAACATGAGGAGGAGGAGGAGGAGAAGGATGCGCAGGAGCTGTACACTGTGGGGGCAACTCTGACTGACATAGGGCCCACAATCCTCGGTGTGGGGAGGATGTGTTCCGTCCCAAGGTCCGACTGGGTCCCGGCTTCCACTATGTTTACCCAGTGTGCCGACAGAGAGATGTACCGTCCCTGGCCACAAGCACTTGTCCACGTGTCCGTTGTCAGGTGGACTCTCCCAGTAACTGCGTTGTTGAGGGCACGGCAGATGCTTAGGGACACGTGCTTGTGTAGTGCGGGGATGGCACACCGGGCAAAATAGTGTCGGCTGGGGACCAAGTACCGAGGGACGGCCACCGCCATAAGATTGCAGAAGGATTCCGTCTCCACCAGCATAAAAGGCAGTATTTCCAATGCAAGCAGCCGAGAAATGTGCGAATTTAGGACTGTGGCCTGTGGGGCGTTAGCTGCGAATTTCCGCTTTCGTTCAAAGGTCTGGAATATGGACAATTGAACGCTGCGGTGGGACGTGGACGTGGACGTTGATGCTGTTTCTTGAGAAACTGCCATAACAAGTGAAGACTGAGAGGAGGGGGCATCTTTACATGCAGTATGGACAGGGGATTGCCTTGCACACACAACAGGGGGTTCTATTGCACGCACAACAGTGGAAGAAGCAGTGGTGACACCCGCTGACACTGGTCGTGGACCCTGGGTTTCGCCCCACAAAGTCGGGTGCATTGCTGCCATGTGCCTGATCATGCTGGTGGTGGTCAGGCTGGTAGTTTTGTCATCCCTGCTGATGCTGGCATGGCAGGTGGAACATATGGCCTTTTTGGGGTTATCAGCAGAGTCTTTAAAAAAATTCCAGACTCTGGAAGACCTACCGCTTGTACTGGCAACGTCCCTCGTGTTGGTGTTACGGGGAACGGTTGCCTGCCTTCTGTCTGCGGCCACCACACTGCTTCTTCCTGCCTGTTGGGGTACTCTGCCTCCCTCCCCCTGTGTGCTGCTGGCCTCACTCTGCATGTTCTCCTTCCACGTTGGGTCAGTTACTAGATCATCCACCACCTCCTCCTCTTCCACTTGCGCACCACGATCCTCCTCATTACTTCCTGGCAATTGTGTCTCGTCATCGTCCACCTCTTGTGACAGATTGCCAAAGTCGACTTCCTGTGGCCATGGCTGTTCAAATATTTGGGCATCGCAACATGGGATCTCCTCGTCCACCACTTCAAGCGTATCAGGCGAGGGGCCCAAATATGGAAATGGACCAGTGAACAGCTCTTCAGAGTGTGCAAGTGTGGGATCACTTGCTGTCTGATGACACTCGGCATGGTGGGAGGAAGGAGCATCAGGGTGAGGAGGAGTATGCGGTCGAGACTCACGGCTACTAAGAGTTGACCGTGTGGAAGACAGACCGGAGGTGGTGGTGCCCAGGTAACTGGAAGTATTGTCTGCTATCCAATTAATAACCTGTTCACACTGATCAGTTCTCAATACTGGTGTTGTTCTGTGCTTCCCTAGTAATTCGGTCAAGAAGTGGGAGCGAGAAGATGTGGCTGTTGGTTGTGGCACATTTTCACCTTGGCACGCACCATCACCAGAACGTCCACTTCCACGTCCCTTGCCACGCGCCTTGCTCATTGTAAATGAAGTAAAATAGCTTACACTTGCACTATCAATGGAAAAAGGGTAATAAAGAGTAGATTAGAACCATGGAAGAGGAAAACCACAGTTATTGTTTACTGGGGTATACCACACTTTTTTAAATAGAGATATTTGCGGCTGAACAGTGAGCGACACACTCAAACTGCTTTTTTTTTAGATACCAAAGGCCCAAAACTGGATAGTACAGCGATTTGACCCGTGGAACTGCGAAACCACACTGGGATGTCGGGCCTACACAAGACTATTTTCAACAGATATATTTTTGTGTCACAACAGTCAGGAGACACTACTGTTTTTCTTTACGGAAAAAACTACCAAAACCTGAATAATAGAGATTTTTTACCGTGGAACAGCAAAACCACAGTTATAATTTACTGGTGTATACCAGGCTTTTTAAAATATATATATTTTCAACAGATATATTTGTGTCTGAAAAATCAGGGAGACACTATTATTATTTTTATACAGCAAAAAATGCCAAAAACAGGATAATAGAGATGTTTTACCGTGGAACATCAAAACCACAGTAATAATTTACTGGTGTATACCAGGCTTTTTAAAATATATATATATTTGCGGCTGAACAGTGAGCGACACACTCAAACTGTTTTTTTTAGATACAAATGGCCCAAAAGTGGATAATACAGAGGTTTGTACCGTGGAACTGCAAAACCACACTTGTATTTCTCGGGCCTACACCAGACTATTTTCAACTGATATATTTGTGTCTGAAAAATCAGGGAGACACAATTTTTTTTTTTTACAGCAAAAAATGCAAAAAGCAGGATAATAGAGATTTTTTACCGTGGAACAGCAAAAGCACACTTCTGTCTCTCTGGCCTACACCAGACTATTTTCAACAGATATATTTGTGTCTGAAAAATCAGGGAGACACTATTATTATTTTTATACAGCAAAAAATGCCAAAAACAGGATAATAGAGATGTTTTACCGTGGAACATCAAAACCACAGTAATAATTTACTGGTGTATACCAGGCTTTTTAAAATATATATATATTTGCGGCTGAACAGTGAGCGACACACTCAAACTGTTTTTTTTAGATACAAATGGCCCAAAAGTGGATAATACAGAGGTTTGTACCGTGGAACTGCAAAACCACACTTGTATTTCTCGGGCCTACACCAGACTATTTTCAACAGATATATTTGTGTCTGAAAAATCAGGGAGACACTATTTTTTTTTTTTTACAGCAAAAAATGCAAAAAGCAGGGTAATAGAGATTTTTTACCGTGGAACAGCAAAAGCACACTTCTGTCTCTCTGGCCTACACCAGACTATTTTCAACAGATATATTTGTGTCTGAAAAATCAGGGAGACACTATTATTATTTTTATACAGCAAAAAATGCAAAAAGCAGGATAATAGACATGTTTTACCGTGGTACATCAAAACCACAGTAATAATTTACTGGTGTATACCAGGCTTTTTAAAATATATATATTTGCGGCTGAACAGTGAGCGACACACTCAAACTGTTTTTTTTTGAGATACAAATGGCCCAAAAGTGGATAATACAGAGGTTTGTACCGTGGAACTGCAAAACCACACTTGTATTTCTCGGGCCTACGCCAGACTATTTTCAACAGATATATTTGTGTCTGAAAAATCAGGGAGACACTATTTTTTTTTTTTTACAGCAAAAAATGCAAAAAGCAGGATAATAGAGATTTTTTACCGTGGAACAGCAAAAGCACACTTCTGTCTCTCTGGCCTACACCAGACTATTTTCAACAGATATATTTGTGTCTGAAAAATCAGGGAGACACAATTTTTTTTTTTTTTACAGCAAAAAATGCAAAAAGCAGGATAATAGAGATTTTTTACCGTGGAACAGCAAAAGCACACTTCTGTCTCTCTGGCCTACACCAGACTATTTTCAACAGATATATTTGTGTCTGAAAAATCAGGGAGACACTATTATTATTTTTATACAGCAAAAAATGCCAAAAACAGGATAATAGAGATGTTTTACCGTGGAACATCAAAACCACAGTAATAATTTACTGGTGTATACCAGGCTTTTTAAAATATATATATATTTGCGGCTGAACAGTGAGCGACACACTCAAACTGTTTTTTTTAGATACAAATGGCCCAAAAGTGGATAATACAGAGGTTTGTACCGTGGAACTGCAAAACCACACTTCTGTCTCTCTGGCCTACACCAGACTATTTTCAACAGATATATTTGTGTCTGAAAAATCAGGGAGACACAATTTTTTTTTTTTTTTTACAGCAAAAAATGCAAAAAGCAGGATAATAGAGATTTTTTACCGTGGAACAGCAAAAGCACACTTCTGTCTCTCTGGCCTACACCAGACTATTTTCAACAGATATATTTGTGTCTGAAAAATCAGGGAGACACTATTATTATTTTTATACAGCAAAAAATGCCAAAAACAGGATAATAGAGATTTTTTACCGTGGAACATCAAAACCACAGTAATAATTTACTGGTGTATACCAGGCTTTTTAAAATATATATATATTTGCGGCTGAACAGTGAGCGACACACTCAAACTGTTTTTTTTAGATACAAATAGCCCATAGAACTGCAAAACCACACTTCTATTTCTCTGGCCTACACCAGACTATTTTCAACAGATATATTTGTGTCTGAAAAATCAGAGGCACACTTTTTTTTTTTTTTGGGGGGGGGGGCACCAAAAGGTTAATAAGATGGGTATTTGTACATTGTGAAGGAGGAAAAAAAAAGAGGATTTAGATTAAAAAAAAGGATTTTTCCTGGCCCCCGGGACCTGGAGCTAAGTCCAGCAATTTCAGCAACAGGAGCAGCACACAGGACTGTAATGCAGCGTTTGCTGGTATAACCACTGCGTCTCCTATACAGCCTGCCTGCCTGCCTGCCTGATATACCTGGGATGGATATTAGTCCTGAGAAGGACTGTTTGTTTGCAGCCTTTACAGACCCTACACTAACTATTTTGCAGGATATATCTCTCCCTAAATCAGCAGCGCTGTCCCTACACTGTCTGATCCGGAGCGACTGTGTCCAAGATGGCGGCGCCTGGTTTTAAATACTCGAGGTGACGCTGTGCGACCAGCCAATCACTGTAATGCCCACAAACAACATGGCTGCGGCATTACAGTGACTGGCTGGCAATCCCTGCATGTTCATTGGCTCTGTAAAGAGCGCCAAACATGCAGAGCGGAGACCCGAGCTCCCGCCCGAGTAACCCGGAAATGCTCGGTGCTCGCCGAACATCCCGAGTAGCGTGATGCTCGGGCGAGTACCGAGCAGTGTCGAGCATGTTCGCTCAACACTAATAATTATCAATAAATATTTTCAAATATTTATTGTACAGATTCTAAACAGTTTTTATGATCTGCTTGCTGTTACCCAACAGAAACTCTCTCATTTACTTTTTAGGATTAAAAGTCTAACCTGGTTAAGTAATGGACATACAGGTGTTCGCTCTTGAATGGATCCTTGCATTCTTGTGTTCCTCCATGTACATGTCTTTTTTCCCCTAATAAGTAATAATTGTTCCCACTGACAGCAAGCAGAGATCTCGATAGTAACCTGATATTACAGATAAATTCTGTAGCAGGTTTATTAGGAAAACATGAAAGGAATTTTTTTTTACATAGTAAAGTAAGACACATGCGTGACTCAAGATACTAATCACAGCCTGTTACCAGCCAAATGCTAACTGTTTTACTTATTATCTTGAAAAGGAGCACTGGAAAAAAAGGTTTTGGGATAAAACAGCATTTTCATCTTCTAGGTTTAAATTTGTATTTGAAATTTTTGTTTTTGGGATTCAGCAACGCTTTTTTTTTTTTTTTTAACTCACTTGATCTGAATGGTCACTAATTAGTTTTTGGTACATGAGCAAAGTGCAACATTTAGATATAGCAGCATGATAAACATGAAAAAAGATGATGAAAGTGAAGCTTAAGGGATGGGTTATTGAGGTCACGATTTTCCACAGAACAAGAGCAGACTGAAAAGTTTTAGCACAGACACTTGTTCTTTCTCAATCAATAACATAATATAATGCATGGCTGAACGCGCCACAGAACTGCAAGAACTTCAGGCTTCCAATGTACAGAATGAGAAAAAATGTATATAAACTCCAGTATTCAGATACAACTGCTGACAGTAATTTTGCTTAATTATTTGCATAGCAGAAAGTATTTTGCAGTGGTAAACCATAGTAAAAATTTCAAAAATAAATGCTAGTACTGCATAGTAATATGATAGCAATTAAAGGCCAATCTGCAGCGCTCATTCCTGGATCTCCACTCAGCAGCAGCCATGAGCATATCTCCACTCAGCAGCGGCCACACCCAGATCTCCACTCAGCAGCGGCCACACCAGATTTCAAATCAGCAGTGGCCATGCCCAGATCTCCACTCAGCAGCGGCCATGCCCAGATCTCCACTCAGCAGCGGCCATGCCCGGATCTTCACTCAGCGGGGGCCATGTCCAGATCTCCACTCAGCAGGGGCCATGCCCAGATCTCCACTTAGCAGGGACCATGCCCAGATCTCCACTCAGCAGGGGCCATGCCCAGATCTCCAGTCAGCAGGGGTCATGCCCAGATCTCCACTCAGCAGGGGCCATGTCCAGATCTCCACTCAGCAGCAGCCATGAGCATATCTCCACTCAGCTGCGGCTACACCCAGATCTCCACTCAGCAGCAGCCACACCAGATTTCAAATCAGCAGTGGCCATGCCCAGATCTCCACACAGCAGAGGCAATACCCAGATCTCCACTCAGCAGCAGCCATGCCCAGATCTCCACTCAGCAGCGGCCATGCCCAGATCTTCACTCAGCAGGGGCCATGCCTAGATATCCACTCAGGATGGGCTATGCCCAGATCTCTACTCAGTAGCAGCCATGAGCATATCTCCACTCAGCAGGGGCCATGTCCAGATCTCCTCTCAGGAGCGACCATGCCTAGATCTCCCCTCAGCAGCGGCCATGCCCAGATCTCTACTCAGCAGCGGCCATGCCCAGATCTCTACTCAGCAGCGGCCATGCCCAGATCTCCACTCAGCAGGGGCCATGCCCAAATCTCCGCTCAGCAGCGATCATGCCCATATCTCCACTCAGCAGCGGCCATGCCCAGATCTCCACTCAGCAGCGGCCATGCCCAGATCTCTACTCAGCAGCGGCCATGCCCAGAGCTCCACTCAGCAGTGGCAATACCCAGATCTCCACTCAGCAGCAGCCATGCCCAGATCTCCACTCAGCAGCGGCCATGCCCAGATCTCTACTCAGCAGCGGCCATGCCCAGAGCTCCACTCAGCAGTGGCAATACCCAGATCTCCACTCAGCAGCAGCCATGCCCAGATCTCCACTCAGCAGCGGCCATGCCCAGATCTCTACTCAGCAGTGGCCATGCCCAGACCTCCACTCAGCAGTGGCCATGCCTAGATCTCCAATCAGAAGCGGCCATAGCCAGATCTCCACGTAGCAGTGGCCATGCCCAGACTTTCACTCAGCAGTGGCCATGCCCAGATCTCCACTCAGCAGCGGCCATGCCCAGATCTCCAGTCAGCAGGGGCCATGACCAGATCTCAAGTCAGCAGGGGCCATGCCCAGATCTCCACTCAGCAGGGGCCATGCCCAGGTCTCCATTCAGCAGCGATCATGCCCATATCTCCACTCAGCAGTGGCAATACCCAGATTTCCACTCAGCAGTGGCCATGCCCAGATCTCGACTCAGCAGTGGCCATGCCCAGATCTCCAGTCAGCAGTGGTCATGCCCAGATCTCCAGTCAGCAGCGGCCATGCCCAGATCTCTACTCAGCAGCGGCCATGCCCAGATCTCCACTCAGCAGGGGCCATGCCCAAATCTCCGCTCAGCAGCGATCATGCCCATATCTCCACTCAGCAGCGGCCATGCCCAGATCTCCACTCAGCAGCGGCCATGCCCAGATCTCCACTCAGCAGTGGCCATGCCCAGAACTCCACTCAGCAGTGGCAATACCCAGATCTCCACTCAGCAGCAGCCATGCCCAGATCTCCACTCAGCAGTGGCCATGCCCAGATCTCCACTCAGCAGTGGCCATGCCCAGACCTCCACTCAGCAGTGGCCATGCCCAGATCTCCAATCAGAAGCGGCCATAGCCAGATCTCCACGTAGCAGTGGCCATGCCCAGACTTTCACTCAGCAGTGGCCATGCCCAGATCTCCACTCAGCAGCGGCCATGCCCAGATCTCCAGTCAGCAGGGGCCATGACCAGATCTCAAGTCAGCAGGGGCCATGCCCAGATCTCCACTCAGCAGGGGCCATGCCCAGATCTCTACTCAGTAGAGGCCATGCCCAGATCTCCACTCAGCAGGGGCCATGCCCAGGTCTCCATTCAGCAGTGATCATGCCCATATCTCCACTCAGCAGTGGCAATACCCAGATTTCCACTCAGCAGTGGCCATGCCCAGATCTCGACTCAGCAGTGGCCATGCCCAGATCTCCAGTCAGCAGTGGCCATGCCCAGATCTCCAGTCAGCAGGGCCCATGCCCAGATCTCCAGTCAGCAGGGGCCATGCCCAGATCTCCACTCAGCAGGGGCCATGCCCAGATCTCCACTCAGCAGGGGCCATGTCCAGATCTCCACTCAGCAGGGGCCATGCCCAGATCTCCACTCAGCAGGGGCCATGCCCAGATCTCCACTCAGCAGCGATCATGCCCATATCTCCACTCAGCAGTGACAATACTCAGATCTCCAATCAGCAGTGGCCATGCCCAGATCTCCACTCAGCAGTGGCCATGTCCAGATCTCCAATCAGAAGCGGCCATAGCCAGATCTCCACGTAGCAGTGGCCATGCCCAGACTTTCACTCAGCAGTGACCATGCCCAGATCTCCACTCAGCAGCGGCCATGCCCAGATCTCCAGTCAGCAGGGGCCATGACCAGATCTCAAGTCAACAGGGGCCATGCCCAGATCTCCACTCAGCAGGGGCCATGCCCAGATCTCTACTCAGTAGAGGCCATGCCCAGATCTCCACTCAGCAGGGGCCATGCCCAGGTCTCCATTCAGCAGCGATCATGCCCATATCTCCACTCAGCAGTGGCAATACCCAGATTTCCACTCAGCAGTGGCCATGCCCAGATCTCGACTCAGCAGTGGCCATGCCCAGATCTCCAGTCAGCAGTGGCCATGCCCAGCTCTCCAGTCAGCAGGGCCCATGCCCAGATCTCCAGTCAGCAGGGGCCATGCCCAGATCTCCACTCAGCAGGGGCCATGCCCAGATCTCCACTCAGCAGGGGCCATGTCCAGATCTCCACTCAGCAGGGGCCATGCCCAGATCTCCACTCAGCAGGGGCCATGCCCAGATCTCCACTCTGCAGCGATCATGCCCATATCTCCACTCAGCAGTGGCAATATTCAGATCTCCAATCAGCAGTGGCCATGCCCAGATCTCCACTCAGCAGTGGCCATGTCCAGATCTCCACTCAGCAGCGGCCACACCCAGATCTCCAATCAAGAGACCATGCTCAGATCTCCACTCAGCAGAGGCCATGCTCAGTTCTCCACTCAGCTGTGGCCATGCCCAGATCTCCACTCAGGAATGCACACGCCCGGATCTCCATTCAGTAGCATGCATGCCTAGATCTCCACTCAGTAACACACATGCCCAGATCACCACTCAGCATTGAACATACCAAGATCTCCACTCAGCAGCATGTACTCCCAGATCCTCACTCGGCAACGCACTTGCTCAACCACTGCTCTATTGAAATGGTGAACACAGGACCTCTGTCCTCATAATTGGTGAGATCCTCAAGAAATCAGACACTATGGCCCCAATTCATCAAGACTGGCGTGTGATGGAATCAAATGTGCCTGATTCATTAAGAGGCGCATATTTCCTAATGAATCAGGTGCGTCTTAAAAGTGGCATGTACCTCCATGCACCTTGCCCTAAATCATACTCTAGTCTTGAGTAAGATTCCTGTCATGATGAATGCCACAGCTCGTCATGAATTACTGTGGCATCACGCTCCTTTTGTGCCGCCCTCCCCATGCTGGGAGAAACTGATGTGAAAATCCCAAAAGTTGCAAAACTGTTGCGCAACTCAACATTGCACAAAAATGTAGCAAATTTTCAAATTGATTTACGCCAGAATTCTGGCATAATCACTGTGATGGACCGGTATCTTAGGCTCTAATTCATCAAGCTGTTTTTGCCAGTTATCTGGCATAAAATTGCTTGAAAAATCACAAAAGTTGAGCAATGTGCAAACATTTGGCCAGTTTCACCCACTGTTTGAAAAGTGAGCAGAACACTGGCATGACAGGGTGCGCCCGACAAATGCATCCTAATTTATGCCACAAAAGTGGCATAAATTATGTTAGAGATTTACTTCAATCAAAGACTGGTGTAACATTTTTGGCGGTGGTCAACACCACTTGAAAGACATGCCACCTCTTAATGAATTTGCCACATCTTACTCAAGTACACTTTTCATCAAGACTGGCATTTTGCATGGTGCCTTACTCTAAAATAGTCCTAGCGTCCTGTGAGAAAATTGCAAGATTTTAATTTTTTTATACAGATTGTGAAATGAAAAAAAATAAGAGAAAATTTGCAAAAATGTCAAAACAAAACATTTAAAATGAAAAAAAAAAAAGATTTAATTGTGGCGCCCCTGCTGCGCATTGTGCCACAGAACCCAGAAGGGTGCATGGATGGACTTCTCCACAAGAGGCCCTCACTACATTCATACACCTCCACCTTCCACCTCAGACCAGCAGAGGGAGCCCGTTAGGGACATATATAGGGAAGGTGGAGCCAGGCAGCTCAGTTAGTTGTTAGCTCAGACAGAAGTGAGTCAGTGAGCAGAGAGCGGGGAGAGTCCAGAAGTGCGCCCTTCACCTGGAGTACCCTGGACCGTGCCTGCAGCATCACCAGTAAAGGTACTGAAGCTTACCCCCATGTGAGTGTCCGTCCTTCCTCCAGGACCGTCCTGCTGTCTCTCCCCTGCACCGCCATCCAGTACATCCCCCACGCTGCCCTGAGGCCCGCTCCTCCTGTGGGGAGCCATTCCATCACAAACTGCCCTACCATCTGCCTCAGAGGACTGTTGCAGCACTGGTGATCCTCACCAGACACCACAGGTGGCGTCACGAAAAATCACAAAAACTCCATATAAATGTATTCCCCCATTTCACTGACCAGGGCGGACCGGGCCAGCCACCGTGATATCCCTCGGCAACCAGAGGCCCGGCGGGCGAGTACCCCACGGCCCTGGGGGCGAGTCATAATGATTCAAACAATAGGTCATTTTCAGATGATACAGTCCCTTTAAAAATGGAAGTCCTGATGCCGGTTTGAACACAGGCTTAGTAATTTAGCATAAGATAAATTTATCATGAGCTCTCTGACATTTTTTACAAATATGTCTCATACATCATTTTTATGTAGTGCTGTAGCTTGCTCTTCTAACGGTATCAGTAAATCTACCTCTATATCATATATACTTTGAGATACTATCACAGAGAGCTGCGTTGTTGTAGCCGCTCATCCTACAAGTCATGTTATCCTCTAAAAGTTAAGGTCAGGTGAAGGGATGTAATTTGGTGATGGCTGGGACGGTGAAGGGTTGATAGATTTAATGCTATATTTGGCAGAAAGAACAATATGAAACCTCTGCCAGGAGTTACCAGAGCAGAAGCAAGTAGACAAGGTCCTGGAGACCTTTAAGAAAAAACGATTCTCTTGCGTCTTTGTTCCTTCATTCTCAATCTCTGAATGTTTGTAGGACAATATGAGAAAATATGTGAGGCTATGAGGATGGACCATAAGGTGGCTTTTTTTTTTTTGAACATTTCAATACAATTTCTCTTTTGTAATGACATGAAGGATAAAGTGCTATTGCCATGAGACATTGTCCTTTTAGAGAAAGACATATTTAGATGCCACTAAAGGGTTCAATACAGCGACTCCATGGATGCCACTGTAAATTAATAAACCGTTATCTGGTATTCATGAGCTGAGTACTTGTCACAGAGCATGTCCAATGTCACGGAGTAAGAAATGTGTGAGGGTTTATTTGTCTTGTTATCGCGCTAATTAGCGGAGAACGCGGTGTCAGATAGCGTTGGTTCTAATGCGTGGCAACCTTAAAGATGAACTCTTAGATTAATGCATTTACAATGTATCCTCTTGGGGCATATACTTGATCTCTTGGTGTCTCATTAATTATCTGAGCAACTACATAGCTTGTTCTGGCATTTAGTATACATCAGTCAGATGCAGTGGAGCTAAAAAAAATACAAGTTGTGAGCTTGAAGGCAAATCTTACAACCAATGCTAAGTATACTGTATATTACATACATATAATACATACATGTGGTATACATTAAAGGAAAACTCTTAACTAAAGAATACTGCTCTGCTCTCTCCTTTCCTCCCAATAATATTAGTTAGAAGGTAAATGAGCGACTGTATGTATAGGGAGTCACCACGGCTAGTGCCAGCACCTGGAGAACCTAGAAAAGTTCTAGAGCCAACAGTACATTAGTGGGACTTGGGCAAGACCTGGGGCCAACAGCCCTACTGGAGGGTCCCAATCTGCCCAGGTTTCAATTTGCAACATCCACTGTTCATGTACAGCGGATATGCCAACTGAATTTGTGCAGTAGGCTCAGTAGCAAAGCCTGCTCTGTACAGCACAGGCGCTGGCTGTGTTATAGAGTAGACACCAAGAGTGGGAACAAGCTCAAGTGGTTCTTGTTTCAAGCCCCATAAGGGAGTGTGGCGCCCCTGAGGGTTCGACCGCCACAGGGATGCTGCACTTCTCTAATGGAGTGTAGTGTTCCTCCTCTGAGGTAAGAACAGTGTGATAGTCGGGACCCTTCCTTTGCATCCAACACCACGTTTCTCCACCAGAGGGAGCTGGTATGCACTAGGTGCTGCTCCCCTGGTTACAGGGAGACTGGGGAACCAAGAGTTAGGGGAACCAGTTAGTGGGTGAGGGTGGAGGACTTACAAGTTAGTTACACTTTAAATTTCATATTTAATAAAAAGCCATCTTTGATCTTGGTCCTTGTTAGTCAGGTCTTTGTGCTGTCAAATACTGTGTATTACTGTGCTCTCCCACCCTCAGCGTGGATCCTGTGTGGGCCAGCATCGGTTGGAGACACAGCCCCCCCATACCCTGGCCTTGGGTCGAGGGGTAGGTTATAGACAAGGAATGTCTCGACCCAGTCAAGGACCAGGACCAAGAAGGCCCGGAGCTTAAGAGTGTGGTTCCATAGCAAATGGATCCCAGGCAGGATGCAGACGGAGCGGTGTACGCCACCTGTCCTCGCCATGCTGATATATTCAGAGGGAGTCCGGCTGCAAGAGGGGTACCGCCCCCGACACCCGACCTTGCTACTCCAAGTCCTGGTCGGGAAAGCCCGGTAGGCCCAGAGGATCCCACCGGGTATCGGACGGAGCGGAGCTGCCACCTGTGCCCTTGTTCTGAGAGGAGCTCAGAGGGAGTCCCGGCCTATTTGCACACACACGGACAGGAAAGGATTCGGTCTATAGTTCAGGAACACTCTGCTGTAGGGTCCCGACTGAATGCTGGACTTACTCGGAGGTTGTCGGACCCCCGTCCCTGGTGACCGCAGGACCCCGTGGGGAGCAGGGAGTCGCCTTCCTTCTGCCATCTCTAAAGTGAGTAAAGCCTTGGAAGTTCACCCCTATGGCCTCCGGACTGTTTATTCTGCGCCACACCGCGAGACGCGGTGCCCGTCTCCCTCTACTGCTACCCCCTCCATCCTGTCCCTCTGCCCTGAGGCCTTGCTCCACCTGTGGGGAGCAGTAAGAGCTTTGGCCGCCATAACATCATGCCTCAGTGGACTGAAGCGGCGCTGGTGGCCTTCACCAGGCGCCACAGGTGGTGTAGTCGTAAATCAGCCACTCAACCCGGATGAGCCCACACCATCCTTTTTAATGTGACGGCCCAGAGCACGGGTCGGGTCCGGGCCACGGCTGCACCCCATCTCTCCATCACAGGACCCGACTCCGAGTCCCCCATCTCCCAGGGTAAACTAAAGGGCTTTCTCGAGTAAGAGGCGTCACAACCTGGCGTAGTCGGCAGGATCGCGTGCCCGCAGCAAAGGAAGGAAGTACCCATTGCTACCGGGTACTGTGTGCCTTACACCTTGAACTGTTGTTTTACACTTAAAATGGCGCCCGCCCAAGAATAACAGGCTCCATAATGCTGTGAAAACACTGTCTTTGAACGCCTCCCATCGTGGGCTGGGCTCCCGCTTGGCGGCAAAAATGTGGACTGCCCCTTCCATCAGAGACTGTCCGCGGGGTAATGCCCGTCAAACCGGATGGGCTGAACGAAAGCGGGCCTGTCAGCATTCCGCCCAGGAACCGCCCCGAAAGAGGAGGAAGAAGAAAAGCAACAAGGTGCGGCCATTGCAGTCGGAGCTTGGCATTCGTCAGAGGCAGACATGGCCGCTTCTGGAGAGCAAACCAACGCACCTTCTGAACCCGGTTCAGGCCCTTCACCCGGCAGAGAGCGAGGTAGCAGTATCCTCACATCGGGAGATTTTGAATTTCTCCGGCAGGAAGCTCCAGGTCTCTTGCGAAGACAAAGAGAGGCCCAGGAGGCGGCAACGGCTGCGTGGCGGGAAGAGATGCTGCTGCGTATCCGGGACCGCCGCCAAGGAGTTGAGGTCCCAGGACAAGGAGACGCGGTGACAGAGGTCGAGAGCGGCCCAGCGGCGGGTGAGTGTGCTACCTCTGCCCCGGCTGCAGAGCCTACCGTAACAATCCTGGACCTTATGACGGGGTATTTAATACCCCACGCGGCCACCTGGGAGCAAGCCTTGGCTCCGGAGCTGCAAGCGGCAGCTATGAGTGGGGACCTGCGATGCCACCCTAACCCTGAAACAGAAGTGCCTGAAACTGCGGAGGAATCCACCGGCTCCAACCCGGACTGGTCCGCGCCTGTAGAGGACACGCAGCAACCTGTGTTGACCCCGCTACCCGCACTAGCAGTAACCTGGCCCGAGGCTGAGGAGTGGGCCTGGGACCTGATGGGCTTCCCCCGGGAGACCCGGGCTGAAGGGCGGAGGAGGAGCCAGTGGTGCAGCGACCAGATCTTCCAGCTCGCTCGGGAGCAACGTTAACGGGAGCTCCGCTGTGAACGCCTCGAGGTATGGGCCAAAGCTGCGAAATCCCGAGCTCGTCAGGAGGAGTCCACCCGTCCCAGTCCCCGAGTGGAAGGGCAAGTCGTCCGCTTCCACCATGAGGCGGGGTGGGGGTTCATTAGAAGTCCCCAGTACCAGGACGACGTCTTTGTCAGCCGGCGGGACGTCGAGCCGTGTCTAAAGAAGGGACACCCTGGCCGGAACCTCTTACCGGGCGATACAGTGACCTTTTCTCTCCACCAGGGGGTGCGAGGGTGGTACGCCCTGAACGTACACAAAGTGTCCGGGAGCAACGCCACCCCGCGCTCAGCCTCAGGGGACCGGTTAGCTTCTGTTGGGAGGAACGAGCCTTTTCCCAGGAGGGAGCCCGAGGTCTAAAGCAGCCCCCAGCTGTTGCAATTCGTTTATAAGTTTATGCGTTGACTTTTCTATTTTTGCTTGTTTTATAATCCCCGGTTTCTAGAGACATGTGTCCCTGCGGACTTGCAGCAGACAGACTCTTTCCTTTGTAAATGGTTTGCATCTCTTTACGTGCTCCATATTGGTTTTATACAAAAACCGCGGATATTTCTACCTCAAGACCTCAGAAGGAAAACCTGTCAGGGTGGCTCTCTGGGAGGTCCAACCCGGGATCTTCATGTCCTGCGGCCACCCCAGGGCCCACGTTGAGGGTTTAGGACAGGTCCCTCGCACTTCTGAACTGACTCTGCGTCTTTGCACCTTAACCCGTCTGTTTGCACCAAAATGTCTCTGGAAAAATGCTAGCACTTTTATAGTTTTATACTTTTGTAATTTTATACTGTATACCCTGTTATGCAACGTTTAAGAAGATGTGCCTCCCATAAAGGGAAGATAGTTCATGTTTATATTAAAAAGAAAATTTCCTGGGTGTTACTTCTTTTGCAGCCTGCGGACGTGCTGTGTTTTACCAGGGGGGAATGTGGCACCCCTGAGGGTTCGACCGCCACAGGGATGCTGCACTTCTCTAATGGAGTGTAGTGTTCCTCCTCTGAGGTAAGAACAGTGTGATAGTCGTGACCCTTCCTTTGCATCCAACACCACATTTCTCCACCAGAGGGAGCTCAACCCGGATGAGCCCACACCATCCTTTTTAATGTGACGGCCCTGAGCACGGGTCGGATCCGGGCCACGGCTGCACCCCATCTCTCCATCACAGGACCCGACTCCGAGTCCGCCATCTCCCAGGGTAAACTAAAGTGCTTTTTCGAGTAAGAGGCGTCACAGGAGCCCAGTCTGTCAAATTACAAACAGTTATAACAGAGAAGAGGGCTTTCCACTCAGACCTCGTATGCCATTGGACAATGGCAGGAGCAGTGCATGCTAGGATGTAAGGGAGAGGAAGTTTCAACAACTAGAATGCTGGCAGAATGCTAATGAAGATGAACAACCCAGTGAAAAAGATTGGATTTCAGGTTTAGTAGCATGGGGACAGTTTTTGGACATACCAGACTGGTATGTGCATGAAAAGCAAAAGATCTTTCCTTAGTTCTAGAAATTACATTGACCACACATCCAAAATTTATACATTGATCTATTGTGGCTAAGTAAAAATTTACAAAACTGAATATGAGGCTCTCGGTTTAACATTCTTATCAAACTGTATGAAGCCCACTACCATGTCATGGTGAACCTCTCAGTGATTCCCCAACCTAAGACGTTCGGCACCACCGCACAGCAATAGTGTGTAAGGGGGAAGATCGGGGTGTAAGTGCTTTCAGAGCAAGGGATCCGGAACTGCCCGGGCCGTACCTCCTGTTGCAGGGGGGAGACAGACTGCGAGCACAGGAGTCATGTGACTGGGAAGTTGGGGGTGTGTCCAGAGACAGAGCTGGGAAGTCAGGTGACCGAGGGACTCCTGGTGTGACTGGAGAGAGGAAGAGACGAGGACATTTTGCGCGGGAAAGCGGAGCTGAGTCCTGCGCAGGAGAACAGTGTGAGAGGGTCCAGGCTCCTGGCTTGAGTACTGGGAGCAGGAGTCGGGTGCAGTGGACCGGAGGAGTCAAGCCCGAATATAGAGACAAGGGACGCAGGGTCCGTGGAGCCGAGGCACGTGAGGTGCCGTGTTATGGACTAGGGGCTCAGCCGGTAAAACCGGAGACCGCCCGCTGCCGCCAGAAGACGGAGCATTGTTTGGGCGGGCAAGCCTGAAGAAATCATCACCTGCATCCGCTAGCGACTGCCTTGTGAGGAGCCAGAGTCAGCTAAGTGTACAAACTGACGCTTACAACTGGTGAACTGTTAGTTATAGATTTTCACCTGCTATTTTCCTTGTTTTCCCCCCATATTTTCCTTGTTGCTCCCTGCGTGGAGATTGACCTTGTTCTTATAAACTCCCCCTGTTTATTAACCCCATATTGGCTGCTCTGTGTTTCTGTGTCACTGCATCTAAAGTACCCATGTTATAAGTGCACCAGGAGGGTGAGCGACCTGGTGCCCCACAGCACACATGCTGTGAGGCTGAGTCCCAATGTCCCCAGACCACACCACTCCACAAGCACACAGGCACAAAACCACACCAACAATGGCCACCACACAAAACCAACACCAAGTGAAAATAAACTAAAAAGCTCACCTTCCACATGTTCTCAGACTGTGAGCTGAGAGCAAAAATAGGCAGAACCCCTCTTATAGTCTCCTTCTCATTAAAAAAAAAAAAACCTGGGGCAAATGGGAGGAATGCTAGTCCAAGCAAAAAAAAAAAAAAAAAAAGAGGGGCCACACCATCTAAAAATACTGTGGGATGGTGAGGCCTGGAGCTATGGGGGGCTTTGCCTTGCAGCATGGGTGCTGTAGGACACCAGGTTGCACCAGGTTGCACCTTTTAGGTCAGCTTCATTCAGTCTGATCAGAATGTGAAACCAAGAACCTCATGTTTCAGGTTTATAACTTTTTGCTTAGCTGCAATAGATCAATCTGTGATTTTTGGATGTGTGGTTTTACCTTGTTGTGGGGATGAGGCAGGAAGACCATGCCTTTGTACATGTTTGTGCACAAAACATATTTATTAGAATAAATATGTGACACCCCAGGGGTCTGGTTGCCACAGTGATAGAGATATTACGTCTGAGAGCAGGTGGGAGGTCTCTTGGTCAGGGATCCTATGCATGCCACACCTCCTGCCCAGTCCTGGGAGGGGAAGAACTTCCCCTATATAAACCTAGGGCTGAGGCAGGGTTAGTGAGTAGAGAAGAAGTAGAGACAGAGAAAAGAAGCAAATATAGGAACAGAACATCAGGAGCTCTGTGGGAGCAGTGTTACAAGGAGTCAGGGGCTGGCAGTTGCAGAGCTCACCCTGACTGAGAAGATTTCTTACCGGACCCGGAGTCCGAGGCTGTGGGGACTAACTCCTACCCAGCAGCAGAATCCGTCAGGCAGGGGATTCCAGGTCCTCTGGCCAAGAAACCCGAAGGCCCCGAGTCACCGGCCATACGGGTGAGCACCACACGGTACACTGAGGGACGTGGGCTACTTATACCCGCCTCTAGCAAGGTAGCCAGAAGAGTACAGTTAGTTTGGGAGGCCTACAACTCCGCCTGGCCAGGGGAGATCCCATCTGCTCAAGGACTGACCAGGCCCCAATCGCTAGCCAATACTCCGGGAGGGTCTATCTTTGTCACCAGTAAAGACCCTGAACTACACCGTACCGTCTCCGAGTGGTTCCTGCTACCCCCATCATCCATGTCGGCTGCCCTGAGGCCATACCCCTCCCGTTGGGGGTTATACTATCACGCTGCACAATCCTTAGCTGTACTCAACGGGTGGCGTAGTCGTCCAACATCTACCGCTGATACATCGCCGCTCAGTTTGACTCCCTGGGCACGGACCGGGTCACCGCCACGAGACTACAACCCTCAACAGATCCGGCTCCGGGTAAGCTCCCGCGTGCGCAACGCAGCGCGACACAGGCCCAGGGGCGCGTCAACTTTTGGCGTAGTCGGCAGGATCTCGTGCCCGCAACCACCGGGTACTGCGTGCCTGAAAAAGACTGTTCAAACTTACCTGTGGTGAAGATTCCCGCCATCCGGCGCCATCTTCAGCCTTCTTCCCGCCATCGGTGAAGATTCCCGCCATCCGGCGCCATTTCCAGCCTTCTTCCCGCCTTCCGTGGAGTTTTCCCGCCGTTGGACGCCATCTTGAAGACGTCGCGCGGGAAGAAGAGGGGCGTGGACTCCGAAAGCGCGCGAGAACTGAAGCCCCGCCTCACGTCCGGACGTCGCGTAAGGTCCTGGAAGGAGCCCAGCAGACGCCGACGTCACAGGAGCGCGACGGAAGGTCCTCAACCCTGACGATCTACTGCGGAGCTGCGGCCTACGGAAGAGGATCATCGCAAGGTAGGCCACGGTCCACTAGGGGGGAGGAGGATGTCGGATACGGAGGAGAGCTTCACTGCCTCAACCCCGCCAGCGCCACCGCTGCTGCAGTCATGCCTTTCACCATGCCCTATATCCCGGGAGCGGCCTGGCTACCCCAGTACTCAGGGGAGTCACATACCCTGCATGACTTTAGAGAAAAGCTGGATAGCCTCTTCCAGGTGTACCCCCTCACAGAAGAGCAAAAAGTGAGCATCCTGGTGGCCCAATTAACTGGGGCAGCCCGAAGGGAGGTAAAGTCCTGGCCACCTGGGGGGAGGACTGTCGCAGGGATACTAACCCGGCTGAGGGACACCTTTGATACCCGCACCTCAGCCGAGATCAAGCTTAGATTCTACGGGTGCAAACAGCGGGCACATGAGAGTATAAGGGACTATGCCCTGAACCTACAAGAGGCCTTGAGAGCCATTAAGCAGACCGACCCTGACGGCGTGGGAGACGAGGACAGGCTGTTGACTGAACAATTTATAGAGGGTTTATATTGCAATGCCCACCGAACCCAGTTGCGGGCAATGGCCTTACAGGACCCTCATCTGGGATTTGCACAGTTCAAGGACAGAGCCATCCGGGTGCTTCGAGAACCGGCACCAAGTGGCGTTGTGACCCCCAGACGTCCCACTACCACTTACCACCAGGAGGCGGCGCCCTTGTCGGCAGGGCCTGTGGGAGCTGATGCGCAGGCTTTGAACAATGACCCGGCTCCAGACCTGCACCATCAGGTCCAAGAGCTAGCTAAAAGCATTGCTGCGCTAACCCGAACTGTGCAGTCTTTACAGGTTTCCACTCCAGGGAAGATCCAGCTGGCATCCGGACCGGAGGACATCCCGTGGCGTCGACCAAGGAGGACCCCACCGGCCAGAGGAAGACCCAGCGACCGATACAACGAGGACGGACGACCCATCTGCCGCCGCTGCAATCAACCCGGACATATGGCACGGTACTGTCCTTTAAACTGGCACAACCTGGGGTAGAGGGCCAACCCCCAGGAAAAAGATCATCAGGCCCATCGAACTGGCGCGACAAATATGTGGGAGGACGTCCAGTCTTGCCTGTGGTACTGGATGGCATTCCTATGAGTGCCCTACTGGACACCGGGTCACAGGTCACCACCATCCCGTACGTGCTCTTCAAGCAGTACTGGAATGACTCGGATATTACCCGCTACCCTGACGACGACTTGAGTATCATCGCCAGCAATGGTCAGCCCGTGCCACAGATTGGATTTAAAGAGGTGACCATTAAAATCGGTAGAGTCGAACTGGCAGCACAGGGACTGATCATTGTAGACATTGACAAACACGAGAGTCACCCAAAGATAACTCTAGGAACTAATGTAATTGAAAATTGTCTTGCAGAGGTGATTTTCCTTTTACAGCAGGTTGCCAAGAACGCCAGCTCTGGCGAGCAGCGAGTGCTCCAAAAAGAGATCCGGGCACTGATGCGACGGCAACAGGTGGAACTCTCCGGCGGTGAGATTGGTAGCGTGAGAATGTGTGACCCTTTCCCTATTGCCATGCCCCCAAAAAGTGAAATGATGATTTGGTGCCGGGCAGCTATTGGTCTGAGAGGTAGAGATTACCAGGCAATGGTAGAACCAGTTTACTCAGACAGTAGGCCCACCATCTTGACAGCACGGGGGGTGGTTAATGTACGCCATGGGAGGGTGCCCGTTCGCATAATCAATATCGGGAAGAGGGAAGTGTACCTGCCCCGGTATGCCACGCTAGCCAAATTATATACCATTAACCAAAATGCTATACAATCTGTGGAACCCTTGCCTCCATCTCACCCGGAGGAAGGTAACGGCTCTAAGAAAACAATGGAGGACTGGTGTCAGCAACTACATTTGGGTACTGACTCCACTCCCTCACACCAGAAACAGGGAGTCTATCGGGTGGTTCAAGAGTACGAGAGAGTGTTTAGTAAACACCCGTTAGACTTCGGGCGAGTCAAGGGGGTAGAACACCACATCCTCACGGGAGACCATCCTCCCATAAAAGAGAGGTATCGACCCGTACCCCCTGCACACTACCAACACGCCAAGGGGATGCTTAGAGACATGAAGGAGGCTGGGGTGATCAGGGATAGCTGTAGCCCCTGGGCAGCTCTACTAGTCTTAGTCAAAAAGAAAGACAACACCATGAGGATGTGTGTAGATTACCGGAAAATCAACCGTATCACACACAAGGATGCGTACCCCTTACCAAGGATAGAGGAGTCTTTGGCTGCTTTAAGATCTGCTAACTTCTTCTCTACCTTGGATCTCACTAGTGGGTACTGGCAGGTTCCTGTAGCAGAGGCGGACCGGGAGAAGACCGCATTCACCACCCCGATGGGACTTAGCGAGTTTACCTGTATGCCGTTCGGACTCTGCAACGCACCAGGAACCTTCCAACGATTAATGGAGTGCTGTCTGGGCCACAGAAACTTCGAGACGGTCCTGTTGTACCTGGACGATGTCATCGTATATTCTAAGACTTATGAGGACCACCTGAAACACCTGGCGGAAGTGTTCGAAGCTCTGGCAAGCTACGGCCTAAAGGTGAAACCCTCCAAGTGTCACCTCCTGAAACCAAAGGTGCAGTACCTGGGACACGTGGTGAGCGCTGATGGAGTGGCTCCCGACCCTGATAAGATCACCGCAATTAAGGAATGGCCAAGTCCCTCCAGTGTAAAGGAAGTGCGGCAGTTCCTCGGGTTGGTAGGCTATTACCGCAGATTCATCCCCGGTTTCACCAAAAAGGCAGCTCCTATGCAGGACCTCCTGATAGGCCAGTCCCGGAAGGCCAAGAACCAGAAGCCACCCTTCAGATGGGAGAAGTTAGAAGAAGAGTCCTTCCGCCAGCTGAAGATGGCCCTCACGGGGGATGAAATCCTGGCGTACCCTGATTACAGCCAGCCCTTTATCCTCTACACCGACGCAAGTAACATCGGGCTAGGAGCCGTGCTGTCCCAGATCCAGCAGGGGAAAGAACGAGTAATCGCTTACGCCAGCCGAAAACTGCGACCCACCGAAAGAAACCCTGAGAATTACAACTCATTTAAGCTAGAGTTCCTGGCAGTGGTGTGGGCAGTCACCGAACGCTTTAAGCACTACCTCGCTTCTTCCCGGTTCGTCGTGTACACGGATAACAACCCGTTGACACACCTGGACACGGCAAGACTCGGTGCCCTAGAGCAGAGATGGATGGCCCGTCTGTCCAACTACGAGTTCACAATCAAATACCGGGCAGGACGCTCCAATACCAACGCGGACGCCCTGTCCAGGATGCCAAACCTACCGGACGTAGGAGAAGATCCAGAGGGACTGGAAGAAGTCGAACTCCCCGCGTTCCACCGTCATGGGACTATCCAGTATTCCCATCGGGTAAGGAGTAAGCAAGCCGCTACGTTTAACCCCTTGCCTCACTACAACTGGGAGGAAACGCAAGACAGTGACCCTGCCGTCCGACTGGTGAAGGAGATGCTGACTCGGCCAGAGGCTCGCCTTGACCCAGACGCTCCGGAGGAAGCCAAACAACTGTGGGCTGAGAAGAGTCGACTGTTCCTTTACAAGGGGAAGTTGTGCCGCAGAATGGTTAACTCCCGGACGCATGAACTAATCTGGCAAGTAGTGGTGCCACGAAGAGACGCAGCCATGGTGATGGAGGCATACCACGACGGGGCTGGACACTTCGGATGGAAGAAGTTGGAGTTCCTGCTGCGCGGGCGGTTCCACTGGGTAGGCATGAGGGGAACCATCGAGAGGTGGTGCAGAGACTGTGGCCCGTGCAACCTAAGAAGGAAGGACCATGCCAGCCAGAAGACTCCCCTGCAGTCCATCGTCACCCGGCAGCCGTTGGAACTGGTAGCCTTGGATCATGTAAAACTGACCCCAAGCAGAAGTGGCTACGTCTACGCGTTAACCATCGTGGATCATTACTCCCGGTTCTTGGTTGTCGTCCCCGTCAAGGACTTAATGGCTCAAACAGCAGCTAGAGCCTTCCAGCAGCACTTCTGCCGTCCACACGGGTACCCGGACCAAGTGCTGACGGACCAGGGACCTGCCTTTGAAGCGGAGGTCTTCCAGGAATTCTGCAATCTGTATGGCTGCCGGAAGATAAGGACGACACCCTATCATCCGCAAACTAATGGACTTTGTGAGAAAATGAACCAGGTGGTAATGGATCTTCTGAAAACGTTGCCCCTGGAAGAACGCAGTCTGTGGCCTGAGAAGCTGCCCGATCTGGTGGACCTATACAACCACATCCCGGTAGGTTCCACCAACTGTACCCCGGCTTACCTAATGAGGGCGAGACCTGGTAAGTTACCTGTTGACCTGGAAATGGGAGTCCTGACACCCGAGGACACTTCACCAGAAGCAGACTGGGACACAGAGAGGCAGCAGCAGTACCGAAAAGTACAGGAGAGCGTGGAGCGAAGTCTCTGTCAGGCTAGGGAGAGACAAGAGAAAACTTACAACCAGTATGCTCCCGCTGTTCCCCTGGTGCCCGGAGAGCAGGTCTTGAAGAGGAAAAGACGGCTCCACAAGTTGGACGACCAGTGGGAGAAGGACCCGTACACCGTACTGCCCTCAAGCCACGAGAACCCGAAGGTCTGTACCATCAGTAAAGACGGAGGGGCGACCACAGCCATTGTATCCCGGGATCACCTGAAGAAGTGTCCTGAACAGCTACGGAACCCTGAAGAGGAACAAGAAGACCATCGACCCGTAGAGGAAAGGGAAGATATGGTTAGTACTGTGCTCAGAGACTTCCCTCGGTCTTGGACTCAAGTCAATGGTGCAGTTGTGGTACCCGTACTCACCTTCCTCCAACCAGCATCCCAAGCACCTACGGAGCAACAGGTAGAGCTGGAAGAACAGCCGGTCCAGGAGGCAGAAGACCCCACTCCAGCAGATCAGGAGGATCAACCCTCTGCTTGCAGTGAGCCTGCCATATCCCTAGTGAGCCAAAGAGCCCGTAAACAGCTGCCCAGTTTACCCTTGACAGCTCCTACACCCTGTAGTTCAGGGCCAGACAGTCAGCTCCGTAGGTCCACTAGGGCCACTAGAGGCCAGTTACCCGCACGTTGGAGGATTTGAAGTGTTTAAATTGTTTTATTTGTGGTCACCTGTCTGTTACTTGTAAATAATTATGTGTTTCTAGTTATTTTTAGGAGTCCTTGGTGGATTTACTGGGAATCCTTGTACAATTAGTTGGAGCGTAACCCAGGATGGACTAAAAGACTGTTAAGGACTCGGGGCAGGACAGACCCCTACCTGGTTACGTCTCCCTGTTTTGGTGAAATGGATACCTTTGTTTTCTTCAAAGACTGCACCCGGTTGCGGACATGCCGTGACCATCCTAATGTCTTTCTTTATTGTACTGTTTTTGTTTATACCTTGTTATGTTTTTCTAAAAATATGTTTAGTCCCGGAGTACTAAATTTCACTAGGGGGTAATGTGACACCCCAGGGGTCTGGTTGCCACAGTGATAGAGATATTACGTCTGAGAGCAGGTGGGAGGTCTCTTGGTCAGGGATCCTATGCATGCCACACCTCCTGCCCAGTCCTGGGAGGGGAAGAACTTCCCCTATATAAACCTAGGGCTGAGGCAGGGTTAGTGAGTAGAGAAGAAGTAGAGACAGAGAAAAGAAGCAAATATAGGAACAGAACATCAGGAGCTCTGTGGGAGCAGTGTTACAAGGAGTCAGGGGCTGGCAGTTGCAGAGCTCGCCCTGACTGAGAAGATTTCTTACCGGACCCGGAGTCCGAGGCTGTGGGGACTAACTCCTACCCAGCAGCAGAATCCGTCAGGCAGGGGATTCCAGGTCCTCTGGCCAAGAAACCCGAAGGCCCCGAGTCACCGGCCATACGGGTGAGCACCACACGGGACACTGAGGGACGTGGGCTACTTATACCCGCCTCTAGCAAGGTAGCCAGAAGAGTACAGTTAGTTTGGGAGGCCTACAACTCCGCCTGGCCAGGGGAGATCCCATCTGCTCAAGGACTGACCAGGCCCCAATCGCTAGCCAGTACTCCGGGAGGGTCTATCTTTGTCACCAGTAAAGACCCTGAACTACACCGTACCGTCTCCGAGTGGTTCCTGCTACCCCCATCATCCACGTCGGCTGCCCTGAGGCCATACCCCTCCCGTTGGGGGTTATACTATCACGCTGCACAATCCTACCACCGGCCTCAGCGGTCTGCCCTGCAGCAGCAGCTCCTTAGCTGTACTCAACGGGTGGCGTAGTCGTCCAACATCTACCGCTGATACATCGCCGCTCAGTTTGACTCCCTGGGCACGGACCGGGTCACCGCCACGAGACTACAACCCTCAACAGATCCGGCTCCGGGTAAGCTCCCGCGTGCGCAACGCAGCGCGACACAGGCCCAGGGGCGCGTCAAATACATGATGTATGGTTCACTCTAACTGTGAACCACAAGCCGCATTGGGATGGGGTCCTTGACTGCTGAGTCACAGGGGTAACGTTGGGCGATGAGCAGCTTCTCCCTCTCCCCTCCCTCCTTTATATTTGCTCTCCCCCCTCCTTCTTCATAGCTGGTGCTGTGGGGTTTAATGGTCAAAAGAGGGCATTTAGTTTACAGGGGGGAGCTTTTCCTGCCATTTCATTACTTCCCCTCCCTCTGGGTTATAAAGAATTTGCTATCCTATGTTATGTCCTGAACCCCCTGCTGGTCTGTTGGATAGTGGTACACACAATGATAAATGCCCCTTCCCATTTTTTTGCAGCCCCTTCACCTGTACCTGCTGAATGAGCGTCCCTCCCTCCTTTGTATGCTGTTACTCGTGTACTGATATGGCTTTCTATGTTTTAGTGAGATGGATTCAAGTCACAGTTGGGGGTAAATCTAGCGTTTTGGAGAGTATGGAGCTGAAGAAGGACTTGCCCACGAGGAGTCCAATGGTGCATACCATATCGGATTCTGATTGTTCACAAGTTCTATGGTTAAAGAGATGGGTCATACAAAGAGAAAAATAAAGCTGTGGCCGACCCTGTCCAAAAAAGAATAACCTGATTTTGTGTGACCATAGGAGGGGTCAACTTTGGTAATGTTAGGAGTTGGGTGGTCAATGTCTGCAATCTGCTGGGCACTGAAGCAGGTACAAATTCTTCTTGTATGAACTTAGTTTGCAGGGAATATTTAAAGAAATGCTCCATGTGAAATAATATCTGCACAATATAGGTGACTATTCTGTAAGTCAATGTCTGACCCTTTGGTGAGTTTTGAAATAACTTGAGATACTTTACACATCAAGACCTTCAGGTATTCTTATTACATAATATAATTATGCTCATATGACAACATTTACATTGGTTGTGGACTGTATAAATAACAAGATATTGCAAAAGAAATATATACATAAAGATTCCCTGGTGTCTGGAAAGAACGTTTGCATTATAATCATATTCCTTGCGTGAGGCTGCGGAGCATATAACTTGCTTCCAGAATTGCTGAACGGCATACGGAGTACAAAATTTGCATAGTCTTGTATATAAAATCTGTTTTAAAACAAAGAAATACAACATCTAGTCACGCTGGAGCAGCGTCAGCCTGGATATAGTCTGAGAACAGCTGAATAGAAACAGAGGAAGTGCTTAGAGGGCAAATGTTATGTTTAACATCAGGCTGGTGCATGGAAGCTCAGTCTCGTGGTCAGACGATTTCTGCAAACATCGAAAGCTGTAAGCTCTCATTACATGTCATTTTAATAAATAAGTGTGCTGTGCTACACCAATGGTATGTCTTCCTCTGACTATTCAACTTCTTAACCCCTTTCAAAACTGGGGATTTTTCATTTTTTAACTTTTCTGTTTTTCCTCCCTTTCTTCATTCATTTTCCATTTCTTTCTTCTTCATTCTACCCTCGACATAGATGTATGAGGGCCTTTTTTTGCCAGATGAGTTGTAGTTTTAAATGGTATAATTCATTTAATCATTCATTGTACCGGAAAATGGGAAAAAAAACTTCCAAGTGCAGTGAAATTGCGAAAAAAATTTTTTTATTGATTTTATAGTGTTCATTACATAGTAAAAATAACTTGTCAACGTGATTTGTCAGGTCAGTATGATTACAGTGATACCAAACTTTTATATGGTAGCTTTTTTTTTCCAAGTGGTGATAAAAATAATTGGAAATTCGTAGAAAAAAAAATTCCCTTGTGTCACCATTTTTCAAGACCTGTAATGTTTCCTGCAGTCCTGTGGGAACCAAAAAAACACAATTATGGTGTTTCAATTTTCTATCGCTGCGTAAGGTTGAATCATTTTATATATAAATCCTATGGAGTGATACCAAATATGTATATTTTAATTTTTTTTATTGCGGCAAAAAGAGTTATTGTTCATATTTTTATAAGCTTTTTTATTTACCTTTTAGTCCACTTAGGGAACTTGCGATCCTCAGTTTGCTTGCACCACAGTATTGCAGTGAAAAATCATGGTCTCCTATGAGCACTAGCCACAGGCTGGTCTTCATACAAGCACCATAATTGTAGACATGAAGGACTTCAGCAGACCCCTGACTGTCATCAAAATCTACCCACCCCACCATTTTAGTGTGAAACTGCTTCTATGTAGATAGGATGGGGGAGGAGAAGGAAAGACCTCTATCTCTTGCTCCTTCCTCCTCCCTCACTCTCCTTTCTACATAGAATCCTATCAGTACCAACTGTCATCTCCTATCTCATTAATGTAAAAATCTGTCTTCACTGACTAACTAGGGATGGGCGGACAGGTGGGAGTTCAGGTTTTGGTACCCGACTCACTCTCTCTCTCTCTCTTCGCCCATCTTTACTCGTAAGTTGAAAATTTTAAGAATGAATGATCAGTCCTGATGAAGAATGAAGCAGATTCATCTGATAAGATATATTACAAAGTTTCTTATTTCACATTTATCATTGATTTATGGGCTAAAATTTAAAACGATGGTTACTCTTTTTTAAGGCTCATTCAGACGTCAGTTTTTCACGTGTGATTTCTGTAGTTATCATGGATAGAACTATCGGATAGTTGACAAGTAATTTTTTTCTTACCGAGTGGTCTGCCTAAAGTCTGCACAAAGACTTGTCCAATATTGATCCAAGTGTCGGATCAAAATCGCCATTGTACTTCTATTGGTCAGTGAAAAAAATCGTACATTCGAAAATCCAGGCAAGAAATAGGTGAACAGAATGATGAATGACATGTACCATGACATAATTCCAGGAAGGCATGATGCACAGTTCCGTTGAAATTTGCGCACATTTAGATGGCATCAGGCATTCGTTAGAACAGTTCATAGATCAGTCTGTACCATAAAAAAGATGAATAAATTATACATAAAACCTGGCTCTTGTTGTTCTGCTGCTGCATCAACCATTAGCATACCATGCTCACAGACTGTAATGTATCTGTCTGACAATAAGCACTTGACCCCCTCCTCTCCCATCATCAGATACAAACCCCAAATTATTATTATTATTATTATTATTCTCCTCCACGTAGCAGACAGTAAAACAACATGGCACTAATGCTCCTCATTGATGCTTCTGCATGATTTAATTTTAGAGATTACAGGAATCCAAGAGAAGTACTCGTTTTATTTCATGGTGATTGCAGGAGACAGAGATTTCTTTTATGTGTTTGGCGGCTAATAACCTATTATAACAGCAGTATGCCTTGCGAATATTTACATCACGATAGACAACTTCACGCAGGAGAATTCACCAGGTATCATTACATTTTTATCACCCTCAGCTGAGATCACCTTTAATAAAAAAAAATGCTGAGATTAATAATGATTAGATTGATCATTGTTTAGCTAGGTGCAGGTGACTGTATGTTTTATTATCCGAGAAAATCAGGCAGATCAAACTCTGATCAGAGTGTGAACAGAGGGTGATTATTGTTTGATCCGATTCGCTTGGATGAGGAGATGTAGAAAAAAATTGTCACGCTAGGTAAGGGAAGGCCGAGTGTACGATGATGGGAAAAGGGGGGAAGCCCAACAACTAGGGAAAGGAAGAGTGGAGACCCCTAGGCTGCTCTTACAACACCCTGACTCCCCTATCATCCCTAAATAGGTTCCGCACCAATCGCTGAGCAGGATACCTAATCCCTGACTAACCCTAGAGCTAGGCCCTAGGTAGGGAGGGGAAGGGTTGAGCACTAGTCAGTTGCACTGCAACTAAAGACAAAAAAGGCAAACAGACAAGGGGATACACTTAGCTTTTAGATGACACCAGAAAGATCGCAACAACAATCACCAAGGAGCTCCAAGAAGAAACTAGCCGACTGCTAGAACTCCAGGCCTGAGCAGAGAAAAATAGATATATCACCGGCGACTCTCTGGAGACACTGAGGGTTTTTAAATATCAAGCAAGGGTGTGTCAATTAGCAGCAGAAGGTGGAGATCACTGCTGGGTCCTAGCAAGAGATGGATATCTCTACACTACAGAGATGAAAGGATCAAGAAGGTGTCTGAAAAGCCAAGCGCAGCGACCTTCTACAGCTGGATCCAGAACGACTGTCAAACCTGATACACTTGTGACAAAAATATCTCCATCTTCTCCATTCTGTCAGTCTGCAGAAATCAGACTGCACTCAGATGTTATTTTTTTTGTTGTGGTAGCAAGAAGAAAAAAAGCACTATGACCACAAAGTGTGAATGAAGCCTTATTGATAATTCTGATATTGATCAATGATATTGATGAGAATATTAATTGATAATGATGAGATTGATCATGCTGAAGCTAATCAATGATAATGCTAGAGATTAAAATCCCAAAATGTTCAGTTATTCTTTTCTCTACAGAATTTTTTTCCATAGAAATGCTCCAATTTACCTTTGTTCCCACAATGTTTGCAATTCTGCTTTCACTGTAAGCCTGCTTTACATAAATTTGCAATGTTATTATACATAACCTGCCTAAGAAAAAATCTGATCACTCCTGCTGGCAAAATGTATCAAAAAGAAGCAAATTTTATGAGACAAAGCTTAATATGAACTCACATTTCAGAATTAATATTATTTCACGAGCAATAGTTGCTCAGTCAGCAACCAGGCTTCTAAGGTAATAAGCGGGATTGCACTAATGTCCGTACTGGTCATGTTTTAGGAACTAGTAATATTATTAAGGCAGCAGGTGTAAGGCACAGCCAAAAAGTGGACATGGGAAATTATTGCAAACTGCTTTTTCTTACAGTGATTGTTTATCTTTATAATAACATTAAATATTAAATTAAACATTAAGTTTAGTGATAATATTTCAATATTTGCAGATGACACTAAACTCTGCAGGGTAATCAATACAGAGGAGGACAATTTTATATTACAGGAGGATCTATGTAAACTGGGCAAATGAGCTTTAATGGGGATAAATGTAAGGTAATGCACTTGGGCAGAGGAAATAAAATGCATAATGATATGCTTAATTGTAAAACACTGGGCAAAACTGTCACTGAAAAAGACCAGGGTGTATTGGTGGACGACAAGCTCACGTTTGGTGGCCAGTGTCAGGCAGCTTCTGCAAAGGCAAATAAAATAATGGGATGCATTAAAAGAGGCATAGATGCTCATGAGGAGAACATAATTTTACCTCTATACACGTCATTAGTGCGACCACACATAGAATACTGTGTACAGTTCTGGTCTCCGGTGTATAAGAAAGACATAACTGAACTAGAGCGGGCGCAGAGAAGAGCGACCAAGGTTATTAGAGGACTGGGGGGTCTGCAATACCAAGACAGGTTATTACACTTGGGGTTATTTATTGTGGAAAAACGAAGGCTTAGGGATGATCTTATTACTATGTACAAGTATATGAGGGGACAGTACAAAGACCTTTCTACTGATCTTTTTACTCTGAGGCCTGAGACGGGGACAAGGGGGCATCTTCTACGTCTGGAGGAAAGAAGGTTTAATCATAATCACAGACGGGGATTCTTTACTGTAAGAGCAGTGAGACTATGGAACTCTCTGCCGCATGATGTTGTAATGAGTGATTCACTATTAAAATTTAAGAGGGGCCTGGATGCCTTTCTTGAAAAGTATAATATTACAGGTTATAAATACTAGATTCCTTGATAGGGCGTTGATCCAGGGAACTAGTCTGATTGTCGTATGGTGTTGGGAAGGAATTTATTTCCCCAATGTGGAGCTTAGTGTTTGCCACATGGTTTTTTTTTTGCCTTCCTCTGGATCAACATGTTAGGCTATGGGTTGAACTAGATGGACTTAGTCCTCCTTCAACCTTAAAAACTATGTTACTATGATGGGTGAGCACTAAAATGCTCGGGTGCTCGATTCTTGGGTCAAGTACATTGGAATATTCGGGTGCTCGACAAGAGCAACGAGCCCAATGTAATTCTATGGGAAACTCAAGCATTTTTCAGGCGACTCCCCCCGGCTGTCTGCAGAGGGCCTAAACATTGCCCAAATCAATGGGAACAGTGCTTAAATGACATGTGAACAGCATGGGAAAGACCCCTGGAAGAATTTCTGACTCCAAGATTACTGCTGTGAACAACGTTGTCAGAGGTATTACGCCACTTTTACGGACCCATAATAAAACATACAAAAACTAATCCAAAATGGATTTTCCTGGGAAATATGTTAAGAAACATCCTTTCCAGGGTAATGACTTGTATATAAAGCAAAATAAATAACCAAAAACAAAAATACTCCTCCACACCTTGGGCTATGTTCACACTTTGCGTTTTTGATGCGTTTTTGCACTTTTGCATTGCTTTCAACCGTGACAAATGCATTCACCGGGAAATGTCATTTTAACATTTTACAACCTTATCTGGCCATGTGGTGTGTGAGATATCATCAGACACATCGTGTTTCATTTATGAAGGAGGAACTCTGAAAGTCACAAAGCCTATTTTTATAGGGCCATCGGGCGGCCTTTACTATTCTTAAAGGGCCAGCAGTCAGCCCTCACTATTCTTAGAGAGCCATCAGCCGGCGATGCTTTATTGTTCCCATTACTAAAGAGTGGGTCTCCTATACTGTTTTTGTGTATGCAGTGAGTGGCAGACTGCCCAAATTTTGGACGCACCCAAATACCCCTTTGAAGAGACTTAGAGGAGGGCCTCCTGAAAACAATGTTCCCTTTATTAGGAAGTGGGTCTCCCATAGTGTTGGCCTATGCAGTGAATGCAAGAGCTGCCAAAAATTTGGAGGCACTCCAATGCCCCTTCGAAGAGACGTGGAGGAGGGCCTCATAAAAAATGTTCCCATTAGAAAAGAGCGGGTCTCCTATACTTGTAATGCCCATGCACTAAGTGTATGGGCTGACAAACATTTACCCCTGGGGGGTATACATGAATATACTGTATAAAAAATTTTTTTTATGGACATCATAAAAAATTATGTGGATGTTGCATCACGGACCAAGGTCACCCTGGTGATATGGTGGTGGAGGATGAGGAGAAGGAGGAGGACAAGAACAAATAGCCAAAATCAGGAAGCGTATACCCATGTGTGGGTGTGAAAAGGTGCATGGGAATACACCTCCCAAAAAAAGACATGGATTTGAGTTTATGTTACGCTGCTATCATTCGGTGGTGTTGAGAAGTCTGGCCCAATCCAGCCCTTGTTCATTTTCAGCTGACAGGCGGATGCGTTTATCAGTTATAATTCCACCAGCAGCACTAAAAACCCGCTCTGATAAAACGCTAGCGGCAGGGCAGGCCAGGCCCTCCAAGGCGTAGATCACAAGTTTATTCCACGTACCCAGCTTGGATACCCAATAATTATAAGGCACAGAGAAATCACGGAGGACGTTGGTACGGTCAGCAAGGTACTCCCTCAGCATCTTCCCAAACTTTGCACTCCTTGTGAGAGTACCCCACGCCTCAGGGCCTATGCGATGGGAGGGGCTGAGAAAATTCTCCCAGAACTTTGACAGTTTTCCCCTGCCTCTGCTGGATTGGAGTTGTCTCTCTCGCCTGTACTCCTTGGCTGTCCAACGAACTGTGACCTCTGCCGCCAGCGTTTTCAGATGGGAATTGTTTTAATAATTCCGCATCAAGGGCCTTCTGGTACTGCCCCATTTTTGTAGTCCTGTCCTCCTCAGGAATAAGAGATAGAAAGTTCTCCTTGTAGCATGGGTCTAGAAGTGTCACCAACCAGTAATGACTATCACCCAAAATTTTGAGAACGCGAGGGTCATGGGAAAGGCAGCGTAACACAAACTCAGCCATGCGTGCCAGACTGCTAACAGGCAAGACTTCCGTGTCCTTACCAATAGGACGACTGACCATGCTCTCCTCCTTCTCCTCTCTGTCCTCAGGCCATCCACGCTGAACAGACGGTATGACAGTTGTGCAGGTAGTACCGTCTAGTACCGGTAGTTCCTTGTTCCATCTCATCATGCTCCGCCTGCAATGTATCCTCTTTGATTGTGAGCAGAGAGCGTTTCATAAGACAGAGGAGTGGGATGGTGACGCTAATTATTGCGTCATCGCCGCTCACCATCTTGGTGGAGTTCTCAAAGTTTTGGAGGATGGTACAGATGTCTGACATCCATGTCCACTCCTGAGGTTTTATGTGTGGAGTCTGAACTGAATACCGATGGCCTTGTTGATGCTGGCAGCTCCAGGTAGGATCCGGCAGCTCCAGGTAGGATTTGAGAAATCGCTGAACCACGAGGTTAAGCACATGGGCCAGGCATGGCATGTGTGCGAGCTCGCCTCGCCACAGAGCTGCCACAAGGTTCCGGCCATTGTCACACACTACCATGCCTGGCTGTAGGTTCAGCGGTGTGAGCCACAGATCTACCTGCTCTTTCAGAGCTGTCCACAACTCTTCAGCATTGTGCGGTTTGTCACCTAAGCATATCAGCTTCAACACAGCCTGCTGCTGCTTGACCGAGGCAGTGCTGCAGTGCTTCCAGCTTGTGACTGATGTTGTCATTTCGGAGATGGAGGCTGAAGAGGAGGAGGAGGCTGAGGAGGATGACTGTGGGGGCAACCCTGATTGACCTAGGGCCTGCAATCTTTGGCATCGGGAGGACGTGTTCCGTCCCTAGGTCCGACTGGGTCCCAGCTTCCACTATGTTAACCCAGTGTGCCGTCAGCGAGATGTACTGTCTCTGTCCACAAGCACTTGTCCACGTGTCCGTGGATAGGTGGACTTTCCCGGTGACTGCGATGTTGAGGGCATGGCTAATGTTTTGGGACACGTGCTTGTGTAATGCGGGGACGGTACACTGGGAGAAATAGTGGCAGCTGGGGACCGAGTGCCGAGGGACTGCCGCCACCATCAGGTTGCGGAATGCTTCCGTCTCCACGGGCCTAAAAGGCAACATTTCGAGCGCAAGCAGTTGTGAAATGTGGGAATTTAGTAGTGTGGCCTGTGGGGCGTTGGCTGCGTATTTGGACTGGGGTATGGACAACTGAATGCTGCGCTGGGACAAGGACGTGGACGTTCTTCCTGATGCTGCTACTTGAGAGTGTGCAACAACAGGTGCAGGGCAGGAGGCATCTTCACATGCACCATGGACAGGAGATTGCATGCACAACAGCGGAAGAAGTAGTGGTGCCACCCGCAGACACTGTTCCTGGACCCTGGGTTTCGGCCCACAGAGTCGGGTGCTTTGCAGCCTTTTACCTGATCATGCTGGTGGTGGTCAGGCTAGTAGTTTTGCCACCCCTGCTGATTCTGGCCTGGCAGGTGGTGCAAATGACCTTTTTGGGGTTTTCGGCAGAGTCTTTAAAAACAACCAGACTCGAGAAGACCTAACAGCTGTCCTGGCATCTTCCTTCGTGTTGGTGTTTCTGGGAATGGTTGCCTGTTCTTCCTGCCTGTTGGGGTGCTCTACCTCCCTCCCCCTGTGTGCTGCTGTCATCGTTCTGCATGTCCTCCTGCCAGGTTGGGTCAGTTACTATATCATCCTCCACCTCGTCTTCCACTTCCGCACCCTGGTCCTCCTCCTGACTTTCTGGCAATTGTGTCTCATCATCGTACACCTCTTGTAACACTTTCCCACCGTCGCCCTTATGTGACCGTGACTGCTCAATTATTTGGCTATTGCTACATGCGATTGACGCGCCCCCTGGGCCCCGCGTACACGTGTAGTGGGTTACCCGGAACCAGGTCTCTGGGGGATTGTAGTCTCCATGGCGGCGACTCGGTCCCGTGGCTCAGGGTGGTCAGGCCGATGGCGGTATTTTGTGGGGGTTTTAGGTTAATTGTCCGACTACGCCACCCGTGGATTACGGTCAGCGCAGACCGCCGCTGCAAGGCAGACCGCTGGGGCTGATGGTGTGTGCAGCTGAGGTAGTGTGACTCCCCACGGGAAGAGTGGAGCCCCAGGGCAGTGTAGTTGATGGTGAGGGTGATAGTGCACGGGAGTCCCGGCACTAGTAGTGCTAGTGCGGCGATGAAATAGGAATGACTCAGAGTCTTTGCAGTGCAGTTCAGGGTCTTTACTGGTGGTATTAAGGCAGACCCTCCCAGGAGTACTGGCTAACATAAGGGGCCTGGTCAGGCTGCGAGCAAACAGGAGTTCCCCTGGCCAGGTGGAGTTGTAGGCCTCCCCGTCTATCTGCACTCTTTCTGGCTACCTGGCTGTAAGCGGGTAGAAGTAGCCCACGTCCCTGAGTATACCGTGTGGTGCTCACCCGTATGGCTGGTGACTTGGGGCCTTCTGTTAGCCTCCGCTCCTGGATGGCGGTGCTGGTCCCTTCCTTGTGACTGAGCCTCCGGCTTCTATGGCCAGAGGACCTGGAATCCCCTGACGGCTGGTTTCTGCTGCTGGGTGAATATCAGTCTCCACAGCCTCGGACTCCTGTGTCCGGTTCCTAGATTCTTCTGCCAGGGCGAGCTATATCTCTGCTTAGCTTCCAGCCCCTGGTCTTCTGCTTCTAGCTCCTACAGAGATCCTTGCAGACACTTTCCCTGTGTCTGGAACTGTCTCCAGGCTCTGACTCTCTAATCCCGCCCCAGACCCAGTTTATAAGGGCAGATTCCTCCCCTCCCAGGTCTGGGCGGGCGGTGTTGCATGCTTAGGGCTTCTGACCAGAGACACCTCCCACTTGCTCTCAGACGTAATATTTCTATTGCTGTGGTAATCAGACCCCTGGGGTGCCACATTCCCCCCTAGTGAATTTTAGTACTCCAGGACTAAACACATTTTTAAGAAAACACAAATACAGGGTATAAACAATAATACAACATATATACAAGAAGCCTTAGTCTTTAGAGGTCACGGCGTGTCCGTAACCGAGTGTCCATATCACCCAACGAGGTGAAGTCTTGGCACAGAGTAGGGGACCTGTCCAAAGCAAACCCCAAGCGTTGGCCCTGGGCGTGGCTGCAAGGCTGAGGCTAGCTACTTTGGGCCACAAGAAGGCCACGCCAGACAGGTTTTCTCTTCTGCGGCCATCTTTGCAAGAGGCACCAAGGTGCAACTATCTACATGTAGTTCCGGTTATTCAGCGTCCATAACCTGTCAGTCCAAATAAACCTGAAGGGTAACTAGAGAAACATAATTAGTAACCAGGTAACAAAAGCATAAACTATTTTCAACATTTGCAAGTTACAGATGACATTTTAGATTCTCCAGCGAGCGGGCATCTGTCCTCTAGTGCTCCTGGTGGACCTACGTAACCCACTATCTGGTTCTGCACTACAGGGTGTAGGAGGTGTTGCGGGTAGGTCTGGCAGCTTTCTGCGTACTCTTTGGCTTACTAGGGGCACGGCAGGCTCACTACTAGCAGAGGGTTGATTCTCCTGGGCTGCTGGTATGGGTTCTTCTGTCTCCTGGGCCGGCTGCTCTTCTGACACTACCTGTCCTTCTGTAGGCCCTTGAGGGGCTGGCTGGAGAAAGGTGAGGACAGGTACCACGACTGCGTTGTTGATATGAGTCCAGGACCGGGGAAAGTCTCCGAGTACGGTACAGATCATTTCTTCCCTTTCCTCTGCAGGTTGAGGGTTTTCGTGATCTTCTTCAGGGCTTTGCAGCTGCTCGGGACACTTCTTCAGGTTGTCCCTGGAGACAATGGCTGTGGTCTCTCCTCCGTCCTTACTGATGATACATACTTTTGGGTTCTCATGACTTGAGGGCAGTACGGTGTACGGGTCCTTCTCCCACTGGTCGTCCAACTTGTGGAGCCACCTCTTTCTCTTCAAGACCTGCTCTCCAGGCACCAGGGGAACAGCGGGAGCATACTGGTTATAAGCCTTCTCTTGCTTTTCTCTTGCTTGAGACAGACTCCGCTCGACGCACTCCTGTACTTTCCGATACTGCTGCTGCCGTTCTGTATCCCAGTCTGCCTCTGGCGAGGTGTCCTCAGGTGTCAGGACTCCCATATCCAGGTCAATAGGCAGCTTACCAGGTCTTGCTCTCATTAGGTAAGCCGGGGTACAGTTGGTGGAGCCTACGGGGATGTGATTGTACAAGTCCACCAAATCAGGCAGTTTTTCAGGCCACAGACTGCTTTCTTCCAGGGGCAATGTTTTTAGCAAGTCTATCACCACCTGGTTCATTTTCTCACATAGTCCGTTGGTCTGAGGGTGAAAGGGCATTGTTCTTATCTTCTTGCAGCCATACAGGTTGCAGAACTCCTGGAAGACCTCCGCTTCGAAGGCTGGTCCTTGGTCCGTCAACACTTGCTCCAGATACCCGTGTGGATGGCAGAAGTGCTGCTGGAAGGCTCTAGCTGCTGTTTGAGCCGTTAAGTCCTTGACAGGGACCACCACCAGGAACCAGGAGTAGTGATCTACGATGGTGAGGGCGTAGACGTACCCAGATCTGCTTGGAGCCAGTTTCACATGGTCCAGTGCTACCAGTTCCAGTGGCTGCTTGGTGATGATGGAATGCAGGGGAGTCTTCTGGCTGGCACGGTCCTTTCTTCTTAGGTTGCACGGGCCACAATCTCTGCACCACCTCTCGATGGCTCCTCTCATGCCTATCCAGTAGAACCGTTCACGCAACAAGAACTCAAGCTTTTTCCATCCAAAGTGTCCTGCTCCGTTGCGGTATGCCTCCAGAACCATAGCCGCGTCTCGTCTTGGGACCATTACCTGCCAGGTTAGCTCATGTGTTCGAGAGTTGACCATTCTCCGGCACAGCTTCTCCCTGTAGAGAAAGAGCTTACTTTTCTCCTTCCACAGTTGCTTGGTCTCCTCCGGAGCATCTGGGTCAAGACGGGCATCAGCCTGTGTCAGCATTTCCTTCACCAGACGGACTGCGGGATCACTGTCTTGTGTCTCCGCCCAGCTGTAGTGGGGTAAGGGATTGAACGTAGCAGAGCGCCTGTCCTTCACACGGTGGGAATACAGGGTAATCCCATGACGGTGGAACACAGGGAGTTCGACTTCCTCCCGATCTTCTGGATCTTCCCCTACGTCCGGTAAGTTTGGCATTCTGGACAGAGCATCCGCGTTGGCATTTGAGCATCCCGCCTGGTATTTGATGGTGAATTCGTAGTTGGACAGGCGGGCCATCCATCTCTGCTCCAGGGCACCAAGTCTTGCAGTGTCCAGGTGTGTCAACGGGTTGTTATCCGTGTACACGGTGAACTTGGAAGAGGCAAGGTAATGCTTGAAACGTTCGGTCACTGCCCACACCACTGCCAGGAACTCTAGCTTGAATGAGCTATAATTCTCAGGGTTTCTCTCTGTGGGCTGTAGTTTTCGGCTGGCGTAAGCGATTACCCGTTCTTTCCCCTGCTGGATCTGGGACAGTACGGCTCCTAGCCCGATGTTGCTCGCGTCCGTGTGGAGGATAAAGGGCTGGCTGTAGTCAGGGTACGCCAGGATTTCATCCCCCGTGAGGGCCATCTTCAGCTGGCAGAAGGACTCCTCTTCCAGCTTTTCCCATCTGAAGGGCGGCTTCTGGTTTTTGGCCTTCCTGGATTGGCCTATCAGGAGGTCCTGCATAGGGGCTGCCATTTTGGTGAAACCGGGAATGAATCTTCGGTAGTAGCCTACCAACCCGAGGAACTGCGGCACTTCCTTTATGCTGGAGGGTCTTGACCAGTCCTTAATCACGGTGATCTTATCGGGGTCGGGAGCCACTCCGTCAGCACTCACCACGTGTCCCAGGTACTGCACCTTTGGTTTCAGGAGGTGACACTTGGAGGGTTTCACCTTTAGGCCGTAGCTTGCCAGGGGGTCAAACACTTCTGCCAGGTGTTTCAGATGGTCCTCGTAGGTTTTGGAATAAACGATCACATCGTCCAGGTATAACAGGACCGTCTCGAAATTCCGGTGTCCCAGACAGCATTCCATCAACCGCTGGAAGGTTCCTGGTGCGTTGCAGAGCCCGAACGGCATACAGTTGAATTCGCTGAGACCCATCGGGGTGGTGAATGCGGTCTTCTCCTTGTCTGCCTCTGCTACAGGAACCTGCGAGTACCCACTAGTAAGATCCAAAGTGGAGAAGAAGTTAGCAGATTTTAATGCAGCTAAAGATTCTTCTATTCTAGGTAACGGGTACGCATCTTTGTGTGTGATACGGTTGACCTTTCTGTAGTCTACACACATTCTCATTGTGTTGTCCTTCTTTTTCACTAGAACTAGTGGAGCTGCCCAGCTACAGCTGTCCCTGATTACCCCAGCATCCTTCATGTCCCGCAACATCCCTTTTGCATGCTGATAGTGTGCAGGGGGTACAGGTCGGTATCTTTCCTTTATGGGCGGATGGTCTCCTGTGGGGATGTGATGTTCTACCCCCTTTACTCACCCGAAGTCTAGCGGTGTTTACTAAAGACTCTTTCATACTCCTGAACCACCCGGTAGACTCCCTGTTTTTGGTGTGAGGGAGTGGAGTCAGTACCCAAATGCAGTTGCTGACACCAGTCCTCCATTTGTTTCTTAGAGCCGTTACCTTCCTCTGGTTGAGATGGACGCAAGGGTTCCACGGCCCTTATAGAATTTTGGTTTATGGTGAACAATTTGGCTAGCGTGGCATACAGGGGCAGGTATACTTCTCTCTCCCCGATATTTATGATGCGGACGGGCACCCTCCCATGGCGTACATCGACCACCCCCCGTGCTGTCAAAATGGTGGGCCTACTGTCTGAGTAGACGAGTTCTACCATTGCTTGGTAGTCTCTACCTCTTAGACCAATAGCTGCCCGGCACCAGATCATCATCTCACTTTTCAGGGGCATGGCAATAGGGAACGGGTCACACATTCTCACGCTACCTATCTCACCACCAGATAGTTCCACTTGTTGCCGCTTCATCAGTGCCGAATCTCTTTTTGGAGCACACGCTGCTGGCTGGAACTGGCGTTCTTGGCAACCTGCTGTAAAATGAGAATCACCTCTGCAAGACAATTTTCAATCACGTTAGTTCCCAAGGTTATTCTAGGGTGACTCTCATGACGGTCAATGTCCACAATAATCAGTCCTTGTGCCGCCAGTTCGACTTTACCGACCTTAATGGTCACCTCCTTGAATCCCTCCTGCGGCACGGGCTGACCATTGCTGGTGATGATACTCAGGTCGTCATCTGGGTAGCAGGTTATGTCTGAGTCATTCCAGTACCGCTTAAAGAGCACGTACGGGATGGTAGTCACTTGTGACCCAGTGTCCAGTAGGGCACTCATAGGAATGCCATCCAGTACCACAGGCAAGACCGGACATCCCCCTACGTATTTATCACGCCAGTTCGATGGGCCTGATGATCTTATGCCTGGGGGTTGGCCCTCTACCCCAGGTTGTGCCCGTTTAAATGACAGTACCTTGCCATGTGTCCTGGTTGATTGCAGCGGCGGCAGATGGGTTGTCCGTCCTCGTTGTATCTGTCACTGGGTCTTCCTCTGGACGATGGGATCCTCCTCTGTCGGTGCCACGGGACGTCCTCCGGACTGGTGGCCAGCTTGATCCTTCCTGGAGGAGAGACCTGTAAAGACTGCACAAATCGGGTTAGCGCGGCTACGCTTTTAGTTAGCTCTTGGACCTGATGGTGCAGGTCTGTAGCCAGGTTGTTGTCCAAAGCCTGCGCACCAGCTCCTACAGACTCTGTAGACAAGGGCGCCGCCTCCTGGTGATAGGTAATAGCAGGGCGCCGGTGGGTTACAGCACTACCCGGTGCCGGTTCTCGGAGCACACGGATGGCCCTGTCTTTGAACTTTGCAAAGTCCAAACCAGGGTTCTGCAAGGCCATTGCACGTAACTGGGTTCGGTGGGCATTGGACAGCAGACCCTCAATGAATTGCTCAGTTAACAGTTCATCTGCATTCCGCACACTGTCAGGGTCTGCCTGTTTAATGGCTCCCAGGGCCTCTTGCAAGTTCAAAGCATAGTCTCTTATACTGTCTTGGGCCCGCTGCTTGCACCCATAAAATTTCATTTTGATCTCTGCTGAGGTACGGGTATCAAAAGTGTCCCTCAGACGGGTTAAGATTTCTTTTACAGTCTACTTGTCCCGGACTGACCAGGACTTTACTTCACGTTGGGCTGCCCCGGTTAGCTGGCCTACCAATATGCTCACTTTTTGTCCTTCTGTCAGGGGGTATACCTTAAACAGGCCGTACAGTCTCTCTTTAAAGTCGCTTAGGGTATGCGACTCCCCTGAGTACTGGGGCAGCCAGGCCACTCCGGGGATATAGGGCATTGTAAATGGCATTACTGCGGCAGCGGCCGCGCTGGTGGTAGAGGGTCCCTCTGTATCCGTCATCTTCCTCCCCCCTAGTTAGGTGTGGCCTACCTTCTGTTGCTTCTTCTCCGTAGGCCGCGGCTCCGCAGATGATCGTCAGGGTGGAGGACCTTGCGTCAAGCTCTGGTGACGTCAGCGTCGCTCTCTCTCCCTTCCAGGACCTTGCGCAGCGTCGATGCGTGGGGCGGAGCTTCAGGTCTCGCGCACTTTCGGCGTCCACGCCCCTCTTCTTCCCGCGCAGCGTCCCGAAGATGGCGTCCGATGGCAGGAAAACGACTGCGGATGGCGGGAAAACAGCTGCGGATGGCGGGAAACTTTCTGAAGATGGCGGGAGTCGACTGAAGATGGCGGGAAACGGCTCCGGATGGCGGGAAAACTCTTTTTTCAGGTAAGTGCAAAGTCTCTTTCAGGCACGCAATATCCGTTTGTGGCGGGTTGGTTTAAATCCTGCCGACTGCGCCAAACTTGACGCGCCCCCTGGGCCCCGCGTACACGTGTATTGGGTTACCCGGAACCAGATCTCTGGGGGGTTGTAGTCTCCGTGGCGGCGACCCGGTCCCGTGGCTCAGGGTGGTCAGGCCGATGGCGGTATTTTGTGGGGGTTTTAGGTTAATTGTCCGACTACACCACCCGTGGATTGCGGTCAGCGCGGACCGCCGCTGCAAGGCAGACTGCTGGGGCTGATGGTGTGTGCAGCTGAGGTAGTGTGACTCCCCACGGGAAGAGTGGAGCCCCAGGGCAGTGTAGTTGATGGTGAGGGTGATAGTGCACGGGAGTCCCGGCACTAGTAGTGCTGGTGTGGCGATGAAACAGGAATGACTCAGAGTCTTTGCAGTGCAGTTCAGGGTCTTTACTGGTGGTATTAAGGCAGACCCTCCCGGGAGTACTGGCTAACATAAGGGGCCTGGTCAGTCTGCGAGCAAACAGGAGTTCCCCTGGCCAGGTGGAGTTGTAGGCCTCCCCGTCTATCTGCACTCTTTCTGGCTACCTTGCTGTAAGCGGGTAGATGTAGCCCACGTCCCTGAGTATACCGTGTGGTGCTCACCCGTATGGCTGGTGACTTGGGGCCTTCTGTTAGCCTCTGCTCCTGGATGGCGGTGCTGGTCCCTTCCTTGTGACTGAGCCTCCGGGCTTCTATGGCCAGAGGACCTGGAATCCCCTGCCGGCTGGTTTCTGCTGCTGGGTGAATATCAGTCCCCACAGCCTCGGACTCCTGTGTCCGGTTCCTAGACTCTTCTGCCAGGGCGAGCTATATCTCTGCTTAGCTTCCAGCCCCTGGTCTTCTGCTTCTAGCTCCTACAGAGCTCCTTGCTGACACTTTCCCTGTGTCTGGAACTGTCTCCAGGCTCTGACTCTCTAATCCCGCCCCAGACCCAGTTTATAAGGGCAGATTCCTCCCCTCCCAGGTCTGGGCGGGCGGTGTTGCATGCTTAGGGCTCCTGACCAGAGAAACCTCCCACTTGCTCTCAGACGTAATATTTTTATTACTGTGGTAACCAAACCCCTGGGGTGCCACACGATCTCCTCTTGCCCCGCTTCAAGTGGACCGGGGGCGAGAGGCCCGAATCTATAAATGGAAGTGAACAGCTCTTCGGAGTGTCCAAGTGTGGGATCAGTTGTCTCTGGGCACTCATCTTGGTGGGAGGAAGGAGGATCAGGGTGAGGAATATGCAGTCCAGACTCACGGCTACTGAGACTTGACCGTGTGGAAGATAGGGTGGTGGTGGTGGTGGTGACAAAGTGAATGGAAGCATTATCCGCTATCCAACCAACAACCTTTTGACAATGCTCTGGGTTCAATAGTGGTGTGCTGCGGTCCCCTAGGAATTCGGACAGGAAGGTCGAGCGAGAAGATGTGGGTGTTTGTTGTGGCACAATTTCAGCTTGCTCTCGGCCTCTGCATGCACCATCACCATCACGTCCAGTTCCCCGTCCCTTGCCACGCGCCTTGCCCATTTTAAATGGAGGACAATATTTTCCACGCTCACTATAAATGACTGAATTTGGAGTGAAGTTATATGTAATCCGTGTGACAGAGAAACCACAGTTTTAAATACCTGGCCTGTAGGTAACTATTTTGAACAGCAAACCGGTGTCAAAAACTTTGCTGACACACGGAAACAAAATTAGAATGGAGTCCAGAAATGGCAGAATTTTCAGAAAACGTATATGTGATCCGTGTGACGGAGAAACCACAGTTTTCAATACCTGGCCTGTAGGTAACTATTTTGAACAGCAAACCGGTGTCAAAAACTTTGCTGACACACTGAAAAAATTTGAATAGAGGCCAGAAATGGCAATATTTTCAGCGCAATTCTATGTGATCCGTGTGATGGACAAACCACAGTTTTAAATAGCTGGATTTTGGAAAGGACCTGGCTGTATTCTGCAGTGCCAACAAGCAAATGGCGCAAAAAAACGGTGTTCTCTGTGTAACATCCCTGGTGGTGTGCTTGCATAGTGCACCACCTCCCACTATGCAAGACCGCAAACTTACCTGTCTGTCCAGTCTGCTATTGCTGCTCCAGTGCATGCTGTGTGCTTGTCCCTTGACTGACTGCTTAGGGCAGTGGCCCGGTTACTTCCTGATTCTTATAGCTGCTGTGGGCGCACCCCTAATGCATCTCCAGCCTATTGCTGTGAGTCACTGGATATTTAAACCCCCTCCACCCAGTAGGAGGTGCCTGAGCAACACCTTCACTCAGTTTGTCTTTGCATTCTGTATTGCCAGGTCCTGTCCTGTTACCTCTGTCTTCTAGTCTGTTTCCGCCACTCTGGGGACTGTATTCCCAGACTCGCTCCTGTATCTCTTGCAGTAGCAGTTCCTGTCTGAACTGTACCCTAGCCTGTTTGTCCGCCATTCTGGGGGCCGTATACCCAGACTCGCTCCTGTATCTCTTGCAGTAGCAGTTCCTGTCTGAACTGTACCCTAGCCTGTTTGTCCGCCATTCTGGGGGCCGTATACCCAGACTCGCTCCTGTATCTCTTTCAGTAGCAGTTCCTGTCTGAACTGTACCCTAGCCTGTTAGTCCGCCTCTCTGGGGGCTGTATACCCAGACTCGCTTCTGTATCTTGTTGCAGTGTCAGTTCCTGTCTGAACACTCTCCTAGCCTGTTTGTCTCTGTGTCTGTTCCTTCCCTTTTCCTGCAGTCTCTGCACCTAACTCCTACTCAATGTCTCTGTACTTCTGTTGTGAGTTTAGAGCCCAATCGCTACTTCACTGCAAGTATCTTGTGTGTATCTGGTTCTGCTTGTCCCTTCCAGTCTGCTCAGTGTGAACAGAGCCCTGTCTGCTCTGCCTTGTTCACCCCTCCGGCGGTTCCTTCCTGCTCTGCCTTGCTCACCGCTCCGTCGGTTCCTTCCTGCTCTGCCTTGTTCACCGCTCCGGCGGTTCCTTCCTGCTCTGCCTTGCTCACCGCTCTGGCGGTTCCTTCCTGCTCTGCCTTGTTCACCGCTCCGGTGGTTCCTTCCTGCTCTGCCTTGCTCACCGCTCCGGCGGTTCCACTCTGCTCTGCCTTGCTCACCGCCCCGGCGGCTCCGCTCTGCTCTGCCTTGCTCACCGCTCCGGCGGTTCCTCTCTGCTTTGCCTTGCTCACCGCTCCGGCGGTTCCTCTCTGCTCTGCCTTGCTCACCGCTCCGGCGGTTCCTTTCTGCTCTGCCTTGGTCACCGCACCTGCGGTTTCGCTCTGCTCTGCTTTGCTCACCGCTCCGGCTGTTCCTCTCTGCTCTGCCTTGCTCACCGCTCCGGCGGTTCCTTCCTGCTCAGTCTTGCTCACCGCTCCAGCGGTTCCTCTCTGTTTTGGTTGTCTACCACATCTGCGGTCCTGTTCCTGAATCCCAGTCTGTACTGGACCCTATCCAGCCTGCGCTCCTACCTGCTAGTGCCTCCCTGTCTGCACTCCAGCCGTGCCTGCCAATACCCACCTGTCTGTGTGCCAGCCTAACCTGCTCGTTCCTGCATTCTCCGGTGTGGGTCAACAGCTGTGACCGGGGTCTGACCTGCAGTCGCACCTGGTCCCTCTGCGCGGTTCCTCCTTGGTTCACGGAGTCGTTAGCCGTCGTGCGACCTTGGTCGGATCGGGCTGATACTTAGTTACGCCCCTCCAGGCACTCCTCGGTTCATGGCACAGTGGGATCACTAATCACGCTCACGCCAGTCAGTCCGGGCGCGAGGGTAACACTCTGGAATGCTTTTTAAGCAAATAATGAGGATTAAGAGCAAAAAAAAAATTATTCCTGGCCCCTGAGACCTGGGCCTTTGTCTAGAAATGTCTAACAGCAGCAGAAGTGAGAACTGGAATGGAGCCTCTTGTGTTATATGCACTGCAGTCTGCTATATACACTGGCTGCCTGCCTATATACACATCCTGCCTGATATCTCTGCAGATGGATTAGTCCTCAGAAGGACTGTTTGTTGAGATGGATATGTGTAATGTACTTGTTTTCTCCCTACACTACCTAATACACAACCAAATCTCTCCCTAACACAGCAGCACCTCTCCCTACACTGCCTAATTGCAGAGTAGACTGACGAGCACAGTGGCGCCAGGTCTGACATAGAGCTGATGACGCTGTGCGGCCAGCCAATCACTGTAATGCCACAACCAACATGGCTGCGGCATTACAGTGAGTGGCAGGCAATCCCTGCATGTTGTTTGGCGCTCTAAAGACCGCCAAACATGCAGGGAGGGGACCCGAGCATCCAACCTAGCATCTCGTAAGTACTCGGTGAGTACCGAGTACTTGCGAGTATGCTCACTCATCACTAAATAAGTTATTTCTTACATTTCAAATTTTCTTTTTGACTAGAGATCAGCGGATTGATCCGCGGAGGTTTGAGTTCAAGTCAAATTTCCTAAAATTTTCAGTTTCATGGGAATTTGAATATTCTGATATTCTATTTGCAGTTTGCAAAAAAAAACATTTCTCACTTTGCTGAAAAATCAGAGAGAGGCTAATGTAATTTTTTGTTACCATGTGGGCCTCCCCATAATATCCTGCAGCTATGACATCTAGCGGATTATCATACCTTGTACAGTGGTGGTCAGTACCTGGGACATCACAGATCAGCGGTTCCCAGTGGAGCACAGTTTTTACGACAGAGTCGTTTTCCATCTCCAGAGTCACTGGGTACGTCTCTCTCTTCTACAGAGTGTAACATCTTATGGTTATCAGGGTCCTCTCTCTGCCCTGTAGAGTGTAAGCACTTATGGTCAGCAGGGTCCTCTCTCACTCTTGCCTGTAAAGTGTAAGATCTTGTGGTCAGTGAGGTTCTCTCTCACTCACGTGTATTTTCTGAGCAATTACAAGCTATCCAGTACTGAGATTTGCGCAAATTTATTCACCGCAAATCGAATCTTTGGGGAAAATTTAGCAAAGTCGACGAATTGGAATTTCAAAAGATTCGCTCATTTCTATTTTTCACATACTGTAGATTTCCAAATCAGATTCCATAAGGATATTGCAAATGTCTCTTACAGATAAATTTTAATTCTTAACATAGGAAACTGTATTTTTTATACGTTTATGTAAATTTAGCCTTAGGTCTCTTTAAGACAGCCGTGCATAATATATGTATTCTATCTGGGATTTTCATGGATAGACTACATGTACCCATTGTAGTCTATCGACCAATACCTAATGTGTTTTATACATTTTTTCATCTTTCTAATGTACATTTTTTCCACCTTTTTGCAGGTTGCAGCCAAGCCCTTTATTATTATTGTTGGTTGGGTTGGGGTGTCTGTCATATGGGGTGCACTTATATAGTGCTGGGCAGCCCGCCTGATCTAATATTATGGGCGTCATCAATAGGCTGTAAGCCAGACACTGTGCATCAAACGTATCTGTGTGACTGGCATCCTATGGAAGCCCCATCTGTCTGCATTTTTAATACTAGGCAACTACCCCCTCCATGAATTGGTAGGTCTGTGAGTGGTTGCTCCATCAGTATTTTGCACCTGTGCTGCCCCCGCCTATATCATGGGGGTCTGCTTCAACCCTACTAAGGTATTGATAATCTGACCTGGAGTTGGTAAGGCTTTTTTTTAGCGTTTTTTCTTGAATTCATGTCCTTTGTGTGCAGTTTTTGAATTTAGTCGATGGAGCTGATCATGTGTCCATATTTTTGAGCTTAAGAAAATCGTATAGAGATATGTCAATTTTTGATTGGAAAAGTGGAGACTGTCACAATGTGCGAGCTGTGCTCATGGAAAGGATGAGATACAGAGAGTAAAATCAAGGTTTTTTTTTTTCACACCAACGTGTTTTGGCGCCTTTCTCAAGGTAAAAAACCAAATGCATTTATTTTTGGCATTTGTTGCTTTTATCTTAAGAAAGGTGCTGGTCTGGTGCCAAAACTGGTTTATGTGAATAAAAAACCTTGTTTATACTTTCTGGATGTCATAATTTCCGTGAGTGCAGCCCGCACATCACGATAATCTCCGTTTTGCCAAAATACTATCTGGATGATACTCTCATCCAGCCACGGGGCTGCAGTCATAGCACATCTTCCTTCTACACGTGTGGTGTCCAAACACACCTACCATCACCCTCACCTACACTTTGTTCTTTACGGTACTGCCCTATCTGTGCACCTTTGTCCAATCCAGATCTAAACAGTTTTCGATTGGAGGCACAGATCAAAATTACCCATTAAAGTGTATGGCTCCATGAAAATTATCAGTGTGCTGCCTGTGATTAACATTATAGTGGATAGGAGATGACTTGCAAAATATTTATTTTTTTAATATATCAAAATCACTGTTGAAACTCGTATGGTAAAAACTGACACATTGACCAAACACTGGTGAAATTCGGATCCAAATAATTTATGAAATTTAGAACATTTTTTGCAGATATGAAAAATCACTGGTGTCTGAATTAGGCCATAAAATGATTTCCCATAGGAAAATCATTTCAATCAATGAAGGTGTATTAATGTCTGTGTCCCTTTAAAACCAGTGTTACTGTGTGATTAGGTTTAGTGATTTTTTTTTTTTCTATGAAACGTTGGAATATTTGCTAAATGCTTTGAATAAATTGTCTTTGAATTGAGCACAAATATTTCTTCATGTTTCAATGATTATCACAGGTTTATCAATCGAGTCTCATGTGCGGCTATAGCGGAGAGGAAATTACTCTTCCTGTTAATCATTTCTGTGCATATCTGACAATTTCTGCTGCAGATGTCCTAGGGCTTGGATGGGCTGATAAGCTTTTTAGTCTTTGGATATTGTTCATAAGAGAAGTACGTTGTGCAGCAGATACCATTTGGTTCTGAAATCTCTTCATTACTCAGGCTGTAGGTTTAACTCCCGTCGAACCAATTTTTTGGAGAGGCTTTTGCGAGGGAAGACTTTTCTGTTTAATTGAAGGGAAAAGAACTAGAAGACATCATACTTCATGGCCCTCGAGGTTCCGCCAAGGGCCTTTTTACAGTCAGCAAATGCATGTGAAACAGTTGCTATGCAACGGCCATTATTCTTCAGTGAAAGTGGTTAGATTTCTTTTTCTTTCAAGTTATTCTCATAGGACTTTATGGCTACTATGACAAAGTAAAAATGTCAGGGCGGATACAAAATAAGACATTTCTTCCTCTGCTCTTTATTTGGCATATAATGGCTTCGTACCGACTTAAAAAAGTAAAGCATAATTGATATTGCCAGTTTACACGTTATGCATACTCTGAAATTACAAGACTTAGCCAAAACACACGACAACGGGTATCTGCGAGTTAAGGGGTTATTAGTAGAGATGAGCGTTGTTCTACTCGAACTGTTCGCCAATCTCAAATTCGAGCTGTTTTGGGCGGTGTTCGAGCCGTTCGGCGAACACGAACGATTTGAGAAAAATTCGGCTGTTCGAGGTTATGTTCGATAACTGTTCGTGCACCAAAATCATAACTGGATTTTTTCTCAGTAATGATGAAAATTAATGTTAATACGCAGTTTGAGTGTACAGCGGGGCGGGGGGAGGGGCAGGGGATGGATCTCTGCAGGAACAATGAAGATCTCCATTTTTTTTTTCTCTTTCCCGCATTTGCAGTGGGGAGGTGCAATCTGTCAGCCTATCAGCAGCGCACACACGGAGCGAAGTGCTTTTTTTCACACAAGCAAGGGCATGTGTCATTGGCAGTGTATGTCACATGTACTTGCCCTATAAGACCAAGCCATTTTCCCCGTCGCCACCATTTTCTCACTGCTGCAGCTGCGTGTTAGACGGCACCGCTGTTGCTGTGTGCGCTATACCTTGTTAATTTCAAGCCAATTTTCGCACAAATCTACAGATAGCTTGGGAGTAGGGAATAGTTGTGATTGCAGTCCTTTTAAGGACTAGGTTACAGCATTTCCTACGACTTTTATCAGGCAGGTCTGTGCTCTTAAATAGATTGTGGGAGTAAAGACTAATTGTAATTGGAGTCCTTTTCAGGACTAGGTTACATCAGTTCCTATCAGTTTCTGCCAGGCAGGTCTGTGCCAGTGCTGTGCAAGTTTTTTTCACAGCATTTGGCTGAATCTAGCAAAGCTAATCCTTTTTGGCCTATTGCAGAGTGTGTTAGTCAGTGGAGTAGCCTATCTGTGTTGCAAGATATACCACCTGTGTATAGAATACCAATTTTTTTACTGCACCTAGTGAAGTAAAATCTTTTGGGCATAGCATCATTCTATTAGTCCATCTATACTGACCTCCATCAGGTTGCAAATTGAATATAATTTTTTTCTGCATCTAGCTCTGAAAAAATATTGGGCTTCTAGCTGTGTGTGGGACTTGTTCTATTAATCCATCTATACAGACCTCCATCAGGTTGCAAACTGAATATATTTTTTTCTGCATCTACCTCTGAAAAAATATTGGGCTTCTAGCTGTGTGTGGGACTTGTTGTATTAGTCCATCTATACTGACCTCCATCAGGTTGCAAACTGAATATATTTTTTTCTGCATCTACCTCTGAAAAAATATTGGGCTTCTAGCTGTGTGTGGGACTTGTTCTATTAATCCATCTATACAGACGTCCATCAGGTTGCAAACTGAATATATTTTTTTCTGCATCTACCTCTGAAAAAATATTGGGCTTCTAGCTGTGTGTGGGACTTGTTCTATTAATCCATCTATACAGACCTCCATCAGGTTGCAAACTGAATATATTTTTTTCTGCATCTACCTCTGAAAAAATATTGGGCTTCTAGCTGTGTGTGGGACTTGTTGTATTAGTCCATCTAAACTGACCTCCATCAGGTTGCAAACTGAATATATTTTTTTCTGCATCTACCTCTGAAAAAATATTGGGCTTCTAGCTGTGTGTGGGACTTGTTCTATTAATCCATCTATACAGACCTCCATCAGGTTGCAAACTGAATATATTTTTTTCTGCATCTACCTCTGAAAAAATATTGGGCTTCTAGCTGTGTGTGGGACTTGTTCTATTAATCCATCTATACAGACCTCCATCAGGTTGCAAACTGAATATATTTTTTTCTGCATCTACCTCTGAAAAAATATTGGGCTTCTAGCTGTGTGTGGGACTTGTTCTATTAATCCATCTATACAGACCTCCATCAGGTTGCAAACTGAATATAATTTTTTTCTGCATCTAACCCAGCCAATAGTTTTGGCCTAATACCACAGTTTGGCCACTCAGCTCTGCTCGGTTCCCATCCATTGTTTTTTTGTGCAAACAACTCCAGAGTTGTGAATTAGTTAACCACCAAAATGAGTGGAAAAAGGCCTGCTGCTGGTGGAAAGGGGAATAGGCGTGTTGGGAAGGGGAAAAAAGGTTGTGTCCGTGGGGTAGGTGTTAAAGCAACAGTAACATCTGCAGAAGAAAGACCATCTTCCAGCCAAACTAAAATGTCTACTTCTTTTAGCGGACAATGTGATAAGATCCCTTTCTTACGGCCACGCCAATCGCTACAAATTCCAGATGAGGCACAAAAACAGCAGGTGCTTCAACGGATATCAAGTGCTCCTTTAAGTGGGCTCTCCTCCACATCAACTTCAACATCACAAATACTCCAGTCCTCAAAGGTGTCACCCCAATCGCACTTGCTTCCTCACAGCTCCCAAATCTCCAGCTGCCCGTCTGAGTATGAGGTAGAACAGATGGTTGAGTCTGCAGAGCTGTTTACTCATACTATAGCCTGGGAATCAGAGGTCGACTCCAGCGCTTCTGTGAATCCAGACGAGGAAATGATCTGCACTGATGCCCAGAATCTTTATGAGTCGGATCCAGGACCAGACGCAGAAGGTTCTGACCATAATGTAGACCCTCATTCCCAAACTGTAACTCCTGTTGGTGGAGACAATGAGGAAGACGATGATAAGACTCAAATACCTGATTGGAGCGACAACTTTAGTTTTTTGTCAGGGCAGGAACAGGTTGGCTCTGAGGACGACGGGTGTGATAACGCACAGGGTGATGATGATGAGGTTGGAGATCCCACTTACTGTCAACCCACAGTCAGCCAAGAGATGAGGTCAGCAGAGGAGGTGGAGGAAGATGCTAGTGACGACGAGGTCAGGTTGCGCCTTCCTGGACAGAGACGTAGTACTGGAAGCACGTCAACAACTGCATCCTCAAACACAACTCTGCCTCTCACCACAAGTCGTGGTGGCTCTTCAGGTCGCATGGGTGCTAAGCCTTGCATAGCCTGGGCATTTTTTCAGATCGATAAAGATGACCCAACTCGTGTTATCTGTAACATTTGTCAGCAAAAGCTAAGTAGAGGCCAAAAAATACATAGTTTGAGTACTTCATGCATGAACCGGCACATGGACATGAAGCATAAGTTGCAGTGGGAAGCTCAGTGTGCTACAATGCGGCCTAGCCGGCCGGGCCAACCACCGTCTGCCATATCTTGTGCATCCGCGGCCTCTTCATCCTCTGTGACTGGGGGGACAGCAGTCACACCTGTTTTGGGGCGCAGACCTGCCACCTCTTTACCCGCAACAGCCAGCGTGATTGGCAGGTCATCATTTTCTTTGGAGGTGGTAACACCAGCTGATGTTGAGCGCTGTCCGACTTCGATAGCACCACCTTTGGATCAAGGCAACCTAACATGTCCGCCTGCATCTTCCTCACAGACCGGCAGTTTGCCGGGGACACCCTTATCAACCCCGTCTAAGCACAATAGCCAGCCTTCGGTCCCTCAGATGTGGACAAGTAAAAGACCATTTCCTCCTAGCCATGAGAAAGCTAAGAGGTTGAATTTCACCATCTGCAAGCTCTTGGCTACAGAAATGCTGCCTTTCCGCCTGGTGGACACAGAGGATTTTCGAGACCTTATGTCCGTCGCAGTGCCCCAGTACCAGATGCCCAGTCGGCACTACTTCTCAAAGAAAGGTGTGCCTGCGCTCCACCAGCATGTCGCACACAACATCACCGCTTCTTTGAGAAACTGTGTGTGTGACAGGGTGCATTTCACCACAGACACTTGGACGAGTAGGCATGGACAGGGGCATTACATGTCGCTGACTGGGCACTGGGTAACTATGGTGACAGCAGGACAAGGGGCTGCTGTCCAAGTCTTGCCGTCCCCACGAGTTGTGCGTCAATCCTCTTTATGTCAAAGTTCCTCCACTGCTTCTGCCTCCTCAACCTCCTCTCGGTCTTCCACCTGCACCCAAAGCCTGACTGGTCATGCCACAAGCTTTCTAACTGCGCAGAAGGGATCCTGCACACCTCCTTACTATGCTGGCAGTAGGGCTCAACATCATCAGGCGGTTTTTATATTGAAATGTCTGGGAAATGTGAGTCACACAGCTGAGGAGTTGTGGTCAGCTCTGGAGAACCAATTTCATGAATGGTTGTCTCCACTGGACCTGAAACCAGGGAAGGCCGTGTGCGACAATGCTGCAAACCTGGGTGCGGCCCTTCGCCGGGGCAATGTCACACACGTGCCTTGTATGGCTCACGTGTTGAACCTGGTTGTCCAGCAATTTTTAGCCCACTATCCCAGACTAGATGGCCTTCTGCAGAGGGCACGGTCGCTGTGTGCTCACTTCCGCCGTTCGCATCCCGCAGCTCAGCGACTTACATCTCTACAGAAGTCGTTGGGCCTGCCACTTCACCGGCTAAAATGCGATGTGCCTACCCGGTGGAATTCAACTCTGCACATGTTGCAGCGACTGTGGCAGCACCGACAAGCCCTGGTGCAATACGTTCTGACGTATAGCCTGGGCCAACGAGATTCAAAGGTGGGGCAAATCACGCTGGAGGAGTGGTCTCAGATCAGGGACCTATGCACCCTTCTGCACAGTTTTGAAATGGCGACGAAGATGTTTAGTGCTGACGATGCCATTATCAGCATGACTATTCCGGTGATTTACATGCTGGAGCACATGTTAAACAGAATTCGGAGTCAGGTGGTGGCACAAGAGGAGGTGGAGGAAGTAGAGGAGGAGGAGTTGTATGCGGAAGGGCTAACATCTGCAAGGTCCAGACGGTCGGCAGCACCAAGGCGGCAGGCATGTGAGGGTGGGGAAGATGGTTTTACCAGGGCGCATGGTAGCAGCCAAACTAGTGAGGAAGGTGCAGGAGCCCAGGAAGAAGTGGAGGACGAACTGATGGAAGACTCATCAGATGAGGGAGACCTTGATCACATTTCTGTTGTGCGAGGTTGGGGGGAGAGGACAGAGGAAGGAAGCATGATTGTTACCTCGCCACCAACACAACAGGGACTTGGTGCTCCTGGATGCGCAACACACATGAGTGCCTTCTTGCTGCACTACCTGCAACATGACCCTCGAATTGTGAGAATTAGAAATAATCCTGACTACTGGGTTGCCACACTGTTAGATCCCCGGTACAAAAGTAAATTTGCAGAAATTGTTCCTGCCATAGAAAGGGATGCACGCATGCAGGAGTATCAGCAGAGACTGTTGCAGAATCTTACATGTGCTTTTCCACAAAATACCAGTGGTGCACGTAGTGAATCTCACAGTTCCAACTTGCCAACCGTGGGACCGTCAAGTGTTCAGCACTCAAACCGTAACAGAACCACAGTATCTGCTGGTAACATCAATTTTGCGGAATCATTTCACCACTTTTTTTAGCCCATCCTTTGCAAGGCCACAGGAGACAAGAAGTCTGACACATAGTTAACGCCTAGAGACGATGGTACAGGAGTATCTCCAAGTAAACATTGAAGCCACGACTGTGTCACTGGACCCTTGCTCTTTTTGGGCTTCCAATCTGGATAAATGGCCGGAGCTAGCCACTTACGCCTTGGAGATCTTGTCATGCCCCGCAGCCAGCGTTCTGTCTGAACGTGTGTTCAGCGCTGCTGGTGGTGTGCTGACAGATAAGCGCACGCGGCTCTCCACTGATAATGTAGACAGACTCACGTTCATAAAGATGAACAAATCATGGATCTGAAACGACTTTTCTACCCCTGTGTCATCGTGGGGAGAGTAAAAGCTTGATGATTGGTTAAAATCACCCTACCAACCGTTTTAAGCTTTCAAATTACTAATCATGTTTATCTGTATCTTGGCTGGAAAATAATTTGGGCTTTGTAGCAGTGTGCAGCACTGATTCTATTAGGCCATCTATAATAAGCTCCACCAGATTTAAAATTACTAATCATGTTTATCTGTATCTTGACTGGAAAATAATTTGGGCTTTGTAGCAGTGTGCAGCACTGATCCTATTAGGCCATCTATACTAAAGCTTCACCAGATTTAAAATTAATAATAATTTTTAGCTGCATCTAGCCCGGAAAATAATTTTGGGGCTCCGAGATGCGCAAGACACATAAGTGCCTTCTTGCTGCACTACCTGCAGCATGACCCTCATATTGTCAGAATTCGAAGTAATCATGACTACTGGGTTGCCACACTCTTAGATCCCCCAAACTTTTCGATCAACCTTTTCATTTTAATAAAGACCAAAAAAATGGTCATTTTTGAAATTATAAGCATTAGCAGGTTGTTAGAAACTGAAATCAAACAGTTTTCAACTCAAAACTTTATTCTAGGTGATGTTACATTTTCACATAGGACCCCTTGTTCGAAAGGAGCTTCTGAACTCTCTCGTCCATTGAATTTGTCAGGTTTTGGATGGTTTCTGCTTCAATTGTTTTGCATGAGGACAGAATACCCTCCCAGAGCTGTTGCTTAGATGCGAACTGCCTCCCGCCATCATAGACACTCCTTTTAATGATGCTCCAAAGGTTCTGAATGGGGTACAGGTCAGGGGAGCATGGGGGTCACACCATAAGTTTGTCCCCTTTTATGCCCATATCAGCCAGAGATGCAGAAGTTTTATGTGCAGCATGAGATGGTGCATTATCATGCAGAAAAATGATCTTGCTGTGAAATACACGGTTCTTCTTCTTGAACCATGGCAGGAAGTGCTGTTTGAGAAAATCCACATACATTATGGAGTTCATCTTTAGCGCCTTCAGGGATCCTAAAGGGGCCGACAATCTCTCTCCCCATGATTCCAGCCCAAAACATTACTCCACCTCCTCCTTGTTGGCGCTGTAGCCGTGTTTGCGTGGGGTGTCCATCAACCAGCCATCCTCCACTCCATCCATCTGGACCATCGAGCGCTGCACGGCACTCATCCGTGAACAAAACAGTTTTGAAATCAGTCTTCATGTAATGTTTGGCCCACTGGAGCCGTTTCTGCTTGTGTGAAGTGGATAGAGGAGGTCGACAGGATGGCGTATGCACAGCTGCAAACCTCTGAAGGACCCTGCATCTTGTTGTTCGGGGGACGTTGGAGGCACAAGCAGCTTCAAAAACTTGTCTGCTGCTATGACAAGGCTTTTTTGCCGCTGCTCTTTCAACCTGACGTAATTGCCTGTAGGAAAGAGTCCTCAATTTGCCCTTATCAGCACGCACACGTGTGTACTGTGAATCAGTTACATACTTCTTGATTGCCAAGACACTTCATCCTGATCATCGCACAATGTTGATTGTAGTCATGCCTTGACCTAAACACTCCACAATTTGTTGCTTCTCAGCAGCCGACACATCCTTTTTCTTTCCCATTTTGGCAGAAAATGTAGGCTGCTTAATAATGTGAGACAGCCTTCTTAAGTAGTCTTGCCTTTCATTGGACACACCTGCCAAACTAATTAGCACAGGTGTCTGCAATTGCTTACAGTGATATAAAAAGCCCTGACACACATCACCATCAATGAGTTTAACTGACAAACAAATTCTTTCCTTATCACTCCTAAACACTTTTTGCATAATAATTTGGAACGCAGTGTACATGTGCTTTTCCACAAAACACCAGTGGTTCACGTAGTGAATCTTACAGTTCTAACTTGCCAACCGTGGTCTGTATGGAGTTGTTCAATAAAGGGCCCAAAATTAAGATAACATAGATGGGAGAGGTCTCTATGAATAGGAATTCCTAAGTATTTGATACCCTGTGAGGGCCAGGCAAAGGGAAAGTTGGACTGGATGGAATCCTATATGGATTTGGGGAGGGAGACATCGAGGGCCTCAGACTTCGCTGCATTGATTTTAAAATTTGACCATGTAACAAAGTGATCTATTTCAGCCATAACAGCATGGATGGATATATGTGATTGAGTGATATATACTAGGACATCATCAGCAAATAGAGAGCACTTGTCCTCGGTGCCTCCCACCTCAATCCACCTAATATTGGGGTTATGGCGAATTGATGAGAGCAGGTGCTCCGTCACTAGGATGTATAAGAGAGGGGACAGAGGACATCCCTGCCTTGTCCCATTGGTGATTGTGAAAGGTGATGAAAATGTTCTGATGCACCCCCTGGGCCTTGGGACACCCGGAGCCGGACCCTTTTTGGTGGATGCTGGTGGTTGTAGTCTTCGTGGCGGCGACCCGGTTCCGTGGCTCAGGGTGGTCAAACCAGTGGCGGAACTATTTATGTGGTTTTGATGTTTAAATGTCCGACTACGCCACCCGTGGATTGTGGTCAGAGTGAACCGCCGCTGCAGGGCAGACCGCTGAGGCTGGTGTTGTGGGTGCAGCAGAGCGTAGCATAACTCCCCACGGGAGGAGTATAGCCTCAGGGCAGTGTATGCGGAGGATGGGGGTGATGGTGCAGGGCAGCAGCAGTAACGACACGGAGTCAGTGATGCAGTCCAGGGCCTTTACTCACAGTTCTTATTATCCAGACCACGTCTGCAGGTAACGGCTGCCCACGTCGTACTGTGCTCACCAGGTGAGGGGCTCAGACAACTCCCAGATAACTTTGGAGCGCTTCACAGGACCCCCTTTGTGTGTCCTTTGTCTGGCCTTTCTTACCAACCCTTCTGTCCGGCTGCCTCGGGCCTCCTCTTGGTAAACTTGGCGCCAGTTTCCCTGACCCTATGTGGTGCCTTCCTAGTGGGTGTAGCGAGGGGCTGCGCCACATAAAATGTCACAGCCTCCGGTTTCTAGCTGAGGGTCGTTCCCTGCTTCCAGTAGTTTCGGGGACCGGTCTCCCCCTTTGGCCTGACCCCTCCACGCAGGTGGATTCGGGCGTGCGGTGGCGACTCGCCCGTCCGCACCCCTGGGATCCCTTCATTCCTGGAGCCTTCTCCGCTCCTCTTCCTTCCTTCTCCCTCTTCCAGGCCTGGGCCTCTGTTACTAGGCCCGCCTCCGGAGCAGAGCTCATGCAGAGCCCCTGCTCCCTGCCACTTCTGCTCAGACTTCTCTGCACTGAACTAAGATGGTGCCCACCTTTTATACTCCCTTCTCAATGCACCCAGGAACTGCTTCCTCCCTGCTCCTGCACTACAGGGTTCCCCTTCCTCAGTGTTCCCTCCCCCCACTCCAGCCAGGGACAGGGACTGTCGTGCCCATCTCAGAGGCATATTGGTCGCCCTGCCCCACGGCAATGTGGTGTAATGCATGCAGGTGTTGGGTCCTGATCCACACTCCATCCTTACCTGAGAGTGAGATATCACACCACTGGGTGAGGTGCAATACCTCTGTAGCAACCGAGCCCTCAGGGTGCTACAGTTCCATTTATCTTCAGCCTAGGTGACGTATTGTGATACAGGGCCGTGATTTTGGCTATAAAAGGGTCCCCTAGACCCCTACCCCAAGCTTTTTAAGAGAATCATATATGGCGTGCCAGGAGACTCTATGGAATGCTTTCTCAGCATCCAACGAGAGTATCTAATTACAAATTTTTAACTGCATCTAGCCCAGGAAATACTTTGTGCCTAGTAGCAGTGTCTGCTAGTCAGCGGATTATCCCGGCTGTTAAGCAAGCTACACCACCTGTAGTTTAGACACTTAATTTTTTCAAAGGAAATGCTTCGGGACCATGGGATACTCAGTGAAGAGCATCAGGAGGCACCCCAAGGCATAGGGGCTGGGACTGGCAGTAGGATGCCTTGCGGTGGACAGCCGAGCTCGATCCTTATAAAAGCTTTTTAACTGCAGCAGCTTTAGTGGACGCTACTGGAGCTGGAATTACGCGGCTGCTGGCATGAGATTTGCCCTCCAATAGATCCTTGTAAATGGATTTAAAGTGTATTCATTCAAATTAGAGAGCCAATTTAAATTAAAAAGCTTAGAGCTGCCTCCACCACAGGGGGGGCTCGCTCGACCCACCAGCGGACAGGCACCAGTATTGGGAGAGGGGGGCGGGCCATCAGGGTTCACCGCGGCTCTGGCACAAACCCGGCGACACGGAGGTGGCACGGGCAGGAGCGGACTGCCCGTGTCGGCTTCTCACTTTTTGGATTTTAGAAGGGCATGACATGCCTATATCTGTGTCTCCCCCTCCTTTTACTCCTCCACCTCTTTTCTTTTCGCATGACTATATGTACTTGTCACTTTTCCATGTGTTAGTTATGTCTTCTGAGCAGTTTGTCAGCTTTTGGACACCTTTGAAGGTGTTTTCTATGTGTTTCTATGTGTTTTTGTTTGCCTGCCATTGGTTTTAACGGTGTTCGAAGGTGTTCGACGAACAGTTCGACGAACAGTTCGGCGAACACACGGGTGTTCGACGAACCGAACCGAACTCGAACACTACGGGGGTGGCTCAACACTAGTTATTAGTACCCCTTTACTATAACTTTTCTCATCCCCCTTTTAAAAATAAACACACCACACACTTACGTTGGATCAAATTGGCCACAGCAGCCGTTTATCAACATATAAATACAAACATTATAAACCTCATCCTAGAGGGGTGGTCCTCGAAGTCCCAAACTTTTTTTAACCAAGAAACCAATTGTGTCTTTTTGTCTCAGGCCAGATTGCGTATTACCTCCAGCCGCTAAGCACCAGCTCGGAGGCACCAATTCAAACAGCCTGGCCAATAAATTATGCCCCAAACCACACACCCTCCGATCCCTTTCCTTGGGATCAACCACTCGTGACCACTGAATACCATGCAGGGGGGTCCAAATATTGAATTTGATGTCCTTTATGAGTTCCCTACAAGACCTCTTACTCAGGTCATTGCCCCTATAAGTGTAGCACCAACAATCAGGGGACCGATCAAGCCTCACAAAGTGATGGAATTCAGCCAGGAGTTGCCGCCACACCATTCCCCGCTTCCCAATCCACCATAGAATGGCTTCTTCATCCAAGAATCCCAAATGACGACCGGCCGGCCTCACCGCTGCCCCTAGTGCAGCCCAGAAGACAAAAGAGTAGCCCATGATCCATACGAGCCAGGGACCCTCATCTGTGAAGTCAAACATAATAAAATTCTAATACAATTCTAAGAAATGGTAACAACTAACAAGAACTTGGAACATTCTCTTGATTACAACCATGCCAGGCGTATATAAGATCTAAACAGTATGGATTCCCACCGTCCGATCTTCTTGACTAACTCGTCACCCAGCCCCCTCCTGGCTGCCGCAGCGGCTGCCCCAATCCTGAAAGAGTGACCGCTATACTCTTTAGGCGAGATACCGCCAGCCTCGAGACACTGTTTGAGCACTGCTAAAAACTGGTAGCCAGATAGAAAAGAACCATCCTCATGTATCAACAACTGCGATCTGTGCCCCCCAGTACCCAAACCAAACTCTCTCACACAGCGTACCGGACACATGTCGGACCCCGCCACTGAGAACAGCACCATTTTACACCCTTTTTTGAATTGATCCGTTTTTGAAGACCGAATGAATACTTCTATTCTATCCAAATATAAATTCACGTCCTCCTTTGAGAGACCTCCACCAACGAATCTTGATGGGCTAACCAACTCACCCAAGCGCAAGTGACGCGCCCCCAGAGCCGTGGGGTACTTGGCAGCCGGGCCTATGGATGCTGGTGGGGATATGTCATGGCGGCTGGCCCGGTCCGTGGCCCAGGGCGGTCAACAAAAAGGGGAATGTTATTTATATGGGGTTTGTAGTTTTAGGAAGTGTTCCTGACTCCACCTGTGGTACCTGGTAAGGATTACCAGCGCTGCTGCAGTCCTCCGGGGGTGATGGGATGGCAGCTGGGATGTTTCTGCTCCCCACAGGCGGAGAGGGCCCCCGGGGCAGTGTAGGTGCAGATGGTGGTGATGTTGGGCGTTGTAGTGCAGAGGGAGAGATGATGCAGCTGAAATAACTGACGGAGGCAGTACAGTGCAGTCATCCGAGTTTTTACTCACAGTTCTCATGTAAGTTTCAGTGGTACACTGCGCGGGTGCCAGCCTCCCATGTCGCGCTGCGTTTACCAGAACAGGGGTTCAGCACTTCCTCAGGTAGGTCAGGAGCACTTGACGAACTCCGCTTTCTTATGTTCCTCACTAGACTGACTTCTCACGCTGGGTCTTCTCCCTCCTGTCCTGCGCTTCCCCATACACAGTCCCGATCGGGTGCTCTGAAGTCCCTCTGGGCAACTTGGAATTCCCGGACCTACTTGACCCTCACGGTGACTAAGATGAGGCTGTGGCAACTGCACTATAAAAGTCAGAAGCCTCCGGTTTTTTCAGCCGAGACCTGGAGTAACACGGCTGGTCCAGGGGCCGGTCCCCTTCTTGCGGCCTGATCCCTCTGCTGCCTGGCAGATTCGGGGCGTATGGGTGCTGTCCTGCACTCGCCGTAGCCCCTGGGATTCCTTCTATAGAACAGAACCTTCCTCCTCTGCTCCCCTCCTGGGCCTCTATCACTAGGCCCCACTTGTGGAGCAGAGCTCCTAACGAGACTGTGCTCCCTGACTGACTGTCCTCACTCACTGAACTACCACCCTAAGATGGCCTCCCTTTATATACCTCCTACTATGGTGCTCCCCTACTCTACATCCTCTACCCACACCCACTACTGGTTCCCCCTACCTTTGGTTCCCCCCACTCCAGCCAGGGACAGGGCTCAGCAGGAAACACAGTGCATCTTGCCCTTCCAGCCGGCCTGGAGCAGTGTAGTGTTGAATGCGGGTGTTGGGGTTCCGGGCAGCACTCCCTCCTTACCTGAGAGGAGACACCACACCTCTGGGTGAGACGCAGTACCTCTGTGGCGACTGAATCCTCAGGGGCGCCACACAAGGCTCCGAAAAAAGCCAGAGAAAAGGCTAGCCGAAATAATTTGATCTCCCATGGGGACTTACATACTGACGCGAGTAGCTGCCCCAGTGTTAACAATAGTCCATACGATATGGGCCGTCTCCAATCTCTCACCTTCCAACCCTTCCGCCAACCTTTTAGTGCCTAGCACTCCAATGTTGCTTTGGTTACATCCGGAAGACCCCTTACTTTAAAGCCAAAGGACAAACCTGCTATGAAATTATTTATTTTTGGCACTGACCAACCTTCCTCCCAGCAATGACCAACCAATAATAGTAATAGGCTGTCGCTCTCGAAAGGGTTTCCCATTGCAAATTTCCATTCCTCCCACAACTGCCATGTGACCTCATATGATGACCAGGTCCTCGTAGATAATGATTGGCCAATCAGATTCCTTACAGCTTGAAGGGAAGATTCCATAGTTCTGGAGGGCATACCAAACCTGTCCTTGACGCCTGAGGTGCCAGCAACCGGAACTGGTCCCACTGCGAATGAGAAATGGCATTGACGATCGGATTTAAGGGAACCAACCTGAACGCCGCCCCTATCCACATGTTCAACGATAGACTCATTAACACCAGCCTTTGCAATACTTTCACCACCGATGGTGATGCGGCCGTCAGAGAATTGACAGCGGACACTACCCCTTGGTTCTCACATGAAAAACAGATTTTCTTGTTCTGAAAATACTCCCCCCATAGTGCTAAAGAGACCACGATGGGGAAAAGATTGATCAATGTAGGATTGCCCAACAGGTTCCGATCCCGCCAGGTTGCTGGACATTTTTCCTCAATCCAACTGTCTCGAAAAAAGATGGAAAAACCACGCTGCCATGACACATCCATGAACAATTCCAATTTGTTAGCGTTCACCACCGGAGCAATCCAGACCGAATTGCCGTTATATGCCTCCAAAAAACGAGCCCAAAGTCCCAATTCGTCCTGCAACTCCTTCGCAACCTGATGAAGTGATGAGGTGATTTTGCTCCTGCCGTCGCTAATGACAAACGCCTACAAAATGCCCTGCCCATTGGGCATAATACGGCACGCAAAATTCAACTTCCCGTGAAGAGACTGTAACTCACAAAATGTAATTTTATGCAGCTTTCTAACTCTGGATACCTCTTCCAACAAATCAACGACTTTATCAACGGGTAGACTACACTCCATTTTGACTGTATCAATTAAAATCCTGAGAAAACTCACCGGACCCACAGTCTTTTCAACTGTCAAAGGCACTCCAAACTTCTTAGCCACGCTCTCCATTGTATGCAACACCGAACAGACGGGAGCAGGACCAACATTCAAAAAATCATCCAAATAATAGATGCAGGAATTTAGACCGGACACATCCTTAACAACCCATTTGAGAAAGGTGCTAAAAGTTTCAAAGTACGCACAGGACAGCGAGCAACCCATTGGGAGACACTGGCCTACAAAAAAGCTGCCGTTCCAAGAGCAACCCAGTAGGTGCATGCTGTCCGGGTGTACTGGTAACAGTCTAAAAGCCGCCTCTATGTCAGTCTTCACCAATAATGCCCCTTTACAAAAAAAACGGACCCAACTAACTGCCATATCGAATGAAGTATAACTCACCGAACACAAATCTGGATCAATACCATCATTCACCGACGTGCCCTTTGGAAAGGAGAGGTGATGAATTAGCCTGTATTTACCCGGTTCCTTTTTTGGGACAATGCCCAACGGAGACACCCACAAGTTTTTTATGGTCTTTGAAACGAAAGGACCTGCCATTCTCCCTAAAGCTACCTCTTTTGCCAGTTTTTCCGCAACCACCACAGGAAACTGTAAAGCGGATTTTAAATTTTTTGCATTAAATTGAACTTCATTATCAATGAACAGTATCCTAAAACCAACTTCAAAACCTTCTTTTTTTAGCGAGGCAGCCGCCCTGTCCGGGTATCTACTTAGGAAGGGCTGCATCTCTGTCAGTCGCACCAGTGTCACCCCTCTTTTCACTACCCTCATTGCTTCTGAATTTCCCCCCTCTGAAGCATTTGGATGTGCTATGGCTGCCACCGCATGAGGAGCAGCATGTTTCAATTTACATTTATTTCCGAACTTACAAGATCCCTCGTTGAAGAGAAAACATAACCCTTTTTGTACAGCTGCCGAGTGTCCCATCTGGCCGAGACCGCCGCTGCTTTCGAGAAATGACTGATTAGTTTGCCCACTCCTACTTGGCGCCGTTACACTCAGCCATAAGGCAATATCCCTATGGTTCCAGTGGATACTGGATCGCGCCGCCTTCCTCGGACGAAATTGTTCATCATAACATAGCTACCCTTGTCCCCCATACACCCTATATGCCTCCCCGATTGCATCCATGTAACAAAAAAGCCCTGAACAATTGTCTGGGGCTTTTTCGCCTATAACACTGGCTAGAATCGCGAATGCTTGTAACCAGTTCGTAAAGGTCCATGGTATCAGATGGTACCTCCGTTTTTCTTCATCCTCTTTTTTCGAATCATCCTTTCTAGCCCTGTTTAGGTTAAAATGTTCCAATGGTAGTAACGAGAATATTTCAATATATTCCCCCTTCCATATTTTTTCCCTCACCTCAGGCTTCAGAGGTGCCCCCAAAGGTCCCTCAAAACAAACATATACTTCCCCTTTTGCCATATCATCTAGCCTTACATTGTCATCCTTGTCCGTGTCGTCCTCAACCCCCACAGCCTGTATTGCTCCCGATACCCCTTGCTAGATCCATTCATTGACAAATTCCCTCCCCCTGCGCCCGCAGTACTTGAGCCCCTCAAAACCTCTGTGTTACTGCCGCCCATCCCACTATGTTCTATTTGGGCTGACTGAAAATTACCCAGCCACATAGAGGTAGGAGAAACTATGCCCTGTAACGTATTTGTCCCCGTCCCCAGTAGTAAAGCTAAATCCCTTAAACTCTGCATCAGCATACCAATACCCCCGCCAACCCTACCGGAATTATCCTGACTGTTAAACGCCAAAGAAGATAACGGGGGGCCAAAAAGGAAAACTTAGCGATGACTCACCTGGCTGCCTTGGTGCTGTGAACCCAGCAGCCGCTGTTCCTGAATCCTGATGCTGACGACCTCCATCCGATCCTTCTTGGCCACAGTGTGTCGTGAGAGGGAGACCTGAAGGGCCAGCAGCCTGCTGCCCCGCTTGCATTATCCTCTCTGGTCCAGACCCAGCGTTTGGCGGGGAGTGAGCTGGCCAATGGCTGCAGCCAGCCTGGCTATAACAGTGAACGGCCATTATAACGGAGAAGGGGGCTGGGCCCACACTGTGCTGCCCATATGTAGATGCCCCATCCCCATGTCCGGCTCTGCCTATCACCCAGTCAGCAGAGCCAACCGCCTGCTGCCCGTATGTTTCATTTTGATTGATGACCACCATGGCCACATTGTAGGTGGAACCAGCCGGATCCTGGCAGCCCGCAGCTGATGCTATTCCCCCTGCAGCCCGGACCACCGGAGGATGGGCGGAGCCGGCTGCGCAATCCCCGCCGCTCCCACGCTGAGAGGCCCCCAGGTTAGGCCCCCGTCCTCGCGCTCTCCTCACCTTGTTACGCCGAGCAGGCCCCCCGCGGCGGCCTGGGGTCTGCCACACCTGGTCCCGCTGATTTGCTGCTCCTCCTGTTGCAGGTCCTGGCGTGTGGGTGGATTCCTCCCGGAGCGGGAAGTACGGGCTCCTCACTCGCCGCCGAACACTGGGGGTTTCTTCAGGGCTAAGGCGCGCCGGAGGCCTAGTCCTCCGCGGCCAGCATGGTTCAGGGGCGGATGAGGCATCACTGGCTCCAGTACCCCCAAGCAGGTTCTGAACTGTTGCCTGCAACAAATCCGCTCCATGTAACCCAGCAGCGTCCCTTAGCTGTTGCAGCATCACATCTATGGCTTCCATGATGGAGATGATGTATATGGGATGATGGCAACCTAAAATGGTTGCCAAATCCCAAATGGCCGTCCCTTATAAACCCCACTCCTTCCCTACATGTGACCCTGCCCCCAAACACCCTCCCCTGCAGCCTCCACCGACTAAATTAAACCTAACTTCCCTGCCCAAAAGAGAGTCAAACCCCACCTAAGCAAGCCCTCCCCCCTTTATCCCGCACTAACCCTGTCATGCCGGCCTCCCTCTGAAGCCAGGGGCTGAGTACGGCCTTTTCTTTAAATGCTGACTATGTTCTATAAAAATTAATTTATATGAAATACAATTTGGCGGAGCTGTCCTGGGAGGTCAGGGCTATGTTCCGCCTGTATCACTGAAGGCAGCAGCAAAATCTCTGAGCCACAGGCTAAACTGAAGATAACTTTCCGTACTTGAAAGTGTGATGTATTCAGCTGCACTACATGTACTGGCATATAGAGATTGATCTCGATATACCAGTGCATTTCTATGTACCTGTAGTCTTGACACGCCCCGAGGGCCGTGGGGTACTCGGCAGCCGGGCCTCCGGTAGCCGGGGTATATCACGGTGGCTGGTCCGGTCCGTGACCCAGGGCGGTCATTCAAAAAGGGGGAAATATGTATAGGGGATTTGTCGTGACGCCACCTGTGGTGTCTGGTGAGGATCCCCAGCGCTGCAACAGTCCTCTGAGGCAGGTGGTAGGGCAGCTTGTGATGGAACGGCTCCCCACAGGTGGAGCAGGCCTCAGGGCAGTGTAGGAGAAGATGGAGGAGGTGCGCTGGGCTTTGCAGTACAGGGAGGGAAAAGGTACTGGGGAAATGAAGGAGCGGAGGCAGTTCAGTGCAGTCATCCGAGTTTACTCACAGTTCGGTTCAAGTCCCTCAGGTGCACAGTACTGGTGCAATCCTCCCGCGTCACACTGCGTTCACCGGGCAGGGGTTCGGTCCTTCCTCAGGCAGCTCGGGTGTACCTGGCGAAACCCCACTTTCATATGTACCTTCCTAGACCGACTTCACGCTGGGTCTTTACTCCCTCCTGCCCTGCGCTTCCCACTGTGAATCCTATTCGGGTGCTGCGAGGTCCCCCCTGTCCGTCGGAGTTGCTCAGACCTGCTTGACCCTACTTGGATTGAAGTGAGAGGTTGGCTTCTGCTATAGAAGTCAGAAGCCTCCGGTTTTTCCATCCGAGGCTTGAAACTGCTCGACTGGACCAGGGGCCGGTCCCCTTCTTGCGGCCTAGATCCTCCTGACACCTGGCAGGTTCGGGGTGTACGGGTGCCGCCTGCACTCGCCATACCCCTAGGATCTCTTCTTCAGAATGGAGCTTCCTCCCTGCTCCCCTCCTGGGCCTCTGAGGCTAGGCCCTGCTTGGGGAGCAGAGCTCAGACAGAGACTCTGCTCCCTGACTGTCTTCACTCTCTCCTCTCACTGACTGGACTGCACTATTCTAAGATGGCTTCTTTTTATATCTTTACTGTATGAGTGCTCCCCTAAACTACTTCCTCCATCCACACCCACCACTGGTTCCCCCTACCTTTGGGTTCCCCCGACTCTAGCCAGGGACAGGGCTCAGCAGCTGCACTCTGCATGTCGCCCCTCCAGCCGGCCTGTAGCAGTGTAGTGTTGGATGCAGGTGTTTGGGGTTCCGTGCAGACTCCCTCCTTACCTGAGGGAATGGAGGCACCACACCTCTGAGTGAGGTGCAGTACCTCTGTGGCAACTGAACCCTCAGGGGCGCCACAGTCTAAAAGTCAGATTTTTTTTCTTCCTATAAAATGACTATGAAATAATGAAAAACAATTACAATAATGAAATTTTTAATGCACTTCTTTTAAATAAACATAAGAAATTATTAAAGGTGATCAATAAATGGCATAAAAAAAGGCTAATTTTTTTTTCTCCATCAAAGTTTATGAAAAATGTAACGCTGATGCCATATTCACATGTAGCATAAATGCTGCATTTTTCTGCTGCTTTTTATCTGGATGTTAATACATTTCCAGGAGGGATAACAGAGGAATAGCACCATGCATAGTTCTGAGAACTTTACTATTTACTAATATGCACATATTTAGGTAATTTGGCACTTTTTTTCATAAACAGGGCTTCTCTTACCATCTTTTCTTTTTCTGAGAGCTGTGCATTAATAATTTTCATACTCTACCCTGAATCTCCATTTTCTATGAAATGTAGAATTCTTTTATTGTAGAGTATTACTGCGTCAGGAGAGCAGTGAAACCATGCTCTGGTGAATGCAAACCATAATATTTTAACACACTTTTAAAAACTAATTGGATGGATCACTACTTGGCTGTCATTAAAATTAGATATGAATCTATATACTCCATAAGCAAGAGTATAAAAACTGCTGAGAGAAGTAAAATCTCTAAATGAGGAGCTGCTCTGGAACATGGCACCAAATGTAACAATGGATCTATGACCCAATCCTACTTCGATATATATCAGCTAAAGCAAACTGCCGGAGCAATGATATAATAGGATTCACAGCTGACATTATGTGACTATAATGAGACCTTTTGTTACCTGACATGTCTCCTTAGTGCGGGGGAACAATTTCTGTTGAATCTTCCAAATCTGTCAAAAGTGTCATAATTTCATCCAATAAATTGTTAAAAAAGTCTTTACATGTTAAATGTTAAAAATATTAATGAGAAAAAATATTCTGTACAGCTTGTAAGCTGGGGGCGGACAGCAGCAAAGGGACCCAAGAGGTAAAGTAGCCACTGCCAGCTTCTAAGCAGGAGGAATTGTGCATTATGATGGAATGCAAAGAGTGCATGTATTAATCTTGTACAGGGGCCGTCTTCTTTAAGGACTACAAAAGGTACACTTGGATAAGGGTGCTTGTGCGAGATAACTGCATGAGGGTCGTTGTGCTGGGACACAACATTAGGACTGTATTTAATGGCATACCTACATACTGTTCATACCTTATGTGAGTACAGTAATGCTTCTGTGCAATATATTGAGTGATAACCATAATGCTTTTATGCCTCATGCAGAGAGGACACCAAAAAGCTGCAAATTGTCTTATTCCTTTTATGGGTGACCACAGCCCATTTCCTAATATTAGACATGAGCGAATCAAGCAAAATTCTAATTTGTCTGTTCACACGGATTTTCCCGGAAAATTTGATTAGTAGAGAAACTTTTCTCTGTGAGTTTAATGTACCTTATTATGTCCTAGGGTCTCGAGACCCCAGAGCATAATAAATGTAAAAAAAAAAATCCTTATACTCACCCTCTGCTCACCCCTCCAGCCCCTCACCGTCACCCATCTGGTCCTCATTGCATCTTCTGATCGCGTGCTATGCATCCATCTGACATTAGAGAGTAATTAAAACAGTGTCTTTGCATGGAATTAGTGGAAGTGTAGCGCCCCGAGGGTTCGGCCGCTACAGGGGTATAGCACCTCTGCCAGAGGTGTGATATTCCACTCCCGGGTAAGGATGGAGTATGGACCAGGACTCAGTTAGCTGCATGCATCACACACACCCCATTTCCGGGGGACAGCTCAACGGTGCTCCCATTTATACAGTAATGCAGGCACGACAGACCATGTCCCTGGCTGGAGTGGGGAGGGGGGAGGAAAACCCAGTGATGTAGGAGCAGAAGGGGATGGTTTCTGAGCATAGGTAGGAGCTCATTGGGTGATGGTCACCTGAGCTCACACTCAGAGGGGAGGTATAAAAGGTGGGCACCATCTTAGGACAGCAGTCAGTTCAGTTCAGTGTTCTGTGAGAAGAGAAGGCAGGGAGCAGAGCTGCTGCATGGGCTCTGCTCCCTGGGCAGGCCTAGCACAAAGGCCAGAGCCTGGAAGGAGAAAGAGAAGTAGGCCTAGAGAAGAGGCAGAGGGAAGGAGGAGAAGAAGGAACAGGAAAGGAGAAGAAGTGACAGAGAAACAGAAGGGCTCAGAAACAAGAAGGCAGAAGGGACCCTAAGGACCCAGGAAATTACGGGTGACGGGTCAGGCAAGAAAAGGGTACCGGATCCCTAGTTGGTGGAGGCAAATAATCCTCAGCCAAGAACCGGAGGTCGTGATCATCACTTGGTGCGACCCCCTGCTAAACCTTGCTAGGAAGGCACCATATAGGATAGCGGGAAACGGGGCCACGTTTGCCTTCATAGATCCGCGGCAGCTGGACAAAAGCTTGGTCACTGGTGGGGCACGAGCCAGAGGAAGGATAGAAGGGAGTCCTGTGCCATACTCCGGAATTGCCTGGGGGTTGACCAAGCCCCTCTCCTGGTGGACGCAGCGCGGCTTGGGAGGTCACTACCTGTACAGAAGTGGCTTGGAGTATACGAACTGTGAGTAAAAGACTTTGGACTGCAACACGTTGTCTTTGTGCTTCTTACTTCACCAGCACTAAAGGTACTGGGACTCCCTGCACCATCACCCCCACCATCTACTACATTGCCCTGGGGCTACACTCTTCCCGTGGGGAGTTATACTAACTCAGCTGCACACACCATCAGCCTCAGTGGACTGCCTTGCAGCGGCGGTTCATGATAGCCGCAATCCACGGGTGGCGTAGTCGGACATTACCTAAAACATATAAAAGATTGCCACTGGTCTGACCACCCTGAGCCACGGGACCGGGTCGCCACTACTACTCCCAGCATTGCCCCGAAGTCCGGTCCCGAGTGCCCCACGGCCCAGGGGGCGAGTCAGAAGCTCAGTGGGATGTAAATGTAAATGGTAAAATACGATTTTTTTTTTCAGTAAACCATAATACACTGGGCCTGAAATCTGTGCTAAAAAAAACATGACCCCCCCATTGTAATGCCCCATATCAACCATCTTGTTTGTTAAGTTAGTATTATGTAAAAAAAAGTACAAATAGTATATTTCATGACAATAAAATATGTCTCTAGCCCCCTCAAACCAATGTCATTGAGAGAAAAAAAAAGTAAAAAAAAAAAGGATTAAGGGGCCCAAATAATAAATCTAGCCCAAATTTGTAACTTATTCACTTTTGAAGAATTACAAAATCTGTAGCTGTCTCACAAAATTTAATACCGATTTCCAGAAGGAAGCCAATTTCTGACAATTCTTGCAAAGAAAAGAAGCAAGACGAGTCCTACTCCTAACTTCTGTAACAGACCAATTAAAGGAAATCTGTCAGCAGGTTTTTGCTTTATAATCGGAGAGCACCATGATGTAGGGGAAGAAATCCTGATTATAGCAATGTGTCACTTACAAGACTGTGTTTTCCTGTTTCAATAAAATCAGTGTTTTATCAGCAGGAGATTATCTCTACAGGACTAGTTGCTTCTTGCATCCTGGCCCAGGCCTGTCCCAACCACTGATTAGTAGCTTTCTGTCAATATACAGTGAACAAAGAAGGCTGCCAATCAGTGTTGTTGATGGGGTTATACACATCTGAGCATTCTGAGCTCTGCTAGATCAGCGCAGCGAAAACTGTGATTCTATCACAATTGCTGTACCCAGTAAAATAAGTGATACATCACTGGAATCAGGGTCTTTTTCCCTACCAGGTGCTGCTGTCAGATTACAGAGCAAAAGCCTGTTGACAGATGCCCCTTAATAAATTATCACAAACTTCTTCAAACAGAGCAAGGGAGAAATGATAAAGATATGGTCACATCTTGCACCTATGTAACCTTGAATCCCAGACAAGAAAAAGTAACATAACCAATATACATGCATAAAATCAGCATTTACCATATCACATTTAAGATATTCTGATGAGTTCAAATAATCAATTTTAATCATCAAAAGAGGTGAACTACACAGTCTGATGAGTATCATCTATTGTCTCATTATAAAATCATAATTCAAGGAAAAATGTATTGGTGATTGTAGCTCTTTAAGTTTAGAGCCCATTGGGAATGAGACGTGGGTGATGAATCAACTAAGGATGTTACTGACTAGCCCAGGGGGATGGGGACGACTCGGTACCCGGGCCTTAGCCTGGCCTTTGGGGATGTCGCGATGGTCGGCTCCCCCACCCGTACCCTGGGGTCAGCTTTTAAAAGGGGATTGTTTGTTAATTTTATGAAAGTTCGTGATGCCACCTGTGGTTTCTGGTGAGAATTACCAGCGCTGCGGCAGTCCACTGAGGCCGGTGATAAGGCAGCTCGATGGTATAGCTCCCCACAGGTGGAGCTAGGCCTCAGGGCAGCGTTCGGAGAGGGGGATGCAGGACAGGCGAGACCCAGCGGGGTCAGAGCAAGAACAGGGACGGACACGGTAGTCATTTCAGGCACATCCCGGAGCACTGTAGGGTGAAGGGTGCATATCAGGATCCTCCCCAATGAGCGGGTGTAGGGCCTCCTGTTTCTCGCCTCTGTGTAGTAAGTTTCTGACCTGCCTGGAGCTAGGTCTAACTTTATCTCTGTCCTGCACCGGCTGACGTTGTGGTAGGGCCTTCTCTTGGAGTGCACGCTCCCAGCTTATGGGGCCTATGTGTCTCCTGGCTCTGTTACGTATCAGCTCTCTGGTGAACCTAGGACCTGTAGTTCTCCAGGGATTCCGGTTATGCCTTACTGGGTCGTAGAGATCCCGGTAAGCTCGGACCCGGTGTCCGGTATATGTTTCGGGGTGAGCTGGGTAAGCTCCTCTGCCCCCACTGCTACTCACTTTCCACTCGCCTTCGGCCTACTCGGGCCCTCACTAGGCTACTCACACTAACGGCAGCTTGCCACTCTTCACCGATCTTATGGCGCCGGCACACCTAAAGCTCACTATTCTGAGCTATAACTGAGTCTTAGTCTGGATGAGCTCCATTGCAGGCTAGCAACTGCAGGAGCTGGATCAGGCTCTGTCCTCTGAGGTAACTCTTCTCAGACTGTACTGGACTAGACTAGACTGAAGTACCTAGCTCCACCTTCCCTATTTATATCCCTAACAGGCTCCCTCTGCTGGTCTGAGGTGGAAGGTGGAGATGTGTGAATGTTTATGGGGGCCTCTTGTGGAGGATTCCATCAATGCACTCTTCTAGGATCTGTGGTACCAAGCACAGCTGGGCGCCACATTACCGTTTAGTAACCACTTAATAAGGATGTGGCAGTGCTGGGTTAATGTAAAGAGTGACATCTATACAGTAGATAATATGTGAGAACTCGTTCATTTTACTATGAGAGGAGCAGTGGAGTGTTGTGAGATTCCACTCTGCTTGCCAGAATCCTACAACACGGTAGTTCGGGCCCAACTTTTGCAAGAAAGTCATGCCTTTTCTGAGGAGCGGAGGCATTAGAGTATCTTCTTCACATTTTTGACTATAACTTATATTAAGACAGCCCCAGACTAGTGATAGGTACTCTTCAACCTCTTCACTCCCCAGCCTGTTTTCACCTTCCTGACCAGGCCATTTTTTTCAATTCTGACCAGTGTCACTTTATGAGGTTGTAACTCTGGAACATGATTCTGGGACTGTTTTTTTGTGACACGTTGTACTTTATGTTAGTGCTAAATTTTGGACGATATGACAATACCGAAAATTTGACAAAAAATTAAATTTAACAATTTTCAAACTTTGAATTTTAATGCCTTTAAACCAGTTATATCACACAAAATAGTTAATAAATAACATTTCCCATATTTCTACTTCACATCAGAATCATTTTTTGACATATACTTTTTTTTGTTAGGTTAAAATATCAGCAAATTCTAATTTTTTGGAAAAAAATTACAAAACCAATTTTTTTAGGGACCACATCCCATTTGAAGTGACTTTGAAGGGCCTATGTGACAGAAAATACCCAAATGTGACACCATTTTAAGAACTGCACCCATCAAAGTGCTCAAAACCACATTCAAAAATTGTATTAACCCTTTAGGGGCTTTACCAGAATTAAAGCGATGTGGAAGGAAAAAATGAAAATTGTACTTTTTCCCACAAAAATATTGCTGTAGCCCCAAATTTTGCATTTTCAAAAGGGTAACAGAAGACAATTTGTTGTGCAGTTTCTCCAGAGTACACAGATACCCTATATGTGGTGCAAAACTACTGTTTGGGTGCACGGCAGGCCTCGGAAGGGAAGGAGCACTATTCAACTTTTTCTATCGCAAAATTGGCTGGAATAGATAGCGGACGCCATGTCGCATTTTCAGAGCCTCTGATGTGCCTAAACAGTAGAAACCCACCACAAGTAACCCTAATTTGGAAATTACGCTCCTCAAGAAACTATCTAAACATGAGGTGAGCACCTTGAACCCACAGGTGCTTCACAGAATTTTATAATGTTGAGTCGTGAAAGTGAAAGTTTTTCCCTCAAAAATGTTGGTTTAGGCCCAAATTTTTCATTTTCACAGGGGTAACAGAAGAAAATGGACGCCAAAATCTGTTGTGCAATTTTTCCTGAGTAAGCTAATACACCATATGTGGTGGAAAACTACTGTTTGGGCACACGGCAGTGCTTGAAAGGGAAGGAGCGCCAATTGATGTCTGAAGCGCAAGTTTGGCTGGAATAAACTGTGAATGCCATGTCACATTTGAAGAGCCCCTGACATGCCAAAACAACAGAAACCCCCACAAGTGACCCCATTTTGGAAACTACACTTCTTGAGGAATTCATCTAGGGGTGTAGTGAGCATTTTTAACCCTCAGGTGTTTCACAGAATTGCATAACATTTGGCTGAGTCAAGGAAAACTTACCATTTTTTTCCACTAAAATGTTGTTTTGGTCTCAAGTTTTCAATTTTCAAAAGGAATAATTAGTAAGGCTGCGTGCCCACGATGCGTTTTTCAAGCATTTTTGCTGCGGAATTTGCGCAGCGTAAACGCTTGCAAAACGCTTGGTAATCCGTCCCCCCATGGTCCCCAATGTCAATCCGCATGTTCTATGCCCATTTTTGATGTGCGGAAAAATCCGCAGCATGTCCATTATTTGTGCGTTTACCCATGTGGAATTGCCCTCTCAATGCATTAGAAAAACGCAAGGCAATTCCGCATGTCGAAAACACTTCAAAAACGCGTGTTAAATTCCGCACGCGTTTTTCCGGGCAAGGACATGCAGAAATGAAGCGGAAATTTTCCGCTTCAATTCTGCATCGTGGGCACATAGCCTTATACTAAGGAGAAAATAAACCATACGATTTGGTACGCAATTTCTCCTGAGTATGGCAATACCCCATATGTTGTCAAAAACTACTTTTGAGGCACAGTGCAAAGCTCAAAAGTGAAGAAACGCCATATTGGAGTTCAGATTTTGAGGCAATGGTTTGACGGTGCCATTTCACATTGGCAGAGCCTCTGAGGTGCCAGAACAGCAGAACCCTTCCATAAGTGATCCTATTTTATAAACTACATCTCTCAATGATTTAATCAAAGGGTGCAATGATCACATTGACTAGACAGGTGTGTTACAGAATTTTATACCATTGGACAGTGAAAAAAAATATTTACATTTTTACCACAAAAATTTTGTTTTAGCCCCAGATTTTACATTTTCACACGGTGAAATAAGTAAAGTGGCACCAAACTTTGTCACACAATTTTTGCTGAATGTGGCAATACCTCATATGTGGCTGTACAGTACTGCTTGGCCACACGGCGAGACTCAAGAGGGACGGAGCGCTTTTTGACTCTTTGAGAATAAATTATCTTAGAATAGTTTGCTGACTCCATATACAGAGCCCCTAAGTGCCAGAAGAGCAGATTTCCTCCTCAAGTGACCCCATTTTGGAAACTACACTGCTCTGTGAATTTATCTACAGGTGTAGCGACAATTTTGACTCCATAGGTGTTTTCCAGAAACATGCAGCAGTGGATGTTGCTGAGTGGAAATTGTAAATCTGCCATTGTAGTACCCGTACATTGCAGTGCCCAGTATGCTGTAGTGCCCAGTACATTGCAGTGCCCAGTACATTGCAGTGCCCACACATTGTAGTACAGATACATTGTGCCCAGCTCATACTTCTGGAGACACATACCCCATTAATTAAGCAGACTCTCATCACTACAGAAATGCCAAACATGTGGATGCTAAATGTGGTATAAGGTACACTGTGGCTCAGAAGAGAGGCAGGCATTTGGATTTGGGAGCACAGAATTCACTGGATTTGGGTGGAACCATAGCACTTCTTCAGACCCCTTGTGCTACTAACGGGGAAGTCCCCTATATTTCCATTGACAGATGATGGTCCTAAGTGGGGGCTTTTTTTGTCCATTGAATTGAAGCTTTTATTGGAGGGGTCGGAACAGCCCATAAGGTCATTTTCTCAGGCCCTCAGGCAGATTCCCAGAGACCAAAGTTCTCGGACTGGTAGCCGGCCACGAGCCCTTTAATTACTCCTTTTGTATGGCCTCCGAATGATGGTATAAATATCTAAATGGCTCCTAGCAAAAAAAAGATTCCTCAACTATGTTTTATTGGGAACATTTTATATATCATTTTGGATCACATTTATCCTGCGCTCTATGCTGAGCACTTACATCGGGGTTTCCGTCTAAATCTTCGAATTACGTGATTCAGATGACATCCCCAAGGGATCCATTCACTATAATGAGGCAGCAGAGTTACTCTGGACTCCGTCTTGCCTCTGTTCAGCGATGTCCTTCTTTTCAGAGGTGCACAAAACTGTGGCCGGCCACGCTTTTATGCACGCTTAAAAAGACAAACACTGCTGGATCATAGGCCAGACTGCGTCCACAGTGCCTCTATCTGTCTCATTTTAGGTAATCTTCTGCCGGGGATTCTGTCTGAATCATGTATTTCAGAGATTTACATGGAAACCACGGTGTAAGCGCTCAACACAGAACGCATGATAAATGTGAGCCGAGCCTTACTGCAATTTTTGGGAGGCAGAATAAACCAATCAACAGCAGGTCAAGAATTTGTATAAATTTTTTTCTTACGCCGTTTCTCATGTGGTATAAGTGATTGGATGACTTTTTTCTTTGGATCAGTGCGATTACAGTGATAGCAGATTTATATCGTGTTTTTTTATGTTCGGCTGCTGTCACACACTAAAAAACATTTTTTTTGTGCAGCGCCATATTTTGAGAGCTATCATTTTTCCATATTTCTGCCAACAGAGTCATGTAAGAGCTAGCTTGTTTTTTGCGGGACGAGTTGACGTTTTTATTGTTACCATTTTCGGGCACTTGACATTTTTTTATCGTTTTCTATTCCAATTTTTGGGAGGCAGGATGGGCAAAAAACAACAATTCATGAATTGTTTTTTGATATATTTTTATGCTCTTTTTCTTTATGGAATATGGTAAATTTGATAAGACAGTTTTGTTCTTCGGGTCAGTACAATTACAGCGATACCACATTTATATAAATTTTTTTATGTTTTGTCGCTTTTACACAATAAAAACTATTTTAAAGAAAAAATAATTGTTTTTTCATCGCCATATTCTGAGAGGTATAGCTTTTTTTTATTTCTCCGCTGATTGAGCTGTTTGGCAGCTTGTTTTTTTCAGCTATACCATTTTTATTTCCATTTGACTTTTTGATTGCGTTTTATTCCACTTTTTGTTCGTCTGTATGATGAAAAAGCATAGTGTTTTGCCACTTTTTTTAATGGTGTTCACTGAAAGGGTTAACTAGTGTGGCAGTTTTATAGGTTGGGTTAATCCGGATTCGGCAATACTAAATTTGTGTGCTTTTTTTAGTTTTTTTTTACATAAATATATGTATTTATGAGTATACCATAATATTATTTTCATTTATTTATTTATTTTAAAAGATATTTTTACATATTTTTTTACTTGTTTACTTAGTCCCACTATGAGACTTTAACTTTTATTAGTCTGATCACTGCACCAGCATTGCAATACATTATACTTGTCAGTGTAAGGTTGGGGTCCCACTAGCGTATGGCATCGATGCGATAGCATAGGATGCAATATGCAAGCGATACTCGGCTCCTCTGCTGCGAGCGTGAGCTGAGTGTCAGTGCTCTGTGCTCCGATCCTCTTGCATGAGAGAATCACAGCACAGGTGAGGAGGAGACAGAGAAAGTAAATTCTCCATCTCCTCTGTCGCCAGCGTCAGTCCGATCGCGATTCAAACGGAGCTGGAAAGAAACGACACTGAGAACACCATCATAGGATTTAATTGGTACGAATGCATTCCGATTCTTTATCGGATTGCATTCGTCCGATTTAATCGCAAGTGAGAGCAAGCCCTTAGGCTGACAGAAGCCTCTTAGAATATGCTCCTGGCATGGTCTAACAGGCTTACCATAGCTGGCTGACCCAGAAATCGTCATGAAGACCTTGGATTGCAAAGAGAAGGAGCCCCCTACCCCGAGCCTTCCAAATGCTACAATCAATATCGATCGCGGCATTTAGAGGGTGTAACAGCAGGAGGAGTGCGGCACTTCTCCTGGCAGCAACAGTCGGGTCTCCCCTATCTGGACATGACGTATAGGTACGTCAAATGTCATGAAGGGGTAGTGTCTCAGTCACCATGTTTCCCTCAATTAAAATAATTAGCAACTATGGCTACTTTCTCACTTCAACGTGGATGTCTGATTTGTCCAAAGAGTGATGCAGCCGTTGAATGACCTCAGGGATGTCACGTGAGCCTCAGGAGAGCCAGAGCTGACACCGCTGGAATATATTAATTATATATATTATATATATATAATATATTATATATTATATATATTATTTATTTATTTATTTTGCCATGCAAAAGAAATGTGTCATCTTTAACTTTAGTCCTTTTAGAGATCATTTCCTCTTCAACTTGCTTCACTGTTCACAATAACAATAATTTTGACCAGGGATGCCCAATCTAGGGTTATAAATGTTGATTTTTCTTTGCCTAGGTAAATTGAACATGGCCACTTCTTCCAGTTACAGCACAGACGTTCACTATATAATTTATTCCTTACTCATTTACTTATTATTATCAAAGAGTGAGAAAACATAAGGGTCATTTCCCTGTTTCTATTTGCTTGGTGCAGACCATCTGTTGTATTTCATTTTTTTCCTTACTTATATTACAATTGGCTACCTGTTTAGCCTGATCAGATGCTCACAAGGTCTCAATGTTTCCATAATATTTTATGCCTTATTTTTTTGAAACTTGTTCAAAATATTCCATAAATGTATGTCAAATCTATACGATACAGCAGGGAAATCATATTTGGACAATTTTATTATTAGGAATGAGGACCTTAAAAAAACACAAAAGCCCCAAGTTAATTGGGGCCCTTCGAAAAAAAATCCCAAGAAATACCAGAAATTATTTTGGATGAGATTGGCCACTGCTTTTTTGTTAATATTTGGTAATTAAACCAACTGAAGCCACCAGTATCCTTTGCCCAGCATTGGTGCCATGTTGACACACTGACGTCCAAAACTCAATTAATCAAAAGGTATAGGGTGCCTATTTCACTTGTGTTTTCAGTCTCTCTGAAAAGGGAGCCTTGTTAGTTGGCAGTAGTGATGAGTGAGCGTGCTCGTTTAACCCTTTAACCGAGCATGCTCTGGTGCTTGCTGAGTATCTTCGGCGTGCTCATATATTATGTTCAAGTCCCTGCGTCTGTATGATTTACAGTTATAAGACAGCCTCAACACCTGCAGGGATTGCCTGTTTGTTAGGGAATCTTCACATGTGTTGAAGCTGTCTTAAAGCTGTAAATCATGCAGACTCAGGGACTCAACTATAATATACGAGCATGCCAAAGACACTCGGCAAGCACCCGAACATGCTCGGTTAAAGGGTTAAATGAGCACGCTCATCACTAGCTGGCTGCTGTCCTTCAATCAGTGGCACAACTCGAGCAATCTGGCACTACTAGATATAGGATAGGTACTGATATACACTACCATAGATCGCTTTCAGAAGCACTGCCCATAATTCGGAGGAGCGGTTTGCAGAAGCTCCAAAATCAAGTTCAAGCCACTCTATTCTACCAAACCTCATGGTATAGATGACTCCATCTACTGACCTTAAGAATAGTAAATTACAGATAAAGATGTGATCACATGAAGTTCTGTTTACTCAAGCAAGCATTAGGTTCATCCTGCTCAATTTCAAAAATATTAAGATGACTGCGCTTCTACTCACCATTTCAAACTCCAAACCCGTTGTCTTGCATCTTCGCAGCGGTGGTGTCCTATGGCTAACGGATTGGTGTGCCGTTGGTGTCATTCATAGGACATCATTTGTTCCTCATCATTTATTGCTTTTTGTAATCCTCCTCATCCTTCTCCTCCATTTCATTGACAGTTATCTAGAAATAAATTTGTGGACAGGAAACAACAATACACGGAGGCCAAATTAAATCGCACCTGGCCAAGTTGCTTGTGATGCAGTAGCTGCCGTACCACTTACTAGTTTCCACTGCCTTTAGGCAAGTGACAGTGTACTCTCAATCTCAATTTAGAATACCTTGCTGCCATTATTTCTCAAGAAAGCTATCTGTGCCTTCTAATCTAATCTGGCAGAGTCCATATGCCATTCCTTTCAATTGTCAATGTGTGGAAAGGTGCACTCCACCATCGACACGCGGACCAGTAACTGCAACCAGTACATGTCCTTCATGGCCTACTGGTCAATATTTTGCATAGTAGAGACAACAATGCTCCACCACAATGAGGTTAGATGGTTTTTATGGTTGTCCTGAAGAAGGAGTCGGAGTGACTCTGAATTGTGTTGACAATAAACTAACATTCCATATTCCATTGTGGCTCATCATTTCTCCAGCAGCGCAGGACAACTCCATTGCCAGTGGCAAATTTCATGGGTCAATATTGCTCCACCACAATGAGGCTAGATAGTAGTGACACTTCCATGATTGGGCAAGTCTTGATCCTGCAACAGGTGTCATTTATCCACCGCCTCCCCTAAATCCTTCTCATGGACATCTACTTGCCCAGAACAGCAACAGGGCAGAATGTTGCTTCTACTCTCTGCCCTCGTTCTTTTAATATTGCATAGTTACGTAGTCATACAGGTTGAAAAAAAATCACAGATCCATGAAGCTTAACCTTACTCCACCAGTTATACATTATCTAACGCTAGATTTTTAATAACCCACAATGTCATTTGTTGTATGAAAAGCATCCAGTCCTTTTTTAAATTGTGATAGTTTACTAACAAATGTGTTAATGCTGCATAAATATCAGCTGAAGTGCTGTCATGCTCGTACAGGTGATGAGCCTGGTCCAGATAAGCCACACAGTGGAGGATGTGATAGTCTGTATTAAGCAGCATATTTCCCAATGTATGCGACACCAAGCTAACTACAGTTGAGCAATGTAGTCAGTGACAGTGGTAGGAATATCATGTCTGCATTGTCGTTGCAAGAACAGTCTGTTACCATACCCAAAGTGCATGTCCTAAATTCTATGGTGCAATGGTTGTAAAAAGCATACAGTGACTTGAAGAAGGTGGTGCACATGACCAGCAGATTATCTGCACATTCCAGCTCTAATGTGGCTAAAACAACCTACTGGACATACAGTATAATGGGTTATCAGGTGGTATGGATAATCATACAGTTGTTTATTCAAACAATTTGAGTTGGTCAGTATAAGGTACAGAAGGTATCAGGTACCCCTAGATCAAAGTGTATAACACAAGGGGATAAAAGAGCATATATAAAGATTGCACTTAGCCCTAAAGCAAGCAAATATTAAACAAAATCAAATGTATGAAATGGGGTTAGAAACCACATATCACAAGGGTCCCTGTAAAGATTGCACTTAGCCCCAAGGCAGACAAGACATAAAGTTTATCTTAATTTTCTTGTTTTGCTATTGCACCTTATCCCAACACTTGCAATATCAATTACTGAAATGGTCACAAAGAATGAACCCATGCATATCTATTGCTCATCATTAATATACCAATGTACAATATTTATATATATACCAACAACCTATCCGTATAGTCATTATTTGCATGCTGGAAAGTATGCATATTGCTCGACGTGTTTTCCCCTTCAATGGGTTCATCAGGAGAGCATAGTTAAAAACAACATACAAAAAGTGCAAATAAGTCTTAGCTGAGTTCCTTGTTCAGTCACTGGTATAATGTAGTTATGGTAGGGAATCAATGTCCTTCCTTTTCACCAAGAGATAAGTCTCTGTCATAGCTTTTCATTGTTGGCCTCTCCCCTCTGATATATATGGTTGCCAGTGGCATTTGGGAGTTGCCAGTGATAGTTCTACTTCCTGGTTTGGTGGTGAAGGAGGAAGTTCAGTGTTTGGAGTTGGCGGTTGGAGAGTCTTTCTGGAGATTGTTGCGTGGAGTAGGTTTGTGTGTTTTTCCTTATCCTCTCACATTTGGTTTCCCCTTCCTATACCTCCTCTGTTTCCCACTCTGTTTTTTTTGTGAGTGTATTTGTATGGTTGTAGTTTTCTTTTTCATCCCTGTCTGTCTGGTTAGTGTTTTCCTATACACTTCAGCCCCTCACCTCCCTGGGTAGGGGAGAGATCAGATAAGGATTAAGTTAGGAGCACAGATAGGTACAAGAACCCGGCGTCTCCACCTTCAGGAGTAATCCTGGGGACAGGGATAAACTAGGGTGCCCCTAGTTCGAGGGATCAGGCAGGTGTCCCTTGACACTTCGTGACACATATCTACTTAATGGAACTCCTTTTTGCACATTCTGGACATTTAGTTTGAGAAGAGGACCACAGAGAGTACTTGCTAATTTTAAATCAGGCATTGGCTGTTCATTTGGGAAGTGTGATGCCTACGAAAGGCCTTTTAAAAGAGGACACAAGATTTGTCAGCAAGGACAATGATGTCATCTAATATTTATATTAGAACAAACGCTGACACTGATGCAACAGCTGATGTATGAATACCAGCATAAGCATGAGGAACTAGGAGGAATTGAGGAGAAGCAGAATGTAGAAGGGGATATTGTGTTTTTACAGGGACAACTCAGGAACGAGGCTGATGCTCATTGTGGTGATTATGATAATGACAACGACAATGCTGGCTATGACCCAGCATCGCAGTGTTTGGCGGGGAGTGATATAACAGGGTCCATGGTCACACTATGGAGCATGATAAGTTGCATGCATTGTTGGTTATGTACTTACAAGCATATTATTAGCATCAAGAAAAGGGATGTCTATTAGACCCTCACTATAAAATAAAAGTAAAATATGGGAATTTTTTTATACTTCTAAAAGGGAAGCAAAATTGGCGTATTACAGGGATATGATCCTTGTTACAGTTATTGCCAAATAGATGCCTGCTGGCTGCATGTCTGACTGCGAGGTCCCTCTCCACTCACCGATGTGTCAATGCTACACCGCTTCTTCCAGCAATACCTCTCCAAAAAGTAGCCGAAGAAGCAGTCAATACTGTAGCACTGCCATAGCCAAAGCAGCAGCCAATACTGTAGCACTACCATAGCTATAGCAGCAGTCAATACTGTAGCACTACCATAGCCAAAGCAGCAGCCAATATAGTTTGTGGAACTTGATGGCCCATTTTTTTCCTCCACTGCGTCAATCTGACGCACATTGCTTGAACAACCAGGTTAAGTCATAGGAGATTGCCGGTAAAATGTGCAAGATGTGAAGCATGCCCATTTTCTGATAAAAGAAAACTCTACTTAAAATCCAATACATTTGAACAAGAAATCCTGGCTACCTGGCATTCCTCTCCACTAATATTATAGTTATTAATAAATAATAATTATTAGTAATATTCTCTGAAAAGAATACCAAAGCAAGGAACACATATAAGTCTATCACATATCACCTATCTGCCTGTATAACTGCGATTAGTTCTATGTCCTGATGGCTTCAGTTTGCACTCAGTAGATATATCAAGGTTTTTTTTTTAATGGCCTTAGTGTATTAACATGATTTATTTAGTAGAGGAAATAGCACTAAAAGGGGTTGATGATTAAACTCTGATACAGGTTAATGATAAAGAATATTTTCCAAGGCCAGTAGCTGTTCACATTGAACTGTTAAGTACTTTTATGGGCAGCTCTTGTTTAATTGACACATGATGTGAATCTGTAAGTTCAAGATTAATAGACAACAGGTTAATGATAGGTATACTTTTGCAACTATTATTTTATTGCTTTAGTGTAATATAAAAAGTTAAGCAATTTAGCAAACATTTAATGAAAAATACAGTGGATATAAAAAGTCTACACACCCCTGTTAAAAATCATACCCAGAAGAATCATTTTAGAACTCCTAGCACCTTTAATGATGTCACCCATAATCTGTACAAAACCATTAACCCCTTCAGGACCCAGCCTATTTTGACCCTAAAGACCTTGGCATTTTTGTCAATTCTGACCAGTGTCCCTTTACGAAGTAAAAACTCTGGAACACTTCAACGGATCCTAGCGATTCTGAGATTGTTTTTTCGTGACATATTGGGCTTCATGTTAGTATTAAATTTAGGTCGATAATATTTGCGTTTATTTGTGAAAAAATCAAAAATATGGGAAAAAATTTGAAAATTTTGCAATTTTCAAATTTTGAATTTTTTTTCTACTAAACCAGAGAGTGATGTGACACAAAATAGTTAATAAATAACATTTCCCACATGTCTACTTTACATCAGCACAATTTTTGAAAAAAAAAAAAAAATGTTGGTAGGAAGTTTGAAGGGTTCAAAGTTCATCAGCAATTTATCTTTTTTCCAGCAAAATTTACAAAACCATTTTTTTAGTTACCACATCACATTTGAAGTCCCTTTGAGGGGTCTTTATGACAGAAAACACCCAAAAGTGACACCATTCCAAAAACTGCACCCCTCAAGCTACTCAAAACTACATTCAAGAAGATTATTAACCCTTCAGGTGCATCACAGGAACTAAAGCCACATGGAAGAAAAAAAATGAACATTTTTATTTTTCTAACAAAAATTTTCTTTTAGCCTAAATTTTTTAATTTTCACATGGGTAACAGGATAAAATGCATCCTAAAATTTGTTGGTCAATTTCTCCTGAGTACACTGATACCTCATATGTGGTCATAAACCACTGTTTGGGCACACGGCAGGGCTCAGAAGGGAAGGAGCGCCATTTTACTTTTTGAATGGAAAATTAGCTCCAAAAGTCAAATTGCGCTCCTTCTCTTCTGAGCCCTGCCATGCGCCCAAACAGTGGTTTATGACCACATATGAGGTATCAGTGTACTCAGGAGAAATTGACCAACACATTTTAGGATGCATTTTATCCTGTTACCCATGTGAAAATTAAAAAATTTAGGCTAAAAGAAAATTTTTGTGAAAAAAAAGTACTTTTTTGTTTTCACAGATCATTTTGTGAAGCACCTGGGGGTTCCAAGTGCTCACTATGCATCTAGATAGGTGCCTTGGGGGGTCTAGTTTCCAAAATGGGGTCACTTGTGGGGGAGCTCCACTTTTTAGGCACATTAGGGGCTCTCCAAACGCAACATGGTGTCCGCTAACAATTTGAGCCGATTTTCCATTCAATTTGTTTGAAGACACCATGTTGCTTTTGGAGAGCCGCTGTGTGCCCAAACATTGGAGCTCACCTACAAGTGACCCCATTTTGGAAACTATACCCCCCAAGGCACCTATCTAGATGCATAGTGAGCACTTGGAACCCCCAGATCCTTCACAAATTAATCCGTAAAAATCAAAAAAGTGTTTTTTTTTCCACTTTTTCATTTTTATGAATCAATTTGTGAAGCACCTGGGGGTTCCAAGTGCTCACTATGCATCTAGATAGGTGCCTTGGGGGGTCTAGTTTCCAAAATGGGGTCACTTGTGGGGGAGCTCCAATGTTTGGGCACACAGCGGCTCTCCAAAAGCAACATGGTGTCCGCTAACAAATTGTCGACTCAAATTGTTAGAAGACACCATGTTGCGTTTGGAGAGCCGCTGTGTGCCCAAACATTGGAGCTCCCCCACAAGTGACCCCATTTTGGAAACTAGACCCCCCAAGGCACCTACCAAGATGCATAGTGAGCACTTGGGACCCCCAGGTCCTTAGCAAATTAATCCGTAAAAATAAAAAAGTGTTGTTTTTTTTTCACTTTTTCATTTTTATCAATCAATTTGTGAAGCACCTGGGGGTTCCAAGTGCTCACTATGCATCTATATAGGTGCCTTGGGGGGTCTAGTTTCCAAAATGGGGTCACTTGTTGGGGAGCTCCAATGTTTGGGCACACAGGGACTCTCCAAACGCAACATGGTTCCAATTTGTTAGCGGACACCATTGTGTAGTGCATGTCAGGTTGGTGTGCGGTGTGGTATATTGTAGTGCATACACCACACACACAATCTCATACACTACAACACACACACACCAACCTGACATAGCCTCCTCAGCTGAGTACGCCCTAGACTGGGATGAGCGGGACATTTTGTGTGCTTTGTGCGTGTGTAAAAAAAAACCAAAAAAAAAAAAAACTTTATTATAGTGTGAGTGCATGTGTGTGTGCTTGGTGTAACCTTCTGCAGTCACGTGTGGGGGCGGTCAGGCGTAGGGGGCCTTCAGGCGTAGGGGGCGGTCAGGCGTAGGGGGCTGAGGAGATGGAGGAGCCAGAAGCAGCAGCAAGGGGGGTGATCACTGGGGCAGGAGCCGGCAGCAGCAAGGGGGGGGTAGGAGGCCGGCAGCATCGGGGGGTGATTACTGGGGCAGAAAGGGGAGCAGGAGCTGGCAGGAGCAGGGGGCTGATTACTGGGTTTTCGGGGGGGGGTGATCACTGGGAACAGGGGGGGGTGAACACTGGGGGAGGGGGTGATTATTGGGAGGTGGGGGGTGATATCACTGGGACTGGGGGATGGTGGGTTTGATCACAGGAGAAGGGCATTTACACTGAGCCTGCTGCTGCTGTGATCACAGTCCACCGGCTGTCAGAAGGAGAGCAGCAGCCGGTGGATGAAGACGTGGGAGAGGGAGCAGAGGGAGCGGAGGTCGGGGTGCAGGTATGAAAGTGGAGGGGGAGTGGCAGCAATACTTACCGCTGATCAGCGGTGGCGGCGGCAGACGCGATCCACAGGGTCCACAGCAGGGGGTCCGCAGCAGGGGGTCCGCAGCAGGGGGTCCGCAGCAGACGATCTAGGGTTGGGAAGGTGCTGGGAGGTTTCAGCCATCCCTCCATATCTGATTGGGGCTAGTATCCATGTGACGCTAGCCCCCCAATCAGATCTGGGGGGAGGGGGGGAACAGAGGTGACACTCCCCCCAGCCAATGGCTGATGCTGTAAGCATCAGGCAATGCCCAGATTTAAATATTACACCAATTTTCATTGGTGAAATATTTAATTCATACCGATTGACAGTTTCACTAAAAGTGAAAATGAAACAGCCAATCGGAGGGGTCCCAGGCACGGGGGGGTTAATCCACCCCCCGGGGGGGTCGACTTCAGGATGTCCAGTTGCAGTAGCAACTGTGACACCTGAGCGACCCCGCTCGCAGGCGCTGCAGGGGCTCTTTCCCTCCATGTCACAGACGCTGTGACATGGGTCGGGAAGGAACTGTTTTCCATGTCACAAACGGTGTGACACGGGTCGGGAAGGGGTTAAAAAACAAACAGATCATGTTGTTGGTTTTTTTGGGGATAAAAATAACAAAACTAAAATAATGGGTTTGCATCAATGTGAATGCCCTCTTCTAATTGTGGATGCGGTTGTGTTCAGAATTAGCCAATTGGATTTCAACTCATGCTAAATATAAGTCAGTACACAGCTGCCATCATTTGCAGTGATTCTGACTAACCCATTATGAAGTTTAGGTTTTCTAGTAGGATTTTCCTTACATTTTCTTAGTTGCATTAACAACAAAAGTCATGGTTAATAAACAGCTTACAACACAGCAAGGGGTTCTCACTGTTGAACGTTATGAGTCTGGAGAAGGGTACAAACACGTATCCATGGGATTACATATAGAATGGATCACTGTGAAGATGGTCATCAACAAGTGTCCCTCAAAAATTTATGAAAAGACAAGAAGAAAATTGGTCCGGGAGGCTGCCAAAAACATGTTATAGTCTGATGAGACTGAGGTTGAACTTTTTGACCCTAATTCCTAAATGTACAATATGTTCGGCAAAAAGCCAACACTGTGCATCACCCAAAAGAACATCATACCCACAGTGAAGCATGGTGGAAACAGCATTATGCTTTGGGACTGGGATCAGCAGCTTGATCTAGGGCTTTAGTTAAGGTGGAGGGAACTGTGAACAGTTGCACAAATTATAAAAAAAAGAGGAAAGACACGTACAAAAGATCGCCTTCACTTCCTAAATTTAAACAAAATAAATATTTATGATGTAACAAACACAAAATTCTAAACAAGACAACCAATAGAGCCACATAAATATAAAGAATATCTGAAATAGATATGACACTACCCCTAAAATAATGTCAAATAGTATGTATACAGATAATAAATAATGCAAAAAAATATAAGAGATAAGTAGTAAATAAAGTACCATGTGCATAGTCACCCAGGTAAATTGACTTATAGGAAAAGCATCATATGGGAATGAGGACCCCACTAGTATCACCACAGGAGGTGTTTTTTCAGCTGACAAATGCTGCCTGAACCATGGGCAGCATGTATCAGACATTGGCTACATGTTTTCATCTATGTTTGACTCTGAAACGCTGAAAGAAACTTTTACTTGCCACAGGAGAGACTAGTCAGACATGTGAATTCCTGGTGGCTTCTCCCCACCCGCTGTCAGTGACAGACAGGTCTCTTCCTGCGTGTGTGCATAAGAAAAGACCTGTGAGTCACAGGCAGCGGATGGGAAGAAGCTGCCAAAGACCTGCCTGTCCAACTAGTCTCCTATGTGGCTTGATCCCCGGTGACTTTTAAGGCTGCGTCCCCATGATCCGTAATAGCCGCTGTGATGCTAGTCACTACTCACGAACAAGCCAAGAGGTTGCGTAATCAAAAGATCCTAGGTCGAAAGCCAGGAGGGTACGTCAAAAACAGATGGGTGATGCAAAATTTTAGTCCGGTCACGATCCAGGGGTCAAAAGCCAGGAGGGTACATCATAAACAGAGGATGAGACAAAAGAATAGTCTCAAAATACCAGGAAGACAGCGAATCAAGCAAAGGGTTAAAGAAAATGGATGACCAGAACGAGGTCCAAGGTCATGCAGCAGTAGATCAGAGTACAGAGAATAGAGCAACCATGAAACATACACCAGTGAGCAGAAGCTACAATTGGCAAAAGTCTGAAGCAGAGAGCTGGCTATATAGCCAGGTAATTCTCTGAGCAGGAGATACATGGATGAAGCTCAAGCAATACCCTACTCCGATTGAATAGGGCAGCATGGTGGCTCAGTGGTTAGCACTGCAGGTTTGCAGCACTGGGGTCCTGGGTTCAAAACCCACCAAGGACAACATCTGCAAAGTGTTTGTATGTTCTCCCCATGTTTGCGTGGGTTTCCTCTGGGTTCTCCGGTTTCTTCCCACACTCCAAAGACATACTGATAGGGAATGTAGATTGTGAGCCCCAATGGGGACAGTGCCGATGAGGTCTGTAAATTGTCTGAATTGTAAAGCGCTGCGGAATATGTTGGCGCTAAATAAATAAAAAGATTATTATTGAACGGCTAAACTGTCAATCAAGACACTGACAGCTCAGCACGCCCCAACTCCTGCTCTAGATTGAATGGCAGACAGTTAATTCACTACATCCAGACACACAGAAAGGTGGAATCGTGACAGGACCCCCTCTTCAAAGGGGGCCACCGGACAACCAGGCATCCCAGGAAACCTAGGATGTAAAGCCTTGACCAGACGATTGGCCTTAATCGCTCGAGCTGCTACCCAGAAACCTCCAGCAGTAACTATGACGGCTTTACCTGCTGATGTACAGTTGGTCTCTCCCGAACCAGTAGTAGCTCTTCCTGATAAATTTTCTGGGGAGAAAGATCAGTTCAGGGTGTTTATGGAGAGCTGTTCGTTATTTTTTGCACTATGACAACAGTCTTCAGGAAATGAGTCCCAGCAGGTGGGAATAGTCATGTCCCTACTGCGAGGAGACCCTCAAACTTGGGCACTCTCTTTGCCCCCACATGCGGCGTTCTACATTAAAAGCACAGTGGATTGGATTTATAAAAATCCCATGCCCTTTGTGCTTCTATATGATGATGCGTAAACTGACCCTCGGTGCGGGTTTACAAGTCGCAGCATGCCAATTTCTGTTGCTGAGACGCTGGTCTCCGTAACAGAAATTTCCACAATAGAACATATAGGATGCAGTAACTCTGCATGTGTTCAATGAACACATGTGGCTTTACCTGCGTGAGCGGACACAGTGCTTTGGACGCAGCAAAAATACGCTGCATCCAAATCGCTTCTATTTTCTGATCTTGGGAACGTAGCCTAAAGTGTGTTCTTCCTGCTAACGAAGCGTTTCAGAGTGAAACATACATGCCTGAAATCATGCAGCCAATTACTGATACACGCTGCCTGTGCATCGGGCAGCATGTATCAGCTGTCCTTTTAACTGAATAGGAATAATATGCAGCACTCACCGAACACTTAACCAAATGTACCTGGTAAAGAAGAGGCTCTCTTATTCAGCTGCCGGAACTATGAGAGATTAGATAGTCATGGCCTATTCAAAAAACCTGTTTCAATGCCATTACAGTCTATGAAAATCTTTTTTTCATTGTTCACACAAGAAATTAAAATGTATTAGAAGAAATTACAAGTTTAAAGGTCTGCATCACCCAAAGGCACATTAACAATGTTCATGAATTACAGTTGTCAATGTCCAAAGAGTGCAAATCATTGGAAAACTGAACGTAAATTTATGGATACCACCATAAGACTAAAATAATTACTGAAGGAAGATGCAACAATACTTTTTATGCTTCCATTAAGTTCGGCTTCATTTCCTATTGAATGTACAGTATATGCTATAATGGGGCATAATTGAGAAAATGGATGAGTTCACCCATTGTTGATAACAGTGCTAAGAAATCCATGAATGCATGTTAACATATAAATTATGTAATCGACCACATATCTATAGCTAGAGTTAGGAATATGCTTAGAGAGTCTGCCTACACACATAATAGACATCTCCTTAGCCTAATCAATAAATGGATGCAGCAAACATCCAAATGATTGTTAGTGTCTAGTACTATATGTGGTTTATGCTTATTGAAGAGGACCTGTCACCAGGTCAAAAGTATCGTGTTTTTGCTCTTAGTTTATTCCCACTGCATCCCTGAGTGCTTACTGCTTAGTGCTTTGCTTTTTGTTTAATCCACCATACGGTGCCAGAAAAATGGCCTTTTTATTTAGTGCAAATTTTTATGGCATTACCATGGGGAGGGGGAGAGTTAATCACAGGATCCTCTGGGATGTGTCTTTAGTCTGCTCTGAATTATTACCCTGCGAGCAATGCCCTGCTGGTAAAGACGATAAAAATTAGCACTCGATGAAAAGGCCCATATCTCTGGAGCGGTTTGGTAAAATTTAAGAAAAAAAAATCACTGAATACTCAGGAGAGCAGCAGGAATAAAATTAGAGTAAAAACTAGACACTTGTGATCCATGGACAAGTCCTCTCAAATGTACAACTATAGGTGTGTGTCTTTCCTCGTCATCTCTTCTATTGGCTCAACATACCCAAAGTTGAGTGGCGCAACACGGCATGGTGAAACTCTATTGCGCATATCTATGCTATATGTGGCCATGCAGTGGTTGTACTGTGAGTTGCATCCTGTTGAGGGCTTATCTAGCATGTCACAATAATGTATTCCATTGTTTTGTGAAAAATTGGAATCCTTAAAAGGGTGATACCTAAAATGTCATTTATAAATCTCTATCTTTACACCCTAAGCAATTTTCTAATTAGCTTTATTATACAATACCCTAAACTTCTCCCTTCTTGCTAATCCCTAGATGTGTTTTTTGCTTTGCTTCCTGTTACATTTTGTTTGAGAGGCTCAAATGAAGTGTCAGGAGGCTGGGGCTGCACTCACTTCCCTGCAGCGTCTATCGCCCCTCCTGAAACTGAACATCATCAGGGGGCAGCACTGCAGTCACTTACTACAGTTTCTTTCTTCGCCACCTTCTGAAGATGTTCTGGATCCATGGCGCTGCTCTAATATAACTCATCTTTGGCCACCTTTACTCTCCGTATTGTAATGATCAGTAGCATTACTGATGTATTTCACCAGGAATCGCAATCACACAGCCGAATCCGATCAGTCTTTTAGGTATCAGCATGAAGGATAGTGTGTTATCGCCCTAGGTAAATGTTTGTGGATCAGAAGCCAGCAGCTCTATTTAATTCTTCACTCATCTGTCACTGCTGAACACTGATATACAGGAGGGGTTGCACTTAAAGGGGTTTTCTGGTCTCAGAAGAAAAGTCTGCAGTCACTTTGTCTGACAGGGATTGCCAGTGTTAGTTTTCATACTGCCATGTTCTGAAGTTGGAGGTGGCGTTTGGAGAGTTTTTCAGAAGACTGTTAGTTGGTGTTTGTCTGTGTGCACATCGTCATCCTATCGTTTCTCCTCCCTTAATTCCCCGGTGTTCCACTCTGTTGTTTGTGAGTGCATTTTTGTATGATTGGTAATTTAATTTAACCCTGTCTGTCTTCCCTTGTTTGTAAGGTTGGTGTATTCCTATACACTTCGACTCCCCACTTCCCTTGATGGGAGAGGGGACAGATAAGGGTTGAAATAGGAGCACAGCAAGGCACGTGGCACCGGCATCTTCATCATCAGAGGTAATCCGGGGGGCAGGGAGAGACTAGGGCGCCCCCTAGCTTGAGGGATAGGAAAGGATATCCTGCTACTGTGCCGTGAAAGAGTTTAGTCGGTATATGACCTGAAAAAAATCACATACATGGGGGTCACGTGACCACCACCGAGTCGCACAGGGAATACAGGGGAATCAAGTAAGGCTGTGTGCCGACGATGCATTTTTCAAGCGTTTCCATAGCAGCAATTCTGCTGCAGAAACACTTAAAAAACGCTTTGTAGAAGGTCTGCAATGTTCCTCAATGACAATCCGCGTGTGCTGTGCACATGCTGCGGAAATTTCCGCTGCGGATTATCATTGCGGAAAAATCCGCAGCACTACCATTTATTTTGCGGAATCAAAATAGACTATCATTGAGCCTCTTCAAATCCTCAAATATGTAAACATACTTCCGGATTTGAAGCGCATTTGCTGCAATTTTGGAGCACAAAACCGCAGCAAATGGGAAGTGACCTCATGTGGGGGCGTTCCTGCCATCCCATGAGCATCCCAAAATCCAGGAAGACGAGAATCCCATACCATTCCCGTCTTCCTGGATCATGGCTGAGCACCTGGGGTGGTATAAACTAATGGACCTGAATGTGCCTTTCATGATTAGTGTGGTAAGTGTCTCTGTGTGGGGTCTGTGTGAGCATGTTTGCAGGCAGATATAGGTCGATGTGAGACTACTACTCCCATTTCTGTCCCCCGTCCACTAGTGCCAGCAGGATCAGCTCGATGGGAGCAGTAGCTCCCATCAGCCTGATCCTGCTGTTAAAAGTGTCCCTAATGTGCCCCATAAATTGCCCGCATATGTTTATATTTTTTGCCCACATATATTTATATTTTTTGTCCCCATATAGTTGATTTTTTTTATTTTTTGTCCACTTAATTTTTTATTAATTTATTGTCCCCATTTTTTTTTGTCCCCAATAAATGAAATAAATAAATTTAATTGGTGGCCAGTGGTTATCTAAAAAAAATAAAATAAAGTAGTTCATACATTTACCAATCCCTGCCGAATGCCACCTAAAATAAAAAAAAATAAAAAAATACACCTGTACTCACCTATACACCTAATTCCCCGAAGCCATCGATCTCCTGTGATAAAAAGTAAAATAATAAACCACAACCTTATCCTTACCCCTCCATAGTAGTCCACGAGTGTCCCACGAAGATCTCCAGTTTAGAGCGGCCACATAAAATGTGACTGCTCTAAATGAACGCCGCCAAAACAATGACGGGGCCGTAAAGCGTCCCCGTCATTGCATAGGCGAGCTCACCGGAGTTCAGCTTGCGCTGCTCCGGGGAGCTCCTTTTACGTAAAGGTGGCCACCGAAGCTGCGCTAATGCATTCCGGTGACCTCATTCTGCGGCTCACACTGCCGGGAGTGGTCGTGTTCCCGGCAGTGTCAGCATAAAGCAGCCATGCACAGCTGTCACATCTCCAGATGTGACAGCTGTGCATGGGAGATCAGCGCTGGAATGTGGACAGGTAATTATTTTTTTTTTTAGTAAATTAAGAATTTATTAAAATGGTGTGGCTTACTTTAATTAAATTATTTTTTCGGGGTGTTTGTGTGTTTATTTTTTTTAACTCTTTGTTGGTTAGTAATAGGGGTGTCCTATAGGCGCCACTCATTACTAACCTGGGCTTCATGCCAGCTGGCGCTGACTTGAACCCCACTGCCATTACCCCCTGCCACCGCACCAGGGCAGCGTGGAAGAGCGAAGCTAAGTGGCAGATTTGGCACACAAATATGATGCGCCAAATCTGGGCAGCTGAGGGCTGTTATTATAGCCTGGGAGGGGGCCTATAACCATGGCCCCTTTCTAGGCTATTAATATCAGGTCGTAGCTGTCCGCCTAGCCTTTGCTGGCTACAATTTATAGGGGGACACCATGTCATTTTTTTTTGGGGGGGGGGGGGGGGGAGAGTCCCCCCGTAGAATGGCCAGTAAAGGCTAAGCTAACTACTGCGGCCTGGTATTAATAGCAAGGGAAGGGGCCATGATTATTGGCTGCTTCCCAGACTATAACATCAGCCCTCAGCCATCTGCTTTCCCTCTGCTGGTTATTATTAAAATTACGCGGGAGCCCACCTAATTTTTTTTTTTAATACGTTGAAATTTAAGATTATTGTACAGCGCATGTAGGTTCATTCACTGAAAGCTCCTGCATACGCTGTAAGGGCAGTTTCTCACGTCCGCATAGCTACGTTACTGCAGATATGCGTGACCGAGCATACATTGAAATGGGTCTGTGTGTGTCTCCGGTATGTATGGAAATTGTCATCACCACTCGTACCGGAGATTCTGACGTGTGAAAGAGCCGTAATTGGGTATGGAAAGGGTGGGTTGTTGTGTGTGTGTGCGCGCATGTATATGTGCGACACTCGAAAGCCCTACCCTGGGAGATGGGGGACTCGGAGCCGGGTCCTATGTTGTCGATGGGGTGCAGCCGTGGCCCGGACCCGTTCCGTGCCCAGGGCCGTCACACTAAAAAAAGGGATGGTACAGGATTATCCGGATTGAGTGGCTGATCTCGACTACGCCACCTGTGGCACCTGGTGAAGGCCACCAGCGCTGCTGCAGTCCGCTGAGGCAGGGTGTTATGGCAGCCGTCGTTGTTACTACTCCCCACAGGCGGAGCAGGGCCTCAGGGCAGAGAGACAGGATGGAGGGGGTAGTAGTCTAGGAGGTCTGGTGCTGCGTAGTGCGGTGTATTGCAGAATAAAGAATCCGGAGGCCATAAGGGTTAACTTCCAGGGTTTTTACTCACGATGGAGATGCAGTAGGAAGGCGTCTCCCTTCTCCTCGCGGAGTTCTGCGGTCACCAGAGACGGGGGGGGGGGGGGGTCCGACTACCTCCGAGTAAGTCCAGCGTTCAATCAGGACCCCACACCAGAGTGTTCCTAGACTTCAGACCGGGTACTTTCCTGTCTGTGTGTGTGTAGATAGGCCGGGTCTCCCTCTGAACTTCTCTCAGAAAAAGGGTACGGGTGGCAGCTCCGCTCCTTTCGTTACCCGGAGGGATCCTCAGGGCCTACCGGGCTTCCCTGACCAGGAGGTAGAGTAGCAAGGTCAGGTGTCGGGGGCCGGTACCCCTCTTGCAGCCGGAATCCCTCTGAGTAAATCAGGTTGGTGAGGACAGGTGGCGTATACCACTCCGTCTGCATCCTCCCCGGGATCCATTTGCGGTGGAGCTACACTCCTAAGCTCCGGGCCTTCTTGGTCATGGTCCTTGACCGGGCTGAGACATACATTGTCTACAGCCTGCTCCTCAACCCAAGGCCAGTGTACGAGGGCCGTGTCTCCCTACGCTGCAGGTCCACACAGGATCCACGTTCAGGGTGGGAGATCACCATCCAAAAGACAGTCAAAGAACCAAAATGGCTTTTTATTAAATATGAAATTTAAAGTGTCACTAAAATGTGAATCCTCCACCCTCACCCACTAATTGGTTCCCCTATCTCTTGGTTCCCCAGTCTCCCGAGTGCCAGTAGGGCCAGCACCTGGTGCCTACTAGCCCCCTCTGCTGGGAGAAATGTGGTGTTGGATGTGGAGGTAGGGTCCTGACCATCGCACAGTTCTTACCTCAGAGGAGGAACACTATACTCCATTAGAGAAGTGCAGCATCCCTGTGGCGGTCGAACCCTCAGGGGCGCCACATTCCCCCCTGGTGAAACACCGCACATCCGCGGGCTGCAAAAGAGCAATACCTGGTACAGTTTTTTTTTCTTTTTATATAAAAACAAATAATCTTCCCTTTATGGGAGGCACTTCTTCTTAAACGTTTCAAACAGCATATAAAAATATAAAAGTGCTAGAATCATCCAGAGACATTTATGCACAGACAGACGGGTTAAAGTGCAGGGATTTAAAGGCAGTTCAGAAGCACGAGGGACCTGTCCCAAACCCCCAACGTGGGCCCTGGGGTGGCTGCAGGGCATGAAGATCCCGAGTTGGACCTCCCAGAGAGCCACTCCCGACAGGTTTTTCTTCTGAGGTCTGAGGTAGAAATAGCCGCGGTTTTTACATAAAACCAATAAGGAGCACCTAAAGAGATGCAAACTATATACAAGGTAGGACTCTGTCTGCTGCAAGTCCGCAGGGACCAATGTCTCTAGAAACCGGGGATGTAAATCAAAACAAACTTAAACATAATAACTTCTAAACAAGTTACAGCCGCCGGGGCTGCTTAAATCTCGGGTTCCCTCCGGGGAAAAGGCCCATTCCTCCCGACGGAGGCTGACCGGTCCTCTGAGGCCGAGCGCGAGGGGGCATCACTCCCGGACACCTTGTGGACATCCAGGGCGTACCACCCCCGCACCCCGTGATGGCGGGTGTAAGTAACGATATCACCCGGAAAGAGGTTGCAGCCAGGGTGTCCCTTTTTCAGCCGCGGCTCGACGTCCCGCCTGCTGAAGAAGACGTCGTGCTCGTGCTGGGAACTCCTAATGAATCCCCACCCCACCTCATGGTGGAAGCGGACGACTTGCCCTTCCACACGGGGGCTTGGACGGGTCGCCTCCTCCTGGCGGGCCCGGGACTTTGCAGCCTTGGCGTGCACCTCGAGGCGCTCGCAGCAGATCTCCGTCTGGCATTGCTCCCGGCTGAGTTGAAGGATCTGCTGATGACACAGCTCGCTCCTCCTCCGTGCTTCAGCCCGGGTCTCCCGGGGGAAGCCTTTCAGGTCCCCCCCCGGGTTGTCCCAGGCCCACTCTTCAGCCGCCGGCCAGGTGACTGTAGGTGCGGGCAGCGGTGTCAGCAGGGGTTGCTGCGGGTCCTCAGGAAGTGCGGACTAGTCCGGGTTGGGGTCGGTGGATACCCCAGCAGCCTCAGGTACTTCCGATTCAGGAGTTGGGCGGCAGTGCAGGTCTCCGCCTATAGCTGAAGCTTGCAGCTCCGGGGCAAAGACCAGCTCCCAGGTGACCGCGCCGGGCAGGAGATATTCGGCCATGAGGTCCAGTATGGGTACGGTAGGTTCCGCAGCCGGGGCAGCACACTCACCCGCCTCTGGGCCGCTCACGACCTCTGTCACCACTTCTCCCTGAGCTTCAGCTCCTTGGCGGCGGGTCCGGATGCACAGCAGCATTTCTTCCCGCCACACAGCAGACGCCACCTTCTGGGCCTCATCCAGTCTCCGTACAAGACCCGGGGCTTCCTGGTGGAGAAATTCAATATCTCCCGCTGTAAGTCTGGTGCCGCTTCGCTCCTTGCCGGGGGAAGGACCTGGGCCGGGTTCGGAAGGCTCCGTTTGTTACGCTCCAGCAGCGTCCATGTCCGCTCCTGAAGGCCGCCAAACTCCAACTGCAATGGCCGCACCTTGTTGTTTTTCTTCTTCCCTCCTCTTTCGGGGCGGCTACAGGGCGGTATGCTGACTGGCACGCCTTCGTTCAGCCCATCCATTTTGATGGGCATTACCCCGCGGACAGTCTCTGATGGAAGGGGCAGTCCACACTTTTGGCGCCATGTGGGAGCCTGGCCCACGATAGGAGGTGTTAGAAGACCATCTTTCCAAAGTACTATGGTGCCTGTTCTTCTTGGGCGGGCGCCATTTTAAGTGGAAACGACAGTCCAAGGTGTAAGGCACACAGTACCCGGTAGCAATGGGTAATTCCTTCCTTTGCTGCGGGCACGCGATCCTGCCGACTACGCCAAGTTGTGCGACGCTCGAAAGCCCTACCCTGGGAGATGGGGGACTCGGAGCCGGGTCCTATGTTGTCGATGGGGTGCAGCCGTGGCCCGGACCCGCTCCGTGCCCAGGGCCGTCACACTAAAAAAAGGGATGGTACGGGCTTATCCGGGTTGAGTGGCTGATCTCGACTACGCCACCTGTGGCACCTGGTGAAGGCCACCAGCGCTGCTGCAGTCCACTGAGGCAGGGTGTTATGGCTGCCGTCGTTGTTACTACTCCCCACAGGTGGAGCAGGGCCTCAGGGCAGAGAGACAGGATGGAGGGGGTAGTAGTCTAGGAGGTCTGGTGCTGCGTAGTGCGGTGTAATGCAGAATAAAGAGTCTGGAGGCCATAGGGGTTAACTTCCAGGGTTTTTACTCACAATGGAGACGCAGTAGGAAGGCGTCTCCCTGCTCCTCGCGGAGTTCTGCGGTCACCAGAGACGGGGGGGGGGGGGGGGTCCGACTAAGTCCAGCGTTCAATCAGGACCCCACACCAGAGTGTTCCTAGACTTCAGACCGGGTACTTTCCTGTCTGTGTGTGTGTGTGTGTGTGTAGATAGGCCGGGTTTCCCTTTGATCTTCTCTCAGAAAAAGGGTACGGATGGCAGCTCCACTCCTTCCGTTACCTGGTGGGATCCTCAGGGCCTACCGGGCTTCTCTGACCAGGAGGTAGAGTAGCAAGGTCAGGTGTCGGGGTCCGGTACCCCGCTTGCAGCAGGAATACCTCTGAGTAAATCAGGTTGGTGAGGACAGGTGGCGTATACCGCTCCGTCTGCATCCTCCCCGGGATCCATTTGCGGTGGAGCTACACTCCTAAGCTCTGGGCCTTCTTGGTCAAGGTCCTTGACCGGGCTGAGACATACATTGTCTACAGCCTGCTCCTCAACCCAAGGCCAGGGTACGAGGGCCGTGTCTCCCTACGCTGCAGGTCCACACAGGATCCACGTTCAGGGTGGGAGATCACCATCCAAAAGACAGTCAAAGAACCAAGAACCAAAATGGCTTTTTATTAAATATGAAATTTAAAGTGTCACTAAAATGTGAATCCTCCACCCTCACCCACTAATTGGTTCCCCTATCTCTTGGTTCCCCAGTCTGCAGAGTGCCAGTAGGGCCAGCACCTGGTGCCTACTAGCCCCCTCTGGTGGGAGAAGTGTGGTGTTGGATGTGGAGGTAGGGTCCTGACCATCACACTGTTCTTACCTCAGAGGAGAAACACTACACTCCATTAGAGAAGTGCAGCATCCCTGTGGCGGTCGAACCCTCAGGGGCGCCACATATACACACATTCGTACATATCTGCATAGCTTTTGCGCGTGTGCGTATATATATATATATATATATATATATATATATATATATATAGGTATGTGTATATATACACTGCTCAATAAAATAAAGGGAACACTCAAATAACATATCCTAGATCTGAATGAATTAAATATTCTCATTGAATACTTTGTTCTGTACAAAGTTGAATGTGCTGACAACAAAATCACACAAAAATCATCAATGGAAATCAAATTTATTAACCAATGGAGGCCTGGATTTGGAGTCACCCCCAAAATTAAAGTGGAAAAACACACTACAGGCTGATCCAACTTTGATGCAATGTTCTTAAAACAAGGCAAAATGAGGCTCAGTATTGTGTGTGGCCTCCACGTGCCTGTATGACCTCCCTACAATGCCTGGGCATGCTCCTGATGAGGTTGCAGATGGTCTCCTGTGGGATCTCCTCCCAGACCTGGACTAAAGCATCTGCCAACTCCTGGACAGTCTGTGGTGCAATTTGACGTTGGTGGATTGAGCGAGACATGATGTCCAAGATGTGCTCAATCGGATTCAGGTCTGGGGAACGGGCGGGCCAGTCCATAGCTTCAATGCCTTCATCTTGCAGGAACTGCTGACACACTCCAGCCACATGAGGTCTGGCATTGTCCTGCATTAGGAGGAACCCAGGGCCAGCCGCACCAGCATATGGTCTCACAAGGGGTCTGAGGATCTCATCTCAGTACCTAATGGCAGTCAGGCTACCTCTGGCGAGCACATGGAGGGCTGTGCGGCCCTCCAAAGAAATGCCACGCCACACCATTACTGACCCACTGCCGAACTGGTCAAGCTGAAGGATGTTGCAGGCAGCAGATCGCTCTCCACGGCGCCTCCAGACTCTGTCACATGTGCTCAGTGTGAACGTGCTTTCATTTGTGAAGAGCACAGGGCGCCAGTGGCGACTTTGCCAATCCTGGTGTTCTGTGGCAAATGCCAAGCGTCCGGCATGGTGTTGGGCTGTTAGCACAACCCCCATCTGTGGACGTCGGGCCATCATACCACCCTCATGGAGTCCGTTTCTAACCGTTTGTGCAGACACATGCACATTTGTGGCCTGCTGGAGGTCATTTTGCAGGGCTCTGGCAGTGCTCCTCCTGTTCCTCCTTGCAAAGGCGGAGGTAGCGGTCCTGCTGCTGGGTTGTTGCCCTCCTACGGCCCCCTCCACGTCTCCTGGCCTGTCTCCTGGTAGCGCCTCCAGCCTCTGGACACTACGCTGACAGACACAGCAAACCTTCTTGCCACAGCTCGCATTGATGTGCCATCCTGGATGATCTGCACTACCTGAGCAACTTCTGTGGGTTGTAGAGTCCGTCTCATGCTGCCACGAGTGTGAAAGCACAACCAACATTCAAAAGTGACCAAAACATCAGCTATAAAGCATTGGTACTGAGATGTGGTCTGTGGTCCCCACCAGCAGAACCACTCCTTTATTGAGTGTGTCTTGATAATTGCTAATAATTTCCATCTATTGTCTATTCCATTTGTACAACAGCATGTGAAATTGATTGACAATCAGTGTTGCTTCCTAAGTGGACAGTTTGATTTCACAGAAGTTTGATTTACCTGGAGTTATATTCTGTTATTTAAGTGTTTCCTTTATTTTTTTGAGCAGTGTATATATAAAATATATACATATATATTAAAATGTTCAACTTACCACAAGATGATGAGCAGCCTTTCCTCAGCAGAGATGGCACTTCTCATTATGGTGTCACTAGGTCGGGAGAAAGAAGACACAGCAGCCGATCAAAGACAGCAATGGCGAGCTGACAAAACTGCTGGAATTTTTCGGGATATCTGTAAAAAAGTAAAAATAAACATTAGGTTCACATGGATTAAAATATATTTTTTTTTTTATCATGGAATACCAACAACTCATTTAAAAAATATATTAGGTACACACGGATGACAATATCTCTTTTTCCCATATATCTTACCTCCTTAAATCCTGGTACAGCACATTGAAGTGCCCCTTGTTCGCCCGCTCCTGCACGATAGGGTGCACCCACAGCTTTTTGGGTCCTCTCCTCCTCCTAGACCGCTCCTATGGGAGAATAATTGGTTAGTACACACTACATAAAATAACAAAACATAACAAACCGTCTACTTACATTTATCTTACCTGCTCGCTGTGGTGATTCAGGAGATTTATCGCAGTCAGCAGCAAAAGGTACATGTATGGTTGACTGAGACGCAGGGGATGCAGTTCATGTGGCACCCTGAATACTGCAAAGCAAAATGGTGAAGAGGGGTTGGACTAGGAAATGACATCAGTAGTGCCCTATTTTTTTTTCACATAACTTTGTGTTCAAAAACGCTTACAAAAACGTAAGATCCGCATGAAAAAATGCATCAAAAACGCACCTAAAATCCACATGTGTTTGTCTGCCAAGGAGATGTAGAAATGCTCAGGAAAATTTCTGCTTCGTGTCTGCATCGTGGGCACTTAGCCTAACTGCTGACTTTTCTACAGAGACTGGACAATCCCTTTAAGCTGAAAGTTGCCAGTTTTTCATTCTGTATCTAATTTGTCTCTCCAGAGAGTTGTAAATCTGAGAGAAACAAAATAACTTCTAGAGCCTCTCAGGAAGCCGCAGGCGAGACATGTTTAGCTGGTTTGGGAACTTTGATTAAATGCATTTGAAAGTATAAAATATATGTGACCTGTGGGATACTGGAGAACAGAGCAGGAAAAGCAAATGTGAAGTAGGAAATAATGGAATGACCTGAAGGAGGAAATGTATTAGAATCAAATCTGATTAAGAATATTCTACCAATGTGCAGAAGTCACTAACATTTTGTCAACACTAAAATGCATCTCCATCTTTAATGAACATGTTGTTTTAAAATGCCTAAGTGATGTTGTTACATCCCTTCCTGGTCCTACAACAGCGTCATCTGTTTCTGTGACTAGACCCTTTATTCACTGTGTGAGTGTAGCAGAAGGCAATGAAACATCAGGAGAACGCTTGCAGGATATGCCAGTGGTGAGGACAGACTGCCATCTGCTGGCCATGTGAAATCAAGCGGAACTAAATTGTGCTGGAAGATTTGAAGGTGGAGTAAATTCAGATGCCGGACTTGATCAGGTGACCTCCAGGAAGGATTTCCTGGATAATAAAGCCCAGCCGCCAAACCACAAGGAGATTTGGCACCAAGCTGCAGAGCAGAGGAGAAATGCTCCAAAAGCACCACGGAATCCAGCGCAACAGGCCCCAGCCGGAGGCTTGTGTCGCCTAAGAGCCGAGCGCTGCCTGATAAGGTCCGCACCCCTCAAAGAAGTGCCCTGAGTTCTGTGCATGTTGGCCAGTACAAGGACCCGCGCTCTGCCCTGATTAAGTTCACGGGGCCCGACATCGCCTGTCAAGAGCCAAGGACTGGCTCCTTTGCCCCAAGCCTGAGGGATTACCGTTGACGGTCAAGCCGAGAAGAGCTGATAGAAGACCGCTACAAGAGAGACGCGCCAGCAGAAGCACAGCGTGAATGAACAGGGCCATCACTTCCAGCTTTCACCTATGGTACCGGGGACAGTTGGGATTAGGGCTTCAGGTTGGGAGGGGGCCAGTTGGTGCATTTGAGGCTAAAAGGGATCTGATTGACTATATCTGAAAGAGAATCTGGAAGAGACTTGCGACCTAGCGGGAAGAACCAGTGACCCCCGCTAGGGTCATATATATATAGAAAGAGAACTTACATGGTAACTCACACGACTGGGTGCATCACATTTTTGCAAAGAACTTTACTGTTACTTACTGAAAAGACTTCTTATTGTTATTCCAAGTTATTGTTGATTCCATTGTTACTAACCCCTTTAAAATAATTGTTATATCTATAAAGTGGTTATATCAATCCCTGACTGCTTCTGCCTTGTGGTCTCTGCGTTGCTTTCCAGCACCTGTGTTACATGAGCAGCACTGCTGAAAGAAAAGATGTCATGGCAAATGTCACTGGGCTTTGGAGGTGCTGTCCAGCCAGAGATACTGGAGTGCAAAGAACTGCAGTGACACTCAGACAGAATAGGTGTCTGTGCTGTCCATCAGCTCAGCAGGTGTAATCAGTAGTCATGGGCGAGCACTAAAATGCTCGGGTGCTCATTGCTCAGGTCAAGCACATTGGAATACTCGGGTGCTCGACCCGAGCAACGAGCCCAATGTAAGTCTATGGGAAACTCAAGCATTTTTCAGGCGGCTCCCCCCGGCGGTCTGCAGAGGGCCTCAAAATTGCCCAAATCGATGGGAACAGTGCAAAAATGGCATGGGAACAGCATGGGGAAGATGCCTGGAAGCATCTCTGACTCCCAGATCACTGCTGTCAACAACGTGGTCAGAGTATTATGCCACTTTTACAGACTCACAATAAAACATAAAAATGAAACCAAAATGGATTTTCCAGGGAAACATATTAAGGAACATCTTTTCCAGGGTAATGACTTGTATATAAGGCAAAATAAATAACCAAAAACAAAAATATTCCTCCACACCTTGGGCTATGTTCACACAGAGTTTTTGATTCTTTTTTGCACTTTTACATTGCTTTCAACCGTGAAAAATGCATTCACTGGGAAATGTCATTTTAACATTTTCCAACCTTATTTGGCCATGTGGTGTGTGAGACATGATCAGACACATCTGTGGCACCCTGCTGCGCACAGGTACCACAGAACCCAGGGTGCATGGATGGACGTCTCCACAAGAGGCCCTCATTACATACAAACACCTCCACGATAGATAGATAGATAGATAGATAGATAGATAGATAGATAGAAGGTGGAGCCAAGTAGCTCAATTCAGTTAGCTGTTAGTAGTCAGACTGAGTGGGAGTCTGAGAGCAGCGAAGACGCAGCTCTTCTGCTGCCGAGTTCTGAGGGCCCCGAGTGTGGCCGAAGGCAAGAGGAGAGAGGAGTTGAGGGGGCAGAGGAGCATCATAGGCTCACCCCGATATACAAACCGGACACTGGGTCCGCGCCTACAGGGTCCCTTTATACCCAGTAGGGATAACCGGCATCCCAGGAGAACTACAAGTCCCTGGCTGACCTGAAGCTAGACCCACACAGGACAAGGAACCACGAAGGCCCCAGCGTTACCAGGGATAGTGGTTACCAGCAGAAGGTCCTACTACCGAGTGACAGGTGAAGGAACAGCACGACACATAAGCTAGGCCCAGTTACAGGCTGGCCAGGAGCATACAGACAGGCAGACACGGACCAGGAGGCCTTATACCCGCTCACTGGGGAGAAGTCCTGAAGTGCACCCATCCTACTGAGTACCCTGGACCGTACCTGACATCAGCACCAGTAAAGGTATTGAAGCGAATCCCCCGTCTCTATTAGTTACTCCTGCTGCGGCATCCGCCTGTACTACAAGCCCCAGCATCACCAGCCACCATCAAACACCATCCCTGCCCATGGGGCCCGCTCCACCTGTGGGGAGCAGTAACACCTCAGCTGCCATCCCATCACCCCCGGGGGTCTGCAGCAGTGCTGGTAAACCTTACCAGGTACCACATGTGGCGTCACAAATTATTTATTTTTATTCTCTATCCAAGTTCCAACCCCCCTTTTTGGTTGACCGCCCTGGGCCACGGACCGGGCCAGCCACCGTGATATCCCCCACCAGCATCCATAGGCCCGGCTGCCGAGTACCCCATTGCCCCTGGGGCGCGTCAACTTCTAGTGTCACGAACAGGATTCCGTGCCCATTGCCACCGGGTACTGTGCACCTTAAAAGACTGTAACACTTACTGTGCTGAAAATTTCCCGCCATTCCCGAGGTTTCCAGCCATTATCCGACATTTTCCTGTCACCGTGCGGGAAGAAGAGGGGCGTAACCACGGAAATCGGAGAGGTGTAACCGCTGGAAGCGCGCGTAGCCCAGGCCCCGCCTCGACAGGAAGCGTCAGGTCCTAGAAGGAGACCGTTGTCAAGCGCATGCTCTGACGTCAGCCGCAGGGAGACGCAAGGTCCTGGAAGGAGACCATAGCCTGCAGAGCTGCGGCCTACCTGATCCAAGTAAAGGAGGTAGACTACGGTTTATTAGGGGGGCACAACCATGGCCGACGACCAGCAAGCCGCCGGAGCACTGGTTAACGCTCCTGATGCCCAACTTACACCCGGTGCTGCACAGGCCGGAGTGGCCGGCCCACCAGCAGGGGTCGTGACTCCGTTGATACCCATGGCCCTGCCGTATGTCCCTGGAGCAAAATGGCTTCCCCAGTATGATGGAAAACCAGACACCCTGTCTGGGTTCAAGAGAAAAATATGCGGCGTACTGGACATGTATTCTATGACTGGTAAGCAGAGAGCCGCTGTTGTGCTGGGACAATTGACTGGTGCTGCAGAGCGGGAAGTTGAAACCTGGCCAGCCGCAGACCAGGAATCAATATCCATTATCTTTAAGAGACTGCAAACTGTTTTTGAAAACCGCACTGAGACAGATCTCCGGATGAGATTCTACCACTGTACCCAGAAACCTGAGGACAGTATCCGGGACTATGCCTGGTGCTTACAGGAAGCCTTGCGGGCCCTGAAACTGGTTAGTCCAGCCCGCATACAAGATGAGAATAAAATGCTGTTGGAACAGTTCATCCGGGGGTTGAGGTCCCAGGAGAAGAGCAGAACTGTACAGTGGTGGGCTTTAGATCATCCAGACGCCACCTTTGACACCCTGAAGGACATGGTTATTAAGGGTCTCCAGCCCCTGGAAACATCAGGGACTGCTATGAAGCGTTACCAAGGTGGGGCCACCCCAGTGCCCGCAGCACCCACTGCTCCTTCATTGACAGCTGAAACAAAGATGCAAACAGTGCCCCCTAGCGAGCTGGACAGCCTGCGCTCTGAAGTGCGTCAGCTAAGTAAAACCCTGGTAACTGTCCTGAGCACCCTGCAGCTACAGGCGGAGCCCGAGCCGGAAGGAAGGATCCTACCTGCTGACAGTCCTGAGGATGTCCCCTGAATGAGGAGAAGAAGGAGGACGACACCACGCCGGAGGACAACGCCTCCCCATAGGAGGAAGACGCCACCCCGTGGGAGGACCAATGACCAATGTCGCCCTCCAGGAGACTTCATCTGCTACCGTTGCCACAAGGCAGGCCACACAGCGCGGAACTGTCCTTTAAACGGGCAAACCCTGGGGCCGAGGGCCGACACCCAGGAGTAAATCAACCAGGCCCATCAAGCTGGTACCACCGGTTCGTAGGAGGAAGGCCTTTCCTGTCCATCGTGCTGGACGGCATAGCAACACCTGTGTTACTGTACACCGGCTCACAGATAACCATCATACCTGATGTCCTCTACAAAAGGTACTGGTCCATAGATGAACTCCACCCACCAGCCCCGAACCTCTCTGTGTATGCCTCCAACGGCCTTCCTCTTAACCTAGTAGGGGTTAAGGATGTGACAGTGAAGGTGGGGAGAGTGGAACTAAAGGACCAAGGACTAATTGTCATAGAATCTAACCCTGGTGATACAGACTTGTATATGATACTTTGTACAAATATTGTTGGTAACTGTTTGGGAGAAGTGTTGTTTTTGCTCCAACAGATTGCTGACACTGCGAAACCAGGGCAGAGGAAGGTGCTCCAGAGTGAGATTTGAGCCCTCCTGTACCAGCAACAGGTAAAGCTAACAGGTAGTGAGATTGGTAATGTACGGATGACAGACCCGATAGCCATTGTGATTCCCCCAATGAGTGATATGCTGATTTGCTGTAGGGCAGCAATAGGTCTCAAGGGACAGAACTAACAGGCGGTAGTGGAGTCCATTAGCTTGGAGCACAGACCTACACTCTTAACTGCTAGAGGGGTAGTTGATGTACGCAATGGGAGGGTACCCATACATCTCCTAAATTGTGGAGAGGAGGAAGTCAAATTGCCAAGGTATGCCACTGTTGCTAGATTGTATACTGTGAATGATGATGCCATACACACAGTGGAATCCTTGACCCCACCAGATGCAGTGGAGGACAACGACTCCGAAGCTCAGCTGGAGGATTGGTGTCAACAGCTCCATGTTGGGACTGATGCCACTCCTGTCCATCAGAAACACGTGTTTACAGAGTGGTTCAGGAATATGAACAAGTGTTTAGTAAACACCCACTTGATTTTGGAAGGGTTAAAGGGGTACAACACCACATACCCACCGGTAACCATCCACCCATTAAAGAGCGTTACAGACCTGTACCACCAGCACAGTATCAGCAAGCCAAGGAAATGTTGCGTGACATGAAAAAGACAGGGGTAGTAAGGGATAGCTGTAGCCCTTGGGCAGCTCCCCTGGTCCTGGTCAGGAAAAAGGACGGTAGCATGAGGATGTGTGTAGATTATAGACAGATTAATCGCATAACACATAAAGATGCATACCCTTTGCCCCATATAGGGGAATCCCTGGCTGCACTAAAATCTGCCAATTACTTCTCTACACTGGATCTCACTAGCGGGTACTGGCAAGTCTCTGTTGCTGAGGAAGGGACTGTGCAAGTTCAAAAGTATGCCGTTTGGACTCTGCAATGCGCCCGGAACATTCCAGAGGCTGATGGAGTGTTGCTTGGGACATCGGAACTTCGAGACAGTGCTACTGTACCTGGATGACGTTATCGTGTACTCGAGGACATATGAGGACCATCTGAAGCACCTGGTGGAGGTATTTGAAGCATTGTCCCGGTATGGGATGAAATTAAAGCCTTCTAAATGCCACTTGCTCAAGCAGAAGGTTCAGTACCTGGGGCACATAGTCAGTTCAGAGGGAGTAGCACCAGACCCGGAGAAGGTCACTGCCATCCAGAAGTGGCCTGAACCGAGAAGCATCAAAGAAGTACGGAAATTCCTGGGACTGGTCGGGTACTACAGGAGGTTCATAAAGGACTATACCAAAAAGGTAGCACCCCTACAAGACCTCCTGGTAGGACAGTCCAAAAGAGGAAAAAGTCCCCCATTCCAGTGGGGCAAAGAACAGGCTGAATCCTTTGCAGTAATGAAGGAAACCCTGACTGGTGAAGAAATCCTGGCTTACCCTGACTACAGCCAGCCTTTCCTCCTGTACACCGACGCCAGCAAAGAGGGACTGGGAGCTGTGTTGTCCCAGAAGCAGAATGGAAGAGAGAAGGTAATTGCGCATGCGAGCAGGAAGCCCTACCGAGAGGAACCCGGAGAACTACAGTTCCTTCAAGCTGGAGTTCCTGGCCTTGGTCTGGGCTATCACTGAAAGGTTCAAGCATTACCTAGCCTCAACTAAGTTTACAGCTTTTACTGACAACAATCCCTTGACACACCTGGAGACAGCCAGGTTGGGAGCCATGGAACAACGTTGGGTGGCCAGACTGTCAAATTATCAGTTTACTATCAAGTACCGGGCAGGTCACAAGAACACCAATGCTGATGCCCTGTCAAGGATGCCCCACCAGTCAGACACCGAGGACGAAGTGGATGATTTAGAGGAAGTTGAATTACCTGCTTTCCACTGAAGCGGAGTGGTCCGTGAGCAACACGTCACCAGAAGACGTCAGGGAAGGACGCTGAATCCTCTACCCCACCACAGTTGGAAGGAGACCCAGGACAGTGACCCGGTTGTCAGCCTCATCAAAAGACTGATCACCCAGGAAGGTTCTCACCTGGAGAAGGATGCTCTGCCACAAGCCAAGCAACTGTGGAATGAAAGAAGCCGGCTGTTCATCTACAGAGAGAAGCTGTGCAGAAGAATGTCAACCCCAAGACCCATGAAATGGTGTGGCAGATTGTTGTACCCAGGATGGATATCCAGATGGTGTTGGAAGCCTACCATGATCAAGCAGGTCACTTTGGCTGGAAGAAGCTGGAAACCCTGCTGAAGGACCGGTTCTACTGGGTTGGAATGTGGAGCTCCATAGAGAGGTGATGCCGGAATTGTGGGCCCTGTAGCCTCAGAAGGAAAGACTACGGCAGCCAGAGAGCACTCTTGCAGTCCATCAAGACAACCCAGTCCCTGGAGATCGTCGCTCTGGATCACGTCAAGCTGTCACCCAGCAGGTCAGGCTATTCCTATGCACTGACCATGGTGGATCATTATTCCTGGTTCCTGGTGGTAGCCCCTGTCAAGGATCTGACAGCAGAAACTGCAGCAAGAACGTTCCAAGCATACTTCTGCAGGCCCCATGGATACCCGGACAAAGTGCTGACGGATCAAGGCCCTGCTTTTGAAGCCGAGCTGTTTAAAGAATTCTGCCACCTGTACGGATGCAAAAAGATCCGGATTACGCCGTACCACCCTCAGACCAATGGTTTGTGTGAGAAAATGAACAACATAGTCATAGACCTGCTGAAAACCTTACCCTTGGAAGAAAGAAACCAGTGGCCAGACAAACTACCTGACCTGGTAGATCTGTACAATCACATACCTGTGAGTTCTACTAATTGTACTCCAGCGTAACTCATGAGACCAAGACCCAGAAAGTTGCCCATGGACCTGGAACTCAGAGTGGTAGAGCCAGAAGCATATATGTCCACTGAAGACTTGGATACAAATCGGCAAGAGCAGTACAGGCCTGTGTCGAAGACAGTCTGAACAGAGTAAGGGAAAAACAAGAAGAACAGAACAATAAACATGCACCAGCAGAACCCTTGGCACCTGGAGAGATAGTGCTAAAGCGGAAGAGAATAAGTCACAAGCTCGATGACCAGTGGGAAAGAGAGCCCTACACAGTGTTGAACTCCAAGTTTGACAACAGTAAAATCTGCCTGATTAGCAAAAATGGAGGAAAAACAACTGCAACAGTCTCAAGAGACCATCTGAAAGTGTGCCCAGGTCTACTGAAGACAACGGAGGAAGAAGTACCGCCTATAGCACCGGAAGAACCCAAGGAAGAAGTGCTTCACATAGTTCTAGGAGATTTCCCTGCAGACTGGCCTCAACTTGATGGAGCAGTAATACACTTCTATCAGCCACAAGAAGAACCTGTGTGTGCTCTGGAAAAACATGCTCAAGAACAGGAAGAGTCCCCAGTCAGAGGAGGATCACCCGTTGAGACGGAGCCTGAAGGCCCAGTGGACAGTGTACTTTCCAGTCCCATAGAGAGATTAAGGCAGTTCTATAATCTACACATATATTTACGTTCCAAAGCAAACATTACTAGTTTAGTGTCGGGCAAGTGCCCTAAATTCAAGCCAAACAACTCATATCATTATAGCAACAAAAAGGAGAACATTGAGTTTAGCGGTTAAAAAACATAATTTTTATTAATTCAATTTCTTAAAAAATTGCATGCATATTATAGTATACAGTTTTAGATGTAGAGATGGGTACCCAGTAAGGGCTGAAGTACCCAGGCACAAAACACGTACATGGGTTGCAAAAATCAACTGCATTCATTGAACATAGATAAAGGGCTCAGGTAGAATTTATAGCAAGCACACTACAGGGGGAGAGGTAGAGATACATTGGTAGTTCATACAATGTTACATGTAGTGGTCCATGCAATAATCTACCTGATGAACCATGCAGCACAGGTGTCTTGCACATAGAAGAGAGTGAGTGAATAATTAGATAATACATATAATATCTTGTGCATAACTTCCGTGCAGCAGATTACCCAGTAGATTATATCTTTACAGTCCCTGCAGTAATGAATACTCATAAAAAGTAGAGGACCTGTATAAGGGAGCCCTAGCAGCAAGTATATTAATGAAGTATGTCAAGAAGGCATAAATATGAAGAGAGCTCCCTCCAGACTCAGAGGTCAAAGAAAGAATCAGAGGTAATGCATACCCATGTTAGTGGGATCCGTGTCAGGTCCTCAGCCCAGCCCCAAACGCGCGCTTTCGCAGTGTAGCTTCCTCAGGGGGCGTGGTTATCAGCATATTCCTTCCTGGGTTTTAAACTGTAAGGACCTTGCCCCATGTGCTCCTACTGGACCAATGATGGTAGAGTGGGCGGCGCATGTGAACTCACTGTGGTCACATCCTCGGCAGCCACTCCCCCCGTCAATCACTCGGGCGGTCACGTGGTCCGGCCGGCGCCTGGCAGGAACCACGGAGCGCAAGAGTGGATAGAGATAGAGAGAGGTATACCGCAGGACGGGGCCAGAGAGAGCACATGCGCACCATGCATAACAGGTGCATCGGTATAACGATAGCTATGTGCTGTAACAATAGCTGTATGCTATAACGGGGGAGAGGGGGAGAAGTCCCATTCAAGATGTAATACCTGTGCACAAAATGGACCAATCCATAAACAGATGACATAATAAGTATTGCAATATAAAGTGTTGTGTGCTATAACAATAGCTGTGTGCTATAACGATGGGGGAGGAAAAAAGTCCCATTCAAGATGTAATACCTGTGCACAAAATGGACTAATCCATATACAGATGACATAAAAAATATATATTACAATATAAAGTGCAAAATGCAATAAATAAGTGTAATAAAGACATTTGGGTGGATAGATGTCCATAGTACGTACAGAATATAGAAAATTCCACACAATAAATGTAATAAACATATAGATCCCCAGGTCCTGTCTGGTTCATACACATAGATGTTGAGAATGAAGTAAAGTCCAAATTGAACTTAATGGGCAGAGTCCTTTAAGTGATGCAGTCCTATAATCACTGGTCCTAGAGAAGTACTGTCCTCCAACTGTGTGGGCGACGGTTACATCAGGGGGGAGAGAGGAGAGAAGGGGGAAGGGATTCATACGAAAACCCGGTTCCTTACAAGCTGTTAGATGATATTTTAAAGAGTAGACAGATGTCAAAGTTTACCAATGCAATCAATAGATTAAAACTGTAAAAACACAGGATAATAAATAAGGATTAAAAATTGAGACCCATGGTTATAAAAATATATAGGGAGAGGATAGAGACACGCCATATCTATAAGAATGAGGCAAAGCCCATTGCTTCATTAAGGCCTTGTGGTACCATTGTTCCCAGGAGTGTGATCCACCGACATTCCTTTTGTGCCAAGAGGCGCTTTATGTTGCCCCCTCTAATACCGCATTGTATGTGTTCTATGCCGCGGACCAAGAAACATTTAGGATTACAATTATGCATTTTCCTATAGTGATGGGGTATCATTTCCAACTGGGAGGGATCTGTGACGGTTGCAGCCGCACAGATATCCCTCACATGCTCACGTGTACATATCCTCAGCTGTCTAGAGGTTAACCCAATATAGATTTTAGGGCAACTACATACGGCATAATAAATTACCTGGGAGGTAGAACATGTGATATGCTGTTTAATCCTATATGTCTTGTTCCCATCGGCCGTAGTGAAGCTCGTTGACCTCAATATGTTCTTACAAGATACACAGTCACCACAAGGAAAGCATCCAGTGGGGGGTCCATGGGTTCCAAATGGATTTACTTTCATCGGGACATAATGGCTATTGGTCAGTAAGTCTTTTAGATTGGGGCATCGTCTAGGTGTCATGAGTGGGCGATCTGAAAGAAATTGAGATAGTGTGGGTTCAGTTTTCAGGATGTTCCAGTGTTTCCCCAAACACTCTCTCATGGTATTCCATTCCCCATTATAGGTTGAAATAAATCGAATGGCATCTTGGGCCTCTCGATTCTTTGGGTGGGGGTGCAGTAAGGTATCCCTTCCCCTATTCTTTGCTTTAATGTAACCTCGCTTAATGCACCTGTTGCTATATCCACGAACTTTAAACCTTTCCCGCATGTCATCAGATTGTGCCTCAAAGCACGCATCCGATGAGCAGATCCGCCTAACTCTCATGAATTGCCCCACAGGGATACCCTTGATGGCAGAATATGGGTACCCAGAGCTCGCATGTAGTAGTGAGTTCACCGAAGTGGACTTACGGTGTACATCAGTTTGAAGTTGGGATAGAGAATCCACAAAAATCCTAATATCTAAAAAGTCAACCTGTGTTCTACTACTAGAATACGTCAGTCTGATATTGAATCTATTCACATTAAGTTGTGACATAAAATCCTGGAGTTGGCTATCAGTACCCTGCCAGATGATGAATACGTCGTCAATATAGCGTATCCAGCACTGCGCATGGTCGGCAGCCCGCACACACCCCCCTGCCAAAGATCTCCCTCTCCCAAAAGCCCAGGAAGAGATTAGCGTTAGAGGGGGCACAGGCCGCCCCCATCGCAGTGCCGCACCTCTGTAGGTAAAAGAAGTCCTTTAACATGAAAAAATTATGTGTCAAGATGTAGGCCAATAGCTCCAGGATTAAGTCACACGTCTGATCATCCCAATTGCTATTACGCAAGAAAAATTTACAGGCCTCAAGGCCATCACAATGTCGTATGCAGGTATAGAGAGACTCTATATCCGCTGTGGCCATCATCATGTTATTGTCCAAGGTCATCCCATCAATAATCTACCAGCACGTACACCTGCTAGATTAACAGAGAGTGCATGCACAGACACTAGTAACACCCCAGTGCTATGAAGGTCCACATGCAGCACACAAGGCCAAATCCCTGCCAGGTTTAGGGATTAAAATACAAAATGCCTAAATTGTAAATAGTTACCCAGTTGGGTATTGCCTATTATTTATTGTATAAACTGTCAATAATATGTGTGCATTTAGTTACTCGTCAGGGTACAAAGACTTGTAGGCTGAGGACTGTGAGCAGCAAAAAAAACTGTCATGTAAATAGTTGCACTTACCAAAGTGCCCCTTAATTGACCACAGAACAAAAACCTGTTTGGCGCGGCCGAAGACGTGGTCCAGCACCTGGATCACTTATGCCCTGTAGCCACGCCCAGGGCCTACGTTGAGGGTTTTCAGGCGGGTCCCTCATGTTCTTTCTTCGGTGAAATGGACACCAGGTTACAGGACTTACTGTAACTTTATTAATGATATTATACTTGTTGCTGTTATTATAATTGTTTTTAACCTGTTTAAAAAAAATGCTTCAGTCCAGGAGTACTGAATTGTACTAGGGGGGAATGTGGCACCCTGCTGCGCACAGGTACCACAGGACCCAGGGTGCATGGATGGACTTCTCCACAAGAGGCCCTCATTACATACAAACACCTCCACCCTTCCACCTCATACCACCAGAGGGAGCCCGTTAGTGATATATGTATATGGAAGGTGGAGCCAGGCATCTCAGTTCAGTTAGTTGTTAGTAGTCAAACTGAGAGGGAGTCTGAGAGCGTGCTGACGCTGAGAGCAGCGAAGACGCAGCTCGTCTGCTGCTGAGTTCTGAGGGCCCCGAGTGTGGCCGAAGGCAAGAGGAGAGAGGAGTTGAGGGGGCAGAGCAGCATCATAGGCTCACCCCGATATACAAACCGGACACTGGGTCCGCGCCTACAGGGTCCCTTTATACCTAGTAGGGATAACCGGCATCCCAGGAGAACTACAAGTCCCTGGCTGACCTGAAACTAGACCCACACAGGACCAGGAACCACGAAGGCCCCAGGGTTACCAGGGATAGTGGTTACCAGCAGAAGGTCCTACTACCGAGCGACAGGTGAAGGAACAGCACGACACATAAGCTAGGCCTAGTTACAGGCTGGCCAGGAGCATAAAGAGAGGCAGACACAGACCAGGAGGCCTTATACCCGCTCACTGGGGAGAAGTCCTGAAGTGCATCCATCCTACTAAGTACCCTGGACCGTACCTGACATCAGCACCAGTAAAGGTATTGAAGTGAATCCCCTGTCTCTGTCAGTTACTCCTGCTGCGCCATCCGCCTGTACTGCAAGCCCCAGCATCACCACCCACCATCAAACACCATCCCTGCCCCGGGGACCCGCTCCACCTGTGGGGAGCAGAAACACCTCAGCTGCCATCCCATCACCCCCGAGGGTCTGCAGCAGCGCTGGTAAACCTTACCAGGTACCACAGGTGGCATCACAAATTATTTATTTTATTTTTATTCTCTGTCCCCTTTTTGGTTGACCGCCCTGGGCCATGGACCGGGCCAGCCACCGTGATATCCCCCACCAGCATCCATAGGCCCGGCTGCCGAGTACCCCATTGCCCCGGGGGCGCGTCACATCCTGTTTCATTTTTGAAGGAGGGACTCTGAAAGTCACAAAGCAAATTTTTATAGGGCCAGCAGGCGGCCCACACTATTCTTAGAGAGCCATCAGCCGACTATGCTTTGCTGTTCCCATTACTAAATAGTGGGTCTCCTATACTGTTATTGTGTATGCAGTGAGTGGCAGGGCTGCCCAAAATTTGGACGCATCCCAATACCCCTTTGAAAATTTGGATGCACCCCAATACCCCTTTGAAGAGACTTAGAGGAAAGTGTCCTGAAAACAAAGTTCCCATTATTAGGAAGTGGGTCTCCCATACTGTTTTTCTATGCAGTGAATGCAAGGGCTGCCAAAAATTTGGACCTACTTCAGTGCCTCTTGGAAGAGATGTAGAGGAGGAGCTCCTGAAAAAAAATGTTCCCATTATTAGGAAGTGGGTCTCCCATTGTGTTTGCCTATGCAGTGAATGCAAGGGTTGCTAAAAATTGGGAGGCACTCCAATGCCCTTTGGAAAAGACGTGGAGGTCAGAGGGCCTCATAAAAAACTGTTCCCATTAGAAAGGAGAGGGTCTCTTATACTTGTAATGCCCATGCACGAAGTATATGTACCGACAAACATTTACCCCTGGGGGGTATACATGAACATACTGTATAAAAAAATTTTTTACAGGCATCATAAACACCCTTTAAAAAAATTATGTGGGTGTTGCATCACGGACCACGGTCACCCTGGTGATATGGTGGTGGAGGATGAGGATGAGGAGAAGGAGGAGGACAAGAGCAAATAGCCAAAATCAGGAAGCGTATACCCATGTGTGGGTGTGAAAAAGTGCATGGGAATACACCTCCCAAAAAAAGACACTGGATTTGAGTTTATGTTATGCTGCTATCATTCGGTGGTGTTGAGAAGTCTGGCCCAATCCAGCCCTTGTTCATTTTTATAAGGGTAATAATAATAATCTTTATTTTTATATAGCGCTAACATATTCCGCAGCGCTTTACATACATTATCGTCACTGTCCCCATCGGGGCTCACAATCTAGATTCCCTATCAGTATGTCTTTGGAGTGTGGGAGGAAACCGGAGAACCCAGAGGAAACCCACGCAAACACAGGGAGAACATACAAACTCCTTGCAGATGTTGTCCTTGATGGGATCAGAGTCAGCCTGTCAGATGGGATAAGAGTCAGCCTGTCAGCATTTTCAGTTGACAGGTGGATGCGCTTATCAGTTATAATTCCACCAGCGGCACTAAAACCCGCTCTGATAAAACGCTAGCGGCAAGGCAGGCCAGGACCGCCAAGGCATAGAGAGCCAGTTCATTCACCGTATCCGGCTTGGATACCCAATAATTATAAGGCACAGAGGAATCACGGAGGATATTGGTACGGTCGGCAAGGTACTCCCTCAGCATCTTCCCAAACTTTGCACTCCTTGTCAGAGCACCCCACGCCTCAGGGCCTGTGCGATGGTAGGGGCTGAGAAAATTCTCCCAGCACTTGGACAGTGTTCCCCTGCCTCTGCTGGATTGGAGTTGTGTCTCTGTCGCCTGTACTCCATGGTTGTCCAACGAACTGTGACCTCTGCCGCCAGCGTTTTCAGATGGGAATTTTTTTAATAGTTCCACAACAAGGGCCTTCTGGTACTGCCTCATTTTTGTAGACCCGTCCGCCTCAGGAATAAGAGATATAAAGTTCTCCTTGTAGCGTGGGTCTAGAAGTGTCACCAACCAGTAATGACTATCACCCAAAATTTTAAGAACGCGAGGGTCATGGGAAAGGCAGCGTAACATAAACTGATTCATGCGTGCCAGACTGCTAACAGGCAAGACTTCTGTGTCCTCACCAAGATGACGACTGACAATGCTCTCCTCCTCCGCCTCTCTGTCCTCAGGCCATCCACGCTGAACAGATGGAATGACAGTTTTGCAGGTAGTACCATCTATAGTGCATGAAACTAGCTCCTGTTCTTCCTCCTTCTCCTCTTCCTCAAACTGGTGTCAATAGCTTTACTGACACACTGCAACAAAATTTTAATAGAGGCCAGAAATGGCAATATTTTCAGTGCAATTATATGCGATCCGTGTGACGGACAAACCACAGTTTTAAATAGCTGGATTTTTTGCACTGTAATGTGGAAAGGACCTGGCTGTATTCTGCAGTGCCAACAAGCAAATGGGGCAGAAAAACTGTGTTCTCTGGATTGATTTTTAAGCAAATAATGAGGATTAATATCCAAAAAAAATTATTCATGGCCCCTGAGACCTGGGCCTATGTCTAGAAATGTCTAACAACAGCAGCATCAGCAGCAGACAGAACTGGAATTCAGCCTCTTGTGCTATATGCACTGCAGTCTGCTATATACACTGCCTGCCTGCCTATATACACTGCCTGCCTGATATCTCTGCAGATGGATTAGTCCTCAGAAGGACTGTTTGTTGAGATGGATATGTGTAATATACTTCTGTTCTACCTACACTACCTAATAAACAAGCAAATCTCTCCCTAGCTCAGCAGCACCTCTCCCTACACTGTCTGATTCTGGAGTGACTGGGACGAGCATGGCGGCGCCAGGTCTGATATAGACCTGATGACGCTGTGTGGCATGCCAATCACTGTAGTGCCACAACCAACATGGCTGCGGAATTACAGTGGGTGGCAGGCAATCCCTGCATGTTCATTGGCTCTGTAAAGAGCGCCAAACATGCAGGGAGGGGACCCGAGCTCCCGCCGAGCAACCCTGGAAATGTCGAGCAGTGAGAGCAGTGAGATGCTCGGGCGAGTACCGAGCTGTGGAAAGCACGCTCGCTCATCACTAGTAATCAGATCACTGCTGTGGCCAATGGGGCAGAGCCACACCCTTCTTAAACTCCTAGAGTTGCCATAGTTGTTATTGTGTTTGGTTTTCCTCTTACAATTCTGATGCTTTATCTGTTGATGTCCTGATTCTCAGGTCAGAAAATACCACGGCACTCCAAAAATATATTCAAAAGCTGATAAAGTTTTAATAAGAATGCAATCCAGTATATACATATGACTTTTCCATCATCAATACCTTCATCAATTTAAACAGATTGAACAGGAATAGAATTGAGAGAGTTAAAATATGAAAAGGGCACAATAGTTCAAGCAACACCATTGCTCGGGGAAAGAATGCTCATTTTTTCAATTTGATATCCTGACTTTGATATCCCGACTTGCTCCTGACCTTATCTGTCCTGTATCCCCTCATGATTTTGACCCCAGCTCGACTTATTTCACTTTTGTTTGACCTCAATATATCTGACTTAGGCCACGGCCCCACTATCAGTATTTGGTCAGTATTTTTTATCAGGAGTGGGAGCCAAAACCAGGAGTGGGTAATCAATGCAGAAGTTGTGCAATTGTTTCTATTATACCTTTTCTCTGATTGTTCCTCACCTGGTTTTGGCTCCCACTCCTTAGAAAAAATACTGACCGAATACTGACCAAATACTGATAGGCCGTGGCCTTAGGCTATTCCTAGGACTACGGTTTTGTCTTGTAATTCTGTCCTTAGGTCTTCAATTCCACTTACTGACCTGGCTGCTAGTCTGACAACTCTTTCCACTGGCTTGAACCTTTGGCCAGTAGCTACTGCATGAGTGCAACCCAGAAGTCCACTATATCTGCTGATAGGTTGATTCTAACTCGGCTTGATCCTGACCTTGTCTATTCTGTATTCCCTCTTGACTTTGATCTCGGCTGGACTGATTTTGCTTTTTACTGTCCTCCTGGTATCTTATCTTTTCTATTCCTCAGATTACGGTTTTGTCTAGTGATTCTGTCCTATGTTTTGTCCCTCCAGTTACTGACCTGGCTAATTTGACAAGTCTTGCTTTAGACTTGCTCATCCAGTGAGCACATACTCCGCGGAGGCAACCCAGGTGTCCACGTTTTAATTTCAGATCCCTATATAAGGTTTAAATCATAAAGGATGGGGTTCCTCTGGGACCTTCTAGATGAAGTAAAAAAATCAAGTCTTTCCAAGGTAGCCTTTTTGAACTGATGGCCTCAGACAGACGTAACTGATGTGCTGATCATTTCTTTATATATCTTAATAGTAGTCAGGGATCCACAAAATATACCATGAGAGTGAGCCAGGGAGCTTATTGCATGCTGTCGAAATATTGAGTTTCATATGTGCAATAAGCATTCAGGTTCCCCTAGTGAAGGAAGTATCTTATATTTTAAGCCTATGCCTATGAAGAGCATTTAGAGCCTATATCAACAATACCTGATCACCATACAGATTTTTTACTATGTCAATGCAGAATCCTGAGCCTATTCCAATGAAAAAGTCATTTTGCAGGATGGATATTCACTTTAAGTTGGGCATAGATGTAGTCATTATCATATCAAATTAACATGATTTCATGATTAAATATATTGGTAGGTGTACAATATGATGCTAACACAGTCCATTCTGACTAATGAAAATCTGCTTCAAGTGTCGTCATTGCTGCACCAACGGTTCGGTGACAAGGAGTTAGAATACCTTATTTTTGTTTTCCCATATCTTACTTGTAAGTCCAACATCCATGATCCCAGTACACGATTGCAATGTCCGGACCGGCCACAGAGGTCCTGACTAGTGATGAGCGAGCATGGTCATTACTCGTGATTTACGAGCATGCTCCGGTGTTTTGTGAGTATCTTCAGCGTGCTCGGGTGTTATGTTTGAGTCACTCCCCTATGAGCATGATTTGCGACTGTTTGACAGCTTTAATACCTGTGAGGAATGCCTGCTTCTTAGGCATTCCTCACATGTATTAAAGCTGTCAAACCGTCGCAAATTATGAGCACAGAGTGACAAAAACATAACACCCGAGCACGCTGAAGATACTAGGCGAGCACCCCAGCATGCTCGCCGAAAGGGTTAACAACACATATTCGCTCATCACTAGTCCTGACTCAAACTCAACAGCCTCATAGGCACATTTGAAGATTTTGACTTTGAGTCAGGGACCAATGGCCAGTCTGGACATTGCAGTCTGCATTCGGACCGTGAATGTCAGAAGTGTTAAATAATCATAAAAGGGAAAAAACACAGCAGACAATTGCTGATACTACAATGCAGCAATAAACAATTGAAAGTCAGACAGATAGATAGATAGATACAGTAGCTAGACAAACAGATAAAGTAGATAGATACAGTAGATAGATAGAATAGACCGTCAGACAGACAGTAGATAGGTAGATAGATAGATATATACTGTATATACAGTAGATAGAAATATATAGTTCACAGAACACTGCAAACAGTAATTCTCCAAGCCAAAACTTGTGAACGTCATAAAGATTATCTTTCAAGATGGGAATAAAGGAAAAATTAAATCCCAGTTAATATTTTAAGATGAACAGTGACTTGAATAACCCAATAACATAGTATCCGGTGTCTGTGCGCTTTAATTAAAAAGGGATTGAATCAGCTAAAAGCATATATAAACTAGGACACAATTACAGTTCTGGAGCACACAATGGTCGTACATAATGAAAAATTACAATAAGAGACACTTTCTGAATTGTCTTTTTCCTACAACTAAAACATGAAAGAAAAAATTATTCCAAGTGTGAACATAGAAATACCCGTCTTCCTGTTCCCTTCTTCTGTATTAAAGATTTCTGTTGAATTATCTGCACTAATTTTATGGGAAATGTAATTTAATTCCTTTTATATCAGCAAAATAAATAAATAAAATCCAAACATTTTATTTGTAAAACTGTTTTGGGGTTAAAGGAGGATCAAATAGCAGAGTTTAAAGAAAATGGTCAAATGTGTTAGTAGTAATGTACCTGTACCTTTGCAGAGGCAGCACATCTCCTCTATGACATTACTGTGTTGTATACGGTAATGTATCTTCTGTGGATCCCATAACAATGGCAAATATATTGATGTAATTAATAAGATCTGTACAAGTTAAGTAAATTTCTGCCAAATGCACGCCTGTCTGGCCTCTTCCTACACATGCACATTTGTTTTGGTCTGCGCACGTATGCATTTTCTAGATCAGGGATGTCAAACTTAAACACACAGAGGGCCAAAATGAGAAACTTGGACAAAGTCCTCGGCCAACCAGTATACAGTATAATGGGCCCCACATAGTCCTCCCTACAGAATAATGGCCCCACATAGTCCTCCATGCAGAATGATAGGCCCCACATAGTGCTCAATACAGAATAATGGGACCCACATAGTCCACCATACAGAATAATGGGACCCACATAGTCCGAATAATAGGCCCCACATAGTCCTCCATACAGAATAATAGGCCCCACATAGTCCTCCATACAGAATAATGGGCCCCACTTAGTCCTCCATACAGAATAACGGGCCCCACATAGTCCTCCATACAGTATAATGGCCCCACATAGTCCTTCATACAGAATAATGTGCCCCACATAGTCCTCCATACAGAATAATGGGCCCCACACAGTCCTCCATACAGAATAATCGGTCCCACATAGTCCTCCATACAGAATAATAGGCCCCACATAGTCCTCCATACAGAATAATGGGCCCCTCATAGTCCTACATAAAGAATAATAGGCTCCCCTATCTGTCAGGGGATAGTTTGGAGGCCCAATAAACATCAAACTATCAGCTGGTCCTGTAGATATCAGCCAGAATGCAGAAATCCGTTGCAAATTTCAGCTTTCAGCAGAATCATCAGCACTCGTCAAGACACTGTGGAAGAATGAACAAATTTACTTGGGAAACACAATAACCCTGATCTTCATCATCACAGCATGGAGGATTACAGGAAAGAACTGACACAAACAAAGAGCTGCCACATAGGAAATGCACACATACAGTATCAGCAAGCATCGTTTGCTGTCTGCTTAACACATTCCCTTAGCATAAGTCTGCAGCTGTCTACTCCAATATTGTCTATAATGTAGTGTCCTTTAGAAAAACAGACAAAAGGCAGTGATCTGTAACCTGTGCCACTTTGTGAAACTCCAACACCAAGCATGCTGGGATTTATAATTTTTCAATAACTGAAGAGCTACAAGTTGGATGCCACAGGCCAAAGGCATATTCAAACAGGGCACATTGGCATAGTTTTCATACGTTTCAAATTGGGTAGTCAAAGCAGGACACCTGAGGGTTAATTATGTAATCTATTCAATATTTCATTTATGGCTAAACTGATCTGAATTTAGGACATCTTTGATATGTAAAAATTATTTTTACGTATACCAGTGTAAATTTATTACCCAAGTGGTTTCAGGCTGCAATCTTAATTCTTTAATTAATTTTCAGACTCCTGAACGAAGTTTAAGATTTTTCTCTTGTTTGAGTGTGTCTTCCAGGAATATAAGCTGGATGTGAGGTCTGTGTGCATTCAGGATGCTGCTGACTTCATTAGTTTATACTGTGTATCAGCACAGCTTTTATCCTGCCCATTTTCCTCCTCATGTGCTTTTCTTCTTGTTTTCTCTGCTCTCCTTGATATATTTTCTCCTCTCTCCATTCTGTGGAGATCTCTGTGCAATTGCTCTCTCTCCCTTCTGCTATCTCTAACACTGAGAGAAGCAAGAGCCATCTGAACCATGAGCAGGAGCTCTGACGTATTTGAAACAGTTTTGTAAGAGCACTGAGCTAGATAAACGACATACAGACACTGTGTACTAAAATGGTAGAACATTATTAATGGAGACTGAAGACTATTTTCAGACTTAGTTTACTCATATTGATTGGAGTCTAAATACATATTTTATACACTGCTGGTTCCAGACTTAATTGGACAGTACCACAATTTTTATTACTTAGTCTCTGCACACAAGTACAAAGGATTTGAATCAAAGGCATCACAATATGATTAACCCCTCCACAACATCCGCAGTACATGTACGATGCAAGTTGGAGCGACACTTGCAGCAAGCCCGTCCCATACCCAGCAGTTGATGGCTGTGTATTACAGCCAGGACCTGCCACTAACAAACACGGATGGAGCGGTGCGCTGCCCGTGATTCTTAACCTGTGAAATGCCACTGTCAATCTCTGACCACAGCATTTAACAAGTGCTGGCATGCATGTGTGTCATTCTCTCCGCCCATCGATGCGCCCGTGATTTCATTACTAGTGTTGAGCCACCCCCGTAGTGTTCGAGTTCGGTTCGGTTCGTCGAACACCCGTGTGTTCGCCGAACTGTTCGTCGAACACCTTCGAACACCGTTAAAACCAATGGCAGGCAAACAAAAACACATAGAAACACATAGAAAACACCTTCAAAGGTGTCCAAAAGCTGACAAACTGCTCAGAAGACATAACTAACACATGGAAAAGTGACAAGTACATATAGTCATGCGAAAAGAAAAGAGGTGGAGGAGTAAAAGGAGGGGGAGACACAGATATAGGCATGTCATGCCCTTCTAAAATCCAAAAAGTGAGAAGCCGACACGGCCAGTCCGTTCCTGCCCGTGCCACCTCCGTGTCGCCGGGTTTGTGCCAGAGCCGCGGTGGACCCTGACGGCCAGCCCCCCTCTCCTAATACTGGTGCCTGTCCGCTGGTGGGTCGAGCCCCCCGCGGTGGGGGGGGAGTAACATCTGCAGAAGAAAGACCATCTTCCAGCCAAACTAACATGTCGACTTCTTTTCGTGGACAATGTGATACGATCCCTTTGTTACGGACACGCCCATCGCTACAAATTCCAGATGAGGCACAAAAACAGCAGGTGCTTCAGCGGATATCAAGTGCTCCTTCAAGTGGGCTCTCCTCCACCTCAACTTCAACATCACAAATACTCCAGTCCTCAGAGGTGTCACCCCAATCGCACTTGCTTCCTCACAGCTCCCAAGTCTCCAGCTGCCCGTCTGAGTATGGGGTAACACAGATGGTTGAGTCTGCACAGCTGTTTACTCATACTATAGCCTGGGAAACGGAGGTCTGCTCCAGAGCTTCTGTTAATCCAGACGAGGAAATGATCTGCACTTATGCCCAGAATCTTTATAAGTCGGATCCAGGACCAGATGAAGAAGGTTCTGAGCATAATGTAGACCCTCGTTCCCAAACTGTAACTCCTGTTGGTGGAGACAATGATGAAGACGATGATGAGACTCAAATACCTGATTGGAGCGACAACTTGACTTTTCGGTCAGGGCAGGAAGAGGTTGGCTTTGAGGACGACGGGTGTGATAACACACAGGGTGATGATGACAAGGTTGGAGATCCCACTTACTGTCAACCCACAGTCAGCCAGTCGATGAGGTCACCCGGGCCTTTGCCTGGCCTTTGGGATGTCGCGGCGGTCTGCTCCCTGGCCCGTATCCTGGGGTCACTCTTTAAAAGGGTGGATAATTGTTAATTTTATAAGAGTTTGTGACACCACCTGTGGTATCTGGTGAGAAGCACCAGCGCTGCAGCAGTCCACTGAGGCCCGTGATAAGGCAGCTCGATGGTATAGCTCCCCACAGGTGGAGCTAGGTCTCAGGGCAGCGTATGCAGGGGGAATGCAGGACAGGCGAGACCCAGCTGGGTCAGAGCAAGAACGGAAACGGACACGGTAGTCACTTCAGTACCTTTTACTGGAGGAAATTCAGGCACATCCTGGAGCACTGTAGGGTGAAGGGTGCATATCAGGATCCTCCCCAATGAGCGGGTGTAGGGCCTCCTGTTTCTTGCCTCTGCGCAGTAAGTTTCTGACCTGCCTGGAGCTAGGCCTAACTTTGTCTCTGTCCTGCGCTGGCTGACCTTGTGGTAGGGCCTTCTCTTGAAGTTCACGCTCCCAGTATGCGGGGCCTAAGCGTCTCCTGGCTCTGTTACGTATCAGCACCTTAGTGATCCTGGGACTTGTAGTTCTCCAGGGATTCCGGTTATGCCTTACTGGGTCATAGAGATCCCGGTAAGCTCGGATCCGGTGTCCGGTAAATGCTTCGGGGTGAGCTGGTTAAGCTCCTCTGCCCCTTATGTACTAACTCGCCACTCGCCTTCGGCCTACTCGGGCCCTCAATAGGCTATACACACTAACGGCAGCTTGCCGCGCTTCACCGATCTTATGACGCTGGCACACCTTAAGCTCTATCTGGGCTCCCTGAATCTAGCTAGCAGGAGCCTCGTGCTCCACTGCTGAACTATTAACTGAGTTCTCTAGACTAGACTGAGCTCCACTGCAGACTGACCTCTCTTAGGCTTCTCTACTGCAGGAACTCTTCAGAGGAACTGAACTGCCTAGCTCCACCTTCCCTATTTATATCCCTAACGGGCTCCCTCTGCTGGTCTGAGGTGGAAGGTGGAGATGTGTGAATGTTTATGGGGGCCTCTTGTGGAGGATTCCATCAATACACTCTTCTAGGATCTGTGATACCAAGCGCAGCGGGGCGTCACAGATGCTATTGACGACGAGGTTAGGTTGCGCCTTCCTGGACAGAGACGGAGTACTGGAAGCACGTCAACAACTGCATCCTCAACCACAACTCCGCCTCTGACCACAAGTCGTAGTGGCTCTTCAGGTCGCATGGGCTCTAAGCCTTGCATAGCCTGGGCATTTATTCAGATCGATAAGGATGACCCAACTCGTGTTATCTGTAATATTTGTCACCAAAAGCTAAGTAGAGGCCAAAAAATCCATAGTTTGAGTACTTCATGCATGTACCGTCACATGGATATGAAGCATAAGTTGCAGTGGGAAGCTCACTGTGCTACAATGCGGCCTAGCAGGCTGGGCCAACCACCGTCTGCCCCATCTTGTGCATCCGCGGCCTCTTCATCCTCTGTGACTGGGGGGACAGCAGTCACACATGTTTTTGGACGCAGACCTGCCACCTCTTTACCTGCAACAGCCAGTGTGATTGGCAGGTCGTCAGTTCATTGGGAAGTGGAAACACCTGCTGGTGTTGAGAGCTCTCTGACATCGAGAGCACCACCTTTGGATCAAGGCAACCTAACATGTCCGCCTGCATCTTCCTCACAGACCGGCAGTTTGCCAGGGACACCCTACTCAACCCCGTCAAAGCACAACAGCCAGCCCTCGGTCCCTCAGATGTGGACAAGTAAAAGACCATTTCCTCCTAGCCATGAGAAAGCTAAGAGGTTGAATTTCACCATCTGCAAGCTGTTGGCTACAGAAATGCTGCCTTTCCGCCTGGAGGACACAGTGGATTTTTGAGACCTTATGTCCGTCGCAGTGCCCCAGTACCAGATGCCCAGTCGGCACTACTTCTCAAAGAAAGGTGTGCCTGCGCTCCACCAGCATGTCACACACAACATCACCGCTTCTTTGAGAAACTCTGTGTGTGACAGGGTGCATTTCACCACAGACACTTGGACGAGTAGGCATGGACAGGGGCGTTACATGTCGCTGACAGGGCACTGGGTAACTATGGTGACAGCAGGACAAGGGGCTGCTGTCCAAGTCTTGCCGTCCCCGCGAGTTGTACGTCAATCCTCTTTATCTAGAAGTTCCTCCACTGCTTCTGCCTCCTCAACCTCCTCTCGGTCATCCACCTGCACCCAAAGCCTGTCTGGTAATGCCACCTGCTTTCTAACTGCGCACCTCCTTACTATGCTGGCAGCAGGGCTCAACGGCATCAGTGTTTACTTTGAAATGTCTGGGAAATGTGAGTCACACAGCTGAGGACTTGTGGTCAGCTCTGGAGACCCAGTTTCATGAATGGTTGTCTCCACTGGACCTGCAACCAGGGAAGGCCGTGTGCGACAATGCTGCAAACCTGGGTGCGGCCCTTCGCCGGGGCAATGTTACACACGTGCCTTGTATGGCTCACGTGTTGAACCTGGTTGTCCATAAATTTTTAGCCCACTATCCCGGACTAGATGGCCTTCTGCAGAGGGCACGGTCGCTGTGTGCTCACTTCCGCCGTTCGCATCCCGCAGCTCAACGACTTACATCTCTACAGAAGTCGTTGGGCCTGCCAGTTCACCGGCTGAAATGCGATGTGCCGACACGGTGGAATTCAACTCTGCACATGTTGCAGCGACTGTGGCAGCACCGACAAGCCCTGGTGCAATAGTTTCTGACGTATAGCCTGGGCCAACGAGATCCAGAGGTGGGGCAAATCACACAGCAGGAGTGGTCTCAGATCAGGGACCTATGAAGTTGACGCGCCCCCTGGGCCGTGGGGTACCCGGAGCCGGGCCGATAGACGCTGGGGGTTGTAGTCACTGTGGCGGTGACCCGGTCCGTGACCCAGGGCGGTCAATCCAACTGTAATTTGTATATATGGATTTTATAATGTCCGACTACGCCACCTGTGGAGTGCGGCCAAAGGGGCCACCGCTGCGGAACAGTCCTCTGAAGCTGGTGGTTTTGCTGCAATGGTATTATTACTCACCACAGGAAGAGTGTAGCTTCAGGGCAGTGTGGGTGGATGATGGTGGTTGTAGTGCAGGGAGTCAGTAATGAACACAGAGTCCATGTGATGCAGTCCCAAGATCTTTACTCACAGTTGTTGCAGTCCAGATTACAGGTACCAGAGCTATCTCACCCGTCGTGCTGTGCGTACTCAGTGAGGGGCTCAGTCCACCCCCAGATAGCTCCGGAGTACTTAGCAGGACCCCCTTCTGTGTGTCCTTTCTCTGGCCTTCTCCCTGCACCTCACACCCAGTGACACTTCTATCCGGTATCCTCGGGCCTTGGCGGGCGACTTGTGTTCCGTCCCCTGGGTCCTATGTGGCTACCTTCTTAGTGAGACTGGTGTGGACTTTTGCCTGCAGTACATGAAATGCTGCAGCCTCCGGTTTCTAGTTGAGCCTTGCTGTTTCTCCTCTAGTTGAGGGACCGGTTCCCCTTATCTGGCCTGACCCCTCTACCTCCTGGTAGCAGCGGGAGTACAGGTGGCCTTCTGCACGGCCCGTAGCCCTAGGGTCCCTTCGGTTCCTGGAGCCTTCCTGCTCCCACTCCTCTCTTCTCTCCTTCAGTCCTGGGCCTCCCAGGCTAGGCCCGCCTCCGGAGCAGAGCTCATGCCGAGCCTCTGCTCCTGTCACTTTTCCTCCTCTGACTGGCTTGCTCTTTCTAAGATGGCTTCCTATTTATACTCTCCCTGTCATGTGCTCCCCTAAGCTGCTCCCCTAAGCACCCACTACATAGGATCCTCCCACCAGCTAGGGACCTGGGACTGTGCTCTCCCTTAGGAGCAATCTCGCCCTAACCCCACTGCGGGTATGTGTTGGATGCAGGTGTTAGGGTCCCGAGCCATACGCCTTCCTTACCTGAGGGTGAGATACCACACCTCTGGGTGAGATGCAGTAACTCTGTGGTGACTGCACCCTCAGGGGCGCCACACACCTTTCTGCACAGTTTTGAAATGGCGGCGAAGATGTTTAGTGCTGACGACGATGCCATTATCAGCATAACTATTCCGGTGATTTACATGCTGGAGCATACATTAAACAGAATTCAGAGTCAGGTGGTCGGACAAGAGGAGGTGGAGGAAGTAGAGGAGGAGTCGTATGCGGAAGGGATAACATCTCCAAGGTCCAGACGGTTGGCAGCACCAAGGAGGCAGGCATGGGAGGGTGGGGGAGAGGGATTAAACAGGGCGCATGGTAGCAGCCAAACTGTTGAGGAAGGTGCAGGAGCCGAGGAAGAAGTGGAGGATGAACTGGCGATGGGCATGGAAGACTCATCAGATGAGGGAGACCTTGATCACATTTCTGTTGTGCGAGGTTGGGGGGAGAGGGCAGAGGAAAGAAGCATGATTCTTACCTCGCTACCAACACAACAAGGACTTGGTCCTCCTGGATGCGCAAGACACATGAGTGCCTTCTTGCTGCACTACCTGCAACATGACCCTCAGATTGCAGAATTCGAAGTAATCTCGACTACTGGGTTGCCACACTCTTAGATCCCCGGTACAAAAGTAAATTTGCCGAAATAATTCCTGCCATAAAAAGGGATTGACGCATGCAGGAGTATCTGCAGACGCTGTTGCAGAATCTTACATGTGCTTTTCCACAAAACACCAGTGGTGCACGAAGTGAATCTCACAGTTCTAACTTGCCAACCGCGGGACTGTCGAGTCTTCATCACTCAAACCGTAACAGTAACACAGTATCTGCTGGTAACAGCAATTTTGTGAAATCGTTTCACCACTTTTTTAGACCATCCTTTGCAAGGCCTCAGTAGACAAGAAGTCTGACACATAGTCAATGCCTAGAGAGGATGGTGCAGGAGTATCTCCAAGTGAACATCGAAGCCATGACTGTGTCACTGGACCCTTGCTCATTTTGGTATTCCAATCTGGAAAAATGGCCGGAGCTCGCCACTCACGCCTTGGAGATCTTGTCATGCCCTGCAGCCAGTGTTCTCTCTGAACGTGTGTTCAGCGCTGCTGATGGTGTGCTGACAGATAAGCGCACGCGGCTGTCCACTGAGAATGTAGACAGACTCACGTTCATAAAGATGAACAAATCATGGATTCGCAAGGACTTTTCTAATCCTGTGTTATCCTTGGGAGGCTAAAAGCTTGAGGATTTGGTAATATCACCTCACCAACCGTTTTAAGCAACTGTGGGGCAATTGATGCCACTTAACCCTAGAACGCATGACCATAAAAATCTACACTTTCATATACCTGGGGCCTTTTAGGCCCGTGTGCAAATAACATTGAATAACTCAAACTCAAATGACAAACAACTATATACATGAAGAATACCTAGAGTTTCAAAATTCTAACTAAAGTAATCTTGCAGAAAATAGAAAACAATTAACAGGGCGGGACTGCGAGGCCCCAGGTATGCGTTCTAGGGTTAAGTGGTGTCTGTGCCACAATTTTGGGAAAAAATGGAAACTCTTTTTGGAGTCCCCTTGCTGTGTCTTACGTGACGTTGGCATCGTCAATTCCAGGTGGGTTGGGTCGCTCCCCCCCCCCTTTTAACTGTAAGAAACTACATACACTATGGCTTGGGGTAACACAGATGATTGAGTCTGAAGAGCTGTTTACTCAGAGGTCTGCTCCAAATCTTCAGTGTCTGCTAGTCAGCGTAGAATTTTTAACTGCATCTAGCCTAGGCAATACTTTGGGCGTAGTAGCCCAGCTGCGAAGCAAGCTGCACCGCCTGTGTATCTAATAAGAATTTTTAAATGCATCTAGCCTAGGCAGACTGTGGGGACCCCCAACCAAACCCAGACGCTCAGCCCCCCTACCGCCCCCCTTTCCTTGACAATACAATAATGTAACTCTTACAACTGGATGGGTGAGGATCGGTCACAGCTTTATTAACTCTTTATACTCATTCCATTAGAAAGACATTTTATTTCTAAAATAATTCAGCTTGTTGCAGCATGCCCTGGGTCTCCACTCCGGCAACTTGGCCAACAAGTGTAACTCTCCAACATGTCCTTTCTATTTCCAGGCCACGGAGGATCCTGCGTACTCGTATGCAGGACTCTGACCCCCACCCATCACTCTTAACGCTTGTTCCACTCCGTCCTGGAGTCCTGACAGGAATATGTCCAGTCCAATATCCATTAAGTGAACACCGTCGGGCCGTATGAGGCCTGCTTTATCTCCTTCCAGTTGTCGGTGTCATACCACTACACCGCCTCTGTCTCTTCTAAATTTTGCCATCCGAATATTTATTACCCGCCTTGTCCGTTCGATGGCCGTGATGACCGCGCACCTTGCCATACCGCTATCGGCACAATCTCTGACCATACTATAGCTAGTTTTGTGAAAAATTCTCTGAAGCGCTCAGTGTCTAGTTTCATTATTGCCATTAGTTATGCGCTCTTGTGATGACCTAGGTTGTTTCCCCCGGCCTGTATAACTAAGATGACCAGACATCTTGCCTCTCTCCCTACCTTGATTACCTCCATTAGTACCTGTGGCCATAGCAGGCCTCTAATATCTCTCCAGTTGAAATATGTGTTATGAAACTCTAATTTCCTCCCGCCTGGGCGGACTTTCGCCCTTTAATCTGCCCAATATATATACGAGTGGCCTATCACCCACACTGTTGGCTTAGCGTCACCTGTAAAAGAAACAAACCACGTTAGGATAACAAGTCCGGTCTTATGTATCTTGCCAAACACGTGGATCACCATCTCTCTATCCTCTGAACTTCCGTTTCTGACAGTCCTGCTCTTGCTGCTTCTGTGGCCGCGCCTATGCGGAATGAGTGTGTCCCGTAATCTTTGGGGTGGTTCCCTGCCGATGTTATGCATTTATTAAATATAGCTTGGAACTGGTATCTTGCTAATGGCGTCCCATCAATGTGTGATAGGAACAAATTACTTTGTGATCTGATGGTTAGATATGGTTTTACTATTGTTACCCGACTCAGTGTACCGTTTGTGGGTTGTAGAAGTACCCAAGTGCCCCTGCCCGCTGGAACCATTTTCGATTTGTGTATGCGTAGACATATTGCATTATTGGCTATGACTACGTCCTGGTGTAATAAGCCTCCACTGGTGCTAATTTTGGATTGAGGGACTAATTCGCTTATGCATAGCGCCCCGAAGAAGGCGATCACAAATGCAGTAGACAGTAGTGTTGCTTCAAATTGTGAGTGTCATGTTAATGGTGTTAGGGATATGATGTGAGAAATCAGTTTTAGTGACACGGGACGGGACGTCTACACTCCTGACTTGGCTGACCCCTTTTCCACCCTTTTATGGATTGTCTGATGATGAATCTTTGTCACATCTCCCCAATTCAGTAGTTGGAAGTGAAATGCTACTCCGGTCAGACACCGCTGCGCTGACGCCCCTGATATACCCCTCATCATTAGCTGGTGGAGAAATTCTATGGTGACTTGTGATCTGGCTTGTTCACATTGGTCAACCCGTCTGCCTGCTACTAGTCGTGTCCACTCTTCCCATGCCTTACCGTATGCTTGCCACGTCGACGGGGCAACTGACGCTCTGATTAATGGCATCAACTATTCGCCACTAGATCCCATAGGGAAGGTGGGCAACTGTTGTCCCGATGGGTGGGCATTGTGGAAGAGCTCTGTGAAAATCTGCCAATTGAATTGTTATAAAGCGTTAGCAGCAGCTTTAGACCCCTCAGCATAGTGGCTAGCGCGGACCCATACATTGTGTTTTAGGCACAGGAATGCTAGCCTGGGTAGTAGGCCTAGCACTGGGAGAGACGATGATGCCATCTTATTAATGCAGTGCGCTAAGCTGGTGTTTTTTGTTATGAAGCGTATATTTTTGTAAGCCAGGAGCGCGCCCCATATTTCTATTGCTACCACTATTGGGAAGAAAAATTATTTTCAGGGCTAGATGCAGCGAAAAATTATTATTAATTGAAAAGCTGGTGGAGCTTGGTATAGATGGCCTAATACAATGAGACCCACACACTGCTAGAAGGCCAAATATTTTTTCAGAGGTAGATGCAGAAAAAAATTATATTCAGTTTGCAACCTTATGGAGGTCAGTATAGATGGACTAATAGAACAAGTCCCACACACAGCTAGAAGCCCAAATATTTTTTCAGAGGTAGATGCAGAAAAAAATTATATTCAGTTTGCAACCTTATGGAGGTCAGTATAGATGGACTAATAGAACAAGTCCCACACACAGCTAGAAGGCCAAATATTTTTTCAGAGGTAGATGCAGAAAAAAATTATATTCAGTTTGCAACCTTATGGAGGTCAGTATAGATGGACTAATAGAACAAGTCCCACACACAGCTAGAAGCCCAAATATTTTTTCAGAGGTAGATGCAGACAAAAAATTATTTTGAATTTGCAACCTGATGGAGGTCAGTATAGATGGACTAATAGAACAAGTCCCACACACAGCTAGAAGGCCAAATATTTTTTCAGAGGTAGATGAAGAAAAAAATATATGCAGTTTGCAACCTGATGGAGGTCAGTATCGATGGACTAATACAACAAGTTCCACACACAGCTAGAAGGCCAAATATTTTTTCAGAGCTAGATGCAGAAAAAAATTATATTCAATTTGCAACCTGATGGAGGTCAGTATAGATGGACTAATAGAATGATGCTATGCCCAAAAGATTTTACTTCACTAGGTGCAGTAAAAAAATTGGTATTCTATACACAGGTGGTATATCTTGCAACACAGATAGGCTACTCCACTGACTAACACACTCTGCAATAGGCCAAAAAGGATTAGCTTTGCTAGATTCAGCCAAATGCTGTGAAAAAAACTTGCACAGCACTGGCACAGACCTGCCTGGCAAAAACTGATAGGAACTGATGTAACCTAGTCCTGAAAAGGACTCCAATTACAATTAGTCTTTACTCCCACAATCTATCTATTTAAGAGCACAGACCTGCCTGATAAAAGTCGTAGGAAATGCTGTAACCTAGTCCTTAAAAGGACTGCAATCACAACTATTCCCTACTCCCAAGCTATCTGTAGATTTGTGCGAAAATTGGCTTGAAATTAACAAGGTATAGCGCACACAGCAACAGCGGTGCCGTCTAACACGCAGCTGCAGCAGTGAGAAAATGGTGGCGACGGGGAAAATGGCTTGGTCTTATAGGGCAAGGACATGTGACATACACTGCCAATGACACATGCCCTTGCTTGTGTGAAAAAAAGCACTTCGCTCCGTGTGTGCGCTGCTGATAGGCTGACAGATTGCACCTCCCCACTGCAAATGCGGGAAAGAGAAAAAAAAATGGAGATCATTCATTGTTCCTGCAGAGATCCATCCCCTGCCCCTCCCCCCACCCCGCTGTACACTCAAACTGCGTATTAACATTAATTTTCATCATTACTGAGAAAAAATCCAGTTATGATTTTGGTGCACGAACAGTTATCGAACATAACCTCGAACAGCCGAATTTTTCTCAAATTGTTCGTGTTCGCCGAACGGCTCGAACACCGCCCAAAACAGCTCGAATTTGAGATTGGCGAACAGTTCGAGTATTCATTACAGGTCGCAGATCAGTTGTCATTACAGCCAGGGGCCAGTTGATGACCCATATGCCTGTCATTACGGAGATCCTTTGAAACTCTGCTTGTGGCCGTCAATTGGAAAGAGACAGTGATTTTTGCTATATGCAGCGATGCTGTGGCATTGCTGTATATAGCACAAGCAATCTGATCATTGCATCTTCAAGTCCCCTAAGGGGGCTAACAATAACAGTGGAAAGTAGAAAAAAATGTTTTAAAAAATATTAAATTTTTTTAAAAAAAAAATAAAAGTTTAAATCATTCCCCTTTTCTCCCATTGAAAATAAAGATATAAAAAAAAAAGAAATGCACATATGCGGTATCACCGCATTCAGAAAAGTCTGAGCGATCAAAATATAAAAACAATTATCCCAATACATAAACACCATAAATAAAAAAAGATTAAAGAACACCAAAATTAAGGATTTTTGGTCGCCACAATTCCACAAAAAAGGTTGTAACAAGCGATCAAAAAGTCACATATATCCCAAAATGGTATCCATAAAAACATCATCTTGCCCCACAAAAAAATAAACTATCACACAGCTCCATCGGCAGAAAAATAAAAATGTTGCAGGTCTCGGAAAATGGCGACACAACCCAAAAGATTTTCTTTTGCAGCTCCTGATTTATTTTTCACCACTAAAACAATAAAAAAACTGGATATTTTGGGTATTGCCGTAATCATATTGATGAGGAGAATCGTATTGCAAGGTAATTTTTCCTACAAAATGTACACCGTAAAAACAGTTCCCCCAAAAAAATGTCAGAATTGCGTTTTTTTCACAATGTTACCACACTTGGAATTTTTTTCCCATTTTCCAGCACACGATGTGGTAAAATGAATTGTGTCATTCAAAAGTACAACTCATCCTACAAAAACAAAGCCCTCATTTGTCTATGTGGACAGGAAAATAAAAAAGTTATGGCTCTGGGAAGAAGGGGATTAAAAAACAGAAACGCAAAAACGGAAATTGGCCTCATCGTGAAGGGGTTAAAATATAGGTGTCCAGTATTCATTCAAGAGCTATAGAAAAAATATAGCATTTTTACGAGTTATCGTCATTTTTAACAGCAAAAAGTAATTGTGTTATTGCTGCAATACTCTCAACTGTAATCTAGTTATTTCAATAAGGTAGTGCAATCTTCTTCTTAATAAATATTATTGCACAGCAATAATAATTTAATAATAATAATAATTAAATTATATTAATAAACTATTATTATTATTGTTATTGTAATAATCTATGGCAATAAATATAATTGATATTTTTTGTCCAGGAGCCTATACATATTGCCTCCCTGCACTAATAGGAATTCTACAGAGGCCACTGTATGAGCTTCTGATGTAGCTGGGCAGACTAGTGAGGAGCGCAAGTGACGCTCCCCCTGGGCCGTGGGGTACTCGGCAGCCGGGCCTCTGGTTGCTGGGGGATATCACGGTGGCTGGCCCGGTCCGTGACCCAGGGCGGTCAGTAAAAGGGGGAATAGTTTATAGGGGATTTGGGAAAGTTCGTGACGCCACCTGTGAAATGCGGCTAAGGGGTGCCGCCGCTGCGGAGCAGTCCTCTGGAGCTGGTGTTACGGCAGCAGGGATCGTGTGGCTCTCCACAGGTAGAGCTAGCTCCAGGGCAGCGTGGGGTGTAATGCATGGTGGTGCAGGGGAGAGATGGCAGGACGGTCCCGGAGGAAAGACGGACACTCACACGGGTGTAAGCTTCAGTACCTTTACTGGTGATGGTGTAGGCACGGTCCAGGGTACTCCGGGCGAAGGGCGCACTTTTGGACTCTCCCCAGTGAGCGGGTATAGGGCCTCCTGATCCGTTGCTTTACTCGCTAAGCTTCTGACCTGCCTGGAGCTAGGCCTAGCTTGGTTACTGTCTCTCTTTGCACCTGCTGACCTGGTGGTAGGGCCTTCTCTTAGAGATCACTCTCCCTGGATGCTGGGGCCTCCGTGACTCCTAGCCCTGGTACTGTAATCAGCATTTGGTGAACCTGGGACCTGTAGTCCTCCAGTAGGCGCGGACCCGGTGTCCGGTATATATATCAGGGTGAGCCTGGTATGCTCCTCTGCCCCCTCGCTTCTTCTTCCTTCTCCTCTCGCCTTCAGTCCACTCAAGGCCCTCACTAGACTTCAGTGCGTGCTGTAGGCCTCAACTTGCATCACACAGCAGCCTGCGTGCTGCTCTCTCACTGAGCACACTAGACTCTAAACTAGACTGAATTTCCTGGATCCACCCTCCCTATATATATCCCTAACGGGCTCCCTCTGCTGGTCTGAGGTGGTAGGGTGGAGGCGTGTGAATGTGTGAGGGCCTCTTGTGGAGAAGTCCATCCATGCACCCTTCTGGGTTCTGTGGCACCAGTGCACAGCAGGGCGCTACACAAGTGCTTGTTACTTGAGCTTTCCTAGGGTGCTCAGTTATGCACCGAGTATCGCGGGTGCTCGAGTGACATGCTGTCGCGGGGACTTGAACATGACACTCGAGCACCCGCAATACTCGGTGCATTCCTGAGCACTTTCGCTCATCACTAGAGCTGACATTATTTAGTGCTCTATTTTCTATTCATCAGCTGCAGTCCTATGTAAAGCCTACAGGTCAGTGACACATTATGATATAAGATATACCACTTTCTTGTTCAAATATTTTTATTGGTATGGTCTAATTATTTGTCACATACTCTTAATGGTTAAACATCGACCAAATGGAAACATCCCACTCCTCCTAACACATGGATGTCAAACTTAAATACACAGAGGGCCAAAATTAAAAACTTGGACAAAGTCGCGGGCCAACCTTGATATTTATTAAAAAAAAAAGTAATATTCGGTGGGGTCACAGAAGAGCATATCTCACAACTTTGCAGCCCTTACAGAGTAAATTTCCTCCTATTGAAGCCCCTACATTCCCCTTTCATTGCCCCCATAAAGTATGATGCCAACAAAAGTGTCCCCAAATGCAGTATGATACCCTCACAGTGAATTCCTCTACAGTACCCTCCACACGTATGGTATGATGACCCTACTGTACCCCTCTCTCAACTCCAGTGGCAAAGTACGGTGACCCCAACACAGTATGATGCCCCAACTGTGATCCCCATACAGCCCTCCATACAGAATAATGGGCCCACATAGTCCTCCATACAGAATAATGGGCCCACAAAGTCCTCCATACAGTATAATGGGCCCCAACATAGTCCTCCATACAGTATAATGGGCCCCACATAGTCCTCCATACAGTGTAATGTGTGTCCTAACATAACAGAAATAATAGACAGAATTTTGCTACATAACTCATAAGATATGCCACTTTCAACTTTGCTACATTAGTTTGTATAACTAAGAATTACTAAGCATGTACTATGTGTTTGAATCCGATAGAATACTCCATCTGGTAAAATATTTCCAGCACTTACACACAGCACTTCCATCCTGAACCCATTGAAGAAAAATACAGTCATCATCACTTTGGTATTGACTTTAGTTAAATTAGGCTGATTGGATGCTATGCAAAAAAACAAGGCTTGATCTAACTTTTGGCACCACGGTACAGAGATCCCAGGTCTTTTTCTGACTACATGTGAGTGGAATAGCAATGTAGATGAAAACACCCATGGCCTCATTGAGCTGTGAGCAGTTTCAAGCCTGGATAGCAGACGTTCTACCAGCCATCAGTCAAAAACATCAGCTGTAAAGGTTAGCTTCTCCCCTACAGATCAAGCGGAGTAATATATTCCATCTAAACACGGGGAGACAGAGATGAATTCTGATCAGACTCAGAGAAGGATCTCATATCAATCATTCTGCCATTTTTTCATAATTAATTACCGCAGCAATACTTAATGTCTTTGTCAAACGTGTCAACACAGCACGAGAAGAACAAAAAGAAGTGAAGGGAGAGATGCAGCATCGCTGAGGTTATTTAAAGGATTCTCAACAAAACGGATGAAGCTCCAAGATGTTCCGCTAGATTTGGGTTGTCTGGAAGCAAGACAATGCTATTTTTTCCCCATGCTGGCGAGAGCTGTCATTCGTATTTATGCCAATGTATTCACGCTGTCAGCTGTTCTTCCCTTCATCATTGTGCTTATTTGATATGTCCAGGGAATCCGCTTATTTTCTTACCATTTGTGCACGGGCTTTGGATCCACTGGGGAAGTCAGTCTGTGTCATGCATAAAATTTGTATTAAATGCAAGAGAAATAGAGAAAATAGCTACAAAAAGTGGAGGAATATTCCGTCTTAATCTGGACATGCACCATAGCTATGTATAACATTGCCGCAGGATGTGTTCGAGATATGAAGTCAGGCTAAACATCCCTAAATGCTTCTTCTAATGAGCGCATTATGAGAAAATAAATACATTTAGTTTAGTGGTAAAGGGATATTTTATGGTGGCATTAACTTTTTTTTATACTTGAATTGACCAAATTTGACAGATAAATTAACTAGCGGGAGAGGTTTATCAGTATTGACTCATAAATATCCATTGTTATAGTCCCTAGAGGGTTCAGCCTAAATGTTAGAGAACTCCGAAAACCACAATTTTCTAGTATATCGTTATTAATGAAATCCTTCCCGCTTGCAGCAGCTGCTGCAAATACAGAATAGTAAGTAGGGGAATTTAAAGTGATACCCACTCTATTTGTTACATTCTCACTAAATTTGTTACATTTTTATTAGTTTATATCTATTCATTGGTAAATGTGTCCAACCAAAATGACTATTGAATCATCCAGCTATTGAGACATTTAGTAAGGCAAAAAATCTTAACTGGTTGCAGTGCAGCCTGTGGTTTACTGTTCAGCTATGTTCACATGTTGCATTTTTGCAGCTTTTTCTTGTGTTTTTTTAATGTAAATTAAAAACTGCTTTTTACAGTACAAGCAAACGCTATGAGATTCCAGAAATATCATGCACAGGATTGTTTTTTTTCTAGTTTTTGCAGTGATTTTTCACCAAAGAATGCAATGAGAAAGTGCAAATCGCTGCAAAAATATGCAATCATGTGCTTTTGATTAATTTTTGCTGTTTTTTTGGTGAAAAAGCTAACTTTATTAAACATATATTATAGATGAATGACACATATAATTCACACCAAAAAATGCACCAAAACCCCCCCCCAGAAAAAACACAGCAAAATCTGCTTTTTGTTTCCTACCAAGAGAGCAGGTTTTGCCTGCAGGAAAAAATTCTGCAAAAACTCAACATGTGAACATAGCCTTTGTGTTTCTTCTTCCTGTTTAGCAGTTCTTGACTTTTGAGACCCAGACAAAAAAAATAATAAAGGTAAATTGTCTAATGAGCACCACTCAGAGAAGAACAAGAAGCCTCTTCCCAATGTCAGCACAGTGCGGGGGGCATGTGCTGTGGAGGGCATGAGAACGCTGCTGTCCTGTATAATTTCACCAGTGTGGAGGGGAAAATATCCAGGTTGTAAATGTATAGGAGCACTCTCCTGCAGTAGGCTTTGACATTTGCCCACGTCTAGAAATAGGAAGAAAGGACTTCTGGTTTAGTGGTCAGTGGGGACCCCAGAGCATTGTTTAACATTTACAAATTCAGTATAAAAAGCTGAATGATGGAGGATGGTGCCTGAGTACATAGGGGAGCAGTGTTACATTGCTGGGGATATGTACTGTACAAGGACGAGCCGAGCATTGATGTTTACATCAAGCAGCTGAAAAGTTCCATTAGACATCAAAATGTTTCTTAAATGATTGGTTGATTGTTGATCATTTATCTTCTTTTTTGAAGAAATGACCGTGCAGATCCTCAGACAAGGTCAGCTGTAAAAATCTTTCGGGTAGAGTAAATTCGCTTGACAATTATATAAATGAAAACATTTTTTGTTGTCCTAGGCCACTGATTTGTGGCTACCCATACACTTACCTACTATCACAATTAGGTCACGGCTCCACTATCAGTATTTGGTCAGTATTTTTTCTCAGGATTGGGAGTCAAAACCAGGAGTGGGTGATAAATGCAGAATTGGTGACTTGTTCCTATTATACCTTTTCTCTGATTGTTCCCCACCTGGTTTTGGCTCCCACTCCTGAGAAAAAATACTGACCAAATACTGACAAAATACTGATAGTGGGGTCGTGGCCTTAGGTATAAGGTGTAACGGGTCTGGTAGGCGGAACCTCTGAGCTACTATACAAGGGGGCGGTCCTTGTAAGGGAGCGGGTGGCGACCAGGGAAGACGGGCAGGCAGTCACAGCAGGTGACCGGGACAGTCTCTGGGTGAACGGGCAGGAGGTCACGGCAAGTGACCGGGACAGTCTCTGGGTAAACGGGCAGGAGGTCACAGCAAGTGACCGGGGCAGTCTCTGGGTGAACGGGCAGGAGGTCACAGCAAGTGACCGGGGCAGTCTCTGGGTGAACGGGCAGGAGGTCACAGCAAGTGACCGGGACAGTCTCTGGGTATAGGGTAGGTACGACCTGTGACGGCTGAGCCTCCAGGTAGGCTAGCAGGCGGATGACAGATGAGTGCCCCCAGGTGAGCAGGCGAGAGTCTCTGGAATAGCAGGTGGTCACAGCACGTGACGGCGGAGCCTCCAGGTAGGCAAGCAGGCAGGTAGCGGAGGAGCGCTCCCAGGTGAGCGGGCAAGAGTCTCTGGAATAGCAGGTGGTCACAGCACGTGACGGCGGAGCCTCCAGGTAGGCTAGCAGGCAGGTAGCAGAGGAGCGCTCCCAGGTGAGCGGGCAAGCTGGTCCATAGACAGACTGACAGGAGTAGGAAGGCAGACCATCGGACCTCAGGCTAGCAAGCAGGTAGCAGGAATATCAGGCAGGAAACAGACAGCAAACTGGCAGGACTCTGGCAGGAATCAGGCAGGTAACTGGCAGGGACCTGAGGGCTGAAGCAGAGTAGTGAACAGTGCAACAACATTGCTCGGGCACCTCCATTTTGGAGGAGGTGCCTTATATATGGTGAAGTCCTCCGGCCATTGGCCGGGGACTCCTTAGGACGGCGCGCGCGGCCCCTTCAAGAGGGAGGGAGCGCGCGCGCGCGCGCCCTAAGCACAGTGGCCGGGAAGGAGCGCGCGCTGGCAGCAGAGCGGGAGGAGGACGCCGGGCTCGGAGCAGAGAGGTGAGGGGAACAGCGTCCCTGCCTAGCAGAGGGCAGGGACGCCGACGCTACAGTACCCCCCCCTTTAGGCCCCCCCTTTTTTAGGCCAGACAGAAATTTAGCAAGGATGAGAGGGGCATGGATGTTCTCCCGGGGCTCCCACGTTCTCTCTTCAGGACCAAACCCCTTCCAATCTACTAGAAAAAAGGTCTTCCCTCTTACCCTTTTGGTGGCCAGAATGTTCTCTACCTCAAATTCGTTTTCAGCGGAAACCGGAGCAGGAGGCGTACCTGTAGACTTGGAAAAAGAGTTAAGTACCACAGGTTTGAGGAGAGATACATGGAAGGAGTTAGGGATCCGCAAGTTGGCCGGGAGTTTCAATTTATAGGCCACCGGGTTGATCTGACTGATGACCTCCAGAGGACCGATGAACCGAGGCCCTAACTTATAGGAAGGAATCTTGAGCCGGACATACTTGGACGAGAGCCAGACCTTATCCCCTGGACGGAATTGAGGAGGATCCAGACGTTTTTTGTCAGCATGTCTTTTCATACGCTCGGATGACAGAAGGAGTGCGGACCGGGTACTCTCCCATATGGAGGAAAATTTGTTAACAAGAGATTCCGCAGCCGGATTGTCCACCGAGGTGGAGACGGGAAACGGGATCCGAGGATGCTGACCGAAGACTACAAAAAACGGGGATTTGGAGGAGGATTCGCTCTCGTGATTGTTGTACGAGAATTCGGCCCATGGCAGGAGATCCACCCAGTCAGAATGGTGGGCATTAACGAAGTGCCGGAGGTAACTGGTCAGGATCTGATTGATCCGCTCCACTTGACCATTAGACTGTGGGTGGTAAGCGGAGGAGAAGTCCAGGGTGACGTCTAGCAATTTACAAGTGGCTCTCCAGAAACGAGAAGTGAACTGTACCCCACGATCCGACACGATGTGACGGGGCAGGCCATGAAGACGGAAGATGTGGCGGATAAAGTCTTTAGCCAGCTCGGGTGCAGACGGGAGGCCTGGCAGGGGAATGAAGTGAGCCATCTTGGAAAAGCGGTCAGCTACCACCCAAATGACCGTACAACCGGCAGAGACGGGAAGATCAGTTATGAAGTCCATCGCTATATGCTGCCAGGGGGCAGCAGGTACTGGCAGAGGAAGGAGGCGACCGGCTGGCAGGTGTCTCGGAACTTTGTTGCGGGCGCAGGACACACAGGCAGAAACAAAGTCTATTACATCCTTGTGCAGGTTAGGCCACCAGTAGTGCCGGGTAATAAGCTGGAGGGTCTTTTTCTGACCGGCGTGGCCAGCTAGTTTAGATGAATGACCCCAGTGTAGGATCTTCTCCCGATCAGGTACCGATACGAACGTCTTACCGGGAGGGAGACGATTTAGACTCACGGGAGCCACCTGCATTACTCTGGCGGGATCGATGATATGTTTATGTTCCTCCTCGAGGTCAGATACCAGAAAGGATCGGGACAAGGCGTCCGCTTTGATGTTCTTGTCAGCCGGGCGAAAATGTAGAACAAAATCAAAGCGAGCAAAAAACAAGGACCACCGGGCTTGGCGCGGGTTAAGTCTCTGGGCATGCTGGAGGTAAGCCAAGTTCTTGTGGTCAGTGTAAATTATTACCGGATGAAGAGCCCCCTCGAGTAGGTAACGCCACTCCTCCAATGCCAGCTTGATGGCCAATAACTCTCGGTCTCCTATGGAATAATTGCGCTCAGAAGAGGAGAAGAGTTTGGAGAAAAAGCCACAAGTTACCATTCTCCCGGAAGATGATTTTTGAGTAAGTACAGCTCCGGCTCCAGAGGAGGAGGCGTCAACCTCCAGGAAGAACTGCTTGTTGCTGTCCGGACGATGCAGCACCGGGGCGGAAGAGAAGGCCTGTTTTAAGGAAAGAAAGGCCTCCTCTGCTTCGGACGGCCACTCCTTGGGATTAGTACCCTTACGGGTGAGCGCGGAAATTGGGGCAGTCCGGGAAGAGAAGTGTGGTATGAAGAGGCGGTAGTAGTTGGCGAAGCCCAGGAACCGCTGAATGGCCTTCAACCCCTCCGGTCGGGGCCATTTCTCGATGGCAGACAGTTTCTCTGGATCCATTCGTAGGCCGGTCTGAGAAATAATGTAGCCCAAAAACGGAAGCGAGGTCTGCTCAAAGAGGCACTTCTCATATTTAGCGAAGAGGTGATTCTGCCTGAGCCTGAGCAGGACCTGACGAACGTCCCTCCGGTGAGTCTGGAGATCCGGAGAGAAGACCAAGATGTCGTCCAGGTACACCACAACGCAGGAGTAGAGAAGGTCCCGGAAGATGTCATTGACCAACTCTTGAAAGACGGCAGGAGCGTTACAGAGACCAAAGGGCATTACCAGATATTCATAGTGGCCGTCCCGGGTGTTGAATGCAGTCTTCCATTCATCCCCTTGACGGATACGGACCAGATTGTACGCCCCACGGAGGTCCAGTTTGGTGAAGACTCTAGCCCCCCTCAGGCGATCAAATAATTCTGGAATGAGCGGAAGGGGGTACTTATTCTTCACCGTGATCTGGTTAAGGCCTCTATAGTCTATACAGGGACGGAGAGAGCCGTCCTTCTTTTTTACGAAGAAGAAGCCTGCTCCCGCCGGGGAGGTAGATTTCCGGATGAATCCCCTGGTCAAATTCTCCTCAATATATTCGGACATCGACCGGGTCTCAGCAGCGGACAATGGGTAAATACGCCCACGGGGAGGAGTAGTACCGGGTAACAGGTCGATAGGACAGTCGTATGGTCTATGAGGGGGTAATGTCTCTGCCTCCTTTTTATTAAAGACATCAGCAAATGACCAATAGGGAATCGGAAGTCCAGGTAGATTAGTTGGGGTAGGAGAAGGACGGACGGGATGAACAGGAACCAAACAAGTCTTATGACAGTCCTGTCCCCAGCGAAGGACTTCTCCGGTCTGCCAGTCAAGCACGGGTGCATGTCTCTGGAGCCAAGGTAGACCTAGTAAGAGGGCGTGAGAGAGTCCAGGTAGAACATGAAAAGAGATGCTCTCAGAATGCAGCATTCCCACCTGCAGAGTTATGGATTCGGTGATGAGTTGGATGGGACGTGGTAAGAGGCCCCCATCCACAGCAGCGACAGATAATGGTACAGCCAGAGGTTTGGTGGGAACGCGGTATTTTTCTACCAGGGACTGTGAAATAAGATTCCCGGCCGCTCCAGAGTCAAGTTGGGCTAGTTCGAAATAACGATTCTCCCCGCAGATAATAGAGACTGACAGTAGCAGAGATGGAGAGGATTTATTCTTGTCTAGGTGGACCTCTCTGAGCGAACCTAGACACAGGCGTTTCCCGACCTCTCCGGGCAGGTACGGATCCGGTGCTCCTTACTGCCACAGTAGAAGCAGCTCCCTTCGGCACGGCGTAAGTCCTGACGGGTTTTGACCATCTTGGTCTGGTCGACCTGCATAGGCTCAGGAGAGTGTACCTGGGGAGAAACGGAGGGAGTGACGGGTTTCTGAAAAGTAGGAGCTAGACGTGGAAACCTCCTCTCACGGGTGACCTCTTTGGCACGCTCCTGGAACCGTAGGTCAATCCGGGTGGCAAGGGTTATTAAGTCATCGAGAGTGGTTTGAATGTCCCGACCGGCGAGTTCATCTTTAATACGGCCGGACAGACCCTCCCAGAAGACAGATACCAGAGCGTCGTTATCCCAAGCCAGCTCCGAGGCAAGGGTACGGAACCATATGGCATATTGGCCCACGGTGAGATTTCCCTGGTGGAGGCGTAGCAGAGATGATGCGGATGAGGTCTTCCGTCCGGGTTCGTCGAAGACTTTCCGGAAAGCCGTGAGAAAGGCAGGCAAATCGGACACCAGGGGGTCTCCTCTCTCCCATAGAGGATTTAGCCAGGCCAGGGCCTCCCCGGTGAGATGGGACATGATGAAGGCAATTTTGGCCCGGTCGGAGTTAAACTGGTGGGACAGGAGTTCAAAGTGCAGGGTGCACTGATTTATGAAGCCCCGAGCCTGAGCGGAGTCGCCTCTGAAGCGAGGAGGTGCAGAAAGCCGGGGTCCGGGGTAGGATACCATGGTATTGGTGGGCAGCGGAGCTGCCGGGTTGCGAGTCATGGCACTGGCGGTGGTTGCTGGTGGAGCAGTCAGAGTGTCCAGGTGAGAATTGACATTCCGCAGGTGACCCAGGATGGACTCCTGTTGGGACCTCTGGCGGGACAGTTCATGACAGAGGTCCGAGAGCGAGGGAGCTTGGGTGCCACCGGGTTCCATGGCCCGAGCAAACTGTAACGGGTCTGGTAGGCGGAACCTCTGAGCTACTATACAAGGGGGCGGTCCTTGTAAGGGAGCGGGTGGCGACCAGGGAAGACGGGCAGGCAGTCACAGCAGGTGACCGGGACAGTCTCTGGGTGAACGGGCAGGAGGTCACGGCAAGTGACCGGGACAGTCTCTGGGTAAACGGGCAGGAGGTCACAGCAAGTGACTGGGGCAGTCTCTGGGTGAACGGGCAGGAGGTCACAGCAAGTGACCGGGGCAGTCTCTGGGTGAACGGGCAGGAGGTCACAGCAAGTGACCGGGGCAGTCTCTGGGTGAACGGGCAGGAGGTCACAGCAAGTGACCGGGACAGTCTCTGGGTATAGGGTAGGTACGACCTGTGACGGCTGAGCCTCCAGGTAGGCTAGCAGGCGGATGACAGATGAGTGCTCCCAGGTGAGCAGGCGAGAGTCTCTGGAAAAGCAGGTGGTCACAGCACGTGACGGCAGAGCCTCCAGGTAGGCAAGCAGGCAGGTAGCGGAGGAGCGCTCCCAGGTGAGTGGGCAAGAGTCTCTGGAATAGCAGGTGGTCACAGCACGTGACGGTGGAGCCTCCAGGTAGGCAAGCAGGCAGGTAGCGGAGGAACGCTCCCAGGTGAGCGGGCAAGAGTCTCTGGAATAGCAGGTGGTCACAGCACGTGACGGCGGAGCCTCCAGGTAGGCTAGCAGGCAGGTAGCAGAGGAGCGCTCCCAGGTGAGCGGGCAAGCTGGTCCATAGACAGACTGACAGGAGTAGGAAGGCAGACCATCGGACCTCAGGCTAGCAAGCAGGTAGCAGGAATATCAGGCAGGAAACAGACAGCAAACTGGCAGGACTCTGGCAGGAATCAGGCAGGTAACTGGCAGGTAACTGGCAACGGGACCTGAGGGCTGAAGCAGAGTAGTGAACAGTGCAACAACATTGCTCGGGCACCTCCATTTTGGAGGAGGTGCCTTATATATGGTGAAGTCCTCCGGCCATTGGCCGGGGACTCCTTAGGACGGCACGCGCGGCCCCTTTAAGAGGGAGGGAGCGCGCGCGCGCGCGCCCTAAGCACAGTGGCCGGGAAGGAGCGCGCGCTGGCAGCAGAGCGGGAGGAGGACGCCGGGCTCGGAGCAGAGAGGTGAGGGGAACAGCGTCCCTGCCTAGCAGAGGGCAGGGACGCCGACGCTACATAAGGTCTGATTTCATGGAAAGGATTGTAGTGCTAAAATGGAACCTGTCACCTTAAATCACTTTATCTACCTGCAGATATAGATGGAACTACAGGTATATAATTAAACACTATTTAGCCAGATTACAGGAATAGCAGCTAAAGGGAGAAAAGTAAGTTGTATTCTCCCTGCAGCTGCTCGTTTCCAGTCATCAGGACGGTACTGGGAGAGATTAGAGCCACCACTCCCCTATCCTGTGAGTGCAACTGTAACCACTCCTCGCCACATTGATTGACAGTTTGCTCTTCACACAAACGCTGCACACACACGCCGCAGAGCTGTCAATCAAAGTGCCAGGGAGTGATTACAGTTTTAGAGCAGCTTTTTGAGCGACATATAATAATAATAATTTTTATTTATTTAGCGCCAACATATTCTGCAGCACTTTACAATTAAGTAGGGACATATACAATATAAACAATGCAATGTATCACATTTCAACAGTTACAGGAGGAGTGAGGGCCCTGCTCGCAAGCTTACAATCTATATGGAAATGGGGGGACACAATAGGTAGAACATGGTCATCAGCCAGTATCTGTCTAAGAGCAGTTACCGTGTGCTATTTGGTGCATGGAGGATGTGGAGAAAGATGAATACGCAGGAGCTGATTAGGAATAACATTTAGGAGGGAACAGGGAAGCGTTAGGCTTGTCTAAACAGATGTTTTTTTAAAGCATGTTTGCAGACATAGGGGCTAGATATCAGTCGGATCGTTTGGGGCAGTGCATTCCAGAAAATTGGCACGGCACGAGAGAAGTCTTGGAGACGGAGGTGCGAGGTTCGAATTAAGGAGGATGTTAGTCTTCGATCAGTTGCATAACGGAGGGCACGGGAGGGGCGATAGACAGAAATGAGGGATGAGATATATGCCGGTGCAGAACTGTGGAGAGCTTTGTGGGTGAGAGATGAGTTTGTATTGTGTTCTGTGGTGAATGGGTAACCAGTGCAATGACTGGCACAGGGTAGAGGCGTCAGTGAAGGGACCCGATCAAAATATGACCCTGGCTGCTGTGCTGCATTCAGAATGGATTGGAGAGGAGAGAGTTTGTTTAGAGGGAGACCGATCAGAAGAGAGTTGCAGTAGTCCAGACGAGAGTGAATAAGAGCGACAGTAAGAGTTTTTGCAGTATCAAAGGTGAGAAAAGGTCGGATTCTGGAGATGTTTTTAAAGTGCAGGTGACATGAGCGAGTGAGTGATTGAATATGGGGAATAAAGGAAAGTTGTGTGTCAAATATGACTCCAAGACAGCGAGCTTGCTGCTTGGGGGTTATGGTGGCGCCACCCAAGGAAGTTGAAAAGTCCGATATAAGTCAGGTAGCATCTAAAAAGCTAAATTATAAGTACTCTTTAACATTTAGGCCGTATAACAAGGACGACAATCATATCGCAATGAGCGAACTAGCCAGCAGTTCTCGTGACCCGAGAGTGACAGCCTGTATTTCAATGCAGCAGTCACGCTCGGGTCAGGAGAACAGATGGCCAGTCCGAGCACTGCGAAGCGCTCTTAGGCCACGGCCCCACTATCAGTATTTGGTCAGTATTCGGTCAGAATTTTTTCTCAGGAGTGGGAGCCAAAACCAGGTGAGGAACAATCAGAGAAAAGGTATAACAGAATCAAGTCACCAATTCTGCATTTATCACCCACTCCTGGTTTTGGCTCCCACTCTTGAGAAAATATACTGACCGAATACTGACCAAATACTGATAGTGGGGACGAGGCCTTAAAGTGAGAGAAATAAAAGCAAAAAGGCATATTTATTTTTTATACCATTTATTAGTCACCATTAATAATGTGATACCTGTATTGTGCAGCTTCTTATGAGGATATCAAATATGTCAATTTCTGTTTCATGATAAAAATCACTGTGTTTGACACCATTTTTTTTAAGAAATGCTAATTCTACTTTAAAAATGTAAATGGGTTGTACTTGTGCACTACAAAGCAACCATTTTTTATTTGTTCGGGTGTGCTACATACATTTAAAAAAAATGTATACTTATTGCCCCTACTAGCGGCACTCCTCCACCCTGAGCATTGTGCCCCATGCCAGTTTCATGACGTAGACTATGTCTCATTAGCACTGCATTCAGTCAGCTGCCACTTGTTGGCTCCAGCCTTCAAGATTAAGTCTGTGCCGAAGAACATCTGGGACGTAAGAATACATTTTTGTAATTTATGCTGCACATTAATAAGTAGTTCTCCAGTAGTGTACAACCCCATTTTTTTTATTTAGGCAGCACACTAAGACACCTAATAAGTGGTTATCTTGCAGAGACAACCTCATTATCACTGGCTTTAAAGAAGTTGTCCACTACTTTTACATTGATGCCCTATCCGTAGAGTAGGGCATCAATGTATGATCGGCCAGGGTCCCGCACGCGGCAATCTGTAGGATTGGGCATCAATGTATGATCGGCCGGGGTCCCGCACGCGGCACCCCCGCCGATCAGCTGTTATCGGTTGCGGCGGCTGCCGGCCAGAAATGCTCACCTGCGAGGCTCCGCCGTCAAGTGGTGGTGGCCGCCGCGGTGTACTGCACATCCGCCTCCTATTCAATTGAATGGGAGGCGGATCTGCAGTACACCGCGGCGGCCAAAACCACTTGACGGCGGAGCCCCGCAGGTGAGCACTTCCGGCCAGCGGCCACCGCCGCCAGCACAGATAATAGCTGATTGGCGGGGGTGCCGCGTGCGGGACCGTGGTCGATCATACATTGATGCCCAATCCTACGGATAGGGCATCAATGTAAAAGTAGTGGACAACCCCTTTAAGCTCTTTACTAGGTGACTTTTACTGTTCATCTTTTTCTGTCTATAATGTCCTTAATAAAAGAACTAGCAAAGGTTAAAATGACTCAGATAACACAGTGCTGGGATATCAGGACAAAAAAAAGGGTTAATAAATACCTAAGCTGAGGTCAGTTGATGGCTTGTACAATGTAAAGTTATTTTAATCATCTCAATGAAAAGAACCTTCTGTCACAGGTCAGGGTGGTGCATTAAAAGTCAAGGCAACCTTTGCTACATCTGTATCTCTTTATATTTTTATATAATAGTTACATTTGCCTGCAAATAATACTAATACTAATGAAACATTTAGTAAAGCAAAAATCCTCTAATACAGGGGTGCACAAACTGCAGCCCAGGGGCCACATGCGTCCCATGATGCCATTCTGTGCGGCCCGTAACCATATGGACAGAAAAATACTTGTCTAACAGGTTAACTACAGTATATGTGGGCAGCCTCACATAGAGGAGTAGTGGCAGCAGCTGAGGATCAGGGACTGGCAAGTACTAATGGTGCCGTGTGTAGACATCTCTGGATGCCTCCTATATCAAGAGAATGGGAGCTCATCATCTATTTGACCCTCCAGAAAGGGGTATGCGAATTAGTATTTGTTTGTGGCTCACTTCACTGTAGTTTATGCGAGTTGTGAAACATTAGGCAGTAAGCAAAAATCCAAGATCTATTGTCGAGAGCCAAGTGCATGCATCACCTCTTCCTCTTTAGGGCCTATTCACACAATTTTTTACTGCAAATCCACACAAAAATGCTTATTAAAGTTATTCTGTGAAATGGTCAAAATAATGTGAGAAAACAACACTGTGTGCACTGAGCGTATGTGCACACGATGCAGAAATGCTCAGGATTTTTTCCTGAGCGTTTCTGCATCTCTCTGGCAGGAAAAAACGCATGCGGATTGTACATGCGGTTTCCTGCCAGGGACATGCGGATGTGAAGCGTTCTTCACTTTCATTTCCGCATGCGGGTTGACAAGCGCTTCCCAAGCGATTTTAGCATCACTTGGAAAGTGCTTGTCAACTTCACACTATATAAATCCATGCAACCGGCATGGATTTATATAGTGTGTGATGTCAAAAAATAAAAAATAAATCTATACGTTACCCTCTGATGGCCCCCGGTGTCCTGCTTCATCGGTCCCGATTGCCGGCAGTGAAGACTGTAGGACCTTCCGACGTCAGCATCACGTGACCCGTCACATGACTCTGACGTCAGCGAAGGTCCTTCATTCAACCGCGAAGTGCGCGGGAAGCCGGCAGGACGCAGCGCGGGCCGTCAGAAGGTGAGAATATATGTATTTTTTATTTTATTCTTTTTTTTTTAATGGTACCTGGGTCTGGATGAGAGTCCTCTCCTCCACACCCGGGTACCATCCGCACATTAGACCGCATGAAAAGCGCATCAACATATACAGTGATGCGGATTCCATGCGGTCTAATGCAAGTCAATGGCGGCAAAAGAGCAGCGTTTCCGCAAAATTAATTGACATGCTGCGGATTTGTGACCGCAGCGTTTACGCTGCGGAAAAATCCGCATCATGGGCACAGTACATGCGGATTTCAATTGGGGAACATTGCTGCCCTTCTACCATGCGTTTTTCATGCTTTTCCGCGGCGTTTACGCAACTGCAAAAACGCCGCAGAAACGCACGAAAAACGCATCGTGTGAACTCAGCCTTAAGGAACTTTTCCAAGCTAAATAAGTCAGAAAACTATTCAAAGAGAATTTGACGCAATTTTGATGTGGATTTAGGAGCAGAATCTATTTCTAATATCTTGTCATAAAACTCAGTGTGAACGTACCATAAGGGTAGGTTCACACGAGCTTATAAAAATATCAGTCAGTTTATTCCAGAAAACTCCAACTTTTTTTTCTCATTTTCTCAATCCGTTTTTTACAGCATCATCTATTAATAATTTACAGGACCATTTACAGTTTCCTATGTCACACAATTGCAATGTATCCATAAAAAATGGATGGTAAACTGTGACTCGTTATGGCATTCAATTTTTTTGTGCACCCATAGACTTGTATGTTCGAGTCTCATCCAGTTTACGGAAAAAAATAGTACATGCTGGGATTTTTTGAGAATCATACAGTATTGTATTATCATTGTATTGTTGTTATACTGTTATGCAATAATGTTTGTGCGACGCTCGTTTCAGATAGGGCGAGATGGGAATCCTGGGGGAACCGTTACTCAGAGCGACCATAGGCTGCAGCTTCTCTCAGGAACACAATAGATTCAGTTGCTGACCAGACACATCTGACAAGAGTCTTTTTCAACAGTTTAACAGTGGAATTTAATCTGAGGCATGGCCAGTGCAATTGAGGGATATTACAGCAACAATCTTCATTACAGTACAGTCTCATAAAGCAGGCACAGTAACGTCAGTCTCTTCAGTAGCATAATTCAGCACAGATTAGATCTCTTGGCAGCACACTTCTATGCATAAACAGCAGGCTTTTCCTTCACAAGGACTCACTAGTACACAGCATTCTTTATCCTGCTTGAAGATGGAAGGGGGAAGGGTTTGACGAGGGAGATGATCCCTATAACACGATTCCTTCCTGTCCTTATCTTTCTGCCGGATAATACTTCACAATGTTAGCTCAGGGAGTCTATCTGACCTGTGTTTAGCTTCCCTCCTGACCTGAATTCTGTTCCCTTGTCTTCTGTGAGATACAGATCACACACCACCTTTCTCTATGGCTCCAGCCAGAACAGTAAAAACTCCCCCAGAATCCCCCTGGGGCTCTGCTAAAACACTCACTGTCTCCTGTAACTATGTTAAACCCTCTAGTTGCTGGATGCTTTTGAAGCAACAGCACTACTTCTGCATGTCACATTTGCCCCTTTTAGAAGTTTGTCCTCTCTCTCCCTGTAGTCTAGCACTAATGTTAGTAACCCCTTTCTTCTTCCTCCTGTGTTGGTGTTTGTCATCCATCTTCAGCTGAAATTCATATATGTACAGCTCTGGTTCAGAATTGTCTTTTTACCTACTGCAATTGTGCATAATACAAGAGTTTAGGTTGTGAATAAAACTTCTGGAAACTTCATCCATGCCTCTGCAGTTGAGTCAATATATCTGATGAAATCTCTTCTTGTGAGTACTGGTTCATATAGGTATCAATCAAAACCTTGTTTCAAGACCTCCTCACTCGCAGCCCAGTTATGGAGTCAGAGTACACAGATTCGGTCAGTGAAAAAAAATTGCTCATCCCTATTGAATAACATTGGTCCCAGTGCTATCAGTTTTTTTCATGTTTAAGGTATACATTTTTGTTATGCCATAAATGTCACAGAAGATAATACCCCTTATTTAATTTTAGTGTGGCCCCTATATTGGTTCAGTATGGCAATGTGGCCCTTGGCCTAAAAAAGGTTGTGCACACCTGCTCTAATTGATAGCAGCACAGCCTGTGGCAGTTAGTAACTTGACTTTTGAGCCCTAGGAAAGTAAATACTGTATTTTTCGGATTATAAGACACACTCCCCCCCCCCCAATTTGCGAGGAAAATGGGGGGGGGTGTCTTATAATCCTAATGTAGCTTACAGGGGCGGACGGGTGGCTTCGGTGGAGCGGGGTCACAGTAAGCAGGGTTGCTGCTGCAGGAAGCTGGTGGTGGCGGCAGGAGTAGCACGATGCTGCGGCCCCTGGACTGGGAGGAGGGGCTGTCCTGGCACTGAGAGGCTGCGGACCCTAGGCTGTTAAAAAACATTTTTTCCTATTTTCCTCTTCAAAATTTGGGGAGCATCTTATGGTCCGGTGAGTCTTATAGTCTGCAAAATACAGTAATAAGGGAAAACTGTACAATGAGCACCTCCAGAAAAGAAGTGCAGGGGACATATATTGCGGAGGGGATATAAACGCTGCTGTGCCGTATAGTTTCACCATTGAGGAGCAGAAACTTTCCAGGTTGTAAATGTATAGGACCTCTCTCCTGCAGTAGGCTTTGGCATTTGATGATCTTTATAAATGGGAACATAGGACTCCTGTTTTAGTGGTCCTATGAATTATGCATAGAGCATTATTTTAACGTTTATAAATTCAGTATAAAGAGCTGAATGATGGAGGATGGTGACTGAGTACATAGCGGAGCAGTGTTACATTGCTGGGGATATGTACTGTACAAGGACGAGACGAGCATTGATATTTACATCAAGCAGCTGAAAAGTTCCATTAGACATGTTTCCTAAATCATAATAGGTTTATTATCTCTACTGGTTTTGTCAATGAAATGATTGTGCAGATCCTCAGACAAGGTCAACTGTAAAATATCTTCCAGATAAAGAAAGAAGTCTGGCTGGCAATTATATAGATTGCCTGGTCCACAGTTTTGTGGCTACTAATACACTTTTGTACCCATCACAATTAGGTAATGGGTCATATTCTGATGAAAGGATTGTAGAACTTAACTATCTGTACTGGTTGAAACCATCAGATCTCTGCAGTTCTATATAGATCCCAAAGAGATCTATAGTGCTGTAAGTACAGTTAATAAAACCATGGGGGCCCTGTTGGTACATCGAAAAAACAGGACAGACGTTCCAGCAGTCCCATGCCAGTCTTTGTTTACAGACTGCCAGTGATACAATGCTGAACCCCAGTGATACCAGTAAGTACGCAACATGACCTCTGAAGACAGCAATTATCTGCCATGGTCACCTACCGATGGGGCACAGCATCACTGGCAGCCTGTAATAAAAGATCAGCAGAGGACAGAGCATCTGTACTGGAACAACAGGAGGTTAAAGAGTTGAGTACTGATACACTAACTAAGCCCAAAAACAATAGTGGGTAAAAACCTGAATCAGTGTCTGCATGAAGGTACTTTATTTTAGTAAGAGGACACATTGCTTGTGACTATCTTGAAGATTTGATCCACTACTTTATATTGATGATCTATTCAAACCATACAAGAAAAAAGCAAGAAAAAAGGCTGAAAAGGAGCACTTCTGAGGAGGAAGGAGGGGAAGAAAACCAAGGAGGAGAGGCTGACCTGGAAGAAGGGGGGATAGGAATCTTTCTCCCCCCTATGAAGTAAGTGGAGCTTCAATCTTTCAACTCCCCTACTGCCTGTGTGGACCTACAGTGCTCGTCGGCTGGCGCTCCTTTTTTTGTTTGTTTGTTTTTTTCAGCTGTCTATCCAAACCATAGGATGTAATCAGGTACTTGACACTCCAAAAATATGTGATGCAAATTTCTTTAATGTAAGGCAATCCAAACAGAATGTGACGTTTCTGCTCTGTAACCTTGGCCTTCATCAAATAGGGATTGCTGTGTTGAATGTATGTGGCAAGTAGTTGCCCTGTGCAATGTTGGATACACCGCCGAGGGCTGTGCGCTCATAAGGATGAGCAAATTTATTAGCATGCAATTGCATTCTACTCAAATATTCCCAAAAAATAGCAGAACAGCACAGCTCCATCAACTGTCTAGAGGCAGGCAATGCAGATCCACCAATATGAATTTGAATTAGAGCAGATGTGCAGACCCCAGCCTCGCCCACTACATATTTAATGGAGCTGTGCTGTTCTGCTATGCAACTTCTAACATCTGTAAGCCACTGGAACCAAAAACAGCTGATCGGTGGAGGTGCCGGGTGTCAGACTCCCATAGATCCTCAAAAGTCATCAGTATAAAAGTAGTGGAGCAACTGTTTCAGAAGTTTAGGTCATGAAGTTCTGTATGTGTAGAAAATCAGAATGTTAGTTGGGTTCTTTAAAATATTCTTTAGAATGGTCCCTGCAAAATATTTTTATGAAAAACTAAAGAAAATAGTAGAATCAATATTAGAAAGTTTTGACATTCAGAGATACTAAGAGTCTTTTAAGTTTCAGAGTAATCAATGGAGAATAGAACTCTTAAAGATCATCTATACAGGTGGTAAAATTGATTACTCAGCCTCCAAATGGCCAGTAAATAATTATGAAGAATCATTGGAAACAATTAAAGAGTTTTTAGAAAAATCACTCTTTTTATATATACAGCCAATCATTTCTAAGAAATAGTATAATAATTAGACGTGATTGATTTAAATGCTTGATATAATTATAACAATACATCTTTCATATGTCTTCCATCAATCATTGAATGGGGAAGTGCCACTGTGACATGTTTTGACAAAGTGAGAAGCTTTAAAAGGAACACATCACCTATATAATTTATTAATAATTAAAAATAGCTAGTGAAATTCTGTATGTTCTGTTCGCTAATCTTTTTTTCTGATTATAATTATGGGGGCAGCCATCATTATGCAGAGAGCGGAGGAGGTGACATTCCTTGTAATCCTGCCTGTGATGATAATGAGATGAATACTGATAATAAGAGATCTGTATGGAACAGTAGGTATTAAAGCACCACCAGCGTTTTTTTATTGCAGTTCTGAAGTGGTCCTAGAAATCTAAATCCCTTGTCCCTAGTCATATACTCACCAGCCGCGTCTTCATCTTTTATTGGCACCTCTTCGGTCAGTCTCTAGCAGTTTGTGATCTGCCGGATCGCTCCAGTGTTTGCTGGATGAGCTGGCGTTCACTTTTCAATATATGTCTATGAGAGCTAGAACTAGACTTATGTGGCGCCCTTGCGGGTTCAGTCGCCACAGAGGTACTGCATCTCACCATGAGGTGTGGTACCCCACTCTCAGGTAAGGAGGGAGTACTACCCGGGACCCACACACCCGCATCCAACACACTCCACTTCAGTAGGGAAGGGCGAGATTGCTCCTAAGGGAGAGCACAGTCCCTGGTCCCTAGCTGGTGGGTGGAACCATGTAGTGGGTGTGGGAGTAGGAAGTAGGTCAGGGGAGCACCGTCAGAAAGAGTATAAGAAGAAGGAGAACCATCTAGAAGCAGTCAGTCAGTGTGAGTACAGAGGAGAAACAGTGGGGAGTGGGAGCTCAGAAGGAGCTCCGCTCAGGAGAGAGGAGAGCGGGCATAGTCTGAGAGGCCCAGGAGAGAAAGAGAGAGAGGACGGGAGCAGAGGGAAGGCTCCAGACACAGAGGGGATCCCAAGGGCACGGTGAGTGCAGGAAGCCACCCGTGCACCCGAATCTACACGGACGTGGAGGGATCAGGCTGCAGAGGGGACCGGCCCCTAAACTAGTGGAGAACAATCAGGCTCAGCTTGATAACCGGAGGCAGCTATACTTGCAAGGTGCAGCTACCAACCATCACAATTACATCGCCGAAAAGGTGGCTGCATAGGGTCCAGGGGATTGCAAGTCGCCCAACAAGACCCGAGGCTACCAGCTTGGGACACTGATTGTGAGGCGCAGGGCAGGAGGGCGAGAGCCAGCGCAGGGAAGACGACCGAGAAAGGAACGTAGAACGGGGTCCCGTTTAAGTACTCCTGAGAGATTTGAGAGTTGCTGATCCCCTTCACTGGTGAACACAGGAGGATATGGGAGGTTACACTCTGGCCCTAGTAACCTGGAGTCTTGAACAACTGTGAGTAAACCTTTAAGACTGCACCCCACTGTGTCCTGGAATTATTGCTGCGCCATCACCAGCCCTGCACTACACAGCACCAACAACATCTACCTCATAGCACCACTATATCCAGCCCTGGAGCTTAGCTCTGCCTGTGAAGAGCTAGACCAACTCTGCTGCGTCACCATCAGCTCCAGGGGATCTGCACCGCAGCGGCGGCCCCATATAGCTGCATACCCCAGGTGGCGTCACGAACATTATCTCTAAAAAAACTTTATTCCCCCTACATTTCCCCTTTTATTGACCGCCCTGGGTCACGGACCGGGTCACTGCCACTGTGACATCCCCCAGCATCGACCGGCCCGGCTACCGAGTACCCCATGGCCCAGGGGGTGCGTCACTTACCCTGAGAGCTTGTGACTATCTGACTTCCAGTCAGTCAGTAGTTGCATTCACAAGATGGCGGATCAGGTCCGGAGCGGAGTCGGGAAGAGCTGAAGACAGCGGGTGGTAAGTATAATACTAGGGTCAGGGAACTTAGATTAGTAACACCACTCCAGCGCGGAAATAAAAATAAACTGCTGGAGTGAGGCTTTAACCCAATATTAGGCTCGGTGGCCAGAAAGAAAATTGCAAGATTTTAATTTTTTTTTATATTAATAATAATTAATTAATTAAATGCTGTAGATACGTATGCAAATCCTCAGATCCTGGTCAAGATCTACAATTTCATGTAGTAGAGATTGGTGATTAATTTATTTATCCATTTGTTCAGCCACACTAAAGAGCAATAGCCCTTTAAAAAGCCCTCTAGCATGGCTGAAGGAGGACTGGGAAAATCAAGGAAGTTTGAACTATTCTTTAGAGTTAAACCTGTTTTTGTTATATGGAATTTGGGATCTAGATAAGGATCTGAGGAAAAGGAAAGGAAGGAAGGAAGGAAGGAAGGAAGGGAGGGAAGGAGGGAGGGAATGATGAAAAGAGTAAGAAAGAAAGAGAAGGACTGAGGGAGGGAATGAAGAAAAGAGTAAGAAAGAAAGAGAAGGAAGGAAGGAAAGAGTAAGAAAGAGAAGGAAGGAAGGAAAGAGAAAGAAAGAGAAGGAAGGATGGAAAGACTATGAAAAAAGGAAGGAAAGGAAGAAAGAGTAAGAAGGAAGAAAGAAAGGAAAGAGAGAAGGAATGAAGGAAGGAAAGAATGAGTAAGAAAGAAAGAGAAGGAAGGAAGGAATGAAGGAAGGGAGAAAGGGGAGGGAAGGTAAAAGTAAGAAAGAAAGAGAAAGAAGAAAAGAGTAAGAAAGAAAGAGATGGAAGGAGGAAGGAAGGAAAGTGTAAGAAAGAAAGAGAAGGAAGGTAGGAATGAAGGAAGGAAGTGAAGGAAAGAGTAAGAAAGAAAGAGAAGGAAGGTAGGAATGAAGGAAGGGAGTGAAGGAAAGAGTAAGAAAGAAAGAGAATGAAGGAGGAAAGGAAGGAAGGAAACAGTAAGAAAGAAAGAGATGGAAGGAGGAAAGGAAGGAAAGAAAGATTAAGAAAGAAAGAAGGAAGGAAAGAAAGAAAGAAAGAAGGAAGGAATAAAAAAGAAAGAAAGAGAAGGAAGGAAAGTGTAAGACAGAAAGATAATAAAGGAAAGAAGAAAGAAAGGAAAGAGTGATAAAATGAAGGAAGGAAAGTAGGAAAGAAAAAGAAGGAAGGTAGGAAGAAAGGAAAGAGTAGGAAAGAATGAGAAGGAAGGAAAGAAAGAAAGAAAGAAAATATATTTAGATACACATATTCATTTTATGTGTACATAAGAGGAGAACAGATACAGTACTTCCTGTGAGTAATACAGTTTATATTTTCTACACATCATATAGCAAAAGAAATTTGATAGATTATCTAGAGAATAAGGATCCAAATTGCAAAGAGCTCTGTCCACTCCACCACCTCCAACCATTTGTCTTACCTCTCTGAGTCTTCACCTTCAGCTTTCAGGAAGCAGCTAAACTGGGATAATATGAACTCTATTTGCTCTAGAGCGCATGAACAGAAGAAAAGTAATTCCCAGTTTTATTTTGGTTATCATTTCCATACAATTTTGCACTCTTGGCAGTGGCATCCTTTGTGACAAGTCATCCATTTCATGTTTTCATTAATCTTCCTCCTTCATGCTTTTTCTGTAAACTCTGTATTCAGGAAGAAGAGACTGGAAGAATATTGTGTTTGTAAATGATTAAAAGGATTTACATTTTATTTTCCTCCATCAGGTGGATATTTTGATGGCATAATAAGCAGTCGATGAATCCTAACACCCATGTTGGCAAAACATAAAGTAAATGGAGCGCAGACCTAGAAAACACCATCAATTATATGTAATGCATCGTTCTACATGATTTTAGATTGCAGTACAGAACTGTCATTCACTACATTGATGTCAGATTGATTGAAATGTATGAAAATACTTTTGCTTTAATGCCGTAAGACTAATATCACACATGAGGCTCTTGTATTTTACTGTCTAATGAAAAGTGACATTGAGGCTTTTTTCCTAAACTAGCTCATAATATGTAATAGGACAACATGCATTTCTCTAGCAAAACACAATTAATGTAGAACAGTTCTGACATGATATGAGTGACCTGTAAAAATGAGGATTCAAGTGAAATCCATTAACAATCCTGATCCCACACATGTGAGTTGGATTTTCACAACCCTTTTTCAAGCAACATGAAGATTATGGTTGAGAAGAATAATGGGCAGATGATGACTAGAGATGAGAGGAACTTTTGAAATTGGAATTCGACGACTTCACCGAATTTACATTTTTGGAAATTTCAATGCTGTAAAGTTTGTAATTGCTCAGAAAATATACAGTACAGACCAAAAGTTTGGACACACCTTCTGATTTAAAGATTTTTGTGTATTTTCATGACTATGAAAATTGTACATTCACACTGAAGCCATCAAAACTATGAATTACCTCTTGAAGCTCATCAAGAGAATGCCAAGAGTGTGCAAAGCAGTCATCAAAGCAAAAGGTGTCTTCTTTGAAGAACCTAGAATATAAGACATATTTTCAGTTGTTTCACACTTTTTTGTTAAGTATATAATTCCACATGTGTTAATTCATAGTTTTGATGCCTTCAGTGTAAATGTACAATTTTCATAGTCATGAAAATACAGAAAAATCTTTAAATGAGAAGGTGTGTCCAAACTTTTGGTCTGTACTGTATGTGAAGGAGACAAGAGAGAGAAAGTGCTTACACTCCATAAGGGCTTACACTCTACAAGATAGAGCAAGAAAGCCCCACTGATCTTAAGAGCTTACAGTCTACAGGAGAGTGGGAGAGTGATAGGACTTTGCTGACCATAATATATGAATCTTTACAGGCAAGAGAGAAAGAGAAGATCCTACTGACTATAAGGACTTACACTCTGTAAGAGGGAGAGAGAGGAACCTGTGGACCATATGAACTTCCACGCTACGGAAGAGAGAGCGGATCCGGTTGACCTTAAAAGTTTACACTCTACAGAATAGAGAGGACCCCAATGACTATAAGACCTTAGTAGTAGAGAAAGACTTACCCAGTGTCTCTGTAGACAAACGACTCAGCGGCACAAACTGTGCTCCACTGAGAATTACTCATCTGTGATGTTCCAGGTACTGACCACCACTGTACAACGTATGATATTCTGCCAGATGTCATAGCTGCAAGACATTATGACGAGGCCACACAGCAGTGCAAAATTACATTATTCCCATCTCTCATGGTTCAGCAGCATGGGAAATGTTGCAGGGCAAGTTTTTTTTTTGCAAACTGTGAATCAAATCTCATAATGTTTGAATGCGCTTGAAACCGTAGATTTCAGTAAATTTGACTTGAGCTTGATCCTCCATGGATCGATCCGCTCATCTCTAATGATGAAATAAATCAGACAGACCCTTGTAGTCCTTCAGACACCATTTGTATTTGTCCTTTGATAGATCCTTCCTGTGACTGAATTCTGTTTTTTCAACCTAGTGTTAGTCATATCTTTGATTATATTATAAAAATTAGGTGTGACCACCTACATGGCTACCTATACCCATTTAGTTGTCTGTCGTCAGCCCACGTGGGATGTGTTGTAGAAGCCATAAACCTTGTCATCAGCCCTTCCAGAAACAGATAAAACTAAGATATGGCTATATACAATTTTAACAACTCTACAGAAGAGAATGATCAAAGACATAAAATCATAATTGATTTTTTTGTATCTTAACTGTACAGAAAGCAATCGAGATTTACTTCCTAGAAGTTCTAGGACTCTCTAGAATAACTCATCAGTAAAGTGCCTGTTGGAGCAGCCTTGCTAAATAGGTTTCATAAAGTAGAGACTTGTGCAGAACAGTGACAGGATGAAAAGCAGTAGCTATTAGTGAAAGAGCAAGAAGATCAATGGAAGCAAATATGATAAATCAATGGGAAAGAGCTGTCCTTGGTGCTGAAAGTCATGACAGGGACAGAGAAAAGAGAGAGCTGCCTTTGTGTCCTTTGTTCCAGGCAGACCTGTTCTGTGTGACATCATGTCACCTACTAATCAAGTCCCAGCACAAACCTCTACACGAACAGCCGCTCGCACAACACAAGTGATCCTGACGTGAGAATTTTCTCAAATGCAAATTCAAAAGCTTATCTAATGAAAATCCGTCGCCAAATACTGCAGCCCCCAAACTGACGTCAATAGAAAATCTCTGTCGTCAGCAAATACCTCTGTGATTTAACTCTGTAATCTCCAGTTTTAGATGGTTCATCGTAAGAAACTAAGTATAACAATGTAAAAGTACCCAGAATCTAAACCAATTCAAGTTTATTATCTCAGTTCAGAATCATAAAATCATAGAATGTTAGAGATGGACGTGACCTCCAGGGTCATCGTGTTCAACCACCTGCTCAATGCAGGAGTCACTAAACCATGTCAGACAGATGTCTGTCCAGTCTGTATAGAAGAATATACAAGATATGATTTGTATCCACTTAGATGATTTATGTTATATTAATGTACTGTGATATAGTCACAGAGATAACACAATGGATATACCTGCTGACCTATAAAAGACCATGGATAACATATTGTCATGTAGCCAAGATTAGCACCACTTCATCAGTGCCATCTCCACCTACTTATGTAGTATTATATTTCATTTTTAGAATTCATCTGCTGAATCCATTTTATATTTATAGCTAAAAGCAAGGCTGCAGCTTCAGACGATATTTCCTTACTGTTACAACATTGCTTTACTTGGATAAGGGAATTTGTCAGTATGTTTTACACATTTTGGACCATATTGGTCAAAAAAACATTGATTCTAGATATGCATTTTTTTTCAATTTTTACTGCCAATCTCCCACCAAGATCCCGTAAAATGAGTCTGCACTTCTTGCTACTTTAATGCTATCTCCAATAATATAAATTAGCCCTCAACTTTTTACAGACATTATTATCACTGTCCCTATTGGGGCTCACTTTGGCTCTATTAACAGGAGGAATAGGAGACGCCGGTATTTTAAATATCAGTGGCAATTCCAGCCCTCTAAACCTGCACCAATTATAAGTTTATTGTGGTAGGATAACCCCTTTAAATTTATTGGAGATATGGAAAACTAAAGTAATTGAATAATTTATACGTAGAGTCTTGTAAAAAAAACCAAGCCATATCTGTAGCGTACATATCCCATGGAGATTGATCGATGATGTTTTCACTTAATCCAGTTTGCTTGGGTTGGGAGTGACTAATAAGAAAATTGTTAAAATATGATAAAAATTTATAATGAAAAAAAATTAAGAATTGGACTGTATTCCTTATTTTTTATCTGACTCACCACATGTTGATCTACAACACGGATTATCATTACGGACTTTAAGTCATTGATTCCTTCCTACCTCTCACTACCGAAGAAGAACTCTGTATAAATGGTTCATTTCCTTTCAGATGAATCCGGCCTTGTAGTACAGTAACACAGCATCTTTCAATGATGCAAGTTAAAAATAAGACCAAGATCAGGCCGTTAATGTCATTACTCATCCTGACTGCAGTAATTAACACTACAAATTAGCCAATTAAAGCACAGAGCTGTTTCCAGAGGGAAGCAGTGACCTTGATGCCCCTTTGGACATTGATGAATGCTGTGTTTATTCAAGACATTTTTCTTAACCTCTGCAAGGAGGGATCGCTACTTGTGAGAGTGTGATCAGAAGACAGAGAGTTGTCCAAAGGGGAAGCTGCTAACAGATTGCAGCACACAGATGGTTACAGAACCTAGGGAATATCAGCGGAGAGGAGGCAGAAGAGTTTGCAGTAGATTGTGGCGGCTCTTGAGGGGCATCAACTGTAATAGACGGATGTGACTGTAGAAATATTCAGAGATTACAATTGGGATTCATTATGTGAATGTTTTCTTTGCGCAGATCACCTATTTGTACAGGTGCTTATGATTGTTTTCATAGGTAACATTGTGGATTTATGGCTGAATCTCTTTTAAAACCGATGACTGCAATAAAAGACAAATGCGGAAAAAACCATAGAATGGTGCACTCACCCCCTGGCTGTGATGAGTTACTGTATCTAACCATATCTCCACAAAAAATAGAGAAAGGTAGACAGAGAGCGCACCAATCTAAGTGTAGTATATAGCAGTAATATGAATATTTATAATGGTCTTTTGCACTCACCTTTATTTGGTCTTTCAATTCAGCTTAACAATCTCTAAGGATCACAAAGAAAGGGATTTTCTCCTTTCAGTTGGTTTGCTGCATATGTGTCACCCCAGGCCTGGATGCCACAAATATTAAAGGCTGTGTCTGAGAGCAGGAGGGAGGTTCCCTGGTCAGGGACCATTAGCATGCAGCACCTCCTGTCCCAGGCCAGTAGGGGGAGCAGGCTGCCCCTATAAAAGCTGGAACTGGGGCAGGGTTAGAGAGACTAGAACCCACTTCTGAAGTGTCCAGAAGGGTTCCTTAGAGGAAGGGACAGGTCAGCAGCAGCTGAGGAGTCCGTGAGGCAGAGGAGAGACTGCAAGCCAGGGACAGAGGCGACGACAGCCGGTCCTGGCTGAGAGAACCAATCTACCGGACATTGGGGTCCGAGGCTGTCAGGATTGCAAGCCCAGCAGCAGAGAACCAACCCACGAGGGATTTCAGGTCCCTTGGCCTAAGAAGCCTGGAGGCTCCGCCACACAGAGGGACCAGTACAGCAAGGAGAAGCAAAAGGTACCCAAGGCGCGAGTCGCAAGCCATACAGGCAAAGTACACAGCCAGCTCAGGTATGTGGGCTATTACAACACGAAAATGGGGATAGTCAGAAAGAGCATAGAGAGAACGGTAGGCCTACACACTCACCCTGATCAGTGGGGCTCGCCCGAATGCTCTCAGATACCCAGGCCCATTCCTAACCGGTACTCCTGTTGGGTCAGTAATAACATCTGCAATAAAGACCCTGGACTGTTTGAAGCGGACTCTGAACTCTTACTATTGCGGCCTGCACTATCACCCCCAGCATTCACCTACATTGCCCTGAGGCTACACTCTTCCCGTGGGGAGTTGTCCTACCCCTGTGCTGCACACCAACACCAGCCTCAGTGGTCTGCCTCGCAGCGGCGGTTATCTCTAACCGCAGTCCACGGGTGGCGTAGTCGGACATTCAAAACAATGATAAATAGACTGCCACAATTTGGTCTGACCACCCTGAGCCACGGGATCGGGTTGCCACTACTACCCCCAGCATCGCATAGAAGCCCGGTTTCGGGTGCCCCACGGCCCAGGGGGCGAGTCAGTTTTGGCGTAGTCGGCATGATTGTGACCAACCCGCCACAAACGGGTATTGCGTGCCTGAAAAGACTTTATACTTACCTGAGTGAAGTTTCCCGCCAATCGGAGCCGTTTCCCGCCATTGGGCGCCATCTTCGGGACGCCGCGCGGGAAGAAGAGGGGCGTGGACGTCAAAAACGCGCGAGACTTGAAGCTCCGCCCTACGCTGAGATGCTGTGCAAGGTCCTGGAAGGAGAGAGAGCGATGCTGACGTCACCAGGACGCGACGCAAGGTCCTCACCCAGAGCATCGCGAGCAGAGCCGCGGCCTACAGATGAGGATCGTCGGAAGGTAGGCCTCGGTTAACTAGGGGGGAGGAAGATGTCGGACGCGGAGGGACCCTCCACCACCAGCGTAGCCGCTGCAGCTGTGATGCCCGTTTTCCATGCCCTATATCCCCGGAGCGGCCTGGCTGCCACAGTATGCCGGCGAGTCGCATACCTTGGGCGACTTCAAAGAAAGGCTGTATAGCCTGTTCAAAGTTTACCCCCTGACAGAAGAACAGAAAGTAAGCATACAGATAGGGCTGTTAACTGGTGCGGCCCAGCGGGAGGTAAAGTCTTGGACAGCTGAGGAGAAAAGGACTGTAAGGGGGGTTCTGACCCGTCTACGGGACACCTTTGATACCCGTACCTCAGCAGAAATCAAGATGCAGTTCTATGGATGTAAGCAGCGAGCTCAAGATAGCATCAGAGACTATGCCCTAAATTTACAGGAAGCCTTGGGGGCAATTAAGCAAGCTGACCCTGGCAGCGTGCAGGATACCGATAAACTGTTGACTGATCAGTTCATAGAAGGCCTGCTGTCCAGCGCCCACAGAACCCAGCTGCGCCTCATGGCCCTACAGAACCCCGATTTGACTTTTGCACAGTTCAAAGATAGGGCCATCCGGGTGCTCCGAGAACCCGCACCAGGTGGCGCTGTAGTTTCCCGGTGCCCTGCCATCACTTACCACCAGGAGGCAGCGCCCTACCCTGCAGACCTTGTAGGGGCTGATGCGCAGGCCCTAAACCCATCCCCGCCTGCAAACCTGCACCATCAGGTCCAAGAACTGACAAAGAGTGTTGCTGCATTGACCAGGACCGTACAGTCATTACAGATGGACCCGTCAGGACCAATCAAGCTGGCTTCCAGTCCGGAGGATGTCCCGTGGCGTCGACGGAGGAGGATCCCGTCGTTCAGAGGGAGGCCCGCCGATCGTTACACTGAGGATGGACAGCCCATTTGCCGCCATTGCAGCCAGCCGGGACACGTAGCCAGGTACTGTACTTTAAATGGGTCCGACCTGGGGCAAAGGGCCAACCCCCAGGCATAAGGTCACCAGGCCCGTCTAATTGGCGTGATAAGTACGTAGGGGGATGCCCGGTTTTACCTGTAGTGCTGGACGGTATCCCCATGAGTGCACTGCTGGACACCGGGTCCCAAGTGACTACCATCCCCTATGTACTTTTCAAGCAGTACTGGAGTGACACTGACATAACCCGCTATCCAGACAGTGACTTGAGCATCATCGCCAGCAATGGCCAGCCTGTGCCGCAGGTGGGGTTCAGAGAGATGGCCATTAAGATTGGTAAAGATGAACTAACGGCACAGGGAGTGATCATTGTGGACATTGACCGTCGAGAAAGTCACCCTAAAATAACCTTGGGTACTAACGTGATTGAAAATTGTCTTTCAGAAGTGATTGTAATTTTGCAGCAGGTGGCGATGAATGCGAGCTCCAGCCAACAGAGGGTCCTCCAGAAGGAGATAAGAGCCCTGATGAGACGGCAACAGGTAGAACTGTCTGGTGGTGAGATCGGTAGCGTGAGGATGAGCGACCCGTTCCCCATTGCCATGCCTCCCAAAAGTGAAATGAAGATTTGGTGTCGGACTGCAATCGGGTTAAGAGGGAGAGACTACCAAGCCATTGTAGAACCCGTGTACTCAGACAGCAGGCCCACCATTTTGACAGCCCGGGGGGTGGTTGATGTCCGCCATGGAAGGGTGCCCGTCCGGATCTTAAACATTGGGGAAAGGGAAGTACACTTGCCCCGGTACGCTACACTAGCCAAATTGTATACTGTTGAACAAAATGCTGTCAGGGCCGTGGAACCCTTGCCTCCATCTCCCCAGGCGGCGGGTAATGGCTCCCAGAAACCCAAGGAGGACTGGTGCCAGAAACTCCACGTGGGTGCTGACTCCACTCCCTCGCACCAAAAACAAGGAGTCTACCGGGTGGTTCAGGAGTACGAGAGAATCTTTAGTAAGCACCCGCTAGACTTCGGCAGGGTGAAAGGGGTAGAACACCACATCCCCACGGGGAGCCACCCACCAATAAAAGAGAGATACAGACCTGTACCCCCTGCACATTATCAGAACGCAAAGGGCATGCTGAGAGAAATGAAAGAAGCCGGGGTCATTAGAGACAGCTGTAGCCCCTGGACAGCCCCCTTAGTTCTGGTAAAAAAGAAAGATGGTACCATGAGAATGTGCGTGGACTATAAACAAATCAATCGTATTACCCATAAAGACGCGTACCCGTTACCTAGGATAGAGGAGTCTTTAGCCGCACTAAAATCAGCTAATTTCTTCTCTACTTTGGACCTTATTAGCGGGTACTGGCAGGTTCCTGTGGCAGAGGCTGACAAGGAGAAGACCGCCTTCACCACCCCGATGGGATTGAGTGAATTCAACTGTATGCCATTCGGGCTCTGCAATGCACCCGGGACCTTCCAGAGGCTGATGAAATGCTGTCTAGGGCACCGAAACTTTGAGACGGTCCTACTTTACCTGGACGACGTGATCGTCTATTCAAAGACTTACGAGGACCATCTAAAGCACCTGGCCGAGGTGTTCGAAGCCCTGGCAGGCTATGGCATGAAAGTGAAACCCTCCAAGTGCCATCTGTTAAAGCCAAAGGTACAGTACCTGGGGCATGTGGTGAGTGCAGAAGGAGTAGCCCCCGACCCCGACAAGGTCACAGTAATCAAGAGCTGGCCAAGCCCCTCAAAAATCAAAGAAGTGAGGCAGTTCCTCGGGTTGGTAGGCTACTACCGAAGGTTCATCCCCGGGTTCACAAAGATGGCGGCTCCAATGCAGGACCTCCTGATAGGTCAGTCTAAATCCAGAAGTCAAAAGCCACCCTTCAAGTGGGACAAGCCGGAAGAGGAGTCCTTCCGCCAGCTGAAGATGGCCCTCACGGGGGATGAGATCCTGGCCTACCCCGATTATGGCCAGCCTTTTATCCTCCACACAGACGCCAGTAATGTGGGGTTAGGAGCCGTACTGTCCCAAAATCAACAGGGCAGAGAAAGGGTGATCGCGTACGCCAGCCGGAAGCTGAGGCCCACTGAAAGGAACCCGGAGAATTACAGCTCCTTCAAGCTAGAATTCTTGGCAGTGGTGTGGGCCATCACAGAATGGTTTAAACATTACCTGGCCTCCGCAAAGTTCACCGTGTACACGGACAACAACCCGTTGACACACCTGGACAATGCAAGACTAGGTGCCCTAGAACAGCGGTGGATGGCCTGGCTATCAAATTATGACTTCACAATCAAATACCGGACAGGCAGAACCAACGCCAATGCAGACGCCCTATCAAGAATGCCCCACCTACCCGAAGGAGAAGAAGATTCGGAAGAGCTGGAGGAAGTAGAGCTCCCTGCGTTCCACCGGTATGGGGCCACTCAGTATTCTCACCGGGTAAGAGACAAAGACCTAACCACCGTCATGTTCAACCCCTTACCCCACAACGGCTGGGCTGAAACGCAAGATAGTGACCCTGCAGTTCGCCTGGTGAAAGACCTGTTAACCCAGGCAGACGCTAGCCCTGGCCCGGACGCTCCAGAGGAAGCCAAGCATTTATAGAAGGAGAAAAGCAGGCTATTCCTCTACGAAGGTAAGCTGTGCAGAAGGCTTGTCAACCACCGGACACACGAGCTGACCTGGCAGGTAGTGGTCCCGAGACGGGATGCAGCAATGGTCCTGGAGGCCTACCATGACAGAGCGGGACAATTCGGGTGGAAGAAACTGGAGTTCCTACTGAGAGAGCGGTTCTACTGGATCGGTATGAGAGGGGCCATAGAGAAGTGGTGCAGGGACTGCGGCCCATGTCACCTCAGAAGGAACGACCGTACCAGCCAGAAGACACCCTTGAGGCCCATCATCACCAGGCAGCCTCTTGAGCTGGTAGCTCTGGACCATGTGAAGTTGGCTCCAAGCCGGTCCGGCTACATCTATGCCCTCACGATTGTGGACCATTACTCCCGGTTCTTGGTGGTGGTCCCGGTTAAAGACTTGACAGCCCAAACGGCGGCCAAAGCCTTCCAACAACACTTCTGCCGTCCACACGGGTATCCGGAACAGGTCTTGACAGATCAAGGTCCAGCATTTGAGGCGGAAGTCTTCCAGGAGTTCTGCAACCTCTACGGCTGTAGGAAGATTCGGACAACGCCTTACCACCCGCAAACCAACGGGCTGTGTGAGAAAATGAATAATATCGTCACTGATCTCCTCAAGACATTGCCCCTGGAAGAACGCAGCCTGTGGCCGGAGAAGCTGCCAGACCTGATAGACTTGTACAACAATATCCCGGTGAATGATACCAACTGCACCCCGGCTTACCTGATGCGAGCAAGACCAGGTAAGCTGCCTATGGACCTGGAGATGGGAGTCCTGACACCCGAGGACACCTCCCCAGATGCGGACTGGGATATGAAACGGCGGCTACAGTACAAGAAGGTACAGGAGAGTGTGGAGAAGAGTCTGGCTCAAGCGAGAGAGAAACAAGAGAGGCTCTTCAACCAACACACCCCTGCTGGTCCCCTGGAACCTGGTGAGCAGGTCCTGAAGTGGAAGAGAAGGCTTCACAAGCTAGATGACCAGTGGGAGAGCGACCCGTACACAGTACTGCCGTCCAACCACGACAACCCGAAGGTATGTGTAATTACCAAGGATGGAGGAGAAACCACTAGCACTGTCTCCAGAGACCACCTAAAACGGTGCCCCGAGCAACTGCAGAGTCCAAGAGAAGATTGAGATGACCTTGAACCCGCAGAGGAAAAGGAAGAAATGGTCAGCACCGTTCTCGGAGAGTTCCTCCAGTCCTGGACTCGGATAAACGATGCCATAGTGGTACCCGTCCTACACTTCCTTCAACCTACCCAGCAGGAGCCTACAGGAGAGCAGGAAGAACAAGAAGAACAAGCAGCCCCGGAGGCAGAAGAACCCATGCCAGCAGCCCAGTAGAGTCAACCCTCTGCTGACAGTGAGCCTGCCATGCCTGCGGTAAACCAAAGGACCCGCAGACAGCTGCCTGCCCTGTCTGTAAACCCAGCTAGTAGCTGTACCCTAAATGCTAGTGGGGAAAGCCAGGTTAGACCACCACCAGACAGTGGGTTACGCAGGTCAACCCGGAGCACTAGGGGTCAAATACCAGCTCGCTGGAAAATCTAAATGTAAAGTATATAGTTAATGTTTTATATTTGTTACCTGATTACTAATACTGTTTTTCCAGTTTTTCCTAGTTCTATGGACTGACAGGTTATGGACACTGAATGGCCGGAGCTGAGTTGTAGATAGTTGCACTTGGTGCCCTCTTTCGAAGATGACCACGGAAGAAAAATCTGTCCGGCGTGGCCTCCTTGTGGTCCAAAGTAGTTAGCTTTTACCTTGCCGCCACGCCCAAGGCCAGGAACTTGGGGTTTATAGGGACAGGTCCCCACACTGTGGAAAACTTTACCTTGTTGGGTGATATGGACACCCGGTCACGGAAGCGCCATGACCTTAAGGACAAAATGTACTTGTATATATGTTATGTTATTGTTTATACCCTGTATTTGTGTTTCCTTTTTAGTCCCGGAGTACTAAATTTTACTAGGGGGGAATGTATCACCCCAGACCTGGATGCCACAAATATTAAAGGCTGTGTCTGAGAGCAGGAGGGAAGTTCCCTGGTCAGGGACCATTAGCATGCAGCACCTCCTGTCCCAGGCCAGTAGGGGGAGCAGGCTGCCCCTATAAAAGCTGGAACTGGGGCAGGGTTAGAGAGACCAGAACCCACTTCTGAAGTGTCCAGAAGGGTTCCTTAGAGGAAGGGACAGGTCAGCAGCAGCTGAGGAGTCCATGAGGCAGAGGAGAGATTACAAGCCAGGGACAGAGGCGACGAGAGCCGGTCCTGGCTGAGAGAACCAATCTACCGGACATTGGGGTCCGAGGCTGTCAGGGTTGCAAGCCCAGCAGCAGAGAACCAACCCGCGAGGGATTTCAGGTCCCTTGGCCTAAGAAGCCTGGAGGCTCCGCCACACAGAGGGACTAGTACAGAAAGGAGAAGCAAAAGGTACCCAAGGCCCGAGTCGCAAGCCATACAGGCAAAGTACACGGACAGCTCAGGGACGTGGGCTATTACACCACGAAAAGAGGGATAGTCAGAAAGAGCATAGAGAGAACAGTAGGCCTACACACTCACCCTGATCAGTGGGGCTCGCCCGAATGCTCTCAGATACCCAGGCCCATTCCTAACCGGTACTCCTGTTGGGTCAGTAATAACATTAGTGTTGAGCCACCCCCGTAGTGTTCGGGTTCGGTTCGGTTCGTCGAACACCGGGATGTTCGAGGAACTGTTCGTCGAACTGTTCGTCGAACACCTTAGAACACCGTCGAACACCGTTAAAACCAATGGCAGGCAAACAAAAACACATAGAAACACATAGAAAACACCTGCAAAGGTGTCCAAAAGCTGACAAACTGCTCAGAAGACACTCTCTTTAAAAAAGCCGGCCGGCAAATTCAGCAGCGGCATACACCGGTACCCGACAATTTAGACAAGAAGGAATAGAGCATCACACATAGATTAGATAGATAGAAACATGTCAGTCACATATATATGAAGTACAGTGACAGTGTTGGTTACTGCACTTGTCATTTAGTGTAAAGGATTTATTAAAAAAAATATTAGTGTTTTCATGCACCGTCTCTTTAAAAAAGCCGGCCGGCAATTCAGCATCTGTACCCGACAATTTAGAACAGAAAGAATAGAGCTTCACACATAGATTAGATAGATAGAAACATGTCAGTCACACATATAAGAAGCACAGTGACAGTGTTGGTTACTGCACTTGTCATTTAGTGTAAAGGATTTATTAAAAAAAATATTAGTGTTTTCATGCACCGTCTCTTTAAAAAAGCCGGCCGGCAATTCAGCATCTGTACCCGACAATTTAGAACAGAAAGAATAGAGCTTCACACATAGATTAGATAGATAGAAACATGTCAGTCACATATATATGAAGTACAGTGATAGTGTTGCTTACTGTACTTGTCATTTAGTGTAAAGGATTTATTTAAAAAAATAATAGTGTTTTCATGCACTGTCTCTTTAAAAAAGCCGGCCGGCAATTCAGCATCTGTACCCGACAATTTAGAACAGAAAGATAGAGCATCACACATAGATTAGATAGATAGAAACATGTCAGTCACATATATATGAAGTACAGTGATAGTGTTGGTTACTGTACTTGTCATTTAGTATTAAAATAAAGGATTTATTATTAAAAAAATTGGCGTGGGGTTCCCCTTAATTTTAGGCTCTAGCGGAGGTTAAGCAGACGGCTGGGGCAGATGTTTGAAGCCTGGGAAGGGGGTAATACCCACGGAGCTTCCCAGGCTACTAATATCAGCCCCCAGCTGAATACATAGCCTTTACTAGCTATTAAAATGGGGGACCCCCCAAAAAAAATGACGTGGGGTCCCCCCTAATTTAATAGCTAGCAAAGGCTAGGCAGACAGCTGGGGGCTGATATTAATAGCCCAGGAAGGGAGCCATGAATATTGGCCCCCTCCCAGGCTAGAAACACCAGCCGTCAGCCGCCCCAGAAATGGCGCATTCATAGGATGCGCCAATTCTGGCACTTAGCCTCGCTCTTCCACGCTGCCCTGGTGCGGTGGCAGGGGGTAATAGGGTTGGGGTTGATGTCAGCTTATAATGCCAGCTGACATCAAGCCCAGGTTAGTAATGGAGAGGCGTCTATAAGACACCCCCATTACTAACCCCATAGTCAAAGTTAAAAAAAACACAAACACCCAGAATAAAGTCCTTTAATTGAAATAAAGACACAATCCTTTATTGTTCTAAATTAAACCATACTTACCATCACGCCCATTCCAGCTGAAGCCAACGATCTCCTGCAATAAAAGAAAAATAATAAAGCAACCTCATCCTTACCTTTCCATAGTTCCCACGACAGCTTCAGCTCTGCTACATCGAGATGACAGGCTGGACCGCAGCAGAACGCTGCCATCCAGCCTGTCATCCCGCAGACACTGAGAAGCGCAGGCTTGCTTGCGCTGCTCAGCGTCTCTCTGTGACGACATCCAGATGAGCCGAGTTCATGTCCAATGAACTCGGCTCACCTCATGCACGTCACTGACAGCGTGGGAAAATTCTCACGCTGAAGCGCTGATTGCAGGAGAATTTTCCCACGCTGTCAGTGACGTGCAGGAGGTGAGCTGAGTTCATTGGACATGAGCTCACCTCATGCACATCACTGACAGCGTGGGAGAATTCTCCTGCACTCAGCACTTCAGCGTGAGAATTTTCCCACGCTGTCAGTGACGTGCATGAGGTGAGCCGAGTTCATTGGACATGACCTCGGCTCATCTGGATGCCGTCACAGCGAGACAGTGAGGAGCGCAAGCATGCCTGCGCTTCTCAGTGTCTGCGCGATGACAGACTGGATGGCAGCGTTCTGCTGCGGTCCAGCCAGTCATCTCGATGTAGCAGAGCTGAAGCTGTCGTGGGAACCATGGAAAGGTAAGGATGAGGTTGGTTTATTATTTTTCTTTTATTGCAGGAGATCGTTGGCTTCAGCTGGAATGGGTGTGATGGTAAGTATGGTTTAATTTAGAACAATAAAGAATTGTGTCTTTATTTCAATTAAAGGACTTTATTCTGGGTGTTGTGTTTTTTTTAAATACTTTACTAGAAATTCATGGCGGTCATGTCTAATACTGGCGTGACCCCATGAATTTTGGGCTTGGGGCCAGCTGATAATACCAAGCTGGCCCTAACCCCTTTATTACCCAGTGAGCCACCGCACCAGGGCCCTGGATGAGTTGGGTACAGCGCCAGAAGATGGCGCTTCTATGAACGCGCCATTTTCCGGGGTGGCTGCGGACTGCAATTTGTAGCGGGGGGGGGGGCCCAGAAAGCTTGGGCCTCCCTGCGCTGCAGATTCCAGCCCCCAGCTGCCTAGTTGTACCTGGCTGGACACAAAAATAGGGCGAAGCCCCACGTACTTTTTTTTTAATTATTTCATGAAATTCATGAAATAATTAAGAAAAAAAGGCCTTCCCTATATTGTTGTGTCCGGCCAGGTACAAATAGGCAGCTGGTGGTTGGGGGCAGCCCGTTCCTGCCTGCTGTACCTGGCTGGACACAAATATAGTGCGAAGCCCCACTTCAATTTTTTTTTATTATTTCATGAAATTCATGAAATAATTAAGAAAAAAAGGGCTTCCCTATATTGTTGTGTACGGCCAGGTACAAATAGGCAGCTGGTGGATGGGGGCAGCCCGTTCCTGCCTGCTGTACCTGGCTGGACACAAATATAGTGCGAAGCCCCACTTCAATTTTTTTAAATTATTTCAGGAAATTCATGAAATAATTTAAAAAAAATTGACGTGGGGCTTCGCACTATATTTGTGTCCAGCCAGGTACAGCAGGCAGGAACGGGCTGCCCCCAACCACCAGCTGCCTATTTGTACCTGGCCGGACACAACAATATAGGGAAGCCCTTTTTTTCTTAATTATTTCATGAAATAATTTAAAGAAAATTGACGTGGGGCTTCGCCCTGTTTTTGTGTCCAGCCAGGTACAACTAGGCAGCTGGGGGCTGGAATCCGCAGCGCAGGGAGGCCCAAGCTTTCTGGGCCACCCCCGCTGCAAATTGCAGTCCGCAGCCACCCCGGAAAATGGCGCGTTCATAGAAGCGCCATCTTCTGGCGCTGTACCCAACTCATCCAGGGCCCTGATGTGGTGGCTCACTGGGTAATAAAGGGGTTAGGGCCAGCTTGGCATTATCAGCTGGCCCTAAGCCCGAAATTCATGGGGTCACGCCAATATTAGACATGACCACCATGAATTTCTAGTAAAGTATTTAAAAAAAACACAACACCCAGAAAAAAGTCCTTTAATTGAAATAAACACACAATTCTTTATTGTTCTAAATTAAACCATACTTACCATCACGCCCATTCCAGCTGAAGCCAACGATCTCCTGAAATAAAAGAAAAATAATAAAGCAACATCATCCTTACCTTTCCATGGTTCCCATGACAGCTTCAGCTCTGCTACATCGAGATGACAGGCTGGACCGCAGCAGAACGCTGCCATCCAGCCTGTCATCCCGCAGACACTGAGAAGCGCAGGCTTGCTTGCGCTCCACAGTGTCTCTCTGTGAGGGCATCCAGATGAATTCTCACACTGAAGCGCTGAGTGCAGGAGAATTCTCCCACGCTGTCAGTGACGTGCAGGAGGTGAGCTGAGTTCATTGGACATGAGCTCACCTTATGCACGTCACTGACAGCGTGGGAAAATTCTCCTGCACTCAGCGCTTCAGCGGGAGAATTCTCACGCTGAAGCGCTGAGTGCAGGAGAATTCTCCCACGCTGTCAGTGACGTGCAGGAGGTGAGCTGAGTTCATTGGACATGAGCTCACCTTATGCACGTCACTGACAGCGTGGGAGAATTCTCCTGCACTCACCGCTTCAGCGTGAGAATTTTCCCACGCTGTCAGTGACGTGCATGAGGTGAGCCGAGTTCATTGGACATGAACTCGGCTCATCTGGATGTCGTCACAGAGAGACGCTGAGCAGCGCAAGCAAGCCTGCGCTTCTCAGTGTCTGCGGGATGAGAGGCTGGATGGCGGCGTTCTGCTGCGGTCCAGCCTGTCATCTCGATGTAGCAGAGCTGAAGCTGTCGTGGGAACCATGGAAAGGTAAGGATGATGTTGCTTTATTATTTTTCTTTTATTTCAGGAGATCGTTGGCTTCAGCTGGAATGGGCGTGATGGTAAGTATGGTTTAATTTTGAACAATAAAGAATTGTGTCTTTATTTCAATTAAAGGACTTTATTCTGGGTGTTTGTGTTTTTTTTAACTTTGACTATGGGGTTAGTAATGGGGGTGTCTTATAGACGCCTCTCCATTACTAACCTGGGCTTGATGTCAGCTGGCATTATAAGCTGACATCAACCCCAACCCTATTACCCCCTGCCACCGCACCAGGGCAGCGTGGAAGAGCGAGGCTAAGTGCCAGAATTGGCGCATCCTATGAATGCGCCATTTCTGGGGCGGCTGACGGCTGGTGTTTCTAGCCTGGGAGGGGGCCAATATTCATGGCTCCCTTCCTGGGCTATTAATATCAGCCCCCAGCTGTCTGCCTAGCCTTTGCTAGCTATTAAATTAGGGGGGACCCCACGTCATTTTTTTGGGGGGGTCCCCCATTTTAATAGCTAGTAAAGGCTATGTATTCAGCTGGGGGCTGATATTAGTAGCCTGGGAAGCTCCGTGGGTATTACCCCCTTCCCAGGCTTCAAACATCTGCCCCAGCCGTCTGCTTAACCTCCGCTAGAGACTAAAATTAAGGGGAACCCCACGCCAATTTTTTTAATAATAAATCCTTTATTTTAATACTAAATGACAAGTACAGTAACCAACACTATCACTGTACTTCATATATATGTGACTGACATGTTTCTATCTATCTAATCTATGTGTGAAGCTCTATTCTTTCTGTTCTAAATTGTCGGGTACAGATGCTGAATTGCCGGCCGGCTTTTTTAAAGAGACGGTGCATGAAAACACTATTATTTTTTTTGATAAATCCTTTACGCTAAATGACAAGTACAGTAAGCAACACTGTCACTGTACTTCGTATATATGTGACTGACATGTTTCTATCTATCTAATCTATGTATGATGCTCTATTCTGTCTGTTATAAATTGTCGGGTACCGCTGCTGAATTGCCGGCCGGCTTTTTTAAAGAGACGGTGCATGAAAACACTATTATTTTTTTTGATAAATCCTTTACGCTAAATGACAAGTACAGTAAGCAGCACTTTCACTGTACTTCGTATATTTGTGGCTGACATGTTTATATCTATCTAATCTATGTGTGAAGCTCTATTCTTTCGGTTCTAAATTGTCGGGTACAGGTGTATGCCGCTGCTGAATTGCCGGCTTTTCATGTTTCACTGTTGGCACTGTTCCCATCGATTTGGGCAATCACTGTAATGCCACAACCACCATGGCTGTGGCATTACAGTGAGTGGCAGACAATCCCTGCATGATTGGTGCTCTAAATAGCGCCAGACATGCAGGACACGCTTTTGGTGCACGAACAGTTATCGAACATAACCTCGAACAGCCGAATTTTTTGCAAATCGTTCGGGTTCGTCGAACAACTCGAACACCGCCCAAAACAGCTCGAATTTGAGATTGGCGAACAGTTCTAGTCGAACACCGCTCATCTCTAAATAACATCTGCAATAAAGACCCTGGACTGTTTGAAGCGGACTCTGAACTCTTACTATTGCGGCCTGCACTATCACCCCCAGCATTCACCTACACTGCCCTGAGGCTACACTCTTCCTGTGGGGAGTTGTCCTACCCCTGTGCTGCACACCAACACCAGCCTCAGCGGTCTGCCTCGCAGCGGCGGTTATCTCTGACCGCAATCCACGGGTGGCGTAGTCGGACATTCAAAACACTGATAAATAGACTGCCACAATTTGGTCTGACCACCCTGAGCCACGGGATCGGGTTGCCACTACTACCCCAGCATCGCATAGAAGCCCGGTTCCGGGTGCCCCACGACCCAGGGGGCGAGTCACATACACCTGGTGGCTATTCGATAGCCTTGCTTGGGTTATCATAGGAAAGAGATTTCGACAATAATGTTCATCCAGGCCAAATGCGCTCCCAAGAAGCCAGTGAATACTGTGGGTATATATTCTCCAAACGATCTTTATGTTTCAAGTAAATGCAACGCATTTCGACAAGATTATGTCTTCCTCAGGTATATTCTCCTGTATATTACCATGTATCATTATCACAGATTATCATTGGTGGGGGCCATCATTTATCACATTGTATAATTCTGGTACTTTTCTACCAATCTGCTGAAACAAAACGGGGAGTGTTTATACTAGGGCAGATGAGTATGTCTTGCATTCTGCAAATTTTGGCACAAATTGTCACAGCTATTGCTGTGTTTAAGGCCACATTCACATGTTCAGCATTTGGTCAGTATTTTACATCAGTATTTGTAAGCCAAAACCAGGTGTGGGTGAAAAATACAGAAGTGGTGATGTGTTTCTATTATACTTTTCCTCTGACTGTCCCACTCCTGAATTGGGCTTACAGATACTGAGGTAAAATACTGAACAAATACTGAACGTGTGAACTTGGCCTAAAACTCAGTCTAAAAGGTGATGTGACTTAATATAAAGAACGAGGCTTTGGAGGAAAGGAGCATAGCTTAACAAGTGATAACATTTTCCCCAAAAAAATAGGCTAAATGTAAATCAACCAATGGGTAACTAACTTAACCCCTTCCCTCCACAGCTAATTTTACTTTTCGCATTTTCCTTTTACTCCTCTCTTTTATTTTTCTAAGTAGTCTTCTGAGATCTCAGCTCCCTAGATCTCAATCTGCGCATGCGAAGCCTCCTCCGGCTTTTTTTTACATTTTCTGAAAGTCCGGAGCCCGCGCAGCCTCGCCCCGCCGTACACTCCCTCCTCCCAGCGTGGAGCCCGCAGCATCGCCCCACTCCTAACGCCACCAGCTTCTTGCAGCAGTGACCCTCCCTCCTGGGACCCCACTCCACTGCAGCCGACACCCCCTTTCCCTTGGTAACCTACCACAAAAGCGGACTATAAGATGCAAAATTCCTATTTTCCTCCCCAAAATTTGGGGTGCGTCTTATGGTCCGGTGAGTCTTAAAATCCCCAAAATACGGTGGAAGGAAACCCAGATGTAAGTGCTCAGCGTAGAGCGCAGGATAAACGTGATCCAAAATATTATGTAAAATGTTCCCAATAAAAGCTTCAACTCAATCCACAAATAAAGCACCCCAATAAGGTCCATTATCTGTCAGTGGAAATATAGGGGGCTTCCACGCTACTGGTAGTACAACGGCTCTAGAAAAGCACTACGGCTCCTCGCCCCCCAAAAGAAATACAGCAAATTCTGCGCTCCCAAATCCATATGCACTCCTCCTGTCTGAGCCCCAGTGTGCTTAAACCACATTTAGAGTCCACATGTTTGGCATTTCTGTAGTGATGAGAGCCCTCTTAATTTATGGGTTGCTTGTCTACAGAAGCATGAGCTGGGCACAATGTATGGGCACTACAACATACTGGGCACTAAAACGTATGGACACTACAATGTACTGGGCACTACAATGGTAGATTTGCAATTTTCTTTCAGCAAAATCCAATGCTGCTGGTTTTTGGAAAACACCCATGGAGTCAAAATCGATACTACGCCTGTATATAAATTCCCAGAGGGTTGTAGTTTCCAAAATGGTGTCACTTGAGGGGATATTCTGCTCTTCTGGCACTTAGGGGCTCTGTATATGGAGTTCACAAACTAAAATCTGGGGCTAAAATTACATTTTTGTGGTAAAAATGTAATTATTTTTTCTTCACTGCCCAATGGTATAAAATTATGTAACACATCTGTGGTGTCAATATGATCACTGCACCCCTATATGAATTCATTGAGAGATGCAGTTTATAAAATGGCATCACTTATGGGGGTTTCTGCTGTTCTGGCACATCAGGTTCACTACCAATATGAAATGGCACCCTCAAACCATTCCAGCAAAATCTGAACAAATATATGGCACTTATTCCTTTCTGAGCTTTGCACTCTGCCTCAAAAGTAGTTTTTTACCACATATCGGGTATTGGCGTACTCATGAGAAATTCCGTAATGAATTGTTTGGTACATTTTCTCCTATTATCCCTTTTGAAAATTGAAAACTTGGGGCCAAAGCAACATTTTAGCGGGAAAAAAATGTAATTTTCCAATGACTCAGCAATATATTATACAATTCTGTGAATTGCCTGAGGGTTAAAACTGTTCACTACACCCCTAGATGAATTCCTCAAGAAGTGTAGTTTCCAAAATGCCATCACTTGTGAAGGGTTTGTGCTATTTTGGCATGTCAGGGACTCTTCAAATGTGACATGAAATCCACAATCTATTCCAGCCAAAATTGCACTCCAGAATTCAATGGGCGCTCTTTCCCTTACGAGCCCTGCCATATGCCCAAACAGTAGTTTTCCACCACATATGGAGTATTGACGTACTTAGGAGAAATCACACAACAGATTTTTGGTTCCATTTTCCCCTGTTACCCTTGTGAAAAGGAAAAACTTGGGGCTAAAGCTACATTTATGCTTGAAAAATGTACTGTATTTTTTGTATTTTCAAGGCTCAATGTTATAAAATTCTGTGAAGCACCTGCAATTTGAAGGTGCTCACCACACATCTAGATAAGTTCCTTGAAAGTTGTAGTTTCCAAAATGGAGTCACTTGTGGAGACTGTTTAGGCACATCAGGGGCTCTGCAAATGTGACATTGCATCCACTGTCTATTCCAGCTAATTTTGCACTCCAAAAGTCAAATGGTGCTCCTTCCCTTATGAGCTCTGCCGTGCATCCAAACAGTAGTTTTCCACTAAATATGGAGTATTGGTTTACTCAGGAGAAATTGCACAACAAATGTTACTGTCCATTTTCTCCTGTTACCCTTATGAAAATTAAAAATTTGGGGCTAAAACAACAATTTTGTGGGAAAAATTAGATTTTTTTATTTTCACGCCAAAAAGTTATAAAATTCTGTGAAGCACCTGGGGGTTCAATGTGCTCACTACACCTCTAGATAACTTCCTTAAGCAGTGCAGTTTTCAAAATGGGGTCACTTGTGGGGGTTTTCCACTTTTTAGGCACATCAGGGGTACTGCAAAGTTGACATGTCGTCTGCTATCTATTTCATCCAATTTTTTGCTTCAAAAGTCAAATGAAGCACCTTCACTTTTGAGCCATGCTGTGTGCCCAAATAGTAGTTTTGCACAACATATTGGGTGTCGTGTACTCAGTAGAAACTGCACAACAAATTGACAAATTGTATGGTGCATTTCTTCCTGTTATCCCTTTGAAAATGTAAAAGTTGGGGCTAAAACAATATTTTATGGAAAAAAGTAACATTTTTATTTTTCCATCCACATTGCTTTTTTTCCGGTCAAGCACCTAAAGGGGTAATAAACTTCTTGAATGTGGTTTTGAGCACTTTGAGAGGTGTCATTTTTAAAATAGTGTCAGTTTTGCGTATTTTCTGTCACATAGACCCCTCAAAGTCACTTCAAATGAGATGTGGTCCCTAAAAAAATTGGTTTTGCAAATTTTGTGGGAAAAATGAGAAATTGCTAATAAATAGTGTTGAGCGAGCATGCTCGACACTGCTCGGTACTCGAGCATCTCACTACTCGGGATGTTCGGCGAGCACCGAGCATTTCCGGGTTACTCGGGCGGGAGCTCGGGTATCCGCCTTGCATGTTTGGCGCTCTTTACAGAGCCAATGAACATGCAGGGATTGCAAGCCAGTCACTGTAATGCTGCAGCCATGTTGTTTGTGGGCATTACAGTGATTGACTGGCCACACAGCGTCACCTCGAGTATTTAAAACCGGGCGCCGCCATCTTGGACACAGTCCCTCCGGATCAGACAGTGTACAGTCATGGGCAAATGTTTTGAGAATGACACAAAAATTATATTTTCACATAATCTGCTGGCCTCTGGTTTTTATTAGTGTTTGTCTGATGTTTATATCACATACAGAAATATAATTGCAATCATATTATGAGTACCAATAGGTTATATTGACAGTTAGAATGAGTTAATGCAGCAAGTCAATATTTGCAGTGTTGCCCCTTCTTCTTCAAGACCCCTGTAATTCTCCCTGGCATGCTCTCAATCAACTTTTGGACCAAATCCTGACTGATAGCAGTCCATTCTTGCATAATCAATGCTTGCATTTTGCCAGAATTTGTTGGTTTTTGTTTGTCCACCCGTCTTTTGATGATTGACCACAAGTTCTCAATGGGATTAAGATCTGGGGAGTTTCCAGGCCATGGACCCAAAATCTCTATGTTTTGTTCCATGAGCCATTTTGTTATCACCTTTGCTTTATGGCTAGGTGCTCCATCATGCTGGAAAAGGCATTTTTGGGCGCCAAACTGCTCTTGGACGGTTGGGAGAAGTTGCTCTTGGAGGACATTCTGGTACCATTCTTTATTCATGGCTGTGTTTTTAGGCAAGACTGTGAGTGAGCCGATTCCCTTGGCTGAGAAGCAACCCCACACATGAATGGTTTCAGGATGCTTTACAGTTGGCATGAAACAAGACTGGTGGTAGCGCTCACCTCTTCTTCTCCGAATAAGCTGTTTTCCAGATGTCCCAAACAATCGAAAAGGGGATTCATCAGAGAAAATGACTTTGCCCCAGTCCTCAGCAGTCCACTCCCTGTACCTTTTGCAGAATATCAGTCGGTCCCTGATGTTTTTTCTGGAGAGAAGTGGCTTCTTTGCTGCCCTCCTTGAAACCAGCCCTTCCTCAAAGAGTCTCCGCCTCACAGTGCGTGCAGAAGCACTCACACCAGCCTGCTGCCATTCCTGAGCAAGCTCGGCACTGCTGGTAGTCCGATCCCGCAGCTGAAACAGTTTTAAGATATGGTCCTGGCGCTTGCTGGTCTTTCTTGGGCACCCTGGAGCCTTTTTGACAACAATGGAAGCTCTCTCCTTGAAGTTCTTGATCATGCGATAGATTGTTGACTGAGGTGCAATCTTTGTAGCTGCGATACTCTTCCCTGTTAGACCATTTTTGTGCAGTGCAATGATGGCTGCACGTGTTTCTTTAGAGATAACCATGGTTAACTGAAGAGAAACAATGATACCAAGAACCAGCCTCCTTTTAAAGTGTCCAGTGATGTCATTCTTACTTAATCATGACTGATTGATCGCCAGCCCTGTCCTCATCAACACCCACACCTGTGTTAATGGATCAATCACTAAAACAATGTTAGCTGCTCCTTTTAAGGCAGGACTGCAATGATGTTGAAATGTGTTTTGGGGGTTAAAGTTCATTTTCTGGGCAAATATTGACTTTGCAAGTACAGTAATTGCTGTTAAGCTGATCACTCTTTGACATTCAGGAGTATATGCAAATTGCTATTACAAAAAATGAAGCAGTAAACTTTGGAAAAATTACTATTTGTCTCATTCTCAATACTTTTGGCCATGACTGTAGGGTCAGTGCTGTGGAGATAGGGAGAGATTTATACTGCGAAATAGTTAGTGTAGGGTCTCTAAAGCAGGCCAAATCAAACAAACAGTCCTTCTCAGGACTAATATCCATCTCAGATATCAGGCAGGCAGGCAGGCTGTAAAGGAGATGCAGTGGTTATACCAACAAACACTGCATTACAGTCCTGTGTGCTCCTGCTGGTCAAATTGCTACACTTATCCCCAGGTCTCAGGGGCCAGGAAAAATCCTTTTTCTTTTTTATCTAAATCCTGTTTTGTTTTGTTTTCCTCAATCAGACTGTACAAATACCCATCTTATTAACCTTTTGGTATTCCCCCCCCCATAAAAAAAAAAAATTGAGTGTGTCTGTGAGTGTTCAGACACAAATATATCTGTTTAAAAGAGTCTGGTGTTGGCCAGAGAAATAGAACTGTGGTTTTCCTCTTCCACAGTTCAAATCTGGGTGTTATCAACCTGCTTGCCTTTTTTCCATAAGAAAAAAACAGTTTGAGTGTGTCGCTGACTGTTCAGACACAAATATATCTATTTTAACAAGTCTGGTATACACCGGGAAATTATAAATGTGGTTTTGCAGTTCCACGGTGCAAATCTCTGTCTTATCCACTTTTTTGTCTTTTTTCCATAAAAAAAAAACATTTTCAGTGTCTCGCTGACTGTTCAGACGCAAATATATCTGTTTCAAAGATTATGGTGTAGGCCAGAGAAATAGAACTGTGTTTTTCCTCTTCCATGGTTCAAATGTGGGTGTTATCAACCTGCTTGCCTTTTTTCCATAAAAAAAAACATTTTCAGTGTCTCGCTGACTGTTCAGACACCAATACATCTGTTTAAAAGATTCTGATGTAGGTCAGAGAAATAGAATTGTGGTTTTCCTCTTCCACTGTTCAAATCTGAGTGTTATCAACCTGCTTGCCTTTTTTCCATAAAAAAAAAATAGTTTGAGTGTGTTGCTGACTGTTCAGACACAAATATATCTATTTTAACAAGTCTGGTATACACCAGGAAATTATAACTGTGGTTTTGCAGTTCCACGGTTCAAATCTCTGTATTATCCACCTTTTTGCCTTTTTTCCATAAAAAAAAAACAGTTTGAGTCGCTGACTGTTCAGACACAAATATATCTGTTTAAAAGATTCTGGTGTAGGCCAGAGAAATAGAACTGTGTTTTTCCTCTTCCACGGTTCAAATCTGGGTGTTATCAACCTGCTTGCCTTTTTTCCATAAAAAAAAAACAGTTTGAGTGTGTCGCTGACTGTTCAGACACAAATATATCTATTTTAACAAGTCTGGTATACACCAGGAAATTATAACTGTGGTTTTGCAGTTCCAATGTTCAAATCTCTGTATTATCCACCTTTTTGTCTTTTTCCCATAAAAAAAACCATTTTCAGTGTCTCGCTGACTGTTCAGACACCAATATATCTGTTTAAAAGAGTCTGGTGTAGGCCAGAGAAATAGAATTGTGGTTTTCCTCTTCCATGGTTCAAATGTGGGTGTTATCAACCTGCTTGCCTTTTTTCCATAAAAAAAACATTTTCAGTGTCTCGCTGACTGTTCAGACACCAATATATCTGTTTAAAAGATTCTGGTGTAGGTCAGAGAAATAGAATTGTGGTCTTCCTCTTCCACGGTTCAAATCTGAGTGTTATCAACCTGCTTGCCTTTTTTCCATAAAAAAAAACAGTTTGAGTGTGTCGCTGACTGTTCAGACACAAATATATTTATTTTAACAAGTCTGGTATGCACCAGGAAATTATAACTGTGGTTTTGCAGTTCCACGGTTCAAATCTCTGTATTATCCACCTTTTTGTCTTTTTTCCATAAAAAAAAACATTTTTAGGTTCTCGCTGACTGTTCAGGCACCAATGTATCTGTTTAAAAGATTCTGGTGTAGGCCTGAGAAATAGAACTGTGGTTTTCCTCTTCCACAGTTCAAATCTGGGTGTTATCAACCTGCTTGCCTTTTTTCCATAAAAAAAACAGTTTGAGTGTGTCGCTGACTGTTCAGACACAAATATATCTATTTTAACAAGTCTGGTATGCACCAGGAAATTATAACTGTGGTTTTGCAGTTCCACGGTTCAAATCTCTGTATTATCCACCTTTTTGTCTCTTTTTCATAAAAAAAAACATTTTCAGTGTCTCGCTGACTGTTCAGACACCAATATATCTGTTTAAAAGAGTCTGGAGTAGGCCAGAGAAATAGAATTGTGGTTTTCCTCTTCCACTGTTCAAATCTGAGTGTTATCAACCTGCTTGCCTTTTTTCCATAAAAAAAACATTTTCAGTGTCTCGCTGACTGTTCAGACGCCAATATATCTGTTTAAAAGATTCTGGTGTAGGTCAGAGAAATAGAATTGTGGTTTTCCTCTTCCACGGTTCAAATCTGGGTGTTATCAACCTGCTTGCCTTTTTTCCATAAAAAAACAGTTTGAGTGTGTCGCTGACTGTTCAGACACAAATATATCTATTTTAACAAGTCTGGTATACACCAGGAAATTATAACTGTGGTTTTGCAGTTCCACGGTTCAAATCTCTGTATTATCCACCTTTTTGTCTTTTTTCCATAAAAAAAATCATTTTCAGTGTCTCGCTGACTGTTCAGACACCAATATATCTGTTTAAAAGATTATGGTGTAGGCCAGAGAAATAGAACTGTGTTTTTCCTCTTCCATGGTTCAAATGTGGGTGTTATCAACCTGCTTGCCTTTTTTCCATAAAAAAAACATTTTCAGTGTCTCGCTGACTGTTCAGACACCAATATATCTGTTTAAAAGATTCTGGTGCAGGTCAGAGAAATAGAATTGTGGTTTTCCTCTTCCACGGTTCAAATCTGAGTGTTATCAACCTGCTTGCCTTTTTTCCATAAAAAAAAACAGTTTGAGTGTGTCACTGACTGTTCAGACACAAATATATCTATTTTAACAAGTCTGGTATACACCAGGAAATTATAACTGTGGTTTTGCAGTTCCACGGTTCAAATCTCTGTATTATCCACCTTTTTGTCTTTTTTTCATAAAAAAAAACATTTTCAGTGTCTCGCTGACTGTTCATACACCAATATATCTGTTTAAAAGAGTCTGGTGTAGGCCAGAGAAATAGAATTGTGGTTTTCCTCTTCCACGGTCCAAATCTGAGTGTTATCAACCTGCTTGCCTTTTTTCCATAAAAAAAACATTTTCAGTGTCTCGCTGACTGTTCAGACACCAATATATCTGTTTAAAAGTTTCTGGTGTAGGTCAGAGAAATAGAATTGTGGTTTTCCTCTTCCACGGTTCAAATCTGAGTGTTATCAACCTGCTTGCCTTTTTTCCATAAAAAAAAACAGTTTGAGTGTGTCGCTGACTGTTCAGACACAAATATATCTATTTTAACAAGTCTAGTATGCACCAGGAAATTATAACTGTGGTTCTGCAGTTCCAATGTTCAAATCTCTGTATTATCCACCTTTTTGTCTTTTTCCCATAAAAAAAAACATTTTCAGTGTCTCGCTGACTGTTCAGACACCAATAAATCTGTTTAAAAGAGTCTGGTGTAGGCCAGAGAAATAGAATTGTGGTTTTCCTCTTCCACGGCTCAAATCTGGGTGTTATCAACCTGCTTGCCTTTTTTCCATAAAAAAAACAGTTTGAGTGTGTCGCTGACTGTTCAGACACAAATATATCTATTTTAACAAGTCTGGTATACACCAGGAAATTATAACTGTGGTTTTGCAGTTCCACGGTTCAAATCTCTGTATTATCCACCTTTTTGTCTTTTTTCCATAAAAAAAAATCATTTTCAGTGTCTCGCTGACTGTTCAGACACCAATATATCTGTTTAAAAGAGTCTGGTGTAGGCCAGAAAAATAGAATTGTGGTTTTCCTCTTCCACGGTTCAAATCTGAGTGTTATCAACCTGCTTGCCTTTTTTCCATAAAAAAAAACAGTTTGAGTGTGTCACTGACTGTTCAGACACAAATATATCTATTTTAACAAGTCTGGTATACACCAGGAAATTATAACTGTGGTTTTGCAGTTCCACGGTTCAAATCTCTGTATTATCCACCTTTTTGTCTTTTTTCCATAAAAAAAAATCATTTTCAGTGTCTCGCTGACTGTTCAGACACCAATATATCTGTTTAAAAGAGTCTGGTGTAGGCCAGAAAAATAGAACTGTGTTTTTCCTCTTCCACGGTTCAAATCTGGGTGTTATCAACCTGCTTGCCTTTTTTCCATAAAAAAAACAGTTTGAGTGTGTCGCTCACTGTTCAGACACAAATATATCTATTTTAACAAGTCTAGTATCCACAAGAAATTATAACTGTGGTTTTGCAGTTCCATGATTCAAATCTCTGTATTATCCACTTTTTTGTCTTTTTTCCATAAAAAAAAACATTTTCAGTGTCTCGCTGACTGTTCAGACACCAATATATCTGTTTAAAAGATTCTGGTGTAGGCCAGAGAAATAGAACTGTGGTTTTCCTCTCCCACGCATCTAATCTCCTTTTTATTACCCTTTTGCCATTGATAGTGCGAGTGCGAGTGTAAGCTATTTTACTTCATTGACCGAATTACTAGGGAAGCACACAACAACAAGACCACTATTGCGAACTGATCAGTGTGAACAGGTTATTAATTGGATAGCAGATAATACTTCCAGTCTCCTGGGCACCACCACCTCCAGTCTGTCTTCCACATGGTCAGTGTTAGTAGCCGTGAGTCTCGACTGCTTACTCCTCCTCACCCTGATGCTCCTTCCTCCCACCATGCCGAGTGTCGTCAGACAGCAACTGATCCCACAGTTGAACACTCTGAAGAGCTGTTCACTGGTCCATTTCCATATTTGGGCCCCTCGTCTGCTCCACTTGAAGTGGTGGAAGAGGAGATCCCAAGTAGCGATGGCCAAATATTTGAACAGCCACGGCCACAGGAAGGCGACGCTGGCAATTTATCAGAAGAGGTGGACGATGACGAGACACAATTGTAACAAAGTGAGGAGGAGGACCGTGGTGCGGAAGTGGAAGAGGAGGAGGTGGTGGATGATCTAATAACTGACCCAACGTGGCAGGAGGACACGCTGAGCAAGGCCAGCAGCACACAAGTGGAGGGAGGCAGAGTACCCCAACAGGCAGGAAGAAGCAGTGTGATGGCCACAGACAGAAGGCGGGCAAACGTTCCCCGTAACACCAACATGAGGGACGTTGCCAGTACAAACAGTAGGTCTTCCAGAGACTGGAATTTTTTTAAAGACTCTGTTGATAACCCCAAAAAAGGCCATTTGTACCACTTGCCAAGCCAGCATCAGCAGGGGTGACAAAACTACCAGCCTGACCACCATCAGCATGATCAGGCACATGTCAGCACTAGTGTTGAGCCACCCCCGTAGTGTTCGAGTTCGGTTCGGTTCGTCGAACACCCGTGTGTTCGCCGAACTGTTCGTCGAACTGTTCGTCGAACACCTTCGAACACCGTTAAAACCAATGGCAGGCAAACAAAAACACATAGAAACACATAGAAAACACCTTCAAAGGTGTCCAAAAGCTGAAAAACTGCTCAGAAGACACAACTAACACATGGAAAAGTGACAAGTACATATAGTCATGCGAAAAGAAAAGAGGTGGAGGAGTAAAAGGAGGGGGAGACACAGATATAGGCATGTCATGCCCTTCTAAAATCCAAAAAGTGAGAAGCCGACACGTTCAGTCCGCTCCTGCCCGTGCCACCTCCGTGTCGCCGGGTTTGTGCCAGAGCCGCGGTGAACCCTGACGGCCAGCCCCCCTCTCCCAATACTGGTGCCTGTCCGCTGGTGGGTCGAGCGAGCCCCCCTGTGGTGGAGGCAGCTCTAAGCTTTTTAATTTAAATTGTCTCTCTAATTTGAATAAATACACTTTAAATCCATTTACAAGGATCTATTGGAGGGCAAGTCTCATGCCAGCAGCCGCGTAATTCCAGCTCCAGTAGCGTCCACTAAAGCTGCTGCAGTTAAAAAGCTTTTATAAGGATCGAGCTCGGCTGTCCACCGCAAGGCATCCTACTGCCAGTCCGAGCCCCTATGCCTTGGGGTGCCTCCTGATGCTCTTCACTGAGTATCCCGTGGTCCCGAAGCATTTCCTTTGAAAAAATGAAGTGTCCAAACTACAGGTGGTGTAGCTTGCTTAACAGCCGGGATAATCCGCTGACTAGCAGACACTGCTACTAGGCACAAAGTATTTCCTGGGCTAGATGCAGTTAAAAATTTGTAATTAGATACTCTCGTTGGATGCTGAGAAAGCATTCCATAGAGTCTCCTGGCACGCCATATATGATTCTCTTAAAAAGCTTGGGGTAGGGGTCTAGGGGACCCTTTTATAGCCAAAATCACGGCCCTGTATCGCAATACGTCACCTAGGCTGAAGATAAATGGAACTGTAGCACCCTGAGGGCTCGGTTGCTACAGAGGTATTGCACCTCACCCAGAGGTGTGATATCTCACTCTCAGGTAAGGATGTAGTGTGGATCAGGACCCGACACCTGCATGCGTTACACCACATTGCCGTGGGGCAGGGCGACCAATATGCCCCTGAGATGGGCACGACAGTCCCTGTCCCTGGCTGGAGTGGGGGGAGGGAACACTGAGGAAGGGGAACCCTGTAGTGCAGGAGCAGGGAGGAAGCAGTTCCTGGGTGCATTGAGAAGGGAGTATAAAAGGTGGGCACCATCTTAGTTCAGTGCAGAGAAGTCTGAGCAGAAGTGGCAGGGAGCAGGGGCTCTGCATGAGCTCTGCTCCGTAGGCGGGCCTAGTAACAGAGGCCCAGGCCTGGAAGAGGGAGAAGGAAGGAAGAGGAGCGGAGAAGGCTCCAGGAACGAGGAACGAAGGGATCTCAGGGGTGCGGACGGGCGAGTCGCCACCGCACGCCCGAATCCACCTGCGTGGAGGGGTCAGGCCAAAGGGGGAGACCGGTCCCCGAAACTAGTGGAGGCAGGAAACGACCCTCAGCTAGAAACAGGAGGCTGTGACATTTTATGTGGCGCAGCCCCTCGCTACACCCGCTAGGAAGGCACCACATAGGGTCCGGGAAACTGGCGCCAAGTTTACCAAGAGGACGCCCGAGGCAGCCGGACAGAAGGGTTGGTAAGAAAGGCCAGACAAAGGACACACAAAGGGGGTCCTGTGAAGCACTCCAAAGTTATCTGGGAGTTGTCTGAGCCCCTCACCTGGTGAGCACAGTACGACGTGGGCAGCCGTTACCTGCAGACGTGGTCTGGATAATAAGAACTGTGAGTAAAGGCCCTGGACTGCATCAGTGACTCCGTGTCATTACTGCTGCTGCCCTGCACCATCACCCCCATCCTCCGCATACACTGCCCTGAGGCTATACTCCTCCCGTGGGGAGTTATGCTACGCTCTGCTGCACCCACAACACCAGCCTCAGCGGTCTGCCCTGGAGCGGCGGTTCACTCTGACCGCAATCCACGGGTGGCGTAGTCGGACATTTAAACATCAAAACCACATAAATAGTTCCGCCACTGGTTTGACCGCCCTGAGCCACGGAACCGGGTTGCCGCCACGGAGACTACAACCACCAGCATCCACCAAAAAGGGTCCGGCTCCGGGTGTCCCAAGGCCCAGGGGGCGCGTCAGAACATTTTCATCACCTTTCACAATCACCAATGGGACAAGGCAGGGATGTTCTCTGTCCCCTCTCTTATACATCCTAGTGACGGAGCACCTGCTCTCATCAATTCGCCATAACCCCAATATTAGGTGGATTGAGGTGGGAGGCACCGAGTACAAGTGCTCTCTATTTGCTGATGATGTCCTAGTATATATCACTCAATCACATATATCCATCCATGCTGTTATGCCTGAAATAGATCACTTTGTTACATGGTCAAATTTTAAAATCAATGCAGCGAAGTCTGAGGCCCTCGATGTCTCCCTCCCCAAATCCATATAGGATTCCATCCAGTCCAACTTTCCCTTTGCCTGGCCCTCACAGGGTATCAAATACTTAGGAATTCCTATTCATAGAGACCTCTCCCATCTATGTTATCTTAATTTTGGGCCCTTTATTGAACAACTCCATACAGACCACGGTTGGCAAGTTAGAACTGTAAGATTCACTACGTGAACCACTGGTGTTTTGTGGAAAAGCACATGTACACTGTGTTCCAAATTATTATGCAAAAAGTGTTTAGGAGTGATAAGGGAAGAATTTGTTTGTTTGTCAGTTAAACTCATTGATGGTGATGTGTGTCAGGGCTCTTTATATCACTGTAAGCAATTGCAGACACCTGTGCTAATTAGTTTGGCAGGTGTGTCCAATGAAAGGCAAGACTACTTAAGAAGGCTGTCTCACATTATTAAGCAGCCTACATTTTCTGCCAATATGGGAAAGAAAAAGGATGTGTCGGCTGCTGAGAAGCAACAAATTGTGGAGTGTTTAGGTCAAGCCATGACTACAATCAACATTGTGCGATGATCAGGATGAAGTGTCTTGGCAATCAAGAAGTATGTAGCTGATTCACAGTACACACGTGTGCGTGCTGATAAGGGCAAATTGAGGACTCTTTCCTACAGGCAATTACGTCAGGTTGAAAGAGCAGCGGCAAAAAAGCCTTGTCATAGCAGCAGACAAGTTTTTGAAGCTGCTTGTGCCTCCAACGTCCCCCGAACAACAAGATGCAGGGTCCTTCAGAGGTTTGCAGCTGTGCATACGCCATCCTGTCGACCTCCTCTATCCACTTCACACAAGCAGAAACGGCTCCAGTGGGCCAAACATTACATGAAGACTGATTTCAAAACTGTTTTGTTCACGGATGAGTGCCGTGCAGCGCTCGATGGTCCAGATGGATGGAGTGGAGGATGGCTGGTTGATGGACACCCCACGCAAACACGGCTACAGCGCCAACAAGGAGGAGGTGGAGTAATGTTTTGGGCTGGAATCATGGGGAGAGAGATTGTCGGCCCCTTTAGGATCCCTGAAGGCGCTAAAGATGAACTCCATAATGTATGTGGATTTTCTCAAACAGCACTTCCTGCCATGGTTCAAGAAGAAGAACCGTGTATTTCACAGCAAGATCATTTTTCTGCATGATAATGCACCATCTCATGCTGCACATAAAACATCTGCATCTCTGGCTGATATGGGCATAAAAGGGGACAAACTTATGGTGTGACCCCCATGCTCCACTGACCTCTACCTCATTCAGAACCTTTGGAGCATCATTAAAAGGAGTGTCTATGATGGCGGGAGGCAGTTCACATCTAAGCAACAGCTCTGGGAGGGTATTCTGTCCTCATGCAAAACAATTGAAGCAGAAACCATCCAAAACCTGACAAATTCAATGGACGAGAGAGTTCAGAAGCTCCTTTCGAACAAGGGGTCCTATGTGAAAATGTAACATCACCTAGAATAAAGTTTTGAGTTGAAAACTGTTTGATTTCAGTTTCTAACAACCTGCTAATGCTTATAATTTCAAAAATGACCATTTTTTTGGTCTTTATTAAAATGAAAAGGTTGATCGAAAAGTTTGGGGGATCTAAGAGTGTGGCAACCCAGTAGTCATGATTACTTCGAATTCTGACAATATGAGGGTCATGCTGCAGGTAGTGCAGCAAGAAGGCACTTATGTGTCTTGCGCATCTCGGAGCCCCAAAATTATTTTCCGGGCTAGATGCAGCTAAAAATTATTATTCATTTTAAATCTGGTGAAGCTTTAGTATAGATGGCCTAATAGGATCAGTGCTGCACACTGCTACAAAGCCCAAATTATTTTCCAGTCAAGATACAGATAAACATGATTAGTAATTTTAAATCTGGTGGAGCTTATTATAGATGGCCTAATAGAATCAGTGCTGCACACTGCTACAAAGCCCAAATTATTTTCCAGCCAAGATACAGATAAACATGATTAGTAATTTGAAAGCTTAAAACGGTTGGTAGGGTGATTTTAACCAATCACCAAGCTTTTACTCTCCCCAGGATGACACAGGGGTAGAAAAGTCGTTTCGGATCCATGATTTGTTCATCTTTATGAACGTGAGTCTGTCTACATTATCAGTGGAGAGCCGCGTGCGCTTATCTGTCAGCACACCACCAGCAGCGCTGAACACACGTTCAGACAGAACGCTGGCTGCGGGGCATGACAAGATCTCCAAGGCGTAAGTGGCTAGCTCCGGCCATTTATCCAGATTGGAAGCCCAAAAAGAGCAAGGGTCCAGTGACACAGTCGTGGCTTCAATGTTTACTTGGAGATACTCCTGTACCATCGTCTCTAGGCGTTGACTATGTGTCAGACTTCTTGTCTCCTGTGGCCTTGCAAAGGATGGGCTAAAAAAGTGGTGAAATGATTCCGCAAAATTGATGTTACCAGCAGATACTGTGGTTCTGTTACGGTTTGAGTGCTGAACACTTGACGGTCCCACGGTTGGCAAGTTGGAACTGTGAGATTCACTACGTGCACCACTGGTATTTTGTGGAAAAGCACATGTAAGATTCTGCAACAGTCTCTGCTGATACTCCTGCATGCGTGCATCCCTTTCTATGGCAGGAATAATTTCTGCAAATTTACTTTTGTACCGGGGATCTAACAGTGTGGCAACCCAGTAGTCAGGATTATTTCTAATTCTCACAATTCGAGGGTCATGTTGCAGGTAGTGCAGCAAGAAGGCACTCATGTGTGTTGCGCATCCAGGAGCACCAAGTCCCTGTTGTGTTGGTGGCGAGGTAACAATCATGCTTCCTTCCTCTGTCCTCTCCCCCCAACCTCGCACAACAGAAATGTGAACAAGGTCTCCCTCATCTGATGAGTCTTCCATCAGTTCGTCCTCCACTTCTTCCTGGGCTCCTGCACCTTCCTCACTAGTTTGGCTGCTACCATGCGCCCTGGTAAAACCATCTCCCCCACCCTCACATGCCTGCCGCCTTGGTGCTGCCGACCGTCTGGACCTTGCAGATGTTAGCCCTTCCGCATACAACTCCTCCTCCTCTACTTCCTCCACCTCCTCTTGTGCCACCACCTGACTCCGAATTCTGTTTAACATGTGCTCCAGCATGTAAATCACCGTAATAGTCATGCTGATAATGGCATCGTCAGCACTAAACATCTTCGTCGCCATTTCAAAACTGTGCAGAAGGGTGCATAGGTCCCTGATCTGAGACCACTCCTCCAGCGTGATTTGCCCCACCTCTGGATCTCGTTGGCCCAGGCTATACGTCAGAACGTATTGCACCAGGGCTTGTCGGTGCTGCCACAGTCGCTGCAACATGTGCAGAGTTGAATTCCACCGGGTAGGCACATCGCATTTTAGCCGGTGAAGTGGCAGGCCCAACGACTTCTGTAGAGATGTAAGTCGCTGAGCTGCGGGATGCGAACGGCGAAAGTGAGCACACAGCGACCGTGCCCTCTGCAAAAGGCCATCTAGTCTGGGATAGTGGGCTAAAAATTGCTGGACAACGAGGTTCAACACGTGAGCCATACAAGGCACGTGTGTGACATTGCCCCGGCGAAGGGCCGCACCCAGGTTTGCAGCATTGTCGCACACGGCCTTCCCTGGTTTCAGGTCCAGTGGAGACAACCATTCATGAAATTGGTTCTCCAGAGCTGACCACAACTCCTCAGCTGTGTGACTCACATTTCCCAGACATTTCAATGTAAAAACCGCCTGATGACGTTGAGCCCTACTGCCAGCATAGTAAGGAGGTGTGCAGGATCCCTTCTGCGCAGTTAGAAAGCTTGTGGCATGACCAGACAGGCTTTGGGTGCAGGTGGAAGACCGAGAGGAGGTTGAGGAGGCAGAAGCAGTGGAGGAACTTTGACATAAAGAGGATTGACGCACAACTCGTGGGGACGGCAAGACTTGGACAGCAGCCCCTTGTCCTGCTGTCACCATAGTTACCCAGTGCCCAGTCAGCGACATGTAACGCCCCTGTCTATGCCTACTCGTCCAAGTGTCTGTGGTGAAATGCACCCTGTCACACACAGAGTTTCTCAAAGAAGCGGTGATGTTGTGTGCGACATGCTGGTGGAGCGCAGGCACACCTTTCTTTGAGAAGTAGTGCCGACTGGGCATCTGGTACTGGGGCACTGCGACGGACATAAGGTCTCGAAAATCCTCTGTGTCCACCAGGCGGAAAGGCAGCATTTCTGTAGCCAAGAACTTGCAGATGGTGAAATTCAACCTCTTAGCTTTCTCATGGCTAGGAGGAAATGGTCTTTTACTTGTCCACATCTGAGGGACCGAGGGCTGGCTATTGTGCTTAGACGGGGTTGATAAGGGTGTCCCCGGCAAACTGCCGGTCTGTGAGGAAGATGCAGGCGGACATGTTAGGTTGCCTTGATCCAAAGGTGGTGCTATCGATGTCGGACAGCGGTCAACACCAGCTGGTGTTACCACCTCCAAAGAAAATGATGACCTGCCAATCACGCTGGCTGTTGCGGGTAAAGAGGTGGCAGGTCTGCGCCCCAAAACAGGTGTGACTGCTGTCCCCCCAGTCACAGAGGATGAAGAGGCCGCGGATGCACAAGATATGGCAGACGGTGGTTGGCCCGGCCGGCTAGGCCGCATTGTAGCACACTGAGCTTCCCACTGCAACTTATGCTTCATGTCCATGTGCCGGTTCATGCATGAAGTACTCAAACTATGTATTTTTTGGCCTCTACTTAGCTTTTGCTGACAAATGTTACAGATAACACGAGTTGGGTCATCTTTATCGATCTGAAAAAATGCCCAGGCTATGCAAGGCTTAGCACCCATGCGACCTGAAGAGCCACCACGACTTGTGGTGAGAGGCAGAGTTGTGTTTGAGGATGCAGTTGTTGACGTGCTTCCAGTACTACGTCTCTGTCCAGGAAGGCGCAACCTGACCTCGTCGTCACTAGCATCTTCCTCCACCTCCTCTGCTGACCTCATCTCTTGGCTGACTATGGGTTGACAGTAAGTGGGATCTCCAACCTCATCATCATCACCCTGTGCGTTATCACACCCGTCGTCCTCAGAGCCAACCTGTTCCTGCCCTGACAAAAAACTAAAGTTGTCGCTCCAATCAGGTATTTGAGTCTTATCATCGTCTTCCTCATTGTCTCCACCAACAGGAGTTACAGTTTGGGAATGAGGGTCTACATTATGGTCAGAACCTTCTGCGTCTGGTCCTGGATCCGACTCATAAAGATTCTGGGCATCAGTGCAGATCATTTCCTCGTCTGGATTCACAGAAGCGCTGGAGTCGACCTCTGATTCCCAGGCTATAGTATGAGTAAACAACTCTGCAGACTCAACCATCTGTTCTACCTCATACTCAGACGGGCAGCTGGAGATTTGGGAGCTGTGAGGAAGCAAGTGCGATTGGGGTGACACCTTTGAGGACTGGAGTATTTGTGATGTTGAAGTTGATGTGGAAGAGAGCCCACTTAAAGGAGCACTTGATATCCGTTGAAGCACCTGCTGTTTTTGTGCCTCATCTGGAATTTGTAGCGATTGGCGTGGCCGTAAGAAAGGGATCTTATCACATTGTCCGCTAAAAGAAGTAGACATTTTAGTTTGGCTGGAAGATGGTCTTTCTTCTGCAGATGTTACTGTTGCTTTAACACCTACCCCACGGACACAACCTTTTTTCCCCTTCCCAACACGCCTATTCCCCTTTCCACCAGCAGCAGGCCTTTTTCCACTCATTTTGGTGGTTAACTAATTAACAACTCTGGAGTTGTTTGCACAAAAAAACAATGGATGGGAACCGAGCAGAGCTGAGTGGCCAAACTGTGGTATTAGGCCAAAACTATTGGCTGGGTTAGATGCAGAAAAAAATTATGTTCAATTTGCAACCTGATGGAGGTCAGTATAGATGGACTAATAGAGAAAGTCCCACACACTGCTAGAAGGCCAAATATTTTTTCAGAGCTAGATGCAGAAAAAAATATATTCAGTTTGCAACCTGATGGAGGTCTGTATAGATGGATTAATAGAACAAGTCCCACACACAGCTAGAAGCCCAATATTTTTTCAGAGGTAGATGCAGAAAAAAATATATTCAGTTTGCAACCTGATGGAGGTCAGTATAGATGAACTAATACAACAAGTCCCACACACAGCTAGAAGCCCAATATTTTTTTCAGAGGTAGATGCAGAAAAAAATATATTCAGTTTGCAACCTGATGGAGGTCTGTATAGATGGATTAATAGAACAAGTCCCACACACAGCTAGAAGCCCAATATTTTTTCAGAGGTAGATGCAGAAAAAAATATATTCAGTTTGCAACCTGATGGAGGTCAGTATAGATGGACTAATACAACAAGTCCCACACACAGCTAGAAGCCCAATATTTTTTCAGAGGTAGATGCAGAAAAAAATATATTCAGTTTGCAACCTGATGGAGGTCTGTATAGATGGATTAATAGAACAAGTCCCACACACAGCTAGAAGCCCAATATTTTTTCAGAGGTAGATGCAGAAAAAAATATATTCAGTTTGCAACCTGATGGAGGTCAGTATAGATGGACTAATACAACAAGTCCCACACACAGCTAGAAGCCCAATATTTTTTCAGAGGTAGATGCAGAAAAAAATATATTCAGTTTGCAACCTGATGGAGGTCTGTATAGATGGATTAATAGAACAAGTCCCACACACAGCTAGAAGCCCAATATTTTTTCAGAGGTAGATGCAGAAAAAAATATATTCAGTTTGCAACCTGATGGAGGTCAGTATAGATGGACTAATACAACAAGTCCCACACACAGCTAGAAGCCCAATATTTTTTCAGAGGTAGATGCAGAAAAAATATATTCAGTTTGCAACCTGATGGAGGTCTGTATAGATGGATTAATAGAACAAGTCCAACACACAGCTAGAAGCCCAATATTTTTTCAGAGGTAGATGCAGAAAAAAATATATTCAGTTTGCAACCTGATGGAGGTCTGTATAGATGGATTAATAGAACAAGTCCCACACACAGCTAGAAGCCCAATATTTTTTCAGAGGTAGATGAAGAAAAAAATATATGCAGTTTGCAACCTGATGGAGGTCAGTATAGATGGACTAATACAACAAGTCCCACACACAGCTAGAAGCCCAATATTTTTTCAGAGCTAGATGCAGAAAAAAATTATATTCAATTTGCAACCTGATGGAGGTCAGTATAGATGGACTAATAGAATGATGCTATGCCCAAAAGATTTTACTTCACTAGGTGCAGTAAAAAAATTGGTATTCTATACACAGGTGGTATATCTTGCAACACAGATAGGCTACTCCACTGACTAACACACTCTGCAATAGGCCAAAAAGGATTATCTTTGCTAGATTCAGCCAAATGCTGTGAAAAAAACTTGCACAGCACTGGCACAGACCTGCCTGGCAAAAACTGATAGGAACTGATGTAACCTAGTCCTGAAAAGGACTCCAATTACAATTAGTCTTTACTCCCACAATCTATCTATTTAAGAGCACAGACCTGCCTGATAAAAGTCGTAGGAAATGCTGTAACCTAGTCCTTAAAAGGACTGCAATCACAACTATTCCCTACTCCCAAGCTATCTGTAGATTTGTGCGAAAATTGGCTTGAAATTAACAAGGTATAGCGCACACAGCAACAGCGGTGCCGTCTAACACGCAGCTGCAGCAGTGAGAAAATGGTGGCGACGGGGAAAATGGCTTGGTCTTATAGGGCAAGGACATGTGACATACACTGCCAATGACACATGCCCTTGCTTGTGTGAAAAAAAGCACTTCGCTCCGTGTGTGCGCTGCTGATAGGCTGACAGATTGCACCTCCCCACTGTAAATGCGGGAAAGAGAAAAAAAAAATGGAGATCTTCATTGTTCCTGCAGAGATCCATCCCCTGCCCCTCCCCCCACCCCGCTGTACACTCAAACTGCGTATTAACATTAATTTTCATCATTACTGAGAAAAAATCCAGTTATGATTTTGGTGCACGAACAGTTATCGAACATAACCTCGAACAGCCGAATTTTTCTCAAATTGTTCGTGTTCGCCGAACGGCTCGAACACCGCCCAAAACAGCTCGAATTTGAGATTGGCGAACAGTTCGAGTAGAACAACGCTCATCTCTAGTCAGCACATGTCAGCAAAGCACCCGACTTTGTGGGGTGAACCGCAGGGTCCACGACCAGTGTCAGCGGGTGTCACCTCTGCTTCTTCCGCTGCTGTTCGTATAAGAGCACCTCCTGTTGTGCATGCAAGGCAATCCCCGCTCCATACTGCATGCAAAGATGCCCCCTCCTCTCAGTCTTCACTTGTTATGGCAGTTTCTCAAGAAACAACATCAACGTCCACGTCCATGTCCCACCGCAGAGTTCAATTGTCCATATCCCAGACCTTTGAATGAAAGCGCAAATTCGCAGCCAACGCCCCACAGGCCACAGTCCTAAATTCGCACATTTCACGACTGCTTGCATTGGAAATGCTGCCTTTTAGGCTGGTGGAGACGGAATCCTTCCGCAACCTTATGGCAGTGGCCGTCCCTCGGTACTCAGTCCCCAGCCGACACTATTTTGCCTGGTGTGCCATCCCCACACTACAGAAGCACGTGTCCCAAAATATCTGCCGTGCCCTCAACAACGCAGTTACTGGGAGAGTCCACCAGACAACGGATACGTGGACAAGTGCTTGTGGCCAGGGACAGTACATCTCCCTGACAGCACACTGGGTAAACATAGTGGAAGCCGGGACCCAGTCGGACCTTGGGACGGAACACATCCTCCCCACACCGAGGATTGCGGGCCCTATGTCAGTCAGAGTTGCCCCCACAGTGTACAGCTCCTGCGCATCATCCTCCTCCTCCTCCTCATGTTCAGTCTCCATCTCAGATATCACCACATCAGTTACAAGCTGGAAGCACTGCAGTACTGCCTCAGCCAGGCGGCAACAGGCTGTGCTGAAACTCATAAGCTTAGGTGATAAACCTCACACTGCTTGTGAGTTGTGGACAGCTGTGAAAGAGCAGGCAGATCTGTGGCTAAGACTGCTGAACCTACATCCAGGCATGGTCGTGTGTGACAATGGCCGTAACCTGGTGGCGGCTCTGAGGCAAGGCGAGATCACACACGTACCATGCCTGGCTCATGTGCTTAACCTCATGGTTCAGCGGTTTCTTAAATCGTACCCCGAGTTGCCAGATCTGCTCATCAAAGTATGCCGCCTGTCAGCTAATTTTCGGAAGTCGGCTACAGCTTCCGCCGCCCTTGCTGTGTTGCAGCAGCGTTTGCAGCTTCCAGCACACCAACTGGTGTGTGATGTCCCCACATGTTGGAACTCTACCCTCCACATGTTGCAAAGGATTTGTGAGCAGAAGAGAGCAGTTGTGGAGTACCAGCTGCAACAAGGCCGTCAATATTCAGGTCAGACTCCACACATAAGTCCTCAGGAGTGGACCTGGATGTCTGACATATGTACCATCCTGCTAAACTTTGAGGAGTCTTACAAGATGGTGAGTGGCGATGACGCCGTCATTAGCGTCAGCATCCCACTTGTTTGTCTTTTGCAATGCTCTATGCAGAGAATTAAAGAGGAGGCATTGCAGCCAGAGTATGATGAGATGGATCAAGAAGCTGTAATGGGCGATTACACACAGCCCAGCCTCATCTCATCCCAACGTGCATTGGGGGACAATGAGGGAGAGGAGGAGGAGGAGGAGGAAGAACAGGAGCTGGTATCATGCGCTGTAGATGGTAGTACCTGTACAACTGTCATACCGTCGGTTCAGCGTGGGTGGCCTGAGGACAGGGGGAGGAGGAGGAGAGCATGGTCAGTCGTCATCTTGGTGAGGACACGGAAGTCTTGCCCGTTACCAGTCTGGCACGCATGGCTGACTTTATGTTACGCTGCCTTAACCGTGACCCTCGCATTTTCAAAATGTTGGGTGACAGTCATTACTGGTTGGTGACAATTTTAGACCCCTGCTACAAGGAGAACTTTCACTCTCTTATTCCTGAGGTGGAGAGGTCTACAAAAATGGGGCAGTACCAGAAGGCCCTTGCTGCAGAACTGTTAAAAAAATTCCCATCTGAACACGCTAGCGGCAGAGGTCACAGTTCGTTGACCAACCAAGGCATACAGGCGAGAGAGACGCAACTCCAATCCAGCAGAGGCAGGGGAACACTGTCAACATTCTGAGACAGTTTTCTGAGACCCGCCCAGCTTACAGGCCCTGAGGCGTGGGGTACTCTCACAAGGAGTGGAAAGTTTCAAAAGAATGTGAGGGAGTACCTTGCCGACCGTACCAGCGTCCTCCGTGATTCCTCTGTGCCTTTTAATTATTGGGTATCCAAGCTGGATACTTGGAATGAACTCGCTCTGTACGCCTTGGAGTTCCTGGCCTGCCCTGCCGCTAGCGAGTTATCGAAGCGTGTTTTTAGTGCCGCTGGGGGAATTATAACTGATAAGCGCACTCGCCTGTCAACTGACAATGCTGACAAGCTGACCCTTATCAAAATGAACAAGGGCTGGATTGGGCCAGACTTCTCATCACCACCAAATGACAGCAGATTAACATAAAGTCAAATCCAATGTGCTGGTTCGGGAGGTGTATTCCCATGCACCGCTTCACACCCACACATGGGTATATGCTTCCTCATTTCTGTTGTTTTTTGCTCTTCTCCTTATCCTCAGCCTCCATCACCACTATACCACCAGGGTGACCGTGGTCCGTGTTGCAAGTGACTCGCCCAGGGGGATGGGGACGACTCGGTATCCGGGCCTTGCCTTGCCTTGGGGATGTTGCGGTGGTCAGTTCCCGGGCCCGTACCCTGGGGTCAGCTTTTAAAAGGGAATTGTTTGTTAATTTTATGGAAGTTCGTGACGCCACCTGTGGTTTCTGGTGAGAATCACCAGCGCTGCGGCAGTCCACTGAGGCCGGTGATAAGGCAGCTTGATGGTATAGCTCCCCACAGGTGGAGCTAGGCCTCAGGGCAGCGTACGGAGAGGGGGATGCAGGACAGGCGAGATCCAGCTGGGTCAGAGCAAGAACGGGGATGGACACGGTAGTCACTTCAGTACCTTTTACTGATGGAAATTCAAGCACGTCCCGGAGCACTGTAGGGTGAAGGGTGCATATCAGGATCCTCCCCAATGAGCGGGTGTAGGGCCTCCTGTTTCTTGCTTCTGCGTAGTAAGTTTCTGACCTGCCTGAAGCTAGGCCTAACTTCATCTCTGTCCTGCAATGGCTGACGTTGTGGTAGGGCCTTCACTTGGAGTGCACGCTCTCAGCTTACGGGGCCTATGTTTCTCCTGGCTCTGTTACGTATCAGCTCTCTGGTGAACCTGGGACCTGTAGTTCTCCAGGGATTCCGGTTATGCCGTATTGGGTCGTAGAGATCCCGGTAAGCGCGTACCCGGTGTCCGGTATATGTTTCGGGGTGAGCTGGGTAAGCTCCTCTGCCCCCACTGCTACTCACTTTCCACTCGCCTTCGGCCACGCTCAGGCCCTCACTAGGCTACTCACACTAACGGCAGCTTGTCGCTCTTCACCGATCTTATGGCGCCGGCACACCCTGAGCTCTAACTGAGCTACAACTGAGTTCTCCAAACTAGACTGAGCTTCACTGCAGACAGACCTCTTTCAGGCTTCTCTACTGCAGGAACTCTTCAGAGGAACTGCTTACTGCCTAGCTCCATCTTCCCTACTTATATCCCTAACGGGCTCACTCTGCTGGTCTGAGGTGGAAGGTGGAGATGTGTGAATGTTTATGGGGGCCTCTTGTGGAGGATTCCATTAATACACCCTTCAAGGATCTGTGGTACCAAACGCAGCTGGGCGCCACATTCCCCCCTAGCAAAGCTCAGCACTCCCGGGCTGAAGTACATTTTAAAACAACAATAGTAAACATTAACAATGCAATAACTCTTCCCTTTATGGGAGGCACATTTCTTAAACGTTGCATAATAACATAAACAGGTACAAAGCGTCCTCAGAATTCAAGACTCTTATGGTGAGGTTCCCAGACAGGATGTCCATCTCACAGGGTAGAGTACTTGGTCGTTTGAGGGACCTATCCCAAACCCTCAACGTAGGCCCTGGGGTGTCTGCAAGGCATGAAGATCCCGAGTTGGACCTCCAGTAAAGCCACTCCAGACAGGTTTTACTTCTGAGGTCACCTAAAGGGGCACTCCAAGGAGCGCAATTATATACAATAAATAATTTTTGGGCTGCACACAGTCCTCAGCCACGGAGTTCTTAGATAAATAACGAAGTCATTAGGCAAAGTGTCCATATAACTTGAACAGTTCAGTAGTAGAGCAAAGCACAAAATAATATACATATGCATGAAAACACACAATATAATTCAATTTAATTCAATGCTATATAATACCCCAGGGGTAACTATCTACATTTGTCAGAGTTTAGCTATCTTACTGATTATATCTGACAGGGGGTTGACTTTTAGTACTACGCGTGGACCTGTGTGGTACTGGAATGCGTGAGGCACTTATAGGTGCTCTACCTCCCAATGTGTCAGTACTAGGTGTGGAGGGGCTACAAGGCTGCATTGACCTCTCTACTGGACTGACAAGTTCACCATTGGCTGGGCCTTCTTGCTCTTCTCCTACCGGGGATCCATCGTCCGGGGATTCTTCTTGAGCTGGCTCGTCTTCAGCACTTACAGGCTCTTCTTGCTGTGGGTAGAAGGTGATTACAGGGATGATTACTGCTCCTCCTAGTTGGGGCCAATCTGCCGGGAAATCTCCTAAGTCAGTGTGTATTACTGCTTCTTTAGGCTCCTCCGGGATAATGAGAGGCACTTCTCCTTGGGGCTTTAGCAGGTCTGGACACAACTTTAGGTGATCCCTGGATACTGTTGCAGTCGTCCTTCCTCCGTCTCTACTAATTATGCAGGTCTTCTTATTATCAAATCTTGAATTCAACACAGTGTAGGGTTCTCTCTCCCTGTGGTTATCAAGTTTGTGGTTCCGTCTTTTCCTTTTTAGTACTGCTTCACCAGGTGTGAAGGGTTCTGCTTGGGCACCTCTGCTGTATTGAGATTCCTGCTTGTCCCTCACCCGAGTGAGACTGTCTTTAACACAGGCTTGTACTCTTCTGTGCTGCTCCTGTCTGGCCGTGTCCCAGTCCTCAGTGGTCACATCCGCTTCTGGTTCTACAACACCAAGCTCCAGGTCCATGAGCAGCCTTCCTGGCCTTGCTCGCATGAGATATGCCGGAGTACAGTTGGTGGAACTTACTGGTATGTGATTGTACAGATCTACCAGGTCAGGTAGTAGGTCTGGCCACTGATTTCTCTCCTCAAGTGGTATGGTCTTTAGCAGGTCGATGATGATGTTATTCATCTTCTCACAGAGACCATTGGTTTGTGGGTGGTACAGTGTAGTTCTTATCGTCTTACACCCGTAGAGATGGCAGAACTCCTTGAACAACTCAGCCTCAAAGGCCGGGCCTTGGTCCATCAGCACCTGCCCAGGATAGCCATGGGGTCTACAGAAATATGCTTGGAACGTCTTTGCTGCTGTCTCTGCCGTCAGGTCTTTTACGGGGGTGACCACCAGGAAACGTGAGTAGTGATCCACCATGGTCAGAGCATAAGAGTACCCTGACCTGCTGGGGGACAGCTTGACATGGTCCAGGGCCATGATCTCCAGGGGTCGGGTCGCCTTGATGGGTTGCACTGGTGCCTTCTGGCTGCTGTAGTCTTTTCTTCTGAGGCCACAGGGTCCACAGTCCCGGCACCACCGCTCAATGGAGTTGTGCATTCCTACCCAGTAGAATCGACACTTCAGCAGGGTCTCTAGCTTTTTCCAGCCAAAGTGCCCCGCCTGATCGTGGTAGGCCTCCAACACCATTTGGATGTCTGTCTTGGGGACCACTATCTGCCATACCATCTCATGGGTTTTTGGATTGACGTAGCTCCGGCACAGCTTCTCACGGTAGATAAACAGCCGGCTTCTCTCGTTCCACAGCTGCTTTGCTTGCAGAGACGCTTCTTATTCCAGGGAGGAACCTTCTTGGGTTATCAGCTCCTTAATGCGGCTGACAACCGGGTCACTGTCCTGGGTCTCTTTCCAGCTTGGTGAGGCAGGGAGTTTAACCGTTTCCACGCTGCCTCCTGGAGGCTCGTTGCTCGTGGATCATCCCATTCTGGTGAAAGGCAGGTAGCTCAATCTCTTCCAGGTCATCCACTTCTTCTTCTGTGTCTGACTGGTGAGGCATCCTGAACAGGGCATCGGCGTTGGCGTTCTTACGGCCCGCCCGACATTTAATTGTGAATTGATAATTTGACAGCCGAGCCATCCATCGTTGTTCCAGTGCTCCTAGCTTAGCTGTTTCAAGATGGGTCAAGGGGTTGTTATCAGTGAAGGCAGTGAACTTACTGGAGGCTAGATAGTGCTTGAACCTTTCAGTGATGGCCCAGACCAAGGCCAGGAACTCCAACTTAAAGCTGCTATAGTTCTCTGGGTTCCTCTCAGTCGGGCGGAGCTTCCTGCTTGCATATGCGATCACTTTCTCTTGGCCATTCTGCTTCTGACTTAAGACAGTTCCCAGTCCTTCTTTGCTGGCATCAGTATACAGCAGGAATGGTTGGCTGTAGTCAGGGTAGGCTAGGATCTCATCGCCTGTCAGTATCTCCTTCATCTCCTGAAACGACTCGGCTTGCTCCTTACCCCAGTGAAATGGGGGATTTCTGCCTTTGGGGGACTGCCCTACCAGGAGGTCTTGCAGAGGAGCTGCTTTCTTGGTGCAGTCTTTTACAAACCTCTGGTAGTATCCTACTAGTCCCAAGAACTGATGCACCTCCTTGAGGTTCTTCGGCTCCGGCCACTTCTGGATGGCAGTGACCTTCTCTGGGTCTGGTGCTACCCCTTCTGGACTGACAATGTGCCCCAGGTACTGTACCTTTCTCTTGAGCAGGTGGCACTTTGAGGGCTTCAACTTCATCCCGTACCGGAACAGTGACTCAAATACCTCTGCCAGGCGCTTCAAGTGGTCCTCATACGTTTTGGAGTACACTATCATGTCATCCAGGTATAGTAACACAGTCTCGAAGTTGCAGTGTCCCAGGCAGCACTCCATCAATCTCTGGTTCATTCCAGGGGCATTGCAGAGTCCAAACGGCATACTGTTGAACTCGCAGTGTCCCATCGGGGTAGTGAAGGCCGTCTTCTCCCAATCCTCCTCAGCCACAGCTACTTGCCAGTACCCACTAGTGAGTTCAAGGGTGGAAAAGTAATTTGCAGACTTTAAGGCAGCTAGGGACTTCTCTATGCATGGTAAAGGGTATGCATCTTTATGTGTAATGCGATTTACTTGTCGGTAATCTACACACATTCTCATGCTCCCGTCCTTTTTCCTAACTAGCACTAGGGGAGCTGCCCAGGGACTACAACTATCCCTTACTACCCCTGCCTTTCTCATGTCGTGCAACATTTCCTTAGCTTTCTGGTAGTGTGCTGGTGGTATATGCCTGTAACGTTCTTTGATGGGTGGATGGTCACCTGTGGGGATATGGTGCTGAACCCCCTTAATCCTCCCGAAGTCAAGTGGATGTTTACTGAACACCTGCGCCTATTCTTGAACCACCAGGTGTACACCCTGTTTCTGATGGGCAGGAGTGGTGTCTGTCCCAACATGGAGCTGTTGACACCATTCCTCCACCTGGGTTGCAGGGTCATCATCCTCCACTTCGTCTGGTGAGGTTAAGGACTCCGCCTTGTGAAAGCAGTTGTTATTTACAGCATGTAATTTGGCAACAGTGGCATAACGTGGCCATCTGACCTCATCTTCCCCACAGTTGAGAAGACGGACGGGCACCCTCCCATTGCGTACATCTACCACTCCTCTGGCGGTTAAGAGCGTGGGTCTGTGCTCGGAGCAAAGGGGTTCTACTACCGCCTGGCAGCTCTGTCCTCTAAGACCTATAGCAGCTCTACACCAGATAAGCATTTCACTCATTGGGAGGATCACAATGGGTATGGGGTCCATCACCCACACATTACCGATTTCACCATCTGTTAACCTTACTTGCTGTTGGTACTTCAGGACTCGGATCTCCTTCTGCAGCGCCCTCCTCTGTCCTGGTCTGGCAGTGTCAGCTATCTGTTGGAGCAAGAACACAACTTCTCCCAAACAGTTACCAACAATGTTAGTGCCTAGTACCATATACGGATTGGTATCATCAGGATTAGTCTCTACTACAATTAATCCCTGGTCCTTCAGCTCCACTCTCCCCACCTTTACTGTCACATTCTTAACCCCGATTAAGTTAAGGGGGAGTCCATTTGAGGCATAAACAGAAAGATTTGGAGCAGGCGGACTTAGGTCGTCCATGGACCAGAACCTCTTGTAGAGGACGTCAGGCATTATGGTTACCTGAGATCCAGTGTCCAGCAGAGTGTGCGTCGGGATGCCGTCCAGCACAATGGACAGGAAAGGTCTTCCTCCGACGAACCTGTTGTACCAGTCTGAGGGGCCTGGGGAGTTTACTCCTGGGTGTCGGCCCTCGGCCCCAGGGTTTTCTTGTTTAAAGGACAATTCTGGGTGGTGTGTCCAGTCTTGCGGCAGTGGTAGCAGGTAGGGTCCTTCTGTGGACGGCGCTGGTCACTGATCCTCGTAGAGGGTGGTGTCCTCCTCCTCCTTCGCAACCAGGGGACATCCTCAGGGCTATCGGCTAACAGGATTTTCCCTCCTTCCTCGTGCTCCGTCCGCAGCTGCAGAGCACTCAGCACAGTGGTCAGGGTTTTGCTCAACTGGCGCACTTCAGAGTGCAGACTGTCCAGCTCTCTAGGGGACGTTGCTGGAACCTTGGCTTCAGCAGCCACTGGGGAAAAGGTGGGTGTAGCAGGCACTGGGGTAACCCCACACTGGTAACATTGGATGGCATTTGTTTCCAGGGGCTGCAGTCCTTTTATAGCCATGTCCTTAAGATTGTCAAAGGTGGCATCTGGATGATCTAAGGTCCACCAGCGCACAGTCCTGCTCTCCTCTGGAGACCTCAGTCCCCGGACAAACTGTTCCTTCAGCATTTTGTTTTCATTTTCGATGCTGGTCGGACTAACCTGTTTCAGAGCCCGCAGGGCCCCTTGTAGACGCCAGGCATAGTCCCGAACATTGTCCTCCGGCTGTTGGGAACAGTTGTAGAACCTCTTCCGGAGGTCCGCCTCAGTATTATCCTCAAAAACAGTCTGTAGCCTTTTTAAAGATTGCGGACACTGACTCCTGGTCTGCGGCTGACCATGTTTCCACTTCCCGTTCCGCAGCACCAGTCAGTTGTCCTAATACAACAGCGGCCCTCTGCTTGCCTGTCATAGAGTACATGTCCAAGCGGTATATCTTCCGTTTGAATCCAGACAGGGTATCTGGTTTGCCGCTGTACTGGGGGAGCCACTTTGCTCCAGGAAAGTACGGTAGAGTTATGGGGATGACAGGAGTTACAGGCGCTGCTGGTGGAGCGGCCGCCTCGGCCTGCCCGGCGTCGGGCGCGAGTTGAACATCAAGGGCGTTAACCGGTATTCCGGCGTCGTGTTGTTCCTCGGACATCCTGACGCCCCCCTAGCGAACTTTGGCCTACCTTCTTTTCTTCCAGTAGGCCGCAGCTAAGCAGGTGACGGTCGTCTTCAGGACCTTGCGTCGCTTGCGTCCTATATCAGAGCGTTCAGCGACGCTCCTTCCAGGACCTGGCGCTTCCTGGTATGACGTCGAGGCGTGGGGCGTGTTCGGGGCTTCGCGCGCTTTTGCAGGTAAGCCCCTCAGTTTCCCGCGGTTACGCCCTTCATCTCGCTCGGCAGCCCAACAATGGCGGCAATCTTCACCACAGTTTAACGTACACAGCTTTTAATTAAAGGCGCAGAGTACCCGGTGGCAACTGGCATAACACTCCGTCGTTGCAGCGGGCATGCGATCCTATTCGTGACGCCAGGGAAGATGACTCACCCAGGGGGATGGGGACGACTCGGTACCCGGGCCTTTGCCTAGCCTTGGGGATGTTGAGGTGGTCGGCTCTTGGGCCCGTACCCTGGGGTCAGCTTTTAAAAGGGAATTTTTGTTAATTTTATGGAACTTCGTGACACCACCTGTGGTTTCTGGTGAGAATCACCAGCGCCGCGGCAGTCCACTGAGGCCGGTGATAAGGCAGCTCGATGGTATAGCTCCCCACAGGTGGAGCTAGGCCTCAGGGCAGCGTATGGAGAGGGGGATGCAGACAGGCGAGACCCAGCCGGGTCAGAGCAAGAACAGGGACGGACACGGTAGACACTTCAGTACCTTTTACTGATGGAAATTCAAGCACGTCCCGGAGCACTGTAGGGTGAAGGGCCTCCTGTTTCTTGCTTCTGCCTAGTAAGTTTCTGACCTGTCTGAAGCTAGGCCTAACTTTATCTTTGTCCTGCAACGGCTGACGTTGTGGTAGGGCCTTCTCTTGGAGTGCACGCTCCCAGCTTACGGGGCCTATGTGTCTCCAGCTCTCTGGTGAACCTGGGACATGTAGTTCTCCAGGGATTCCGGTTATGCCTTACTGGGTCGTAGAGATCCCGGTAAGTTCGGACCTGGTGTCCGGTATATGTTTCGGGGTGAGCTGGGTAAGCTCATCTGCCCCCACTGCTACTCACTTTCCACTCGCCTTTGGCCACGCTCGGGCCCTCACTAGGCTACTCACACTAACGGCAGCTTGCCACTCTTCACCGATCTTATGGCGCCGACACACCCTGAGCTCTAACTGAGCTACAACTGAGTTCTCTAAACGAGACTGAGCTCCACTGCAGACAGACCTCTTTCAGGCTTCTCTACTGCAGGAACTCTTCAGAGGAACTGCTTACTGTCTAGCTCCACCTTCCCTACTTATATCCCTAACGGGCTCCCTCTGCTGGTCTGAGGTGGAAGGTGGAGATGTGTGAATGTTTATGGGGGCCTCTTGTGGAGGATTCCATTAATACACCCTTCTAGGATCTGTGGTACCAAGCGCAGCTGGGCGCCACACCGACATTGCAAATTCCTCCGTGCCAATTTTTGGCAGCTTTTGCTTGGAAGGCATAGGCAAAGACTATGGGAGACCTAGTCCCCCATAATGGGAATAATGTTTTTAATATGCTGTACTGCATGGCTCTTGTAAGGGGCATTAAAATCGTCTTGTTAAGATACTGTGACCTCCACGTCTCTTCCACGGGGCATTGATATTGTCTTTTTATTCCACTGCGACGTCCACCACTATTCCAGGGGGCATTGATATTGTCTTTTTATTCCACTGCGACCTCCACCACTCTTCCAAGGGGCATTGATATTGTCTTTTTATTCCAGGTATTACAGTCTGGGGGTGGGTGGGTGGCAGGCTGCACACTTATGCTTGCTTTCCAAGAAAACAAAGCAGATGCTAACTTCTATCATCATCATCATGCTCCTCACCTTGGCGCTCTCAACTCCCCTGATGGAGAAGCCAGGGCCCACCTGAGGAGTCTGGTTGTCTGGTGGGCTTGGCCATTGCTGCCCTAAAGCAGGCTAGGCTAAGAAAAGTGTGGGGAAGGTTACCGGGACAAATAGGGGCGGCTGGGGGCCGAGTATGGACACCCGGCCTCCCCCTGGCGGCTGGGGACCGAGTGTGGACACCCGGCCGCCAGGCGGCTGGGGACTGAGTATGGATACCAGGCCGCCAACGCAGCCATGACATGATGGCCGGCGTCTGCCTTCACAAGTCTAAAAGGCCTCATTTCAAGTGCAAGCAAGCTAGCAGTATGGTATTGCAGCCTGGGGGTGGGTGGGTGGCAGGCTGCACACTTACGCTTGCATTCCAAGAAAACAAAGCAGATGCTAACTTCTCTCATCATCATCATGCTCCTCACCTTGGCACTCTCAACTCCCCTCATGGAGAAGCCAGGGCCAACCACAGGAGTCTGGTTGTCTGGTGGGCTTGGCCAATGCTGCCCTAAAGCAGGTCAGGCTAAGAAAAGTGTGGGGAACGTTACCGGGACAAATAGGGGCGGCTGGGGACCGAGTATGGACACCCGGCCGCCCCCTGGCGGCTGGGGACCAAGCGTGGACACCCGGCTGCTGGGCGGCTGGTGACTGAGTATTGACACCAGGCCTCCGACGCAGCCATGACGTGGTGGCCAGATTGCGCCTCCACATGCCTAAAAGGCCCAATTTCAAGTGCAAGCAAGCAGTATGGTATTGCAGCCTGGGGGTGGGTGGGTGGCAGGCTGCGTACTTGCAATTGCATTGCAAGGAATGGGGGAGGTACAATTGAACCCTGCCCTTGGACAAGGACTTGCACGGGGATAGTTGCAAGTCTGCATCTTCTGATGCAGCAAGGATCACTTCTGATGGGCACACTTTTAGGCAGTGACCTGGGTGTCAGAGATGCTGTCTTCCCCATGCTGTTCCCATGTCTTTTCCGCCCTGTATGCATGTGTCACACAGCACATGGCCAGATAAGGTTGTAAAATGTTAAAATGACATTTCCCGGTGAATGCATTTGGCACAGTTGAAAGCAATGCAAAAGTGCAAAAATGCTACTTGTGAACATAGCCCAAGGTGTGGAGGAGTATTTTTGTTTTTGGTTATTTATTTTACCTTATACACAAGTCTTTACCCTGGAAAGGATGTTCCTTAACATATTTCACAGGAAAGCAGTTTCAGTTTCGTTTTTGAACGTTTTATTGTGAGCCCGTAAAAGTGGCTTAACACCTCTGACCACGTTGTTGACAGCAGTGATCTGGGGGTCAGAAATGCTTCCCGGGGCGATCCCCATGCTGTCCCCATGTCATTTGAGCACTGTCACTATCGTTTTGGGCACTTTTTAGACTTTCTACAGACTGCCGGGGTGCTGCCGCAAAAATGGTCGGGTCTCCCATAGACTAACATTGGGCTCGTTGCTCGGGTAGAGCACCCGAGTATCACGGTGAGCTTGGCCCGAGCTTCGAGCACCCGAGCATGTTAGTGCTCTCTCAACACTGCTGATAAACTTTTAACCCTTCTAACTTTCTAACAAAAAAAATGTTTAAAAAAAATGATGATGTAAAGTTGACATTTGGTAAATGTTATTTATTAACAATTTTGTGTGGTATAACTACCTGGTTTAAGGGAATACAAATCCAAATTTTGGAAATTGCATAATTTTCAATTTTTTTTGTCAAATTTTCAATATTTTCATAATTAAACACATACAATATTGACCATAATTTACTGTACCTCCACATGAAGAGCAACATATCCTGAAAGAAAAGTCTCAGAATCACTGGGACATGTTGAAGCGTTCCAGAGTTATAACCTCATAAAATGACACTGGTCAGAATTGAAAAAATTGGGCTGGTCAGAAAAATGAAAATTGGTTAAAGTTGCTCCAAATTTATTAAAAAGCATACAGTAAGTTATTACATCAACTTGGCAAATTTTCAGACTGTCTAATCTAAGTTAGCACTGTCTGATTATTGCACAGGACTAGTAAATCTCCTTCTGTACTGTGTCATTTAATCTATGTTTTGTTAAAGGTAGTGATGAGTGAGCATACTCGAAAGTACTCGGTACTCGCCCGAGCATCTCAGTACTCGAGATGCTCGGAGCTCGCCGAGTACTTGCGAGATGCTCGGGCGGATGCTCGGGACCCCTCCCTGCATGTTTGGCGCTCTTTAGAGCGTCAATCAACATGCAGGGATTGCCTGCCACTCATTGCAATGCCGCAGCCATGGTGGTTGTGGCATTACAGTGATTGGCTGGCCGCACAGCGTCATCAGGTCTATATTAGACCTGGCGCCACCATGCTCGTCACAGTCACTCCGGAACTGTGGCACCCTGCTGTTCACAGGTACCACAGGACCCAAAAGGGTGCATGGATGGATTTCTATACAAGAGGCCCTCATTAAAAACAAACACCTCCACCCTTCCACCTCAGACCACCAGAGGGAGCCTGTTAGGCATATATATATGGAGGGTGGAGCCAGGCAGTTCAGTCAGAGAGAGAGAGTTCAGAGAGTGTGCTGCCACTGAGAGCAGTGAAGACGCAGCACGTCTGCTGCTGGATTGAGGGCCCCGAGTGTGGCCGGAGGCAGTAACGAGAGGAGAGAGGAGTTGAGGGGGCAGATGAGCATCATAGGCTCACCCCAAGACACAAACCGGACACCGGGTCCACGCCTACACGGTCCTCTATACCCAGTAGGGACTACCAGCTTACCAGGAGGATCCAGACCCCTGGTCATCCTGAAGCTACCAGAAATAACCGGACAAGGAACCACGAAGGCCCCGGCATCCAGGGATAGTGGTTGCCAAAGAAAGGTCCTACTACCAAGCGGTCAGGTGAGAGAGCAACACAACACAGAAGCTAGGCCAAGTTTCAGCATGGCTAGAAGCTTAGAGAGAGGGAGACACGGATCGGGAGGCCTTATACCCGCTCACTGGGGAGAAGTCCTGAAGTGCACCCTTCCTAGCAAGTACCCTGGACCATACCTGCCGTTACAACAGTAAAGGTACTGAAGCAAATCCCCTGTGTGAGTGTCCATCATTCCCCCTGACCTGGCCATCTCTCACCTGCACCCCTTCCATCTACACTGCCCCGGGAGGGCTCGCTCCGCCTGTTGGGAGCGGAAACATCCCAGCTGCCATCCCATCACCCCTGGAGGTCTACAGCAGCGCCGGTAACCGTTACCGGAAGCCACAGGTGGCATCACGAAACAAACTTTACACTAAAGAACCCCCTTTTTCAAGAGAGACCCCAGAGTACGGGCCCGGGAGCCGACTGCCGTGACATCCTAAGCAAAGTAAAAGGCCCAGGTTCCGAGTCCCCTATATCCCCCTGGGTGACACATCTCTCTTCCTGGCGTCACGAACAGGATTTCGTGCTCGTTGCCACCGGGTACTGTGTGCCGTAATTGAACTGTGTTTAAACTGTGGTGAACATCACTGCCATTACCACGTCGCCGTGTGGGAAGAAGAGGGGCGCAACCGCGGGAATTGGAGAGGAGTGACTGCTGGAAGCGTGCAAAGCTCAAGCCCCGCCTCGCGCTCTGATGCAGCACCAGGAAGCGTCAGGTCCTGGAAGGAGACCGTTGTCTGCGGAGCTGCAGCATACCCGAAAAAGAAAAAGAAGGTAGGCTGCGGTTTACTAGGGGGGCGCAACCATGGCCGACAACCAGCAAGACGCCGGAGCACCGGTTAACGCTCTCGATGCTCAACTTGCGCCCGGCGCTGCTCAAGTCGGACCGGCCGCCCCTCCAGCAGGGGTCGTGACTCCTTTTATACCCATGGCCCTGCCGTATATCCCCAGAGCAAAATGGCTTCCCCAGTATGACGGCAAACCAGACACCCTGTCTGGATTCAAAAGGAAAATATGCGGTGTACTGGATATGTACTCAATGACTGGTAAGCAGAGAGCCACTGTTGTGCTGGGACAATTGACTGGTGCCACAGAGCGGGAAGTTGAAACCTGCAAAGACTGCAAACTCTCTTTGAAAACCACACTGAGACAGATCTCCAGATGAGGTTCTACCACTGTGCCCAGAAACCTGAGGACAGTATCCGGGACTATGCCTGGCGCTTACAGGAAGCCCTGCGGGCCCTGAAACAGGTTAGTCCAGCCAGCATACGTGGTGAGGACAAAATGCTGACAGAACAGTTCATCCGGGGGTTGAGGTCCCAGGAGGAGAGCAGAACTGTATGGTGGTGGGCCTTAGATCATCTAAATGCCACCTCTGACGCCCTGAAGGACATGGCTATTAAGGGTCTGCAGCCCCTGGAACCATCAGATTGTTATGATCTGCAACATGTACTAAGGAAAGATAGGGGAAAGCTGTCCCTACAGTAAGACTAAGCTGAATCCCTACAATGTAGCGGGCTGCCTGTTCCTAGTGAACAGACCCGCCTTAGTCCTCGGCTAGTCTGAACGAATACCTATAGAATTAAGGGAGGGGTCCCTAAAAGAACTAAGGACTGGAACAAAAATGGGACACCTCCTAAACAGAAGTTGTTGCAGAACACAAAAAGACAAACTGACAAAAAGTACTAGAGGTCCCAGAGGACCAAGCGAACATGACAAAGAAAGGCACCGAAGCACCAGGTTAGAGAGACAGTAAAACACTGAAGTCCAGCACAGCCAGAAGGGCGGAGCTGGAATATAAAGGCAGATGGTCACGTGACCGCATACCACAAGATAGAAAAAACAAACAGGAGGCTTCTAACAGTACCCCCTCTTTTATGAGGATCCTCTGGATCCTCCAGGCCCAGGCCTATCCAGAAACCTCCTGTGGAAAGCTTCAACAAGCCTAGGAGCAGAGACATCATCCATCCTTACCCAGGAGTTGTCTTCCGGACCGAAACCCTTCTAGGAGACAAGATACTGTAATCTCCCTCTATGCCATTTAGAATTCAAGATACGAGAAATTCCACGTTACTGGTAGTACAATGGCTCTAGAAAAGCACTATGGCTCCTCGCCCCCCAAAAGAAATACAGCAAATTCTGCGCTCCCAAATCCATATGCACTCCTCCTGTCTGAGCCCCAGTGTGCTTAAACCACATTTAGAGTCCACATGTTTGGCATTTCTGTAGTGATGAGAGCCCTCTTAATTTACAGGTTGCTTGTCTCCAGAAGCATGAGCTGGGCACAATGTGGGCAATACAACATACTGGGCACTAAAACGTATGGACACTACAATGTACTGGGCACAACAATGGTAGATTTGCAATTTTCTTTCAGGAACATCCAATGCTGCTGGTTTTTGGAAAACACCCATGGAGTCAAAATCGATACTACACCTGTAGATAAATTCCCAGAGGGTTGTAGTTTCCAAAATGGTGGCACTTGAGGGATATTCTGCACTTCTGGCACTTAGGGGCTCTGTATATGGAGTCCACAAACTAAAATCTGGGGCTATAACTACATTTTTGTGGTAAAAATGTAGTTATTTTTTCTTCACTGCCCAATGGTATAAAATTATGTAACACATCTGTGGTGTCAATATGATCACTGCACCCCTATATGAATTCATTGAGAGATGCAGTTTATAAAATGGCATCACTTATGGGGGTTTCTGCTGTTCTGGCACCTCAGGTTCACTACCAATGTGAAATGGCACCCTCAACCATTCCAGCAAAATCTGAACTCATATATGGCACTTCTTCCCTTCTGAGCTTTGCACTCTGCCTCAAAAGTAGTTTTTTACCACATATCGGATATTGGCGTACTCATGAGAAATTCCGTAATGAATTGTTTGGTACATTTTCTCCTATTATCCCTTTTGAAAATTGAAAACTTGGGGCCAAAGCAACATTTTAGTGGGAAAAAATTTTAATTTTCCAATGACTCAGCCCTATGTTATACAATTCTGTGAATTGCCTGAGGGTTAAAACTGTTCACTACACCCCTAGATGAATTCCTCAAGAAGTGTAGTTTCCAAAATGGGATTGTAACGGGTCTGGGAGGTGGAACCTCTGAGCAACTATACAAGGGGGCAGTCCTTGTAAGGAAGCGGGTGGCTCCCAGGGAAGACTGGCAGGTAGTAACGGCAAGTGACAGGGACAGTCTCTGGGTAGAAGGGCAGGTAGTCACGGCAAGTGACAGGGACAGTCTCTGGGTAGAAGGGCAGGTAGTCACGGCAAGTGACAGGGACAGTCTCTGGGTAGAAGGGCAGCGGGCTGGTGGCTGGTGAACGCTCCCAGGTGAGCGGGCGAGAGTCTCTGGACAGGCAGGTGGTCACGGCAAGTGACGGCAGAACCTCCAGGTAGACTAGCAGACAGGTAGCGGGTGGACGCTCCCAGGTGAGCGGGCAAGAGTCTCTGGACAGGCAGGTGGTCACGGCAAGTGACGGCAGAGCCTCCAGGTAGGCTAGCAGGCAGGTAACAGGTGAGCGCTCCCAGGAGAGCGGGCAGGCTGGTCCATAGACAGACTGACAGGTGTCGGAGGGCAGACCGTCGGACCGCAGGCTTGCAAGCAGGTAAGCGGATATCAGGCAGGTATCAAGCAGGAATCTGGCAGGTGACTGGCAGGTAACAGGCAGGAATCAGGCAGGTGACTGGCAGGTAACAAGCAGGAATCTGGCAGGTGACTGGCAGGTAACTGGTAATGGGACCTGAGGGCTGAAGCAGAGTGAAGGCTTTGCAACAACATTGCTCGGGCACCTCCATTTTGGAGGAGGTGCCTTATATATGGGAGGTCCTCTGGCAATTGGCCGGGGACTCCTTAGGACGACGCGCGCGGTCCCTATAAGAGAGGGGGAGTGCGCGCGTGCGCGCCCTAAGCACACTGCCAGGGAAGGAGTGCGTGCCGGAAGCAGCGGGGAGAGAAGCGCTGGAGGACGCCGCGCCAGGAGCGAGGAGGTGAGAGGGACGGCATCTCTGCCTAGTACGGGGCAGAGACGCCGATGCTACAGGGATCACTTGTGAGGGGTTTGTGCGATTTTGGCATGTTAGGGACTCTTCAAATGTGACATGAAATCCACAATCTATTCCAGCCAAAATTGCACTCCAGAATTCAATGGGCGCTCTTTCCCTTACGAGCCCTGCCATATGCCTAAACAGTAGTTTTCCACCACAAAGGGAGTATTGAAGTACTTAGGAGAAATCACACAACAGATTTTTGGTTCCATTTTCCCCTGTTACCCTTGTGAAAAGGAAAAATTTGGGGCTAAAGCTACATTTATGCTTGAAAAATGTACTGTATTTTTTGTATTTTCAAGGCTCAATGTTATAAAATTCTGTGAAGCACCTGCAATTTGAAGGTGCTCACCACACATCTAGATAAGTTCCTTGAAAGTTGTAGTTTCCAAAATGGAGTCACTTGTGGAGACTGTTTAGGCACATCAGGGGCTCTGCAAATGTGACATTGCATCCGCTGTCTATTCCAGCTAATTTTGCACTCCAAAAGTCAAATGGTGCTCCTTCCCTTATGAGCTCTGCCGTGCATCCAAACAGTAGTTTTCCACTAAATATGGAGTATCGGTTTACTCAGGAGAAATTGCACAACAAATGTTACTGTCCATTTTCTCCTGTTACCCTTATGAAAATTAAAAATTTGGGGCTAAAGCAACAATTTTGTGGGAAAAATGTGATTTTTTTATTTTCACGACAAAAAGTTATAAAATTCTGTGAAGCACCTGGGGGGTTCAATGTGCTCACTACACCTCTAGATAACTTCCTTAAGCGGTGCAGTTTTCAAAATGGGGTCACTTGTAGGGGTTTTCCACTTTTTAGGCACATTAGGGGTTCTGCAAAGTTGACATGGCGTCTGCTATCAATTTCATCCAATTTTTTGCTCCAAAAGTCAAATGAAGAACCTTCACTTTTGAGCCCTGCTGCGTGGGACTGTCCCACTAGACTGGCGCCAAGCAAATGTGGTACCAATATTCAAAAAGGGGTCTAAAAGTGACCCTGGGAACTATAGACCAGTCAGCTTAACATCTGTTGTGGGTAAATTGTTTGAAGGATTTCTTAGAGATGCTATTGTAAAATATCTTAATGATAATAACTGTCTAACTCAATATCAACATGGATTCATGAGGGATCGCTCCTGCCAAACAAACCTGATCGCCTTCTGCGAGGAGGTGAGCTCACAGCTGGACCGGGGAGAGTCAGTGGATGTTGTATACCTTGACTTCTCCAAAGCGTTTGATACCGTGCCACACAAAAGGTTGGTATATAAAATGAGAATGCTTGGTCTGGGGGATAATGTGTGCAAGTGGGTAAATAGCTGGCTGAGTGATAGAAAGCAGAGGGTGGTTATCAATGGAGTAAGCTCAGGGTGTGTCAGGGTTACTAGCGGGGTGCCTCAAGGGTCTGTCTTGGGCCCTATATTATTTAATATATTTATTAATGATCTAGTGGAAGGGTTGCATAGTAAAATAGCAATATTTGCAGATGATACTAAACTTTGTAAAGTAGTTAATACAGATGAGGATAGGGCACAGCTACAGGAGGATTTAGATAAATTGGGGAGTTGGGCCAAAAAATGGCAAATGGGGTTCAATGCCGATAAATGTAAGGTCATGCACATGGGAAAGAAAAACAGCAGTCACCCATACTTATTAAATGGGAAACCGTTGGGGAAATCTGACATGGAGAAGGACCTGGGCGTCTTGGTTAATAACCAATTAAATTGGAGTGCCCAGTGTCAGGCAGCAGCTGCGAAGGCAAATAGAGTCATGGCATGCATCAGAAGAGGAATAGGGGCATATGATGAGAACATTGTTCTTCCTCTGTATAAAGCGCTGGTAAGGCCGCACTTAGAATATTGTGCACAGTTCTGGGCTCCGGTGCTCAGGAAAGACATATTGGAGCTAGAGACGGTACAAAGGAGGGCGACTAAGGTAATAAAGGGAATGGAGGGACTAGAATACCCAGAGAGGTTGGCAAAATTAGGCCTATTTTCATTGGAAAAGAGAAGGCTTAGGGGAGACCTCATAAACATGTATAAATACATCAGGGGGCAGTACAGAGATCTCTCCCATGACCAGTTTATACCAAGGATGGTGACAAAGACGAGGGAGCACACTATGCGTCTGGAGGAAAGGAGGTTCCTGCACCAGCATAGAAGGGGATTCTTTACGGTCAGAGCCGTGAGACTCTGGAACTCTCTGGGAGAGGAAGTGGTGATGTCCAACTCACTTAATGAGTTCAAGAGAGGCCTGGACACCTTTCTTGAGAACAATAAAATTACATCTTATGCTTAGTTAATTAATCCAGGAATTTAATCTGACTGCCAGATTGGTGTCGGGAAGTGAATTTTTCCTCAATGATGTAAATTGGCCTATACCGCATGGTATAGGAATAGCGGAATAGCTGCAGTGCACAAGAAATAGGCTGAACTGGATGGACGCTTGTCTTTTTTCGGCCTTATAAACTATGTAACTATGTAACTATATGTGCCCAAATAGTAGTTTTGCACATCATATTGGGTGTCATGTAATCAGTAGAAACTGCACAAAAAATTTACAAATTGTATGGTGCATTTCTTCCTGTTATCCCTGTGAAAATGTAAAAGTTGGGGCTAAAACAATATTTTCTGGAAAAAAGTAAAATTTTTATTTTTCCATCCACATTACTTTTTTTCCGGTCAAGCACCTAAAGGGGTAATGAACTTCTTGAATGTGGTTTTGAGCACTTTGAGGGGTGTCGTTTTTAAAATGGTGTCAGTTTTGGCTATTTTCTGTCACATAGACCCCTCAAAGTCACTTCAAATGAGATGTGGTCCCTAAAAAATTGGTTTTGCAAATTTTGTGGGAAAAATGAGAAATTACTGATAAATAGTGTTGAGCGAGCATTCTCGACACTGCTCGGTACTCGAGCATCTCACTACTTGGGATGTTCGACGAGCACCGAGCATTTCCGGGTTACTCGGGCGGGAGCTCGGGTCTCCGCCTTGCATGTTTGGCGCTCTTTACAGAACCAATGAACATGCAGGGATTGCCAGCCAGTCACTGTAATGCCGCAGCCATGTTGTTTGTGGGCGTTACAGTGATTGGCTGGCCGCACAGCGTCACCTCGAGTATTTAAAACCGGGCGCCGCCATCTTGGACACAGTCGCTCCGGATCAGACAGTGTAGGGTCAGTGCTGCTGAGATAGGGAGAGATTTATACTGCGAAATAGTTAGTGTAGGGTCTCTAAAGCCTGCCAAATCAAACAAACAGTCCTTCTCAGGACTAATATCCATCCCAGATATCAGGCAGGCTGTATAGGAGACGCAGTGGTTATATCAACAAACACTGCATTACAGTCCTGTGTGCTCCTGCTCGTCAAATTGCTAGACTTATCCCCAGGTCTCAGGGGCCAGGAAAAATCCGTTTTCTTTTTTATCTAAATCCTGTTTTGTTTTGTTTTCCTCAATCAGACTGTACAAATATTAACCTTTTGGTATTCCCCCCCCATAAAAAAACAAATTGAGTGTGTCTATGAGTGTTCAGACACAAATATATCTGTTTAAAAGAGACTGATGTAGGCCAGATAACTAGAACTGTGGTTTTCCTCTTCCACGGTTCAAATCTGGGTGTCATCAACCTGCTTGCCTTTTTTCATTAAAAAAAACAGTTTGAGTGTGTAGCTGACTGCTCAGACACAAATATATCTATTTTAATAAGTCTGATATACACCAGGAAATTATAACTGTGGTTTTGCAGTTCCACGGTTCAAATCTCTGTATTATCCACTTTTTTATCTTTTTTCCATAAAAAAAACATTTTCAGTGTCTCGCTGGCTGTTCAGACACCAATATATCTGTTTAAAAGAGTCTGGTGTAGGCCAGAGAAATAGAACTGTGGTTTTCCTCTTCCACGGTTCAAATCTGGGTGTTATCAACCTGCTTGCCTTTTTAAAATAAAAAAAACAGTTTGAGTGTGTCGCTGACTGTTCAGACACAAATATATCTATTTTAACAAGTCTGGTATACACCAGGAAATTATAACTGTGGTTTTGCAGTTCCACGGTTCAAATCTCTGTATTATCCACTTTTTTGTATTTTTTCCATAAAAAAAAACATTTTCAGTGTCTCGCTGACTGTTCAGACACCAATATATCTGTTTAAAAGATTCTGGTGTAGGCCTGAGAAATAGAACTGTATTTTTCCTCTTCCACGGTTCAAATCTGGGTGTTATCAACCTGCTTGCCTTTTTTCCATAAAAATAAACAGTTTGAGTGGTCTTCCTCCCATCATGCCGAGTGTCGTCAGACAGCAACTGATCCCACAGTTGGACACTCTGAAGAGCTGGTCCATTTCCATATTTGGGCCCCTCGCCTGCTCCGCTTGAAGTGGTGGAAGAGGAGATCCCATGTAGCGATGGCCAAATATTTGAACAGCCTCGGCCACCGGAAGGCGGCGCTGGCAATTTGTCAGAAGAGGTGGACGATGACGAGACACAATTGTCACAAAGTGAGGAGGAGGACCGTGGTGCGGAAGTGGAAGAGGAGGAGGTGGTGGATGATCTAGTAACTGACACAACATGGCAGGAGGACACGCAGAGCAAGGCCAGCAGCACACAAGTGGAGGGAGGCAGAGTACCCCAACAGGCAGGAAGAAGCAGTGTGGTGGCCGCAGACAGAAGGCGGGCAACCGTTCCCCGTAACACGAGGGACGTTGCCAGTACAACCAGTAGGTCTTCCAGAGACTGGAATTTTTTTAAAGACTCTGCTGATAACCCCAAAAAAAGGCCATTTGTACCACTTGCCAGGCCAGCATCAGCAGGGGTGACGAAACTACCAGCCTGACCACCACCAGCATGATCAGGCACATGGCAGCACATGTCAGCAAAGCACCCGACTTTGTGGGGCGAACCCCAGGGTCCACGACTAGTGTCAGCGGGTGTCACCACTGCTTCTTCCGCTGCTGTTCGTGTAAGAGAACTCCCTGTTGTGCGTGCAAGGCAATCCCCGCTCCATACTGCATGCAAATATGCCCCCTCCTCTCAGTCTTCACTTGTTATGGCAGTTTCTCAAGAAACAGCATCAACGTCCACGTCCACGTCCCACGGCATCGTTCAATTGTCCATATCCCAGACCTTTGAATGAAAGCGCAAATTCGCAGCCAACGCCCCACAGGCCACAGTCCTAAATTCGCACATTTCACGATTGCTTGTGCTGGAAATGTTGCCTTTTAGGCTGGTGGAGACGGAATCCTTCCGCAACCTTATGGCAGTGGCCGTCCTTCGGTACTCAGTCCCCAGCCGACACTATTTTGCCCGGTGTGCCATCCCTGCACTACTCAAGCACGTGTCCCAAAACATCTGCCGTGCCCTCAACTACGCAGTTACTGGGAGAGTCCACCTGACAACGGACACGTGGACAAGTGCTTGTGGCCAGGGACGGTACATCTCCCTGACGGCACGCTGGGTAAAACATAGTGGAAGCCGGGACCCAGTCGGACCTTGGGACGGAACACATCCTCCCCACACCGAGGATTGCGGGGCCTATGTCAGTCAGAGTTGCCCCACAGTGTACAGCTCCTGCGCATCATCCTCCTCCTCCTCCTCATGTTCAGCCTCCATCTCAGATATCACCACATCAGTTACAAGCTGGAAGCACTGCAGTACTGCCTCAGCCAAGCGGCAACAGGCTGTGCTGAAACTCATAAGCTTAGGTGATAAACCTCACACTGCTTGTCAGTTGTGGACAGCTGTGAAAGAGCAGGCAGATCTGTGGCTGAGACCGCTGAACCTACATCCAGGCATGGTCGTGTGTGACAATGGCCGTAACCTGGTGGCGGCTCTGAGGCGAGGCGAGATCACACACGTACCATGCCTGGCTCATGTGCTTAACCTCGTGGTTCAGCGGTTTCTTAAATCGTACCCCGAGTTGCCAGATCTACTCGTCAAAGTACGCCGCCTGTCAGCTCATTTTCGGAAGTCGGCTACAGCTTCTGCCGCCCTTGCTGTGTTGCAGCAGCGTTTGCAGCTTCCGGCACACTGACTGGTGTGTGATGTCCCCACACATTGGAACTCTACCCTCCACATGTTGCAAAGGATTTGTGAGCAGAAGAGAGCAGTTGTGGAGTATGAGCTGCAACAAGGTCGTCGATATTCAGGTCAGACTCCACACATAAGACCTCAGGAGTGGACCTGGATGTCTGACATATGTACCATCCTGACAAACTTTGAGGAGTCTACCAAGGTGGTGAGTGGCGATGATGCCGTCATTAGTGTCAGCATCCCACTTGTCTGTCTTTTGCAACGCTCTCTGCAAAGAATTAAAGAGGAGGCATTGCAGCCAGAGTATGATGAGATGGATCAAGAAGCCATAATGGGCGATTATACACAGCCTAGCCTCATCTCATCCCATCGTGCATTGGGGGACAATGAGGGAGAGGAGGAGGAGGAAGAACAGGAGCTGGTATCATGCGCTGTAGATGGTAGTACCTGTACAACTGTCATACCATTGGTTCAGCATGGGTGGCCTGAGGACAGGGGGGAGGAGGAGGAGGAGGAGAGCATGGTCAGTCGTCATCTTGGTGAGGACACGAAAGTCTTGCCCGTTACCAGTCTGGCACGCATGGCTGACTTTATGTTACGCTGCCTTAACCGTGACCCTCGCATTGTCAAAATGTTGGGTGACAGTCATTACTGGTTGGTGACATTTTTAGACCGCGGGCTACAAGGAGAACTTTCACTCTCTTATTCCTGAGGTAGAGAGGTCTACAAAAATGGGGCAGTACCAGAAGGCCCTTGCTGCAGAACTGTTAAAAAAATTCCCATCTGAACACGCTAGCGGCAGAGGTCACAGTTCGTTGACCAACCAAGGCGTACAGGCGAGAGAGACGCAACTCCAATCCAGCAGAGGCAGGGGAACACTGTCAATGTTCTGGGACAGTTTCTGAGACCCGCCCAGCTTACAGGCCCTGAGGCGCGGGGTACTCTCACAAGGAGTGGAAATTTTCAAAAGATGGTGAGGGAGTACCTTGCCGACCGTACCAGCGTCCTCTGTGATTCCTCTGTGCCTTTTAATTATTGGGTATCCAAGCTGGATACTTGGAATGAACTCTCTCGGTACGCCTTGGAGTTCCTGGCCTGCCCTGCCACTAGCGAGTTATCGAAGCGTGTTTTTAGTGCCGCTGGGGGAATTATAACTGATAAGCGCACTCGCATGTCAACTGACAATGCTGACAAGCTGACTCTTATCAAAATGAACAAGGGCTGGATTGGGCCAGACTTCTCATCACCACCAAATGACAGCAGAGTAACATAAAGTCAAATCCACTGTGTTCGTTCGGAAGGTGTATTCCCATGCACCAATTCACACCCACACATGGGTATATGCTTCCTCATTTCGGCTGTTTTTTGCTCTTCTCCTTATCCTCAGCCTCCACCACCACTATACCACCAGGGTGACCGTGGTCCGTGTTGCCAGCATTGCAAGTTCCTCTGTCCTAATTTTTGGCAGCTTTTGCTTGGAAGGCATAGGCAAAGACTATGGGAGACCCACTCCCCCATAATGGGAATAATGTTTTTAATATGCTGTACTGCATGGCTCTTGTACGGGGCAATGCAAGTTCCTCCGTCCTAATTTTTGGCAGCTTTTGCTTGGAAGGCATAGGCAATGACTAAGGGAGACCCATTCCCCAATAATGAAAATAATGTTTTTAATATGCTGTACTGCATGGCTCTTGTAAGGGGCATTAAAATCGTCTTGTTAAGATACTGTGACCTCCACGACTCTTCCACGGGGCATTGATATTGTCTTTTTATTCCACTGCGACCTCCACCACTCTTCCAAGGGGCATTGATATTGTCTTTTTATTCCACTGCGACTTCCACCACTCTTCCAAGGAGCATTAAAACCGTCTTGTGAAGCTACTGTGACCTCCACGTCTCTTCCACGGGGCATTAATATTGTCTTTTTATTCCACTGCGACCTCCACCACTATTCCAAGGGGCATTGATATTGTATTTTTATTCCACTGCGACCTCCACCACTCTTCCAAGGGGCATTAAAACCGTCTGGTTAAGCTACTGTGACCTCCACGTCTCTTCCACGGGGCATTGACATTGTCTTTTTATTCCACTGCGACCTCCGCCACTCTTCCAAGGGGCATTAAAACGGTCTTGTTAAGCTACTGTGACCTCCAGGTCTCTTCCAAGGGGCATTAAAACCATCTTGTTAAACCACTCTGAACTCCACAGCTCTTCCAAGGGGAATTGAAATGTTGTTTTTAATTACCTCTAACCTCCACGACTCTTCCAACGGGCATTGCATTTCCTCCTAATTTTAGTCAGCTTTTTCATTTCAATGCATAGGCGAACACTAAGGGAGACCCACTCCCCAATAATGGGTAGAAGCTTTTTAGTATGCTGTAATCCACGTCTGTTTCAAGGGGCATTGCAGTTCCTCATAATTTTTGGAAAGCCTTCCATTCACTGCTTAGGCCAACAGTGTACAGGAAACCCAGTTGCTATAAATGGAAAAAACAGTTTAGTTAAGGCCCTCTGACCCCCATGTCACTTCCAAGGGGCATTGGAGTGCTTCGAAATTTTTGGTAGGCATTGCACTCACTGTATGCCCTATAACTGTGTAGCCGAACCGCTCCTTTTGATACAGAAATATATCCTACAAGACATGTGTGGTTGACTGGCCTGATATTGATGTGAATGGTCCCTGTTCCTCCTTCTCTTTCTCCTTTGCCACCACCTCATCCATCATTCATCAGTCATAGAACTGGGATAGTAGCAGGAAAACATCCAGCAATCCTCGGAGGAGGTAGGATATGCGCCAAAACGCTGACCACCTCAGGCCTAGCCGCTACTACATACATGCGCTTGCATTCCAAGGAACAGAAAGCTAAGGAGATGGATGGCCTCATGATCATGAATAATTTACTCATTGTGTAGTAGGCCAACCACTGCTGCTGTCTACCTTCTGAACTTTGTGTTGAAGCATGATTGACCCAGGACCCGCAATCCTCCATGTCTGGAGGACATGTTGCATCCCAGTGTCCAACTGTGTCCCGGCTTCCACAATATTAACCCAGTGTGAAGGCGTCAGTGAGATGGACCATCCCTTGCCACATTCACTTGTCCACGTGTTTGTGGTTAGGCTGTCATTCCCACTAAATGCACTGGGGAGGGCACAGGTAATGTTTTGGTATGTGTGCTTGTGTATAAGGCGCACCGGGACAAATAGGGGCGGCTGGGGACCATTTATGGACACCCGGCCTCCCCCAGGCGGCTGGGGACCGTGTGTGGGCACCCGACCGGGGGCGGCTGGGGACTGAGTATGGATACCAGGCCGCTGACGCAGCCATGACATGGTGGCAAGCTAGCAGTATGGTATTGCAGCCTGGGGGTGGGTGGGTGGCAGGCTGCACACTTACGCTTGAATTCCAAGAAAACAAAGCAGATGCTAACTTCTATCATCATCATCATGCTCCTCACCTTGGCACTCTCAACTCCCCTGATGGAGAAGCCAGGGCCAACCACAGGAGTCTGGTTGTCTGGTGGGCTTGGCCAAAGCTGCCCTAAAGCATGCCAGGCTAAGAAAAGTGTGGGGAAGGTTACCGTGACAAATAAGGGCGGCTGGGGACCGAGTATGGACACCAAGCCGCCCCTTGGCGGCTGGGGACCGAGTGTGGACACCTGGCCGCTGGGTGGCTGGTGACTGAGTATGAATACCAGGCCTCCGACGCAGCCATGACATGGTGACCGGCGTCTGCCTCCACAAGCCTAAAAGGCCTCATTTCAAGTGCAAGCAAGCTAGCAGTGTGGTATTGCAGCCTGGGTGTGGTGGGTGGCAGGCTGCACACTTACACTTGCATTCCAAGAAAACAAAGCAGATGCTAACTTCTATCATCATCATCATGCTCCTCACCTTGGCGCTCTCAACTCCCCTGATGGAGAAGCCAGGGCCCACCGGAGGAGTCTGGTTGTCTGGTGGGCTTGGCTAATGCTGCCCTAAAGCAGGCCAGGCTAAGTAAAGTGTGGGGAAGGTTACCGGGACAAATAGGGGTGGCTGGGGACCGAGTATGGACACCCGGCCGCCACCTGGTGGCTGGGGACCGTGTGTGGGCACCCGACCGGGGGCGGCTGGGGACTGAGTATGGATACCAGGCCGCTGACGCAGCCATGACATGGTGGCAAGCTAGCAGTATGGTATTGCAGCCTGGGGGTGGGTGGGTGGCAGGCTGCACACTTACGCTTGAATTCCAAGAAAACAAAGCAGATGCTAACTTCTATCATCATCATCATGCTCCTCACCTTGGCACTCTCAACTCCCCTGATGGAGAAGCCAGGGCCAACCACAGGAGTCTGGTTGTCTGGTGGGCTTGGCCAAAGCTGCCCTAAAGCATGCCAGGCTAAGAAAAGTGTGGGGAAGGTTACCGGGACAAATAAGGGCGGCTGGGGACCGAGTATGGACACCAAGCCGCCCCTTGGCGGCTGGGGACCGAGTGTGGACACCTGGCCGCTGGGTGGCTGGTGACTTAGTATGAATACCAGGCCTCCGACGCAGCCATGACATGGTGACCGGCGTCTGCCTCCACAAGCCTAAAAGGCCTCATTTCAAGTGCAAGCAAGCTAGCAGTGTGGTATTGCAGCCTGGGTGTGGTGGGTGGCAGGCTGCACACTTACACTTGCATTCCAAGAAAACAAAGCAGATGCTAACTTCTATCATCATCATCATGCTCCTCACCTTGGCGCTCTCAACTCCCCTGATGGAGAAGCCAGGGCCCACCGGAGGAGTCTGGTTGTCTGGTGGGCTTGGCTAATGCTGCCCTAAAGCAGGCCAGGCTAAGTAAAGTGTGGGGAAGGTTACCGGGACAAATAGGGGCGGCTGGGGACCGAGTATGGACACCCGGCCGCCACCTGGTGGCTGGGGACCGAGTGTGGACACCCGGCCGCCGGGCGGCTGGGGACTGAGTATGGATACCAGGCCGCCAACGCAGCCATGACATGGTGGCCGGCGTCTGCCTTCACAAGCCTAAAAGGCCTCATTTCAAGTGCAAGCAAGATAGCAGTATGGTATTGCAGCCTGGGGGTGGGTGGGTGGCAGGCTGCATACTTGCACTTGCATTGCAAGGAATGGGGGAGGTACAATTGAACACTGCCCTGGGACAAGGACTTGCACGGGGATAGTTGCAAGTCTGCATCTTCTGATGCAGCAAGGATCACTTCTGATGGGCACACTTTTAGGCAGTGACCTGGGTGTCAGAGATGCTTTCAGGGGTCTTCCCCATGCCGTTCCCATGTCTTTTCAGCACTGTATGCATGTGTCACACAGCACATGGCCAGATAAGGCTGTAAAATGTTAAAATGACATTTCCCAGTGAATGCATTTGCCACGGTTGAAAGCAATACAAAAGTGCAAAAACGCATAAAAAATGCTACTTGTGGACATAGCCCAAGGTGTGGAGGAGTATTTTTGTTTTTGGTTATTTATTTTACCTTATACACAAGTCTTTACCCTGGAAAGGATGTTCATTAACATATTTCACAGGAAAGCAGTTTGAGTTTTGTTTTTGAACGTTTTATTGTGAGCCCGTAAAAGTGGCTTAATACCTCTGACCACGTTGCTGACAGCAGTGACCTGGGGGTCAGAAATGCGTCCTGGAGAGATCCCCATGCTGTCCTCATGTCATTTGAGCACTGTCACTATCGTTTTGGCCACTTTTTAGGCTTTCTACAGACTGCCGGGGTGCCGCCGCAAAAATGCTCGGGTCTCCCATAGACTAACATTGGGCTTGTTGCTCGGGTAGAGCACCCGAGTATCACGGTGAGCTCGGCCTGAGCTTCGAGCACCCGAGCATGTTAGTGCTCTCTCAACACTACTGATAAACTTTTAACCCTTCTAACTTTCTAACAAAAAAAATGTTTTAAAAAAATGATGATTTAAAGTTGACATTTGGTAAATGTTATTTATTAACAATTTCATGTGGTATAACTACCTGGTTTAAGGGAATACAAACCCGAATTTTGGAAATTGCATAATTTTCAATTTTTTTGTCAAATTTTCGATATTTTCATGATTAAACACATATAATATTGACCATAATTTACCTCCACATGAAGAGCAACATGTCCTGAAAGAAAAGTCTCAGAATCACTGGGACATGTTGAAGCGTTCCAGAGTTATAACCTCATAAAATGACACTGGTCAGAATTGAAAAAATTGGGCTGGTCAGAAAAATGAAAATTGGTTAAAGTTGCTCCAAATTTATTAACCGGTTCCCGACCGCCCACTGTACATAAACGTCGGCGCTGCCTGGGCTCTGTGCAGCGCCGACGTTTAAAAACGGTGGGTGGTCCCCAGGGTCCTGCTAGCGCTGCGGTACCGGTTCAGAGCGATAGCTCTGACATGTGGCATCATGGGGACCTGATTGGATCAGGTCCCCATGATGTTAACCTGTTCCTATCTTCTAGATGCCGCGATCCATAGCGATCGCGGCATTTAAAAGATAGTGACATCCGGTGGTCGGCGATCGGGACCCCCCACATACCTGCCAGCGGCGGGGATCCCAGTGCTGTGACCTCTGACATCATCGAGACCTGATTGGCTCAGGTCTCGATGATGTCAGCGTCACACCAGCCAATCAGAGAGATCACCAGGGAAGTTTGTTTTAGCAACAAACTTTCCTGGGCGATCTGCCTGATAAATACATTGTTTCTCCTCCGATCTCAGTGAGAGAGCAGAAGAGAAACACTGTGACAAGAGCTGTCAGCCTTGCCACAGTAAAAGTGAAAAAAATAAAAAATAAAAAAGAAAGTAAGAGTTAGGGTTAGTCAGTCCTGTCAGATCTGTCAGACAGTCAGTCCTGTCAGATCAGTCAGTCCTGTCAGATCAGTCAGTCAGTCAGTCCTGTCAGATCAGTCAGCCAGTCAGTCCTGTCAGATCAGTCAGTCAGTCCTGTCAGATCAGTCAGTCCGGTCAGATCTGTCAGTCAGTCAGTCCTGTCAGATCTGTCAGTCAGTCAGTCCTGTCAGATCAGTCAGTCAGTCCTGTCAGATCCGTTATTCCTGTCAGATCTGTCAGTCAGTCAGTCCTGTCAGATCTGTCAGTCAGTCAGTCCTGTCAGATCAGTCAGTCAGTCAGTCCTGTCAGATCAGTCAGTCAGTCCTGTCAGATCAGTTAGTCCTGTCAGTCAGTCAGTCCTGTCAGATCAGTCCAGTCAGTCAGTCCTGTCAGATCTGTCAGTCAGTCAGTCCTGTCAGATCAGTCAGTCCTGTCAGATCAGTCCAGTCAGTCCTGTCAGATCAGTCAGTCCTGTCAGGTCAGTCAGTCCTGTCAGATCAGTCTGGTCAGTCCAGTCCGGTCAGTCCAGTCCGGTCAGTCCAGTCCGGTCCCGTCCTTTCAGTCCGGTCCATTCAGTCCGGTCCGTTCAGTCTAGTCAAAAAATATAAAAATAAAATGGCCCGTCAGACTTATACCGCAGAAGAGGTGTATGCCCTGCTATGTTCTGACACTGATGACAGTGCAATCTCAGATGGAGATATGGATTTTGAGGGCTTTAGTAGCGGCGACACTGAGAGCTCAGAAATGAGCAGTGATTCTGTTCCATCCTCAAGCCCAAGGACCAGTACAGCAATAGGGGCAAATAGCGCTACTGGAGAAACGTCTCCAAATCAGGGAACACTGCCCAGTACAAGCGCTGTCCCTGCTACTAGTGAATTGGCGCACCCCAGTGTACAAGGGGCTTTGCCACATGATCTAGCATTTCCCAGATGGGAGACTTCGGATTCGGCTGCTCCATTCAGCCCTGATTTCAACGCCACTCCTGGTATAAATGTGGAGGTGGAAGATTTTGGACCAATTCATTTTTTTAATTTGTTTTTTTACAGTCAGCTTGCTAGAGCATATTGTCGTGCAAACAAATTTATATGCATCCCAATTCATAAGCCAGAATCCCTGATCTTACTATGCTAGGGCAAATTTATGGACACCAACTAATGTCCCGGAAATAAAAAAATTTTTAGGACTTACATTTGCCATGGGGCTTGTTAAAAAACCGAGCATTCGATCCTACTGGTCCAACCACCCTGTTCAAGCCACCCCTATGTTTTCAGTCGTTCTGCCTAGGACCCGTTATGAAATGCTCATGCGGTTTTGGCATTTTAACGACAATAGTCAATGCCTGCCCAGAAATGCCCCAGAACATGACAGGTTATATAAAATTAGACCCATCATTGAAAATTTGTCAGAAAAATTCTTAAGCCTCTACACCCCAACACAAAATATTTCTATAGATGAGTCCTTTGTAAAATTCAAAGGAAGACTGCACCTCAAGCAATTTATCCCATCTAAAAGGGCAAGGTTTGGAATAAAGCTCTATAAAATGTGTGAAAGTTCAACCGGATACACATCCGCTTTTCGCATATATGAGGGGAAAGATAGCCAACTAAACCCACCAGGATGCCCTACTTATCTGGGGACATCTGGAAAAATTGTTTGGGAGCTGATAAGTCCATTTTTTCAAAAAGGCTACAATCTATATGTGGACAATTATTACACCAGCATACCCCTATTTAAAAGTCTGGTTGAACACAACATCGGGGCTTGTGGGACCATCCGTAAAAACCGTCAGGGGTTTCCACAACCATTGGTCAACCAAAAGTTTCAAAAGGGGCAGTCAGGGGCTGTACGCAACGGAGAGCTGCTTGCCCTGAAATATAGGGATAAGAGGGATATTTTTGTCCTCAGCTCGATCCACACAGATGCCACAAGGGCCACTGTAGAACTAGGATCCACCACTCCGAAGCAAAAACCTGTGTCAGTCATTGACTACAACAAACGCATGGGGGGTGTGGACCTTGCAGACCAGGTTCTACAGCCATACCAGGTATCAAGAAAGTCCTATACCTGGTATAAAAAGTTGGTTATTTATTTGTTTCAGGTGGCCACATACAATTCTTTTGTGTTGTACAAAAAAGCAGGAAATTCAGATCCTCTTCTTGATTATCAAGAAAAGATAATTGAAAATCTTGTCTTTCAAAGTGTTAGCCCCGCTCATCCATTAGAATCTGAGGATGTAAAAAGACTCACTGAGCGACATTTTATTGCACTTATTCCAGCAACGGAAACAAGAAGGAACCCCCAGAAAAGATGTCGTGTATGTACTAAGAGAGAAATGAGTCGTGATACCCGCTACTATTGCCCACAATGCCCATCATTGCCAGCCTTATGCGTCACTGACTGCTTTAAAATCTTCCACACAGAACCACGTTTTTAAACTGTAAAAATGTATCCCAATTTGTCATTCAAACATTTGGTTCATTTAGTGAATGACACATTCGAGTAGAGCTCACTTAATTTCCAGGGGGGGGTTCTCCAGAATCTAAACCTTCCATTGCGTGCTTGTTTCTGGAAATCATCCATTGAGTTAAAATGGTCACTAAACCCATAGATGAATTCCCAGAGGGGTGTCATTTCCAAAATGGGGTCACTTCAGGGGGGATTCTTTAGCTCTGGTACTCTGAAAAGTGCCAGAACAGCATAATCCCCCCTGAAGTGACCCCATTATGGAAATGACACCTCTGTGGGAATTCATCTATAGGTTTAGTGACCATTTACCTATCTACTTATTTTCCCACCACTAGATTAATTTATACAGAGGAGTAGATTGTAAAATTCGGTCACTTGTTGTGGGTTTCCTCTGTTTAGGCACCTCAGGGGCTCTCCAAATGCAACATGGCGTCCGCTATCCATTCCAGTCAAATTTCCATTCCAAAAGTCAAATGGCGCTCCTTACCTTCCGAGCCATGCCGTGCGCCCAAACAGTGGCTTTGCACCACATATGGGGTATCAGCGTGCTCAGGAGAAATTGCACAACACATTTTGGGGTCCATTTTTTCTGGCTGCCCTTGTGAAAATTAAAAATTTGAGGCTAAAGTAGCAGTTTTGTGTTAAAAATGTGTTTTTTTATTTTCACACTTCAACATTATAAAATTCTGTGAAGCCCCTGGGGGTTCAAGGTGCTCACCACACATCTAGATAAGTTCCCTGAGGGGTCTAGTTTCCAAAATGGGGTGACTTGTTGGGTGTTTCTGTAGCACCCCGAGGACTCGGCTGCTACAGGGGTATTGCACCTCAAACCAGAGGTGTGGTATTCCACTCCCGGGTAAGGATGGAGTGTGGGACCAAGCTCAGTTAGTTGCATGTGTGACACCCCAGGGGTCTGGTTGCCACAGTGATAGAGATGTTATGTCTGAGAGCAGGTGGGAGGTCCTTTGGTCAGGGATCCTGTGCATGCCACACCTCCTGCCCAGTCTTGGGAGGGGAAGAACTTCCCCTATATAAACCCGGGGCTGAAGTAGGGTTAGGAGTCCAGGAGAGTAGAGACAAGAAACAGTCATAGGAAGAAACAGCTGGAGCTCAGTGGGAGCAATACTACTACGAGTCAGGGGCTGGCAGCTGCAGAGCTCGCCCTGACTGAGAAGCTTTCTTACCGGACCCGGCGTCCGAGGCTGTGGGGACTAACTCTTACCCAGCAGCAGAAGCCGACCGGCAGGGGATTTCAGGTCCTCAGGCCCAGAAACCCGAAGGCACGGTCACACGTGTGAGACCAGCACCGCCATCGTGGAGCGGAAGCCAATAGAAGGCCCCGAGTCACCGGCCATACGGGTGAGCACCACACGGTACACTCAGGGACGTGGGCTACTTATATCCGCTTCTAGCAAGGTAGCCAGAAGAGTACAGTCAGTTTGGGAGGCCTACAACTCCGCCTGGCCAGGGGAGATCCCATCTGCTCAAGGACTGACCAGGCCCCATTCGCTAGCAAGTACTCCGGGAGGGTCTATCGTTGTTACCAGTAAAGACCCTGAATTACACCGCACCGTCTCTGAGTGGTTCCTGTTACCCCCATCTTCCACGTCGGCTGCCCTGAGGCCATACCCCTCCCGTTGGGGGTTATACCATCCACGCTGCACCATCCTTCCACCGGCCTCAGCGGTCTGCCCTGCAGCGGCAGCTCCATAGCTGCATTCAACGGGTGGCGTAGTCATCAAACACCTACTGCTACTACATCGCCGCTCAGTTTGACTCCCTGGGCACGGACCGGGTCACCGCCACGGGACTACAACCCTCAACAGATCCGGCTCCGGGTAAGCTCCCCCGTGCGCGCGATGCCGCGCGAAGCCGCAGGCCCAGGGGCGCGTCAACTTTTGGCGTAGTCGGCAGGATTTCGTGCCCGCAACCACCGGGTACTGCGTGCCTGAAAAGCAAAGACTGTTCAAACTTACCAGTGGTGAGGTTTCCCGCCATCCGGCGCCATCTTCTGCCTTCTTCCCGCCGTCCGCGAAGTTTTCCCGCCATCCGGCGCCATCTTCGGCCTTCTTCCCGCCATCCGTGGAGTTTTCCCGCCATTGGACGCCATCTTGAGGACGCCGCGCGGGAAGAAGAGGGGCGTGGACTTCGAAAGCGCGCGAGAACTGAAGCCCCGCCTCACGTCCGGACGTTGCGTAAGGTCCTGGAAGGAGCCCAGCAGACGCCGACGTCACCGGAGCGCGACGAAAGGTCCTCAACCCTGACGATCTACTGCGGAGCCGCGGCCTACGGAACAGGATCATCGCAAGGTAGGCCACGGTCCACTAGGGGGGAGGAAGATGTCGGATACGGAGGAGAGCTTCACTGCCTCAACCCCCGCCAGCGCCACCGCTGCTGCAGTTATGCCCTTCACCATGCCCTATATCCCGGGAGCAGCTTGGCTACCCCAGTACTCAGGGGAGTCACATACCCTGCATGACTTTAGAGAAAAGCTGGATAGCCTCTTCCAGGTGTACCCCCTCACAGAAGAGCAAAAAGTGAGCATCCTGGTGGCCCAACTAACCGGGGCAGCTAAAAGGGAAGTAAAATCCTGGCCACCTGGGAGGAAGACTGTCGCAGGGATACTAACCCGGCTGAAGGATACCTTTGATACCCGCACCTCAGCCGAGATTAAGCTTAGATTCTACGGGTGCAAGCAGCGAGCGCATGAGAGTATAAGGGACCATGCACTAAACCTACAAGAGGCCCTGAGGGCCATTAAGCAGACCGACCCTGATGGAGTGGGAAACGAGGACAGGCTGTTGACTGAACAATTTATAGAGGGACTGTATTGTAATGCCCACCGAACCCAGTTGCGGGCGATGGCCTTACAGGATCCCCATCTGGGCTTTGCACAGTTCAAGGACAGAGCCATCCGGGTGCTCCGAGAACCAGCACCGGGTGGCGTTATGACCCACAGGCGCCCAGCTATTACTTACCACCAGGAGGCGGCGCCCTTGTCGGCAGGGCCTGTGGGAGCTGATGCGCAGGCTTTGGACAATGACCCGGCTCCAGACCTACACCATCAGGTCCAAGAGCTAGTTAAGAGCGTTGCTGCGCTAACCCGAACTGTGCAGTCTTTACAGGTTTCCACCCCAGGGAAGATCCAGCTGGCATCCGGACCGGAGGACATCCCGTGGCGTCGACCAAGGAGGACCCCACCGGCCAGAGGAAGACCCAGTGACCGATACAGCGAGGACGGACGACCCATCTGCCGCCGCTGCAATCAACCCGGACATATGGCAAGGTACTGTTCTTTAAACGGGCACAACCTGGGGTAGAGGGCCAACCCCCAGGAAAAAGATCACCAGGCCCATCGAACTGGCGCGACAGATATGTGGGAGGACGTCCAGTCTTGCCTGTGGTACTGGATGGCATTCCCATGAGTGCCCTACTGGACACCGGGTCACAGGTCACCACCATCCCGTACGTGCTCTTTAAGCAGTACTGGAATGACTCGGATATCACCCGCTACCCTGACGACGACTTGAGTATCATCACCAGCAATGGCCAGCCCGTGCCACAGATCGGATTTAAAGAGGTGACCATCAAAATCGATAGAGTCGAACTGGCAGCACAGGGACTGATCATTGTAGATATTGACAAACATGAGAGTCACCCAAAAATAACTCTAGGAACTAATGTAATTGAAAATTGTCTTGCAGAGGTGATTTTCCTTTTACAGCAGGTTGCCAAGAACGCCAGCTCCGGCGAGCAGCGGGTGCTCCAGAAAGAGATCCGGGCACTGATGCGACGGCAACAGGTGGAACTCTCCGGCGGTGAGATTGGTAGCGTAAGAATGTGTGACCCTTTTCCTATTGCCATGCCCCCAAAAAGTGAAATGATGATTTGGTGCCGGGCAGCTATTGGTCTGAGAGGTAGGGATTACCAGGCAATGGTAGAACCAGTTTACTCAGACAGTAGGCCCACCATTTTGACAGCACGGGGGGTGGTTGATGTACGCCATGGGAGGGTGCCCGTTCGCATAATAAATATCGGTGAGAGGGAAGTGTACCTGCCCCGGTATGCCACGCTAGCCAAATTATATACCATTAACCAAAATTCTATACAATCTGTGGAACCCTTGCCTCCATCTCACCCGGAGGAAGGTAACGGCTCTAAGAAAAACATGGAGGACTGGTGTCAGCAACTACATCTGGGTACTGACTCCACTCCCTCACACCAGAAACAAGGAGTCTATCGGGTGGTTCAGGAGTACGAGAGAGTGTTCAGTAAACACCCGTTAGACTTCGGGCGAGTCAAGGGGGTAGAACACCACATCCCCACGGGAGACCATCCTCCTATAAAAGAGAGGTATCGACCCGTACCCCCTGCCCACTACCAACACGCCAAGGGGATGCTTAGAGACATGAAGGAGGCTGGGGTGATCAGGGATAGCTGTAGCCCCTGGGCAGCTCCACTAGTCTTAGTCAGAAAAAAAAACAACACCATGAGGATGTGTGTAGATTACCAGAAAATCAACCGTATCACACACAAGGATGCGTACCCCTTACCAAGGATAGAGGAGTCATTGGCTGCTTTAAGATCTGCTAACTTCTTCTCTACCTTGGATCTCACTAGCGGGTACTGGCAGGTTCCTGTAGCAGAGGCGGACCGGGAGAAGACCGCATTCACCACCCCGATGGGACTTAGCGAGTTCACCTGCATGCCGTTCGGACTCTGCAACGCACCAGGAACCTTCCAACGACTAATGGAGTGTTGTCTGGGCCACAGAAACTTCGAGACGGTCCTGTTGTACCTGGACGATGTCATCGTATATTCCAAGACGTATGAGGACCACCTGAAACACCTGGCGGAAGTGTTCGAAGCTCTGGCGAGTTACGGCCTAAAGGTGAAACCCTCCAAGTGTCACCTCCTGAAACCAAAGGTGCAGTACCTGGGACACGTGGTGAGCGCTGACGGAGTGGCTCCCGACCCTGATAAGATCACCGCAATTAAGGAATGGCCAAGCCCCTCCAGCGTAAAAGAAGTGCGGCAGTTCCTCGGGTTGGTAGGCTACTACCGAAGGTTTATTCCCGGTTTCACCAAAAAGGCAGCACCTATGCAGGACCTCCTGATAGGCCAGTCCCGGAAGGCCAAGAACCAGAAGCCGCCCTTCAAATGGGAGGAGCTGGAAGAAGAGTCCTTCCGCCAGCTGAAGATGGCCCTCACGGGGGACGAAATCCTGGCGTACCCGGATTATAGCCAGCCCTTTATCCTCTACACCGACGCCAGTAACATCGGGCTAGGAGCCGTACTGTCCCAGATCCAGCAGGGGAAGGAACGAGTAATCGCCTACGCCAGTGGAAAACTGCGACCCACCGAAAGGAACCCCGAGAATTACAGCTCATTTAAGCTAGAGTTCCTGGCCGTAGTATGGGCAGTCACCGAGCGCTTTAAGCATTACCTCGCTTCTTCCCGGTTCACCGTGTACACGGATAACAACCCGTTGACACACCTGGACACGGCAAGACTCGGTGCCCTGGAGCAGAGGTGGATGGCCCGTCTGTCCAACTACGAGTTCACAATCAAATACCGGGCCGGACGCTCCAATACCAACGCGGATGCCCTGTCCAGGATGCCCAACCTGCCGGATGAAGGAGAAGATCCGGAGGGACTGGAAGAAGTTGAACTCCCTGCGTTCCACCGTCATGGGACTATCCAGTATTCCTACCGGGTAAGGAGTAAGCAGGCTGCTACGTTGAACCCCTTACCTCACTACAACTGGGCGGAAACGCAAGACAGCGACCCTGCCGTTCGACTGGTGAAGGAGATGCTGACTCGCCCGGAGGCTTGCCTTGAACCAGACGCTCCGGAGGAAGCCAAACAACTATGGGCAGAGAAGAGTCGACTGTTCCTTTACAAGGGGAAGTTGTGCCGCAGAATGGTTAACTCCCGGACGCATGAACTACTCTGGCAAGTAGTGGTGCCACGAAGAGACGCAGCCATGGTGATGGAGGCATACCACGACGGAGCTGGACACTTCGGGTGGAAGAAGCTGGAGTTCCTGCTGCGCGAGCGATTCCACTGGGTAGGCATGAGGGGAACCATTGAGAAGTGGTGCAGAGACTGTGGCCCGTGCAACCTGAGAAGGAAGGACCGTGCCAGCCAGAAGACTCCCCTGCAGTCCATCGTCACCCGGCAACCGTTGGAACTGGTAGCCTTGGATCATGTAAAACTGACCCCAAGCAGAAGTGGCTACGTCTACGCGTTAACCATCGTGGATCATTACTCCCGGTTCTTGGTTGTCGTCCCCGTCAAGGACTTAACGGCTCAAACAGCAGCTAGAGCCTTCCAGCAGCACTTTTGCCGTCCACACGGGTACCCGGACCAAGTGCTGACGGACCAGGGACCTGCCTTTGAAGCGGAGGTCTTCCAGGAATTCTGCAATCTGTATGGCTGCCGGAAGATAAGGACGACACCCTACCATCCGCAAACTAATGGACTTTGTGAGAAAATGAACCAGGTGGTAATGGATCTTTTAAAAACGTTGCCCCTGGAAGAACGCAGTCTGTGGCCTGAGAAGTTGCCCGATCTGGTGGACCTATACAACCACATCCCGGTAGGTTCCACCAACTGTACCCCGGCTTACCTAATGAGGGCAAGACCTGGTAAATTACCTGTTGACCTGGAAATGGGAGTCCTGACACCCGAGGACACTTCACCAGAAACAGACTGGGACACAGAGAGGCAGCAGCAGTACCGGAGAGTACAGGAGAGCGTGGAGCGAAGTCTCTGTCAGGCTAGGGAAAGACAAGAGAAAACTTACAACCAGTATGCTCCCGCTGTTCCCCTGGTACCCGGAGAGCAGATCTTGAAGAGGAAGAGACGGCTCCACAAGTTGGACGACCAGTGGGAAAAGGACCCGTACACCGTACTGCCCTCAAGCCACGAGAACCCGAAGGTTTGTACCATCAGTAAAGACGGAGGGGAAACCACAGCTATTGTATCCCGGGACCACCTGAAGAAGTGTCCCGAACAACTGAGGAACCCTGAAGAGGAACAAGAAGACCATCGACCCGTAGAGGAAAGGGAAGATATGGTTAGTACTGTGCTCGGGGACTTCCCTCGGTCTTGGACTCAAGTCAATGGTGCGGTTGTGGTACCCGTACTCACCTTCCTCCAACCAGCCTCCCAAGCACCTACGGAGCAACAGGTAGAGCTGGAAGAACAGCCGGTCCAGGAGGCAGAAGACCCCACACCCGCAGACCAGGAGGATCAACCCTCTGCTTGCAGTGAGCCTGCCATATCCCTAGTGAGCCAAAGAGCCGGTAGACAGCTGCCCAGTTTACCCTTGACAGCTCCTACACCCTGTAGTTCGGGGCTAGGCAGTCAGCTCCGTAGGTCCACTAGGGCCACTAGAGGCCAGTTACCCGCACGGTGGAGGATTTGAAGTGTATAAATTGTTTTATTTATGTTTACCTGTGTATTGTTGCTTGTGTATAATTTTGTGTTTCTAGTTATTTGTAGGAGTCCTTGGCGGATTTACCGGGAATCCTTGTACATAGTTGGAGCGTAACCCAGGACGGACTAAAGACTGTTAAGGACTCGGGGCAGGACAAACCCCTACCTGGTTACGTCTCCCTGTTTTGGTGAAATGGACACCTTGCTTTCTTCAAAGACTGCACCCGGTTACGGACATGCCGTAACCATCTTTATATGTTTTTCTTATTGTATTATTATTGTTTTTATCTTGTTATGTTTTTCTAAAATATGTTTAGTCCCGGAGTACTAAATTTCACTAGGGGGGAATGTGACACCCCAGGTGTCTGGTTGCCACAGTGATAGAGATGTTATGTCTGAGAGCAGGTGGGAGGTCCTTTGGTCAGGGATCCTGTGCATGCCACACCTCCTGCCCAGTCTTGGGAGGGGAAGAACTTCCCCTATATAAACCCGGGGCTGAAGCAGGGTTAGGAGTCCAGGAGAGTAGAGACAAGAAACAGTCATAGGAAGAAACAGCTGGAGCTCAGTGGGAGCAATACTACTACGAGTCAGGGGCTGGCAGCTGCAGAGCTCGCCCTGACTGAGAAGCTTTCTTACCGGACCCGGCGTCCGAGGCTGTGGGGACTAACTCTTACCCAGCAGCAGAAGCCGACCGGCAGGGGATTTCAGGTCCTCAGGCCCAGAAACCCGAAGGCACGGTCACACGTGTGGGACCAGCACCGCCATCGTGGAGCGGAAGCCAATAGAAGGCCCCGAGTCACCGGCCATACGGGTGAGCACCACACGGTACACTCAGGGACGTGGGCTACTTATATCCGCTTCTAGCAAGGTAGCCAGAAGAGTACAGTCAGTTTGGGAGGCCTACAACTCCGCCTGGCCAGGGGAGATCCCATCTGCTCAAGGACTGACCAGGCCCCGTTCGCTAGCAAGTACTCCGGGAGGGTCTATCGTTGTTACCAGTAAAGACCCTGAATTACACCGCACCGTCTCTGAGTGGTTCCTGTTACCCCCATCTTCCACGTCGGCTGCCCTGAGGCCATACCCCTCCCGTTGGGGGTTATACCATCCACGCTGCACCATCCTTCCACCGGCCTCAGCGGTCTGCCCTGCAGCGGCAGCTCCATAGCTGCATTCAACGGGTGGCGTAGTCATCAAACACCTACTGCTACTACATCGCCGCTCAGTTTGACTCCCTGGGCACGGACCGGGTCACCGCCACGGGACTACAACCCTCAACAGATCCGGCTCCGGGTAAGCTCCCCCGTGCGCGCGATGCCGCGCGAAGCCGCAGGCCCAGGGGCTCGTCACATGCACTACACTCATCCCATTTCCGGGGGACAGAACAACGGTACTCCCACTAGGTAGATGTGCAGGTACGACAGCGTCTGTCCCTGGCTGGAGTGGGGGGGGGGGAGGAACATCCCAGTAGTGTAGGAGCAGTCAGGGGAGGGACTCTGGGCATAGGAAGGAGCCCATTGGGTGCTAGTCACCTGGGCTCGGGTGTCAGAGGGAGTATAAGAGGTGGGCACCATCTTTAGACAGGGTCCTGTTCAGAGGAGAGCCTGTGCAGAGAGGAGCTCAGCCAGAGAGGGCTGACAGGGAGCTGTGGCTCCGGCTGGGCCCAGCTCCAGGGCCAGGCCTGAAGCGCAGAGAAAGAGGAAGAAGAGGAAAAACCCAGTGAAAGGCCCAGAGACACAAGCAGAGGGAACCCTGAGATCCCACAAGTGAACTAAGACGGGTGAAGGGTTGGCAGCAGAGGGTACCGGATCCCAAACTGGTAGAGGCTAAACATCCTTAGCCAGGAACCGGAGGTCGTGGACAAGTTTTGGCGCGACCCCTCACCATATCCACCAGGAAGGCAAACCACGCATAGGGTCAGGGAAGCCGGGAAAGGTTTCGCCACCAAAAGACCCGAGGGAGCCGGACAAAGGTGGGTCCCTAGTGAGGACGGCCCGTAGGAAGGAATAGAGGGGAGCTTGGGACCACGCTCTGGAACTGCCTGGGAGTTGGCCGAGTCCCGCACCTGGTGGACGCAGCACGGCTCGGGTGGTCACTGCTGGCCGAAGTGACCGGAGCAACACCTGTGAGTAAAAGCCTTGAAACTGCACCACACGTCTCTGAGCTTCCTTGCTGCACCATCACTACCACTATCATCAACATCTGCTGCCCTGAGGCCATACCCCTCCCGTTGGGGGTTATACCATCCACGCTGCACATCCGTACCACCGGCCTCAGCGGTCTGCCCTGCAGCGGCGGCTTCATAGCCGCATTCAACGGGTGGCGTAGTCGAACATTCTAACATCTACTGCTAAAGACTGCCACTCAGTTTGACTCCCTGGGCACGGACCGGGTCACCGCCACGAGACTACTACCCCCATCTGATCCGGCTCCGGGTAAGCCCCCGTGCGCGCGATGCCGCACGACACAGCAGGCCCAGGGGCGCGTCAACTTTGGCGTAGTCGGCAGGATTACGTGCCCGCAACCGACGGGTACTGCGTGCCTGAAGAAAAGTTCATATTTACCGTAAAAAGGAGTCTCCCGCCAATTCCAGAGGGTTCCCGCCATCGGACGTCGTCCGGAGTCGTTTCCCGCCGTTTGCCCGCCATTTGCAGCCTTTGCCTGCCATCCACGAAGTTTCCCGCCATAAAGAGACGATTCCCGCCATCTGAGACGATTTCCCGCCCTGGCAGAGCGGACTCCATTATGGGCGTGCCAGAGGGTGGCAAGAGGCCACCTCCCATCGTGGGCCAGGTCCAGGAATGGCGCCAAAAGCGGAAACCGCCTCCACCAGCAGAGACTGCAATGATAGAAATGTCCATCAGCGTGAGGGGGCTGCCCCTGGAACTGACAATCACTAAGTTGCCCCGGGACCACCCTCAATGGGGGCGGATACAGAACAAAACAGAGAAGATGGGTGCGGCCTGGAGGAGTCTGGACAGATCGCACCCGGAGATGGAGGGAGAGTCGATCAGCACCGACCCTGTGGTCCAGAACATGTTACAGGCTGCCACCCCAGAAGGCCTGGTGGAGATCCTGGCACAGCTCCCCAGAAATCGGGAGCGTGCACAGACCGCGCTGGAGGCCTTGGCCCGGAAGATGGCCCGGGTACAGCAAGAAGCGCTGGCCGAGAGGAGGAGAGAGATGATCCAGCAGGCTGGAACCCGCCAGCAGAGGATGCCACCCGCAACGTGGAGCGTGTCTGCCCCTGAGGATGGTGCAGGAGGAACGGAGGCCGGAGACGACGCCGCGGAGGGAGCTGCAGAGATGGAAGCAGGTAATGGGGACGTCATCACCCCGTGCCCCGTAGCCGCAAGCCTGCCCCAGCTCCCCGTCGCAGAGCCCGAAGTTCCACTTACCGTGCCCGTTGCCGCACCGCCGCTGCTCTGCTTCCAACTAGGCCTCAAGCGGCAGGAGCCGCGGTCGTGCCCTCTGTTACGCCACGCCCCTTGACCCTGAGCGCGGCAAAAGAGGAAGGGCCCCCGGCCTGGTCGCAGGGCCGAGTACCCCCGGGCGCCGCAGTCTCCACAGCGCCCTCTACCTCCACAGCGTCACCGTCCTGGTCGCAAGGCCGAGTACCCCACGGCGCCGCCGTCTCCACAGTACCCTTCACCTTCAGAGTGCCACCGGCCTGGTCGCAAGGCCTGGTGAATCCGGGCGCCGCTGCCCCCACCGCGCCCTCAACCTCCACAGTGCTGCCCCTGGGTGAAGACCTATTCACGCAGCACACTTGCCCGGATGGGCAGTCCTTCGTGTGGCCACCGGAGTACGTCAACCCCCGACTCCGGAAGGAATGGCCTCTGTGTGAGCCTCTGATCCCGGCTCCAGCACCCGCCAAAATTGTTCCGCTCCCGCTGGAGGAGGCCCAATTTGCGTGGGACCCCACCGGCGAAGACCTCATGGGGTTCACCCAAGAGACCCGGGCGGCCGCAGCCCAACGAGAGGAGTGTTGCCGACAACAACTGGAAGTCTTTCAGAGGGAACGGCGAGAGAGGCGGGTCCGCGAGGAGCGGCTGCAGGTCCAAAGCGCGGAGCAGAAAAGCCGGACCCGACGTAACCGCCGTGCGGCCCACGGTCCCCGCGCCACCGGGACTGTAATAAAGTTTCAAATGGAGCACGGCTGGGGCTTTATCCGGGATCACAGAACCCCCGGCGACGTCTTTGTCACCCGCAGGGATGTCGAGTCTCACCTGCCGGAGGGACACCGAGGACGTGACCTCTACCCGGGTGATGAGGTCACCTTCACCCGGCACCAGTGTGCCAAAGGACCATACGCCCTTCACGTGCACCGGTTGACGGAGGAGGAGTTGCGGTATGAGGAAGATCAAGAGGACCCGGACGGGTCTGAAGACTATCCTCAGGAGGAGACAAGGAGAAGACACCGCTACTGAAGGGAAGTAGCCCAAATAAAGTACTGTAGATAAGTTACCCGTATGGGTAGTTGACATGTTGCTAATTGGAGTGTGGTCCCCGTTGGGACTAGTGTGGAACTGTTTAAAGGGACTGTTTCCTGTGTGCCCCTATCCCTTACCAGGCTGAGGACTGTGAGCAGCCATTCCCCTATTCCCCACTGGCCGAGGACTGAGAGCGGCCATACCCTGTAAATAGTTGCGCTTCCTAAAGCGCCCCCTTCTGGTTTTATAAAGAACTGTTTTTCTACTAGTGACTGTTGCACTTTACCCGGTCACAAGTTGCACCGTGGCCAGAAGATAAAGAATGTTTTATATGAAAAAGTTTTTATGATGCTAAGAGAGTTAATGATATTTTTCTGATAATGTTTTCGTAATATTTTATACCCGTAAGGTTAAAAGAGAAAAGTACCTCCCATAAAGGGATGAGTTTGTAGTTAATGTTTTATATGTTGGTGTATACTTTAAAAATTTTGTATGTTTTGTTTTATTCTTTTACAGCCCGAGGACGTGCTGTGGTTTACCAGGGGGGAATGTAGCACCCCGAGGACTCGGCTGCTACAGGGGTATTGCACCTCAAACCAGAGGTGTGGTATTCCACTCCCGGGTAAGGATGGAGTGTGGGACCAAGCTCAGTTAGTTGCATGCACTACACTCATCCCATTTCCGGGGGACAGAACAACGGTACTCCCACTAGGTAGATGTGCAGGTACGACAGCGTCTGTCCCTGGCTGGAGTGGGGGGGGGGGAGGAACATCCCAGTAGTGTAGGAGCAGTCAGGGGAGGGACTCTGGGCATAGGAAGGAGCCCATTGGGTGCTAGTCACCTGGGCTCGGGTGTCAGAGGGAGTATAAGAGGTGGGCACCATCTTTAGACAGGGTCCTGTTCAGAGGAGAGCCTGTGCAGAGAGGAGCTCAGCCAGAGAGGGCTGACAGGGAGCTGTGGCTCCGGCTGGGCCCAGCTCCAGGGCCAGGCCTGAAGCGCAGAGAAACAGGAAGAAGAGGAAAAACCCAGTGAAAGGCCCAGAGACACAAGCAGAGGGAACCCTGAGATCCCACAAGTGAACTAAGACGGGTGAAGGGTTGGCAGCAGAGGGTACCGGATCCCAAACTGGTAGAGGCTAAACATCCTTAGCCAGGAACCGGAGGTCGTGGACAAGTTTTGGCGCGACCCCTCACCATATCCACCAGGAAGGCAAACCACGCATAGGGTCAGGGAAGCCGGGAAAGGTTTCGCCACCAAAAGACCCGAGGGAGCCGGACAAAGGTGGGTCCCTAGTGAGGACGGCCCATAGGAAGGAATAGAGGGGAGCTTGGGACCACGCTCTGGAACTGCCTGGGAGTTGGCCGAGTCCCGCACCTGGTGGACGCAGCACGGCTCGGGTGGTCACTGCTGGCCGAAGTGACCGGAGCAACACCTGTGAGTAAAAGCCTTGAAACTGCACCACACGTCTCTGAGCTTCCTTGCTGCACCATCACTACCACTATCATCAACATCTGCTGCCCTGAGGCCATACCCCTCCCGTTGGGGGTTATACCATCCACGCTGCACATCCGTACCACCGGCCTCAGCGGTCTGCCCTGCAGCGGCGGCTTCATAGCCGCATTCAACGGGTGGTGTAGTCGAACATTCTAACATCTACTGCTAAAGACTGCCGCTCAGTTTGACTCCCTGGGCACGGACCGGGTCACCGCCACGAGACTACTACCCCCATCTGATCCGGCTCCGGGTAAGCCCCCGTGCGCGCGATGCCGCACGACACAGCAGGCCCAGGGGCGCATCATTTCCTCTGTTTAGACACCTCAGGGGCTCCCCAAACGCAACATGGCGTCCGCTATCCATTCCAGTCAAATTTCCATTCCAAAAGTCAAATGGCGCTCCTTACCTTCCGAGCCATGCCGTGCGCCCAAACAGTGGCTTTGCACCACATATGGGGTATCAGCGTGCTCAGGAGAAATTGCACAACACATTTTGGGGTCCATTTTTTCTGGCTGCCCTTGTGAAAATTAAAAATTTGAGGCTAAAGTAGCAGTTTTGTGTTAAAAATGTGTTTTTTTATTTTCACACTTCAACATTATAAAATTCTGTGAAGCCCCTGGGGGTTCAAGGTGCTCACCACACATCTAGATAAGTTCCTTGAGGGGTCTAGTTTCCAAAATGGGGTGACTTGTTGGGTGTTACCTCTGTTTAGGCACCTCAGGGGCTCCCCAAACGCAACATGGCGTCCGCTATCCATTCCAGTCAAATTTCCATTCCAAAAGTCAAATGGCACTCCTTACCTTCCGAGCCATGCCGTGCGCCCAAACAGTGGTTTTGCACCACATATGGGGTATCAGCGTGCTCAGGAGAAATTGCACAACACATTTTGGGGTCCATTTTTTCTGGCTGCCCTTGTGAAAATTAAAAATTTGAGGCTAAAGTAGCAGTTTTGTATTAAAAATGTGTTTTTTTATTTTCACACTTCAACATTATAAAATTCTGTGAAGCCCCTGGGGGTTCAAGGTGCTCACCACACATCTAGATAAGTTCCTTGAGGGGTCTAGTTTCCAAAATGGGATGACTTGTTGGGGGTTTCCTCTGTTTAGGCACCTCAGGGGCTCCCCAAACGCAACATGGCGTCAGCTATCCATTCCAGTCAAATTTCCATTCCAAAAGTCAAATGGCGCTCCTTACCTTCCGAGCCATGCCATGCGCCCAAACAGTGGCTTTGCACCACATATGGGGTATCAGCGTGCTCAGGAGAAATTGCACAACACATTTTGGGGTCCATTTTTTCTGGCTACCCTTGAGAAAATTAAAAATTTGAGGCTAAAATAGCAGTTTTGTGTTAAAAATGTGTTTTTTTATTTTCACACTTCAACATTATAAAATTCTGTGAAGCCCCTTGGGGTTCAAGGTGCTCACCACACATCTAGATAAGTTCCTTGAGGGGTCTAGTTTCCAAAATGGGATGACTTGTTGGGGGTTTCCTCTGTTTAGGCACCTCAGGGGCTCCCCAAACGCAACATGGCGTCCGCTATACATTCCAGTCAAATTTCCATTCCAAAAGTCAAATGGCGCTCCTTACCTTCCGAGCCATGCCGTGCGCCCAAACAGTGGCTTTGCACCACATATGGGGTATCAGCGTGCTCAGGAGAAATTGCACAACACATTTTGGGGTCCATTTTTTCTGGCTACCCTTGTGAAAATTCAAAATTTGAGGCTAAAGTAGCAGTTTTGTGTTAAAAATGTGTTTTTTTATTTTCACACTTCAACATTATAAAATTCTGTGAAGCCCCTGGGGGTTCAAGGTGCTCACCACACATCTAGATAAGTTTCTTAAGGGGTCTAGTTTCCAAAATGGGGTCACTTGTTTGGGGTTTCCTCTGTTTAGGCACCTCAGGGGCTCTCCAAATGCAACATGGCATCCGCTATCGATTCCAGTCAAATTTCCATTCCAAAAGTCAAATGGCGCTCCTTACCTTCCAAGCCATGCCGTGCGCCCAAACAGTGGCTTTGCACCACATATGGGGTATCAGCATGCTCAGGAGAAATTGCACAACACATTTTGGGGTCCATTTTTTCTGGCTGCCCTTGTGAAAATTAAAAATTTGAGGTTAAAGTAGAAGTTTTGTGAAAAAAAGTTAAATGTTCATTGTTTTCTTCCACATTCCAAAAATTCCTGTGAAGCACCTGAAGGGTTAATAAACTTCTTGAATGTGGTTTTGAGCACCTTAAGGGGTGCAGTTTTTAGAATGGCATTGCTTTTGGGTATTTTCTGTCATAAAGGCTCCTCAAAGTCACTTCAAATAAGATGTGGTCCCTAAAAAAATGTTTTTGTAAATTTTGTTGTAAAAATGAGAAATCGCTGGTCAACTTTTAACCCTTATAGCTTCCTAACAAAAAAAAATTTTGGTTCCAAAATTGTGCTGATGTGAAGTAGACATGTGGGAAATGTTATTTATTAACTATTTTGTGTGACATATCTCTCTGATTAAAGGGCATGAAAATTCAAAATTTGAAAATTGCTAAATTTTCAACATTTTCGCCAATTTTCCGATTTTTTCACAAATAAACGCAAGTGATATCGAAGAAATTTTACCACTATCATGAAGTACAATATGTCACAAAAAAACATTCTCAGAATCAGGGTGATCCATTGAAGCGTTCCAGAGTAATTACCTCATAAAATGACAGTGGTCAGAATTGAAAAAATTGGCCCGGTCACGAAGGCAAAAACAGGCTCTGGCGCGAAGTGGTTATTAACTAGCATACAGTAAGTAACTACATCAATTTGGCAAATTTTCCGTCTGTCTAATCTAAGTTAGCACTGTATGATTATTGCACAGGACTAGTAAATCTCCTTCTGTACTGTGTCATTTAATCTATGTTTTGTTAAAGGTAGTGATGAGTGAGCATACTCGCAAGTACTCGGTACTCGCCCGAGCATCTCAGGCGGATGCTCGGGACCCCTCCCTGCATGTTTGGCGCTCTTTAGAGCGCCAATCAACACGCAGTGATTGCTTGCCACTCAATGTAATGCCGCAGCCATGGTGGTTGTGGCATTACAGTGATTGGCTGGTCGCACAGCGTCATCAGGTCTATATCAGACCTGGCGCCACCATGCTCGTCACAGTCACTCCGGAACTGTGGCACCCTGCTGTTCACAGGTACCACAGGACCCAAAAGGGTGCATGGATGGATTTCTATACAAGAGGCCCTCATTAGAAATAAACACTTCCACCCTTCCACCTCAGACCACCAGAGGGAGCCTGTTAGGCATATATATATGGAGGGTGGAGCCAGGCAGTTCAGTCAGAGAGAGAGAGTTCAGAGAGTGTGCTGCCACTGAGAGCAGTGAAGATGCAACACGTCTGCTGCTGGATTGAGGGCCCCGAGTGTGGCCGGAGGCAGGAAGGAGAGGAGTTGAGGGGGCAGAGGAGCATCATAGGCTCACCCCAAGACACAAACCGGACACCGGGTCCGCGCCTACACGGTCCTCTATACCCAGTAGGGACTACCGGCTTACCAGGAGGCTTCCAGACCCCTGGTCATCCTGAAGCTACCAGAAATAACCGGACTAGGAACCACGAAGGCCCCGGCATCCAGGGATAGTGGTTGCCAAAGAAAGGTCCTACTACCAAGCGGTCAGGTGAGAGAGCAACACAACACAGAAGCTAGGCCAAGTTTCAGCCTGGCTAGAAGCTTAGAGAGAGGGAGACACGGATCGGGAGGCCTTATACCCGCTCACTGGGGAGAAGTCCTGAAGTGCACCCTTCCTAGCAAGTACCCTGGACCATACCTGCCTTTACACCAGTAAAGGTACTGAAGCGAATCCCCTGTGTGAGTGTCCGTCATTCCCCCTGACCTGGCCATCTCTCTCCTGCACCCCTTCCATCTACACTGCCCTAGGGGGGCTCGCTCCGCCTGCGGGGAGCGGAAACATCCTAGCTGCCATCCCATCACCCCCGGAGGTCTGCAGCAGCGTCGGTAACCATTACCGGAAGCCACAGGTGACATCACGAAACAAACTTTACACTAAAGAACCCCCTTTTTCAAGAGAGACCCCAGAATACGGGCCCGGGAGCCGACTGCCGTGACTTCCTAAACAAGGTAAAAGGCCTGGGTACCGAGTCCCCTATATCCCCCTGGGTGAAACATCTCTCTTCCTGGCATCACGAACAGGATTTCGTGCTCGTTTCCACCGGGTACTCTGTGCCATAATGGAACTGTGTTTAAACTGTGGTGAACATCGCGGCCATTACCGCGTCGCCGCGCGGGAAGAAGAGGGGCGTAACGGCGGGAATTGGAGAGGCGTGACTTCTGGAAGCGCGCGAAGCTCAAGCCACGCCTCGCGCTCTGACGCAGCACCAGGAAGCGTGAGGTCCTGTGGAGCTGCCGCCTAGCCGAAAAAGAGCAAGAAGGTAGGCAACGGTTTACTAGGGGGGCGCAATCATGGCCGACGACCAGCAAGATGCCGGAGCACCAGTTAACGCTCTCGATGCTCAAATTGTGCCCGGCGCTGCTCAGGCCGGAGCGGCAGCCCCACCAGCAGGGGTCGTGACTCTGTTTATACCCATGGCCCTGCCGTATATCCCCGGAGCAAAATGGCTTCCCCAGTATGACAGCAGACCAGACACCCTGTCTGGATTCAAAAGGAAAATATGCGGTGTACTGGATATGTACTCAATGACTGGTAAGCAGAGAGCCACTGTTGTGCTGGGACAATTGACTGGTGCCACAGAGCGGGAAGTTGAAACCTGCAAAGACTGCAAACTGTCTTTAAAAACCGCACTGAGACAGATCTCCGGATGAGGTTCTACCACTGTGCCCAGAAACCTGAGGACAATATCCGGGACTATGCCTGGTGCTTACAGGAAGCCCTGTGGGCCCTGAAACAGGTTAGTCCAGCCAGCATACGTGGTGAGGACAAAATGCTGACAGAACAGTTTATCCGGGGGTTGAGGTCCCAGGAGGAGAGCAAAACCGTACGGTGGTGGGCCTTAGATTATCTAAATGCCACCTTTGACGCCCTGAAGGACAAGGCTATTAAGGGTCTGCAGCCCCTGGAACCATCAGATTGTTATGATCTGCAACATGTACTAAGGAAAGATAGGGGAAAGCTGTCCCTACAGTAAGACTAAGCTGAATCCCTACGATGTAGTGTGCTGCCTGTTCCTAGTGAACAGACCCGCCTTAGTCCTCGGCTAGTCTGAACGAATACCTATAGAATTAAGGGAGGGGTCCCTAAAAGAACTAAGGACTGGAACAAAAATGGGACACCTCCTAAACAGAAGTTGTTGCAGAACACAAAAAGACAAACTGACAAAAAGTACTAGAGGTCCCAGAGGACCAAGCGAACTTGACAGAGAAAGGCACAGAAGCACCAGGCTAGAGAGACAGTAAAACACTGAAGTCCAGCACAGCCAGAAGGGTGGAGCTGGAATATAAAGGCAGATGGTCACGTGACCGCATACCACAAGAGAGAAAAAACAAACAGGAGGGTTCTAACAGTACCCCCTCTTTTATGAGGATCCTCCGGATCCTCCCGGCCCAGGCCTATCTGGAAACCTCCTGTGGAAAGCTTTAACAAGCCTAGGAGCAGAGACATCATCCGTCCTTACCCTGGAGTTGTCTTCTGGCCCGAACCCTTCCAGGAGACAAGATACTGTAATCTTCCTCTATGCCATCTAGAATTCAAGATACGAGAAATTTCATATTCGCCGTCTTTCACCACAGGAGGAACTGTGACAGTGGAGTCCTTATCAGATACGTCAGCCTTTTTCAACAAGGAAACATGAAACACAGGATTAATCTTCCAGGAAGTAGGGACATCCAACCTAACAGCAGAAGGGTTAACAACCTGAAGCACTTTAAATGGACAAACAAACTTAGACCCCAGTTTTTTAGAGGGAATCCTCAACCGCAGGTTCTTCGAGGACAACCAAACCATGTCACCCTCAGTAAACAAAACCTCTTTACGTTTCCTGTCAAAATACTTCTTGGACTTCTTGTTAGCCTCTTTAAGGTTACAACGTACATTAGTCCAAACTCTCTCCAAATCACGGGAAAAATTCTCCTCCTCTGGCACCGCCGACCCCAATTTGGAGAACGAACCAAAAGACGGATGTCTCCCAGTACAACAAAAAAAGAAGAACACCCAGCAGAGGAGGATGTATGATTGTTAAGAGCAAATTCTGCGAGAGGCAGAAACTCAGACCACACCTCTTGATTGTCTGCCACCAAACTGTTCAACATCCTGATTCTTTCTTTCAGTCTGTCCATTCGACTCAGGATGATAACCAGACAAAAAATGACAAATGGACTCCCAACCTGTCACAAAAAGCACGCCAAAAGCAAACAACAAACTGAGGTCCTCTATCAGAAACAATATCCGTGAGAACGCCATGAAGCTTGACAATCTCCTTAACAAACGCCTTTGCGAGTGTCTTGGCGCAGGGCAACTTAATGAATGGAACCAAATGACACATCTTACTAAAACGGTCCACGACCACCCAGATGACAGTAAAACCCTCGGACACAGGAAGATCTGTAATAAAATCCATAGTGAGATGCGTCCAAGGCGCACTAGGAACCTCCAGAGGGGAAAGCAACCCCGCAGCAGGAGTATCTGAAGCCTTTGACCTAGCACACACAGTACAATGACGCACCCACTTGATGACTTCTTTCTGCCATCCAGGCCACCAAAAACTGCGACTGATAAGTCTCTTAGTCTCAGAAATTCCTGGATGACCTACCAACCGAGACTCATGACACTCCACAAACAAATCTCTCCTAAAGGCTCTAGGCACGAACAACCTCCCATGGGGAGTGTTAGATGGAGCATCATCTTGAGCAGAGGTCCTCAACCTTTTTTGCACCAGGGACCGGCTTTAAGCAAGACCAGTTTTCCATGGCCCGGTGGGGGTGGGGGCGGGGCTTTGGTCATATGGGGGTGGGGTTATGGAGGGGTGGAGCTGTATGGGGAGGATGCTGGTGGGACCTCGGTATACAGCGCTGCTAAGTAGCAGCATTGTACATTGAGCGTCAGTGTATACAGCGCTGCTGCTTAGCAGCGCTACACACTGAACACCGGTACCGGGAGCCGCGTCACTGAAGCCAGTCTGCTGCCCCAGCACGCCCCACATAACATGTTCTGCCGGGGGCGTGTCAGTGAGGAGAGCCTGCCGCCCCACCCCGTCAGGAACACACCATGCTGTGCAGGAGGGCCGCGTCACTAAGACCCGCCCCGTGACGTACAACAGGTACCATGCTGTGCTGTGGAGGGCTGCGTCACTAAGACCCGCCCGACGCCCCACCCCGTCCTGCATAATGTTCTCTGCCGGGAGCTGCGAGCTGTCACGGCTATGGCAGAAAACATTATAAATCCACACAGAGCGAGCTCTGACCAGGCGCAGGGCCGCGGAGCTAGCTGTCAGCGGCGCCGCGGACCGGCTGAAAAACCCCAACGGCCCGGTCCTGGTCCGCGGACCGGCGGTTGGGGACCTCTGATCTTGAGCATTCAGAATCCCATTCTCCAAAACGGAGAAAATGTTCTCCTCCTCCTCGGCACTGACCGTAGGAGAGAAGCTGCGAGATAAAGCATTAGCTTTAACATTCTTAGTACCAGGGATAAAGGTAACAGAAAAATGAAACCGAGAAAAAAAAGTGCCCACCTAGCTTGACGGGGATTCAAGCACTTGGCAGCATCCAGATAGATCAAATTCTTATGATCTGTGAAAACCTGAATAGGAAATCTAGTGCCTTCCAAAAAATGACGCCAATGTTCAAACGCGAGTTTAATAGCCAGCAACTCCCGATTTCCAACATCATAATTCAGTTCGGTTTCCGAAATTTTTTTCGAAAAGAAGGCACAAGGATGTACTCCACCTTTGTTCTCCTGAGACAAAACTGCTCCGACCCCCACCGATGAAGCATCGACCTCGACCAAAAAAGGCTTGGTCTCATCAGGCTGCATAAGGATAGTGGGAGAACTGAACCTCTCTTTGAGATACTCAAACGCTTCAATGACCTCAGTAGTCCACTGGACCGTATTCGCACCTTTCCTGGTGAGATCGGTTAGAGGTTTAACAATTACAGAAAAATTCTTAATGAATTTCCTGTAATAATTGGCAAAATCCAAAAATCTCTGTATAGATTTCAAACCAATAGGCCTAAGCCATTCCTGCACAGCCTGAACCTTAACAGGGTCCATCTCAAAGCCCAAAGCCCTCGCTGGAGACAATGTAGCCCAAAAAACTAATTTTCTGCACAGCGAACTCACATTTCTCCAGCTTAGCAAAGAGTGAATTATCACTCAATCAGGGCCGGCGTCAGCACCCGGCGCACCCGGGCAAATGCCGGGGCCCTGAGCAGGCAGAGGGGCCCACTGGCGGTCGCGCACCCTGCTGGGCTATGGGCGGAGGAGAGCGGTGTCAGCGCCCGCCCTTCTCCCCCGCTTGCTCAGGGCCCCGGCAGCCGGATACTTACCTCTCCCCGTGCCTCCGCAGATCAGCTGTCTTCCTGCTCTGCGCTCCCTGTGACGTCTCAGGTCAGAGGGCGCGGTGACGTCTTTACACCGCGCCCTCCCCTGAGCCGTCACAGGGAGCGCTGAGCGGGAAGACGCCGACAACGCTGGAGTTCGGACCCAAGCAACGGGCAGCGGGCAGCTGGTAGCAGGTGAGGAGAAGGGAGGTGAGTATTTGATTTTTTTTTTTTTTTAATGTATGGAGGCATGGGGCAGTATAAATAGAAGGGGGGGGGCATTATAAGGTGGGGAACAGCCTGCATAGTGCATTATGTGGGGGGGAACAGCCTGCATGGAGCATTATAGGGGGGGGGCCTGTATGGGGCATTATGTGGGGGGTAACAGCCTGCATGGAGCATTAAAAGGGGGGGAACAGCCTGCATAGTGCATTATGTGGGGGGGAACAGCCTGCATGGAGCATTATAAGGGGGGGGGCCTGTATGGGGCATTATGTGGGGGGTAACAGCCTGCATGGAGCATTAAAAGGGGGGGAACAGCCTGCATAGTGCATTATGTGGGGGGTAACAGCCTGCATGTAGCATTAAAAGGGGGGGGCCTGTATGGGGCATTATGTGGGGGGTAACAGCCTGCATGGAGCATTAAAAGGGGGGGGCTGTATGGGGCATTATGTGGGGGGTAACAGCCTGCATGGAGCATTATAATGGGGGGGCAGCCTGTATGGGGCATTATGTGGGGGGTAACAGCCTGCATGCAGCATTATATGGGGGCCAGTATCCTGTATGGAGCGTTATAAGGGGACCGGTATCCTGTATGGAGCGTTATATGGGGGCCAGTATTCTGTATGGAGCGTTATATGGGGGCCAGTATCCTGTATGGAGCATTATATGGGGGCCAGTATCCTGTATAGAGCATTATAAGGGGACCGGTATCCTGTATGGAGCGTTATATGGGGGCCAGTATTCCGTATGGAGCCTTATATGGGGGCCAGTATTCCGTATGGAGCCTTATATGGGGGCCAGTATTCCGTATGGAGCCTTATATGGGGGCCAGTATTCCGTATGGAGCCTTATATGGGGGTCAGTATTCCACATGGAGCATTATATGGGGGCCAGTATTCCGTATGAAGCGTTATATGGGGGCCAGTATTCCGTATGGAGCCTTATATGGGGGCCAGTATTCTGTGTGGAGCGATTCACCGGTTTCTGAGCTATTGTGGAATTTACAATAGATATCACTCATGTATTGTAAGAAGTAAAATCTATGCATTGTACTATATATATATATTTCTCCGCCGTATCTCTGCATCATGAATCGTTGTATGTGTTAAAGGGGCCCACTGAGACTCTTTCGCCCGGGGCCCAGAAAAACCTGGAGCCGGCCCTGCACTCAATAACTGCAAAACTTCACGTACACTTTGCCAATGAGACTCTAGATCTGGTGAATAAATCAAAATGTCATCCAAATACACAACCACATTCTTACCAATCAAAGGTCTCAGGATGTCATTAATAAGGTTCTGAAAAAATGCAGGTGCATTGGTAAGACCAAAAGGCATCACCAGATTCTCAAAATGACCTACCCGAGTGTTAAAAGCAGTTTTCCATTCATCACCCTCCTTCACACGTAACAAATTGTATGCCCCCTGCTGATCAATTTTGGAGAACCACTTGGCTCCCACTAACTGGTTAAACAAGTCAGGAATTAACGGCAATGGGTAGGAATTGCGTACGGTAATCTTATTAATTTCACGAAAATCCAGACAAAGAAGAATCCAACTGCCACAGGTGACTTAGAAGGTCTAATGTGACCAGCAGCCAGGCTAGTCTCTATGTACTCCTCCAAGGCCTTTCTTTCAGGGATAGTAAGATTAAACAAGTGACTTTTGGGAAGAGAAGCACCCGGAACAAACTCAATGGCGCAATCATAATCCCTATGAGGACGTAAAACTTGCGACTCCTCCTCTGAAAAAACCCTCCAAAAATCTTGAATAGGTACAGGTAATTCCACTTTTTCCACAGCCGCAATGCAACCATTACAACATTTATCATAGCACTTCGGACTCCAAGACTTAATCACATTAGTAGACCAGTCCAATAAAGGATTGTGCAGTTTTAACCAAGGCAATCCTAGAACAACTGGAGAGGGCAAATTATCCAAAACAACCAAGTCCAAAATTTCTTGGTGAACTCCATTGATAGTGAGGGGAAATTCAGCAGTCTTGTGAGTAATACATTTCAAAGGAGTGTTATCAATCGCAATCACAGAAATAGGTGATGATAAAGGTTTGGATTTCAATTTAAGGTTTTCCAAAAACCCTTTATCAATCACATTAAGTGTTGAACCACAACCACAAATACCTGAAATTCAATCAAATCTCCCTGCAGAGTAGTACTCTCAGAAAGAAACACTCCTGCAGATCGTAGACAAGCTATACGGGTGTAACTGACCTTTTTTTTTTCTTTACTTAAACGACGCTCACAATACTTAATCAAATGGTCAGCTTTACCACAATTAAGACACAATCCCTCGGCGAATCTCTGGTCTCTTTCCTGAGAGCGGAGTGACATCGCCCTAACCTCCATCGGTTCCCCGCCGTCAGAGCAGATTTCCTGGGGACTAGGACCTGACATTACAGGAGTCTTTACCTCATTGAGCCTGCACCTCAGTCTCCTGTCTATACAAACAGCTAACTGCATAGTTTCCTGCAGAGTCTCAGGTGCAGAGAATGCAATTAGCAAATCCTTAACCCTTTCACTCAGACCAGCAAGAAATAAACATCTCAGCGCCGGATCATTCCACTTAACTTCTGAAGTCCATCTCCTGAAGTGTGTGCAATAATTTTCAACATCATCTGACCCCTGATTCAAATGTCTAAGTTCAGCAGATGAGATTCGATCAGGATCGTTATATAATAGCCCCATAGCAGAAAAAAATTCTTCAACAGACCTTAAACACGGATCATTAGGCTGGAGAGAAAAGGCCCACCCTTGTGGTTCATTGCGCAAAAGTGACATATTAAAACCAATGCGCTGTGATTCATTCCCAGAGGATCTTGGTCTCAAACAAAAATATAACGATCAAGCATTTTTAAAGGGAAAAAAATCTTGCTGTTTACCATAAAAAACATCAGGCAGTCCTACCTTGGGTTCGACAAAATGCGCTCCAGGACAGCTACTCACATGTTGCTGAAGCTCTGCCACCTCCAGAGACAATCCCTGCAGGCGTTGAGCCAAATCCTAGACGGAAACCATACTGATTCCAGAATTTCTTTCCTTTTAGTTTTTTGGGGCTGGACTTACTGTTATGATCTGCAACATGTACTAAGGAAAGATAGGGGAAAGCTGTCCCTACAGTAAGACTAAGCTGAATCCCTACAATGTAGCGGGCTGTCTGTTCCTAGTGAACAGATCCGCCTTAGTCCTTGGCTAGTCTGAGCGAAGACCTATAGAATTAAGGGAGGGGTCCCTAAAAGAACTAAGGACTGGAACAAAAATGGGACACCTCCTAAACAGAAGTTGTTGCAGAACACAAAAAGACAAACTGACAAAGAGTACTAGAGGTCCCAGAGGACCAAAAGCGAACTTGACAGAGAAAGGCACAGAAGCACCAGGCTAGAGAGACAGTAAAACACTGAAGTCCAGCACAGCCAGAAGGGCGGAGCTGGAATATAATGGCAGATGGTCACGTGACCGCAAACCACAAGATAGAAAAAACAAACAGGAGGGTTCTAACACAGATACTGCTATCCAGTTTTACCAGGGTGGGGCCACCCCAGTGCCCGTAGCACCCACTGCTCCTTCATTAACGGATGAAACAAAGATGCAAACAGTGCCCCCTAGCGAGCTGGACAGCCTGCGCTCCGAAGTGCGTCAGCTAAGTAAAACCCTGACCACTGTCCTGAGCGCCCTGCAGCTACAGGCGGAGCCCGAGCCGGAGGGAAGGATCCTACTCGCCAACAGTCCTGAGGATGTCCCATGAATGAGGAGAAGAAGAAGGACAATGCCACCCCGTAGAAGGACAATGCCACCCCGTGGGAGGACCAACATCGCCCTCCGGGAGAATTCATCTGCTACCGTTGCCACAAGGCAGGCCACACCGCGCGGAGCTGTCCTTTAAAGGGGCAAACCCTGGGGTCAAGGGCCGACACCCAGGAGTAGATCAACTAGGCCCATCCAGCTGGTACGACCGGTTTGCAGGACTAAGGCCTTTCCATCGTGCTGGATGGCATAGCAACACCAGCATTATTGGACACCGGCTCACAGGTAACCATCATACCTAATGTCTTGTACAAAAGGTACTGGTCCATAGATGAACTCCACCCGCCAGCCCCAAACCTCTCTGCGTATGCCGTTAATGGCCTTGCTCTTAACCTAGTAGGGGTTAAGGACGTGACAGTGAAGGTGGGGAGAGTGGAACTAAAGGACCAAGAACTAATTGTCATAGAATCTAACCCTGGTGATACCAATCCGTATATGATGCTGGGTACAAATATTGTTGGTAACTGTTTGGGAGAAGTGTTGTTTTTACTCCAACAGATTGCTGACACGGCCAAACCAGGGCAGAGGAAGGTGCTCCAGAAAGAAATTCGAGCCCTCCTGTACCAGCAACAGGTAAAACTAACAGGTGGTGAGATTGGTAATGTACGGGTGACAGACCCGATACCCATTGTGATTCCCCCAATGAGTGAAATGCTGATTTGGTGTAGGGCAGCAATAGGTCTCAAGGGACAGAACTACCAGGCGGTAGTGGAGCCCATTAGCTCAGAGCACAGACCTACACTCCTAACTGCTAGAGGGGTAGTTGATGTACGCAATGGAAGGGTACCTGTACGTCTCCTAAATTGTGGGGAGGAGGAAGTTAAATTTCCACTGTTGCCAGATTGTATGCTGTGAATAATGATGCCATGCACACAGTGGAATCCTTGACCCCACTAGATACAGTGGAGGACAATGACTCCGAAGGTCAACTGGAGGAATGGTGTCAACAGCTCCATGTTGGGACTGACGCCACTCCTGTCAATCAGAAACACGGTGTTTACAGAGTGGTTCAGGAATATGAACAGGTGTTTAGTAAAAACCCACTTAATTTTGGAAGGATTAAAGGGGTACAACACCACATACCCACCGGTAACCATCCACCCATTAAGGAGCGTTACAGACCCGTACCACCAGCACATTACCAAAAAGCCAAAGAAATGTTCCATGATATGAAAAAGGCAGGGGTAGTAAGGGATAGCTGTAGTCCCTGGGCAGCTCCCCTGGTCCTGGTCAGGAAAAAGGATGGTAGCATGAGGATGTGTGTAGATTGTAGACAAATTAATCGAATAACATATAAAGATGCATACCCTTTGCCCCGTATAGAGGAATCCCCGATTGCACTAAAATCTGCCAATTATTTCTCTACATTGGATCTCACTAGCGGGTACTGGCAAGTCTCTGTTGCTGAGGAAGACCGGGAGAAGACAGCCTTCACCACCCCGATGGGATTGTGCGAATTTAACAGCATGCCGTTTGGACTCTGCAACGTACCCGGAACATTCCAGAGGTTGATGGAGTGTTGCTTGGGACACTTTGAGACAGTGCTGCTGTACCTGGATGACGTTATCGTGTATTCGAGAACGTATGAAGACCATCTGAAGCACCTGGCGGAGGTATTTGAAGCATTGTCCCGGTATGGGATGAAACTAAAACCTTCCAAGTGCCACCTGCTCATACAGAAGGTTCAGTACCTGGGACACGTAGTCAGCTCAGAGGGAGTAGCACCAGACCCGGAGAAGGTTACTGCCATCCAGAAGTGGCCTGAACCGAGAAACATCAAGGAAGTACGTCAGTTTCAGGGACTGGTCGGGTACTACAGGAGGTTCATAAAGGATTACATTAAAAAGGCAGCACCTTTACAAGATCTCCTGGTATACCAACGCCAGCAACGAGGGACTGGGAGCTGTGTTGTCCCAGAAGAAAAACGGCAGAGAAAAGGTAATTGCTTATGCCAGTAGGAAGCTTCGCCCTACTGAGAGGAACTACAGTTCCTTCAAGCTGGAGTTCCTGGCCTTGGTCTGGGCTATCACTGAAAGATTCAAGCATTACCTAGCCTCAACTAAATGCCTTTACCGACAATATTCCCTTGACGCACCTGGAGACAGCCAGGTTGGGAGCCATGGAACAGCGTTGGGTGGCCAGACTGTCGAATTATCAGTTCACAATCAAGTATCGGGCAGGTCACAAGAATACCAATGCTGATGCCTTGTCCAGAATGCCCCACCAGTCGGACACCGAGGATGAAGTGGATGATCTAGAAGAAATTGAACTACCTGCTTTCCACAGAAATGGAATGGTCCATGAGCAGCACGCCTCCAGAAGATGTCATTGTCGCGCCCCCAGGGCAATGGGGAGCTCAGAGTCCGGGTCGATAGATGCTGGGGGAAAGGGGGATCTGTCACAGTGGCTGGCCCGGTCCGTGGCCCAGGGCGGTCAACTAAAAGGGGGGGAAAGTTTATACGGGGTTTATAGTTCCATTGTGACGCCACCTGTGGTTTCTGGTAATTTGTACCAGCGCTGCTGCAGACCTCTGAGGCAGTTGATAAGGCAGCTGGGATGGAACGGCTCCCCACAGGTGGAGCGGGCCTCAGGGCAGGGTAGAGTTTGATGGTGGGTGGTGATGCTGGGACCTGTAGTGCGGGCGGAATGGCGCAGCACGAGTAACTGACAGAGACAAGGGATTCGCTTCAATACCTTTACTGGTGCGGATGTCAGGTACGGTCCAGGGTACTTAGTAGGATGGGTGCACTTCAGGACTTCTCCCCAGTGAGCGGGTATAAGGCCTCCTGGTCCGTGTCTGCCTCTCTGTATGCTCCTGGCCAGCCTGCAACTGGGCCTAGCTTTTGTGTCGTGCTGTTCCTTCACCTGTCCCTTGGTAGTAGGACCTTCTGCTGGCAACCACTATCCCTGGTAACGCTGGGGCCTCCATGGTTCCTGGTCCTGTTAAGGGTTTAGCTTCAGTCGGCCAGGGACTTGTAATCATCCTGGTATGCCGGTGATCCCTACTGGGTATAAAGGACCCTGTAGGCGCGGACCCGCTTTGTATATTCGGGGTGAGCCTATGATGCTCCTCTGCCCCCTCAACTCCTCTCTCCTCCTCGCCGTCGGCCACACTCGGGGCCCTCAGAACACAGCAGCAGACGTGCTGCGTCTTCGCTGCTCTCAGCGTCAGCACGCTCTCAGACTCTCTGACTCTGTCTGACTGACTTTCTTCTGACTCACTGCCTGGCTCCACCCACCATATATATATATCCCTAACGGTCTCCCTCTGGTGGTATGAGGTGGAAGGGTGGAGGTGTTTGTATGTAATGAGGGCCTCTTGTGGAGAAGTCCGTCCATGCACCCTGAGTCCTGTGGTACCTGTGAACAGCAGGGTGCCACATTCCCCCCTAGTACAATTCAATACTCCTGGACTGAAGCATTTTGTAACAGGTTACAACAATAATTATAATTATAACAACAACAACAATAATTAAGTTACAGTAAGTCCCGTAACCTGGTGTCCATTTCACCGATGATGTAACAAGAGTAACATGAGGGACCCGCCTGAAAACCCTCAACGTAGGCCCTGGGCGTGGCTACAGGGCATAAGTGATCCAGGTTCTGGACCACGTCTTTGGCCACGCCAAACGGGTTTTTGTTCTGTGGTCAAATAAGGGGCACTTTGATAAGTGCAAACTATTTACAAGGACAGTTTTTGGCTGCTCACAGTCCTCAGCCTACAAGTCTTTGTACCCTGACGGGTAACTAAATGCACACATATATTGACAGTTTATACAATAAATAATAGGCAATACCCAACTGGGTAACTATTTACAGTTTAGGCACTTCATGCTTATTCCCTAAACCTGGCAGGGATTTATCCTTGTGGGCTGGGTGTGGACCTTCGATGCACTGGGGTGTCACTGGTGTCTGTGCGTACCCTTTCTGTTAATCTAGCAGGTGTACGTGCTGGTAGATTATAGAACTGCCTTAATCTCTCTATGGGACTGGCAAGTACACTGATTACTGGGCCTTCAGGCTCTGCTTCAATGGGTGATCCTCCTCTGACTGGGGACTCTTCCTGTACCTGAGCAGGTTCTTCTAAAGCGCTCACAGGTTCTTCTTGTGGCTGATAGAAGTGTATTATGGGTATAATCACTGCTCCATCAAGTTGAGGACAGTCCACAGGGAAATCTCCTAGATCTGTGTGAAGCACGTCTTCCTCGGGTTCTTCCGGTGCTATAGGAGGTACTTCTTCTTCCGTTGTCTTCAGTAGACCTGGGCACACTTTCAGATGGTCTATTGAGACTGTTGCAGTTGTTTTTCCTCCATCTTTGCTAATCAGGCAAGTTTCACTGTTGTCAAATCTGGAGTTCAGCACTGTGTAGGGCTCTCTTTCCCACTGGTCATCGAGCTTGTGACCTCTTCTTTTCCGCTTTAGCACTATCTCTCCAGGTGCCAAGGGTTCAGCTGGTGCATGTTTGTTATACTGCTCTTCCTGTCTTTCCCTCACCTTGTTTAGACTGTCTTCGACCTTCCTTACTGCTCTTGCCGACTTGAGTCCCCGTCTTCAGTGGACGTATCTGCAGCAGGTTCTTCCACTCCGAGCTCCAGGTCCATGGGCAATTTTCCAGGTCTTGCTCTCATAAGGTACGCTGGGGTATAATTAGTAGAACTCACGGGTATGTGGTTATACAGGTCCACTAGGCCAGTTAGCTTTTCTTGCCACTGGTTCCTTTCTTCCAAAGGTAGGGTTTTCAACAGGTCTATAACGATGTTGTTCATTTTCTCGCACATACCCTTGGTTTGCGGATGATATGGCGTAGTCCGGATCTTCTTGCATCCATACAGGTGGCAGAATTCCTTGAATAGCTCAGCTTCGAAAGCAGGGCCTTGATCTGTGAGCACCTTTTCCGGATATCCATGGGGTCTGCAGAAGTAGGCTTGGAACGTTCTTGCTGCAGTTTCTGCTGTCAGGTCCTTGACAGGGGCTACCACCAGGAACCGGGAATAGTGATCCACCATGGTCAGGGCATAATACTAGCCTGATCTGCTGGGTGACAGTTTGACGTGATCCAGAGTGACAATCTCCAGGGGTTGGGTTGTTTTGATAGATTGCAAGGGTGCTTTCTGGCTGCCGTAGTCTTTCCTTCTGAGGTTACCGGGTCCACAATTCCGGCACCACCTTTCTATGGAACTCCGCATTCCAACCCAATAGAACCGGTCCTTCAGCAGGGTTTCTAGCTTCTTCCAGCCAAAGTGACCTGTTGTCCCTCGGTACTCGGTCCCCAGCTGCCACTATTTCTCCTGGTGTGCTGTCCCCGCATTACACAAGCACATGTCCCAAAACATTAGACGTGCCCTCAACAACGCAGTTACCGGGAAAGTCCACCTTACCACGGACACATGGACAAGTGCTTGTGGGCAGGGACGGTACATCTCGCTGACGGCACACTTGGTTAACATAGTGGAAGCCCGAACCCAGTCTGACCTTGGGACGGAACACGTCCTCCCAACGTCAAGGATTGCGGGCCCTAGGTCAATCATGGTTGCCCCCCACTGTCTACTGCTCCTGCACGTCATCCTCCTCAGCCTCCTCATCCTCTTCAGCCTCCATCTCCAAAATGACATCAGTCACATGCTGGAAGCACTGCAGCACTGCCTCGGCCAAGCGGCAAAAGGCTGTGCTGAAGCTAATATGCTTAGGTGAGAAACTACACAATGCTGAAGAGTTGTGGACAGCTCTGAAAGAGCAGGCAGATCTGTGGCTCACACCGCTGAACCTACAGCCAGGCATGGTCGTGTGTGAAAATGGCTGGAACCTGGTGGCGGCTCTGAGGCGAGGCGAGCTCACACACGTACCATGCCTGGCCCATGTGCTTAACCTCATGGTTCAGAGGTTTCTCAAATCCTACCCGGAGCTGCCGAATCTGCTTGTTAAAGTACGCTGCCTGTGTGCCCATTTTAGAAAGTCACCTACAGCTTCCACAACCCTTGCCGTATTTCAGCAGCATTTGCAGCTTCCGGCTTACAGACTGGTGTGTGATGTCCCCACGCATTGGAACTCTACACTGCAGATGTTGGGAAGGATTTGTGAGCAGAAGAGGGCAGTTGTTGAGTACCAGCATCAACAAGGCCGTCGGTAATCAGTTCAGACTCCACACATAAGACCTCAGGATTGGACATGGATGTCAGACATATGTACCATCCTCCAAAACTTTGATGACTCCACCAAGTTGGTAAGCGGAGATGACGCCATAATTAGCATCACCAACCCGCTTCTCTGTCTTCTGAAACGCTCTCTGCTCACAATCAAAGAGGATGCATTGCAGGCGGAGCACGATGAGATGGAGCAAGGAACCATACAGCGTGATTATACACAGCCCAGCCTCATCTCATCCTAAAGGGGATTGGGGGACAATGAGGAAGAGGAGGAAGAACAGGAGCTAGTTTCCTGCACTATAGACGGTACTACCTGCACAGCTGTCATACCGTCTGTTCAGCGTGGATGGCCAGAGGACAGAGAGGAGGAGGAGAAGGAGGAGGAAGAGGAGGAGGAAGAGGAGGAGAGCATGATCAGTCATCCTCTTGGTGAGCAATATAGATATAAAGAAATAGTCGGCACTCTGTAGTCCATGTTAGTGGTTGGTGGTGCACGTGGAGAGATAGATTGCAAGCAAAGTAGAAAGATCCCGGCACTCATGTGTATACGATCAATTCATTTATTCCACATGTGGGAAAACTAAAACAAAACGTTTCAGCCCCTTGCAGGCTTTTGTCAATTGTGGATAACAAGACAAATTTCACACATATATAGAGAAATTTAGAGGAAATGACATCATACAAAGGAAAATATTATAGAAAACCACAGCGGAAATATAAAAATATAACATCATACATCAAATTATAAACAAACATCATAAATAAACAATAAACCAAAAAACAAAAAATAGACATCAAAAAATGACAATAAATTAACATAGTATCTCCATACCTGTACAACAAAATATTGAATACAGAAACCTAAACATTCTTGTATATAACTTAACACCAAAATTCCTCCAAATATTAAATATCCCATTGTTGATTCACCTATCCAGAATATATAAATAAACAATCCATAATTATTACAATTAATGCAATTTTATAGAAAAAAAACATTTAAAGTTATTTTATTAAAGATTTTTTAAAAAACTTTTTATAATTTTTATTAATTTTATAATGCTCACTCAATTTAATTATTATTTTTAATTAATTTACACTAATCCTCAAAGAAACAGTACCGATAATCAGATCATTTTGTATAGGGTCATGCCATAATTATAGCATCACAAACCATTACATTCCACCTAATCATGTTCCTAGTCACTCCTACCACTAATTCTATCGTCAAAATGGGTTACCGTATTTTTCAGACTATAAGACGCACTTTTTTCCTCCAAAATTTTGGAGGAAAATGGGGGGTGCGTCTTATAGTCCGAATGTTGGGGTGGTGTATATTTATGTGTGGTGTGGGGGGAGCGGTATCGGTGGAGGAGTGGGGCAAAGGAGGCAGCAGCCGCCGGCTGCAGCCTACACTGTCCCCGCTGCTAAAGAAAATTAATATTCACTGCTCCCCACGCCCCATGCTTCTTAATAGCGGCACACAGCGGAGCCACGCTGTGGCTGCTGCTGCTGCCGGCTATCTCCTGTGCCTGCTGTTAAAGGGCATGAATATTCAACCTCTCTCCACACCCATAGGCGTGGGGAGGGGGTGAATATTCATGCCCATTAATGAGCGGGCACAGGAGATAGCCGGCAGCAGCCGCAGCGCGGCTCCGCTGTGTGCCGGCTATGAAGGACAGTGAAGTCACTGCTCCCCGCGCACACAGTCCCAGCGTGGGGAGCAGTGACTTCCGGCAGCTGATATCTCCTTGTGAGCCGCGCATGGCAGTGACGTCATGCGCGGCTCACATGGAGAGATCAGTGCAGGCAGACAGAACGTAGCACTGGAAGAGAGAAGAAAGGTGAGTAGGAGTGTTTATTTTTTTTTTAATGTGCAGCATGATGGGGATTAGGGGGACCATGCATACCAGGACAGGGATTAGGGGTGCCATGCATACTAAGACAGGGATTAGGGGTGCCATGCATACCAGGACAGGGATGAGGGGTGCCATGCATACTAGGACAGGGATTAGGGGTGCCATGCATACCAGGACAGGGATAAGGGGTGCCATGCATACCAGGACAGGGATGAGGGGTGCCATGCATACCAGGACAGGGATTAGGGGTGCCAAGCATACCAGGACAGGGATGAGGGGTGCCATGCATACCAGAACAGGGATGAGGGGTGCCATGCATACCAGGATAGGGATGATGGGTGCCATGCATACCAGGATAGGGATGAGGGGTGCCATGCATACCAGGACAGGGATGAGGGGTGCTATGCATACCAGGACAGGGATGAGGGGTACCATGCATACTAGGATAGGGATGAGGGGTGCCATGCATATCAGGATAGGTATGAGGGGTGCCATGCATACCAGGGTAAGGATGAGGGGTGCCATGCATACCAGGATGAAGGGATGCCAGGCATACCAGGATGTGGATGGGGACCACGTATAAAAGGAAGGGGGGCGGCATATATACCAGGATGGGGGATATTATCAGAATTGGGGGACATTACCCCTATACCAGTGTCAGCAGAAGACCCCCTCCCCCTTAAAAGTTCATCATGACCACATTTTTTGCTTACATTTTTATTTTTTTATTTTCCTCCTCTAAAACCTAGGTGCATCTTATGGTCCGGTGCGTCTTATAGTCCGAAAAATACGGTACATCAAATTAGAACCAATCATGACACCCAGGGTAGATATGGTTTCCCTCTATGCCAGTCCGTTCACCGAGCTAAATACAACTCTCAGCAAAAAAGTTGTGGACTGGCTCCGTACCGTCCCTGGCCACATTCACCTGTCCACGTGTTTGTGGTTAGGCGGTCCTTCCCAGTAAGTACACTGGGGAGGGCACGGGTAATGTTGTGGGACCTCGTGCTTGTGGAAGGCGGAGGCGACACCGGGAGAAACAGTGGTGGCTGAGGACCGAGTATGGACACCCGGCCGCCGCCGGCATGAGGTTATGAAAAGCTTCTGCCTCCACGAGCCTAAAAGGCCACATTTCAAGTGCAAGCAGCTGTCAAAAATTTGGCAGTATAGTATTGCAGCCAGTGGGTGGGTGGGTGACATCAACCCCACAAATATTCCCCCACTTACCACCGCACCAGGGCAAATGGGAAGAACCGGGTAAAGCTCCATAATTAGCGCATCTAATAGATGTGCCTTTTCTGGGGCGGCTGTGGGCTGCTATTTTTAGGCTGGGGAGAGACAATATCCAAGGCCCCTTCCCAGTCTGAGAATACAAGTCCCCAGCTGTCTGCTTTAGCTTGGCTGGTTGTCAAAAATGGGGAGGACCCTATGCCATTTTTTTAAATATCAGCGAGACCAGGCGTTATCAGCGAGACCAGGCGTACGATGATGAGTAATACTCTCAACAGCTGACGCCTGTGATCGGAGGTAACCTTTTTACCACCGGTTAAAGCTGCTGGATAAGCCGCAGTGCTCTGGCCGGCAGTAACAAACTTACTACTGATCAGAGCCGCACGTGTTTTTTTTTTTTTTTTTAAGACAGTGTGTCCCAGCCAATCACAGCCATGCTAATACTTGGCATGGCTGTGAATTAGAAGTGCCCACACTGGCATAGCTTGTTGATTTCAACAAGCTTTGTTTGGGCTGCTGAATGCAAACAGTAGCACGGACTACCTGGAGAAGTTCGTATTCGGGGTCCACAAACAGACACTGTGTTCAGTACGAATCCCAAACTTTACCATTCAGGGTCCCCCATCCCTAGCCATAACCATGGATACCTGAGCTACAGCAATGCCCTGCTCATGGGGTAAGCGAGATGGCAAATCAGAAGAACTATACTGCATTACTAATTGAAGGTATTTGCTAATATTATCATTATTATTACACCTGCTACATATTGAGATAGGATCTTGGAGATGGGAATACCCCTTTTAACACTTTTTTTTTTTTTGTAAAATATGAAAGTGTAACATTTAAAATGTAAAAAAAACAACAGAATTGCTGTTCTTTTCTATTTCTTCCCATAAAGAATTAAAAATATGTATAATCTTGTACGTATCTCCAAAATGATGCTACTGACAAATATAATTAATTCTGCAGAAAATAAACCTTTATACAGCTACATTGACAAAATAAATGATGGCTACAGGAATACGATGATTAAATAACAAAAAAGATGGACATTAAGGCCACATTAGGCTAGGTCCTTAAGGAGTTAATAAAATAAAATACTTTAATACAAATAGTAATTGTCCAGAATTCCTTCTAATCCAGCAAGCAATGAAAATAATTCTCAGGCAGGATTACCGGACAATAATGAAGAAAGTGTTATTAGACTGAGGATAGGAATCATCTGAAATCTGTTTTGCAGCAGTTGGAGACTTACTGGAGATGAGTTATAATCACCTTGGTAAGTATTAAAAGTAAATCAGTTTAATTGTATTTCATAAACTGTTCACAAACCAAAGCAAAATTAAAGGAGCACTAAACCTAGACTGTAAGGAAAGTGATAAACACCTAGTCCCACCATTTTTTAGTCTGCAGAATTTCCTGTATACGACTGGAGGAGTTTTTAAACTAGAGACGGGGGGAACCAAGGAAATAGGTGGGATGTGAGGCAAGCAAGGGGGAAGGGGAGAAGTGAATATAATGAGGGTGGAGAGGGGGGTGGGGATAGTACAGTTAGATCGTTAGAGAAGAATAGGATGCTAAATAACCCCAAAGTTTTATCTTGCATGCTGACCAACGCAAGAAGCCTGACCAATAAGGCGGATGAGCTGCGGGCGCTTATATCGGAGGAGAGGTATGACATCGTAGGTATAACAGAGACTTGGCTAGACGATAGCTACGACTGGACGGTAAATTTATTAGATTATAGTTTATTTAGAAGGGAACGGAAACAGGGGAAAGGCGGAGGAGTCTGCTTATATGTAAAGTCATGTCTAAAACCCAGACTAAGGGAAGATATAGGAGAGGGAGAAGAGGGGGTCGAGTCCATGTGGGTAGAGATAGAGGGAACTAAAAATAATAATAAAATATTACTGGGGGTCTGCTATAAGCCACCAAATATAACAGAGGAGAATGAGAATCTGCTATTAGGACAAATAGACAAAGTAGCAAAACATAATGAAGTGATTGCAATGGGGGATTTCAACTACCCGGATATTGACTGGGAAACAGAAACCTGTAGATCTCAGAAAGGAAAAGGGTTCTTGACAAATATTAAGGATAATTATCTCTCCCAATTAGTGCAGGAACCAACGAGAGGGAAGGCCGTGTTGGACTTAATATTGACTAATAGGCCTGATAGAATAACTGAGGTACAGATAGGGGGGCACTTAGGTAATAGCGATCATAATATTATCGACTTCAAAATGCCCTTCAGTAGGGTTATCAATAAGGGAACAACAAAAACATTAAACTTTAGGAGGGCGAAGTTTGATCAGCTGATAGAAAACCTTCAACTTATTGACTGGGACAAAGTTCTTAATCAAAGGAATACGAATAGTAAATGGGAAATCTTCAAAAGAATTCTGAATACTCAGTGCGAGAGATATATACCGTATGGGAATAAAAGGGCCAGAAATAAGAGGAAACCAATATGGTTGAATAAGAACGTAAAAGGGGCGTTAAATAGCAAAAAAGAGGCATTCAAGAGATTAAAACAGGAAAACAGTAAGGAGGCACTAATGTGTTACAAGGAAAAAACGAGAACCTGTAAAAAACAAATAAAAATAGCGAAGGAGGAAACAGAGAAACGTATTGCTAGGGAAAGTAGATCAAATCCCAAACTGTTCTTTACGTACAGTACAGACCAAAAGTTTGGACACACCTTCTCATTTAAAGATTTTTCTGTATTTTCATGACTATGAAAATTGTACATTCACACTGAAGGCATCAAAACTATGAATTAACACATGTGGAATTATATACTTAACAAAAAAGTGTGAAACAACTGAAAATATGTCTTATATTCTAGGTTCTTCAAAGTAGCCATCTTTTGCTTTGATGACTGCTTTGCACACTCCTGGCATTCTCTTGATGAGCTTCAAGAAGTAGTCACCGGAAATGGTCTTCCAACAATCTTGACGGAGTTCCCAGAGATGCTTAGCACTTGTTGGCCCTTTTGCCTTCACTCTGCTGTCCAGCTCACCCCAAACCATCTCGATTGGGTTCAGGTCTGGTGACTGTGGAGGCCAGGTCATCTGGCGCAGCACCCCATCACTCTCCTTCTTGGTCAAATAGCCCTTACACAGCCTGGAGGTGTGTTTGGGGTCATTGTCCTGTTGAAAAATAAATGATGGTCCAACTAAACGCAAACCGGATGTAATAGCATGCCGCTGCAAGATGCTGTGGTAGTCATGCTGGTTCAGTATGCCTTCAATTATGAATAAATCCCCAACAGTGTCACCAGCAAAGCACCCCACACCATCACACCTCCTCCTCCATGCTTCACGGTGGGAACCAGGCATGTAGAGTCCATCCGTTCACCTTTTCTGCGTCGCAGAAAGACACGGTGGTTGGAACCAAAGATCTCAAATTTGGACTCATCAGACCAAAGCACAGATTTCCACTGGTCTAATGTCCATTCCTTGTGTTCTTTAGCCCAAACAAGTCTCTTCTGCTTGTTGCCTGTTCTTAGCAGTGGTTTTCTAGCAGCTATTTTACCATGAAGGCCTGCTGCACAAAGTTTCCTCTTAACAGTTGTTGAAGAGATGTGTCTGCTGCTAGAACTCTGTGTGGCATTGACCTGGTCTCTAATCTGAGCTGCTGTTAACCTGCGATTTCTGAGGCTGGTGACTCAGATAAACTTATCCTCAGAAGCAGAGGTGACTCTTGGTCTTCCTTTCCTGGGGCGGTCCTCATGAGAGCCATTTTCTTTGTAGCGCTTGATGGTTTTTGCAACTGTACTTGGGGACACTTTCAAAGTTTTCCCAATTTTTCAGACTGACTGACCTTCATTTCTTAATGTAATGATGGCCACTCGTTTTTCTTTACTTAGCTGCTTTTTTCTTGCCATAATACAAATTCTAACAGTCTATTCAGTAGGACTATCAGCTGTGTATCCACCAGGCTTCTGCACAACACAACTGATGGTCCCAACCCCATTTATAAGGCAAGAAATCCCACTTATTAAAACTGACAGGGCACACCTGTGAAGTGAAAACCATTTCCGGTGACTACCTCTTGAAGCTCATCAAGAGAATGCCAAGAGTGTGCAAAGCGGTCATCAAAGCAAAAGGTGGCTACTATGAAGAACCTAGAATATAAGACATATTTTCAGTTGTTTCACACTTTTTTGTTAAGTATATAATTTCACATGTGTTAATTCATAGTTTTGATGCCATCAGTGTGAATGTACAATTTTCATAGTCATGAAAATACAGAAAAATCTTTAAATGAGAAGGTGCGTCCAAACTTTTGGTCTGTACTGTATATAAATAGTAAAAGGATTAAATCGGATAATATTGGACCGATAAAAAGTGAGGAAGGCAAAATCATAGAGAAAGATGAGGATAAAGCTAATCTATTAAATCATTTTTTTTCGACAACTTTCACAAAGGAAATAGAACTAACAGGAGAAATGAGAAGTGACAAGCTTAATCCTCCACTAAGTATGACAAATCTAACCCAAGCTGGGGTACAGAAACGCCTCAGTAACATTAAAATAAACAAATCACCAGGACCTGATGGCATACACCCACGGGTACTAAGGGAACTAAGTAATGTGATAGATAGACCGTTATATCTTATATTTAAGGACTCTGTTGAGACTGGGTCTGTACCACTTGATTGGCGACAGGCGAATGTAGTGCCAATAATCAAAAAGGGAGCGAAAAGTGACGCCGGAAACTATCGGCCGGTGAGTCTGACGTCCGTTGTGGGCAAAATTTTTGAAAGCTTCATTAAAGAGGCAATTACGGAGCATCTTGATGCTAATAATCTTTTAATCCTGAACCAACATGGATTCATGAGGAATCGCTCCTGCCAAACAAACCTGATTGACTTCTACGAGGAGGTTAGCGCTCGATTAGATCAGGGGGAACCAGTGGATGTCGTGTATCTCGACTTCTCAAAAGCGTTCGATAGCGTGCCACATAATAGGTTGGTATACAAAATGAGAATGATGGGGCTGGGGGAAAATGTCTGCAAGTGGGTAGCTAACTGGCTAAAGGATAGAAGGCAGAGGGTGGTTATAAATGGAATATTCTCAGATTGGGTAAGCGTCACTAGTGGGGTACCACAGGGGTCTGTACTAGGCCCAATGTTATTTAATATCTTTATTAACGACATAGTCAACGGGATAAATAGTAAAATATCAATATTTGCAGATGACACAAAGTTATGTAAAACAATTAATACAAAAGAGGACAGTGCAGACCTACAGAGGGATTTGGATAAGCTGGGTAGGTGGAGCATTAAATGGCAAATGAGGTTTAACGAGGAGAAATGTAAGGTCATACATATGGGAAGGAAAAATGGAAGTCACCAGTACTCACTAAATGGGAAATCATTGGGGAATTCAGAGATGGAGAAGGACTTGGGCATCTTGATTGATAGCAAACTAAATTGGAGTGCCCAAAGTCAGGTCGCTGCTGTAAGGGCAAACAGGGTAATGGGATGTATCAGAAGAGGTATAGCTGCAAAGGATGAGAACATTGTTCTTCCACTGTACAAAGCACTGGTCAGACCACACTTGGAATACTGTGCTCAGTTATGGGCCCCAATATATAGAAAGGATATAAATGAGCTTGAAAAGGTACAAAGGAGGGCAACAAAATTAATAAAGGGAATGGAGGGACTGCAATACCCAGAGAGGTTGGCAAAACTAGGACTATTCAGCCTGGAAAAGAGAAGGTTGAGGGGGGACATAATAAATGTGTACAAATATGTTAGGGGACAGTATAGAGATCTTGCCCGGGATTTGTTCAAAAGGAGGGATATTACGGTAACAAGAGGGCATTCACTAAGACTGGAAAAGAAAAGGTTTCAGCACCAGCATAGGAAGGGGTTCTTTACGGTAAGAGCAGTGAGAATATGGAATTCACTGAGTGAGGAGACGGTAATGTCGGATTCACTACACCAGTTCAAGCGGGGACTGGATGCATTTCTAGATACCAGGCAGATTTCAGCATATACTTAAAAATAAAATAAAATAGTAGGTTGATACCAATAGCCAGCCTTTCAATTTGGCCACTGCATGGCTTTAAAACGCTACTAAACCCATATCTGCAGATTAATAGAGTTTTGGGACAAGATAGGTTCCCTTTACAGATGACCAAGAGATTACCGTATATATTCGAGTATAAGCTGACCCGAGTATAAGCCGAGGTACCTAATTTTACCACAAAAAACGAAGAAAATTTATTGACTCGAGTATAAGCCTAAGGTGGGAAATGGAGCAGCTTCTGGTAAATTTCCCCATCCTGGTATGCATGGCCTCCTCATCCCCCATCCTGGTATGCATGGTCTCCTCATCCCCCATCCTGGTATGCATGGCAACCTCATCCCCCATCCTGGTATGCTCGGCCTCCTCATCCCTCCCATCATGGTATGCTCGGCCTCCTCATCCCCCCCATCCTGGTATGCTCGGCCTCCTCATCCCCCCCATCCTGGTATGCTCGGCCTCCTCATCCCCCCATCCTGGTAGGCTCAGCCTCCTCACCCCCCCATCCTGGTATGTTCGGACTCCTCATCCCCCCTCCCATCCTGGTATGCTCGGCCTCCTCATCCCCCCCATCCTGGTTTGTATGGCCCCCTCATCCCCCAATCCTGGTATGCATAGGACCCCTCATTATCCAATCCTGGTATGCATAGGACCCCTTATTTTCCAATCCTGCTATGCATTGGACCCCTCATCTTCCAATCCTGGTATGCATAGGACCCCTCATCTTACAATCCTGGTATGCATAGGACCCCTCATCTTCCAATCCTGGTATGCATAGGACCCCTCATCTTCCAATCTTGGTATGCATAGTACCCCTCATCTTCCAATCCTGGTATGCATAGGACCCCTCATATTTCAATCCTGGTATGCATAGGACCCCTCATCTTCCAATCCTGGTATGCATAGGACCTCTCATCCCCCTATCCTGGCATGTATAGGACCCCTCATCCCCTAATCCTGGTATGTATGGCCTCATCACTGCACACATAAAAAATAAACACTTATACTCACCTTCATTCTTCACCTCTGCTACAGTGTTGCATCCTGTTCTCCTGCTGCAGCATATTTCAGCATCTGAGCATGCTCTCAGACGCTGATGTGATCTGCTGCCGGCATATTCACTCCTCTCCACGCTGGGAATATGGGCGCAGAGAAGAGTGAATATGCATTCTCTTTAGTAGTGGGCATTTTCAGGAGCCGAGGCTCAGCGCTCCTCTGTGCCCACTACTAAAGAGAAATGAATATTCCCTCTTCTCCACGCCCTTTTGCAGCGGGCACACGTGGAGCTGCAGCAGTGGCAACTGCGTGTGCCCCGCTCCTTCACCGCCGCAACCCGCTCCTATGCCGCCGCAACCCCCACCCCCCCACTATCCACCAACGGAATTTCTATATACTTGGGTATATTCCCGAGTATAAGCCGAGGGGGGCTTTTTCAGTACAAAAAATGTGCTGAAAAACTCAGCTTATACTCGAGTATATACAGTAAGTATGATTTAAAAAAATATTTTCATACATTTTCTCTTCTGTTTCTAAAAGTTTCAGTTGGGCATCAATGACCTATAAACCTAATAAGGAAGCAAGGAAATTTTCCAAATGTCTGAAGGAAAGACATACATAATAAAGGCTTATTTTTTAAAAATAAAAAAACCTGACAGTGACTAGTATTGAACTGAGTAGAGTTTTATGTTGCCTCAGTTGGCCCATTCAACAAGTTATACTAAAAGGGATGAGTTTGATTAAAAACACACATCAAGTTTAATTGTAACTCCTTTATGTTGATTCCCGAAAAGGTAAACAGACATCAATTCCCCTGTGTATTTCCAGCAGGTTTCTGCATACCCTCAGGGCTCTATCATACTCAGGTAAGAAAACAGCAAGCGGCAGAGATATTTTATAATGTGATAAAGTTTTCTGGCAGAACAGATATTAAACATATTGATGTGTTTCCCACATATGACTCCTTATTGCTATGCAGAAAATGTCTTTCTTAGAAATTCAGCATGTCTGCCCGGAGGCAACAGATATTCAGCTAATAAGTAGAATGGTTTCATACAATGCACGCTGCCATTCACCTCAGAAGCAGTAACTAACTCTATAGATGTGTACCGGCTATGACAGCGCCCAGCACCACATGGGGAGTGGGTCACAGCCGAGTGCTAACATAAAGACAGGAGGAAATCAATAAAAGGAGCATAAAAGCTGTATTAGTGGCTGCTGGTAATTTAAACTAAAATGTAGCAAGCTGTTACACTGCGGCAGGAAGGATCCTATGAAAAAAAGATGCTTTTACAACTTTCTGGAGTGGAGAAACAAAAAAACAAATAGATACAGAACAGTTTTAAAGACAAGATATATATCACCATCCAACGACTTATAACATAATGTCTGTTACGCACTTGCCTCACCTTGACAAGGCTTCACCAGCTTCCCCTATGGCCGTTGCCCTCTGCTGTGTTCCACGTTGGGTTTTACAAGTGGCCCAGCATGCCTCAAAGACATCATTTCCCTAGGTCTATTTAAAGGGAACCTGTCACCAGCAAAAAAAAGCTATTAACTTGCAGATATGGGTTTAATCTGCAGGTTAATAGAGTTAGCTTTAGGGCCAGCTGTCAGTCAGGGGTGCGGTTACAGAAGTCACTCTGTATTCTCAGAGTGGTGATTGAACCAGCACCGGTGCCGCCCCTGTGACTGAAACCAAATGCTGCGAGAGGGACTGAAAGTTAATAGTTTTTGCTGGTGACAAGTTCCCTTTAAGGACCAATAAGAAATACACCTGAGTCTTGGTATTGAGACTCCAGAGTCCTATGCTTGGTGTGCTCCACCATCTGTGCATACTGTGCTTTACTTACTGCTCCTGAGAGTGCCAATTCCTTGCTTTCCACATACTTTCCTGCTTGCTTCATCAATGCCCGGGGTCCGTATGACCTGAGGCTTAGAGGATCTGTGGCACCCCAGGGGTCTGGTTGCCACAGTAATAGAAATATTATGTCTGGGAGCAAGTGGGAGGTTTCCTGGTCAGGAGCCCTTAAACATGCAACACCTCCTGTCCCAGACCAGATAGGGGAGGAACCTGCCCTATATAAACTGGATCTGGGGCGGGGTTAGTCAGTCAGAGCCTGGAGTTAGTTCCAGACACAGGGAAAGTAACAGCTAGGAGCTCTGTAGGAGCAGGAGCTGAAGACCAGGGACTTGAGCTAAGCAGAGTTCGTCCTGCCAGAAGACGCTAAGAACCGGACACAGGAGTCCGAGGCTGTGGGGACTTATATATACCCAGCAGCAGGAACCAGCCGGCAGGGGATTTCAGGTCCTCTGGCCATAGAAGCCTGGAGGCTCAGTCACGAGCAAGGGACCAGCACCGCTATCGAGGAACGGGGGCTATCAGAAGGCCCCAAGTCACCAGCCATACAGGTGAGCACCACACGGTACACTCAGGGACGTGGGCTACTTCCACTCGCTTACGGCAAGGTAGCCAGGAAGAGTGCAGATAGATGGGGAGGCCTACAACTCCACCTGGCCAGGGGAACTCCAGTTTGCTCACAGACTGACCAGGCCTCTTATGCTAGCCAGTACTCCCGGGAGGGTCTGCCTTATCACCATCAGTAAAGACCCTGAACTGCACTGCAAAGCCTCTGAGTCGTTCCTGCTGCGCTCGTGCACCATCACTCCCATCTTCCACACTCACTACCCTGAGGCTATACTCCTCCCGTGGGGAGTTATACTACACTCTGCTGCCCTCACAACATCAGCCTCAGAGGTCTGCTCAGCAGCGGCGGTTCTTATTGACCGCAATCCACGGGTGGCGTAGTCGGACATTGCATTATACTGATACAGAGACTGCCACTGGTCTGACCACCCTGAGCCACGGACCGGGTTGCCACTACTACTCCCAGCATTGCCCTAAAGGCCCGGTTCCTAGTACCCCACGGCTCAGGGGGCGCGTCAGATCCATCTCACCAAGTGAGCATTACAATGCTAATGTTTGGTACGTAGTATTCATTCGCTTTTAATGTTTTTCTCCAATGCAAAAAAGATCAAAAACAAGTCTGTGCAACAAGGAAAGCCAGTATATTGTATAGCAGAAAGATTGTCATGTGACCACTGCTTATTTGGTTGCATGCTTCAGATTCGATAGGACTGGAAACATCCTTCTAAATACAACTAGAAGGGAAAATAGAAGTAAAAGAAGAAACAAACATGGAAGCCGAAAAGGTAAGATCCCCAAATATACTGTAATAACATGAGCTAGCACTTGTCCCACATACAGAAACAAAGTGTCAGACTGGGGTGCCAAGGGCCCACCAGTAACATTGAATCTGGGGCTCCATTGTTCAGCTACAAGCAGTATCACCTAATCCTTGTTCACAAATTTGCTTATGCTTCTATATAATAATAAACTGGGTAGCTTGTTAAATGCATAATGAGATACTATTCTTGTATATACATGTTATATTAAGTGCACTGTGACAAATGACGCGCTCAGAGTGATGGGGGAAACGACTCGGCGCCCGGGCCTTATTGCTAGTTTTTGGGGATGTCGCAGTGGCCGGCTCCCGGGCCCGTATCCTGAGGTCACTCTTAAAAAGCAAGGAATGGGGAAAAAGGTGTATGGGAAAGGGGAAATGTTCGTGACGCCACCTGTGGTGTCTGGTGAGGATCACCAGCACTGCTACAGTCCTCTGAGGCCGGTGATCAGGCAGCTTAGTTGGTGCGGCTCCCCACAGGTGGATCGGGGCCTCAGGGCAGCATAAGAGAAGGGATGCAGGACAGAGGGGACCCAGCTGGGTCAGAGGAAGAATAGGCACACTCACAACAGTTCACTTCAGTATCTTTACTGGTGGTGTTTCAGGCACAATCCAGGGCACTGTAGGGTGAAGGGTGCATTTCAGGACTCTCCCCAGTGAGCGGGTGTGGGGCCTCCTGTTTCTTGCCTTTTCCTGATAAGTTTATGACCTGCCTGGAGCTAGGCCTAACTTGGTCTCTGTCTTGCACCGGCTGACCTGGTGGTAGCGCCTTCTGTTGGAGATCACACTCCCCGGTCTCTTGGGCCTCCGTGACTCCTGACCCTGGTATGACAGTCAGCTTTTGGTGTTCCTGGGACATATAGTTCGCCAGGGGTTCCGGTTGTTTCTGCTGGGCCTTAGGGATCCCTGCAGATGCGGACCCGGTGTCTGGTAAATGCTTGTGGGGTGAGCTGGTTAAGCTCCTCTGCCCCCTATGTAGCTCGCTTACTCCACTAGCCTTCGGCCACGCTCAGGGCCCTCACTAGGCTTCACACTGGAAGTAGGCCTTGCTACTCTTCACCGCTCTTCCGGCGTCGGCAAGCCTTAGGCTCATTATCTGAGCTCACTGAGTCCGTACTGACCTGACAACCTCTCTGGCTGCAGCAGACTGACTAACTGCCTAGCTCCACCTTCCCTATTTATATCCCTAACGGGCTCCCTCTGGTGGTCTGAGGTGGAAGGTGGAGGTGTGTGAATGCTATGAGGGCCTCTTGTGGAGGAATCCGTCCATGCACCCCTCTGGGATCTGTGGCACCAATGCGCAGCAGGGCGCCACATTCCCCCCAAGCAAAGTTCAGTACTCCCGGACTGAAGTACTTTTTATAACAACAATAACAATAACTCTTCCCTTTATGTGAGGCACTTTGCTTAAACGTTACATATAAAACATTATAAATAATAAATAGATATGTACAATTCAATAAGCAACCTCAGAATTCAAGTCTCTTCCGGTGAGGTTCCCTAACAGGTTAAAGTACTTGGTAGCTTGAGGGACCTGTCCAAAGCAAACCCTCCACGTAGGCCCTGGGGTGGCTGCAGGGCTTGGCGATCCTGAGTTGGACCTCCGCTTGTGCCACCTAGACAGGTTTTTGTTCTGAGGTCACCTAAAGGGGCACTCCAGGGAGTGCAATTATTTACAGCAACAGTTTTTGGGCAGCACATAGTCCTCAGCCACAAAGTTCTTTATGTACCCTGACGGGTAACTAGAGGCAACAAGGGAGAGTGTCCATTTTACTTAGATTATCCATTGCAAGCATAACACAAGTAACAAATACATATACATGAAAATACACAATATAATACCCCAAGGGCAACAATCTACACTGTCAGAGTTTCCTTCATTATTTTCTGAATCTGACAGGGGTCTGACCTCGTGTGCTATGTGTCGACCTACGTGATACTGGGATGCTTGAGGCACTAGTATTTGCACTACCTCCCATTCTGTCAGTTCTAGGTGTTGGGAGACTGCAGGGTTGATTTAACCTCTCTACGGGACTGGCAAGTGTACCATTGGCTGGGCCTTCTTGCTCTGCTCCAACCGGGGATCCTTCTTCCGTGGATTCTTCTTGAGCAGCCTCTTCTGAAGCACATACAGGTTCTACTTGCTGTGGAGGGTCTTCTGGCTGTTGAAAGAAGTGGATCACAGGTATTATTACTGCTCCTCCTAGTTGAGGCCGATCTGCCGGGAAATCTCCTAAGTCATTATGGAGTACTGCTTCTTTAGGCTCCTCCGGTACGGTGAGAGGCACTTCTTCTTGGGGCTTTAGCAGGTCTGGACACAACTTCAGATGGTCTCTAGATACCGTTGCAGTTGTTATTCCTCCGTCTTTGCTAATCAAACAGGTCTTTTTGTTATCAAATCTTGAATTTAACACAGTGTAGGGTTCTCTCTCCCACTGGTCATCAAGTTTGTGGTTTCTCATTTTCCTCTTTAACACCACTTCTCCTGGTGTGAAGGGTTCTACGGGCGCACTTTTGTTGTAGTGGGCTTCCTGCTTGTCCCTTACCCGAGTGAGACTGTCTTCGACACAGGCCTGTACTCTTCTGTACTGCTCCTGTCTGGTCGTGTCCCAGTCCTCAGTGGACATATCTGCTTCTGGTTCTACTACACCAAGCTCCAGGTCCATGGGCAACTTCCCGGGTCTTGCTCGCATGAGATATGCTGGAGTACAATTGGTGGAACTCACAGGTATGTGGTTGTACAGATCTACCAGGTCAGGTAGTAGGTCTGGCCACTGATTTCTCTCCTCTAGTGGTAAGGTCTTCAGCATGTCGATGACGATGATATTCATCTTTTCACAGAGACTGTTGGTTTTGGGGTGGTACGGTGTAGTCCAGATCTTTTTACACCCACACAGATGGCAGAACTCCTTGAGCAATTTGGCTTCAAAGGCTGGGCCTTGATCCGTCAGCACCTGCTCCGGGTATCCATGGGGCCTGCAGAAGTATGCCTGAAACGTCTTCGCCGCATTTTCTGCCGTCAGATCCTTGACGGGGCGACCACCAGGAACTGGGAGTAGTGATGCATCATGGTCAGGGCATAGGAATATCCTGACCTCCTGGGTGACAGCTTGACATGATCCAGGGCCACGATCTCCAAAGGTCGAGTTGTCTTGATGGGTTGCAGGGGTGCCTTCTGGCTGCTTTAGTCTTTTCTTCTGAGGCTACAGGGTCCACAATTCCGGCACCACCTCTCAATGGAACTGTGCATTCCTACCCAATAGAACTGACACTTCAGCAGGGTTTCTAGCTTCTTCCAGCCAAAGTGCCCCGCCTGATCGTGGTAGGCTTCCAACACCATCTGGATGTCTGTCTTGGGTACCACTATCTGCCATACCATCTCATGGGTCCTCGGGTTGACGTATCTTCGGCACAGCTTCTCTCTATAGATGAACAGCCGGCTCTTCTCATTCCACAGCTGCTTGGCTTGTAGAGATGCGTCCTTCTCCAGGGAGGAACCTTCCTGGGTTATCAGCTCTTTCATACGGCTGACAACCGGGTCGCTGTCCTGGGTCTCCTTCCAGCTGTGGTGAGGCAAAGGGATTTCTGCCTTTGGGGGACTGCCCTACCAGGAGGTCTTGCAGAGGAGCTGCTTTCTTGGTGTAGTCTTTCACAAACCTCCTGTAGTATCCCACTAGTCCCAAGAATTGACGCACCTCTTTGAGGTTCTTCTGCTCCGGCCACTTCTGGATGGTCAGGTGCTACCCCTTCCGGACTGACAATGTGCCCCAGGTACTGTACCTTTCTCTTGAGCAGGTGGCACTTTGAGGGCTTCAGCTTCATCCCGTACAGGGACAGTGACTCAAATACCTCCTCCAAGTGCTTCAAGTGGTCCTCGTACGTTTTGGAAAACACTATCACGTCGTCCAGGTAAAGTAACACAGTCTCGAAGTTGCGGTGTCCCAGGCAGCACTCCATCAATCTCTGGAATGTTCCAGGGGCATTGCAGAGTCCAAACGGCATACTGTTGAACTCGCAGAGTCCCATTGGGGTAGTGAAGGCTGTCTTCTCCCGATCCTCCTCAGCCACAGCTGCTTGCCAGTACCCACTAGTGATATCAAGGGTGGAAAAGTAATTTGCAGACTTTAAGGCAGCTAGGGACTCCTCTATGCGTGGTAAAGGGTATGCCTCTTTATGTGTAATGCGATTTACTTGTCGGTAATCTACACACATTCTCATGCTCCCATCCTTTTTCCTAACTAGCACTAGGGGAGCTGCCCAGGGACTACAACTATCCCTTATTACCCCCGCCTTTCTCATGTTGTACAACATTTCCTTAGCCTTCTGGTAGTGTGCTGGTGGTATAGGCCTGTAACGTTCTTTGATGGGTGGATGGTCACCTGTGGGGATATGGTGTTGAACCCCCTTAATCCTCCCGAAGTCAAGTGGATGTTTACTGAACACCTGCGCGTATTCTTGAACCACCCAGTGTACACCCTGTTTCTGATGGGCTGGAGTAGTGTCTGTCCCAACATGGAGCTGTTGACACCAATCCTCCACCTGGGTTGCAGGGTCATCATCCTCCACTTTGTCTGGTGAGGTTAATGACTCTGCCTTGTGAATGCAGTTGTTATTTACAGCATGTAATTTGGCAACAGTGGCATAACGTGGCAATCTGACCTCATCTTCCCCACAGTTGAGAAGACGGAGGGGCACCCTCCCATAGCGTACATCTACCACACCTCTGGTGGTTAAGAGCGTGGGTCTGTGCTTGGAGCAAAGGGGTTCTACTAATGCCTGGTAGCTCTGTCCTCTAAGACCTATAGCAGCTCTACACCAGATAAGCATTTCACTCATTGGGGGGATCACAATGGGTATGGGGTCTGTCACCCGCACATTACCGATTTCACCATCTGTTAACCTTAATTGCTGTTGGTGCATCAGGACTCGGATCTCCTTCTGCAGCGCCCTCCTCTGTCCTGGTCTGGCAGTGTCAGCTATCTGTTAGAGCAAGAACAGAACTTCTCCCAAACAGTTACCTACAATGTTAGTGCCTAGTACCATATACGGATTGGTATCATCAGGATTAGTCTCTACTACAATTAGTCCCTGGTCCTTCAGCTCCACTCTCCCCACTTTTACTGTCACATTCTTAACCCCGATTAGGTTAAGGGGGAGTCCATTTGAGGCATAAACAGAAAGATTTGGAGTTGGCGGACGTAGGTCGTCCATGGACCAGAACCTCTTGTAGAGGACGTCAGGCATTATGGTTACCTGAGATCCTGTGTCCAGCAGAGCGTGCAGCGGGATGCCGTCCAGCACAATGGACAGGAAAGGTCTTCCTCCGACGAACCTGTTGTACCAGTCTGATGGGCCTGGGGAGTTTACTCCTGGGTGTCGGCCCTCGGCCCCTGGGTTTTCTCGTTTAAAGGACAAATCTGGGCGGTGTGTCCGGTCTTGCAGCAGCGGTAGCATGTAGGGTCCTTCTGTGGATGGCGCTGGTCACTGATCCTCGTTGGTGCTGTCCTCCTCCTCCTTCGCATCCAGGGGACATCCTCAGGGCTATCGGCTAACAGGATTTTCCCTCCTTCCTCGGGCTCTGTCCGCAGCTGCAGAGCACTCAGCACAGTGGTCAGGGCTTTGCTCAACTGGCGCACTTCAGAGTGCCGACTGTCCAGCTCTCTAGGGGACGTTGCTGGAACCTTGGCTTCAGCAGCCACTGGGGAAAAGGTGGGTGTAGCAGGCACTGGGGTAGCCCCTCCCTGGTAACATTGGATGGCATTTGTTTCCAGGGGCTGCAGTCCTTTTATAGCCATGTCCTTAACATTGTCAAAGGTGGCATCTGGATGATCTAAGGACCACCAACGCACAGTCCTGCTCTCCTCTGGAGACCTCAGTCCCCGGACAAACTGTTCCTTCAGCATTTTGTTTTCATTTTTGATGCTGGTCGGACTAACCTATTTCAGAGGCCGCAGGGCCCCTTGTAGACGCCAGGCATAGTCCTGAACATTGTCCTCTGGCTGTTGGGAACATTTGTAGAACCTCATCCGGAGGTCCGCCTCAGTATGATCCTCAAAAACAGTGTGTAGCTTCTTAAAGATGGCGGACACTGACTCCTGGTCTGCGGCCGACCATGTTTCCACTTCCCGTTCCGCAGCACCAGTTATTTGTCCTAATACAACAGCGGCCCTCTGCTTGCCTGTCATAGAGTACATGTCCAGGATACCACATACCTTCCGTTTGAATCCAGACAGGGTATCTGGTTTGCCATTGTACTGGGGGAGCCACTTTGCTCCAGGAATGTATGGTAGAGTTATGGGGATGACAGAAGTTACAGGCGCTGCTGGTGGAGCGGCCGCCTCGGCCTGCCCGGCGTCGGGCGTGGGTTGAACATCAGGGTCGTTAACCGGTATTCCGGCGTCGTGCTGTTCCTCGGACATTCTGACACACCCCTAGCGAACCGTGGCCTACCTTCTTTTCATTTCTTCCGGTAGGCCGCAGCTCCGCAGGTGACGGTTGTCTTCAGGACCTTGCGTTGCTTGCGTCCTACGTCAGAGCGTTTAGCGAAGCTCCTTACAGGGCCTGGCGCTTCCTGGTTTGACATCGAGGCGTGGGGCGTGTCCGGAGCATCGCGCGCTTTTGCAGGTACGCCCCTCAGTTTCCCACGGTTACGCCCTTCTTCTCGCTCGGCGGCCCAACAATGGCGGCAATTTCCACCACAGTTTAACGTACAGAGTTTTTAATTAAAGGCGCACAGTACCCGGTGGCAACGGGCATAACACTCCGTCGTTGCAGCGGGCACGCGATCCTGTTCGTGACGCCAGGAATAGGATGACTAGCCCAGGGGGATGGGGACGACTCGGTACTCGGGCCTTTGCCTGGCCTTGAGGACGTCGCGGTGGTCGGCTCCCGGGCCCGTACCCTGGGGTCAGCTTTTAAAAGGGGATTGTTTGTTAATTTTATGAAAGTTCGTGACGCCACCTGTGGTTTCTGGTGAGAATCACCAGCGCTGCGGCAGTCCACTGAGGCCGGTGATAGGGCAGCTCGATGGTATAGCTCCCCACAGGTGGTGGAGCTAGGCCTCAGGGCAGCGTACGGAGAGGGGGGTGCAGGACAGGTGAGACCCAGCCGGGTCAGAGCAAGAACAGGGACAGACACGATAGTCACTTCAGTACCTTTTACTGATGGAAATTCAGGCAGGTCCCGGAGCACTGTAGGGTGAAGGGTGCATATCAGGATCCTCCCCAATGAGCGGGTGTAGGGCCTCCTGTTTCTTGCCTCTGCATAGTAAGTTTCTGACCTGCCTGAAGCTTGGCCTAACTTTATCTCTGTCCTGCACCGGCTGACGTTGTGGTAGGGCCTTCTCTTGGAGTGCACGCTCTCAGCTTACGGGGCCTATGTGTCTCCTGGCTCTGTTACATATCAGCTCTCTGGTGAACCTGGGACCTGTAGTTCTCCAGGGATTCCGGTTATGCCTTACTGGGTCGTAGAGATCCCGGTAAGCTCGGACCCGGTGTCCGGTATATGTTGTGGGGTGAGCTGGGTAAGCTCCTCTGCCCCCACTGCTACTCACTTTCCACTCGCCTTTGGCCACGCTCGGGCCCCCACTAGGCTACTCACACTAGCGGCAGCTTGCCGCTCTTCACCGATCTTATGGCGCCAGCACACCTTAAGCTCACTATTCTGAGCTACAACTGAGTCTTAGTCTGGATGAGCTCCACTGCCGGCTAGCAACTGCAGGAGCTGGAACAGGTTCTGACCGCTGAGGTAACTCTTCTCAGATTGTACTGGACTAGACTGAACTGCTTAGCTCCACCTTCCCTATTTATATCCCTAACGGGCTCCCTCTGCTGGTCTGAGGTGGAAGGTGGAGATGTGTGAATATTTAAGGGGGCCTCTTGTGGAGGATTCCATCAATGCACTCTTCTAGGATCTGTGATACCAAGCGCAGCTTGGCGTCACATATATAATTGCGCTCCCTGGAGTGCCCCTTTTAGGTGACCTCAGAAGAAAAACCAGTCTGGAGTGGCTCTACTGGAGTTCCAACTCGGGATCTTCATGCCCTGCAGCCACCCCAGGGCCTACGTTGATGGTTTGGGACAGGTCTCTCAAACCACCAAGTACTCTACCCTGTGAGATGGACATCCTGTCTGGGAACCTCACCATAAGAGACTTGAATTCTTAGGACGCTTTGTACCTGTTTATGTTATTATGCAACATTTAAGGAATGTGCCTCCCATAAAGGGAAGAGTTATTGCATTGTTAATGTTTACTATTGTTGTTTTAAAATGTACTTCAGCCCGGGAGTGCTGAGCTTTGCTAGGGGGGAATGTGGCGCCCAGATGCGCTTGTTACCACAGATCCTAGAAGGGTGTATTGATGGAATCCTCCACAAGAGGCCCCCATAAACATTCACACATCTTCACCTTCCACCTCAGACCAGCAGAGGGAGCCCGTTAGGGATATAAATAAGGAAGGTGGAGCTAGGCAGTTTAGTCTGTTGAGAGAGTTCCTGCAGTAGAGAAGCCTGAGCGAGGTAAGCCTGCAGTGGAGCATAGTTCAGACTCAGTTGTAGCTCAGAATAGCGAGTTTTAGGTGTGCCGGCGCCATAGCGGCAAGCGGCCGTTAGTGTGAGTAGCCTAGTGAGGGCCCGAGCGTGGCCGAAGGCGAGTGGAAAGTGAGGTACAGGACAGAGATAAAGTTAGGCCAAGCTTCAGGCAGGTCAGAAACTTACCACGCAGAGGCAAGAAACAGGAGGCCATAGAGTTAACCAATAATCCCCTTTTAAAAGCTGACCCCAGGGTACGGGCCTGGGAGCCGACCACCGCGACATCCCCAAGGCTAGGCAAAGGCCCGGGTACCGAGTCGTCCCCATTCCCCTGGGCTAGTCAGCAGCACCCCATCAATCTCTGGAACGTTCTGGGGGCGTTGCAGAGTCCAAACGGCATACTATTGAACTCTCAGAGTCCCATCGGGGTGGTGAAGGCCGTCTCCTCCTGATCCTCCTCAGCAACAGCTACTTGCCAGTACCCACTAGTGAGGTCAAGGGTGGAGAAGTAATTTGCAGACTTTAAGGCAGTCATGGATTCCTCTATACGTGGTAAAGGGTATGCATCTTTATGTGTAATGCGATTTACTTGTCTGTAATCTACACACATTCTCATACTTCTGTCCTTTTTCCTGACTAGAACTAGGGGAGCTGCCCCGGGACTACAAATATCCCTTACTACCCCTGCCTTCTTCATGTCGTGCAACATCTCCTTCGCCTTCTGGTAGTGTGCTGGTGGTATAGGCCTGTAACGTTCTTTGATGGGTGGATGGTCACCTGTGGGGATATGGTGTTGAACCCCCTTAATGCTCCCAAAGTCAAGTGGGTGTTTACTGAATACCTGCTCATATTCCTGAACCACCCGATGTACACCCTGCTTCTGATGGGCAGGAGTGGTGTCCGTCCCAACATGGCGCTGTTGACACCAATCCTCCACCTGGGTTGCTGGGTCATTATCCTCCACTTCGTCTGGTGAGGTTAAGGACTCCGCTGTGTGTATGGAGTTGTTATTTACTGTGTACAGTTTGGCAACAGTGGCATAGCGTGGTAATCTAACCTCGTTCTCCCCATAGTTTAGGAGGCGTACGGGCACCCTCCCATTGCGTACATCCACTACCCCTCTGGCAGTCAAGAGTGTAGGTCTATGCTCCGAGCTAAGGGGCTCTACTACCGCCTGGTAGCTCGGTCTTTTGAGACCTATTGCTGCTCTACACCAAATCAGCATTTCACTCATCGGGGGAATCACAATGGGTACCGGGTCTGTCACCCGTACATTACCAATTTCACCGCCTGTTAGCTTTACCTGCTGCTGGTACATAAGGGCTCGGAATTCTTTCTGGAACGCCATTCTCTGCCCTGGTCTGGCACTGTCAGCTATCTGTTGGAGCAAGAACAACACTTCTCCCAAACAGTTAATAACAATATTAGTGCCAAGTACCATATACAAGTCTTTATCATCAGGATTAGTCTCTACTACAATAAGTCCCTGGTCCTTCAGTTCCACTCTTCCCACCTTTACTGCCACATCCTTAACCCCGACTAGGTTAAGGGGGAGGCCATTTGAGGCATACACGGAAAGATTTGGATCTGGTGGGTGAAGTTCGTCTATGGACCAGAACCTTTTGTAGAGGACATCAGGCATGATGGTTACCTGAGATCCTGTGTCCAGCAGGGCAGGTGTCTCGATGCCGTCCAGCACGATGGACAGGAAAGATCTTCCCCCCACGAACCTGCGGTACCAGTTTGATGGGCCTGAGGGGTCTACTCCTGGGTGTCGGCCCTCGGCCCCAGGGTTTGCTCGTTTAAAGGACAGCTCTGGATGGTGTGACCTGTCCTGTGGCAGGGGTGGCAGACAGGGTCCCTCGGCGGGCGGCTTGGTCGCTGGTCCTCCAAGGGGGTGGCATTGTCCTCCTCCTCCTTCTCATCCAGGGGACATCCTCAGGGCTGTCGGCTAGCAGGATCCTTCCTTCTGCCTCGGGCTCCATCCTCAGCTGCAGGGCACTGAGTACAGTGGTCAGGGTTTTGCTCAACTGACGCACTTCTTCAGAGCGCAGGCTGTCCAGCTCACTAGGGGACGTTGCTTGCACCTTGGCTTCAGCAGCCACCGTTGAAAAGGTGGACGCTGCAGGCACCGGGGTGGCCTCACCCTGGTAACATTGGATAGCAGTTGTTTCCAGGGGCTGCAGTCCTTTTATAGCCATGTCCTTAAGGGTGTCAAAGGTGGCATCTGAATGATCCAGGGACAACCAACGCACAGTCCTGCTCTCCTCTTGGGACCTCAGTCCCCGAATAAACTGTTCCTTCAGCATTTTATTTTCATTATCGATGCTGGTTGGACTAACCTGTTTCAGAGCTCGCAGGGCCCCTTGTAAACGCCAGGCATAGTCCCGAACACTGTCCTCCGGTTGCTGAGAGCAGTTGTAGAACCTCATCCGGAGGTCTGTCTCAATACGATTCTCAAAGACAGTCTGTAACTTTTTAAAGATTGCGGACACTGACTCCTGGTCTGTGGCCGACCAGGTTTCTACTTCTCGCTCCGCAGCACCAGTCAATTGTCCCAATACAACAGCGGCTCTTTGCTTGCCTGTCATAGAGTACATGTCCAGTATACCGCATATTTTCCTTTTGAATCCAGACAGGGTATCTGGTTTGCCGCTGTACTGGGGGAGCCACTTCGCTCCAGGGATGTACGGTAGGACCATGGGTATGACAGGGGTTACAAGCCCTGCTGGTGGAATGGCTGCTTCGGCCTGCTCGGCGCCGAGCGCAGGTTGATGATCAGGGCGGTTAACCGGTACTCCGGCGTTGTGCTGTTCTTCGGACATTCTGGCGGCCCCCTAGCGAACCGTGGCCTACCTTCTTTTCTTTTCTTCCGGTAGGCCGCCGCTCCACAGGTGACGGTCTTCCTTCAGGACCTTGCGTCGCTTGCGTCCCACGTCAGAGCGCTCACTGGGGCTCCTTCCAGGACCTGGCGCTTCCTGGTTTGACGTCGAGGTGTGACGCTCACAGCCCTCACCCTGGGAAGTGGGGTTACTCGGAGTCGGGTCAGATGTGGGGGGTTGCAGTCGTTGCCCGGACCCGTTACGTGCCCAGGGCGGTCACAATAAAAAATGTAATGGGCTTTCAGGGTTGAGTGGTATTTTCCGACTACGCCACCTACGGTGTCCGGTGATGAGCACCAGCGCTGCTTCAGTCCACTGAGGCTGGTGTTACAGGCAGCTAAGATGGGACGGCTCCCCACAGGTGGAGCGGGCCTCAGGGCAGTGTGAGGAAGATGGATCAAGGGGGGTCGTGGGTGGTGCGGTGTGGTGTCGCGCTGAAATGAGGAACCGGAGGCAATGGATGCAGTCTTCCAAACTTTACTCACGTTGTTAGGTGTCAGCTGCAAGGCTTCTCCTTGCTCCTCACGGTGCGCTGCGGCCACCAGGAAGGGGTTCAGCACACTCCGGGTAGTTCGGGTGCATCAATCAGGACCCCCTGCACCAGAGTGTTCCTAGGCTTTCCCACTAGGTTCTCTCCTGTCCGTATGTGGTGCGTGTTACAAGGCTGGGTCTCCCTTTGGCTATACACAGAACAAGGGTACGGGTGGCGACTCTGCTCCGTCCGTTACCCGGTGGGATCCTCTAAGCCTCCGGGCTTTTCTGACTAGGACATGAAGTAGCAGAGTCAGATATCGGGGGCCGGTACCCCTCTTACGGAGCTTTTCTCCTCTGCTCCCCGCCTACGGAGCTTCCTCCTCTGCTCCCCGCCTACAGAGCTTCCTCCTCTGCTCCCCGCCTTGGCCTTCTTGCTTCTGGGACCCAGGCCGGGGTGGAGGCGCCAATACTCCACCGCCGATCACTCCACCCCACTCCTCGTCTCGAGGCCTGAGACCGAGGACCGTAAGCCTCCAGCCAGATGAGGCCTTGCGCTGCCTTCCAGCCAAAGACCCACAACCAAAGACCCTAAACTTAAGATGGCCACTGGTTAAATATGAATTGGATGAGTGTAACCTAAAGGTGCATCCTCCACCCTCACCCACTACATGGTTCCCGCTATCTTTGGTTCCCCCCATCTCCTCTATCCCGGCTGGGGCAGCACTATGGTGCCTTAAAGCCCCCCTCAGGACAGGAGTGGTGTAGTGTTGAATGGATGGCTGAGTCCTGAGAGGTGCTCCACCCTTACCTCGGAGAGGAGATACCACACCTCGGTCTGAGGTGCAGTACCCCTGTGGCGACTGAACCCTCAGGTGCGCCACATTCCCCCGTGGTGAAACACAGCACATCCTTGTGCTGGAAAGAGAGCAAAGCATTGGTACAGGCTTTTTATATGCTTTATAACAATATAACTATCTTCCCTTTATGGGAGGTACTTTCTTAAACGTTGCAAGATATATAAAATATATAAAACATTAAAAGACATTATGCACGTAGACAGTTCAGTAGAAAAATAGAAAAAGAGTCAGTTCAGCAGCAAGAGGGACCTGTCCCAAACCCTCAACATAGGCCCTGGGGTGGCTGCAGGGCATGGAGATCCTGAGTTGGACCTCCAAGAGAGACACTCCAGACAGGTTTTACTTCTGAGGTCAAACGTTGGGCTTATAAAACAGATCCCCCCCCACCTGGTTGTCCTGTCCACACTCCTCTCCTCCTGGGCAAGCAACCCGGGGCACTGGCAACGGCGCCAACGGGGGCCACTGTTGGTCCTCCACTTTGTGCGGACCAGTCCGGGTTGGGGCAGATGGTCACCCCAAAAAAAACATGGGATCCTCTGAGCCTGGAGTCGGAAGGCATAGCAGGCTTCTGGAGGCTGCGGCGGCTTGGGCCTCAGGATCCGGGGCGAATAACTGCTCCCAGGATAGGGCCTGGGGATGGGGGTGCCGGCATGAGATGCAGGAGGGCCACGTTGCGTCCCACGCCCGGGATAGGGGTTTTCTCCTTACCTGTTCCCGGGCTGCACGGTGCCTCCTGGGCTTCCTCTGCCTGGGCTGCGGAGTCTTCGACCCTCCATATCAGGTCCTTCGTTTCTCCACGGAGGAACTCGGCCTCCTCCGGGGTCAAGTGGATCCCTTCCATTCCACGGAAGGCGGCAGCTTGTGAACCAGCGTTGGAGGGCTTAAAACGACTCTCCTCGGCGGCGTCCATCACTACTGCAGGGTGCGGTGAGTCTGGGATTGTTGCGGCCACACCTCGATGTTGCTTTCGTCTCCTCCTCTTTTCGAGGCGGCTCCAGGGCGGCTGGCTGACGGGCACTCCCAGGGACATCCCATCCGCTTTGACGGACATTACCTTGCGGATTGTCTCTACTGCAGGGGGCAGTCTGCACTTTTGGCGCCATGAGGGAGCCAGGAGAAGCCTTGCAGCTGACACCTAGGAACGTGAGTAAAGTTTGGAAGACTGCATCCATTGCCTCCGGTTCCTCATTTCAGCGCGACACCACACCGCACCACCCACTACGACCCCCCTTGATCCGTCTTCCTCACACTGCCCTGAGGCCCGCTCCACCTGCGGGGAGCCGTCCCATCTTAGCTGCCTGTAACACCAGCCTCAGTGGACTGAAGCAGCGCTGGTGCTCATCACCGGACACCGTAGTTGGCGTAGTCGGAAAATACCACTCAACCCTGAAAGCCCATTACATCATTTATTGTGACCGCCCTGGGCACGGACTGGGTCTGGGCCACGACTGCAACCCCCCCACATCTGACCCGGCTCCGAGTAACCCCACTTCCTAGGGTGAGGGCTGTGAGCGTCACAACTTGGCGTAGTCGGCAGGATACTCAGGAGAGGTACAGTACGCCCTGCGCCTGGGACGGGGATTTCTTGCTTACCCGCTCGTGGGGTGCACGAGGCCTCCTGGGTTTCCTCTGTCTGGGCTACGGTTCCGCTGGACAGGCTTACTGAGCTCTGGCGGCGAGCCCGAATCTTGCGGAGCACCTCCTCTCGCCACTCTCCAGAGACCAATCGTTGCGCCTCCGCGATCCTCCTGGTAAGGTCCTGCGCTTCCTCGCAGAGGCGCAATGATTGGTCTCTGGAGAGTGGCGAGAGGAGGCCACAGATGTGTGGGGCGTGTCCGGGGCTTCGCGTGCTTCAGCAGGTATGCCTCTCAGTTTCCCGCGGTTACGCCCTTCTTCCCGCTCGGCGGCACAACAATGGCGGCGATCTTCACCACAGTTAAATATACCGTTTTTATTAAAGGCTCACAATACCCGGTGGCAACGGGCACAACACTCCGTTGTGGCAGAAGGCACGGGCCTTCTGTTGGAGATCACACTCCCTGGTCTCTTGGGCCTCAGTGACTCCTGACCTTGGTATGACAGTCAGCTTTTGGTGTTCCTAGGACATATAGTTCGCCAGGGGTTCCGGTTGTTTCTGCTGGGCCTTAGGGATCCCTGCAGACGTGGACCCGGTGTCCGGTAAATGCTTGTGGGGTGAGCTGGTTAAGCTCCTCTGCCCCCTATGTAGCTCGCTTACTCCACTTGCCTTCGCCCACGCTCGGGGCCCTCACTAGGCTTCACACTGGCAGTAGGCCTCGCTACTCTTCACCGCTCTTCCGGTGTCGGCACGCCTTAGGCTCACTATCTGAGCTCACTGAGTCTGTACTGACCTGACAACCTCTCTGGCTGCAGCAGACTGACTAACTGCCTAGCTCCACCTTCCCTATTTATATCCCTAACAGGCTCCCTCTGGTGGTCTGAGGTGGAAGGTGGAGGTGTGTGAATGCTATGAAGGCCTCTTGTGGAGGAATCCGTCCATGCACTCCTCTGGAATCTGTGGCACCAATGCGCAGCAGGGCGCCACACAAACACTGCTCATGTAGGAGAGGGTGGGCACATTTCTAGACAGGTGCCCACCCGGAGTCTACCCTGTTCCCCTGTGGGACAGTCCGAGCCTGGATGCATAGGTTCCTTATGTGAATATACCCGCAGTGTCATCTCTCCAAATACATAGACTTCAAAAACTTGTATGTCTGGGAATTATTGACACTCCTGCTTGTTTTTTTCTAAGAAAACATATTGATAGTCCGTCCTTAGGAAAGGAAATGAATAAGTGATAAGTGGAGGTCCAACTCCTGAAACCCAACCAGATCTGTATTTACTTGAATGGGCTTAGCTACAGTACCAGATAAAGCCATGTGTCCAGATGCACTCTATACCACTGTGCTTTCACGTAGACAGGGGTGAAGATTTCTGGAGTTAGCCCTCTACTGATAACACATTGATGGCCTATACTGTGGAAAATACTTTTAAAATCTACTCTGGAAAATATTCTCAAATATCAAAGCTGCATGAATCATGTTGTAGCATCATCCAATAGTCCCATATAGAAGAGTGCATATTAACGCTAAATGGCTATTAAAGGTGTTCTCCATTACTTGGACTACCCCTTCTCAATCACTATGCTTCCCCCAATTAAAAGAATAACACCTATACTCAATCCTGTTGGCGCTGTTCCAGCAGTTTTGGCACTGCTCTCCTGGGGCTTGCGTAACAATGTTACGTCACACGATCACTGAAGCCAATCAGCAGCCGCTTCACTGGTCCCTCCTTTGGGCAAATCAGGCATCCAGAGGTATTCACAATTGTGGCTGCTTTCTCACTTTCTCACTTCTTCCAGATGTCTGATATGTCTGAAGGAGAAGACAGTGAAGTGGCTGCTGATTGGTCGTAGAGATCTAGGGAGAGCCAGTGCCGACACCGCACCGCTGGAACAGCATCAGAGTTAAGGATAGGTGTTATTGTTTTACTCGGAGCTAAAATAGTTATTGACAAAGGGTTGTCCGAGTAGTGCACAACCCCTATAATATTAAAAAAAAAAAAAAAGCACAATATACTGAGGCTTAGTAGAAGTAAGCAAAGTGGGAAACATTAACCAGCATTTATATGCAAACGTGCCTCAGGAATAGTCCAATTTTGCCCAACAACCAAACTCCAATATAGCAGAAAAATAGGCCTTGATCCCAAGTGGTGATGTGATACATATCACACCAGTAATTACTCAGACAGATATTGTGAAATAAAAATTAGCAACTTACTAACTGATATAGCATAAATGGTACCATAAATAGCAAAATAAACTCAGTCAACCACAGGACTCCGGGTGAGCATGAAAATAGCTTTGAATTTCTATGACAGATTAGGATCCATGACTTAAAGCATAATTACAGAAAAGGGATCAAATATTAGCTGGTAACTTCACTTTTATAATTAGATTTTTTTAAAATAATATTAAATGCATGTCTGTAAAACCTTTTCCTCAAGGGTAATAACTTTTAAATTTTTTTGGATGTGTTATAGCCACTGTTCATTAGTGTTTATTGGTGGATGTCCGGATCATGAGACCACTACTGAATGCTCAAACTTAGACTAGGGTCACACATAGTAAAGTTTCTCTTCTGAGAGAATGGGATCGGTGATGCAAATCACACTCAGTTTTTAGCACTGTGTAGTGCTATAGCATGCAAACATGAATTCTGAAATTTGAATTGCATTACTGCTCTAGAAAATAGGAAAAATTGAGAATACTTAGCGCATAAATTGGCCAATGCATATGTGCCCGGCAGCCACGAGAAGGCGATTCTCATTGCTGCGAACCTATCTAATGTGAATACTCTCTTAGGCTAAAGCCTACATGTATATGGGAAGGTAGGATCCTGCTATAATTAAAACGGCTGAGGCTTAGGTTTTCTGACTGAGCACTCCACCCCTGTGTACACAAATATCAAAAGGCTGACCGTAACTTCCAAAACAGAAAACTGGTGTGTACAGGTGGTTACTAAGAGTAGCCATCTCCATATAGAACTATGAAATAAAGTAGCATGCTGTAGCGCTATAGTATGTGACGCGCCCCTGGAGCCGTGAGGTACTCGGTAGCCGGGCCGGTCGATGCTGGGGGATGTCACAGTGGCAGTGACCCGGTCCGTGACCCAGGGCAGTCAATAAAAGGGGAAAAGTGAAAAGGGGAATAAAGTTTTAATATATAATGTTTGTGATGCCACCTGTGGTATGCGACTATATGGAGCCGCCGCTGCGGTGCAGATCCTCTGGAGCTGGTGGTGACGCAGCAGAGTTGGTTCAGCTCTCCACAGGCAGAGCTTAGCTCCAGGGCAAGATGTAGTGATGCTATGAGGTAGGTGCGGTTGGTGCGGTGTAATGCAGGTGATGGCGCAGATAATAATTCTAAGACACAGAGGGGTGCAGTCTTCTTCAGATTTACTCACAGTTGTCAGACTCCAGGTTACCAGCGCCAGGGTAACCTCCCACACTGTCCTGTGTTCACCAAGGGAGGGGTTCAGCAATCTCCCAGGTATTTCAGGAGTACTTAACGGGACCCCATTCTGTGTGCCTTCCTCGGTCGTCTTCCTGCACTGGCTCTCACCCTCCTGTCCCGTGCCTCGCAACCAGTGTCTCAAGCCGGTAGCCTCGGATTTTGGCGGGCAACCTGCAGTCCCCTGAATCCTATGCGGCCACCTTTTTGACGATATAGTTGTGGTAATGAGCCGCTGCACCCTGAAAGTGCAGTAGCCTCCAGTTCCTAGCTGAGCCTTGTAGTTCTCCACTAGTTGGGGGCCGGTCCCCTTTGCGGCCTGATCCCTCCACGTTCTTGTAGATTCGGGCACACGGGTGGCTTCCGCACTCGCCGTGCCCCTGGGATCCCCTTGCTCCTGGAGCCTTCCCTCTGCTCCCGTTCTCTGCCAGCCTGTCCTCCTGGACCTCTCAGTCTAGGCCGCTCCTCTCTTCCTGAGCAGAGCTCCTACAGAGCTCCTGCTCCCACTCCTTCTCCTCTTAGACTGGACTCTCTCTCTCCCAAGATGGTTCCCCTTTTTATACTCCTCCTCAAAGCGCTCCCCTGTCCTGCTTCCTCCACCCACACCCACTACTTGGTTCCCCCTCTCTTGGTTCCCCCCACTTCCAACCAAGGACAGGGCTCAGCGTAAGCCAGTGCATCTTGCCCCGCCTGCTGCTCTGGAATGGTGTAGTGTTGGATGCAGGTGGGTGGGTCCCGGGTAGTACTCCCTCCTTACCTGAGAGTGGGGTAAGGAGGGAGATGCAGTACCTCTGTGGCGACTGAACCCACAGGGGCGCCACATATGCAAACGTGAATTATGAAATTTGAATTGCATTACTGCTCTAAAAAATAGGAAAATTTAGATTACTTTGCTCATAAATTGGCCAATTCATGTGTACCCGGCAGCTAAGAAAAGGCAATTCGCATTGCTGGGAACCTATCTAATGTGAAGCCTCTCCTCCAGACCCGGGTACCATAGTACCTGTAAAAAAAAAAAGAATTTAAAATAAAAAATAAATATTACACTGACCTTCCGATGGCCCCTGGTCTCCTCTATGGTGCGTCCTGGCTCCCCAGCAGCTCGCGATGGTCTAAAAGGACCTTCCATGACGTCCTTTAGTCATGTGACAGGTCACGAGACCGCTGACATCGGCAGTCGCGTGACCTGTCACATGACTAACCGCGAGCCGCCCAACACACCGGATGCACCGGAAGAGACAGGGGGCCATCAGAAGGTGAGTGTTTATTTTTTACCATTCTTTTACTATTAACTTGGTCACACTATATAAATCCGTGCCGGTTGCATGGATTTATATAGTGTGACCAAGTTGTCAAGCACTTTCCAAGTGATGCTAAAATCGCCTGGAAAAGCGCTTGACAACCCGCATGTGAAAAACGCGTGACAAACGCTTGTCCCTGGCTGAAAAAAACGCATGTACAATCCGCATGTACAATCCGCATGCATTTTTTCTGCCAGGGAGATGCAGAAATGCTCAGGAAAAATCTGGAGCATTTCTGCATCGTGGGCACATAGCCTAAGACTTAGGAAACGTTGAGCTCTACCGGGAGCCACTTCTCTACATATATACTTTGTATCAATTCATAATTGCTTTCATTAATATTACTCGTTCGGCTGCTAATAATGCTGAAGGCAGATAATGGTATTTTCTGTTTTTATCATCCTGCAGCTTCACCAGTGTGGTTCCCAGCATAAGTCATATTTTAATCAATACTATTCATGACCTGCACAGACATTTTAATAGAAAAATAGCATTTGAGTGAAAAAGTGTTCATTAAAATTTACAATCCAGAGTGATTAATATTTAGCGGATGAAGTTTTATCTTCCTGGAAAATGAGAATATGCCGAATTTTACGTTTTATTCAAAAAGGAAAATGCTTATTTCATATCTGTGTTCAAGGGGCAATCAGGCATTGAATTATTGGACTGTTCAATAACTATTGATTCACCTCTACTTTATGGCCTTAATTTTATTTGTTTTGGTACTAAAATTAATTAGCAGACCTTAAAAAAAATTGTACGGGAATCCAAAGATAAGGGGGCAAACAAACTGAGCCTCTATTAGTACAAATTGATGTCACAGAGGGGGGTACCTTCTCTTAAACCTTTTCTGGGAGCTAGAACAAAAAAGTGGGTCTGTAAAAGTGATTGGTGCAGGAGAAAAGCCTGGGTGGTAGTGACTTTCTCTAGGCACATCAACTGTTTGTCTGTGGTGGGACAAGTTATTAAGTCTACTATCCAGTGCTGTGATTGCTTTAGATGAGAGAAATCTACTGACAGACACCATTTAAAGGAGTATTTTCAAGTTTGAAAGTTATTCCCTATCCTTGTAAATACTTTTATGCCCAAAAATGACAAAAGTCTTCTCAGAGTGATACCTTTATTGGCTAATCAGAAAAAAATATATATTTGCAAGCTTTCAGAGCACAGAGGTTCCTTCTTCAGGCAGGATTACCTGCCATTACCTTACCTTCAGGCAGGTAATCCTGCGTGAAGAAGGAGCCTCTGTGCTCTGAAAGTTTGCAAATATATTTTTTCTGCTTGGCCAATAAAGGTATCACTCTGAGAACACCTTTGTTTTTTTGGGCATAAAAGTATTTACATCGATTTTTCTGGCTAACACAGTACCACAATATAACTTTGTATTGTACATCATTCCCTATCCTCATAAAAGGAGATGCCTTGACAATTGCTAGGGGACAGGCTGCTGAGACCCCCACTGATTGTAAGACCCAGGACTCTGAATAGCCCCATGTAAATGGTGCGGTGGTCAATCATGCGTACTGCAACTAAATTAGTTTTTAATGTTATGAGGCTGTCAGATAGCTGAGTGCTGTGCTTAATTGGTCTTTGGCACTCCCATTAGAATAAATGTTGTGTCAGTGCACATGATAGACCACCACTCCAACAACATGGGGTTCTTCTGAGCGCCAGTTCTTTGGACCAGTGGTCAGATGCCTAGCAATTGAAAGTTATCCCTTATCCAAGGGTTGGGGATAACTTCCAAATTTGAGAAAACCTCTTTAAATTAAAAAAATAATAGTTTGTCTACAGAAAAATTCCAACATTCCTCCTAGTGGTGAAAGTATTAACAGGGTTATTTCCACCTCAGCCTATTGTATCTTAGACAGGAATAACTCTGTCCATGTGTCGACAACTGTAAGTGGGACTACAGAAATAATTGGGAGCAGCTGAACAATGTCATTTCCATGACTCCAATTTATTTTTATGGAAACACAGTAGATCAGCCACACTTGGCTGTTTCTATAGCACTGACTACTGTGGTTAAAGCCCGGACACAGTTATTCCAATGTACACCATGGAAATCTGAGGTTGGAATAATCCTTCAACTAAACGGCTGTGTGAAGGGAAGTAGGTCATTTGGAGAACTCTGACCTATAGTTTTAATCGGTGCATATTTTTAAATCTAAAATTATTTGCTGTTAAATCGTACATTTACTTTAAGTGGAAAATTAATTTTTAATATCTAGGGATTCCTCAATGTACATTTGACCCAACATGACCCTTGGCTTTCCATCTGTTCAATGGTATGACATACTCTGTTCTGTGTTTTGGACTGTTTGGCTTTGCTCTTGTATCATCCCCATCTCATTGTTCTACCTTCATCACTATGGTCTATTACTGTCCATAGTATTGTCCTTGAGAGTTGGGTGGTAGGTCAATCTCCTAGGATGCGGCTCGCTTCAGTGCATGCTGAACATTTGCGCCGGGCTTGCCAGTCCTTTTAAAATTACAGAACATAGTTGGTATATTGTTTTATTAACTTTTTTTTTTGTTTATTTTTTCATAGAAAATATATACGAAGTAAATCACATTATACACTTTATAGAACCCAGTCAATTTTGGTTTTAAGGGCACAGCATTTATTTTTGTTGCATTCCAGCAGTGATCTATTTTTTATTTTACTTGTATCATAGTCAAATAATAATATAAGGTGGAAACACTACTTTTCCTAGAATCTTTGACCCGTTCTTGCGTGGGTTTCCTCCCACACTCCAAAGACATACTAATAGGGAATTTGGATTGTGATGAGTCTAAATGGGGACAGTGATCATAATGTCTGTAAAGCGCTGTGGACTATGATATACTGTACAAGCAAAGCATAATAATAAGTAATAATCCATTGTGCACCTATCAGCCGACCATAGAGCAGCACAGACAGATATTAAGTCTATGTGATTATTGGACTTGGATGACACCTTATCTATGTAATCTTTGAGAGACTATTGGAGAGAGTGGAAAGTGAATTAAAGAATTAGGATACCTGTATTAAAACCTCATATAGTAATGTTGGTCCCTTTCTTCCTTTGGGCAATTTTGCTATTCTAGGGATTTTTCATTGTACCACTGCAACTTGACCCAGGCTTGTTCAACTTCTTTTATGTCATTTTCATTGTTTGACACACTATCGATTTTGCAAGTTTTCCCATGTACAAAGAATGGAGAGGTCTGTAATTTTTATCGTAGGTACACTTCACCTGTGAAGGGACAATCTAAAAATAAAAAACAGAAAATCACATTGTATGATTTTTAAATAATTAAATTGCATTTTATTGCATGAAATAAGTATTTGATCACCTACCAACCAGCAAGGATTATGGCTCTCACAGACCTGTTAGTTTTTCTTTAAGAAGCCCTCCTACTCTGCACTCATTACCTGTACTAATTACACCTGTTTAAATTTATTACCTGTATAAAAGACACCTGTCCACACATTCATTCACACTCCAATCTCTCCACTATGGCCAAGACCAAAGAGCTGTCTAAGGACATCAAGGACAAAATTGTAGACATACATAAGACTGGAATAGGCTGCAGGACAATAGATAGCAGCTTGGTGAGAAGGTCATACTGTTAATGCAATTATTAGAAAATGGAAGAAACACAAGATGACTGTCGATCTTCCTCGGTCTGGGGCTCCATGCAAGATCTCGCCTTGTGAGGAAAGGATGATTCTGAGAAAGGTCACGAATCATCCCAGAACTACACGGGATGACCTGGTCAATGAGCTAAAGAGAGCTGGGATCATTTGTAGAATGGTCACATTAGCAGTCATTGATGTGACTGCTCTACAAGACAGCAGGTTACACACTGACACAGGAGTGTAATCACTCCTGTTTCAGTGTATAGCGCTGAGCTGCCAGGAGTGAGGTACCTGGAGTTCAATCAGCTGATGAGCCCCGGTGACCTCACTTATGGCACCACTGCTGTGTGGGACTTTTCTCACCCAGCGGTTGTGCCATAAGTGAGGTCACCGGAGCTTCATCAGCTGATTAACTCCAGGTACCTCACTCCTGGCAGCTCAGCGCTATACACTGACACAGGAGTGATGACACTCCTGTCAGTGTATCGCCGGCTGCTGAATAGAGTGGTCACATCTACTAAGTGTGGCTGCTCTATTCATGAGATCATCGTGGGACACTCGTGATTACGGTGGATAGGTGAGGATTATGGCAGTTTATTTTTTCTTTATTACAGGTGACATGGGCATCTGGGATTAGATGTTAAGGTGAGTATATGGTGTTTTTTGTTTTTTTACAGGAGACGAGGGCATCGGGGAAGTGGTGTAGGTGTGTATAATGTGTTTTTTATTTTTATTTCAATATTTATCTATTAATTTTAACTTTTTTTTTTTACTTTTAGCACAGGTGCCACTGATGAGACTACTGCCCCATCCAGCGGCGCCTGCGCTCACTATTTACAATGACAGCAGGCGCCTACTGATGGGGGTAGTAGCTTCATCAGACAACGCCTGTCACCAGTGGTAATCTTTTTACTGCGGGTGATAGATGTCAGTGTGATCCCGCAGCTGTGACTAACAGCGTGACCCCGCAGCGCTCTGACCCACGGTAACGATGCCCGTGTTTCCCGCACTTTCACACAGATGACAGCGCAGGAATCACCTGAACCCGGACTCAAACAGTATCACTGACTTCCTGAGGAAATCTGTGTTCGGGGACCGTGCCCAAATACTAGGTATTCAGTACGGACCCAGAACTTTACTGTTCGGGCTCGCCCATCTCTAGTCGTCAGATTATCTCCTGCTATGACTCCAAACCAGACAACCACTTCAAATTCACTCTATTTAAATTGCATCATTACACCACAAACTTTTTATTAAGATTGCATTGGCAAAGCAGTGGTAGTCATAACCGTTACCTCTTCCTTACTAGTGGTGCATGTGGAAGATTTCAAGAGTCATTAAGAATTATACAGAAATAATGTACAAGTATACAATTCAGCAATTCATTGATTTATTCAAAATGCTGGAAGTGACAGGTTACTTTTATTTATCTCCTAAAAGTTCATTACAATATCATTGCCGCAGAGATGCCCGGAGCCTGAAAGAATATGTTGCTTGATAAAATGATATGTGCGAAACACCAAAAAAAACATTACAACTGATTAAAAGTAATTTTTCATAGAAACTAAAATGGTCACTTATATTCCCTCTTAAATAACACTTTGAAGCTACAGTTTTGTGTAACTTTCTCAACTTCTACTTTAAAATGAGTATTATGTGTCTTTATCTGTGATAATGAAATCCCTGGTGTTAAGTGTGCTTTGCTTCCAGCCGCAAAACCCCATCCAGTGCTCTCCTAATAATGGACTATTAAACTGTAATAGGGCGGAAGGAGTATTAAAAAAATCCATCTTTATCTTTTCCAATTACACCACTGCACAGAAGTGGAGCAAACAGTAAAAATCCAGAAATCTCTAACCATAATACCAGAGTCATGGAGTTATAGAGCGTAACAATGAACAGCTGCACAACTCTGAACATTGGACAAGTACAGAAAAATACAGGACAAAAATTCTTCTAATATATACAGTATGTGTGTATAATATGTATATATATATATATATATATATATATATATATATATATATATATATATATATATATATACACAGTGGGGAAAAAAAAGTATTTAGTCAGCCACCAATTGTGCAAGTTCTCCCACTTAAAAAGATGAGAGGCCTGTAATTGACATCATTGGTAGACCTCAACTATGAGAGACAAAATGAGAAAACAAATCCTGAAAATCACATTGTCTGATTTGGAAAGAATTCTTTTTCAAATTTTGGTGGTCAATTACAAAAGTTCATCTCAATACTTTGTTATATATCCTTTGTTGGCAATGACAGAGGTCAAACGTCTTCTGTAATTCTTCACAAGGTTGGTACACACTGTTGCTGGTATGTTGGCCCATTCCTCCATGCAGATCTCCTCTAGAGCAGTGATGTTTTGGGGCTATCGCTGGGCAACACGGACTTTCAACTCCCTCCAAAGGTTTTCTATAGGGTTTAGATCTAGAGACTAGCTAGGACACTTCAGAACCTTGAAATACTTCTTACGAAGACACGCCTTCATTGCCCTGGCGGTGTGCTTGGGATCATTGTCATGCTGAAGGACCCAGCCACGTTTCATCTTCAGTGCCCTTGCTGATGGAAGGAGGTTTGAACTCAAAATCTCACGATACATGGCCCCATTCATTCTTTCATGTACACGGATCAGTCATCCTGGTACCTTGGCAGAGAAACAGCTCCAAAGCATGATGTTGCCACCCCCATGCTTCACAGTAGGTATGGTGTTCTTTGGATGCAACTCGGCATTCTTTTTCCTCCAAACATGCCGAGTTGTGTTTCTACCAAACAGTTCTACTTTGGCTTCATCTGACCATATGACATTCTCCCAATACTCTTCCGGATCTTTCAAATGCTCTCTAGCAAACTTCAGTCGGGCCCGGACAAGTAATGGCTTAAGCAGGGGAACATGTCTTCCACTGCAGGATCTGAGTCCCTGGCGGCGTAGTGTGTTACTGATAGTAGCCTGTGTAACGTTGGTCCCAGCTCTCTGCAGGTCATTCACTAGGGTCCCCCATGTGGTTCTGGGATTTTTTCTCACCGTTCTTGAGATCATTTTGACCCCACAGGGTGAGATCTTGTGTGGAGCCCCAGATCAAGGAAGATTATCAGTGGTCTTGTATGTCTTTCAATTTATAATTATTGCTCCCACAGTTGATTTCTTCACACCAAGGTGCTTGCCTATTGCAGATTCAGAATTCCCAGCCTGGTGCAGGGCTTCAATTTTGTTTCTGGTGTCCTTCGACAGCTCTTTGGTCTTCACCATAGTGGAGTTTGGACTGTGACTGTTTGAACTTGTTATCAGTATAAAATACACCTGTCCGCAACCTCAAACAGGTGCTAGTACTACAGGTAATGAGTGGGAGGACAGAGTAGCCTCTTAAAGAAGAAGTTGCAGGTCTGTAAGAGCCAGAAATCTTTCTTGTTTGTATTTGACCAAATACTTATTTTCCACCAAAATTTGAAAAAAAATTCTTTCCAAATCAGACAATGTGATTTTCAGTATTTGTTTTCTCATTTTGTATCTCATAGTTGAGGTCTACCTATGATGTCAATTACAGGCCTCTCATCTTTTTAAGTGCAAGAACAATTGGTGGCTGATAGTGTTGAGCCACCCCCGTAGTGTTCGAGTTCGGTTCGGTTCGTCGAACACCCGTGTGTTCGCCGAACTGTTCGTCGAACTGTTCGTCGAACACCTTCGAACACCGTTAAAACCAATGGCAGGCAAACAAAAACACATAGAAACACATAGAAAACACCTTCAAAGGTGTCCAAAAGCTGACAAACTGCTCAGAAGACACAACTAACACATGGAAAAGTGACAAGTACATATAGTCATGCGAAAAGAAAAGAGGTGGAGGAGTAAAAGGAGGGGGAGACACAGATATAGGCATGTCATGCCCTTCTAAAATCCAAAAAGTGAGAAGCCGAGACGGCCAGTCCGCTCCTGCCCGTGCCACCTCTGTGTCGCCGGGTTTGTGCCAGAGCCACGGTGAACCCTGACGGCCAGCCCCCCTCTCCCAATACTGGTGCCTGTCCGCTGGTGGGTCGAGAGAGCCCCCCTGTGGTGGAGGCAGCTCTAAGCTTTTTAATTTAAATTGTCCCTCTAATTTGAATGAATACACTTTAAATCCATTTACAAGGATCTATTGGAGGGCAAGTCTCATGCCAGCAGCCGCGTAATTCCAGCTCCAGTAGCGTCCACTAAAGCTGCTGCAGTTAAAAAGCTTTTATAAGGATCGAGCTCGGCTGTCCACCGCAAGGCATCCTAGTGCCAGTCCCAGCCCCTATGGCTTGGGGTGCCTCCTGATGCTCTTCACTGAGTATCCCGTGGTCCCGAAGCATTTCCTTTGAAAAAATTAAGTGTCCAAACTACAGGTGGTGTAGCTTGCTTAACAGCCGGGATAATCCGCTGACTAGCAGACACTGCTACTAGGCACAAAGTATTTCCTGGGCTAGATGCAGTTAAAAATTTGTAAGTAGATACTCTCGTTGGATGCTGAGAAAGCATTCCATAGAGTCTCCTGACACGCCATATATGATTCTCTTAAAAAGCTTGGGGTAGGGGTCTAGGGGACCCTTTTATAGCCAAAATCACGGCCCTGTATCACAATACGTCACCTAGGCTGAAGATAAATGGAACTGTAGCACCGAGGGCTCGGTTGCTACAGACGTATTGCACCTCACCCAGAGGTGTGATATCTCACTCTCAGATAAGGATGGAGTGTGGATCAGGACCCGACACCTGCATGCATTACACCACATTGCCGTGGGGCAGGGCGACCAATATGCCCCTGAGATGGGCACGACAGTCCCTGTCCCTGGCTGGAGTGGGGGGAGGGAACACTGAGGAAGGGGAACCCTGCAGTGCAGGAGCAGGGAGGAAGCAGTTCCTGGGTGCATTGAGAAGGGAGTATAAAAGGTGGGCACCATCTTAGTTCAGTGCAGAGAAGTCTGAGCAGAAGTGGCAGGGAGCAGGGGCTCTGCATGAGCTCTGCTCCGGAGGCGGGCCTAGTAACAGAGGCCCAGGCCTGCAAGAGGGAGAAGGAAGGAAGAGGAGCGGAGAAGGCTCCAGGAACGAGGAATGAAGGGATCCCAGGGGTGCGGACGGGCGAGTCGCCACCGCACGCCCGAATCCACCTGCGTGGAGGGGTCAGGCCAAAGGGGGAGACCGGTCCCCGAACTAGTGGAGGCAGGAAACGACCCTCAGCTAGAAACCGGAGGCTCTGACATTTTATGTGGCGCAGCCCCTTGCTCCACCCGCTAGGAAGGCACCACATAGGGTCAGGGAAACTGGCGCCAAGTTTACCAAGAGGAGGCCCGAGGCAGCCGGACAGAAGTGTTGGTAAGAAAGGCCAGACAAAGGACACACAAAGGGGGTCCTGTGAAGCGCTCCAAAGTTATCTGGGAGTTGTCTGAGCCCCTCACCTGGTGAGCACAGTACGACGTGGGCAGCCGTTACCTGCAGACGTGGTCTGGATAATAAGAACTGTGAGTAAAGGCCCTGAACTGCATCACTGACTCCGTGTCGTTACTGCTGCTGCCCTGCACCATCACCCCCATCCTCCGCATACACTGCCCTGAGGCTATACTCCTCCCGTGGGGAGTTATGCTACGCTCTGCTGCACCCACAACACCAGCCTTAGCGGTCTGCCCTGGAGCGGCGGTTCACTCTGACCGCAATCCACGGGTGGCGTAGTCGGACATTTAAACATCAAAACCACATAAATAGTTCCGCCACTGGTTTGACCGCCCTGAGCCACGGAACCGGATCGCCGCCACGAAGACTACAACCACCAGCATCCACCAAAAAGGGTCCGGCTCCGGGTGTCCCAAGGCCCAGGGGGTGCGTCAGAACATTTTCATCACCTTTCACAATCACCAATGGGACAAGGCAGGGATGTCCTCTGTCCCCTCTCTTATACATCCTAGTGACGGAGCACCTGCTCTCATCAATTCGCCATAACCCCAATATTAGGTGGATTGAGGTGGGAGGCACCGAGTACAAGTGCTCTCTATTTGCTGATGATGTCCTAGTATATATCACTCAATCACATATATCCATCCCTGCTGTTATGGCTGAAATAGATCACTTTGTTACATGGTAAAATTTTAAAATCAATGCAGCGAAGTCTGAGGCCCTCGATGTCTCCCTCCCTAAATCCATATAGGATTCCATCCAGTCCAACTTTCCCTTTGCCTGGCCCTCACAGGGTGTCAAATACTTAGGAATTCCTATTCATAGAGACCTCTCCCATCTATGTTATCTTAATTTTGGGCCCTTTATTGAACAATTCCATACAGACCACGGTTGGCAAGTTAGAACTGTAAGATTCACTACGTGAACCACTGGTGTTTTGTGGAAAAGCACATGTACACCGCGTTCCAAATTATTATGCAAAAAGTGTTTAGGAGTGATAAGGGAAGAATTTGTTTGTTTGTCAGTTAAACTCATTGATGGTGATGTGTGTCAGGGCTCTTTATATCACTGTAAGCAATTGCAGACACCTGTGCTAATTAGTTTGGCAGTTGTGTCCAATGAAAGGCAAGACTACTTAAGAAGGCTCTCTCACATTATTAAGCAGCCTACATTTTCTGCCAAAATGGGAAAGAAAAAGGATGTGTCGGCTGCTGAGAAGCAACAAATTGTGGAGTGTTTAGGTCAAGGCATGACTACAATCAACATTGTGCGATGATCAGGATGAAGTGTCTTGGCAATCAAGAAGTATGTAGCTGATTCACAGTACACACGTGTGTGTGCTGATAAGGGCAAATTGAGGACTCTTTTCTACAGGCAATTACGTCAGGTTGAAAGAGCAGCGGCAAAAAAGCCTTGTCATAGCAGCAGACAAGTTTTTGAAGCTGCTTGTGCCTCCAACGTCCACCGAACAACAAGATGCAGGGTCCTTCAGAGGTTTGCAGCTGTGCATACGCCATCCTGTCGACCTCCTCTATCCACTTCACACAAGCAGAAACGGCTCCAGTGGGCCAAACATTACATGAAGACTGATTTCAAAACTGTTTTGTTCATGGATGAGTGCCGTGCAGCGCTCGATGGTCCAGATGAATGGAGTGGAGGATGGCTGGTTGATGGACACCCCACGCAAACACGGCTACAGCGCCAACAAGGAGGAGGTGGAGTAATGTTTTGGGCTGGAATCATGGGGAGAGAGATTGTCGGCCCCTTTAGGATCCCTGAAGGCGCTAAAGATGAACTCCATAATGTATGTGGATTTTCTCAAACAGCACTTCCTGCCATGGTTCAAGAAGAAGAACCGTGTATTTCACAGCAAGATCATTTTTCTGCATGATAATGCACCATCTCATGCTGCACATAAAACATCTGCATCTCTGGCTGATATGGGCATAAAAGGGGACAAACTTATGGTGTGACCCCCATGCTCCCCTGACCTCTACCCCATTCAGAACCTTTGGAGCATCATTAAAAGGAGTGTCTATGATGGCGGGAGGCAGTTCACATCTAAGCAACAGCTCTGGGAGGGTATTCTGTCCTCATGCAAAACAATTGAAGCAGAAACCATCCAAAACCTGACAAATTCAATGGACGAGAGAGTTCAGAAGCTCCTTTCGAACAAGGGGTCCTATGTGAAAATGTAACATCACCTAGAATAAAGTTTTGAGTTGAAAACTGTTTGATTTCAGTTTCTAACAACCTGCTAATGCTTATAATTTCAAAAATGACCATTTTTTTGGTCTTTATTAAAATGAAAAGGTTGATCAAAAAGTTTGGGGGATCTAAGAGTGTGGCAACCCAGTAGTCATGATTACTTCGAATTCTGACAATATGAGGGTCATGCTGCAGGTAGTGCAGCAAGAAGGCACTTATGTGTCTTGCGCATCTCGGAGCCCCAAAATTATTTTCCAGGCTAGATGCAGCTAAAAATTATTTTTAATTTTAAATCTGGTGAAGCTTATTATAGATGGCCTAATAGGATCAGTGCTGCACACTGCTACAAAGCCCAAATTATTTTCCAGTCAAGATACAGATAAACATGATTAGTAATTTGAAAGCTTAAAACGGTTGGTAGGGTGATTTTAACCAATCATCAAGCTTTTACTCTCCCCAGGATGACACAGGGGTAGAAAAGTCGTTTCGGATCCATGATTTGTTCATCTTTATGAACGTGAGTCTGTCTACATTATCAGTGGAGAGCCGCGTGCGCTTATCTGTCAGCACACCACCAGCAGCGCTGAACACACGTTCAGACAGAACGCTGGCTGCGGGGCATGACAAGATCTCCAAGGCGTAAGTGGCTAGCTCCGGCCATTTATCCAGATTGGAAGCCCAAAAAGAGCAAGGGTCCAGTGACACAGTCGTGGCTTCAATGTTTACTTGGAGATACTCCTGTACCATCGTCTCTAGGCGTTGACTATGTGTCAGACTTCTTGTCTCCTGTGGCCTTGCAAAGGATGGGCTAAAAAAGTGGTGAAATGATTCCGCAAAATTGATGTTACCAGCAGATACTGTGGTTCTGTTACGGTTTGAGTGCTGAACACTTGACGGTCCCACGGTTGGCAAGTTGGAACTGTGAGATTCACTACGTGCACCACTGGTATTTTGTGGAAAAGCACATGTAAGATTCTGCAACAGTCTCTGCTGATACTCCTGCATGCGTGCATCCCTTTCTATGGCAGGAATAATTTCTGCAAATTTACTTTTGTACCGGGGATCTAACAGTGTGGCAACCCAGTAGTCAGGATTATTTCTAATTCTCACAATTCGAGGGTCATGTTGCAGGTAGTGCAGCAAGAAGGCACTCATGTGTGTTGCGCATCCAGGAGCACCAAGTCCCTGTTGTGTTGGTGGCGAAGTAACAATCATGCTTCCTTCCTCTGTCCTCTCCCCCCAACCTCGCACAACAGAAATGTGATCAAGGTCTCCCTCATCTGATGAGTCTTCCATCAGTTCGTCCTCCACTTCTTCCTGGGCTCCTGCACCTTCCTCACTAGTTTGGCTGCTACCATGCGCCCTGGTAAAATCATCTCCCCCACCCTCACATGCCTGCCGCCTTGGTGCTGCCGACCGTCTGGACCTTGCAGATGTTAGCCCTTCCGCATACAACTCCTCCTCCTCTACTTCCTCCACCTCCTCTTGTGCCACCACCTGACTCCGAATTCTGTTTAACATGTGCTCCAGCATGTAAATCACCGGAATAGTCATGCTGATAATGGCATCGTCAGCACTAAACATCTTCGTCGCCATTTCAAAACTGTGCAGAAGGGTGCATAGGTCCCTTACCTGAGACCACTCCTCCAGCGTGATTTGCCCCACCTCTGAATCTCGTTGGCCCAGGCTATACGTCAGAACGTATTGCACCAGGGCTTGTCGGTGCTGCCACAGTCGCTGCAACATGTGCAGAGTTGAATTCCACCGGGTAGGCACATCGCATTTTAGCCGGTGAAGTGGCAGGCCCAACGACTTCTGTAGAGATGTAAGTCGCTGAGCTGCGGGATGCGAACGGCGGAAGTGAGCACACAGCGACCGTGCCCTCTGCAGAAGGCCATCTAGTCTGGGATAGTGGGCTAAAAATTGCTGGACAACCAGGTTCAACACGTGAGCCATACAAGGCACGTGTGTGACATTGCCCCGGCGAAGGGCCGCACCCAGGTTTGCAGCATTGTCGCACACGGCCTTCCCTGGTTTCAGGTCCAGTGGAGACAACCATTCATGAAATTGGTTCTCCAGAGCTGACCACAACTCCTCAGCTGTGTGACTCACATTTCCCAGACATTTCAATGTAAAAACCGCCTGATGACGTTGAGCCCTACTGCCAGCATAGTAAGGAGGTGTGCAGGATCCCTTCTGCGCAGTTAGAAAGCTTGTGGCATGACCAGACAGGCTTTGGGTGCAGGTGGAAGACCGAGAGGAGGTTGAGGAGGCAGAAGCAGTGGAGGAACTTTGACATAAAGAGGATTGACGCACAACTCGTGGGGACGGCAAGACTTGGACAGCAGCCCCTTGTCCTGCTGTCACCATAGTTACCCAGTGCCCAGTCAGCGACATGTAACGCCCCTGTCCATGCCTACTCGTCCAAGTGTCTGTGGTGAAATGCACCCTGTCACACACAGAGTTTCTCAAAGAAGCGGTGATGTTGTGTGCGACATGCTGGTGGAGCGCAGGCACACCTTTCTTTGAGAAGTAGTGCCGACTGGGCATCTGGTACTGGGGCACTGCGACGGACATAAGGTCTCGAAAATCCTCTGTGTCCACCAGGCGGAAAGGCAGCATTTCTGTAGCCAAGAGCTTGACGATGGTGAAATTCAACCTCTTAGCTTTCTCATGGCTAGGAGGAAATGGTCTTTTACTTGTCCACATCTGAGGGACCGAGGGCTGGCTATTGTGCTTAGACGGGGTTGATAAGGGTGTCCCCGGCAAACTGCCGGTCTGTGAGGAAGATGCAGGCGGACATGTTAGGTTGCCTTGATCCAAAGGTGGTGCTATCGATGTCGGACAGCGCTCAAGACCAGCTGGTGTTACCACCTCCAAAGAAAATGATGACCTGCCAATCACGCTGGCTGTTGCGGGTAAAGAGGTGGCAGGTCTGCGCCCCAAAACAGGTGTGACTGCTGTCCCCCCAGTCACAGAGGATGAAGAGGCCGCGGATGCACAAGATATGGCAGACGGTGGTTGGCCCGGCCGGCTAGGCCGCATTGTAGCACACTGAGCTTCCCACTGCAACTTATGCTTCATGTCCATGTGCCGGTTCATGCATGAAGTACTCAAACTATGTATTTTTTGGCCTCTACTTAGCTTTTGCTGACAAATGTTACAGATAACACGAGTTGGGTCATCTTTATCGATCTGAAAAAATGCCCAGGCTATGCAAGGCTTAGCACCCATGCGACCTGAAGAGCCACCACGACTTGTGGTGAGAGGCAGAGTTGTGTTTGAGGATGCAGTTGTTGACGTGCTTCCAGTACTACGTCTCTGTCCAGGAAGGCGCAACCTGACCTCGTCGTCACTAGCATCTTCCTCCACCTCCTCTGCTGACCTCATCTCTTGGCTGACTGTGGGTTGACAGTAAGTGGGATCTCCGACCTCATCATCATCACCCTGTGCGTTATCACACCCGTCGTCCTCAGAGCCAACCTGTTCCTGCCCTGACAAAAAACTAAAGTTGTCGCTCCAATCAGGTATTTGAGTCTTATCATCGTCTTCCTCATTGTCTCCACCAACAGGAGTTACAGTTTGGGAATGAGGGTCTACATTATGGTCAGAACCTTCTGCGTCTGGTCCTGGATCCGACTCATAAAGATTCTGGGCATCAGTGCAGATCATTTCCTCATCTGGATTCACAGAAGCGCTGGAGTCGACCTCTGATTCCCAGGCTATAGTATGAGTAAACAGCTCTGCAGACTCAACCATCTGTTCTACCTCATACTCAGACGGGCAGCTGGAGATTTGGGAGCTGTGAGGAAGCAAGTGCAATTTGGGTGACACCTTTGAGGACTGGAGTATTTGTGATGTTGAAGTTGATGTGGAGGAGAGCCCACTTAAAGGAGCACTTGATATCCGTTGAAGCACCTGCTGTTTTTGTGCCTCATCTGGAATTTGTAGCGATTGGCGTGGCCGTAAGAAAGGGATCTTATCACATTGTCCGCTAAAAGAAGTAGACATTTTAGTTTGGCTGGAAGATGGTCTTTCTTCTGCACCTACCCCACGGACACAACCTTTTTTCCCCTTCCCAACACGCCTATTCCCCTTTCCACCAGCAGCAGGCCTTATTCCACTCATTTTGGTGGTTAACTAATTCACAACTCTGGAGTTGTTTGCACAAAAAAACAATGGATGGTAACCGAGCAGAGCTGAGTGGCCAAACTGTGGTATTAGGCCAAAACTATTGGCTGGGTTAGATGCAGAAAAAAATTATTTTTAATTTGCAACCTGATGGAGGTCAGTATAGATGGACTAATAGAACAAGTCCCACACGCTGCTAGAAGCCCAAATATTTTTTCAGAGATAAATGAAGAAAAAAATTATTTTTAATTTGCAACCTGATGGAGGTCAGTATAGATGGACTAATAGACCAAGTCCCACACACTGCTAGAAGCCCAAATATTTTTTCAGAGCTAGATGCAGAAAAAAATTATTTTTAATTTGCAACCTGATGGAGGTCAGTATAGATGGACTAATAGACCAAGTCCCACACACCGCTAGAAGCCCAAATATTTTTTCAGAGCTAGATGCAGAAAAAAATTATATTCAATTTGCAACCTGCTGGAGGTCAGTATAGAAGGACTAATAGAACAAGTCCCACACACAGCTAGAAGCCCAAATATTTTTTCAGAGCTAAATGAAGAAAAAAATTATTTTTAATTTGCAACCTGATGGAGGTCAGTATAGATGGACTAATAGACCAAGTCCCACACACTGCTAGAAGCCCAAATATTTTTTCAGAGCTAGATGCAGAAAAAAAATTATATTCAGTTTGCAACCTGATGGAGGTCAGTATAGATGGACTAATAGAATGATGCTATGCCCAAAAGATTTTACTTCACTAGGTGCAGTAAAAAAATTGGTATTCTATACACAGGTGGTATATCTTGCAACACAGATAGGCTACTCCACTGACTAACACACTCTGCAATAGGCCAAAAAGGATTAGCTTTGCTAGATTCAGTCAAATGCTGTGAAAAAAACTTGCACAGCACTGGCACAGACCTGCCTGGCAAAAACTGATAGGAACTGATGTAACCTAGTCCTGAAAAGGACTCCAATTACAATTAGTCTTTACTCCCACAATCTATCTATTTAAGAGCACAGACCTGCTTGATAAAAGTCGTAGGAAATGCTGTAACCTAGTCCTTAAAAGGACTGCAATCACAACTATTCCCTACTCCCAAGCTATCTGTATATTTGTGCGAAAATTGGCTTGAAATTAACAAGGTATAGCGCACACAGCAACAGCGGTGCCGTCTAACACGCAGCTGCAGCAGTGAGAAAATGGTGGCGACGGGGAAAATGGCTTGGTCTTATAGGGCAAGGACATGTGACATACACTGCCAATGACACATGCCCTTGCTTGTGTGAAAAAAAGCACTTCGCTCCGTGTGTGCGCTGCTGATAGGCTGACAGATTGCACCTCCCCACTGCAAATGCGGGAAAGAGAAAAAAAAATGGAGATCTTCATTGTTCCTGCAGAGATCCATCCCCTGCCCCTCCCCCCACCCCGCTGTACACTCAAACTGCGTATTAACATTAATTTTCATCATTACTGAGAAAAAATCCAGTTATGATTTTGGTGCACGAACAGTTATCGAACATAACCTCGAACAGCCGAATTTTTCTCAAATTGTTCGTGTTCGCCGAACGGCTCGAACACCGCCCAAAACAGCTCGAATTTGAGATTGGCGAACAGTTCGAGTAGAACAACGCTCATCTCTAGTGGCTGACTAAATACTTTTTTTCCAAATTATACCGACACCGCCTTTGGAAAACAAATTCTTTGGAAGCCATTCCAGGTGGCTACCTGATGAAGCTACTTAAAGAAGTTGTCCACTACTTGGACAACTCCTTCTCATCCCCTACTCTTGGCCCCGATTAAAATTAAAAAAGCTTATACTCACCTCCCGTGCCGGCGCCGTTCCTGTGATGTCAGCACTCGCTCTCTCATGCTGTTGTTGTGACCCATGTATATATATACACAGTACTGTGCAAAAGTAAGAATGCTTTAGAAAATAGAAATGTTAATAGTTTACTTTTATCAATTGACAAGATTGCAAAGTAAATGAACAGAAGAGAAATCTAACTCAAATCAAGAACTACGGCAACTAACAGATGCACGTAATTCATCAAGAGGCAAACGCCTCTTAATGAATTTGGGGCATCTCACTCTCACGCACCCATCATCAAGACACCAGGCTTCATGAATTTGGGTCATAGACTTTAGTGGTAAGTGATAGGATCCGGGCACTTCTAGATGGGTGAGTGTATAAGGTCTGCTGGATCTATAAGGTCCATTATTGTGTCTGAGTTTGAACCAGTCCAACCTTGATCTTGATAAATAACTATGAAGGCCAAATATTAAGGCCAAACCCTGCCTCCAGTCTTGGTGATGTTTAGATATCAGTAATCAGACATTACAGTCCTTTTATGTGATATCAATATGGACAAAATATTATAACACCAGAAAATAGAGATAGTGGCTCATTTAAACTGAAGTAAACTTTAACCAGAAGAGAAGTATACAAAAAAATAGCAGTTGAGAGATTAAATCTGATTTTCCTTTATGGCGCATTCAGCAAGAGAAATGTTTTATTTCTAATACTTGTTTTTTATTTCTCGTCCTATAAATACTTTTGCAACTAAAAAAAAATGTTGATGAAACATACGATCAAGTTATATATTAAGAATACAATTGTTGAGAAACACCATAAGGTTTCCTAACTTTCTGAGAATTTCCAAAATAAAGGAGTATAAATATGCCTTACATCTTGTCAAACTCATCAAAGTGACTAAAAACATAAAAAAGGCAACTCGGAGACAGAGCAGATTTAGGATGATACAGACGAGAAGCAACTTTATGACTTTTTTTCTGAACTGGATTCTCTTTGACTTGCCAGGAATCCAAACATATTGCAAACCCAGCATGAGCTGAATGTTTGCTTAGTTTAATGCCAGGAAAAACAAAGTAGAGCTAACACAGAAGTTGGAACAGAGAGATGATGTGAGCCCGCTTAGATAAAAGAGTAGAATTGATTAGGCATGTCACTTCATACATACTGTAAAAACAGCCTTGTTCTTAAATATACAGACTCCGAAAAATGACCCAAATCCTTCTGTACAAATTGCAATGCATCACCTTTAATTTTACAATTATATAATACATTATCCAGATTTTTTTCAAGTTTATATAATTCCTGTATGTATGGTATACTTTTTTACATCATTATAGAGGACTGAGGAACATTTGATTGGTGAATTCTTTTTTATGAACGTTGAATTGGTTGATGGGCGGGCCATCTGTGGATGGTGTCTGACATTACTTCCTCCCTTCAAATGATATCAAATTATTTATCACATGTGTGACAATTTAATCATATTATGAATGGTTTTTGATTGGCTTCCATAGCCTTAAAAAGTCTGGTTGTGCTATCTATCTTCACCACTTGATGAAGCTAAGTGCGAAACGTGAGTCAGGTGCGGTTCTTTCATTGACTGGTGAGTCTACTTCATGCCACTGTGCACACTTTCATCTCTCACTTATGCACTTATGGGATTTAAGCTTTTCATACTTCACTCTGACATATTGTGTCTACTACTTTGCTACCTTATGCCAACTGGTATCCGTTTGTAATACTAGGATTACACTTTCTATATTTTGCTATATCATTATACGTGCCTACAATATTTACCATTTAGTATCAATCCTGTTTCATATCAGATTTGTATCATGTTGTTTATACAAAGCTATGCTCATCAGTTTTGATTATCTTGTGTCTTACTTTTTAAAAACTTTTTTAAACTAATTTTTCAATAAAAGCTATATTTTACTGAGTATATTGTTGTCTTGCACTTATTCTTTATAGTTTTTTTTCTATCTTTATATGCTACTTGGCATACTTACCCTGTGCTCATGACATTTGTATAGGTTTAATCATTATGAAGGCGTATCTTGTCTCACCTGCTGTTCGGAGCTGTGGACAGAATTTCAAGATATTTCCTTTTTGCATGGCAAAAGAAACCTAAGTCAGAACCCCGCTTCTTGTCTACAATGAGAGAGTGTAGTGGGCATGCTCTGTGACATATGTAAAAAGGGAGTGGAGTTCAGTTGTCTACGTTCTCTATTGACAATGATGTGATGTTGTCATCTGCCTCCAACTTTGTAATTGTAATTGGCTGCTAAAAAGTGATCTCTACAAATGTGTTTACTATAGATAGTAGTGTTGAAAAATAAAAAGACTCACAAAAATTAGTTAAACAGTAATTAAACTTTTACATTTTTTTAATAAGTTTGTTCAGCATTGAATGTTATGAAAGTTTACAAATTACTCCTGTAAAAAAAATACTCTGTAAGTGACTTCCGAATCCCTGCTTTTCCCTGCTCTATTTGTATTTACCCTATTTTCTATTTCTGCTCTATTTCTTCAGCTGCATTGATATCAGAATGTACTCATTTGGAGTACAGATGACGGCAGTGAAAGTGTCCGCTCAGCACCTGTGCTTCACTAACTCTGGGGATAAGCTGCTGCAAGAGACTATTCTGATAAGGGCTAACTCACGTGACCATATATTTGGTCCGATGCCGTGCGTGAAAAAATGGACAGCAATTGGACCAATCTTATTCAATGGGGCAGTGCAGATGAAGGCCCGAAAAGCTCATCCTGGGAACATAGGCTTAATTGCCGAATCTGCATGTGAAAAAAACTCAGCATGCACTAGATTCTACGGTAAATAAGATGAGACTAATTCATTCAGGTCTATGGGTGAGTAAAAAAAAAATTGGATGCCACAGTATAGCATCCATTTTTTATGGATACATTGCAATTTTGTAACTTTGATAACTGTAAAAATCCTGTAAATGATTAATAGCCGCTGGTGGGAAAAAAAGGAAAAAAAAACGGATTGCATACGGACTGCTCACGGATGACAAGTGACCCAGCTGTCAATAATGAGGAAACGGGAAATGTATGGGTGCACCTAATGGGGGGCTTAAAGGGAACCTGTTACCATGAAACTACATTCCAGTCTGCAGGCAGCTTGTTATAGAGCAGGAGGAGTTGAGCAGATTGATATATAATTTTGTGAGAAAAGAGGCAATATAACCTGTGATTTTATCATTTAACCCACTGCTCTTTCTGGTAGTTTCGGCCCAGTGGGCGGACCTATCAGTGACTGACAGCTGTCTCTATATGAACTCTTATACAAATAAAGCTGTCAGTCTGTAGCATCGGCGTCTCTGCCTCCTGCCAGGCAGAGACGCCGTCCCACTCACCTCCGTGCTCCCCGCTCTGCATTCTCCAGCGCTCCTCTTCCTGCTGCCGGCGCGCGCAGCTCCCCAGGCACTGTGCTTAGGGCATGCGCGCGCTCCCTCCCTCATAAAGGGGCTGCGCGCGCCGTCCTAAGGAGTCCCCGGCCAATAGCCGTGGGTCCTCCCATATATAAGGCACCTCCTCCAAAATGGAGGTGCCCGAGCAAAAGTTGTTGCACAGTGTTTCTGACCTCTGCTTCAGCCCTCAGGTCCCGCTGCTAGCCTGACTATCTGTCCTGCCTGCCAGCCTGTTACCTGCCTATTAACTACCTGTTACCTGCCTTGTCTGCCAGCCCGCTCACCTGGGAGCATTTGCCTGTTACCTGCCAGTTACCTGCCGTGCCTGCCAGCCCGCTCACCTGGGAGCACTTGCCTGTTACCTGCCTGTCACCTGCCGTGCCAGCCAGACCGCTCACCTGGGAGCACTCGCCTGTTACCTGCCAGTTACCTGCCGTGCCTGCCAGCCCGCTTCACCTGGGAGCACTCGCCTGTTACCTACCTATTACCTGCTGTGCCTGCCAGCCCGCTCACCTGGGAGCACTTGCCTGTTTCCTGCCTGTCACTTGCCGTGACCACCTGACAGCCTACCTGGAGGCTCCCGCCTGTCGCCTGCCGTGTCGGCCAGTCCATCCACCAGGACCAATCGTCAGCTTGCCTGCTGTGCCCATCTGCTATACTGGTCAGTCCCAGCCATCTGACCCGTGGGAGTCACCTGCTCTCTTACAAGGTCGTCCCCAGAGTAGGACCTGGTCCCTCTGCTCGGTCCCTCCTAGGACACAGAGTCGTTAGCCACCGTACGACCTGGGTCGGGCCGAGTTGATACTTAGTTACGCCCCTCTGGGTCCCTCCTTGCACCGCAGCACAGAGGTTCCACCACCCGGACCCGTAACACAGTCACTGATAGGACCGCCCACTGGACTGAAATCCCCAGAAAATTCAGAGGTATAAATGACGAAAACACAGGTTATACTGAATATTTTCTCACAAAGCCGCATCAATCTGCTCAACTTCTCCTGCTCTAACATGGTGTCTTCAGATTGGACTGCATTCTCATGGAGTCAGGTTCCCTTACACATTACAAGGTTGGAATATTGCAGGTGAGTTAGCATTATGTGTTAAAAAAACATTTCCCAGAGTGCTACTTTAAACAATAGTTCATTTTCTTACTAGTGTTAAGCGAATCGATTCATAGCAAATTAAATTCCCTGAAAATTTTGGATTAACCAGAAACCAAATTTTTCAGGATTCAATTCGCACAAATCCAGTGAAATGGTGACTAGTCGGCCGACATCTTGTTGGCTTCCTCATGGGGCTGGGAACGAGTTGAAAGTAGTAAAATATTTTACTCCCCTGATCAAGAACAGTTTCAAACCTGTGCTGCCCCTGCAGCTGCCGCCTAGACCTCTGCAAGCTTTGGATGGTTCTTTTGTCTAAACGAAGATCTTCATGACGTGTATTGCACCTAAAAAAACAGCGTGGGGGATGAGTCAATCACATGGGGCACAAAGATGGAAGAACAATTCAGGCCACGGCCCCATTATCTGTTTTGGTCAGTATTCGGTCAGTATTTTCTCAGGAGTGCGAACCAAAACCAGGTGAGGAACAATCAGAGAAAAGGTATAAGGCTATGTGCCCACGATGCAGAAATGCTCAGGATTTTTTCCTGAGCGTTTCTGCATCTCCCTGGCAGAAAAAAACACATGCGGATTGTATTGCGATTTTAGCATCACTTGGAAAGTGCTTGACAACTTGGTCACACTATATAAATCCATGCAACCGGCATGGATTTATATAGTGTGACCGTAAAAGAATGATAAAAAATAAAAAAATAAATCTATACTTACCTTCTGATGGCCCGCGGAGTCTTTATTCGATCCGTCCTGGCTGCCAGCAGCTCGCAGTACACTGAAGCACCTGCCGACGTCAGCGTTGCGTGACCCGTCACATGACTAAATGACGTCAGCGCAGGTCCTTCAGTCCACTGCCATCTTCCGGCAAGTGAAGACAAGCCCACGGCGGGCCATCAGAAGGTAACTATAATATTTATTTTTTATTTTATTATTTTTTTTACAGGTTCTATGTTACCCGGGTCCGGAGGAGAGTCTCCTCTTCTCCAGACCCGGGTACCATCCGCACATTGAAACGCATGGATTCCGCATGTACAGAAGCAGTGATGCGGATGTCATGCGTTCCAATGCAAGTCAATGGCGGCGAAAATGCCGCACTTCCGCAAAATAATTGGTAGTGCTGCGTTTTTTTCCGCAATGATAATCCGCAGAGGAAATTTCCGCAGCATGTGCACAGCACATGCGGATTATCATTGGAGAACATGGCAGACCTTCTACCAAGCGTTTTTTAAGCATTTCTGCAGCGGAATTGCCGCTGCGGAAACGCTTAAACGCATCGTGGGCACACAGCCTAATAGAAACAAGTCACCAATTCTGCATTTATCACCCACTCCTGGTTTTGACTCCCACTCCTGAGAAAAAATACTGACCGAATACTGATAGTGGGGCCGTGGCCTTAAAGTTAGGCAGGGAGCCTAAGCTTAGGGTAGGTGAGGAAAACATTTTATCACTTCTTAGCTCTTTCTTGGCCCTTACTTTATTATACTTAGCGGTCTGGAGAAACTGCAGAGCAAAATAAACATGTTTACATGGCTGATTCAATTAAACTGAATTCAATCAAATCTGCCAGAAACACATTTTGAGAGATTCGCTCATCCCTATGTCTTATACCTTAAAGGAACAGTTTTTTTTTATCTTGTAAAAATCTTGCAAACAATTTCCTACAGATGTATTTGGTTTTCACAAGAGTGTGGGTCAGCAAAGCGACTCTCATGAAACACAGAAATTCTACATTTTTCAGTATTAATTGCAAAATGAGAGAAAATAAAATCAAAGGAAAGAAGGAGAAAATAAATGGGATATTTATATTTTAGGGGCAAATTTGTTTTATGTTTTGTGTTCCTTTAAGAAGGAAATGCTGTATTTCAGAGATTTTCCTATTTCCAATTATTTTTTAAATAAACCTGATTTCAAGAACCTGACCAATTTATGTTCTGTTTAAGTTAATCTTAAAATTGTCACCTTCTATTAAAGAAGTTGTCCAGTTTTAGAAAAACATAGCTGATTTCTTTCAGAGACAGCACCAACCCTGACCATGGCTTCCGTCAACCCCATTGAAGTGAATGGAGCTGATATAACACATAATCCATGGTCGCCGGTGAATCTGTTTCTCATAGAAATCAGCTATATTTTTGTAATCCTGGACAGCCCCTTAATATGTTTGTAAATTGGAAACCATATACCCAGCTTTTTTTCTGTTCTATTTCTATATTGCTGTACATTTTATAAGGTCCAACCAAACCTAAGATTCATACTTCCATACGCTAGACTAAAAAAAGCCTGTTGATTGGATGCACAATGACCCTCACCTACGGATGATTGAATAAGTAGTGCTTAATTAGCAGACTATTCTTCTTAAGTAATCCTTAATTATGAGAACTGTCTACATAGACAGCATTACATAAAGAATACTTCACCGTCACAGTACAGGTAGCTGTCATTATCCTCCGGGTATCACCTTGAGCAAAAATATCAGCCAAATCTAAAGTAAATTAAATAAAACCTTCAGAAACTCCCAGAACTTTATTGATACTATGGATGGAAAATGCTATATTATCCTCTGTAGTCAGTGTCGGATTGGGGTGCCATGGGCCCACCAGTAACCAACTCAAAGGCCCCACTTTTCACCTACATGCAAATGTTACATTATATCTCAAACACAAATTTATATAACAATGAATTGGCTAGATTGTTTAATGAATAAGATGCTGCCTTTGTCTGTACATAATGATTCAGTATATTGTGCCAAATACTGCTGATATAAAAGCAGTAAAGGGGCCCACCGAAGGATTCTCCCGTTCTGCTGTGGGCCAGTCCTAGCCTGACTGTAGTCCAGTGTCTATGTCCGTAGGCTTGTTTTTTATCAATAGATGTCTAAGCTGTTTATCTTTTTTTAACCATTTATGCTATGGGGTACATCAATAAAAAATCTTTATATAAATTTTGACAATTAAGTTACGGTACTATTGCACATAAAAGATAGGGGAAAAAAAAGCTTCAACAAAGAGTTGCAATTAAGGGTTCCTTCACATGACTGTATTTTCAGTCCTGTTATTTAATGGGGCAGTGCAGATGAGCAAAATTTTTTACTGAGTAATCTGATTTGTCCCCACCTTCAGACAAATAAGTAATCAAGAGGAAGTCAGGGCTCTTACATCTTCTTGATTACTTATAGGTCCGAAGGCGGGGACCATGAAGCCGCCACTGATTGGGTGCAGGGCTCGTATGATGTAACCACCTCATGTGAGCCCTGGGAACACAAGTGCTGACACCGTTGGAACGGCGGCGGAACGGGAGGCGAGTATAGGTGTATCTATTTTAAGAGAGTGCAAACATTTAGATTGAGAAGGGGTTGTCCTAGAAGTGGACAACCCCTTTAATATGGATAAACTAACATCCAAATTTCTGCTTAAAGAAGCACTTCCATCTAAATTTGTATCCCCTTAATATATTGCAGTCATCATATTAAATAGCACTGTGTACTTACAATTTCTCATTTTGCCTTTCTACCCAGAGCTTCTTTAAAGAGTAATCATCATTTTTTTTTTCCATAAATCAATAGTGCACATGAAAATAAGAAACTTTGTAATATATCTTAATAGGATAATATGCTTCTTTCTCTTTCTGGACTGATCATTCATTGTCAAAATTTTCAATTCAAGGATAAAATCTGTATTTAGTGAATACAGACTTTCCCATTACTGAGATAGGTGACAGTTGGTGCTCATAATATTCTTTGGAGAGGGGAGGAGGAGGAGCTAGAGGCAGACAGACATTCTGCTGCAAGTTCTCATGAAATGACAGTTATACTTTAAACGTATAATGGGAATCTAATTTGCACAGAATTCTCAGCCTCCAAATTTTCCCATTACTGACATAGGAGATGACAGTTGGTGTCCATAACATTCTATGTAGAAATGTAACTGTCGTTTCAGGAGAACTTGCTGTAGAATGTCTGTATCTGACTCTAGCTTTTCCCCCTCCAATCTCCACAGAATTTTAAAAACACCAACTTACTGTCATCTCCTGCATAAGTAATGTGAAAATCTGTCTTCACTGAATGCAGATTTTACCCATGAAATAAAAGTGAAAGATTAATCCAGAAGATGAAAGAAGAAAATTTCTCCAATAAGATATATGAAAAATTCTAATATTTTCAGTATTTTCATGTGTACTATTGATTTATGAAATACATATTAAAACTGTGGGTTACTCTTTAACCCCTTCTGGACCATGCAAATTTTTAATTTTTGCTCTTTTGCTTTTATCTTCTTTTTTTTCCAAAAGTGATAACGTTTTAATTTTTCTGTCAGCATAGCAATTTGGTGGTTTGGTATTTTGCATTTTACTGCCCCTCGTCAGTGCAAAGTGTGAGTTCTGGTTTGGCTGGATGACAGGCGTCAGACCTTTATCTAGGGGTAATATTTCTCCTTGCGGAGAGTGACATGTTAAGCATGTCAGGTGAGGAGACATTTAAAGCCGCAATGCTCCTCTGGGAAATATACAAATTGTCTCTTCAGAGAGGAAGAGCACTAGAACTCTAGTGCCACCTACAGGAAGTGGCAATCCTAAAAGTCAATAGTGACCCTTTAACGAGCCTTATCACATGACTTAGGATAAAAGCCAATACCAGAAACTCAATTTGCAGACACTATGTTTCGGGACACTGCCCCTCATCAGTGCAAAGTGTGACTTCTGGTTTGGCTGGATGAAAGGTGTCAGACCGGTATCGAGGGGTAATATTTCTCCTTGCGGAGAGTGACATGTTAAGCATGTCAAGTGAGGAGACTTTTAAAGCCGCAATGCTACTCTGGGCAATATGCAAATTGTCCCTTAGCACATCACTCTCCGCAAGTAGAAATATTACCCCTCGATATATATAATATTATATATATATTGTGTAACCATTTTCTGAGACCTGTAATGTTTATACTTTTCCATCAAGCGAGCTGAGTGAGGGCTTATTTTTTCGTATGGCAAACTGACATTTTCAATTACACCATTTTGAGGTAAATGACATTCTGGTTCCTTTTTTTTTTTTTTAGAAAGGTTTGGTGACAATGTAGCACCCCAAGGGTTCGGTTGCTACAGGGGTATTGCACCTCAGACCAGAGGTGTGATATTCCACTCCCGGGTAAGGATGGAGTATGGACCAGGGCTCAGTTAGCTGCATACACCACACACACCCCATTTCCGGGGGACAGCTCTACAGTGCTCCCATTTATATATTTATGCAGGCACACCTGACTATGTCCCTGGCTGGAGTGAGGAGGGGGGAGGAAAACCCAGTGGCGTAGGAGCAGATAGGGGTTGGGTTCTGAGCATAGGTAGGAGCTCATTGGGTGCTGGTCACCTGAGCTCACACCCAGAGGAGGAGGTATATAAGGCGGGCACCATCTTAGTTCTAGGAGAAGACACAAAGAAAGAGAGAAGTTCAGTGGAGAGGTGACAGGGAGCAGAGGCTCTGTAGGAGCTCTGCTCAGAGGCAGGCCTAGAGAAAATGCCGGGGCCAGAGAGGAGGAAGGAAGGAGAAGTAGGCCTAGAGAAGAGGCCGAGGGAAGGAGGAGAAGAAGGAACAGGAAAGAAGGAGAAGAGACAGAGAAGTAGAAAGGTTCAGAAACAAGAAGGCAGAAGGGACCCTAAGAACCCATGAGATAACGGGTGAAGGGTCAGGCAGAATAAGGGTACCGGATACCAAATTGGTGGAGGTAAATCATCCCTCAGCCAAGAACCGGAGGTCGTGATCATTTATTGGTGTGACCCCCCCGCCAAACCTGCTAGGAAGGCACCATATAGGATAGCGGGAAACGGGGCCCACGTTTGCCCGCATAGATCCGCGGCAGCCGGACAGAAGTTTGGTCACTGGTGGGGCATGAGCCAGAGAAAGGACAGAAGGGAGTCCTGTGCCATACTCTTGAATTGCCTGGGGGTTGACCGAGCCCCTCACCTGGTGGATGCAGCATGGCTTGGGCAGTCATTACCTGTACAGAAGTGGCTTGGAATATACGAACTGTGAGTAAAAGACCCTGGACTGCAACACATTGTCTTTGTGTTTCTTACTGCACCAGCACTGACGGTACTGGGACGCCCCGCACCACAACCCCCACCATCTACGCTCACTGCCCTGAGGCTACACTCCTCCCGTGGGGAGTTATACTATTCTCTGCTGCACCCACAACACCAGCCTCAGTGGTCTGCCCTGCAGCGGCGGTTCACTCTGACCGCAATCCACGGGTAGCGTAGTCGGACATTGCAAACCATATAAAAAGACTGCCACAATTTGGTCTGACCACCCTGAGCCACGGGATCGGGTTGCCACTACTACCCCCATCAACACCGTACACTAGAAGGCCCGGTTCCGAGTACCCCACGGCCCAGGGGGCGAGTCAACAACAATTCTGACGTTCTGATTTTTTTTTTCTCATTGTGGCATTTACTGATAGGGTTAATTAGTCTTACAGTTTGGTAGTTGTGATTTTTATGAATGTAGCAATATCAAATATGTTTATTTTTTTATTTATTTTTAATGGGAGAAAAGGTGCCTGATTAGAGTTTTTGGGGGTTTTTTAGATATATTTTATTTTTAATTTTTACTTTTTAATTTATTTGTTAGTCCTCTTTTCGAACATACAATCAAATGGCGCTGGGACTTCAGAGCGAGCGGCAGAAATCAGAAGTTGAGACTAAAACTGGACGAGTGACGGTGAGGAGTAGAGGAGATGGAGAGATGAACGCTAAGGTGAGTATGAGTATTTTTTTTTTTAGCCTTATAGTGGCCCTTTATAGGTCAGAAAAATGGTGGCCAGTGGCCGCCATTTTCCTGAATCCGCACAGAAGCAGATCAGATGGGTGACGGTGAAGAGCTGAGGGATCAGAGAGGTGAGTTTAAGTATTTATTTTATTTTTTTACATATTAAGTTTATTATGCTTTGAAGTCTATAAAGACCTTATTAATGTCCCTTAAAGGGATTGTCCGGCATTAGGCGCTGTGAGGAGATTCTCTGCTGCCGGTGAAGAGAGCGGACAGTCATGTGACCGCAAGTATGTGATTTACATACTTCTGGCCACATTCCAACTAGACGTGTCCGGCCTTGTTCATTACAACTGTGATGTGAGGATTCACAAGTCTACAGTTAAAAAGAGTGATTGCAGACTTATAATAAGTATAATAAGGCCAGATAACCCCTTTAATGTCTATATAGACCCCAAAGCATAATTCTTAACTGATCCACAAATCGAATTTGCCTGGACTCGCAAATTCGAGTTTTACCTGATCTGCTCATCTCTAGTTATGACGGCAGGACATCCGAGTCTTAGTGCAGGAAGCACAGGCACTTAGTGAAGGAAGACACAGAGGAGGACGGCACCTGACATTAAGACTAGAAGAGATGCGACACATTTGAATCACATCAAATATATTAGATGTAAATAGAATTTGCTGGCCAAATGAGAGAGAAATGCTCAATTTGAAGTTCGGCAGATTCATTCAACTTAGAATCAGAAAAAAAGGCCTAAACTTTAGGCAGTTAAAAAAAAAACATCCTCATTGAACATAATAAGCAGCATAAAATGTACATTTATTTTAGAAAGGTAAAACGGTTAACTACAATAACTAAGCGTAAAGAAATGTAAAGGTTGTGCATACAATACCCATGAAAATAACAAATATAACAGGCAATTTTTCTCCCATATTAGTTTTTCTTTTGCAAATTTGGGAAATTCTATACAAGGTTCCAAAATATGACCTTATTGGCTTTTCACACCTTGCTATATACCTTTAATATAAGTTTTGTTACAAAAGTGTTTGTAAGAGAAAAGGTATAATACCGCCGGGTCACATGAGAGGTCAGATTAATGCTGATTCCCAAACCTTCTCCTAATTAGATTCCTTACAAGAAATAAACGCAGTGAATAAATGTTGTGTTAATCTTTATAACTGCTGGAGGCCTTCAGTGCATGGAGAAAGAATTTTCTGATGTGACCTCTAGATTAAAGCTATTACTGATTAAACTGCACAATGTTTTCCGTGCAGAGCTTTGGAGCTACTTGTTTCACACGATTAATTCACCATCCTGAGTTCCAAAAGTAGATAGTAATATTTTTTACGTTAATTCTGCAAAATTATTAGGCTTACACTGGTTCACATGAGGCAATTATTGGGGCTTTTAAATTTTACTTTTTTAAAGGGGTTGTCCCTTGAAATCTTAATAATGTTCCCCAATGTCATAGATGTCAACAATGAACACCCAATTCTAGTATTCTAGAATTCTTGCCAATTGAATGCACATGAATAAGTAGATTCTGCAACATGTACATGCGATTGCGGACTCGTGAGCAATACGAGAAGTTCGGCAGTTGTATAGTGTCAACATCCGGTTTAAGGCTATGTTCATATGCAGCATTTTTTCTGCAGCTAAAACCTGATCTTTCGAAAGGCGTTGCATTCAAAATTCTCAGTTTGGTGTTTTTGCAGCTTATTTGCTGCTTATTTTTGCTTTCAAAACATCTGTTTTTTGAGATTTTTACAGCTTTTTTTTACAGTGCATGTGTTAACAAAGTTAGTTTTGTTCGGCACAAACATTGTAAAAAATTTTGCTGCTTTTTTTTTTTGCAGCAAATTTCACTTTCTTATCGCTTATTTAGGTGAAGAAACAGTGCAGAAACTCTGCAAAAATGGTAAAAGAATTGACATGCTGCAGATTTCAAAAATTCACTAAGGAAAAAAACAGCATGTGCAATTGATTTCGGAAATTTAATAGCAGCGAAAACGCAAAGTGTGAACATAGTCTACTGGTGGCGAGCAGAATAAAGAGGGTTAGCAGTAGCACTTTCTGTAGAGATAAAGTTCAAAAGGTTCTTCAGGGGTTAAAAATAAGTTTACAAAGTGGTCAGACAAGTTTAAAAAATAAAATAAAATTAGCAAGGAGATTAAGACTGCATTATATTATCACCTGGGGTGAAAGCAAAAAGATTCATTAGCGTGTGGGATCAACTGCAGGCTTCTGCAAGTACAGAAAATTGGATTTGTTTTAATCTACTGTTCTATAATTATACTATTGTATTATTTATTTAAAAATCAGACACTTTTGCTCAGACCAGCAGCAAGAGAAATCATCTCTGGGATCATCTTTTTAGTTACATACACATAACGTCACTGACGTTTTAAAGAGGTAGTTTCATCAAGAAATAATAGATCAGAAAAAAAGGGGGCAATAAGTAAAATGACTAATTTAAAGAAAAAACAAAATTGATTGTTGTCTCAAACAAACTGAAATCAATAGTCCAAGCAAAGGTGAGAAGCATTGTAATATATCTTATCAGAGAATTGTGCATCTTTTCCACATCTTCTCCCTCTCCTCTGACTCCTAAACTCATCAATCAGTCTGAAAAGTTTTTAAAATCCCCTTTGGTCAAAACAAGTTGAACTGCCACTTCACTTAGGGATCAGATTACTGCTGCCTACTATAGTATATGGAAAAGGGAAAAGGGAAGGCTCGCTCACAGGTGTATACATCGGACGAGTTCAATCCGATGTTTCTATGGAGCAGTGCTAATCAGCGTGTGTTTTTTTTTCTCACGCCAATTCACCATGAGAAAAAAATTGCAGCGCACATCGGGTGGCACACACCCATTCAAGTCTATGGGTGCATGATATCATCAGACTGCACTTGGATGTTTCCGCAAACTCCCAGAATGGAGAATATAGAAAAATTGTATTCTACATCTTCTCCTTATCTGTGCTACAGTTCTCTTATCTGAGAGAATCGGATCACACTATGCTGACACTCTAATCAATATCAGATCAGAGTTTGATCAGAGTGTCATTTATATAATTGACCTGATTCTCTCGCATAAGAGAATCTACGCTTGTGTGAGCGAGCCCTGAAAGAGAGGGACATATGTAGACCTGGAGGGCGCAGCTACTTTCTAGGAAATATTTTCTCACACCAGAGCTGGCTTCACTGCCACACTGCTCAGCAGTATATTGTCCATCATGTTGTTGGTGCTTCTCCCCATGTGATGCATAATGACTAGAAATGAACAGATCTGGCAAATCTGAATTCGCCAGATTGCTTGGACTTTACCAGGAATTTTGATTTGGAGCTGTTATCCTCCATGAATTGAATTGCCCTTAATATGCTCTGGGGTCTCTATAGTCTTAGTTTCACCTTACCACTCACCTCTCTGGCCCTTCCAGATATTTGATGTTTCTTTTTGCTGAATCCACGCAGGAAGCAAACTACAAAAAATTAACATTTTAGCGAATGTAGATTTTGTAACTTCCACTCTAATAAAATCTCTCATGTCTAATAGAGACTGGAGAGGAAGAATCCCTTATGTCAGTGAAGGGTGTATAGAGGAGATGCCCACTAGCTCAGAGACAGCTGAAAATTAGAGATAGGGTCTACAAAGTGGAAAACTGATGAAAAATGGACAGTATAAGTCATTTATATGCCAGAAAAGTTATTATTCCTCATAACAGCTTATTATGAAAGTCACCTAAAAAGACAGATACTCTTTAAAGGGAATATGTCACATCCCAAAATGCTATTAACCTGCAGATATTAGGTTAATCTGCAGGTTAAAAACAAAGCAAAACTGCCTGGTCGCTGCACTGAAAGTCCTGCTACCAGGAGGAAATTAACTTTATTCCTCCCGGCAGCGTCTGGCTTTCAGTCATAGGGCTTCAGTGACCGTTTAGTACATAGTGGCTTTAATCGCACCCCGGCACTGACTAACGGCAGACTCTGTACTGATGCACTGCTGAGCTGATTGTCAGCCAGTGCCAGGGTGCGGTTACTGCCTCCGCTCACTATGTACTGAGAAGTGACTAAATGTGTACCATCTGCACCCCTATAACTGAAAGCAGGTGGCTGCCGGAAGGAATAAAGGTAATTTCCTCCTGATAGCCCGACTTTCAGTGCAGCGGCGGCATAGCTTCAGAACACTATTAATCAGCAGATTAACTACATATCTGCATGTAAGCTTGCATGACAACCCCCCGAGGAAGCCCACGTAAAACGCGCGTCGGGGCTGCAGGCACTGCATCCATAGGTAGAGATATGGGTAAGATATATCTGTTTCCTTTTTTTAGTTTAATTGCTGCTGTTCTCTATACAGCCTTCTATTTAGCAATATTAAAAAATAGGCCACATAGGCACACACTAATGTCTGTCATATATAGAATGAGTACTTTTTTGACTTTCTCGTGCTAAATAGAGACAGGTGTATTAACCTTGATACCATTATGTATTACTAATCAGCACTGGCACTTTACAGTGTATTATCTCTTGTATAATATACTCTTCCCTCCCCATTATGCATTTGTGGACTACAATGCCTTTAATACCTGAGTCTTATTGTTATTGATTTTATTGCTATATGTGGATATACCATACATATTTTTTTCCACTTTTTTTCTATGATCTAATAAAACTTATTGAATATACAGTACAGACCAAAAGTTTGGACACACCTTCTCATTTGAAGATTTTTCTGTATTTTCAAGACTATGAAAATTGTACATTCACACTGAAGGCATCAAAACTATGAATTAACACATGTGGAATTATATACTTAACAAAAAAGTGTGAAACAACTGAAAATATGTCTTATATTCTAGGTTCTTCAAAGTAGCCACCTTTTGCTTTGATGACTGCTTTGCACACTCTTGGCATTCTCTTGATGAGCTTCAAGAGGTAGTCACTGGAAATGGTTTTCACTTCACAGGTGTGCCCTGTCAGGTTTAATAAGTGGGATTTCTTGCCTTATAAATAGGGTTGGGACCATGAGTTGTGTTGTGCAGAAGTCTGGTGGAAACACAGCTGATAGTCCTACTGAATAGACTGTTAGAATTGGTATTATGGCAAGAAAAAAGCAGCAAAGTAAAGAAAAACGAGTGGCCATCATTACTTTAAGAAATGAAGGTCAGTCAGTGCGAAAAATTGGGAAAACTTTGAAAGTGTCCCCAAGTGCAGTTGCAAAAACCATCAAGCGCTACAAAGAAACTGGCTCACATGAGGACCGCCCTAGAAAAGGAAGACCAAGAGTCACCTCTGCTACTGAGGATAAGTTTATCCGAGTCACCAGCCTCAGAAATCGCAGGTTAACAGCAGCTCAGATTAGAGACCCGGTCAATGCCACACAGAGTTCTAGCAGCAGACACATGCTCGGAAACCACTGCTAAGGGCAGGCAACAAGCAGAAGAGACTTGATTGGGCTAAAGAACACAAGGAATAGACATTATACCAGTGGAAATTTATGCTTTGGTCTGATGAGTCCAAATTTGAGATCTTTGGTTTCAACCACCGTGTCTTTGTGCGACGCAGAAAAGGTGAACGGCTGGACTCTACATGCCTGGTTCCCACCGTGAAGCATGGAGGAGGAGGTGTGATGGTGTGGGGGTGCTTTGCTGGTGACACTGTTGGGGATTTATTCAAAATTGAAGGCATACTGAACCAGCATGGCTACCACAGCATCTTGCAGCGGCATGCTATTCCATCCGGTTTGCATTTAGTTGGACCATCATTTATTTTTCAACAGGACAATGACCCCAAACACACCTCCAGGCTGTGTAAAGGCTATTTGACCAAAAAGGAGAGTGATGGGGTGCTGCGCCAGATGACCTGGCCTCCACAGTCAGCAGACCTGAACCCAGTCGAGATGGTTTGGGGTGAGCTGGACCGCAGAGTGAAGGCAAAAGGGCCAACAAGTGCTAAGCATCTCTGGGAACTCCTTCAAGATTGTTGGAAGACCATTTCCGGTGACTACCTCTTGAAGCTCATCAAGAGAATGCCAAGAGTGTGCAAAGCAGTCATCAAAGCAAAAGGTGGCTACTTTGAAGAACTAGAATATAACACATATTTTCAGTTGTTTCACACTTTTTTGTTAAGTATATAATTCCACATGTGTTAATTCATAGTTTTGATGCCTTCAGTGTGAATGTACAATTTTCATAGTCATGAAAATACAGAAAAATCTTTAAATGAGAAGGTGTGTCCAAACTTTTGGTCTGTACTGTATATTTATGGATTTATGACTCCATGTTTTCAGTAGCAAATATTTGCATGTAAATAGCGTTTTGGGACGTGACAGGTTCCGTTTAAGAAAAATAAAGTTTTTTTTAAATAATTTGATAAAGCGAAGTATAGATGGATCATTTTAAGATAACAAAAGACACATGCAAGGATCACATATCTATAACATTATGACTGGCATTCACTAATTTTTACAGGTTCATTGCTGTTTACAGTATATACTCTAGATGTATGGATTTATTAAGTTTTTATCAGTTTTATTTTCACAATGCCCTAAAGCTAACCATTTTATCAACACTGCAAGATGAGGCATACAATAGCATTTGCTTACATTTTGAGGATATTGTAATGACTTAATTTGGGAAAAATAAACATTGCTGGTCAATGCAAAATTAGAATTTATCAAATAAGCAAAAAATGTAACAAAAGCAAACATGTGATTTCAACCATAAAATTGACTAAATGTAATTATATAGTATGGGCTCGGCAATTCCTTACGTGCTTCATTGAGATTTGCTATGGCAGCAAATCATGGCTGTTTCCAGAACATTAAATAACGACCTACATTATGTTTATTTCATTCTGTCCCATCAAAATTTAAATGGTACCAATAATGGGCAATCATTTCAGAGTGACAGAGGTACATGTGGGACAGTCAGAGTGTGGTCTGTTTACATTAATGATTACATTTAGTGATGAGATATATGGGAAGAAGCAAAATTCAATACTGGTTGCTTAAAATTGTGCTAAAATTAAAATGATTATCTTCGATTCTAAATTAGTCTATTTTTTTTTTTTTTACATTATCTGGTGTACTTTTACATTTAAAAAGGGGTGTACCTTAGTGGACAACCACTTAAATGTCTGGTGATTCTCAGTCCTGAATGCAGGAACTTTAAGTCTCAAACTTTTGAAGCATTTTTAGGATTTTCTACACCCATCCATCAGATAAATATAACCAACCAATACAAAGGGTAGGTTCATCCCGAAAATGTTTTTACACTTTGAAACATAAAAATTGCTATTCATATTTAACTAAATAAATGTAATATCCTGCTCAAAGAGGGGAGGCCACGTCCTCACTTGCACAAAATGCAAAAAATCCATGAAAAAAACCGCACACATTGAGCTAAAGTTTGCCATGGTGGAATGGCTTTTATGCTATTTTTGAACAAAAACAGTGTTCCTAAGAACCCTATGTTATTTAAAGGCACTTTTGCTTTTTACTTATTTAGTTACAGCAGGGTTTATGTTCATTTTGTTTCTTGTAGGTTTTGTCTGTTTTATGGCCAAAGTGAACATGCGTTTATATGTTGCATGTATACCAACTCAAACTCGAGCTCAATGTGTGTGTGTTTTTTTTTTTAATTGACTGGCATGGCCAAGTGAGATCAGAATATCAGACAGATGCAGTCCGAGGAAAAAAACGGAAGTGTGCACAGAACCATAGAATAACATTGGTCCGAGTCCGATCTAATGTTTTGTAATATTGCACTTGGACTAAAAATATGGTCATCTGCACAAGCCCTAGGCGTACGATCAGAAATAGCAGCATCTTGGATGCAGCTCACCTGTGCTGCATCCAAAACGCTGCATTATACATCAGAAGTGGATGGGATTTATAGAAATCCCATGACCACTGTGCTTCTGTTTGACGCTGTGTAAACTCACCCATGGTGCGGGTTTACGAGTCGCAGCATGTCAATTTCTGTCACGGAGACGCTACAGAAATTTTCACAATAGAATAAATTGGATGCGATAACTCACTGAACACAGGCAGATTTACCTGCGTGATCGGAAGCAGCAAAAATACGCTGCGTCCAAAGCGCTGCTATTTCCTGAGTGTTGGAACATAGCCTAACAGTGGTTAATTGCATCCAAGCCCCTTTTTAACTCTTTTGTAGAGCCATTTTTAAGCTTGTTTCGAATGCGGACAGTCATCTTCATGTAATATCTACTGTACAAATAGCATGCTCTTTAGTCCAGGTGAGCAAGGGTTGCTCGGTTATCCCTGTGTTCTTTTTAGAGCCTATTAAGTTCTCTGCTCCTGTTTTGTTTGAACATTTTGGGGGTGTACCATATTACATAAAGTCCTCTCCGTGTCCTGTTTGTTTAGTAGCACACTGAATCGCATAGCCCAGCTGCAGAAGCTGCTATTCAGTAACCAGCAGAGGAAAGGGAAGTAGCTAAAAAAAATCTCACTTTATTTGGCAAGTCTGGATATGCTGCTGCCAAGCCCTGTACGCTTTTTCACATTTGGCTGCACAGAAATACAATTATATATCTATTAAATTACATGTAGGCTGCATCACTATTAATAATGATTAGTTTAGAAAAATAATGCTGTCTGTAGGATATGACTATTTCTTTCCTTTCAGTAAAAGTCTCCGAATCCAAAGCAGAACAAAGCTGCAGACAATAAATTCTCTGCGTCTAAGATGCCAGTCCGTTCTCGTGTCTGGCTGATGAAAGCCCTAACTTTCCATGGAAATGTCATTTATTTTTTTTTAATGGAGGATTGCACATATTTTTGTTCTCTGACATCTCATCCGCTGGAGAAATATAATATGCTGCAATATACTAAAAAAGGGGTTAATACGTGAGCTGCAAGCCCAGCAGATTTCAGACACACTAAATCCCTAGCAAGAAGAAAGAGAAACTAATAAATTAGAGAGAATGTAATAGAACTGGAATGCTTGTGTGTTAGGGAGCTGCTCACTTGGGCATCCTGGGGACAGACTGCTCCAAGCTGCCTGTCAGGAAATGAGGCATGAAGACTTTCGCTGATTTAGGTTTGGCTTGGTACTAAGCAGATCTCCTATGCAAATAGAGTATGTAAACAGCCCTAGGCTTGTTGTTCTTGCGGAATATCTGCCGAGAGATTTTGGCAGCATGGCTGTGTGCACAGGCTGTTTGATGCTCTAACGGACAATGAAAATACTGTCTTTATTACCCAACATCCATTTAATCACCTTCCAGCCAGAAAACACTGATCGTCGTTTTATCCACACCAGCATCAAAGCCCAGTTCTAAACTGTTGTCAGAACTTCTCAGTGGCACAGCTATTACCTGCCTGGATCCTCCGTATTCGGGTCAAAGACAAATTGTGTTGGCATCACAGATCAAAGTCACCAAAGATTAAATCTTGGTTTATCTCCTCCATTCACTTGTGAAATTTGATACTCAGTATTAAACCCTAGCAGAGAGCAAACAGCGCAGTTTAAGATTAAGTTTACTTTATTGTTTGTGTCAAATGTCGTCATTTTTCAATGAATATGTGGCGTCCGTGAGGGTTCGGTCGCCACAGAGTTATTGCATCTCATCCAGGGATGTAGTACCTCACTCTCAGGTAAGGAAGGCGTATGGCTCAGGACCCTAACACTACATCCACTACACCACATTTCCGGGGAACAGGGCGATAATGCTCCCATGAGAGAGCACAAGTGTCCCTGATCCCTGGCTGGAGTGGGGAGGAACCACTTAGAGAGGGGGAACTATGTAGTGGATGGGTGGAGGACGTAGATCCTGGGAGCACAGACTAGGAGGTATAAAAGTAAGGAACCATCTTGGTTCAAGGGAGATAGACAACAGTAGTAGAAGAGACTGAGGAGGAGTCAGGGAGCAGAGGCTCTGTATGAGCTCTGCTCCATGGGCGGGCCTAGCCAGGAGGCCTGAGCCTGGAAGGAGAAGAGAGGAGTGGGAGCAGGACGGCTCCAGGACGAGGAGAGAAGGGACCCCAGGGGTACGGGTTGTGCATTAAGCCACCCGTACACCCGCCACTGCCAGGAGGTAGGGGAGTCAGGCCAAGAAGGGGAACCGGACGAGGAGAGCAGTGACCCCAGGGGTACGGGTTGTGCAGCAAGCCACCCGTACGCCTGCCGCTGCCAGGAGGTAGGGGGGTCAGGCCAAGAAGGGGAACCGGGTCCCCCAACCAGCAGAGACTACAGGGCTCAACTGGGAACCGGAGGCTGCAGCACTTCAAGTACAGCAGGATGTCCACACCAGCCACTAGGAAAGTAGCCACATAGGGCCAGGGGATGGAACACACGTCGCCCGCCAAGGCCCGAGGACACTGGACAGAGGTGCCACTAGGTGTGAGGTACAAGGAGAGGGGCCAGAGAGGACACACAGAAAGGGGGTCCTGATAAATGCTCCAGAGATACCTGAGGGTCGACCGAGCCCCTCACTGCGTGAACACAGGACACCGTGGGCTCCTACACTGGCCCTGTATCTGGAACTGCTACAATCGTGAGTAAAAGCCCTGGGACTGCACTACCTGACTCTGTGTCATTACTGACTATCTGCACCATAACCACCATCATCCATACACGCTGCCCTGAAGCTACACTCTTTCTGTGGGGAGTCACATCACCTTGCTGCACACACCATCGGCTTTAGTGGACTGCTCCGCAGTGGTGGTTATCGATAACCGCAATCCACATGTGGCGTAGTCGAACATTACAAATACTGCACATAGACTGCCATTGATTTGACCACCCTGGGTCACGGACCGGGTCGCCGCCACGGTGACTACAACCCCCAGCATCCGCAAGGCCCGGCTCCGGGCAACCCCCACGGCCCAGGGGGCGCGTCAAATATATTTTTGAAAACTTGCCTTTTTTTAGTTAGATGTGCCCTACTAAAAGCCAATTATGGAAGTTCTCGTTGGGTTCTTTCTCTACCCTGTTGTTTGTAATTGAAAAAGCTGTTGTTTGTTGCTGGCAATTTTTTTTTCTATAGTATAGATGTATACTATGTATTACTTTGGGCGTTGTCCCATTTTGTTTTTTCATATTTCCTAAGACTCAAAGAAAGGATATGTTACACACACGCCACTAGGTTCAGATAGGTCGAGACGGGTTTCATGAATTCATTGGAATCCTGGGGGAACCGTTACTCAGGGCAACTTTAGGCTGCAGCGTCTCTCAGGCACACGATAGATTCAGTTGCTGACCGGACACATCTGACAAGAGTCTTTTTCAACAGTTTAACAGTGGAATTTAATCTGAAGCACGGCCAGTGCAATTCAGGGATATTACAGCAACAATCTTCATTACAGTACAGTCTCATAAAGCAGCCACAGTAATGTTAGTCTCTTCAGTACTATAATTCAGCATAGATTAGATCTCTTAGCAGCACACTTCTACGCATACACAACCACAGGCTTTTCCTTCACAAGGACTCAATAGTACACCTCATTCTTTATCCTGCATAGAGATGGAGGGGGGGAAGGTTTGATGAGGGAGATGATCCCTGTGCCATGATTCCTTCCAGTCCTTATCTTTCTGCCCAATAATGCTCTGCACTGTTAGTTCAGGGAGTTTATCTGACCTGTGTTTAGTTTCTCTCCTGATCTGAACCCTGTTCAGTTGCCTTCTGTCAGATCCTGATAACACACCACCTTTCTCTTCGGCTTCAGCCAGACTACAATAACAAGTTTCCCACAATCCCCCTGGGGCTGTGCTAAAACACTCCCTCTCTCCTGTGACTGTGTTACTTGTAACAGTTGCTGGATGCTTTGCTCCTTTTGGAATGTAGTCCTCGACATTTGTCTTAATTGGTCAATCTGACCAATTCTGAGACAGTGGTAAAAGTTGAATAACTTTATATACAAATTGGCATTGTCAAATTGGCATAACATTTACAAACATCAATAACAACCTATTCTTACTACCTTTTGCATGTAGAACTCCTGTAAGAAATACACAATTAAAACAATCAGCATCTCTTCCACTGGAGCTTTTCATACATCTTCAACCAGCTCTCTCTCTCACTAGGCCAAAACAAGTCTTTCCACCAGGTGACATTGTCTCTCGATATTGAATACCACTCAAATGAGCTTACCTGGTCCGTAGGCAGAGATACCTGTTTCCAATCGACAGTCCTTGGCACTTGGCTTGGTTCACCAAGTGTCTCATACATCAGCATCACCGGCCTCCTCACTTCTCGAGTCGACATCCTCCTGGTAGGTTGTTCCTCAGATACCACGGGTTCCTCGGTTGCAGGAGTTTCTTCTGCCACACGCATTTCTCGTACTTCCTCAGATGATCTTGGAACTGCCTCTGTAAGTTCCTGTACTTCTCTTGAATCGTCTCTTTCCACCTGGTCGGGTAATTCTGGTTCTCATGAGTGTCGATCGGTCTCTCCAGTGACTGGTGTTCGATCATCAGATCTGAATTGGACTTCATCTGTACTCCTTGGTACAAACTCTGGAGCCTCAGGACTTAGTTCACTCTCATTAGGATGGTACATCCCTCTCCTTGCCGGTCCGAGAAATACAAAAGTGTGCTCTTCTTCATTGGAAATTTCAAGGTCATTATCCACCACCGGAGCTTCAATCTGTGGTGGTCTCTTAGTTAATCTTGGTCAATGTCATTCTGCTTCTGGGAAGTCTTGTTGTGGTGGGAGATAATTACAGGGTAGTAATAAATTCCGATGGACTATTCTGATTTTCTTGTCCCCTCTTACTGGACTGTCATCGGCTTTCCTCTTTACGACCACATACACCTTGTCTTCCCAGTATGAACGAAGTTTTCCTGGACCACCTTTCTCACATACGTTCTTGACTAGCACCCTGCTTTCTTGTGCCAATTCTGCTCCATAACATTTTCGATCATAGTACTCCTTGCTCTTGCTCTGTCCTTGCATAACCACTTTGGATGCTATGTTGTATGTCTCTGCCATCCGTTCGTTCCATTTCCAAACGTACTCCAGGTACGTTCTGTAAGTCTCCGACACCGGAGTATCGAGCATGATGTTGATTGGCAGTCTTGGCGATCGTCCATACAATAAGAAGAAGGGTGAGTAACCCGTTGCATCGCTCTTTGTACAGTTATAGGCATGTACCACTATTGACAGAGAACGCTTCCAGTCTGTCTTCTCGTCAGCTGTTATAGTGCGCAACATCGACAATACTGTCCAGCTAAAACGTTCCACTTGTCCATTACCCTCTGGGTGATAGGGCGTTGTGTGGGATCTCTGAATCCTACAGTACTTTCCTAGCTTGGCAAAGAGCTGGTTCTCAAATTCTCTTCCTTGGTCATGGTGTAACCTTGTAGGAAACCCAAACCTCAAAGTAAAATCATTGAAGATCTTCTCTGTCGCTATTCGACCAGCTTTATTGGTGGTGGCATATACTTGAGCAAATCGAGTAAAATGGTTCATCACCACCAATATGTATTCATTACCAGCTTTGCACATCTCGAGTTGCAGAAAGTGTAGCATCGGTGTCTCTGCCTCCTGCCAGACAGAGACGCCGTTCACCTCACCGCCGTGGTCCAGGTCCGGTGTCCTCCTGCTCCCCTGCTGCTGTGGCACGCTCTGCGCCCCTCTTCCCAGGCCCTGTGCTTAGGGCACGCGCTCTCTCCCTCTTAAAGGAGCCGCACGCGCCGTCCTATAGAGTCCCCGGCCAATGGCCGGAGGACTTCCCCTATATTAGGCACCTCCTCCATTATGGAGGTGCCTGTGCAAGGTTGTTGTTCCGTGTGCTAAATACTTGCTCCAGCCCTCAGGTCCCGCAACCTGTCAGTCCTGCCTGCCAGCCTGTCTAACAGTTCTGTCCTCCAGTCTGTCTACAGTTGTGCCCGCCAGCCTGCTTACCTGGAGCACCAGTCTGTAACCTGCCGTGCCCTCCAGTCTGCCTACCTGGAGCACCTGCCTGTTACCTGCCGTGCCTGCCAGCTCACCTACCCAGAGTACCCATCTGGCTATCTGCCGAACCAGCCTGCTTATCTACCCGGTCCACCCGTCAGCCTTCCTGCCGTGCTCATCCGCTGTACCGGTCAGTTCCTGCCATCTGACCTGTGGGAGTCACCTTGTCTCACACAAGGTCTGTCCCAGAGTGGCACCTGGTCCACCTTCCCGGTTCCTCCCTGGTTCATGGAGTCGACTAAGCTGCCGTGTGACCTTGGTCGGGCCGTGTAGGCACTTAGTCACGCCCCTCTGGTCCCTCCTTGCACCGAAGCACAGAGGTTCCACCACCTGGACCCGTAACAGTTTGCACAGGCCATGAAATCCGGTGGCCCCCAGGCTCCTTCACTCTCTGACCTGTACCTGGAGGTCTCACGTCAGAGTTCCCAACAGGAGACTATCCTGTCCTATCTGCAGACTGTCAACTCCCGCCTGGACACACTGTCCACCCCATCTGTGTCCGTCTCTAGCCGAGCGGCACTCGCTCTGGCGGCACCTCAACCTACTGGTGCTATGTCACCCGGCTCTTGACACCGGCTCTCTGCGCGTCCACGTTTTGGTGGTGACCCCCTCTTATGTCGGGGCTTCTTAAATCAGTGCACGCTGCACTTTGAACTCCTGGCACATCAGTTCCCCTCCGACCAGGCCAAGGTGTCATTCATCATGTCTCTCCTCACCGGGGAGGCATTGGCATGGCTAAACCCTCTGTGGGAAAGAGGGGATCCCCTGGTATCCGATCTTCCGGCTTTCCTTGCTGCGTTCCGGAAGGTCTTCGATGAGCCCGGACAAAAATCTTCTACTGCCTCCTCACTTCTCCATCTCCACCAAGGGAGTCTCACCGTGGGCCAGTATGGCATACATTTCCGAACCCTCGCTTCTGAGCTTGCCTGGAACAATGAGGCCCTGGTGTCCACCTTCTCGGAGGGTCTTTCCGGACGGATCAAGGATGAGCTAGCCGGTCGTGACATCCCTTCCACCCTGGACAACCTGGTGTCATTAGCTCCCCGGATTGACATCCGTTTTCTGGAACGTGCTAAGGAGACTACCCAGGAGAGAAGATTTCCGCGTCTCGCTCCTGTATTCCAAAAGCCAGCCTCGCAACCAGCAATTCCCCGGGCATGTTCGCCTGAGCCCATGCAAATTGACCAAACCAAGATGGTCAAGTCTCGCCAGGAGACGCGCCGAGCCGAAGGGAGTTGCTTCTATTGTGGCAGTAAAGAGCATCTGATCCGTTCCTGCTCGGTGAGGCCGGGAAACTCCAGTGTCTAGGACCGCTCGGAGAGGTCATCGTAGGCAAGAGTAAATCCTCTCCATCCTTGACTCTGTCTGTTTCTATTTCCAGTGGTGAGACCCGCTTCTTCGAGATTGCCCATCTGGATTCCGGAGCCGTTGGGAATCTCATTCAACAGGCTGTTGTGGAGCGGTATCACATTCCTACTGTACGTCTGGCTGAACCATTAGCGGTTGCCTCTGTGGATGGGAGGCTTCTTCTGGAGACCATCTTACTCATCACAGAGCCTGTAACCCTTCAGGTGGGAATGCTGCACTCGGAGAAGATCTCCTTTCATGTGCTGTCCGGTCTCTCTCACCCCCTCTTGCTTCATCTACCCTGGTTATAAAGTCATGAGCCCGTCCTGAATTGGAGATCTGGTGAAGTGCTCCTTTGGGGTCAGGAATGCCATGAGTCCTGCCTGGTTCCGGTTCGTCCAGCTCGAGGTCCGTCTACTGCGGCTAATCTACCTGGTCTGCCGGCACCCTACTGGTCCTATGAGGACGTCTTCGACTAAAAGGAAGCAGAGACACTACCACCTCATAGGCCGTATGATTGCCCCATTGACCTGGTACCTGGTGCTTCTCCTCCCCACAGGCGTATCTACCCCTTGTCGCTGGCTGAGACCTGGGCCATGTCTGAGTAGATAGAGGAGAATCTTGCTAGGGGATTTATACAGAAATCCACCTCTCCGGCTGGTGCAGGATTCTTCTTCGTCAAGAAGAAAGACGTCTCCCTAACTCCCTGTATCGATTACAGGGGTCTTAACCAGATTACCATCAAAAGTAAGTACCCCCTGCCTCTCATCTCGGAGCTGTTCGACCGCCTTAAAGGTGGCTCTATCTTCGTGGGGCGTATAATTTGATACAGATCCGCCAGGGAGACGAGTGGAAGACGGTATTCAACACCCGGGATGGTCACTACAAGTACCGTGTGATGCCCTTTGGTCTCTGTAATGCTCCAGCCGTCTTCCAGGAGCTGGTTAGCGACATCTTCCGTGATCTTCTGTATTTTTGCGTAGTGGTGTACCTGGACGATATCTTGGTCTTCTCTCCGGACCTGCCCTCACACCGGAGAGATGTTCGTCAGATTCTGCTAAGGCTCAGACAGAATCGCCTATACGTTAAGTTCGAGAAATGCCTCTTTGAGCAGACCTCTCTACCGTTCCTGGGCTATATTATCTCCGAGACTGGTCTGCGGATGGATCCCGAGAAGGTCTCTGCCGTCTTAAAGTGTCCCCGTCTGGAGAGGTTGAAGGCGATTCAGCGATTCCTGGGCTTCGCAAATTATTACCGCCTCTTCATTCCTCATTTCTCCTCCCGGACTGCTCCCATCTCCGCGCTCACCCGTAAAGGTGCAAATCCCAGGGAATGGACTTTCCAAGCGGAGAAAGCATTAGTCTCCCTGAAACAGGCCTTCTCTTCCGCCCCTGTGCTACACCGTCCGGATTGCAACAAGCAGTTCGTCCTGGAGGTGGATGCATCCCTCCTCCGGAGCCGGAGCGGTGCTCACCCATAAGTCCTCATCCAGGAGAATGGTAACCTGCAGCTTCTTCTCCAAGCTATTCTCCTCGTCTGAGCGCAATTACTCTATAGGAGATCATGAGCTGCTGGCAATCATATTAGCACTGGAGGAGTGGCGCTACTTGCCAGAAGGGGCCCTTCACCCAGTGGTCATCTACACTGACCACAAAAACCTCACTTATTTGCAGAACGCCCAAAGATTAAATCTGCGCCAGGCTAGGTGGTCTTATTTCTTTGCCCGATTCTGCTTCACTCTGCATTACCGTCCCTCAGACAAGAACATTAAGGCTGACGCTCTATCCCACTTATTCCTGTCTTCCTACCAAGAGGTGGAACCTCTACATATCATCGACCCCTCCAAAGTAATGACTGTGGCCCTGTTTGACCTGTCTCCTTTTCCACCCGGTAAGACCTTTTGTAGCGGTTCCGGATCGTAAGAAGGTTCTACTCTGGGGCCATTCATCCAAACTAGCCGGTCATGCTGGCCAGAGGAAGACCTTTTTGCTCATCGCCCGACATTACTGGTGGCCTTCCCTGCACAAGGATGTTGTGGACTTTGTCGTGGCTTGTTCCTCCTGTACCCATAACAAGGTTCCCAGGCATCTTCCATCCGGCCGTCTTCTTCCTCTTCCCGTGCCTTCCGCTCCGTGGCAATACATTGCAATGGACTTCATTACGGATCTCCCTGTTTCGGCCGGTTGTACTGTTATTTGGGTGGTCGCTGACCGCTTTTCTAAAATGGCCCACTTCATCCCTCTACCTGGTCTTCCGTCTGCATCTGTGCTGGCTAAGGACTTCATTCATCACATTTTTCGTCTCCACAGCCTACCCCTCCACATTGTGTCTGATCGCGGGGTTCAGTTCACTTCGCGCTTCTGGAGAGCTACGTGTAAGCTTCTGGATGTCTCCTTGGATTTCTCCTCTGCTTATCATCATCATGGTCAAGTGGAAAGTATCAACCAGGTTCTTACCTGCTTCCTTTGGCACTTTGTCAACGCTCACCATAATGATTGGGTTGAGCTCCTGCCCTGGGCCTAGTTCTCCTATAATAACCATGAAAGCGAGTCCTCTTCCAAATCCCCATTCTTTGTTGTCTACGGTTAACACCCCCGCATTCCGTTTCCCGTCTCCTCTTCAGTGGGCAATCATGCCGCAGAGTCTCTGGTCAGCGAATTTTCAGCTATTTGGGAAGACGCTAGAACTGCACTTCAGTCCTCCGAGCGGATGAAGAAACATTATGATAAGAGGCGCCTGGATCCGCCTCAATTCCGTCCGGGAGACAAGGTCTGGCTTTCCTCCAAATATGTTCGTCTCAAGATACCTTCCTATAAGTTGGGTCCGCGGTTCATCGGTCCATTCGAGGTTACAAGCCGAAACTCCCGGTCACCTTACGGATTCACAACTCCTTTCATGTGTCCCTCCTCAAACCTGTTGTCCTTAATTCTTTCTCTGATGATCCAGGTACCGCTCCAGCTCCAGTCTCTGTTGAGGACATCTTTGAGGTAGAAAACATTTTGGCCACCAAGAGGGTAAGAGGAAGGACTTTCTTTCTTGTGGATTGGAAGGGGTTTGGCCCTGAGGAGAGGTCTTGGGAACCTTTGGAGAACATTCATGCCCCTCATGTTCTTAAAAAATTTCTTGCGGGCCTGAAGAAGAGGGGGCGTAAAGTGGGGGGGGGGTACTCTAGCATCGGTGTCTCGGCCCCCTGCCGGGCAGAGACGCCGTTCCCCTCACCGCCGTGGTCCAGGTCCGGCATCCTCCCGCTCCCCTGCTGCTGTGGCGCACTCTGTGCGCAGCTTCCCGGGCCCTGTGCTTAGGGCGTGCATGCTCCCTCCCTCTTAAAGGGGCTGCGCACGCCATCCTATAGAGTCCCCGGCCGATGGCCGGAGGACTTCCCCTATATTAGGCACCTCCTCCAATATGGAGGTGCCTGTGCAAGGTTGTTGTTCCGTGTGCTAAACACTTGCTCCAGCCCTCAGGTCCCGCTACCTGTCAGTCCTGCCTGCCAGTCTGTCTGTCAGTCCAGCCAGCCTGTCTAATAGTTCAGTTCTCCAGTCTGTCTACAGTTGTGCCTGCTTACCTGGAGCACCTGTCTGTTACCTGTCGTGCCTGCCAGCCAGTCTACCCGAAGCACCTGCCAGTTACCTGCCGTGCCTTCCTGCTTGCCTACCCAGAGTACCCTTCTGGCTATCTGCCGAACCAGCCTGCTTATCTATCCTGTCCCCCCCTCAGCCTACCTGCCGTGCTCATCCGCTGTACTGGTCAGTTCCTGCCATCTGACCCGTGGGAGTCACCTGCTGTCACACAAGGTCGGTCATGGGGTGGCACCTGGTCCACCTGCCCGGTTCCTTAGTCACGCCCCTCTGGTCCCTCCTTGCACCGAAGCACAGAGGTTCCACCACCCGGACCCGTAACAGAAAGTCTATTGAGACCATCTCAAATGGATACGTAGTTTGGATGTTGCCCATAGGTGCCCAGATTGATATGTTGGGATGTTTATCTTTCAGACACCCAAACTCCCTGGTCACGTACCTCTCAATATCTCTCTGCATGTATGGCCAGAAGAAAGGTTCATGGATAAAGTCCTTTCCACTTACAGGTGTCCCATGTTTTCATGGAGTTCTTTGAAGACTAACCTACGGAATACTCTGGGTAGTACCAACTGCCGGTTTTATCCTCCTTTACGATGCAGGATACTGTCTTCACTGAGGTAGAGCTTCGTCCATTCTTTAACTAAAACAGATACTGCTGGTGACTCATTATCTCTCTCCCATTTACTTGGAAACCGATTTTGGTCCACATAAAGTAGCAGTCTACCAATTATCTGATCTTCCCGTTGTGCTCTATGGATTTTTCCTTTTAGTAGTTGTTGAATGGACAGGGGGGTGATCTTGTTCTCTCGTTTTTATGGTGGTTTCCACCGTCAACGGACACCACAATGGTGTGTCTTCCTCTTGATAAGCTTGCACTGCTTGGGTAGTGCTCTCAGTTGCTTCCAGACTGACTTCCTCCGAGCATTCTTGCATGAACTCCTCAGGCTCTAGTGGCATTCTTAACAATCCATCAGCATCTGCATTGCATTTTCCAGACCTGTACTTGATGCTGAAATTGAAGAAAGCTAGTTCAGCGACCCATCTCTGACCCTTTGCATTCAGGTTGGCTGTAGTGAGGACATAGATCAAAGGGTTGTTGTCAGTGTATACCTCAAACTCTTTGCTGTAGTAGAGATAATGTCTAAATCATTCACAGCCCATTTCAATGCCAGGAATTCCAATTTTCCGGAATGTAGATGGCAATTCTTCTCGGCGTCTGTCAACGTTCTTTAATCGTAACCGATGACTCTCAATTTTCCATCTTGATGCTGATTCAGGGCAGCTCCCAGTCCAACTTGAGAAGCATCACAATGATGAAAAAATGGTAAGTTGAAGTCAGGATGTCCCAAGATGGGTGCTTTTACCAGTTAGTCTACTAGTTCTTCCAATACCTCCTGGTGATCTGCTGTCCAGAGAATGGGCTTTTGGGACGAAATGGCGTTGCTTCTTTTAAGCCCGGTCCTATCCGCTTTCTTCTTTTTCTCCGTGGGTGTTGTTGACTCTGTCGTCGTCCCCAAGAGGAGGCATAGCAAAGCGGCTATCCTGGAGAAGTTCCTAACGTAAGTATGATAGTAGGAGAGGAATCCTAAGATCTGCCTCAACTCCCCAACAGTAGAGGGCCGCTTGTCTTTTAAGGCCAGTACCAGACCAATTTCTGCTGGGTCAATGGTATATCCTTCTCCAGACACAATTTTCCCTAGAAATCGGACTTGCCTTTTGAACAGTTCACACTTCTTTGGGGTCAGCTTAACTCCATGTTGTTGATACCGCTGTAATACGGTCCTCACGTGCTCAACATGCTCCCGGAAGGTTTTGTTGTGTACCACATTGTCATCCAAGTACAGCTGGCAGATATCATCCCTCAATTATTCTAAACATGTCTTCATGCTCCTCTGGAAGGAATTCAGCTGGAGCTGAACTGAGCCCAAACGGTATGTGGATCCACTCGTATAACCTCCACGGTGTGATGAATGCTATCAAGGGTCTACTGGACTCTTCAACAAACCCTTGATGGTATGCTTTACCCTGATCGAGGACAGAGAATCAGGTGCTTCCTGATACGCTATCCAGCATATCTTGAATCTTTGGTATCGGGTGCTGATCAGGTACAGACTTTCAGTTTAGTTCCCGGTAATCACAGCAGAGTCTCAATGTACCGTCCTTATTCCTAACACAAACAATAGGAGAGGAATAAGACGACTTCGAATTTTGGACCCAACCTCTGTTGATGAGGTCTTATAAATACTCTTTCATTTCACGGTGTAATGGTTTCGGCACAGACATGTAACTTTTGGCTACTGGGGTCGTGTCTTTCAAATTGATTTTAAACTGCAACAACGGGATACAGCCTATATCAGAGTAATCTTTGGAGAATGCATGACACTCTTGTCTCATCATCTGTTTAGCTACCACTCGATCTTCAGCACACAAGTGTTCCAGGGGTACTGGGGGATCCCAGGACCCAGAGGTGGGTCATGCAATTTCCTCCCCTGGGCAGCTCCTGTTCCTTGGTGGGGATACTGAATTCACAGTAGACCCCTGGGCGGGTCTCACACTGGCTGAATATACCGTTTTAACGTTTTCATTGTGACCTAACAAAGTCTTTGGATCCAGTCTTATTTCGTGTTTCGTAGTATTCATCACCGGCACTGTCACTCAAGCAAACCCACCAGCAGGAATCAAAAGCAGAGTCTCACCTTGAACTAGGCCTTCCGGAAGTTCTGAGGAGTCTTTTGGCATGAACAGTCTTTTCTGGACTTTTCTTTCCGGTTCTACCCGGACTCCACACCTCACCCCCACCATTTGGTTTTGCAGGGATGATGGTTTGGCACCAGCCTACCTTGACTTCTTTTAGGTCCATTGTATTCTGTGCTCTGTATTCTTTACTCTATGAATCACATTTTCCACCACAGCGTTGGGTATGGCAAGTGATGTGGCAATTGCATCCACCACCAGCTTCCCTGACTTGTGTTTTGTGATGACCTCACTGATTACATTATAACCACGATCCTCTGCCACGTTCTGTTCACTGGTCACGAGAAAAAGTACCAAAAGATCAGTGGTGTTGCTGTTCTTTGTGGCCCTCAGTTGGAAAGTCACTTCCACACAGCCTATGAAAGGGATTTCGGTCTGGTTGACAGCTTTGCCGCGGAGTTCCACTGATCCTAAGAGTTCTTTTAGTGACCGAAGGCAGGTATGTGGCAGTCATCGCCTTTTCCATTCTTCATTTAAAAGGCTCGCTTGGGCTCCTGGGTCACACAGTGCTTTTACCAGTCCATCTAGCTGGCACTGTATAAAGCATCTGTTCACCGATTTGGCTGATGAGGCTATCTTTACTGACCGAGAAATCCTGCTCCCAGGAGTACATCGTTTGACTGGGCATTAAGCAACTGATGCCCTGGTCTCTCTTGCAGCTGTTGTAGTCAGGAACACACTTGGGGATAGTACTGATGCAGCCGTTTTACCTCATGCGCCATTCTGGGGTTTGGTGAGATTTGGATTTGCTTCTGAGGCCTCCTCCCTGTCGCAGTTATGAGTCGCCCCACACTGGCAACCTCCTGTCTTTTAACCCCAAATGACCGTGACCATTGGCATTCCTTGGCATAATGTTCTTCCTGACCACATCTTAGACAGTGGACACACACCGTACTCTGATTCTGGACTAGTCCAGAAGAAGTTTTTGAGATCATTGGGAACTGGGTTAATCAGCAAAGACATCAAGTTGCAGCTGAAATAGTACCTAGAAGATCCTGGCATTCTGGATGAAGTCCTAATTGAAAAAATGAATGAGGCTGCTAGTTTGGAGTCAGAGAGCAAACAGAAGTTAAAGAAAGGCTCTGCTCCTAAAACCATTAAAATGAGTCAGCTGAAGTTGGAGGCCAGTCCGAAGATTATCATGGTGACCCTCCAGTGCCACCTCCGGGACGGAACCTTAAAACACCAACAAAAGAGAAGTCTGCCAGCGCTGTCTGGAAGGAAGTAATAAGAGAACTGCGAGCCGAATTGATTGAGGTGAAAAAGTAGATTCGTTTCAGGCCAGAACCTGTGTCCCTCAGACACATGGAGTGGGTTCCAAAACAGAAGATACCCGGCTTCTCCTCTGCTTCTACATCTCTGGATGCAAACAGTCTAGCCTTCAGTTTAATTGCTATGAACAAGAAACTTTGGGGTGATTCATTATTTTTCTGTGATAGGTTAATGAGTTGGTGGAACAATTGTGAAGTACTCTCTTCTTTATAGTGCCCTTTTAAAATCATCTTCAGCTGTTGCAAGCTCAATTGACTCTTCATTTCTAGCATACTATGGAGGTTCAGTCCTGGGCTGATCGCTTTCACCACCCCCTCAACGATCTCATCTGTTTGGTAGCCTTTCTGTAAGCCTGCATCGATCTGGTGCAACAAGTTCATATAAGACCGTTTCTCTTTTTGTTCCCACTCTCCAATCTGTCCCAGGATTTTGAATTCTTTCCTTATGGTGATTTGTGGTGTTAGAGAGGACTGTCTTCCTGATTTATCTAACCCGAGCAGGGTAAAGGTTCTGTCTGAGTCTGCCACCTGTTCAGAGGTTTTGGTCGATTCCTGCAGGGCTGTTTTTTCAATTCCTGTATTTTAGTCTGCGGACGGAGATTCCCACTTTTGGTAATTGGTGCCGCCCCTCCATCCTCCAACTTCAACCTGGTTAGAAACTGTGTTAGCTCCTGGAGGAATGTCCCCATGACGTCTTCAGCTTCTTTCTCCCCCAGCTCATCAATTTTTGCATTAATGGCAGCTAACAGTTGCCTGCGGTTGTGTGCTTTAGAAATCTGTTCCTCTCACATCTTTATATGTTCCGCTTCTGTTCTCAATTCTTCACAGGTTAACTGAAGAAACAGCTCACTAATTCTGTCCATTTGTTTTTCCACATCCATTGCTGCTAGTGAGTTTTCTTTAGGGCTGGTCCCCTTTAACTGGTGTAGCAGAGTTGAATTGAGGTACTGTGCTGCTGCGTTTTTCCAGACACTTTTCCTCTTCTCCCTCTACACGCTAATTCCCGATCAGGACTCCCCGTACTGGCCACCAATGTTACATGCATGCCACTAGGTTCAGATAGAAAAGAAGAAAGGACAAAGGGGTGCAAATGGTTGAAACCTGGATATGAAGGGGTTAAAAAACTGGTGGGGGCTCACCTTACTAGGTTGTGCACCCCTGCACAACCTCAGACAAGACAGGAGGGAGATGCTAACACAGCCCACATGCTGCAGGAGGGCTGTTGACCGGCACTCACGTGTCCCAGTGTCAGCACAGGTCCTAGAACGATCGCATGCCGCTGGCAGCTCACACACCACTGGAGGGTTGGATTCCAGCGGTCATGTGACCAAGCATTAGCAAGGTCCTGGAGAATCAAGGGGTAAAGGAAAGATCCTAAAACAATCTCCAAGCAATAGGCAACTCCACTGCAACCCTCAGGGAGGGAAGTATGCAACAAAGAAAAAAAAAAGCGGTTTGGAAGGAGCACCAAATAGCTGGGATGAGGCAAATAAGTGGGATTAAAATTTTTATTTTTTTTTATTAATCACTCCTAACATTTCTTGCATGAACAGGAGTGGAGACGTGTGCCAACCACCGCCGCTGCGGCAATGCACCAGCAGGGCAGGTGGCCTGGTTCTTCATAGCACCCATGCTGCAAGAACGAGTCCCCATAACTTCAGGCCACGCCGCCCAACAAGCACAAAACCAGAGCAACAATGGCCGACTCACTGCACCAACACCAAATGAAAGTAGCATTGTGACTCGCCTTCCTCAAGCTCTCAAGTGAGAGAAAAATAGGCTAGACCCTCTTTGCAGTCTCCTGCTAATTAAAATCGCTTGTCTCAAATGGGAAGAGTGCTGGTCCAAGAAAGGGGAAAGAATATGCAATGCAAAAAAGGAGCGTGGACCGCACCTCCAAAAAATCATACATTTGATCTAATGCCTCTCGGCAAAAATATATATAACTGAACCTGAGGTTCTTAGTTTAACATTCTGATCAGACTGTATGAAGCCCACTGCCACATCACGGCAAACCTCGTAGTGGGAGAACTAGGTTCAGATAGGGCGAGACGGGTTTCATGAATTCGCTGGAATCGTGGGGGAACCGTTACTCAGGGCGACCTTAGGCTGCAGCTTCTCTCAGGCACACGAGAGATTCAGTTGCTGACCAGACACATCTGGCAAGAGTCTTTTTCAACAGATTAACAGTGGAATTTAATCTGAAGCACGGCCAGTGCAATTCAGGGATATTACAGCAACAATCTTTATTACAGTACAGTCTCATAAAGCAGGCACAGTAACGTCAGTCACTTCAGTAGCATAATTCAGCATAGAGTAGATCTCTTAGCAGCACACTTCTATGCATACACAACCACAGGCTTTCCCTTCACAAGGACTTAATAGTACACATCATTCTTTATCCTGCATAGAGATGGAGGGGGGGGTGGGTTTGATGAGGGAGATGATCCCTGTGACACGATTCCTTCCAGTCCTTTTCTGCCGTGAGATTTTGGCAGCATGGCTGTGTGCACAGGCTGTTTGATGCTCTAACGGACAATGAAAATACTGTCTTTATTACCCAACATCCATTTAATCCCCTTCCAGCCAGAAAACACTGATCGTCGTTTTATCCACACCAGCATCAAAGCCCAGTTCTAAACTGTTGTCAGAACTTCTCAGTGGCACAGCTATAACCTGCCTGGATTCTCCGTATTCGGATCAAAGACAAATTGTGTTGGCATCACAGATCAAAGTCACCGAAGATTAAATCTTGGTTTATCTCCTCCATTCACCTGTGAAATTTGATACTCAGTATTAAACCCTAGCAGAGAGCAAACAGCGCAGTTTAAGATTAAGTTTACTTTATTGTTTGTGTCAAATGTCATAATTTTTCACTGAATATATTTTTGAAAACTTGCCTTTTTTTAGTTAGATGTGCTCTACTAAAAGCCAATTATTGAAGTTCTCATTGGGTTCTTTCTCTACCCTGTTGTTTGTAATTGAAAAAGCTGTTGTTTGTTGCTGGCAATTTTTTTTTTCTATAGTATAGATGTATACTATGTATTACTTTGGGCGTTGTCCCATTTTGTTTTTTCATATTTCCTAAGACTCAAAGAAAGGATATGTTACACACACGCCGCTAGGTTCAGATAGGTCGAGACGGGTTTCATGAATTCGTTGGAATCCTGGGGGAACCGTTACTCAGGGCGACTATAGGCTTAAGCATCTCTCAGGCACACTATAGATTCAGTTGCTGACCGGACACATCTGACAAGAGTCTTTTTCAACAGTTTAACAGTGGAATTTAATCTGAAGCACGGCCAGTGCAATTCAGGGATATTACAGCAACAATCTTCATTACAGTACAGTCTCATAAAGCAGGCACAGTAACGTTAGTCTCTTCAGTACTATAATTCAGCATAAATTAGATCTCTTAGCAGCACACTTCTACGCATACACAACCACAGGCTTTTCCTTCACAAGGACTCAATAGTACACCTCATTCTTTATCCTGCATAGAGATGGAGGGGGGGGAGGTTTGATGAGGGAGATGATCCCTGTGCCATGATTCCTTCCAGTCCTTATCTTTCTGCCTGAAAATGCTCTGCACTGTTAGTTCAGGGAGTTTATCTGACCTGTGTTTAGTTTCTCTCCTGATCTGAATCCTGTTGAGTTGCCTTCTGTCAGATCCAGATAACACACCACCTTTCTTATCGGCTTCAGCCAGACTACAATAACAAGTTCCCCATAATCCCCCTGGGGCTCTGATAAAACACACCCTCTCTCCTGTGGCTGTGTTACTTGTTATTTGTAACAGTTGCTGAATGCTTTGGAAGCAACAGCACTACTTCAGCATGTCACAGCTAGATGGGCAAACCCATGCCCCTTCTTCACACAATTCTCCCCATATCCTTTCTGTCAGACTACTCCACCTCTTATACAGACTGTTGGCCATGCACCTTTTTCTTACAGAATGCCCCCACCACTTAGACAAACTGCTCCACATGTCACCCAGACACACGACTGCCAATGATTTCCTTCATGCCCTACAGACTGCTGGCGATGCTTCCTCATCATACCCTTTCACACAGACTGCTCTACATGCCCCTCTTCACATGTCTCCCCATGCCTCTCTCCTTTACCTCCTCTCTTTCATAGACTGTCCCATTCCACACTCTTCTCTCCCCATACCCCGTCACAGATTGTTCCCAATGCCACCCTCTCTAACAGACTGCTCCCATTGACAGCATCTCACTGGTTGCTTCTAACTCCGTCTCATCACTCAGATTGCTCCCCTTGCCTCTTCTCTCTTTTAGAAACTATTCTCTATTATCCTGCTTTTTCACACAGACTTCTCTCCAGGCCTCGCCTCTTACTCATACAGCCTGCTCTCCACATTACTCATTGTGCACACTGATTCCCAAGACCCTCTTATTACACAAACTGCTTCCCACATCACCTATTTCATGCAGCAGCCTCTTCCTGTGTCATTTTCTCGGACCATAAAGTTGAATTGCTTCCCTTTTATCTGATAACATGATCTCTGTCTCTATTTGCCTCCGCTGTAGGCTCTACCTTACCTACACAGTGCTACCAAACAGACCCACATATTCCAGCAGCTAGCCAGTTGGATTTTGGAACATTGTTTTAAACAACGACAGTCTGATCACAGTTGGATAGCACCTGATAGCAAGGACTGTCTAAAATTAAAATGCATAAATGAATGAGTGTCTATGTAAGGTATGGCTGCAGCTTTCTATTTTAGGTAATAAAGCAAGCTTCTGAGCAGATGACCTCTCTATGACATCCATATGACTTACCAGTACATCTGGACTTTGCTTGCATTGATTGAACAACCCATTTACATTTTTTGTCTAAAATGTAGAAATTATACAATTTTTTTAAATTTGAATTCACTAAGTTTGATTAATTTTTCCCCAAATTTGATTCACTGTGAATTGCAATGCTGCAAAGCCTTCAAAAGCTTTGAAAAGGCTTGTGTGACTCTCTGAACTCTCCTAAAAATGTATCCAACCCCTTTCAAGCTCTTTAGCACAAACACAGCCATAGCAATTTCAAAGACACCACACAATAAGAAATTAAAATGGATGTAAACCCAGAAGTCCCATTTAATAACACAGCACACTAACAGCTTTTTTATGTGTTGTTTTTTTGTTTTGTATTTTATAAAAATGGATCAAAAATGATCCCTCTTAGTAATTTGTGATCAAGCAGATCTGTGTTGAACACTGGCTTAAACTAACACTGTCGCTGTCAAAGGTAACATCATCCTGTTGTGAATCAGATGAGTGACGTGCCATATAATCCCTAAGGCTGCGTGCCTACTATGCGTTTTTCAAACGTTTTTGCCGCGGAATTTCTGCAGCGAAAATGCTTAAAAAACGCTTGGTAATACGTGCCCCATGGTCCCCAATGATAATCCGCATGTGCTGTGCACATGCTGTGGAAATTTCTGCTGCGGATTATCATTGCGGAAAAATACGCAGCATGTCCATTAATTTTGTGGACACGCAGCGTAATTGCCGCCATTGACTTGCATTGAATCGCATAATATCCGCATGACTACCTGTGCACAAGCGGATATTATGCGATTCAATGTGCGGATGGTACCCGGGTCTGGAGAAGAGGAGACTCTCATCCAGACCCGGGTACCATGGTACCTGTTAAAAAAAGAATTTAAAATAAAAAATAAAGATTATACATACCTTCTGATGGCCCCCGGTGTTTTCTCTGCTGCGTCCGGTCTGTTGTATGGGTCGCGGTGGTGTGAAAGGACCTGCCATGACGTCATTTAGTCATGTGATGGGTCACGCGACCGCTGACGTCGGTGGTCCCGTGACCTGTCACATGACTAAATGCCAAGAGTGTGCAAAGCAGTCATCAAAGCAAAAGAAAAAAAGAAAAGAAAACAACCGAGCATGCTCGTAAATCTCGAGTAACGCTATCACTAATCACTATCACTAATAGGTAATAATTCTATGTTTGGAACAGCTCTGCCTCATGGGATTCCCATTAATCTCAAGAAGAAGGGGCACAAAGTAAATGTAGCAGTATTGTGGTGACCATCACTCCATTCACTTCTATAGGTACAGTACAGACTAAAAGTTTGGACACACCTTCTCATTTAAAGATTTTTCTGTATTTTCATGACTATGAAAATTGTACATTCACACTGAAGGCATCAAAACTATGAATTAAAACATGTGGATTTATATACTTAACAAAAAAGTGTAAAACAACTGAAAATATGTCTTATATTCTAGGTTCTTCAAAGTAGCCACCTTTTGCTTTGATGACTGCCTTGCACACTCTTGGCATTCTCTTGATGAGCTTCAAGAGGTAGTCACCGGAAATGGTCTTCCAACAATCTTGAAGGAGTTCCCAGAGATGCTTAGCACTTGTTGGCCCTTTTGCCTTCACTCTGCAGTCCAGCTCACACCAAACCATCTCAATTGGGTTCAGGTCTGGTGACTGTGGAGGCCAGGTCATCTGGAATAGCACCCCAAATAGCCCTTACACAGCCTGGTGGTGTGTTTGGAGTCATTGTCCTGTTGAAAAATAAATGATGCTCCAACTAAACGCAAACCGGATGGAATAGCATGCCGCTGCAAGATGCTGTGGTAGCCATGCTGGTTCAGTATGCCTTCAATTTTGAATAAATCCCCAACAGTGTCACCAGCAAAACACTCCCACACCATCACACCTCCTCCTCCATGCTTCACGGTGGGAACCAGGCATGTAGAGTCCATCCGTTCACCTTTTCAGCGTCGCACAAAGACACGGTGGTTGGAACCAAAGATCTCAAATTTGGACTCATCAGACCAAAGCACAGATTTCCACTGGTCTAATGTCCATTCCTTGTGTTCTTTAGCCCAAACAAGTCTCTTCTGCTTGTTGCCTGTCCTTAGCAGTGGTTTCCTAGCAGCTATTTTACCATGAAGGCCTGCTGCACAAAGTCTCCTCTTAACAGTTGTTGAAGAGATGTGTCTGCTGCTAGAACTCTGTGTGGCATTGACCTGGTCTCTAATCTGAGCTGCTAATGTAGCACCCTGAGGATTCGGCTGCTACAGGGGTATTGCACCTCAACCCAGAGGTGTGATATTCCACTCCCGGGTAAGGATGGAGTGTGGATCTGAGCTCGGTAGGCTGCATGCACTACACACATCCCATTTCCGGGGAACAGGCCGACGGTACTCCCACTTGGAAATGTGCAGGTACGACCGAGTCTGCTCCTGGCTGGAGTGGGAGGGGGGTGGTACATCCCATGTAGTGTAGGGGCAGATAGGGGGAGCAGCCTGGGTAAAGTTAGGAGCTCATTGGGTGCTGGTCACCTGAGCTCACACATAGAGGGTGTATATAAGGTGGGCACCAACTAAGATCAGGGTCAGATGCAGAGGATCAGATGCAGGAAGTGAGTCAGCTGCAGGGAACAAGTCAGGAGCAGAGGAGAGAAGAAAGACCAAGACCCAGAGTGAGAGAGGAGAAAAGAGAGAGACCCAGAGCACAGAAGAGAAGGACTCTGAGATCCCAACTAAAAGCACCGGGTGAAGAGTCGGCATCAGGGTACCGGAACCCAAGCTGGTGGGGGTAAAAACAATCCCCAGCCAGAGACCGGAGACCGTGGGCAGTGTCTGTCACGGTCACCCACCACATTCACCCCGAAGGCACACCACATGAAGGGTCAGGGAACCCAGGGCCAAGGGTGTCCCAACAGAAGGCCCGAGGGAGCTGGACCTAGGTGGATCACTGGTGGGGACGGCTGAAGAAAGGACAGAGGGAGAGCTCAGGGCCACGCTCCGGACTTGTTTGGGGGTTGGCTGGATCCAGGACCTGGTGGACGCAGCACGGCTCGGGTGGTCACTAGCAGCTGGAGTGACCAGTACAACATCTGCAGTAAGTAAACACCCTTAACTGCACAACCCGACTCCGTCTTCACTGCCGTCTGCACTACACCACCACAACCCCCATCCTCTGCGTCTGTCCCCTCTGAGGCTATACCCCTCCCGTTGGGGGTTATCTCACCAAGCTGCGCACCCACCATCAGTCTCAGCGGACCCTGCTGCAGCGGCGGCCACAGTGACCGCATCACAACGGGTGGCGTAGTCGACACAAAAGAACTTTAATAACATCTGTAGGACTGCCACATAACACTGAGCTTGACGCCCTGGGCACGGGGCTGGGTCACAGCCGCTCGGAGACTACAACCCCCCCATCTGATCCGGTGCCGGGTATTCCCCTCAAAAAGGAATATGTCCCAGGGGGCGCGTCAACTTTGGCGTAGTCGGCAGGATTACGTGCCCGCAACACCCGGGTACTGCGTGCCTGAAGAAAAGTGCAAGTTTACCTCAGAAAGAAGTCTCCCGCCGGTTCCGGAGGGTCCACGCCATCGGACCCCATCACAGGTCGTTTCCCGCCGATTGTCCGCCATTTCCAGCTTGTTCCCGCCATCTGCAGAGTTTCCCGCCACTGGGCGACGCTTCCCGCCAAAACCGCAGATTTCCCGCCTTGGAAGAGCAGCGGACGCCATTATGGGCGTGCCAAAGGAGGGCAAGAGGCCACCTCCCATCGTGGGCCGGGACAGAAAATGGCGCCAAAAGTGGAAACCGCCCCCACCAACAGAGACTGTGATGTTGGAGGTGTCTGTCAGCGTGAAAGAACTACCCCTGGAGCTGACAGTCACCGAGTTGCCCCGGGACCGCCCTCGAAGGGGGAGGAAACGAAAGAAAAGAACGAAGATGGGTGCCGCCTGGGGCAGTCTGGAGCGAGCGCACCCGGAGGCAAGAAGCCTGGAGAGGAGTAGCGGAGGAGCTCACCCGGAGATGGAGAGAAAGCAGAACAGCACCGGCCCGCTGGCCAGGAGTCTGCTAGAGACCGAGGAAGGAGGGCAGAGCAGCACCGGCCCGCTGGCCAGGAGCCTGCCGGAAGAAGAGCAGAGCAGCACCGACCCGATGGTCAGGAGCCTGCTAGAGTCCACAACCCCACTAGGCCTAGTGGAGGTCCTTGCACAGCTCCCCCGAGACCGGGAGTGTGCACAGACTGCCCTGGAGGGCCTCGCACGGAGGATGGCCCGGGTACAGCGAGAGACATTGGCGGAGTGGAGCCGTGAGATGGCCCAGCAAACCAAGACCCGGAGCACGCCAGCCGAGATGAGGAAGCAGACCGCCTCTGAGGATGGCGCGGGAGGACCAAAGGTCGGAGACGGCGCCGAGAAGGGAGCCGAACGCATGGAGGCAGGTAAAGGGGACGTCTATACCCCAAGCCGTGACACCGCTTACCTGCCCCAGCTCCCCGTCGCAGAGCCTGAAAGTCCCCCTGCTGTGCCCGAAAACGCCATGTCACCGACGCAGACTAGGCCCCAACCGGAAGCCGCCGCCGTGACCCCTGTGACGTCACACGCCTCGACCCCGAGCGTGACCAAGCAGGAAGTACCACCAGCCTGGTCGCAGGGCCTAGAATTCCCGGGCGCCGCAACACCAACAGCGCCCCCTACCTCTGCGGAGCCTCCGGCCTAGTCGCAAGGCCAGGTAGCCCAGGGCGCCGCCGTATTAACGGTGCCCTTCACCTTCCAGGTGCCCCAGGCCTGGCCGCAAGGCCTGGGCAACCCGGGCGCCACCACCACCGCGCCCGCGCCCGTAAAACCAAGGGTGCCACACCTGGGGGAGGACTTGTTCAGCCAGCTCACATGGCCGGACGGGTCTGAAGTTACCACCAGCGAAAAGCAAAAAGCAGGAGGAAGACGCCGTTGAGTGCGGCAGAGCAGAAGCTGTAGATAGTTACCCAATCGGGGTATAAAGAAACTGAAACTGTTGATACTTATATATAGTCCCCGTTGGGACCAGCTGAGTGAACTGTTTACCCGTTAACCCCTTAATCCCACAGGCTGAGGACTGTGAGCAGCCATTCCCTTTCCCTCCTTACCTGGCCGAGGACTGAGAGCGGCCATATCCCCTGTATATAGTTGCGCGTCCTAAAGCGCCCCCTACCGGTTTTATAGAAAGCCAGTTTTTCTAAGAGACTGTCGCATTTTTTCCCGGACACACGTTGCACAGTGTCCGGAGGAGGAACCAGAAACAAGAGACGACGAGAATGTTTTATGAAAAGTTTTATATATATAATGTTTTATATGTTTTATTATGTTTATATGAAAATTTTGTATGTTTTGGTGTTTTTGCGGTTACAGCCCGAGGACGTGCTGTGATTTACCAGGGGGGAATGTAGCACCCTGAGGATTCGGCTGCTACAGGGGTATTGCACCTCAACCCAGAGGTGTGATATTCCACTCCCGGGTAAGGATGGAGTGTGGATCTGAGCTCGGTAGGCTGCATGCACTACACACATCCCATTTCCGGGGAACAGGCCGACGGTACTCCCACTTGGAAATGTGCAGGTACGACCGAGTCTGCTCCTGGCTGGAGTGGGAGGGGGGTGGTACATCCCATGTAGTGTAGGGGCAGATAGGGGGAGCAGCCTGGGTAAAGTTAGGAGCTCATTGGGTGCTGGTCACCTGAGCTCACACATAGAGGGTGTATATAAGGTGGGCACCAACTAAGATCAGGGTCAGATGCAGAGGATCAGATGCAGGAAGTGAGTCAGCTGCAGGGAACAAGTCAGGAGCAGAGGAGAGAAGAAAGACCAAGACCCAGAGTGAGAGAGGAGAAAAGAGAGAGACCCAGAGCACAGAAGAGAAGGACTCTGAGATCCCAACTAAAAGCACCGGGTGAAGAGTCGGCATCAGGGTACCGGAACCCAAGCTGGTGGGGGTAAAAACAATCCCCAGCCAGAGACCGGAGACCGTGGGCAGTGTCTGTCACGGTCACCCACCACATTCACCCCGAAGGCACACCACATGAAGGGTCAGGGAACCCAGGGCCAAGGGTGTCCCAACAGAAGGCCCGAGGGAGCTGGACCTAGGTGGATCACTGGTGGGGACGGCTGAAGAAAGGACAGAGGGAGAGCTCAGGGCCACGCTCCGGACTTGTTTGGGGGTTGGCTGGATCCAGGACCTGGTGGACGCAGCACGGCTCGGGTGGTCACTAGCAGCTGGAGTGACCAGTACAACATCTGCAGTAAGTAAACACCCTTAACTGCACAACCCGACTCCGTCTTCACTGCCGTCTGCACTACACCACCACAACCCCCATCCTCTGCGTCTGTCCCCTCTGAGGCTATACCCCTCCCGTTGGGGGTTATCTCACCAAGCTGCGCACCCACCATCAGTCTCAGCGGACCCTGCTGCAGCGGCGGCCACAGTGACCGCATCACAACGGGTGGCGTAGTCGACACAAAAGAACTTTAATAACATCTGTAGGACTGCCACATAACACTGAGCTTGACGCCCTGGGCACGGGGCTGGGTCACAGCCGCTCGGAGACTACAACCCCCCCATCTGATCCGGTGCCGGGTATTCCCCTCAAAAAGGAATATGTCCCAGGGGGCGCGTCACTGTTAATCTGCGATTTCTGAGGCTGGTGACTCGGATAAACTTATCCTCAGAAGCAGAGGTGACTCTTGGTCTTCCTTTCCTGGGGCTGTCCTCATGTGAGCCAGTTTCTTTGTAGCGCTTGATGGTTTTTGCAACTGCACTTGGGGACACTTTCAAAGTTTGCCCAATTTTTCGGACTGACTGACCTTCATTTCTTAAAGTAATGATGGGCACTCGTTTTTCTTTACTTAGCTGCTTTTTTCTTGCCATAATACAAATTCTAACAGTTTATTCAGTAGGACTATCAGCTGTGTATCCACCAGACTTCTGCACAACACAACTGATGGTCCCAACCCCATTTATAAGCCAAGAAATCCCACTTATTAAACCTGACAGGGCACACCTGTGAAGTGAAAACCATTTCCAGTGACTACCTCTTGAAGCTCATCAAGAGAATGCCAAGAGTGTGCAAAGCAGTCATCAAAGCAAAAGGTGGCTACTTTGAAGAACCTAGAATATAAGACATATTTTCAGTTGTTTCACACTTTTTGTTAAGTACCGTATATAATTCCACATGTGTTAATTCATAGTTTTGATGCCTTCAGTGTGAATGTACAATTTTCATAGTCATGAAAATACAGAAAAATCTTTAAATGAGAAGGTGTGTCCAAACTTTTGGTCTGTACTGTATATATAGATAGATAGAGATATAGATATAGATATCTATGTCCTTTCTATGATGTAGTTGGAGCAACACATACCCTATTAGTAACAAAGTTACTACATACTGTTCGGGTTTCTGTATGGTTATCCAGCTCTCTCAGTATTGCCGTCACATTTTCTGTGTTTGGCGGTTATATGGCCATCACTGTTGTGTTGCATTACTGGGGTTCTAACTTCAAACTCAACCAAAGACAACATCTGCTTAAATATCGTATATGCCCCCATGTTTGCAATGGTATCCTGGCTCTTTAGCATCCTATGAAATTGTGGCTAGTGTGTTTATTTATTTTAGCCAAGGGAAACTGGTTAGTGACAATTTCTGTACAGTTCAGTGCAATATTCTGTCACTATACGAGTATAAGCAAAATACATTTAGAAAAAAATAAAAGTTTAGTCTGCCTATTTGCGCTTCCAGCAGAGAAACTGATTTTGATTAGTATTTCTTTAACCATTCATCATATTTCCAGTGTATTTCTCTGCACCTGATTCCAAAGCCATCTTTACCCTCCTTATTCATTTTCTGCATTGTCCATATCGATGATACTTAGAATTTATCTTTGCTGGAAGGATATTATAGATCTGACACAAGTGTCATACATGACTCCTTTGTATCATGAATCCTGTCTAGCATTTGTGATATTGTCATTGCATAGGAGCTAAGATGGTAAAATATGGAAAGCTGATTATCTACAGTATATGATAGCATATGACATGATAAGTCGTATACTCCACATACAATGGGCAACTTTAGAACTTTGCTTGGTACCAAGACTCCATAAAGGCAATTTTTCTCTCAATTTCTTACGTACGTTCTGCTCAGTCACACAGTGAAGGTAAAATTATGTTTGTCCATTCAGCTTACTTGGTACAACAAGAAAGCAATGAGAATGAAAACAGAATGAACAAAAGCACAGATGGCTCAGATGTCTAGAGCGAAGCTCCCGAAGGCTGATCCACGGAGAAGTGAAGTGCATTACAAATCCTGTCCATCAGCATATGCAGTGATCTGATTACCTGGCGATCATGTCACAATGCTCTCACAATAAAAGTGGAGAGATCTGAGAGCTGTGCTGGTTTACAGAAATAAAAGCTAATACTAAAATGGCTTTACAAAGATTGACATTTAGTTACATAATTTAACCTTAAAGATTTTACAATGATGTTGAAAAAGATTTTAGAGTTTATCAATAGATTCAAGGTACATGAAGAATACAGTAACATATCATGACTGCAAGTGATGCTTATGGCATTCCCCTTTAGGAATGAATGCAGAACATTGTGGTTACCAGTAATAGCACATAAGCTTGATGGATTAAGAATACATTACAATGCACTAAACACATAAATATTGCAAAAATTCTCTGTTCTCTCAATTCTTTTTTTGAGTAGTCCTTTACCGAGGCCAGAGGCCTAGTCCTCCAAGAATCACATTGAAAGTGAATAGTCATTTGAGAATAAGTAACCTTAAGTCCTTGGACTTTGACTTGGGCCACTCAGTGATCTAGATTCCAACTCCTTTTATGACGCGTCCCTGGGCCTGTGTCGCGCAGCGTTGCGCACGCGGGAGCTTACCCGGAGCCGGATCTGTTGAGGGTTGTAGTCTCGTGGCGGTGATCCGGTCCGTGCCCAGGGAGTCAGACTAAGTGGCGCTGTATCAGCGGTAGATGTTGGACGACTACGCCACCCGTTGAGTACAGCTAAGAAGCTGCTGCTGCAGGGCAGACCGCTGAGGCCGGTGGTAGGATTGTGCAGCGTGATAGTATAACCCCCAACGGGAGGGGTATGGCCTCAGGGCAGCCGACGTGGATGATGGGGGTAGCAGGAACCACTCGGAGACGGTACGGTGTAGTTCAGGATCTTTACTGGTGACAAAGATAGACCCTCCCGGAGTACTGGCTAGCGATTGGGGCCTGGTCAGTCCTTGAGCAGATGGGATCTCCCCTGGCCAGGCGGAGTTGTAGGCCTCCCAAACTAACGATACTCTTCTGGCTACCTTGCTAGAGGCGGGTATAAGTAGCCCACGTCCCTGAGTGTACCGTGTGGTGCTCACCCGTATGGCCGGTGACTCGGGGCCTTCTAGTAGCTTTCGCTCCACGACGGCGGTGCTGGTCCCACGCGTGTGACCGTGCCTTCGGGTTTCTGGGCCAGAGGACCTACAATCCCCTGCCGGTCGGTTTCTGCTGCTGGATAGGAGTTAGTCCCCACAGCCTCGGACTCCGGGTCCGGTGATAACTTCTCAGTCAGGGCGAGCTCTGCAGCTGCCAGCCCCTGACTCCTTGTAGCACTGCTCCCACAGAGCTCCTATTGTTTCTTCCTATGCTGCTTCTTTTTTCTACTTCTTCTCTACTCACTCACCCTGCCTCAGCCCTAGGTTTATATAGGGGAAGTTCTTCCCCTCCCAGGACTGGGCAGGAGGTGTGGCATGCATAGGATTCCTGACCAAGAGACCTCCCACCTGCTCTCAGACATAACATTGCTGTTACTGTGGAAACCAGACCCCTGGGGTGCCACATTCCCCCCTAGTGAAATTTAGTACTCCGGGACTAAACATATTTTTAGAAAAACATAACAAGGTATAAACAATAATAATACAATAAGAAAAACACATAAAGATGGTCACGGCGTGTCCGCAACCGGGTGCAGTTTTTGAAGAAAAGCAAGGTGTCCATTTCACCAAAACAGGGAGACGTAACCAGGTAGGGGTCTGTCCTGCCCCGAGTCCTTAACAGTCTTTAGTCCATTCCTAGGTTACGCTCCAACCATGTACAATGGATTCCCGGTAAATCCACCAAGGACTCCTATAAATAACTAGAAACACATAATTATACACAAGCAACAAGAAAAACAGGTAACCACAAATAAAACAATTTATACATTTCAAATCCTCCAACGTGCGGGTAACTGGCCTCTAGTGGCCCTAGTGGACCTACGGAGCTGACTGTCTAGCCCTGAACTACAGGGTGTAGGAGCTGTCAAGGGTAAACTGGGCAGCTGTCTACCGGCTCTTTGGCTCACTAGGGGTACGGCAGGCTCACTATAAGCAGAGGGTTGATCCTCCTGTTCTGCTTGTGTGGAGTCTTCTGCCTCCTGGGCCGGCTGTTCTTCCAGCTCTACCTGTTGCTCCGTAGGTGCTTGGGATGCTGGTTGGAGGAAGGTGAGTACGGGTACCACAACTGCGCCATTGACTTGAGTCCAAGACCGAGGGAAGTCTCCGAGCACAGTACTAACCATGTCTTCCCTTTCCTCTACGGGTCGAGGGTCTTCTTGTTCCTCTTCAGGGTTCCGTAGCTGTTCGGGACACTTCTTCAGGTGATCCCGGGATACAATGGTTGTGGTTTCCCCTCCGTCTTTACTGATGGTACAGACCTTTGGGTTGTCGTGGCTTGAGGGCAGTACGATGTACGGGTCCTTCTCCCACTGGTCGTCCAACTTGTGGAGCCGCCTTTTCCTCTTCAAGACCTGCTCTCCGGGTACCAGGGGAACAGCGGGAGCATACTGGTTGTAAGTTTTCTCTTGTCTTTCCCTAGCTTGACAGAGACTTCGCTCCACGCTCTCCTGTACTTTCCGGTACTGCTGCTGCCTCTCTGTGTCCCAGTCTGCTTCTGGTGAAGTGTCCTCGGGTGTCAGGACTCCCATCTCCAGGTCAACAGGTAGCTTACCAGGCCTTGCCCTCATCAGGTAAGCCGGGGTACAGTTGGTGGAACCTACCGGGATGTGGTTGTATAGGTCCACCAGATCGGGCAGCTTCTCAGGCCACAGACTGCGTTCTTCCAGGGGCAACGTTTTCAGAAGATCCATTACCACCTGGTTCATTTTCTCACAACGTCCATTAGTTTGCGGATGATAGGGTGTCGTCCTTATCTTCCGGCAGCCATACAGATTGCAGAATTCCTGGAAGACCTCCGCTTCAAAGGCAGGTCCCTGGTCCGTCAGCACTTGGTCCGGGTACCCGTGTGGACGGCAGAAGTGCTGCTGGAAGGCTCTAGCTGCTGTTCGAGCTGTTAAGTCCTTGACGGGGACGACAACCAAGAACCGGGAGTAGTGATCCACGATGGTTAGTGCGTAAACGTAGCCACTTCTGCTTGGGGTCAGTTTTACATGATCCAAGGCTACCAGTTCCAACGGCTGCCGGGTGACGATGGACTGCAGGGGAGTCTTCTGGCTGGCACGGTCCTTCCTTCTTAGGTTGCACGGGCCACAGTCTCTGCACCACCTCTCGATGGTTCCCCTCATGCCTACCCAGTGGAACCGCCCGCGCAGCAGGAACTCCAGCTTCTTCCATCCGAAGTGTCCAGCCCCGTCGTGGTATGCCTCCATCACCATGGCTGCGTCTCTCCGTGGCACCACTACTTGCCAGATTAGTTCATGCGTCCGGGAGTTAACCATTCTGCGGCACAACTTCCCCTTGTAAAGGAACAGTCGACTCTTCTCAGCCCACAGTTGCTTGGCTTCCTCCGGAGCGTCTGGGTCAAGGCGAGCCTCTGGCCGAGTCAGCATCTCCTTCACCAGTCGGACGGCAGGGTCACTGTCTTGCGTTTCCTCCCAGTTGTAGTGAGGCAAGGGGTTAAACGTAGCGGCTTGCTTACTCCTTACCCAATGGGAATACTGGATAGTCCCATGACGGTGGAACGCGGGGAGTTCAACTTCTTCCAGTCCCTCTGGATCTTCTCCTACGTCCGGTAGGTTTGGCATCCTGGACAGGGCGTCCGCGTTGGTATTGTAGCGTCCTGCCCGGTATTTGATTGTGAACTCGTAGTTGGACAGACGGGCCATCCATCTCTGCTCTAGGGCACCGAGTCTTGCCGTGTCCAGGTGTGTCAACGGGTTGTTATCCGTGTACACGGTGAACCGGGAAGAAGCGAGGTAGTGCTTAAAGCGTTCGGTGACTGCCCACACCACTGCCAGGAACTCTAGCTTAAATGAGCTGTAATTCTCAGGGTTTCTCTCGGTGGATCGCAGTTTTCGGCTGGCGTAAGCGATTACTCGTTCTTTCCCCTGCTGGATCTGGGACAGCACGGCTCCTAGCCCGATGTTACTTGCGTCGGTGTAGAGGATAAAGGGCTGGCTGTAATCAGGGTACGCCAGGATTTCATCCCCCGTGAGGGCCATCTTCAGCTGGCGGAAGGACTCTTATTCTAACTTCTCCCATCTGAAGGGTGGCTTCTGGTTCTTGGCCTTCCGGGACTGGCCTATCAGGAGGTCCTGCATAGGAGCTGCCTTTTTGGTGAAACCGGGGATGAATCTGCGGTAATAGCCTACCAACCCGAGGAACTGCCGCACTTCCTTTACACTGGAGGAACTTGGCCATTCCTTAATTGCGGTGATCTTATCAGGGTCGGGAGCCACTCCATCAGCGCTCACCACGTGTCCCAGGTACTGCACCTTTGGTTTCAGGAGGTGACACTTGGAGGGTTTCACCTTTAGGCCGTAGCTTGCCAGAGCTTCGAACACTTCCGCCAGGTGTTTCAGGTGGTCCTCATACGTCTTGGAATATACGATGACATCGTCCAGGTACAACAAGACCATCTCGAAGTTTCTGTGGCCCAGACAGCACTCCATTAATCGTTGGAAGGTCCCTGGTGCGTTGCAGAGTCCGAACGGCATGCAGGTAAACTCGCTAAGTCCCATCGGGGTGGTGAATGCGGTCTTCTCCCGGTCCGCCTCTGCTACAGGAACCTGCCAGTACCCACTAGTGAGATCCAAGGTAGAGAAGAAGTTAGCAGATCTTAAAGCAGCCAAAGACTCCTCTATCCTTGGTAAGGGGTACGCATCCTTGTGTGTGATACGGTTGATTTTCGGGTAATCTACACACATCCTCATGGTGTTGTCTTTCTTTTTGACTAAGACTAGTGGAGCTGCCCAGGGGCTACAGCTATCCCTGATCACCCCAGCCTCCTTCATGTCTCTAAGCATCCCCTTGGCGTGTTGGTAGTGTGCAGGGGGTACGGGTCGATACCTCTCTTTTATGGGAGGATGGTCTCCCGTGGGGATGTGGTGTTCTACCTCCTTGACTCGCCCGAAGTCTAACGGGTGTTTACTAAACACTCTCTCGTACTCTTGAACCACCCGATAGACTCCCTGTTTCTGGTGTGAGGGAGTGGAGTCAGTACCCAAATGTAGTTGCTGACACCAGTCCTCCATTGTTTTCTTAGAGCCGTTACCTTCCTCCGGGGAAGATGGAGGCAAGGGTTCTACGGACTGTATGGAATCTTGATTGATGGTATACAATTTGGCTAGCGTGGCATACAGGGGCAGGTACACTTCCCTCTTCCCGATATTTATTATGCGAACGGGCACCCTCCCATGGCGTACATTGACCACCCCCCGTGCTGTCAAAATGGTGGGCCTACTGTCTGAGTAAACTGGTTCTACCATTGCCTGGTAATCTCTACCTCTCAGACCAATAGCTGCCCGGCACCAAATCATCATTTCACTTTTCGGGGGCATGGCAATAGGGAAAGTGTAGCACCCTGAGGCTTCGGCTGCTACAGGGGTATTGCACCTCAACCCAGAGGTGTGATATTCCACTCCCGGGTAAGGATGGAGTGTGGAACTGAGCTAGTAGGCTGCATGCACTACACACATCCCATTTCCGGGGAACAGACCGATGGTACTCCCACTAGAGAAATGTGCAGGTACGACAGTGTCTGTTCCTGGCTGGAGTGGGAGGGGGGTGGAACATCCCAGTAGTGTAGGGGCAGATAGGGGGAGCAGCCTGGGTAAAGTTAGGAGCTCATTGGGTGCTGGTCACCTGAGCTCACACATAGAGGGAGTATATAAGGTGGGCACCATCTTAGATCAGGGTCAGTCTGTGAGACGTCAGTCGGTTGTCAGTCAGCCAGTCAGACAGTCTGTCTGAGAGCCTGAGAAGCAGAGCAGAGGAGAAGGAAGAGAGACCCAGAGGCGCAGAGGGGACCCCAAGATCCCAAAATAAGGACAAAAGGGTGAAGGGTCGGCAAAAGGGTACCGGATCCCAAGCTGGCAGAGGCTACAGCACACCTTAGCCAGGAACCGGAGGTCGTGGGCAGGATCTGCCACGACCACCCACTAAATCCACCCGGAAGGCAAACCAAGAATAGGGTCAGGGAACCCAGAGACAAGGGTTTACCAACAGGAGGCCCGAGGGAGCCGGACTTAGGTGGATCCCTGGTGGGGAAGGCCGGAGAGGAGGACAAGTCAGAAAGGAGCTCAGGACCACACTCCGGAGTTGCCTGGGAGTTGACCGAGTCCAGGACCTGGTGGACGCAGCACGGCTTGGGTGGTCACTGCTGTACACAGTGACCCGAGCAACACCAGTAAGTAAAACCCTGGAACTGCATTTTATGCCTCTGAGTCTCCTTGCTGCACCTTCACAATCACCATCCTCCACGGCTGACCCCCTGAGGCTATACCCCTCCCGTTGGGGGTTATACTACCAAAGCTGCACACATACCAACAGCCTCAGCGGACCCTGCTGCAGCGGCGGCCTTTTGACCGCAAATCAACGGGTGGCGTAGTCGACACAAAGAACTAATAACATCTGTAGGACTGCCACACACTGAGCTTGACACCCTGGGCACGGACCGGGTCACAGCCACTCGGAGACTACAACCCCCATCTGATCCGGCTCCGGGTATCCCTAACAGCACTGGCCCAGGGGGCGCGTCAACTTTGGCGTAGTCGGCAGGATAACGTGCCCGCAACAACCGGGTACTGCGTGCCTGAAGAGAAGTTCACCGTTACCTTAAAAAGAAGTCTCCCGCCGGTTCCGGAGGGTCCCCGCCATCGGGCCCCATCACAGGTCGTTTCCCGCCGGTTGCCCGCCATCTGCAGCTTTTTCCCGCCATCCATGGAGTTTCCCGCCACTGGGAGACGATTCCCGCCATTTCCGAAGATTTCCCGCCTTGGAAGAGCGGACGCCATTATGGGCGTGCCAGAGGGTGGCAAAAGGCCACCTCCCATCGTGGGCCAGGTCGAAGAATGGCGCCAAAAGCGGAAACCGCGCCCACCAACAGAGACTGTGATGCTGGAAGTGTCCATCAGCGTGAGAGAACTGCCCCTGGAACCGACAATCACTAAGTTGCCCCGGGACCACCCTCAATGGGGGCGGAGACAGAACAAGAGAACGAAGATGGGTGCAGCCTGGAGCAGTTTGGAGAGAGCGCACCCGGAGACAAGACGTCTGGAAGAGAGTCCAGAGAAAGCCTACCCGGAGATGGAGGGAGAGTCAGGCAGCACCGACCCAGTGGTCAGGAGCCTGTTGCAGGTTGCCACTCCAGAAGGCCTGCTGGAGATCCTAACACAGCTCCCCCGAGACCGGGAGTGTGCACAGACCGCGTTGGAGGGCCTCGCACGGAGGATGGCCCGGGTGCAGCGAGAGACGTTGGCGGAGTGGAGCCGAGAGATGGCCCAGCAGACCGGCACCCGTCAGCGGAGCACGCCACCTGAGACGAGGAGACAGACCGCCTCTGAGGATGGCGCAGGAGGAATGAAGGCAGGAGACGGCGCCGAGAAGGGAGCTGAACGGACGGAGGCAGGTAAAGGGGACGTCTCTACCCCGAGCCGGGAAACCGCGTGCCTGCCCCAGCTCCCCGTCGCAGAGCCCGAAATTCCCCCTGCCGTGCCCGTCGCAGCATCGTCACCGCCGCCGACTAGGCCTCAACCGGAAACCGCGGCCGCGACCCCTGTGACGTCACACGCCTCGACCCTGAGCGCGACCAAACAGGAAATACCATCGGCCTGGTCGCAAGGCCTAGTACCTCCGGGCGCCGCAATACCAACAGCGCCCCCTACCTCCGCGGAGCCACCGGCCTGGTCGCAGGGCCGAGTAACCCAGGGCGTCGCCGTTCTTACGGTGCCCTTTGCCTTTAGGGTGCCCCAAGCCTGGTCGCAAGGCCTGGTCAACCCGGGCGCCACTACCACCACAGCGCCCATAACACCTAAAGTACCGCACCTGGGTGAGGACCTGTTCGCCCAGCATACGTGCCCGGATGGGCAGCCCTTTGTATGGCCCCAGGAGTATATTCAGCTGGAACTCCAGAGAGCAAGGCCCATGTGCGAGCCCCTGATTCCGGTTCCGAAGCCCGCAAGGAGGACCTCGCCCCCGCTGGAGGAGGCACAGTTCGAGTGGGACCCCACTGGAGAAGACCTCATGGGGTTCACTCAGGAGACTCGGGCGGCCGCAGCAGAGCGTGCAGAGTGCTGCCGGCAGCAGCTCGAGGTCTTCGAGAGGGAGCGGAGAGAGAGGCGGGTCCGGGAACAGCAAATGCAGATAAGGAGCGCGGAGCAGAAGAGCCGGACCAGGAGGAAACCCCGTGCAGCTCATGGTCCCCGTGCCACCGGGACTGTGATAAAATTCAACATGCAGCACGGATGGGGCTTTATCAGAGACCATCAGACCCCCGGCGACGTCTTTGTAACCCGCAGAGACGTAGAAAGCCATCTGCCGGAGGGACACAGAGGTCGTGACCTGTACGTAGGGGACGAGGTCACCTTCACCCGGCACAAGTGTGCCAAAGGACCCTACGCCCTCCATGTGCATCGCCTGACGGAGGAGGAGCTGCGGTGTGAGGAGGAGCAAGAGGACCCGGACGGGTCTGAAACTGAAACCAACCAACAAGAAAGAGCAGGAGGACGCCGTCGTTGAAGTACGGTAGAGAGAGACTGTACATAGTTACCCGTCAGGGTATAAGAACTGTTCTAGTTAAAATATAGTCCCCGTTGGGACCAGCAGATTGAACTGAAACCCGTGTGTCCCTATTCCCACTGACCGAGGACTGAGAGCGGTCAATCCTCCCTAATACCTGGCCGAGGACTGAGAGCGGCCATAGTTCCCTTGTATATAGTTGCGCTTCCTAAAGCGCCCCCTACCGGTTTTATAGGAAACTGTTTTCTTCCAAAAGAGACTGTCGCACTTTACCCGGTCACAAGTTGCACCGTGACCGGAGGAACCAGAAACAAGAATGTTATATATGAAAAGTTTATTGCTGATGATATCTATATGATGTTTTCTATGTTTATGTTTATGAAAAAAAATTGTATGTTTTGGATGTTTATATTTTACAGCCCGAGGACGTGCTGTGATTTACCAGGGGGGAATGTAGCACCCTGAGGATTCGGCTGCTACAGGGGTATTGCACCTCAACCCAGAGGTGTGATATTCCACTCCCGGGTAAGGATGGAGTGTGGAACTGAGCTAGTAGGCTGCATGCACTACACACATCCCATTTCCGGGGAACAGACCGATGGTACTCCCACTAGAGAAATGTGCAGGTACGACAGTGTCTGTTCCTGGCTGGAGTGGGAGGGGGGTGGAACATCCCAGTAGTGTAGGGGCAGATAGGGGGAGCAGCCTGGGTAAAGTTAGGAGCTCATTGGGTGCTGGTCACCTGAGCTCACACATAGAGGGAGTATATAAGGTGGGCACCATCTTAGATCAGGGTCAGTCTGTGAGACGTCAGTCGGTTGTCAGTCAGCCAGTCAGACAGTCTGTCTGAGAGCCTGAGAAGCAGAGCAGAGGAGAAGGAAGAGAGACCCAGAGGTGCAGAGGGGACCCCAAGATCCCAAAATAAGGACAAAAGGGTGAAGGGTCGGCAAAAGGGTACCGGATCCCAAGCTGGCAGAGGCTACAGCACACCTTAGCCAGGAACCGGAGGTCGTGGGCAGGATCTGCCACGACCACCCACTAAATCCACCCGGAAGGCAAACCAAGAATAGGGTCAGGGAACCCAGAGACAAGGGTTTACCAACAGGAGGCCCGAGGGAGCCGGACTTAGGTGGATCCCTGGTGGGGAAGGCCGGAGAGGAGGACAAGTCAGAAAGGAGCTCAGGACCACACTCCGGAGTTGCCTGGGAGTTGACCGAGTCCAGGACCTGGTGGACGCAGCACGGCTTGGGTGGTCACTGCTGTACACAGTGACCCGAGCAACACCAGTAAGTAAAACCCTGGAACTGCATTTTATGCCTCTGAGTCTCCTTGCTGCACCTTCACAATCACCATCCTCCACGGCTGACCCCCTGAGGCTATACCCCTCCCGTTGGGGGTTATACTACCAAAGCTGCACACATACCAACAGCCTCAGCGGACCCTGCTGCAGCGGCGGCCTTTTGACCGCAAATCAACGGGTGGCGTAGTCGACACAAAGAACTAATAACATCTGTAGGACTGCCACACACTGAGCTTGACACCCTGGGCACGGACCGGGTCACAGCCACTCGGAGACTACAACCCCCATCTGATCCGGCTCCGGGTATCCCTAACAGCACTGGCCCAGGGGGCGCGTCAGAAAGGGTCACACATTCTTACGCTACCAATCTCACCACCAGAGAGTTCTATCTGTTGCCGTCGCATCAGTGCCCGGATCTCTTTCTGGAGCACTCGCTGCTGGCCGGAGCTGGCGTTCTTGGCAACCTGCTGTAAAAGGAAAATCACCTCTGCAAGACAATTTTCAATTACATTAGTTCCTAGAGTTATCTTTGGGTGACTCTCGTGCTTGTCAATGTCTACAATGATCAGTCCCTGTGCCGCCAGTTCAACTCTACCGATTTTAATGGTCACCTCTTTAAATCCAATCTGTGGCACGGGCTGACCATTGCTGGCGATGATACTCAAATCGTCGTCAGGGTAGCGGGTGATATCCGAGTCATTCCAGTACTGCTTGAAGAGCACGTACGGGATAGTGGTAACCTGTGACCCGGTGTCCAGTAGGGCACTCATAGGGATGCCATCCAGTACCACAGGCAAGACTGGACGTCCTCCCACATATTTGTCGCGCCAGTTCGATGGGCCTGATGATCTTTTTCCTGGGGTTTGGCCCTCTACCCCAGGTTGTGCCAGTTTAAAGGACAGTACCTTGCCATATGTCCGGGTTGATTGCAGCGGCGGCAGATGGGTTGTCCGTCCTCGTTGTATCGGTCGCTGGGTCTTCCTCTGGCCGGCGGGGTCCTCCTTGGTCGACGCCACGGGATGTCCTCCGGTCCTGATGCCAGCTGGATCTTCCCTGGAGTGGAAACCTGTAAAGACTGCACAGTTCGGGTTAGCGTGGCAACGCTTTTAGCTAGCTCTTGGACCTGATGGTGCAGGTCTGGAGCCGGGTCATTGTTCAAAGCCTGCGCATCAGCTCCCACAGGCCCTGCCGACAAGGGCGCCGCTTCCTGGTGGTAAGTGGTAGTGGGGCGTCTGTGGGTCACAACGCCACCTGGTGCCGGTTCTCGGAGCACCCGGATGGCTCTGTCCTTGAACTGTGCAAATCCCAGATGAGGGTCCTGTAAGGCCATTGCCCGCAACTGGGTTTGGTGGGCATTGCAATATAAACCCTCTATAAATTGTTCAGTCAACAGCCTGTCCTCGTCTCCCACGCCGTCAGGGTCGGTCTGCTTAATAGCTCTCAGGGCCTCTTGTAGGTTCAGGGCATAGTCCCTTATACTCTCGTGTGCTCGCTGCTTGCACCCGTAGAATCTAAGCTTGATCTCGGCTGAGGTGCGGGTATCAAAGGTGTCCCTCAGCCGGGTTAGTATCCCTGCAACAGTCCTCCCCCCAGGTGGCCAGGACTTTACCTCCCTTTGGGCTGCCCCGGTTAATTGGGCCACCAGGATGCTCACTTTTTGCTCTTCTGTGAGGGGATACACCTGGAAGAGGCTATCCAGCTTTTCTCTAAAGTCATGCAGGGTATGTGACTCCCCTGAGTACTGGGGTAGCCAGGCCGCTCCCGGGATATAGGGCATGGTGAAAGGCATGACTGCAGCAGCGGTGGCGCTGGCGGGGGTTGAGGCAGTGAAGCTCTCCTCCGTATCCGACATCTTCCTCCCTCCTAGTGGACCGTGGCCTACCTTGCGATGATCCTCTTCCGTAGGCCGCGGCTCCGCAGTGGATCGTCAGGGTTGAGGACCTTCCGTCGCGCTCCTGTGACGTCGGCGTCTGCTGGGCTCCTTCCAGGACCTTACGCAACGTCCGGACGTGAGGCGGGGCTTCAGTTCTCGCGCGCTTTCGGAGTCCACGCCCTTCTTCTTCCCGCGCGGCGTCTTCAAGATGGCGTCCAACGGCGGGAAAACTCCACGGATGGCGGGAAGAAGGCAGAAGATGGCGCCGGATGGCGGGAAAACTTCGCGGATGGCGGGAAGAAGGTAGAAGATGGCGCCGGATGGCGGGAAACCTCCACGGATGGCGGGAATCTTCACCACTGGTAAGTTTGAACAGTCTTTTTCAGGCACGCAGTACCCGGTGGTTGCGGGCACGAAATCCTGCCGACTACGCCAAAAGTTGACGCGCCCCTGGGCCTGTGTCGCGCAGCGTTGCGCACGCGGGAGCTTACCCGGAGCCGGATCTGTTGAGGGTTGTAGTCTCGTGGCGGTGATCCGGTCCGTGCCCAGGGAGTCAGACTAAGTGGCGCTGTATCAGCGGTAGATGTTGGACGACTACGCCACCCGTTGAGTACAGCTAAGAAGCTGCTGCTGCAGGGCAGACCGCTGAGGCCGGTGGTAGGATTGTGCAGCGTGATAGTATAACCCCCAACGGGAGGGGTATGGCCTCAGGGCAGCCGACGTGGATGATGGGGGTAGCAGGAACCACTCGGAGACGGTACGGTGTAGTTCAGGGTCTTTACTGGTGACAAAGATAGACCCTCCCGGAGTACTGGCTAGCGATTGGGGCCTGGTCAGTCCTTGAGCAGATGGGATCTCCCCTGGCCAGGCGGAGTTGTAGGCCTCCCAAACTAACGATACTCTTCTGGCTACCTTGCTAGAGGCGGGTATAAGTAGCCCACGTCCCTGAGTGTACCGTGTGGTGCTCACCCGTATGGCCGGTGACTCGGGGCCTTCTAGTAGCTTTCGCTCCACGACGGCGGTGCTGGTCCCACGCGTGTGACCGTGCCTTCGGGTTTCTGGGCCAGAGGACGTGCAATCCCCTGCCGGTCGGTTTCTGCTGCTGGATAGGAGTTAGTCCCCACAGCCTCGGACTCCGGGTCCGGTGATAACTTCTCAGTCAGGGCGAGCTCTGCAGCTGCCAGCCCCTGACTCCTTGTAGCACTGCTCCCACAGAGCTCCTATTGTTTCTTCCTATGCTGCTTCTCTTCTCTACTTCTTCTCTACTCACTCACCCTGCCTCAGCCCTAGGTTTATATAGGGGAAGTTCTTCCCCTCCCAGGACTGGGCAGGAGGTGTGGCATGCATAGGATTCCTGACCAAGAGACCTCCCACCTGCTCTCAGACATAACATTGCTGTTACTGTGGAAACCAGACCCCTGGGGTGCCACATTGCAAAAATTCTCTGTTCTCTCAATTCTTTTTTTGAGTAGTCCTTTACCGAGGCCAGAGGCCTAGTCCTCCAAGAATCACATTGAAAGTGAATAGTCATTTGAGAATAAGTAACCTTAAGTCCTTGGACTTTGACTTGGGCCACTCAGTGATCTAGATTCCAACTCCTTTTACATAGGGTGTCATGGATTTTTGCATGTGGTTGAGAGAAAAGGTTGTGACTTAGCAGTCACAGAGACCGGCAGAGGTGCTGGGCACAAAATGGAATGACTGGTGCAACCCAATAATGCTTAGGAGGGGCAGGCTATGGTATGGGTAGCCCCCCAGAGACCCATATTGGCAGTGAAGCAGTGAAGGACGGAAAGCCAGAGTTACAGTGCAAACAGCAGAGCGTTATGTTGAAAACTACATGACCGAAGTCCTTAGTTTTGGAACTATCATGCTTCTATGGGGCTGTGCCTGCCATAGCCAGAATCTGTATTCCAAGTATATAAAAATGGAGTATGGTTCATAAGTCAATACAAGAAAAGTCAGACAATGGCACCCATAAGAATCAGGGGTTTGAAGGCCATTTTGATGTGCTTTTTCTATAGAAAGGAAGCCAAATCACCTAATGAAGTGCATTGCAAAGTGACAAAAAAATTCAATGCAGGACACAATTCTGAATTTTTTTTTTTTGCAAATTTAATTACTCTTTAACTGCAGCTGGCACTATCACTATTTGCAAGAGGTAATAACAGATGATAGGTGTCGCTCAACTGTTTCCAGAGGGTGCTCAGAGGTACGACAAAAAGTCACATTAAATAGAATATTAACTTTGGCACTCTAAATTGCAAGTAAAAGGAAAGTTTAGATGAAATCTTGCGTTACGGCCCATGTGTGGCCTTTATCAAAGTAAGTATGTATGGTAGAAACATAAAACACAAAAGAAAATAAAAATAACCTGACAGTGTCCTATGATTATTTCCTGTTATATTTTCTCCATAGTTATTCATTTAATAATGCAATGTTTCTTCTTTTTTTGCATATAGAGTACCACATCCTATTTTGCATACCTTCTGTTTGGAGCCTATCGCATATCCTCCAGCACCTACCTCTTTATGTTACTTTACGGCTACCATGTTGCCATCAACAATTATGTATTATGTACTCACAGATCTGATCTAGATATGATACATAGCAGTTTCTATGTTATCTATGTAAATTGTTGTTGTTATGGATCCGGGTGGTGGAACCTCTGTGCTGGGGTGCAAGGAGGGACCAGAGGGGCGTAACTAATTGCCTACCCGGACCGACCCTGGCCACACGGCGGCTTAGTCGACTCCGTGAACCAAGGAGGGACCAGGAAGGTGGACCAGGGGCCATTCTGGGACCGACCTTGTGTAAGAGCAGGCGACTCCCATGGGTCAGATGACTGAAGCTGACAGGTACAGCGGATGAGCATGGCCAGTAGACAGACAGGTGATGCGGGCAGGCAAGCAGGCGGGCACAGCAGCTAGCCTGACAGGCGATCTGGGTAGGCAAGCAGGCGGGCACGGCAGGTAGCCTGACAAGCGATCCGGGTAGGCAAGCCGGCGGGCAAACTGACAGGTAATGCAGGTAGGCAAGCTGGTGGGCATGGCTGATAGACAGGCTGGCGGGCACTGGAACCTGAGGGTTGAGGAGAGTGTTAGCACACAAACAACAACCTTGCACAGGCACCTCCATTTTGGAGGAGGTGCTTTAAATAGGTGTGGTCCTCCGGCCATTGGCAGGGGACTCTTTAGGACTGCGCATGCGGCCCCTTTAAGAGAGAGGGAGTGTGCGCCCTAAGCACAGTGCCCGGGAAGCTGCGAGTGGTGTGCATACCCCAGACAGCAGCAGACGAGCTGGAGGACGCTGGACCGGGACCACGGTGGTGAGAGGAATGGCGTCTCTGCCCGGCAGGAGGCAGAGACGCCGACGCTACAGTTGTCATACCATATTGTTGGTTTAATTTTAGTTTTATTTTCTTTTGTGTTTTATGTTTGTACCAAACAGACTTTCCTTGATAAAGGCCACATGTCGGCCGAAACGTTGGCTTATTCTAAATGTCTGTAACACAAGATTTCATATCAACTTTCCTTTTACTTGTAATTTGGAGTGCCGAAGTTAATATTCTACTATTTGCAAGAGGAACATTTCTTTTCTAACCCTATTTCTTTTTAAAAGGAACTTAGGTAGTTCACTTGCTTACTGGATCAGACAGCATATTGGCTACATCTGACGGCTCAGAATAAACAACCTTTTGTGGTGTATCGGTCACTCGTTCACATTCAGAGCTGAAGCTCTCACACAGACCATACTGCCCTCATTACATAACAACATATGTTGTTGACTGTTTAGTTGAGCTCTTATAATTTAGTGGAACAATTTTTTTTCCTACATCTAATTACAGTCAATAATGTCTCCATTGAAGTCATCTCGTCATCTCTGGACTACAGATCAGGCTTTAACCAGTATCAGTACAAGGTAACTAAGGTAATGTATTTTAAAAGTTACTGAACTTTGGTGAAGATTAAATAATCAAAGTAAAAAATAATGTTCAAGGGGGGAAATTCCAGATGTAGAGTAATGAAATTGTATTCATTAATAAGGTATAACTGTCTCATAAAGCAACATGTTTCTGGTTTAGTGAATTTCTTTAATTAGGTTCTTGAGACAACCATGATATTGTGCCCATGGTAATGTAATATCACATGACTATTGTAAAGTATGTCTGAAGCCCTCTGCTCAAAAAGCAACCTTGGACAGACCTTGCACTAGTCACTGCATCTAGTCAGTCTCAGAGGAATTGCAGCCTTCACCCTTTAACCCCTATAAGTGGATCTGGACTGACAACTGGGCCCCCTGGGTTGTGTCCATGGAGTAGCTGCTGATTGCAAGCCACAATCGTGTGCAGAGAGTTGATGCTGAACGCTGTCCAGAGAGACCCAAAGAACCACTTGGCACAGATTTGCATAAAGCAAGGGCCCGCTATAAAACTATTTTGTAAAAGGTGTGCCATGATACAATGGATGTAAAAAGTGGTTGTATGGATATGCATGAGGATGCATTTTTAGTTGGCTGTAGCAGTTTAAAAAGGGAAATCTGCTGGCAGGTTCATTTTAAATCAGATATCTTCATAAACACATATATTTTTCAAAGATGCAGTATTTCTGCACATTTACTCCTCAAAGTAGTGAAAGCTGACAGGTACCCTTTAATTTTGCACAGTGTGAGTTACATGATGAAATTCAGGCTGTGCACAGCCACCTCTAGAGGGTGTTAATTGCACATGGATTTCCATAGCTAGCATTGAATTCAATGGGAGCTGTAAAAATGTTCAGTACCCTTCCCTATTCTACTGTGTGTCATAGAATCTAAAATACAGAGTTGTCTCTACCTTCCATCTGCTTCCTCAGTGCCGCTGATTAACAGTATTAATACAGATATTACATGGAATGTTTGATGATAGCACCACAAACAGTAAGTAAATTGTGCTATAAACTGCAAAAAAAGCATAGTAAACCCTTCAAAACACAAGGTAAACAAAATATGAATAAACATACACAGCAGATAAATACATTTTGTATGCTGTTAGCAGCCAACCCTCCATTAGATAAAGGTTATTTGTATGATGATTAGAATTTCTCTTAAGCCTGATTTATAGGACATATCAGCTACAGTAATTACACTGGCAAAAACGCAATTTCATTTTTATTATACTACTTCATGATATGCAAATTAGAAGTAAATCTTCCTAGCATCCTCCAAAGAAATGTGTTGATACTAAAATATTTTTGCTTGAAACATTATCGCTAATAATGAATTTCGTTACAAGCTCAGGGATAAATTATTAGACCACAGAAAGATTGCCAAAACTTCCTGCTACTTTTTTTTTCCCATATTTAGAGTTGTAAGATTCTCTTCTATTACTTGATAGAGGGCAGATAAGCTTGAGTGATCTATGACCCTTAACTTGGTACACCTTTCAAGGAAAGCAGAGTAAATAACACAAACTAAGCAAGGATCAGTTGGAACAGACATTAATCCTGTATGAAGCAAGTAACATAGTTTTCCAGTCTCTGAATGAGGGCATCATTTTCACATTCACACATAGGTACAGAGCTTGGGTGTTACATACAGTATTAGAGTTGTGATACACAACTGTTTCGCACCTGTCTCTGCTGGAACAGGCTACGCTCCCTTTCCCTACGGCCACCATTCTTTTCTGTAATCCACGTTTGGTTTTATAAGTTGCCTGGTGTGTCTAGGTGACATCATCTCCTGACCCCATAAGGACCAGTTGGACAAACTTGTGTTTGTTTGTTTAGATATTACTGGGTTCAGCTGATGTTCATTTTCAGCTTCTTCTGTGCTATTATTTCCCAAGACTCTATGTTTTTGCAACTAGCACCTACTGCTACAGTATACCACTGGTTAAACAATTCTTTGCTATAAGCATCTTGAACTGATATTAAAGACTGTTCACATTATTCTGTTGCTGGTTAACTCATTGTGTGCTGATAGTATCACAAACTGTTAATAGAGACTGTTCTTATTATGTTACAATCTGCTGTGGATCCCATTATATGCTTCTGCTGCTGGTTAACGCAGTCAGCTGCTAATTTCATAAACTGCCATTACAGTCAGTACACATTAAGCTGCTACTGTATCTGCTGTGGACTCTCTACCTACGTCTATGTACTGCTTTAAACTTGCCATTATCCTCTTCATCTGCCAAGCTGATATTATGGCTTCTGATGTTTCCTTCTTTGCTTGTTTGTCTCTTGTCCAGCATAGCCAGTTGTCCAACTCATCACTGATCCATGTGCTTTTGAGCCTGCTGAACCAATACCCTGATGACTTGTAGGTTTGTGAATCTATCTAACCAGGTGAGACTAGCAAGAACATTGTAGCTTTACAGCAGAAACAGGAGACGTTTCATGGCACAGTTCACATTATAACTAACAATGAGCTTAGCAAGCTGGCTTGATCTTTGGCTCAAGTGGCTCACTTAAACCAAGATGTCTCATCTTGTACTCAACCACAATACAGACTATCCGCTAAACCAGGGCCGGCTCCAGGTTTTTCTGGGCCCCGGGCGAAAGAGTCTCAGTGGGCCCCTTTAACACATACCACGATTCATGATGCAGAGATACGGCGGAGAAATATATATATATATATATATATATATATATATATATATATATATATATATATTAGTACAATGCAAAGATTTCACTTCTTACATTACATGAGTGATATCTATTGTAAATTCCACAATAGCTCAGAAACCGGCGAATCGCTCCACACAGTATACTGGCCCCCATATAAGGCTCCATACGGAATACTGACCCCCATATAACGCTTCATACGGAATACTGGCACCCATATAAGGCCCCATACAGAATACTGACCCCCATATAAGGCTCCATACAGAATACTGGCTCCCATATAACGCTTCATACGGAATACTGGCCCCCATATAAGGCCCCATACAGAATACTGACCCCCATATAAGGCTCCATACAGAATACTGACCCCCATATAAGGCTCCATACAGAATACTGGCTCCCATATAACGCTTCATACGGAATACTGGCCCCCATATAAGGCCCCATACAGAATACTGACCCCCATATAAGGCTCCATGCGGAATACTGACCCCCATATAAGGCTCCATGCGGAATACTGGCCCCCATATAAGGCTCCATACGGAATACTGGCCCCCATATAAGGCTCCATACGGAATACTGGCCCCCATATAAGGCTCCATACGGAATACTGGCCCCCATATAAGGCTCCATACGGAATACTGGCCCCCATATAAGGCTCCATACGGAATACTGGCCCCCATATAAGGCTCCATACGGAATACTGGCCCCCATATAAGGCTCCATACGGAATACTGGCCCCCATATAAGGCTCCATATGGAATACTGGCCCCCATATAAGGCTCCATACTAAATACTGGCCCCCATACGGAATACTGGCCCCCATATAAGGCTCCATACGGAATACTGGCCTCCATATAAGGCTCCATACGGAATACTGGCCCCCATATAAGGCTCCATACGGAATACTGGCCCCCATATAAGGCTCCATAAGGAATACTGGCCCCCATATAACGCTCCATACAGGATACTGGTCCCCTTATAAAGCTCCATACAGGATACTGGCCCCCATATAACGCTCCATACAGGATACTGGCCCCCATATAACGCTCCATACAGGATACCGGTCCCCTTATAACGCTCCATACAGGATACTGGCCCCCATATAATGCTGCATGCAGGCTGTTACCCCCCACATAATGCCCCATACAGGCCCCCCCCTTTTAATGCTCCATGCAGGCTGTTACCCCCCACTTAATGCCCCATACAGGCTGCCCCCCCCTTATAATGCCCCATGCAGGCTGTTCCCCCCCACATAATGCCCCATACAGCCCCCCCCTTTTAATGCTCCATGCAGGCTGTTACCCCCCACATAATGCCCCATACAGGCTGCCCCCCCTCTATAATGCCCCATGCAGGCTGTTCCCCACCTTATAATGCCCCATGCAGGCTGTCACCCCTCCTCTTTATAATGACCCATGCAGGATGTCCCCCCCCCTCTTTATAATGCCCCATGCAGGCTGTTCCCCACCTTATAATGCCCCATGCAGGCTGTCACCCCTCTTTATAATGCCCCATGCAGGATGTCCCCCCCCTCTCTTTATAATGCCCCATGCAGGCTGTTCCCCACCTTATAATGCCCCATGCAGGCTGTCACCCCTCTTTATAATGACCCATGCAGGATGTCCCCCCCCCCTCTTTATAATGCCCCATGCAGGCTGTTCCCCACCTTATAATGCCCCATGCAGGCTGTCACCCCTCTTTATAATGCCCCATGCAGGATGTCCCCCCCTCTCTTTATAATGCCCCAAGCAGGATGCCCCCCCCCCTTCTCTTTATACTGCCCCATGCCTCCATACATTAAAAAAAAAAAAATCAAATACTCACCTCCCTTCTCCTCACCTGCTACCTGCTGCCCGCTGCCCGCTGTCCGCTGCCCGCTGCTCGGGTCCGAACTCCAGCATTGTCAGCGTCTTCCCGCTCAGCGCTCCCTGTGACGGCTCAGGGGAGGGCGCGGTGTAAAGGCGTCACCGCCCCCTCTGACCTGACACGTCACAGGGAGCGCAGAGCAGGAAGACAGCTGATCTGCGGAGGCACGGGGAGAGGTAAGTATCCAGCTGCCGGGGCCCTGAGCAAGCGGCGGAGAAGGGCGGGCGCTGACACCGCTCTCCTCCGCCCATAGCCCAGCGCGGTGCGCGACCGCCAGTGGGCCCCTCTGCCTGCTCAGGGCCCCGGCATTTGCCCGGGTGCGCCGGGTGCTGACGCCGGCCCTGCGCTAAACAGTAGTGTTGAGCGAGCATGCTCGACAGTGCTCAGTACTCGCCCGAGCATCTCACTACTCGGGATGTTCGGCGAGCACCGAGCATTTCCGGGTTACTCGGGCGGGAGCTCGGGTCTCCGCCCTGCACGTTTGGCGCTCTTTGCAGAGCCAATGAACATGCAGGGATTGCCAGCCAGTCACTGTAATACCGCAGCATTACAGTGATTGGCTGGCCGCACAGCGTCACCTCGACGCCATCTTGGACACAGTCGCCCGGAATCAGACAGTGTAGCGTCAGTGCTGCTGAGTAGGGAGAGATATATAGTGTGAAATAGGTAGTGTAGGGTCTCTAAAGCCTGCCAAATCAAACAAACAGTCCTTCTCAGGACTAATATCCATCCCAGATATCAGACAGGCAGGCTGTATAGGAGACGCAGTGGTTATACCAACAAACACTGCATTACAGTCCTGTGTGCTACCGCTGCTCAAATTGCTAGATTAAGCCCCAGGTCTCAGGGGCCAGGAAAAATCCTTTTTTTTCATCTAAATCCTCTTTTTTTTTTCCTCAGTCAGACTGTACAAATACCCGTCTTATTAACCTTTTGGTATTTCTCACCCCCCCAAAAAAAAAAATTAGTGTGTCTGTGAGTGTTCAGACACAAATATATCTGTTTAAAAGAGTCTGGTGTAGGCCAGATAACTAGAACTGTGGTTTTGCAGTTCCACGGTTCAAATCTCTGTATTATCCACTTTTTTGCCTTTTTTCAATGAAAAAAGCATTTTGAGTGTCTCGCTGACTGTTCAGACACAAATATATCTGTTTAAAAGAGTCTGGTGTAGGCCAGATAACTAGAACTGTTGTTTTCCTCTTCAAATCTCCTTTTTATTACCCTTTTGCCATTGATAGTGCGAGTGTAAGTTATTTTACTTCATTTCCAATGGGCAAGGCGTGTGGCAAGGGACGTGGAACTGGACGTTCTGGTGATGGTGCGTGCAGAGGACGGGGCCATGGCCAAGGTGAAAATGTGCCACAGCCAACAGCCACATCTTCTCGCTCCCAGTTCTTGACCGAATTACTAGGGAAGCACACAACAGCACCACTATTGCGAACTGATCAGTGTGAACAGGTTATTAATTGGATAGCAGATAATACTTCCAGTCACCTGGGCACCACCAACTCCGGTCTGTCTTCCACACAGTCAAGTGTTAGTAGCCGTGAGTTTCAACTGCATACTCCTCCTCACCCTGATGCGCCTTCCTCCCACCATGCCGAGTGTCGTCAGAAAGCAACTGATCCCACAGTTGAACACTCTGAAGAGCTGTTCACTGGTCCATTTCCATATTTGTGCCCCTCGCCTGCTCCGCTTGAAGTGGTGGAAGAGGAGATCCCATGTAGCGATGGCCAAATATTTGAACAGCCACGGCCACAGGAAGGTGACGCTAGCAATTTGTCACAAGAGGTGGACGATGACGAGACACAATTGCCACGAAGTGAGGAGGAGGACCGTGGTGCGGAAGTGAAAGAGGAGGAGGTGGTGGATGATCTAGTAACTGACCCAATGTGGCAGGAGGACACGCAGAGCGAGGCCAGCAGCACACAGGGGGAGGGAGGCAGAGTACCCCAAGAGGCAGAAAGAAGCAGTGTGGTGGCCGCAGACAGAAGGCAGGCAACCGTTCCCCGTAACACCAACACGAGGGACGTTGCCAGTACAACCGGTAGGTCTTCCAGAGTCTGGAATTTTTTAAAGACTCTGCTGATAACCCCATAAAGGCCATTTGTACCACCTACCAGGCCAGCATCAGCAGGGGTGACAAAACTACCAGCCTGACCACCACCAGCATGAACAGGCACATGGCAGCAAAGCACCCGACTTTGTGGGGCGAACCCCAGGGTCCACGACCAGTGTCAGCGGGTGTCACCACTGCTTCTTCCGCTGTTGTGCGTGTAAGAGAACCCCCTGTTGTGCGTGCAAGGCAATCCCCTGTCCATACTGCATGCAAAGATGCCCCCTCCTCTCAGTCTTCACTTGTTATGGCAGTTTCTCAAGAAATAGCATCAACGTCCACGTTCCACCGCAGCGTTCAATAGTCCATATCCAAGACCTTTGAACGAAAGCGCAAATTCGCAGCCAATGCTCCACAGGCCACAGTCCTAAATTCGCACATTTCACAACTGCTTGCATTGGAAATGCTGCTTTTTAGGCTGGTGGAGACGGAATCCTTCCGCAACTTTATGGCGGTGGCCGTCCCTCGGTACTCGGTCCCCAGCTGATACTATTTTGCCCGGTGTGCCATCTCCGCACTACACAAGCACGTGTCCCAAAACATCTGCCGTGCCCTCAACAACGCAGTTACTGGGAGAGTCCACCTGACAACGGACACGTGGACAAGTGCTTGTGGCTAGGGACGGTACATCTCCCTGACGGCACACTGGGTAAACATAGTGGAAGCCGGGACCTAGTCAGACCTTGGGATGGAACACATCCTCCCCACACCGAGGATTGCGGGCCCTATGTCAGTCAGAGTTACCCCCACAGTGCACAGCTCCTGCGCATCATCCTCCTCCTCCTCCTCATGTTCAGCCTCCATCTCAGATATCACCACATGAGTTACAAGCTGGAAGCACTGCAGTACTGCCTCAGCCAAGCGGCAACAGGCTGTGCTGAAACTCATAAGCTTAGGTGATAAACCTCACACTGCTTGTGAGTTGTGGACAGCTGTGAAAGAGCGGGCAGATCTGTAGCTGAGACCACTGAACCTACATTCAGGCATGGTCGTGTGTGACAATGGCCGTAACCTGGTGGCGGCTCTGAGGCGAGGCGAGATCACACACGTACCATGCCTGGCTCACGTGCTTAACCTCGTGGTTCAGCGGTATCTTAAATCGTACCCCTAGTTGCCAGATCGGCTCGTCAAAGTACGCCGCCTGTCAGCTCATTTTCAGAAGTTGGCTACAGCTTCCGCCACCCTTGCTGTGTTGCAGCAGCGTTTGCAGCTTCCGGCACACCGACTGGTGTGTGATGTCCCCACACGTTGGAACTCTACCCTACACATGTTGCAAAGGATTTGTGAGCAGAAGAGAGCAGTTGTGGAGTACCAGCTGCAACAAGGCCATCGATATTCAGGTCAGACTCCACACATAAGACCTCAGGAGTGGACTTGGATGTCTGACATATGTACCATCCTGACAAACTTTGAGGAGTCCACCAAGATGGTGAGTGGTGATGATGCCATCATTAGCGTCAGCATCCCACTTGTCTGTCTTTTGCAACGCTCTCTGCAGAGAATTAAAGAGGAGGCATTGCAGCCAGCGTATGATGAGATGGATCAAGAAGCCGTAGCGGGTGATTACACACAGCCCAGCCTCATCTCATCCCAACGTGCATTGGGGGACAATGAGGGAGAGGAGGAGGAGGAGTAAGAACAGGAGCTGGTATCATGCACTGTAGACTGTAGTACCTGTACAACTGTCATACCGTCGGTTCAGCGTGGGTGGCCTGAGGACAGGGGGGAGAAGTAGGAGGAGGAGAGCATGGTCAGTCGTCATCTTGGTGAGGACACGGAAGTCTTGCCCATTACCAGTCTGGCACGCATGGCTGACTTTATGTTACGCTGCCTTAACCGTGACCCTCGCGTTGTCAAAATGTTGGGTGACAGTCATTACTTGTTGGTGACACTTTTAGACCCCCGCTACAAGGAGAATTTTCACTCTCTTATTCATGAGGTAGAGAGGTCTACAAAAATGGGGCAGTACCAGAAGGCCCTTGATGCAGAACTGTTAAAAAAAATCCCATCTGAACACGCTAGTTGCCGAGGTCACAGTACGTTGACCAACCAAGGTGTACAGGTGAGAGAGACGCAACTCCAATCCAGCAGAGGCAGGGGAACACTGTCAACGTTCTGGGACAGTTTTCTGAGACCCACCAAGCTTACAGGCCCTGAGGCGTGGAGTACTCTCACAAGAAGTGGAAAGTTTCAAAAGATGGTGAGGGAGTACCTTGCCGACCGTACCAGCATCCTCTGTGATTCCTCTTTGCCTTTTAATTATTGGGTATCCAAGCTGGACACTTGGAATGAACTCGCTCTGTACGCCTTGGAGGTCCTGGCCTGCCCTGCCGCTAGCGTGTTATCGGAGCATGTTTTTAGTGCCGCTGGGGGATTATAACTGATAAGTGCATTCGCCTGTCAACTGACAATGCTGACAAGCTGACCCTTATCAAAATGAACAAGGGCTGGATTGGGCCAGACATCCCCACCAAATGACAGCAGAGTAACATAAAGTCAAATCCACTGTGTTGTTTCGGGAGGTGTATTCCCATGCACCGCTTCACACCCACACATGGGTATACGCTTCCTCATTTCAGCTGTTTTTGCTCTTCTCCTTATCCTCAGCCTCCACCACCACTATACCACCAGGGTGACCGTGGTCCGTGTTGCCAGCATTGCAAGTTCCTCCGTCCTAATTTTTGGCAGCTTTTGCTTGAAAGGCATAGGCAAAGACTTTGGGAGACCCACTCCCAAATAATGGGAATAATGTTTTTACTATGCTGTACTGCATGGCTCTTGTAAGGGGCATTGCAAGTTCCTCCATCCTAATTTTTGGCAGCTTTTGCTTGGAAGGCATAGGCAAACACTATGGGAGACCCACTCCCCAATAATGGGAATAATGTTTTTAATATGCTGTACTGCATGGCTCTTGTAAGGGGCATTGCAAGTTCCTCCGTCCTAATTTTTGGCAGCTTTTGCTTGGAAGGCATAGGCAAAGACTATGGGAGACCAACTCCCCAATAATGGGAATAATGTTTTTAATATGCTGTACTGCATGGCTCTTGTAAGGGGCATTAAAATCGTCTTGTTAAGCTGCTGTGACCTCCACGTCTCTTCCAAGGGGCATTAAAACCGTCTTGTTAAACCACTCTGACCTCCACGCCTCTTCCAAGGGGCATTAAAACCGTCTTGTTAAACCACTCTGACCTCCACGTCTCTTCCAAGGGGCATTAAAACCGTCTTGTTAAACCACTCTGACCTCCACGTCTCTTCCAAGGGGCATTAAAACAATCTTGTTAAACCACTCTGACCTCCACGTCTCTTCCAAGGGGCATTAAAACCGTGTTGTTAAGCTACTGTGACCTCCACGACTCTTCCAAGGGGCATTAAAACCATCTTGTTAAACCACTCTGACCCCCACGTCTCTTCCAAGGGGCATTAAAACCATCTTGTTAAACCACTCTGACCTCCACGTCTCTTCCAAGGGGCATTAAAACCGTCTTGTTAAACCACTCTGACCTCCACGTCTCTTCCAAGGGGCATTAAAACCGTCTTCTTAAACCTCTCTGACCTCCACGTCTCTTCCAAGGGGCTTTAAAACCATCTTGTAAAGCTACTGTGACCTCTACGTCTCTTCCAAGTAGCATTAAAACCATCTTGTTAAATCACTCTGAACTCCACGTCTCTTCCAAGAGGCATTAAAACCATCTTGTTAAACCACTCTGACCTCCACATCTCTTCCAAGGGGCATTAAAACCGTCTTGTTAAACCACTCTGACCTCCACGTCTCTTCCAAGGGGCATTAAAACCGTCTTGTTAAACCACTCTGACCTCCACGTCTCTTCCAAGGGGCATTAAAACCATGTTGTTAAGCTACTGTGACCTCCACGACTCTTCCAAGGGGCATTAAAACCCTTCTTGTTAAACCACTCTGACCTCCACGTCTCTTCCAAGGGGCATTAAAACCATCTTGTTAAACCACTCTGACCTCCACGTCTCTTCCGAGGGGCATTAAAACCGTCTTGTTAAACCACTCTGACCTCCGCGTCTCTTCCAAGGGGCATTAAAACCGTCTTCTTAAACCTCTCTGACCTCCACGTCTCTTCCAGGTAGCATTAAAACCATCTTGTTAAATCACTCTGAACTCCACGCCTCTTCCAAGAGGCATTAAAACCATCTTGTTAAACATCTCTGACCTCCACGTCTCTTCCAAGGGGCATTAAAACCATCTTGTTAAACCACTCTCAACTCCACGTCTCTTCCAAGGGGCTTTAAAACAGTCTTGTTAAGCTACTGTGACCTCCACGTCTCTTCCAAGGGGCATTAAAACCATCTTGTTAAACCACTCTAACCTCCACGACTCTTCCAACGGGCATTACATTTCCTCCTAATTTTAGTCACCTTTTGCTTTTCAATGCATAGGCGAACACTAAGGGAAACCCACTCCCCAATAATGGGTAGAAGGGTTTTAGTATGCTGTAATCCACGTCTGTTTCAAGGGGCATTGCAGTTGCTTATAATTTTTGGAAAGCCTTCCAGTCACTGCTTAGGCCAACAGTGTACAGGAGACCAGTTGCTATAAATGGAAAAAACGATTTAGTCAAGGCCCTCTGACCTCCATGTCACTTCCAAGGGGTATTGGAGTGCCTCGAAATTTTTGGTAACATTGCACTCACTGTATGCCCTATAACTGTGTAGCCGAACCGCTCCTTTTGGTACAGAAAAATATCCTACAAGACATGTGTGGCTGACTGGCCTGATATTGATGTGAATGGTCCCTTTTCCTCTTGCTCTTTCTCCTTTGCCACCACCTCATCCATCATTCATCACCTGAAGCTTTGTTTTAATGGGAGTCATAGAACTGGAATAGTAGCAGGAAAACATCCAGCAATCCTCGGAGGAGGTAGGATATGCGCCAAAACGCTGACCACCTCAGGCCTAGCCGTTACTACATACATTCCAAGTAACAGAAAGGTAAGGAGATGGATGGCCTCATGATCATGAATAATTTACTCGTTGTGTAGAAGGCCGACCACTGCTGCTGTCTACCTTCTGAACTTTGTGTTGAAGCCTGATTGACCCAGGACCCGCAATCCTCTATGTCTGGATGACGTGTTGCATCCCAGTGTCCAACTGTGTCCCAGCTTCCACAACATTAACCCAGTGTGAAGGCGTCAGTGAGATGGACCATCCCTGGCCACATTCACTTGTCCACGTGTTTGTGGTTAGGCTGTCCTTCCCACTAAATGCACTGGGGAGGACACAAGTAATGTTTTGGTATGCACGCTTGTGTATAAGGTGCACCGGGACAAATAGGGCCGGCTGGGGACCGTTTATGGACACCCGTCCGCCCCCAGGCAGCTGGGGAGTGTGTGTGGGCACCCGGCAGCGTGGCGGCTCATGACCGAGTATGGATACCAGGCCGCCGTCGCAGCCATGACGTGGTGGCCAGATTCCGCCTCCACATGCCTAAAAGGCCCAATTTCAGGTGCAAGCAAGCAAGCAGTATGGTATTGCAGCCTGGGGGTGGGTGGGTGGCAGGCTGCATACTTGCGCTTGCATTGCAAGGAATGGGGGAGATACAATTGAACACTGCCCTGGGACAAGGACTTGCACGGGGATAGTTGCAAGTCTGCATCTTCTGATGCGGCAAGGATCACTTCTGATGGGCACACTTTTAGTCAGTGACCTGAGTGTCAGAGATGCTTAAAGCGGTCTTCCCCATGCTGTCCATGTCACACTGACACTGCGTACAGGAGGTCAGGGGCCTAAGCTGACCCTAAGCTGGGGCCCTGACTAATCCCTCTACCTGGAGGTACTGTTAAAGGTACAGAGGTCCAGGCCGCCAGTCTAACCCCTACTTCCTGAGGATCCCTGCACCTCAGAAATCTAGTCCTGAGAAGGACCCCGATCACAACAATAGGGGACAGGAAATAATATGCCAACACACAGTACTTAGACGAACGGGACAGTACAAGGGTCAAGCCAAAAACCACCTTGCATACAAAAACTACACCACAACTACAGAGGGAACACCAACGGGAAAGGAGATAAATGATAAAGCGAGGAAGGGAAAAACCACACCAAATACACTTAGCTCAGAACTCCAAAATACCACGATCCGCTCTGTTTGTCTGTATGAAATGCTTTCACGGACACTTCCCTAACAGACCGGCAGGCATTTGAAGGAGTCCCACTACTGCAGCATTGATTGCAGCTGGGCGAGGCTGGACCTCGTCTAGCACAGAGAGAGAGAGTTAACTCCCTCACTGCCGAAAAACACAAAACACCAAAAACTCAGCTGCGAGAAGTCAGGCTGTGTAATCGTGACGATCTTCGTGGCGACACACCCGTGACAGTCCCCATGTCTTTTCAGCACTGTATGCATGTGTCACACAGCACACGGCCAGAAAAGGTTGTAAAATGTTAAAATGACATTTCCCGGTGAATGCATTTGTCACGGTTGAAAGCAATACAAAAGTGCAAAAACGCATAAAAAATGCTACTTGTGAACATAGCCCAAGGTGTGGAGGAGTATTTTTGTTTTTGGTTATTTATTTTACCTTATACACAAGTCTTTACCCAGGAAAGGATGTTCCTTAACATATTTCACAGGAAAACAGTTTCAGCTTCGTTTTTGAATGTTTTATTGTGAGCCCGTAAAAGTGGCTTAATACCTCTGACCACGTTGTTGACAGCAGTGACCTGGGGGTCATAAATGCTTCCTGGGGTGATCCCCATGCTGTCCCCATGTCATTTGAGCACTGTCACTATCGTTTTGGGCACGTTTTAGGCTTTCTACAGACTGCCGGGGGTGCCGCCACAAAAATGCTCGGGCCTCCCATAGACTAACATTGGGCTCGTTGCTTGGGTCGAGCACCCGAGTATCACGGTGAGCTCGGCCCGAGCGTCGAGCACCCCAGCATTTTAGTGCTCGCGCAACACTACTAAACAGGATATACAACAACTTGCAATATCCAGATGTTGTAACTAAAGAATGAAGAGCAAGAATCCCTCTTTGTGTGCGGTAAACATTATAGCCACTACTTTCTATCCACCAGCTAAGAGTCAACTGTAAATCAAGAGATAGTGTCTACAGAGAATAAAACTGGTAAAAATGCTGGACACAAGTCATATAATGGTTAAAGATAGTATTATCTCTCACATACACAAAGGAATGAAAAGTTATTTGAAAGTATACTTAATGTCTGTCTACTTACCAAAAGAATTAGAAACTTTCCATTAAGGAGATTGTTTAAAGGGTAAAGGCCCCGTCACACTTAGCGACGCTGCAACGATCCGACAACGATACGACCTGTCAGGGATCGTTGCTGCGTCGCTATGTGGTCGCTGGTGAGCTGTCAAACAGGCAGGCTCACCAACGATCAGGGGAGCAGCGACATCGTGGAAAGAATCTTTCCACGATGTCCTGCTCTTGGTTACCAGCCTGCTGAAGCAGGAGCAGGCTGGTAACCATGATAAACATCGGGTTACTAGGGGTACACGCGCACCTAGCGACCCGTTGTTTATCATGGTTACCACTCTGCTACTGTGAGCGGGAGGTTACCGCTCACTTTAGCAGGCTCGTAACCATGATAAACAACGGGTTACTAGGTGCGCGTGTGCCCCTAGTAACCCGATGTTTATCATGGTTACCAGCCTGATCGCTGCTCCCGCTGGTCACACACAGCGATGTGTGCTGACCAGCGGGAGGGCAACGACCAAAAAATGGTCCAGGACACTTTGCAGCGATCAGCGATCTCACAGTCGGGGCCTGATCGCTGCAAAGTGTCACACATAGCGACATCGCTGGTGAGGTCGCTGTTGCGTCACCAAAACCGTGACACAGCAGCGATCTCGCTAGCGATCTCGCTATGTGAGACGGGGGCTTTAGAAGTAGAGGCCTTACAGTATTTGGAAAAATACAGTAAAATAAAATGTGTCAAGACCTCGGTAAGCAGTATGGTCAATTATTATCAGAAATAAAGATTTTGATTCCATCTTAGGAGATCTTAGAAATTTGTAGGCCAAGACAATGCCTTGAGTTTTTTGGTCATGTTTCTCACACTGTGAATGGTCACAGCATAACATTGCCTCCACCAGCTTACCTTCTTCCTGGTGCCATTTCTTCCTGAAGTGAAAAATACACACTCATCCAGTCAAGTGGATAATATAAAAGAAAATTTATTTAACAGATCAGGTTACCTTCTTCCATTGCTCCATTGTGCAGCAATGGCCACATGTCCATTGTAGGCAGTGGACCTGGAATAATGTGGACACATCGCATAAGCCGGAAGCTGTGAAACCCGGTGTGTTGGTGATTTTCAACAATTTGTGCTACAGTAGCTTTTCTTTGAGAATGGACAAAACAGGCCAGCCTTTGATCCTCAACTTCTGATCTTGTTGCCTGTTTAGAACCACTTTGGGTGGGTACTAACCTATGTATGCTGGCAGCACCCAACAAGATGTTTTGAAGGTGAAGGTGCTCTGATTCAGACATCTAGACTAGAGATGAGCGTTGTTCGACTCGGACTGTTCGCCAATCTCAAATTCGAGCTGTTTTGGGCGGTGTTCGAGTCGTTCGGCGAACACGAACGATTTGAGAAAAATTCGGCTGTTCGAGGTTATGTTCGATAACTGTTCGTGCACCAAAATCATAACTGGATTTTTTCTCAGTAATGATGAAAATTAATGTTAATACGCAGTTTGAGTGTACAGCGGGGTGGGGGGAGGGGCAGGGGATGGATCTCTGCAGGAATAATGAAGATCTCCATTTTTTTTTCTCTTTCCCGCATTTACAGTGGGGAGGTGCAATCTGTCAGCCTATCAGCAGCGCACACATGGAGCGAAGTGCTTTTTTTCACACAAGCAAGGGCATGTGTCATTGGCAGTGTATGTCACATGTCCTTGCCCTATAAGACCAAGCCATTTTCCCCGTCGCCACCATTTTCTCACTGCTGCAGCTGCGTGTTAGACGGCACCGCTGTTGCTGTGTGCGCTATACCTTGTTAATTTCAAGCCAATTTTCGCACAAATCTACAGATAGCTTGGGAGTAGGGAATAGTTGTGATTGCAGTCCTTTTAAGGACTAGGTTACAGCATTTCCTACTACTTTTATCAGGCAGGTCTGTGCTCTTAAATAGATAGATTGTGGGAGTAAAGACTAATTGTAATTGCAGTCCTTTTCAGGACTAGGTTACATCAGTTCCTATCAGTTTTTGCCAGGCAGGTCTGTGCCAGTGCTGTGCAAGTTTTTTTCACAGCATTTGGCTGAATCTAGCAAAGCTAATCCTTTTTGGCCTATTGCAGAGTGTGTTAGTCAGTGGAGTAGCCTATCTGTGTTGCAAGATATACCACCTGTGTATAGAATACCAATTTTTTTACTGCACATAGTGAAGTAAAATCTTTTGGGCATAGCATCATTCTATTAGTCCATCTATACTGACCTCCATCAGGTTGCAAATTGAATATAATTTTTTTCTGCATCTAGCTCTGAAAAAATATTTGGCCTTCTAGCAGTGTGTGGGACTTTCTCTATTAGTCCATCTATACTGACCTCCATCAGGTTGCAAATTAAAAATAATTTTTTGTCTGCATCTAGCTCTGAAAAAATATTTGGCCTTCTAGCAGTGTGTGGGACTTTCTCTATTAGTCCATCTATACTGACCTCCATCAGGTTGCAAATTCAAAATAATTTTTTGTGTGCATCTAGCTCTGAAAAAATATTTGGCCTTCTAGCAGTGTGTGTGACTTTCTCTATTAGTCCATCTAAACTGACCTCCATCAGGCTGCAAATTAAAAATAATTTTTATCTGCATCTACCTCTGAAAAAATATTTGGCCTTCTAGCTGTGTGTGGGACTTGTTCTATTAGTCCATCTATACTGACCTCCATCAGGTTGCAAACTGAATATAATTTTTTTCTGCATCTAGCTCTGAAAAAATATTTGGCCTTCTAGCAGTGTGTGGGACTTTCTCTATAAGTCCATCTATACTGACCTCCATCAGGTTGCAAATTAAAAATAATTTATATCTGCATCTAGCTCTGAAAAAATATTTGGCCTTCTAGCAGTGTGTGGGACTTTCTCTATTAGTCCATCTATACTGACCTCCATCAGGTTGCAAATTAAAAATAATTTTTTGTCTGCATCTAGCTCTGAAAAAATATTTGGCCTTCTAGCAGTGTGTGGGACTTTCTCTATTAGTCCATCTATACTGACCTCCATCAGGTTGCAAACTGAATATATTTTTTTTCTGCATCTACCTCTGAAAAAATATTGGGCTTCTAGCTGTGTGTGGGACTTGTTCTATTAATCCATCTATACAGACCTCCATCAGGTTGCAAACTGAATATAATTTTTTTCTGCATCTACCTCTGAAAAAATATTTGGGCTTCTAGCTGTGTGTGGGACTTGTTCTATTAATCCATCTATACAGACCTCCATCAGGTTGCAAACTGAATATAATTTTTTTCTGCATCTACCTCTGAAAAAATATTTGGGCTTCTAGCAGTGTGTGGGACTTTCTCTATTAGTCCATCTATACTGACCTCCATCAGGTTGCAAATTAAAAAGAATTTTTATCTGCATCTAGCTCTGAAAAAATATTTGGCCTTCTAGCAGTGTGTGGGACTTTCTCTATTAGTCCATCTATACTGACCTCCATCAGGTTGCAAATTCAAAATATTTTTTTGTCTGCATCTAGCTCTGAAAAAATATTTGGCCTTCTAGCAGTGTGTGGAACTTTCTCTATTAGTCCATCTATACTGACCTACATCAGGTTGCAAACTGAATATATTTTTTTTCTGCATCTACCTCTGAAAAAATATTTGGGCTTCTAGCTGTGTGTAGGACTTGTTCTATTAGTCCATCTATACTGACCTCCATCAGGTTGCAAACTGAATATAATTTTTTTCTGCATCTAGCTCTGAAAAAATATTTGGCCTTCTAGCAGTGTGTGGGACTTTCTCTATTAGTCCATCTATACTGACCTCCATCAGGTTGCAAATTAAAAATAATTTATATCTGCATCTAGCTCTGAAAAAATATTTGGCCTTCTAGCAGTGTGTGGGACTTTCTCTATTAGTCCATCTATACTGACCTCCATCAGGTTGCAAACTGAATATATTTTTTTTCTGCATCTACCTCTGAAAAATATTTGGGCTTCTAGCTGTGTGTAGGACTTGTTCTATTAGTCCATCTATACTGACCTCCATCAGGTTGCAAACTGAATGCAATTTTTTTCTGCATCTACCTCTGAAAAAATATTTGGGCTTCTAGCTGTGTGTGGGACTTGTTCTATTAGTCCATCTATACTGACCTCCATCAGGTTGCAAATTAAATATAATTTTTTTCTGCATCTAACCCAGCCAATAGTTTTGGCCTAATACCACAGTTTGGCCACTCAGCTCTGCTCGGTTCCCATTCATTGTTTTTTTGTGCAAACAACTCCAGAGTTGTGAATTAGTTAACCACCAAAATGAGTGGAAAAAGGCCTGTTGCTGGTGGAAAGGGGAATAGGCGTGTTGGGAAGGGGAAAAAAGGTTGTGTCCGTGGGGTAGGTGTTAAAGCAACAGTAATATCTGCAGAAGAAAGACCATCTTCCAGCCAAACTAAAATGTCTACTTCTTTTAGCGGACAATGTGATATGATCCCTCTCTTACGGCCAGGCCAATCGCTACAAATTCCAGATGAGGCACAAAAACAGCAGGTGCTTCAACGGATATCAAGTGCTCCTTTAAGTGGGCTCTCCTCCACATCAACTTCAACATCACAAATACTCCAGTCCTCAAAGGTCTCACCCCAATCGCACTTGCTTCCTCACAGCTCCCAAATCTCCAGCTGCCCGTCTGAGTATGAGGTAGAACAGATGGTTGAGTCTGCAGAGCTGTTTACTCATACTATAGCCTGGGAATCAGAGGTCGACTCCAGCGCTTCTGTGAATCCAGACGAGGAAATGATCTGCACTGATGCCCAGAATCTTTATGAGTCGGATCCAGGACCAGACGCAGAAGGTTCTGACCATAATGTAGACCCTCATTCCCAAACTGTAACTTCTGTTGGTGGAGACAATGAGGAAGACGATGATGAGACTCAAATACCTGATTGGAGCGACAACTTTAGTTTTTTGTCAGGGCAGGAACAGGTTGGCTCTGAGGACGACAGGTGTGATAACGCACAGGGTGATGATGATGAGGTTGGAGATCCCACTTACTGTCAACCCACAGTCAGCCAAGAGATGATGTCAGCAGAGGAGGTGGAGGAAGATGCTAGTGACGACGAGGTCAGGTTGCGCCTTCCTGGACAGAGACGTAGTACTGGAAGCACGTCAACAACTGCATCCTCAAACACAACTCTGTCTCTCACCACAAGTCGTGGTGGCTCTTCAGGTCGCATGGGTGCTAAGCCTTGCATAGCCTGGGCATTTTTTCAGATCGATAAAGATGACCCAACTCGTGTTATCTGTAACATTTGTCAGCAAAAGCTAAGTAGAGGCCAAAAAATACATAGTTTGAGTACTTCATGCATGAACCGGCACATGGACATGAAGCATAAGTTGCAGTGGGAAGCTCAGTGTGCTACAATGCGGCTTAGCCGGCCGGGCCAACCACCGTCTGCCATATCTTGTGCATCCGCGGCCTCTTCATCCTCTGTGACTGGGGGGACAGCAGTCACACCTGTTTTGGGGCGCAGACCTGCCACCTCTTTACCCGCAACAGCCAGCGTGATTGGCAGGTCATCATTTTCTTTGGAGGTGGTAACACCAGCTGGTGTTGAGTGCTGTCCGACATCGATAGCACCACCTTTGGATCAAGGCAACCTAACATGTCCGCCTGCATCTTCCTCACAGACCGGCAGTTTGCCGGGGACACCCTTATCAACCCCGTCTAAGCACAATAGCCAGCCCTCGGTTCCTCAGATGTGGACAAGTAAAAGACCATTTCCTCCTAGCCATGAGAAAGCTAAGAGGTTGAATTTCACCATCTGCAAGCTCTTGGCTACAGAAATGCTGCCTTTCCGCCTGGTGGACACAGAGTATTTTCGAGACCTTATGTCCGTCGCAGTGCCCCAGTACCAGATGCCCAGTCGGCACTACTTCTCAAAGAAAGGTGTGCCTGCGCTCCACCAGCATGTCGCACACAACATCACCGCTTCTTTGAGAAACTCTGTGTGTGACAGGGTGCATTTCACCACAGACACTTGGACGAGTAGGCATGGACAGGGGCGTTACATGTCGCTGACTGGGCACTGGGTAACTATGGTGACAGCAGGACAAGGGGCTGCTGTCCAAGTCTTGCCGTCCCCACGAGTTGTGCGTCAATCCTCTTTATGTCAAAGTTCCTCCACTGCTTCTGCCTCCTCAACCTCCTCTCGGTCTTCCACCTGCACCCAAAGCCTGTCTGGTCATGCCACAAGCTTTCTAACTGCGCAGAAGGGATCCTGCACACCTCCTTACTATGCTGGCAGTAGGGCTCAACGTCATCAGGCGGTTTTTACTTTGAAATGTCTGGGAAATGTGAGTCACACAGCTGAGGAGTTGTGGTCAGCTCTGGAGAACCAATTTCATGAATGGTTGTCTCCACTGGACCTGAAACCAGGGAAGGCCGTGTGCGACAATGCTGCAAACCGTGCCTTGTATGGCTCACGTGTTGAACCTGGTTGTCCAGCAATTTTTAGCCCACTATCCCAGACTAGATGGCCTTCTGCAGAGTGCACGGTCGCTGTGTGCTCACTTCCGCCGTTCGCATCCCGCAGCTCAGCGACTTACATCTCTACAGAAGTCGTTGGGCCTGCCACTTCACCGGCTAAAATGCGATGTGCCTACCCGGTGGAATTCAACTCTGCACATGTTGCAGAGACTGTGGCAGCACCGACAAGCCCTGGTGCAATACGTTCTGACGTATAGCCTGGGCCAACGAGATCCAGAGGTGGGGCAAATCACGCTGGAGGAGTGGTCTCAGATCAGGGACCTATGCACCCTTCTGCACAGTTTTGAAATGGTGACGAAGATGTTTAGTGCTGACGATGCCATTATCAGCATGACTATTCCGGTGATTTACATGCTGGAGCACATGTTAAACAGAATTCGGAGTCAGGTGGTGGCACAAGAGGAGGTGGAGGAAGTAGATGAGGAGGAGTTGTATGCGGAAGGGCTAACATCTGCAAGGTCCAGACGGTCGGCAGCACCAAGGCGGCAGGCATGTGAGGGTGGGGGAGATGGTTTTACCAGGGCGCATGGTAGCAGCCAAACTAGTGAGGAAGGTGCAGGAGCCCAGGAAGAAGTGGAGGACGAACTGATGGAAGACTCATCAGATGAGGGAGACCTTGATCACATTTCTGTTGTGCGAGGTTGGGGGGAGAGGACAGAGGAAGGAAGCATGATTGTTACCTCGCCACCAACACAACAGGGACTTGGTGCTCCTGGATGCGCAACACACATGAGTGCCTTCTTGCTGCACTACCTGCAACATGACCCTCGAATTGTGAGAATTAGAAATAATCCTGACTACTGGGTTGCCACACTGTTAGATCCCCGGTACAAAAGTAAATTTGCAGAAATTATTCCTGCCCTAGAAAGGGATGCACGCATGCAGGAGTATCAGCAGATACTGTTGCAGAATCTTACAAATGTTTTTTCCACAAAACACCAGTGGTGCACGTAGTGAATCTCACAGTTCCAACTTGCCAACCGTGGGACCGTCAAGTGTTCAGCACTCAAACCGTAACAGAACCACAGTATCTGCTGGTAACATCAATTTTGCGGAATCATTTCACCACTTTTTTAGCCCATCCTTTGCAAGGCCACAGGAGACAAGAAGTCTGACACATAGTCAACGCCTAGAGACGATGGTACAGGAGTATCTCCAAGTAAACATTGAAGCCATGACTGTGTCACTGGACCCTTGCTCTTTTTGGGCTTCCAATCTGGATAAATGGCCGGAGCTAGCCACTTACGCCTTGGAGATCTTGTCATGCCCCGCAGCCAGCGTTCTGTCTGAACGTGTGTTCAGCGCTGCTGGTGGTGTGCTGACAGATAAGCGCACGCGGCTCTCCACTGATAATGTAGACAGACTCACGTTCATAAAGATGAACAAATCATGGATCCGAAACGACTTTTCTACCCCTGTGTCATCCTGGGGAGAGTAAAAGCTTGATGATTGGTTAAAATCACCTCACCAACCGTTTTAAGCTTTCAAATTACTAATCATGTTTATCTGTATCTTGGCTGGAAAATAATTTGGGCTTTGTAGCAGTGTGCAGCACTGATCCTATTAGGCCATCTATACTAAGCTCCACCAGATTTAAAATTAATAATAATTTTTAGCTGCATCTAGCCCGGAAAATAATTTTGGGGCTCCGAGATGCGCAAGACACATAAGTGCCTTCTTGCTGCACTACCTGCAACATGACCCTCATATTGTCAGAATTCGAAGTAATCATGACTACTGGGTTGCCACACTCTTAGATCCCCCAAACTTTTCGATCAACCTTTTCATTTTAATAAAGACCAAAAAAATGGTCATTTTTGAAATTATAAGCATTAGCAGGTTATTAGAAACTGAAATCAAACAGTTTTCAACTCAAAACTTTATTCTAGGTGATGTTACATTTTCACATAGGACCCCTTGTTCGAAAGGAGCTTCTGAACTCTCTCGTCCATTGAATTTGTCAGGTTTTGGATGGTTTCTGCTTCAATTGTTTTGCATGAGGACAGAATACCCTCCCAGAGCTGTTGCTTAGATGTGAACTGCCTCCCGCCATCATAGACACTCCTTTTAATGATGCTCCAAAGGTTCTGAATGGGGTAGAGGTCAGGGGAGCATGGGGGTCACACCATAAGTTTGTCCCCTTTTATGCCCATATCAGCCAGAGATGCAGATGTTTTATGTGCAGCATGAGATGGTGCATTATCATGCAAAAAAATGATCTTGCTGTGAAATACACGGTTCTTCTTCTTGAACCATGGCAGGAAGTGCTGTTTGAGAAAATCCACATACATTATGGAGTTCATCTTTAGCGCCTTCAGGGATCCTAAAGGGGCCGACAATCTCTCTCCCCATGATTCCAGCCCAAAACATTACTCCACCTCCTCCTTGTTGGCGCTGTAGCCGTGTTTGCGTGGGGTGTCCATCAACCAGCCATCCTCCACTCCATCCATCTGGACCATCGAGCGCTGCACGGCACTCATCCGTGAACAAAACAGTTTTGAAATCAGTCTTCATGTAATGTTTGGCCCACTGGAGCCGTTTCTGCTTGTGTGAAGTGGATAGAGGAGGTCGACAGGATGGCGTATGCACAGCTGCAAACCTCTGAAGGACCCTGCATCTTGTTGTTCGGGGGACGTTGGAGGCACCAGCAGCTTCAAAAACTTGTCTGCTGCTATGACAAGGCTTTTTTGCCGCTGCTCTTTTAACCTCACGTAATTGCCTGTAGGAAAGAGTCCTCAATTTGCCCTTATCAGCACGCACATGTGTGTACTGTGAATCAGCTACATACTTCTTGATTGCCAAGACACTTCATCCTGATCATCGCACAATGTTGATTGTAGTCATGCCTTGACCTAAACACTCCACAATTTGTTGCTTCTCAGCAGCCGACACATCCTTTTTCTTTCCCATTTTGGCAGAAAATGTAGGCTGCTTAATAATGTGAGACAGCCTTCTTAAGTAGTCTTGCCTTTCATTGGACACACCTGCCAAACTAATTAGCACAGGTGTCTGCAATTGCTTACAGTGATATAAAGAGCCCTGACACACATCACCATCAATGAGTTTAACTGACAAACAAACAAATTCTTCCCTTATCACTCCTAAACACTTTTTGCATAATAATTTGGAACACAGTGTACATGTGCTTTTCCACAAAACACCAGTGGTTCACGTAGTGAATCTTACAGTTCTAACTTGCCAACCGTGGTCTGTATGGAGTTGTTCAATAAAGGGCCCAAAATGGGAGAGGTCTCTATGAATAGGAATTCCTAAGTATTTGATACCCTGTGAGGGCCAGGCAAAGGGAAAGTTGGACTGGATGGAATCCTATATGGATTTGGGGAGGGAGACATCGAGGGCCTCAGACTTCGCTGCATTGATTTTAAAATTTGACCATGTAACAAAGTGATCTATTTCAGCCATAACAGCATGGATGGATATATGTGATTGAGTGATATATACTAGGACATCATCAGCAAATAGAGAGCACTTGTACTCGGTGCCTCCCACCTCAATCCACCTAATATTGTGGTTATGGCGAATTGATGAGAGCAGGTGCTCCGTCACTAGGATGTATAAGAGAGGGGACAGAGGACATCCCTGCCTTGTCCCATTGGTGATTGTAAAAGGTGATGAACATGTTCTGACGCACCCCCTGGGCCTTGAGATACCCGGAGCCTGGACCCTTTTTGGTGGATGCTGGTGGTTGTAGTCTTCGTGGCGGCGACCCGGTTCCGTGGCTCAGGGTGGTCAAACCAGTGGCGGAACTATTTATGTGGTTTTGATGTTTAAATGTCCGACTACGCCACCCGTGGATTGCGGTCAGAGTGAACCGCCGCTGCAGGGCAGACCGCTGAGGCTGGTGTTGTGGGTGCAGCAGAGCGTAGCATAACTCCCCACGGGAGGAGTATAGCCTCAGGGCAGTGTATGCGGAGGATGGGGGTGATGGTGCAGGGCAGCAGCAGTAACGACACGGAGTCAGTGATGCAGTCCAGGGCCTTTACTCACAGTTCTTATTATCCAGACCACGTCTGCAGGTAACGGCTGCCCACGTCGTACTGTGCTCACCAGGTGAGGGGCTCAGACAACTCCCAGATAACTTTGGAGCGCTTCACAGGACCCCCTTTGTGTGTCCTTTGTCTGGCCTTTCTTACCAACGCTTCTGTCCGGCTGCCTCGGGCCTCCTCTTGGTAAACTTGGCACCAGTTTCCCTGACCCTATGTGGTGCCTTCCTAGCGGGTGTAGCGAGGGGCTGCGCCACATAAAATGTCACAGCCTCCGGTTTCTAGCTGAGGGTCGTTTCCCGCCTCCACTAGTTTCGGGGACCGGTCTCCCCCTTTGGCCTGACACCTCTACGCAGGTGGATTCGGGCGTGCGGTGGCGACTCGCCCATCCGCAACCCTGGGATCCCTTCGTTCCTCGTTCCTGGAGCCTTCTCCGCTCCTCTTCCTTCCTTCTCCCTCTTCCAGGCCTGGGCCTGTGTTACTAGGCCCGCCTCCGGAGCAGAGCTCATGCAGAGCCCCTGCTCCCTGTCACTTCTGCTCAGACTTCTCTGCACTGAACTAATATGGTGCCCACCTTTTATACTCCCTTATCAATGCACCCAGGAACTGCTTCCTCCCTGCTCCTGCACTACAGGGTTCCCCTTCCTCAGTGTTCCCTCCCCCCACTCCAGCCAGGGTCAGTGACTGTCGTGCCCATCTCAGGGGCATATTGGTCGCCCTGCCCCACGGCAATGTGGTGTAATGCATGCAGGTGTCGGGGTCCTGATCCACACTCCATCCTTACCTGAGAGTGAGATATCACACCTCTGGGTGAGGTGCAATACCTCTGTAGCAACCGAGCCCTCAGGGTGTTACAGTTCCATTTATCTTCAGCCTAGGTGACGTATTGTGATACAGGGCCGTGATTTTGGCTATAAAAGGGTCCCCTAGACCCCTACCCCAAGCTTTTTAAGAGAATCATATACGGCGTGCCAGGAGACTCTATGGAATGGTTTCTCAGCATCCAACGAGAGTATCTAATTACAAATTTTTAACTGCATCTAGCCCAGGAAATACTTTGTGCCTAGTAGCAGTGTCTGCTAGTCAGCGGATTATCCCGGCTGTTAAGCAAGCTACACCACCTGTAGTTTGGACACTTAATTTTTTCAAAGGAAATGCTTCGGGACCACGGGATACTCAGTGAAGAGCATCAGGAGGCACCCCAAGGCATAGGGGCTGGGACTGGCAGTAGGATACCTTGCGGTGGACAGCCGAGCTCGATCCTTATAAAAGCTTTTTAACTGCAGCAGCTTTAGTGGACGCTACTGGAGCTGGAATTACGCGGCTGCTGGCATGAGACTTGCCCTCCAATAGATCCTTGTAAATGGATTTAAAGTGTATTCATTCAAATTAGAGAGACAATTTAAATTAAAAAGCTTAGAGCTGCCTCCACCACAGGGGGGCTCGCTCGACCCACCAGCGGACAGGCACCAGTATTGGGAGAGGGGGGCTGGCCGTCAGGGTTCACCGCGGCTCTGGCACAAACCCGGCGACACGGAGGTGGCACGGGCAGGAGCGGACTGAACGTGTCGGCTTCTCACTTTTTGGATTTTAGAAGGGCATGACATGCCTATATCTGTGTCTCCCCCTCCTTTTGCTCCTCCACCTCTTTTCTTTTCGCATGACTATATGTACTTGTCACTTTTCCATGTGTTAGTTGTGTCTTCTGAGCAGTTTGTCAGCTTTTGGACACCTTTGAAGGTGTTTTCTATGTGTTTCTATGTGTTTTTGTTTGCCTGCCATTGGTTTTAACGGTGTTCGAAGGTGTTCGACGAACAGTTCGATGAACAGTTCGGCGAACACACGGGTGTTCGACGAACCGAACCGAACTCGAACACTACGGGGGTGGCTCAACACTAATCTAGACATTTCATTTTCGCCCTTGTTAAAGTTGCTTAGATCTTAGCACCAAATGTTTCTGGTTCCAACACATCACATTTAAGATCTGACTGATCACTTGCTTCCATATATATATAACCACTTGACAAATTCTATTGTAATTAAATATTATTGACTTTACCCATCAATAATTTTAACTTTTAGGCTGATCGACTGATGTTCTGCATGATAAATGGAATAGAATTCCAGATTTACTTTATTAATTAGCATTTAAATATCTAAATGTAATTCTGTACATTACATTTTTTCAATTCCTAGCACGTTTTTGAATCAATAGTTGTGATTTGATCCAATATTTCTGCTATTCCTTCTTTTCTCTTTCATTGAATCTTATGTAATTTTTTTTTTATTCTTCAGGCAATTTTCCAGTTCCTTCTTGTTGCTAATCAAAAAGATTCTTTAGGATTGTGCTTCTATCCTTGCAATCAACTATTCATTTCCAGTGTTTGGTGACCTATTCACCCTTGTGCAGTGTTTGCTGCATTCATAAATGATTCTGCTGTCTTCTATCCTTGTGCTGTAATTCGTTTTGTAACTTTTCTTCTTTATAACTCTGTTTTTTGGAGTTTTCATGTTTTATAACTGGAGTTGGCACGGTATGCTAATGGCTCAGTACATGATTTTACAACTAAGTCATTCTGTCTGTTATTTGTACACAGATGTATGGGTGGAAAATTCAGATGGACAGCAAACAAGTCCGTAAGGTCTCATGAAGATACAGCACTACATAAAATAAGAAGTAATGACACTAGTAACTTACTGTCATTAAAAGAATCTGTCCAATACTTCTATACTAAGAAAAACGTTTAAAAGACAGAAACAAATGCACTAAAAGGATGCAGCAGACCCTCTTGATAAATGCGGAGACAACACAGGTGCAAAATACCGATGAAGCAACTACTCTCAGCGCCTACCAATTCATGGAGGGGGCCCATTTTGATGAGTCAATAATTGATGGACAAATATATAGTTAGCAGAAATGCTAGGAGTGGTCAAATCAAAAGTTTGATACATTCTGCAAAAAAAGAGCGCACTTGTGAGCTTGGGAACTCAAAAAGGCCTGGACATCCAAGAAAGTCAACAGTGGTGGGTGATCGCAGAATCATTCCCATAGTGAAGAAAAGCCCATTCACAACATGCACCCAAGTGAAGAACACTCTCCAGGGAGTATGTGTTTCCGTATCTAAGTCTACCATAAAGAGAAAACTTCATGAGAGCAAATACAGAGGGTTCACCACAAGGTGCACACCATTAATGAGACTTAAAAATAGAAAGTCCAGATTATACTTTGCCAATACAGGAATGAATAAAGCAACCAGCAGCACTCTGTTAACGGATGCAAAGTCGAAAGCTCCAAGGAAGCCACTTGAAGATAATCCAGTAAGCAGTAAGAAGTCCAAGTCCCGGGTGAAAAAGTGAAACAAAATTTATTCTGCCATATAAAAGGTAACAACGTTTTGACCTATCAAAAAGGTAAAGGTGATAAAGACCTTTTTGATAGGTCAAAATGCTACCTTTTATATGGCAGAATCAATTCTGTTTTACTTTTTCACCTCGGACTTGGACGTTGTCTCTTACTACTTACTAGACTTTGCCAATAAACATCTAAAGAAGCCAACCCAATTCTGGAAAAAGCATTCTGGACAGATGAAACTATTTTCAACCTGTACCAGAATGATGGGAAAAAGAAAGTATGGAGAAGGCTTTGAAAGACTCATTATCCAAAGCACACCACATCATCTGTAAAACATGGTGGAGGCAGTGTGATGGCATGGGCATGTGTCGCTTCCAATGGCCCTTTGTCTCTTGTGTTTATTGATGTGACTGAAGACAGAAGTAGCCGGGTGAATTCTGAAGGGTACATGGTGATACTCTCTGCTCAGATTCAACCAAATGCAGCAAGGTTGACTGGATGGCACTTCACAGTACAGATGGCCCTAAACATACTGCGAAAGCAATGCAAGAGTTTTTAAGGCAAAGAAGTGGAATATTCTGCAATGGCCGAGTCAATCACCAGATCTCACCCCCATCATTTCACATGCTTAAGACAAACATAAGGCAGAAAGACCCACAAACAGGAAACAACTGACTTCATCTGCAGTAAATATCTGGCAAAGCATCACATAGGAGGAAACCCAGAGTTTGGTGACATCCAAGGCTTCCAGACTTCAGGCAGTCATTGCCTTCATAGGATTCTCTACAAAGTATTAAAATTAACATTTTATTTATGATAAAGTTAATTTGTCCAATTACTTTTGAGCCCCTGAAATGAGTAGGCTTTGTTGAAAAATGATTGTGATTCCTAAACGTTTCACACAATATGTTTGTTCAACCCCTTTAAACCTGAAAGTCTATACTTCAATCGCATCTCAGTTGTTTAATTTTAAATAAAAAGTAGTGACATGCAGAGCCCAAATCACGAATATTTGGTCACTGTCCAAATACATCTGGACCTAATTGTATATACTGTATTTTTCGGATTATAAAACACTTTTTTTCCCCCAAATTTGAGGGGAAAACGGGGGTGCGTCTTATAATCCAAATGTAGCTCTCACGGGTGTGTCAGAGGTGACAGACAGTCACCCTGCAGTGGGTTGCGGAAGATCTCTACGTTTGGCATTGCAGACAGCTTCTTAGATAAGAGGCTGTCGTTAGGACTGAGCGGCTACCTCTCTCTTGCTAATTAGCTCTCTGGCCTGGGTGTATATATACCTGGTGGTTCTGAGAGGGAGTCGCCAGCTATATCCTTTTCTACTTGTGAAGCTTAGCTGGAGCAGTACTTCATCCTCTCTGGAGCTTGAGGCCGTGTGCTTATTTGGAATTCATCTAAAGCTAAGCCATTTCCCCTGTTTTGTCTACCCTTCTTGTCTATAGAGTATAGTGGAGGTTGACTAGTGCTCATCTCCTTCCATCCCTAGCTGTAACCATACACCAGGGAGAGTAGGATGAGGCACGCGTGCGGCGATTGCTGAGGAGGAAATATAGGGACGTTAGAGGAGACAGGATGATGCTAGACGAGACTAGAAGGTCTCCACTTCCCCCTTTCCCTAGTGTCTGGGCTCCCTTTCCCTTTTCCCTCTGTGTTGCACTAAGTCTTTCCCACACCTGGTGTGACATTATAGCTGGCCGAGCACAAAGGAAAAAAAAAAGGAGAACTAACATTTTGTTTTTTTATTTTTTTCTTTGCGTGTTTTTGGGCGTGCAACTTTTTTTTTTTCTTTCTCCCTTGGGTATGAGCTCAGTTGCAGAGCTTGCAGAGTGGCTGCACAGGCTGTCTCTGGAGGTGAATGACCTCCGTGGTGAGGTACAGCAGCATCAGCGGTTACAGTCGCCAATATGGGGGTCTCTGCAGGTAGTCCTGTCCAGCCTGAACCCAAGGTTGCCCTCCCGGACAGGTTTTCAGGAGGTAGGGACAAGTTTTTTGTATTTAAGGAGGCATGCAAATTGTATTTTAAACTTCGTCCCTACTCCTCCAGTAATGAGAAGCAACGGGTTGGTATTGTGATCTCTCTATTGCAGGGCGATCCTCAGTCATGGGCGTTTTCGTTACCGCAGTACTCGGTTTGTCTCAAATCTGTGGAGGGGTTTTTCGGAGCTCTGGCCCTCATCTATGATGACCCTGACCGAGTCGCATTGGCTGAGTCTAGGCTATGTCGCCTTCAGAAGGGGATTCGATCAGTGGAAACATACAGTTCGGAATTCCGTAGATGGGCAACGGATTCCAAATGGAATGACTCAGCCCTTAAAAGTCTTTCCCACACCTGGCGTGACAGTAGCTTTTGGGGGGGAACGGCTGGTTGATCCCAGAATGCAGGGTCACTGCTGCAGGAAGCTGGAAGCGGTATGGTAGTTAGTTATTGACTATCCTATGTAAAGGGGATAAATTAATATTTAGTAGTGACCTTAAAAGGGTTATTCTCAACTTTGATCTTTAGCAACACATCTACCTGGTGCTCGAGTCCGGCACATCGCTGATCGGGTTGACAGATTATTGGGAGGGGCTGGTGAGGACCCAGCGGTCATGGTGCACATTGGCACAAATGACAAAGGTAGGGGTAGGTGGAAGGTCCTTAAGGATGATTTCAGGGAATTAGGCTGCAAGCTTAAAGCAAGGACTTCCAAGGTGGTATTCTCTAAAATACTGCCTGCACCACATGTGACGCCAGAGAGGCAATGGGAGATTAGGGAGATAAATAAGTCTCTCAGAAATTGGTGTAGGAAGGAGGGGTTTGGGTTCATGGAGAACTGTGTCGACTTCTCAGTTGGCTACAGATTCTACGCTAGGGACGGGCTGCACCTCAATGGGGAGGGTGCAGCTGTGCTGGGGGAGAAAATAGGCTAGAAGGTTGGAGGAGTGTTTAAACAAGTGATTGGGGGAGAGGGTATTCATTTTATAGGTGGGGAAGATAGTGCAGATAGTGACCTTGGCACAAATAAAGAAATTGGGGGTGAGGTTAGAACAGCCTATATAGTAAGAAGGAATAGAGGTACAGAGAGATACATAAAATGCACGTACACTAATGCCAGAAGCCTCACCAACAAAATGGAGGAATTAGAATTAATTTTGTTGGAAAATAATTATGACATGGTGGGGATGGGGATATCTGAGACATGCCTGGACAAGAGCCATGACTGGGCAGTTAATTTACAGGGCTATATATAGTTTGTTCAAAAATGACCGTACAAACAAGCAAGGGAGGGGTGTGTGTTTATATGTAAAATCATCCTTAAAACCCATCTTGCGTGAGAATATATGTGAATCTAATGAAAATGTAGAGTCTCTGTGGGTGGAGATAAGGGGAGGGGGAAAAAATAATAAATTACTGATACGGGTTTGTTATAAGTCTCCAAAAATAATGGAAGCAGCGGAGAATATCCTCATAAAGCAAATAGATGAAGCAGCGACTCAAGGAGAAGTCATTATTATGGGGGACTTTAACTACCTTGAAATACATTGGGGAACAGAAACCTGTAGTTCCAGCAAAGGTAATAGGTTTTTGACAACTATGAGAGACAATTACCTTTCACAACTGGTTCAGGACCCAACAAGAAGGGGGGCACTGCTAGACCTAATATTAACCAACAGGCCACACCGCATATCAAATATACGTGCTGGGGGTCACTTGGGTAATAGTGATCACAAAATAATACATTTTCATGTATCCTTTAATAAGATGTGTAGTAGAGGGGTTACAAGGACACTAAACTTCAGGAAGGCAAATTTCCAACGGTTGAGAGATGATCTTAGTGCAATAAACTGGGACGATATCCTGAGACATAAAACTACACAAAGCAAATGGGAGACATTTATTAACATCCTGAATAGGACCTGTGCACAATATATACTCTATGGGAATAAACATGCTAGAAATAGGAGGAAAACACTATGGCTAAATAGAGCTGTAAGGGGCGCAATAAGTGACAAAAAGAAAGCATTTAGAGAACTAAAGCAAGTAGGTAGTGATGAGACATTAAATAAATACAGAAAATTAAATAAATTCTGTAAAAACCAAATCAAGGCAGCAAAGATTGAGACAGAGAGACTCATTGCCAGAGAAAGTAAAAATAACCCCAAAATATTCTTTAACTACATAAATAATAAAAAACTGAAAAAGATAGTGTTGGCCCTCTTAAAAATAGTCTGGGTGAAATGTTGGATGAGGATGAGGAAAAAGCCAATATGCTAAATGATTTTTTTTTCAACAGTATTTACGCAAGAAAATTGCATGACAGAAAACATGATCAGTGATAACAAAAATTCTCCATTAAATGTCACTTGCTTAAGCCAGCAGGAAGTACGGCGGCGTCTAAAAATCACTAAAGTTGACAAATCCCTGGGCCCGGATGGGATACACCCGCGAGTACTGCAGGAATTAAGTAACGTCATAGATAGAACATTGTTTTTAATCTTTAAAGATTCCTTAATAGCAGGGTCTGTACCACATGACTGGCGTATAGCAAATGTGGAGCCTATATTCAAAAAGGGGACAAAAATCGAACTTAGAAATTATAAGCCAGTAAGCTTAACCTCTACTGTGGGTAAAATCCTGGAGAGATGCTATACTAGAGTATCTGAACAAAAATAACCTCATGACCCAATATCAACATGACGAGGGACCGTTCCTGTCAAACTAATCAGCTTTTATGAAGAGGTAAGTTCCGGACTAGACCAAGGAAATGCAGTGGATGTTGTGTATATGGACTTTTCAAAAGCTTTTGATACCATTCCACAGAAAAGGTTCATACATAAAATGAGAACAATGGGGATAGGGGAAAATATATGTAAGTGGGTTAAGAACTGGCTCAGTGATAGGAAACAAAGGGTGGTTATTAATGGAAAACACTCAGACTGGGTCTCAGTTAACAGTGGGGTACCACAGGGGTCAGTATTGGGCCCGCTTCTTTTTAACATATTTATTAATTACTTTGTAGGGGGCGTACAGAGTAGTATTTCAATATTTGTAGATTACACTAAGCTCTGCAGGGTAATCAATACAGAGGAGGACAATTTTATATTACAGGAGGATCTATGTAAACTAGAAGCTTGGGCTGATAAATGGCAAATGAGCTTTAATGAGGATAAATGTAAGGTAATGCACTTGGGCAGAGGAAATAAAGTGTATAATTATATGCTTAATTGTAAAACACTGGGCAAAACTGTCACTGAAAAAGACCTGGGTGTATTGGTGGACGACAAGCTCACGTTTGGTGGCCAGTGTCAGGCTGCTGCTGCAAAGGCAAATAAAATAATGGGATGCATTAAAAGAGGCATAGATGCTCATGAGGAGAACATAATTTTACCTCTATACAAGTCACTAGTGCGACCACACTTAGAATACTGTGTACAGTTCTGGTCTCCGGTGTATATGAAAGACATAGCTGAACTAGAGCGGGTGCAGAGAAGAGCGACCAAAGTTATTAGAGGACTGGGGGGTCTGCAATACCAAGACAGGTTATTACACTTGGGGTTATTACTCTGGAAAAACGAAGGCTTAAGGGTGATCTTATTATTATGTACAAGTATATGAGGGGACAGTACAAAGACCTTTCTACTGATCTTTTTACTCTGAGGCCTGAGACAGGGACAAGGGGGCATCTTCTACGTCTGGAGGAAAGAAGGTTTAATCATAATCACAGACGCGGATTCTTTACTGTAAGAGCAGTGAGACTATGGAACTCTCTGCCGCATGATGTTGTAATTAGTGATTCACTACTAAAATTTAAGAAGGGCCTGGATGCCTTTCTTGAAAAGTATAATATTACAGGTTATATATACTAGATTCCTTGATAGGGCGTTGATCCAGGGAACTAGTCTGATTGTCGTATGGAGTCAGGAAGGAATTTTTTTCCCCAATGTGGAGCTTAGTGTTTGCCACATGGGTTTTTTTTTTGCCTTCCTCTGGATCAACATGTTAGGCTATGGGTTGAACTAGATGGACTTAGTCTTCCTTCAACCTTAAAAACTATGTTACTATGTTACTTTCCTGCCTCCCAGGATTCTGCTTGTCAGGGGACACTGCACTTCTTATGATTGCAGTCCAAATCAGCAGCATGTGTGTGCCGCTGAAATGAACTGTACTCTCCCTTGCTGCAGCAGAGGCAACTTTGCCACATACATTTAGTTATAATGTGGCTGAAAGTATGCGTATCGTAAACTTGCAGCACTGGAGAATCCTAACAGTGCTTACCGTGTACACTGTGAAGATTTTAAAGTCTGCAGTCACGTAGATTTGTGAATTGCAGACATGTAGAGTGACTGCAGACCTTCGTGATAAACCGGGACAACCCCTTTGATTGTTGCTGATATACTTGTGGATTTCTAGACTAAAAAAGCCTCAGTGAACACTTTGAAAATTGCAGGTTTCCTCATTTTTATTTTTAATAAAAACTGTGCATTGGGAAAAAAAAATATATATATATATATATATATATATATATATATATATATATATATATATATATAGCCACAATTTTTAAAAATAACACAAACGCCTGATTTAAACAATAATTAGTTTTCCTTAAACCCAGAAGGGGTGGAGGGTCTAAATATTATCTCTTTTTGAAGTTACCAAGATCCATACTCTAGTTTGTGCAGAAGGCAGTAAGAGAAATGTTGCCAATTGGTGCTATTCCCAATCTCTCCCTTCAAAAGAAGTTTGTTAATAGCCCCAAGACAGATGTGGTGTTAAGCCAAGATGCAAAGTTTCTTATTCTTGCTACCTGATTGCCCTACTAATACCACCAATAGAGTTTTGCCAGTCTTGATAATGCTTTTTTTTCTTATATCGACTTTGAGATAAGAATGGCCTATACAGAATGAAGCCCAGGCACATAAAGAAAATTGATCCTCTCGCTTGCCCTTTTTAGACAGTTGTTTTTGGACTTTCTACGTCTATAATATCTTAGTACTATTGTGCTCAGACCATAAAAAGCCCACACAATAACACTAAAACAACTAGTATCTAAATAATAACACAATCCTGCAATATAATTACTCATCACCAATATTCAAATCCAAATTTTGGCTGTCACTGAATTTCCTATTCATAGGGGCCCTCTAGTAAACGTGGACCCTGGACAATTTCTCCTAAAACTGGTCTGGCACAAAGAAAGATGTACAATGAAATTAGATTAATTTATTACAGATTGAGTAAGTATAATGTGTGAATCTAGAAAGACTAATAAAGATGGTAAAGAGACGATGAGAAGTCCCTAATGGCCGGGTCATCAATGGCAATTTCTCAGTCAAGATCCTTGAACAAATTCTGATTGATGATATGACTCTATAGCTAAATGTTATCAATCTGTCAGGAAATGTTGAGTCCAAGAATGTAATGTTTCTTCTTCTGGCTAAAAAAAAATCTAAAGATAAGATATAACATTGACAGTCAGTAATAAAATATTTGTCGTATGAAAAGGACACCGACACTGTGTACTCATGAATGTAATTCAAGCTGCGAAGAGTAAAACTGAGGCTCGATTTAGATTCAACAGCCTTTTAACATAGCTTTGGGACTTAGGGATCAGCTTCTCCCCAGACTTGTCTTACCGCACTATGAATCATTTATCTGTATTTATCATTGGAATGCATTATGAGCTTATAATAAACTGGGAGTGGAGTGGTAAGAGTAAGTGGATTCAATTGCATTCTTATAAAAAGAACTAAACTCTCCAGGGACCCAAAGAAGAACCTATTGTGATAAGTAAAAAAGGAAGCTCTTTGTATAAAGTGTCACTATGTAGACTAAGATGAAATATTGATTGAAGTCTATAATTCTGCAGGGTATGGAGGTAAATACGTTGCTGCTTACTGTATATTAAATAACTGCTTCCTTTCTGAATCTCAGGCTAGAAATGTCTCCGCATCCGCTGCCTAACTCTGTACTGGCCAATTGCACTGACTTGCTCTTGGCGAATACAACAAAGGAGCTCGTATCTAAATACCGTCCAGCTAGCTGCGCCTGTTGCTCTTTCTATGCCAGACAAAGGGTATAAAACAAAAAATAACGCTATCTTTCATCTTACACAAAGTAATTCCAGTATATTGCACTGGATGTGGTTTTTACTGGATATGAGAAAAGAAATGAATACAAGTGCAGAAGCATATTTTGTGCCTACTGGTGTGCGGTTCCTCTAAGTGCTTGCATAATAAAAATGGCTGAGTGTTAATAAAAATTGTTCCGGAATACATGGCTGTCTGATTCAGGTCACCAAAAAGTGAAATCAGGGATACAGCTGAAGCGCAAAGTGTCAATCCTGATAGATAGGCATGCGATAAGTGTGAAAAATAAAAGTTACAATCAAGAAAAGATATATTTATTTATTTTGTAGGTAGGTCACTAAATTGCATTCTTGACAAAGGGCATAGGACCAATTTGGTAGCCCTTTCACTTAAAGGAGATATCCCATGAACATTTATCAACTATCCAAAGGATAGGTAATAGTGATGAGCGAGCATATCCTGTTAACCCTTTTGGCGAGCATGCTGGGGTGCTCGCCAAGTATCTTCAGTGTGCTCGGGTGTTATGTTTTAGTCACTCCGTGCTCATGACTGTTTGACAGCTTTAATACATGTGAGTAATGCCTAAGAAACAGACATTCCTCACCTGTATTAAAGCTGTTAAACAGTCGCAAATCATGAGCACGGAGTGACTAAAACATAACACCCGAGCACGCTGAAGATACGCAGAAAAAAACCAAGCATGCTCGTAAATCTTGAGTAATGCTATCACTAATCACTATCACTAATAGGTAATAATTCTATGTTTGGTACAGCCCTGCCTCATGGGATTCCCATTAACCTCAAGAAGAAGGGGCACAAAGTAAATGTAGCAGTATTGTGGTGACCATCACTCCATTCACTTCTATAGGTACAGTACAGACCAAAAGTTTGGACACACCTTCTCATCAAGAGAATGCCAAGAGTGTGCAAAGCAGTCATCAAAGCAAAAGGTGGCTACTTTGAAGAACCTAGAATATAAGACATATTTTCAGTTGTTTCACACTTTTTTGTTAAGTATATAATTCCACATGTGTTAATTCATAGTTTTGATGCCTTCAGTGTGAATGTACAATTTTCATAGTCATGAAAATACAGAAAAATCTTTAAATGAGAAGGTGTGTCCAAACTTTTGGTCTGTACTGTGTATGGGAGTGTACACTTGTGATCACTGCTCCCACGTACAGGTTCTAGATCGATGGCCATTTCAATTGGGTGCACGCGTCTTCTGGCTTACCATGTAAGAAAGCACATGTTCACATGATGCGGCCATCAACCTAGACATTTCCCCCCTTCTCCCTTTCCCATCTTTATGTTTACTTTGCATATGGAACTACAATAAAGCGTGAAACTCAACTTTCATGAGTGCCATGAGTTACTTCTCTACCTCTTACATGCAGAGGTTGAATTTATTAACTCTGCATTACTTGCAATGGACTGTGAACAGACAATTCAGCTTTTAGCTGTATAAATGTAACACACTGCATATCTAAACAAAATATAACAATAAATAATGCAGCATTGAGAATCCCCCTGAACATCCTCCATCCCCCATCCATCATTCATTGTTTTGGATATTGATTTATTTTACTTTTTGCATGTGATTTTTTGTGTTTCCGATGTTTAAGGGGATTCTAGATTCTGCATCATTTCTTGTGATATTCTGTTTGGATATATGTTATATTTCTACATCATTCTTGACCTAAATACATATTAGCTATTATTATCTTGTAGCACCTGCTTATACAACCAGGAATTCCGAATTTTAGTATTCAGTATTATTCATGGGGTTTGACCTTGATTTCTACAGGGAAGCTCTAACCTAATGTGATGGTTTTCTAATGCATGATATGTACGTCCTTGTGATACTATTTTTAAGCATCACATTTTTTTTATATGATATTTTTGAATTTGCCTTTTTCTATCCCACAGCATTTATCCTTTTGGCTTTTTGTGGTTTCGTTCACTTTGGGGTCTGAGGGCATCTTTTTTGACATGTTGAGTATATTATGATGTACTTTTGATCTTTGATTGAATTCTGTGAAATAAAGGACAAAATTCCCAGAAAGACAAGAAATTAAAATACAGCATCCTGTCTGCATGTAGTCACCACTATATGTTGTTTAGGAGCTTACTGCATACTGTTTCATAATTGAATTCAATGTAAAAACAGTATACGATAAGCTCCTAAGCTCCATCTAGTGGAGGCTGCAAGGAGACAAGATCACATTTTAAATTTATCTGTAACAGATGATTTGGAGTTATGTAGAAATGCTAAGAATTTTAAACCTCTTTAGCTTTAATCATAAAAAATCAAAAAGTGATATTCAGTGAAGAACATTAAATTCTACAATAAGTTAAACAAATAAACCAAAGACTGAATAATTACTGGAAATTGCCACAAACCTTTACAAATCTTAAAGTCTTCTTTACAGAAGGACATGCTAGATATCATTGAAATAATCTAACTTCAAGGACCTAAAAGCATGAATTCATTATGACATATCCTCAGTTGGGATCAGATGTTTGATTCTTATATTATTCTTGAGGTGGTAATAAGAGGAACTAATGCTTGCTGACATTTTATGTTTAAAGAACACATAGTAAAGGCAAGGAAATAATGAGACGGTTTTCTTTTACTCATGTAAATGTTACTGTGTTAAAAATATAGTATATGGTCAGTTTGTGCTCCTAATTACAGTATGTTATGTGATAATAGGTCTATTTGCATGGAGAACAGCAGAAATGGCAAAAATGTCCAGTTCCAAGCTAATTATGCCTTCACATACATTACTATGTAAAGGTTTTAGACAGGTATGGAAAAAATGCAGCAGAAAAAGAATGCTTTCAAAAATAGAAATCAAAATCATAATAGTATATTTTTATCAATTAACAACATACAAAGTGAATAAACAGAAGAGAAATCGAAATCAAATTAATATTTGGTGTGTCCGCCCTTTGCCTTCAAAACAGCAATAATTCTTCTAGGTGCACTTGTAAGTCAGGGATTTTGTAAATTATAGTCATTTGTATGAGTAACCAATTTTGTCAAATGAGTTACAATGATCATCATTTTCATATGTTGGTTCGAATACAGTAAATAAAGGCGTTGTCCAGTCTAAATTGATATGCCTGTGGTCACTCTGTGTGACTGCTGACTTATAAACTTATGAAGCCCCCAGCGCTTGCACTGTGCGCTGCGAGGATTTGCAGGTTTCTGAGCTGGGACGGCAGTGATGTATGTGATACGCATACTCCAGGGCAGAACCCATCTAATGGGCACGGCGTCGCTCCATACATGCGTATTGAGTGAGGCCGCATCCAATAGACAAGCTCTGGCTGAGGGCTCTTTCAGACGTCAGTGTATTGAGTATGTGTAGTGTCTGTTTCCACACGTACTGGAGACGCTGACACACGTAGACCCATTCAAATGAATGGGTCTGTGCACATGTCAGTGTGTTTCCACAGACCGTTTGTCCATGGGCAAAACACGCTGACATGTCCGTTTTTTTCTTGCAGCACAGGCTGCAAAACGTCTGTGCACACGTGCGTATTCACATACGGATGACATTGGTGTATCATCAGTGTGACACATATCTGGAGCCTGGGAATCAGCGGTACAGGTAGCACTGTTCGCAAGCACCGGGTGCTGCAGGCATCTGTCATTATTGTCTCCTACTTGCGCTGTGATCAGCACTAGCAAGGGACAATTTTGAAAGTAGTATTCTTCCCCCGCTGTGTCCTTATTTAAAAATAACAATATATATAAAAAAATCCTTATACTCACCTGTCCGAAAATGTCCCCCACTGTAACCCATGTGACTGCTCACGCTGAGTAGCCGGGGAGAATGACTCAATCTCAACATTGTCCCTTGCTCGCCCTGATAGCAGCAAAGCAGGGGGCAATGATGATGGAAGCATTCAGCACCCAGCGCTTGGGAACAGCGCTAACTGTACACCTGATTCCCAAGCGCCAATACATGTTATCCTGATGTGGCACACGGTTGCCACACGTATGCCACACAGGTGCACACGTACATGGATATCTCTGGTATTGCTTTTTCCAGTACCGGAAATATCCCGATGTGTGAAAGCTCCCTGAGAGTATGCATATCGCATACATCACCGCTGTTCCCGGCTCAGCAACCAGCAAATCCTCGCAGCACACAGTGCGTGCACTGGGAGGATTTGTAAGTCTGCAGTCAAACAGAGTGACCCTTTAATACTAAAGCAGAAACAGCTGTGTGGGTGACTTAATACTTTGTAAAGAACATCCAAAATCTGCTATAAAGGTGAGGCTGCGGAAGACAGTTTATTGTCACAGGTAAGCAAGTAAGTTACAGTGCATCAGCAAGATCTCTCCCAGGCAAAGATATCAAATTAGACACTGGGGTTTCAGGATGTACTGTTCAAGCTCGTTTGAAGAAGTAGATAAAAATGGGCAACGCATAAAATCAGTTTTATTTAGTTTAGAATTGATTTCCTCATCTCTAATGGTTAGAGATGACCAGCTTTGAAAAATCACAATTTTATGACTGTCAGGAGATGTATATGCTATATGCTTGTTTACACAGACAGACCAAAATAAACGATAAACAGTGAACGATCTGCAATAGATCGCTCAGTGCACATAGGCAGCCATTATTCTCAGCAGTGAAAATCCTGTTTACAAGGATGATGCACCTCCGAGAAAGATAATCCGTTGTGCTATGCAAAAGATCATTTCACCCCATTCAGCGGGTGATTGTCAGCCTGTTTACAAAGCAAAATAGTCGTGAAGTGAGCGTTTTTAACCCTTTCATGACCTTGGATAGGTACATACAAAGTCGTGTCCCTGTTTTTGATGCGGGTTCCGATCTTTCCCTGCTCATGACAGCTGATCTGATCAAATGTCATGTGCCTCTAACAGCTGTGGGTGGATCTAAGATCCACCCGTGGCTGTAAACCAGTTAAATGCGACTGTCTATCACTGACATGCTGGCTGGAAGAGCACTCTTGTCACGTGATCACGGGGCGCCGATGGGTTGTCATGACAACCGGGGGTCTGCAGAAGACCCCCATGTCCATGCCTGTCATTGTGGATCTCCTATGAGAGCTGACCCGTGGCCGGTGTTCATAGGAGATTGTGATTTCTGCTACACATAGCAAGGGTAAAGCCCTGCTAAGTGTAGCACAGGCGATCGGATCCTTAGGAGACTATCGATGCAAGTAAAAAGTAAAAAAAACTGTTTTAAAAAATATAAATAAAACACAAAAGTTCAAATGCCACGAGAGGTGGTGAGTTCCCCTTCAATGGACGTCTTCAAATAGAGGCTGGACAGACATCTGTCTGAGATGATCTAGTGAATCCTGCTTTGAGCAGGGGGTTGGACCAGATGACCCAGGAGGTCCCTTCCAACTCTACCATTCTATGATTCTATGATTCTATGAAATCACCCCCTCAGTTTCCCCATTCAAAATAAAACAATTAAAAAAACATAAAAATACACATTTGGTATCGCGCCATTCAGAAATGTCCGATCTATCAAAATATAAAGTAAATTAATCCAATCGGTAAATGGCGTAAAGAAAAAAATTTAAACTTCAGAATTACTATTTTTTGGCCGCCGCAACATTGCAAGAAAATGCAATAACAGGCGATCAAAACATTGCGTCTACCCCAAAATAATATCAATAAAAACATCAGCTCAAGGCGCAAAAAATAAGCCCTCACACAGCTCCAGATCACAAAAAAAAGGAGACACTTTGGGTCTCGGAAAACGGCGACATAAGCGTTTTTTTTTTCTTACAAATTTCAGATTTTTTTTCACCACTTTAATAAAAAAGAACATATACATGTTTGGTATCAGCGTACTCGTACTGACCTGGAGAATCATATTGTCCGGTCAGTTTAAGCATTTAGTGAACATGCTAAGTAAAAAAAACTTGCAATTTCACCTAATTTGGAATTGTTTTACCATTTTTCAGTACACTATATGGTAAAATCAATGGTATCATTCAAAAGTACAACTCGTCCCACAAAAAAACAAGTCTTCATATGACTATATTGATGAGAAAATAAAAAAAGCTATGGCTCTGGGAAGAAGGGGAGCAAAAGACGGAATTGGAATGCATTATGAGCTTATAATAAACTGGGAGTGGAGTGGTAAGAGTAACTGGATTCAATTGCATTCTTATAAAAAGAACTAAACTCTCCAGGGACCCAAAGAAGAACCTATTGTGATAAGTAAAAAAGGAAGCTCTTTCTATAAAGTGTCACTATGTAGACTAAGATGAAATATTGATTGAAGTCTATAATTCTGCAGGGTATGGAGGTAAATACGTTGCTGCTTACTGTATATTAAATAACTGCTTCCTTTCTGAATCTCAGGCTAGAAATGTCTCCGCATCCGCTGCCTAACTCTGTACTGGCCAATTGCACTGACTTGCTCTTGGCGAATACAACAAAGGAGCTCGTATCTAAATACCGTCCAGCTAGCTGCGCCTGTTGCTCTTTCTATGTCAGACAAAGGGTATAAAACAAAAAATAACGCTATCTTTCATCTTACACAAAGTAATTCCAGTATATTGCACTGGATGTGGTTTTTACTGGATATGAGAAAAGAAATGAATACAAGTGCAGAAGCATATTTTGCGCCTACTGGTGTGCGGTTCCTCTAAGTGCTTGCATAATAAAAATGGCTGAGTGTTAATAAAAATTGTTCCGGAATACATGGCTGTCTGATTCAGGTCACCAAAAAGTGAAATCAGGGATACAGCTGAAGCGCAAAGTGTCAATCCTGATAGATAGGCATGCGATAAGTGTGAAAAATAAAAGTTACAATCAAGAAAAGATTTATTTATTTATTTTGTAGGTAGGTCACTAAATTGCATTCTTGACAAAGGGCATAGGACCAATTTGGTAGCCCTTTCACTTAAAGGAGATATCCCATGAACATTTATCAACTATCCAAAGGATAGGTAATAGTGATGAGCGAGCATATCCTGTTAACCCTTTTGGCGAGCATGCTGGGGTGCTCGCCAAGTATCTTCAGTGTGCTCGGGTGTTATGTTTTAGTCACTCCGTGCTCATGACTGTTTGACAGCTTTAATACATGTGAGTAATGCCTAAGAAACAGACATTCCTCACCTGTATTAAAGCTGTTAAACAGTCGCAAATCATGAGCACGGAGTGACTAAAACATAACACCCGAGCACGCTGAAGATACGCAGAAAAAAACCAAGCATGCTCGTAAATCTTGAGTAATGCTATCACTAATCACTATCACTAATAGGTAATAATTCTATGTTTGGTACAGCCCTGCCTCATGGGATTCCCATTAACCTCAAGAAGAAGGGGCACAAAGTAAATGTAGCAGTATTGTGGTGACCATCACTCCATTCACTTCTATAGGTACAGTACAGACCAAAAGTTTGGACACACCTTCTCATTTAAAGACTTTTCTGTATTTTCATGACTATGAAAATTGTACATTCACACTGAAGGCATCAAAACTATGAATTAACACATGTGGAAATATATACTTTACAAAAAAGTGTGAAACAACTGAAAATATGTCTTATATTCTAGGTTCTTCAAAGTAGCCACCTTTTGCTTTGATGACTGCTTTGCACACTCTTGGCCTTCTCTTGATGAGCTTCAAGAGGTAGTCACCAGAAATGGTCTTCCAACAATCTTGAAGGAGTTCCCAGAGATGCTTAGCACTTGTTGGCCCTTTTGCCTTCACTCTGCGGTCCAGCTCACCCCAAACCATCTCAATTGGGTTCTGGTCTGGTGACTGTGGAGGCCAGGTCATCTGGCATAGCACCCCATCACTCTCCCTCTTGGTCAAATAGCCCTTACACAGCCTGGAGGTGTGTTTGGGGTCATTGTCCTGTTGAAAAATAAATGGTGGTCCAACTAAACGCAAACCGGATGGAATAGCATTCCCCTGCAAGATGATGTGGTAGCCATGCTGGTTCAGTATGCCTTCAATTTTGAATAAATCCCCAACAGTGTCACCAGCAAAGCACCCCCACACCATCACACCTCCTCCTCCATGCTTCACGGTGGGAACCAGGCATGTAGAGTCCATCCATTCACCTTTTCTGCGTCGCACAAAGACACGGTGGTTGCAACCAAAGATCTCAAATTTGGACTCATCAGACCAAAGCACAGATTTCCATTGGTCTAATGTCCATTCCTTGTGTTCTTAAGCCCAAACAAGTCTCTTCTGCTTGTTGCCTGTCCTTAGCAGTGGTTTCCTAACAGCTAATTTACCATGAAGGCCTGCTGCACAAAGTCTCCTCTTAACAGTTGTTGAAGAGATGTGTCTGCTGCTAGAACTCTGTGTGGCATTGACCTGGTCTCTAATCTGAGCTGCTGTTAACCTGCGATTTCTGAGGCTGGTGACTCGGATAAACTTATCCTCAGAAGCAGAGGTGACTCTTGATCTTCCTTTCCTGGGGCGGTCCTCATGTGAGCCAGTTTCTTTGTAGTGCTTGATGTTTTTTGCAACTGCACTTGCTGACACTTTCAAACTTTTCACAATTTTTCAGACTGACTGACCTTCATTTGTTAAACTAATGATGGCCACTCGTTTTTCTTTACTTAGCTGCTTTTTTCTTGCCATAATACAAATTCTAACAGTCTATTCAGTAGGACTATCAGCTGTGTATCCACCAGACTTCTGCACAACAAAACTGATGGTCCCAACCTCATTTATAAGGCAAGAAATCCCACTTATTAAACCTCACAGGGCACACCTGTGAAGTGAAAACCATTTCCGGTGACTAACTCTTGAAGCTCATCAAGAGAATGCCAAGAGTGTGCAAAGCAGTCATCAAAGCAAAAGGTGGCTACTTTGAAGAACCTAGAATATAAGACATATTTTCAGTTGTTTCACACTTTTTTGTTAAGTATATAATTCCACATGTGTTAATTCATAGTTTTGATGCCTTCAGTGTGAATGTACAATTTTCATAGTCATGAAAATACAGAAAAATCTTTAAATGAGAAGGTGTGTCCAAACTTTTGGTCTGTACTGTGTATGGGAGTGTACACTTGTGATCACTGCTCCCACGTACAGGTTCTAGATCGATGGCCATTTCAATTGGGTGCACGCGTCTTCTGGCTTACCATGTAAGAAAGCACATGTTCACATGATGCGGCCATCAACCTAGACATTTCCCCCCTTCTCCCTTTCCCATCTTTATGTTTACTTTGCATATGGAACTACAATAAAGCGTGAAACTCAACTTTCATGAGTGCCATGAGTTACTTCTCTACCTCTTACATGCAGAGGTTGAATTTATTAACTCTGCATTACTTGCAATGGACTGTGAACAGACAATTCAGCTTTTAGCTGTATAAATGTAACACACTGCATATCTAAACAAAATATAACAATAAATAATGCAGCATTGAGAATCCCCCTGAACATCCTCCATCCCCCATCCATCATTCATTGTTTTGGATATTGATTTATTTTACTTTTTGCATGTGATTTTTTGTGTTTCCGATGTTTAAGGGGATTCTAGATTCTGCATCATTTCTTGTGATATTCTGTTTGGATATATGTTATATTTCTACATCATTCTTGACCTAAATACATATTAGCTATTATTATCTTGTAGCACCTGCTTATACAACCAGGAATTCCGAATTTTAGTATTCAGTATTATTCATGGGGTTTGACCTTGATTTCTACAGGGAAGCTCTAACCTAATGTGATGGTTTTCTAATGCATGATATGTACGTCCTTGTGATACTATTTTTAAGCATCACATTTTTTTTAATATGATATTTTTGAATTTGCCTTTTTCTATCCCACAGCATTTATCCTTTTGGCTTTTTGTGGTTTTGTTCACTTTGGGGTCTGAGGGCATCTTTTTTGACATGTTGAGTATATTATGATGTACTTTTGATCTTTGATTGAATTCTGTGAAATAAAGGACAAAATTCCCAGAAAGACAAGAAATTAAAATACAGCATCCTGTCTGCATGTAGTCACCACTATATGTTGTTTAGGAGCTTACTGCATACTGTTTCATAATTGAATTCAATGTAAAAACAGTATACGATAAGCTCCTAAGCTCCATCTAGTGGAGGCTGCAAGGAGACAAGATCACATTTTAAATTTATCTGTAACAGAGGATTTGGAGTTATGTAGAAATGCTAAGAATTTTAAACCTCTTTAGCTTTAATCATAAAAAATCAAAAAGTGATATTCAGTGAAGAACATTAAATTCTACAATAAGTTAAACAAATAAACCAAAGACTGAATAATTACTGGAAATTGCCACAAACCTTTACAAATCTTAAAGTCTTCTTTACAGAAGGACATGCTAGATATCATTGAAATAATCTAACTTCAAGGACCTAAAAGCATGAATTCATTATGACATATCCTCAGTTGGGATCAGATGTTTGATTCTTATATTATTCTTGAGGTGGTAATAAGAGGAACTAATGCTTGCTGACATTTTATGTTTAAAGAACACATAGTAAAGGCAAGGAAATAATGAGACGGTTTTCTTTTACTCATGTAAATGTTACTGTGTTAAAAATATAGTATATGGTCAGTTTGTGCTCCTAATTACAGTATGTTATGTGATAATAGGTCTATTTGCATGGAGAACATCAGAAATGGCAAAAATGTCCAGTTCCAAGCTAATTATGCCTTCACATACATTACTATGTAAAGGTTTTAGACAGGTATGGAAAAAATGCAGCAGAAAAAGAATGCTTTCAAAAATAGAAATCAAAATCATAATAGTATATTTTTATCAATTAACAAAATACAAAGTGAATAAATAGAAGAGAAATCGAAATCAAATCAATATTTGGTGTGTCCGCCCTTTGCCTTCAAAACAGCAATAATTCTTCTAGGTGCACTTGTAAGTCAGGGATTTTGTAAATTATAGTCATTTGTATGAGTAACCAATTTTGTCAAATGAGTTACAATGATCATCATTTTCATATGTTGGTTCAAATACAGTAAATAAAGGCGTTGTCCAGTCTAAATTGATATGCCTGTGGTCACTCTGTGTGACTGCTGACTTATGAACTTATGAAGCCCCCAGCGCTTGCACTGTGCGCTGCGAGGATTTGCAGGTTTCTGAGCTGGGACGGCAGTGATGTATGTGACACGCATACTCCAGGGCAGAACCCATCTAATGGGCACGGCGTCGCTCCATACATGCGTATTGAGTGAGGCCGCATCCAATAGACAAGCTCTGGCTGAGGGCTCTTTCAGATGTCAGTGTATTGAGTATGTGTAGTGTCTGTTTCCACACGTACTGGAGACGCTGACACACGTAGACCCATTCAAATGAATGGGTCTGTGCACATGTCAGTGTGTTTCCACAGACCGTTTGTCCATGGGCAAAACACGCTGACATGTCCGTTTTTTTCTTGCAGCACAGGCTGCAAAACGTCTGTGCACACGTGCGTATTCACATACGGATGACATTGGTGTATCATCAGTGTGACACATATCTGGAGCCTGGGAATCAGCGGTACAGGTAGCACTGTTCGCAAGCACCGGGTGCTGCAGGCATCTGTCATCATTGTCTCCTACTTGCGCTGTGATCAGCACTAGCAAGGGACAATTTTGAAAGTAGTATTCTTCCCCCGCTGTGTCCTTATTTAAAAATAACAATATATATAAAAAAATCCTTATACTCACCTGTCCGAAGATGTCCCCCACTGTAACCCATGTGACTGCTCACGCTGAGTAGCCGGGGAGAATGACTCAATCTCAACATTGTCCCTTGCTCGCCCTGATAGCAGCAAAGCAGGGCGCAATGATGATGGAAGCATTCAGCACCCAGCGCTTGGGAACAGCGCTAACTGTACACCTGATTCCCAAGCGCCAATACATGTTATCCTGATGTGGCACACGGTTGCCACACGTATGCCACACAGGTGCACACGTACATGGATATCTCTGGTATTGCTTTTTCCAGTACCGGAAATATCCCGATGTGTGAAAGCTCCCTGAGAGTATGCATATCGCATACATCACCGCTGTTCCCGGCTCAGCAACCAGCAAATCCTCGCAGCACACAGTGCGTGCACTGGGAGGATTTGTAAGTCTGCAGTCAAACAGAGTGACCCTTTAATACTAAAGCAGAAACAGCTGTGTGGGTGACTTAATACTTTGTAAAGAACATCCAAAATCTGCTATAAAGGTGAGGCTGCGGAAGACAGTTTATTGTCACAGGTAAGCAAGTAAGTTACACTGCATCAGCAAGATCTCTCCCAGGCAAAGATATCAAATTAGACACTGGGGTTTCAGGATGTACTGTTCAAGCTCGTTTGAAGAAGTAGATAAAAATGGGCAACGCATAAAATCAGTTTTATTTAGTTTAGAATTGATTTCCTCATCTCTAATGGTTAGAGATGACCAGCTTTGAAAAATCACAATTTTATGACTGTCAGGAGATGTATATGCTATATGCTTGTTTACACAGACAGACCAAAATAAACGATAAACAGTGAACGATCTGCAATAGATCGCTCAGTGCACATAGGCAGCCATTATTCTCAGCAGTGAAAATCCTGTTTACAAGGATGATGCACCTCCGAGAAAGATAATCCGTTGTGCTATGCAAAAGATCATTTCACCCCATTCATCGGGTGATTGTCAGCCTGTTTACAAAGCAAAATAGTCGTGAAGTGAGCGTTTTTAACCCTTTCATGACCTTGGATAGGTACATACAAAGTCGTGTCCCTGTTTTTGATGCGGGTTCCGATCTTTCCCTGCTCATGACAGCTGATCTGATCAACTGTCATGTGCCTCTAACAGCTGTGGGTGGATCTAAGATCCACCCGTGGCTGTAAACCAGTTAAATGCGACTGTCTATCACTGACATGCTGGCCGGAAGAGCACTCTTGTCACGTGATCACGGGGCGCCGATGGGTTGTCATGACAACCGGGGGTCTGCAGAAGACCCCCATGTCCATGCCTGTCATTGTGGATCTCCTATGAGAGCTGACCCTTGGCCGGTGTTCATAGGAGATTGTGATTTCTGCTACACATAGCAAGGGTAAAGCCCTGCTAAGTGTAGCACAGGCGATCGGATCCTTAGGAGACTATCGATGCAAGTAAAAAGTAAAAAAAACTGTTTTAAAAAATATAAATAAAACACAAAAGTTCAAATCACTCCCTCAGTTTCCCCATTCAAAATAAAACAATTAAAAAAACATAAAAATACACATTTGGTATCGCGCCATTCAGAAATGTCCGATCTATCAAAATATAAAGTAAATTAATCCAATCGGTAAATGGCGTAAAGAAAAAAATTTAAACTTCAGAATTACAATTTTTTGGCCGCTGCAACATTGCAAGAAAATGCAATAACAGGCGATCAAAACATTGCGTCTACCCCAAAATAATATCAATAAAAACATCAGCTCAAGGCGCAAAAAATAAGCCCTCACACAGATCACAAAAAAAGGAGACACTTTGGGTCTCGGAAAACGGCGACATAAGCGTTTTTTTTTTCTTACAAATTTCAGATTTTTTTTCACCACTTTAATAAAAAAGAACATATACATGTTTGGTATCAGCGTACTCGTACTGACCTGGAGAATCATATTGTCCGGTCAGTTTAAGCATTTAGTGAACATGATAAGTAAAAAAAACTTGCAATTTCACCTAATTTGGAATTGTTTTACCATTTTTCAGTACACTATATGGTAAAATCAATGGTATCATTCAAAAGTACAACTCATCCCACAAAAAAACAAGTCTTCATATGACTATATTGATGAGAAAATAAAAAAGCTATGGCTCTGGGAAGAAGGGGAGCAAAAGACGAAAGAGCAAAAGGGGAAAATCGCAATGTGGTGAAGGGGTTAAGAAACTTGTGAAAACTTATGGAAAGTTAAGCGTCTTAAGGATGTGTCATTTATAAAGCGAGTGAGTTGTATGGGACAGAAGACAAGATTGCAATCGTTTCCTCTGCACCCCTTATAGCTATAACATATGTATGGATGACCTACACAATTTCAGGCTCGGTCTGTAGATTCTAAAGGCTACAATATTGAGCAAAGCATGTACATGAGATTATGGAGCCCACTGAGGATTTCATCTGTGCAAATCCACAGATAAAATCAACAGCAGTTTATCTATCTCACACCATTATTTCTACAGGACTTTATGGACATTATCATTGCTGAACCCATTGGGGCTCACAAACTAAATTACTTACTAGAATGTTTTTGCAGTGTTGGAGGAAACCGGAGAACCCGGAGGAAACCCACACAAACACGGGGAGAACATACAAACTCCCTGCAGATGTTGTCCTTGGTGGGATTTGAACCCAGGACCCCAGCGCTACAAAGCTACAGGGCCACCGTGATGCCCGTCCTGTGAGAATAAACTCTTACTGCTACCATGACACTGGTATTGTCGATAGTCCGTTTAACCAAACCATCCGATATTAATACCCATCTTCCCGTGAAATTCCTTTACTTAACTAAAATAAGACCAAAACACCATATACTTTGGGAAAAACTGGCCACAGCAGCCTTTATTTGACAAAATTACATAGATAAGTAATTAATTAACACACAATGGTAGGAGGGTCCTTGAAGCTCCAAAGATCTGGTGATTAACATAAACCAACAATTAACACCAACTTGCCCCCAGCCGATACCCACTGGCTCGAGAGCACCACAACCCAACATGGGTTCCAATAATTACTTCCACATCCCGGGCTCCGACATTGCCTGCCGTGAGACCCCAAAACCAGATCAGCAATCAACATTTTCCAATTAAGGAATCCATACCCAAATGGACCCCTTATATCAATTTAAAACCAACTTCAAGGACCCCCAACCGCCACAACGAGGGCACTTTGAATATCTCAAATGCCCGAGACCCCCCCCGAACGAAAAGCTATGGTCCTCTCAATGCCCTCTTGTAACCCCAAAGCCCACATATCAATACCTACTGCATTCAAATGCACCCCATCCGCCAACCAAAATTCACCCTCCCCTCTCTCTAACTCAAAGTGCCGTACGGCAATCCCCCCATTCCTAGTAACAAAACTAGAGACTGCCCTATTAACTTTAATCCTGGCTTTATTGATCTTCTCCACTGACCTAGCCCTCCGCCAACATCTTCGAAGAACAATCTCCGACCAAACAATAAACAAGCCTGGAAATGACACCCACAAACGCAACAAATCATGTTTAACATCCCTTATCAACTCTCTAAAAGGGCGTGAACCTAGGTCGTTCCCCCCCACGTGGAACACCAAAATGTCAGGTGACCTATCCAAACGCGCACTATGATGTACCTCCTGCAGCACTCTGCACCAACTCATGCCTCTAAAGCCCAACCACCTAATCACAGCTGTTTCTCTGTCAAAACCGAGCTGCCTTCCTGCAGGCCTTAAATCCGCCCTCAGTGCTCCCCAGTGCACGTAGGAGTGTCCCAGAATCCACACCAACGCGGAATTGGAACCTGCGGAAAATACAAACAAACTTGAACAACTCTCGCAATAACAACACCTGCCAAAAATCAAGCATTAAAGTTGTATTTTACCCCTGAGCCTGAGGTCTGATATAACTCCGATAACGCCTCGATTCCCAAAGCCCAATGCGCTGTATAGTCTCCCCACTAAGACCACCCGCAGCCGCTTCCGTTGCTGCTCCAATCCTAAACTAGCGCGACTCAAAGCGGGATGCATCTAACCCTAATGAATTTAAACACTTCCTAAATACCGCTATGAACTGATATCTGGACAAGAAGGACCCATCCTCGTGACACAATAATGGACCACCCTGCTTTGGTTCGGACTCCCTAAACAGTTGCAAGCATCTTAACGGACACATAATGGAATTCCCAATTGCTCTCAAAACTACACGCCTCCCTTTTCCCAACTGGTCCGTTTTAGATTTCCTGATCCAAAATTCCACACCTCCTGAGGTACCAATCACATCTGCTGACAAAAGCCCCCCGCCCACTGACCTGCTGGGTGACACGATCTCACCCAACCTCAACACTCCAAAGAAGGCAAGGGAGAAGGCCAATTTAAAAAGACAGATTTCAAACCCGGAGCAACACACAGAAGGTAACACCCCCCCAATCTTTTACAAAATGCCAAATGAAACCGGCCTCCTGGAGTCCTCCTGACCTTTCCCCTTCCGAAACCCCTGCAATGCCTGTTTGATCAAAAAACTTTTTGGCAAATCTCTCTGACCATGAAACTTAAAACCAAAAGCCAAAGCCGCCATAGTCCGAGAGATTTTTGCTACAGACCAACCCTCCTCAGCCCCTTGACTAATCCATGACAATAATACACCCAACTGATCGTCATCCTGAGCAGTAAGCCCGACTGAATTAAACAACCGATCTTCCCATAAATGCCAAATGGATTGATACGCTTCCCAAGTTCCCACCACCAACGATGACCTAATCAGCGACTCAGCGGCCCGCATACCACCTTCCAAAGCTCCAGAGGGCACTCCAGCCCCTTGTCTGCTGCCTCTGGTGCCAACTGCCGGAAGCGCTCCCACTGAAAAAGAGAAAGTGAGTCAGCAATGGCATTCTGTACTCCCGGCACATGAGACGCTGTCACATAAGCATTCATGGAAAGGCAAGTCAGCACTAACTGTCGTACAACCCTAATTACTGGAGGTGAGGATGCTGTAATGTTATTAATTGCACACACGACCCCCATGTTGTCGCAGTTAAACCTCACCCTCTTATTTTGCAGTTCCCCCTTCCACAAATATATTGCCACCAAAATGGGAAAAATCTCTAATAGGGCTATGTTCTTTACCAATCCTGATGTTACCCACTCCTTAGGCCAACTGGATGCGCACCATCGATCTCTAAAAGTACGCCCCAAAACCTGAACTTCCCGCTGCATCAGTGTACAAATCCAAAGCACAATTGTCCTGTACTTCCTCCATGAGCAATGAACATCCATTAAATTGCTCCAAAAATTTCTCCCACACTACCAAATCATCCCTGTGTTCCGCCGACAAACGCACGTAATGATGCGGCACTTTTACACCCGCCGTAGCGCCCCATAGGAATAATGCGACATGCAAAATTAAGTTTCCCAAGAAGAGACTGTATTTCTCTCAATGTCATTTTCTTTAACTTCCTAGCCCGTGCGACCTCTTCCTTCAAAGCTTTCACTTTCTCCTCAGGCAACCTAAATTCCCAATTCACTGAATCGATTACAATTCCTAAAAAACAAATGGTGGTAGTTGGACCTTCAGTCTTTTCTGGAGCCAAAGGCACTCCGAAACGCTCTGCTACCCACTGAGTCGCTCTCAGCAAAATTTCACAACATGAAGAGTCGCCCGAACCGATGCACAGAAAATCATCCAGGTAATGTATAATGAATTCAAGAACTGTCACATCCTGTACAACCCATTCAAAAAATGTGCTGAAAGCCTCGAACAAGGAGCAAGATAAAGAACATCCCATGGGCAAACATCTATCTAAGAAAAACTCGCCCTCCCAGTAAAAACCCAACAACCTAACACTTTCAGGATGAACGGGCAACAACCGAAACGCTGACTCCACATCAGTCTTAGCCAGCAATGCCCCTTTACCACACTGTCTGACCCACCGAGCCGCCTCATCAAATGATGTATAAACCACAGAACATAGTTCCGGATCAATCCCATCATTCACTGACTTTCCCCGCGGATAGATGGTGAATGAGCCTAAACTTATTAGGCTCCTTTTTGGGCACCACCCCCAATGGCGATACTACCAAATTCGAAAAAGGAGGATTGGTAAACGGACCGGCCATACGCCCCAAAGCTACCTCCTTATGTAACTTAGCAGAAACCACCTCTGCATATTGATCTGCTGATCTAAGATTTTTCAACACCCGGGGAATCTCGAATGGAGGTGGAGGAATTTTAAAACCGTCAGCAAAACCTGATACTAACACTGCAGCTTTTTCCCTTAGATAAGGGAATATCGCGGTTAGTTTCACCAGTGTCTCCCCCTTGAGAATTGCTGGCCCCTGCCTTAGCCTTCTCTTTGAAACATCTGGCAGCACCATGAGATGATCCACTGCAGTACGAGTAAAGATGCTTGAACCTGCAGCTGGCCCCAAATTTACACTGGCCGTCGTTGAACTGCCAGCATAATCCCCGTTTCTGTGTTCCCGCTTGCCCTGACGTGCCTCCGCTCCCCTGCGTACTTGATTGACCCCCGGAATGGCCGGCAAAACCGGCCCCTCCATGAAAGGAATGCCCTAATCTAGAAGCAGCCATCACCGGTAACCAAAGGCCAATGTCCTTCTGATCCCATCTTATGGCCGGACGAATAGCTTTCCTCTGACGAAACTGCTCGTCGTAACGAAGCCATGCTTGTCCCCCATAAGTTCTGTGGGCCTCCCCAATAGCATCCATATAGCAAAACAAGGGAGAGCAATTCTCAGGTGCTTTTTCACCTATTATGCACGCCAAAATGGCGAATGCCTGCAGCCAATTAGTAAAAGTCTGCGGGATTAAGCGCCATCTTTTCTTTTCCTCCTCCTCCTTCTTACTATCATCCTTCTTACTTTTTTCCAGGTTAAATTTCACCAGAGGCAAAAGAGAAAAAATTTAGACGTACTCATCTTTCCAAATTTTTTCCCTCACCTCTTTCTTGAGGTGTGCACCTAACGGACCCTCAAAGCACACGTAAACCTCACCGTGGGACCTATCATCCAAATGAACTCTACACTCTTTTTCTTTTTCTGTCTGCACTGACACCGAAACGGGCTCGGGCAATTGGCTCGCACCCCCAAGTCTATTACCTAAACTGTTCAGCTCGCCCCATTGCGGGCTCACCCATGCGGCTAAATGACCCGAAACAGCACTACTACCCCTTTCCAAACACAACAATAACTCCCTCACATTTGCTAAAACCTCACTCACAGTCTCCCCAAACTGTTCCTGACTTGTACCCCCAGCCACTGACCCCCGATTAACACCTAAACCTGGGGATAAAAAATTCTGGGATAACGAACAAGACATAGAACCCAACTCACCGGGCTGCGAAGGAGCTGTGATCCCCCCAGCCGATATTCCCGACTCCAGCCGTCCATCCCGACTTCTGACTCCTCCCGTTGGACCCTCTATCTCTTGAGGCCCGAGCACCGCCGAAGCACTGGATCCCGCCGACGCAGCCCTGTTAGGCCGAAAGTTACTGACATGCACTGGAGTTGAAGAAGGACCAAGGGGTTGTGTATGTGGGGACATATTAATATCACCCGACCCCCTGCCCGCCCTGCCCCCTGCCCGCAATGTGTATTAGCATCCGGTCCTGAATTTAACGCTGCCCAGAGACCATCTGTAAGGGCCGGTAACAACACTTGCCTGTTATCACCGCCCGATTGATGCCCATCGTGGATAATCCTGCCGTCTACTGTGTCTGAGGAGGCGGGCCGCCCGACCGGAGCATCACCGAGGCGACCCCCCGTGACGTCACTGGTATTGAGAGAACTGGCTCGTGTAGGCCCCTGCCCGAATGCAGGCTGTGGCCTACTAACCGCCGCGTGACACGCGCTGGCGGGCGGATTCCTCCCAAACCGGGGCCTGCTGCTGCGCTTCCTGACCGGCACCCTGGGGATAAAAAATTCTGGCATAACGAACAAGACATAGAACCCAACTCACTGGGCTGCGGAGGAGCTGTGGTCCCCCCAGCTGATATTCCCGACTCCAGCCGTCCATCCCGACTTCCGACTCCTCCCGTTGGACCCTCTATCTCTTGAGGCCTGAGCACTGCCGAAGCACTGGATCCCGCCGACGCAGCCCTGTTAGGCCGAAAGTTACTGACATGCACTGGAGTTGAAGAAGGACCAAGGGGTTGTGTATGTGGGGACATATTAATATCACCCGACCCCCTGTCCGCCCTGCCCCCCACCCGCAAGGTCTGTGTATTAGCATCCGGTCCTGAATTTAACGCTGCCCAGAGACCATCTGTAAGGGCCGGTAACAACACTTGCCTGTTATCACCGCCACATTACTGCCCATCGTGGATAATCCTGCCGTCTACTGTGTCTGAGGAGGCGGGCCGCCCGACCGGAGCATCGCCGAGGCGACCCCCCATGATGTCACTGGTATTGAGAGGACTGGCTCGTGTAGGCCCCTGCCCGAACGCAGGCTGTGGCCTACTAACCGTCGCGTGACACGCGCTGGCGGGCGGATTCCTCCCAGACCGGGGCCTGCTGCTGCGCTTCCTGACCGGCACCCGGCCTGGAGGGTCCCCGGAGGGGATCCTGCGCCTGCACTGTGTCTGGGGAGCTAAATCAGGCGACAGCCTGGCAGGAGGCTGCGCCCGACGGGAACGCCGCTCAGGCTGTGCTGACACAGCCACCTTCCCCGCTCCCCTTCCGACGATCGCCGCTACCTGTTCTTCCAGCCAGCCAGCAGGGTGCAACTCTGCAGCCGCCCTCAGGGATTCAAACAGCTGCGCCGTGGACGCCATGAGATACGCAGCACGATGTGGGGGAGACAACTCACCACCCTTGTGAGCGGGAAAATGTGACGCCCCTCGCCTCCCTGGCACTTAAAAAACCCCCGTTAACCCCTCCGAATGTTAATAGTCTTAGCCACTCCCTCCAACCCATCGTCATGCAGGCCTGTGTCCAAGCCTGCGGGGGAGGAGGCGGCTGTACTCCGGACTGTCCTTTATTACTATTTATATTATTGTTAATATTAATATTATTATCAGTATTCCATAGTTTATAAAAATAATGTTGTAATTCTGATCAATATACTCGTCTTTTGAGAGAATTTCGCTCATTAGGGCATTAATAAAACAATAGCTCCAGCTGGATAAATAATTTGAAAAGACGATATATGCAAAAGCATGTTCTCCAGATTAAATTTGCATGATTTTTTTAATCTTAAAAGCTTAAGAATTTACTTTGAATATTGTGATTACTGTACTTAATCTAATTTTTACACAGGCACATAAAAGGATCAGTAACTAAGAATTTTTTTCAAGGAAGATGAGCTGAAAGACGCTGTAGAAAACACTGTATAATTACATGATGTACGCCTTTGTATTATTTCTTCTATATGTCAACCTTGCCAGGGCAAATATATGTGATGACCTCAAGCATCAATGCTGCGTGACTATAAGATTCTTATTATTGTCTGCATGATTAGTGAGTTTTTCTTTGCATTTTGTTTGTATGCATGTACATTCTTTTCCCTCCATTTTCATTAAATTCTGGAGGATATTTGAATAGAACAGAAATAATTGCAGGTAGAGGCAGAAATAAAATTGTAATGAATTGCAAACATTACTGAACACAATTTTAGGTAGTTTGGAAACAGCGGGTGACATGTGCTACTGGTATACATCCAAAATCAAAATCAAACGAGAGTATTATCAGTGCAGTTTATTCTCTATGCGTTTCAAAGTATTCCAACTTCTTCAGGAGAATGACAGATTCATGAATCATTATTACTACATTGGTTCTAGCAAACTGTGGGGCTGCAGCAGCTGGGCCCATGTTTGATACCTTTTCAGTGTTATGTCTCACACAACCACATCCGATGAGCAGATGAGCTTCTGATCAATATTGTTATCTGGATAACACCCTATCACACTTTTCTTGTTGCCGTAGCCATTTCCTGAACACAATTCTGAGCACTTTAAATATGTCAGTTTTAAAATCGGTATGAAGGCATTCTACTTGAACATTACATCACCAACAGGCCTTATGACTACAAGAGTTATCAGAGACCATGATTTGCTATAACAGGAAGAGTCGTACAACTATATACACAGTCCAATAGTTTCTCCTGATGCCTATACAAATGGCCAGGGTCTACCTGTGTCACCCTACCTGGATGCCACAAGTGTAATAAAGCTGTGTCTGAGAGCAAGGGGGAGGTTCTCTGGTCAGGGGAACATTAGCATGCAATGCCTCCTGTCTCAGGCCAGTAGGGGGAGCAGGCTGCCCCTATAAAAGCTGGTACTGGGGACAGGGTTAGAGAGAACTGGATTGCCTGTCTCAGCTTTGAGACGTGTCCCAGAGTGGAGCAGGGACAGACAGTTGATTGCACCTAAGAGGAAGTGTGGCAGTAGGAGAGAGCCACAAGCCAGAGACAAGAGGCGAAGAGAGCCTGTCTTGGCAGAGAAAAGACTTAACTTTACCAGACTTTGGTGTCTGAGGCTGGAAGGATTCCACATCCCCCAGCAGAGAACCAGTCCGCAAGGGACTATACTTTCCTTGGCCTAAGAAGCCTGGAGGCCCTGCCACAACCGAAGGGACCAGTAAAGCCGTACAAGGCTGGGAGCAGAAAGGAACCCACGTCGCAGGCCATACAGGCGAGAAAGCACGGAAGCTCGGAAACGTGGGCTGTTATCCTATCAGGAGGAGATAGTCAGAAGGAGCGCAGAAAGCACGGTAGGCCTACACCCTCACCCTGACCAGGGCCAATTTCCCCGTTGCTCTCAGACATCCAGGTCCCCTCCTAGCTGGGACTGTTTATGGGTCAGTTTGCCTGTTTCAGTAAAGACCCTGGACTGCAACCTGTTGTCTGTGTGCTCCTTGCTCCTCCAGCACTATCATCACTGGGACTCTCACTACCATCACTCCCACCATCCACTATACTGCCCTGGGGCCGCACTCTTCCCGTGGGGAGTCACACTACCATAGCTGCACACCTCATCAGCCCCAGCGGTCTGCATGCAGCGGCGGTTCCTAATAACCGCAAATCCACGGGTGGCGTAGTCGGACATAATCAATAACAAATAACGGACTACCATTGGCCTGACCACCCTGAGCCACGGAACCGGGTTGCCACTACTACTCCCATCGTTCCCCCTATTGCCCGGATCCGAGTGCCCCACGGCCCAGGGGGCGAGTCATACCTCAGCTTTTCTACTATATTGTTTCCTGACATTGGTGAACTGTCCTCATCTGCACCCTTAGCAAGATCATACTTGTGTGCTCCTGGTGTCTGGGTACTTGCTTACCTTTCTCAGCTTGCAATCTTTGCAGTAACAGTAGAAGTCTCCCTTTCCCATCTGCTGGCTACTATTCCTTAGCATCGTTAGTAGGCTTCCTCATCTGTCTCCCTCTCTGACTTCTTAGGTTTTTTTTGAGGTCCTCAGAAACAACAAGCTTTCTAGAGGAAACTGCTTAAGGAAACTCTTTTTTCTGATGGAGGAGGAAACTAAGCAAAATTGTCAAGTTTTTGAGGAGTTTTGCATTTTTGAGGAGCATTTGAAGAGTTTTTTCTTATTTTCCCCTCAGTGGCCATGTGCACATGACGTCCTTAATCCCATAAAGGAGCCGCCGGAGTTTTCTTTCCCAAAGCCGGCAGCTTTTTTCCTGAAGCAGCTCCGCTGGTGTATTTGTGTTCTTTTTTTTCTGCCATCTGCCATCTTTTTTCTATATCTTCATTAAAGGGAATCTGTCACCCTCTGGGACTTTTAAGACCGCTAATATGGGCATACAGGTTATAGAAATGTGAATCTATACTTACCTGTATGGATCATATTAGCGGTCTGGTTTCTGTCTAATAGCTTTTTTATTAAATTATTTCTGTTAAGTTTCGCGTCCGGGGGACACCAAGAAATACCCACCTACTAGCCCTATTTTCATACTCACCCCATCTCCCCTGCCCCCTATGGTCCTCCATGTAGTATAATGCACCCCCATGGTCATCCATACAGTATAATGCACTCCTCATACTGTATTATGGCCACCGGACTCTGATTTAAAAAAAAAATACAATATTCACCTCTCCTTGTTTCAGCACATGCTCCAGTCCCCTCATCGTACAGTGCGAAGTGCCAGACATCTCAGAGCAGCGAACGCCCTGTAATGACATCATACGTTGAGTAAGAATGATGGGAATGGAAATATCTTCTGACGCTCCCTCCGCCATCATCATTGCTCGCACTGGGCCCCCCCTCCGGCCGTCAGCGTGAGCAATGATGATGGAGGAGGGAGCATCGTTTCCATTCCCATCATTCTATGCGGACGAGTGGCCGGGCAGTGCGGGTGCTAACGTGCAGAAGTGGGGCCCAGTATGGTGCGGTTCACGGGTCCCATAGCAGTGGCGTAGCCTGCCGCCATTGGTACACACACATATGCATACACATATGTACAAACACACATATGCACACACACATATAAACACACATATGCATACACATATGCACACACACACACATTACACATGGGCTTACCCTCTCTGCAGATGATTACACATGATGCATTTCTCTGGTGCAGCCTCCCATCTCCCAGGGCCAGACTACAGAGTGTTCCCGCAAATTGCAGGGCTGAAGGCAGGAGGGGGAGAGCGGAGCAGTAAGATACCTACAGAGCAGGGGAGGCAGGGAGAGCAGGGGCCATGCTGGGAGCAGCCCCTCTGCTGGAACTACAGGCCGAGCTGGTGAGCGGAGCCTTATCTCCTGCACTCACAGTAAGAGACACTGAGGCATCCTCTGTGCTCCGGACAGGACACAGTGCAGCCAGAGGTGAAGAGGTGGGTCCTGACTCCGGACCACCGGAACTCTGGAGGTTCTGAAAGAGCCTGTTTGTTTTCAACAGTATCTGCATCCTTAAGATGCAGATACTGTTGAGATTGTGATGCTTGATGGAGGGGTCTGATGTTGTTTCACATTGGGCCTCCCTGTCTCACAGGGCCCCACAGCAGCTGCGTGGGCTTCCTCTATGTATGGTACGACCCTGCCACATGAAACAGCTCAAGCTGCTTTTCTGTTCAACCACACTCAGATGGCACAAATATCAGTTTTGTAGAGTACTATAGCTAGAAAAAATTTAAGGATAGTAACACAAGTAATGGACTGAAAGTAAGTGCAGGTATGCCAGTCTGGGAGCCCTACTGCTGCAGGCAACACATATGAAGGAGACCCAAGTTGGAGTGCAAACATATCTAAAAATCAGGGGCAGACACCACAAAAGTGCCATCAATTTCACCAGAGTAGAAATAGTATAATGGGGCATTGACACCCTTTCCACTACAGGCAACACACCAGAAGGATACCCAACTAGGAGTCTCCCAATTTCAAAAAATTAGTGCCACACACCACAAAAGTGGCATCAATTTCACCAGAGTAGAAATAGTATAATGGGGCACTGACACACCTTAGACTACAGGCAACCCACCAGATGGATACCCAACTAGGAGTCTCCATATTTCAAAAAATTAGTGCCACACACCACAAAAGTGGCATCAATTTCACCAGAGTCGAAATAGTAAAATGGGGTGCTGACACACCTTAGACTATGTTACGGGTCCAGGTGGTGGAACCTCTGTGCTTCGGTGCAAGGAGGGACCAGAGGGGCATGACTAAGTGCCTACTCGGCCCGACCAAGGTCACACGGCGGCTTAATCGAGTCCGTGTAACAGGGAGGAACCGAGCAGGTGGACCAGGTGCCACTCTTGGACAGACCTTGTTTGAGAGCAGGTGACTCCCACGGGTCAGATGGCAGGAACTGACCGGTACCGCGGATGAGCATGGCAGGAAGGCTGACGGGTGGACCGGGTAGACAAGCAGGCTGGTTCGGCAGATAGCCAGACGGGTGCTCCGGGTAAGCGAGCAGGTGTGCACGGCAGGTAACTGGCAGGTGCTCCGGGTAGACTGGCTGGCGGGCACAACAGGTAACAGGCAGGTGCTCCAGGTAGGCAGACTGGCGGGCACGGCAGGTACAGACAGGTGCTCCAGATAAGCAGGCTGGCGGGCACAACTGTAGACAGACTGGAGGACAGAACTGTTAGGCTGGCGGGCTGGACTGACAGACAGACTGATAGGCAGAACTGACAGGCAGCGGGACCTGAGAGCTGGAGCAAGTGTTTAGCACACGGAACAACAACCTTGCACAGGCACCTCCATTTTGGAGGAGGTGCCTTATATAGGGGAAGTCCTCCAGCCATTGGCCGGGGACTCTATAGGACGGCGCGCGTGGCCCCTTTAAGAGGGAGGGAGTGCGCTCTAAGCACAGTGCCCGGGAAACTGCGCGCGGTGCGCGCCACAGCAGCATGGGAGCGGGAAGACGCTGGACCTGGACCGCGGCGGTGAGGGGAACGACGTCTCTGCCTCCTGCCGGCAGGAGGCAGAGACGCCGATGCTACAGACTACAGGTAACCCACCAGATGGATACCCAACTAGGAGACTCCCAATTTCAAAAAATTAGTGCCACACACCACAAAAGTGGCATCAATTTCACCAGAGTAGAAATAGTATAATGGGACACTGACACACCTTAGACTACAGGCAACCCACTAGATGGATACCCAACTAGGAGTCTTCATATTTCAAAAAATTAGCGCCACACACCACAAAAGTGGCATCAATTTCACCAGAGTAGAAATAGTATAATGGGGCACTGACACACCTTAGACTACAGGCAACCCACCAGATGGATATGTGACACCCCAGGGGTCTGGTTGCCACAGTGATAGAGATATTACGTCTGAGAGCAGGTGGGAGGTCTCTTGGTCAGGGATCCTATGCATGCCACACCTCCTGCCCAGTCCTGGGAGGGGAAGAACTTCCCCTATATAAACCTAGGGCTGAGGCAGGGTTAGTGAGTAGAGAAGAAGTAGAGACAGAGAAGCAGATATAGCAAAAGAACATCAGGAGCTCTGTGGGAACAGTGCTACAAGGAGTCAGGGGCTGGCAGCTGCAGAGCTCGCCCTGACTGAGAAGTATCACCGGACCCGGAGTCCGAGGCTGTGGGGACTAATCTCTACCCAGCAGCAGAAACCGACCGGCAGGGGATTGCAGGTCCTCTGGCCCAGAAACCCGAAGGCACGGTCACACGCGTGGGACCAGCACCGCCATCGTGGAGCGGAAGCCATTAGAAGGCCCCGAGTCACCGGCCATACGGGTGAGCACCACACGGTACACTCAGGGACGTGGGCTACTTTTACCCGCCTCTAGCAAGGTAGCCAGAAGAGTACAGTTAGTTGGGAAGGCCTACAACTCCGCCTGGCCAGGGGAGATCCCATCTGCTCAAGGACTGACCAGGCCCCGATTACTAGCAAGTACTCCGGGAGGGTCTATCTTTGTCACCAGTAAAGACCCTGAACTACACCGCATCGTCTCTGAGTGGTTCCTGCTACCCCCATCATCCACGTCGGCTGCCCTGAGGCCATACCCCTCCCGTTGGGGGTTATACCATCCACGCTGCACCATCCTTCCACCGGCCTCAGCGGTCTGCCCTGCAGCGGCAGCTCCATAGCTGCATTCAACGGGTGGCGTAGTCATCCACCATCCACTGCTAATAGACTGCCACTTAGTCTGACTCCCTGGGCACGGACCGGGTCACCGCCACGAGACTACTACCCCCCATCTGATCCGGCTCCGGGTAGGCTCCCGCGTGCGCAACGCTGCGAGACTCAGGCCCAGGGGCGCGTCAACTTTTGGCGTAGTCGGCAGGATTTCGTGCCCGCAACCACCGGGTACTGCGTGCCTGAAAAAGAGACTTTTAAAACTTACCTGTGGTGAAGATTCCCGCCATCCGGCGCCATCTTCAGCCTTCTTCCCGCCATCGGTGAAGATTCCCGCCATCCGGCGCCATCTTCAGCCTTCTTCCCGCCATCCGTGAAGTTTTCCCGCCATCCGGCGCCATCTTCAGCCTTCTTCCCGCCATCCGTGGAGTTTTCCCGCCGTTGGCCGCCATCTTGAAGACGCCGCGCGGGAAGAAGAGGGGCGTGGACTCCGAAAGCGCGTGAGAACTGAAGCCCCGCCTCACGTCCGGACGTTGCGTAAGGTCCTGGAAGGAGCCCAGCAGACGCCGACGTCACAGGAGCGCGACGGAAGGTCCTCAACCCTGACGATCCACTGCGGAGCCGCGGCCTACGGAAGAGGATCATCGCAAGGTAGGCCACGGTCCACTAGGGGGGAGAAGGATGTCGGATACGGAGGAGAGCTTTACCGCTTCAACCCCCGCCAGCGCCACCGCTGTTGCGGTCATGCCTTTCCCCATGCCCTATATCCCGGGGGCAGCCTGGCTACCCCAGTACTCAGGGGAGTCCCATACCCTGCATGACTTTAGAGAAAAGCTGGATAGCCTCTTCCAGGTGTACCCCCTCACAGAGGAGCAAAAAGTGAGCATCCTGGTGGCCCAACTAACCAGGGCAGCCCAAAGGGAGGTAAAGTCCTGGCCACCTGGGGGGAGGACTGTCGCGGGGATACTAACCCGGCTGAGGGACACCTTTGATACCCGCACCTCAGCCGAGATCAAGCTTAGATTCTACGGGTGCAAACAGCGGGCACATGAGAGTATAAGGGACTATGCCCTGAACCTACAAGAGGCCCTGAGAGCCATTAAGCAGACCGACCCTGACGGCGTGGGAGACGAGGACAGGCTGCTGACTGAACAATTTATAGAGGGTTTATATTGCAATGCCCACCGAACCCAGTTGCGGGCAATGGCCTTACAGGACCCTCATCTGGGATTTGCACAGTTCAAGGACAGAGCCATCCGGGTGCTTCGAGAACCGGCACCCGGTGGCGTTGTGACCCACAGACGCCCCACTACCACTTACCACCAGGAGGCGGCGCCCTTGTCGGCAGGGCCTGTGGGAGCTGATGCGCAGACTTTGAACAATGACCCGGCTCCAGACCTGCACCATCAGGTCCAAGAGCTAGCTAAAAGCGTTGCTGCGCTAACCCGAACTGTGCAGTCTTTACAGGTTTCCACTCCAGGGAAGATCCAGCTGGCATCCGGACCGGAGGACATCCCGTGGCGTCGACCAAGGAGGACCCCACCGGCCAGAGGAAGACCCAGCGACCGATACAACGAGGACGGACGACCCATCTGCCGCCGCTGCAATCAACCCGGACATATGGCAAGGTACTGTCCTTTAAACTGGCACAACCTGGGGTAGAGGGCCAACCCCCAGGAAAAAGATCACCAGGCCCATCGAACTGGCGCGACAAATATGTGGGAGGACGTCCGGTCTTACCCGTGGTACTGGATGGCATTCCTATGAGTGCCCTGCTGGACACCGGGTCACAGGTCACCACCATCCCGTACGTGCTCTTCAAGCAGTACTGGAATGACTCGGATATCACCCGCTACCCTGACGACGACTTGAGTATCATCGCCAGCAATGGTCAGCCCGTGCCACAGATTGGATTTAAAGAGGTGACCATTAAAATCGGTAGAGTCGAACTGGCGGCACAGGGACTGATCATTGTAGACATTGACAAACACGAGAGTCACCCAAAGATAACTCTAGGAACTAATGTAATTGAAAATTGTCTTGCAGAGGTGATTTTCCTTTTACAGCAGGTTGCCAAGAACGCCAGCTCCGGCCAGCAGCGAGTGCTCCAGAAAGAGATCCGGGCACTGATTAGACGGCAACAGCTAGAACTCTCCGGTGGTGAGATTGGTAGCGTGCGAATGTGTGACCCTTTCCCTATTGCCATGCCCCCAAAAAGTGAAATGATGATTTGGTGCCGGGCAGCTATTGGTCTGAGAGGTAGAGATTACCAGGCAATGGTAGAACCAGTTTACTCAGATAGTAGGCCCACCATTTTGACAGCACGGGGGGTGGTCAATGTACGCCATGGGAGGGTGCCCGTTCGCATAATAAATATCGGGAAGAGGGAAGTGTACCTGCCCCGGTATGCCACGCTAGCCAAATTGTATACCATCAATCAAGATTCCATACAGTCCGTAGAACCCTTGCCTCCATCTTCCCCGGAGGAAGGTAACGGCTCTAAGAAAACGATGGAGGACTGGTGTCAGCAACTACATTTGGGTACTGACTCCACTCCCTCACACCAGAAACAGGGAGTCTATCGGGTGGTTCAAGAGTACGAGAGAGTGTTTAGTAAACACCCGTTAGACTTCGGGCGAGTCAAGGGGGTAGAACACCACATCCCCACGGGAGACCATCTTCCCATAAAAGAGAGGTATCGACCCGTACCCCCTGCACACTACCAACATGCCAAGGGGATGCTTAGGAACATGAAGGAGGCTGGGGTGATCAGGGATAGCTGTAGCCCCTGGGCAGCTCCACTAGTCTTAGTCAAAAAGAAAGACAACACCATGAGGATGTGTGTAGATTACCGGAAAATCAACCGTATCACACACAAGGATGCGTACCCCTTACCAAGGATAGAGGAGTCTTTGGCTGCTTTAAGATCTGCTAACTTCTTCTCTACCTTGGATCTCACTAGTGGGTACTGGCAGGTTCCTGTAGCAGAGGCGGACCGGGAGAAGACCGCATTCACCACCCCGATGGGACTTAGCGAGTTTACCTGCATGCCGTTCGGACTCTGCAACGCACCAGGAACTTTCCAACGATTAATGGAGTGCTGTCTGGGCCACAGAAACTTCGAGACGGTCTTGTTGTACCTGGACGATGTCATCGTATATTCCAAGACGTATGAGGACCACCTGAAACACCTGGCGGAAGTGTTCGAAGCTCTGGCAAGCTACGGCCTAAAGGTGAAACCCTCCAAGTGCCACCTCCTGAAACCAAAGGTGCAGTACCTGGGACACGTGGTGAGCGCTGACGGAGTGGCTCCCGACCCCGATAAGATCACCGCAATTAAGGAATGGCCAAGTCCCTCCAGTGTAAAAGAAGTGCGGCAGTTCCTCGGGTTGGTAGGCTATTACCGCAGATTCATCCCCGGTTTCACCAAAAAGGCAGCTCCTATGCAGGACCTCCTGATAGGCCAGTCCCGGAAGGCCAAGAACCAGAAGCCACCCTTCAGATGGGAGAAGTTAGAAGAAGAGTCCTTCCGCCAGCTGAAGATGGCCCTCACGGGGGATGAAATCCTGGCGTACCCTGATTACAGCCAGCCCTTTATCCTCTACACCGACGCAAGTAACATCGGGCTAGGAGCCGTGCTGTCCCAGATCCAGCAGGGGAAAGAACGAGTAATCGCTTACGCCAGCCGAAAACTGCGACCCACCGAGAGAAACCCTGAGAATTACAGCTCATTTAAGCTAGAGTTCCTGGCAGTGGTGTGGGCAGTCACCGAACGCTTTAAGCACTACCTCGCTTCTTCCCGGTTCATCGTGTACACGGATAACAACCCGTTGACACACCTGGACACGGCAAGACTCGGTGCCCTAGAGCAGAGATGGATGGCCCGTCTGTCCAACTACGAGTTCACAATCAAATACCGGGCAGGACGCTCCAATACCAACGCGGACGCCCTGTCCAGGATGCCAAACCTACCGGACGTAGGAGAAGATCCAGAGGGAAAGGAAGAAGTTGAACTCCCCGCGTTCCACCGTCATGGGGCTATCCAGTATTCCCATCGGGTAAAGAGTAAGCAAGCCGCTACGTTTAACCCCTTGCCTCACTACAACTGGGAGGAAACGCAAGACAGTGACCCTGCCGTCCGACTGGTGAAGGAGATGCTGACTCGGCCAGAGGCTCGCCTTGACCCAGACGCTCCGGAGGAAGCCAAGCAACTATGGGCTGAGAAGAGTCGACTGTTCCTTTACAAGGGGAAGTTGTGCCACAGAATGGTTAACTCCCGGACGCATGAACTAATCTGGCAAGTAGTGGTGCCACGAAGAGACGCAGCCATGGTGATGGAGGCATACCACGACGGGGCTGGACACTTCGGATGGAAGAAGCTGGAGTTCCTGCTGCGCGAGCGGTTTCACTGGGTAGGCATGAGGGGAACCATCGAGAGGTGGTGCAGAGACTGTGGCCCGTGCAACCTAAGAAGGAAGGACCGTGCCAGCCAGAAAACTCCCCTGCAGTCCATCGTCACCCGGCAGCCGTTGGAACTGGTAGCCTTGGATCATGTAAAACTGACCCCAAGCAGAAGTGGCTACGTCTACGCACTAACCATCGTGGATCACTATTCCCGGTTCTTGGTTGTCGTCCCCGTCAAGGACTTAACAGCTCGAACAGCAGCTAGAGCCTTCCAGCAGCATTTCTGCCGTCCACACGGGTACCCGGACCAAGTGTTGACAGACCAGGGACCTGCCTTTGAAGCGGAGGTCTTCCAAGAATTCTGCACTCTGTATGGCTGCCGGAAGATAAGGACAACACCCTATCATCCGCAAACTAATGGACTTTGTGAGAAAATGAACCAGGTGGTAATGGATCTTCTGAAAACGTTGCCCCTGGAAGAACGCAGTCTGTGGCCTGAGAAGCTGCCCGATCTGGTGGACCTATACAACCACATCCCGGTAGGTTCCACCAACTGTACCCCGGCTTACCTAATGAGGGCGAGACCTGGTAAGTTACCTGTTGACCTGGAAATGGGAGTCCTGACACCCGAGGACACTTCACCAGAAGCAGACTGGGACACAGAGAGGCAGCAGCAGTACCGGAGAGCACAGGAGAGTGTGGAGCGAAGTCTCTGTCAGGCTAGGGAAAGACAAGAGAAAACTTACAACCAGTATGCTCCCGCTGTTCCCCTGGTACCCGGAGAGCAGGTCTTGAAGAGAAAAAGACGGCTCCACAAGATGGACGACCAGTGGGAGAAGGACCCGTACACCGTACTGCCCTCAAGCCACGACAACCCAAAGGTCTGTACCATCAGTAAAGACGGAGGGAAACCACGACCATTGTATCCCGGGATCACCTGAAGAAGTGTCCCGAACAGCTACGGAACCCTGAAGAGGAACAAGAAGACCCTCGACCCGTAGAGGAAAGGGAAGACATGGTTAGTACTGTGCTCGGAGACTTCCCTCGGTCTTGGACTCAAGTCAATGGCGCAGTTGTGGTACCCGTACTCACCTTCCTCCAACCAGCATCCCAAGCACCTACGGAGCGACAGGTAGAGCTGGACGAGCAGCCGGTCCAGGAGGCAGAAGACTCCACACAAGCAGAACAGGAGGATCAACCCTCTGCTTATAGTGAGCCTGCCGTACCCCTAGTGAGCCAAGGAGCCGGTAGACAGCTGCCCAGTTTACCCTTGACAGCTCCTACACCCTGTAGTTCAGGGCTAGACAGTCAGCTCCGTAGGTCCACTAGGGCCACTAGAGGCCAGTTACCCGCACGTTGGAGGATTTGAAGTGTATAAATTGTTTTATTTGTGGTTACCTGTTTTTCTTGTTGCTTGTGTATAATTATGTGTTTCTAGTTGTTTATAGGAGTCTTTGGTGGATTTACCGGGAATCCTGTGTACATAGTTGGAGCGTAACCCAGGACGGACTAAAGACTGTTAAGGACTCGGGGTAGGACAGACCCCTACCTGGTTACGTCTCCCTGTTTTGGTGAAATGGACACCTTGCTTTTCTTCAAAAACTGCACCCGGTTGCGGACACGCCGTGACCATCTTTATATGTTTTTCTTATTGTACTATTATTGTTTATACCTTGTTATGTTTTTCCAAAAATATGTTTAGTCCCGGAGTACTAAATTTCACTAGGGGGGAATGTGACATCCCAGGGGTCTGGTTGCCACAGTGATAGAGATATTACGTCTGAGAGCAGGTGGGAGGTCTCTTGGTCAGGGATCCTATGCATGCCACACCTCCTGCCCAGTCCTGGGAGGGGAAGAACTTCCCCTATATAAACCTAGGGCTGAGGCAGGGTTAGTGAGTAGAGAAGAAGTAGAGACAGAGAAGCAGATATAGGAAAAGAACATCAGGAGCTCTGTGGGAACAGTGCTACAAGGAGTCAGGGGCTGGCAGCTGCAGAGCTCGCCCTGACTGAGAAGTATCACCGGACCCGGAGTCCGAGGCTGTGGGGACTAATCTCTACCCAGCAGCAGAAACCGACCGGCAGGGGATTGCAGGTCCTCTGGCCCAGAAACCCGAAGGCACGGTCACACGCGTGGGACCAGCACCGCCATCGTGGAGCGGAAGCCATTAGAAGGCCCCGAGTCACCGGCCATACGGGTGAGCACCACACGGTACACTCAGGGACATGGGCTACTTTTACCCGCCTCTAGCAAGGTAGCCAGAAGAGTACAGTTAGTTGGGAAGGCCTACAACTCCGCCTGGCCAGGGGAGATCCCATCTGCTCAAGGACTGACCAGGCCCCGATTGCTAGCAAGTACTCCGGGAGGGTCTATCTTTGTCACCAGTAAAGACCCTGAACTGCACCGCATCGTCTCTGAGTGGTTCCTGCTACCCCCATCATCCACGTCGGCTGCCCTGAGGCCATACCCCTCCCGTTGGGGGTTATACCATCCACACTGCACCATCCTTCCACCGGCCTCAGCGGTCTGCCCTGCAGCGGCAGCTCCATAGCTGCATTCAACGGGTGGCGTAGTCATCCACCATCCACTGCTAATAGACTGCCACTTAGTCTGACTCCCTGGGCACGGACCGGGTCACCGCCACGAGACTACTACCCCCCATCTGATCCGGCTCCGGGTAGGCTCCCGCGTGCGCAACGCTGCGCGACTCAGGCCCAGGGGCGCGTCAGATACCCAACTAGGAGTCTCCCAATTTCAAAGAATTAGTGCCGCACACCACAAAAGTGGCATCAATTTCACCAGAGTAGAAATAGTATAATGAGGCACTGACACCCCTTCCACTACAGGTTACCCACCAAATGCAGACAAACTAGGAGTCTCTACATTTAAAAAAATTATTGATAACATTAGCAGCAATAACAACAGCAGGCGCAGAAGCCACGACAAAGATGTCACAGACTGCAATAACATGAGATCAATGCTGCACACTAAAAACGACACCATCGCCTAGTCAGCACAGCTTGCGATTGGGGTGCAAAAGCCCTTTGAGATCCATGACTTGTTCATCTTGATGAAAGTTAGTCGGTCTACACTTTCAGGGGACAGCCGGATGTGTTGAAGCTGTCAGGACACCACCAGCAGTGCTGAAGACACATTTTGAGAGAACGCTGGTTGCCAGGCATAACAAAGTCTTCAAGGCGTGACAGGCGAGCTCAGGCCACTCTTCCATTTTTGAAGACCAAAATGCAAAAGAGTCCAAACCCTCTCTGATGGCATTGATATTGAGCTCGAGATATTCCTGCATCATCCACTTCAGTCGTTCACTACGTGTCAGACTTGTACTCTGTTCTGCTGATGCAAAAAAATGTGTGAAATGACTCCTGCTTCTGCCACTTACGCTGCTGCTGCTAATGTTTTTACGTTGACAAATCGATGTTCCCAGGGTTGGAAGTGTACACACATTGTGGGCCTCACTCTTAAGCTTGTCTACAAGCGTGTTTCGATACTCCAGCATGCCGCGTTCCTTTCCAGGGAGGGGAAGCATCTGGCCAAATTTACTCTTGCACCATGGATCTAACAGAGTGGAAACCCAGTAGTAAGCACTATTTCTTATCCTAACAGTACAGGCATCATGTTGCAGATAGTGCAGCAAGAAGGCGCTCATGTGTCGGGCTCTTCCATGAGGTCCAAGTCCATGGTATGCTGGTGGCGGGGTTATACTGAAACTTGCTTCCTCCATCCCCTTCTGCCAACCACGGACAGCAGAGAGGGGATCATTATGCTCTTTATCTCCTGACTTTTGCGCACCCATCACCTCTTCCTCCTCGTCCCCCTCTATTTGTTCAAACTGTTAGTGAAGGTGCAGGAGCCAAGGAACAAATGGCTCCTGCACCTTCACTAACAGTTTGTCTGGTACCATGAACCCCCCTCGATTGCTGTAATCCACCTTCCCTTGGCTCCCACCTGTGTGGCGACAGTCTGGAACTTAGAGATATTGTTATCCCTTCCACACCCTCCTCTGCTTCCTCCTCTTCCTCTGGGACCACCACCTCCTCCGGCAGGCTATTCAAAGTGTGCTCCAGCATGTAGATGACCGGAATAGTGATGGCATCGTCAGCGCTAACCACATTAGTAGCCTTTCCAAACACTGCAGAAGGGTGCAGAGGTCCTTAATCTGTCTCCACTCTGCAAACATGATTAGTACCACGTCCATACTGCGTTGGCCCAGGCTATGCAAAATGAGATACTGCACCAGGGCTCAAAACTACTGCCACAGTAGCTGCAACATGTGCAGAGTGGAATTCCACCGTGTCGGCACATCACATATCAACCGGTTAACCGATAGGACCAAAGACCTATGTAGCAATGCAAGTCTATGACCCGCAGGGTGCCAACGGCGGAAGTGAGCACACAGTGACTGTGCTTTCTCCTGGCCTCCTGCCTGGCCAAAAATATTACCAGCACAAAATATTTCTATGCACAAATGTGGGCTTATTTCTGAACTATCTAAACTATCTGAACTAGCTGACGGACAATCAACAGCCTGCCTAACTATCTCACTATCCAATAGCAGCAGGAGCAGCCTCTCTGTGCTGTTACTCTGACAGAATGGCGAGAAAACAGCATGTCCGCCTTTTACAGGTAGAGGGACATGTGATTTCGGCAGCCAATGACACACGCCCTTGTGTCTGGACGTTGTGGATGATTTCTGCGCCCTAATTGGTTACCGGAATCTCCACACATTAAGTTAAGAAAAAAAAAATTAAGAATAACAGTCCGCCGCTCTTCCGACCTCTCCCCCCCCCCCCCCCCGCTCATCATTCAGCACCATTAACCAAGCCAAAGTCCTAAAAAAGTATTAGTGGAAATGAAATCATTTACCGTACTTTGCCCGAATTTCACCGATTCTGAGTAAAAATGCTTGGGGGTCTGAACACGAATCCGAATGTACAATGTTCGTGCCAACTTTGAATTTGTCGAACGTATTCCAAACAAGTTCGCTCATCTCTAGTCGTATGCACATAGCATTTCGGATTTGTTCAAATAGTCTTAAAAGCCTATTAAAAAACCATTCAAAAGAATGAACATAAGCAATTCTATGTAAAAACAGACTTTTGAATGTCTTTTCACCACTTCAAGTTTCTAAAAACGCTAAGCTATTAAACGAAGTAACATGTTTAATCTTCTGGTGTTTTTCGCTCAGAAGATGCTATGTACATTACAATACAAGTCAATGGGAAGATGAACAGATGTTTTTTGGAATGTTTTGCCATGAAGTCTTGGTGTTAATACCGGAGAGGGGTCTATCACACACCCCCATTACTAATCCAGTAATTAAAAAAAGAAACACACACAAAAAAATACTTACTCCCCCACACAATTACAAAAATCACACACAGGTCCACCGGAGTCCACCGAATGCGATATAGTCCACCGTTTCTGCTGAAAAAAGGCTACGAAGCCTCGTTTCTGAAGCTCCATAGGCTTTGCCTACAGCCAATTTTGGGTTCTGCTGTGCAGCGCGAGACCCAGAGACTCTGAAGAGCTGTGACATCAGTAACGTTACCGCTTTTCCACTCACCCTGAAAAGCAGTAACATTACTGACATTACCGCTCTTCAGGGTGAGTGGTTTTTAGGAAAAAGCTAGGGAGCAACAGAATGAAGCTCCATAGCCTTTGTTTGTCGGAATCGCTGGACTATGGCGGACCTGCGTGGGATTTTTTTAATTTTTTAATAAAGTGGTGAACAAGGGAAAGTGTGGGGGAGCGTTTATTTCAGTAAAGTAATTTTTTTGCTTGTGTGTCTGTGTTTTTTTTTATAATTTGGTTAGTAATAGGAGTATCTCAGGGGCGTACATATTGCCGGTGCAGTGTTTATTTCATTAAAGTAATTTTTTTTGTGTGTGTCTGTTTTTTTTTTCTGATTACTGGGTTAGTAATGGAGTATCTCAGGGGTGTACATATAGCAGCTGCAACGGGGCCCAGAGTGAGGGGGGCCCTTTCAACTAGAAAAGAAATATGAGCTCTTTGTTATATATTGTTTGTGGCCGGGGGTCAGACTGGGTCACCGGAAGCTGCTGAGTTTCCTGTTGGGCCCTGGAACCAGTGAGAGGTCCTTCCTGCATAAATTCTGCCCCTCCCTCTGTGTGAGACTGTGGGGGAGAAGATGGAGGCCCCAGCCAATCATGACAACAGGCCTGCCGGTAGGGATAGGAGGACAGGGAGAGCAGGGAGAGCAGAGATGAGGGGACAGCAGAAGATGGAGGTCCTCCAGCTCCACATATAGTCTACTGCTCCTGGCCACACAGCAGAAGAGAATGTACAGGACACAAAGGTGGTATTTTGCAACTTATGAAAAAACAGAGAGGTACAGTATTTATACTTGTTAATTTCTACATACAACCTGTGCTGCTTGTACTGTACATATGTGTGTATGAGCCTGTCACTGTGTATATGTAGTGTATGTATGTATGTGCCTGTGACTCACCCCCTGGGCCGCGTCAGGAACCCGGAACCGGGCCTCTGGCGGGATGAATGCTGGGGGTTGTAGTCCTCGTGGCGATGACCCGGTCCGTGCCCAGGGTGGTCAAACCAGTGGCAGTCTTAGTGTAATAACAAATGTCCGACTACGCCACCCATGGATTGCGGTCAGTGGGGACCGCCGCTGCGCTGCAGGCCGCTGAGGCTGATGTTGTAAGCGCAGCCAAGTATGGGATAACTCCCCACGGGAGAAGTATTGCCTCAGGGCAGCTAGTGTGGATGATGGGAGTGATGGTGTGAGCGTCCCAGTACTGATGGTGCTGGTGCGGCGATGAAACACAGAGACGTGGGGTTGCAGTTTCCAATGCTTTACTCACAGTTGTTATTCGTGTCAATCCTGCAGGCGATGACTGCCCAAGCCGTGCTGCGTCCACCAGGCAGGGGACTCGACCAACTCCCAGGCAATTCCAGAGCGTGGCACAGGGCTCCCTTCTCTTCCCTTCTCTGGCCGTCCTCACCAGTGACCCACCTTTGTCCAGCTTCCTCGGGCCTTCTCTTGGCGAAACCTATCTCCGGTTTCCCTGACCCTACGTGGTATGCTTTCCTGGTGGATGTAGTGAGGGGTCGCACCAAGATGTGGTCACAACCTCCGGTCCTTGGCTGAGGAATCTGTTGCCTCCACAAATTTGGGTCCCGGTACCCTGCTCTGCCAACCCTTCACCCGCAATCTCCTGGGCCTTTGGGGTTCCCTCTGTCCTCGTGTCTCTGGGCCTTTCTTGATGTTCTTGTTCCTTTCTTACTTTCCTTTCTGTTCCTTCTTCTCTCTCTCAGGCCCCGGCCTCCTGACAAGGCCTGCCTGGGGAGCAGAGTCCATGCAGCAGCTCTGCTCCTTGTCACTCCTCCTCAGACTGCACTCCTCTCTGAACTCACTCCCCGGACTGAACACTGTTCTAAGATGGTGCCCACCTTATATACCTCCCTCTAGCACCCGAGCCCAGGTGACTAGCAACCAATGGGCTCCTACCTATGCCCAGAGACCCACCCCTATCTGCTCCTACACCACTGGGTTTTCCTCCCCCTCCCCACTCCAGCCAGGGACAGAAGCTGTCGTGCCTGCACTTCTGTGGGAGCACCGTTGAGCTGTCCCTCGGAAATGGGGTGTGTGTGGTGCATGCAGCCTAACGAGTCCTGGTCCACACTCCATCCTTACCCGGGAGTGGAATATCACACCTCTGGTTTGAGGTGCAATACCCCTGTAGCAGCCGAGCCCTCGGGGTGCTACATTCCCCCCTGGTAAATCACAGCACGTCCTCGGGCTGGAAAAGAGCAAAAACAATTTAAACATACAAATTTTTAAAGTGCACTCGCATATAAGACATTAACCAAAAACTCATCCCTTTATGAGAGATACTCTTTTCTTTGAACGTTACTGGCATAAAACATCATAAAATACCTGGCTAATGCCACCGGAACTCTTTTATGAAACACTATATAAACTTTGGCATTTCTATTTTAGCAGCATATTAAACTTTTCACATTCAGGCATTTTCAAGTAAAACATTTTCAAAACATATTCTTGAGTTCTGGCCGCTGTGCAACTTGCGACCAGGTAAAGGTGCAACAGTCCATTTAATTCGTCCTGAGGTAGACCTTGCAGTTCTTTTATAAAACCAGTAGGGGGCGCTTTAAGAAGCGCAACTATTTACAAGGGTGGCCGCTCTCAGTCCTCGGCCAGTGGGGATAGGGGAATGGCTGCTCACAGTCCTCAGTCTGGTTAGGGATTAGGGGCACACAGGTAACAGTCCTTTAACAGTTCCACACTAGTCCCAACGGGGACGACACTCCAATCAGTAACAGTTCTCATACCCCGACGGGTAACTATATACAGTTCCATTTACCGTTCATTAGCAACGGTGTCCTCCTGATGCTCCTTCCTCGTAATCTTCAGACCCGTCCGGGCCCTCAGGGTAGTCCATGTCTGGGCGCTACTGCAGTTCCTCCTCTGTTAGACGGTGGACATGGAGGGCGTACAGTCCCTTTGTGCCCTTGTGCCGGGTGTAGGTGACCACGTCACCGGGGTACAGGTCACGTCCGTGATGTCCCTCCGGCAGGTGGCTTTCTACATCTCTCCTGGTGACGAAGACGTCGGTGTCAGCCTCTGGGTCTCTGATGAAGCCCCAGCCATGCTCCAGCTGGAACTTTACTACGGTCCCGGTGGCTCGGGGACCGTGGATGGCGTGGGGGTCTTGTCGGGCCCTCCTCTTCTGCTCCGCGCTCCCGGCTTGGAGTCGCTCCTCCCTTGTGCGCCTCTGCCGCCGCTCCCTTTCAAAGGTGGCCAGCTGTTGACGGCAGCAGTCCAGGCGACGGGCTGCTTCCGCCCGGGTCTCCTGGGTGAACCCCATGAGACTCTCGCCGGTGGGATCCCATGCAAACTGGGCATCCTCCAGCGGGGGTGGAGCGATTTTGGCGAGCTCCGGGGCGGGATCAGAGGCTCGCTCAGGGGTTGATCTCTCCGGAGACGGGGGTTGACGAACTCCGGTGGCCACTCGAAGAGCAGCCCGTCCGGGCTGGTATGTTGCGCATAGAGGTCCGTGCCCAGGGGTGGCACCACGGGCTTCGGGCGTGTGACAGCGCCTGGGGGCACTCGGCCTTGCGACCCGGCCGGTGGTCGTCTGTTGGTCGCGCCCGGGGATGACACCGCCAAGGCAGGGGGCGCTGGTGAGGATGCGGCGCTCAGGTTCAGAGGGTACAGCTCGGGGCGGGGCGTGACGACGGTGCTTGCTGCCTGAGGCCTAGCTGGTGGCGGTGAAGGTGTGGTCTCAGGTACGGTCCCCGGGGCTTCGGGTCCCGCAACAGAGGGTGGGGGCAGGCTTGCGGCCTCAGGGCTTGGGGTGGTGTCGTCCCCGTTACCTGCCTTGGTCTTGACGGCCTCCTCCGCGGCGTCGTCTGCCACCGCCGGTCCCTCTTCTCCGCGCCCAGCGGCAAGCGCACTACTCGGTCCTTGCGGGGTCCTTTGCTGGCTATCTTCGTGCTGCCGGGCCAACTCCTCTCTCCACCCGGCAAACACATCCCGCTGCGCCCGGACCATCCTTCTGTTCAGGTCTTCCAGCGCCGCACGCGCGCAGTCCGGGTCTTTAGGCAGCTGGGCCAGCAACTCTGTCAGGCTGCAGGGTGGCTCAGCTTGCAGCAGGCTGCGGGCCAGGGTGCTGGTGGGGTTCGCTGCTCCCTCCATCTCCGGGTGCAGTAGGTCCAGACTGATCCAGGCCGCATCCGACCCCACAGTTTTCTTTCCTATCCGCCCCCATGGGGGGTGGTCTTGGGGGCATCTGCTGACAATCACCCTTAGGGGCAGCCCCCCCACGTTGATGGACATTTCCACTGCTGCACTCATTATTGCTGGGGGCGGGCTCCTTCTTTGGCGCCACTCTGGGACCTGGCCCATGATGGGAGGTGGCTTCCTGTTGTCTTTTGGTGCGCACATAATGGCGTCTGCTCTGCCAGAGCGGGAAAAACGGATGAAGATGGCAGGAAACGGTCCAAGATGGCGTCTGATGGCGGGAAACGACTCCGGACGGCGGGAAACTTCTGGAAATGGCGGGAGACTTCTTTTCAAAGTACATGTACAATCTTCTTCAGGCACGCAATACCCGTTGGTGGCGGGTTGGTTTGAATCCTGCCGACTACGCCAAAGTTGACTAGCCCCCTGGGCCGCGTGGGGAACCCGGAACCGGGCCTCTGGCGGGATGAATGCTGGGGGTTGTAGTCCTCGTGGCGATGACCCGGTCCATGCCCAGGGTGGTCAAACCAGTGGCAGTCTTAGTGTAATAACAAATGTCCGACTACGCCACCCGTGGATTGCGATCAGTGGGGACCGCCGCTGCGCTGCAGGCCGCTGAGGCTGATGTTGTAAGCGCAGCCAAGTATGGGATAACTCCCCACGGAAGAAGTATTGCCTCAGGGCAGCTAGTGTGGATGATGGGAGTGATGGTGTGAGCGTCCCAGTACTGATAGTGCTGGTGCGGCGATGAAACACAGAGACGTGGGGTTGCAGTTTCCAATGCTTTACTCACAGTTGTTATTCGTGTCAATCCTGCAGGCGATGACTGCCCAAGCCGTGCTGCGTCCACCAGGCAGGGGACTCGACCAACTCCCAGGCAATTCCAGAGCGTGGCACAGGGCTCCCTTCTCTTCCCTTCTCTGGCCGTCCTCACCAGTGAACCACCTTTGTCCAGCTTCCTCGGGCCTTCTCTTGGTGAAACCTATCTCCGTTTTCCCTGACCCTACGTGGTATGCTTTCCTGGTGGATGTAGTGAGGGGTCGCACCAAGATGTGGTCACAACCTCCGGCCCTTGGCTGAGGAATCTGTTGCCTCCACCAATTTGGGTCCCGGTACCCTGCTCTGCCAACCCTTCACCCGCAATCTCCTGGGCCTTTGGGGTTCCCTCTGTCCTCGTGTCTCTGGGCCTTTCTTGATGTTCTTGTTCCTTTCTTACTTTCCTTTCTGTTCCTTCTTCTCTCTCTCAGGCCCCGGCCTCCTGACAAGGCCTGCCTGGGGAGCAGAGCCCATGCAGCAGCTCTGCTCCTTGTCACTCCTCCTCAGACTGCACTCCTCTCTGAACTCACTCCCCGGACTGAACACTGTTCTAAGATGGTGCCCACCTTATATACCTCCCTCTAGCACCCGAGCACAGGTGACTAGCAACCAATGGGCTCCTACCTCTGCCCAGAGACCCACCCCTATCTGTTCCTACACCACTGGGTTTTCCTCCCCCTCCCCACTCCAGCCAGGGACAGAAGCTGTCGTGCCCGCACTTCTGTCTAGTGGGAGCACCGTTGAGCTGTCCCTCGGAAATGGGGTGTGTGTGGTGCATGCAGCCTAACGAGTCCTGGTCCACACTCCATCCTTACCCGGGAGTGGAATATCACACCTCTGGTTTGAGGTGCAATAGCCCTGTAGCAGCCGAGCCCTCGGGGTGCTACACCTGTACATCTGGTATGTGTGTATGTGCCGCTATATCTAGTATGCATGTGTCTGCCTATTTATATGGTGTGTATGTGCCTGTATATCTGGTATGTGTGTGTGCCTGTATATATTGTGTGTGTGTGTGTGCCTGTATATATTGTGTGTGTGTATGCCTGTATATCTGGTGTGTGTGTGTATATGTGCCTGTGTATCTGGTGTGTTTATATGTGCCTGTATTTCTGGTGTGTGTATATGTGCCTGTGACGCACCCCTGGGCCTGTGTCGCACAGCGTTGCGCATGCAGGAGCTTACCCGGAGCCGGATCTGTTGAGGGTTGTAGTCTCGTGGCGGTGACCCGGTCCGTGCCCAGGGAGTCAGACTAAGTGGCGTTGTATTAGCGGTAGATGTTGGACGACTACGCCACCCGTTGAATGCAGCGAAGGAGCTGCCGCTGCAGGGCAGACCGCTGAGGCCGGTGGTAGGATTGTGCAGCGTGGTAGTATCACCCCCAACGGGAGGGGTATGGCCTCAGGGCAGCCGACGTGGATGATGGGGGTAGCAGGAATCACTCAGAGACGATGCGGTGTAGTTCAGGGTCTTTACTGGTGATAAAGATAGACCCTCCCGGAGTACTGGCTAGCGATCGGGGCCTGGTCAGTCCTTGAGCAGATGGGATCTCCCCTGGCCAGGCGGAGTTGTAGGCCTCCCAAACTGACTGTACTCTTCTGGCTACCTTGCTAGAGGCGGGTATAAGTAGCCCACGTCCCTGAGTGTACCGTGTGGTGCTCACCCGTATGGCCGGTGACTCGGGGCCTTCTAGTGGCGTCCGCTCCACGACGGCGGTGCTGGTCCCACGCGTGTGACCGTGCCTTCGGGTTTCTTGGCCAGAGGACCTGAAATCCCCTACCGGGCGGTTTCTGCTGCTGGGTAAAGATTAGTCCCCACAGCCTCGGACTCCGGGTCCGGTGATAGCTTCTCAGTCAGGGCGAGCTCTGCAGCTGCCAGCCCCTGACTCTTTATAGCACTGCTCCCACAGAGCTCCTGATGTTCTTCTCCTATATCTGCTGCTCTTCTCTGTCTCTACTTCTTCTCTACTCACTAACCCTGCCTCAGCCCTAGGTTTATATAGGGGAAGTTCTTCCCCTCCCAGGACTGGGCAGGAGGTGTGGCATGCATAGGATCCCTGACCAAGAGACCTCCCACCTGCTCTCAGACATAACATTGCTGTTACCGTGGAAACCAGACCCCTGGGGTGCCACATTCCCCCCTAGTGAAATTTAGTACTCCGGGACTAAACATATATATTTTTTTTTTTTTTAGAAAAACATAACAAGGTATAACCAATTATAATACAATAAGAAAAACACATAAAGATGGTTACGGCGTGTCCGCAACCGGGTGCAATTTTGAAGAAAAGCAAGGTGTCCATTTCACCAAAACAGGGAGACGTAACCAGGTAGGGGTCTGTCCTGCCCCGAGTCCTTAACAGTTTTTAGTCCATTCCTAGGTTACGCTCCAACCAATTGTACAAGGATTCCCGGTAAATCCACCAAGGACTCCTAAAAATAACTAGAAACACATAATTATTTACAAGTAACAGACAGGTGACCACAAATAAAACAATTTAAACACTTCAAATCCTCCAACGTGCGGGTAACTGGCCTCTAGTGGCCCTAGTGGACCTACGGAGCTGACTGTCTGGCCCTGAACTACAGGGTGTAGGAGCTGTCAAGGGTAAACTGGGCAGCTGTTTACGGGCTCTTTGGCTCACTAGGGGTACGGCAGGCTCACTATGAGCAGAGGGTTGATCCTCCTGTTCTGCTTGTGTGGAGTCTGCTGCCTCCTGGACCGGCTGCTCTTCCAGCTCTACCTGTTGCTCCGTAGGCACTTGGGATGCTGGTTGGAGGAACGTGAGGACGGGTACCACAACTGCACCATTGACTTGAGTCCAGGACCGAGGGAAGTCTCCGAGCACAGTACTAACCATATCTTCCCTTTCCTCTACGGGTCGAGGGTCTTCTTGCTCTCCTTCTGGGTTCCGTAGCTGTTCGGGACACTTCTTCAGGTGATCCCGGGATACAATGGCTGTGGTTTCCCCTCCGTCTTTACTGATGGTACAAACCTTCGGGTTGTCGTGGCTTGAGGGCAGTACGGTGTACGGGTCCTTCTCCCACTGGTCGTCCAACTTGTGGAGCCGTCTCTTCCTCTTCAAGACCTGCTCTCTGGGTACCAGGGGAACAGCAGGAGCATACTGGTTGTAAGTTTTCTCTTGTCTTTCCCTAGCGAGACAGAGACTTCGCTCCACGCTCTCCTGTACTTTCCGGTACTGCTGCTGCCTCTGTGTCCCAGTCTGCTTCCGGTGAAGTGTCCTCGGGTGTCAGGACTCCCATCTCCAGGTCAACAGGTAGCTTACCAGGCCTTGCCCTCATTAGGTAAGCCGGGGTACAGTTGGTGGAACCTACAGGGATGTAGTTGTATAGGTCCACCAGGTCGGGCAGCTTCTCAGGCCACAAACTGCGTTCTTCCAGGGGCAACGTTTTCAGAAGATCCATTACCACCTGGTTCATTTTCTCACAAAGTCCATTAGTTTGCGGATGATAGGGTGTCGTCCTTATCTTCCGGCAGCCATACAGATTGCAGAATTCCTGGAAGACCTCCGCTTCAAAGGCAGGTCCCTGATCCGTCAGCACTTGGTCCGGGTACCCGTGTGGACGGCAGAAGTGCTGCTGGAAGGCTCTAGCTGCCGTTTGAGCTGTTAAGTCCTTAACGGGGACGACAACCAAGAACCGGGAGTAATGATCCACAATGGTTAACGCGTAGACGTAGCCACTTCTGCTTGGGGTCAGTTTTACATGATCCAAGGCTACCAGTTCCAACGGCTGCTTGGTGACGATGGACTGAAGGGGGGTCTTCTGGCTGGCACGGTCCTTCCTTCTTAGGTTGCACGGGCCACAGTCTCTGCACCACCTCTCGATGGTTCCCCTCATGCCTACCCAGTGGAACCGCCCGCGCAGCAGGAACTCCAGCTTCTTCCATCCGAAGTGTCCAGCCCCGTCGTGGTATGCCTCCATCACCATGGCTGCGTCTCTTCGTGGCACCACTACTTGCCAGATTAGTTCATGCGTCCGGGAGTTAACCATTCTGCGGCACAACTTCCCCTTGTAAAGGAACAGTCGACTCTTTTCAGCCCACAGTTGTTTGGCTTCCTCCGGAGCGTCTGGGTCAAGGCGAGCCTCTGGCCGAGTCAGCATCTCCTTCACCAGTCGGACGGCAGGGTCACTGTCTTGCGTTTCCTCCCAGTTGTAGTGAGGCAAGGGGTTAAACGTAGCGGCTTGCTTACTCCTTACCCGATGGGAATACTGGATAGTCCCATGACGGTGGAACGCAGGGAGTTCGACTTCTTCCAGTCCCTCTGGATCTTCTCCTACGTCCGGTAGGTTTGGCATCCTGGACAGGGCGTCCGCGTTGGTATTGGAGCGTCCTGCCCGGTATTTGATTGTGAACTCGTAGTTGGACAGACGGGCCATCCATCTCTGCTCTAAGGCACCGAGTCTTGCCGTGTCCAGGTGTGTCAACGGGTTGTTATCCGTGTACACGGTGAACCGGGAAGAAGCGAGGTAGTGCTTAAAACGTTCGGTGACTGCCCACACCACTGCCAGGAACTCTAGCTTAAATGAGCTGTAATTCTCAGGGTTTCTTTCGGTGGGTCGCAGTTTTCGACTGGCGTAAGCGATTACTCGTTCTTTCCCCTGCTGGATCTGGGACAGTACGGCTCCTAGCCCGATGTTACTTGCGTGGGTGTAGAGGATAAAGGGCTGGCTGTAATCAGGGTACGCCAGGATTTCATCCCCCGTGAGGGCCATCTTCAGCTGGCGGAAGGACTCTTCTTCTAACTTCTCCCATTTGAAGGGCGGCTTCTGGTTCTTGGCCTTCCGGGACTGGCCTATCAGGAGGTCCTGCATAGGAGCTGCCTTTTTGGTGAAACCGGGGATGAATCTGCGGTAATAGCCTACCAACCCGAGGAACTGCCGCACTTCCTTTACACTGGAGGGACTTGGCCATTCCTTAATTGCGGTGATCTTATCAGGGTCGGGAGCCACTCCGTCAGCGCTCACCACGTGTCCCAGGTACTGCACCTTTGGTTTTAGGAGGTGACACTTGGAGGGTTTTACCTTTAGGCCGTAGTTTGCCAGAGCTTCGAACACCTCCGCCAGGTGTTTCAGGTGGTCCTCATAAGTCTTGGAATATACGATGACATCGTTCAGGTACAACAGGACCGTCTCGAAGTTTTTGTGGCCCAGACACCACTCCATTAATCGTTGAAAGGTTCCTGGTGCGTTACAGAGTCCGAACGGCATGCAGGTGAACTCGCTAAGTCCCATCGGGGTGGTGAATGCGGTCTTCTCCCGGTCCGCCTCTGCTACAGGAACCTGCCAGTACCCGCTAGTAAGAACCAAGGTAGAGAAGAAGTTAGCAGATCTTAAAGCAGCCAAAGACTCCTCTATCCTTGGTAAGGGGTACGCATCCTTGTGTGTGATACGGTTGATTTTCCGGTAATCTACACACATCCTCATGGTGTTGTCTTTCTTTTTGACTAAGACTAGTGGAGCTGCCCAGGGGCTACAGCTATCCCTGATCACCCCAGCCTCCTTCATGTTCCTAAGCATCCCCTTGGCATGTTGGTAGTGTGCAGGGGGTACGGGTCGATACCTCTCTTTTATGGGAAGATGGTCTCCCGTGGGGATGTGGTGTTCTACCCCCTTGACTCGCCCGAAGTCTAACGGGTGTTTACTAAACACTCTCTCGTACTCTTGAACCACCCGATAGACTCCCTGTCTCTGGTGTGAGGGAGTGGAGTCAGTACCCAAATGTAGTTGCTGACACCAGTCCTCCATTGTTTCCTTAGAGCCGTTACTTTCCTCCGGGGAAGATGGAGGCAAGGGTTCTACGGACTGTATGGAGTTTTGATTGATGGTATACAATTTGGCTAGCGTGGCATACCGGGGCAGGTACACTTCCCGATATTTATTATGCGAACGGGCACCCTCCCATGGCGTACATTGACCACCCACCGTGCTGTCAAAATGGTGGGCCTACTGTCTGAGTAAACTGGTTCTACCATTGCCTGGTAATCTCTACCTCTCAGACCAATAGCTGCCCGGCACCAAATCATCATTTCACTTTTTGGGGGCATGGCAATAGGGAAAGCGTCACACATTCTTACGCTACCAATCTCACCACCGGAGAGTTCTATCTGTTGCCGTCGCATCAGTGCCCGGATCTCTTTCTGGAGCACTCGCTGCTGGCCGGAGCTGGCGTTCTTGGCAACCTGCTGTAAAAGGAAAATCACCTCTGCAAGACAATTTTCAATTACATTAGTTCCTAGAGTTATCTTTGGGTGACTCTCGTGCTTGTCAATGTCTACAATGATCAGTCCCTGTGCCGCCAGTTCAACTCTACCGATTTTAATGGTCACCTCTTTAAATCCAATCTGTGGCACGGGCTGACCATTGCTGGCGATGATACTCAAATCGTCGTCAGGGTAGCGGGTGATATCCGAGTCATTCCAGTACTGCTTGAAGAGCACGTACGGGATAGTGGTAACCTGTGACCCGGTGTCCAGTAGGGCACTCATAGGGATGCCATCCAGTACCACAGGCAAGACTGGACGTCCTCCCACATATTTGTCGCGCCAGTTCGATGGGCCTGATGATCTTTTTCCTGGGGTTTGGCCCTCTACCCCAGGTTGTGCCAGTTTAAAGGACAGTTACTTGCCATATGTCCGGGTTGATTGCAGCGGCGGCAGATGGGTTGTCCGTCCTCGTTGTATCGGTCGCTGGGTCTTCCTCTGGCCGGTGGGGTCCTCCTTGGTCGACGCCACGGGATGTCCTCCGGTCCGGATGCCAGCTGGATCTTCCCTGGAGTGGAAACCTGTAAAGACTGCACAGTTCGGGTTAGCGCGGCAACGCTTTTAGCTAGCTCTTGGACCTGATGGTGCAGGTCTGGAGCCGGGTCATTGTTCAAAGCCTGCGCATCAGCTCCCACAGGCCCTGCCGACAAGGGCGCCGCCTCCTGGTGGTAAGTGGTAGTGGGGCGTCTGTGGGTCACAACGCCACCTGGTGCCGGTTCTCGGAGCACCCGGATGGCTCTGTCCTTGAACTGTGCAAATCCCAGATGAGGGTCCTGTAAGGCCATTGCCCGCAACTGGGTTCGGTGGGCATTGCAATATAAACCCTCTATAAATTGTTCAGTCAACAGCCTGTCCTCGTCTCCCACGCCGTCAGGGTCGGTCTGCTTAATGGCTCTCAGGGCTTCTTGTAGGTTCAGGGCATAGTCCCTTATACTCTCGTGTGCTCGCTGCTTGCACCCGTAGAATCTAAGCTTGATCTCGGCTGAGGTGCGGGTATCAAAGGTGTCCCTCAGCCGGGTTAGTATCCCTGCAACAGTCCTCCCCCCAGGTGCCCAGGACTTTACCTCCCTTTGGGCTGCCCCGGTTAATTGGGCCACCAGGATGCTCACTTTTTGCTCTTCTGTGAGGGGATACACCTGGAAGAGGCTATCCAGCTTTTCTCTAAAGTCATGCAGGGTATGTGACTCCCCTGAGTACTGGGGTAGCCAGGCTGCTCCCGGGATATAGGGCATGGTGAAAGGCATGACTGCAGCAGCGGTGGCGCTGGCGGGGGTTGAGGCAGTGAAGCTCTCCTCCGTATCCGACATCTTCCTCCCCCCTAGTGGACCGTGGCCTACCTTGCGATGATCCTCTTCCGTAGGCCGCGGCTCCGCAGTGGATCGTCAGGGTTGAGGACCTTCCGTCGCGCTCTTGTGACGTCGGCGTCTGCTGGGCTCCTTCTAGGACCTTACGCAACGTCCGGACGTGAGGCGGGGCTTCAGTTCTCGCGCGCTTTTGGAGTCTACGCCCCTCTTCTTCCCGCGCGGCGTCTTCAAGATGGCGTCCAACGGCGGGAAAACTCCACGGATGGCGGGAAGAAGGCAGAAGATGGCGCCGGATGGCGGGAAAACTTCGCGGATGGCGGGAAGAAGGTAGAAGATGGCGCCGGATGGCGGGAAACCTCCACGGATGGCGGGAATCTTCACCACAGGTAAGTATAAAAGTCTCTTTTTTCAGGCACGCAGTACCCGGTGGTTGCGGGCACGTAATCCTGCCGACTACGCCAAAAGTTGACGCACCCCTGGGCCTGTGTCGCACAGCGTTGCGCATGCAGGAGCTTACCCGGAGCCGGATCTGTTGAGGGTTGTAGTCTCGTGGCGGTGACCCGGTCCGTGCCCAGGGAGTCAGACTAAGTGGCGTTGTATTAGCGGTAGATGTTGGACGACTACGCCACCCGTTGAATGCAGCGAAGGAGCTGCCGCTGCAGGGCAGACCGCTGAGGCCGGTGGTAGGATTGTGCAGCGTGGTAGTATCACCCCCAACGGGAGGGGTATGGCCTCAGGGCAGCCGACGTGGATGATGGGGGTAGCAGGAATCACTCAGAGACAATGCGGTGTAGTTCAGGGTCTTTACTGGTGATAAAGATAGACCCTCCCGGAGTACTGGCTAGCGATCGGGGCCTGGTCAGTCCTTGAGCAGATGGGATCTCCCCTGGCCAGGCGGAGTTGTAGGCCTCCCAAACTGACTGTACTCTTCTGGCTACCTTGCTAGAGGCGGGTATAAGTAGCCCACGTCCCTGAGTGTACCGTGTGGTGCTCACCCGTATGGCCGGTGACTCGGGGCCTTCTAGTGGCGTCCGCTCCACGACGGCGGTGCTGGTCCCACGCGTGTGACCGTGCCTTCGGGTTTCTTGGCCAGAGGACCTGAAATCCCCTACCGGGCGGTTTCTGCTGCTGGGTAAAGATTAGTCCCCACAGCCTCGGACTCCGGGTCCGGTGATAGCTTCTCAGTCAGGGCGAGCTCTGCAGCTGCCAGCCCCTGACTCTTTATAGCACTGCTCCCACAGAGCTCCTGATGTTCTTCTCCTATATCTGCTGCTCTTCTCTGTCTCTACTTCTTCTCTACTCACTAACCCTGCCTCAGCCCTAGGTTTATATAGGGGAAGTTCTTCCCCTCCCAGGACTGGGCAGGAGGTGTGGCATGCATAGGATCCCTGACCAAGAGACCTCCCACCTGCTCTCAGACATAACATTGCTGTTACCGTGGAAACCAGACCCCTGGGGTGCCACACCTGTATATCTGGTGTGTGTATATGTGCCTGTATATCTGGTATGTGTGTTTCTGCCTGTGATAAATATTTGTAGCAGTGACTTGTTTATGATGTAGTTTGTGCAGTAATAATTGTGCACATGCTGTGTTTTTGTGCTTGTCTGATGTTTGTGTTCATTGTGTCCTGCACTTCTGTGCTGTGTGTACTGTACTAGTGTGATATTTATGATATGTGCACTTGTGTGACTTGTAGAATGTGTGCGCTGTGCTTGTGCGATATGTGCATTGAAATTTTCTGATGTGTGTCCAACATGGTTCTTGTTGTATGAAATCATATCATGGATACTCCTCCTTTTCAGTGTCAGCAATTCCTCTTTCCTACTGCACTTGCCTTTGATTTCAGACTGCAGCTGTGATGTCATGACTTAAAGTGGCTGCTGGAGCTAATCAATGAGCTCAGCAGTCATGCCAAGGTAGATGGCACAAGCTGCTGAGTTCTGTGATTGGCTAAACTGGTCACGTGTGACATTACCACTGCAGCCTGTATACATAAATGGAGCAGTAGCAGAGAGACATTAATAAAACAGGTGAAAATGAGTAACTCTAATTTTATTATTTTTTCCCTAGTGCAAGTCGAGCACAAAAAAATGGAAGTTCCCTTTAAGAGAAGGGGCCCATACACAATTCTTGCACAGGGGCCCTTTGCTCTCAGTTTCCACCCCTGGAGTATCTGATAGATACCTCTCTATTACTAATGTGGCGCCCCTGAGGGTTCAGTCGCCACAGAGGTACTGCACCTCACCCAGAGGTGTGGCATCTCCTTCTCTCAGGTAAGGATGGAGTACTGCCCGGGACCCCAACACCTGCACTCAACACTACACTACTCCAGGCCGGCTGGGAGGGCATTATGCACTTCTTCTGCTGCCCTGTCCCTGGCTGGAGTGGGGGGAACCAAAAGTGAGGGGGAACCAGTAGTGGGTGTGGGTGGAGGACGCAGAACAGGGGAGCACTTAGAGAATATGAGTCAGTGAGTAGTAAGAGAGTAGGAGAGGAGGGGAGCAGAGTCTCTTTAGGAGCTCTGCTCCAGAGTGGGGCCTAGTAAGAGAGGCCCAGGAGTGAGAGGGGAGTCAGGGAGGAAGGCTCCAGGAACAGAAGGGATCCCAGGGGGTACGGAGAGTTGAGGACGGCACCCATACACCTAAGTGTCAGAGGGATCAGGCCGCAAGAAGGGAACCGGTCCCTGGGCTAGCCGAGTTACTCCAGGTCTCGGCTGGAAAACCGGAGGCTTCTGCACTTTCATGGTACAGTTGCCACAACCGCACCTAAGCCGCCGTGAAGGGCACCAAGTAGGTCCGGGAACATCAAGTTGCCCAGAGGGATCTCAGAGTACCCGATCGGGACTTTGTGTGGCGGGGCGCAGGGCAGGAGGGAGAAGACCCAGCGCGGGAAGTCGGCTAAGGAAGGAACATGAAGAAAGGGGGTCCCGTTAAGTGCTTCTGATATACTTGAGGGAGTGCTGAACCCCTGCCTGGCAAACATAGTGCAACGTGGGAGGCTGACACCTGGACAGTGTACCTGAGGAACCTAAAGAACTGTGAGTAAACTCGGATGACTGCACCCCACTGTTTCTGTCAGTTATTTCTACCACGCTATCTCTCCCACACTACAACGCCCAGCATCACCATCTGCACCTATACTGCCCCGGGGGCCCGCTCCACCTGTGGGGAGCAGAAACATCCCAGCTGCCATCCCATCACCCCCGGAGGTCTGCAGCAGCACTGGTACCCATTACCAGAAGCCACAGGTGGCGTCACGAGACAAAACTGTTAACAAAAACCCTTTTAAAGAGTGACCACAGGGTACGGGCCCGGGAGCCGACTGCCGTGACATCCCACAAAAGGTCAAGGCCTGGGTACCGAGTAACCCCCGTATCCCCCTGGGCGCATCACTAACATCAGGGCTTGTCAACACACCAGGGCAATCAGGAAGGGCCAAGGTGAAGCACCAGAATTGGAGCATCTCATGTGATGCTCCACTTCTGGGGCGGCTACGTGATGGTATTTTTAGGCTGAAAAAGGTCCCAATGACGATGGACCTTTCCAGCTTGATAATATCAGCTCACAGCTGCCTGCTTTACCTTTGCTGGTTTCAAAATATACGGAGACCCCACGTCATTTTTTTTTCCATTTAATTTATTGATTTGACATAATAGTAAGCTCTAAAAGCTATCTATCTATTATCTATCTAGTTTCTATCTACAGTGGCTTGCAAAAGTATTCACCCCCTTGGCTTTTTACCTATTTTGCTACATTACAACCTGTGTGTAGATATTTTTTGCAATCCGATTTGTGTGTGATGCATCAGCACTAAATAGTCTAAGTTGGTGAAGTAAAGTGAGAAAAATATACGCATAAATTAAATTTATGGGATCAAATAACTAAAAATTTGCATGTGCATATGTATTCACCCCTTTTGCTATGAAGCCCACAAAAATTTTGGGTGCATGCAATTCCCTTCATAAGTCACATGCTTTGTGAAAGGAAGTCCACCTCTGTGCAATCTGTGTGCAAGTGTCACATAGTCTGTCAGTATATACACTTTACCTTTTCTGAAAGGCCATAGAGGCTGCAAGACCATTAAGCAAGAGGCACCACTAACCAAACAACACCATAAAGACCAAGGACATCTCCAAACAAATCAGGGACAAAGTTGTTGAGAAGTACAAGTCAGGGTTGGGTCATAAAAAACCTCAATCTGATGATCCCCCGGAGCACCATCAAATCCATTACCATCAAATGGAAAGGACATGGTACCACAACAAACCTGCCAAGAGAGGGCTGCCAACCAAAGCTCTCAGCCCGGGCATGGAGGGCATTGATCAGAGAGACAGCACCGAGATCAAAAGTAACCCTGAAGGAGCTGTAGAGTTCTCAAGCAGAGACTGGAGTATGTGTCCATATGACCACAATAAGCCGTACACTCCATAGAGGTGGCTATTATGAAGAAAAAAAAGCCTTGACTTACACACACAAAATCTAAGGCTCTTTTCGAGTTTGCCAAAAGACATGTGGGAGATTCCACAAATGTATGGAGGAAAGTGCTGTGGTCAGATGAGACCAAAATTGAACTTTTTGGCCACCAGAGTAAACGCTATCTCTGGCACCAAACCAACACAGTACATCACCCCAAGAGTACCATCCACACAGTGAAACTTGGTGGTGGCAGCATAATGCTGTGGGGACTTTTTTTGGCAGCCTGGACAGGGAAAATGGTTTGAGACGAGGGGAAGATGAATGATGCAAAATACAGGTTTTTTTTTTTTTTTAGCAAAACCTGTTTCACTCTGTCAGTGATTTGAGACAGGGATGGAGGTTCACCTTCCAACAAGACAGCGACCCAAAGCATACTGCCAGAGCAACACTCGAGTGGTATAAGGGGAAATGTACATGTTTTGTGTAACATACCTGGCGGTCTCCTTGCATAGTGGTCCATCTCCCACTGTGCAAGAGCGCGCACTTGATCTCCAGTCCAGTTTGCTAGTCTGGCTTCCCTCCATGCTGTCTGTTTGCCTCTGTGTCTGCTGCTTAAGGGCGGCGCCCGATCACTTCCTGCTTTTTGTACCTGCTGCAGGCACACCCCTTGTGCGTCCTCAGCCTATTGCTGTCTGACATCTGGTATTTAACCCAGCTGCTCCAATGAATCCCTGCCTGAGCATTGTGTTCTGTCAGTTGGCCTTTGGTCACTGATATGCCAGGTCCCGTTTATGTTTCCTGCCTTCGGTATCAGTTCCCGTGTCTGAACTGTGTCCTGTCTGTATTATCTTCTAGCCTGTTGTCTTCTGCCTATCCTGGAGGCTGTATTTCCAGGCCTGTGTGTACTCGCTCCTGCCTGTTCGTTCTGCCTTCTAGGGGCCGCATACCTAGACCCGCTCCTGTATCTTGCTGCTGTGTCTGTTCTTGTCTGAATACTCTCCTAGCCTGTTTTGTTTTTCTCTATGTCCATACTTTCCCTTTTTTTGCAGAGTCTGAACTCGTACCTAACTCCTGCTCGTTGTTACTGTACTTCCGTTTGTGAGTTTGTGGTCCACTCGCTACTTCTCTGCAAGTACCCTGTGGGTATCTGGTTCTGCCTTTCCCTTCTAGTCTGTTCCGTGTGAACAGAGCCCTGTCCCCACCGCGTCTGCGGTTTTGCTTTGCTCAGCTCTGTCCACCGCGTCTGCGGTTTTTGCTTTGCTCAGCTCTGTCCACCGCGTCTGCGGTTTTCGCTTTGCTCAGCTCTGTCCACCGCGTCTGCGGTTTTCGCTTTGCTCAGCTCTGTCCACCGCGTCTGCGGTTTTCGCTTTGCTCAGCTCTGTCCACCGCGTCTGCGGTTTCGAATTTGTCTCCCAGTCTGTACTGGACCCTACCCAGCCTGCGCTCTAGTCTGCCTGTTCCTGTATTCCCCGGTGTGGGTCAACAGCCGTGTCCGGAGTCTGACCTGGAGTAGACCCTGGTTCCTCTGCTCGGTTCCTCCCTGGTGCACTGGTGTCGTATGCCGTCGTGCGACCTTGGTCGGATCGGGCAGATACTTAGTTACGCCGTTCATGGCACAGTGGAATCACTACATAAACACGCACACGCCAGTCAGTCCGGGCGTGTGCATTACATTTTGTAGTGGCCTAGTCAAAGCCCAGACCCTAATCCAATTGAAAATCTGTGTTCAGACTTGAAGATTGCTTGCTGTTCACCAGAGGAAACCATCTAACTTGAAGGAGCTGGAGCAGTTTTGCATTGAGGAATGGGCAAAAATCACAGTGGCAAGATGTAGAAAGCACATAGAGACTTATGCAAAGCGACTTACAGCTGTAATTGCCACAAAAGGAGGCTCTACAAAGTACTGACTTTAGGGGGGGGAATAGTTATGCACACTGAAGTTTTTAGTAATTTTGCCCTATTTGTTGTTTGCGTCACAATAAAAAGAACACCAAATGTTCACAGTTGTAGGCATGCTCTTTGCATGAACTGATGCAAACCCTCAATTCACCCAGGGAAATTCCAAGTTGTAAGGTAGCAAAACACAAAAAATGCCAAGGGGACAGGTAATACTTTTGCAAGCCACTGTATCTATATATTATCGATATATCTATCTCTATCTATCTAGTATATATCTACTGTATGTATTATCTTTGCACATCTTTAACATATAAAAATCAGTAATTTCTTGAAAGCATTATATTGTAGTGTGTGTCACATATACACATGGATGACACACGGTTTGAAAAAACATACACATGGATGCGGATAAAAAAACGCACAGATGGTCAATACGAAATGCCCCACATGGATCTGTTTTTAATGCGGACATGTGAAGGGGGCTGTCACAAACCGATCGGAGCCACGTGTCCCTGATCCTTCCTCACAACTTCCGTGAGTTCCGGGCTTAGGATAATGTGAAGCGAGCTTATAAACTTTATATATTTATTTGCTCAAAAGAGCGATGCTAGGTACAATATATACAAGCGGTTACAAGATATATATATATACAGTAGTCAGACAAATACAGTAAGGAAGCAGTAATACGATACAGTAAAATTTAAAGGAATAAAAGTGAATATACCACACTTTCATCAAAGGTCTCTGGACACGGCAGGAAGGGTGCTGTCATGGGTCTAGGGCGGTTCCTTATGTCTTTCTGCACATCTGTAGCGACAGGTGACCCTCAACAGAAGACCCCTCCTCTCTCACAGAGGGACACATTTATACGTAACTTGGGCAGGGTAATCTCCCCTTCCCTTCTATCAGACATTTCATAATCCATTTCCCAGCAATATTCTGATTGTAAGGTGCGCATGGTAATTGATCTAACACAGGAGCTTCCCCTGACTTCAGAGGTAATTCAATTAGCTATTCCTCATTGCCATTATTCAATTAGCTCCCCCATACTCTTGTCAGGAATAGGCGTTTGCACTACAAAGGTATATATCCTAGCTGACCTGTATTCAATTCTCTCCTGGCTTGTCACCCTGGTGTGAACGGAGGCTCCCAGGGGTTGATGTATAGAAGGGAAACAAATGGTGATGTAAATACTTTGTCCTCTCTGAGGTGAGACTGCAGGCCCAGGTACCCAGTAGAGGAGGCGTTTCGCGTGTAATCTGTTCGGCTTTCTCAAGGGAAGGTTCCTTGAGAAAGCCGAACAGATTACACGCGAAACGCTCGTTGGGAAGCGGCTTATCCCCTTTATCTGCTGATATACTGGCTCAGGGTAAGCACTGTCACTTGCCATCCTCCTCTACTGTGGTTTGTTCTATATGCCCCAAATGGGGGATCTTTCTCTGCTGTCCATTGGACCTCTATGGCTGAAGCACCTACCAGTGATTGAATCATTTGAATATTACCATAGTCCATAGTCTATTTGCAGAGCTCTACTTAGTCTAGTTTCATTGCCACAGTGAGGGGTCTAGGGGTTTCATGGGTGCAAGCCATATTTATTGATGTGTGATTACTATTTTGGCATGTATCCCTATGTAATCCCCTTTTCACCCTAGTATTGCCAGTATCCGCTGCTATTTATTCTAGCCCTCTTGCACATGTCTTTTTAATTATATGTCTTGTTTTGTCTTATATTCTGTGTTAATAAAATTTATACATTTTTTATCTTTGAACAAAAGCTCCATTCTCTCTTTGTTGTGGTATATAAGGTTAAACTTAAGTATAATAAGTCCTTCTTGTACGGTATTACCCTTCATATATTTTTGTTAAACCAAATGAATTTGCACTTTGTAAAGTTAGCCTTGAGATCCACTGAAAGCTAAGAATATTAATGGACAGAAGAAGTAAGGTTTATGAGTCAATGGCATTACCTATAAGTTTTCAGTTTCCTCCAGTTTTATTGTTCTTATCTGTAAATCTTAGGCTGGTTTCATGATACCATCATATTTTATGATTTGTATTACAGTCTCCACACTTCCGTACCGTCAGTTTGCATGTGTGTGTGCACTCACGATGCCGCCGCAGTGTACACAGGGATTTTACCATGTCAGATGCTGAACAGATCTGTTACGGGTCCAGGAGGTGGAACCTCTGTGCTACGGTGCAAGGAGGGACCCAGAGGGGCGTAACTAAGTATCAACTCGGACCGACCCTGGTCATACGGCGGATAACGACTCCGTGACCAGGGAGGGACCGAGCAGAGGGACCAGGTGCTACTCTGGGGACGACCTTGTAAGGGAGCAGGTGACTCCCACGGTACAGATGGCAGGGACTGACCGGAATAGCAGGTAGGCACAGCAGGCAGGCTGGCGAGCAGAAGCCTCCAGGTAGGCTATCAGGTAGACACGGCAAGTGATGGCAGGAGTCTCTAGGTGGGCTGGCAGGTGGTCACGGCAAGTGACGGCAGGAGTCTCTAGGTGGGCTGGCAGGTGGTCACGGCAAGTGACGCAGGAGCCTCCGGGTAGGCACGGCAGGTAACAAGCGGGTAACAGGCAGGTCACAGGCAAGTGTTCCCAGGTGAGCGGGCTGGCAGGCACGGCAGGTAACAGGCAGGCAACAGGTAAGTGCTCCCTGGTGAGTGGGCTGGCAGGCACGGCAGGTAACAGGCAGGCAACAGGCAAGTGCTCCCAGGTGAGCGGGCTGGCAGGCACGGCAGGTAACAGGCAGGTAACAGGCAGGACTGATAGGCTAGCAGCGGGACCTGAGGGCTGAAGCAGAGGTAAGAAACACTGTGCAACAACTTTTGCTCGGGCACCTCCATTTTGGAGGAGGTGCCTTATATATGGGAGGTCCTCCGGCAATTGGTCAGGAACTCCTTAGGACGGCGCACGCGGCCCCTTTAAGAGAGAGGGAGCGCGCGCGCCCTAAGCACAGTGCCCGGGAAGCTGCGCGCGCCGGCAGCAGCAGGAAGAGGAGCGCTGGAGGACGCCGAGCGAGGAGTGCGGGGAGCGAGGAGGTGAGAGGGAAGACGTGCATGAAATGATCTCGATGGTCCAGATGGATGGAGTGGAGGATGGCTTGTTGATGGACACCCCATGCAAACACGGCTACGGCGCCAGCAAGGAGGAGGTGGAGTAATGTTTTGGGCTGGAATCATGGGGAGAGAGATTGTCGGCCCTTTTAGGATCCCTGAAGGGGTAAAGATGAACTCCATAATGTATGTTGTGTTTCTCAAACAGCACTTCCTGCCATGGTTCAAGAAGAAGAACCATGCATTCCGCAGCAAGATCAGTTTCATGAATGATAATGCCCCGTCTCATGCTGCACATAACACATCTGCATCTCTGGCTGCTGTGGGCATAAAAGGGGACAAACTTATGGTGTGGCCCCCATGCTCCCCTGACCTCAACCCCATTGAGAACCTCTGGAGCATCATCAAAAGGAGTGTCTATGATGGCGGGAGGCAGTTCACATCTAAGCAACAGCTCTGGGAGGGTATTCTGTCCTCATGCAAAACAATTGAAGCAGAAACCATCCAAAACCTGACAAATTCAATGGACGAGAGAGTTCAGAAGCTCCTTTCGAACAAGGGGTCCTATGTGCAAATGTTACATCACCTAGAATAAAGTTTTGTGTTGAAAACTGTTTGATTTCAGTTTGTAATAACCTGCTAATGCTTATAATTTCAAAAATGACCATTTTTTTGTTCTTTATTAAAATGAAAAGGTTGAAAACTCTGCTGTGCATAATAATTTGGAACATGCATTTTGAGTGCAGTTTGAGTTTTTTATTTTTTAAAAATATACTGTTATCATAGGCAGTTTGTACAAAAACCTTTCAGTTGTACTCTAATAGTTATTTGACTGGAAAATTACAATGACTGCAATTCATATAGGTAATTTGGGAAAATCAGAGAAAATATTATTTGCATAATAATTTGGAACACAGTGTACTTCTCCAGTCCTGCATTCTGGCTGTAATCCTCAATATCTGTATATATACACTGCAACGTACCACGTCTCCTGTCCTTTTGTCGGAGAGGCGGCATTGGACTTTAGAAGGGTCACTAATGGTTTATTATTTTCTATATTCCCATCGGCAAATACAAATAAATCTTGGAATACCTGTTTAAATGGGTTATCCCAAGTTATCCCCTATCCTCTGGGGATAACTTCCCCGTCGCTGGGGATCCGACCGATGGGACCACACATGATTCCAAGAATCGGAGCTCTGAAGAGCACTATGTAAATGCAGCTCTGGTTGATCATGGCACTGCTGCGCCACTCGCATGTGGCTCTTCAAAAACTCCTTTAAGAGATTGGTGAGGGACATGACCGAGTAAAGCAAATTCACTGATCGGTGGGTGGGGGATATTTTAGTATGTGGGGTTTATGTCTCGGGGCTGCTATTTTGTTCCAGTCTGCCCCTGCCTCACTCCTCCTGTAGCTGTTGAACTATGTGAACTACGTGTTGCTCGGTAATGTCTTTATTGTCTGTACATGTCCCAGCCTAATTATAAAGTGCTGCGGAATATGTTGGTGCTATATAAATAAAACAATAATTATACTGTTATTACCACTTTTGCATTATTGCTGTCTGTCGTACAATGTATCTGGATGTCTTTTATTCATTTTAACATCTTTGTGTGTTTTTGCAAATACCTATGCATGTGTATAGGAATACAGCTAAGTATTCCTGGCATAGACATTTTAAAAAATCTATATACATTTACTAGAATTATTAACTAGAATGGTCTACAATACTTTTCAATATGTGAAAAAAACAAACCAGATGTTAACCTGTCAAAAACATATCCAAAAGGAAATTCTTTTGTATACGATAGTCAGAGTCAATCTTTTTGCATACCTTCTGATGGACTCCCATATGGTGTACTGTCACACAGTGTCTATACCTCACAGTGTCTAACTATCATTGTCATATGGTTTTGCACTCAGATAGTGATGCCACCACCTGCAAATATTGCACATATTAGCTATCAATGGAAAAGGGGAGAACTTATTGATCACTGGGGGTCCGACTGCTGGTATCCCCAGCGATCCCAAAAATGGAGTTCTAGATCCTGGGAGCTGGTCAGCGTGTATCAAACACTGGCTGCATGATTTAAAAACAATTTAATAACCGCATGGGATACAATTCGGACATGTGGGTTCCCGGCGGCCTCTCCCCACCCGCTCCCCTGGAGTACCATGTCTCTGTGTGGTTGTATAGAGAGAGAAAGCAAAGCCACAATAATAAGAATTAAAATTCCCCCAAGATTCAAGAAAAAAAACTGCAATATAAGCAACAGTATTTACCTGCTCAGATCTTCAGACCTAAATGCACTACAAGGGTGCAGCAAATCCACATAACAAAGATGGCTGCTACGCAGGTGCAAAATACTGATGAGACAATCAATCACAACCTACCATTTCATGGAGGGGGTGACTGCTTAGTATTTGAATTGCACGCAAAAAGGCTTGTATAGGGTGTTGTTCACACTTGGGTAGTGCACAGTATCCGGCTTACAGCCTATTAGTTATGCCCATGCTATTAGATTAGGCTGGCTGCCCTGTACTATCCAATTACACCCCATGGGAACAGACACCCCAGTTTACAATGCCAGCACTGATGGGCCTGGCTGCACCCTGGAATAAGAATTTTAATCCTTACTGTGGCTTTGCTTTTTGTATTTAGTGTAGGAACTCGTAAGCATGAAGACCTGTGACGCGGGTTACGCGCTTGCGTATTTTGGCCAGTATATTGACTAATACCTCATATATTACTGTATATATATGCATTTTTGCACTTTTTTACTCCAGGGTGACGCCGGGCCCATCAGTGCTGGCATTGTAAACTGGGGTGTCTGTTCCCATGGGGTGTACTTGGATAGTATCATGCAGCCTGCCTAATTTAATAGTATGGGCATAACTAATAGGCTATAAGCCGGATACTGTGCACTGGTTGCTTGGTTGCTAATCGTGGGGATGTAGCGGCCAACCAAACAGCTGTGATCTGTTATTAATGGCCAGGGAACATGATGGCCTAATGGGCCCTTCCTAGGCTAAAAATAGTAGCTCTCAGCTGCTCCAGAAATGACATGAATGGGAATTATGCTAATGGGATTAGCGTTACGGGATTAGGTGTCGCTGACACCAAGCCCTTTGTTTTATGATGAAGAGGTGTCAACCAAACAGCCTCATTACTAAACAAACCTGTAAGTAAAGAGTTAAATAAACACACACACAGAGTAAACCATAAAACACTTTATTTGAAATACAACAGACACATTCTTTAATCATTTAAATTAACCAATATACTCACCCTGGGTCCGACGGTAATCCAAGGGTTAAAGCGATGTACCAGGTTTTTTTTTTTCAAATATCTTTATTTACAGTGGTGGCCAAAAGTATTGGCACCCCTGCAATTCTGTCAGATAATACTCAGTTTCTTCCTGAAAATGATTGCAATCACAAATTCTTTGGTATTATTATCTTCATTTAATTTGTCTTCAATGAAAAAACACAAAAGAGAATGAAGCAAAAATCAAATCATTGATCATTTCACACAAAACTCCAAAAATGGGCCAGACAAAAGTATTGGCACCCTCAGCCTAATACTTGATTGCACAACCTTTAGCCAAAATAACTGCGAACAACCGCTTCCGGTAACCATCAATGAGTTTCTTAACAATGCTCTGCTGGAATTGTAGACCATTCTTCTTTGGCAAACTGCTCCAGGTCCCTGATATTTGAAGGGTGCCTTCTCCAAACTGCCATTTTGAGATCTCTCCACAGGTGTTCTATGGGATTCAGGTCTGGACTCATTGCTGGCCACCTCTCTCAAACCATTTTATAGTGCTTTTGGAAGTGTGTTTTGGGTTATTGTCCTGCTGGAAGACCCATGACCTCTGAAGGAGACCCAGCTTTCTCACACTGGGCCCTACATTATGCTGCAAAATTTGTTGGTAGTCTTCAGACTTCATAGTGCCATGCACACGGTCAAGCAGTCCAGTGCCAGAGGCAGCAAAGCAACCCCAAAACATCAGGGAACCTCCGCCATGTTTGACTGTAGGGACCGTGTTCTTTTCTTTGAATGCCTCTTTTTTTTTTTTTTCCTGTACACTCTATGTTGATGCTTTTTCCCCAAAAGCTCTACTTTTGTCTCATCTGACCAGAGAACATTCTTCCAAAACGTTTTAGGCTTTCTCAGGTAAGTTTTGGCAAACTCCAGCCTGTTTTTTTTTATGTCTCGGGGTAAGAAGTGGGGTCTTCCTGGGTATCCTACCATACAGTCCCTTTTCATTCAGACGCCGACGGATAGTACGGGTTGACACTGGTGTACCCTCGGACTGCACGGCAGCTTGAACTTGTTTGGATGTTAGTCGAGGTTCTTTATCCACCATCCGCACAATCTTGCGTTGAAATCTCTCGTCAATTTTTCTTTTCCGTCCACATCTAGGGAGGTTAAAAAACCCAAGAATTAATTAGTTGATATAAAAGTTAACTTTTATTGAATATAATAGGATAAAAAGATATCTGACAAAAGCGGTGCAAAACACATACAATGTAAAAAATCCATCATAATGGAGCACCAGCTAGGTTCATAATGTGAGAGTATGGCACTGTGGCCCATAAATTTATCACCAATGTCTCACATAGTCACAGGTACAAGTCTCAAGAGAAGCTATATTATAAGTGTCAGAATAGTTAAGGCTATCTAAAATGGCTAGTTATGCATTAATCATGTATTGCCTAATAGATATACCACCAGCTTCAACCAACAAGACAAATGCTTTGGAAATGAAATGTATAAAGTATGTATACCTGGACTCAGAGCAGGACCGTATGGAGACTCACATATGAACCACGCGTCCACCCCAACGCGCGTTTCGGTGCTGCCTTCTTCAGGGGGCATAAATCACCTCCGGCGGTGTGTCATTTTAAATGTTAGCCAGCCAATCCGGGATAAGACAAGGACCTTGGATGACGCGTGTAGCGTCACGACCGTCAGGCCAATCCCCGACGTCGGCGTCATGCAAAGGGAGGTGCAAAGATCACGTGGGCCCACGTGATCTCGCAGGTCCTGCATAGAGACGCCGACATCACAGGAGCGCCAGGACAGCTCGCAGCGCGCACGCGCACAGGTCCGGTCGGCTACAATTTGTGACAAGATATTTTATTAGGCTAGTATACCAACATAAGCGATCATGTGTCAATCTAAAGTGCAAAATGTACATACCATACAACCAAGTCAATCCTATAGGCACGACTGCCCAAGTGATATTGTGTGATTCAAAGTAATCAATAAATATCAAAGGTGCATATTTATCAATAAAGCAAACAATTATATACGGTAATTAATCCAAAAAATACTCAATTGACCTCTCAAATATACATGAAGATATACCATGATGATCATAATAATAAATAAGAAATCAAAAATAATAATGATCACTTTGAATCACACAACCCATATGCGATACCATTATAGAATACAAAATGCATGGTCATATGTTTACTACACCAGACCCACACAAGTACAACTATATTCACAGATTGACATCATAGAAAGCAAATACTAGTATTCCACAATTAGTGCATAATATACAAAAGAAATAATAAATCACAATAATTGATGATATTGTAGCCGACGAGTCTGTCCTGCAACCATTAACATGTCATATCTCAGGGAGTATTTCTTGTCCATAAAGTGAAAACTCTTTCAACAACATATGGCTAGCAGCCACCACCCGAAGGGATCAAAGACGGATCAGATGGAAATATGCTGTGAAGAATAAAACCAAGAATTAAAATTGAATTAAAAACAATACTATCGTATGGTGCAGGTGGAGAGAGATCAAAGAAATGGGACAAAACTAAGGTTTTCATTTAATCCATTGGGGCATACCGTCCCCAACCTCCAAATCCATTTCGACTCAAGTTGAGCTAAGAGAAGGTCAGCCGTTGGATCGACAGCAAACTGCAGCCATTAGTAGAAAGCTTACCTTCATTCCTTTTGGACACCGGTGATTTGTTAAGAAGAGTGGATGGGTTGAGCTTGAACTCTGAAATGATCCTAGTGACAGGGGATGTAGAGTCTCTCTACACGAGCATTAAACATCCAGATGGCCTTAGGGCCTGTGCTTTCTTTCTCCATATGTCAAACCTCCCTAGTGATATAATTAAGTTGGTGATGGAACTCTTGGAGTTTGCCCTCACCCACAACTTCTTTACGTTCAAGGGGTCCTTCTACCTACAGCTCCAGGGTACCGCTATGGGTGCAGCTTTTGCACCAGCTTATGCTAACCTTTCCCTGGGGCTGTGGGAGAGGGACCTCTCCCTGCCGAATCGGCAGTCATCAATGGACTGTGTCCCGTTTTGGACGCGGTACATTGATGATCTTCTGCTGATCTGGCAGGGGCCAGTGGAAGATCTACTTCTATTTATAGAGTCCCTCAACAAAAATGAGATGAATATTCGGATTACATTTACGTGGGATAGAGATACAGTAAATTTTCTAGATGTGACTCTGACTAGGGATCGGGATAATATCTTGCAGACTAGTATCTATAGGAAGGAAACTTCTACAAATATGTTACTTCACGCCAAATCCTCCCATCCTCCCTATATGATTCAATCTGTACCGACAGGCCAATTTTTGCGCCTACGTAGACTCTGCTCTAATGATAGAGACTTTATTGATAAGTCTGAAGATTTGAAGGAAAGGTTCTATGAGAGGGGTTACAGTAGGCGAATGATAAAAAAAGGCTTACCATCGTGCTAAATATTCTAACCGACACGAGTTGTTATATAAGCAGAAATGCCCTAAAGTTGATGACAGAGTAAGATTTATAACCAACTACCACAGCCAATTTGGACGTATGAGGGACTGTTTGACTAAGGCTTGGCCAATTTTATTGGTAGACCCCATACTGTCTAAAATCCTCTCAAATCGTCCCTCTATCACTATACGTCGTTCCCAAAATTTACTTGACCGATTAGTTCACAGTCATTATCAGACTGAATCGGTAAATACAATTTTTGATGCTTCTAGTCCTGAGTGTGGAAGTTTTCCTTGCGGTCGATGTGTTGCCTGCCCTAACATGGAAAAAAGTACCAACTTTAAAAATGCGGCTGGTACTAGGATATATGTTATTAGGAGCCGCATTACATGCACCTCACGGTATGTCATATATTATGCTACTTGTCCTTGTGGACTAATTTATGTTGGCCTAACAACACGCCAACTGAAGGTCAGAGTGAGGGAACATGTATTGGGCATCTCGGCAGCCGTCGACTGCATTGACACCTCCACTCTCAGGACAATACCACGCCATTTTAAACTCTGCCATGACTGTGATAGCTCTCTGTTAAAGGTTAGGGGTATTGACCTACTTAAATATGGCATTCGGGGGGGTAAACTTGGCCAGCGCTTAGCTCAACTTGAGTCGAAATGGATTTGGAGGTTGGGGATGGTATGCCCCAATGGATTAAATGAAAACCTTAGTTTTGTCCCATTTCTTTGATCTCTCTTCACCTGCACCATACGATAGTATTGTTTTTAATTCAATTTTAATTCTTGGTTTTATTCTTCACAGCATATTTCCATCTGATCCGTCTTTGATCCCTTCGGGTGGTGGCTGCTAGCCATATGTTGTTGAAAGAGTTTTCACTTTATGGACAAGAAATACTCCCTGAGATATGACATGTTAATGGTTGCAGGACAGACTCGTCGGCTACAATATCATCAATTATTGTGATTTATTATTTCTTTTGTATATTATGCACTAATTGTGGAATACTAGTATTTGCTTTCTATGATGTCAATCTGTGAATATAGTTGTACTTGTGTGGGTCTGGTGCAGTAAACATATGACCATGCATTTTGTATTCTATAATGGTATCGCATATGGGTTGTGTGATTCAAAGTGATCATTATTATTTTTGATTTCTTATTTATTATTATGATCATCATGGTATATCTTCATGTATATTTGAGAGGTCAATTGAGTATTTTTTGGATTAATTACCGTATATAATTGTTTGCTTTATTGATAAATATGCACCTTTGATATTTATTGATTACTTTGAATCACACAATATCACTTGGGCAGTCGTGCCTATAGGATTGACTTGGTTGTATGGTATGTACATTTTGCACTTTAGATTGACACATGATCGCTTATGTTGGTATACTAGCCTAATAAAATATCTTGTCACAAATTGTAGCCGACCGGACCTGTGCGCGTGCGCGCTGCGAGCTGTCCTGGCGCTCCTGTGATGTCGGCGTCTCTATGCAGGACCTGCGAGATCACGTGGGCCCACGTGATCTTTGCACCTCCCTTTGCATGACGCCGACGTCGGGGATTGGCCTGACGGTCGTGACGCTACACGCGTCATCCAAGGTCCTTGTCTTATCCCGGATTGGCTGGCTAACATTTAAAATGACACACCGCCGGAGGTGATTTATGCCCCCTGAAGAAGGCAGCGCCGAAACGCGCGTTGGGGTGGACGCGTGGTTCATATGTGAGTCTCCATACGGTCCTGCTCTGAGTCCAGGTATATATACTTTATACATTTCATTTCCAAAGCATTTGTCTTGTTGGTTGAAGCTGGTGGTATATCTATTAGGCAATACATGATTAATGCATAACTAGCCATTTTAGATAGCCTTAACTATTCTGACACTTATAATATAGTTTCTCTTGAGACTTGTACCTGTGACTATGTGAGACATTGGTGATAAATTTATGGGCCACAGTGCCATACTCTCACATTATGAACCTAGCTGGTCCTCCATTATGATGGATTTTTTACATTGTATGTGTTTTGCACCGCTTTTGTCAGATATCTTTTTATCCTATTATATTCAATAAAAGTTAACTTTTATATCAACTAATTAATTCTTGGGTTTTTTGATCGCATGTTTTTTCTTTATTTGATTTCCATGTTGGGCGATTTTCCCTTATTATTATCCATAGGTGTGAATTTTCTACTCCTGTACTTTTGTGATTATGCACCTGTTGGAAACTGTATTATATCTAGGGAGGTTAGCCACAGTGCCATGGGCTTTAAACTTCTTGATGACACTGCGCATGGAAGACACAGGAACATTCAGGTCTTTGGAGATGGACTTGTAGCCTTGAGATTGCTCATGCTTCCTCACAATTTGGTTTCTCAAGTCCTCAGACAGTTCTTTGGTCTTCTTTCTTTTCTCCATGCTCTATGTGGTACACACAAGGACACAGGACAGAGGTTGAGTCAACTTTAATCCATGTTAACTGGCTGCAAGTGTGATTTAGTTATTGCCAACACCTGTTAGGTGCCACAGGTAAGTTACAGGTGCTGTTAATTACACGAATTAGAGAAGCATCACATGATTTTTCAAACAGTGCCAATACTTTTGTCCACCCCCTTTTTTAGGTTTGGTGTGGAATTGTATCCAATTTGGCTTTAGGACAATTATTTTTGTGTTTTTTCATTGAAGACAAATTAAATGAAGATAATAATACCAAAGAATTTGTGATTGCAATCATTTTCAGGAAGAAACTGAGTATTATCTGACAGAATTGCAGGGGTGCCAATACTTTTGCCCACCACTGTAGATCCAAAAAGCATTCATTGCTGTACAAAATCGCATCAAAAAATGCATCACAATCGTGGCAAACGCGCGGTTTTGCCGCAGTGTTTCTGCTGCCAAGAGATGCAGAAATTTCTGCAATCAAATCCTGAACATACGCACATACCCTTATTGATAAGTAAGTTAACCCCTTTCCTACAGATCGGGAATAATGTACTATTTTGGGAATAATCCTTTAAGACATAAATACTTATACAAGTATTCTAGTAACTATAAAGCTCCTAAGTATTGGAGAATAGTAGTAAGGGGCAGCACAGACCAGGCTGCTTCTGAATTGTCAGGCCCCCTTATATTTTCCTATCCCTGGACCTTGGGAATATGCAAATTACAATTGCATGTAAAGATGGAGGTTTGGAGGGAAAAAAATACCTAGAGGAAAACATGAAACAAGACACAGAAGGTCAAGCTGCTGCCACGTCTGACACAGTGAGTTATAAATTTCACATTCATTGTTTTGTTTTATCTCTTTTCATTATTTGGAAATAGTATTTTGTTTTTATTTCACAGGATTTGTTTCACACAATACAACTATCAGCTTTCAGCTACGTGGGATAGTTGGCAGTCATGCCAGTGACTGATTATCTGCTTTCAGCTCAATTTCATTGTCAAATGACAGAATTTCTTGGTCGGCTATCTTTTCTAACCTCAATCTGATACACTTTTACTTTTTACCTATGCATTTAGCTGATGGCGCAATTGTGCCACCTACTGGAAATATTGTCACTGTGCAGTTAAATCCACAACAACCAAAAGACAGTCCTGATATGTGTCAATCCTGTCTAAAAGGAGGTTGTGATATTTTGTTAACACTTTGTTTTACAGTCTCAACATGACAAGCCCTTTCTACATTGAATCTACCCCGGGTTATCAGCTGATACACAAAGTTCCCACTTCATTGACCCCCAGTGGTTCAGCATAAATATCAAAGACATCACTATCACCAATACGCCTTTTCGATGACTTCACAGTGTTTATTATACATATGTTGTGACATCACTGTTTGCATCATCCCTGTGCTGTGACATCTCTATGACTTTTCCTGTTTTATTAATTATTATTATTGTTTTCCTGTATTATTATTTTACTTTATTTTAGTTTATTTTATTACCCATGTACTATTACTATCCTTATTATCCCACTTCAGAGATATTAGAATATCATTACTATATGGTGACAATGCTGTACTTCTTACTGTCATGCTACAATATATTATCTGACGAAGGCCTGCCGAAATGCGCGTAGGGGTGACACCATAAAGCCCCCCCTCTTTCCCCCTATTTGACTTATCATTGGTACTTGCAATTTGGGTAACTATTGGCTGTTTACTTATATATTTTGCTTTTCATTCCCTATAGGCTCCATTTACCCTTTTTGGTATACTATCAGACATTTGGGAATTGTCCCTTCTGGTGTTGCTACTGATGCATGTATTTGTGGTGTTATTATTATACACCCTTGAATTGCTGTCTACATTGGGTTACTGTGGGGGCTCTTTGGTGTCCTTGGTTTTTTAACTACATATGTGGCACTCTGTGCCTTTAAGCTCTTTAATGTACTATTTTTGTGTACTCTTGACATGTGTTTTCAATAAAATTATATTTGTTCTATGCTTATCTGGGGCTTTGTTGTCGCTTTCCTTTTTCTCCCATTTTTTTAATATATTATCTATGTATTATGACATCACCTGTGACTATTAGTCCTGTGCTGTTACTTTGCTTTGATCATTATCTATGTAATGTGAAGTTATTTGTTTTATTATTCTAAAAAAAAGTTTCCGCTAATAATTTGGGACACATTTATTTATTTCCTGTTTATTACATATCTCCTTAATATTAAATATCAATATGACACTGTTTTATCATCTTTGTGAGTGTTGTTGTTTTCACAGATATTCAACATAACAAAAGTTCTGCACAGATATATCACAAAGATTCACTACTGTACAACCTGCACAGAATAGCCTGACTAAAGGATTACAGGGGAAAATATCCTTTACTGGCTGGTAAAATAACTCAGTAGTCATTCTTCCTGGACATAATGTGATCACTATATGACTGTTATGTCACTGCCTGATATAGACAATATACATGGAAAAAAAGATCTGGTTGGTAGCAGAAATGTTACCTATAGGGTGTGCAGGGTATGGTACACAAAGACCCCCTGCCACATAAGATCATAATAGTAATATGGTAGGTGATTGACCCTAGTTATATATTTTACAATTGGGGCCCATGAGTTCCAAGTTATTCAGATATTCACATTATGCGGTGAAATGTAGTGATGAGCAAGCATGCTCGGTACTCGCCTGAGCATCTCACTGCTCGAGATGCTTGGCGCTCACCGAGTATCTCCGGGGTTGCTCGGCGGGAGCTCGGGTCCCCTCCCTGTATGTTTGGCGCCCCAAAACATCACTGATCTAGAGGAGATCAGCATGGAGGAATGGGCCAACATACCAGCAACAGTGTGTGCCAACCTTGTGAAGACTTAAAGAAAAAGTTTGACCTCTGTCATTGCCAGCAAAGGATAAATAACAAAGTATTGAGATGAACTTTTGTAATTGACCAAATACTTATTTTCTACCAAAATTTTAAAAAAATTCTTTCCAAATCAGACAATGTGATTTTCAGGATTTGTTTTCTTATTTTGTTAAGGTCTACCTATGATGTCAATTACAGGCCTCTCTCATCTTTTTAAGTGGGAGAACTTGCACAATTGGTGGCTGACTAAATACTTTCTTTCCCCACTGCAGCAAGAGGGTCCATTCCAGTTCTGTCTGCAGCTGGTGCTTTTACAGATGTTTCTAGAAATAGCCCCAGGTATCAGGAACCAGGAATAATTTTTTGGGGAGGTCTTAATCCTGATTATTTGCTAAAAAAGAAATCCAGAGAACACCGTTTTTCTACTCCATTTGCTTGTTGGCACTACAGAATACAGCCAGACCCTTTCCATATTACAGCGCTAAAAATCCATCTATTTAAAACTGTGGTTTGTCCGTCTCACGAATCACATATAAGTGCGCTCAAAATTCTGCCATTTCTGGCCTCCATTTAAATTTTGTTGCAGTGTGTTAGCGAAGTTATTGACACCAGTTTGTTGTTAAAAATAGTAACCTATAGGTCAGCTATTTAAAACTGTGGTTTTCCTTCACACGTATCACATATCACTGCGGTTCAAATCCAGCCATTTGTAGTGAACGTGGAAAATATTTTCCTCCATTTAAAATGGGCAAGGTGCGTGGCAAGGGACGGGGAAGTGGACGTGATGGTGATGATGTTGCATGCAGAGGACAAAGCTGAGGCCGTGGGCTAGCTGAAATTGTGCCACAACAAACACCCACATCTTCTCGCTCGACCTTCGTGTCCCAATTAATAGGGGACCGCAGAACACCACTATTGAACACAGAGCAGTATGAAAAGGTTATTGGTTGGATTGCAGATAATGCTTCCAGTCACTTAGCCACCACCACCACCACCCTGTCTTCCACATGGTCAAGTCTCAGTAGCCGTGATTCTGGACTGCATATTCCTCACCCTGATCCTCCTTCCTCCCACCATGCCGAGTGCCCGGAGACAACTGATCCCACACTTGGACACTCCGAAGAGCTGTTCACTTTCCATTTATAGATTCGGGCCTCTCGCCCGGTCCACTTGAAGCGGGGCAAGAGGAGATCGCATGTAGCGATGCCCAAATATTTGAGCAGCCACGGTCACACGAATGCGATGGTGGGGAACTGTCACAAGAGGTGGACGATGATGAGACACAATTGCCAGAAAGTCCGGAGGAGTACCAGGGTGCGGAAGTGGAAGTCGAGGTGGTGGATGATATAGTAACTGACCCAACCTGGCAGGGGGACATACAGAGTGAGGACAGCAGCACACAGAGGGAGTGAGGCGTAGCACCACAACAGGCAGGAAGAAGCAGTATGGTGGCCGCAGACAGAAGGCGGGCAACCGTTCCCCGTAACACCAACATGACGGAAGTTGCCAGTACAACCGCTAGGTCTTCCCGAGTCTGATTGTTTTTTAAAGACTCTGCTGATAACCCCAAAATGGCCATTTGTACCACCTGCTAGGCTAACATCAGCTGGGGTAGCAAAACTAGCAGCCTGAACACCACCAGCATGATCAGGCACATGGCAGCAAAGCACCCGACTTTGTGGGCCTAAACCCAGGGTCCAGGAACAGTGTCTGCGGGTGGCACCACTGCTTCTTCCGCTGTTGTGCGTGCAAGCCAATCCCCTGTCCATGGTGCATGTGAAGATGCCTCCTGCCCTGCACCTGTCATTGCACACTCTCAACTAGCACCATCAGGAAGCACGTCCATGTCCTTGTCCCAGGGCAGCGTTCAGTTGTCCCTATCCCAGTCCTTGGAACGCAAGCGCAAATACGCAGCCAACGCCCCACAGGCCACACTACTAAATTCCACTTTTCGCGACTGCTTGCGCTCGAAATGTTGCATTTTAGGCTCGTGGAGATGGAAGCTTTCCGCAACCTGATGGCGGCGGCCGTCCCTGGGTACTCAGTCCCCAACTGCCACTATTTCTCCCGGTGTGCCGTCCTCGCATTACACAAGAACGTGTCCCACAACATTAGCCATGCCCTCAACAATGCAGTTACTGGGAAAGTCCACCTAACCACAGACACGTGGACAAGTGCTTGTGAGCAGGGACGGTACATCTCGCTGATGGCACACTGGGTTAACATAGTGGAAGCCGAAACCCAGTCGGAAGTTGGGATGGAACACATCCTCCCAACGCCGAGGATTGCGGGCCCTTGGTCAATCAGGGTTGCCCCCACATTCTACAGCTCCTGCACCTCATCCTCCTCCTTCTCCTCCTCTTCAGCCTCGGTCTCTGAAATGTCCACATCAGTCACAAGCTGAAAGCACTGCAGCACTGCCATGGCCAAACGGCAACAGGCTGTGCTGAAGATAACATGCTTAATGCTGTGCTTAGGTGGCAAACCGCCCACTGCTGCAGAGTTGTTGAAAGCTGTAACAGAGCATGCTGATCTGTGGCTCTCACTGCTGAACATACAGCCAGGCATGGTCGTGTGTAACAATGGGCGGAACATGGTGACGGAGAAATGACAGCGGGAGTAGATACGGTTTCCCTCTATGCCAGTCCTTTCACCGAGCTAAAGAATATGGTTGTGGTGAAATACAACTCCCACTGAGAAGCAGTTTCAGACTGAAAAACATTTGGCCCACCAGAGGATTTGATTCTGAGGTCACACCTTTCTCCCCTGCTCCCCCATAGCAGCTGCAAAGTTTGCGCAATCATCATGAGCTCTCCTGATGGAGAAGCCAGGGCCCACCCAAGGAATCTCTAGTGGGACCGTCCAACCCGGCCGAGAAGCAGTGTTGGCAAAGAAAAGTGTGTGGGAAGGTTCTCAGACACTCTATGGCTGCTTTTTTACTGTGGATTGGACGTGCTTATGCATGTTATTTTTCAAATGCGCCTTTAATGCAAATTAAAGGCGCAAAGAAAGATGTTTGTGTGTCGAAGCACCACCAAGAAGTGTGAGCTGATGTTGGATGGGCTGCCATTGCTTATGCAAGAAGATGCATTAAAGGACTTCCTGGGAGAAATGACAGCTGGAGTAGATACGGTTTCCCAAGTCCTTTCACCGAGCTAAAGAATATGGCTGTGGTGAAATACAACTCTCACCGACGAGCTGTGAACTGGCTCTGTACCGTCCCTGGCCACATTCACTTGTCAACGTGTTTGTGGTTAAACGGTCCTTCCCAGTAAGTGCACTGGGGAGGGAACGGGTATTGTTGTAGGACCCATGCTTGTGGAAGGCGGAGATGACACCGGGACAAATAGTGGCAGCTGGGCACCGAGTATGGACACCCGGTCGCCGCCAGCATGAGGTTGTGAAAAGCTTCCGCCTCCACGAGACTAAAAGGCCACATTTCAAGTGCAAGCAGCTGTCAAAAATTTGGCAGTATAGTATTGCAGCCTGTGGGTGGCTGGCTGCATACTTACGCTTGCATTCCAAGGAATGGAGTAGGGATAACTGAACACTGCGGTGGAACAAGGATGTGGAGGGTGATTGTTGCAAGTCTGCAATGACAGGTGCATGGCGGGAGGCATCTTCGCATGCGCCAAGGTTCACTTATGATGGGCACACTTTTAGGCAGTGACCTGGGAGTCAGAGATGCTTCCAGGAATCCTCCCCATGTTGTTGCTTGTGTCTGATGATGTGTCACACACCACATGGCCAGATAAGATTGTAAAATGTTAAAATTACACTTCCCAGTGAGCACATTTGTCTTGGTTGAAAGCAATGCAAAAGTGCAAAAACGCATCAAAAACGCTATGTTATTTATTTTGCTGTATATACAAGTTATTACCCTGCAAAGGATGTTCCTTAACATTTTTCCCAGGAAAATCCATTTTGGTTTAGTTTTTGTATGCTTTATTGTGAGTCCGTAAAAGTGGCATAATACTCTGACAACATTGTTGACAGCAGTGACCTGGGAGTCAGAAATGCTTCCAAGGGTCTTCCCCATGCTGTTCCCATGTCATTTGAGCACTGTTCTCATCGATTTCTGCAATTTCTAGTCCCTCTGCAGACCGCCAGGGAGGCCGTCGGAAAAATGCTCGAGTTTCCCATAGACTTACATTGGGCTCGTTGCTCGGGTCGAGCACCCAAGCATTACAATTTGCTCGACCCGAGCAGCAAGCTCTAGTGAAGTGTTTTGACATTGCTTGAAGATAGCTTCTAGACCAGGGGTGGACAATTAATTTTCCCGAGGTGCCACATGATAGACCATGTCTGTTGTAGAGGCTGAAATTAATTCTGCTCAATACTAATATTAACAGATTAATTATAATTCTTATATATACTGTATTAATGTTAATTATGTCCCTTAATATTGAATAGAATTAAGTATGCGCGCACCCACTATATAACGTATGAGCCCCCACACAACCCTTATATACAATATAAGCCCACACACTGCCCCTATATAGAGTACTAGCTATTGAGCCCTTTCTACGCCCGGGTGGCGAGCATTTTTATTGGTATATGGTCTCCCATGCTGTTATGTGCTGCCCCATCCTGGTATTTGTGCTCCCCAATCCTGTTCCTCCATCCTGTTATGTTCTGCGCTCATCCCTATCCTGGTATGCATAGCGCACCTCATCACTAATCCTGGTATGCATAGCACCCCTCACCCCCAATCCTGGTATGCATGGTACCCCTCATCCCTATGCTGGTATGCATGGTACCCCTCATCCTGGTATGCATGGCACACCATCCATCATCCTGGTATGCATGGTACCCCACATTCCTATCCTGGTATGCATGGTACTCCTCATCCCCAATGCTGGTATGCATGGCACCCTTCACCCCCCAATCCTGGTATGCATGATACCCCTCATCCCCCAATCCTGGTATGCATGGTACCCCTCATCTCCCAATCCTGCTATGCATGGTACCCCTCATCCCCCAATCCTGGTATGCATGGTCCCCTCACCCCCAATCCTGGTATGCATGGTCTCCTCACCCCCCCGATCCTGGTATGCATGGTCCCCTCACCCCTCAATCCTGGTATGTATGGTCCCCTCATACCCCAATCCTGGTATGTATGATACCCCTCATCCCCCAATCCTGGTATGTATGGTACCCCTCATCCCCCAATCCTGGTATGTGTGGCCCCCTCATCCCCCAATCCTGGAATGTATGGTACCCCTCATCCCCCAATCCTGGTATGTGTGGCACCCTCATCCCCCAATCCTGGTATGTGTGGCCCCCTCATCCCCCAATCCTGGTATGCATGGTCCCCTCATCCCGTTCACGCTGCACACATACAAAAAAAAACACTTATACTCACCTTTCTTCCCTGTGCTCCAGCGCTGCGCTGTCCAGTTCTGCCGGAGGCCGGGGGAGGAGTGTGGCACCGGAGTACACGCGTGCCCATACCGAGCTGTTCAGCGCCATCTTGCTGAAAACACACTGCAAATGTGTCTTCAGTAAAATGGCGCTGGATAGCACTATGCGCATGCGCCAACTCCGACGCCTTCACTCCTGCCCCGGTCTGTGGCGAGAAGAGAGGCGCCGCGGCAACGCTCCTGCCAGTCAGGTAAGTATGTAAGTATCGCGCCGGAGATCGCGGTATGTGTTCAGTGTCTACGCATACCGCGATCTCCGGCGCCATACACTCCTCTTACCTGAAATGGCTCCATACGTTCTTCTGACTGGAGCCAGACTGCGCAGGTGCGTCGCGCATGCGCAGTCTATAGAGGCTTCAGACAGAGGGACGCTTGCAGCGTTATATTATAGATGAACCCACACATAGCCTCCTACATACAGTATGAGCCCCCACATAGCCACCCTTATATACAGCATGAGCCCTCACTGAGCCCCCCGCTGTTTACAGTATAGTCCTCTATATACAAAATGAGAACCCACACAATCCTCCTATATACAGTATGGGCCCCCACATACACACACACGTCCCACAAACATTCACACATATAGGAAAAAAAATATTTACACACCTCGCTCCTATTCCCTTTCGATCTGCTCCGATCTTTGTGTGCACTGACGCTTTGTGTGCAGACGCGATGCAATGACATAATTGAGTCTTCTATCTCAGTCACACAGACTGAATGATGGAAGAAGAAGCCGGTGGCTCCCTATGCCACCATTGTACTCATCACTATCTACATCATAAGGATTCAGATAGCAGTGAAGTCGGGAGGTCTGGCGGGGGAGGAGGGCCGCATAGTGTGGCCCGTAGGCCAGTGTTTTCAGCCCTTGAACTCTCTCAGTCTTCACAATCTACCCAGTTGGTGATTGAGGATAATGTCACGTTTGCATGTAGCTGAAAAGTGGGGCCCTGGAGTTGGTTACTGGTGGCCCCTTGGCATCCCAGTCCGACACTAATAGGGTGCTTAGTTTACAGAATGCATTTTCCTATAAAGTGGATCACCACAAAAAAATGAAGTGTTTTTTTAATACTGTAGCCATTGGTTGACAAATGTGACTCCAGATATACGGTGGTGGAAATAAGTATTTGATCCTTTGCTGTTTTTGTAAGTTTGCCCACTGACAAACACATGAACAGTCTATAATTTTAAGGGTAGGTTAATTTTAACATTGCGATAGAATATCCCCAAAAAAATCATATTGTATAAATTAGATACATTTTTTTGCATTTTGCAGTGAGAATGAAGTATTTGATCCCTCTGGAAAACAATACTTAATACTTGGTGGCAAAACCCTTGTTGGCAAGCACAGAAGTCAGACTTTTTTGTAGTTGATGATGAGGTTTATGCACATATCAGGAGGTATTTTGGTCCACTCCGCTTTGCAGATCATCTCTAAATCATTAAGATTTTGAGGCTGTCGCTTGGCAACTCGGAGCTTCAACTCCCTCCATAAGTTTTCTATGGGATTAAGGTCTGGAGACTGTCTAGGCCACTCCATGACCTTACTGTGCTTCTTTTTGAGCCACTCCTTTGTTGCCTTGGCTGTATGTTTTGGGTCATTGCCTTGCTGGAAGACCCAGCCATGACCCATCTTCATTGCTCTTACTGAGGGAAGGAAGTTGTTGGCCAAAATCTCACTATACATGACCCCATCCATCTTCCCTTCAGTACGGTGCAGTTGTCATGTCCTCTTTGTCCCCCTCGTGTAGTTTTAGGCTGATCTCTCACCTTCCTCATGATCAAGGATACCCCGCGAGGTGAGATTTTTCATGGTGCTCCAGATCGATGTCAATTGACAGTCATTTTGTATTTCTTCCATTTTCTTACTGTTGCACCAACAGTTGACTCCTTCTCACCCAGCGTCTTACTTATGGTTTTGTAGCCCATTCCAGCTTTGTGCAGGTCTATGATCTTGTCCCTGACATCCTTAGAAAGCTCTTTGGTCTTGCCCATGTTGTAGCGGTTAGAGTCTGACTGATTAATTGAGTCTGTGGACAGGAGTCTTTTATACAGGTGACTATGTAAGACAGCTGTCTTTAATGCAGGTAACGAGTTGATTAGGAGCGTCTAACTGGTCTGTAGGAGCCAGAACTCATAATGGTTTGTAGAGGATCAAATACTTATTTCTCACTGCAAAATGCAAAAAAAATTATCTAATTTATACAATGTGATTTTCTTGATTTTTTTTGGATATTCTCTCTCTCAATGTTAAAATTAACCTACACTTTAAATTATAGACTGTTCATGTCTTTGTCAGTGGGCAAACTTACAAAAACAGCAAGGGATCAAATACTTATTTCCCCTATTGTATACTTCTGATAATTAGTGTAAAGAACCTCACAAAAACTCCGCACCCAGCAGCCAAGGTCCCGAACATCAGCATTGGAAAGCATTAGGATGTTTCACTGGCCTTTTCATATATTTGGAGAAGCCATTGAAAGAAATAATTACGAGGGAATGCTTATCATAACATAGCAGGTTACTCAGCAGTGCAATATGTGTTATCCAGATAAGAAGACTAGAATGGTTATATATGAATTTGTCAGGTTTAATTAGCATAGTAAAGAAATGTAGACTAACCACAACCATACCAGGTCACTGTAAAGCCATCAGTGACAATGCCATTTATAAAAAGTGTGGTGGAGCATTGCAATATAAGGTGAAAATCCCAGCCAAGCGATCGGTCAGTAGGTAATGTAACCTTAGTGTTGTGTTTGTTGGTAATGAATAAGTAAGATATATCATGTAGTGCTAATATAGTATGTCAGGATGTGTATTATATTCTCCTGGTCTGTGTAGACAATTGTAATTATATGTTTCGCCCACTGTAAAAAATAAGTGCCCCCTCTGCCCAATTATGTTGTGTTTAAAGAGGTTTTCAGGGACTTTAACATTGGACCTTAGGATAGGTCATCAATGTTTGATCGGTAGGGGTGCACCCCCGCCAATCAACTGTTCCCGGTGTCGGCCAGAACTGCTCAGTTATGGAGCTGCACAGCGCCATCAACAGAATAGTGGCCGTGGCCAGGTACTGTACATCTGCCCCCTATTGATTTGAATAGGTGGAGCATGTGCAGTACCTCGCCGCTGCCACTATACGGTCGACTGAGCTATGCTGTGCAGATCTGTAACTGAGCAGTTCTGGCCGACACCGGGAACAGCTGAACAGTGGAGGTGCCAGGTGTCGCAGCCGTAGCGATCAGACATTGATAGCATCATATGTACAGTACATGCTTATAAATCACAGGTGCCAATAATGCAGGATCCTACGTAAAAAATTATATTTTGGGAAAGAGATGGAAATGTGTCTTTAAATCAACTAGATTTTTTGTTGCTTTTTTTGAATTTTTTTTTTATTATCCCATTGTCTTACTGATATATATATATATATATATATATATATATATATATATATACAGTACAGGCCAAAAGTTTGGACACACCTCATTTAAAGATTTTTCTGTATTTTCATGACTTTGAAAATTGTACATTCACACTGAAGGCATCAAAACTATGAATGAACACATGTGGAATTATATACTTAACAAAAAAGTGTGAAACAACTGAAAATATGTCTTGTATTCTAGGTTCTTCAAAGTAGCCACCTTTTGCTTTGATGACTGCTTTGCACACTCTTGGCTTTCTCTTGATGAGCTTCAAGAGGCCATACCCTGTGGACAGAGCTTGATTGGAGCCCATTTCAACCTACAACAGGACAATGACCCAAAGCACACCTCCAAATTATGCATGAACTATTTAGGGAAGAAGCAGGCAGCTGGTATTCTATCTGTAATGGAGTGGCCAGCGCAGTCACCAGATCTCAACCCCATTGAGCTGTTGTGGGAGCAGCTTGACCGTATGGTACGCAAAAAGTGCCCATCAAGCCGATCCAACTTGTGGGAGGGTCTTCAGAAAGCATGGGGGGAAATTTCTCAAGATTACCTCAGCAAATTAACAGCTAGAATGCCAAAGGTCTGCAATGCTGGAATTGCTGCAAAGGGAACATTCTTTGACAAAAGCAAAGTTTGAAGGAGAAAATTATTCTTTCTAAAAAAAAATCATTATTTCTAACTTTGTCAATGTCTGAACTATATTTTCTATTCATTTTGCAACTCATTTGATAAATAAAAGTATGAGTTTTCATGGAAAACACAAAATTGTCTGGTGACCCCAAACTTTTGAACGGTAGTGTATATATACACTGCTCAAAAAAATAAAGGGAACACTTAAACAACAGAATATAACTCCAAGCAAATCAAACTTCTGTGAAATCAAACTGTCCACTTAGGAAGCAACACTGATTGACAATCAATTTCACATGCTGTTGTTCAAATGGAATAGACAATAGATGGAAATTATTGGCAATTATCAAGACACCCTCAATAAAGGAGTGGTTCTGCAGGTCGGGACCACAGACCACATCTCAGTACCAATGCTTTCTGGCTGATGTTTTGGTCACTTTTGAATGTTGGTTGTGCTTTCACACTCGTGGTAGCATGACACGGACTCTACAACCCACAGAAGTTGCTCTGGTAGTGCAGCTCATCCAGGATGGCACATCAATGCGAGCTGTGGCAAGAAGGTTTGCTGTGTCTGTCAGCATAGCGTCCAGAGACTGGAGGCGCTACCAGGAGACAGGCCAGTACACCAAGAGACGTGGAGGGGGCCGTAGGAGGGCAACAACCCAGCAGCAGGACCGCTACCTCCGTCTTTGTGCAAGGAGGAACAGAAGTAGCACTGCCAGAGCCCTGCAAAATGACCTCCAGCAGGCCACAAATGTGCATGTGTCTGCACAAACGGTTAGAAACCGACTCCATTAGGGTGGTATGAGGGCCCGACATCCACAGATGGGGGTTGTGCTCACAGTCCAACACCGTGCAGGGCGCTTGGCATTTGCCACAGAACACCAGGATTGGCAAAGTCGCCACTGACGCCATGTGCTCTTCACAGATAAAAGCAGGTTCATTCTGAGCACATGTGACAGACATGACAGAGTCTGAAGCCGCCGTGGAGAGCAATCTGCTGCCTGCAACATCCTTCAGAATGACCGATTTGGCAGTGGGTCAGTAATGGTGTGGGGTGGCATTTCTTTGGAGGGCCGCACAGCCCTCCATGTGCTCGCCAGAGGTAGCCTGACTGCCATTAGGTACCGAGATGAGATCCTCAGACCCCTTGTGAGACCATATGCTGGTGCGGTTGGCCCTGGGTTCCTCCTAATGCAGGACAATGCCAGACCTCATGTGGCTGGAGTGTGTCAGTAGTTCCTACAAGATGAAGGCATTGAAGCTATGGACTGGCCCGCCGGTTCCCCAGACCTGAATCCGATTGAGCACATCTGGGACATCATGTCTCACTCCATCCACCAATGTCACGTTGCACCACAGACTGTCCAGGAGTTGGCGGATGCTTTAGTCCAGGTCTGAGAGAAGATCCCACAGGAGACCATCCACAACCTCATCAGGAGCATGCCCAGGCGTTGTAGGGAGGTCATACAGGCACGTGGAGGCCACACACAATACTGAAACTCATTTTGACTTGTTTTAAGGACATTATATCAAAGTTGGATCAGCCTGTAGTGTGTTTTTCCACTTTAATTTTGGGGGTGACTCCAAATCCAGGCCTCCATTGGTTAATAAATTTGATTTCCGTTGATGATTTTTGTGTGATTTTGTTGTCAGCACATTCAACTTTGTACAGAACAAAGTATTCAATGAGAATATTTCATTCATTCAGATCTAGGATGTGTTATTTGAGTGTTCCCTTTATTTAATTGAGCAGTGTATATACTGTATATACATATAATATACAGTGTATAAATATACATACATATATATATATATATATATATATATATATGACACATACACTACAGTTCAAAAGTTTGTTGTCATTTAGAAATTTCATTATTTTTGAAAGAAAATCAAATTTTTTTTCAATGAAGCAAACATTAAATGAATCAGAAATACACTCTATACATTGTTAATGTGGTAAATGACTATTCTAGCTGCAAACGTCTTGTTTTTATTTCAATATCTACATAGGTGTACAGAGGCTCATTTCCAACAACCAGCATTCCTGTGTTTTAATGGTACATTGTGTTTGCTAACTGTGTAAGAAGGCCAATGGATGTTTAGAAAACCCTAGAAAACCGTTTCACAAGTATGTTATCCCAGCTGAATATGGTTTGGCTGATTTGAGAAGCTATAAAATTGACCTACCTTTGAGCTAGTTGAGAATCTGGAGCATTACATTTGTTTGTTCTATGAAACTCTCAAAATGGCCAGAAAAAGATTACTTTCATATGAAACTCGACAGTCTATCCTTGTTCTTAGAAATGAAGGCTATTCCATGCGAGAAATTGCCAAGAAACTGAAGATTTCCTACTACGGTGTGAACTACTCCCTTCAGAGAAGAACACAAACAAGCTCTAACCAGAGTAGAAAGAGAAGTGGGAGGCCCCGATGCACAACTGAGCAACAAGACAAGTACATTAGAGTCTCTAGTTTGAGAAATTGACGCCTCACAGCTCCTCAACTGGCAGCTTCATTAAATAGTACACGCAAAACGCCAGTGTCAACGTCTACAGTGAAGAGGCAACTCCGGGATACTGGCCTTGAGGACAAAGTGACAAAGAAAAAGCTATATCTGAGAGAGGAAGATTGGAAAAAAGTTTTATGGACAGATGAATCAAAGTTTGAGGTGTTTGGATCACACAGAAGAACATTTGTGAGACGCAGAACAACTGAAAAGATGCTGGAAGAGTGCCTGACGCCATCTGTCAAGCATGGTGGAGGTAATGTGATGGTCTGGGGTTGCTTTGGTGCTGGTAAAGTGGGAGATTTGTACAAGGTAAATGGGATTTTGAATAAGGAAGGCTATCATTCCATTTTGCAACGCCATGCCATACTTTGTGGAAATCGCTTGATTGGAGCCAATTTCATCCTACAACAGGACAATGACCCAAAGCACACCTCCAAATTATGCATGAACTATTTAGGGAAGAAGCAGACAGCTGGTATTCTATCTGTAATGGAGTGGCCAGCGCAGTCACCAGATCTCAACCCCATTGAGCTGTTGTGGGAGCAGCTTGACCATATGGTATGCAAAAAGTGTCTGGACTATATTTTCTATTCATGTTGCAACTCATTTGATGAATAAAAGTATGAGTTTTCACGGAAAACACAAAATTGTTTGGGTGACCCCAAACTTTTGAACGGTAGTGTGTATATTTGTATAGCATACTACAGCTTTAAACAACATGTCAATAAGTCATGATACAGCTTGATACTGGATTTTGATGAAGCTTTAATGTAATATAATATAAAGAGAAGATCACTAGATTGCAAAAGTTATACAAATTTTCAACAATTGCTAGAAAGTCCAGAATGTTTTTCACAAACTTATAGGCAGACATAAAATGTTAGGATATGATTTAAAGGTGTTTTCCATAAAAATGATATTAGCTTATCCTTTTGATATGTCACCAGTATCAGATCTGTGGGTGTCTGATACCGGCACCTTCACTGATCAGCTGTTCCAATGAATAGGAGCTGATCTGTATTACCTGGAAACGGCCACTAAACGTGCAAGAACTGCAGTGTCTTGCTCCTATACTGTTTAACAAGATGATTGGTGGAGTTGCCAGGTGGTAGATTCCCTTCAATCTGATATTGATGACCTATCCTGTGGATACATCAATAATATCATTGTAGTGGAGAATCCCTTTAAGGCTACGGTCACACAAGCGTAGATTCTCTCTTCCAAGAGAATTGAATTGATTACGTTAATAATGAATTTAGTGTGATCCGGTTCTCTCCAGTGAGAAAATTGTAGCACAGGTGAGAAGAAGATGGAGAACAAGATTTCTCTATTTTCTCCATTGTGGATGTCATCCGAGTGCAGTGTGATGTTTTCCACATACCCATAGACTTCAATGGAATCTGATTTGCACTGCAAATAGCAGCATGCTGCCATTTTTTTTCATGCAGAATCGGCATGAGAAAAAAACGCTGCTCAGCACTAACCCATTGAATAACATTGGCCCAAGTTCTATCCGATAAAACATCACATAGCACTCATCCGATGTATACGCTCGTGTGAGTGAGCCCTAATGCGGAGAGTCATACCACTAATGCTTTGCAAGGAGCAGAACTAGGACATAAGGGAAACCAAACAGACGAGATATACAAACTATAATTTTTGTTTGTACAAGAGCTTTTATAAGCCAAGGTTTTACCCACTTAAGTCAATTAGGAAAGCCATGAAAAAGCATGAGAATTAGGGCAAGCTTAAGCTTCTCCAAAGACACATTGGTGGAAATTTATCAATTTATCGCCAGTTTTCTTGGGTAAAAAAGTAAAAATGTTGTCATGCTTTTGTAAGGATGTAGTAGGAGAAATCCAGCTCAACAGTATAAAATCTTTAGCTTTATTTATAGATACTTAAAACCTCTTCACATGTATCATTAGTCCATAGATAAGAGCTTATCTATGGACTAATGATGCATGTCAAAATGTTTTAATCATATTTAAAAAAAGCTGAAGATTTTATACCGTTGAGCTGGATTTCTCCTACTACATTCTGATCATCATCATCGGTGGCAGCGACAATTATTCTGGGCTCAGGAGGGACTAGGGATCTGCGGTGAGCTGGCTTTTTCTCCTTTTTCCAACATGTTTTTGTACTAATTTTTTCTTAATTTTATACCATCCTTACCACTTTTGAGAAGTGGGTGGAAAAGTAGGCATGGTTAGGGAGGCGAGGAGGTTTAAACCATACTAATTAATTGTGATTGTGATGTTTTAAAACAGTCAGAAAAAGTTGCAATTCTCACTTCAGTAGGGGCATGGAGTATAGCATGGAAAAACAGCTCTAGACAGAAGTGTTATATCTAAAGATACACAACTTCCAGCAAATCTGACTTCAGATATTCCCCTCATGATAAATTCCCCAACCCTCCCCCATCCCTATTGGGTGCATAGAATTTTGTGAAATCCCACTAACTACAATGCTGACTGCAAATATTCTCTTAATCACTAATTGTCTGAATCATCTCCTTTTGGTAGCAATTTCCTTTCCGTAGAATTTGCAGAAGGGCGTGCTTCAGCTTGTGGTTCCCAGTGACAAGCAGAACAGAATGTACAGACGGATAAGCTCCGATGAAAAGAGCCGCCATACAGCTTTCTATGCCGTCCTTTAACTTTCCTGATCCATATAGGTTGAATGCCATCATGTAAAAGAAGAAAAACATAAAGAAGGCAGCCATCATTTTAATTGCTCTCCAATGGGCATGTAGTGATGGCTCTCTAAACCCTGTTCTTTCTTGGGCATTCATCTTTTTCATATGTCCTAAAAGCGAGTTAACCACCAGGCCAGCAGAAAGACAAAACACAAGAAATGGAGGAACGGAACCCACCGCAGAGACGGTTGAGTAAGTCGCAAAGTTATTTGTCATTGCACCAAATGGAGTTTCATTTCTAGATTTTTCAAATTTGCTCATGTTGAATGTCTGGTTGATGGTGGAGTAAATTTCAGAGTTACTGCAGGATAAAGAGATTGATATACTAGCTAATATAAGGAATGGAACCAAGCGATCAAAATGTGTCTTAAATGCCGTGAAAATGTATCTCTCGATGTTGACAAGTCGCACGCAGTAAAAAGTACTCAGCCACGTGGCAAGCCACAAGCTTAAGCTATTAAAAAACAGCAAAACATATTGCAAATCACTACATTTATCAGCAATATTAGGTGCTACATAGTCAATGAAGTATATGGCTAAAATCAACCACATAAAAGAGAATCGAGATAGACCAAGACAAGTGAGTATGGAATCACAAGAGCCCAGTTTTCTGTGGGTCACCAGGCTGATCAGGTTTACAATAACCATAAGACCATTCATGAAGGTACCAATAATGGTCTCCAACAGCAAGATGACTAATGAAAGTATTTCATATTCTGTTAATGAAGTCGATGAAGTCTCAGTGTGTGTCTCTGTACCATTGTTCTGATTCGTCTCGTCAGTTCCATTGTACGTTGCCTTAACTTCCACCATGTTTTATCCTGTAGGAATATTGTAGATCTTCCGTTGCTGCCTCTTGGTTCACCCAGAACCTTTCTTTCCAGGCTTTCTTCTCTTGTTATCGTTGGGGCTTTTTGAATTTACAGCAAAGGTTTTCAGAAGATTTATACTGTTCTCTGAGCCTATTATATTGTATTTCAGTGATGACTATAATCCATGCAAATGGTAAGCACAATCAACCATGAAGTTAAGATATTATTGACTCTTTGCATACACTACAGTGTGTAGATATGTACGTGATTGAAAGTCAGTGTCCTCTATTTTCTTTTCCTTTATTTAAAGAAGTCAAATGATTGTGCATACATAGAGCTTCAACCGTAACAGATTTTACTTACAAGGGTAACATAAACAATCTTTCACCTTGAAAACTTGAGGAACAAAAGAACTTCATTTTAAGATTTGTACATATACAGTAGATCAATGGTGGACCCCATGGGGGCAGCACAAATTCTTAGTTAGAGAATTCACAAAATTTAATTGCAAGGCATGCAAAACATGAAAGTGATTGGGTTCTCCAATGCTGCCTTGGTAAAGACCGAAACCCCTTCACGACGTTTGACATATATTTATGCCAAAAGTCGTGTCTCTGCCCTTGATGTGGGTTTAAAGGCAGGGACGATCATAGGAGATCGTCCTTTCTTTTGTCCGACTTTGATCCACTTCGCTCCCCTACCTGCATGTTTTTGGCTGCAATGCAATAAAGGACTTTTAAAGGGACAGTGAGTTCAACCTTTTCTCTTTGTTTTACATGGACAGATCATCCGTTCTGCTATACATTGCAGTGCTGAAACCCTGCTATGTATAGCACAAGCGATGGGACGATCTCAGCTTCAAGTATGCTAAGGGGACTTAAAGTCAGTAAAAGTCAGCAAAAAGTGTGAAAAAAAAGTTTTAAAAAATATAAAAAAAATAAAAAAACACAAAGGTTCAAATCACTCAACGTTTGCCCTATTGAAAATCAAACAAATATAAAACGTACATATACTTGGCATTGCTGCATTCAGAAATGTCTGATCTAGCAAAATATGAAAACAATTAATCCGATCAGTAAATGAGGAAAAAGTCGAAACACCAGAATTGTGTTTTTTTGGCAACATTGCAATTAAATTCAATAAGATATTGTTTCTTCCCCAAAATGTTATCAATAAAAGCATCAGTTCAAGCCGAAAAACTAAGCCCTCACCTAGCCAGGGATCCCAAAAAATGAAAATTCTGCAGATTTTGGAAAATGGAGACCTAAGCGAAATTTGTTTTTCTTACAAATTTCTGACTTTATTTTCACCACTTAAATAAAAAAAATCTATACAAGTTTGGTATCTGAGTACTTGTACTGACCTGGAGAATTTTATTGTCAGGTCAGTTTTACTAAGTAGTGAGCATGATAAGTTAAAAAAAAAAATAATAATAATTGTGGAATTGCAATTTTTTTGCAATTTCGCCACACTTGGAATTTTTTCCCCGGTTTTAAGTACACTGTGTGGTAGAATGAATTGTGTCATTCAAAAGTGCAACTCGCCTTGCAAAAAACAAGTCCTCATATGACCATATTAACAGAAAAAATATAAACGTTATGGCTCTTGAAAGAAGGGGAGGAAAAAAATTAAAGAGCTAAAACAGAAATTGCAAGGTCATGAAGGGGTTAAAAATAACACCAAATTAAAAGGCCTATATCATTGTAACTGTATGGAGGATTTCAAAATTAAAACATGAAGAAAACAGAATACTCAGAGGAGGAAAAGGAGTAAAATAAGTGTGACAGGTCCTCTTTGAGAAGAAAGAGATTTTTGGTTTCTCCACATTCTAGCGTTTATAACTTTATTTCTCATATATCTTAAATTTCTTTCTTGTATTAATGCAGATGATTGAAGATTTTTTTTTTGCAGGATTAGAAATACACATATTGACAAAATTGTTGGTACTTTCCAGGTAAATTAAGAAAAACCCATAATGGTCACTGAAATAATTGAAACTGACAAAAGTAATTTTCAGTTTAAATTTAATAAATATCAACTAATGAAAATCAGACAGTGCTTTTGAACTGTGGTTCAATAGAAAAAAAACTAATCAAAAGGGCCTGGACAAAAATGATGGTACTTCTACACCAGACTGAAAATAATTTGACCATAGGGACATGTTAAAGTGAGGTGTGTCCTGTAATTAGCATCACAGTTGTCTACAAAATTGTAATCAGTCAGTCTGCCTAATTAAAGGGTAAAAAGTAGTTTTTGTGCTGTTTGATATCATAGTGTTTACCACACTTACATATATCTATATATATATACATATATCTATATATAATACATATATATATATATATATATATATATATACACTACTCAAAAAATAAAGGGAGCACTCAAATAACACATACTAGATCTGAATGAATGAAATATTCTCATTGAATACTTTGTTCTGTACAAAGTTGAATGTGCTGACAACAAAATCACACAAAAATCATCAACGGAAATCAAATTTATTAACCAATGGAGGCCTGGATTTGGAGTCACCACCAAAATTAAAGTGGAAAAACACACTACAGGCTGATCCAACTTTGATGTAATGTCCTTAAAACAAGTCAAAATGAGGCTCAGTATTGTGTGTGACCTCCACGTGCCTGTATGACCTCCCTACAACGCCTGGGCATGCTCCTGATGAGGTTGCGGATGGTCTCCTGTGGGATCTCCTTCAGGATGGCACATCGATGCGAGCTGTGGAAAGAAGGTTTGCTGTGTCTGTCAGCGTAGTGTCCAGAGGCTGGAGACGCTACCAGAAGACAGGCCAGTACACCAGGAGACGTGGAGGGGGCCATAGGAGGGCAACAACCCAACAGCAGGACCGCTACCTCCGCCTTTGTGCAAGGAGGAATAGGAGGAGCACTGCCAGAGCCCTGCAAAATGACCTCCAGCAGGCCACAAATGCGCATGTGTCTGCACAAATTGTTAGAAACAGACTCCATTAGGGTGGTATGAGGGCCCGACGTCCACAGATGGGGGTTTTGCTCACAGCACAACACCGTGCAGGACGCCAGGATTGGCAAAGTCGCCACTGGCGCCCTGTGCTCTTCACAGATGAAAGCAGGTTCACACTGAGCATGTGACAGACGTGACAGAGTCTGGAGACACCGTGGAGAGCGATCTGTAGCCTGCAACATCCTTCAGCATGACCGGTTTGGCCGTGGGTCAGTAATGGTGTGGGGTGGCATTTCTTTGGAGGGCCGCACAGCCCTCCATGCGATCGCCAGAGGTAGCCTGACTGCCATTAGGTACCGAGATGAGATCCTCAGACCCCTTGTGAGACCATATGCTGGTGCAGTTGGCCCTGGGTTCCTCCTAATGCAGGACAATGCCAGACCTCATGTGGCTGGAGTGTGTCAGCAGTTCCTGCAAGATGAAGGCATTGAAGCTATGGACTGGTCCGTCCGTTCCCCAGACCTGAATCCAATTGAGCACATCTGGGACATCATGTCTCGCTCCATCCACAAACGTCACGTTGCACTACAGACTGTCCAGGAGTTGGCGGATGCTTTAGTCCAGCTCTGGGAGGAGATCCCACAGGAGACCATCCGCAACCTCATCAGGAGCATGCCCAGGCGTTGTAGGAAGGTCATACAGGCACGTGGAGGCCACACACAATGCTGAGTCTCATTTTGACTTGTTTTAAGGACATTATATCAAAGTTGGATCAGCCTGTAGTGTGTTTTTCCACTTTAATTTTGGGGGTGACTCCAAATCCAGGCCTCCATTGGTTAATAAATTTGATTTCCATTGATGCTTTTTGTGTGATTTTGTTATCAGTAGAGATGAGCGTTTGTAGCACCCTGAGGATTCGGCTGCTACAGGGGTATTGCACCTCAGCCAGAGGTGTGGTATTCCACTCCCGGGTAAGGATGGAGTGTGGAACTGAGCTCAGTAGGCTGCATGCACTACACACATCCCATTTCCGGGGGACAGACCAATGGTACTCCCACTAGAGAAATGTGCAGGTACGACAGTGTCTGTCCCTGGCTGGAGTGGGAGGGGGGGTGGAACATCCCAGTAGTGTAGGGGCAGATAGGGGGAGCAGTCTGGGTAAAGCTAGGAGCTCATTGGGTGCTGGTCACCTGAGCTCACACATAGAGGGAGTATATAAGGTGGGAACCATCTTAGAACAGGGTCTTTTGTAGAGGTTTGGTCAGACAAGCAGAGCAGCTCAGCCAGCTCCAAGGCCAAGAGAGTGAGAGAGAGGAGAAAAGAAGGACCCAGAGGGGGAGAAGAGGGAACTCCAAGAACCCAAAATTAGACCAGAGGGTGAAGAGTTGGCACAAGGGTACCGGATCCCAAGCTGGTGGAGGGCACTAATCCTTAGCCAGAGACCGGAGGTCGTGGGCAGGATCTGCCACGACCACCCACTAAATCCACCCGGAAGGCAAACCAAGAATAGGGTCAGGGAACCCAGAGACAAGGGTTTTACCAACAAGAGGCCCGAGGGAGCCGGACTTAGGTGGATCCCTGGTGGGGAAGGCCAGAGAGAAGGACAAGTCAGAAAGGGAGCTCAGGAACACGCTCCAGAATCACCTGGGGGTTGGCCGAGTCCAGGACCTGGTGGACGCAGCACGGCTCGGGTGGTCACTCAAGGCCGGAGTGACCAACACAAAAGCAGTAAGTAAAAACCCTGAACTGCACAGCCCGACTCTGAGTTTCATTACCATCCTCACTGCACCTCCACAACCACCATCCTCTGCAACTGACCCCCTGAGGCTATGCCCCTCCCGTTGGGGGTTGTACTACCTGAGCTGCGCACACACCACCAGCCTCAGCGGACCCTGCTGCAGCGGCGGCCGTAGTGACCGCAAATCAACGGGTGGCGTAGTCGACACTAAAGAACATCCAGTAACATCTGTAGGACTGCCACACACTGAGCTTGACACCCTGGGCACGGACCGGGTCACCGCCACTCGGAGACTACAACCCCCATCTGATCCGGCTCCGGGTATCCCCCAAACAACACTGGCCCAGGGGGCGCGTCAACTTTGGCGTAGTCGGCAGGATAACGTGCCCGCAACAACCGGGTACTGCGTGCCTGAAGAAAAGTTCACCGTTACCTCAAAAAGAAGTCTCCCGCCGGTTCCGGAGGGTCCCCGCCAACGGACTCCATCACAGGTTGTTTCCCGCCGGTTGTCCGCCATTTGCAGCTTTTTCCCGCCATTTCCAAAGATTTCCCGCCTTGGAAGAGCGGACGCCATTATGGGCGTGCCAGAGGGTGGCAAGAGGCCACCTCCCATCGTGGGCCAGGTCGAAGAATGGCGCCAAAAGCGGAAATCGCGCCCACCAACAGAGACTGTGATGCTGGAAGTGTCCATCAGCGTAAGAGAACTGCCCCTGGAACTGACAATCACAAAGTTGCCCCGGGACCACCCTCAATGTGGGCGGAGACAGAACAAGAGAGCAAAGATGGGTGTCGCCTGGAGGAGTCTGGAGAGAGCGCACCCGGAGACAAGAAGTCTGGAGAGGAGTCCAGAGAAAGCCTACCCGGAGATGGAGGGAGAGTCAGGCAGCACCGACCCAGTGGTCAGGAGCCTGCTACAAGCCACAACCCCACTAGGCCTAGTGGAGGTCCTGGCACAGCTCCCCCGAGACCGGGAGTGTGCACAGACTGCGCTGGAGGGCCTCGCACGGAGGATGGCCCAGGTGCAGCGAGAGACGTTGGCGGAGTGGAGCCGAGAGATGGCCCAGCGGACCGAAACCTGTCAGTGGAGCACGCCACCCGAGACGAGGAGACAGACCGCCTCTGAGGATGGTGCAGGAGGACTCAAGGCCGGAGACGGCGCCGAGAAGGGAGCTGAACGAATGGAGGCAGGTAAAGGGGACGTCTCTACCCCGAGCCGGGAAACCGCGTGCCTGCCCCAGCTCCCCGTCGCAGAGCCCGAAATTCCCCCTGCCGTGCCCGTCGCTGCATCGTCACCGCCGCAGACTAGGCCTCAACCGGAAACCGCGGCCGCGACCCCTGTGACGTCACGCGCTTCGACCCTGAGCGCGGCAAAGCAGGAAATACCATCGGCCTGGTCGCAAGGCCTAGTACACCCGGGCGCCGCCATTCCAACAGCGCCCCCTACCTCCGCGGAGCCACCAGCCTGGTCGCAGGGCCGAGTAACCACGGGCGCCGCCGTTCTTACGGTGCCCTTTTCCTTTAGCGTGCCCCAAGCCTGGTCGCAAGGCCTGGTCAACCCGGGCGCCGCTACCACCACAGCGCCCATAACACCTAAAGTACCGCACCTGGGTGAAGACCTGTTCGCCCAGCATACGTGCCCGGATGGGCAGCCCTTCATATGGCCCCAGGAGTACTACCAACTGGAACTCCAAAGGGCGAGGCCCCTGTGTGAGCCCCTGATTCCGGCTCCGAAGCCCGTCAGGAGGACCCAGCCCCCGCTAGAGGAGGCACAGTTTGAGTGGGACCCCACCGGAGGAGACCTCATGGGGTTCACTCAGGAGACTCGGGCGGCCGCAGCGGAGCGTGCAGAGTGCTGCCGCCAGCAGCTCGAGGTCTTCGAGAAGGAGCGGAGAGAGAGGCGGGTCCGGGAACAGCAAGCACAGATAAGGAGCGCAGAGCAGAAGAGCCGGACCAGGAGAGATCCCCGTGCAGCTCATGGTCCCCGTACCACCGGGACTGTGATTAAATTCAACCTGCAGCATGGGTGGGGCTTCATAAGAGACCATCATACCCCCGGCGACGTCTTTGTCACCCGCAGAGACGTAGAAAGCCATCTGCCGGAGGGACACAGAGGTCGTGACCTATATGTAGGGGACGAGGTCACGTTCACCCGGCACAAGTGTGCCAAAGGACCCTACGCCCTCCATGTACACCGGCTGACGGAGGAGGAGCTACGGTGTGAGGAGGAGCAAGAGGACCCGGATGGGTCTGAAGATAAAGAAGGAGCAGGAGGACGCCGTCGTTAAAGTACGGTAAAGAGACTGTAAATAGTTACCCGTCGGGGTACAGTGAACTGTTGCTGCTTTAAATATGTCCCCGTTGGGACAAGTGTAAACTGTTACCCGTATTTCCCTTAATCCCACTGACCGAGGACTGAGAGCGGTCATTCCTTCCTTATACCTGGCCGAGGACTGAGAGCGGCCACTTTCCCCCTGTATATAGTTGCGCTTTCTAAGGCGCCCCCTACCGGTTTTATAGGAAACTGTTGTTTTTCTTGAAGAAACTGTCGCACTTTACCCGGTCACAAGTTGCACCGTGGCCGGAGGAACAAGAATGTTATTTATGAAAAGTTTATGCTGATATATATATTGTTTTATATGTTTATGTTTTATGAAAAAAAAAAATTGTATGTTTTGGATGTTTTTTATATCTTACAGCCCGAGGACGTGCTGTGATTTACCAGGGGGGAATGTAGCACCCTGAGGATTCGGCTGCTACAGGGGTATTGCACCTCAGCCAGAGGTGTGGTATTCCACTCCCGGGTAAGGATGGAGTGTGGAACTGAGCTCAGTAGGCTGCATGCACTACACACATCCCATTTCCGGGGGACAGACCAATGGTACTCCCACTAGAGAAATGTGCAGGTACGACAGTGTCTGTCCCTGGCTGGAGTGGGAGGGGGGGTGGAACATCCCAGTAGTGTAGGGGCAGATAGGGGGAGCAGTCTGGGTAAAGCTAGGAGCTCATTGGGTGCTGGTCACCTGAGCTCACACATAGAGGGAGTATATAAGGTGGGAACCATCTTAGAACAGGGTCTTTTGTAGAGGTTTGGTCAGACAAGCAGAGCAGCTCAGCCAGCTCCAAGGCCAAGAGAGTGAGAGAGAGGAGAAAAGAAGGACCCAGAGGGGGAGAAGAGGGAACTCCAAGAACCCAAAATTAGACCAGAGGGTGAAGAGTTGGCACAAGGGTACCGGATCCCAAGCTGGTGGAGGGCACTAATCCTTAGCCAGAGACCGGAGGTCGTGGGCAGGATCTGCCACGACCACCCACTAAATCCACCCGGAAGGCAAACCAAGAATAGGGTCAGGGAACCCAGAGACAAGGGTTTTACCAACAAGAGGCCCGAGGGAGCCGGACTTAGGTGGATCCCTGGTGGGGAAGGCCAGAGAGAAGGACAAGTCAGAAAGGGAGCTCAGGAACACGCTCCAGAATCACCTGGGGGTTGGCCGAGTCCAGGACCTGGTGGACGCAGCACGGCTCGGGTGGTCACTCAAGGCCGGAGTGACCAACACAAAAGCAGTAAGTAAAAACCCTGAACTGCACAGCCCGACTCTGAGTTTCATTACCATCCTCACTGCACCTCCACAACCACCATCCTCTGCAACTGACCCCCTGAGGCTATGCCCCTCCCGTTGGGGGTTGTACTACCTGAGCTGCGCACACACCACCAGCCTCAGCGGACCCTGCTGCAGCGGCGGCCGTAGTGACCGCAAATCAACGGGTGGCGTAGTCGACACTAAAGAACATCCAGTAACATCTGTAGGACTGCCACACACTGAGCTTGACACCCTGGGCACGGACCGGGTCACCGCCACTCGGAGACTACAACCCCCATCTGATCCGGCTCCGGGTATCCCCCAAACAACACTGGCCCAGGGGGCGCGTCAACTTTGGCGTAGTCGGCAGGATAACGTGCCCGCAACAACCGGGTACTGCGTGCCTGAAGAAAAGTTCACCGTTACCTCAAAAAGAAGTCTCCCGCCGGTTCCGGAGGGTCCCCGCCAACGGACTCCATCACAGGTTGTTTCCCGCCGGTTGTCCGCCATTTGCAGCTTTTTCCCGCCATTTCCAAAGATTTCCCGCCTTGGAAGAGCGGACGCCATTATGGGCGTGCCAGAGGGTGGCAAGAGGCCACCTCCCATCGTGGGCCAGGTCGAAGAATGGCGCCAAAAGCGGAAAACGCGCCCACCAACAGAGACTGTGATGCTGGAAGTGTCCATCAGCGTAAGAGAACTGCCCCTGGAACTGACAATCACAAAGTTGCCCCGGGACCACCCTCAATGTGGGCGGAGACAGAACAAGAGAGCAAAGATGGGTGTCGCCTGGAGGAGTCTGGAGAGAGCGCACCCGGAGACAAGAAGTCTGGAGAGGAGTCCAGAGAAAGCCTACCCGGAGATGGAGGGAGAGTCAGGCAGCACCGACCCAGTGGTCAGGAGCCTGCTACAAGCCACAACCCCACTAGGCCTAGTGGAGGTCCTGGCACAGCTCCCCCGAGACCGGGAGTGTGCACAGACTGCGCTGGAGGGCCTCGCACGGAGGATGGCCCAGGTGCAGCGAGAGACGTTGGCGGAGTGGAGCCGAGAGATGGCCCAGCGGACCGAAACCTGTCAGCGGAGCACGCCACCCAAGACGAGGAGACAGACCGCCTCTGAGGATGGTGCAGGAGGACTCAAGGCCGGAGACGGCGCCGAGAAGGGAGCTGAACGAATGGAGGCAGGTAAAGGGGACGTCTCTACCCCGAGCCGGGAAACCGCGTGCCTGCCCCAGCTCCCCGTCGCAGAGCCCGAAATTCCCCCTGCCGTGCCCGTCGCTGCATCGTCACCGCCGCAGACTAGGCCTCAACCGGAAACCGCGGCCGCGACCCCTGTGACGTCACGCGCTTCGACCCTGAGCGCGGCAAAGCAGGAAATACCATCGGCCTGGTCGCAAGGCCTAGTACACCCGGGCGCCGCCATTCCAACAGCGCCCCCTACCTCCGCGGAGCCACCAGCCTGGTCGCAGGGCCGAGTAACCACGGGCGCCGCCGTTCTTACGGTGCCCTTTTCCTTTAGCGTGCCCCAAGCCTGGTCGCAAGGCCTGGTCAACCCGGGCGCCGCTACCACCACAGCGCCCATAACACCTAAAGTACCGCACCTGGGTGAAGACCTGTTCGCCCAGCATACGTGCCCGGATGGGCAGCCCTTCATATGGCCCCAGGAGTACTACCAACTGGAACTCCAAAGGGCGAGGCCCCTGTGTGAGCCCCTGATTCCGGCTCCGAAGCCCGTCAGGAGGACCCAGCCCCCGCTAGAGGAGGCACAGTTTGAGTGGGACCCCACCGGAGGAGACCTCATGGGGTTCACTCAGGAGACTCGGGCGGCCGCAGCGGAGCGTGCAGAGTGCTGCCGCCAGTGACGCGCCCCCTGGGACATATTCCTTTTTGAGGGGAATACCCGGCACCGGATCAGATGGGGGGTTGTAGTCTCCGAGCGGCTGTGACCCGGTCCCGTGCCCAGGGCGTCAAGCTCAGGGTTATGTGGCAGTCTTTACTGATGTTATTAAAGTTCGTTGTGTCGACTACGCCACCCGTTGTGATGCGGTCACTGTGGCCGCCGCTGCAGCAGGGTCCGCTGAGGCTGATGGTGGATGCGCAGCTTGGTGGGATAACCCCCAACGGGAGGGGTATAGCCTCAGAGGGGACAGGCGCAGAGGATGGGGGTTGTGGTGGTGCGATGCAGCCGGTAATGATGACAGACTCGGGTAGTGCAGTTAAGGGTCTTTACTTACTGCAGATATTCCTGGTCACTCTAGCTCCAAGTGACCTCCCGAGCCGTGCTGCGTCCACCAGGTCCTGGATCCGGCCAACCCCCAAACAAGTCCAGAGCGTGGCCCTGAGCTCTCCCTCTGTCCTTCCTTCAGCCGTCCCCACCAGTGATTCACCTAAATCCAGCTCCCTCGGGCCTTCTATTGGGCAACCTTTGGCCTCAGGTTCCCTGACCCTCCATGTGGTGTGCCTTCAGGGTGAATGTAGTGGGTGACCGTGACAGACTCTGCCCACGGTCTCCGGTCTCTGGCTGGGGAATGTCTTTACCCCCACCAGCTTGGGTTCCGGTACCCTTCTGCTGACTCCTCACCCGGTGTTCTTATTTGGGTTCTTGGGTCCCTTCTTTGTCCCCCTCTGGGTCTCCTTCTTTACTCCACTCTCTCTCCAGGGCTGTTGTTTCTTTCTGCAGGCTTGTCCTCTGCATCTGACTTACTCTCTGCGTCTCACTTACTCTCTGCGTCTGACCCTGATCCTAGTTGGTGCCCTCCTTATATATCCCTCTATGTGTGAGCTCAGGTGACCAGCACCCAATGAGCTCCTACTACTACCCAGACTGCTCCCCCTATCTGCCCCTACACTACATGGGATGTTCCTCCCCCCTCCCACTCCAGCCAGGAACAGGCTCGGTCGCACCTGCACATTTCTAAGTGGGAGTGCCGTCGGCCTGCTCCTCTGGAATGGGATGTATGTAGTGCATGCAGTCTATCTGAGCTCAGTTCCACACTCCTTCCTTACCCGGGAGTGGAATATCACACCTCTGGGTTGAGGTGCAATACTCCTGTAGCAGCCGAATCCTCAGGGTGCTACATTCCCCCCTGGTAAATCACAGCACGTCCTCGGGCTGCAAAGACAAAAACACCAAACATACAAATTTTTATAAACATATAAAACATATAAAATATTATATATATATAAACTTTTTCATATAAACATTATCATAACATTCTCGTCGTCTCTTTCTTTCTTCCTCCTCTGGTCACCGTGCAACTCGTGACCAGGTAAAGTGCGACAGTCTTTTGAAAAGCAGTTTCTCATAAAACCAGTAGGGGGCGCCTTAGGAAGCGCAACTATGTACGGGGAAGTTTTGGCCGTTCTCAGTCCCCGGCCAAGTAAAGGGAATGGGATGGCTGCTCACAGTCCTCAGCCTGGTTTGGGTAGGGGACACACGGGTTAAACTGTTCACTGGTCCCAACGGGGACTAAACTTTAAAGCAGCCACGGTTACTTGGGTACCCCGATGGGTAACTATTTACATCTCCTTTGTACTATTTCAGTCATAGTACCTTCTAGCCTTGAACCCGTCCGGGTCTTCTGGCTCCTCCTCCCTACACCGCAACTCCTCCTCTGTCAGGCGATGCACGTGGAGGGCGTAAGGTCCCTTGGCACACTTGTGCCGGGTGAACGTTACCTCGTCACCGACGTAGAGGTCACGGCCTTTGTGACCCTCTGGCAGGTGAGACTCGACATCCCGTCGGGTAACGAAGACGTCACCCATGGTGTTCCGGTCCTTTATGAAGCCCCACCCATGCTGCGCATTAAACTTTATTACCGTCCCGATGGTACGGGGACGATCTGCTGCACGGGGGTCCCTTCTGGTCCGGCTCTTTTGCTCCGCGCTGCGGGTCCGGGCCCATTGCTCTCTGGCCCGCCTCTCCTCCCGCTCTCTCTTGAACTCTGCCAGCTGTTGACGGCAACACTCGGTACGCTCTGCTGCAGCTGCCCGAGTCTCTCCGGTGAACCCCATCAAATCTTCTCCCGTGGGGTCCCACACGAACTGGGCTTCCTCGAGTGGAGGCGAGACCCGAGTCACGGGCTTTGGAGCCGGGATCAGGGGCTCACACAAGGGCCCTCGTCTTTGCTGCCGCTCTAGCTCAGGGTACCCTTCGGGCCAGATGAAGGGCCGCCCGTCCGGCCATGTGAGCTGGCCGAAGAGGTCCTCCCCCAGGTGTGGCACCCTTGGTATTACGGGCGCGGGCGCGGTGGTAATGGCGCCCGGGTTGCCCAGGCCTTGCGGCCAGGCCTGGGGCACCTGGAAGGTGAAGGGCACCGTAAGGACGGCGGCGCCCTGGGTTACCTGGCCTTGCGACCAGGCCGGAGGCTCCGCGGAGGTAGATGGCTCGGCTTTGGATGCGGCGCCCGGAAACGCTAGGCCCTGTGACCAGGCCGGAGGCTCTTCTTCCTGCGCCACGCTCCGGGTCACGACGCGTGACGTCACTGGGGTCGCGACGGCGGCTTCCGGTTGGGGCCTAGTCGGTGGCGGTGTCATGGCGGTCTCGGGTACGGCAGGGGGACTTTCGGGCTCTGCGACGGGGAGCTGGGGTAGGTGGGTGGTCTTCCGGTATGGGGTATAGGCATCCCCCTTACCTGCTGCCATGCGTCTCGCTCCCTCTTCTGCGCCGTCTCCGGCCTTGGGTCCTCCCGCGTCATCCGCAGAGGTAGTCGACGTCTTCTTCCAAGGGAGCGGGTTCCGTGTGCGGATTCCAGCTTGCTGGGCCATCTCCCGGCCCCACTCCGCCAGGATCTCCCTCTGCACTCGGGCCATCCTTCCCGCGAGGCCCTCCAGGGCACTCCGCGCGCACTCCCGATCTCGGGGAAGCTGCGCCAGGATCTCCGCTAAGCCTAGCGGGGTTGTCGACTCTAGCAGGCTCCTGACCATCGGGTCGGTGCTGCTCTGCTCTGTTTCCGGCAGGCTCCTGGCCAGCGGGCCGGTGCTGCTCTGCTCTTCTCCTTCTTCCTTCTGCAGGCTCCTGGCCAGCGGGCCGGTGCTGCTCTGCTGCCGCTCCATTCCCGGGTCTACTCTTTCTCTCCTCGACTCCGGGTGCTCTTGCTCTGGACACCTCGCCTCCGGGTGCGCTCGTTCTAGACTGCTCCAAGCGACACCCATCTTTGCTCTTTTCTTTCGTCTCCTCCCACTTCGAGGGCGGTCCCGGGGCAACTCGGTGACTGTCAGCTCCAGGGGTAATTCTTTCACGCTGACAGACACCTCCAGCATCACAGTCTCTGTTGGTGGGGGCGGTTTCCACTTTTGGCGCCATTTTCTGTCCCGGCCCACGATGGGAGGTGGCCTCTCACCCTCCTTTGGCACGCCCATAATGGCGTCCGCTGCTCTTCCAAGGCGGGAAATCTGCGGTTTTGGCGGGAAGCGTCGCCCAGTGGCGGGAAACTCTGCAGATGGTGGGAACAAGCTGGAAATGGCGGACAATCGGCGGGAAACGACTGGTGATGGAGTCCGATGGCGTGGACCCTCCGGAACTGGCGAGAGACTTCTTTCTGAGGTAAACTTGCACTTTTCTTCAGGCACGCAGTACCCGGGTGTTGCGGGCACGTAATCCTGCCGACTACGCCAAAGTTGACGCGCCCCCTGGGACATATTCCTTTTTGAGGGGAATACCCGGCACCGGATCAGATGGGGGGTTGTAGTCTCCGAGCGGCTGTGACCCGGTCCCGTGCCCAGGGCGTCAAGCTCAGGGTTATGTGGCAGTCTTTACTGATGTTATTAAAGTTCGTTGTGTCGACTACGCCACCCGTTGTGATGCGGTCACTGTGGCCGCCGCTGCAGCAGGGTCCGCTGAGGCTGATGGTGGATGCGCAGCTTGGTGGGATAACCCCCAACGGGAGGGGTATAGCCTCAGAGGGGACAGGCGCAGAGGATGGGGGTTGTGGTGGTGCGATGCAGCCGGTAATGATGACAGACTCGGGTAGTGCAGTTAAGGGTCTTTACTTACTGCAGATATTCCTGGTCACTCTAGCTCCAAGTGACCTCCCGAGCCGTGCTGCGTCCACCAGGTCCTGGATCCGGCCAACCCCCAAACAAGTCCAGAGCGTGGCCCTGAGCTCTCCCTCTGTCCTTCCTTCAGCCGTCCCCACCAGTGATTCACCTAAATCCAGCTCCCTCGGGCCTTCTATTGGGCAACCTTTGGCCTCAGGTTCCCTGACCCTCCATGTGGTGTGCCTTCAGGGTGAATGTAGTGGGTGACCGTGACAGACTCTGCCCACGGTCTCCGGTCTCTGGCTGGGGAATGTCTTTACCCCCACCAGCTTGGGTTCCGGTACCCTTCTGCTGACTCCTCACCCGGTGTTCTTATTTGGGTTCTTGGGTCCCTTCTTTGTCCCCCTCTGGGTCTCCTTCTTTACTCCACTCTCTCTCCAGGGCTGTTGTTTCTTTCTGCAGGCTTGTCCTCTGCATCTGACTTACTCTCTGCGTCTCACTTACTCTCTGCGTCTGACCCTGATCCTAGTTGGTGCCCTCCTTATATATCCCTCTATGTGTGAGCTCAGGTGACCAGCACCCAATGAGCTCCTACTACTACCCAGACTGCTCCCCCTATCTGCCCCTACACTACATGGGATGTTCCTCCCCCCTCCCACTCCAGCCAGGAACAGGCTCGGTCGCACCTGCACATTTCTAAGTGGGAGTGCCGTCGGCCTGCTCCTCTGGAATGGGATGTATGTAGTGCATGCAGTCTATCTGAGCTCAGTTCCACACTCCTTCCTTACCCGGGAGTGGAATATCACACCTCTGGGTTGAGGTGCAATACTCCTGTAGCAGCCGAATCCTCAGGGTGCTACACCAGCAGCTCGAGGTCTTCGAGAAGGAGCGGAGAGAGAGGCGGGTCCGGGAACAGCAAGCACAGATAAGGAGCGCAGAGCAGAAGAGCCGGACCAGGAGAGATCCCCGTGCAGCTCATGGTCCCCGTACCACCGGGACTGTGATTAAATTCAACCTGCAGCATGGGTGGGGCTTCATAAGAGACCATCATACCCCCGGCGACGTCTTTGTCACCCGCAGAGACGTAGAAAGCCATCTGCCGGAGGGACACAGAGGTCGTGACCTATATGTAGGGGACGAGGTCACGTTCACCCGGCACAAGTGTGCCAAAGGACCCTACGCCCTCCATGTACACCGGCTGACGGAGGAGGAGCTACGGTGTGAGGAGGAGCAAGAGGACCCGGATGGGTCTGAAGATAAAGAAGGAGCAGGAGGACGCCGTCGTTAAAGTACGGTAAAGAGACTGTAAATAGTTACCCGTCGGGGTACAGTGAACTGTTGCTGCTTTAAATATGTCCCCGTTGGGACAAGTGTAAACTGTTACCCGTATTTCCCTTAATCCCACTGACCGAGGACTGAGAGCGGTCATTCCTTCCTTATACCTGGCCGAGGACTGAGAGCGGCCACTTTCCCCCTGTATATAGTTGCGCTTTCTAAGGCGCCCCCTACCGGTTTTATAGGAAACTGTTGTTTTTCTTGAAGAAACTGTCGCACTTTACCCGGTCACAAGTTGCACCGTGGCCGGAGGAACAAGAATGTTATTTATGAAAAGTTTATGCTGATATATATATTGTTTTATATGTTTATGTTTTATGAAAAAAAAAAATTGTATGTTTTGGATGTTTTTTATATCTTACAGCCCGAGGACGTGCTGTGATTTACCAGGGGGGAATGTAGCACCCTGAGGATTCGGCTGCTACAGGGGTATTGCACCTCAGCCAGAGGTGTGGTATTCCACTCCCGGGTAAGGATGGAGTGTGGAACTGAGCTCAGTAGGCTGCATGCACTACACACATCCCATTTCCGGGGGACAGACCAATGGTACTCCCACTAGAGAAATGTGCAGGTACGACAGTGTCTGTCCCTGGCTGGAGTGGGAGGGGGGGTGGAACATCCCAGTAGTGTAGGGGCAGATAGGGGGAGCAGTCTGGGTAAAGCTAGGAGCTCATTGGGTGCTGGTCACCTGAGCTCACACATAGAGGGAGTATATAAGGTGGGAACCATCTTAGAACAGGGTCTTTTGTAGAGGTTTGGTCAGACAAGCAGAGCAGCTCAGCCAGCTCCAAGGCCAAGAGAGTGAGAGAGAGGAGAAAAGAAGGACCCAGAGGGGGAGAAGAGGGAACTCCAAGAACCCAAAATTAGACCAGAGGGTGAAGAGTTGGCACAAGGGTACCGGATCCCAAGCTGGTGGAGGGCACTAATCCTTAGCCAGAGACCGGAGGTCGTGGGCAGGATCTGCCACGACCACCCACTAAATCCACCCGGAAGGCAAACCAAGAATAGGGTCAGGGAACCCAGAGACAAGGGTTTTACCAACAAGAGGCCCGAGGGAGCCGGACTTAGGTGGATCCCTGGTGGGGAAGGCCAGAGAGAAGGACAAGTCAGAAAGGGAGCTCAGGAACACGCTCCAGAATCACCTGGGGGTTGGCCGAGTCCAGGACCTGGTGGACGCAGCACGGCTCGGGTGGTCACTCAAGGCCGGAGTGACCAACACAAAAGCAGTAAGTAAAAACCCTGAACTGCACAGCCCGACTCTGAGTTTCATTACCATCCTCACTGCACCTCCACAACCACCATCCTCTGCAACTGACCCCCTGAGGCTATGCCCCTCCCGTTGGGGGTTGTACTACCTGAGCTGCGCACACACCACCAGCCTCAGCGGACCCTGCTGCAGCGGCGGCCGTAGTGACCGCAAATCAACGGGTGGCGTAGTCGACACTAAAGAACATCCAGTAACATCTGTAGGACTGCCACACACTGAGCTTGACACCCTGGGCACGGACCGGGTCACCGCCACTCGGAGACTACAACCCCCATCTGATCCGGCTCCGGGTATCCCCCAAACAACACTGGCCCAGGGGGCGCGTCACGTTGTTCTACTCGAACTGTTCGCCAATCTCAAATTCGAGCTGTTTTGGGCGGTGTTCGAGCCGTTCGGCGAACACGAACAATTTGAGAAAAATTCGGCTGTTCGAGGTTATGTTCGATAACTGTTCGTGCACCAAAATCATAACTGGATTTTTTCTCAGTAATGATGAAAATTAATGTTAATGCGCAGTTTGAGTGTACAGCGGGGTGGGGGGAGGGGCAGGGGATGGATCTCTGCAGGAACAATGAAGATCTCCATTTTTTTTTCTCTTTCCCGCATTTACAGTGGGGAGGTGCAATCTGTCAGCCTATCAGCAGCGCACACACGGAGCGAAGTGCTTTTTTTCACACAAGCAAGGGCATGTGTCATTGGCAGTGTATGTCACATGTCCTTGCCCTATAAGACCAAGCCATTTTCCCCGTCGCCACCATTTTCTCACTGCTGCAGCTGCGTGTTAGACGGCACCGCTGTTGCTGTGTGCGCTATACCTTGTTAATTTCAAGCCAATTTTCGCACAAATCTACAGATAGCTTAGGAGTAGGGAATAGTTGTGATTGCAGTCCTTTTAAGGACTAGGTTACAGCATTTCCTACAACTTTTATCAGGCAGGTCTGTGCTCTTAAATAGATAGATTGTGGGAGTAAAGACTAATTGTAATTGGAGTCCTTTTCAGGACTAGGTTACATCAGTTCCTATCAGTTTTTGCCAGGCAGGTCTGTGCCAGTGCTGTGCAAGTTTTTTTCACAGCATTTGGCTGAATCTAGCAAAGCTAATCCTTTTTGGCCTATTGCAGAGTGTGTTAGTCAGTGGAGTAGCCTATCTGTGTTGCAAGATATACCACCTGTGTATAGAATACCAATTTTTTACTGCACCTAGTGAAGTAAAATCTTTTGGGCATAGCATCATTCTATTAGTCCATCTATACTGACCTCCATCAGGTTGCAAATTGAATATAATTTTTTTCTGCATCTAGCTCTGAAAAAATATTGGGCTTCTAGCTGTGTGTGGGACTTGTTGTATTAGTCCATCTATACTGACCTCCATCAGGTTGCAAACTGCATATATTTTTTTCTTCATCTACCTCTGAAAAAATATTGGGCTTCTAGCTGTGTGTGGGACTTGTTCTATTAATCCATCTATACAGACCTCCATCAGGTTGCAAACTGAATATATTATTTTCTGCATCTACCTCTGAAAAAATATTGGGCTTCTAGTTGTGTGTGGGACTTGTTCTATTAATCCATCTATACAGACCTCCATCAGGTTGCAAACTGAATATATTTTTTTCTGCATCTACCTCTGAAAAAATATTGGGCTTCTAGCTGTGTGTGGGACTTGTTGTATTAGTCCATCTATACTGACCTCCATCAGGTTGCAAACTGAATATATTTTTTTCTGCATCTACCTCTGAAAAAATATTGGGCTTCTAGCTGTGTGTGGGACTTGTTCTATTAATCCATCTATACAGACCTCCATCAGGTTGCAAACTGAATATATTTTTTTCTGCATCTACCTCTGAAAAAATATTGGGCTTCTAGCTGTGTGTGGGACTTGTTGTATTAGTCCATCTATACTGACCTCCATCAGGTTGCAAACTGAATATATTTTTTTCTGCATCTACCTCTGAAAAAATATTGGGCTTCGAGCTGTGTGTGGGACTTGTTCTATTAATCCATCTATACAGACCTCCATCAGGTTGCAAACTGAATATATTTTTTTCTGCATCTACCTCTGAAAAAATATTGGGCTTCTAGCTGTGTGTGGGACTTGTTGTATTAGTCCATCTATACTGACCTCCATCAGGTTGCAAACTGAATATATTTTTTCCTGCATCTACCTCTGAAAAAATATTGGGCTTCTAGCTGTGTGTGGGACTTGTTCTATTAATCCATCTATACAGACCTCCATCAGGTTGCAAACTGAATATATTTTTTTCTGCATCTACCTCTGAAAAAATATTGGGCTTCTAGCTGTGTGTGGGACTTGTTGTATTAGTCCATCTATACTGACCTCCATCAGGTTGCAAACTGAATATATTTTTTTCTGCATCTACCTCTGAAAAAATATTGGGCTTCTAGCTGTGTGTGGGACTTGTTCTATTAATCCATCTATACAGACCTCCATCAGGTTGCAAACTGAATATATTTTTTTCTGCATCTAGCTCTGAAAAAATATTTGGCCTTCTAGCAGTGTGTGGGACTTTCTCTATTAGTCCATCTATACTGACCTCCATCAGGTTGCAAATTGAATATAATTTTTTTCTGCATCTAACCCAGCCAATAGTTTTGGCCTAATACCACAGTTTGGCCACTCAGCTCTGCTCGGTTCCCATCCATTGTTTTTTTGTGCAAACAACTCCAGAGTTGTTAATTAGTTAACCACCAAAATGAGTGGAAAAGGGCCTGCTGCTGGTGGAAAGGGGAATAGGCGTGTTGGGAAGGGGAAAAAAGGTTGTGTCCGTGGGGTAGGTGTTAAAGCAACAGTAACATCTGCAGAAGAAAGACCATCTTCCAGCCAAACTAAAATGTCTACTTCTTTTAGCGGACAATGTGATAAGATCCCTTTCTTACGGCCACGCCAATCGCTACAAATTCCAGATGAGGCACAAAAACATCAGGTGCTTCAACGGATATCAAGTGCTCCTTTAAGTGGGCTCTCCTCCACATCAACTTCAACATCACAAATACTCCAGTCCTCAAAGGTGTCACCCCAATGGCACTTGCTTCCTCACAGCTCCCAAATCTCCAGCTGCCCGTCTGAGAATGAGGTAGAACAGATGGTTGAGTCTGCAGAGCTGTTTACTCATACTATAGCCTGGGAATCAGAGGTCGACTCCAGCGCTTCTGTGAATCCAGACGAGGAAATGATCTGCACTGATGCCCAGAATCTTTATGAGTCGGATCCAGGACCAGACGCAGAAGGTTCTGACCATAATGTAGACCCTCATTCCCAAACTGTAACTCCTGTTGGTGGAGACAATGAGGAAGACGATGATAAGACTCAAATACCTGATTGGAGCGACAACTTTAGTTTTTTGTCAGGGCAGGAACAGGTTGACTCTGAGGACGACGGGTGTGATAACGCACAGGGTGATGATGATGAGGTTGGAGATCCCACTTACTGTCAACCCACAGTCAGCCAAGAGATGAGGTCAGCAGAGGAGGTGGAGGAAGATGCTAGTGACGACGAGGTCAGGTTGCGCCTTCCTGGACAGAGACGTAGTACTGGAAGCACGTCAACAACTGCATCCTCAAACACAACTCTGCCTCTCACCACAAGTCGTGGTGGCTCTTCAGGTCGCATGGGTGCTAAGCCTTGCATAGCCTGGGCATTTTTTCAGATCGATAAAGATGACCCAACTCGTGTTATCTGTAACATTTGTCAGCAAAAGCTAAGTAGAGGCCAAAAAATACATAGTTTGAGTACTTCATGCATGAACCGGCACATGGACATGAAGCATAAGTTGCAGTGGGAAGCTCAGTGTGCTACAATGCGGCCTAGCCGGCCGGGCCAACCACCGTCTGCCATATCTTGTGCATCCGCGGCCTCTTCATCCTCTGTGACTGGGGGGACAGCAGTCACACCTGTTTTGGGGCGCAGACCTGCCACCTCTTTACCCGCAACAGCCAGCGTGATTGGCAGGTCATCATTTTCTTTGGAGGTGGGAACACCAGCTGGTGTTGAGCGCTGTCCGACATCGATAGCACCACCTTTGGATCAAGGCAACCTAACATGTCCGCCTGCATCTTCCTCACAGACCGGCAGTTTGCCGGGGACACCCTTATCAACCCCGTCTAAGCACAATAGCCAGCCCTCGGTCCCTCAGATGTGGACAAGTAAAAGACCATTTCCTCCTAGCCATGAGAAAGCTAAGAGGTTGAATTTCACCATCTGCAAGTTCTTGGCTACAGAAATGCTGCCTTTCCGCCTGGTGGACACAGAGGATTTTCGAGACCTTATGTCCGTCGCAGTGCCCCAGTACCAGATGCCCAGTCGGCACTACTTCTCAAAGAAAGGTGTGCCTGCGCTCCACCAGCATGTCGCACACAACATCACCGCTTCTTTGAGAAACTCTGTGTGTGACAGGGTGCATTTCACCACAGACACTTGGACGAGTAGGCATGGACAGGGGCGTTACATGTCGCTGACTGGGCACTGGGTAACTATGGTGACAGCAGGACAAGGGGCTGCTGTCCAAGTCTTGCCGTCCCCACGAGTTGTGCGTCAATCCTCTTTATGTCAAAGTTCCTCCACTGCTTCTGCCTCCTCAACCTCCTCTCGGTCTTCCACCTGCACCCAAAGCCTGTCTGGTCATGCCACAAGCTTTCTAACTGCGCAGAAGGGATCCTGCACACCTCCTTACTATGCTGGCAGTAGGGCTCAACGTCATCTGGCGGTTTTTACATTGAAATGTCTGGGAAATGTGAGTCACACAGCTGAGGAGTTGTGGTCAGCTCTGGAGAACCAATTTCATGAATGGTTGTCTCCACTGGACCTGAAACCAGGGAAGGCCGTGTGCGACAATGTTGCAAACCTGGGTGCGGCCCTTCGCCGGGGCAATGTCACACACGTGCCTTGTATGGCTCACGTGTTGAACCTGGTTGTCCAGCAATTTTTAGCCCACTATCCCAGACTAGATGGCCTTCTGCAGAGGGCACGGTCGCTGTGTGCTCACTTTCGCCGTTCGCATCCCGCAGCTCAGCGACTTACATCTCTACAGAAGTCGTTGGGCCTGCCACTTCACCGGCTAAAATGCGATGTGCCTACCCGGTGGAATTCAACTCTGCACATGTTGCAGCGACTGTGGCAGCACCGACAAGCCCTGGTGCAATACGTTCTGACGTATAGCCTGGGCCAACGAGATCCAGAGGTGGGGCAAATCACGCTGGAGGAGTGGTCTCAGATCCGGGACCTATGCACCCTTCTGCACAGTTTTGAAATGGCGACGAAGATGTTTAGTGCTGACGATGCCATTATCAGCATGACTATTCCGGTGATTTACATGCTGGAGCACATGTTAAACAGAATTCGGAGTCAGGTGGTGGCACAAGAGGAGGTGGAGGAAGTAGAGGAGGAGGAGTTGTATGCGGAAGGGCTAACATCTGCAAGGTCCAGACGGTCGGCAGCACCAAGGCGGCAGGCATGTGAGGGTGGGGGAGATGGTTTTACCAGGGCGCATGGTAGCAGCCAAACTAGTGAGGAAGGTGCAGGAGCCCAGGAAGAAGTGGAGGACGAACTGATGGAAGACTCATCAGATGAGGGAGACCTTGATCACATTTCTGTTGTGCGAGGTTGGGGGGAGAGGACAGAGGAAGGAAGCATGATTGTTACCTCGCCACCAACACAACAGGGACTTGGTGCTCCTGGATGCGCAACACACATGAGTGCCTTCTTGCTGCACTACCTGCAACATGACCCTCGAATTGTGAGAATTAGAAATAATCCTGACTACTGGGTTGCCACAATGTTAGATCCCCGGTACAAAAGTAAATTTGCAGAAATTATTCCTGCCATAGAAAGGGATGCACGCATGCAGGAGTATCAGCAGAGACTGTTGCAGAATCTTACATGTGCTTTTCCACAAAATACCAGTGGTGCACGTAGTGAATCTCACAGTTCCAACTTGCCAACCGTGCGACCGTCAAGTGTTCAGCACTCAAACCGTAACAGAACCACAGTATCTGCTGGTAACATAAATTTTGCGGAATCATTTCACCACTTTTTTAGCCCATCCTTTGCAAGGCCACAGGAGACAAGAAGTCTGACACATAGTCAACGCCTAGAGACGATGGTACAGGAGTATCTCCAAGTAAACATTGAAGCCACGACTGTGTCACTGGACCCTTGCTCTTTTTGGGCTTCCAATCTGGATAAATGGCCGGAGCTAGCCACTTACGCCTTGGAGATCTTGTCATGCCCCGCAGCCAGCGTTCTGTCTGAACGTGTGTTCAGCGCTGCTGGTGGTGTGCTGACAGATAAGCGCACGCGGCTCTCCACTGATAATGTAGACAGACTCACGTTCATAAAGATGAACAAATCATGGATCCGAAACGACTTTTCTACCCCTGTGTCATCCTGGGGAGAGTAAAAGCTTGATGATTGGTTAAAATCACCCTACCAACCGTTTTAAGCTTTCAAATTACTAATCATGTTTATCTGTATCTTGGCTGGAAAATAATTTGGGCTTTGTAGCAGTGTGCAGCACTGATTCTATTAGGCCATCTATAATAAGCTCCACCAGATTTAAAATTACTAATCATGTTTATCTGTATCTTGACTGGAAAATAATTTGGGCTTTGTAGCAGTGTGCAGCACTGATCCTATTAGGCCATCTATACTAAAGCTTCACCAGATTTAAAATTAATAATAATTTTTAGCTGCATCTAGCCCGGAAAATAATTTTGGGGCTCCGAGATGCGCAAGACACATAAGTGCCTTCTTGCTGCACTACCTGAAGCATGACCCTCATATTGTCAGAATTCGAAGTAATCATGACTACTGGGTTGCCACACTCTTAGATCCCCCAAACTTTTCGATCAACCTTTTCATTTTAATAAAGACCAAAAAAATGGTCATTTTTGAAATTATAAGCATTAGCAGGTTGTTAGAAACTGAAATCAAACAGTTTTCAACTCAAAACTTTATTCTAGGTGATGTTACATTTTCACATAGGACCCCTTGTTCGAAAGGAGCTTCTGAACTCTCTCGTCCATTGAATTTGTCAGGTTTTGGATGGTTTCTGCTTCAATTGTTTTGCATGAGGACAGAATACCCTCCCAGAGCTGTTGCTTATATGTGAACTGCCTCCCGCCATCATAGACACTCCTTTTAATGATGCTCCAAAGGTTCTGAATGGGGTAGAGGTCAGGGGAGCATGGGGGTCACACCATAAGTTTGTCCCATTTTATGCCCATATCAGCCAGAGATGCAGATGTTTTATGTGCAGCATGAGATGGTGCATTATCATGCAGAAAAATTATCTTGCTGTGAAATACACGGTTCTTCTTCTTGAACCATGGCAGGAAGTGCTGTTTGAGAAAATCCACATACATTATGGAGTTCATCTTTAGCGCCTTCAGGGATCCTAAAGGGGCCGACAATCTCTCTCCCCATGATTCCAGCCCAAAACATTACTCCACCTCCTCCTTGTTGGCGCTGTAGCCGTGTTTGCGTGGGGTGTCCATCAACCAGCCATCCTCCACTCCATCCATCTGGACCATCGAGCGCTGCACGGCACTCATCCGTGAACAAAACAGTTTTGAAATCAGTCTTCATGTAATGTTTGGCCCACTGGAGCCGTTTCTGCTTGTGTGAAGTGGATAGAGGAGGTCGACAGGATGGCGTATGCACAGCTGCAAACCTCTGAAGGACCCTGCATCTTGTTGTTCGGGGGACGTTGGAGGCACAAGCAGCTTCAAAAACTTGTCTGCTGCTATGACAAGGCTTTTTTGCCGCTGCTCTTTCAACCTGACGTAATTGCCTGTAGGAAAGAGTCCTCAATTTGCCCTTATCAGCACGCACACGTGTGTACTGTGAATCAGCTACATACTTCTTGATTGCCAAGACACTTCATCCTGATCATCGCACAATGTTGATTGTAGTCATGCCTTGACCTAAACACTCCACAATTTGTTGCTTCTCAGCAGCCGACACATCCTTTTTCTTTCCCATTTTGGCAGAAAATGTAGGCTGCTTAATAATGTGAGAGAGCCTTCTTAAGTAGTCTTGTCTTTCATTGGACACACCTGCCAAACTAATTAGCACAGGTGTCTGCAATTGCTTACAGTGATATAAAGAGCCCTGACACACATCACCATCAATGAGTTTAACTGACAAACAAATTCTTCCCTTATCACTCCTAAACACTTTTTGCATAATAATTTGGAACACAGTGTACATGTGCTTTTCCACAAAACACCAGTGGTTCACGTAGTGAATCTTACAGTTCTAACTTGCCAACCGTGGTCTGTATGGAGTTGTTCAATAAAGGGCCCAAAATTAAGATAACATAGATGGGAGAGGTCTCTATGAATAGGAATTCCTAAGTATTTGATACCCTGTGAGGGCCAGGCAAAGGGAAAGTTGGACTGGATGGAATCCTATATGGATTTGGGGAGGGAGACATCGAGGGCCTCAGACTTCGCTGCATTGATTTTAAAATTTGACCATGTAACAAAGTGATCTATATCAGCCATAACAGCATGGATGGATATATGTGATTGAGTGATATATACTAGGACATCATCAGCAAATAGAGAGCACTTGTACTCGGTGCCTCCCACCTCAATCCACCTAATATTGGGGTTATGGCGAATTGATGAGAGCAGGTGCTCCGTCACTAGGATGTATAAGAGAGGGGACAGAGAACATCCCTGCCTTGTCCCATTGGTGATTGTGAAAGGTGATGAAAATGTTCTGACGCGCCCCCTGGGCCTTGGGGCACCCGGAGCCGGACCCTTTTTGGTGGATGCTGGTGGTTGTAGTCTCCGTGGCGGCAACCCGGTTCCGTGGCTCAGGGCGGTCAAACCAGTGGCGGAACTATTTATGTGGTTTTGATGTTTAAATGTCCGACTACGCCACCCGTGGATTGTGGTCAGAGTGAACCGCTGCTCCAGGGCAGACCGCTGAGGCTGGTGTTGTGGGTGCAGCAGAGCGTAGCATAACTCCCCACGGGAGGAGTATAGCCTCAGGGCAGTGTATGCGGAGGATGGGGGTGATGGTGCAGGGCAGCAGCAGTAATGACACGGAGTCAGTGATGCAGTCCAGGGCCTTTACTCACAGTTCTTATTATCCAGACCACATCTGCAGGTAACGGCTGCCCACGTCGTACTGTGCTCACCAGGTGAGGGGCTCAGACAACTCCCAGATAACTTTGGAGTGCTTCACAGGACCCCCTTTGTGTGTCCTTTGTCTGGCCTTTCTTACCAACCCTTCTGTCCGGCTGCCTCGGGCCTCCTCTTGGTAAACTTGGCGCCAGTTTCCCTGACCCTATGTGGTGCCTTCCTAGCGGGTGTAGCGAGGGGCTGCGCCACATAAAATGTCACAGCCTCCTGTTTCTAGCTGAGGGTCGTTTCCTGCCTCCACTAGTTTCGGGGACCGGTCTCCCCCTTTGGCCTGACCCCTCCACGCAGGTGGATTCGGGCGTGCGGTGGCGACTCGCCCGTCTGCACCCCTGAGATCCCTTCGTTCCTCGTTCCTGGAGCCTTCTCCGCTCCTCTTCCTTCCTTCTCCCTCTTCCAGGCCTGGGCCTCTGTTACTAGGCCCGCCTCCAGAGCAGAGCTCATGCAGAGCCCCTGCTCCCTGCCACTTCTGCTCAGACTTCTCTGCACTGAACTAAGATGGTGCCCACCTTTTATACTCCCTTCTCAATGCACCCAGGAACTGCTTCCTCCCTGCTTCTGCACTACAGGGTTCCCCTTCCTCAGTGTTCCCTCCCCCCACTCCAGCCAGGGACAGGGACTGTCGTGCCCATCTCAGGGGCATATTGGTCGCCCTGCCCCACGGCAATGTGGTGTAATGCATGCAGGTGTCGGGTCCTGATCCACACTACATCCTTACCTGAGAGTGAGATATCACACCTCTGGGTGAGGTGCAATACCTCTGTAGCAACCGAGCCCTCAGGGTGCTACAGTTCCATTTATCTTCAGCCTAGGTGACGTATTGCGATACAGGGCCGTGATTTTGGCTATAAAAGGGTCCCCTAGACCCCTACCCCAAGCTTTTTAAGAGAATCATATATGGCGTGCCAGGAGACTCTATGGAATGCTTTCTCAGCATCCAACGAGAGTATCTAATTACAAATTTTTAACTGCATCTAGCCCAGGAAATATTTGGTGCCTAGTAGCAGTGTCTGCTAGTCAGCAGATTATCCCGGCTGTTAAGCAAGCTACACCACCTGTAGTTTGGACACTTCATTTTTTCAAAGGAAATGCTTCGGGACCACGGGATACTCAGTGAAGAGCATCAGGAGGCACCCCAAGGCATAGGGGCTCGGACTGGCAGTAGGATGCCTTGCGGTGGACAGTCGAGCTCGATCCTTATAAAAGCTTTTTAACTGCAGCAGCTTTAGTGGACGCTACTGGAGCTGGAATTACGCGGCTGCTGGCATGAGACTTGCCCTCCAATAGATCCTTGTAAATGGATTTAAAGTGTATTTATTCAAATTAGAGAGACAATTTAAATTAAAAAGCTTAGAGCTGCCTCCACCACAGGGGGGCTCGCTCAACCCACCAGCGGACAGGCACCAGTATTGGGAGAGGGGGGCTGGCCGTCAGGGTTCACCGCGGCTCTGGCACAAACCCGGCGACACGGAGGTGGCACGGGCAGGAGCGGACTGAACGTGTCGGCTTCTCACTTTTTGGATTTTAGAAGGGCATGACATGCCTATATCTGTGTCTCCCCCTCCTTTTACTCCTCCACCTCTTTTCTTTTCGCATGACTATATGTACTTGTCACTTTTCCATGTGTTAGTTGTGTCTTCTGAGCAGTTTGTCAGCTTTTGGACACCTTTGAAGGTGTTTTCTATGTGTTTCTATGTGTTTTTGTTTGCCTGCCATTGGTTTTAACGGTGTTCGAAGGTGTTCGACGAACAGTTCGACGAACAGTTCGGCGAACACACGGGTGTTCGACGAACCGAACCGAACTCGAACACTACGGGGGTGGCTCAACACTAGTTATCAGCACATTCAACTTTGTACAGAACAAAGTATTCAATGACAATATTTCATTCATTCAGATCTAGGATGTGTTATTTGAATGTTCCCTTTATTTTTTTGAGCAGTGTATATCAAAAGAATGAAGCAGCACCCCATATGGCCAAGATACGTCTTAACAATGAAAATATTAGATCTAAACTGTTTTACTCAGCAACAAGTACTTACAAAAAACGAAGGTTTTTAGCGCATAAATTGGACAATTCATGTGTGCCTATCAACCACGGCAAGGTAACCTCCCCCTGATGGGTAAATACTCTGCCTTCCATGCCACTTTTGGGCTACAAGCCTACAACTAAAAGGACAAACATGTCTTCTTCTGGGCTAAAAACACCTACATTTAAAGGGCAAGCAGAGCTGTTTATACAACACCCTCTGGATAATTGGAGGAGTGCAGAATCAGGCAAGAGGCAGTTACACCCTCTTATAGTAATACAAACCAGAGAAACCTGACCAGCACCTCCTAGTGTGAACTGGTGCCAGCTGCCGTAACTATAAAATATATCAAAAGAATGCAGCAGCCCTCCATATGGCCAAGATACGTCTTAACAATGAAAATATTAGATCTAAACTGTTTTGCTCAGCAACAAGTACTTACAAAAGACGAATGTTTTTAGCGCATAAATTGGCCAATTCATGTGTGCCCATCAACCATGGCAAGGTAACCATATATATACATTATATAGATAATGAGCTTAAAGCGCACCTGTCAGCAGGATTGTGCTCAGTAAACTACATACACTGTCAGGTGGGCGACATTACACTGATTAAAATGATACCTTGGTTGATGAAATCCATCCTGTTGTTCTTGTGCAATCTTTACTTTCAGTTGGAGATAATGATATGCTCGTGCTTCGGGGCGGCCTGTTGGGGGCGCTCTATCTGGTGCTCTGCTTATATTTTACATAATGCATTCAGTAGCGCGGGGCTAGGTAAAATAGGAGGCAGGTCAGTGAAGGCACAGTGAGCTGTCATAAGAGCATATAGCTGAAAATGTAAGCAGAGCACCAGACAGAGCGCCCCCACAGACCGCCCTGAAGCACGAGCATATCATTATCTCCACACTGAAAGTAAAGATTACACAAGAACCACGGGACGGATTTCATCAACCATGGTGTCATTTTAATCAGTGTAATGTCGCCCACACAATCCTGCAGACAGGTGCGCTTTAAGGTAATTAGGCCAGAATGCATATAGAGATAGAACAAAACCGATAAAGAATAAGTGCAAGGCAAAGAAATGTATGAATAAAATTACATTTTATTGTTGACATAAATTAAAAGAATTTTAAAAGGCATGTAAGACACAAAACAATCATAGCTGGTGAGAGAAAAATTAGCAGCATGATACAGATTATCAGGGTATATCAATAAGCAAAGTTCAGTAAAGTGAATACAATGGAAGATATAATAATGTACTATGCAATATATAGTCCAAATATTACGGACAGATACGAATGTAAGGAGATTATCATGAAAAAATATATATATGTTCATGCATAAGGGCTATAGTTAAGATAAGGTATCATGAAATAGCTGAAATGCAAAACCCATAACTAGGTCTGGTGAGATCCCCTTCCTTTTGCCACTGTGCCTGTTTACATCCCCTAGTTATGGGTTTTGCATTTCTGCTATTTCATGATACCTTATCTTAACAATAGCCCTACATGGTTAGTACCTAGTAGCACCTCCTTTTGCAAGTAGCACAGCTTGTAAATGCTTTTTGTAGCCAGTCAAGAGTCTTTCAATTCTTGTTTGGGGGATATTCATCTATTCTTCCTTGGAAAATTCTTCCAGTTCTGTGAGATCCTGGGTCATCTTGCATGCATTGCTATTTTGAGGTCTAGCCACAGATTTTAAATGATGTTCAGATCAGGGGACTGTGAGGGCCATTGTAAAACCTTCAGCTTGCTCCTTTTGAGGTAGTCTATTGTGGATTTTGACTTGTGTTTAGGATCATTATCCATTCGTAGAAGCCATCCTCTTTTCAACTTCAGCTTTTTTACAGATAGTGTTATGTTTTCATCAAGAACTTGTTGAAATTTCATTGAAACCATTCTTCCTTCTACCTGTGAAATGTTCCCCGTGCCATTGGCTGCAACTCAACCCCAAAGCATGATTGATCCACTCCCATGCTTAATGCTTGGAGAGATGTTCTTTTCCTGAAATTCTGTGTCCTTTTTTCTCCACACATACAGGTGCTTCTCACAAAATTAGAATATCATCAAAAAGTTAATTTATTTCAGTTCTTCAAAACAAAAAGTGAAACTCATATATTATATAGAGTCATTACAAACAGGGTGATCTATTTCAAGTGTTTATTTCTGCTAAAGTTGATGATTATGGCTTACAGCCAATGAAAACACAAAAGTCATTATCTCAGTAAATTAGAATAATTAACAAAAAACACCTGCAAAGGCTTCCTAAGCATTTAAAAAGGTCCCTTTGTCTGTTTCAGTAGGCTCCACAATCATGCGGAAGACTGCTGACTTGACAGAGGTCCAGGTTCAGAAGGCAGTCATTGACACACTCCACAAGGAGGGTAAGCCACAAAAGGTCATTACTCAAGAAGGTGGCTGTTCACAAAGTGCTGTATCCAAGCAAATTAATGGAAAGTTGAGTGGAACGAAAAAGTGTGGCAGAAAAAGGTGCAAAAGCAACGGGGATAACAGCAGCCTTGGAAGGATTGTTAAGACAAGGCCATTCAAAAATTTGGGGGAGATTCACAAGTGGACTGCTGCTGGAGTCATTGCTTCAAGATCCACCACACACAGACGTATCCAGGGCATGGGCTACAAGTGTCGCATTCCTTCTGTTAAGCCACTCATAACCAATAGACAACGCCAGAAGCGTCTTACCTGGGCCAAGGAGAAAAAGACCTGGACTGTTGCTCAGTGGTCCAAGGTGTTGTTTTCAGATGAAAGTAAATTTTGCATTTCATTTGGCAATCAAGGTCCCAGAGTCTGGAGGAAGAGTGGAGAGGCCACAATCCAAGCTGCTTGAGGTCTAGTGGGAAGTTTCCATAAACATACACAACACATTGAGCGGGCACTGCTCAATGATTAGCTATAAAAAAAAAATTTGTTTTTAACAAAGGGGTGCCCTATGCCCTTTTCTCTTCGGTATACCAAGTTTCCACAATCAGTGATGGTTTGGGGAGCCATGTCATTTGCTGGTGTAGGTTCACTGTGCTTTATCAAGACCAAAGTCAGCGCAGCCGTCTACCAGGAAATTTGAGAGCACTTCATGCTTCCCTCTGCCGACAAGCTTTTTGGAGATGGAAATTTCATTCTCCAACAGGACTTGGCACCTGTCCACACTGGCAAAAGTACCAATACCTGGTTTACACACAACAGTATCACTGTGCTTGATTGGCCAGAAAACTCGCCTGACCTTAACCCCACAGAGAATCTATGGGGTATTGTCAAGAGGAAGATGAGAGACACCAGACCCAACAATGCAGACGAGCTGAAGGCTGTTATCAAAGCAACCTGGGCTTTCATAACACCTCAGCAGTGCCACAGGCTGATCGCCTCCATGCCACATTGCTGCATTGATGCAGTAATTGATGCAAAAGGAGCCCGGACCAAGTATTGAGTGCATTTACTGAACATACATTTCAGTAGGCCAACATTTCAGATTTTAAAAGCATTTTTCAAGCTGTTGTTATAAAGTATTCTAATTTACTGAGATAATGACTTTTGTGTCTTCATTGGCTGTAAGCCATAATCATCAACATTAACAGAAATAAACACTTGAAATAGATCACTCTGTTTGTAATGACTCTATATAATATATGAGTTTCACTTTTTGTATTGAAGAACTGAAATAAATTAACTTTTTGATGATATTCTAATTTAGTGAGATGCACCTGTATATATAGGTTACTGGAGAGGCAGTAAAGGTGGTGGCTTTAGTTTATATTGGGAAAACCAGGTGACAGATCGCCTTTAAGCAGATCTTTTGACCTTAGGCCATGATTTTGGTAAAATGTTACCTTTCAGTGGTTAGTCCTGTTTTTCAGATGTGTTACTTAACACTGCTGTTTGTATAGGGTAATTGTCTTGTATGGTGCAGAATGTTTGTTAGTAAAAACCCACCTCGGTAACTGAATATGCTACATTTACATGCTCAGTTTCTGTTTTAGGAAGGTAAACAACGAGAAACAATAATTTCCATGGCCATTGTCACACTAACACCTACAGAAATAGTGAATGTCATGTGGACTTGTTTTTGTATAAAATTAGATGTAGAAACCCTGATGAAAAATGAGATGAAAATAAATACACTTGACACATTGAACTTCATTGATACGTCCTTGGAGTGTGTAATTACATACAGACAAAGAGCATAATTCTGTTTTAAGCCATTTCTACTGCTAAAATGATTGATCACCAAGTCATTTGTATAGTTGACGCCAACATCTGAGGCTGAGCTAATAGAAATACAGCAGATACAGTACCTTATGCAGTAGACTCATTTGGCCATTTAATTTTTTAGTCTTAAAGTCCTGTCAGCAGGATTTAGCAATATAAAGTAAAGGCATGACCATAATAGCAATCAATAAATTATCTATTATCCAATGTTTTCAATTGCTTTCAAAGCAATACACTCTCAGAATAGACCAAAATAAAACTTTCCTTTATTTTGTAGTTGTTCATACAGTATCAGTAGTGAAAAAAAGATAAGATGGGAAGATCCATATAACACAAGGTGTAACCAGGGCCATATTTGCCACTTGGCACTGGAGGTCCAGTTATTAGGCTGACAGGTTTATTGCTCTTTTTCTTCCTCCTCCCCTCCACTAGACTGAAAAACAAAACAAGTGTCCTTGCGGAGGGGGTGAGTTACATTCTTTTGTACTTGTGTCTATATGGGCAAGTAGGTCATAGGAAGTCGAATAAAATGATACCTTGATATCTGCGATCCGATGTCTTATTCTAGACTAATCCATGTTTTTCTTAATATGTAATCTACTCTCCTGATCTACATATCTCACACTGGTAACCCTCCCTTTCATTTACAATAAGGAGGCAGATTCTCGGGGAGATCTATAGCCGACCCATAGATCTTAACAGCTCATTTGCATTTTAAGAAAAAAACATGGATTCCTCTGCAATAAGACATCGGATCGCAGATATCAAGGTGTCATTTTATTGCGCTTCCTATAACCTACATTCCCATATAGATGGTTTTAGAGGGTTGATCCTACTGATAGATTCCCTTAAAATATATTTGTACAATGTAATCGGACCTGCGTATGGTGCTGTTGTGTAAATCATTCACAGTTTGATTGTCATCTCATGTGTATGGGGCCCTTATGCTATGTAAATTGATCTTCCTGCACAGATTCGTCACAACTTAATAAAACAGCAGATCTGGCAATCAATTTGTGATCAGAATCACATTCAGCTACTCAACTTGTAAACTTTGGTGTTAACAGAGCAGGGGCAGAGTCTTTCTGCTACTTATTCTTCTTGATGATAACCTCTTTAATACTTTGCATACAGCTGCATACGGTTTTAGAAGGGCATCTTACTGTTTATCTCACAAGTACTAAACTACTCATACTTTACATAACTTATTTAAAAAGCAAAGTTTTTAATACTTTGTCTCCCTGTGACCCATGGATATTTCATTCTCTTTCCTCCTTTTTTCTAATCTCCAGCAGTTCCACATAGCTAAACTTAATGTGTCTCCGGTTAATATTAACATTTGTAATTATAACAGATTGGACTTTTTCATTCAACAACAACTAATTTAAGGCCCCCTGGGCTTTTGACTACATGAAGAGCCATGTAAAACATGCAATAAATTCTAAAGTAAAGGAAATCAATTACAATATTTAGATTAGTTTAAACTAAGTGCTATGTTTCCATTTACTGTACGTGATGATAACCCAACATAAAGACTTGTAGTGAAATAACAAAATAGTTCATTAATGGGTCAAGTCTTTATCTCAATTGTACAATCTAAGCCTTCCCACATGCCCATTATTACAGGGCAATGGCTTACATGGGACCTCACAGAGGGCAAGCGGAAGAGATGCACATCATACAAACAACTTCCACACTGAAGCCATGATTATTTCTGCTGTGAACAGTACCTGAAAGGATTAAAGAACGCTACCATTTAAAGGTAAGAGGAAATCCCTAATTATAATATTTCTATTCATACATCTTTAATGGGTTCTGCAGAATTCTCCATGGGTCCCATGGGTTCTTGTTTGAACACTTCTGCACCCAAATAATACTTAAAGATTCTACATCATTTTAGCTCAATAGACTTTAAAAAAAACAAACAGATTGGGACACTTTAGAAAATAGAGTTAAAAGTCGAAAAAAAACTTGAACAATATTCAAAATCTTATCCAAAACCTTCATCCATTAGAGAGCATGGAAAGTAGCTTTAAAGAGTTTCTCACGTATTTAGGACCGATTGTATAATGCATATTGATATAAATGGGAAATGAGTAATATTTAATTTTCGCTTTGGTGTAGGGATATTAAACATTTGCTGCCACAGATTACATCTGATTGTTAGTAGTCCCAGCAGTGAGTTACCCTAAGTCCAGTTTATTTTTTGGAAGACCCTTCAACCAAAAATGCCAAAAAGTGACTGGTCCAAGACGTGCATGTACAATAAATTATTCGTCAATAATACTGTTTTGGCATATTATTGGTGTCTGTTTTCATCTTGTCAATGTTAAAATGAATCAGCATACTGAAGCCCCATTTCTTTTACATGTATATTTTAGGTACTGGGTGAAGCAGTAGCATGAGAAGACACATTTTTCTTTCTGTAGGAATAGGACTCCATCTGGTAAGACATAGAGCAAAAACAAAAACGATCTAAAAATATGACAAATTCATCCTAATTTTATTACAGTGCTTGATAAGGTGGAAATGACTAGGTGTAATGGAGCTGATGAAATATTATAGATGCCAATTATATAACATACTGAAACAGAATGGATAAGTAATTTAAAATGTCTTCCAGAAGGCTAGTCTACAGGCAGCAACCTGGGGATTCCATATGAAAAAGTGTGTGGGCCAAGAAAAAGTAAAAACAAAAGTATGCTGGCTAATGCAGAAAAGTTTCCAAACAAAATACAAGAATTAGAACTTCTAAGTACAACAGTATATACAGTAGTAAGCAAAACAGGAACTAGATAGAAGATCCATGAACATAGGACGGAGATTGTCTTTAAAATATAGCAAAACGCCCAAACAACAATTTACCCAGAAGTATGTCCAGGCAATACACTATTGTAAGAGTGGTGGACTGTACTGTCATGTTCCTTCCCCCTGAAGACACCAATCGCGTCATGTAGATAATATCATGGGTTTTATACATATTTTGTGTTTTGTGAAATGTGAACTAGGTACTGCGGTTTTAGTGTATATTGTAAATAGGCTGTGATATCGTAGTGTACAGCATAGGGTAGAGATATAGATTAGAATATAGCATATAAGATGAGGGCAATAGGCTTAATACAGACTGTTAGGAGAAGAGTAACTTTAGTTAGCTGAGACTTAGGATATGATACAATTAATGTTTGAGACTAGCCCACAGTAGGAATGGATTAGTGCTAGTGAAAAGCAGGCACTTCCTGATAATAAGTCAGATAGGAAAGTACAGTAATGAAGGCATAATTCAAGTTCAATGGGCTGCTAGCGTCAGCAATATCTATCGTTCATGGCAGTAGGAGGCCTTACTAGAATCCCTTGTGGACATTCCTACAAAGTTTGGAGCTCAGGGCTCGGTATGAGTACTATGGAGAGTGCTGTATCCACTGGCATGCAGGGGACAATAGACGTGGAACAGGAGGAAGGGAAAGTAAAGGATTCGGAGTGGATTGAGGGACTGGATGGGAAATCCCAGAAGCTGAGAGAGATAGTGAACATGGGGATAGTCCAGTAGGAATGGATATCAATGCTGATAGTGTGCTGTGTTAAGGAATCAAGAAACGGGAAGTGTGGTGCCCAATACTGCGTGTTGCAATCTGATGAACTTGAACTGTCCAGTAAACTTTTGGTTGTTGAAACAAACCGGATGTCTCTTGATCTATGTGCGGCGGCTATTGAAGATGGAGGCCTGGAGACGGCGAAGTTTTGTGGCCTACAAGTGACTGGGATCAACCCCACACATGATAGCACATTGGGATTTGGACACAATTTTCCTGTAAAGTGCTGGGGCGTTATGGAGCAGCATCTTGGTCATGACTACACTATAGTTTGGGCAGAGATTGGTATTCTCGTGGGGGTCTTTTTATAGAGTGCAGTAGCAGCCCCCACAGCTTATAGTATTGATATGTGTTGAGGCATGCTCTTTAGTTCCTTGGTACACGTTTGAAGTCCAAGTAGGTGCTGGACTCCCAATAACCCCTTTAAGATGGACCAGAGAATAGAAACAAGTAACTATTGAGCAGTAAGTCTTCTACTTTCTGTAAAATATTTGAATGTATTTTAAGAAATCACTTGAAATGATATAAAGCAGCAAATATGAGTTAAACAATAACCATGTTGGGTTAAAATGGGTTGCTTTACGTTCTAAAAATGGTTAAAACTGCTAAATCCTTGTAAAAACAAGGAACTTTGCAATCTACTTCTTATTAAAAATCCTCTTCATTGTCAAGAATAGACGGATTTCTATTTTAATTATTTGCCCATTGTCTAGATTACTGACAACTCCAGTCCTCAAGAGCCACCAACAGATCATGTTTTCAGGATTTCATTAGTATTGCACAAGTGATTGACACCAATGCAATGTGAAATGCTAAGGAAATCCTGAAAACATACACTATTAATGGCTCTTGAGGACAAGAATTGGGGAACACAGCTTTAAAGCATAGAGGCTGCAAGCAGTGCTGTAAAGAAGGCTGGATTTGCTGGATCCAACCAGCCTCAGTGCCTTTGTGCTTCTCCTATGATGCAGATTAAAAGCTGCCTCTTCTAGCAGTATGGGAGAGAACAGTTCAGCCATGCCACTGGTCCGAACTGTCAGTCTTCAGGAGAACATACAGAAGAGTTTAATAAACACTCTTCTAAAGCAGGGATGTCAAACTCAAACACAAAGAGGACCAAAATGAAAAAAGTGGTCAAAGTCATGGGCAACCAGTATACAGTATTTTGGGCCCAAAATAGTCCTCCATACATAATAATGGGCACCACATTGTCCTCCATGCAGAATATTGGGCCCCACATAGTCCTCCATACAGTATTATGGACTCGACATAGTCCTCCATACAGAATAATGGACCCCACATAGTCCTCCATGCAGAATGGTCCCCATATAATTCTCCATACAGTATTATAGGCCCCACATAGTCCTCCATACAGTATTATGGGCCCCACATAGTCCTAGATGCAGAATAATGGTCCCCACGTAGTCCTCCATATAGAATAATGGTCCCCACATAGTCCTCCATATAGAATAATGGGCCCCACATAGTCCTCCATACAGAAGATTGGGCCCCACATAGTCCTCCATACAGAATAATGGGCCCCACATAGCCCTCCATACAGAATAATGGGCCCCACATAGTCCTCCATACAGAATATTGGGCCCCACATAGTCCTCCATACAGTATTATGGGCCCCACATAGTCCTCCATACAGTATTATGGGCCCCACATAGTCCTCCATACAGAATAATGGTCCCCACGTAGTCCTCCATACAGAATAATGGGCCCCTCAAAGTCCTCCTTACAGTATAATGGGCCCCACATTGTCCTCCATACAGAATAATGGGCCCACATAGGGACGGTGGTTCTGGTGTTGCAGGCCAAATAAAACCATCCTGCGGGCCAGATTTGGCCCATGGGCCATAATTTGACATGTATGTTTTAAAGGGAACCTGTAATTAAATTCAATCTGCCTGAACTGTACCCAGTATGAATCAGAGCCTGGCAGCACGATTGCAGACTGGTATGACTTTCATAGAAAACATAGTTTGAAAAGCTTGCTGGGGACTCTATGAGTGACATGACTAGTCCGGTTCAGCCCCCCTCCACACCTCTCCAGTCTCCAGTTAATTGACAGGTCTCTCCATACATACACACATGCAACTGGAGCAGTGTAGGGAGAAGTCGAACTGATCGACTTCTCAAAAAGTGTGTGTCTGTGGATATCCTATTACAGTACAACACTTCAGACGTTTCTTTACAATGAGCCTTTCACAAATGTTAGTAATCGCAGATTACATGGCAAGAGGCTGGATGTTTTACACAAGTGGCAATGGGACTGAATGAAAAATGTATGATTAAGAGGTGTGTCCCAGAACTTTTGTCCATACATTGTGTCTTAGCACAGCAATGACAAGTGATTTCCATTTCTTAATGTAAGCTCAGACACTTTATTATCTTTTCCCAGTAGGTTTTCTTTATATTTATACATATTGTTACTATTACTATTACAGGCATCTGAGGGAGACTGTGAAGTCGACTGTGAAAACTCTAAACAGTGAGTAATATTCCCAACTTTGGTTAAGGCTATGGGCACAAAGCATTTTTTTGCAAAAATGCCCCATAAAATGAACATAATGCACAGCAAGGTCAAAACGACATTGCTGTGCAAGTGTTCTATCTTATATCACATCTTTTAATCACTTCATAGTATTGACACCCTGAAGCGGTTAAAAGAATTGACATGCTCAGTCTTCGGGCAGCTTCCTAACAGAAGAATAGTGCAAAAGATAGTGGCAGTGGAGCCTCCGCCACAAGAACGATGCCGCATGGAATCTGCCTGAAAAAGCGGCACTAAAAATTAATTAAAAATTAATAATGCACAGCAATGTCAAAATGACACTGCTGTGCAAAAGTTCTGTCTCATGGCACTTCTTTCAACCACTTCAGGTTTGGAAACCACGCACTCGAAATACTTAAAAGTATAGAGCAAAGACGGTGGAGCAGCCGCAAAAATGACTGAAAAGACACTAGCGAAGTTGCTGCAAGAAAACAATTGCTAGCATTTTCCTGAACTATGAGTTTTGTAAGCAGAAACCTTGAAGCAGAAATTTCCTGAGTGTTTCTGCATCTCCTTGGCAGGAAAAATGCTGCGGAAAAACCACGCGGTATTGCTGCAATTTTGACGTGTTTTTGAACATCAATTAATGCTTTTTGGCGCTAAATAAAGTTATTTGGTGGGACATTACTTAAACCCTTGGATTACCATCAGAACTGGGGTGAGTATATTGGTTATTTTAAATGATTAAAGAATGTGTCTGTTGTATTTCAAATAAAGTCTTTACTCAGTGTCTGTGTGTTTATTTAACTCTTTACTTTAATTAGGTTTGGTGATGAAAGGGTCTGATTGTCACCTTGTCATCACCAAACAAAAGAGCTAGGTGTCAGCTAATCCAATTCACCCAATCTCATTAGCATTTCCATTCATATAATTTCTGGGGCAGCTGTGAGCTGCTATTTTTAGCCTAGGAAGGTGTCATTAGACAAGCATGGTCCCTCGCCATTATTAACAGCTCACAGCTGTTTTGTTAACTGCTACATCCCCCCAATCAGCACTCAGCAGCGCTTTGGACACAGCGTATTTTTGCTGCATCTAAAATGCGGTGTTCTAATGCCGCACTTTTGTTGTCGGTACATGTGAATCCACCGCATATAATGACAGTTCAATCAGTCAAAATCTGCAGCGAAGACTAGCGTGTCCACTACAGAATTTTAGGCACAGAGCCTAAAATTAAAAAAAAAAATGGCGTGGGCTCCCACGTCATTTTTATAACTTCCAAAGGGAAAGCCGACCGCTGGGGGCTGATATTAGTAGCCGGGGAAGGGGCCATTAGCCAACAATGTTACCTGGCTATTAATATCAGCCCACAGATGTTTGTTTAGCCTATGCTGCATAGATTACAGGGGGACCCCAGAAAAAAACTGACGTAGGGTCTCCTATAAAATCTAACCAGAAAAGGCTAAACAGACAGCTGTGGGCTTATATTAATAGCCAGGGAAGGGGCCATGAATACTAGCACCCTCCGTGACTATTAATATCACCCCTCAGCATTCCCAGAAATGGCGCATCCATAAGATGCGCCAAATCTGGCTCTTAGCCTCCGCTCTTCCCACTGCCCTGTAGCGGTGGCTGTGGGGTAATGGGGCTGGGCTTCACGGCAGCCTTGTATTGGTGTCTGACGTGAAGCCCAGGTTAGTAATGGAGGGCGTCTATAAGACGCCCCCATTACTAACTGCGTAGTAAATTTATCGCTCCCTTTTCAATAAATACACGGCCAGAATAAAGTATTTTAATGAAATAAAAAACACATGGTTTTTAAAAAAATTTATTGCGCTGTCAGTCCCCGAAGCCTTCGATTTTCTGAAAAAAAAAGTAAAAAAAACAAACAACCATATCCCTCACCTATCCACCAACCATCATGACCCAGTCCACAATTACCTCCAATGACTGTCCCTCGGCGTTCCACGTCACTTCTACAGCAGTAACATCAGCAATCAGCCACTGCTGTAGAAGACAGCAATGTATACTGACAGGAGGGTAAAATCACTCCTGTCAGTATACATTGCTGCTGGAGTGAGGTCACTGGGGTTCATCAGCTGAAGATCAGCTGATCAGCCCCAGTGAGCTCACTACAAGTACCGGTGGGAACATTCTTCAGATCAGCTGATCGCTCACGTGACCGCAGGTCTTGGCAGCGCAGTACCAACTGCAGGGTGACTGTCTGTCACTTCTGACACACCCGTGACAATGAGACCATGAAACAATACAGTACCTATGCCGAGTCCTAATTGAAATATTTTTTCTCTTGCTTGCACAAATAGCTGCCCCAAGACAGAATGGATGAGCCAATGGTACATTTGGTAAGAACTACAATCTGCTTTAAAATACATAAAAAGGCTGCATTTTTTGTTTTTTATTTCTTTGATAAAATTATACTTTTGGAGCAGTGCGATAAAATCTAGATGATTTGCAGATAATAAAGAGAGTCAAAAAGAGCAATATTATACTAAATACATAAAAAAAATAAAAACCTAATAGCTGTCAATTCTTTGTCATTTATCTATTCCGTCTTAGGCTTGTGGTTACTGCAGGAGTATTGCTGCTAATGTTTGGAGTCACCTGCACCTGTCTACGTTGCTGGTACCTGAGACAACAGCGTTGCCCAGAGCGGGCAGGGGAACAGCCCTGTGAAGTCACAGTCATAGCCTTCGACCACGACAGTACCATCCAAAGTACTTTGACCTGTGAGTCACTTAAAAGGCAAAGGCATTCCATGGTTATCTCTTATCAAGCCATTACAGTACAGTACAGACATTCCAATAACGCTAGTTATTTTGCACGCAGTGATTTTTACAATGGTGACATGACTTTTTTATGTTAATTGCAGTGTGTGCCTGTAAATTAGTTTTGGGCTTTGAATGAAAAAAGCTTGTTGCTGGAGGCTATACTGCCTTAGAGATAGGGCTGGCTACAGGTTTATGCAGTTTCTTGGTTGACAGAGTCCTTGAGGGACCTTCTACGAATTAAATTTTTCCTCCTCGCCTTTTAAGAGCTATAATGTTTTTCATTTTCAGATATCATTCATTACCATTTTGAGGTCCATACAGACTTTCTCATGGCTTTTTTATTCTATTTGTTTCTCTTGATAAGAGGCAAATTGAATAAAAAAACAGCGTTGGTGCCATTTAAATTTTTTTTTTTTCATTTGTTTTCACTATATGGAAAAAATACACTTCTCAATGTTGAAATTGCAACACCAAGAAGGAAACCTCATGGAATTATGAAAATTACAATATTGATAGACATGTTAATAACATGCAAATGATAAAAAAATGGAAACAACATTTTCCAAACATCTTGATTTATTCAGTATCAAGTATAAGCATCATACGCTGAAATACCCAATCTTACACACCTTGTCTGCTATCAATGAGGCTATTAATAATTTTGGAGGAATGTTTTGCCATGCTAAATGCATTTGGGCAAATCATCAAGATCCGCTGCTGGAGCTCTCTTTGCAGTTGCTGACCAATGACGTCTCAGATGTGCTTAATTGGAGACAAGTCAGGAGACAGTGCAGGCCATGCTAGCATGTTTAAACCATACAGGCTGCTCACAGTAGTAACATACGACCTGGCGTTGTCGTGCTGAAAAAGAGCTCCTGTCACACTTTCATGTTCCCTCATGAAGGCCTCTTCATGGCGTTTCCTATGTGGTCTCCAGATCAAACTCCAACTATCATTGTGTAGCGCCCCGAGGGTTCGGTCGCTACAGGGGTATTGCACCTCAACCAGAGGTGTGATATTCCACTCCCGGGTAAGGATGGAGTGTGGACCAGGGCTCGGTTAGCTGCATGCATCACACACACCCCATTTCCGGGGGACAGCTCAACGGTGCTCCCATTAGTACAGTAATGCAGGCACGACAGAATATGTCCCTGGCTGGAGTGGGGAGGGGGGAGGAAAACCCAGTGATGTAGGAGCAGGAGGGGACGGTTTCTGGGCATAGGTAGGAGCCCATTGGTTGCAAGTCACCTGGGCTCATACACAGAGAGGGAGGTATAAAAGGTGGGCACCATCTTAGTTCAGGGAAGAGAGTGCAGAGAGTTGGAGAAGAGAAGGAGTTCAGCCAGAGAGGGCTAACAGGGAGCTGTGGCTCATTCTGGGCCCAGCTCCACGAGGCAGGCCTGGAGTGGAGGCCAGAGCCAGAGTAGAGGAACGGAAACAGAAAGGAACAGAAAGGAAAGTAAGAAGGAACAGAACACCAAGAGAGGCCCAGAGACACGGAAGCAGAAGGAACCCTAAGGACCCAGGAGATTGCGGGTGATGGGTTGGCAGAACAGGGTACCGGATCCCAAGTTGGTGGAGGCGACTAATCCTCAGCCAAGGACCGGCGGTCGTGACCATTTACTGGTGCGACCCCTCACTACACCTACTAGGAAGGCACACCACATAGGGTCAGGGAAGTGGACACCCAGTCCTCCCAGGAGAAGACCCGAGGCAGCTGGACAGAAGTAGTGTCACTGGTGGGGCACGGCTGACGAAAGGATAGAAGGGAGTCCTGTGCCACACTCCGGAATTACCTGGGGGTTGATCGAGCCCCCTGCCTGGTGGACGCAGCACGGCTCGGGCGGTCCTACCTGCGTATGAGTGACCTGGATGAGAACTGTGAGTAAAGAACTTGAACTGCAATACCTTGTCTCTGTGCTTTCTCACCGCATACAGCACTACTAGTGCTGGGACGCCCGCACCATCACCCCCACCATCTACTACACTGCCCTAGGGCTGCACTCCTCCCGTGGGGAGTTACACGACCTCAGCTGCATACACCATCAGTCCCAGCGGTCTGCCTTGCAGCGGCGGTTCGCACTGACCGCAATCCACGGGTGGCGTAGTCGGACATTAAACCACAAAAACCCTATAAAGACTGCCACTGGTATGACCACCCTGAGCCACGGTCCTGCTCCAGGGATTATGGTGTGACATAAAGTACAGTAGCAGGACCCCTCTAGTTTTCTTTCCAGGAACACAAATAGCTCAGCTACATTGATTTGGTCATGGAACCGGTGGTCTGGCCATTTCTCCTAAATGTTCCAGGAGTCATTTTTCAACACAACAATGCCAAGCTGCATGTTGTTCATGCTACTGTGCTTGGCCTAAATCTGCACTTATGAACTTGTCTCCCATCAAACACATCTGCTACGTCATTGGTTGGCAATTCAATTGCAGAGGGAGCTTCCAGCAGCGGATTTTGATGATTTGCCCAAATGCATTCAGCGTGACAGAACATTCCTCAGACAACCATCCTGATACCTCATTCATAGCAGCCAAGTGTGGGAATTTCTGCACATGGAGTGTGACGCGCCCCTGGGCCTGTGTCGCGCTGCGTTGCGCACGCGGGAGCTTACCCGGAGCCGGATCTGTTGAGGGTTGTAGTCTCGTGGCGGTGACCCGGTCCGTGCCCAGGGAGTCAAACTGAGCGGCGATGTATCAGCGGTAGATGTTGGACGACTACGCCACCCGTTGAGTACAGCTAAGGAGCTGCTGCTGCAGGGCAGACCGCTGAGGCCGGTGGTAGGATTGTGCAGCGTGATAGTATAACCCCCAACGGGAGGGGTATGGCCTCAGGGCAGCCGACGTGGATGATGGGGGTAGCAGGAACCACTCGGAGACGGTACGGTGTAGTTCAGGGTCTTTACTGGTGACAAAGATAGACCCTCCCGGAGTACTGGCTAGCGATTGGGGCCTGGTCAGTCCTTGAGCAGATGGGATCTCCCCTGGCCAGGCGGAGTTGTAGGCCTCCCAAACTAACTGTACTCTTCTGGCTACCTTGCTAGAGGCGGGTATAAGTAGCCCACGTCCCTGAGTGTACCGTGTGGTGCTCACCCGTATGGCCGGTGACTCGGGGCCTTCTAGTAGCTTCCGCTCCACGACGGCGGTGCTGGTCCCATGCGTGTGACCGTGCCTTCGGGTTTCTTGGCCAGAGGACCTGGAATCCCCTGCCTGACGGATTCTGCTGCTGGGTAGGAGTTAGTCCCCACAGCCTCGGACTCCGGGTCCGGTAAGAAATCTTCTCAGTCAGGGCGAGCTCTGCAGCTGCCAGCCCCTGACTCCTTGTAACACTGCTCCCACAGAGCTCCTGATGTTCTGTTCCTATATTTGCTTCTTTTCTCTGTCTCTACTTCTTCTCTACTCACTAACCCTGCCTCAGCCCTAGGTTTATATAGGGGAAGTTCTTCCCCTCCCAGGACTGGGCAGGAGGTGTGGCATGCATAGGATCCCTGACCAAGAGACCTCCCACCTGCTCTCAGACGTAATATCTCTATCACTGTGGCAACCAGACACCCGGGGGTGTCACATTCCCCCCTAGTGAAATTTAGTACTCCGGGACTAAACATATTTTTGAAAAAACATAACAAGGTATAACAATAATGATACAATAAGAAAAACACATAAAGGTGGTCACGGCATGTCCGTAACCGGGTGCAGTCTTTGAAGAAAAGCAAGGTGTCCATTTCACCAAAACAGGGAGACGTAACCAGGTAGGGGTCTGTCCTGCCCCGAGTCCTTAACAGTCTTTAGTCCGTCCTGGGTTACGCTCCAACTATGTACACAGGATTCCCGGTAAATCCACCAAAGACTCCTATAAACAACTAGAAACACATAATTATACACAAGCAACAAGAAAAACAGGTAACCACAAATAAAACAATTTATACACTTCAAATCCTCCAACGTGCGGGTAACTGGCCTCTAGTGGCCCTAGTGGACCTACGGAGCTGACTGTCTGGCCCTGAACTACAGGGTGTAGGAGCTGTTAAGGGTAAACTGGGCAGCGGTCTACGGGCCCTTTGGCTCACTAGGGATATGGCAGGCTCACTGCAAGCAGAGGGTTGATCCTCCTGGTCTGCTGGTGTGGGGTCTTCTGCCTCCTGGACCGGCTGTTCTTCCAGCTCTACCTGTTGCTCCGTAGGTGCTTGGGATGCTGGTTGGAGGAAGGTGAGTACGGGTACCACAACTGCACCATTGACTTGAGTCCAAGACCGAGGGAAGTCTCCGAGCACAGTACTAACCATATCTTCCCTTTCCTCTACAGGTCGATGGTCTTCTTGTTCCTCTTCAGGGTTCCGTAGCTGTTCAGGACACTTCTTCAGGTGATCCTGGGATACAATGGCTGTGGTCTCCCCTCCGTCTTTACTGATGGTACAGACCTTCGGGTTCTCGTGGCTTGAGGGCAGTACGGTGTACGGGTCCTTCTCCCACTGGTCGTCCAACTTGTGGAGCCGTCTTTTCCTCTTCAAGACCTGCTCTCCGGGCACCAGGGGAACAGCGGGAGCATACTGGTTGTAAGTTTTCTCTTGTCTCTCCCTAGCCTGACAGAGACTTCGCTCCACGCTCTCCTGTACTTTCCGGTACTGCTGCTGCCTCTCTGTGTCCCAGTCTGCTTCTGGTGAAGTGTCCTCGGGTGTCAGGACTCCCATTTCCAGGTCAACAGGTAACTTACCAGGTCTCGCCCTCATTAGGTAAGCCGGGGTACAGTTGATGGAACCTACCGGGATGTGGTTGTATAGGTCCACCAGATCGGGCAGCTTCTCAGGCCACAGACTGCGTTCTTCCAGGGGCAACGTTTTCAGAAGATCCATTACCACCTGGTTCATTTTCTCACAAAGTCCATTAGTTTGCGGATGATAGGGTGTCGTCCTTATCTTCCGGCAGCCATACAGATTGCAGAATTCCTGGAAGACCTCCACTTCAAAGGCAGGTCCCTGGTCCGTCAGCACTTGGTCCGGGTACCCGTGTGGACGGCAGAAGTGCTGCTGGAAGGCTCTAGCTGCTGTTTGAGCCGTTAAATCCTTGACGGGGACGACAACCAAGAACCGGGAGTAATGATCCACGATGGTTAACGCGTAGACGTAGCCACTTCTGCTTGGGGTCAGTTTTACATGATCCAAGGCTACCAGTTCCAACGGCTGCCGGGTGACGATGGACTGCAGGGGAGTCTTCTGGCTGGCACGGTCCTTCCTCCTCAGGTTGCACGGGCCACAGTCTCTGCACCACCTCTCGATGGTTCCCCTCATGCCTACCCAATGGAACCGCCCGCGCAGCAGGAACTCCAGCTTCTTCCATCCGAAATGCCCAGCTCCATCGTGGTATGCCTCCATCACCATGGCTGCGTCTCGTCATGGCACCACTACTTGCCAGATTAGTTCATGCGTCCGGGAGTTAACCATCCTGCGGCACAACTTCCCCTTGTAAAGGAACAGTCTACTCTTTTCTGCCCACAGTTGCTTGGCTTCCTCCGGAGCGTCTGGGTCAAGGCGAGCCTCTGGCTGAGTCAGCATCTCCTTCACCAGCCGGACAGCAGGGTCACTGTCTTGCGTTTCCGCCCAGTTGTAGTGAGGTAAGGGGTTAAGCGTAGCGCCTTGCTTACTCCTTACCCGATGGGAATACTGGATAGTCCCATGACGGTGAAACGCGGGGAGTTCGACTTCTTCCAGTCCCTCTGGATCTTCTCCTACGTCCGGTAGGTTTGGCATCCTGGACAGGGCGTCCGCGTTGGTATTGGAGCGTCCTGCCCGGTATTTGATGGTGAACTCGTAGTTGGACAGGCGGGCCATCCATCTCTGCTCTAGGGCACCGAGTCTTGCCGTGTCCAGGTGTGTCAACGGGTTGTTATCCGTGTACACGACGAACCGGGAAGAAGCGAGGTAGTGCTTAAAGCGTTCGGTGACTGCCCACACCACTGCCAGGAACTCTAGCTTAAATGAGCTGTAATTCTCAGGGTTTCTTTCGGTGGGTCGCAGTTTTCGGCTGGCGTAAGCGATTACTCGCTCTTTCCCCTGCTGGATCTGGGACAGCACGGCTCCTAGCCTGATGTTACTTGCGTCGGTGTAGAGGATAAAGGGCTGGCTGTAATCCGGGTACGCCAGGATTTCATCCCCCGTGAGGGCCATCTTCAGCTGGCGGAAGGACTCTTCTTCCAACTTCTCCCATCTAAAGGGCGGCTTCTGGTTCTTGGCCTTCCGGGACTGGCCTATCAGGAGGTCCTGCATAGGAGCTGCCTTTTTGGTGAAACCGGGGATGAACCTGCGGTAGTAGCCTACCAACCCGAGGAACTGCCGCACTTCCTTTACACTGGAGGGACTTGGCCATTCCTTAATTGCGGTGATCTTATCAGGGTCGGGAGCCACTCCGTCAGCGCTCACCACGTGTCCCAGGTACTGCACCTTTGGTTTCAGGAGGTGACACTTGGAGGGTTTCACCTTTAGGCCGTAGCTTGCCAGAGCTTCGAACACTTCCGCCAGGTGTTTCAGGTGGTCCTCATAAGTCTTAGAATATACGATGACATCGTCCAGGTACAACAGGACCGTCTCGAAGTTTCTGTGGCCCAGACAGCACTCCATTAATCGTTGGAAGGTTCCTGGTGCGTTGCAGAGTCCGAACGGCATGCAGGTAAACTCGCTAAGTCCCATCGGGGTGGTGAATGCGGTCTTCTCCCGGTCCGCCTCTGCTACAGGAACCTGCCAGTACCCACTAGTGAGATCCAAGGTAGAGAAGAAGTTAGCAGATCTTAAAGCAGCCAAAGACTCCTCTATCCTTGGGAAGGGGTACGCATCCTTGTGTGTGATACGGTTGATTTTCCGGTAATCTACACACATCCTCATGGTGTTGTCTTTATTTTTGACTAAGACTAGTGGAGCTGCCCAGGGGCTACAGCTATCCCTGATCACCCCAGCCTCCTTCATGTCTCTAAGCATCCCCTTGGCGTGTTGGTAGTGTGCAGGGGGTACGGGTCGATACCTCTCTTTTATGGGAGGATGGTCTCCCGTGGGGATGTGGTGTTCTACCCCCTTGACTCGCCCGAAGTCTAACGGGTGTTTACTAAACACTCTCTCGTACTCTTGAACCACCCGATAGACTCCCTGTTTCTGGTGTGAGGGAGTGGAGTCAGTACCCAAATGTAGTTGCTGACACCAGTCCTCCATTGTTTTCTTAGAGCCGTTACCTTCCTCCGGGTGAGATGGAGGCAAGGGTTCCACAGATTGTATAGCATTTTGGTTAATGGTATATAATTTGGCTAGCGTGGCATACCGGGGCAGGTACACTTCCCTCTTCCCGATATTGATTATGCGAACGGGCACCCTCCCATGGCGTACATTAACCACGCCCCGTGCTGTCAAGATGGTGGGCCTACTGTCTGAGTAAACTGGTTCTACCATTGCCTGGTAATCTCTACCTCTCAGACCAATAGCTGCCCGGCACCAAATCATCATTTCACTTTTTGGGGGCATGGCAATAGGGAAAGGGTCACACATTCTCACGCTACCAATCTCACCGCCGGAGAGTTCCACCTGTTGCCGTCGCATCAGTGCCCGGATCTCTTTTTGGAGCACTCGCTGCTCGCCGGAGCTGGCATTCTTGGCAACCTGCTGTAAAAGGAAAATCACCTCTGCAAGACAATTTTCAAATACATTAGTTCCTAGAGTTATCTTTGGGTGACTCTCGTGTTTGTCAATGTCTACAATGATCAGTCCCTGTGCTGCCAGTTCAACTCTACCAATTTTAATGGTCACCTCTTTAAATCCGATCTGTGGCACGGGCTGACCATTGCTGGCGATGATACTCAAGTCGTCGTCAGGGTAGCGGGTAATATCCGAGTCATTCCAGTACTGCTTGAAGAGCACGTACGGGATGGTGGTGACCTGTGACCCGGTGTCCAGTAGGGCACTCATAGGAATGCCATCCAGTACCACAGGCAAGACTGGACGTCCTCCCACATATTTGTCGCGCCAGTTCGATGGGCCTGATGATCTTTTTCCTAGGGGTTGGCCCTCTACCCTAGGTTGTGCCAGTTTAAAGGACAGTACCTTGCCATATGTCCGGGTTGATTACAGCGGCGGCAGATGGGTCGTCCGTCCTCGTTGTATCGGTCGCTGGGTCGTCCTCTGGCCGGTGGGGTCCTCCTTGGTCGACGCCACGGGATGTCCTCCGGTCCGGATGCCAGCTGGATCTTCCCTGGAGTAGAAACCTGTAAAGACTGCACAGTTCGGGTTAGCGCAGCAACGCTTTTAGCTAGCTCTTGGACCTGATGGTGCAGGTCTGGAGCCGGGTCATTGCTCAAAGCCTGCGCATCAGCTCCCACAGGCCCTGCCGACAAGGGCGCCGCCTCCTGGTGGTAAGTAGTAGTGGGGCGTCTGTGGGTCACAACGCCACCTGGTGCCGGTTCTCGGAGCACCCGGATGGCTCTGTCCTTGAACTGTGCAAATCCCAGATGAGGGTCCTGTAAGGCCATTGCCCGCAACTGGGTTCGGTGGGCATTGCAATATAAACCCTCTATAAATTGTTCAGTCAACAGCCTGTCCTCGTCTCCCACGCCGTCAGGGTCGGTCTGCTTAATGGCTCTCAGGGCCTCTTGTAGGTTCAGGGCATAGTCCCTTATACTCTCATGTGCCCGCTGTTTGCACCCGTAGAATCTAAGCTTGATCTCGGCTGAGGTGCGGGTATCAAAGGTGTCCCTCAGCCGGGTTAGTATCCCTGCGACAGTCCTCCCCCCAGGTGGCCAGGACTTTACCTCCCTTCGGGCTGCCCCAGTTAATTGGGCCACCAGGATGCTCACTTTTTGCTCTTCTGTGAGGGGGTACACCTGGAAGAGGCTATCCAGCTTTTCTCTAAAGTCATGCAGGGTATGTGACTCCCCTGAGTACTGGGGTAGCCAGGCCGCTCCCGCGATATAGGGCATGGTGAAAGGCATGACTGCAGCAGCGATGGCGCTGGCGGGGGTTGAGGCAGTGAAGCTCTCCTCCGTATCCGACATCCTCCTCCCCCCTAGTGGACCGTGGCCTACCTTGCGATGATCCTCTTCCGTAGGCCGCGGCTCCGCAGTAGATCGTCAGGGTTGAGGACCTTCCGTCGCGCTCCTGTGACGTCGGCGTCTGCTGGGCTCCTTCCAGGACCTTACGCGACGTCCGGACGTGAGGCGGGGCTTCAGTTCTCGCGCGCTTTCGGAGTCCACGCCCCTCTTCTTCCCGCGCGACGTCTTCAAGATGGCGTCCAACGGCGGGAAAACTCCACGGAAGGCGGGAAGAAGGCTGAAAATGGCGCCGGATGGCGGGAATCTTCACCACAGGTAAGTTTGAACAGTCTCTTTCAGGCACGCAGTACCCGGTGGTTGCGGGCACGAAATCCTGCCGACTACGCCAAAAGTTGACGCGCCCCTGGGCCTGTGTCGCGCTGCGTTGCGCACGCGGGAGCTTACCCGGAGCCGGATCTGTTGAGGGTTGTAGTCTCGTGGCGGTGACCCGGTCCGTGCCCAGGGAGTCAAACTGAGCGGCGATGTATCAGCGGTAGATGTTGGACGACTACGCCACCCGTTGAGTACAGCTAAGGAGCTGCTGCTGCAGGGCAGACCGCTGAGGCCGGTGGTAGGATTGTGCAGCGTGATAGTATAACCCCCAACGGGAGGGGTATGGCCTCAGGGCAGCCGACGTGGATGATGGGGGTAGCAGGAACCACTCGGAGACGGTACGGTGTAGTTCAGGATCTTTACTGGTGACAAAGATAGACCCTCCCGGAGTACTGGCTAGCGATTGGGGCCTGGTCAGTCCTTGAGCAGATGGGATCTCCCCTGGCCAGGCGGAGTTGTAGGCCTCCCAAACTAACTGTACTCTTCTGGCTACCTTGCTAGAGGCGGGTATAAGTAGCCCACGTCCCTGAGTGTACCGTGTGGTGCTCACCCGTATGGCCGGTGACTCGGGGCCTTCTAGTAGCTTCCGCTCCACGACGGCGGTGCTGGTCCCATGCGTGTGACCGTGCCTTCGGGTTTCTTGGCCAGAGGACCTGGAATCCCCTGCCTGACGGATTCTGCTGCTGGGTAGGAGTTAGTCCCCACAGCCTCGGACTCCGGGTCCGGTAAGAAATCTTCTCAGTCAGGGCGAGCTCTGCAGCTGCCAGCCCCTGACTCCTTGTAACACTGCTCCCACAGAGCTCCTGATGTTCTGTTCCTATATTTGCTTCTTTTCTCTGTCTCTACTTCTTCTCTACTCACTAACCCTGCCTCAGCCCTAGGTTTATATAGGGGAAGTTCTTCCCCTCCCAGGACTGGGCAGGAGGTGTGGCATGCATAGGATCCCTGACCAAGAGACCTCCCACCTGCTCTCAGACGTAATATCTCTATCACTGTGGCAACCAGACCCCTGGGGTGTCACAAGTGCATACTTGATACTGAATAAATTGAGATGCTTTGAAAATTTTGTTCACATTTTTCATTATTTGCATATTATTAACATGTCTAATGATTAAATGATTTCCTTAAAGGTGTTGTCCACTACTAGGACAACCCTTTCTTAAACTAAATGTTCAGCCCCGATAAAATAATAAAGCCTGTACTCACCCCCGTGCCGACTTCGTTCCAGGGGTGTCGGCACTCGTGGTCCCAGGGCTGTGATGCGGTGGAATAACACGTGATGCCCGGCGCCCAATCAGCGCTGGCATCACTGTCCCTGCCTTGGTACGAACTTAACATGAAGAGGAAGCCAGGGCTGCAGCTGATCCCTGACTTCCTCTTCATGTTCAGTTTGTCCGAAGTTGGGGACAGTGACGCCAGCGCTGATTGGGCGCCGGGCATCACGTATATTCCCCCACATCACAGCCTTGGACGGCGAGTGCTGACACCTCTGGAATGAAGCCAGCACGGGAGGTGAGTGTAGGCTTTATTATTTTATCAGGGCCGGACATTTAGTTTAAGAAGGAGTTGTCCTAGTAGTGGACTGCCCCTTTAACTCCATGACTTTTCCTTCTTGGTGTTGCAGTTCCAATACTGGACAGTCACGATAGTAGTACCAAATATGTTTGTTTCTTTTTAGATAGTATTTACATTTTAGAAAAGAACAGGTGATATGATCTCTTAATTTTTTTTTTCTTTTAATAATTTAATTTTTTTATTGCTCCTCTTAGGGAACTTGAACAAGTGATCTCTTATATAATACATTGTAGTATTTAAGTGTATTGTAAAATTACTTATCTCCTATGAAGTCCCACCACAGGCTGGGGTCCACAAGCATGGGCATAATGATCGTGGTCACAGAGGGTGCGACCAGGTCTGCTCCGGAGGGGGGCCCGCCAACGCCAGTTCCAATTTCACTTTGGACGCACATACAGCTGAAATCGATTGCAGCGCAGAGAACACCAGGCTCCCTGCACTACAATACATGCTCTCAGCTTGCCCGTGACATGCGGCATATGGCAGTGACGTCATATGCTGCTCGGTGACGGCATGCCAAAGTCAGCTGCCAGCTTCTGCGCCAGCTATAGAAGAGGATGCTGCACATTATGGGAGTGAGGAAAGGTAAAAATAATCATTTGTTTCTTTTTAAAATGTGCTGGAGAAGAACAAAAGGGGCACAGGAGGGTGCATTATACCAGAAAGGTACCTAGGATGAGGAACATTGTTATAGGATGGGGGCCAGAGTGGGAAACATTATTACTGGAAGGGCCCAGGATTGGCCATTATTATCTCAAGGTGCCAGGATGGATAACATTATTACAAGGGGCCAGGACGGGTGACATTATTATAGGAAGGGACCAGGTGGGTGACATTATTACAGAAAGGAGCCAGGACGAGTGACATTATTACAGGAAGGGGCCAGGATGGTGGACATTATTGCAGGATGGGGACATTATTACAAGATGGGGCCATTACAGGGGACATTATTACATGGGGTGCAAACACACATATCTTTATAGGATCTAGTACCGTACAAGGGCCCATACATCTGACCAATAAGCAGGTGTGGGACCAGGTTCACATTTTGCACCGAGGCCCATCGGACTGTAGTTATACCACTGTGCACAAATATACAGACATTGCAGACATTGGGGCCTTCAGTAGGCTCCTTTGGCTGGGATGTCAATGCTATTGGCATACTGTAAGGTTCCAAGAGGTCCTGAGCCATCTATGTAGTGTGAACATCCTCTGTACTTGTACATCTAGAAACCTGGGCAGAGTGAGCCCTAGAACCGTCACCTATTGGGTTCGCCAGGTGATGGCACTGGCCTTGCTTAGTCTGGTGCTCTATACAATGCCAACAATATTCCAGATATATTACCAATGTATGTATTTACAGGAGGAAAATTCTATTATCTGCTGCCCTATGACACATGGCATGATATATTTTCTCTAGCAGTTATTTGCAGGACTTTGTAGCCTCTGATGCTAGCATACCACTTCTATAGGCACTGTCTTGCTATGCTGTATATGGACATAAATTATTATTAGAAAAACAGATATCAATTAGTAGAATAAAAATGCCACCTAATCATCAAGCTTCTTTGAAATACTGATGGGAACCAGAGCCCTCCGGGAGAACAATCTTATTTTTCAGGGCTTCCTGTAGTCATGGAGTTGGTTGCTAGGCAGGAGATGTGGCTGCAGCACTGAGGTCAGCAATATGGAGGAGACCTTCAGTTATGAGAGAAAATACTTGTAAAAGCAATTCTCTATTCACCTGGAATGTTTGTTCTCAAAGCAGATCTGCAATGTAAAGTGAGAACTCAGCGTATTAAAAATGTATCTATAATGTCATAAGTGCACAAATATAAGAAAAATGGGTCGCATGGTGCCAAATGTGTAAATTTAGTGCATCTCACTAAACACATTGGACACAGTCCTCTTTATGTCTGTATGTCTGGCATACATTTACCTGTACACCAAGACTAGGGATGGGCAGACTCATGGAAGTTCATGTTTAGTCCAAAGTTTGGTTCAGGTGCCAGAACTATACTCGAACATGAACCTGATCACCATTGAAATGTATGGGGAGACGAACTTTGGAGCCAGAACACTCACCCTTTCTCGCTTTCTCTATCTCTCTATCTCTCTCAATCTCCCAGACTTCCCTAAACTCCGAACACTAAAACAGACTTCCAGGAGAAGTCTATGTTTGGAGTTCAGCTCATCTCTAACCAAGATCACTTATTTCAAGTAAAAAACTAACTTTGCTGAAGATACATTAAGGCTGTGTGCCCATGATGCGTTTTTTAAGCGTTTCCGCAGCGGCAATTCCACCGCACAAACGCTTAAAAAACGCTTGGTAGAAGGCCTGCCATGTCCCCCAATGATAATCCGGATGTGCTGTGCACATGCTGCAGAAATTTTCGCTGCGGATTATCATTGCGGAAAAATCCGCAGCACTACCAATTATTTTGCGAATCAACCCGCATGCGAAATCGCATGATCAAAGCGCTTCACTTCCGCTTGTCCCTGGCAGGAAAAACGCATGTACAATCCGCATGTACAATCCGCATGTACAATCTCCATGAGTTTTTTCTGCCAGGGAGATGCAGAAACGCTCAGGAAAAATACGGAGAATTTCTGCATCGTGGGCAGTTAGCCTAACCATTATTTTTTGTGATTTTTGCTTGTCCGTTTTTTCCTCTCCTTTTTCCAAGTCATAATTTTTTATTTTTCCATTGGCATAGGGCTTGATATTTGCAAGATGACTTGTAGTTTCGAATGACAACTTTTATTTTACCGTACAATGTACTGAAAAATGGGGATTTTTTTTTTTTAAAAAAGGGGGGCTGATTCAAATTTTTTCCCTTTTTTTATTATTTACATTATTTTTTAAATTTCTCTATTTACTACTCATCTGATCACTTTTTCCACTGTATTGCATTATATAATTAAAATCACAGTCTCTTAAGAAACTCAGCCTTCAGCAGACTATCATGGAAACCCATTAGGCCCCCCTCCCCCACAACTGAGTCTTGGGGGGGACGGGGACTGATCGGCGCACGGTATGGCACAATCGCAAATTGATAGCAGCATTTAAACGGTTAAGAGCAGCTCAGATTGCTGTTGTTACAGGCATTTGCTGGGTTTGGTGTCAGTTCAGCTCCTAATCCCAATCCATACGCCTGCACCTGACGTGCCATAGATGTGCAGTGTTCAGAAGGTGTTAAAAACTGGTTTAAAAATGATATACCCAAAATTGACTATTTCACACAGATAAGCTGTATAGGTGAATATTGCACAATGCATAAATAAAATAAAAGCCTCTTGTATATGACAGAATTGTTTAATATGGACAAAGGTAAGGAGGGGGAGGATCAGAAGGGAACGAAGGTTGAAGAATGTTAATAATGAGAAAAACTAAGCCCTATGATAAAGAATAGGGATGTCCCATTTGAGTAAGGGCTTGTGCACACATCCGTATTTTCTGTCATAATAGACAAGAAGTCCAATTAAGCTCTGAGTTTGACCAGAGTGTGAGCATAGCGTGCTCCGATTTTCTTGGAGGAGGATAAGATGGCAAAAAAAATTCTCCATCTTCTCCATTCTGTCAGTCCGTGAAAATCGCACTGCAATATATAGATTTGATGTACGTCACTCTGTATAAAAATATGGTGCCAGGATAGGATACTACTCCATATAATCAGTGAAGAAAAAATCCGGCACTCTATTGATATACGCAAAACTTATGGTCATTGAATCCCTACTCCCCACAGCTCTGTTACCTGCAGTGTACCATATGCAATCTGTCTGAAGAAGGTCCTTTTGACAGAAATATCACTGTTTTTGGATTGCTTTTCTAATAAATCTGATATTATTTTTCTGCAACGCAATAGAGTACCGGATTTTTTCTTCACCAAAATCGGACTGCACTCAGATTTCATAGTGTAATCCTATTTTTTTCTCCAAACTCATTGACTAGCATGGCCAAGTGTGATCTGAATATCAGATGCAAATCGGGCATGCTACAATATTTTCCTTGGACAGACTCTTTCCGAGGAAAACAAATCAAACATGTGCGCGGCCCCAATAACATTGGTCTGAGTGCAATCTGATGTTTTTCAACAAAAATAAAGTTGTCTGCATGAACTCTAAAGAAGAGACAAAATATAAGAAATGTATCAGACGTCCCACCAAACCCAACACGAAATTTTCATTTTGCAAAGTGATCTGTGAAATATATTTGAAGCTTGTCATGTACTCCACGTCTGCACGTCCTTATCAATAGTTTAGAACAGTTCGCAAAATATGTCTATAATAATAAAAAAAATGATTTCTATAGTGCGAATATATTCCGTAGCACTTTACATACTGTGTACACTTGACCCCAAAATTTTAACTTACTGTATATATATATATACGGTATATATACACATATACACACGTGGTCAAAATTGTTGGTACCCCTCGTTTAATGTAAGAAAAACCCACAATGGTCACAGAAATAACTGACAAAAGTAATAATAAATTAAAAATCTATGAAAATGAACAAATGAAAGTCAGTCATTACTTTTAAACCCAGCTTCCACAGAATGTTTTTAAAAATTAAACTCATGAAATAGGCCTGGACAGAAATGATGGTACCCCTGAAAATAATGTGACGAAAGGGACATGTTTAAACAAGTTGTGTATCAAGTTAGTATCACAGGTGTCTACAATCTTGTAATCAGTCAGTGGGCCTGTATATAGGGCTACAGATACTCAATGTGCTGTTTGGTGACATGGTGTGTACCACACTTAACATGGACCAGAGGAAGCAAACAAAAGAGTTGTCTCAGGAGATTAGAAAGAAAATTATAGACAAGAATATTAAAGGTAAAGGTTATAAGACCATCTCCAAGCAGCTTGATGTTCCTGTGAGTACAGTTGCACATATTATTCAGAAATTTAACATCCATGGGACTGTAGCCAACCTCCCTGGACGTGGCCGCAGGAGGAAAATTGATGACAAATCAAAGAGACGGATAATACGAATGGAAACAAAAGAGCCCAGGATAACTTCTAAAGAGATTAAAGGTGAACTTCAAGCTCAAGGAACATCAGTGTCAGATCGCACCATCTGTCGTTGTTTGATCCAAAGTGGACTTCATGGGAGAAGACCAAGGAGAACACCATTGTTGAAAAAAAATCATAAAAAAGCCAGACTGGAATTTGCCAAACTACATGTTGACAAGCCACAAAGCTTCTGAGAGAATGTGCTATGGACAGATGAGACAAAAATGGAAGTTTTTGGCAAGGCACATCAGCTCTATGTTCACAGATGGAAAAATGAAGCATATCAAGAAAAGAACACTGTCCCTACTGAGAATTCTGTGGAAGCGGGGTTGAAAAGCAATGACTGACTTTCATTTGTTCATTTTCATAGATTTTTTATTTATTATTACTTTTGTCAGATTCATGTTATTTCTATGACTATTGTGGGTTTTTCTTTCATTAAACGGGGGGTACCAACAATTTTGACCACGTGTGTATATATCAGTTAACTAAACACCAAATGTTGGGTGGAAATTGGTCACAGCTTTACTCTTATGTAAACCAAAACATACAACCAACTTGATAAACGGTCCCGCTGGAATAAGCAAAACACCGAGCCAGTATGCAATTGCACACGAATCGGGATTTTCTCCATAATAATAATAATTTTTTATCCCATAGCCCAAATATATTCCGTAGCACTTTACATTTCAGTGGGTACTCGTAGAGACAATATATTCATAACAAAATATAATGCTGTCTACGTTTATTCTAAATATTACCGAAACATGGTCATAGAAGCAGGATAAATATAATTTACAGCGCATCTTCAGGCAAAATTGCAACCTATTCAGTTACTTAAGTTCCCGCAATGCAAAAATAAAGCAGATGTTATGCTGCATATTCACTTGCGGAAAATCTGCTGTGATTTACAGAGCCAGCAAAGTGCATGAGACTTTAGGAAATCTGAAGGACACGCTGCAAAATATATTCACAATGTAAATTGAGTTAGAGATCTACAGAATGTCAATTTATGCTGCTGATATAGGTGTGAATTTTACACTTTTCTATGCACATTTCACCTTTCTCACTATGATATCCACAGCGGTAAATGCCAACGGTGGTCCGCGATAATTAGCTTCTATGGGAACGTAGCCTTAAAGAGTCTCGATCCTCATTTCAATGAAGTTTACTGATATAGAATTGAATTTAGTAAAGATAAGATCAGTAAGGCTACATAAGTAATGGATCAGTAATTCAGTTATTTTTTCACGTGCTTACACTTCTTAAAAAAGCCTGGCTTCATTTCTTCATAACCTTAAATTGAAATCTATACTCAGTTATTTTTTTCAGGAACTTCTATTAAAATACAGAAGCAGAGACGCTACTTCCATTGATTGTAACCTGATAAATGAAGTATCTTTTCTTGCAGAGGATCTGTCACTAGATTTTATAATAAGAACTTTATAAATTATTAAATAGATCACTTAGACCTGATTTGGGCAGATGTACTAACTTAGAAAAAAAATCTATTACAGATTGGCTGTATAATCGATTTTTAAACGTTTCCTTCCTGATATTTCACCACTAGTTGCTAATTTTAACATCAGTTGGGAAAACATTAAAAAGGGATTATACAGTCACATGAAATTTGACCAGTCTCATCAGGAATAATATCTAAAAAAAAATTAATGTTTACAGTTTGTATTATAGAATTTGCTGACAGATTCCCTATAAACCCCTGACTTAAGACTCTATTCTTCTTTTCACAGCTCTTCAGTCTGTGTTTGGTCCAGCTGCTCGGAGGATATTTGCTGTATCTCACTCCCATGTTCCTCCACAATTTCCTTATACTGGACCAGAGACCCCTCCATGTTATGAAGAAGCCCTGCACATGAGTAGATTCACTGTCGCCCGGAGCACTCACAAAGTTCCCCCTCTAGCCCCAGTTCCTGAAGAAAGGAATGAACTTCCTATACCATAGAAAATGGACAATGAATACAACCATAGCATTGCACATGCCAAGTCATGCACTAGAAATAGAAAATATATAACGTGAAGATTTATCACTGCTAAATACCTCAGTTTCTTTAGTTTTATTTATAATAAATCTTTATTGCCTTTCTTTTCAACAGATTTGCCAACATCAGCTTGTTGACAGTTTCCAAAAGACAAAAGAATACAGTTATATGAAAAAGTTTGGGTACCCCTATTAATCTTAAGCTTAATGTTTTATAAAAATTGGTGTTTTTGCAACAGCTATTTCAGTTTGATATATGTAGTAACTGTTGGACACAGTAATGTTTCTGCCTTGAAATGAGGTTTATTGTACTAACAGAAAATGTGCAATCTGCATTCAAACAAAATTTGACAGGTGCATAAGTATGGGCACCCTTATCATTTTCTTGTTTTAAATACTCCTACCTACAGTCATGGCCAAAGTTTTGAGAATGACACCAAAATTATATTTTCACATGATCTGCTGGCCTCTGGTTTTTATTAGTGTTTGTCTGATGTTTATATCACATACAGAAATATAATTGCAATCATATTATGAGTACCAATAGGTTATATTGACAGTTAGAATGAGTTAATGCAGCAAGTCAATATTTGCAGTGTTGCCCCTTCTTCTTCAAGACCTCTGTAATTCTCCCTGGCATGCTCTCAATCAACTTTTGGACCAAATCCTGACTGATAGCAGTCCATTCTTGCATAATCAATGCTTGCATTTTGCCAGAATTTGTTGGTTTTTGTTTGTCCACCCGTCTCTTGATGATTGACCACAAGTTCTCAATGGGATTAAGATCTGGGGAGTTTCCAGGCCATGGACCCAAAATCTCTATGTTTTGTTCCATGAGCCATTTAGTTATCACCTTTGCTTTATGGCAAGGTGCTCCATCATGCTGGAAAGGCATTGTTGGGCGCGAAGCTGCTCTTGGACGGTTGGGAGAAGTTGCTCTAGGAGGACATTCTGGTACCATTCTTTATTCATGGCTGTGTTTTTAGGCAAGACTGTGAGTGAGCCGAATCCCTTGGCTGAGAAGCAACCCCACACATGAATGGTTTCAGGATGCTTTACAGTTGGCATGAGACAAGACTGGTGGTAGCGCTCACCTCTTCTTCTCCGAATAAGCTGTTTTCCAGATATCCCAAGCAATCGAAAAGGGGATTCATCAGAGAAAATGACTTTGCCCCAGTCCTCAGCAGTCCACTCCCTGTACCTTTTGCAGAATATCAGTCGGTCCCTGATGTTTTTTCTGGAGAGAAGTGGCTTCTTTGCTGCCCTCCTTGAAACCAGCCCTTGCTCAAAGAGTCTCCGCCTCACAGTGCGTGCAGAAGCATTCACACCAGCCTGCTGCCATTCCTGAGCAACCTCGGCACTGCTGGTAGTCCGATCCCACAGCTGAAACAGTTTTAAGATACGGTCCTGGCGCTTGCTGGTCTTTCTTGGGCGCCCTGGAGCCTTTTTGACAACAATGGAAGCTCTCTCCTTGAAGTTCTTGATGATGCGATAGATTGTTGACTGAGGTGCAATCTTTGTAGCTGCGATACTCTTCCCTGTTAGGCCATTTTTGTGCAGTGCAATGATGGCTGCACGTGCTTCTTTAGAGATAACCATGGTTAACTGAAGAGAAACAATGATACCAAGAACCAGCCTCCTTTTAAAGTGTCCAGTGATGTCATTCTTACTTAATCATGACTGATTGATCGCCAGCCCTGTCCTCATCAACACCCACACCTGTGTTAATGGATCAATCACTAAAATGATGTTAGCTGCTCCTTTTAAGGCAGGACTGCAATGATGTTGAAATGTGTTTTGGGGGTTAAAGTTCATTTTCTGGGCAAATATTGACTTTGCAAGTACAGTAATTGCTGTTAAGCTGATCACTCTTTGACATTCAGGAGTATATGCAAATTGCCATTACAAAAAATGAAGCAGTAAACTTTGGAAAAATTACTCTTTGTCTCATTCTCAATACTTTTGGCCATGACTGTACTTTTTACTGACTTACTAAAGCACTTTTTTTTGGTTTTGTAACCTCATTGAGCTTTGAACTTCAGAGCCAGGTGTATGCAATCATGAGAAAAGCTACTTAAAGTGGCCACTTGCAAGTTGTTCTCCAGTTTGAATCTCCTCTGAAGAGTGGCATCATGGGCTCCTCAAAACAACTGTCAAACGATCTGAAAACAAAGATTATTCAACATAGTTGTTCAGGGGAAGGATACAAAAAGCTGTCTCAGAGATTTAACCTGTCAGTTTCCACTGTGAGGAACATAGTAAGGAAATGGAAGAACACAGGGACAGTTCTTGTTAAGGCCAGAAGTGGCAGGCCAAGAAAAACATCAGAAAGGCAGAGAAGAAGAATGGTGAGATCAGTCAAGGACAATCCTCAGACCACCTCCAGAGAGCTGCAGCATCAACTTGCTGCAGATGGTGTCACTGTGCATCGGTCAACTATACAACGCACTTTGCACAAGGAGAAGCTGTATGGGAGAGTGATGCGAAAGAAGCCGTTTCTGCAAGCACGCCACAAACAGAGTCGGCTGAGGTATGCAAAAGCACATTTGGAGAAGCCAATTTATTTTTGGAAGAAGGTCTTGTGGACTGATGAAACCAAGATTGAGTTGTTTGGTCATACAAAAAGGCGTTATGCATGGCGGCAAAAAAACACAGCATTCCAAGAAAAACACTTGCTACCCACAGTAAAATTTGGTGGAGGTTCCATCATGCTTTGGGGCTGTGTGGCCAATGCCGGCACCGGGAATCTTGTTAAAGTTGGGGGACGCATGGATTCCACTCAGTATCAGCAGATTCTTGACAATAATGTTCAAGAATCAGTGATAAAGTTGAAGTTACGCAGGGGATGGATCTTTCAGCAAGACAATGATCCAAAACACCGCTCCAAATCTACTCAGGCATTCACGCAGAGGAACAATTACAATGTTCTGGAATGGCCATCCCAGTCCCCAGACCTGAATATCATTGAAAATCTGTGGGATCATTTGAAGAGGGCTGTCCATGCTCGGCGACCATCAAACTTAACTGAACTGGAATTGTTTTGTAAAGAGGAATGGTCAAAAATACCTTCATCCAGGATCCAGGAAATCATTAAAAGCTACAGGAAGCGACTAGAGGCTGTTATTTTTGCAAAAGGAGGATCTACTAAATATTAATGTCACTTTTCTGGTGAGGTGCCCATACTTATGCACCTGTCAAATTTTGTTTGAATGCAGATTGCACATTTTCTGTTAGTACAATAAACCTCATTTCAAGGCAGAAACATTACTGTGTCCAACAGTTATTACATATATCAAACTGAAATAGCTGTTGCAAAAACACCAATTTTTATGAAACAATAAGCTTAAGATTAATAGGGGTGCCCAAACTTTTTCATATAACTGTATTTGTTTCATACAGTGAATAGAAACATACGCAAGATAATGAGGAAATACTACATATTTTATAACCATGCAAATTTCCTCTCCAGAAAAGTAGGAGACTTGAACTCTAGCGCCAACTCTTGGGGTAGCAAAAGTCAATATCAATCCTTTAATGAGCCTTGCCACAAGACTATGAATAAGGCCACAGACCCACTATCAGTATTCGGTCAGTATTTTTTCTCAGGAGTGGGAGCCAAAACCAAGTGAGGAACAATCAGAGAAAAGGTATAATAGAAATAAGTGCATCAAATTTGTACTTATCACCCACTCCTGGTTTTGGCTCCCACTCCTGAGAAAAAATACTCACCGAATACTGATAGTGGGGCCGTGGCCATAGAAGCAAAATCAGATACTCCATTAGCAGACACATGTTTCAGAGTGTTTGTCCTTCATCAGTACAAAGCAGGATATCCAAATTAGCTGGATGAGAAGCCACTGACTGGGGGAATCTAAGTGGGATCATTTCTATTTGTAGAGAGTGCCAGGACGGCTTAAGGAGACTTAACAGCCATACAATGCTCCTCTCAGAATTGAAATATGAATATAACCTCTTCACAGAGGAAGAAGACAACTCTAGTACCACCTATTTGGGTAGAAATCCTAAAAGACAATAACGACCCTTTAGCGAGCCTTGCCACATGACTTAGGATAAGAATCCAAACCAGACACTCCATTTTCAGACACATTTCAGAGTGTTTGTTTCCCCTTAGACTCCCTGTCAGAGCCTCTCACCTAGCCAAATCAGACCTCCTGTTTTGCACTAATGAGGGGTAAACCCCCAGAAAAACATGTCTGCAAATGGAGTTTCTGGTTTGGCTTCTTATCCAAAGTCATGTAGCAAAGCACATTAAAGGGTCAACATTGCCTTTTATGATTGCTACATCTAATAGCGCCTGTCTTCATCCTCTCTGAAGAGGCTATTTGAATATTTAAATTCCCAAGAGCATTGCATAGCCTGCAAGTGTCCTTACACCAGCTTTGCACTCTCCACAAAGAGAAATGTTCCCTGTTACACCCCATATTTCATGACAGCATAGCCAAGTAAAAGGTTTCTCAGATTTTTTTACAGTTATAACATATGGAGATTGATGCTGGTTCCACATGGAGTACAGGCCCTCATGGTGCACCACTTGCAAACTAATTTTTAGAGATTCCACTGAAATCAATGGAGTGAGCCACACATGCATGGCCACATCTCCATTCCTGACAGCACCCTTGGGTATATTATATGTTCTAAAATAAAGATGTCTTTTGGCTTAAATGGGTTGTCCCATGTGGAACATTTATGGCATTTCAACAGGATTTGCCAAAAATGTCGGAGAGATGCGTATCCCACCACTGGAAGGAAGGATAGAAAGAGGGATCTTAGCTACATTTGCTGTGTTGTTAAATTTACCCTATTGTTCACTCTAAAGCCATGACCATATCATGTTTGGGCCAGATATTTTGGCTATATCAAGACTTTCATCTGAAGTCCTGAAATAACAGGATCTGGATGGAACTCCCAAAGATGCGATTCACTATCATGAGGCAAAGCAGGGGCGTAGCTAGGGGTTGAGCTAGAGGGGGGGGGGGAACATCTGAGTGGGCCTCTAACCAGTTACCCTGATTACAACTATGGTGACGCACCCTAATTGTCGGTATAGGGGAACCTAAGTAGATGACCACGCTGTTACTTAAAATAAATCTACTCAAAGGCCAACACTGATATTACCGCCATATAGTGACCATATATTGATAGATAATAATGTAAGAGATTATAGTACAGTTATAGATGGTGACTTACAGCTGACGCATTTTCTGATGGAGTCACTCACTTTTCCCTTCTTTTCTATCTGGCCCAGACCGACATGACAACTTTTTCCATCCACGACTCGTCGACAGAAATTACAACAGAGACACATTTGACTTCTCATATTTTCTGCACTGTCTCCATTTATTCCCAACCTGTACAACCTCTTCATCCGGCTGTCACCCAATGCTGGGCCGCTGCTTCCATATGTGTCCTCCCTATTATAGCTCCTGCTGTTTGGCACAATAACAGCGCTACTCTTGTGGCGCCTCTGCGGGTCCAGTTGCCACAGACGTACTGCATCTCACCCAGAGGTGTGGTACCCCACTCTCAGGTAAGGAGGGAGTACTACCTGGGACCCACACCCGCATCCAATACACTCCACTTCAGTAAGGAAGGGCGAGATTGCTCCTAAGGGAGAGCACAGTCCCTGGTCCCTAGCTGGAGGGAGGAACTAGGTAGAGGAGGTGGGTGGAGGAAGTAGATCAGGGGAGCACAGGCAGAAGTATAAGAAGGAAGGGGACCATCTAGAAGCAGCCAGTCCTGCTCAGGAGAGCAGTGTAAGAGGGTCCAGGCTCCTGGCTCCAGTGTTTGGAGCAGGAGTTGAGTGGAGAGAGAGGAGTCGGGCCTAGTCTGAGAGGCCCCCAAGAGAGAATGAGAGAGGATGGGAGCAGAGGGAAGGCTCCAGAGACAGAGGGGATTCCAGAGGCACGGCGAGTGCGGATGCCTCCCGTGCGCCCGAATCCACATGGACGTGGAGGGATCAGGCCGCAGAGAGGGGACCGACCCCTAAACTAGTGGAGAACAACCAGGCTCAGCTAGATAACCGAAGGCTGCTGCATTTTCAAGGTGCTGCAGCAAACAACCACAATTACATCGCCGAAAAGGTGGCCGCATAGGGTCCAGGGGACTGCACGTCGCCCGACAAGACCCGAGGCTACTGGCTTGGGACACTGATTGTGAGGCGCAGGGCAGGAGGGTGAGAGCCAGCACAGTGAGACGATCGGGAAAGGCACATAGAATGGGGTCCCGTGCAAGTGCTCCTGAAATACCTGAGAGTTTGCTGGATCACCACCCCGGAGGACATAGGACGACGTGGGCGGTTATAATCCGGAAAGTGTAACCTGAGGAACTTAACAACTGTGAGCAAAATCTGAAGACTGCACCTCACTGTGTCCTTGATTAATTGCTGCGCCATCACCAGCCCTGCACTACACTGCACCAACAAACATCTACCTCATAAAATCCCCATCTACTACCCTGGAGCTAAGCTCTGCCTGTGGAGAGCTGAACCAACTCTGCTGCATCACCATCAGCTTCAGTGGATCTGCACCGCAGCGGCGGCCCCATATAGCCACATACCACAGGTGGCATCACGAACATTATCTCCAAAAACTTTATTCCCCTTTTACTTTCCCTTTAATTGACCGCCCTGAGTCACAGACCAGGTCACTGCCTCAGTGACATCCCCCAGCATCGACCGGCCCGGCTACCGAGTACCCCACGGCCCAGGGGGCGTGTCATACTTGGCGTCACGAACAGGATGAACCGACCCGTTATCACGGGTCCCGTGCGCCTATAGACTGTGTTTGGGAAGCCAGTACCAACCATACCACTTTTTGGAGGTGCATCACTGACAAGGGGTAAGCAGTACCGAGGCTTACAATGTTTGTGTGTTCATGCTCTGATTGTTTTTGGGGGCACTTACCCTGACTATATTGCTACTGCCTGCGCAGCTTATCACATTGCAGTATATACATATTGACCGTTTACCCTCTCAGCTGTTACAGGCAATATAGCTTTATAGAGGCTTGTGCACACGGACACCTTTCAATTCAATTTTCCCAGGTGCTGTTACTTTTTCCCTTGTCATTGTTTGCGCCTCTTGCTGCTATTTTCCATTCCCCTCCTGCTCACATCTTGTCTATTTTTACAATTTTTGTACTAAATTAACTATATGTATTAATAAAGTTGAATTTATCTTCATAGAAAAATTGAAAAAGACTCCGTGTTGTTTGCTTTTTGTAACTGTGTTTGATACTGAATGCGGCACCCACCACAGAAGAACGGGCGCCATTATGTGTGTGATAAAAGACGACAAGAAACCTCCCATCGTGGGCCGGGTCCCAGAATGGCGCCAAAAGCAGAGCCCGCCCCATGCACCTGTGGCCATATACCTAGACTTGTCCATCAGTCTGGGGAAGCCGCCCCCAGGTGTGGCCGACAGCAAGCTGCCATGGAACCGCCCCAAAAAGGGGAGAGGAGAAGAAAAACCTTACAGACAGGGTGGGGTCACAAGCAGTGGAGACAGAACACACCCAGCAGGCAACATGGACGGAGACAAGAACCAGACTCCCGCCCGTGGCCTGCAGCCCACAGATTCCTTCCTCAACCTGGAGGGGGTCCTGACTAAGCTGTCCCTGGAGGATACGGGGTTCCTCCGCAGCGAGGTACAGGAGCTGGGCCGGCGGATGGAAGAGGCCCACCAGGCCGCTGTCGCGCGATGGAGGCATGAGCTGCTACTGAAGCTGACCCGGCAGCAGCCCAAGCTGTGTTCCACCATCAGCACCCCAGCCCCGGCGGAGCATGTCCTGGACCAGGAGGCGACGTGCAGTTCCGGAGCGGTCGCAGGAGCAGGTAAAGATGACATCCCTGCCCCGGGCGCCGACAGCGCTGATACGCTCCTGGGCCCCTTAGAGGAACCGCCTGCCCCCGCACCCGAATGGGTATACGGGCGCCCCACGTGGGACTGGTCTGCGAAATTTGATGACCAGCAGGGAGCCTCTCTATTGCCCATGCCCGCGCCCCCGGTCGCCTGTAAAGGAGATGGAGTGGAGTACCGGTGGGATAACCCGGAGGGTGATCTCGTGTGGTTCCCGCAGGAGACCCAAGCTGAGGCCCTCAGAAGGGAGGAGTACTGCGAGAGGGAGCTCCGGAAGCTGGCAGCGGAGCACAAGGAGCGACAAGAGCGGTGCGAAAAGATGGAGGCCCGCAATATGCAAGAAAAGACCCGGGCCCACAAAAACAAGCCTGCCACACCCCGTCCACGCGCCGAGAGGACCGTGGTTAACTTTGACCTGGAAGCTGGATGGGGCTTCATCAGGGAGCTGCAAATGGCCACGGACCTTTTTGTTAACCGGCATGAAGTCGAGTCCCATCTCCAACAGGGACATCCAGGATGGGATCTATACCCTGGCGACAGGGTTACTTATACCCGGCATAGAGGAGAGCGTGGATGCTACGGCCTCCATGTGCACAGAGTGATGGAGGAAGAGGACATGCCTCGGCCGTCTGAGGCTGATGACCCGGCTGGGCCATACAGTGGTGAAACACTTCCCCGGAGGGGACATCTCTATTAAAGAAAACTGAACTGTTGAGTTAAAAAGCTAAAAATGTGTATATAGTTACCCGGAAGGGTATAGAAAATAAGCATATAATCTGTGTTTGAAAAAGTTTGTTTATTTAGTGTACACGGTAAAGGTACAAGGACTGATAGGTTGTGGACAGTGAACAGCCAGAACTTTTATTTGTAAATAGTTAGCACTTCTTAAGGTGCTTCTTGTTGGTTTTATAGACCACCGAACAAAAACCCGTTTGACGTCGCCAACGACTGGATCAGTTATGCACTGCAGCCACGCCCAGGGCCTACATTGGGGGTTTGTTGTGGACGGGTCCCCCCACTTTGCACCTTCACCAGTGAGATGGACACCCGGTTATGGATCTCACTGTAACCTGCTGAAAGATGTTTTATATAAATAAGTTTTATATGTGTGAAGAAAAATGTTATTTAAAAAGAAGTTTTATATAGTAACCTGAAACGTTTAACAAAAAGTGCCTCCCATAAAGGGAAGAAAAAGTTATGATTGTTCTTCTATGTGATGCATCTAAAAATTCTTGTATGTCTTAAAATTTGTTTTACTCTGTTCCAGCCCGCGGATGTGCTGTGTTTAAAGGGGAGGGAATGTGGCGCCCCTGCGGGTCCAGTTGCCACAGAGGTACTTCATCTCACCCAGAGGTGTGGTACCCCACTCTCAGGTAAGGAGGGAGTACTACCCTGGACCCACACACCCGCATCCAATACACTCCACTTCAGTAGGGAAGGGCAAGATTGCACCTAAGGGGGAGCACAGTCCCTGGTCCCTAGCTGGAGGGTGAAACTAGGTAGAGGAGGTGGATGGAGGAAGTAGATCAGGAGAGCACTGGCAGAAGGAGTATAAGAAGGAAGGGAACCATCTAGAAGCAGCCAGTCCTGCTCAGGAGAGCAGTGTAGGAGAGTCCAGGCTCCTGGCTCCAGTGCTTGGAGCAGGAGTTGAGTGGAGAGAGAGAAGTCGGGCCTAGTCTGAGAGGCCCAGGAGAGAGTGAGAGAGGACGGGAGCAGAGGGAAGGCTCCAGAGCCAGAGGGGATTCCAGGGGCACGGAGAGTGCGGATGCCACCCATGCGCCCGAATCCACACGGATGTGGAGGGATCAGGCCACAGAGAGGGGACCGGCCCCTAAACTAGTGGAGAACAACCAGGCTCAGCTAGATAACCGTAGGCTGCTGCATTTTCAAAGTGCTGCAGCCAACAACCACAATTACATCACCGAAAAGGTGGCCGCATAGGGTCCAGTGGACAGCATGTCGCCTGACAAGACCCGAGGCTACTGGCTTGGGACACTGATTGTGATGTGCAGGGCAGGAGGGTGAGAGCCAGCACAGTGAGACGACCGGGAAAGGCACATAGAACGGGGTACCGTGAAAGTGCTCCTGAAATACCTGAGAGTTTGCTGGATCACCACCCCGGAGGACACAGGACGACGTGGGCGGTTATAATCCGGAAAGTGTAACCTGAGGAACTTAACAACTGTGAGTAAAATCTGAAGACTGCACCCCACTGTGTCCTTGAATAATTGCTGCTCCATCACCAGCTCTGCACTACACTGCACTAACAAACATCTACCTCATAAAATCCCCATCTACTGCCCTGGAGCTAAGCTCTGCCTGTGGAGAGCTGAACCAACTCTGCTGCGTCGCCATCAGTTTGAGTGGATCTGCACCTCAGCGGCGGCCCCATATAGCCGCATACCACAGGTGGTGTCACGAACATTATCTCCAAAAACTTTATTCCCCTTTTACTTTCCCTTTAATTGACCGCCCTGGGTCACGGACCGGGTCACTGCCACCGTGACATCCCCCAGTATTGACTGGCCTGACTACCGAGTACCCCACAGCCCAGGGGGCGTGTCACTCTCACTGCCCCATTTAATACTGCCCATTACTGTTCCCCTTACACGGTAGTAATGCCTCCTTTGTGACCTCTGGATGGTAAAATTGCCCTCAGAAAATATTAATAGCCTGTGCAAATGCCCTAGAAAACAGTGCTCACATATTGCCACAAGGCAGTAATAATGCCCCATGTGTATCTTTGACAGTCACAATACTCTGAGTGCCCTATAACAATAATGCTTCTTAAGTGCCCACTTAACATTTAATAATGTCTCCTGAGTCCTGTAACGTAAAAAGTATGATAGGCTCACAGCTCCCCTATATACAGTATAATGGGCCCACAGCTTCCCTATAAACAGTATAATGAGCCAACACCTCCCCTATACACAGTATAATGCACCTATATCTCCTATATACACAGTATGATGGGCCCACAGCTTGACATACTCAGTATGATACCCTCACATCTCCCCTATACACGGTATATTGCCCCCACAGCACCCCTATTCACAAAATGATGTTCCCACAGCTCTGCTATAAACAGAATGATGTCCTCACAGCTCCCCTATACATAGTATGGTGTCCTCACTGCTCCTCAAAAACACAGTATAATGACTACCACACTGCACAATGGCCTCCACAGTAGAATCCTCACTGTATAATGGCCTCCACAGTAGAATCCTCACTGTATAATGGCCTCCACAGTAGTCCCCACACTTTATGTCCCCATGGTAGACCACAAACTATATAATGGCCCCCACATTAGTTCCCATGCTATATAATGGTACCCACACTTTATGAGGACCCCCTACAGATGTCCCTACAAAGTATGAGGGGCCCACCCACAGTATGAGGATCCCCTGCACTGTATGAGGGTCCCCCACACTGTGTGAAGGCCGCCACAGTAGTCCCCAAACTGTATAACGCTCCCCACATTAGCACCCAAACTGTAATTGATCCCCACATTAGCACTCAAACTGTATAACGGTCCTCACATTAGCTCCCACACTCTAAAATGGCGCCCACATTAGCCCCCAAACTGTATAATGGCCCCCACATTAGCTCCCAAAATGTATAATGGCCCCCATACTTTATGAGGCACCTCATAGTAGTCCCTACAATGTACGAGGGCCCCCCATACTGTTTCAGGGCCCCTAACAGGAACCCTCCACATTGTATGAGGGTCCCCCATATTTTATAATGCCCCCCACAGTCACACCACAAGTTTTATTCAAAATAAAAAGTATCATATACTCACCCAATCCAGGAACCTGACGAGGGCCTTATGAACCAATGCACTGATATCATAGCGCTGACACACGCACAGGGCGACACTGCGGAGGTACTCCTTTGCGTGCTCCGAGGCCTCCGCCAGTGCATCACCCTGCTGTTCTGTACATAGCAGTCTTAAAGCGACCTGCGGTCTACAGAATGAAGAGCGTAATAAATAACACACTTCATGAGCGGATAGTATATATAGCACTGTATATCATACATAACTATTCAAAAGGTAATTATACTATCCTATATTTGGACCAGTACTGCTCCATCGTCAAACCATAAGATACACACAGAAAAAAGAACGAAAGAGGAGCCTGAAGTATTGAAAAACATATATAATATTTATAAGAATAAATGGTAAATCAGACATACATAGGAGCACAAGGAGAGGTATGAGGCAAAAAACAACCACAACAACCCTCACCGCATGGCTACCCAAGGAAGGATTAGCAATAAAAAAGGTAACAGCTAAATATCAAGACATAATGTGCGTACACCAACATTATCAAAGTCATCCTAGTATCCCCATACAAATATGATAGATACATATTGATAAATAGTATATCTAATAATATTATTATTGATGTACGTTATCCCAACCCTGCTGTCTATATCATGGGTAGTAAATCCCCATTTATATATAGTATATAGAAAATGATCACCACTGTATACATACCAGGGATGTGAATAGAAGATACAGACAGAGGTAATAGGAGGGCAGAAGTCCGTCCAGGGGGCAGCACACGCGGAGCAGGGATGCCCCGATGCGCGTTTCGGTCTTCCCTTCGTCAAGGGGCATATTAGCTGTATTATTACTTCCTCCTTATGTAGGCGCCAGAGCGGTGCTGCAAACCGGAAATGACACATGCGTTGCCATAGAGGACCAGACGCCGGCCGGCGTCCGCGTCACGTGACATCCGGCGGGCGGGAAAAAGGTCCCGATGCCGTATGCCACTCAGATACAGAAAGCCGGCAGGCGTCACGCCCCACACAGCACGCATGCGTACATGGTTGCAGGCTACAGAAGGTATGTATCATCCAGTGGTAACAGTTATCAAAGGTAATCAACCACCCACATCATCTCTGGAAAACATCCCTTCCTCAAGTGGAGGGACATCATATTCATACATGAAGGAAAAAGATATAAATTCCACAGCCAGAGGGACGTCATACTACAAAAATTGAGGGGACGGAGGAAAAGTGAAGCAGTGCAATAAATATAACGGAATACATACAAATACAGGGTGACATCGTATCCGACTAGATGTGGTCACGTTACAATGAATAAAATCATGAACAGTCAGAACAATTGCATACAATAGAGCACCATGATGTTATAGAGAGGCAGATATTCGGAACGAAGCACTTTACTATATTATACCAATTTTTATTATCAAATAATGCATGTACATATGTATGTGAATATACAAATGGTCACATATAAGGACCGACTAATAATATAGAGCCCTCTATGACCATATTTGCCTCATTCAAAACATGTGCCCCTATTGGTGTAAAAACATTCACAGAATATCTTAACCATTTTATGGTTCACTCTATATAAATACCATACAAGTAAGTTCATTAGTACATTTCCTTTTTTATTCATGTTATAATGTCTGATGCCACGCTGTTGCTGGAAACCAAGAGGAGAAGGGTGCCCATTCATAAAGCTGAAATCAATGTCACCCATAAATAGTAGGAGAAGTAACAACCGGAAGGAGAGGAGATCCTAGTTAATATAAGGAAAATAAAAACTGTTAAGACCAAGCCACATATAAAAAAAATATATATATATAAAAACAAGCCTCAACCACATACATAAATGTAGATGAAGTCAGGGAAGGCTACAGATGACTAAAGGAAGGGGGAATAACTAATATTCTCATTTAATCCCTTAGGACATAATGTGTCTAGGGTCCAGATCCAACGAGACTCCATTTGGGCAAGTTTAAGGCTCACCTTACCCCCCCGTATACACAATCGATGCCCCGCACTTGAAGTTTGGAGGCGTCACAATCATGATAGGTCTTAAAATGTTGGGGTAAAGTTTTGAGAGTGGATGCGTCCGCATGGTCGGCCGCCCGCCGGATGTCACGTGACGCGGACGCCGGCCGGCGTCTGGTCCTCCATGGCAACGCATGCGTCATTTCCGGTTTGCAGCGCCGCTCTGGCGCCTACATAAGGAGGAAGTAACAATACAGCAAATATGCCCCCTGACGAAGGGAAGACCGAAACGCGCGTCGGGGCATCCCTGCTCCGCGTGTGCTGCCCCCTGGACGGACTTCTGCCCTCCTATTACCTCTGTCTGTATCTTCTATTCACAACCCTGGTATGTATACAGTGGTGATCATTTTCTATATACTATATATAAATGGGGATTTACTACCCATGATATAGACAGCAGGGTTGGGATAACGTACATCAATAATAATATTATTAGATATACTATTTATCAATATGTATCTATCATATTTGTATGGGGATACTAGGATGACTTTGATAATGTTGGTGTACGCACATTATGTCTTGATATTTAGCTGTTACCTTTTTTAATGCTAGTCCTTCCTTGGGTAGCCATGCGGTGAGGGTTGTTGTGGTTGTTTTTTGCCTCATACCTCTCCTTGTGCTTCTATATATGTCTGATTTACCATTTATTCTAATAAATATTATATATGTTTTTCAATACTTCAGGCTCCTCTTTCATTCTTTTTTCTGTGTGTATAGAATGAAGAGCGGTAGTGCTACGCATGCCGATATAGTTGAGGGTAGCATTATCTTCCGGTGGGCCCCTCGGAGCATGAGGCCTGGGGCAACCGCCCACTCTGCCCCACCCTGGTAGCTATGCTACTAGGCAGTAGGAGTTACCTTGTGCTCTGTCTGGCTTCTGGTTCAGGAGTGTCTGCATTTTTAGGCGAGCATGAAAAACATGAGTGGCGCCCCTGAGGGTTCGGTCGCCACAAGGGGGGATACTGCAGCCCGTCAGCAGGTGTAGTGTCTGTCTGTCTATCTGTCTGTCTGTCTGTCTTTCTGTCTGTCTGTCTGTCTGTCTGTCTGTCCAGGAAATCCCGCATCGCTCATTGGTCTGGCAGCGGCCAATCAGCGCCGCGGGATTTCTGAAAAAATATGGCGGCCGTTAGCGGCTCATCTGCTGGACGGAGGTCAGCAGCGATGCAGCAGGGAGATGAGCGGCGCTAGCAGCACAACTACCCCGACCGGCGCCGCTGACCTCCATGCGGCTAACGTCGGAAGATCAGCGGCTTGGCCCGCTGATCTCCCGACAGCAAGTGTGAACGGAGGACCGAGTAGCGGCGCCGCCGGTCGGGATGCTTCTGCTGTGAGTAGCCGCTCATCTCCCGGCTTCTCGCAGCAGAAGGAGCCGCACAGGCAGCGCCGCTCCCCGGTCCTCGCTAATACGGAGCCGCACAAGCAGCGCCGCTCCCGGGCCCACACTAATACGACGCTGATTGGTCGCGGTGGCCGGCCGCGACCAATCAGCGAGATGGGCGGAAAATTTAAACGCCGCTCTTCTGATTGGTCGCCGTGGCCGGCCGCAACCAATCAGCGAGATGGGCAGCAAATTTAAATGCCGCTGTGCTGATTGGTCACGGTGGCCGACCGCGACCAATCAGCGAGATGGGCGGCAAATTTAAATGCCGCTGTGCTGATTGGTCGCGGTGGCCGGTCGACCGCGACCAATCAGCGAGATGGGTGGCAAATTTAAACGCCGCTCTGCTGATTGGTCGCGGTGGCCACTGCGACCAATCAGCGAGATGGCCGGGAAATTTAAACGCCGATCTGCTGATTAATCGCGGCCGGCCACCGCGACCAATGAGCGAGATGGGCGGCAAATTTAAACGCCGCTCTGCTGATTGGTCGCGGTGGCCGGCCGCGACCAATCAGCGAGATGGGCGGCAAATTTAAACGCCGCAGTGCTGATTGGTCGCGGTGGCCGGCTGTGACCAATCAGCGAGATGGGCGGCAAATTTAATCGCCGCTCTGCTGATTAATCGCGGCCGGCCACCGCGACCAATCAGCGAGATGGGCGGCAAATTTAAACGCCGCTCTGCTGATTGGTCGCGGTGGCCGGCCGCGACCAATCAGCGAGATGGGCGGCAAATTTAAACGCCGCTGTGTTGATTGGTCGCGGCCGGCCGCCGCGACCAATCAGCGAGATGTTCGGCAAATTTAAACGCCGCTCTGCTGATTAATCGCGGCCGGCCACAGCGACCAATCAGCGAGATGGGCGGCAAATTTAAACGCCGCTGTGCTGATTGGTCGCCGACGCTGGGCGAGACCAATCATCGATTTTGGCGCCACATTTAAATAGCATCCGCGACCAATCAGTACAGCGGTGTTTAAATGTGGAGCCAAGATCGCCCAAATCGGTGATTGGTCGCGGGCAGCGTCCGCGACGAATCAGCACAGTCACAGTAGTGTTTAACTTTTGCGGCAAGATCAGTGATTGGTCACGGGCCAAGACCGCGACCAATCACCAATTTGTGCGGCACATTTAAATAGCGGCCGCGACCAATTAGATGTCAGCGCCGCTCCCCGGTCCTCCCTTCACACCCTAGCCGCATGGATGTCAGCGGCGCTGCCTGTGCGGATACTTCCGCTGCGAGAACCCGAGACATGAGCGGGCGCTCGCAGCAGAAGTATCCCGAGCCGCAGCGCCGCTCCCCGGTCCTCCCTTGACACCCTAGCCACTGATGTCCCCACAGTATCCGCATGGTGTTACAAAGGTCCGGACATTTGTGTTAAGAATCGCTGATTGGTCGCCGACGCTATTTAAATGTGGCGCCAAAATCGATGATTGGTCGCGCCCAGCGTCGGCGACCAATCAGCACAGCGGTGTTTAAATATGGAGCCAAGATCGGTGATTGGTCGCAGCCGATATTTAAATTTGGCGCCCAAATCGGTGATTGGTCGCGGGCAGCGCCAGCGACCAATCAGCGATTTTTAACACAAATGTCCGGACCTTAGTAACACCATGCGGATACTGTGGGGACATCAGCGGCTAGGGTGTGAAGGGAGGACCGGGGAGCGGCGCTGGGGGTCGGTATACTTCTGCTGCGAGCAGTCGCTCATCTCCCGGCTTCTCGCAGCGGAAGTAGCCGCACAGGTAGCGGCGCTCCCCGGTCCTCACTAATACGATTCCGCACCCCGGTCCTCACCAATACGATTCGCTGATTGGTCGCGCTCTCCGCACGCGACCAATCAGTGATCTTGGCGCTAAAGTTAAACAGCGCTCTGCTGATTGGTCGCAGCCGCTAGACGCGTCCAATCAGCGAGATTGGCGCCAAATTTAAACAACGCTCTGCTGATTGGTCGAGGCCGCGACTAATCAGCATTGTTGGCGCCAAATTGCCGGCCGCGACTAATCAGCATTATTGCCGCAAAATTTAAACCCCGCTCCGCTGGTTGGTCACGTTCGCTGGTCGCGACCAATCAGCATTATTGGCGCAAAATTTAAACCCCGCTCTGCTGATTAGTCGCGACCTCCGGCCGTGACCAATCAGCGATATAGTCGCCAAATTTCAACACCGCTTTGCTGATTGGTCGCAGTTGCCGGCCGCGACCAATCAGCGATTTTGGCGCCAAATTTAAACACCGCCCTGCTGATTGGTCGCGACCGCCGGCCGTGACCAATCTGCGATATAGGCGCCAAATTTAAACCCCGCTCTACTGATTAGTCGCGGTTACCAGTCGCAAATAATCAGCATTATTGGCGCCAAATTTAAACACCGCTCTGCTGATTGGTCCCGGCCGCAACCAATCAGCATTATTGGCGCCAAATTTAAACCCCGCTCTGCTGATTAGTCGCGACCGCCGGCCGTGACCAATCTGCGATATAGCCGCCAAATTTTAACACCGCTTTGGTGATTGGTCACTTTTGCCGGCCTCGACCAATCAGCGATTTTGGCGCCAAATTTAAACACCGCTCTGCTGATTGCGCCCTGTCGGCCGCATACATATTCTAGAATACCCGATGCATTAGAATCGGGCCACCATCTAGTTTCATATATAATAGCCAGCCATCTTAGGCACAAGGTTCTTGTCCTTGGTTCTTGATTCTTAGTTCTTTGATTGTGGTCTTTGCAGCTGACAGTGGCCTTGTGTTGGAGCCTGCAGCATGTTGAAGATGCACAGTCCTCGTGCTCTGACCTTGACACGAGGAGCGGGTATGGGTTAACAGTGTCTCTACCTGTCACGGGTGTGTCGCCACGAAGATCGTCACGATTACACAGCCTGACTTCTTGCAGCTGACTTTTTGGTGCTTTGTGTTTTTCAGCAGTGAGGGAGTTAATTCTCTCTCTCTCTGTGCTAGACGAGGTCCAGCCTCGCCCAGCTGCAATCAATGTTGCTCTAGTGAGTCTCCTTCATATGCCTGCTGGTCTGTTAGGGAAGTGTCGGTGAAAGCTTTTCATGCAGACTAACAGAGCGGATCATGGCATTTGGAGTTTAAGAGATAAGTGTATTTGGAGAGTTTTTTCCCTTCCTCGCTTTATCATTTATCTCCTTTCCCGTTGGTGTTCCCTCTGTTGTAGTTGTGTAGTTTTTGTATGCAAGGTGATTTTGGTTTTTCCCTTGTACTGTCTCGTGCGTCTAAGTACTGTGTGTGGGCATATTATTACTTGTCCCCTTTTGTAGTGATCGGGGTCCTTCTCAGGACTAGATTACTTTGGTGCAGGGATCCTCAGGAGGTAGGGGTTACGCTGGCGGCCTGGACCTCTGTACCTTTAACAGTACCTCCAGGTTGAGGGATTAGTCAGGGCCCCAGCTTAGGGTCAGCTTAGGCCCCTACCTCCAGTATACAGAGACAGCGTGACATTTTCACCGACCCGCTTAGTTTTTCTCCAGCTACCATGGATCCAGTAGCCGGTCTAGCTCGGCAGTTGCAGAGCTTGTCCATGGAGCTGACGGACGTTAGGTCCAAGGTTTTGTATCCTCAGGAGCAAGCCGGACCAGAACCTAAAGTGGCTCTCCCTGACAGGTTCACTGGGGGGCGGGACAAGTTTTTTGTTTTCCGGGAGGCATGCAAGTTGTACTTTCGGCTGCGGCCTCGGTCATCGGGGAGTGAAGAACAAAGGGTGGGAATTGTCATCTCGCTCCTACAAGGGGACCCACAATCTTGGGCGTTCTCTCTTCCCCCGGGCTCCCCGGTTCTCCTGTCAGTGGATAGGTTTTTCGCTGCTCTGGGACTCGTATATGATGACCCAGATCGGATCTCCCTTGCTGAGTCTAAGTTACGTAGGATCCAGCAGGGAGATCGTCCGGCGGAGGAATTCTGTTCGGAGTTCCGCAGGTGGGCCACGGACACCCAGTGGAATGACCCGGCTCTTAGGAGCCAGTTTTGTCAAGGTTTATCCGACAAATTACAGGATGTGTTGGCACAGTATGACTCTCCCGCGTCACTGGAAGCCGCTATGGCCCTTGCTATTCGCGTTGACAGACGGCTTCGGGAGAGGTGTGGGATAACTCTACCCCCTGTGATGACTCCACCTCCTACAAGGTCCCCTCATATGGTTGTTCCCCTGGTCAGTCCAGAGGAGCCTATGCAATTAGGTGGGACATCATTTCGGGGGAGGGGACCGGTGGTGCGCCATAAGACAGGAAGGTGTTTCTTCTGCGGGAGAAAGGGACATTTTATTGGGGGGTGTCCATCCCGTCCCTTGCAGAGTGAAGAGTCGTCGGAAAACTGTTGATCCCAGGTTGTGTGGTGGACGGCAATCTGGGAGTAGGTATTTCGTCCCTAGGGTCATCTCAGTTTCTCGTACCGGCGGAGGTGGTGGTGGGTACGAGAACTGAGAGGATATCTGTTCTTCTGGATAGTGGGGCCGGGGCTAATCTGGTTGATGCTCGGTTTGCCCGGGTTCAAGGTATGCGATTGAGTGAGTTGGCTAAACCCATCCCCATATTTTCGATCGATGCCAGGCCTCTCGGTCAGGGAAGTTTTTTGCAAGCTGTGCATAATGTAAAACTTCAGGTGGGGGCAATACATAAAGAACTGTTGTCTTGCTACGTGTTGGAGGGTCTTCCCACTCCTATAGTGTTGGGCCTTCCTTGGTTAACTAAGCATAACCCGGTTATTAATTGGCAAACCAGAGAGATAAGCCAATGGAGTAAATTCTGTAATAAAAACTGCATGAACACGGTCATCGGTGCGGTTACTCCTTGGGTATTACCTCCATTTCTGGCGGACTTTGAGGATGTATTCTCGGAGAAAGGGTGTCAGGAACTACCTCCTCATCGCGAGTATGACTGTTCTGTAAAACTGCTCCCTGAGGCCAAGTTACCTAAAGCTAGGTTGTATAACCTTTCTGGTCCTGAGAGGCAGGCCATGAAGGATTATATTTCAGAAAGTCTGGCTAAGGGGCATATTAGACCTTCATCTTCACCGGTGGCTGCGGGGTTCTTCTTTGTTAAGAAGAAAGATGGAGGCCTACGCCCTTGCCTGGATTTCCGTGAACTGAATCGGATTACGGTCCGGGATCCGTATCCGCTCCCACTTATTCCCGATCTCTTTAATCAGATCGTGGGCGCCAAATGGTTCTCTAAGTTGGATCTCAGGGGGGCGTACAATCTGATTAGGATGAAGGAGGGGGATGAGTGGAAGACGGCGTTTAACACTCCGGAGGGGCATTATGAGAACCTTGTCATGCCATTCGGTCTGACTAATGCCCCGGCGGTGTTCCAACACTTTGTTAATGACATTTTTTGCCGCCTGGTGGGACAGTTTGTTGTCATATATCTGGATGATATCTTAATTTACTCGCCGGATCTGGTGTCTCATCAGGAGCACGTTAGGCAGGTGTTACAGATCCTGCGGGATAATAAACTGTATGCCAAATGGGAAAAGTGTGTGTTCGCCGTACAGGAACTCCAGTTTTTAGGCTTCCTGGTTTCAGCGTCCGGTTTTCGTATGGACCCTGGGAAAGTGCGGGCAGTTCTTGAGTGGGATCGGCCAGAGAATCTTAAGGCACTACAACGTTTCCTGGGGTTTGCGAATTATTACCGGAAGTTCATTCGTAATTTCTCGTCCATGGTTAAGCCTCTCACAGACATGACTAAAAAGGGGACGGATTTTTCTAGGTGGTCTGACAAGGCTTGTCAAGCATTCTCCTCCTTGAAAAAATGTTTTGCCTCGGCACCCATACTCATTCAACCTGATGCGTCACAGCCATTCATTGTAGAGGTAGACGCTTCCGAGGTAGGGGTGGGAGCAGTATTGTCACAAGGTTCGTCCCCTGGTAAGTGGCATCCGTGCGCCTTTTTCTCTAAAAAATTGTCGTCCGCTGAGAGGAATTACGATGTCGGCAATAGGGAACTCTTGGCCATTAAGTTAGCTTTTGAGGAGTGGCGCCATTTTTTGGAGGGGGCAGTCCATCCGGTCACCGTCATCACCGATCACAAGAACCTGCTATATCTGGAGTCCGCGAAACGTCTGAATCCCAGACAAGCTAGGTGGTCATTGTTTTTTACCAGGTTTAATTTTGTCGTTACATATCGTCCTGGGTCAAAAAATGTAAAGGCGGATGCCTTATCTCGTAGTTTCCCTGGGGCCGGGTGTGATGAACCTGTAGCCGCCATCTTGGTAATGATAAATCATATCCAGGGATGGCCACACTTCAGCAGCCCCCACCCTTGGGACCTTCTGTTAAAACGTCAACTAGATAGTTTCCCCCCATCCAGGCTCCTGTAAGATAAGAAGCCCCGGGGCCTACTTAACACTTGAATGCTAGGAGCTTCAAAGACTTCGAGAGGAAACACAGCCAGCAGGGGGGGGTGCTTCGTCCATCTGTAACTGACCATTTGTCCCATAGGACTAGTTTCTTTGTCTGTCACAAGCATGGAGGCATAAGATATAGAAACATGAAAAGTACACGCATGTTGCATGGGATGGGCCAATAAAAAAATATCACGGCGTCCCGGAGCCATTGCGCACACAAGCCTCCGCGGTAGACGTTTGTACGTGCTCTGGAAGCCAAGATATAGCGCGGAGCCATTCCTGAGGACCGTATGGTATCATAATTGATATCAAAAGGTCGGTTACGGCGGCCCGAATCCATGGGAACCCCTGGGGGTATCATGAGACCATCCCAGAAGAAGTTATTGGGTCCCATAGAATTTGGGCTTCTGATCGAAGTTAGACCTGAGGGTGGAGACTGAGCCAGCTGACCTCACCAGCAGTGGGCGGGACGGGGCAGGTAAGATAGCAGGACAGACAAGAGACAAGTCAGTCTTGACCCAAGAGTGGTGTGCTGAACATCTGAGCACCAGCTGAGGCCACCAAGGGGAGGAGCAGTTTGACCATGCGGTGGTAGGCCTCAGCCTGTAACAAAGAACCGTGCCTGCGATCGCAGAATCCTCTCCCTGCGTCACAAGAAAATCAAGAAACCGGTAACTGATATGCTGTGGTGATTCTGTGTGTTGTATTCCATTGTTGTATAGTTTAGCCTGACCTTATACCTGTGTATATTTAGTTGTATATCGTGTATCTAGTGTATTATTATAATCAATTACCTCAAGTAATTGTGGGCCTGCCTTTTATTCTGCATAACGAACGCACGTCCGTGTGAGCTCGGCTCAAGCCAAAAACGCTACCCAGGGTTGGTTCCTGACCCGATATAGGCCCATTCACGGACTGGGCGTATATCTAAAATAGGGACTGGTGGCAGCATACCAACTGGGGATTGGGGAAGGCTGGTAGTGACGGTCGGAGGTTCAGATATATATATTCCTGGCGCGGCCAAGGAAGATATATATACCGCCCTCACTACAGAGGGCCCCGATACCCAGTAGGTTACAGGACAGTCTCCCTGGCGACCGCTTATCCTAGGTGCAGTTCCTTGACTGACCTGAGGCTAAGAGGGCGCTAGCGAGTTGTGCTGTGTAGTGACGTTACGGTTTAGTGACGTTGAAGGGATAACACACTACCGTGTTCCCTGCGCTGGTTGCAGCTTCCTGGCACTACTTTCTCTAGGTGCAGTACCTTGACTGACCTGAGAGGTAAGGGGGCGCCAGAGAGCTGCACCCACCGGCCGGCTTTCATCACATTTGTGATGAACCTGTAGCCGCCATCTTGGTAATGATAAATCATATCCAGGGATGGCCACACTTCAGCAGCCCCCACCCTTGGGACCTTCTGTTAAAACGTCAACTAGATAGTTTCCCCCCATCCAGGCTCCTGTAAGATAAGAAGCCCCGGGGCCTACTTAACACTTGAATGCTAGGAGCTTCAAAGACTTCGAGAGGAAACACAGCCAGCAGGGGGGGGTGCTTCGTCCATCTGTAACTGACCATTTGTCCCATAGGACTAGTTTCTTTGTCTGTCACAAGCATGGAGGCATAAGATATAGAAACATGAAAAGTACACGCATGTTGCATGGGATGGGCCAATAAAAAAATATCACGGCGTCCCGGAGCCATTGCGCACACAAGCCTCCGCGGTAGACGTTTGTACGTGCTCTGGAAGCCAAGATATAGCGCTGAGCCATTCCTGAGGACCGTATGGTATCATAATTGATATCAAAAGGTCGGTTACGGCGGCCCGAATCCATGGGAACCCCTGGGGGTATCATGAGACCATCCCAGAAGAAGTTATTGGGTCCCATAGAATTTGGGCTTCTGATCGAAGTTAGACCTGAGGGTGGAGACTGAGCCAGCTGACCTCACCAGCAGTGGGCGGGACGGGGCAGGTAAGATAGCAGGACAGACAAGAGACAAGTCAGTCTTGACCCAAGAGTGGTGTGCTGAACATCTGAGCACCAGCTGAGGCCACCAAGGGGAGGAGCAGTTTGACCATGCGGTGGTAGGCCTCAGCCTGTAACAAAGAACCGTGCCTGCGATCGCAGAATCCTCTCCCTGCGTCACAAGAAAATCAAGAAACCGGTAACTGATATGCTGTGGTGATTCTGTGTGTTGTATTCCATTGTTGTATAGTTTAGCCTGACCTTATACCTGTGTATATTTAGTTGTATATCGTGTATCTAGTGTATTATTATAATCAATTACCTCAAGTAATTGTGGGCCTGCCTTTTATTCTGCATAACGAACGCACGTCCGTGTGAGCTCGGCTCAAGCCAAAAACGCTACCCAGGGTTGGTTCCTGACCCGATATAGGCCCATTCACGGACTGGGCGTATATCTAAAATAGGGACTGGTGGCAGCATACCAACTGGGGATTGGGGAAGGCTGGTAGTGACGGTCGGAGGTTCAGATATATATATTCCTGGCGCGGCCAAGGAAGATATATATACCGCCCTCACTACAGAGGGCCCCGATACCCAGTAGGTTACAGGACAGTCTCCCTGGCGACCGCTTATCCTAGGTGCAGTTCCTTGACTGACCTGAGGCTAAGAGGGCGCTAGCGAGTTGTGCTGTGTAGTGACGTTACGGTTTAGTGACGTTGAAGGGATAACACACTACCGTGTTCCCTGCGCTGGTTGCAGCTTCCTGGCACTACTTTCTCTAGGTGCAGTACCTTGACTGACCTGAGAGGTAAGGGGGCGCCAGAGAGCTGCACCCACCGGCCGGCTTTCATCACACCGGGAATACGGACGACCCGATTCCTATCCTTCAGGAGGGGGTGGTGGTTTCGGCACTATGCTCTGAGCTGGAGGAGGAGGTATTGGAGGCTCAGGGGGACGCCCCTGTTGGACCTCCGGGGAGACTGTTTGTTCCAGATCAGTTGCGACAAAAGGTGATCGAGGCACACCATAACTCAGTTTTTGCAGGACACCCGGGGAGTAGAGCAACTGTGGATCTCCTCTCGCGTCGGTTTTGGTGGCCTAACTTACATAAGGAGGTGGTAACTTTTGTCGCGTCCTGTGGGGTTTGTGCGCGCTCTAAGACCTCACATACCCGTCCGTCTGGGGCCCTCTTACCTTTGAAGATCCCGGAGCGTCCTTGGACTCATCTGTCTATGGACTTTATTACGGACCTCCCTCCGTCTTCGGGTAAAACGGTCATACTCGTTGTAGTGGACAGGTTCAGCAAGATGGCACATTTTATCGCTCTTCCGGCTCTCCCTAATGCTAAAACTCTTGCGCAGGTGTTCATTGGGGAGATTGTGAGGCTTCACGGGGTACCCTCCGAGGTGGTGTCTGATCGGGGGTCTCAGTTTGTGTCCAAGTTCTGGAAGGCGTTTTGTGCACGGCGGGGGATGCATTTGTCGTTCTCATCGGCTTTTCATCCTCAGACCAATGGTCAGACGGAACGTATGAACCAGAGCTTGGAGACATATCTCCGGTGTTTTGTGTCAGAGAACCAGGAGGACTGGGCTTCTTTCTTACCTCTGGCAGAGTTTGCTCTTAATAATAGGCGGAGCGAGTCCACTGGTAAGTCCCCGTTTTTTGGGGCATATGGTTTTCACCCCCAGTTTTGTACTTTCAGTAGGGGGGGCTCTTCAGGGGTTCCTGAGGAGGAACGATTTTCCTCATCACTCGCTTCAGTATGGAGAGGGGTGCTGAAGAATCTGAATACTATGGGGAACCGATACAAACGTATGGCTGATAGGAGGAGAGTGTCTGGTCCGGACCTAAGTGTGAACGATCGGGTATGGTTGTCTACCAGGAATATAAAACTTAAGGTTCCCTCCTGGAAACTGGGTCCCAGGTTCATCGGGCCGTACAGGATCAGTTCTATTATTAATCCGGTGGCATTCCGTCTTGACCTCCCCCCTACGTTTAAAATTCACAACGTGTTCCACAGATCGTTGCTTAAGAGGTATGTGGCGCCGGTGGTACCGTCACCTTTACCTCCCCCTCCAGTGGTGGTCAATGGTAACTTGGAGTTCCAGGTATCGAGGGTCATCGATTCACGCTTTAATCGCCGGTCCCTTCAGTACCTGGTTCATTGGAAAGGGTATGGTCCTGAGGAGAGGATGTGGGTTCCTGCGTCGGATATTAACGCAGACCGATTAGTTCGGGCCTTCCACACGACTCACCCGGATAAACCTGGCCCTGAGGGTCCGGAGGCCCCTCGTAGAAGGGGGGGTACTGTCACGGGTGTGTCGCCACGAAGATCGTCACGATTACACAGCCTGACTTCTCGCAGCTGACTTTTTGGTGCTTTGTGTTTTTCAGCAGTGAGGGAGTTAATTCTCTCTCTCTCTGTGCTAGACGAGGTCCAGCCTCGCCCAGCTGCAATCAATGTTGCTCTAGTGAGTCTCCTTCATATGCCTGCTGGTCTGTTAGGGAAGTGTCGGTGAAAGCTTTTCATGCAGACTAACAGAGCGGATCGTGGCATTTGGAGTTTAAGAGATAAGTGTATTTGGAGAGTTTTTTCCCTTCCTCGCTTTATCATTTATCTCCTTTCCCGTTGGTGTTCCCTCTGTTGTAGTTGTGTAGTTTTTGTATGCAAGGTGATTTTGGTTTTTCCCTTGTACTGTCTCGTGCGTCTAAGTACTGTGTGTGGGCATATTATTACTTGTCCCCTTTTGTAGTGATCGGGGTCCTTCTCAGGACTAGATTACTTTGGTGCAGGGATCCTCAGGAGGTAGGGGTTACGCTGGTGGCCTGGACCTCTGTACCTTTAACAGTACCTCCAGGTTGAGGGATTAGTCAGGGCCCCAGCTTAGGGTCAGCTTAGGCCCCTACCTCCAGTATACAGAGACAGCGTGACACTACCCCGGTCAAGTTCCCTTGCTTAAGAAGGTCGGGAGCTATAGTGACAGCTCTACAAGCAAAAGGATCCCAGGGAGCATGGACGGAGCGGCGTACGCCACCTGTACTCTCCATTCTGGCCCTGCCAGAGGGACTCCTGCTGCAAGAGGGGTACCGGCCCCCGACATCTGACTTTGCCACTTCACGTCTCTGTCAGAGAAGCCCGGTAGGCTACAGTGGATCCCGTCGGGTGACGGGCGGAACGGAATTGACGCCTTACCCTATATCTGTGCATAGTCCAGAGGGAGACCCAGCCTTTGCACACGGACAGGAGAGGTTCAAAGGGGACTGTTAGGAACACTCTGAGGGTCCTGATCCAGGCACCTGAAGCACCTGGGTGCGCTGAGCCCTCATCCCTGGTGGCCGCAGTGATCCGTGAGGAGCAGGGAGAAGCCTTGCGGCTGAGCTAAAAGAACTGTGAGTAAAAACCCTGGAAGACTATCCCTATGGCCTCCGGACTCTTTATTACACACTGTACCACACTGCGCCTAGGTGACCAGGACTACTCCTCCCATCCTCCTGTCCCATCTGCCCTGAGGCACAGCTCCGCCTGTGGGGAGTTATACCATCGCAAGCTGCCACAACACCCGGCCTCAGAGGACTGCTAGCAGCGCTGGTGGCTCATCACCAGACACCGCAGGTGGCGTAGTTGATAATACCACTCAAGCCTGAATGCCCTAACATCCTTTTTTAATGTGACGGCCCTGGGCACGGAACGGGTCCAGGCCACGGCTGCATCCTCTCAACATCTGACCCGGCTCCGAGTACCCCCACCATCTTCCCAGGGCAGGGCTGCGAGCGTCACACATGGTCAGACAGATAGATAGATGACGCGCCCCCGGGGCAATGGGTTACTCGGTAGCCGGGCCTATGATGCTGGGGAAGGGATATGTCGCAGTGGCTGGCCCGGTCTGTGGCCCAGGGCGGTCAACAAAAAGGGGATTGTTTATATGGGATTTGTAGTTTGATTGTGACGCCACCTGTGGTTTCTGGTAATTTGTACCAGCGCTGCTGCAGAGCTCTGAGGCAGTTGATAGGGCAGCTGGGATGGAACGGCTCCCCACAGGTGGAGTGGGCCTCAGAGCAGTGTAGAGTTTGATGGTGGGTGGTGATGCTGGGGCTTGTAGTGCAGGCGGGATGGCGCAGCTGAAATAACTGACGGAGGCAGTGGAGTGCATTCATCCGAGTTTTGCTCACAGTTCTTGTTCAAGGTTCTTAGGTACACTGTACAGGTGTCCGCCTCCGCGTCGCACTGCATCTACCAGACCAGGGCTTCAGGACTTTCTCAGATATATCAGGAGTGCTTGACGGAACCTCGCATTCTTTATGTTCCTTACTAGACCGACTTCTCACGCTGGGTCTTCTCCCTCCTGCCCTGCGCTTCCCCACACTCAGTCCCGATTGGGTGCTCTGAAGTCCCTCTGGGCAACCTGGAGTTCCCGGACCTACTTGATGCCCTTCACAGTGACTAGGGTGAGACTGTGGCAACCGCACCATGGAAGTGCAAATGACGCGCCCCCTGGGCCGTGGGGTACTCGGCAGCCAGGCCTCTGGTTGCTGGGGGGAATATCACGGTGGCTGGCCCGGTCCGTGACCCAGGGCGGTCAGTAAAAAAGGGGGATAATTATAGGGGATTTGGGAAGTTCGTGACGCCACCTGTGGAATGCAGTTAAGGGGTGCCGCCGCTGCGGAGCAGTCCTCTGGAGCTGGTGTTAGGGCAGCAGGGATGGTTTGGCTCTCCACAGGTAGAGCTAGCTCCAGGGCAGCGTGGGGGGGAGATGTAGTGCAGGGGGAAAGATGGCGCAGACGAAATAATGGACAGAGGCAGTGCGGTGCAGTCATCCGAGTCTTTACTCACAGTTTTTTAGTTCCTCAGGGTGCACTGTCAGCTTATAGCCTCCCGCGTCGCGCTGCATTCACCAGGCAGGGGTTCAGCTCTTCCTCAGGCAGATTAGGAGTACCTGACAGAACCCCACTTTTCCGTGTTCCTAGCCAGACCATCTTCACACTGGGTATTTCTCTCTCCAGCCCAGCGCTGCCCACTCTCAATCCTGCTCGGGTGCTCTGAAGTCCCTCCTGTGCGTCGGAGTTCCCGGACCTGCTTGACCTTTCTGGGGATTAGAATGCGGTTTATGATCCCTCTGTCTTCTGACAGATGCGGGGCGTACGGGTGCCTTCCTGCACTCGCCGTACCCCCTAGGATCCCTTCTTAGAACGGAGCCTACTCCCTGCTCCCCTCCTGGGCCTCTATCACTAGGCCCTGACTTGTGGAGCAGAGATCCTAGTGAGACTCTGCTCCCGGACTGTTCTTCTGAACTGTCCCGAGCTGTTCTTCTGAACTGCTCTACTGTTCTGACCTCAAAAACTGCCACCCTAAGATGGCTTCCCTATTTTATACTCCTATCAAAGTGCTCCCTCTAACTACTTCCTCTACCCACACCCACTACTGGTTCCCCCTACCTTTAGGTTCCCCCCACTCCAGCCAGGGACAGGGCTCAGCAGCTGCGTTCTGCATGTTGCCCCTCCTGCCGGCCTGGAGCAGTGTAGTGTTGGATGCAGGTGTTGGAGTTCCGGGCAGCACTCCCTTCTTACCTGAAAGGAGACACTACAACTCTGGGTGAGGTGCAGTACCTCTGTGGCGACTGAACCCTCAGGGGCGTCACACAAAAGCCTCCAGTTTTTCCAGCCGAGACCTAAAGTAACACGGCTGGTCCAGGGGCCGATCCCCTTCTTGCGGCCTGATCCCTCTGACACCTGGCAGATTGGGGGCGTACAGGTGCCATCCTGCACTCACCGTACCCCCTGTGATCCCTTCTGTAAAACGGAGCCATTCTCCTCTGCTCCCCTCCTGGGCCTCTATCACTAGGCCCCACTTATGGAGCAGAGCTCCTGAAGAGACTCTGCTCCCCTACTGCTCACTGACTGACTGTCCTCACTCACTCATCTGCTACCCTAAGATGGCTTCCCTTTATATAACTCCTACCATGGTGCTCCCCTACTCTACTTCCTCCACCCACACCCACTACTGGTTCCCCCTCTCTTTGGTTCCCCCCACTCCAGCCAGGGACAGGGCTCAGCAGGGACACAGTGCATCTTGCCCTTCCAGCCGGCCTGGAGTAGTGTAGTGTTGAATGTGGGTGTTGGGGTTCTGGGCAGCACTCCTTCCTTACCTTGAGAGAAGGAGACACCACACCTCTGGGTGAGGTGCAGTACCTCTGTGGCGACTGAACCCTCTGGGGCGCCACATAGACATTACCAGAACAGAGGCCAAAAGCGACTCCATCTGCCTCAATATATGAATGGCTCGCAACAGAGCTACCAAAGTGGAGCAGAAACATCCTGTACAGCTGTCATAAAGCTTCCAGGCTATCAGTCAATAGTGGGACGACATCTCTATTTATCTTCAGTCCTTATCTTCTGAAATAGGCTAAGTTGAGACAAGCACTGAACTTTTTGAACCAGTCATGTGGTGCCCCTGAAGGTTCAGTCGCCACAGAGGTACTGCACCTCACCCAGAGGTGTAGTGTCTCCCTTCTCTCAGGTAAGGAGGGAGTGCTGCATGGAACCCCAAACACCTGCATTTCAGGTCCCTTGGCCTAAGAAGCCTGGAGGCTCCGCCACACAGAGGGACCAGTACAGCAGGAGAAAGCAAAAGGTACCTAAGGCCGAGTCGCAAGCCATACAGGCAAAGTACACGGCCAGCTCAGGGACATGGGCTATTACACCATGAAGAGGGGGATAGTCAGCAAGAGCATACAGAGAACGGTAGGCCTACACACTCACCCTGACCAGTGGGGCTCGCCCAAATGCTCTCAGATACCCAGGCCCACTCCTAACCGGTACTCCTGTTGGGTCAGTAATAACATCTGCAATAAAGACCCTGGATTGTTTGAAGTGGACTCTGAACTCTTACTATTGCGGCCTGCACTATCACCCCCAGCATTCACCTACAGTGCCCTGAGGCTACACTCTTCCCGTGGGGAGTTGTCCTACCCCTGTGCTGCACACCAACATCAGCCTCAGTGGTCTGCCTCGCAGCGGCGGTCATCCCTGACCGCAATCCACGGGTGGCGTAGTCGGACATTCAAAACACTGATAAATAGACTGCCACCATTTGGTCTGACCACCCTGAGCCACAGGATCGGGTTGCCACTAGTACCCCCAGCATCGTACAGAAGCCCGGTTCCGGGTACCCCACGGCCCAGGGGGCGAGTCAGCTTTGGCGTAGTTGGCAGGATTGTGACCAACCCACCACAAACGGGTATTGCGTGCCTGAAAAAGACTTTATACTTACCTGAGTGAAGTTTCCCGCCATTCGGAGCCGTTTCCCGCCATCGGGCGCCATCTTCGGGACTCCGCGCGGGAAGAAGAGGGGCGTGGACGTCAAAAACGCGCGAGACCTGAAGCCCTGCCCTACGCTGAGACGCTGCGCAAGGTCCTGGAAGGAGATCCAGCGGACGCCAACGTCATCACCGAGCGACGCAAGGCCCTCGCCCAGAGCATCGCGAGCGGAGCCGCGGCCTACAGAAGAGGATCGCCGGAAGGTAGGCCACAGTTAACTAGGGGGGGGGGAGATGTCGGACGCGGAGGGACCCTCTACCACCAGCGTAGCCGCTGCAGCTGTGATGCCGTTTTCCATGCCCTATATCCCCGGAGCGGCCTGGCTGCCACAGTATGCCGGCGAGTCGCATACCTTGGGCGACTTCAAAGAAAGGCTGCATAGCCTGTTCAAAGTTTACCCCCTGACAGAAGAACAGAAAGTAAGCATACTGATAGGGCAGTTAACTGGTGTGGCCCAGCGGGAGGTAAAGTCTTGGACAGCTGAGGAGAAAAGGACTGTAAGGGGGGTTCTGACCCATCTACGGGACACCTTTGACACCCGTACCTCAGCAGAGATCAAAATGCGGTTCTATGGCTGTAAGCAGCGAGCCCAAGATAGTATCAGAGACTATGCCTTGAACCTGCAAGAAGCTCTGGGAGCAATCAAACAAGCTGACCCTGGCAGCGTGCAGGATACCGATAAACTGTTGACTGATCAGTAGTGTTGAGCATTCCGATACTGAAATATCGGGTATCGGCCGATATTCGCGGTATCGGAATTCCGATACTTAATTCCGATACTATTGCAATATCGTATACCGGAATCGGAAGTTCCCATAATGCAATGAGACATTTTCATTTTATTCAGCCAATGAGGATCCTAAGAAGTGTGGGCACATCCTGTTAGGCATGTAGGCATCTTAACTAATGGCATGGCTGTGATTGGCTGCTGAAATGATGTCATGATGCACTATAAAAGCCACCGCCGCCATTTTGAGCTCACTCTGCTGTGAATTCAGTTAGGGATAGGACGCTGTTGTTCTGAGGGACAGTTTTAGCTACCTATTTGCTCTATACTGCTTTACCCAAGCTACTTTCTAAATCACTGTGCCTTGCAGTGCTAGTGCACAGTTCCCTGTGCTGTTCACCGCTATCTGCAAGGTCTGTGTGTGTGAGTGCAGCTCACCCTGTAGTGTGTGCTTCAGCCAAGTCTGGTTGTAGTGCACTCAGTGTGTGTCACTGCCTCATACATTGTCCTTTTTTGCCAATTCATAATTTTTCCTGATATCTCCTATTAGTGTGGTGGTTCCATCTGTATTCAGCTAAATTGGTTCCAAACACACTATATAGGAGTAGATAGAGAAATTTTTTTCCGTCTTGCAGCACTAGTGCACAGTGCTCTGCATCTGTACTGTTCACCGCTGTCTGCAAGGTCTGGTGTGTGAGTGCAGCTCACCCTGTAGTGTGTGCTTCAACCCCGTCTGGTTGTAGTGCACTCAGTGTGTGTCACTGCCTCATACATTGTCCTTTATTGCCAATTCATAATTTTTCCTGATATCTCCTATTAGTGTGGTGGTTCCATCTGTATTCAGCTAAATTGGTTCCAAACACACTATATAGGAGTAGATAGAGAAATTTTTTTCCGTCTTGCAGCACTAGTGCACAGTGCTCTGCATCTGTACTGTTCACCGCTGTCTGCAAGGTCTGGTGTGTGAGTGCAGCTCACCCTGTAGTGTGTGCTTCAACCCCGTCTGGTTGTAGTGCACTCAGTGTGTGTCACTGCCTCATACATTGTCCTTTATTGCCAATTCATAATTTTTCCTGATATCTCCTATTAGTGTGGTGGTTCCATCTGTATTCAGCTAAATTGGTTCCAAACACACTATATAGGAGTAGATAGAGAATTTTTTTTCCGTCTTGCAGCACTAGTGCACAGTGCTCTGCATCTGTACTGTTCACCGCTGTCTGCAAGGTCTGGTGTGTGAGTGCAGCTCACCCTGTAGTGTGTGCTTCAACCCCGTCTGGTTGTAGTGCACTCAGTGTGTGTCACTGCCTCATACATTGTCCTTTATTGCCAATTCATAATTTTTCCTGATATCTCCTATTAGTGTGGTGGTTCCATCCATATTCAGCTAAATTGATTCCAAACACACTATATAGGAGTAGATAGAGGAGCCTTTCTGCAGCATTGGGCCCTGCAGCCCCAGCCAGATTAGTATTAGCCTATTTTTTGCAGCCTCATCTATTGCATTGTAGGTTACCTTCCTACATTGTAATAGCTACAAAAAGTTTGTGATACTATCGTTATTACATCTTTAGGCACATCCAGTGTCTTTTTGTGACAAAAAAAACCTAAATAAAGTTCACCAAACACTCCACTTTACAGTTGTGTAGGCCACATTAGCTCATATTAAAGTCTAGTCCACACTTTATAAAATTAGTGTTTCTTATACCTGTTAGCAGCTGTTCAGGAATAAGCACACTAAGCCCTTAGTACTTTTCTGCCTATCTTTATCAGTCTACCAAGATGAAGAAGGCAGGGAGTAAGGCATGTGGTCGTGGGCGTGGGCGTGGGCGTGGAGTTTCTGCAGGGAGAGGACGTGAGGATTCTGTGCCTGCAGGGAGAGGACGTGGGGATTCTGTGCCTGCTGCGGGCACCAGTGACTCAGCATCCCCCAGTTTTACCAGGGAACAGTCCTTTATGTGCAGCTTTGTAGGAGCTAGCCGTACCCCACTGCTGCGCGAGGACCAAATTGAAGCCGTTGTCGGATGGATGGCAGCTAACGCATCGACTTCAATTAGTTCCAGATCCTCTCAGGTCCTGAGCACTGAAGAGCACCCATCTGTCTCTTCACCACCTGCCAAATTGCCCAGGCAGTCAGAGAGCCCTGGACAGGAGCCATCTCTACTTCTGTTCTCTGAATCTCTTGGCTTGGAAAGAGGGGGCCAGCCAAGCAGAATTCGAGAATTTGAAGAAGAGGTAGTATGCAGTGATGCGCAACCGTTTTGTCTCTCTGAATCTGAAGAGGCGGGTGGGCCAGTGCCTATGGTCAGCAGCACACCTCAGTACGCATCTGATGATGAGACTCAGGTGCCACTTTCTGGTGCGTACTGTGCTGTCGAGACTACCCAGGAGAAGCAGTTGTTTGAAGAGGGTGGTGTAGATGATGAGGTCCTTGACCCATCATGGCGTGAGGGACAGGAAGGTGGTGGGAGCAGCTCTGAGGAAGAGATTCCCCGAACGGCCCAAAAAGGAGGGAGAGGGAGGGGGCAGACTTGGTTGCCTGTAGCCTCCACTTCGGCACCCATTAGGAGCATGGCTCTTCCAAAATCCAAAGCGGGCGCTCCCAAGACTTGCAGTGCCTGGTCCTTTTTTGACACAGTTGCAGATGACATTTGCTTTGTCAAATGCAAGCTGTGTAATCAGAAGGTGAAAAGAGGGAAAAGTGTCAGCAACCTCAATACCACAAATATGTGGAAACATGTGCGGACCAAGCACGTGGTGGAGTTACACAAACACACTGAAGACCTAGGCCAACCTACAGCGCCACCTACCACCTCTTCAGCTCGTGTTGTAGCCTCTTCCTCCAGCTCACACACAGCTGGTTCGGCTTCCTCACAGGATCGCCATGGAAGAATCTCTGGCACTGTTGTACAGAGACACAGTGTAATTCCACCCACAGCACCACTTTCCCAGTCATCCTCACACTCCCAGGCCAGTCTACAGCCATCGTTAGCACAGGCATGGGAGAAAAGGCGCCCATACTCGGCAAACCACCCCCGAGCACAGGCTCTGAATGCTGGCATTGCTAAACTACTGGCCCTTGAAATGCTATCATTCAGGCTGGTGGAGACTGACACATTCCGTAACTTTATGGCATTGGCAGTCCCACAATACAACGTGCCCAGCCGCTTTTATTTCAGCAGGCAAGCCGTCCCTGCCCTGCAACATCATGTGGAGGGAAAAATTAAACATGCGCTACAAAACGCCGTCAGTAGCAAGGTCCACCTGACCACTGATGCGTGGACCAGTAAGCAAGGACAGGGACGATACCTTTCCCTCACTGCCCATTGGGTAAATGTTGTGGAGCCGGGTACAGATCTTGAGAGTGGCGCTGTACGTGTTCTGCCAACTCCAAGGATTGCAGGAATCCAGTCTGTACACATTGACTCCTCCTCATACTCCAGTTCCTCTGAATCAGCGCTGCAGGAGCCGTCACGGTCTACCTCCACATCGACCCGTGAACGGTTACCTGTTATGATGACCGATATGAGCACAGCCGTGGCCAAACGTCAACAGGCCGTATTAAAATTAATTTCTTTGGGGAATCGAAGCCACACAGCGCAGGAGCTCTGGAATGCCATCAAGCAGCAGAGTGACGTGTGGTTTGTGCCAGCGAATCTCCAGCCAGGCATGGTAGTGTGTGACAATGGCCGAAATCTGGTGGCAGCTCTGGGCCTAGGCAACCTCACTCACATCCCATGTCTGGCACATGTGCTCAACTTGGTCGTGCAGAGTTTTTTGAGGGACTATCCGGATCTTGATGCACTGCTTCACAAGGTCCGCATAGAGTGCGCTCACTTGCGGCGTTCCAGCAATGCAAGATCACGCATTGCAGCTCTGCAGCGCCGATTATGTCTTCCGGAACATCGCATCATATGTGACCTACCCACCAGGTGGAATTCAACGTTACATATGTTGGAGAGGTTGTGTGAGCAGCAGGCAGCAGTAATGGAGTACCAGCTGCAGCAGGCGCAAACAAGTCGCAGTGCGCGCCGTTCACACTTCACCACCACTGAGTGGGCCTCTATGAAGGACATTTGCCACGTTTTGCGTGCCTTCGATTATTCCACGCGGATGGCGAGTGCAGATGATGCACTAGTCAGCATGACTATCCCCCTTATCTGCCTGCTTGAAAAAACACTGCAAGCACTAAGGGACGAGGTTTTGGAAGAGGTGGAGGATGAGGAGTCACAAATGCCATCTGCTTCTCTACAGTCTGCGCAACGTGGTTCCTCACAAAGGCCTAGGCAGGGGACACTTTGTGAGGAGGATGAGGAGGAGTCAATGGATGAGGAAGACATCTGTCCAGAGGAGGGAGGTACACAATGCTCTAGTAGTCAGTATCTAGAGCGAGGGTGGGGTGATGCAGAGCAGGCAGAGATCACGCCTCAAGCAGGGGACAGCGTTTCTTGGCCAGTTGGCAGTCTGCAGCACATGGTTGATTTCATGCTGCAGTGCCTCAGAAACGACCGCCGCATCGCCCACATTCTCAACACGGCTGATTATTGGGTGTCCACCCTCCTAGATCCTCGCTACCGGGACAACTTACAAAGCCTCATAACACCATTGAACCGGGAGCGTAAAATGCGGGAGTACCAAGACGCACTGGTGCATTCCATCATGTTCTCCATTCCAACCGAGAGCAGTGCTGCTAGTGCTTTACAAAGCAGCTCAGTGCGTCGAGGCAGTGGAGGAAGCTCTGCACAAAGAGGGAGCAGAAGCAGCGCCTCAGCACAAGGCAAGACCAGTATGGCCGAAATGTGGCAAAGTTTTGTGTCCCCGCCGCCACAAATGTCTACACCATCACAGACAGCTCCAGTCAGCAGGAGGCAACGTTTCCGTCAGATGGTGACAGACTACATGTCTTGCCCTCTTAGTGTACTCCCAGACGGCTCTTCTCCCTTCAAGTTTTGGGTCTGTAAGCTGGATACATGGCCAGAGCTTAGTCAGTATGCACTGGAGGTGCTAGCTTGCCCTGCTGCTAGTGTATTATCGGAACGCGTCTTTAGTGCCGCAGGTGGTGTACTAACAGACCGTCGCATGCGACTATCCTCCGATAACGTTGACCGGCTTACTTTTCTCAAAATGAACAAGGCCTGGATCTCTCATGAATTTGCCAGTCCTCTTCCAGAATAAATAATTGGTTGGCAACAGTATCCAGGTCTCCTGTTCTGTTCATGTTTCTACCACCTGAACTGTAATCCCTGAGCTCCAACACCGCCAGTTGGCGCTCGGAAGTGCCGTCTGCACAGTCAACACTTGCTGCCGTGTTATTGGGGTTCAGTAACGTCAGCTGTTCTCCTGCTGTGCGGACGGCAATTTCTCCTGATTTGTCCACATCCACTGTACTACACATTTTAAAGTTGCTCCAATTACTCCTCTGGCTCCTCTGTTTTCATTCTTATCCCTGGGCTCCAGCACCGCCAGTTGGCGCTCGGAAGTGCTGTCTGCACAGTCAACACTTGCTACCATGTTATTGGGGTTCAGTAACGTCAGCTGTTCCCCTGCTGTGCGGACGGCAATTTCTCCTGCTCTGTCCACATTCTCACTACTACAGATTTTAAAGTTGCTCCAATTACACCTCTGGCTCCTCTGTTTTCAGTATTATCCCTGAGCTCCAACACCGCCAGTTGGCGCACGGAAGTGCCGTCTGCACAGTCAACACTTGCTGCCGTGTTATTGGGGTTCAGTAACGTCAGCTGTTCTCCTGCTGTGCGGACGGCAATTTCTCCTGCTTTGTCCAAATCCACTGTACTACACATTTTAAAGTTGCTCGAATTACACCTCTGGCTCCTCTGTTTTCATTCTTATCCCTGGGCTCCAGCACCGCCAGTTGGCGCTCGGAAGTGCCGTCTGCACAGTCAACACTTGCTGCCGTGTTATTGGGGTTCAGTAACGTCAGCTGTTCTCCTGCTGTGCGGACGGCAATTTCTCCTGCTTTGTCCACATCCACTGTACTACACATTTTAAAGTTGCTCGAATTACACCTCTGGCTCCTCTGTTTTCATTCTTATCCCTGGGCTCCAGCACCGCCAGTTGGCGCTCGGAAGTGCCGTCTGCACAGTCAACACTTGCTACCATGTTATTGGGGTTCAGTAACGTCAGCTGTTCCCCTGCTGTGTTCACGGCAATTTCTCCTGCTCTGTCCATATTCACTGTGCTACTTATTTAAAACTTGCTCCAATTACACCTCTGGCTCCTCCGTTTTTAGTATTTACCCTGGGCTCCAACACCGCCAGTTGGCGCTCGGAAGTGCTGTCTGCACAGTCAACACTTGCTGCCGTGTTATTGGGGTTCAGTAACGTCAGCTGTTCCCCTGCTGTGCGGACGGCAATTTCTCCTGCTCTGTCCACATTCTCACTACTACAGATTTTAAAGTTGCTCGAATTACACCTCTGGCTCCTCTGTTTTCATTCTTATCCCTGGGCTCCAGCACCGCCAGTTGGCGCTCGGAAGTGCTGTCTGCACAGTCAACACTTGCTACCATGTTATTGGGGTTCAGTAACGTCAGCTGTTCCCCTGCTGTGCGGACGGCAATTTCTCCTGCTCTGTCCACATTCTCACTACTACAGATTTTAAAGTTGCTCCAATTACACCTCTGGCTCCTCTGTTTTCATTCTTATCCCTGGGCTCCAGCACCGCCAGTTGGCGCTCGGAAGTGCCGTCTGCACAGTCAACACTTGCTGCCGTGTTATTGGGGTTCAGTAACGTCAGCTGTTCTCCTGCTGTGCGGACGGCAATTTCTCCTGATTTGTCCACATCCACTGTACTACACATTTTAAAGTTGCTCCAATTACTCCTCTGGCTCCTCTGTTTTCATTCTTATCCCTGGGCTCCAGCACCGCCAGTTGGCGCTCGGAAGTGCCGTCTGCACAGTCAACACTTGCTGCCGTGTTATTGGGGTTCAGTAACGTCAGCTGTTCTCCTGCTGTGCGGACGGCAATTTCTCCTGCTTTGTCCAAATCCACTGTACTACACATTTTAAAGTTGCTCGAATTACACCTCTGGCTCCTCTGTTTTCATTCTTATCCCTGGGCTCCAGCACCGCCAGTTGGCGCTCGGAAGTGCCGTCTGCACAGTCAACACTTGCTACCATGTTATTGGGGTTCAGTAACGTCAGCTGTTCCCCTGCTGTGTTCACGGCAATTTCTCCTGCTCTGTCCATATTCACTGTGCTACTTATTTAAAACTTGCTCCAATTACACCTCTGGCTCCTCCGTTTTTAGTATTTACCCTGGGCTCCAGCACCGCCAGTTGGCGCTCGGAAGTGCTGTCTGCACAGTCAACACTTGCTACCATGTTATTGGGGTTCAGTAACGTCAGCTGTTCCCCTGCTGTGCGGACGGCAATTTCTCCTGCTTTGTCCACATCCACTGTACTACACATTTTAAAGTTGCTCGAATTACACCTCTGGCTCCTCTGTTTTCATTCTTATCCCTGGGCTCCAGCACCGCCAGTTGGCGCTCGGAAGTGCCGTCTGCACAGTCAACACTTGCTGCGGTGTTATTGGGGTTCGGTAACGTCAGCTGTTCCCCTGCTGTGTTCACGGCAATTTCTCCTGCTCTGTCCATATTCACTGTGCTACTTATTTAAAACTTGCTCCAATTACACCTCTGGCTCCTCCGTTTTTAGTATTTACCCTGGGCTCCAATACCGCTAGTTGCTGCTCAGAAGTGCCGTCTGCACAGTCAACGCTTGCTCCAGTGTTATTGGGATTCAGTAACGTCAGCTGATCCCCAGCTGTGTGTCCGGCAAATTCTCCTGCTTTGTCCACATCCACTGTAGTACGGATTTAAAACCTCCTCCAAATACACCTCTGGCTCTTCTGTTTTTAGTATTTACCCTGGGCTCCAGCACCGCCAGCTGGTTCTCGGCAGTTCCATTGGCTCTTGTACCTTCTGCTACCCATCCGGGTTCCAGTACCGTCAGCTGGTTCTCGGCAGTGTCTTTGGCACGGGTACTCCCTCCTGCCCAGGCTGGTTCCAGCACGCCAGCTGTTTCCGGGTAGTGTCAACGTCACTTTGCCTCCAATGCGTTGTCCTGTCGTGTTGCGGTCGGGTTAGCCGACTCTATGGTGCCTGCAGTTTAGGTGACTCCTATGTGGGCTGCGGGATCTGGCAATGAAGGCTGGTTCCATAGTGCCAATAGGACAAGCACCCTCTGTAGGACTGTGGGTTTTGGTAACTGCGGCCGGCTCGCGGCCTTGAACTTTTTTTTTACATGGGTACCTTCTGCTACCCATCCGGGTTCCAGTACCGTCAGCTGGTTCTCGGCAGTGCCTTTGGATTAGGTGCCTCCTTCTCGGTATCCAAGTTCCACCAACGTCTGCTGGTCCTTGGTAGTGCTTTCTGGCACAGGTACCTCCTGCTTAGTAACAGAGTTCCAGTAACATCAGCTGGTCCTCGGTAGTTCCATTGGCTCTTGTACCTTCTGCTACCCATCCGGGTTCCAGTACCGTCAGCTGGTCCTCGGTAGTTCCATTTGCTCTTGTATCTTCTGCTACCCATCCGGGTTCCAGTACCGTCAGCTGGTTCTCGGCAGTGTCTTTGGCACGGGTACTCCCTCCTGCCCAGCCTGGTTCCAGCACGCCAGCTGTTTCCGGGTAGTGTCAACGTCACTTTGCCTCCAATGCGTTGTCCTGTCGTGTTGCGGTCGGGTTAGCCGACTCTATGGTGCCTGCAGTTTAGGTGACTCCTATGTGGGCTGCGGGATCTGGCAATGAAGGCTGGTTCCATAGTGCCAATAGGACAAGCACCCTCTGTAGGACTGTGGGTTTTGGTAACTGCGGCCGGCTCGCGGCCTTGAACTTTTTTTTTACATGGGTACCTTCTGCTACCCATCCGGGTTCCAGTACCGTCAGCTGGTTCTCGGCAGTGCCTTTGGATTAGGTGCCTCCTTCTCGGTATCCAAGTTCCACCAACGTCTGCTGGTCCTTGGTAGTGCTTTCTGGCACAGGTACCTCCTGCTTAGTAACCGAGTTCCAGTAACATCAGCTGGTCCTCGGTAGTTCCATTGGCTCTTGTACCTTCTGCTACATTTCCAAGTTCAAGCTTTTTGAAATGGTTCTTGGTAATCACTCTGGATCTCCCTGACGAGGACCCTGAAGACGAGGACCCTGAAGACCAACCCTAAGAAGACGAGGACCCCGAAGACAATGACCCTGAAGACGAGGACCCTGAAGACCACCCCGAAGAAGACGAGGACCCTGAAGACCACCCCGAAGAAGACGAGGACCCTGAAGACCACCCCGAAGAAGACGAGGACCCCGAAGACGAGGACCCAGAAGACCGACCCCGAAGACGAGGACCCCCGAAGACGACGACCCTGAAGACCACCCCGAAGAAGACCAAGAAGATGACCCTGAAGAAGTTGACCAAGAAGACAAAGAAGAGAAGACAAGCACCAAGATACAGAAAAACAAGAGACAGAAAACCAAGAAGCAGAAATACAAGAAGCTGCAGAACAAAAAGTGGAAGAACATTAAGCATAAGACTAAAAATCAGAGCAAAAGATAATATCTAAATTATAAGCAGAAGATGACTAAGCAGTGTATGGGGGTGAGTCCTCGTGGTGCCCCTGGAAAAGACCTGCTGCTGCAGGCCAAACTGAACGCGGACAAATCCTGTTGTAAATCTTTTGTGACGGGCAGAACGAAAGGTGTAATGTCCAACCTTTTATAGATAACAACTACAGGAATGCCTGTCACAAATAAGAATATGATGAAGAAGAAGAATATGAAGAAGATGAAGAAGTAGAATATGAAGAATGTAAAAAAAAGAATAATACGAAGAAGGTGAAGAAGAAGAAGGTGAAGAAGAAGTGGATGAAAAAGATGCTGAGGATGATGAAGGAGAAAGTGTGGGAGAAGTAAAAAAGAAGGTGAAGAGCATGGAAGTAGTGAAACATAAATATCTGACAAAATATAAAAATACTTAACATAGTTAATATTTCCGTAACTCAGAACATAATAAAAAAATATTAATTCCTGCTATTCCATTTGACTGGGCTAAACCTCTATGCCTTTATTGTCTCCCCCACCTCCCCCAATACATTCTACATTATTCTTAGTTGTTTTCCTTCATGTAGAAATAACCTACAAGGAAAGAAAGGGTTTATTTTAATTCCGATATTTATGTCCCATTGACTTGCATTGGTTTCCGGTATCGGAATCGGCGATATCCGATACTTTTTCGGTATCGGTCCGATCCAATCCGATCCGATATTTCCCGATATCGGAAGGTATCGCTCAACACTACTGATCAGTTCATAGAAGGTCTGCTGTCCAGCGCCCACAGAATCCAGCTGCACCTCATGGCCCTACAGAACCCCGATTTGACTTTTGCACAGTTCAAAGATAGGGCCATCCGGGTGCTCCGAGAACCCGCACCAGGTGGCGCTGTAGTTTCCCGGCGCCCTGCCATCACTTACCACCAGGAGGCAGCGCCCTACCCTGCAGACCTTGTGGGGGCTGATGCGCAGGCCCTAAACCCATCCCCGCCTGCAAACCTGCACCATCAGGTCCAGGAACTAACAAAGAGTGTTGCTGCATTGACCAGGACCGTACAGTCGTTACAGGTGGACCCGTCAGGACCAATCAAGCTGGCTTCCAGTCCGGAAGATGTCCCGTGGCGTCGACGGAGGAGGATCCCGTCGTTCAGAGGGAGGCCCGCCGATCGTTACACTGAGGATGGGCAGCCGATTTGCCGCCATTGCAGCCAGCCGGGACATGTAGCCAGGTACTGTACTTTAAATGGGTCCGACCTGGGGCAGAGGGCCAACCCCCAGGCATAAGGTCACAAGGCCCGTCTAATTGGCGTGATAAGTACGTAGGGGGACGCCCAGTTTTACCCGTAGTGCTGGACGGTATCCCCATGAGTGCACTGCTGGACACCGGGTCCCAAGTGACTACAATCCCCTATGTACTTTTCAAGCAGTACTGGAGTGACACTGACATAACCTGCTATCCAGACAGTGACTTGAGCATCATCGCCAGCAATGGTGGGGTTCAGAGAGATGACCATTAAGATTGGTAAAGTTGAACTGCTGGCACAGGGAGTGATCATTGTGGACATTGACCGTCGAGAAAGTCACCCTAAAATAACCTTGGGTACTAACGTGATGAAAATTGTCTTTCCGAAGTGATTGTAATTTTGCAGCAGGTGGCGATGAATGCGAGCTCCAGCCAACAGAGGCTCCTCCAGAAGGAGATAAGAGCCTTAAGAGACGGCAACAGGTAGAGCTGTCTGGTGGTGAGATCGATAGCGTGAGGATGAGCGACCCGTTCCCCATTGCCATGCCTCCCAAAAGTGAAATGATGATCTGGTGTCGGACTGCAATCGGGTTAAGAGGGAGAGACTACCAAGACATCGTAGAACCCATGTACTCAGACAACAGGCCCACCATTTTGACAGCCCGGGGGGTGGTTGATGTCCGCCATGGAAGGGTGCCCGTCCGGATCTTAAACATTGGGGAAAGGGAAGTACACTTGCCCCGGTACGCTACATTAGCCAAATTGTTTGCTGTCGAACACAATGCTCTCAGGGTCGTGGAACCCTTGCCTCCATCTCCACCGGTGGAGGATAATGCCTCCCAGAAACACAAGGAGGACTAGTGCCAGAAACTCTACGTGGGTGCTGACTCCACTCCCTCGCACCAAAAACAAGGAGTCTACCGGGTGGTTCAGGAGTACGAGAGAATCTTTAGTAAGCACCCGCTAGACTTCGGCAGGGTGAAAGGGGTAGAACACCATATCCCCGCGGGGAGCCACCCACCAATAAAAGAGAGATACAGACCTGTACCCCCTGTACATTATCAGAACGCAAAGGGCATGCTGAGAGAAATGAAAGAAGCCGGGGTCATTAGAGACAGCTGTAGCCCCTGGGCAGCCCCCTTGGTTCTGGTAAAAAAGAAAGACGGTACCATGAGAATGTGCGTGGACTATAGACAAATCAATCGTATCACCCATAAAGACGCGTACCCGTTACCTAGGATAGAGGAGTCTTTATCCGCACTAAAATAAGCTAATTTTTTCTCTACTTTGGACCTTACTAGCGGGTACTGGCAGGTTCCTGTGGCAGAGGCTGACAAGAAGACCGCCTTCACCACCCCGATGGGATTGAGTGAATTCAACTGTATGCCATTCGGGCTCTGCAATGCACCCGGGACCTTCCAGAGGCTGATGGAATGCTGTCTAGGGCACCGAAACTTCGAGACGGTCCTACTTTACCTGGACAACGTAATTGTCTATTCAAAGACTTACGAGGACCATCTAAAGCACCTGGCCGAGGTGTTCGAAGCCCTGGCAGGCTATGGCCTGAAAGTGAAGCCCTCGAAGTGTCACCTGTTAAAACCGAAGGTACAGTACCTAGGGCACGTGGTGAGTGCTGAGGGAGTAGCCCCCGACCCCGACAAGGTTACAGCCATCAAGAGCTGGCCAAGCCTCTCTAACATCAAAAAAGTGAGGCAATTCCTGGGGTTGGTAGGCTACTACCGAAGGTTCATCCCCGGGTTCACTAAGATGGGAGCTCCAATGCAGGACCTCCTGATAGGTCAGTCTAAATCCAGAAGTCACAAGCCACCCTTCAAGTGGGACAAGCCGGAAGAGGAGCCCTTCCGCCAGTTGAAAATGGCCCTCACGGGGGATGAGATCCTAGCCTACCCCGATTATGGCCAGCCTTTTATCCTCCACACAGACGCCAGTAATGTGGGGCTAGGAGCCGTACTGACCCAAAACCAACAGGGCAGAGAAAGGGTGATCGCGTACGCCAGCCGGAAGCTGAGGCCCACTGAAAGGAACCCGGAGAATTACAGCTCCTTCAAGCTAGAATTCTTGGCAGTGGTGTGGGCCATCATAGAATGGTTTAAACATTACCTGGCCTCCGCAAAGTTCACCGTGTACACGGACAACAACCCGTTGACACACCTGGACAATGCAAGACTTGGTGCCCTAGAACAGCGGTGAATGGCCCTGCTATCAAATTATGACTTCACAATCAAATACCGGGCAGGCAGAACCAACGCCAACGCAGACGCCCTATCAAGAATGCCCCACCTACCCGAAGGAGAAGAAGACTTGGAAGAGCTGGAGGAAGTAGAGCTCCCTGCGTTCCACCGTTATGGGGCCACTCAGTATTCTCACCGGGTAAGAGACAAAGACCTAACCACCGTCATGTTCAATCCCTTACCCCACCAAGGCTGGGCTGAAACGCAAGATAGTGACCCTGTAGTTCGCCTGGTGAAAGACCTGTTAACCCAGACTGACGCTAGCCCTTGCCCGGACGCTCCAGAGGAAGGCAAGCAGTTATGGAAGGAGAAAAGCAGGCTATTCCTCTACGAAGGTAAGCTGTGCAGAAGCCTTGTCAACCACCGGACGCACGAGCTAACCTGGCAGGTAGTGGTCCCGAGACGGGATGCAGCAATGGTCCTGGAGGCCTACCATGATAGAGCGGGACACTTCGGGTGGAAGAAACTGGAGTTCCTACTGAGAGAGCGGTTCTACTGGATCGGTATGAGAGGGGCCATAGAGAAGTGGTGCAGGGACTGCCGCCCATGTCACCTCAGAAGGAACGACCGTACCAGCCAGAAGACACCCTTGAGGCCCATCGTCACCAGGCAGCCTCTTGAGCTGGTAGGTCTGGACCATGTGAAGTTGGCTCCAAGCCGGTCCGGCTACATCTATGCCCTCACGATTGTGGACCATTACTCCCGGTTCTTGGTGGGGGTCCCGGTTAAAGACTTGACGGCCCAAACGGTGGCCAGAGCCTTCCAACAACACTTCTGCCGTCCACACGGGTATCCGGAACAGGTCTTGACAGATCAAGGTCCAGCGTTTGAGGTGGAAGTCTTCCAGGAGTTCTGCAACCTCTACGGCTGTAGGAAGATTCGGACAACGCCTTACCACCCGCAAACCAACGGGCTGTGTGAGAAAATGAATAATATCGTCATTGATCTCCTCAAGACGTTGCCCCTAGAAGAACGCAGCCTGTGGCCGGAGAAGCTGCCAGACCTGATAGACTTGTACAACCATATCCCGGTGAATAGATCATAGACTGAACATGAGTCAACAGTGTGATGCAGCAGCAAAAAAGGCAAATACAATTCTGGGATGTATTAACAGAAGCATACAGTCTAGATCACATGAAGTCATTATCGGTCTTTACTCCTCTTTGGTCAGACCTCATCTGGAATACTGTGTACAGTTTTGGGCACCACATTTTAAAAAAGACATAGACAAACTGGAGCAAGTTCAGAGAAGAGCGACCAGAATGGTGACTGGTCTGCAAACCATGTCCTATGAGAAACGGTTGCAGGATTTGGGAATGTTTAGCTTGCAAAAAAGAAGACTGAGAGGAGACTTAATAGCTGTCTACAAATATGTCAAGGGCTGTCACATTGTAGAAGGATCATCTTTATTCTCATTTGCACAAGGAAAGACTAGAAGCAATGGGATGAAACTAAATGGGAGGAGACACAGATTAGATATTAGAAAAAACTTTTTGACAGTTAGGGTGATTAATGAGTGGAACAGGCTGCCACGAGAGGTGGTGAGTTCCCCTTCAATGGACGTCTTCAAACAGAGGCTGGACAGACATCTGTCTGAGATGATCTAGTGAATCCTGCTTTGAGCAGGGGGTTGGACCAGATGACCCAGGAGGTCCCTTCCAACTCTACCATTCTATGATTCTATGAATGCTACAAATTGCACCCTGGCTTACCTGATGCGAGCAAGACCAGGTAAGCTGCCTATCGACCTGGAGATGGGAGTCCTGACACCCGAGGACACCTCCCCAGATGCGGACTGGGATACGGAACGGCGGCTATAGTACAAGAAGGTACAGGAGAGTGTGGAGAGGAGTCTGGATCAAGCGAGAGAAAAGCAAGAGAGGCTCTTCAAACAACATGCCCCTGCTGGTCCCCTGGAACCTGGTGAGCAGGTCCTGAAGCGGAAGAGAAGGCTTCACAAGCTAGATGACTAGTGGGAGAGCGACCCGTGCACAGTACTGCCGTCCAACCACGACAACCCGAAGGTATGTGTAATTACCAAGGATGGAGGAGAAACCACTAGCACTGTCTCCAGAGACCATCTAAAACGGTGCCCCGAGCAACTGCAGAGTTCAAGTGAAGATCAAGATGACCTTGAGCCCGCAGTGGACAAGGAGGAAATGGTCAGCACTGTTCTCGAGAGTTCCACCGGTCCTGGACTCGGATAAACGATGCCATAGTGGTACCCGTCCTACACTTCCTTCAACCTACCCAGCAGGAGCCTACAGGACAGCAGGAAGAACAAGAAGAACAAGCAGCCCCAGAGGCAGAAGAACCCATGCCAGCAGCCCAGGAGAGTCAACCCTCTGCTGACAGTGAGCCTGCCATGCCTGTGGTAAGCCAAAGGACCCGCAGACAGCTGCCTGCCCTGCCTGTAAACCCATCTAGTAGCTGTACCCTAAATGCTAGTGGGGAAAGCCAGGTTAGACCACCACCAGACAGTGGGTTACGCAGGTCAACCCGGAGCACTAGGGGTCAAGTACCAGCTCACTGGAAGATCTAAGTACAAAGTCTACATTTACCTGTAAATATTTAATGTTTTATGGTTGTTACCTGATAATTAATAAAGTTTTTCCAGTTTTTCCTAGTATAATGGACTGACAGGTCATGGACACTGAATGGCAGGAACTGTCTTGTAGATAGTTGCACTTGGTGTCCTCCTGTGAAGATGGCCACAGAAGAAAAACCTGTCTGGCGTGGCCCCCTTGTGGCCCAAAGTAGTTAGCTCGGCCTTGTCGCCACGCCCAAGGCCAGGAACTTGGGGTTTATGGAGACAGGTCCCCACACCCTAGTTGGGTGATATGGACACCCGGTCACGGAAGCGCTGTGACCTTAAGGACAAAATGTACTTGTAAATATGTTATGTTGTCATTTATACCCTGTTTGTTTTTGGCCAAAAAGGCTTAGTCCCGGAGTACTAAACTTTAATAGGGGGGAATGTGCCACCCCAGGCCTGGATGCCACAAATATTAAAGGCTGTGTCTGAGAGCAGGAGGGAGGTTTCCTGGTCAGGGACCATTAGCATGCAGCACCTCCTGTCCCAGGCCAGTAGGGGGAGCAGGCTGCCCCTATAAAAGCTGGAACTGGGGCAGGGTTAGAGAGACCACAACCCACTTCTGAAGTGACCAGAAGGGTTCCTTAGAGGAAGGGACAGGTCAGCAGCAGCTGAGGAGTCCGTGAGGCAGAGGAGAGACTGCGAGCCAGGGACAGAGGCGACGAGAGCCGGTCCTGGCTGAGAGAAGCACACAACCGGACATTGGGGTCCGAGGCTGTCAGGGTTGCAAGCCCAGCAGCAGAGAACCCACCTGCGAGGGATTTCAGGTCTCTTGGCCTAAGAAGCCTGGAGGCACCGCCACACAGAGGGACCAGTACAGCAGGAGAAAGCAAAAGGTACCTAAGGCCCGAGTCGCAAGCCATACAGGCAAAGTACACGGCCAGCTTAGGGACGTGGGCTATTACACCACGAAGAGGGGGATAGTCAGAAAGAGCATAGTGAGAACAGTAGGCCTACACACTCACCCTGACCAGTGGGGCTCGCCCGAATGCTCTCAGACACCCAGGCCCACTCCTAACCGGTACTCCTGTTGGGTCAGTAATAACATCTGCAATAAAGACCCTGGATTGTTTGAAGTGGACTCTGAACTCTTACTATTGCGGCCTGCACTATCACCCCCAGCATTCACCTACACTGCCCTGAGGCTACACTCTTCCCGTGGGGAGTTGTCCTACCCCTGTGCTGCACACCAACATCAGCCTCAGTGGTCTGCCTCGCAGCAGCGGTCATCCCTGACCGCAATCCACTGGTGGCGTAGTCGGACATTCAAAACACTGATAAATAGACTGCCACCATTTGGTCTGACCACCCTGAGTCACTTTTACTTAACAATATAGAGTAAAAGATGCTAAGCGAAGCCGCCTCAGACAAATGACAGCCATTTTTTTTTCACTCCATTGAATAATGAAGAACGGCAAGAGTTTTTTTTTTAGCATAAACAATGGCAAAACACTCCAAAACACTTACAGGCGTCTTATAGGCATCTTTTAGGGTCTCCCATTAGCTTGTATTGTGACGCCACCCCTGAACAGATGGGGGGTGATACTCGAACCGGGCCTTGCAGATGTTGTGGGGATGCAGTCGTGGCCTTGACCCGTTTCGTGCCCAGGGCTGTCACAGTAAAAGAAAAAGAATGGGCTTTTAAGATGAGTGGTTAATGTTCGACTACGCCACCTGTGGTTTCTGGTGAAGGCCACCAGCGCTGCAACAGTCCTCTGAGGCTGATGTTCTGGCAGTTTGGTTGGTACTACTCCCCACAGGCGGAGTAGGCCTCAGGGCAGTGTTTGATAAACTGTGTGGAGGTATGGTGGGTGCAGTGCCACGCAGGAATAAACAAGCGGAGGCGGTTAATGAAGTCATCCGGGTCTTTACTCACTTTAGATGCACTTTCAGCCGCAAAGCTTCTCTCTGCTACACACGGTGTACTGCGGCCACCAGGAAGGGGGTTCAGCACTTCCCAGGTAGATCAGGAGCACCCGTTGGTGTGTTCCTCTCCTTCTTATCTCCTCCCGCTTGTGTTCCTCCCTGGGATCCACTAAGCCGCCGGGCTTTTCCAACAGTGACGTGAAGTACACAGTCAGATATCGGGGGCCGGTCACCCCTCTTGCGACAGGAGTCCCTCTGGCAAGGCCAGAGTGAAGAATACAGGTGGCGACTCGCTCCGTCCCTATCCCCCTGGGATCCTTTCGCCTGTGGAGCCTATCTCCTTTGTTCCCCTCCAAGGCCTTCTTAGAACAGGACCCTGACCGGGTAGAGACACTTGTTAACTCTGACCCGCTCCTCGTCTCAAGGCCAGAGAACGAGGACCGTGAATCTTCAGCCAGCTACAGACTCTTGCTGGACCCTGACAGAAGACCACAACCAAAGGACCTTGAACTAAAGATGGCCAAATATTATATATGATTCTATAAGTGCTTCCTGTAAGTGTTTCCTCCACCCTCACCCACTACATGGTTCCCCCTCTCCTTGGTTCCCCCCATCTCCTCTATCCCGGACCGGAGCAGCACCCTGGTGCTATCTGGCCCCCTACAGGACGGGAGTGGTGTAGTGTTGAGTGTGAAGTGGGGTCCTGTGTGATGCTCCATCCTTACCTGGAAGAGGAGATACTACACCTCTATCTGAGGTGCAGTACCCCTGTCGCAACTGAACCCTCAGGGGCGCCACATTCCCCCCTGGTGAAACACAGCACGTCCGCGGGCTGCAATAGAGCAAAAGATTGGTACATTTCAAACATTCAAAAGAAAATTTTTAAAGACTTTGCAAACAATAAACAATCTTCCCTTTATGGGAGGCTCAGATACTTCAACGTTACAGGATATATGGTATAAATATATGAAACATTAAAGAGACATTATGTATGTAGAAAAATACTGTAGAAAAGTGCTAATTCAGCAGCATGAGGGACCTGTCCAAAACCCTCAACGTAGGCCCTGGGGTGGCTGCAAGGCATGGAGATCCCGAGTTGGACCTCCAGTAGAGCCACGACCAGACAGGTTTTGCTTCTGAGATCAGAGGTAGAGGTGGTTTTGCATAAAACCAATAGGGGGCACCTAAATAGGTGCAAACTATGTACAAAGTTAGTCTGTCGACTGCTCAGTGTCCGCAGGGACAAATGTTTGTAGATAACCATAAAGAAAAACAAGTGAAAGTTCAACAACAGGGAGGTTCAGCCTCCGGGGCTGCATCAGCAATGGTATCCCCAATGGGGAAATGACTCATGCTTGCCGACGGAACCTGACCGGTCCTCTGTGGCTAGGTGCGTGGGGGCATCTTCTTTAATCACCCTGTAGACATCCAGGGCATACCACCCACGCTCCCCGTGGTGGCGGGTGTAGGACACTAGATCACCCGGGTAGAGGTTCCGGCCAGGGTGGCCCTGCTCCAGCCGCGGCTCGACGTCCCGCCGGTTGACAAAGAGGTCCCGGTTGAACTGTAGGCTACGGATGAAGCCACATCCTGCCTCCTGGTTGAAGCACACGATAAGGCCGTCTTCCTGGGGGCTTGGACGGGTGGCCTCCGCCTGATGGGCCTGTGATTTAGCAGCCTTGGCGTGCACCTCCAGGCGCTCTTAGCGGATCCTCCTCTCTCGCTGCTCCTTCTCGAGCTGGAGGAGCTCCTTACGGCAGAACTCCTCCCGCCTCCGCGCTTCGGACTGGGTCTCCCGGGGGAAGCCCATCAGGTCGCCCCCCTGGTTGTCCCAGGCAAACTCTTCTGCCGCCAGGCAGGCGACCAGAGGTGCGGGCAGCGGCAATAGCAGGGGTCGTTGTGGGCCCTCTGTTGGTGCGGACCAGTCCGGGTTGGGGCAGGTGTACTCCCATGAGAGTGCAGGGTTCTCTGGATCGGGAGTCGGGAGGCATAGCAGGCCTCCGGGAGTGTCGGTGGCTTGGGCCTTGGCCTCCGGAGCCAGGAGTTGCTCCCACACGATGGCGCCCAGGGACAGGGGTGACGGCAGGAGATCTTGGAGGGCTTCGGTGCGTCCCGCGCACGGGATAGGGGTTTTGACCTTACCCGCTCTTGGGCTGCACAGGGCCTCCTGGGCTTCCTCCGCCTGGGCTGAGGCCTCAGTAGTCAGGCGCGACGAGCTCCGGTGGCGGGCCTCGATCTTCCACAGCACCTCCTCCCTCCATTCAGCAGCGGCCAGTCGTTGGGCCTCTTCGACCCTCCGGGTCAGATCCTGCGTTTCACCGCGAAGGAACTCGGCCTCCTCCGCGGTCAGGTACATTCCCTCCATAGTGAGGGAGGTGGCAGCTGGTGGGCCAGCGACGGAGGGCATCTCCTTGGCTGCGTCCATCTCTGCTGCAGGGTGCGGTCTCTCTGGACTTGTTGCGGCCGCACCCTGTCTCGATCTTCTTCTCCTCCTCCTTTTGGGGCGACTCCAGGGTGGCTGGCTGACGGGCACTCCTTGGGATGTCCCATCCGTCTTGACGGATACTACTATGCGGACGGTCTCTGCTGGAGGGGGTGGTCGGCACTTTTGGCACCATTGGGGAGCCAGGCCCACGATGGGAGGTCTTACGCCAGTTCTGTGACGCCACCCCTGAACAGATGTGGGGGGGGATACTCGGAGCCGGGCCTTGCAGATGTTGTGGGGATGCAGTCATGGCCTTGATCCGGTCCGTGCCCAGGGCTGTCACAGTAAAAGAAAAAGAATGGGCTTTTTGGATGAGTGGTTAATGTTCGACTACGCCACCTGTGGTTTCTGGTGAAGGCCACCAGCACTGCAACAGTCCTCTGAGGCTGATGTTCTGGCAGCTTGGTTGGTGCTACTCCCCACAGGCGGAGTAGGCCTCAGGGCAGCGTTTGATAAACTGTGTGGAAGTATGGTGGGTGCGGAGGCGGTTAATGAAGTCATCCGGGTCTTTACTCACTTTAGATGCACTTTCAGCCGCAAAGCTTCTCTCTGCTACACACAGCGTACTGCGGCCACCAGGAAGGGGGTTCAGCACTTCCCAGATCAGGAGCACCGGTCAAGACCCCGTTGGTGTGTTCCTCTCCTTCTTATCTCCTCCCGCTTGTGTTCCTCCCTGGGATCCACTAAGCCGCCGGGCTTTTCCAACAGTGACGTGAAGTACACAGTCAGATATCGGGGGCCGGTCACCCCTCTTGCGACAGGAGTCCCTCTGGCAAGGCCAGAGTGAAGAATACAGGTGGCGACTCTGCTCCGTCCGTATCCCCCTGGGATCCTTTTGCCTGTGGAGCCTATCTCCTTTGTTCCCCTCCAAGGCCTTCTTAGATCGGGACCCTGACCGGGCAGAGACACTTGTTAACTCTGACCCGCTCCTCATCTCAAGGCCAGAGAACGAGGACCGTGAATCTTCAGCCAGCTACAGACTCTTGCTGGACCCTGACAGAAGACCACAACCAAAGGACCTTGAACTAAAGATGGGCAAATATTATGTATGATTCTGTAAGTGCTTCCTGTAAGTGTTTCCTCCACCCTCACCCACTACATGGTTCCCCCTCTCCTTGGTTCCCCCCATCTCCTCTATCCCGGACCGGAGCAGCACCCTGGTGCTATCTGGCCCCCAACAGGACGGGAGTGGTGTAGTGTTGAGTGTGAAGTGGGGTCCTGTGTGATGCTCCATCCTTACCTAGAAGAGGAGATACTACACCTCTATCTGAGGTGCAGTACCCCTGTGGCAACTGAACCCTCAGGGGCGCCACAGTATTGTAAAGTACAAAGCATCTTCCAAGCGTAAAACAACAGAAGAATGGACACCTCCTTTCTTTTACAAATCTGAAGCTGTTAGACCATGTTCACATGTCCAGTATTCGGTCAGTATTGTACCTCAGTATTTGTAAGCCAAAACAGGTCCAGGTGAAAAATACAGAAGTGGTGACGTGTTTCTATTATACTTTTCCTCTGATCAGAGATGTAACTACGGTTTTGGTTGGGGGGGGGGGGGGGCGAAACTTCTGAGTGGGCCCCTAACCAGGTAACCCTGATTACAGCTATGGTGGCGCACCCTAATGGAGGATATAGGAGAACCTCAGCAGATGACTGCGCTGTTACTGAAAATAATCTCTATACAAAGACCTGCACTGATACTACCGCCATATGGTGACATATATTGCTAGATACCAGTCCTGCAGAACATATAAGAGATCACAGCACCGTTATATATTGTAACTTACAGCTGACGTTCTTTCTGATTAAATTGTTCACTTTTCCTGTCTTTTCCATCTGGCCCAAACCGACATGACAACGTCTCCATCCAGGACTCAGAGTCTCAGGTCTGCAGAGATCACAACAAAGACACATTTGACTCCTTACATTTCAGGCACCGTCTCCATCAAATCCCAACCTGCACAAACGCCATACAGAATACTGGCCCCCATATAATTTCCCATGCAGGTGCCCCACATAATGCCACATGCAGGCTGTGCCCCCATATAATGCCCCATGCAGGCTGTGCCCCCATATAATGCCCCATGCAGGCTGTGCCCTCATATAATACCCCAAGCAGGCTGTGCCCCCATATAAGGCTTCATGCAGGCTGTGCCCCCATATAATGCCCCATGCAGGTTGTGCTCCTATATAATGCCCCATGCAGGTTGTGCCCCTATATAATGCCCCATGCAGGTGTTCCGATATAATGCCTCCTGCTGTGCCCCCATATAATGCCGCATTCAGGCTGTGCCCTCATATAATGCTCCATGCAGGTGCCCCCATATAATGCCTCATGCTGGGCCCCCATATAATGCCCCATGCAGGCTGTGCCCCAATATAATGCCTCCTGCTGTGCCCCCATACAATGCCCCATGCAGATGCCCCAATATAATGCCTCCTGCTGTGCCCCCATACAATGCCCCATGCAGATGCCCCAATATAATGCCTCCTGCTGGGCCCCCATATAATGCCCTTTGCAGGTGCCCCCATATAATGCCTCCTGTTGTGCCCCCATATAATGCCCCATGCAGATGCCCCAATATAATGCCTCCTGCTGGGCCCCCATATAATGCCCCTTGCAGGTGCCCCCATATAATGCCTCCTGCTGGGCCCCCATATAATGCCCCATGCAGATGCCCCAATATAATGCCTCCTGCTGGGCCCCCATATAATGCCCCATGCAGATGCCCCAATATAATGCCTCCTGCTGGGCCCCCATATAATGCCCCATGCAGATGCCCCAATATAATGCCTCCTGCTGGGCCCCCATATAATGCCCCATGCAGATGCCCCCATATAATGCCTCCTGCTGGGCCCCCATATAATGCCCCTTGCAGGTGCCCCCATATAATTCCTCCTGCTGGGCCCCCATATAATGCCCCATGCAGATGCCCCAATATAATGCCTCCTGCTGGGCCCCCATATAATGCCCCATGCAGATGCCCCAATATAATGCCTCCTGCTGAGCCCCCATATAAAGCCACTTGCAGATGCCCCCATATAATGCCTCCTGATGGGCCCCCATATAATGCCCAATGCCTCCATACATAAAAAAAATAAAAAATCAAATACTCAGCTCACTTTGCGGTGATGGGCGGGGGGGGTCCGATGCTGGCACCGCGGCCCCCCCCGCTCCTGCTCAAGGGCCACATAGCGGCCACTGGACGGTGCAGGGACATTGCAATAATTAAGTTCCCATGTGTCTGAAAAGAGTCTGTTATCTATATCTCCCCACATGGAGTTGTGACTGTCTATATGTCCATGTTTTAATTAATTTTCTAATAAAGAATTTATGGATTTTATGAAGACGTCTTGATGCTGGATCTTTCCCTCACCATTCTTCTCCAGAGCACTACCGGTCATCCGTTCATCATACATCATACATCATTCATTTTTCTTTCTGGCTTCATATTTGGTTTTTAGTTTGAAAATCTGTTCTTAAAAAAGAACAATGGGGCCTATCAATTCTTGTTTAACTTTTGTCCTGTACAAGAAAACCTTTTAGCATGACACAGCGCTTACAGGCTCAACTACAGTTGTAGTTTTTTTTTATAATCAGTGCAGCACTCAAAACTTCCAGCAGATGGCGCTGGGTGACACCTCTGACTTCATTTCCTTCTGCATTGTATTACAGATGATAGGTATATAATATATATATATTACAGATAAAAAGATTCTAATAACCAATGTCACGGGACTCTTGTGAATAAAGCACGAATCTGAATGCATTTAATTTTATAAATTACTTCCAATGTAACGTTAGTGGAGGCGTTTACTGGACAAGATTTATTAGGGTATACTAATACTATGCAAATATTTCTGCACCTGTCTTATATATCTGAGACTCGGCTCACAGTTGCATACAGTATTTGCTGTAAATTTTATACAAGTACCAGCAAAGTGGATGACTTTTCACTTAATATAACCCACTTGCTACGTTTTTTTGCTGCAGTATCTACAGAAAAAATGGATTTTGTTGCGCTTTTTAAATCTGCACCATTTCATTTTCTGTTGCAGTAAAAAACATTTTCTTATTTTGAATATAAATCCTTAAATACGTAGGTTAAAACACTGGCCTGGCATTGTTTTGCTGCATTTTTTGGTACATATCTACAAAAAAAATGCACATAATATCATATGAATAATAGCGGGAAATATGCACAACTTTTTGATGCAGAAAAATTGCAGATTACAATTTATACATTTACATGTAAATTCCGCAGTGAATAACCAACGTGTGAACTCAGCCTCAATGGAGCTAGTAGAAATCCATGTATGTGCTGCAGACACAACACCGTTTGACTGTATGAAACAGATTTTCAGTTGCAGAAAATTCTGCAACAAATCTGCAGCGTGTGAACGTAAACCCACCGATTAGCTGCTCCTGGAGCCAGAGGCAGCCGTAAATGCTGAGTTGTGAAACTGCACAGCACAGCTCCGTGAACTGCACAGTAGTCGCGACTGGGTACTGCACATCCAACCCCTACTGATTCGATTAAGGGGGTGTATGTGCAATACCTGGCCATGGCCACTATTCCATTGACGGAACCGTGCTGTGCAGCTTCACAACTCAACACATCCGGCCAACGCTGGGGACAGCTGATCGGAAGGGGTGCCAGCTGTCACACCCCAACCGATCAGATATTGTTGATCTATCTCAAGTCAGGCCATCAATATGAAAGTCCCAAACATCCCCTTTAATACTGTAATAGAAGGGTAAATGTAGTTTAGACAAAAATAAGGCAGAACGGCACTAATTATGGGCAATAAAATTAATATACAAAGAGAAAAATGAAATGTCATCATAGGTGAATAAAGGATTTTCAGAACAGTTGGATTGTGATGCCTTCAGGGCATGAGCTTGATAAACATTGATTCTGAAGTACTAACCCTGACTAACTTTTAGGTCTCATTCAGACAACCTTGTAGCACGCTCCTAGTACAAACCACAATGCACAGACTGGTCGCAAGTCTCCTGACCTGCACTTGACAGCCTTATACAACCCCTGGCAAAAATTATGGAATCACCAGGCTCGGAGGATGTTCATTCAGTTGTTTAATGTTGTTGAAAAAAAGCAGATCACAGACATGGCACTAAAGTCATTTCAAATGGCAACTTTATGGCTTTAAGAAACACTAAAAGAAATCAAGAAAAAAAATGTGGTACTCAGTAAGGGTAATATTTTTCAGACCAAGCAGAGGGAAAAAATTATGGAATCACTCAATTCTGAGGAAAAAATTATGGAATCATGAAAAACAAACACACAAAAGAACACTCCAATACATCACTAGTATTTTGTTGCACCACCTCTGGCTTTAATAACAGCTTGCAGTCTCTGAGGCATGGACTTAATGAGTGACAAACAGTACTCTTCATCAATCTGGCTCCAACTTTCTCTGATTGCTGTTGCCAGATCAGCTTTGCAAGTTGGTGCCTTGTCATGGACCATTTTCTTCAACTTCCACCAAAGATTTTCAATTGGATTGAGATCCGGACTATTTGCAGGCCATGACATTGACCTTATGTGCCTTCTTTCAAGGAATGTTTTCACAGTTTTTGCTCTATGGCAGGATGCATTATCATCTTGAAAAATGATGACATCATCCCCAAATATCCTTTCAATTGATGGGATAAGAAAACTGTCCAAAATATCAATGTAAACTTGGGCATTTATTGAAGATGTAATGACAGCCATCTCCCCAGTGCCTTTACCTGACATGCAGCCCCATATCATCAATGACTGTGGAAATTTGCATGTTCTCTTCATGCAGTCATCTTTATAAATCTCATTGGAACGGTACCAAACAAAAGTTCCAGCATCTTCACCTTGCTCAATGCAGATTCGTGATTCATCACTGAATATGACTTTCATCCAGTCATCCACAGTCCATGATAGTTTTTCCTTAGCCCATTGTAACTTTGTTTTTTTTTTGGGTTCGGTGTTAATGATGGCTTTTGTTTAGCTTTTCTGTATGTAAATCCCATTTCCTTTAGGCGGGTTCTTACAGTTCGGTCACAAACATTGACTCCAGCTTCCTCCCATTCGTTCCTCATTTGTTTTGTTGTGCATTTCCTGTTTTGGAGACATAATATCTTTCAGTTTCCGCTCTTGACGCTTTGATGTCTTTCTTGGTCTACCAGTATGTTTGCCTATAACAACCTTCCCATGTTATTTGTATTTGGTCCAGATTTTAGACACAGCTGACTGTGAACAACCAACATGTTTTGCAACATTGCGTGATGATTTACCTTCTTTTAAGAGTTTGATAATCCTCTCCTTTGTTTCAAGTGACATCTCTCGTGTTGGAGCCATGATTCATGTCAGTCCACTTGGTGCAACAGCTCTCCAAGGTGTGATCACTCCTTTTTAGATGCAGACTAACAAGCAGATCTAATTTGATGCAGGTGTTAGTTTTGGAAATGAAAATTTACAGGGTGATTCCATATTTTTTTCCTCAGAATTGAGTGATTCCATAATTTTTTCCCTCTGCTTGGTATGAAAAAAATTACACTTACTGAGTACCACATTTTTGTTCTTGATTTCTTTTAGTGCTTCTTAAAGCCATAAAGTTGCCATTTGAAATGACTTTAGTTTTGTGCCATGTCTGTGATCTGCTTTTTTTCAACAACATTAAACAAATGAATGAACATCCTCTGAACCCGGTGATTCCATAATTTTTGCCAGGGGTTGTATATGGATGTGAGATGGCCAAGTTTGTTGTAGGAGACTCACAGCCAGTCTGTTCAACGAGGTCCCTACTCTGACCATGATACATGGACATCTTACTCCGGCCTTAAAGACGTTTTTCAAAGAACAAAAGTAAATTTTAATCAATGGCTGTGTCTGACCGTGTAAGGAACATTGTCTGATCATACCACAGCTCCTGGGCAGGGGAGGAAGCAAGAGACAATACAGACATTACAGCACGGGATCACAGCTGATTCTTCTTTGAAGTAAACTATTGTTTAAAAGCAGGTAGAGAAATGTTTGACCTCTCAAAAAGAATCAGCTGTGATCCCCTGCAGTAATATCTGTATAGTCTTTTGCGTCCTCACCTGCACAGGAGATGTGGTATGATCAGACCATGTTCCTGCACGGTCAGACACAGCCTTTACACAGTACACAGCAGGGGCACATTTATAAGATTATCTCAGCACAGGAACATTTTATTTAAACACATCCAATTGTGGAAGTTATTATTATTCTAAGATCTCTTGATTAAAATCAACTTTCATTTGTGGGAAAACCCCTTTAACCCCTTTCCGACCAGGTCAGTAATAGTATGTAGCTGTGCCCTGGAACTTATGGACCAGCTACGTACTATTACGCGATCCCTCCCGCACACAAGCGGTGCAGGGCAATAGCCACCGGGTGTCAGCTGATTGTCACAGCTGACACCCGGTGCTATGTGCAGGCATAGGCGGATTATAATGAGGGCAATCTGGGCTACCGCCCGGGGCCCCATGGCCAGACTGCCCACATTATAATGTTATGTGTGCTCACAGCTGGCATGACAATGTAGCAGAAGCGAACACGCAGCACATTCTGCGTGACCACGTCTGCTGTACTCACATGGAGAGCCCCTGGGATTCCTGACTGTTGGCATCTGCACTGCAACTCCAGCATTGTGTGGAGCTCAGTGCTGGCTCCATCCCCCTGCTCGTCTTCTGCTGCGCTGCTTCCTGTTCCCTCCTGCTGGCAGCTACTGGTGATAGTAAGAAGCAAATAGCTGCTTCCTGTTCTGCGAGAGCATGTAACCCTGTGGGCTGCAGGGTATGTGACCATGGGAGGCCGCAAGGTATATGATCATGGGGGGGGGGGCACAAGGCATATGACCATGGGGGCACCACAGGGTATGTTTCCAAGGGAGGGCTGCAGGGTATGTGACCATGGGGGGCTGCAAGGTATATGATCATGGGGGGGCACAAGGCATAAGACCATGGGGGGGCCACAGGGTATGTGACCAAGGGAGGGCTGCAGGGTATGTGACCATGGGGGGCCTGCAGGGTATGTGACCATGGGGGAGGCTGCAGGATATGTGACCATGGGGGGCCTACAGGGTATGTGACCATGGGGGGCCTGCAGGGTATGTGACCATGGGGGGGGCTGCAGGGTATGTGACCATGGTGGGGGCTGCAAGGTATGTGACCATGGAGGGGCTGCAGGGTATGTAACTGACGCGCCCCCTGGGCCGCGTGGGGATCCCGGAACCGGGCCTTTTGTGGGATGCTGGGGATTGTAGTCTCTTTGGCGGCGACCCGGTCCTGTGGCCCAGGGTGGTCAAACCAGTGGCAGTCTATTTGTAAGGTTTTATGGTTTAATGTCCGACTACGCCACCCGTGGATTGCGGTCAGGGTGTACCGCCGCTGCAAGGTAGTCCGCTGAGGCAGGTGTGGTGTGTGCAGCTAAAGATGGGATAACTCCCCACGGGAAAAGTATGGCCTCAGGGCAGGGAATGTGGATGACGGGAGTGGTGGTGCACGGGCGTCCCAGCACTAGTAGTGCTGGTGCGGCGATGAAGCACAGAGACGTGGGGTTGCAGTTCAAGTTCTTTATTCACAGTTCTTTATATTCCAAGTCACTCCGCCGACAATGACTGCCCAAGCCGTGCTGCGTCCACCAGGTCAACCCCCAGGCAATTCCAGAGTGTGGCACAGGTCTCCCTTCTATTCCTTTCTCTGGCCGTGCCCCATCAGTGACACTACGTCTGTCCAGCTCCCGCGGGCCTTCTCTTGGGAGCGCTTCGTTCTCACCTCCCTGACCCTATGTCGTGTGCCTTTCTAGTAGGTGTAGCGAGGGGTCGCACCAAGAGATGGCCACGACCTCCGGTTCTTGGTTAAGGATTAGTCGCCTCTACCAACTTGGGATCCGGTACCCTGTTCTGCCAACCCGTCACCCGTAATCTCCTGGGTCCTTAGGGTTCCTTCTGCCTTCGTGTCTCTGGGCCCTTCTACACTTTGGGTACCTCTCTTTCTTTGCTGTTCCTTTCTGTTTCTGTTCCTTCCTTCTGGCTCCGGCCTTCACCCTAGGCCTGCCTCGTGGAGCTGGGCCCAGACTGAGCCACAGCTCCCTGTCAGCCCTCTCTGGCTGAACTCCTCCTTTCACTCCACTGACTTCTTCTCTGAACTCTCCCAGAACTAAGATGGTGCCCACCTTTTATACCTCCCTCTCTGTGTTTGAGCCCAGGTGACTAGCAACCAATGGGCTCCAAACCATGCCCAGAAACCGTCCCCTCCTGCTCCTACATCACTGGGTTTTCCTCCCCCCTCCCCACTCCAGCCAGGGACATGTTCTGTCGTGCCTGCATTACTGTCTAATGGGAGCACCGTTGAGCTGTCCCCTAGAAATGGGGTGTGTGTGATGCATGCAGCCTACCGAGCCCTGGTCCACACTCCATTCTTACCCGGGAGTGGAATATCACACCTCTGGCAGAGGTGCAATACCCCTGTAGCGGCCGAACCCTTGGGGCGCTACATTCCACCCTGGTAAAGCACAGCACGTCCTCGGGCTGGAAGAGAGCAAAGACAATTAATTTACAAGACATGCAAAACTTTTTCAAAACTTTTCACATAGAAAACGGACGACATTATTTAATTCCCTTTATGGGAAACACTTTCTTCTTTTTCAACATTTTTCCTTCACTTGATATGGTCATTACTACTGGAACTCTTTTGTCATATAAAACACCTTACCAAACATTTGCATTATTACTTTAGCAGCATATAAAACCTTTTCATATAAAACATTTTTTTAAGTAAAACATATTCTTGGATCCCGGCCGCGGTGCAACTTGCGTCCAGGTGTTGATTCTTCTTTTAAGTGCAAAAACTTCAGCAAACTTTCAAACGTGAGGGACTCTCTGTCCCGAGGTAGACGTTACTGTCTTTTTATAAAACCAGTAGGGGGCGCTTTAGGAAGCGCAACTATTTACAGGATGGCCCTCTCAGTCCTCGGCCAGGTAGGGAAAGGGGATGGCTGTTCTCAGTCCCCAGCCAGATTAGGGATATAGGGGGGCAACTTTCAAACAGGTAACAGTCCCAACGGGGACCACCCTCTAAGTGGAAACAGTCCCACGACAGTTCTGATACCCTGACGGGTAACTATATACATTTGTGCGCTGCCACTTTTCAGTAGCGGTGTCCTCCTTGCGCACCTTCTTCCGGGTAGTCTTCAGGCCCGTCCGGACCCTCTTGACTTTTTCCATAATTGTACTGTAGCTCCTCCTCTGTGAGCCGGTGGACGTGGAGGGCATATAATCCCTTTGCGCCCTTGTGCCGGGTGTAGGTGACCACATCACCAGGGTACAGGTTACGTCCGTGATGTCCCTCTGGCAGGTGACTCTCGACGTCCCTCCTTGTCACGAAGACGTCGTTCGTGGCCTCCGGGTCTCTAATGAAGCCCCAGCCGTGCTCCAGCTGAAACTTTACTACGGTCCCGGTGGCTCGGGGACCGCGGGCGGCTTGGGGATTCTGACGAGCTCTCCGCTTCTGTTCTGCGCTCTGGGCTTGGAGTCGCTCCTCCCTGATACGCCTCTCCCGCCGCTCTCTCTCAAAGGTCGCCAGCTGCTGACGGCAGGACTCCAGGCGACGGGCTGCGTCCGCCCGGGTTTCCTGGGTGAACCCCATTAGGTTTTTGCCAGTGGGGTCCCACTCGAACTGGATATCCTGTAGTGAGGGCTGGGTGACTTCCACAGGCTCCGGAGCAGGTATCAGGGGCTCGCGCGGGGGTTGAACTCTCCATGGGTGGCCACTGATCAGCTCGGCCGGCCACACCAGGGGCAGTCCATCCGGGCCGGTGTGCTGGGCGAATAAATCCGCGCCCAGGGGTAGTATGGCAGGGGGCCCCGGTTGGGGAGCAGCGCCCGAGGGCACTCGGCCTTGCGACCAGGCCGGTGGTCTTCCGATCGTGCCCGGGAGTGGCGCAGTCGAGGAAGGGGGCGCTCGTGAGGCAGTCACGCCCGGGTGCACTAGGCCTTGTGACCCGGCCTGTGATGTCTCTCTCTTTACTGCGCCCGGGGTTAAAGGGCACGGCGTGGGGCGGGGCGTAGCCGCGGCTCTTGCCACCTGAGGCCTAGCCGGGAGTAGCGGAGGTGCGGTGGCAGGTACGGTCCCCGGGGCTTCGGGTCCCGCAGCGGGAACCGGCTTGCGGCCCCAGGGCTTGGGGTGATGATGTCCCCGTTACCTGCCTCGATCTTTGTGGCCTCCTCCGCGGCGTCGTCATCGGCCACCGGTCCACCTTCACTGCCCTCGGAGGCAGGCGTGCTGCTCGGCGGTGGTAGCGTCTCCTGCGGTTGGATCATGGCTTGCCGGGCCAACTCCTCCTTCCACCCGGCGATCACGTCCCGCTGTGCCCGGACCATCCTCCGGTCCAGGTCTTCTAGTGCTGCTCGCGCACGCTCCGGGTCTCTGGGGAGCTGTGCCAGCAACTCTGCCAGGCTGCATGGCGGTTCAGCCTGCAGCAGGCTACGGGCCAGGGTGCTGGTGGGGTTCGTCGCTCCTTCCATTTCCAGGTGCGGCCTGTCCAGACTGATCCAGACCGCACCCTGCCCCACAGTTTTCTTTCCTGTCCACCCCCATTGGGGGTGGTCCTGGGGCCATCTGCTGACAAACACTTTCAGGGGCAGCCCCCCCACGTTGATGTACATCTCTACAGCCGCACTCATGGCTGTTGGGGGCAGGCTCCTTCTTTGGCGCCATTCTGGGACCTGGCCCACGATGGGAGGTGGCTTCCTGTTGTCTTTTGGTGCGCATATTATGGCGTCCGTTCTGCTGGGGCGGGCGCCATTTTCAACACAGTCAATTTCGATTAAACAGTCTCTTTCCAGGCGCGCAATACCCATTTGTGGCGGGTTGGTAACGATCCTGCCGACTATGCCAAAAGTTGACGCGCCCCCTGGGCAGCGTGGGGAACCCAGAACCGGCCCTTTTGTGGGATGCTGGGGATTGTAGTCTCCGTGGCAGCGACCCGGTCCCGTGGCCCAGGGTGGTCAAACCAGTGGCAGTCTATTTGTAAGGTTTTATGGTTTAATGTCCGACTACGCCACCCGTGGATTGCGGTCAGGGTGTACCGCCGCTGCAAGACAGTCCGCTGAGGCCGGTGTGGTGTGTGCAGCTAAAGATGGGATAACTCCCCACGGGAAGAGTATGGCCTCAGGGCAGGGAATGTGGATGACGGGAGTGCTGGTGCACGGGCGTCCCAGCACTAGTAGTGCTGGTGCGGCGATGAAGCACAGAGACGTGGGGTTGCAGTTCAAGTTCTTTACTCACAGTTCTTTATATTCCAAGTCACTCTGCCGACAATGACTGCCCAAGCCGTGCTGCGTCCACCAGGTGCGGGGGCTCGGTCAACCCCCAGGCAATTCCAGAGTGTGGCACAGGTCTCCCTTCTATTCCGTTCTCTGGCCGTGCCCCACCAGTGACACTACGTCTGTCCAGCTCCCGTGGGCCTTTTCTTGGGAGCGCTTCGTGCTCACCTCCCTGACCCTATGTGGTGTGCCTTTCTAGTAGGTGTAGTGAGGGGTCGCACCAAGAGATGGCCACGACCTCCGGTTCTTGGTTAAGGATTAGTCGCCTCTACCAACTTGGGATCCGGTACCCTGTTCTGCCAACCCGTCACCCGTAATCTCCTGGGTCCTTAGGGTTCCTTCTGCCTTCGTGTCTCTGGGCCCTTCTACACTTTGGGTTCCTCTCTTTCTTTGCTGTTCCTTTCTGTTCCTTTCTGTTTCTGTTCCTTCCTTCTGGCTCCGGCCTTCACCCTAGGCTGAACTCCTCCTCTCACTCCACTGACTTCTTCTCTGAACTCTCCCAGAACTAAGATGGTGCCCACCTTTTATACCTCCCTCTCTGTGTATGAGCCCAGGAGACTTGCAACCAATGGGCTCCTGCCTATGCCCAGAAACCGTCCCCTCCTGCTCCTACATGACTGGGTTTTCCGCCCCCCTCCCCACTCCAGCCAGGCACATGTTCTGTCGTGCCTGCATTACTGTCTAATGGGAGCACCGTTGAGCTGTCCCCCGGAAATGGGGTGTGTGTGATGCATGCAGCCTACTGAGCCCTGGTCCACACTCCAATCTTACCCGGGAGTGGAATATCACACCTCTGGCAGAGGTGCAATACCCCTGTAGCGGCCGAACCCTCGGGGCACTACATAACTATGGGGGGCCTGCAGGGGTATGTGACCAAGGGAGGGCTGCAGGGTATGTGACCAAGGGAGGGCTGCAGGGTATGTGACCATGGGGGGCCTGCAGAGTATGTGACCAAGGGAGGGCTGCAGGGTATGTGACCAAGGGAGGGCTGCAGGGTATGTGACCATGGGGGGCCTGCAGAGTATGTGACCAAGGGAGGGCTGCAGGGATGTGACCATGGGGGGCCTGAAGGGTATGTGACCACAGGGGGCATGAAGGGTATGTGACCACGGGGCGGCTGCAGGGTATGTGACCATGGGGGGGCCACAGGGTATGTGACCGTGGGGGCTGCTAGTGGCTGCATAGTATATTATCTTGGGGGCTACAGATTAATGTTATCCTGTGGGTTTGGGGGCTGCAAGGAGCTATGTGGGGGCTCATACTATATATTGGGAGCTATGTGAGGACTCATACTGTATGTATATAGCTGTGTGGGGGTTCATGTTGTATGTAGGGGGCTCATACTGTATATTGGGGGACTGTGTGGTGTCATTGTATGTAGGGGACTTTGTGTGGATTCATACTGTATAAAGGGAGTTCATACTGTATATATGGGGCTGTGTGAGGGCTCATACTGTATATTGGGTGCTGTGTGTGGACTCATACTGTATGTGGATGCTCATACTGTATATTAGGGACTGTGTGGTGTCATATTGTATGTAGGGAGCTCATACTGCATGTAGAGGGCTATGTTGGGGGCTCATACTGTATATTGGGGGACTGTGTGGTGTCATTGTATGTAGGGGACTTTGTGTGGATTTATACTGTATAAAGGGAGTTATGTGGGAGCTCATACTGTATCTATGGGGCTGTGTGAGAGCTATTACTGACGCGCCCCTGGGCCTGCTGTGTCGCGCAGCGTCTCGCGCACGGGGGCTTACCCGGAACCGGATCAGATGAGGGTTGTAGTCTCCGAGTGGCGGGGACCCGGTCCGTGCCCAGGGAGTCAACTCAGTGTGTGGCAGTCTTGATAGATGTTATTTGAGTGTCGACTACGCCACCCGTTGATTTGCAGCTATGGAGCTGCCGCTGCAGGGCAGACCGCTGAGGCCGGTGTAGAATTGTGCAGCGTGATAGTATAACCCCCAACGGGAGGGGTATGGCCTCAGGGCAGCCGACGTGGAAGATGAGGGTAGCAGGAACCACTCAGAGACGGTGCGGTGTAATTCAGGGTCTTTACTGGTAACAACGATAGACCCTCCCGGAGTACTTGCTAGCGAACGGGGCCTGGTCAGTCCTTGAGCAGATGGGATCTCCCCTGGCCAGGCGGAGTTGTAGGCCTCCCAAACTGACTGTACTCTTCTGGCTACCTTGCTAGAAGCGGATATAAGTAGCCCACGTCCCTGAGTATACCGTGTGGTGCTCACCCGTATGGCCGGTGACTCGGGGCCTTCTAATGGCTTCCGCTCCACGATGGCGGCGCTGGTCCCACGCGTGTGACCGTGCCTTCGGGTTTCTGGGCCTGAGGACCTGAAATCCCCTGCCGGTCGGCTTCTGCTGCTGGGTAAGAGTTAGTCCCCACAGCCTCGGACGCCGGGTCCGGTAAGAAAGCTTCTCAGTCAGGGCGAGCTCTGCAGCTGCCAGCCCCTGACTTGTAGTAGTATTGCTCCCACTGAGCTTCTGCTGTTTCTTCCTGTGACTGTTTCTTGTCTCTACTCTCCTTGACTGACTAACCCTGCTTCAGCCCCGGGTTTATATAGGGGAAGGTCTTCCACTCCCAAGACTGGGCAGGAGGTGTGGCATGCACAGGATCCCTGGCCAAGAGACCTCCCACCTGCTCTCAGACATAACATTGCTTGTTACTGTGGAAACCAGACCCCTGGGGTGCCACATTCCCCCCTAGTGAAATTTAGTACTCCGGGACTAAACATATTTTAGAAAAACATAACAAGATATAACAATAACAATACAATAAAGAAACACATAAAGGTGGTCACGGCATGTCCGTAACCGGGTGCAGTCTTTGAAGAAACAAAGGTGTCCATTTCACCAAAACAGGGAGACGTAACCAGGTAGGGGTCTGTCCTACCCCGAGTCCTTAACAGTCTCTAGTCCATCCTGGGTTACGCTCCAACTAATTGTACAAGGATTCCCGGTAGATCCACCAAGGATTCCTAAAAATAACTAGAAACACAAAATTATACACAAGCAACAATACACAGGTAAACATAAATAAAACAATTTATACACTTTAAATCCTCCAGCGTGCGGGTAACTGGCCTCTAGTGGCCCTAGTGGACCTACGGAGCTGACTGTCTAGCCCTGAACTACAGGGTGTAGGAGCTGTCAAGGGTAAACTGGGCAGCTGTCTACCGGCTCTTTGGCTCACTAGGGATATGGCAGGCTCACTGCAAGCAGAGGGTTGATCCTCCTGGTCTGCGGGTGTGGGGTCTTCTGCCTCCTGGACCGGCTGTTCTTCCAGCTCTACCTGTTGCTCCGTAGCTGCTTGGGATGCTGGTTGGAGGAAGGTGAGTACGGGTACCACAACCGCACCATCGACTTGAGTCCAAGACCGAGGGAAGTCCCCGAGCACAGTACTAACCATATCTTCCCTTTCCTCTATGGGTCGATGGTCTTCTTGTTCCTCTTCAGGGTTCCTCAGTTGTTCGGGACACTTCTTCAGGTGGTCCCGGGATACAATGGCTGTAGTTTCCCCTCCGTCTTTACTGATGGTACAAACCTTCGGGCTCTCGTGGCTTGAGGGCAGTACGGTGTACGGGTCCTTCTCCCACTGGTCGTCCAACTTGTGGAGCCGTCTCTTCCTCTTCAAGACCTGCTCTCCGGGTACCAGGGGAACAGCGGGAGCATACTGGTTGTAAGTTTTCTCTTGTCTTTCCCTAGCCTGACAGAGACTTCGCTCCACGCTCTCCTGTACTCTCCGGTACTGCTGCTGCCTCTCTGTGTCCCAGTCTGCTTCTGGTGAAGTGTCCTCGGGTGTCAGGACTCCCATTTCCAGGTCAACAGGTAATTTACCAGGTCTTGCCCTCATTAGGTAAGCCGGGGTACAGTTGGTGGAACCTACCGGGATGTGGTTGTATAGGTCCACCAGATCGGGCAGCTTCTCAGGCCACAGACTGCGTTCTTCCAGGGGCAACGTTTTCAGAAGATCCATTACCACCTGGTTCATTTTCTCACAAAGTCCATTAGTTTGCGGATGATAGGGTGTCGTCCTTATCTTCCGGCAGCCATACAGAGTGCAGAATTCTTGGAAGACCTCCGCTTCAAAGGCAGGTCCCTGGTCTGTCAACACTTGGTCCGGGTACCCGTGTGGACGGCAGAAATGCTGCTGGAAGGCTCTCGCTGCTGTTCGAGCTGTTAAGTCCTTGACGGGGACGACAACCAAGAACCGGGAGTAGTGATCCACGATGGTTAGTGCGTAGACGTAGCCACTTCTGCTTGGGGTCAGTTTTACATGATCCAAGGCTACCAGTTCCAACGGCTGCCGGGTGACGATAGACTGCAGGGGAGTCTTCTGGCTGGCACGGTCCTTCCTTCTTAGGTTGCACGGGCCACAGTCTCTGCACCACTTCTCAATGGTTCCCCTCATGCCTACCCAGTGGAATCGCTCGCGCAGCAGGAACTCCAGCTTCTTCCACCCGAAGTGTCCAGCTCCGTCGTGGTATGCCTCCATCACCATGGCTGCGTCTCTTCGTGGCACCACTACTTGCCAAAGTAGTTCATGCGTCCGGGAGTTAACCATTCTGCGGCACAACTTCCCCTTGTAAAGGAACAGTCGACTCCTCTCTGCCCATAGTTGTTTGGCTTCCTCCGGAGCGTCTGGTTCAAGGCAAGCCTCCGGGCGAGTCAGCATCTCCTTCACCAGTCGGACGGCAGGGTCGCTGTCTTGCGTTTCCGCCCAGTTGTAGTGAGGTAAGGGGTTCAACGTAGCAGCCTGCTTACTCCTTACCCGGTGGGAGTACTGGATAGTCCCATGACGGTGGAACGCAGGGAGTTCAACTTCTTCCAGTCCCTCCGGATCTTCTCCTTCGTCCGGCAGGTTGGGCATCCTGGACAGGGCGTCCGCGTTGGTATTGGAGCGTCCGGCCCGGTATTTGATTGTGAACTCGTAGTTGGACAGACGGGCCATCCACCTCTGCTCCAGGGCACCGAGTCTTGCCGTGTCCAGGTGTGTCAACGGGTTGTTATCCGTGTACACGGTGAACCGGGAAGAAGCGAGGTAATGCTTAAAGCGCTCGGTGACTGCCCATACTACGGCCAGGAACTCTAGCTTAAATGAGCTGTAATTCTCGGGGTTCCTTTCGGTGGGTCGCAGCTTTCGGCTGGCGTAGGCGATTACTCGTTCCTTCCCCTGCTGGATCTGGGACAGTACGGCTCCTAGCCCGATGTTACTGGCGTCGGTGTAGAGGATAAAGGGCTGGCTATAATCCGGGTACGCCAGGATTTCGTCCCCCGTGAGGGCCATCTTCAGCTGGCGGAAGGACTCTTCTTCCAGCTCCTCCCATTTGAAGGGCGGCTTCTGGTTCTTGGCCTTCCGGGACTGGCCTATCAGGAGGTCCTGCATAGGTGCTGCCTTTTTGGTGAAACCGGGAATAAACCTTCGGTAGTAGCCTACCAACCCGAGGAACTGCCGCACTTCTTTTACGCTGGAGGGGCTTGGCCATTCCTTAATTGCGGTGATCTTATCAGGGTCGGGAGCCACTCCGTCAGCGCTCACCACGTGTCCCAGGTACTGCACCTTTGGTTTCAGGAGGTGACACTTGGAGGGTTTCACCTTTAGGCCGTAACTCGCCAGAGCTTCGAACACTTCCGCCAGGTGTTTCAGGTGGTCCTCATACGTCTTGGAATATACGATGACATCGTCCAGGTACAACAGGACCGTCTCGAAGTTTCTGTGGCCCAGACAACACTCCATTAGTCGTTGGAAGGTTCCTGGTGCGTTGCAGAGTCCGAACGGCATGCAGGTGAACTCGCTAAGTCCCATCGGGGTGGTGAATGCGGTCTTCTACCGGTCCGCCTCTGCTACAGGAACCTGCCAGTACCCGCTAGTGAGATCCAAGGTAGAGAAGAAGTTAGCAGATCTTAAAGCAGCCAATGACTCCTCTATCCTTGGTAAGGGGTACGCATCCTTGTGTGTGATACGGTTGATTTTCCGGTAATCTACACACATCCTCATGGTGTTGTCTTTTTTTCTGACTAAGACTAGTGGAGCTGCCCAGGGGCTACAGCTATCCCTGATCACCCCAGCCTCCTTCATGTCTCTAAGCATCCCCTTGGCGTGTTGGTAGTGTGCAGGGGGTACGGGTCGATACCTCTCTTTTATGGGAGGATGGTCTCCCGTGGGGATGTGGTGTTCTACCCCCTTTACTCGCCCGAAGTCTAACGGGTGTTTACTAAACACTCTCTCGTACTCTTGAACCACCCGATAGACTCCCTGTTTCTGATGTAAGGGAGTGGAGTCAGTACCCAAATGTAGTTGCTGACACCAGTCCTCCATTGTTTTCTTAGAGCCGTTACCTTCCTCCGGGTGAGATGGAGGCAAGGGTTCCACAGATTGTATAGCATTTTGGTTAATGGTATATAATTTGGCTAGCGTGGCATACCGGGGCAGGTACACTTCCCTCTTCCCGATATTGATTATGCGAAAGGGCACCCTCCCATGGCGTACATTAACCACCCCCCGTGCTGTCAAGATGGTGGGCCTACTGTCTGAGTAAACTGGTTCTACCATTGCCTGGTAATCTCTACCTCTCAGACCAATAGCTGCCCGGCACCAAATCATCATTTCACTTTTTGGGGGCATGGCAATAGGAAAAGGGTCACACATTCTTACGCTACCAATCTCACCGCCGGAGAGTTCCACCTGTTGCCGTCGCATCAGTGCCCGGATCTCTTTCTGGAGCACCCGCTGCTCGCCGGAGCTGGCGTTCTTGGCAACCTGCTGTAAAAGGAAAATCACCTCTGCAAGACAATTTTCAATTACATTAGTTCCTAGAGTTATTTTTGGGTGACTCTCATGTTTGTCAATATCTACAATGATCAGTCCCTGTGCTGCCAGTTCGACTCTACCGATTTTGATGGTCACCTCTTTAAATCCGATCTGTGGCACGGGCTGGCCATTGCTGGCGATGATACTCAAGTCGTCGTCAGGGTAGCGGGTAATATCCGAGTCATTCCAGTACTGCTTAAAGAGCACGTACGGGATGGTGGTGACCTGTGACCCAGTGTCCAGTAGGGCACTCATGGGAATGCCATCCAGTACCACAGGCAAGACTGGATGTCCTCCCACATATCTGTCGCGCCAGTTCGATGGGCCTGGTGATCTTTTTCCTGGGGGTTGGCCCTCTACCCCAGGTTGTGCCCGTTTAAAGAACAGTACCTTGCCATATGTCCGGGTTGATTGCAGCGGCGGCAGATGGGTCGTCCGTCTTCGCTGTATCGGTCACTGGGTCTTCCTCTGGCCGGTGGGGTCCTCCTTGGTCGACGCCACGGGATGTCCTCCGGTCCGGATGCCAGCTGGATCTTCCCTGGGGTGGAAACCTGTAAAGACTGCACAGTTCGCGTTAGCGCAGCAACGCTCTTAGCTAGCTCTTGGACCTGATGGTGTAGGTCTGGAGCCGGGTCATTGTCCAAAGCCTGCGCATCAGCTCCCACAGGCCCTGCCGACAAGGGCGCCGCCTCCTGGTGGTAAGTGATAGCTGGGCGCCTGTGGGTCACAACGCCACCCGGTGCCGGTTCTCGGAGCACCCGGATGGCTCTGTCCTTGAACTGTGCAAAGCCCAGATGGGGATCCTGTAAGGCCATCGCCCGCAACTGGGTTCGGTGGGCATTACAATATAGTCCCTCTATAAATTGTTCGGTCAACAGCCTGTCCTCGTTTCCCACTCCATCAGGGTCGGTCTGCTTAATGGCCCTCAGGGCCTCTTGTAGGTTTAGTGCATAGTCCCTTATACTCTCATGCGCTCGCTGCTTGCACCCGTAGAATCTAAGCTTAATCTCGGCTGAGGTGCGGGTATCAAAGGTATCCTTCAGCCGGGTTAGTATCCCTGCGACAGTCTTCCTCCCAGGTGGCCAGGATTTTACTTCCCTTTTGGCTGCCCCGGTTAGTTGGGCCACCAGGATGCTCACTTTTTGCTCTTCTGTGAGGGGGTACACCTGGAAGAGGCTATCCAGCTTTTCTCTAAAGTCATGCAGGGTATGTGACTCCCCTGAGTACTGGGGTAGCCAAGCTGCTCCCGGGATATAGGGCATGGTGAAGGGCATAACTGCAGCAGCGGTGGCGCTGGCGGGGGTTGAGGCAATGAAGCTCTCCTCCGCATCCGACATCTTCCTCCCCCCTAGTGGACCGTGGCCTACCTTGCGATGATCCTGTTCCGTAGGCCGCGGCTCCGCAGTAGATCGTCAGGGTTGAGGACCTTCCGTCGCGCTCCGGTGACGTCGGCGTCTGCTGGGCTCCTTCCAGGACCTTACGCAACGTCCGGACGTGAGGCGGGGCTTCAGTTCTCGCGCGCTTTCGGAGTCCACGCCCCTCTTCTTCCCGCGCGGCGTCCTCAAGATGGCGTCCAACGGCGGGAAAACTCCACGGATGGCGGGAAGAAGGCTGAAGATGGCGCCGGATGGCGGGAATCTTCACAGATGGCGGGAAGAAGGCTGAAAATGGCGCCGGATGGCGGGAATCTTCACCGATGGCGGGAAAACTTCACGGATGGTAAGTTTTAAAAGTCTCTTTTTCAGGCACGCAGTACCCGGTGGTTGCGGGCACGAAATCCTGCCGACTACGCCAAAGTTGACGCGCCCCTGGGCCTGCTGTGTCGCGCAGCGTCTCGCGCACGGGGGCTTACCCGGAACCGGATCAGATGAGGGTTGTAGTCTCCGAGTGGCGGGGACCCGGTCCGTGCCCAGGGAGTCAACTCAGTGTGTGGCAGTCTTGATAGATGTTATTTGAGTGTCGACTACGCCACCCGTTGATTTGCAGCTATGGAGCTGCCGCTGCAGGGCAGACCGCTGAGGCCGGTGTAGAATTGTGCAGCGTGATAGTATAACCCCCAACGGGAGGGGTATGGCCTCAGGGCAGCCGACGTGGAAGATGAGGGTAGCAGGAACCACTCAGAGACGGTGCGGTGTAATTCAGGGTCTTTACTGGTAACAACGATAGACCCTCCCGGAGTACTTGCTAGCGAACGGGGCCTGGTCAGTCCTTGAGCAGATGGGATCTCCCCTGGCCAGGCGGAGTTGTAGGCCTCCCAAACTGACTGTACTCTTCTGGCTACCTTGCTAGAAGCGGATATAAGTAGCCCATGTCCCTGAGTGTACCGTGTGGTGCTCACCCGTATGGCCGGTGACTCGGGGCCTTCTAATGGCTTCCGCTCCACGATGGCGGCGCTGGTCCCACGCGTGTGACCGTGCCTTCGGGTTTCTGGGCCTGAGGACCTGAAATCCCCTGCCGGTCGGCTTCTGCTGCTGGGTAAGAGTTAGTCCCCACAGCCTCGGACGCCGGGTCCGGTAAGAAAGCTTCTCAGTCAGGGCGAGCTCTGCAGCTGCCAGCCCCTGACTTGTAGTAGTATTGCTCCCACTGAGCTTCTGCTGTTTCTTCCTGTGACTGTTTCTTGTCTCTACTCTCCTTGACTGACTAACCCTGCTTCAGCCCCGGGTTTATATAGGGGAAGGTCTTCCCCTCCCAAGACTGGGCAGGAGGTGTGGCATGCACAGGATCCCTGGCCAAGAGACCTCCCACCTGCTCTCAGACATAACATTGCTTGTTACTGTGGAAACCAGACCCCTGGGGTGCCACATTACCGTATCTAAGTAGCTATGTTGGGGCTCATACTATATGTAGGGGTCTGTGTGTGGGTTCATACTTTATATGGTGGGCTGTGTGGGGGCTCATATTGTATGTAGGGGGCTGTGTGTGGACTCATATGGAATGTACAGGGCTATGGGGGGCTCATACTCTATGTAGGGGGCTGTGTGTGGGCTCCAACTGTAAGTACAGGGCTATGGGGGGCTCATACTGTATGTAGGGGACTGTGTGGGGGCTTATATTGTATGTAGGGGGCTATGTGGGGGCATATTGCCTGCGCCTGTGAGTTGTTATTCTCATTGCAGTTCGGCTTATAGTCTCCTTTTCTTGTCCTGATTGAAGGAATTCCCTGATGGATCCCTGAATGACCAAAGGAGGAGAAAAAGCGTCGAAAGAAGATGCCATTAAGCTAAGTATACAACTGTTCAGGCCCTATAGGGTCTATATATATATAGTGTTGTATCTGCTGTTAGACAGATACAACACATGCGGGGATTGCCTGTTTGTTAAGTGTTGTGGTTGTCTAACAGACAAAAACAAAACATGCAGCGACAGGGACTCGAATATATTATCCGAGCACTACAAGATACTCGGATAACACTGGAGCGTGCAGGGATAACAAGTTATCTGAGCACGTTCGTTCATCACTAATGTCTTTATGAATTGAGTTTTTAAAATAAAGAGAATTTTTTTAGTTTTTTTTTTATGGTTTACATGTATGAAGGCCCCATAGATTGTGTTACGGATCCGGGTGGTGGAACCTCTGTGCTATGATACCAGGAGGGACTAGAGGGGCGTAACTAAGTGCCTACCTGGACCGACCCTGGCCACACGGCGGCTTAGTCGACTCCATGAACCAAGGAGTGACCGGGAAGGTGAACCAGGTGCCACTCTAGGACCGACCTTGCGTGAGAGCAGGCGACTCCCACGAGACTGATGTCCGAAGCCGACAGGCACAGCAGATGAGCATGGCTGGTAGACAGGCAGGAGATGCGGGTAGACAGGCAGGCGGGCACGGCAGTTAGACAGGCAGGTGGACATGGCTGATAGACAGGCAGGTGGACACGGCTGAAAGACAGGCAGGCGGGCACGGGAACCTGAGGGGTGGAGAGAGTGTTAGCATACAAACAACAAGCTTACACAGTCACCTCCATTTTAGAGGAGGTGCCTTATATAAGGGCAGTCTTCTGGCCATTGGCCGGGGACTCTTTAGGATGGAGGGAGCACACGTGCGCGCGCCCTAAGTAAAGTGCCCAGGGAACTGCGCGTGGTGCGCGCACACCGGGCAGATGCAGCAGGAGCCGGAGGATGCCGGACCGGGACCGCGGCGGTGAGGGGATTGGCGTCTCTGCCCCCGGCAGGAGGCAGAGACGCTGATGCTACAGTACCCCCCCCCCTTTACTCCCCCTCTTCTTTAAGCCAGCAAGAAATTTTTCTAGAAGATGACTAGCATCTAGCCTAGTTCCCCCTGGGCTCCCAAGACCTCTCCTCAGGACCAAACCCCTTCCAATCCACAAGAAAGAAAGTCTTTCCTCTTACTCTCTTGATGGCCAAAATGTTCTCTACCTCAAACACGTCCTCAGCGAAGACTGGAGCTTGAGTGGTACCTGGATCGTCAGAGAAAGGATTAAGGACAACAGGCTTGAGGAGAGATACATGAAAGGAATTGGGAATCCGTAAGGAGGCAGTGAGTTTCAGCTTGTACGCCACAGGATTTATTTGGTTCAGAATCTCGAAAGGACCGATGAACCGCGGGTCCAACTTGTATGATAGTATCTTGAGACAGATGACATATTTGGAGGAAAGCCAGACCTGGTCTCCTAGATGAAATAGAGGCGGATCCAGACGTCTCTTATCAGCATGCTTCTTCATCCACTCAGAGGACTGAAGAAGCGCAGATCTAGTGTCTTCCCAAATCACCGAAAAGTCACTGACGAGAGACTCCGTGGCAGGATTGTCCACTGAAGAAGAGACGGGAAACGGAATTCGGGGGTGTTGACCGTAAACCACAAAAAAAGGAGACTTAGCAGAGGACTCACTCACATGGTTGTTATAAGAAAACTCGGCCCAAGGCAGAAGTTCTACCCAATCGCTATGGCGAGCGTTGACAAAGTGCCGAAGAAAACTGGTAAGGATCTGATTAATACATTCCACTTGACCATTAGACTGAGGATGATAGGCCAAAGAAAAGTCCAAAATGACATTCAGCAGCTTGCACGTGGCTCTCCAGAAGCAAGAAATGAACTGAACTCCTCTGTCCAAGACAATGTGGAGGGGTAAGCCGTGGAGACGAAAGATGTGACGGATGAAGTCCTTAGCCAGCACAGGCGCGGATGGAAGACCAGGCAAAGGAATGAAGTGAGCCATCTTGGAGAAGTGGTCAGCGACCACCCAGATGACGGTAGAACCGTCAGATACCGGAAGATCAGTGATGAAGTCCACAGCAATGTGTTGCTAAGGAGCAGAAGGCACAGGGAGAGGAAGAAGACGACCAGCTGGGAGGTGCCTAGGTATCTTGTTAAGAGCACAGGAGGAACAAGCTGCGACAAAATCCGCAACATCCTTGCGCAGGGTGGGCCACCAATAATGTCGAGCAATGAGAAGAGTCTTCCTCTGGCCGGCATGACCAGCCAGTTTGGATGAATGATCCCAGAGTAAGACCCTCTTCCGATCCTGAGCCACTACAAAGGTCTTACCAGGAGGTAGATGAGACCGGTCAAGTGGAGCAACAGTCATTATTCTGATGGGGTCAATGATGTGTAGAGGCTTCTTCTCTTGGTCGGTAGACAGGAAAGAGCGGTATAGAGCGTCAGCTTTAATATTCTTGTCTGCCGGGCGGTAATGGAGAGTAAAGCTGAAACGAGCAAAGAACAAAGACCATTTGGCCTGATGCAGATTTAGTCTTTGGGCGGTCTGCAAGTAAGCAATGTTTTCATGGTCAGTGTAGATGATCACCGAGTGCAGAGCCCCCACAAGCAAGTAGTGCCACTCCTTCAGCGCTAATTTGATGGCCAGCAGTTCTTGATCTCCTATGGAGTAATTGCACTTGGACAGAGAAAAGAGTTTGGAGAAGAAGCCGCAGGTCACCATTCGCCCGGGCGAGGATTTCTGGTTGAGCACTGCGCCGGCCCCGGAGGAAGAGGCATCAACCTCCAGGAAGAACTGTTTATTTCAATCTGGACGATGTAGCACTGGAGCGGAGGAGAAGGCTTGCTTAAGAGAGACAAAGGCGCTTTCCGCTTCGGAAGTCCATTCCCTGGGATTTGCCCCTTTACGGGTGAGAGCAGAGATGGGAGCAGTCCGGGAGGAGAAATGAGGACTGAAGAGGCGGTAATAGTTAGCGAATCCCAGAAACCGCTGAATAGCCTTCAACCCCTCCGGTCGGGGCCACTTTAAGACGGCAGACACCTTCTCAGGATCCGCAGTCCGGTCTCAGAGATGATATACCCCAGAAATGGTAGGAAGGTCTGCTCAAAGAGGCATTTCTCCATACTTTGCATACAGGCGATTCTTCCGGAGCCTCAGCAGTACCTGACGAACATCCCTCCGATGAGAGGGAAGATCAGGGGAGAACACCAAGATATCGTCCAGGTACACCACCACGCAGGAATACAGGAGAGCTCAGAAGATGTCATTCACTAACTCCTGAAAGACGGCTGGAGCATTACAGAGACCGAAGGGCATCACGCGGTACTTGTAGTGACTATTTCGAGTATTGAATGCTGTCTTCCACTCGTCTCCTTGGCGAATCCGGACCAGATTGTACGCCCCACGAAGATCAAGCTTAGTGAAGATCTTCGCGCCTTTTAGGCGATCAAATAGCTCCAAGATGAGAGGCAGGGGGTACTTATTTTTTATGGTAATCTGGTTTAGGCCCCTATAGTCAATACATGGACGAAGAAAGCCGTCTTTCTTTTTGACGAAGAAGAATCCTGCTCCAGTCGGAGAGGTGGATTTATGGATAAAACCCCTAGCAAGATTCTCTTCTATGTACTCAGACATAGCATGGGTCTCGGCCAGCGGCAAGGGGTAGATTCGCCCTCGAGGAGGTGAAGCACCAGGTATTAGGTCGATCGGACAATCATACGGCCTATGAGGTGGTAGTGTCTCTGCCTCCTTTTTATCAAAGACGTCCGCATATGACCAGAAGGGTGCTGGCAGACCAGACAGGTTAGCTGGAGTAGACGGAGGTCGAGCAGGACGAACCGGAACCAGGCAGAACTTATGACATTCCTGACCCCAACGGAGCACCTCACCCGAGCTCCAATTCAGGACGAGCTCATGTCTCTGTAACCAAGGCAGGCCAAGCAATAGGGGATGAGAGAGACCGGACAGCACGTAGAAGGAGATCCTCTCCAAATGTAGAATTCTCACCTGAAGAGTTACAGGCTCAGTGACAAACAAGATGGTCTCAGAGAGAAGCTTTCCATCCACAGAGGAAACCGCTAAAGGATCAGCCAGATGTATGGTAGGAATCTGATATCGCTCCACAACGAAGAAGCGGGTCTTATCACTGGTAACCAAAACGGAGTCAAGGGAGGAGAGGAAGAACTTTTGCCTAGGACGATCTCTCCGAGCGGTCCTAGACACTAGAGTTTCCCAGTCTCACCAGACAGGAGCAGATTAGATGCTCTATACTGCCACAGTAGAAGCAACTCCCCTCAGCGCAGCGGGCCTCCTGTCGAGACTTGACCATCTTAGCTTAGTCTATTTGCATAGACTCTGGAGGAGACAACGGAGGTGATGCTGGTTGCGAGACTAGCCTTTGGAAGGTTGGTGCGAGGCGCAGGGATTTTCTCTCACGGTCGCCTCCTTAGAACGCTCCTGAAAACTGATGTTGATCCCTGTAGCTAATGACACCAGGTCGTCCAGAGAGGGAGGTATGTCACGACCGGCTAGCTCATCCTTGATCCGTCCGGAAAGGCCCTTCCAAAAGGTGGACACCAGAGCCTCATTGTTCCAGGCAAGTTCGGATGCGAGGGTGCGGAAATGCACGGCATAGTGTCCCATAGAGAGACTCCCTTGGCGGAGTCAGAGAAGAGAGGAGGCAGTAGAAGATTTTCGTCCGGGCTCATCGAACACCTTCCGGAAAGCCGTGAGGAAAGCCTGGAGGTCGGACACCAGAGGATCTCCTCTCTCCCACAGAGGGTTAAGCCACGCCAACGCCTCTCCGGTAAGATGAGACATGATGAATGCCACCTTGGCCCGGTCGGAGGCGAACTGGTGTGCCAGGAGTTCAAGGTGCAGCATGCACTGATTAATGAAGCCCCGACATAGGGCAGGGTCACCATCAAAAAGTGGAGGAGCAGATAGCCGAGGTCCTAAGCAGGATGCCACAGCGCCACTGGGTTGAGGTACCAACGGAGCGAGTGCCGCTTGGTTAGAGGCGGAGACAGTCGGGGTGGACAGCGCGTCCAAGGGGGAGTTGACTGTCCGCAGATAGGACAGGATAGTATCCTGTTGGGATCTCTGGCGAGAGACCTCTTGGTACAGGTCTGAGAGTGAAGGGGCCTGGGAGCCACCGGATACCATGTCCTGTTCAAACTGTTACGGATCCAGGAGGTGGAACCTCTGTGCTGTGATACAAGGAGGGCCAGAGGGGCATAACTAAGTGCCTACCCGGACTGACCCTGGCCACACGGCGGCTTAGTCTACTCTGTGAACCAAGGAGGGACCCGCAAGGTGAACCAGGTGCCACTCTGGGACCGACCTTGTGTGAGTGAGAGCAGGCGACTCCCACAAGACTGATGGCCGAAGCCGACAGGCACAGCAGATGAGCACAGCTGGTAGACAGGCAGAAGATGCGGGTAGACAGACAGGCGGGCACAGCAGTTAGACAGGCAGGTGGGCACGGCTGATAGACAGGCAGGTGGACACAGCTGATACACAGGCAGGCGGGCACGTCTGAAATACAGGCAGGCGGGCACGGGAACCTATGGGCTGGAGAGAGTGTTAGCACACAAACAACCTTGCACAGGCACCTCCATTTTGGAGGAGGTGCCTTATATAAGGGCAGTCCTCTGGCCATTGGCCGGGGACTCTTTAGTACAGTGCCCGGGGAACTGCGCGTGGTGCGCGCACCCCAGGCAGATGCAGCAGGGGAGCCGGAGGATGCCGGACCGGGACCGCGGCGGTGAGGGGATCGGTGTCTTGAGGGGGCCATGTGGGGGCTCGTACTGTATATAGGTTATGTCAGCATTTTAATTCTGGTCAATATTAAGTGATACAAATAAAAATAATTATAATTAATATGTTAGTATTGAGCAAAATAAATTTCAGCCTATTGTTCGGCCTCCACTACAGTCATGGTCTCTCATGTGAAAATTAATCTCCCACCCATGCCCTATTATGTATGGCGCTATGTTATACATAGTTCTGTACATAAGGGAAAAATGTGCGCGCCACGATACACTCACAGCTATTTCCGTCAGTGGGGGGGGGGGCACACCTTCTAAACTGCCCGTGGCCCTGGCTACTCTTAATACACCCCTGTACATTAACCCCCGCAATGCTGTGATCGAAGTAGATCGCAGCATTGTGGGGGCCAGGGGAGAGGTAAGCGCCGGTACTCACCTCCTCTCCGGCCTCCAGCGATGTCTGCGGCAGCTTCCGGATGTTGTCATGACGACCCGATGTCGTCATGACAACATCCGGGTCACTAGGAGGCAGGAAATTACTTTGGTCATGCACAGTGCATGACCAAAGTAATGTCTCCCCTGTGTGCAGCGCTGACAGGCTGCATGGCATAGGGAGCTACTGGTCTCTATGCTATGCAGCCGATCAGGCTGCAAAAAGTGAAAGTCCCATAGTGGGACATAGTGTAAAAGTAAAAAATGGGCAGGAAAGTGAAAAAAAAAAAAAAAATTGTAAAAATATTTTTTAAAAAAATGAAAAAAATAATCCCGAAAAAATAAAAATATATTGTATTCATAATATTTATTTATTATGAAAAAAAAATAATAATAAAATAAAGTACACATATTTGTTATCGCTGCGTCCAGAACAACCTGAACTATAAAACTGTCCCACTAGTTAACCCCTTTAGTGAATACGGTAAAAAAAGAAAAAAAAAAAAAAAAAAAACGAAGCAAAAAACATTGCTTTATCATCATACCGCCAAACAAAAAATGGAATAACACGCGATCAAAAAGACGAATGTAAATAAAAATGGTACTACTGAAAACGTCATCTTGTCCCACAAAAAACAAGCCGCCATACAGCTCCATCATCCAAAAAATAAAAAAGTTATAGCTCTCAGAATAAAGCGATGCAAAAAAAATATTTTTTCTAGAAAATAGTTATTATTGTGCGCCACAACATAAAAAAAGATATAAATGAGGTACCACTGTAAACGTACTGACCCGAAGAATAAAGCTGCCTTATCAATTTTACCACCCACGGAACGGCATAAAAAAAAAAAGCAATTCCGGAATTGCTGGTTTTTGTTTTTTTGCCTCCCAAAAATCGGAATAGAAAGCGATCAAAAAATGTCACATGCCCGAAAATGGTACCAATAAAAACGTCAACTTGTCCCGCAAAAAACAACTCATCACATGTCGGCCAAAATATGGAAAAATTATAGCTCTCAAAATATGGCGGTTCAAAAACTAGTCTTTGCAAAAAAAAGGGTTGTGCTAGGGTTAAGGTTGGGCTAGGGATAGGGTTGGGCTATGGTTAGGGTTAGGGTTGGGGTTTGGGTTGGGCTAGGGTTAGGGTTGGAGTTAAATTAGGGTTGGGGTTAGGGTTGTGATTTTTTCAAAAGTAAAGAAAAAAAATGATAACGATATTACCATCAGTGTTGAGCTCAAGTGCTCGCTACTTGAGTTTACATTGGGTGCTCGGGTATTCACTGAGTATCATGCGTGTTCGAGTGACATGCTCGAGTCTCTGCCCCATATGATTTGCGGCCAAAAAATATGTTGCTGGGATAGCCTGCCATGCACGAGCGATCCCCGCATTTTTTTTTGGGTGTCTAACAGCCATGAAAAATGCGGGGCGGGGACTTGAACATGTCACTCGAGCACCCGTGATACATGGTGCATACCCGAGTACCCGATGCAAACTCAAGTAGGGAGCACTTGCGCTCAAGACTAATGACAACTTATTCAATATGATGACCTAATGTTATCAAATTCTTTCGTACCTCTGGGTTCAAAATGTACACTACACCCCTTGATAAAATCCTTGAGGGGTATAGTTTCCAAAATGGAGTCAATTGTGGGGGGTTTCCACTATTTAGGCACATCAGGGGCTCCCGAAATGTGACATGGTGCCCGCTCTTGGTTCCAGACAATTTTGCATTCAAAAAGTCACACAGTGCTCCTTCCCTTCCGAACCCTGCCGTGCACCCAAACAGTGTATTTTCCCCACATATGGGGTATTGGCGTACTCAGGAGAAATTTCACAACCGTTTTTAGGTTCCATTTTCTCCTCTTACCCTTGTGAAAATAAAAAATTTAGGGCTAAAAGATCATTTTTGTGGAAAAAGTTAGATTTTTTTTATTTTCACGGCTCCATGTTATAAACTTCTGTGAAGCACCTGCGGGTTAAGGGTTCTCACCACACATCTAGATAAGTCCCTTGATGGGTCTAGTTTCCAAAATGGTGTCACTTGTGGGGGATTTCCACTGTTTAGGCACATCAGGGGCTCTCCAAATGCAACATGGTGTCCGCTAATTATTCAAGCAAATTTTACATTCAAAAAGTCAAATGGTGCTCGTTCTCTTCCGAACCCTGCCGTGCGCCCAAGCAGTGGTTTTCCCCCACATATGGGGTATCGGCTTACTCAGGAGAGATTGCACAACAAATTGCATGGTGCAATTTCACCTGTTACCCTTAGTAAAATGCAAAACTGGGGGCTGAAAACATTTTTGTGGGAAAAATATGAAAATTTTATTTTCATGGCTCCATGTTATAAACTTCTGTGAAGCACCTGGGGGTTCAAGGTGCTCACCACCCATCTAGATAAGTTCACTGAGGGGTATAGTTTCCAAAATGGTGTCACTTGTGGGGGGTTTCCACTGTTTAGGCACATCAGTGGCTGTCCAAACGCAACATGACGTCCGCTAATTATTCAAGCAAATATTACATTCAAAATTACATTTTAGTCAAATGGCGCTCCTTCTCTTCTGCCGTGCGCCCAAACAGTGTTTTTCCCCAGGTATGGGGTATCTGCGTGCTCAGGGCAAATTGCACAACAAATTTTGGAGTCCATTTTTTCCTGTTACCCCTGCAAAAATAAAAAATTGGGGTCTAAAGTAACAGTTTTGTGAAAAAAAGTTAAATGTTAATTTTTTTCTTCCCCATTCCAAAAATTCCTGTGAAGCACCTGAAGGGTTAATAAACTTCTTGAATGTGTTTTTGAGTACCTTGAGGGGTGCAGTTTTTAGAATGGTGTCACTTTTGGGTATTTTCTGCCATAAAGGCCCCTCAAAGTCACTTCAAATGTGATGTGGTCCCTAAAAAAATGCTTTTGTAAATTTTGTTGTAAAAATGAGAAATCGCTGGTCAACTTTTAACCCTTATAGCTCCCTAATAAAAAAAAAAATTGGTTCCAAAATTGTGCTGATGTAAAGTAGACATGTGGAAAATGTTATTTATTAACTATTTTGTGAGATATATCTCTCTGATTTAAGGGCATAAAAATTCAAATTTTGAAAATTGCAAAATTTTTAACATTTTCGCCAAATTTCCGATTTTTTCACAAATAAACGTGATAGGTCACGAAAACACAATCTCAGAATCAGCGGGATCCATTGAAGCGCTCCAGAGGAATTACCTCATAAAGTGACAGTGGTCAGATTTGTAAAAATTGGCCCGGTCAATAACGTGCAAACCACCCTCGGGATTAAAGGGGTTAAGAAGTGAAAACTTAAACTGGACAGTGTTAGGCCTCTTTCACATGTTTTGGTGTTTCTTGTACAGGAAAAAAACAGTACTGGTAAGATCCGTGGTTTGTGTCTGTATGTGACATCCATGTGACATCCGTATGCTATCCGTATGACAATGTCTGTGTGCCATCCATGTGTATGTATACAGTATATGTTTTTTGTCCAGGAAAAAAACGAATGATATTTAAACATATAGTTTAATTGCAAGAAATTTAACAACACAGGACTTGCAGGAGGGAGAATAGATGATAGATTGACAGATAGATAAGTAGATATCTACAAAAATGTGGTTGATATCTATATAATCAGTGCTTTGCGTGTGTGATTGTCGCTACTTATATGTATCTACTAAATAAATAAAATAAATTTAAAAAACGGTGTGGGCTCCCATGTAACTTTCATAACCAGGAGAGGGAAAGCCAACCACTGGGGGGCTGATTTTACTAGCCAGGGAAGGGGCCATTAGGCCAACATGTTCCCTGGCTATTAATAGCAGCCCACAGCTGTTTGATTAGCGTTTACTGGCTAGATTACAGGGGGGCCCCAGAAAAAAAATGACGTAGGGTCCCCCTATGAATTCTACCACTAAAGGCTAAACAGACAGCTGTAGGCTGATATTAATAGAAAGGAAAGGGGCCATGGATACTGTCCCCCTCCGAGGCTAATAACATCAGCCCTCAGCGGTCCCAGAAATGGCGCATGAATAAGATGCGCCGATGCAGGCACTTAGCCTCTCCTCTTCCCACTTGCCCTGGTGAGGTGGTAAGTGGGGTAATAGGGTTGGGGTTCATGTCAGCCTTATATTGGCAGCTGACATGAAGCCCAGGTTAGTAATGAGAGGCATATATAAGACGCCCCCATTACTAACCCCATAGGAAAAGTTTTGAAAGAAACACAGAGCCTGAGTAAAATCCTTTATTTGAAATAAAAGTCCATACTGTTTCACACATTTATTTAAAAATAACAAACACATTTATTACACCTTACGCCTATTCCTCTGAAGCCCGTGTCCCCTGTAAAAAAAATTAAAATAATAAACAATAAAAATACTCACCTTCACACCTAATCCCCTGAAGCCATTGTCCCCTGTAAAAAAATAAAATAAAAAACAACCATAATACTCACCTGTCCGACATACTGTCCCACACCGTAATCTATCTCTGCAATATTGGTTTACAACCTGAACAGTGGCATGAGGCGACCATCCAGGCTGATAACCATTAAATAATGAGCTGCTGTGAGCGCAGCTTCAATGACGAGTGGTGACGTCATAGAGGGTACCGCCATCACTGAAGCTGCGTTCCCATGGGAAGCTCACTACGAGCCAGGACGATGAACTGCAGTGACCTCAGTTTGCTGTCAACAGACCTTTATCTGCACATATCCAGTACAAAAACTGATACACAAAGAAACAGGTAAGAGTGTTCCCATTGCAAACAAAGGGATCAGTTCATCCATCAGTTTGTTGTTTGTTAAACATCAGGATGTAAAAACATAAAAAAAAAGTCCTTTTTTGGAGTTTATTGAGTACTTTTTATTTTCCTGATATGTTTTTGAAGGGGTTTTAGAGAGTTTTTTTTAAATTTGATGTGTCAACTCTGGAGTGGATTCCAGGAGAAATGTGTCTCAAAGATGCACTTTGTTATTTTTCAGCAGGCATTTTTCAAAAACCAAAAAAACCGAAAGAGGAAAAATAAACACTCTATGTTACAGCATAAAAGATGGCATAAACTTATAATTATTTTGCTCACTATTTATTTATACATAAGTTATTACAACATAAAAAAGTTAATTATAAAACGTTAACATTTATTTCTTGAATTAGAATCATAGAATCATAGAATGGTAGAGTTGGAAGGGACCTCCTGGGTCATCTGGTCCAACCCCCTGCTCAAAGCAGGATTCACTAGATCATCTCAGACAGATGTCTGTCCAGCCTCTGTTTGAAGACGTCCATTGAAGGGGAACTCACCACTAGTGTTGAGCCACCCCCGTAGTGTTCGAGTTCGGTTCGGTTCGTCGAACACCCGTGTGTTCGCCGAACTGTTCGTCGAACTGTTCGTCGAACACCTTCGAACACCGTTAAAACCAATGGCAGGCAAACAAAAACACATAGAAACACATAGAAAACACCTTCAAAGGTGTCCAAAAGCTGACAAACTGCTCAGAAGACACAACTAACACATGGAAAAGTGACAAGTACATATAGTCATGCGAAAAGAAAAGAGGTGGAGGAGTAAAAGGAGGGGGAGACACAGATATAGGCATGTCATGCCCTTCTAAAATCCAAAAAGTGAGAAGCCGAGACGGCCAGTCCGCTCCTGCCCGTGCCACCTCCGTGTCGCCGGGTTTGTGCCAGAGCCGCGGTGAACCCTGACGGCCAGCCCCCCTCTCCCAATACTGGTGCCTGTCCGCTGGTGGGTCGAGAGAGCCCCCCTGTGGTGGAGGCAGCTCTAAGCTTTTTAATTTAAATTGTCCCTCTAATTTGAAAGAATACACTTTAAATCCATTTACAAGGATCTATTGGAGGGCAAGTCTCATGCCAGCAGCCGCGTAATTCCAGCTCCAGTAGCGTCCACTAAAGCTGCTGCAGTTAAAAAGCTTTTATAAGGATCGAGCTCGGCTGTCCACCGCAAGGCATCCTAGTGCCAGTCCCAGCCCCTATGCCTTGGGGTGCCTCCTGATGCTCTTCACTAAGTATCCCGTGGTCCCGAAGCATTTCCTTTGAAAAAATTAAGTGTCCAAACTACAGGTGGTGTAGCTTGCTTAACAGCCGGGATAATCCGCTGACTAGCAGACACTGCTACTAGGCACAAAGTATTTCCTGGGCTAGATGCAGTTAAAAATTTGTAAGTAGATACTCTCGTTGGATGCTGAGAAAGCATTCCATAGAGTCTCCTGGCACGCCATATATGATTCTCTTAAAAAGCTTGGGGTAGGGGTCTAGGGGACCCTTTTATAGCCAAAATCACGGCCCTGTATCACAATACGTCACCTAGGCTGAAGATAAATGGAACTGTAGCACCGAGGGCTCGGTTGCTACAGACGTATTGCACCTCACCCAGAGGTGTGATATCTCACTCTCAGATAAGGATGGAGTGTGGATCAGGACCCGACACCTGCATGCATTACACCACATTGCCGTGGGGCAGGGCGACCAATATGCCCCTGAGATGGGCACGACAGTCCCTGTCCCTGGCTGGAGTGGGGGGAGGGAACACTGAGGAAGGGGAACCCTGCAGTGCAGGAGCAGGGAGGAAGCAGTTCCTGGGTGCATTGAGAAGGGAGTATAAAAGGTGGGCACCATCTTAGTTCAGTGCAGAGAAGTCTGAGCAGAAGTGGCAGGGAGCAGGGGCTCTGCATGAGCTCTGCTCCGGAGGCGGGCCTAGTAACAGAGGCCCAGGCCTGCAAGAGGGAGAAGGAAGGAAGAGGAGCGGAGAAGGCTCCAGGAACGAGGAATGAAGGGATCCCAGGGGTGCGGACGGGCGAGTCGCCACCGCACGCCCGAATCCACCTGCGTGGAGGGGTCAGGCCAAAGGGGGAGACCGGTCCCCGAACTAGTGGAGGCAGGAAACGACCCTCAGATAGAAACCGGAGGCTCTGACATTTTATGTGGCGCAGCCCCTTGCTCCACCCGCTAGGAAGGCACCACATAGGGTCAGGGAAACTGGCGCCAAGTTTACCAAGAGGAGGCCCGAGGCAGCCGGACAGAAGTGTTGGTAAGAAAGGCCAGACAAAGGACACACAAAGGGGGTCCTGTGAAGCGCTCCAAAGTTATCTGGGAGTTGTCTGAGCCCCTCACCTGGTGAGCACAGTACGACGTGGGCAGCCGTTACCTGCAGACGTGGTCTGGATAATAAGAACTGTGAGTAAAGGCCCTGAACTGCATCACTGACTCCGTGTCGTTACTGCTGCTGCCCTGCACCATCACCCCCATCCTCCGCATACACTGCCCTGAGGCTATACTCCTCCCGTGGGGAGTTATGCTACGCTCTGCTGCACCCACAACACCAGCCTTAGCGGTCTGCCCTGTAGCGGCGGTTCACTCTGACCGCAATCCACGGGTGGCGTAGTCGGACATTTAAACATCAAAACCACATAAATAGTTCCGCCACTGGTTTGACCGCCCTGAGCCACGGAACCGGATCGCCGCCACGAAGACTACAACCACCAGCATCCACCAAAAAGTGTCCGGCTCCGGGTGTCCCAAGGCCCAGGGGGTGCGTCAGAACATTTTCATCACCTTTCACAATCACCAATGGGACAAGGCAGGGATGTCCTCTGTCCCCTCTCTTATACATCCTAGTGACGGAGCACCTGCTCTCATCAATTCGCCATAACCCCAATATTAGGTGGATTGAGGTGGGAGGCACCGAGTACAAGTGCTCTCTATTTGCTGATGATGTCCTAGTATATATCACTCAATCACATATATCCATCCCTGCTGTTATGGCTAAAATAGATCACTTTGTTACATGGTAAAATTTTAAAATCAATGCAGCGAAGTCTGAGGCCCTCGATGTCTCCCTCCCTAAATCCATATAGGATTCCATCCAGTCCAACTTTCCCTTTGCCTGGCCCTCACAGGGTATCAAATACTTAGGAATTCCTATTCATAGAGACCTCTCCCATCTATGTTATCTTAATTTTGGGCCCTTTATTGAACAATTCCATACAGACCACGGTTGGCAAGTTAGAACTGTAAGATTCACTACGTGAACCACTGGTGTTTTGTGGAAAAGCACATGTACACCGCGTTCCAAATTATTATGAAAAAAGTGTTTAGGAGTGATAAGGGAAGAATTTGTTTGTTTGTCAGTTAAACTCATTGATGGTGATGTGTGTCAGGGCTCTTTATATCACTGTAAGCAATTGCAGACACCTGTGCTAATTAGTTTGGCAGGTGTGTCCAATGAAAGGCAAGACTACTTAAGAAGGCTCTCTCACATTATTAAGCAGCCTACATTTTCTGCCAAAATGGGAAAGAAAAAGGATGTGTCGGCTGCTGAGAAGCAACAAATTGTGGAGTGTTTAGGTCAAGGCATGACTACAATCAACATTGTGCGATGATCAGGATGAAGTGTCTTGGCAATCAAGAAGTATGTAGCTGATTCACAGTACACACGTGTGCGTGCTGATAAGGGCAAATTGAGGACTCTTTCCTACAGGCAATTACGTCAGGTTGAAACAGCAGCGGCAAAAAAGCCTTGTCATAGCAGCAGACAAGTTTTTGAAGCTGCTTGTGCCTCCAACGTCCCCCGAACAACAAGATGCAGGGTCCTTCAGAGGTTTGCAGCTGTGCATATGCCATCCTGTCGACCTCCTCTATCCACTTCACACAAGCAGAAACGGCTCCAGTGGGCCAAACATTACATGAAGACTGATTTCAAAACTGTTTTGTTCACGGATGAGTGCCGTGCAGCGCTCGATGGTCCAGATGAATGGAGTGGAGGATGGCTGGTTGATGGACACCCCACGCAAACACGGCTACAGCGCCAACAAGGAGGAGGTGGAGTAATGTTTTGGGCTGGAATCATGGGGAGAGAGATTGTCGGCCCCTTTAGGATCCCTGAAGGCGCTAAAGATGAACTCCATAATGTATGTGGATTTTCTCAAACAGCACTTCCTGCCATGGTTCAAGAAGAAGAACCGTGTATTTCACAGCAAGATCATTTTTCTGCATGATAATGCACCATCTCATGCTGCACATAAAACATCTGCATCTCTGGCTGATATGGGCATAAAAGGGGACAAACTTATGGTGTGACCCCCATGCTCCCCTGACCTCTACCCCATTCAGAACCTTTGGAGCATCATTAAAAGGAGTGTCTATGATGGCGGGAGGCAGTTCACATCTAAGCAACAGCTCTGGGAGGGTATTCTGTCCTCATGCAAAACAATTGAAGCAGAAACCATCCAAAACCTGACAAATTCAATGGACGAGAGAGTTCAGAAGCTCCTTTCGAACAAGGGGTCCTATGTGAAAATGTAACATCACCTAGAATAAAGTTTTGAGTTGAAAACTGTTTGATTTCAGTTTCTAACAACCTGCTAATGCTTATAATTTCAAAAATGACCATTTTTTTGGTCTTTATTAAAATGAAAAGGTTGATCGAAAAGTTTGGGGGATCTAAGAGTGTGGCAACCCAGTAGTCATGATTACTTCGAATTCTGACAATATGAGGGTCATGCTGCAGGTAGTGCAGCAAGAAGGCACTTATGTGTCTTGCGCATCTCGGAGCCCCAAAATTATTTTCCGGGCTAGATGCAGCTAAAAATTATTTTTAATTTTAAATCTGGTGAAGCTTATTATAGATGGCCTAATAGGATCAGTGCTGCACACTGCTACAAAGCCCAAATTATTTTCCAGTCAAGATACAGATAAACATGATTAGTAATTTGAAAGCTTAAAACGGTTGGTAGGGTGATTTTAACCAATCATCAAGCTTTTACTCTCCCCAGGATGACACAGGGGTAGAAAAGTCGTTTCGGATCCATGATTTGTTCATCTTTATGAACGTGAGTCTGTCTACATTATCAGTGGAGAGCCGCGTGCGCTTATCTGTCAGCACACCACCAGCAGCGCTGAACACACGTTCAGACAGAACGCTGGCTGCGGGGCATGACAAGATCTCCAAGGCGTAAGTGGCTAGCTCCGGCCATTTATCCAGATTGGAAGCCCAAAAAGAGCAAGGGTCCAGTGACACAGTCGTGGCTTCAATGTTTACTTGGAGATACTCCTGTACCATCGTCTCTAGGCGTTGACTATGTGTCAGACTTCTTGTCTCCTGTGGCCTTGCAAAGGATGGGCTAAAAAAGTGGTGAAATGATTCCGCAAAATTGATGTTACCAGCAGATACTGTGGTTCTGTTACGGTTTGAGTGCTGAACACTTGACGGTCCCACGGTTGGCAAGTTGGAACTGTGAGATTCACTACGTGCACCACTGGTATTTTGTGGAAAAGCACATGTAAGATTCTGCAACAGTCTCTGCTGATACTCCTGCATGCGTGCATCCCTTTCTATGGCAGGAATAATTTCTGCAAATTTACTTTTGTACCGGGGATCTAACAGTGTGGCAACCCAGTAGTCAGGATTATTTCTAATTCTCACAATTCGAGGGTCATGTTGCAGGTAGTGCAGCAAGAAGGCACTCATGTGTGTTGCGCATCCAGGAGCACCAAGTCCCTGTTGTGTTGGTGGCGAGGTAACAATCATGCTTCCTTCCTCTGTCCTCTCCCCCCAACCTCGCACAACAGAAATGTGATCAAGGTCTCCCTCATCTGATGAGTCTTCCATCAGTTCGTCCTCCACTTCTTCCTGGGCTCCTGCACCTTCCTCACTAGTTTGGCTGCTACCATGCGCCCTGGTAAAACCATCTCCCCCACCCTCACATGCCTGCCGCCTTGGTGCTGCCGACCGTCTGGACCTTGCAGATGTTAGCCCTTCCGCATACAACTCCTCCTCCTCTACTTCCTCCACCTCCTCTTGTGCCACCACCTGACTCCGAATTCTGTTTAACATGTGCTCCAGCATGTAAATCACCGGAATAGTCATGCTGATAATGGCATCGTCAGCACTAAACATCTTCGTCGCCATTTCAAAACTGTGCAGAAGGGTGCATAGGTTCCTGATCTGAGACCACTCCTCCAGCGTGATTTGCCCCACCTCTGAATCTCGTTGGCCCAGGCTATACGTCAGAACGTATTGCACCAGGGCTTGTCAGTGCTGCCACAGTCGCTGCAACATGTGCAGAGTTGAATTCCACCGGGTAGGCACATCGCATTTTAGCCGGTGAAGTGGCAGGCCCAACGACTTCTGTAGAGATGTAAGTCGCTGAGCTGCGGGATGCGAATGGCGGAAGTGAGCACACAGCGACCGTGCCCTCTGCAGAAGGCCATCTAGTCTGGGATAGTGGGCTAAAAATTGCTGGACAACCAGGTTCAACACGTGAGCCATACAAGGCACGTGTGTGACATTGCCCCGGCGAAGGGCCGCACCCAGGTTTGCAGCATTGTCGCACACGGCCTTCCCTGGTTTCAGGTCCAGTGGAGACAACCATTCATGAAATTGGTTCTCCAGAGCTGACCACAACTCCTCAGCTGTGTGACTCACATTTCCCAGACATTTCAATGTAAAAACCGCCTGATGACGTTGAGCCCTACTGCCAGCATAGTAAGGAGGTGTGCAGGATCCCTTCTGCACAGTTAGAAAGCTTGTGGCATGACCAGACAGGCTTTGGGTGCAGGTGGAAGACCGAGAGGAGGTTGAGGAGGCAGAAGCAGTGGAGGAACTTTGACATAAAGAGGATTGACGCACAACTCGTGGGGACGGCAAGACTTGGACAGCAACCCCTTGTCCTGCTGTCACCATAGTTACCCAGTGCCCAGTCAGCGACATGTAACGCCCCTGTCCATGCCTACTCGTCCAAGTGTCTGTGGTGAAATGCACCCTGTCACACACAGAGTTTCTCAAAGAAACGGTGATGTTGTGTGCGACATGCTGGTGGAGCGCAGGCACACCTTTCTTTGAGAAGTAGTGCCGACTGGGCATCTGGTACTGGGGCACTGCGACGGACATAAGGTCTCGAAAATCCTCTGTGTCCACCAGGCGGAAAGGCAGCATTTCTGTAGCCAAGAGCTTGCAGATGGTGAAATTCAACCTCTTAGCTTTCTCATGGCTAGGAGGAAATGGTCTTTTACTTGTCCACATCTGAGGGACCGAGGGCTGGCTATTGTGCTTAGACGGGGTTGATAAGGGTGTCCCCGGCAAACTGCCGGTCTGTGAGGAAGATGCAGGCGGACATGTTAGGTTGCCTTGATCCAAAGGTGGTGCTATCGATGTCGGACAGCGCTCAACACCAGCTGGTGTTACCACCTCCAAAGAAAATGATGACCTGCCAATCACGCTGGCTGTTGCGGGTAAAGAGGTGGCAGGTCTGCGCCCCAAAACAGGTGTGACTGCTGTCCCCCCAGTCACAGAGGATGAAGAGGCCGCGGATGCACAAGATATGGCAGACGGTGATTGGCCCGGCCGGCTAGGCCGCATTGTAGCACACTGAGCTTCCCACTGCAACTTATGCTTCATGTCCATGTGCCGGTTCATGCATGAAGTACTCAAACTATGTATTTTTTGGCCTCTACTTAGCTTTTGCTGACAAATGTTACAGATAACACGAGTTGGGTCATCTTTATCGATCTGAAAAAATGCCCAGGCTATGCAAGGCTTAGCACCCATGCGACCTGAAGAGCCACCACGACTTGTGGTGAGAGGCAGAGTTGTGTTTGAGGATGCAGTTGTTGACGTGCTTCCAGTACTACGTCTCTGTCCAGGAAGGCACAACCTGACCTCGTCGTCACTAGCATCTTCCTCCACCTCCTCTGCTGACCTCATCTCTTGGCTGACTGTGGGTTGACAGTAAGTGGGATCTCCGACCTCAACATCATCACCCTGTGCGTTATCACACCCGTCGTCCTCAGAGCCAACCTGTTCCTGCCCTGACAAAAAACTAAAGTTGTCGCTCCAATCAGGTATTTAAGTCTTATCATCGTCTTCCTCATTGTCTCCACCAACAGGAGTTACAGTTTGGGAATGAGGGTCTACATTATGGTCAGAACCTTCTGCGTCTGGTCCTGGATCCGACTCATAAAGATTCTGGGCATCAGTGCAGATCATTTCCTCGTCTGGATTCACAGAAGCGCTGGAGTCGACCTCTGATTCCCAGGCTATAGTATGAGTAAACAGCTCTGCAGACTCAACCATCTGTTCTACCTCATACTCAGACGGGCAGCTGGAGATTTGGGAGCTGTGAGGAAGCAAGTGCGATTTGGGTGACACCTTTGAGGACTGGAGTATTTGTGATGTTGAAGTTGATGTGGAGGAGAGCCCACTTAAAGGAGCACTTGATATCCGTTGAAGCACCTGCTGTTTTTGTGCCTCATCTGGAATTTGTAGCGATTGGCGTGGCCGTAAGAAAGGGATCTTATCACATTGTCCGCTAAAAGAAGTAGACATTTTAGTTTGGCTGGAAGATGGTCTTTCTTCTGCACCTACCCCACGGACACAACCTTTTTTCCCCTTCCCAACACGCCTATTCCCCTTTCCACCAGCAGCAGGCCTTTTTCCACTCATTTTGGTGGTTAACTAATTCACAACTCTGGAGTTGTTTGCACAAAAAAACAATGGATGGTAACCGAGCAGAGCTGAGTGGCCAAACTGTGGTATTAGGCCAAAACTATTGGCTGGGCTAGATGCAGAAAAAAATTATTTTTAATTTGCAACCTGATGGAGGTCAGTATAGATGGACTAATAGAACAAGTCCCACACGCTGCTAGAAGCCCAAATATTTTTTCAGAGATAAATGAAGAAAAAAATTATTTTTAATTTGCAACCTGATGGAGGTCAGTATAGATGGACTAATAGACCAAGTCCCACACACTGCTAGAAGCCCAAATATTTTTTCAGAGCTAGATGCAGAAAATTTTTTTATTCAATTTGCAACCTGATGGAGGTCAGTATAGATGGACTAATAGACCAAGTCCCACACACTGCTAGAAGCCCAAATATTTTTTCAGAGCTAGATGCAGAAAATTTTTTTATTCAATTTGCAACCTGATGGAGGTCAGTATAGATGGACTAATAGACCAAGTCCCACACACTGCTAGAAGCCCAAATATTTTTTCAGAGCTAGATGCAGAAAAAAATTATTTTTAATTTGCAACCTGATGGAGGTCAGTATAGATGGACTAATAGACCAAGTCCCACACACTGCTAGAAGCCCAAATATTTTTTCAGAGCTACATGCAGAAAAAAATTATTTTTAATTTGCAACCTGATGGAGGTCAGTATAGATGGACTAATAGAACAAGTCCCACACGCTGCTAGAAGCCCAAATATTTTTTCAGAGATAAATGAAGAAAAAAATTATTTTTAATTTGCAACCTGATGGAGGTCAGTATAGATGGACTAATAGACCAAGTCCCACACACTGCTAGAAGCCCAAATATTTTTTCAGAGCTAGATGCAGAAAAAAATTATTTTTAATTTGCAACCTGATGGAGGTCAGTATAGATGGACTAATAGACCAAGTCCCACACACTGCTAGAAGCCCAAATATTTTTTCAGAGCTAGATGCAGAAAAAAATTATTTTTAATTTGCAACCTGATGGAGGTCAGTATAGATGGACTAATAGAACAAGTCCCACACGCTGCTAGAAGCCCAAATATTTTTTCAGAGATAAATGAAGAAAAAAATTATTTTTAATTTGCAACCTGATGGAGGTCAGTATAGATGGACTAATAGACCAAGTCCCACACACTGCTAGAAGCCCAAATATTTTTTCAGAGCTAGATGCAGAAAAAAATTATTTTTAATTTGCAACCTGATGGAGGTCAGTATAGATGGACTAATAGACCAAGTCCCACACACTGCTAGAAGCCCAAATATTTTTTCAGAGCTAGATGCAGAAAAAAATTATATTCAGTTTGCAACCTGATGGAGGTCAGTATAGACGGACTAATAGAATGATGCTATGCCCAAAAGATTTTACTTCACTAGGTGCAGTAAAAAAATTGGTATTCTATACACAGGTGGTATATCTTGCAACACAGATAGGCTACTCCACTGACTAACACACTCTGCAATAGGCCAAAAAGGATTAGCTTTGCTAGATTCAGCCAAATGCTGTGAAAAAAACTTGCACAGCACTGGCACAGACCTGCCTGGCAAAAACTGATAGGAACTGATGTAACCTAGTCCTGAAAAGGACTCCAATTACAATTAGTCTTTACTCCCACAATCTATCTATTTAAGAGCACAGACCTGCCTGATAAAAGTCGTAGGAAATGCTGTAACCTAGTCCTTAAAAGGACTGCAATCACAACTATTCCCTACTCCCAAGCTATCTGTATATTTGTGCGAAAATTGGCTTGAAATTAACAAGGTATAGCGCACACAGCAACAGCGGTGCCGTCTAACACGCAGCTGCAGCAGTGAGAAAATGGTGGCGACGGGGAAAATGGCTTGGTCTTATAGGGCAAGGACATGTGACATACACTGCCAATCACACATGCCCTTGCTTGTGTGAAAAAAAGCACTTCGCTCCGTGTGTGCGCTGCTGATAGGCTGACAGATTGCACCTCCCCACTGCAAATGCGGGAAAGAGAAAAAAAAATGGAGATCTTCATTGTTCCTGCAGAGATCCATCCCCTGCCCCTCCCCCCGCCCCGCTGTACACTCAAACTGCGTATTAACATTAATTTTCATCATTACTGAGAAAAAATCCAGTTATGATTTTGGTGCACGAACAGTTATCGAACATAACCTCGAACAGCCGAATTTTTCTCAAATTGTTCGTGTTCACCGACCGGCTCGAACACCGCCCAAAACAGCTCGAATTTGAGATTGGCGAACAGTTCGAGTAGAACAACGCTCATCTCTACTCACCACCTCTCGTGGCAGCCTGTTCCACTCATTAATCACCCTAACTGTCAAAAAGTTTTTTCTAATATCTAATCTGTGTCTCCTCCCATTTAGTTTCATCCCATTGCTTCTAGTCTTTCCTTGTGCAAATGAGAATAAAGATGATCCTTCTACAATGTGACAGCCCTTGACATATTTGTAGACAGCTATTAAGTCTCCTCTCAGTCTTCTTTTTTGCAAGCTAAACATTCCCAAATCCTGCAACCGTTCCTCATAGGACATGGTTTGCAGACCAGTCACCATTCTGGTCGCTCTTCTCTGAACTTGCTCCAGTTTGTCTATGTCTTTTTTAAAATGTGGTGCCCAAAACTGTACACAGTATTCCAGATGAGGTCTGACCAAAGAGGAGTACAGACCGATAATGACTTCACGTGATCTAGACTGTATGCTTCTGTTAATACATCCCAGAATTGTATTTGCCTTTTTTGCTGCTGCATCACACTGTTGACTCATGTTCAGTCTATGATCTATTAGTATACCTAAGTCTTTTTCACATGTACTGTTGCTTAGCTCTATTCCTCCCATTCTGTATATGCTTTTTTCATTTTTATTGCCCAGATGTAGTACTTTGCATTTTTCCCTGTTAAAAACCATTCTGTTGGTTGCTGCCCACTGCTCCAGTTTATTTAGGTCTTTTTGAATCCTCTCTCTCTCTTCTCTAGTATTAGCTATCCCTCCTAGCTTTGTGTCATCAGCAAATTTAATCAGTTTACCCTCAATTCCTTCATCTAAATCATTGATAAAGATGTTGAACAATACAGGTCCCAGGATGGAGCCCTGTGGTACCCCACTTGAGACATTCATCCAGCTGGATGTGAAGCCATTTATAACCACCCTTTGAGTCCGATCACTAAGCCAGTTATGAATCCACCTAACAGTTGCCTGGTCCATTGCATACTTGGTCATTTTTTCAATAAGGATGGTGTGAGATACTTTGTCAAATGCTTTGCTGAAGTCAAGATATACTATATCTACAGCATTTCCCTGATCCACCCAGTCAGTGATTCTGTCATAGAAGGAAATTAAGTTAGTCTGACATGACTTGTTAGTTACAAACCCATGCTGACTCTGGTTAATCACTTCATTCTTATCCATGTACTTACATACATGTTGTTTAATAATTTGTTCAAAGATCTTTCCTGGTATAGAAGTCAGACTCACCGGCCTATAGTTCCCTGGGTCCACCTTCTTCCCCTTTTTGAAGATAGGAACAACATTTGCTCTTCTCCAGTCTTCTGGGACTTCTCCTGTTCTCCAAGAATTTTCAAAGATTATGGAGAGTGGTTCTAAAATTTCTTCTACGATCTCCTTCAGTACTCTGGGGTGTAATTCATCTGGACCTGGAGACTTGAACTCATTTATGTTAGCTAAATATTCCCTCACAATCTTTCTGTTTACAGATAACTTGGATTCCTCTATTCCTTTAAAAGGACAGTGAAGATCAGTTGATGTTACATTTTCTTTCTGAGAGAAAACAGATGCAAAATAGGAATTAAAAAGTTCGGCCTTCTCAACATCCTCTCTTACCATTTCTCCATTTTCATCCTGTAAAAATCCTATAGCATCTTTGACTTTTCTTTTACTTTTGACATACCCCCAAAATCCTTTTTTATTGCTTTTGACATCTCTTGCAAGCCTTAATTCATTGTCAGCTTTAGCTAACCTGATACATGCCCTGCAGGATCTGCAGACTGCATTATAATCTTCTTTAGATATGCCTCCCTCTTTCCATTTAATAAACATTTCTTTCTTTCTTTTTAGCATGTGTTTAAGTTCTGTGTTCATCCATCCTGGTTTCCTTAAATGCTTCTCATTCTTCCTACATTTCGCGATTGTTAACGATTGTGCTTTGAGAATCTCATTTTTAAAAATTTCCCATCCTTCCTGGACATTTTTGTCCTTAAGGACATCCAGCCATTGGACCCCTCCTATTCTCTTTCTGAGTCTCTTAAAATCTGCCTTTCTAAAATCTAACCTTGAAGTTTGAGTCTTCACATGTCTTCCTCCTCTAGTTATCCAAAATTCTATAATAGCATGATCGCTGCCTCCTAGGGTCCCAGCCACCTTCACCTCCTCAACCATTTCCTCCCTGTTTATAAGGATTAGATCCAAAGTAGCAGATCCCCTTGTTTTCTCCCCTACCTTTTGGAAGATAAAGTTGTCAGCAAGAGAGGATAAGAATTTGCTTGACCTGTTAGTTTTACTTGAGAGAGATTCCCAACAAATGTCTGGATAGTTGAAATCTCCCATGACCACTACGTCATATTTTTTGGAGAACTTGGTCATTTGATACATAAAGAGTTCATCCATATCTTCAGTTTGCCCAGGTGGCCTGTAGTAAATGCCTACAATGGTGTCCTTTCCATTGTTCTCTCCTTGTATTCTTACCCAAACAGTTTCCACAGAACTCCCAGTCTCTGAAGCTTCAATCTCTGTGCCGATATACGCTTTTCTAACATACAATGCAACACCTCCTCCTCGTTTATCAAGTCTGTTTCTTGCAAATAAGTTGTATCCTTTTAGCCTTTTATTCCAATCATGTGTATCGTCCCACCAAGTTTCAGTGATTCCAATGACATCATATTCCTTTTTCTGCATTAGTAGTTCCAATTCTCCTTGTTTGTTGCCCATGCTTTGTGCATTTGTATAAAAACATTTTAGTTTGTGATTGGTTTCTCTTCCTCCCATATTTTTATTATTTAAATTGTTTTGTCTTTGTTCTTCCTTTCCACTTCCAGTAGCAGAGATCTCAATAGTATTTGTCAGCTGTATGGCTTTTTCTGGCCTTTTGCTTCCCTTCCCACATTGTTCTAGTTTAAAGCTCTTCTGATGAGTGTAGCAAGGCGACTTCCAAATACATGTTTTCCAGTCTTCGTAAGGTGCACCCCATCTCTAGCAAGTAGTCCATCGTATAGGTAATTCATTCCGTGATCCAGAAATCCAAATCCTTGTTGACGGCACCATCGACGTAGCCAGTTGTTCACCTGTAGAATCTTATTCCACCTCATTGTTCCATGGCCATCCACTGGGAGGATGGATGAGAAGACCACCTGCGCTCCCAATTCTTTCACTTTCTTGCCTAAGTCTTCAAAGTCACTGCAGATGGTTTCCAGGTCCTTTCTTGCGGTGACATTTGTCCCCACATGTATTAACAGGAATGGGTAGTGATCTGTAGGTCTGAAGAGTCTTGATATCCTGTCAGACACATCTTTAATTTTTGCTCCTGGAAGACAGCACATTTCTCTTGAGGTTATGTCTGGTCTGCAGATAGCGGCCTCTGTTCCTCTTAACAGGGAATCCCCCATGACCACCACTCTCCGTTTTTTCTTCACAACATTCTTCTTTCTCCATCCAGGAGGATTCTGAGGGCTTACAAGGTTATTCATTGCTGGCAAAGTCTTATTTTGCTGTATTTCTTCATGGTTCTCCTGCGTGAGAGCCTGGTACTGGTTCCTGAGCAGTATGGGTGCTGACTGCCTCTCGATCCTCCTGCTTCTGTGGGTCACATGCTTCCATTCCTCTGTTTCGTCAGGTGCAGTTTGAATTTCTTCTCTTTCTGAATCATGAAGAGATAATTCTGCTCTGTCTAAGAACTCTTCACCTTCCTTAATGATTTTCAAGGTAGTTAACCTCTCTTCTAGATTTCGCAACTTTTCCTCCAACAGGGACACAAGCTTGCATTTCTGGCATGTGAAGTTTGGCTTTTCCACTGGCAAGTCTGTGAACATGTAGCAGGATATGCAGCTCACCAAATGGCTCCTGGACTCTTCCATGTTCTTATTGTTAATGTTCTGAAAACAGTGAAAAAAGCTTAAAAAAAAAGCTTCGGCGCGCGGTTTACCGATGTCCTCTTTTCAGCTCCAACAGCCAAAATCCAGTGTTCTTTGAGCTCGCGGAGACTCTTCACTTACCCCAAAATGCAGTGGGAATATGCAAATTATCTTCTCAGGACTCCTCCCCTGGTTTACCGATGTCCTCTTTTCAGCTCCAACAGCCAAAATCCAGTGTTCTTTGAGCTCGCGGAGACTCTTCACTTACCCCAAAATGCAGTGGGAATATGCAAATTATCTCCTCAGGACTCCTCCCCTGGTTTTATAATTTGCATAATTTGCATAATGCAAAATAAAACTTATGTAAAGAAAGTTACTTGCGACCCCCTCTAATCTGATAACATCCTGAACATTGCAGAGTGCTCAGAAAGGCCTTGAGAAATGTAACCTCATAATCAAGGATATTTCTGTACTGATTGGAGTAAATTTTCTATTTATTTGAGACCTTTTAAAATGTCTCAATTGAAGAATCACAAAAAAAAAACATTCCATTAAAAAAAAAAACTTTTTAGTTAAGAAATATAAAATGGGGCAGCACGGTGGCTCAGTGGTTAGCATTGCAGCCTTGCAGCACTGGGGTCCTGGGTTCAGATCACACAAAGGGCAACATCTACAAGGAATTTGTTTGTTCTCCCTGTGTTTGAATGAGTTTTCTCCAGGTTTTCCGGTTTGCTCCCACACTCCAAAGACACACTGATTGGTAATCTAGAGTGTTTGCCCCAATGGGGACAGTGCCAATAATGCATGTAAAGCGCTGTGGAATTAATGGCACTATCTAAGTTAGTAAAATAAATAAATAGCAGAAAGGGCACAAACAAAAAAGGTGCAAATCAATAATAAGGAAATTTTTGGCCGAAACAAACATTTTGTTTGCCACTGCTACATCACAGGGTAGTCCAGGGAAATGAGGTTACACTGTGACCCTCCCCCCGTATAATATGATGTCCCCACTGCCAAAATGAGGTTACACTGTGACCCCCCCATATAACATGATGTCCCCACCACCTCCACCACGGCCCCAGTCTCTTCTATCTAGTATAGCAGTGGGCCCTGGACGGCATGATGCAGTGATGTCCCCTGCGTGGCACCATCATCCACATATTTGGTATTGCCGGTTTTGCAAGAACTTGATCTATAAAACAGTCACTCAATGTATCCCCTAAATAAACACCATAAAAAGTAAATAAGAAACATGGCAAAATCAATGTTTTTTCACAATATAGCGGAACAAAAAGTGGAATAAAACGCAATGTGTTACTTGTAGATTTTGTGTATTTAGTTGCAGATTTGTAACCAAGTCTGCTATGGACCGGGAGAAGGGCAGGGGCCAGGAGAAGGTATTTTGGTGCCCTAGGCAGATGAAGCTGACGACATCCCCTACTCTCCCCGATGAACACCTGTGACATATAGCCAGCTTCTTTTATCTCCCCCATAGCCAGCTTCTCATGTGCCCTATAGCCAGTTCCTCTTATCTCCCTTATAGCCAGCTCTTCTTATGTCCCCCATAGCCAGCCTCTCATATGTCCCCCATTCATTGGCACAATCACTGTATCGCTCCATTCAATGTCCCCTGCGTGCGCCGTCTCAAGCAGAATGCAGGTGACTGAATTCTGCTCGAGATCCCGGCACGGCAGGGAGCTGATTACAGCTGATGCCATGTCTGACAGACGCGAATACAATTGAGTGCAGGGGAGAGCGACGGCCAGGGCGCAGGCAGAGAGAGGGGTGAGTGGTGTCAGTGACTGACACTGCTCCCCTGTGTGCTCGTGCCCCAGCCGTCACTGTGCTGAATGTCTGCGGCCAAAGAAAGATGCTGAGTGGCCGCAGGCAGTCAGCCATGTCACTTTTTTTCTCCCCAAAGTGCGCCCCTCTCGGGGAGGCAGGAAGTAATGCCTTTGGCAGGTGCCTACCCTACCTACCCCTTGTCCCGGCCCTAGGTGGGTCAAACACATTTTGGCTAGATTGAACAACTATGTAGAGTGTATGGGTTTCAATAAACAGTTGGAGTTGAAGTAAAGAAGGATCGGCAGCACAATGGGGCTGAATCTGGCCAGGATTAGGAGTTAACAGTAGTGTTGAGCATTCCGATACTGAAATATCGGGTATCGGCCGATATTCGCGGTATCGGAATTCCGATACTTAATTCCGATACTTTTGCAATATCGTATACCGGAATCGGAAGTTCCCATAATGCAATGAGCCATTTTCATTTTATTCAGCCAATGAGGATCCTAAGAAGTGTGGGCACATCCTGTTAGGCATGTAGGCATCTTAACTAATGGCATGGCTGTGATTGGCTGCTGAAATGATGTCATGATGCACTATAAAAGCCGCCGCCGCCATTTTGAGCTCACTCTGCTGTGAATTCAGTTAGGGATAGGACGCTGTTGTTCTGAGGGACAGTTTTAGCTACCTATTTGGTCTATTCTGCTTTACCCAAGCTACTTTATAAATCGCTGTGCCTTGCAGTGCTAGTGCACAGTTCTCTGCTGTTCACCGCTTTCTGCAAGGTCTCTGTGTGTGAGTGCAGCTCACCCTGTAGTGTGTGCTTCAGCCACGTCTTGTTGTAGTGCACTCAGTGTGTGTCACTGCCTCATACATTGTCCTTTTTTGCCAATTCATAATTTTTCCTGATATCTCCTATTAGTGTGGTGGTTCCATCCGTATTCAGCTAAATTGGTTCCAAACACACTATATAGGAGTAGATAGAGAAATTTTTTTGGTCTTGCAGCGCTAGTGCACAGTGCTCTGCATCTGTACTGTTTACCGCTGTCTGCAAGGTCTGGTGTGTGAATGCAGCTCACCCTGTAGTGTGTGCTTCAACCCCGTCTGGTTGTAGTGCACTCAGTGTGTGTCACTGCCTCATACATTGTCCTTTTTTGCCAATTCATAATTTTTCCTGATATCTCCTATTAGTGTGGTGGTTCCATCCGTATTCAGCTAAATTGGTTCCAAACACACTATATAGGAGTAGATAGAGAAATTTTTTTGGTCTTGCAGCGCTAGTGCACAGTGCTCTGCATCTGCACTGTTGACCGCTGTCTGCAAGGTCTGGTGTGTGAGTGCAGCTCACCCTGTAGTGTGTGCTTCAACCACGTCTGGTTGTAGTGCACTCAGTGTGTGTCACTGCCTCATACATTGTCCTTTTTTGCCAATTCATAATTTTTCCTGATTTCTCCTATTAGTGTGGTGGTTCCATCCGTATTCAGCTAAATTGGTTCCAAACACACTATATAGGAGTAGTTAGAGGAGCCTTTCTGCAGCATTGGGCCCTGCAGCCCCAGCCAGATTAGTATTAGCCTATTTTTTGCAGCCTCATCTATTGCATTGTAGGTTACCTTCCTACATTGTAATAGCTACAAAAAATTTGTGATACTATCGTTATTACATCTTTAGGCACATCCAGTGTCTTTTTGTGACAAAAAAAACCTAAATAAAGTTCACCAAACACTCCACTTTACAGTTGTGTAGGCCATATTAGCTCATATTAAAGTCTAGTCCACACTTTATAAAATTAGTGTTTCTTATACCTGTTAGCAGCTGTTCAGGAATAAGCACACTAAGCCCTTAGTACTTTTCTGCCTATCTTTATCAGTCTACCAAGATGAAGAAGGCAGGGAGTAAGGCATGTGGTCGTGGGCGTGGACGTGGGCGTGGAGTTTCTGCAGGGAGAGGACGTGAGGATTCTGTGCCTGCAGGGAGAGGACGTGGGGATTTTGTGCCTGCTGCGGGCACCAGTGACTCAGCATCCCCCAGTTTTACCAGGGAACAGTCCTTTATGCGCAGCTTTGTAGGAGCTAGCCGTACCCCACTGCTGCGCGAGGACCAAATTGAAGCCGTTGTCGGATGGATGGCAGCTAACGCATCGACTTCAATTAGTTCCAGATCCTCTCAGGTCCTGAGCACTGAAGAGCACCCATCTGTCTCTTCACCACCTGCCAAATTGCCCAGGCAGTCAGAGAGCCCTGGACAGGAGCCATCTCTACTTCTGTTCTCTGAATCTCTTGGCTTGTAAAGAGGGGGCCAGCCAAGCAGAATTCGAGAATTTGAAGAAGAGGTAGTATGCAGTGATGCGCAACCGTTTTGTCTCTCTGAATCTGAAGAGGCGGGTGGGCCAGTGCCTATGGTCAGCAGCACACCTCAGTACGCATCTGATGATGAGACTCAGGTGCCACTTTCTGGTGCGTACTGTGCTGTCGAGACTACCCAGGAGAAGCAGTTGTTTGAAGAGGGTGGTGTAGATGATGAGGTCCTTGACCCATCATGGCGTGAGGGACAGGAAGGTGGTGGGAGCAGCTCTGAGGAAGAGATTCCCTGAACAGCCCAAAAAGGAGGGAGAGGGAGGGGGCAGACTTGGTTGCCTGTAGCCTCCACTTCGGCACCCATTAGGAGCATGGCTCTTCCAAAATCCAAAGCGGGCGCTCCCAAGACTTGCAGTGCCTGGTCCTTTTTTGACACAGTTGCAGATGACATTTGCTTTGTCAAATGCAAGCTGTGTAATCAGAAGGTGAAAAGAGGGAAAAGTGTCAGCAACCTCAATACCACAAATATGTGGAAACATGTGCGGACCAAGCACGTGGTGGAGTTACAAAAACACACTGAAGACCTAGGCCAACCTACAGCGCCACCTACCACCTCTTCAGCTCGTGTTGTAGCCTCTTCCTCCAGCTCACACACAGCTGGTTCGGCTTCCTCACAGGATCGCCATGGAAGAATCTCTGGCACTGTTGTACAGAGACACAGTGTAATTCCACCCACAGCACCACTTTTCCAGTCATCCTCACACTCCCAGGCCAGTCTACAGCCATCGTTAGCACAGGCATGGGAGAAAAGGCGCCCATACTCGGCAAACCACCCCCGAGCACAGGCTCTGAATGCTGGCATTGCTAAACTACTGGCCCTTGAAATGCTATCATTCAGGCTGGTGGAGACTGACACATTCTGTAACTTTATGGCATTGGCAGTCCCACAATACAACGTGCCCAGCCGCTTTTATTTCAGCAGGCAAGCCGTCCCTGCTCTGCAACATCATGTGGAGGGAAAAATTAAACATGTGCTACAAAACGCCGTCAGTAGCAAGGTCCACCTGACCACCGATGCGTGGACCAGTAAGCATGGAGAGGGACGATACCTTTCCCTCACTGCCCATTGGGTAAATGTTGTGGAGCCGGGTACAAATCTTGAGAGTGGCGCTGTACGTGTTCTGCCAACTCCAAGGATTGCAGGAATCCAGTCTGTACACATTGACTCCTCCTCATACTCCAGTTCCTCTGAATCAGCGCTGCAGGAGCCGTCACGGTCTACCTCTACATCGACCCGTGAACGGTTGGTTACCTGTTATGATGACTGATATGAGCACAGCCGTGGCCAAACGTCAACAGGCCGTATTAAAATTAATTTCTTTGGGGAATCGAAGCCACACAGCGCAGGAGCTCTGGAATGCCATCAAGCAGCAGAGCGACGTGTGGTTTGTGCCAGCGAATCTCCAGCCAGGCATGGTAGTGTGTGACAATGGCCGAAATCTGGTGGCAGCTCTGGGCCTAGGCAACCTCACTCACATCCCATGTCTGGCACATGTGCTCAACTTGGTCGTGCAGAGTTTTTTGAGGGACTATCCGGATCTTGATGCACTGCTTCACAAGGTCCGCATAGAGTGCGCTCACTTGCGTTACAGCAATGCAAGATCACGCATTGCAGCTCTGCAGCGCCGATTACGTCTTCCGGAACATCCCATCATATGTGACCTACCCACCAGGTGGAATTCAACGTTACATATGTTGGAGAGGTTGTGTGAGCAGCAGGCAGCAGTAATGGAGTACCAGCTGCAGCAGGCGCAAACAAGTCGCAGTGCGCGCCGTTCACACTTCACCACCACTGAGTGGGCCTCTATGAAGGACATTTGCCACGTTTTGCATGCCTTCGATTATTCCACGCGGATGGTGAGTGCAGATGATGCACTAGTCAGCATGACTATCCCCCTTATCTGCCTGCTTGAAAAAACACTGCAAGCACTAAAGGACGAGGTTTTGGAAGAGGTGGAGGATGAGGAGTCACAAATGCAATCTGCTTCTCTACAGTCTGCGCAACGTGGTTCCTCACAAAGGCCTAGGCAGGGGACACTTTGTGAGGAGGATGAGGAGGAGTAAATGGATGAGGAAGACATCTGTCCAGAGGAGGGAGGTACACAATGCTCTAGTAGTCAGTATCTAGAGCGAGGGTGGGGTGATGCAGAGCAGGCAGAGATCACGCCTCAAGCAGGGGACAGCGTTTCTTGGCCAGTTGGCAGTCTGCAGCACATGGTTGATTTCATGCTGCAGTGCCTGAGAAACGACCGCCGCATCGCCCACATTCTCAACACGGCTGATTATTGGGTGTCCACCCTCCTAGATCCTCGCTACCGGGACAACTTACAAAGCCTCATAACACCGTTGAACCGGGAGCGTAAAATGCGGGAGTACCAAGACGCACTGGTGCATTCCATCATGTTCTCCATTCCAACCGAGAGCAGTGCTGCTAGTGCTTTACAAAGCAGCTCAGTGCGTCGAGGCAGTGGAGGAAGCTCTGCACAAAGAGGGAGCAGAAGCAGCGCCTCAGCACAAGGCAAGACCAGTATGGGCGAAATGTGGCAAAGTTTTGTGTCCCCGCCGCCACAAATGTCTACACCATCACAGACGGCTCCAGTCAGCAGGAGGCAACGTTTCCGTCAGATGGTGACAGACTACATGTCTTGCCCTCTTAGTGTACTCCCAGACGGCTCTTCTCCCTTCAAGTTTTGGGTCTGTAAGCTGGATACATGGCCAGAGCTTAGTCAGTATGCATTGGAGGTGCTAGCTTGCCCTGCTGCTAGTGTATTATCGGAACGCGTCTTTAGTGCCGCAGGTGGTGTACTAACAGCCCGTCGCATGCGACTATCCTCCGATAACGTTGACCGGCTTAGTTTTCTCAAAATGAACAAGGCCTGGATCTCTCATGAATTTGCCAGTCCTCTTCCAGAATAAATAATTGGTTGGCAACAGTATCCAGGTCTCCTGTTCTGTTCATGTTTCTACCACCTGAACTGTAATCCCTGAGCTCCAACACCGCCAGTTGGCGCTCGGAAGTGCCGTCTGCACAGTCAACACTTGCTGCCGTGTTATTGGGGTTCAGTAACGTCAGCTGTTCCCCTGCTGTGCGGACGGCAATTTCTCCTGCTCTGTCCACATTCTCACTACTACAGATTTTAAAGTTGCTCCAATTACACCTCTGGCTCCTCTGTTTTCAGTATTATCCCTGAGCTCCAACACCGCCAGTTGGCGCTCGGAAGTGCCGTCTGCACAGTCAACACTTGCTGCCGTGTTATTGGGGTTCAGTAACGTCAGCTGTTCCCCTGCTGTGCGGACGGCAATTTCTCCTGCTCTGTCCACATTCTCACTACTACAGATTTTAAAGTTGCTCCAATTACACCTCTGGCTCCTCTGTTTTCAGTATTATCCCTGAGCTCCAACACCGCCAGTTGGCGCTCGGAAGTGCCGTCTGCACAGTCAACACTTGCTGCCGTGTTATTGGGGTTCAGTAACGTCAGCTGTTCCCCTGCTGTGCGGACGGCAATTTCTCCTGCTCTGTCCACATTCTCACTACTACAGATTTTAAAGTTGCTCCAATTACACCTCTGGCTCCTCTGTTTTCAGTATTATCCCTGAGCTCCAACACCGCCAGTTGGCGCTCGGAAGTGCCATCTGCACAGTCAACACTTGCTGCCGTGTTATTGGGGTTCAGTAACGTCAGCTGTTCCCCTGCTGTGTGTCCGGCAAATTCTCCTGCTTTGTCCACATCCACTGTACTACGGATTTAAAACCTCCTCCAAATACACCTCTGGCTCCTCCGTTTTTAGTATTTACCCTGGGCTCCAATACCGCTAGTTGCTGCACAGAAGTGCCGTCTGCACAATCAACGCTTGCTCCAGTGTTATTGGGGTTCAGTAACGTCAGCTGATCCCCAGCTGTGTGTCAGGCAAATTCTCCTGCTTTGTCCACATCCACTGTACTACGGATTTAAAACCTCCTCCAAATACACCTCTGGCTCCTCCATTTTTAGTATTTACCCTGGGCTCCAATACCGCTAGTTGCTGCTCAGAAGTGCCGTCTGCACAGTCAACGCTTGCTCCAGTGTTATTGGGGTTCAGTAACGTCAGCTGATCCCCAGCTGTGTGTCCGGCAAATTCTCCTGCTTTGTCCACATCCACTGTACTACGGATTTAAAACCTCCTCCAAATACACCTCTGGCTCCTCCGTTTTTAGTATTTACCCTGGGCTCCAATACCGCTAGTTGCTGCTCAGAAGTGCCGTCTGCACAGTCAACGCTTGCTCCAGTGTTATTGGGGTTCAGTAACGTCAGCTGATCCCCAGCTGTGTGTCCGGCAAATTCTCCTGCTTTGTCCACATCCACTGTACTACTGATTTAAAACTTGCTCCAATTACACCTCTGGCTCCACTCTGTTTTTAGTATTAACCCTGGGTTCCAGCACCGCCAGCTGGTTCTCGGTAGTTCCATTTGCTCTTGTACCTTCTACTACCCATCCGGGTTCCAGTACCATCAGCTGGTTCTCGGCAGTGACTTTGGCACGGGTACTCCCTCCTGCCCAGCCTGGTTCCAGCACGCCAGCTGTTTCCGGGTAGTGTCAACGTCACTTTGCCTCCAATGCGTTGTCCTGTCGTGTTGCGGTCGGGTTAGCCGACTCTATGGTGCCTGCAGTTTAGGTGACTCCTATGTGGGCTGCGGGATCTGGCAATGAAGGCTGGTTCCATAGTGCCAATAGGACAAGCACCCCCTGTAGGACTGTGGGTTTTGGTAACTGCGGCCGGCTCGCGGTCTTGAACTTTTTTTTACATGGGTACCTTCTGCTACCCATCCGGGTTCCAGTACCGTCAGCTGGTTCTCGGCAGTGCCTTTGGATTAGGTGCCTCCTTCTCGGTATCCAAGTTCCACCAACGTCTGCTGGTCCTTGGTAGTGCTTTCTGGCACAGGTACCTCCTGCTTAGTAACCGAGTTCCAGTACCGTCAGCTGGTCTTCGGCAGTTCCATTGGCTCTTGTATCTTCTGCTACCCATCCGGGTTCCAGTACCGTCAGCTGGTCCTCGGCAGTGACTTTGGCACGGGTACTCCCTCCTGCCCAGCCTGGTTCCAGCACGCCAGCTGTTTCCGGGTATTGTCAACGTCACTTTGCCTCCAATGCGTTGTCCTGTCGTGTTGCCGTCGGGTTAGCCGACTCTATGGTGCCTGCAGTTTAGGTGACTCCTATGTGGGCTGCGGGATCTGGCAATGAAGGCTGGTTCCATAGTGCCAATAGGACAAGCACCCCCTGTAGGACTGTGGGTTTTGGTAACTGCGGCCGGCTCGCGGCCTTGAACTTTTTTTTACATGGGTACCTTCTGCTACCCATCCGGGTTCCAGTACCGTCAGCTGGTTCTCGGCAGTGCCTTTGGATTAGGTGCCTCCTTCTCGGTATCCAAGTTCCACCAACGTCTGCTGGTCCTTGGTAGTGCTTTCTGGCACAGGTACCTCCTGCTTAGTAATCGAGTTCCAGTACCGTCAGCTGGTCTTCGGCAGTTCCATTGGCTCTTGTACCTTCTGCTACCCATCCGGGTTCCAGTACCGTCAGCTGGTCCTCGGCAGTGACTTTGGCATGGGTACTCCCTCCTGCCCAGCCTGGTTCCAGTACGCCAGCTGTTTCCGGGTAGTGTCAACGTCACTTTGCCTCCAATGCGTTGTCCTGTCGTGTTGCGGTCGGGTTAGCCGACTCTATGGTGCCTGCAGTTTAGGTGACTCCTATGTGGGCTGCGGGATCTGGCAATGAAGGCTGGTTCCATAGTGCCAATAGGACAAGCACCCCCTGTAGGACTGTGGGTTTTGGTAACTGCGGCCGGCTCGCGGCCTTGAACTTTTTTTTACATGGGTACCTTCTGCTACCCATCCGGGTTCCAGTACCGTCAGCTGGTTCTCGGCAGTGCCTTTGGATTAGGTGCCTCCTTCTCGGTATCCAAGTTCCACCAACGTCTGCTGGTCCTTGGTAGTGCTTTCTGGCACAGGTACCTCCTGCTTAGTAACCGAGTTCCAGTACCGTCAGCTGGTCTTCGGCAGTTCCATTGGCTCTTGTACCTTCTGCTACCCATCCGGGTTCCAGTACCGTCAGCTGGTCCTCGGTAGTTCCTCAGCTTTCTTGTACCTTCTGCTACATTTCCAAGTTCAAGCTTTTTGAAATGGTTCTTGGTAATCACTCTAGATCTCCCTGACGAGGACCCTGAAGACGAGGACCCTGGAGACCAACCCTAAGAAGACGAGGACCCCGAAGACGACGACCCTGAATACGAGGACCCTGAAGACCACCCCGAAGAAGACGAGGACCCTGAAGACCACCCCGAAGAAGACGAGGACCCCGAAGACGAGGACCCAGAAGACCAACCCGAAGAAGACGAGGACCCCGAAGACGAGGACCCCCGAAGACGACGACCCTGAAGACCACCCCGAAGAAGACCAAGAAGATGACCCTGAAGAAGTTGACCAAGAGGACAAAGAAGAGAAGACAAGCACCAAGATACAGAAGAACAAGAGACAGAAAACCAAGAAGCAGAAATACAAGAAGCTGCAGAACAAAAAGCGGAAGAACATTAAGCATAAGACTAAAAATCAGAGCAAAAGATAATATCTAAATTATAAGCAGAAGATGACTAAGCAGTGTATGGGGGTGAGTTCGTTCCTCCTCGTGGTGCCCCTGGAAAAGACCTGCTGCTGCAGGCCAAACTGAACGCGGACAAATCCTGTTGTAAATCTTTTGTGACGGGCAGAACGAAAGGTGTAATGTCCAACCTTTTATAGATAACAACTACAGGAATGCCTGCCACAAATAAGAATATGATGAAGAAGAAGAAGATGAAGAAGATGAAGAAGTAGAATATGAAGAATGTAAAAAAAAAGAATAATACGAAGAAGGTGAAGAAGAAGAAGATGAAGAAAGTGAAGAAGAAGTGGATGAAAAAGATGCTGAAGATGATGAAGGAGAAAGTGTGGGAGAAGTAAAAAAGAAGGTGAAGAGCATGGAAGTAGTGAAACATAAATATCTGACAAAATATAAAAATACTTAACATAGTCAATATTTCCGTAACTCAGAACGTCTTAAAAAAAAATATTAATTCCTGCTATTCCATTTGATTGGGCTAAACCTCTATGCCTTTATTGTCTCCCCCACCTCCCCCAATACATTCTACATTATTCTTAGTTGTTTTCCTTCATGTAGAATTAACCTACAAGGAAAGAAAGGGTTTATTTTCATTCTGATATTTCTGTCCCATTGACTTGCATTGGTTTCCGGTATCGGAATCGGCGATATCCGATACTTTTTCGGTATCGGTCCGATCCAATCCGATCCGATATTTCCCGATATCGGAAGGTATCGCTCAACACTAGTTAACAGTACTCTTCAGGGATCTTGGCTGTCCCCAGAAGCTCAGTAGGAAAAAGTTTGTAAGCAAAACGCATGTTAAGACATCGCTGCTTTCTAGCACAGCCATGGCCGGTCGATTTGGCATAGAGCAGTAAACAAAAAAAGCGAGGGTAAGAGGGAAATGGATGCAAATATAAAGTATATTGCAAACTTGCTCAATTTCTCACTGTGTTCCATTCTCTACTTATCTTGTACCATAGCAACTCAAAGGAAAAGGACATAAAATTCAAAAACATCACATAAAAAAGGCAGCCGTATTTACCAACACCAAGACACAAAATTAATTGCACTGCAGTGTAATGCAGGTGCCGGAATGAAACGCACAGAGACACAAGGCGAGAACAGTCAGAGATGTTTGTAAACAGTTTTATACAACAGGTATACTGAAACAAGGGATTAGCAACAAGGGTAATGAACAGTGGTTTGAAATATCAGAAAAATACGAAATTTCTCAAAGTAAGGCGCAGTCTCTTAAAATAAGGCGCAGTCTCTTAAAATAAGGTGATGCGCTCAAGCATGAGAGACACCACACAAGTTCTTTAACCGTGAATTTGGCCCTAGCGGGGGTCACCGGTTATTCCCACTAGGCCGTGAGTCTCTTTCTAGATAAATTCAATTAAATCACGTTGTGCTACTTTAGCCCCAACCGTTCCCCTCCCAACCTGAGTACTTAAACCCAATTGTCCCCGGTACCGTGGGTGAGCAAGTGGAAGTGACGGCCCTGCTCATGTATGCAGCTCCTCTCTGCTTGGCCGTTGGAGGCAGTCTCTCGAGCCTTGGATAGGGGGGTCCAGGCCTCGTCTGTCGGCAGCCGACGTCGGGTTCCGCAAACTCACTCAGCACCGCGATCAGGTTCCTGGTATCCTTAGCAGGCACAGCACTCGGGTCACAACTGTGAGGGATCCGGAGCTCTTTTACCGGTGCCCGGCTGGAGCACCTCTCAGGCCTCTGGATTTGGCCTGTCACATGGGGTTTCTCAGGATGCAGGGAGCACGTCTGCTCCTCTCTACTGCTTGACGCCAAAGACCCCTCAGGTTTGGCGCGCTGGCCTCTTATCTCTCTGAACTCCTTCCTGGAAGTCACCTGATCGGGTCCAGCGTCTGAATCTGCCCTCCCTGCAACTTCCCTTGTATATTTTGGTTCCGCATGACTGTCTCTGGCCAGTAGATGGCAGTCTCGCTCCATCCTTGAAACGTCATGTTGAAGTTCTTTTACAAGCTTTCTTGCTCGTTCTACATTCCTCCCTCCTTTTTGCTCGCCAGTCCTCAGGCGAGTGGACTCCTCGCAGAATTGATGTCTCCTTCCAGGCAGTGCAAGCTCAGACAGGAGTTGGGCACACTCCTGCGTTTTCTGTTGGATTCGAGACCAGATAAACTCTTCCTGAGCATACCGGTTAGGAGGAATTCCGGCATTAGCCCGCTCAGTTCTGCGGGACTCTTCTTGCGGACGAGACTCCGGGAGATCCGAGGAATCAACTACTGGGGATTGCAAATCATTGCCTGACTCATTCTGACTTCCACTCGGGAGTGCCACCAACGGTTCTGACGGGCCCAACTGCATTGTGGCCCACCCTTCTTCATCCCCCAAGGTTCCTGTATGTGGCACTTCAGCCAACAAGTCTGAGGGCCCAGCCCCGTTACAGACTTCTGCTTCAGAGGAGCAAGGTCGTAACATATTACGGTGCAACACCCTGAATGTCACGGCGTCATCCCCTTCGGGCCTAACCTCGTAGACGGAGTTGTCTGGGTGAACCTTCTTCACCACCCGATATGGTATTGCCTCCCAACGATGGTCCAGCTTACTCCCAAATCGTTTAGCCCTCACCAGCACTCGGTCTCCTGGCTGAAGCGATCCACCTGTGGTCTGGGGCCGAACTGCATGCTCTACTTCCTGAAACTTCTGAGCAACCAGTCTTCTCACGGTATGGAGTCGACGCTGGTGTTCTCGAATCCAGGTACTTGGGCTACTGCCCGGACCGGGGTCTTCTGAGTCTAGCTCCAGTTCGGTGATTTCTCGGCCACTTCTTCAAAACAGAAACATGTAGGGGGTGTAGCCGGTGGTTGCATGAACTCGATTATTATACACCCACACCAGCTCGGACACTAATTCGGGCCACTTCATCTTTTTGTCCGCTTCCAGTGTTCGCAACATTTGCAACAGGGTTCGGTTAAAGCGCTCACATGCACCGTTCCCTTGCGGGTGGTAGGGCGCTGTCCGGGAACGGTCGATCCCATAGATGCGGTATAGCTCATCCATCACTCGTCCTTGGAAGCAGGCCCCCTGGTCAGAATGTATTCGTTTCGGGCACCCATAAATCCGGATGAAATCTTGACAGATGGCCTTGGCTGCGGCTTCTGCCGTCTGATCTTTAGTGGGCGTCACTACTGCAAACTTGGTGAAGTGATCAGTCATGACTAAACAGTGTCCATAACCGTTGTATGAAGTTCCTACCATTAAGTAGTCAATCATCAAGACTTCCAAGGGGGCAGAAGTTCGGATGGTCTGAATGGGAGCTCTTTGCTCCGGGGGCTTGTTCAACTCACACTGGCGACATGTTCGGCAGACCCCCTCGACTTCTTGTCGCAGTTGAGGCCAATACACCAGCCGTTGCAACCACCGGAAGGTCTTTTCTACTCCGAAGTGAGCACCTCTTCTATGAGCTTCTTGGGCTAGCTGTGTTACTAGCGCTCCTGGAACTACCACTTGCCAGGTAACATCAAACTCTCGAGGCAGCTGGATTCTTCGGCATAGCAAGCCGTCCTTCAGGAGGAGCCTCTCCCACTGGCCTAGGATTTGTAGGGTAGTTGGAAGTGAAGCGGCTCTGGTTTCCTGGTCGGGTCTCTGATTAAGGGTGACCCATTCTCTCAACTTTGCTAGCTCCGGGTCGGATTGCTGCAGATGTATCCATTCGTCTCTTGAACAGCCCAGAATCTGAGTGGGCCTCGGCTCCTCTCTGGTCTCTTGGGCGTCGACCACAGCAGAGGCGAACTGGCTGAAATCCGGGATCTCGTCACCTTTGAGCTCCTCATCTCTGTCCTTCTTCGGCCCCGCCTGAGTTACCCGGGACAGGGCATCTGCATGTGTGTTCAGGGCCTTGGACCGATATGAGATTTTATACTGGAATTTGGACATCCTTGCGACCCACCGCTGTTCTAACGCGCCCAGTTTGGCGTTCTCCAGGTGGGCCAAAGGGTTGTTATCTGACCGCACTTGCACTTCTGACCCTGACAGGTACTCAGCAAATTTCTCGGTCATGGCCCACACCAGTGCCAGTAGCTCCAGCTTAAACGAACTGTAGTTGTCCGGATTCTTCTCCGTATCTCGGAGTGACCTGCTGGCATACGCGATCACTCGCTCTTTCCCTCCTTGTACTTGAGCCAGCACTGCTCCCAGCCCATGCAAGCTTCCATCAGTGTACAACATGAAAGGCTGCGAAAAGTCAGTGTAGGCCAGAATCGGGGCATCTGTTAGCGCCATTTTCAATGCTCGGAATGCCTCTTCTTGTCGTGGGCCCCACTGAATGGGCTGCCGCTTGGCTCCCCCGGCTGTTCCTTTCAGCAATTCATTGAGCGGGATCGCAATCTTAGCGAAGTCTTTAATGAATCTGCGGTAGTATCTAGCAAGCCCCAGGAATGCCCTTAGTTCCCTTAGATTGGCGGGCATGGGCCACTTCTGCACGGCAGCTACTTTCTCCGCAGTGGGGTGCACCCCTGCACTGGACACAGTGTGCCCCAGATATTCAATTTCTCGTTTGAAGAGACGACACTTACGAGGCTTAATTTTCAGGCCGTGCCTTTGTAGCCGTTCTAACACTTGTTCCAATCGGCGGAGATGATCCTCAAACGTTGCGAAATAGATAATTATATCGTCCAGATATATTAAAGTGGCTTCAAAGTTGAGGTCCCCCAAGCATCTCTCCATCAGCCGTTGGAAGGTTCCTGGCGCATTTGTTAGTCCGAACGGCATTCGATTGAACTCAAACAGGCCCATAGGGAGAACAAAAGCTGTCTTCGGACGATCCTTCTCAGCTACTGGGACCTGCCAATAGCCACTGGCCAGGTCGAGGGAGGAGAAGAATTTGGCGCTCCCTAGTGCAGATAGAGACTCTTCGATTCGGGGAGTGGATAGTAGTCCCATACTGTACAGGCATTCAGCTTTCGATAGTCTACGCAGAATCTCAGGGTACCTTCCTTCTTTCGGACCAGCACGATCGGAGCTGCCCAGGGGCTCTGGCTTTCACGGATCACACCGTTCCGCAACATGTGGGCCAACAGCTCTTTCACCTCCTGGTACATTTGAGGCGGGATCTGCCGATATCTCTCTCGGATGGGAGCAGTATTTCCGGTGGGTATTTCGTGCTGAATGTCCCGAGTGCACCCGAAATCATCTTCATGCTGTGCAAACACTCCCTGATATCGCTGTAGAAGTTGCTCTATCTGCCTTACTTGTCCAGCAGAAAACTCAGTCAGGTTAGCTTCCATTTCTTCCAGGAGGTGGCGTCCAGCCAACGGTTCTCTTCCATGTTCCTGGCTATTGAGGGACACCTCTAGGGTCCATGGTTTTTCTTCCACAGGTGCCAGCCCTATAGCGTCAGCTCTAGTAAGGGCCTCCGGCATTACGCACACTCGCGCCACCTCTTGTCGGGGCAACAACTGTAAACTGGTGCCACTTAAATTGATGCAGCGCACGGGTACTAGACCGTGCCGCACGGTGGCCAGAGTTTGAGCAATCAGGAGTCCAGAGGGCGCTTCTTCTCCCTCCATTGGTTCAACTTGAATGTCCACGCCCTCTAAGGACACATGTGCCAGCACCGGCAAAGTGAGTACAGTCTGTCCCACCGGCAGTGTCATTGTGGCTTCGGGCAGTATCGATACCTTACCAAGGTACTGGGAGGTAGTGGGCAACTTTTGAATCTGACTGACCCGCACGAGGTGCTGGAACACTCTCTTGTTAGCTGGGTCTCGAGTGGCGCGGGTCCAGTTGTTTTTGCTACAGCCCTCAGCCAGGAACTGTCCGACTTCTTTCAGCACATTCATGCCCAGGGTTACAATGGGCCCATCGCCTCCGGGCCCGGTGGTCAGTACGATCCCTTTTCGACCGAGGTCCTTTCCACATGCCCGCACGGACATCCATACTACTCCCGCTACTGGGATAGGTAGTTGATTAGCCGCCACCAGTTTGACAGTGGGCTCCCGGCAGGAACGAGCGACTTCAGGAAAGTGACTTTGGAAGTACATCTCAGGCATAGTGGTCAATTGAGACCCGGTGTCCATCAAACAGTGGATCCGCTGCCCATTGAATTCAGCCCAGATAATGGGCCTCTCGGAGACAATGTCTTCAGAGCTCCCTCTTCTACTCTCTGAAGCTCGAGACCCCACGGTATGCTCCACAACCATGGGGCATTTTAGTTTAACGGCTGTCCCCTCCTCCTTCTTTCTCGGTTGGGACAGTCTTTGGAGATATGCCCCCTACTTCCGCAGGTCCAGCACTCCGGTCCTCGTTCTGCCGATAGGTCGGGTACATGTCGTGCTGGGGCCGGATAGGAACGTCTTTCTCGTTCTGGTCTCCGTCCGCGTTGAGCTGTACGGTCTGTCGGCAAGGGGGCAGTAGGAGTCTTCCTAATAGAACTCAGCTCACCCCGAATGTCTGGAATTTCCTGACGTATTTCCCGTACCCAATCAGGCTCTTGGTTGGTGAATCCAGGAGCAATTGAATCATGACTTCTAACTGTGGCTTTGAGAAGAGGAACTTCTCTCTCCAGGACTCTAGCTTCAGCCCCTACCTCCAGGAAGCCCATATCAGGGCTCAATCGCAGCCGCTCCTTCAGGATCTGCCTCAGGGAAGGGTCTTTCAAGCCAGCAATCAGTTGGTCACGCAACACCTCATCCAATGGTCCGAGTCCTCGGTTCCCATCTCGAGTTTTCTTAGTGATATGGGCCGTCACTTCCTGTAATGCATTAACATACTGATTTACTGTCTCTTTTTCCCCTTGGACCCGCTGAAACAACCGTAAGCGCAAGTGTCCCAAATCTGTAGTGTCACCATGCATGTCCTCTAGAATTTTTATCACTTTATCCACGGTGTCACGGTCCCCAGGTGGGCGGTACATCACAGTCTGTCGGGCCTCTCCATCAAGGGTTAGGAGGGTCAGCTCCGCCTGGGCTAGAGGGTCAAGGGGATACATACGTAGCATACTTCTCAGTCTTTCTGCCCAGTCCCAAAGTGACATGCCATCCCCTGTAAACTTGGGAAGATGGCTGAGCATAGCCCCCAGGGGTATATGGCTCCGGCCGGACCCAGTCACAGACTGATCCGCCATCTCTGCTTCTGAATGTTGCATCCTGCCGACTACGCCAAATGTAATGCAGGTGCCGGAATGCAACGCACAGAGACACAAGGCGAGAACAGTCAGAGATGTTTGTAAACAGTTTTATACAACAGGTATACTGAAACAAGGGATTAGCAACAAGGGTAATGAACAGTGGTTTGAAATATCAGAAAAATACGAAATTTCTCAAAGTAAGGCGCAGTCTCTTAAAATAAGGCGCAGTCTCTTAAAATAAGGTGATGCCCTCAAGCATGAGAGACACCACACAAGTTCTTTAACCGTGAATTTGGCCCTAGCGGGGGTCACCGGTTATTCCCGCTAGGCTGTGAGTCTCTTTCCAGATAAATTCAATTAAATCACGTTGTGCTACTTTAGCCCCAACCGTTCCCCTCCCAACCTGAGTACTTAAACCCAATTGTCCCCGGTACTGTGGGTGAGCAGCGGAAGTGACGGCCCTGCTCACGTATGCAGCTCCTCTCTGCTTGGCTGTTGGGGGCAGTCTCTCGAGCCTTGGATAGGGGGGTCCAGGCCTCGTCTGTCGGCGGCCGACGTCGGGTTCCGCAAACTCACTCAGCACCGCAATCAGGTTCCTGGTATCCTCAGCAGGCACAGCACTCGGGTCACAACTGTGAGGGATCCGGAGCTCTTTTACCGGTGCCCGGCTGGAGCACCTCTCAGGCCTCTGGATTTGGCCTGTCACACGGGGTTTCTCAGGACGCAGGGAGCACGTCTGCTCCTCTCTGCTGCTTGGCGCCAAAGACCCCTCAGGTTTGGCGCGCTGGCCTCTTATCTCTCTGAACTCCTTCCTGGAAGTCACCTGATCGGGTCCAGCGTCTGAATCTGCCCTCCCTGCAACTTCCCTTGTATATTTTGGTTCCGCTTGACTGTCTCTGGCCAGTAGATGGCAGTCTCGCTCCATCCTTGAAACGTCATGTTGAAGTTCTTTTACAAGCTTTCTTGCTCGTTCTACCGCAGAATGCAGCAGGCCCCCATGATCAATGCTGAGGCAGCACAAGTGCAAAACACTATAAATATATTTTATCATGATTAAAGGGAGTTGTCTAGGACTATTTTTTTTACTATGAGTCTAAAAACTAACTAACTACTGGCCTGTTCTATCTGGCACCACTCAGGGTAGTCACTGACAGCACCTGTCTGCGATTCAGCTTCTCCAGGTCAACAGAGCAGCTTTTCCTCTTCCGGGCTGCTTTGTCGATGGGTCGTGACTGCCGACGTCATGCTGACTGACAGCCGGATCCCTGCAATCACGCAGCGGGTAGCCGACTGACAGTCAGCATAACGTCGGCAGACATGCCCCATCAACAGAGCAGAGCGGAAGTGAAGCCGCTGCTCTGTCAACATGACGTCAGCGTAAGCCGCTGAATCGCTGGGAGGAATGGTCTGTGACTGCTCTGTGCCAGCAAAGATCAGTTTCATGCACAATAGGCAGGTTGTTAGCAACTATCTGCCTGTTAGTTTTTCGGCAAATAGTAAAAAAGTTAAGACGTCCTAGATAACCCCTTTAAGAGAAAGGCTTGATTGTGATCAGAAATGTTCAATTTTGTGTCCTATTGTTTCCCCTAGATAAGTGGCACAAGAGGTATATTTTAGCCACTTATCTCATACTCCTAAACAAATACATGCCCCTTCAATCAAGCTAAACAAGATCCGTAGAAACGTAGATAGAGGATACGATTAAGTTAAAACTCATCCATTTTGTTGGTATTGTAAAGTGATGCAGATTTAATAAGTAAAATATGATCCTAGAATTGACGTATTCAGCCGTCACATTGGTTACTTCAGTTCAAGGATCTTTTCATATAATTTCGGAAATTTGAAAACTTGGATAATAAAAGAGAAACAAATAAGATACTGAGCAAAATGAATGAAAGATACAGTATCAGCAGTAAACTCATTTGACAATGGATCCTTCATACCACGGCTTTTCTGTCATGACAGAGACAAGTGTGATATCCTGTGAAGAATCTGGTGACTGCACAGAGACATTGAGTCAGAGACAGAACAGGAAGAATGCGGGCCGTGTCCACGTGTCTGTAGCCTGCAACCACTGACTAATATCATAGTAAAGGCACTACTATCTCACAGAGCTGGATTATAATCAGTATGTCCTGCCTGTGCAGCATCACACCCACGTGACTCCATAACTCTGTCACATGGGGAGCAATGAGGACACAACAGTCCATATGACCAGCTCCACACCTGTAGCACGTCAGATGTAAAGATTTTCACAATTACATTAGTTTTCGGCACCAAAACTAAGGGCCCGATTCATTTTGGTATTTTCATCTATTTTGTCTTGTTTTTGTTTTTTTTTTCGCCTGATTTTCTGTTACTCCATAGACTATGTTTCCAGGATGAGCTTTTGGTGCGTTTTTGATGTTGCAGATTTTCTGCACCATTTCTTCCCCTATTAACTTAAGTTACATGCGTTTTTTTCTTTGATTTTTGCGTGCATTTTTATCTTTTTGGTGTGTCATGCTGTAAATAAAGCTGCTTCGTTTTTGATAATTCCTGTTTTTTTGCTTTGATAAATCTTTATTAACATACTTAGGTGCGGATTACATACATTTATTTATTTTTATCACTTATATAGCGCCATTAATTCCACAGCGCTTTACAGACATTATCGGCACTGTCCCCATTGGGGCTCACAATCTACATTCCCTATCAGTATGTCTTTGGAGTGTGGGAGGAAACCAGAGAACCCAGAGGAAACCCTCGCAAACACGGGGAGAAGATACAAACTCTTTGCAGATGTTGTCCCAGTGCTGCAAGACTGCAGTGCTAACCACTGAGCCACCGTGCTGCCCCTTATGATGCGTTTCTGCTGCAGAAACGCACTAAAAACGCATGTAGGTTTTTTACCAAAGGAATTTCCACACCTAATACAAGTCTATGGGGAAATTCTGAACAGAAAATTCAGCGTACCCGCAAAATAAATTGACACGCTGCGGACTTGAAAAACGCACAGCAGTTCAGTTTACGCTGCATTAAAAAAAGCACAGTGGGCATGAGATTTCTATAAATCCCATCCACTTTGCTAGAACTGTAAGATGCTGCGTTTTTCATGCAGCAAAAACACACAGCGTCAAAGATTCACCAAAAGCTCAGGGTGGGAACATAGCCTATTCTTTTAATTTTCGCCTCTTTAAAAATCTATTTTCTATGTGCTCATGTTCAGTCAACATTATCCTGCAAATTTGTTATGGTATTCATTGGTGCAAAAAATGTCAACGAATGCCATCAGAAAAAAAAGTGACTAAAAAAAAACACAAATGATCCATAGGGCCTAAAATTTTTGCCCTATTTAGCCTGCAAATTGTCTCTTCAGAGAAAAAGAGGACTTGCAATCCTACAAGTCACAATCGAGCCTTTAACGAGTCTTGCAATATGACTTAGGATAAAAGCCAAATCAGAATCACAATTTGCAGACACGGTGTTTCGGGCTGTTGGCCCTCATCAGTGCAAAGTATGAGAACTGATTTGGCTAGGTGAGAGGCTCTTAGACCTCTGCCCTATTTAGAAAATTATCATTAAGTAAAGCATTTATTGGAAGCCTCTTGAAGTACTACAATAAAAATTTGATTCTGCTTTATTCAAGTCACAGGGAGGAGATAGAGAGGAATCAGGATTTCCCCTTTTAGTAATCAGTTGTGGTGGTCCTAACAGTAGGGGTCTCAGCAATATTTATTATTATTTCACTCGCATATACAGTGCCATTAATTTTCACACCACTTTACAGACATCATACTCACTGGGGCACACAATCTATATTTCCATATTAGTATGTATTTGGAGTGTGGGAGGAAACCCATGCAAACACAGGGAAAACTCCTTGCAGCTGTTGTCCTTAAAGGGATTGTCCGGTCTAAAATGACAAGTCTGCTTTCACTCCATGTGACTGCAGACTTGTGAATCCTTACATTGTGCGCATTGCGCGCTGTGGGGACTCTCTGGCGTCAGTGTCAGGAACAGAGGTCACGTGACTACAAGTATGCAATATGCATACTCCCTGCCAGAATCTGACTTGACTACTTCTGGCGCGCTCAGTGCAAGTGCAGAAACAGTCTAGTCGGATTCTGGCCAGGAGTATGGATATTCACAGTCACATTACAGCCATTCTCAGCGCTGACACGTGAGAATCCTTCCAGCGCGCAGTGTGCACAATGTGAGTATTCACAAGTCCGCAGTCACATATAAAAAAACAGCACTCTGCATCATGATGCCTAGATGCACGGGCCCTAGTAATGTTGATAACGTATGTGTGAGACCCGTCCATTGCTCTCAGACCCCTAAATGGAATATATACATTGTATTGTACAAACCCATTCCGTATCCATGTACCGGTGATTTAAAAAAAAAAAAAAGGAAAATTTTAATTTATCATTTTTCAAAATCTCACAGCTTTCTCAGAAATAGATATATTAATGGTGAAGTTCTCTATAAATAAAGCAGGACTCCCATATTGTACAATAAAGGATATACGCCAGACAGTCCAGAAATGTATGATAGATGTGTTTTCTTTTTTTTTTTTTTTTTTTTAGAAATGAGAAAAAAATGGACCGTTATTCACGATCGCGTAAGATACAATATTCATTTTGATTTTTTTTTGTCTTTTTGTTTTTCTTAGATTCCAGCCATCTCCTACCCAGTAAAGGGGTTATCCAGGATTAAATTCGTTTTTTATTTACTATAAGCCAAAAAACTAACAGGCAGATAGTTGCTAACAGAGGTAACTACCTGCCTGTTCAATCCGGTTCCGGCTCCGAGTGGTCACCAATTGCTCCCGCCGGCGATTCAGTTGCTCCAGATGAACGTAGAAGCTCTTCTTCTTCCGGGCTGCTCTGTGGGCAGCAGGGAGCTGGTTGTCAATCAGCATTACATCGGCAGTGACGCCCCGTTAACAGATCAGTGCGGATGAGAAGCCGCTGCTCTATCGACGTGACATCAGCGGAAATTGCAGAATCGCTGACAGGAGCAATCTGTGACCACTCTGTGCCGGTGGAGAACGGCGCCGGGCACAACAGGCAGGTAGTTAGCAGCTATCTGCCTGTTAGTTCTTAGGCCCGTAGTACCATAAAATAGTCCTGGATAACCCCTTTAAACAGTAAAAAACAGACAACATATGGATGACGCGTGTGTTTTTTTATCACTTACACTGGCACATTTAAACCGTGACTTGGATCAAAAACAAACATGCCGATTTATTATTTTTCTCTTGTGGACACTTGGTCCACAAAAAAACACGAAAGTGTGAACAGACCCATAGACTATAACGGGTATGTGTTTTATCATGGTTAGGACACGGACGGGAAAATTGGATGTCTGAATCAGGTGTTAGGTGTACAGGATGGGAACAAAGCTTTAATAAAATCATTACATGTATTGTAAATATAACTCATGTTGCTGGAAAATGATTTTTTTTCGCATTTGTTATGCGATCATTCTATAAGTGTTGTTGTTTTCATAGCCACAGAACAAGGTGCATAGACAGGACCTGCACCTGTACTGGCTGAGTCACCTGTTTACCTTCCCTCACATTCATGTGATCAGTCACAAGACTGGTTAGCACAGCAACTCAGCTCATCCCCTCCCCTAAACCACATATGAAAAAAATACCACCGTGTTAACGCTTTCCCTGCCGGCATGCAGCGCCTGGTGTCGTGTTCTTTTACTATACATAGTTCTGTAATGTAATCATTGCCTTACAGCCATGCATTGCAAAACAGACTTTTCCCCAGCATGGAAACTTGGTATGAAAACCAGCAATAAGTCCTTAGGTTTTGGAAAAAAAAAAAACTTAAATCATATGGGTACAGTATGCCTCATAGGTGGTTATGTTTTTATCTGGGCATTAGGCAGATGAGAAGGGGTTAACCTGATCTGCCCTTTGTTTGGTTCCTCTGGTTCTGCCCAGAGGAGTGTCCTCTGATGTCACAATACTCTGCTTTTCTTGCTTTGTAGCAGACACTGCTCCAGAGAGCCAGGATCTGCTGTTCTGAGCACATCCCTGGAAGCCAGCAGCCATGAAATTTCAATACAAAGAGGATCATCCCTATGAATATAGGAAGAAGGAGGGAGAGAAGATTAGGAAGAAATATCCAGACAGGGTTCCTGTAAGTATCCGCCACTATGTACCTGTCTACTAACTGCATTGCATCTGGCCGTTCCTCCTTGCATTATTAACCTCTAAATAGCAGGCGTCATGTATATATATATATATATATAAATATATATATATGTTTTTATATATATATATATATATATATATATATATATATATATATATATATAGATACAACAGCATAGGCCACTGCATCGTAGAGGACCCCAGGCCGTCACATAATAAGCTCTGCACAGTCATTGTCACCTATCCACTAGGATGGGGGATGGTCATTTCCCTAATAGCTGGCGTCCATGCCTTTGTCTGTGTAATTACATTGCTTTTCACAGGGGCGATCCTACACCCAGCAGCCATACAATCCCCCCTTGTCTCTATCCAAAGCGAGATTTACAGAACAGTCAAATATGGAACTCCATTTTTGTTATACGTTGTTTTTTCTGCTGTGACATTGTTGCAGTCGACTCTACATATGACTGATTATAATTAGATATAAATGGCTTATTGACCATAAAGATGTCAATATTATTGAGCTCAGTAGGGGGCTCAATAATAGCGGGGGGCCGACAGCGCACCCCCTACCTGTATCTGTGCCCTGGAGAAAGATGGTGCGCACACTTTTCCTCCTCCCTTAGCACTGCAATGAGAGGGGAGGGCTCATCTGATGCTTGTGCCGCCTTTAACCCTTCAAGTATTATTGCTTGTAATGATTTTAACAGCGTCAGAGGCGAAACGCGGATTGCTAGGATATATTTATGTAGTTTTAGACCCTACCAATGTATAGGATAGGTCACAGCATGTAGCACTGCAGTATATAAGATATATATGTTAATGGGATTACATTTATAGCTTACTGTGTGACTGTCGAGGCTGCGAGGATCAAGTACAGAATTATCGTTGTAAGAGTGAAACTGAATGTAAATATTCTTGGATCATCGGGCCTAACCCACAATCTCTGCATGATCAGGGCCTACCTCTATTTAACGCGGTCACCTTGACATGAATTCAGAAATGGAAGCAGACACTGCGTCCTCCGAACCACCAAAATCTGGGGCACCTCTGTGCAGGGCAGTGGCCATGATATGATGTCACTGGCACTATGTGGCTACCAGACAATTCAAATGTTTCCAAAAGCTACATATAATCCATGTAGAAATGTTTTATGATTAATAGGAAATACAGTATGTAAAAAAAGAACAGATGACGATCTTCCATTTTTTAAACAGCAGATTTGTAATTTCCGCAGGATTAAAATGAAGCTCCTCCAGCTCTTATTCGCATTATATCTATACTGTATATAGAAGATGTAAAATGTAACAACTTTGTAGTGTAACATATCATCCTTAACTTTTTACTGTCTTTGTGTATTTATTAGTTCATATGTACATTTTAGAGTTCAGGAAGAAATATCTTGTTGAGGCCTGGAAACCATCAACAAGCAGCTGATGGTGGATCTATATTCTATTTAACAGTGACAGTTCCGCAATTCTTAATGTCCTTGCATTGCTGCTCAGTAAGCACTCGGTACAATGCTTATTCAATAATTACATGACTAGTTGACAACAAAAGTAATGAAAATATATTACACACATGATGAATTTTACATGTCTGGACTGTATTAATGGTGATATTAAAGGAAACCTGTCAGATGAGTCATGCTGCTAGAATCACGGGTAGCAGGAATCAGACACCGGCTCCGTGTCTGTTTTACGGTTTTCGGAGAAAACATACTTTCAGAAGTCGGCCTGGTTGGTATGGCTGGTCCAAGACAGGCCACCAGCAGCTTCTCCTCCACCCACTGTAGTTGACTGACAGGTCTCTCCTTATGTGTGTGCATAGGGAGAGACCTGTGAGTGTAGGGGGTCACCGAGGACCTACCTGTCTTGGACTACCCATCCAAGATTTTGAAAGATTTTTTGGCCAGATTTTGAAAGTATGTTTTCTATATAACATTGCAATATTTCAGAATAAAACATTCACGACTGCAATAACGCAGCCAGTGTCTGATCCACGAGGCCCGTGGTTCAGGCAGCATGAATTTCATGTCATGGTCCCTTTAAAAGGTAGAACTTTAGAGCTAGAACTCCATGATGATGCAGCGAATGCCACCATATTGGTTATAATTGTGTGATCCCTGGGGGTCCAGTGGTTCTGAAAACTGGGTCCTTCTGAGATGAAGGAGCAGTAGTGCACTTGTATGGCTAATGGCTACCGCTTCATTCACTTCTACAAAAGCTCATATACATTAACACAATGGGTTCTCTGTTCTCAAGATCGCTGTCCCAGAGGTCCGATGTTAGCGATCACAGATTTATCACCTATTCTGGAGATACTTGCACTTAATTGAGAAACCTGTTTAATTTTAGGAAAACTAAGGTCACCTAGTGCTTCATTATATTAAATCTATTCTATATTTTCTACAGAACTTATTTATTACATTGCCCTGAATATAGATGTTATTATTAATATTAATATGACTTTTATATGAATATCTCAAAAATCTTTTTTTTTTCAGGTCATTGTAGAAAAAGCCCCAAAAGCTCGAGTCCCAGACTTAGACAAAAGGAAATACTTAGTGCCATCAGACCTCACTGGTATGTAACTTCTCTGACGCCTATTATTTATGTCTGTTTCCTTGCTGTCTTCTCACTCTGAGTCAGCTCGTAGACCTGTTCAGGGATCTAGAAGTTTGAGGTTACCATCTTTACTTCAGGCCAATGAGCACATACTGTATATTCCTAAAAATATTCCACAGTTTTAGTATTTTATATAATGAATTATTACTTGTATACATGAATGTATGTGTTTTCTTTTGACATCCTCCAGTTGGGCAGTTTTACTTCCTCATCAGGAAGCGGATTCACCTTCGCCCCGAGGACGCGCTCTTCTTCTTTGTCAACAACACAATTCCCCCCACTAGTGCTACCATGGGACAACTATATGAAGTAAGAAACCAGGCGAAGTCTGTCTATGGGGACATTCATGAAATGATGAATTATGTTCTGGAAAATTCTATAACACATTGCCATTCTCCACTCTTCAATTCCACAAGAATGGATGAAATCTTAAAATCACCATGGTTGATTAACAAATGTGAGGGTGGGCAAAGCTTCGGCCGCACCCTAAGGCCACATGCACACGTTGAGTATTAGAATAGGAACACGTCACCACTTCTGTATTTATCACCCACTCCTGTCCTTTTTTTCTTCACAGATCGCATCAGACTAAAAATAGGGTCGTGAGCACGAGCCCTTAGAATGGACCACTGCTCCATTATTTTCGTTTGGGGTTGCTGAGTGCTGCGTTCGCTTTTTCCCCCATAGAGAATGAATGAGCGTACGGGCATCCAACTTGCTGCTCCATTCTAACTGGGGATAAAAGTGCTCTGTCGGGAATAAAAATTCCCCGATCTGCCGAACCCACCGATCCTGCGGATAGGTGATCACTTATTTTTAACTGGACAATCCCCATAATATCTGGGGAAAGCTGGGACATCCCCCTACTTAATATATGATCAGATTGTGCAGTCAAAATCTGCAGGATTAGATGACTCTCATCTATTGTATCTGGTTACGGCTCTGCCATCAGAAATTTATCCTGATATGTTATACATGTATTAACATAGCAGGACAATTTTCCTGATGGCAAAAATATATTATGTAATATATTAACATATTTCTGGCATTAGAAAATTGTCTATGTTAATATATATATATATATATATATATATATATATATATATATATATATATATATTATTTATATTTATATTTATTTTTTTTAACATCTGTTTTCTTTATATGTTAAAAAATAAATAATTTATATATATATATATATATATATATATATATATATATACACATTTTTATTTAGATATATAACATATTACATGCGTAACATGTGTATTTAACATAGTTAGGACAATTTTCAGTACAGACCAAAAGTTTGGACACACCTTCTCATTTAAAGATTTTTCTGTATTTTCATGACTATGAAAATTTTACATTCACACTGAAGGCATCAAAACTATAAATTAACACATGTGGAATTATATACTTAACAAAAAAGTGTGAAACAATTTAAAATATGTCTTATATTCTAAGTTCTTCAAAGTAGCCACCTTTTGCTTTGATGACTGCTTTGCACACTCTTGGCATTCTCTTCATGAGCTTCAAGAGGTAGTCACCGGAAATGGTTTTCACTTCACAGGTGTGCCCTGTCAGATTTAATAAGTGGTATTTCTTGCCTTATAAATGGGGTTGGGACCATCAGTTGTGTTGTGCATAAGTCAGGTGGATACACAGCTGATAGTCCTACTGAATAGACTGTTAGAATTTGTATTATGGCAAGAAAAAAGCAGCTAAGTAAAGAAAAACGAGTGGCCATCATTACTTTAAGAAATGAAGGTCAGTCAGTGCGAAAAATTGGGAAAACTTTGAAAGTGTCCCCAAGTGCAGTTGCAAAAACCATCAAGTGCTACAAAGAAACTGGCTCACATGAGGACCGCCCCAGGAAAGGAAGACCAAGAGTCACCTCTGCTTCTGAGGATAAGTTTATCCGAGTCACCAGCCTCAGAAATCGCAGGTTAACAGCAGCTCAGATTAGAGACCAGGTCAATGCCACACAGAGTTCTAGCAGCAGACACATCTCTTCAGCAACTGTTAAGAGGAGACTTTGTGCAGCAGGCCTTCATGGTAAAATAGCTGCTAGGAAACCACTGCTAAGGACAGGCAACAAGCAGAAGAGACTTGTTTGGGCTAAAGAACACAAGGAATGGACATTAGACCAGTGGAAATCTGTGCTTTGGTCTGATGAGTCCAAATTTGAGATCTTTGATTCCAACCACCGTGTCTTTGTGTGACGCAGAAAAGGTGAACAGATGGACTCTACATGCCTGGTTCCCACCGTGAAGCATGGAGGAGGAGGTGTGATGGTGTGGGGGTGCTTTGCTGGTGACACTGTTGGGGATTTATTCAAAATTGAAGGCATACTGAACCAGCAAGGCTACCACAGCATCTTGCAGCGGCATGCTATTCCATCCAGTTTGCGTTTAGTTGGACCATAATTTATTTTTCAACAGGACAATGACCCCAAACATACCTCCAGGCTGTGTAAGGGCTATTTGACCAAGAAGGAGAGTGATGGGGTGCTACGCCAGATGACCTGGCCTCCAGTCACCAGACCTGAACCCAATCGAGATGGTTTGGGGTGAGCTGGACCGCAGAGTGAAGGCAAAAGGGCCAACAAGTGCTAAGCATCTCTGGGAACTCCTTCAAGATTGTTGGAAGACCATTTCCGGTGACTACCTCTTGAAGCTCATCAAGAGAATGCCAAGAGTGCGCAAAGCAGTCTTCAAAGCAAAATGTGGCTACTTTGAAGAACCTAGAATATAAGACACATTTTCAGTTGTTTCACACTTTTTTGTTAAGTATATAATTCCACATGTGTTAATTCATAGTTTTGATGCCTTCAGTGTGAATGTACAATTTTCATAGTCATGAAAATACAGAAAAATATTTAAATGAGAAGGTGTGTCCAAACTTTTGGCCTGTACTGTGTATATTTTTTGTTATTATTATTATTATTATTAATCTATGTTTTAACATATTAAAAAAAACATATTAGGACAAATTTCTGATGCCAGAAATTATTGTTAATAATAATACCAATAATAATGATAACAATATTATATTATTATTATTATTATTATTAAAATGCCATTTATTCTCTAGTTTATCCAAAATTATATTTATAAAAAGTCTTCTACCAATGTGGTCTCCCACCTCAATCTTTTTCACAGCTCATTTGTATAATATTTATACATTTACATTGTTTTTATGCTATCTTTATTTCAGGATAACCATGAGGAGGATTGCTTTCTGTACGTGGCCTACAGTGACGAGAGTGTGTATGGCAAGTGACACCAAAAACGATGGAAAAATTCCAACTCGCACCATCACCACCCTCACCGACCATCTCACCGATCACCCAACCTCTAGGACTGCACAGCGCATGGAACCTGGTTATATGGCTGATTGTCTTGGCAAGTTTGGGAGGGTTCAATGGGGAGGGGTAATAATTCACAACTATTAGGGCTGGGCAGGACTTGGCTTAAAATGTTTAACACCCCGAGGATTAGAAATGTACAGCGTTGCGTATTGAATCATTTTGACCCAGCAACTCAGGGCACATGAACGGTAATTCAGGGGCTATGGAGGTCCATGATGCTGCGCCTGCCATATTGAGAAGAGCATAGCCTGGGTACTGTCTCACATGTCCATACGTGTACACATACAAATGACACATCTACTCTTCTCTCACAAATATTTTCCATTAAACCAAACCTCCACCCCCCTATCTATAATTCTCTCATGTCTGTGCAGTAGACAACCCCCCTCCTAATAGAATACAGGGAATTTAAAGGTTTTTTTTTCGGGCCCATAATGAATGTTCACCTGTTCCTCCTGCCTTGTCTGCAGGTTATATTCGAGACATTGACCCTTCACTACAGTTTTTATCATTTCCACACTTGAAGTTTTGCAGGATGAAAAGAATATGGCTATTTTTTTTCCCCGGAAATAGCGCCACATCTGCCAATAGGTTGTGTTTGGTATTGCAGCTCAACTCAATTAAAGTAAATAGAATTAAGTTAAATACCTCACACAACCGGTGGAGATGTACGGTGCGATTTTGTTGAAATCATCCATGTTTTTCTAATTCTGCACAACCCCTTTGAGTGTGATGATTTCATATTTCATTCTAAAAACAAATAAACTAAAAAAAAATATATAGAAACACTCGAGGTGAGCAACAACTACAGACAGATTAGTGATGTGCTGGTAGTATCAAAAGAATTGTGACTGTTTCATGTTTCATAAAATCGTAACTGGATTATTTATTTGGAGTGCACTTTTTGAATGCTATACAGCAAGTGTCCTTTAGGTGGCAGTGTGGGTAAAGTAAAATGGACATTATTTTTTTTACCATGATTTAGCTGATTCTAATTTCTTGTTTCCTGTTTTTGTTCTATTTTAGTCATTATTTATTTTGGTTTAGGATATGATTTGTTAAAGGGACGATTGTTTGTCAGTAAGGGATTCTGGTGTTAGAGTACAGGATCTGAGAAGTCTCAGAGGTTCTCCATTTAAATTGTGAATAAACTGCATTACAATGGCAGTAAGACCATTTTCGCACAGATCACTTGCCTATGTCACTTTTTTCCTGATCAGATAAAATAAAAAATAAAGTAATACATTGCTTAGACAGTACTGATATTGGTGCATTATAAAGCGTTCTGTGATGCAGAAGGACTTTTATCAATGACATTACATACAGCTGAAGCATACTTTTACTGCTCACTGCATAGTATTAAAGGGATTGTTCATTACTAGAAAATCCCTTATGAATCCCCCAAGGGTCTGCATAAAATATACAAATATCAATGTCTGGACAACCCCTTTAAGATTAGCATTCAGAATTCTGTTGGAGTAAGACGCACCTCTCAATAAAGTTAGGGCATCTTGAGTTTGCAGCAAGGGTGGACATATTATTAGGGGCCTAAGAGGTAAGGGGGTCTCTACCACCTCCAAAGCAGCTTTGGTTACAGACTCACAAAGCAGTGCATTATGATGAGCTTTTGAACTGCAAGGGGCCCCTATATTATTCTTGCACAGGGGCCCAATTCTCTCTGTGTTCGCCCCTGCTTTTCAGTACTCCCCATACTGAAATCTAGACTACCTGAGAGGTGGCTCGGATTATTCCACTATAATCGCACCACGTACCTTAAATCTGATGGTTTGCAACTGGCTCCATTATACCCTGCCAAGTTTAAAAAAAAAAAAGCGGTAAGGTTGATACAGAACTAAAAAAAAAAGTTGCAAAGAAATGATGGGTGTCAAAATTTGCAACAGAAAACCAGTGAAAAAAAAAGGAAACTGTTTTTTTTTAAAAGTAAAAGTCGATTTTCTACCTTGTCAAAAAAACACAAATACGTATAATGTATTTTTTGCAGTGCACAGTAAAAAATATATGCTTCAGGTGCATGACAAAAGCTAAAACTGACGCGAACCCAAAAATACATGAAGTAGTGCCGGTAATAAGACCCGTTTCACCCCACGATTTTGGGGTTTACATGACGTGTTCTTTTGAATTAAAAAAAAAAAACAACTTATTTAATTGGATACATTTGTATTTATATAAAAAAAAATAATGAGAAAACTGTATGTCAAAGTTGTATCATTGAGTACTGTTGTGCACATATCTGTTTTGATCTCTTTTTTTACAGTCTGCTGCGCAATTCAGCTTTTATAAAAAGAGATGAAAAACAGATGTTTTTTATTACAATGCAATCTATGGAAGACAGATCCAAACATATTGTCATACCATTACATCTGTTTTTTCATTCATTTTTTTTCATGTTTTATTTTTCTCCAGAAACCATGTCACGTGATTACATGACACTCCCCCTCCATGTCATTTAAAGGGAATCTGTCAGCAGGTTTTTGCTACCTCCTCTGAGAGCAGCCTGATGTAGGAAAAGAGACCCTGAATCCAATGATGTATCACTTAGATTACTGGGTGCAGCAGTTGTGACACAATCAGATGTTGCAGAGCTCAGAAAGCTAACTCCGCCCACACCACAGCTTTCTGTGTATATTGTACATTGACAGTGAGCTGCTTATCAGAATAGGGGGCGTGGTCGGACCAGGGCTCACAGGAGCTATAGTCCAGGCAGTGATAATCTCCTGGTGATAAAACATTCATTGTATTGAAACAACAGCACATGGCCTAGTAAGTGATACATCCTTGAAATCTGTGTCTCAGCCCCTACGTAAGATTACATAGCAAAAACCTGCTGACTGATTTCCTTTAAAAAACAGATCAGTTAAAAAAAAATAAACATGGAAATGGATGCAAAAAAACATATGTATGTTTAAAAAAACAATTATGCTTACTTTAAAATTCATTTATATCAGTTTTACAACGCATCTGGTTTTTTTTCACATTATAAAAACCCAAGGCTGTTAAAAATCACAAAAAAACGAGGTGTGAAAAAGTCTTTTAGTACTGAAAAGATTAACTTTAATGCCAAACACAAAGCTGCATAGTGCACAGCTAAGTGCCAACTTGGACTAGTCCCACAGACCAAAGTGATCAATGTCAGACGGGTTACAAAAAAAGGCTGCAATATATTCCTAGCAGCCCATCCGTCCCAGGACTTCCCAGCTGTTCTGCTCAAAGCTAAAATGGCTCTGAACTGACAACAGAGAAGGAGAAAAGCTTGTCGGTGGTTGTCAAATCAAGCTGGTTTTCATCTCAGCCCAGAGATTAGGAATTTTCATTTTTATTCATTTTTTTATTTTTTTAAGTTGAAGAATCTCTTACAAAACACAAGAATTCAAATATTTTCAGTTAGAAAAATCAAGAATTTTTATCTGTAGACAAAAATGTGATAGACGGCCCGGCTAATAAAGAGCGAGTGGCCAAAACGCATCTTTACAATGGCTGAAACCATTGGTATTGATGTGCGGAGATTAGTTTGTAGAGGGGTCAGTATTAGCCAGGCCCCATAACACTAACTGCATCCAGCATTGTACAATTAATTCCAACAGTTTTGTAGCTTGTGTCCATATTCTGAGACTTGGGCCGACGATGCTGGAAAAATATAAAGCTTCATTTGTTGTAATTATAGAGTAAGTTAAGGATAAAGATGACGGAGGTACCCGGTGTTTGGAAGACCCCCATTGGTCCTGGGCAACATAAGAGCACATTAGTAATAGTACGACTGGTTTTGGGGGCCCAGTTACAGATTCTGTTTCAGGGGACCAGTAGTTTAGGCCTCTCGGACTAACTGGATGTATGACGACAAAGATCTCTCTATTTTCTCTGCGGAAGTTATATGAACAGTATATGCCAGTCTCAGTTATTGTGATGTATTCTCTGCAGCATATGTTGCTATGTTTTCATCATGACCAAATGAACTTACTTTTTGTCATGTTATTTTGTTTATAATATTTTGTTGTTTTTTTGTTTTTACAGTTTATGTCTGATTTTTTTGGTTGCATTACATGATTTGATCGCATCCCTATATTTAAATAAAACCGTAAACACTTTAGAATGTGACGAGTCGTGATTATTTTGATGACGCCATTTGCTATATTCATTCTCTTCCGTCAGAGTGTTAAAGGGGTTGTCCGGCCTTAGACTAGAAGTGACTGCAGACTTGTGAATCCTCACATCTCACGCACTGCACTGCAAGGATGTACCAGGAGCGGGCAGTTATATGACCGGAAGTATGCGATTTGCATGCTTTCTGTCACATTCCGACTAGACTGTGTCCGGCCTCACTCAATACACTTGCATTGAGCGAGGCCACACACGTCTAGTCGGCACGTGACCGCATGTATGCAAATCACACACTTTTCATCACGTGTCCGGTGCTCTCGGCACTGGCACCGGAGAATCCTCACAGAGCGCAGTACACACGATGTGAGGATTCACAAGTCTGCAGTCACATAGAGTGACTGCAGACTGTTAGCCTAAGGCCGGACAACTCCTTTAACATTTGGGCTGGACCCCCACTGATTACCAGAACAGTGCACTGCAGCGTCCTGTCTGGATGAAGTCGAGTAGCCACAGCACCTCTCCATTCATTGTCTATGGAACTACTGGAGATAGCCGAGTACAGTGCTCCCATATCTCCAGCAGTCCCATGGATAATGAATGGAGCAGCAGAACGAATGCTAGATTGGTTCTCAGGATCGGTGGAGGTCTCTATAGTTGGACCTCCAGTGATGAGTGAATTATCACCTATCCTATAAATAGGTGCTATCTTAGTACACATTGAATGTATTTAAGGGAATTGTCCAGAACTAGACAGAAACGGCACCATCCCTGACCATTGGCTGTGCGTGGTACTGGCTCAGCTCCATTCAGTTCAATGGGGCCATATTGCAATACAAGACACAACCCACGGGCAGACACTGTTTCTGAAAGAAATCTGGAAAACCCCTTTAAAAATGTAACAACTATGTCATATTACACATTGACACAGTGAGGAGGGAGTCTGAAGGGATGTGTGACCTGGATGGTGGATGTCAGTGGGAGTGCCGGCCAGTAGACTTGAGATGTCCAGGGACAACCAGCTGACAGACGAAGCTACACAGACTCTACAGCAGCAAAATACTAGGAAATGCTCAATGAAGATGGATTAGAAGACTTTTTATTTTTGAATTTAGGAAGCAAATGAACCACAAAAATATTGTTCCCATTTGTCGACAGACATAAATCGATGGGAAGTATTTTCGTCTCTGGTGAGAATAAACTCCGACTCGGCAGCGAGGGTCAGTTCTTTTAGTTTAAATGGCAATGAATGCTTCTCTACTGGACTGTATTTTGCAATTTTTTTCATTGCAACCTGCACCAGGAAGATTATTCTGTAGTTTCATCTCCAATCTTCCTAGCCCCACTATCAGTGTTTGATCAGTATTCGGTCAGTATTTTTTCTCAGCAGTGGGAGCCAAAACCAGGAGTGGAACAATCAGAGAAAAGGTATAATAGAAACAACTGCACCAATTCTACATTTATCACCCACTCCTGGTTTTGGCTTCCACTCCTGAGAAAAAATACTGATCAAATACTGATAGTGGGGCTGTGGCCTTAGCCTCATGCTGCATCTCCACCCTGCTGTCTGCTGACTCCAGTCACTGATGACCAGTCACTTTTAAGATATATTATATTGGCACTATCCTATGAGACACAGGAGCAACAAGGGATAATAATCAGCCCCTGGAACACTGCAGCTTTCTCTGCCTCTCTCAGCATCAATAATCACACCGAGCTGCCCTTCAGATCTTCAGCAGACACCAGCTTCCTCCATCAGCACAATCTACTCCAGAGCTGCGCTCAGACTCCTGGCTGTTAGGAATCCAGCCATATCTCAAAGGGTGATCGGGCGAGGGAGGCTGAAAACAGGGCGTCTCCCTGTATAACTTGGTGAGTTGTCATTCAGCTGATGTGACATCACAAGTGACTCTTAGGCTGGGGTCACACGAGTGTATTAAAAATGGGTTTGATTTTCATCCAGTTAAGTATGATGATTTGTTTCTTACTTTTCTTCCGTGTATTATCCGTTTTATCATTTACAAAACCATTTACAGTTTCATTTGCTACAGAATTCTAATGTATCCGAAAGAAATCAGATGCTATACTGTGGCTCCTTATTTTTTTTTCCCACCCATCCGATTTTGGAGTAAAGTCGCAACATGCTGTGATTTTCTTTCACAGACAGATTCTGTCATCTGCACTGCCGCATTGATTAACATTGATCCGATCAGATAGCACTAGTCCAATTTACACAGTGGTGTGAATGAGCCCTTGTTTAGGTACACTGCTATGACATCAGAAGTCGGTCTCTACCAGCACTGGGTTTTAGTGAGATAGCCTGCTGTGACATCACAAGCGATTCTTCTGTGACGTCACCAGTGGATTTCATTTGGGTCACCTGATGTGACATCGCTAGTGGATTTTAACTAATTGGCAGCTGTGACATCACAAAGGGGATTCCTTGAGGTACATTACTCTGACATCACAGGTAGGTTTGAATCAGGTTAGATGATGTGATATCACAAATAGGTTTTAGTTAGGTTCAGTTCCCACGATGAGTTTTTGATGCTTTTCGATGGGATTTATAGAATTCTCATGCCAACTTTTTTACGCTGCGTTAACATAACTGCGGTGCGTGTTTTTTAAATCAACAACTTGTCACTTTTTTTGGGGGGTACGCTCAGATTTATGAGCAGATTTTTCCTGTAGAATTGCATTAGATGCGGAAAAGCTGCAGGTAAAAAACACATACACGTTTTCAGTGCGTTTCCACTGTGGAAAAGTACTAACAATGCATGTAATCTACATATGACTAGATAAATAAAGTTTTGTCAAAACCAAATACCAGGAAGTTTCAAAAACAAAGTAGGTTTATTTAAAAAATTATTTACCAAAAAAAGACAAAAACCTCAGTCAAAAACACAATAAAAATGCTTGTAAAAAAACATACTCAAAAATACAATGAATAAATGCATGTAACATAATTTACCTAATTGGTGCAGAAAATCTGCAACATAAAAAACTCACCAAATACTCACTGCAGCGAGTCATGCTCCTCGGCATGAGCGGTCACATGGATTACAGGGGAGGACATCTTCGGACTGGTGAGTATAAGGATTTTTTATTTTATTATTATTTTTACACCAGGACACAGCGGGAGCAGTCTACTACTCTCAACATTGTTGCCTACTGGTGCTGATCGCAGCGGAAGCAGGGAACAATGATGAGGACAGTGTTCAGCACCCGGCGCTTGGGAACAGTGTTAACTGTACTGCTGATTCCCAGGCGCTGGTGCATGGTCACACTGATAACACACGGATGTGATGATCACACTGTAGATGTGATACAAGTGCTCAAAGGGGTTTTCCCATGAACAAAGTTCATTTTAATCAATAGATTTTGGAATAATAATAATAAGTTCCACAATTGGATGTGTTTAAATAAAATGTTCCTGTGCTGAGATAATCTTAGAAATGTGCCCCTGCTGTGTACTGTGTAATGGCTGTGTCTGACCGTGCAGGAACATGGTCTGATCATACCACATCTCCTGGGCAGGGGAGGAAGCAAAAGACTAAACAGACATTACAGCAGGGGATCGCAGCTGATTCTTTTTATAAGGTAAAATATTTCTCTGCCTGTTTTAAGAAATACGTGCAAGAAAGAATCAGCTGTGATCCCCTGCTGTAATGTCTGTTTAGTCTTTTGCTTCCTCCCCTGCCCAGGAGATGTGGTTTGATCAGACCATGTTCCTGCACGGTCAGACACAGCCATTACACAGTACACAGCAGGGCCACATTTGTAAGATAAACTTATGTCTGCAGGACTGACAGCCTGCATAGCATGGAGATGCTGCTGCATCTCTCATTTTTTGCAGGCTGATCCTTGCATAGCATAAAGTCCCATAGTGGGACAAAGTGTAAAATTTAAAAAAAGTATCAGAAAAAAAAAATTGTAAAAATATTAAAAAAAAAAAAAGATAAAAATATACTGTACCCATAAATAAATATTATTATGAAAAAAAAACAAAAAAACAACAACAATAAAAGTACACATATTTGGTATCGCCACATCCAGAACGACTTGACCTATAAAACGGTCACTTTAGTTAACCCCTTTAGTGAACACGGTAAAAAAAAAATAAAAATCAAAAAAGATGCTTTATCATCATACCGCCAAACAAAAAATGCAATAAAACATGATCAAAGAGACAAATGTAAATAAAAATGGTATCGCCAAAAACATCATCTTGTCCCGTAAAAAACAAGCTGTCATACAGCTCCATCAGCCAAAAAATATAAAAGTTATAGCTCTCAGAATAAAGCGATGCAAAAAAAAATTATTTTTTCTATAAAATAGTTTTGTGTAAAAGCGCCAAAACATAAAAAAAATATAAATACTATATATATACTATCGCTGTAAACGTACTGACCCCAAGAATGACATTGCCTAATCAATTTTACCACACACGGAACGACATAAAAAAAAAAAAAAAAAAAACCAATTCCTGAATTGTTGTTTTTTTGTTTATTCTGCCTCCCAAAAATCTAAATAGAAAACGATCAAGAAATGTCAGGTGCCCAAAAATGGTACCAATAAAAATATCAACTTGTCCCGCAAAAAACAAGCCCTTACATGACTGTTAGCCGAAAATGATTGCAAAAACTAGTCTTTGCCAAAAAAACAACATCTTTTAGTGTGTGACCGCTGCCAAACACAAAAACCCGATATGAATCTGGTGTCGCTGTAATAGCACCGACCCGAAGAATAGTCGTCTAATCACTTATACCGCATGAGGAACGGCGTAAAGAATAAACTCTAGGGATAGGGTTGTGCTAGGGTTAGGATTGGGCTACGGTTAGGGTTGTGCTAGTGTTAGGGTTGTGCTAGGGTTAGAGTTACGGTTAGGGTTGTGCTAGGCTTAGGGTTGTGCTAGGGTTAGGTTTACGGTTAGGGTTAGGGTTTTGCTAGGGTTAAGGTTATGGTTAGGGTTAGTGTTAGGGTTGTGTTATGGTTGTATTAGGGTTGGGGTTAGGGTTGTGTTGGGGTTGGGATTTTTTCAAAAGTAAAGAAAAAAAAATGATGATGATATGGCGACTAGTGTTGAGCGCAAGTGCTCTGTACTTGAGTTTGCATCGGGTGCTCGGGTATGCACAGAGTATCGCGGGTGCTCGAGTGACATGCTCGAGTCTCCGCCCCATATGTTTCGCGGCTATTATACAGCCAAAAAAAAAAACACGCTGGAATTGCCTGCTATACAAGGCCAATCCCCGTATGTTTTTTTTGGGGGGTGAAACAAGCGGGGCGGGGACTCGAGCATGTCACTCGAGCACCTGCGATACTTGGTGCATACCCAAGTACCGATGCAAACTCAAGTAGTGAGCACTTGTGCTCAAGACTAATGACAACTTATTCAATATGATGACCTAATGTTATCAAATTCTGTGTTGCACCTCTGGGTTCAAAATGTTCACTAGTTTCCAAAATGGGGTCACTTGTGAGGGGTTTCCACTGTTTAGGTGCATCAGGGGCTCTCCAAACGCAAAATGGCGTCTGATCTCGACTTCAGCCAATTTTGCGTTCAAAAAGTCACACAGCGCTTCTTCCCTTCTGAACCCTGCCGTGCGCCCAAACAGTGTTTTTTCCCCACATATGGGGCATCTGTGTCCTCAGGAGAAATTGCACAACAGTTTTTGGGGTCCATTTTCTCCTCTTACCCTTGTGAAAATAAAAAATTTGGGGCTAAAAGATCATTTTTGTGGAAAAAGTTAGATTTTTTTTTTATTTTCACAGCTCTACGTTATAAACTTCTGTGAAGCACCTGGGGGTGAACACATCTAGATAAGTTACCTGAGGGGTATAGTCTCCAAAATGGGGTCACTTATGGGGTATTTCCACTGTTTAGGCACATCGGAGGCTCTCCAAGCGTGACAAGGCGTCCGCTAATTATTCAAGCAAATTTTACATTCAAAAAGTCAAATGGCACTCCTTTCCTTCCGAACCCTGCCATGTGCCCAAACAGTGGTTTTCCCCCACATATGGGGTATCGGCTTACTCAGGAGAAATTGAACAACAAATCGCATGGCGCAATTTCTCCTGTTACCCTTATAAAAATACAAAATTGGGGGCAGAAAAACATTTTTGTGGGAAAAATGTGAAAATTTTATTTTTACGGCTCAATGTTATAAACTTCTGTGAAGCACCTTGGGGGTTCATGGTTCTCAGCACACATCTAGATAAGTTCCCTGAGGAATTATTTCAAGCAAATTTTATATTCAAAAAGTCAAATGGCGCTCCTTCCTTTCCGATCCCTGCCGTGTGCCCAAACAGTGGTTTTCCCCCACATATGGGGTATTGGCTTGCTCAGGAGAAATTTCACAACAAATTTTGTGGTCCATTTTTTCCTGTTACAGTTGCGAAAATAAAAAAAATTGGGTCTAAAGTAACATTTTTAAAAAGTTGAATGTTCATTCTTTTCTTCCACATTCCAAAAACTCCTGTGACGCACGTGAAGGGTTAATAAACTTCTTGAATGGGGTTTTGAGAACCTTGAGGGGTGCAGTTTTTAGAATGGTGTCACTTTTGGGTATTTTCTGTCATAAAGCCCCCTCAAAGTCACTTCAAATGTGATGTGGTCCCTAAAAAATGGTTTTGTAAATTTTGTTGGAAAAATGAGAAATCGCTGGTCAACTTTTAACCCTTATAACTTCCAAAAATTGTGCTGACGTAAAGTAGACAGTGGGAAATGTTATTTAAATTTCCAATATTTTCATAAATAAGCGCAAGTCATATCGAAGAAATGTTACCACTATTATGAAGCACAACATTTCACGAAAAAATATTCTCAGAATCAGTGGGATCCGTTGAAGCGTTCCAGAGTAATTACCTCATAAAGTGACAGTGGTCTGAATTATAAAAATTGACCTGGTCATTAACGTGCAAACAACCTTCGGGGCTAAACGGGTTAATACTATTGCTCATATTCTTCTTTGGTTCTTGGAAGGATAATACTTCCACCTAGTGGTGGACACTTGTAACACATGTGCAATTTTTTCAGCTCCTCCATAGCAGTTCAAATTTGTTCTTATACAGTACATAACTTGTTTACCTCTAAACTTTGAAAGAAAGGAAAGAAGGACACATTTTTTTAAGCCACACCCTAATCCGCCCAGTTCTTTTTGTGTGCCAGGAGAGAAATGGTTCTTGTAGTGGAGCCCCTTAGTGTTCCCACACAGTTTGATGCTGGCCCCTAAGTAGTATGATGCCTCCACAATACCCATGCCATACATTAAGTTGTCTCCACAGTACCCGCCACACACAGTATGATGCCTCCGCACCATAATACCCCTAAACTCACATTATGTTGCCACCACAATGCCCCCCACATACAGTATGAAACTCCCACAAACATTATCATACCTCTCAAATAGCATTGATCCAGCAGGACAGTCCAGAATTTGGAGGTGGAGAGTAGGTCCTGACTACAATTGTATCTGTGTTCTCAGGACACAGGTATAGTTGGCCACAATGATGGAGCAGAAAACTGTCAGATCCCTACTCTACAATTCTGTCTGGATCGAGGTTACCTTCAGGTCACGTGACATTCTCAGGTTGCACAAATGGGTAGCATCGAGCAGATGAGTTACAGAGGAGCAGGACAGACAAAAGGATGCAGGTATGAGGGGCATTGTCGGGATTTCATATTATGGGGGCATGATAATATGTGGAGAGGGGTGGCGGCCTGTGGGGTCATTGTACGGTGTTGGAGGGCACTGTGAGCATCATAATGTGGGGGGGGGGGCACTGTGGGGCATTGTACTGTGTTGTGGGACTGTAGAGGCATTATACTGTTTGTGGTGTGGGTGGATCAGGTGTGTTGGGGCATTGTGAGGGAATCATACTGTGGGGCAGAACTGTGAGGGCATTATGCTATAAAAGACACTCCTAGTGTGTGACGAGAACTGTAGAGGCATTGTACTGAAGGAGGGCACTGTGGGGGCCATGAAAGTGGTGCCATACTGTGTGGGAACAGGAGCAATATTTATCGGTCGACCATGACAGCACCACGAGAGAGGGAATCCGTCCACCAAGGACAGGAAACCTACAGGCTTAAAAGGGGGCGGCCCTCCCTCTCGCCTCAGTTTTGGTTTCCTGTCCTTGATGGAGGAAGCCGGTCGCAGGCGAAAGAACGTGGATGGCGACGGCTGTCGATCCTGCGCCCCTGTCTGGGGACGGCAGCTCCAGCATTGGCCTATGCTCGTGCGCCCCTATATGGGAGAGGCACAGCATCCTGAGCATTGGGGGTTCCTTTTGCAGTGGGGCTGCGCCCCTGTCTGGGGTGGCATCCCCTTTTTCTGCCTCAAGCCAGGTGCGCCTCCCGTGGGAGTGTAGGCCCTGGCTGAGCCCCAAAAGTGCGGTGAGGTCTGCATCCCGAGTGGGGGTGACAGCCCACCATCACCCTCCGTAAGTATGGGGAGGGGGGCGAGGGCCAAGGCGATTGTGTCCCCTCGCCCTGCCCTGGGTGAACGCAGCGCGGTGCATCACTAAAGCGCGGCTTACCTGAGGGAGCGCTGACAGCATGCGTCCTCGCGCGGCGCGTACTTCCGGGTTTCGGTAAGTCGCGGCCCGATGACGTCACCGCGACTCGGCGATCATGTGACGGTGGCAAAAGAGCGCGAAATTCAAAAAAAAAAAAATGGAAAAAGTGTGCTGATGCGCTGCTAGAGGGGAGGAGTCAATACTTAGTTTAACTATCAGGTAACATGGCTCAGTGCTTCCCAAAGCTTCATTCTTTCATTATGGAGTCTGAAGGTGTCCAGTTGCAGCAGCAACAGGTGGAGCAGCCGCCATCTTCACCATCTCAGCGGCTGTCTGGGGAGCCCCAAAAAACGCATCGCGCACGTGGTTCTGGTAGCCGGTCCTCAGGACGGAGCTCGGGGTCTAGGTCTCGTCACCATACCTCCGGTAGAATGGACGAATCTGCAGCCTCTAGGGAAGGTCCCCCGGCTGAGAAGGATCCTTCCTCCAATCCGGTACCAGCTGTTTTTTCTTCCTGAGCCGCCTGGGTAAGTGATCTTCGAGTAAGTTCACTTAGTAATATGGTATCCCTTCTCCCCTTCTAAATTTTAACAGGGGAAGAAATGTACCGCCAAGGCAAGGCATATACAGTGTGCGCTATGCAAGTCTCTTCTTCCTGACGGATACCCTAAAAAGCTATGTCAGTTATGCATAAACCAGACACTGGCAGAAGAGGGTCCTGCTCTAACTTCTGGTTTAAAAACCTTAGTTAAAACAGAGATTCGCAAGGTCCTCTCCAAGAGAGTTAAAGAGAAAGTGAACTCGGACTGTGAGATCCTATTAGTCTTGGATGACCCCCTATCCTCTCCCTTCAGATAATGCAGCCTTTTGCTCAGCTTCCTCCTCTGATAGTGGTGTGGGACAAAATTGCTTCCCCCTTGGTGAAGTGGACGGATTGATTAAAATGGTTCGGTCCACTATGGGCATCACAGAGGCCAGGCAGGAGAAGTCAGTCCAGGACGTTATGTTCGGGGGGCTGGGTCAAAGGAAGAGAAGGAGTTTTCCGTTGAACGAAAAGATTCAGGGCTTAATCCTTAGTGAATGGAAAAAAACGGAAAGGAAGGGCGCTCTACCTCCATTCTTCAAAAGGAAGTACCCCTTTGAGGAATCGGCCTCTTCCTACTGGGAAAAAGCCCCCAAGATAGATGTGGCCATTTCCAAAGCCTCTAAGAGTTCCTCCCTTCCGTTTGATGATATGGGAGCTCTTAAAGACCCCCTGGATAGAAAGGCTGATTCTTTCCTTAGAGGGACCTGGGAGACTTCGGCGGGAGCCCTAAAACCCGCGGTGGCAGCTACTTGTACCGCCAGGTCCCCAATGATCTGGCTGGACCAGCTTGAAGCCCATCTTAAAAACAATACCCCCAGGAAGGAAATCTTGGCGGCATGTCTCTTCTTCAGGGGGCGGCAGCCTTTCTAGCGGACGCATCGGCAGATTCTGTCAGATTAGCAGCAAGGTCGGCCGCCATGTCTAACTCGGCCCGGAGAGCCTTGTGGCTAAAATGTTGGCCGGGGGACATTCATGCGAGGACAAGACTCTGCGCTATCCCTTGTGAAAGGGGGACATCTTTTTGGGTCGGTTCTGGATGAGCTACTGGATAGAGCAAGTGACACAAAAAGGGGCTTTCCTAACCTATCAGCCCCCACGTACAAACTTCCTTTTCAGAAAAGAAGGTTTCTACGTAATAAGCGCCAGAAAGGTCAGGATAAATGGGAAGACCGTAGACCGAAAGGTAAAGGGCTCCTGTTCGGATCCTCTTCTGCTAGCCAAGGCCCCCGAAAACCGAGCCAATGACTCGCGGCCCAGGTAGGGGGGAGGTTATTGGACTTCTTATCTGCCAGGACAAATATTTCTTCTAATAATTGGATCCTTGGTCTGGTAGGTTCCGGCCTGAGACTCGACTTTCAGCGAGTCAGGACGAACCTCCCATGAGGGACCCCAAACCGATCCTCAACACGGGAGCAGATGGCCCTACAAGTGGAGGTCCTGAATCTGGTCCATAAGGCCGTCTTAGTGGAGGTCCTGATAGCAGAAAAGGGACTGGGGTTCTACTCACCGTTATTTTTGGTCACTAAACCTGACGGATCCTTTAGGTGTATTATTAACCTTAAGGCCCTGAATAAATTTTTGTTAATTCCCACCTTCAAAATGGAGTCCATTAAGTCTACTATAAAACTATTGTTTTCAGGCTGTCACATGGTAGTTTTGGATCTAAACGATGCATATTACCATATACCTATACACCGAAGCTTCCAAAAATACCTTAGAGTGGCCTTGGTCATAGGGGATGAAATCAAACATTTCCAATTTGCGGCCTTGCCATTCGGTCTCGCTATAGCCCCTAGAGTATTTACGAAGGTGATGGCTCATGTACGGGAACATAATGTGTTAATTATCCCTTACTTAGATGATTTTTTGATCATTGGGGACTCAGCCTCTCAATGTGTCTCCCATCTTAAATTGGTCTCCTCTATTCTGGAAGACCTGGGCTGGATTCTAAATCTGGAGAAATCCAGGGTAGTCCCTTCGAGAGTACAGTAGTTCCTAGGTATCATGCTAGACTCAGACCTCCAGATGTGTTTCCTTCCAGAAGCCAAAAAACAGAGGGTCAAAAGGCTGGTGGAAGGAGCTCTTGCGAACCCGGTCATGTCCCTTAGGGCTGCAATGTCCTTACTTGGTACCCTAATATCTTGTCTGCCGGGGGTAATGTGGGCACAATACCACTCCAGAGTTTTACAGTGGGACGTCCTACAGAATGAGGTCTCGTTACGTGGGCACTTGGAGAGACGGATGTTCTTATCTCCTCGGTCTATTGACTCTCTACAGTGGTGGGTGAATTTAGAAAATTTATCTCAAGGAGTTCCCTGGGTGGTCAGAATATCTGAAATAATTACAACTGACGCAAGTCTACATGGATGGGGAGCTCACTTGGGGGATATGATTGCCCTGGGGTTCTGGTCGGACGCTGAGAGAGCTCTTTCCTCTAATACCAGGGAACTACTGGCAGTTGATAGGGCTGTTAATCATTTCTTACCATTCCTTCACAATAAGAACATTAGGATCCTGTCCGATAATAATATAGCAGTAGCTTATATTAACCATCAGGGGGGTACTCGTGCTGGATCGCTAATGAGAGTGGCGGATCATCTCTTTTAGATCTCGGAACGCCATCTCCTCTCTTTGACAGCCCTCCACATCAAAGGGAAAGAAAATTCAAAGGCTGACTTCTTAAGCCGTCATTTTTTAAGGTAAGGCGAATGGGAACTAAAACAGGAAATTTTTTCCCTATTAGTCCGGAAATGGGGTTTTCCGGTGGTGGATCTCTTCGCCACAAAGCAAAACCGGAAGACAAAGGTTTTTTGCTCCCTAGATCCGAGAGAAAGGCCCCTGACCGTAGACGCTCTCCAAATCCCTTGGAACTTCAGTCTGGCCTATGCCTTCCCACCGTTAAACCTTCTGCCTATGGTGCTAAGAAAGATCAGAGAGGATAAGGCAAGGGTCCTCTTGATCGCTCCCTTTTGGCCCAAAAGGCCCTGGTTCTCATGCCTGAGGAACATGTCCGTCTCGGACCCTTGGGTCCTGCCCGACGTTCCGGATCTCCTCAGCCAGGGTCCAGTGCTCCATCCGTGAGCTCTGGGCCTCCACTTGACAGCGCGGAATTTGAGAGGTCCCTGCTAGAACTAAAAGGTTTTTCCCAGAGTCTAGTATCTACTTTAGTACGTAGTAGAAAGCCTGTCACTACCAAAATTTATGCAAAAATTTGGAACAAGTTTTTATTCTTTTCTAAATCTTCAGTGGATAAGGGAGTGCCAATTGGGAAGATTTTAGAGTTCCTACAAAGGGGCTTCGAGCTGGGGTTAGCAACGAGCACCTTGAAGGTCCAAGTGTCGGCACTAGGTGCTCTCTATAACTGTGTCCTCGCAGAAAACTATTGGATTTCCCGCTTTATAAAAGCAGTAGGTAGGTCCAGGCCGGTTACCAAAACTAATGTCGTTCCATGGGACCTAAACCTGGTTCTGAAAGCGTTAGCTGGGTCACCCTTTGAGCCGATAGATTCTGTATCCCTGAGATCTATTACCCTCAAAACAGCGCTTCGTGTAGCCCTAACATCGGCTAGGAGGATTGGTGATATTCAGGCTCTGTCCTCTGGCCCTCCCTTCACCCAGGTCCTGGACGACAGAATAATTCTTAGAGCAGATCCAGCATACTTGCCTAAGGTAGCTTCCCGAACCCTAGTAATCAGAGAGAAGCAGATTTCCATGCTTTAGATGTGAGAAGGTGTGTGGTTAGGTACCTTGCTGTCACTCAGCCCTTTAGGAGAGATAGTTCCCTGTTTATCTCCTATCAGGGGTTTAGGAAGGGGCTTAAGGTCTCTTGATCCACCATAGCTAGATGGATTAGGGAGGCCATTACGCTAGCCTATGTATCCAGTGGAGAGGAAGCACCGCGTGGCCTGAAAGCTCACTCTACCCGGGCGGTGGCAACCTCATGGGCAGAGAGGTCTGGTGTCTCGATGGAGGACATATGTAAGGCTGCTACCTGGTCTTCTCCATCTACCTTCTATAAGCACTATAGAATAGATCTGGGTGCTTCGTCTGACCTCACATTTGGGAGAAGGGTGCTCCAAGCGGTGGTCCCTCCCTAGAATCTTCATCTCTGCAATTCTCTTGTGGTGCTGTCATGGTCGACCTATAAAGAGATTAGTTACTTACCGGTAACGGGATTTCTCGGAGACCATGACAGCACCCTTATATTCCCTCCCTTCACCCCTTTTTGGGAGCACTTCTTATCTGTTTTCATTCTTTATTCTCACACATTGGTGTTGTAAGAAAATGTATATACTATTTGTTTCATGATTATGCTGCTATGTCTACTAACCAGGCGGTCCTCTCAATGCTCTGTAATCCAAACTGAGGCGAGAGGGAGGGCCGCCCCCTTTTAAGCCTGTAGGTTTCCTGTCCTTGGTGGGCGGATTCCCTCTCTCGTGGTGCTGTCATGGTCTCCGAGAAATCCCGTTACCGGTAAGTAACTAATCTCTTTCTGCATGGGCTCAAATAAAAAATTGGGAAATTGCTTTGGGTAAAATAAAAATTGTGCACCACAGTATGTGTCCCACTTATTTAACTTTCAAATGTGAGAGGTATGCATTATGATGCCCCCACAGTATCCTCTACACATGATGGCCCCACTGTATGATACCCTCATAGTGCTTCTTTTACACATTATGTTGTCCCCACAGTGCCCTAACACAAAGATACTCCACACAGAGTATAATTCCTAACACACCTTATGATGCACAGTGCCCTTCACACAATTTGATGCCTATACAGAACCCCCACACTCACCATTTTTGAACTCCCTACAGTACCTCCACACACAATATAGTGCCCCCTTCCAACTTAGAATGATGCCCCTGCAGTAGATTGGCGGAAAAAAAAATACTTGTCCAACCCCTTTCCCATTATGAGTAGAGCAGATCTCCACTCTGTGCCTCAGATGGCACAGATGGTCCTAAAAACATAGATACCGTTGAAAGCGGGACATGCCACTGACCTCGCAGGACAGCGGGACAGCTCACCAAATCTTGAAGTGTTCCGCTGAAAAGTTTGAAAATAACATTTATTTATTTTGCAATCATTCATTCCAATTTATTTGTTACTGTAAATCTTACTATATAAGCGGAGACTGGCTACATTTCCAGTATAGATACCATGACCTTCTCAGAATTCAGCAGCTAGGGCCCCACACTGATTAACTTGTGAAAGTCAATAATGTGAAAAGAATTTTTTTACAGTATATAGGGGTCAAGTGTGTAGTTTAAAGCTATTGGACTCCGATGGGAAATCTGCCAAGTTCACCCATTACCTGTATCCTCTCTAATTCTACTAATCAGAATGCATCCCCCCACCTACATTGCAAACCAGATTTTTACCATAGTAGTTTACTTTGGGTACATAGGATATAATGCTATATGGATTAGTTTGGTGTTTACATAATTCTTAAAAATTGTAACCTATTGCTATATAGTTGACGCTGACTGCTAGTCTTACAGTTGTTTTTTTGCAATGTATAAGCAGCTACTACAATTACATTCCTGCAGAATTTACTCACAACTCTCATAACCATTAAAGGTATTTAGATCAGATTACCCATGCTGTTGCTGGACTTGTATTTCTCAACATTACTTTTTCTTTCCCGAAATGTAGACTAATTATAACTAGACCATCATAAAGATATTAATCTCATGGAAGAGCTTTAATGGAGAGTTGGTCTATAGAAACATAATACAACAGTACTGTATATATCATAATACTGATAAATGAACACTATGTGAATCATTACCAAAATTCTATTAACTAGGCAAAAAAGAAACAAGAGGTTGTGTATGATATGCTTGGATTATCCATTTAATACCATATGATGAAAATAAAATTACAGGTAGAGAAAAGGAATAGAAGATATAAATATATAACATAGATAACCAAAATTATTATGTAAAAAATATATCCAATTTCATTAGAGTGGCCAATATTTACCCACCCTCCCTCCTAATGCAGCCACTTTGCATCTTCTATATTATTGTATTCAATTAATTTTGTGTCAATTGCCATCTCATCTCCAAACTCCAAATTGACAAATACTTGTATCCCTGCTTTCATTCTTGCTTTATAAGGACCTGTCACTTTCTCAAAAAAAATGAGTGAAAAATCCCTACGCTGCCATGATTCTAAATCTTTTTTCCAATTTGTGCCACGTCACTCCATTGCAGAGATATTCACATTTGTTGCCCCTGGAGTGCAGTATGTGAAATCTCTGCTTGAATTGCAACTGGGCATTTCTGCATAGTTTTCTCTGGGGGCCTGCACTTACATCCCTTCCTCTTTCCCAGACCCTGTCAATCACAGCTCGGCAGCTGATCTAGCTGTCTCCGACCCTGCTGAGATGTGATTGACAGCATTTTGGAGGAAGGGGTGAACACACACGACCTCAGAGAAGAGTGGGAAGAAATGCCCAGTTGGACTGTAGACAGAGATTTCACATACTGCGCTCCAAAAGCAACAAATGTGAATATCTTTGCAATGGAGCGACTTTGTTTCTTTTTATGCACTTTGCTGTGTTGTAAGAGGTTTTAATCCCGTGTGTGTTTTGATCTAAAAAAAAGTTTAATATATTTTAGCATCATACTTTTGGTAATCTATATTACATATTTACTTCCTTTTCTCTGCCTTTAAATTTGTCTCACCGTGTGGTATTCTATTTTGGGTCCATGCATATAATACACAACTTCTTTCTTTCCTTTTCTCTGCGACACTGAAATCGCAGCGACTCGAGATAATGACTACCTATGGTGTAGCATTGCGACCTGTGACATACTGCCACACAGAGTTGCAAATGTTTCAAATATGTTGGATTTTCTGTCTCTGGTCACAAGTCGCATGTGACACAGTTGCCATAGACTTTAATGCAAGTCACAAGTGACATGCGACTTGTCACCAACATGGCTGTTTATTTACAGCAAAATAAGAGCTCTAATTTATTATCTTTATCTCTTTAAATATTATCGTATCTGAGAATTGCTGTTGCTCGAGACTTGTCATCTGTGTAGACCAAGCCTTAAATGGATCGGTCGCCATATACCAAGTGCAACATATAACGAGGGTAGGTCTACTGGGCTTCAAAGGAGCTCCATGATGACAGACACAGAGGTCTTCAACAGACCCTGGGCTCTCATAGCATTGGTGCCTTGGGATCACATCACAGGGGTACATAGAATTACACACCCCCATGCCGGCAAGAGGTCAACATTGGCACTTAACAAGATAACAGTCTACATCGCACCATGATGAAAATGTATGTGACCAGTAACAAACAGGCTATCCCTACATGTGTCACAGCTGTGTAACAGCCGCGACACATGCAGCCGCGGCGGCTGAAACTGAAATGCCGAGCACGCCGGAACTATTCGGCGAGTACCCGAGCGTGCTCGTTTAAAGGGTTAAACGAGCACGCTCGCTCATCACCAGTCACAAGATTTCAGGCCTCTCTCATTATGGTGCGATGTAGCAGTAATATTTGGCCAACGCTGACAGTCACATTACACCAATGTCTTCCATATCTATCACATTATATTCTGTTTATAAACCAGATTTAATGAATGAAAATTAATTTTAATATTCACATTGGAAGCATGGAATCTGAGTCTCAGAATAATCTTTGTGTATTGTTATACAGTATAAGTATTTCTTTCTCCTTATTCCTGATGCCAGGTATGATTTTGTCTTCTGTATATCAGTGAGGATTTTAAATATGATATATATTTTGTATAATTTGTACTTTTCAGGTAGAGCTGCTCCTTATCAGGTATTGGTATAATGTCTCATCACTGTACGAGGGGTTTCAGATTTTATTAAAAAAAAATCTTTCTTTGTGAAAAGCAAAGATAGTGCATGACATACTTTATATCTGATAGACACAGGGCAATTGTCCTTGACATGTTATCGGTCACACATAGGCATTCTTGTCAAAATGTCTTGGTATTCCTCTCTGTCCATTGCGGTTGTTGTTCTGATCTTGGTGGCTTGTATGGGCAGATCTCACTGACTTAGCTCCATTGTAAGGATAATTCAGTCTGAAAAAGACAAAAATGCCTTAAGATTAATGGGTAACGTTTCTCCTTGTTGTGAGTGACATGCCAATGTAAGGAGGCTTATTCGTTGTGCAATGCTCCTCTGGGAAATTTAATATGCAAAATTGTCTCTTCAGAGAGGAAGAGGATTTGAACTCTATAACGCCACCTGTTGGAAGCAGCCAGATCAGTTCTCATTAGTGATGTGCGAGCGTGCTCGCCACTGCTCGGTACTCGCCCGAGCATCTCACTGCTCGAGATGCTCGGCGCTCGCCGAGTATTTCCAGGGTTGCTCGGCGGGAGCTCGGGTCTCCTCCCTGCATGTTTGGCACTCTTTGCAGAGCCAATGAACATGCAGGGATTGCCTGCCACTCACAGTAATGCCGTAGCCATGTTGGTTGTGGCATTACAGTGATTGGCTGGCAGCATAGCATCATCAGGTCTATATCAGACCTGGCTTCGCCATGCTCGTCACAGTCACTCCGGAATCAGACAGTGTAGGGAGAGGTGCTGCTGAGCTAGGGAGAGATTTGCTTGTGTATTAGGTAGTGTGGCGCCCCTGAGGGTTCAGTCGCCACAGAGGTACTGCATCTCACTCAGAGGTGTGGTATCTCTGTGGCACCCCAGGGGTCTGGTTTCCACAGTAATAGCAGTATTACGTCTGTGAGCAGGTGGGAGGTCTCCTGGGCAGGAATCCTAAGCATGCCACACCTCCTGCCCAGTCCTGGGAGGGGAAGAACTTCCCCTACATAAACTGGGGCTGAGGCAGGGTTAGAGAGAGGAGTTCCAGACAGAGACGGAGTCTGGTCTGGACACGCAGAAACAGGGACAGATAGACATCAGGAGCTCTGTAGGAGCCAAGGAGAAGCGCCAGGGGCTGGAGCTGTGCAGAGCTCGCCCTGGGAGAAGGTACTAAAACCGGACACAGGAGTCCGAGGCTGTGGGGACTAAGATATACCCAGCAGCAGAATCCATCTGGCAGGGGATTCCAGGTCCTCTGGCCATAAAAGCCCGGAGGCTCAGTCACAACGAAGGGACCAGCACCGCCATCCCGGAGCGGAGGCTAACAGGAGGCCCCAGGTCACCAGCCATACGGGTGAGCACCACACGGTATACCCAGGGACGTGGGCTACTTGTAACCGCCGAAAGCAGGGTAGCCAGGAAGGGTACAGACTAACGGGAAGGCCTACAACTCCACCTGGCCAGGGGAACTCCGGCTTACTCGCAGACTAACCAGGCCCCAACTACTAGCCAGTACTCCCGGGGGAATTTGCCTTGTACCATCAGTAAAGGCCCTGAACTGTACCCTCGCGTCTCCGTGCTTCCTTGTCGCACCGTTAGTGCTGGGACATCCACACCATCACTCCCAACATCACCCACATCCGCTGCCCTGAGGCCATACCTCTCCCGTTGGGGGTTATATTAACATTGCTGCACACCTATACCACCGGCCTCAGCGGTCTGCCCTGCAGCGGCGGTTTCATAACCGCATTCAACGGGTGGCGTAGTCGGACACTAATACCATCATACCAATAACTGCCACTTAGTTTGACCACCCTGGGCGCGGACCGGGTCACCGCCACACGAAGACTACTACCCCTATCGGATCCGGCTCCGGGTATCCCCCGCGCGCACGCGCGCCGCACTACAGCACTGGCCCAGGGGGTGAGTAAACTTTGGCGTAGTCGGCAGGATTACGTGCCCGCAACCACCGGGTACTGCGTGCCTGAAAAAAGAGACTTTTATACTTACCTGTGGTGAAGTTTCCCGCCGTCCGGAGTCATTTCCCGCCATCCGACGCCATCTTCTGCCTTCTTCCCGCCATCCGTGGAGTTTTCCCGCCATTGGACGCCATTCTGAGGGCGCCGCGCGGGAAGAAGAGGGGCGTGGACTCCGAAAGCCCACGAGAACTGAAGCCCCGCCTCACGTCCGGACGTTGCGTAAGGTCCTGGAAGGAGCCCAGCAGACGCCGACGTCACAGGAGCGCGACGGAAGGTCCTCAACCCTGACGATCCACTGCGGAGCCGCGGCCTACGGAAGAGGATCATCGCAAGGTAGGCCACGGTCCACTAGGGGGGAGGAGGATGTCGGATACGGAGGAGAGCTTCACCGCCACAGCCGCCGCCAGCGCCACCGATGCTGCGGTCATGCCTTTCACCATGCCCTATATCCCGGGGGCAGCCTGGCTACCCCAGTACTCAGGGGAGTCACATACCCTAAATGACTTCAGAGAAAGGCTGGATAGCCTCTTCCAGGTGTATCCCCTCACGGAGGCGCAAAAAGTGAGCATCCTGGTGGCCCAATTAATCGGGGCAGCCCAAAGGGAGGTAAAGTCCTGGCCACCTGGGAGGAAGAGGACTGTCAGAGACATACTAACCCGGCTGAAAGACACATTTGACACCCGCACCTCAGCCGAAATAAAACTAAGATTTTATGGGTGCAAACAACGGGCACATGAGAGTATAAGAGACTATGCTCTAAACCTACAAGAGGCCCTGAGAGCCATTAAGCAGGCAGACCCTGACAGCGTGGGAAATGAAGATAAGCTGTTGACTGAACAATTCATTGAGGGTCTACTGTGCAATGCCCACCGGACCCAGTTGCGGGCAATGGCCTTACAGGACCCTGACCTGGACTTTGCACAGTTCAAGGACAGAGCCATCCGGGTGCTCCAAGAACCGGCACCAGGTGGCGCTGTGACCCACAGGCGCCCTGCTATCACTTATCACCAGGAGACGGCGCCCTTGTCTGCAGGGCCTGTGGGAGCTGATGCGCAGGCTTTAAACAGTGACCCGGCTACAGACCTGCACCATCAGGTCCAAGAGCTAACTAAAAGCGTTGCCGCGCTAACCCGAACTGTGCAGTCTTTACAGGTTTCTACTGCAGGGAAGATCGAGCTGGCATCCGGACCTGAGGACATCCCGTGGCGCCGACCAAGGAGGACCCCACCGGCCAGAGGAATACCCAGCGATCGATACAACGAGGACGGACGACCTATTTGCCGCCGCTGCAATCAACCCGGACATGTGGCAAGGTACTGTCATTTAAACGGGCACAACCTGGGGTAGAGGGCCAACCCCCAGGCATAAGACCATCAGGCCCATCAAACTGGCGTGATAAATACGTAGGGGGACGTCCAATCTTGCCTGTGGTACTGGATGGCATTCCTATGAGTGCCCTACTAGACACTGGGTCACAGGTCACCACCATCCCGTACGTGCTCTTCAAGCAGTACTGGAATGATTCGGACATAACCCGCTACCCAGACGACGACCTGAGTATCATCGCCAGCAATGGTCAGCCCGTGCCGCAGGTGGGATTCAAGGAGGTGACCATTAAAATCGGTAAAGTCGAACTGGCGGCACAAGGACTGATTATAGTGGACATAGACCGTCATGAGAGTCACCCTAGAATCACCCTGGGAACCAATGTAATTGAAAATTGTCTTGCAGAGGTGATTCTCATTTTACAGCAGGTTGCCAAGAACGCCAGTTCCGGCCAGCAGCGTGTGCTCCAAAAAGAGATCCGGGCGCTGATGAAGCGGCAACAGGTGGAACTATCTGGTGGTGAGATAGGTAGCGTGAGAATGTGTGACCCGTTCCCTATTGCCATGTCCCCAAAAAGTGAGATGATGATTTGGTGCCGGGCAGCTATTGGTCTAAGAGGTAGAGACTACCAAGCAATGGTAGAACCCGTCTACTCAGACAGTAGGCCCACCATTTTGACAGCACGGGGGGTGGTCGATGTACGCCATGGGAGGGTGCCCGTTCGCATCATAAATATCGGTGAGAGAGAAGTACACCTGCCCCGGTATGCCACGCTAGCTAAATTGTTCACCATAAACCAGAATTCTGTACAGGCCGTAGAACCCTTGCCTCCATCTCAACCAGAGGAAGGTAACGGCTCTAAGAAACCAGTGGAGGACTGGTGTCGGCAACTACATCTGGGTACTGACTCCACTCCCTCACACCAGAAACAAGGAGTCTATCGGGTGGGTCAAGAGTACGAGAGAGTGTTTAGTAAACACCCGTTAGACTTCGGGCGAGTAAAGGGGGTAGAACACCACATCCCCACGGGAGACCATCCTCCCATAAAGGAGAGATACCGACCCGTACCCCCTGCACACTACCAACACGCCAAGGGGATGCTTAGAGACATGAAGGAGGCTGGGGTAATCAGGGACAGCTGTAGCCCCTGGGCAGCTCCACTAGTCTTAGTGAAAAAGAAGGACAACACTATGAGAATGTGTGTAGACTACAGGAAGGTCAACCGTATCACACACAAAGATGCGTACCCGTTACCAAGGATAGAAGAGTCCTTAGCTGCATTAAAATCTGCTAATTTCTTCTCTACTTTGGATCTCACTAGCGGGTACTGGCAGGTTCCTGTAGCAGAGGCAGACCGAGAGAAGACCGCATTCACCACCCCGATGGGTCTCAGTGAATTTAACTGTATGCTGTTCGGGCTCTGCAACGCACCAGGAACCTTCCAACAGTTGATGGAATGCTGTCTGGGACACCGGAACTTCGAGACGGTCCTGTTATACCTGGATGATGTCATCGTCTATTCAAAGACCTACGAGGACCACCTGAAACACCTGGCAGAAGTGTTCGAAGCTCTGGCAAACTACGGCCTAAAGGTGAAACCCTCCAAGTGTCACCTCCTGAAACCAAAGGTGCAATACCTGGGACACGTGGTGAGTGCTGACGGAGTGGCTCCTGACCCTGATAAGATCACCGTGATTAAGGACTGGCCAAGACCCTCCAGCATAAAGGAAGTGCGGCAGTTCCTCGGGTTGGTAGGCTACTACCGAAGATTCATTCCCGGTTTCACCAAAATGGCAACCCCTATGCAGGACCTCCTGATAGGTCAATCTCGAAAAGCCAAAAACCAGAAGCCGCCCTTCAGGTGGGAAAAGCTGGAAGAGGAGTCCTTTTGCCAGCTGAAGATGGCCCTCACGGGGGATGAAATCCTGGCATATCCAGACTACAGCCAGCCCTTTATCCTCCACACGGACGCAAGTAACATCGGGCTAGGAGCCGTGCTGTCCCAGATCCAGCAAGGAAAAGAACGGGTAATCGCTTACGCTAGCCGAAAGCTACGACCCACCGAGAGGAACCCTGAGAATTATAGCTCATTCAAACTGGAGTTCCTGGCAGTAGTGTGGGCAGTGACCGAACGTTTCAAGCATTACCTTGCCTCCTCCAAATTCATCGTGTACACGGATAACAACCCGTTGACACACCTGGACACTGCAAGGCTCGGTGCTCTGGAATAGAGATGGATGGCTCGCCTGTCCAACTTTGAATTCACCATCAAATACCGGGCATGACGCTCAAATGCCAACGCGGATGCCCTGTCTAGAATGCCGAACTTACCGGACGTAGGGGAAGATCCAGAAGATCTGGAAGAAGTTGAGCTCCCTGCGTTCCACCGTCATGGGATTACCCTGTATTCCCACCGTGTGAAGGACAGGCGCTCCGCGACGTTCAATCCCTTGCCCCACTACAACTGGGCGGAGACGCAAGACAGTGATCCTGCAGTCCGTCTGGTGAAGGAAATGCTGACCCAAGCCGATGCCAGTCTGGACCCAGACGCCCCAGAGGAGACTAAGCAACTGTGGAAGGAGAAAAGTAGGCTGTTCCTCTACAGGGAGAAGTTGTGCCGGAGAATGGTTAACTCTCGAACACATGAGTTGACCTGGCAGGTAGTGGTCCCCAGACGAGACGCGGCTATGATTCTGGAGGCGTACCACAACGGAGCAGGACATTTCGGGTGGAAGAAGCTGGAGTTCTTGTTGCGTGAACGGTTCTACTGGGTAGGCATGAGAGGAGCCATCGAGAGGTGGTGCAGAGACTGTGGACCATGCCACCTAAGAAGGAAGGACCGTGCCAGCCAGAAGACTCCCTTGCAGCCCATCATCACCCGACAGCCACTGGAACTGGTAGCCCTGGACCATGTGAAACTGGCTCCAAGCAGATCTGGGTATGTCTATGCCCTCACAATCGTAGATCATTACTCCCGGTTCCTGGTGGTGGTCCCGGTCAAGGACTTAACGGCTCAAACAGCAGCTAGAGCCTTCCAGCAGCACTTCTGCCGTCCACACGGGTACCCGGACCAAGTGCTGACAGACCAAGGGCCAGCCTTCGAAGCGGAAGTCTTCCAGGAGTTCTGCAACCTGTATGGCTGCACGAAGATAAGAACAACGCCCTATCACCCACAAACTAATGGACTCTGCGAGAAGATGAACCAGGTGGTGATAGACCTCCTGAAAACATTGCCCCTGGAAGAACGCAGTCTGTGGCCTGAGAAGCTGCCTGATCTGGTGGACCTATACAACCACATCCCTGTAGGTTCTACCAACTGTACCCCGGCTTACCTAATGAGAGCGAGGCCTGGTAAGCTGCCTATCGACCTGGATATGGGAGTCCTGACGCCCGAGGACACCTCGCCAGAGGCAGACTGGGATACAGGACGGCAGCAGCAGTATCGGAAAGTGCAGGAGAGCGTGGAGCGAAGTCTGTCTCAAGCTAGAGAAAGGCAAGAGAAGGCTTATAATCAGTATGCTCCCGCTGTTCCCCTGGTACCTGGAGAGCAGGTCTTGAAGAGGAAAAGACGGCTCCACAAGTTGGACGACCAGTGGGAGAAGGACCCGTACACCGTACTGCCATCAAGCCATGAGAACCCAAAGATTTGCGTGATCAGTAAGGATGGAGGAGAAACCACAGCCGTTGTCTCCAGAGACCACCTGAAGAAGTGTCCCGAGCAGCTGCAAAACCCTGAAGAAGAAGATCAAGAAAACCCTCGACCCGCAGAGGAAAGGGAAGAAATGATCAGGACTGTACTCGGAGACTTCCCCCGGTCTTGGACACAAGTAAACGGTGCTGTCGTGGTACCCGTCCTCACCTTTCTCCAGCCAGCCCCGCAAGTGCCTACAGAGGAACCAGTAGAGCTGGAAAAGCAGCCGGCCCAAGAGGCAGAAGAGTCCACGCCAGCAGTACAGGAGGATCAACCCTCTGCTAGTAGTGAGCCTGCCGTGCCCCTAGTGAGCCAAAGAGTGCGCAGAAAGCTGCCCAGCTTACCCACAACACCTCCTACACCCTGTAGTGCAGAACCAGTTAGTGAGCTCCGTAGGTCCACTAGGGTTACCAGAGGCCAGATGCCCGTACGTTGGAGAATCTAAGTTGGCTAGTTGCTTTAACTATTTTATGTTTACCTGTTTTGTTGTAGCCGTTGCTAATTATGTTTTTCAGTTACAGATTTCTTTATATGGACTGACAGGTTATGGACAGTGAGTAACCGGAACTCTGTTGTAAATATGTTTGGAGCGTAACCCAGGAATGGACTAAAGACTGTTGAAGACTCGGGGCAGGACAGACCCCTACCTGGTTACGGCTCCCTGTTCTTTGGTGAAATGGACACCCTTATTGCTTCCCGGTTACGGACACGCCGTGACCATCTCATGTATTTAATTGTTATTGTTTATACCCTGTTGTGTTTTGAAAAAAAAATATATATATATGTTTAGTCCGGGAGTACTAAATTTCACTAGGGGGGAATGTGGCACCCTAGGGGTCTGGTTTCCACAGTAATAGCAGTATTACGTCTGTGAGCAGGTGGGAGGTCTCCTGGGCAGGAATCCTAAGCATGCCACACCTCCTGCCCAGTCCTGGGAGGGGAAGAACTTCCCCTACATAAACTGGGGCTGAGGCAGGGTTAGAGAGAGGAGTTCCAGACAGAGACGGAGTCTGGTCTGGACACGCAGAAACAGGGACAGATAGACATCAGGAGCTCTGTAGGAGCCAAGGAGAAGCGCCAGGGGCTGGATCTGTGCAGAGCTCGCCCTGGGAGAAGGTACTAAAACCGGACACAGGAGTCCGAGGCTGTGGGGACTAAGATATACCCAGCAGCAGAATCCATCCGGCAGGGGATTCCCGGTCCTCTGGCCATAAAAGCCCGGAGGCTCAGTCACAACGAAGGGACCAGCACCGCCATCCCGGAGCGGAGGCTAACAGGAGGCCCCAGGTCACCAGCCATACGGGTGAGCACCACACGGTATACCCAGGGACGTGGGCTACTTGTAACCGCCGAAAGCAGGGTAGCCAGGAAGGGTACAGACTAACGGGAAGGCCTACAACTCCACCTGGCCAGGGGAACTCCGGCTTACTCGCAGACTAACCAGGCCCCAACTACTAGCCAGTACTCCCGGGGGAATTTGCCTTGTACCATCAGTAAAGGCCCTGAACTGTACCCTCGCGTCTCCGTGCTTCCTTGTCGCACCGTTAGTGCTGGGACATCCACACCATCACTCCCAACATCACCCACATCCGCTGCCCTGAGGCCATACCTCTCCCGTTGGGGGTTATATCAACATTGCTGCACACCTATACCACCGGCCTCAGCGGTCTGCCCTGCAGCGGCGGTTTCATAACCCCATTCAATGGGTGGCGTAGTCTGACACTAATACCATCATACCAATAACTGCCACTTAGTTTGACCACCCTGGGCGCGGACCGGGTCACCGCCACACGAAGACTACTACCCCCATCGGATCCGGCTCCGGGTATCCCCCGCGCGCACGCGCGCCGCACTAAAGCACTGGCCCAGGGGTTGAGTCATCTCACTCTCAGGTAAGGAAGGAGTACTGCCCGGGACCCTAACACCTGCATCCAACACTACACTACTCCAGACCAGCAGGAGGGGCAAGATGCGTCGCTTCCCTGCTGAGCCCTGTCCCTGGCTGGAGTGGGGGGAACCATGTAGTGGATGTGAGTGGAGGAAGAAGTTCAGGGGAACATTGAAAGAAGTGATATAAAATGGGATGGAACCATCTAGAAAGGGGCAGAGAGCAGACAGTTCAGTCAGAGGAGGACAGTGAGAGGAGAAGGAGCTCTGCTCAGGAGGAGGGCCTAGCCAGAGAGGCCCAAGACTGAAGAGAGAGAAGAGCAGGAGAAAGGCTCCAGGAGTGCAGAAAGGATCCCAGGGGTACGGGCAGTGCTGGAGGGATCAGGTCGCAGAGGGGACCAGCCCCTAACTAGTGAGAATTACAATATACAACTAGGTAACCAGAGGTTGCAGCATTTCAGGTGCTGCAGCCACAAGCCACATCTATCTCACCAAGAAGGTGGCCATAGAGGACCCAGGGGACAGAGAAGACGTCGCCCGGCAAGGTCCGCGGTCACTGGATTGGGACACTAGGTGTGAGGTGCAGGGAGACGGCCAGAAGGAACACACAGAAGGGGGTCCCGTTATGTACTCCTTAGGTACTTGACGGTTGGCTGATCCCCTGCCCGGTGAACGCAGCACGACGTGAGAAGTTACGATCTGCAGTTGTAACCAGGAGCAAAGTAAGAACTGTGAGTAAATCCGGAAGACTGCACCCCACTGTCTCTGTCAATTATTACTGCTGCGCCATCACCCCCTGCACTACACTGCACCACGAGTGCTACTTCCATAACAGCAACATCTACACTGCCCTGGAGCTAAGCTCTACCTGTGGAGAGCTAAACCAACTCTGCTGCATTAACACCAGCTCCAGAGGACCTGCTCCACAGTGGCGGCTCCCAATAGCAGCATACCACAGGTGGCGTCACGAACTGTATATAAGAACTTTAATTCCCCTGTAAATAACCCCTTTTATTTGAATGCCCTGGGTCACGGACTGGGTCACCGCCACTGTGACATCTCCCCTAGCAACGGCACCGAGTACCCCACGGCCCAGGGGGCGCGTCAGTAGTGTAGGGAGAAAAAACTTACATTATGCATATCCATCTTAACAAACAGTCCTTTTGAGGACTAACTAATCCACCTGCAGAGATATTAGGCAGGCAGTGTATATAGCAGACTGAAGTGCATATAGCACAAGAGGCTCCATTCCAATTCTGCCTTCTGCTGCTGTTAGATATTTCTATACAAAGGCCCAGGTCTCAGGGGCCAGGAATACTTTTCTTTGGATCTTAATCCTCATTATTTGCTTAAAAATCAATCCAGAGAACACCGTTTTTCTGCGCCATTTGCTTGTTGGCACTGCAGAATACAACCAGGTCCTTTACATATTACAGCGCTAGAAATCCAGCAATTTAAAACTCTGTTTTCTACGTCAAACGGATCACATATACGTTGTCAGAAAATACTGCCATTTCTGGTCTCCATTAAAAATTTCTTTCAGTGTGTCAGTGAAGCAATTCACAGCAGTTTGCTGTTCAAACTACTTACCTACAGGCCAGCTATTTGAAACTCTGTTTTCTCCGTCACACGGATCACATATAAGTTCGCTCCAAACTCAGACATTTGTAGTGAGCGTGGAAGATACTGTCCTCCATTTAAAATGGGCAAGGCACGTGGCAAGGGACGGGGAACTGGACGTGATGGTAATGGTGCATGCAGAGGCCGAGTACAAGGCCGTGGGCAAACTGAAATTGTGCCACAACAAACACCCATATCTTCTCGCCTGACCTTCCTGTCCCAATTTCTAGGGGACCGCAGAACCCAGAGCAGTGTCAAAAGGTTGTTGGTTGGATAGCGGATAATGCTTCCAGTCACTTAGACACCACCACCACTCTGTCTTCCACACGGTCAAGTCTCAGTAGCCGTGAGTCTGGACCGCATATTCCTCACCCTGATCCTCCTTTCTCCCACCAGGCCGAGTACCCAGAGACAACTGATCCCACATTTGGACACTCTGAAGAGCTGTTCACTTTCCCATTTATAGATTCGGGCCTCTCGCCCTGTCCACTTGAAGCGGGGCAAGAGGAGATCGCATGTAGCGATGCCCAAATATTTGAGCAGCCACGGTCACACGAAGGCGACGGTGGGAAAGTGTCACAAGAGGTGGACGATGATGAGACACAGTTGCCAGAAAGTCAGGAGGAGGATCAGGGTGCGGAAGTGGAAGACGAGGTGGTGGATGATATAGTAACTGACCCAACTTGGCAGGAGGACATGCAGAGCGAGGACAGCAGCACACAGGGGGAAGGACGGCAGAGCACCCCAACAGGCAGGAAGAAGCAGTGTGGTGGCTGCAGACAGAAGGCAGGCAACCGTTCCCCGTAACACCAACACGAAGGAAGTTGCCAGTACAACTGTTAGGTCTTCCCGAGTCTGGTTGTTTTTTAAAGACTCTGCCGATAACCCCAAAAAGGCCATTTGCACCACCTGCCAGGCCAGCATCAGCAGGGGAGGCAAAACGACCAGCCTGACCACCACCAGCATGATCAGGCACATGGCAGCAAAGCACCCGACTTTGTGGGCCGAACCCCAGGGTCCACGAACAGTGTCTGCAGGTGGCACCATTGCTTCTTCCGCTGTTGTGCATGCAAGCCAATCCCCTGTCCATGGTGCATGCGAAGATGCCTCCTGCCCTGCACCTGTCGTTGTACACTCTCAAGTAGCAGCATTAGGAAGCACGTCCATGTCCTTGTCCCAGCGCAGCGTTCAGTTGTCCATACCCCAGTCCTTGGAACGCAAGTGCAAATATGCAGCCAATGCCTCACAGGCCACACTACTAAATTCTCACATTTCACGACTGCTTGCGCTCGAAATGTTGCCTTTTAGGCTCGTGTAGACGGAAGCATTCCACAACCTGATGGCGGTGGCCGTCCCTCGGTACTCTGTCCCCAGCCGCCACTATTTCTCCCGGTGTGCCGTCCACGCATTACACAAGCACGTGTCTCAAAACATTAGCCGTGCCCTCAACAACGCAGTTTCCGGGAAAGTCCATCTAACCACGGACACGTGGACAAGTGCTTGTGGGCAGGGACGGTACATCTCGCTGACGGCACACTGGGTTAACATAGTTGAAGCCGGGACCCAGTCGGAACTTGGGACGGAACACGTCCTCCCGACGCCAAGGATTGTGAGCCCTAGGTCAATCAGGGTTGCCCCCACGGTCTACAGCTCCTGCACCTAATCCTCCTCAGCCTCCTCCTCCTCTTCAGCCTCCATCTCCGAAATGACCACATCAGTCACAAGCTGGAAGCACTGCAGCACTGCCTCGACCAAGCGGCAACAGGCTGTACTGAAGCTAACATGCTTAGGTGACAAACCGCACAATGCTGAAGAGTTGTGGACAGCTCTGAAAGAGCAGGCAGATCTGTGGCTCACACCGCTGAACCTACAGCCAGGCATGGTCGTGTGTGACAATGGCTGGAACCTGGTGGCGGCTCTGAGGCGAGGCGAGCTCACACACGTACCATGCCTGGCCCATGTGCTTAACCTCGTGGTTAAGCGGTTTCTCAAATCCTACCCGGAGCTGCCGGATCTGCTTGTTAAAGTACGCCGCCTGTGTGCCCATTTTAGAAAGTCAGCAACAGCTTCCGCCGCCTTGCCGTGTTTCAGCAGCGTTTGCAGCTTCCGGCTCACAGACTGGTGTGTGATGTCCCCACACGTGTAGAGACACTGCAGGTGTTGAGAAGGATTTGTGAGCAGAAGAGGGCAGTTGTTGAGTACCAGCATCAACAAGGCCGTGGGTATTCAGTTCAGACTCCACACATAAGACCTCCAAGAGTGGACATGGATGTCAGACATATGTACCATCCTCCTAAACTTTGAGGACTCCACCAAGATGGTGCTCACAATCAAAGAGGATGCATTGCAGGCGGAGCACGATGAGATGGAGCTAGGAACCATATATAAAGCACACTAAGCTACAAAGAAAAAACCTGGGAGTCTGAACTGAAACGTAAATTGATGTGCATGCAAAATGTAAATGCATGTTCACATAAGGCCACTAGACAGAGAAAAACCAAAAGACAAGCAAAATACCCAAATAACTGGAAGTAAATGGATAAATTGCACAGTGCAAAAATAATGATAAATAATAAAGAGTATTTAGTTAACATAATTTTGATCAAAATAATGTAAAAGCCATCCCACCACGTCACGGTAACCCTTATGGGAGAGTCCTAACTCTAATATTAAAACCTTACCATTTGTCAAGTGACATACATATGGATAAGGGCAGAGAGACTGAACCCCTAGTAGAAACATAGACCTGAGAGGCAGAATGAACCTTTCAGCTCAGACAAAGGGTGGCCACAACCTTATATGCACTAAAGCACACTAAACTACAAAGAAAAAATCTGAATGCACATCAATTTACGTTTCAGTTCAGACTCCCAGGTTTTTTCTTTTTAGTTTAGTGTGCTTTAGTGCATATAAGGTTGTGGCCGCCCTTTGTCTGAGCTGAAAGGTTCATTCTGCCTCTCAGGTCTATGTTTCTACTAGGGGTTCAGTCTCTCTGCCCTTATCCATATGTATGTTACTTGACAAATGGTAAGGTTTTAATATTAGAGTTAGGACTGTCCCATAAGGGTTACCGTGACGTGGTGGGATGGCTTTTACATTATTTTGATAATTGGTTTTTCCCATACCCTATAACTGTATAGCAGACCCTCTCCTTTCTAATGGGAACATGTCGTACTTGTTACTGTGGCCCTGCTCTGTGCATCTTTAAATTCCTAGTGTTTTTTTTTTCTAAAATTGGTTAGCCTTTGGACTCACTGCATACCCTATAACTGTATAGCAGACTCTCTCCTTTCTAATGGGAATTTATCATTACTGTGGCCCTGCTCTATGTGTCTTTAAATTCTTAGTGGGGTTTTTCCCAAATTTTTGCAGCCCTTGCAGTCACAGCATGGGCATTACCACTATAGGAGACCCGCTCCATTATAATGGGAACATTTTTTTTTACTGAGACCCTCCTCTATGTCTCTTCAAAGGGGTATTGGGTTGTGTCCAAATTTTTGGCAGCCCTTGCAGTCACTGGATACGCAATAACAGTATAGGAGACCCACTTGTTAATAATGGGAACAACAAAGCATAACCGGCTGTTGGCTCTCTAACAATAGCGAGGGCCGACTGCTGGCCTTTTAAGAATAGTAAGGGCCGTCCGATGGCCCTATAAAAATAGGCTTTATGACTTTCAGAGTCCCTCCATCATAAATAAAACAGGATGTGTCTGATGATGTGTCACACACCACATTGCCAGATAAGGTTGTAAAATGTTAAAATGACATTTCCCGGTGAATGCATTTGTCTTAAAAAATAACGTAAAAAAAAACAAAACAATAGGATCTTTCTTTAGTATAAACAACAGCGTCACCAATTTAACCTCAATGTAATCACATTGTTCAGCTCCCGCACCTCCTCCTCCATCTCCGAAATGACCACATCAGTCACATGCTGCACTGCAGCACTGCCTTGGCCAAGCGGCAACAGGCTGTGCTGAAGATAACATGCTTAATTCTTAATTGACAAACCGCCCAGCGCTGTAGACTTGTTGAAAGCTGTAACACAGCAGCCTGATCTGAGGCTCTCACCGCTGAACATACAGACAGGCATGGTCGTGTGTGACAATGGGCGGAACCTGGTGACGGAGAAATGACACCCAGAGTAGATATGGTTTCCCTCTATGCCAGTCCTTTCACCGAGCTAAATACAACTCTCATCAAAAAAAGCTGTGGACTGGCTCCGTACCGTCTCTGGCCACATTCACCTGTCCACGTGTTTGTGGTTAGGTGGTCCTTTCCAGTAATTGCACTGGGGAGGGCATGGGTAATGTTGTGGAAGGCGGAGACGACACCGGGAGAAATAGTGGCAGCTGGGGACCGAGTATGGACACCCGGCCACAGCCGGCATGAGGTTGTGAAAAGCTTCCGCCTCCACGAGCCTAAAAGGCCATATTTCAAGTGCAAGCAGCTGCCCAGAAATCTGGCAGTTTAGTGTTGCGGCCTGTGGGTGGGTGGGTGGGTGGCTGGCTTCATACTTGCGCTTGCATTCCAAGTAACAGAAAACTAAGCAGATGGTGGCCTCTATCATCATCATGGCCTCACCTCGGCACTATGAACTCTCCTGAAGGAGAAGCCAGGGCCTGCCGGAGGAGTCTCCGGTTCTCTGGTGGGCCCGTCCAACCCTGCCGAGAAGAAGCCCTGGCTAAGAAAAGTGTGGGGGAAGGTTCCCGGACACTGTATGGCTGCTTTTTTAATGTGGATCGGACATGCTTATGCATGTTATTTCTTAAACCGCATTGCAGATCAGGCCATTGTCCAACTCTGTATTCATGAAATTAAATGCGCAACGAAAGAGGTTTGTGTGTCAAAGCACCACCGACAAGTGCGAGTTGATGTTGGACAGGCTGCCATTGCTTCTGCAACAAGCTGCATTAGAGGACTTCCTGGGAGAAATGACACCCAGGGTAGATACGGTTTCCTTCTATGCCAGTCCTTTCACCGAGCTAAATACAACTCTCATCAAAAAAAGTTGTGGACTGGCTCCGTCCCTGGCCACATTCACCTGTCCACGTGTTTGTGGTTAGGCGGTCCTTCCCAGTAAGTGCACTGGGGAGGGCACGGGTAATGTTATGGGACCCGGGCTTGTGGAAGGCGGAGACGACACCGGGAGAAACAGTGGCGGCTGGGGACCGAGTATGGACACCTGGCCTCCACCGGCATGAGGTTATGAAAAGCTTCCACCTCCACGAGCCTAAAAGGCCACATTTCAAGTGCAAGCTGTCAAAAAATTGGCAGTATAGTATTGCAGCCTGTGGGTGGGTGGCTGGCTTCATACTTGCGCTTGCATTCCAAGGAATGGGGTAGGGACAACTGAACGCTGCACTGGGACAAGGACGTAGACGGTGATTGTTGCAAGTCTGCAACGACTGTTGCATGGCGGGAGGCATCTTCGCATGCGCCAAGGATCACTTATGATGGGCACACTTTTAGGCAGTGGCCTGGGAGTCAGAGATGCTTCCAGAGGTCTTCCCCATGCTGTTCCCATGTCTTTTCAGCACTGTATGCACGTGTCTGATGATGTGTCACACACCACATGGCCAGATAAGGTTGTAAAATGTTAAAATTACATTTCCCATTGAATGAATTTGAATTTGTCTTTGTTGAAAGCAATGCAAAAGTGCAAAAACGCATCAAAAACGCTACGTGTGAACATAGCCCAAGGTGTGGAGGAGTATTTTTGTTTTTGGTTATTTATTTTGCCTTATATACAAGTCATTACCCTGGAAAGTATGTTCCTTAAAATATTTCACAGGAAAATCCATTTTGGTTTTGTTTATGTATGTTTTATTGTGAGTCCGTAAAAGTGGCTTAATACTCTGACAATGTTGTTGACAGCAGTGACCTGGGAGTCAGAAATGCTTCCAGGGGTCTTCCCCATGCTGTTCCCATGTCATTTGAGCACTGTTCCCATCGATTTGGGCAATTTTTAGGCCCTCTGCAGACCGCCGGGGGGAGCCGCCTGAGAAATGCTCGAGTTTCCCATAGACTTACATTGGGCTCGTTGCTCGGGTCGAGCACCCGAGTTTTCCAATTTGCTTGACCTGAGCAACGAGTACCCGAGCAATTTAGTGCTCGCTCATCACTAGTTCTCATACTTTTCAAATTGAGATTCTGATTTGGCTTTTATCCTAAGTCCTATTGCAAGACTCGTTAAAGGGTCGATAGTGACTTGTAGGATTGCTGCTTCCAATAGGTGGCACTATAGAGTTCTAGTCCTCTTCCTCTCTGAAGAGGCAATTTGTATATTAAAGTGAGTGGAAATTAAAACTAAGCAAAGTATATGAAGATTTGACCGGCAGTTCCTAGCAATGAGATATGTAGCGTCAGTAAGAATGATGGGGAGCGGCTCAGCCTTTTCCATCATTATCCACAGTCATGGAGACCTGAGGCAGTGCAGGAGAGCTCTGGGTTATCAGATGATAGAAAAAGGAACCATGTGAACTGTATTGTGAATGACATTGGTTGCTCTGTATATCTCCTTGTGGCCTCAGAAACTAAAGCTTGAGAAGTTTTGAGAATGTAGGGGGTGAGTTATAAGTTACTGTACAATGAGATTCCCATTTTTTGCCAAAAGAAAAAACATAACAAATGGTGATCTGATGAGCATGCATGTGTTTTGCATAAGAAGATTGGAAAAAATATCATACTGGCCTTCAAAATGTCTGATCATACTCCCCCCCCCCCCCCCCCCCCCATACATCAGCTGTCAGGGGCACACCCTATACATTTTTGGCTGGTTTACATTTAAAGGGAACCTGTCAGCAGGTTTCTGATATGTAATCTGGGGACAGCATGACGTAGTGGCTGAGACACAGATTTCACCAATGTGTCACTTATTAGGCTGTGTGCTGTTTTTTATATGCTATGAATGTTTTATCACCAGGAGATTATTACTGCCTGGACTATAGCTCCCTGGTCCCAACAAGTCTGACCATGACTCCTCCTGTGATAAGCTGCTCACTGTCAGTAGACAATGTTCATACAGAGCCTGGTGTGGGCAGCGTTAGCGTTCTGAGCTCTCCTACATACTACATCTAAAAACTCTGATTATGTCACAACTGCTGCACCCAGTAAACTAAGAGATACATCAACGGCATCAGGGTCTCTTTTCCTACATTATGCTGCTCTCAGATGGGGTAGGCTCTCTTTAATGTGTATAGGCACGTTTAACACTTTGTTCTATATTCAGTTTAAGGGCTCTTGCAGATGAGCGTATTAAATGAAATTGTGCTGTCCAAGTATAAATCAGAAAGCAAACAAACCAATATTATTCAGGAGGGCTGTTCAGAAGAGTTCTTTTCATATGGACTCAGTGCCCTTGTACAAAAAAAATCGCACATGAAGTACTTCCTTCCTACTCACCTATTCAAGTCTATGGGTGCGCAAAAAAAAAATCTGATCCCATACGGAACATCCATATTGCATCCGATTTTTTATGCATACATTGCCATTATTATGTCACACGCATGTAAAAAATGGACAAACGGATGCCAATACAGATGAAAATCATACAAGTTGTCTAGAGGAAAATCGGACAATTTTTCATATGCTCGTCTGCCCCCGGCCTTAATGAAACAATAAACCGTGATTGTTGAATTTATTGATTGCTTCTTGAGAAACAGTAACAGTGTGTAAGAATCCTTAAGGCATTGAGATTACATGCCATTGTTTTTCATACCTATCTTTTTTGATAGTATCATTCAAAGAGAGGCAGAGAATAGCACCTCCGATGACGGTAAGAGATGATCCTGCCCATCCGATAAACAGCGCCGCTCCCAGCTCGTACCTGTCATAGAAGAGTAACTCAGACATATCTTCCACATTGCACCTGCCTTTTTTAGTTATATTATTTCTTTACTTACTTTTGCTCCATGTATGTTGGATCAAAGAATTCAGATGTTATTTTGTGCGCATAAAGGGACACACCAGACATGGCACAAAGACCTACAATAGACATGAAGAGGAAAGTAAATTTCTGTCTGTTTTGCCTCGAGTCTACTAATCAGCCAAGGCAGAATAAGGCTATGTTCACTGGATACATCAGTTGCAAAACTGGAGAAATATTGTCATTGTAAATAAAATATCTAAGGTGAAACTTTTAAATCTATATGTGGTCCTATTATGATTTAAAGATAAGTATTAAGGGAGGTCTTAACAAAAAAAAGATCCTAAACAACTTGACTTAAAGGGGTTGTCTACTACTAGGACAACCCATTCTAGATCTAAATGTTTGGCCCTGATAAAATAAAAAAGCCTATACTCACCTCCCGTGATGGTGCTGTTCCAGCGGTGTCGGCACTCATGGCCCCGGAGCTCTCGTACGGTTGTTGTGATATGTGAGCCCGGTGCCCAATAGGCGCCGGTGTCACTATCTCCGCCTTCTGTCAAATTGGACATGAAGAGGAAGTCCAGGCTGCGGCTAATCTCTGACTTTCTCTTCATGTTCAATCTGTCCGAAGGCGGGGACAGTGACATCAGCGTTGACTGGGCGCCTGTCACAACAACAGCACGGGAGCCCCGGACCATGAGTGCCGACACTGCTGGAACGACGCCAGCACTGGAAGTGAGTATAAGCTTTTTTATTTTATCGGGGCCATACGTGAGGTATCACAAGGAGTTGTCCAAGAAGTAGACAACTTCTTTAAAGTCTGTATTGTAGCCCAGAGCTGCAATCATAGTTCTGCTGGTTAACAAGTTAAGCTGGTTGACAAATAAATATCCAGTAGTTTAGTCTTCATTTCAGCTCTGAAATCATCAAAATGATAAATACAGCTCTGTTCTTCTGCAATGTAAGTTACAACACCAGGAACAGAAAAAGTTAAAGCGAAGTGTCTGAACTTTTTCCCCAACAAAGAGGTCATTAGAAAATAAAGAAATAAATGTCAGTTATCATTGAAATTCTCCATCACTTCAGTGGTCTCCACTTGGACTTTAAATATTTACAGCCAGAAATGTTTATCTCTCCCAAAGTAATAGCTCAGCTTTTCATCACCTGTCACATCTATTGCATTATTTCTGTGCCATATTGCGTATAAATATGTGACTCTTCAGATTTTGGGTAACACTAGCCTGATGAAGAGGCCTGAGTAGTCTCAAAAGCTTGCAACCTGTTACCATCTTTTCAGTTAGCCATTAAAAGGTATCAACCACTGACGACTCTCAAATCTAAATATTTTTCCATCTACTGGCTAACACGGAACAAAAAAAAAAAATATATATATATATATTTTTTTATTTTTTTTTTTCCCTGTACTTGAAGTGATGACATCGCATTCATTAGTTGCCTGCTTGGTAAGGAGGCGATTGGATGGGACAGCATCACTTCAGGTCCGATTGGAGACAGCTCTGCAGAAATGGGGAGTAACTTTTTTTTATATTTTAACAATCTTTTTGCTGTGCCAAATTTAGTCTAGAAAACCAGGGTCAAACAGTCTGAGTATCCAGATCTTGTATACCATACTGGATGTGTATGTGTTTCTTTCATATCCTGTCCCATACTGCACCAAATGTGCATTCTACAGTATTAAGTCATCTTTAAATTCGGAATCTGTTTTAAGTGATATCAGGATTTGGATACAAGCACACTTACCACTCAAGATAAACAGCAAGCCAGAGAAAGTGGTGAGTTTTGCTTTTGTGTCCTCTGAGCCTCCAATCTTGGTGCACTTCATTCCAACAAGTGCAAAAATTGAGCCAAAAAATCCCAGACTAACAGCAGCTATTAGCAAACCCCGGCAAGCTTGGATGTACCCTGAAAGATTATTGGGAAACATTATACATGTGCTATGAAGCTTATTGTATGGTGGCTTATCACACAGTTTATATCAGCTTTTTACTGGTTAGTTACATTCAAGTGAACTACAGAAAATATACAAGTTAGGCTATTTTCACACATGTTGGGTTTTTCAGGGTTTTTTGCTGCAGATTTTTATGAAAATTTTCAGCTGCATTTTGCAGTACCAGCAAAGTCTATGAGAAACCAGAATTCTTTGTTCACACATCTTGTTGTTTTTTTTTGCTTCGTATTTTGTGACTTGGTTGGGTTTTTGGAAAATAGAGAATGTCACTTCTTTCAGCGTTTTTTTTACCCATAGGAAGTAATGGATGGTGAAAAAAATGCTGGAAAAACGCACCAAAATTTGCATCAGCGTTTTTGATGGCAAAATAGAATGGGGTTATTTTTTTTCACAGAACTTTATGTACATGCATAAATAGAGACAGAAGGACAGTGAAAAAAATGCTGAAAAAAACGCAGCAAAACCTGCGTTTTTGACGCAGCTGATTTCCTGCTAGAGGTGAGGTTTTGCTGCAGATTTGTGACGCTGAAAAACCCAACATGTGTGAACATAGCCTTACTCTTTACAGATCTAACGCTTTTCAAAGAGAAATATAAAATTTGCCCATTTCTTTATAAGACAACCCTCATTAAATTGGAGGTGACCTGGCACACAGTTGGAAAAAAATTTAGCTTGAGAAAACTATTGGATTACAATTGATTTTACCAATTGATGATACAACGGGATAGATTTTCCCTTATAGGCTCTGGGAAATTTAGTGTTTCATGTCGGCCATTTAAATATCCCATCATGTAATACTTGGAATTACTTGGTTTACCCGAACTACAGATACTCTTTATTAGTGGCTCTATTCTCTAGCAAATACAGGTAGGGCATATAAAAAATGGTTATGGTGAATCAATTCTTTAAATGGGATCTGTCAGCAGGATTTCGCACTACAAACTATTTATATGCACATGTAGCTCTTCCATAGACAAGTCCAGCAATACATTTACATGGCCAGTCCGTTCCTCCATTACTGAGAAATCAGCATTTGCATGGATGTGCAAATGAGGCTGTAGATCTGAAGCCTTTGCCACTCCAGCTCTATTCATAGAATCATAAAATCATAGAATGTTAGAGTTGGAGGAGACCTCCAGGGTCATTGTGTCCAACCCCCTGCTCAATGCAGGATTCACTAAACCATCTCAGACAGATGTCTGTCCAGCCTCTGTTTGGAGACTTCCATTGAAGGAGAACTCGCCACCTCTCGTGGCCGACTGTTCCACTCATTGATCACCATCACTGTCAAATCATCCTCACTATTCCTTGCCCAGCGCCGCCTCCTCTTGCTTGACTGATGGCTCCTTTGCTTAAAGTCACACAACATAGAGGCCATCAGTCAGGCAGGAAGAGGCGGCCCTGGGCGGGGTATAGAGCTGGAGTGACAGAGACTTCAGATCTACTAATAGCTCTACAGCCTCATTTGCATATCAATTCAAACTCTGATTTCTCAGTAATGGATAATGGTCTGGCTATGTAAAGTTATTGCTGGACTTGTCTTTGAAAAAGCTACATGTGCAAGCAAATTGATGGGGGAAGAAATCTGCTTACAGATTCCTTTCAATTAAAGTTTTTAGCTTCCATACAACATTACTGTTCTAGGTTATATTTGACTTATTAAAAAAGTTATTTAAAAAAACTGTTTTCCAACTTAAAGGGAACCTGTTACCGTGAAAATGCAGTCCAATCTGCAAGCATCATGTTATAGAGCAGGAGAAGCTGAGCAGATTGATATATAGTTTTATGTGAAGAGACTCAGTATAAACTTTGTTTTAATCATTTAAACCTCTGCTCTTTATGGGACTTTCGTTCCAGTGGGCGGTCCTATCAGTGACAGCTATGACTGTGTGGCGCCCCTGAGGGTTCAGTCGCCACAGAGGTACTGCATCTCATCCAGAGGTGTGGTATTCCACTCTCAGGTAAGGATAGAGTGCTGCCCGGGACCCTAACACCTGCATCCAACACATCCACTTCAGTAGGGCAGGGCCAGATTGCTCCTAAGGGAGAGCACAGTCCCTGGTCCCTGGCTGGAGTGGAGGGGAACCAAGTGAGGGGGAAACATGTAGTGGGTGTGGGTGGAGGAAGAAGTTCAGGGGAGCACTTGGGAAGGAGCTGTATAAAAAGGGTAACCATCTTGGAAAGTGTGTCTAGTCAGAGGGTTCAGTCTGAGAGGAGGAGTGGAGGGAGCAGGGGCTCTGCACGAGCTCTGCTCCAGAGTGGGCCTAGCAGAGAAGCCCAAGACTGAGGAAAGGAGGGGAGCAGGAAGGAAGGCTCCAGGAGGAACGAGGGGATCCTAGGGGTACGGGCAGTGCTGGAGGCCACCCGTACGCCCGAATCTACCTGGTGTGGAAGGATCAAGCCGCAGAGGGGACCGGCCACTAAACTAGTGGAGAACTACAAGGCTCAGCTAGAAACCGGAGGCTTCTGTACTTTTAAGGTGCAGTTGCCGCAGCCACAATTACATCACCGAGAAAGTGGCCACAGAGGGTCCAGGGGACTGCAGGTCGCCCCACATGACCCGAGGCTACCGGATTGGGACACTGATTGTGAGGTGCAGGGCAGGAGGGTGAGAGCCAGTGCAGGAAGACGACTGAGAAAGGCACACAGAAAGGGGTCCTGTCAGGCACTCTTGAATTACCTGAAGGATTGCTGAACCCCTGCCTGGTGAACGCAGCGCGACGTGGGAGGCTGTAACCTGTACAGTGCAACCTGAAGAACTTAACTGTGAGTAAACTCTGAAGACTGCACCCCACTGTCTCTGTGAATTACTGCTGCGCCAGCACCCCCTGCACTACACTACCCAGTATCATATACAACATCTATAACAACTCAGCACAGCCCTGGAGCTAAGCTCTACCTGTGGAGAGTTAAACCAACTCTGCTGCATTAACACCAGCTCCAGAAGACCTGCTCCTCAGCGGCGGCTCCATATTGCATACCACAGGTGGCGTCACAAACTTTATATATAAAAACTATAAATCCCCTGTAAATATATCCCCTTTTGATTGACCGCCCTGGGTCACGGACCGGGTCACCGCCACTGTGACATCTCCCCTAGCGACGACCGGCCCGGCACCGAGTACCCCACGGCCCAGGGGGCGCGTCAACTGAATGCACTCTTATACAAAGAAGGCTGTCAGTCACTGATAGATCCGCCCACTGGACTGAAAATCTCATAAGAAGCAGAGGTTTAAATGATTAAATACAAGTTATACTAAATCTTTTCTCATCAAACTATATATCAATTTACTCAGCTCCTCCTGCTATATAACATGGTACCTGCAGCTAAGATTGCATATTCATGGTGACAAGTTCCCTTTAAATTTGATGGTACAACACTTTTCAACTATAATAAAAGTTTATGGGAAAATTTTCATGCATCTACATTTCATTATTATTACTTAAGTACTAATGAAACCCAAGTCTAAATAACTGATGTAGGTATAAACCAAGGCAAGTTACACATTTTTTACTTAGATGGAATTTAAACTTCCAGGTTATATAAGGAAGAACATTAAAGACATATTTTATTTCATTCTTTTTTCTTTTTAGCCCTATAGAGATTATGGTTCCAGAAGTCATGTAGAGGTTCAAACAGTAGTCAGATAAAACAAACAGGAATGTATTTAGCAGTTAGTCATTAACAAACTCTTATAATGGCTCATTAACTTTTGCGTCTCTAGAACACGACCATTACTTACAGAGATTGCATTTTGCAGAGGATTTGCATGATCCCTTCAATTAACCATTCCAAATAATACCTAATGTTTAATCATGTGGTTGCTTGATCCTAAAAATTCTGTATAGATGAATTACTATTTATTTGCTTTATCCCATGTCAAATTGTTATAATAAAAAATTTGTTCCAAGCTCAACCAGATCTGATGATCAGTCCATTCATTAAGATTCACAGATGAAGAACACCGATACTCTAGTCTTCCCATGACACATAAAACTGACCATTGGTATCACAGCTTGAATAGCAGGGGTTTTGCAGCCTATGGATGGGCAAATGGTTCATCAACTGCTGATATTGGGACATCCGCCATAACAAGCATAACATTCATATTTAAAGGGGTTGTTCAGGTTTGGCAAGAAAGTCTGCAGTCAGGCGTGACATCAGATATATGAATCCTCGCAGCACGCACTGTCAGGATTTTCCAATGCCAGCGGAAGGTCATGTGACTGCAAGTATGTGATTTTCATACTTCAAACCACATTCCGACTAGATGTACGCGGCATCGCTCAATTCACTTGTATTGAACAAGGCCGTACAAGTCTAGTCAGAATGTGGCCTGAATTATGCAAGTTGCATACTTGCGGTCACATGACCACTCGCTCTCTGCGCTGGCATGCTGTAAGGGACCTTATGCACGCTGTAAGGAGTCATGCTATGTGCGCTGTAAAGATTCATGAGTCTGCAGTCACATAGAATGAGTGGAGACATTTGTGCCAAGCCTGGAAAACCCCCTTAATAATAGCAATAGAAAATCGTTAAGGTCACTGAGACATCTAAATGAAGGAAAAGCAAAATTTGGCCTTTGGTCTACACTATGTCCCTATTTACATATTTTATTATAAATCTACACTTATCATTATACGAACAAACCACAGCTGATACATAAATGTTATCAACCGGCCTCAATGAAGAGGGAGTGTCAGACAGGGCTGGGGCCCGGTTACAGCCGCCACTCTGTATTCTCAGAGCGATGAGTTAACCAGCATCGGCGCCGTCCCCATCACTGAAACCGAATGATGCCGGGGGAATAAAGTTCATTTTCTCTCCGCAGCATTCAGCTACATGCAGGCGCCAGGCAGGTTAGTAACGCTATTAATCTGAAGATTAACCCCATATCTGCAGATTAATAGCATTTTTTTCTGGTGACACGTTCCCTTTGAGGCCACGGTCACACTATCAGTATTTGGTCAGTATTTAACACCATTTTTTGTAAGCCAAAACCAGGAGTGGGTGATAAATGCAGAAGTGGTGACGTGTTTCTATTATACTTTTCCTCTGATTGTTCCACTTCTGATTTTGGCTTACAAATACAGAGGTAAAATACTGACCAAATACTGAACGTGTGAATGTGGCCTAATGCTACAACTAGGGTGTTACTTCTGGCACTCTCATTTTTGTGATTTTGTAAAAAGAGGTTTTCCACTAATATTGACGTGATTAAATATACTATCCCTGAATGATATTACTGAATTTGTCCTAAGTTTTCTTTTTCTACATTTTCACACAGTTTCCCATTCATATCTTTAAGCTTTGTGGTGCACCTCTAAGTGAGTCCTGACCTCCAATTTCCTAGGGCATACTCATCTGATGGGATGTCAGCCGAACAGTCAGGATGAAAGCTGTCCACCAGGACAAGATCACATCTCAGAGAATTAGCAAAGACAACGTTAATGCGATTGCCCATGCACGATCACTGGAGAGGCCACTGGTTAGACTCAACCATAGAAATTAAGTAGATACAGAGATCTGCTTATGCAGTACAGGATAAATATTAACAAGCAAACTTGTGAATAATAAAAAAACAAGCACATTACAGACAGTGGCGGCATTGTCGGGTGTTGGGGACACCTTAGCCACCTTATATTCTTTTGGGTGTGTTGAGTGGTCATCATACTCTGTGTGGTGGGTATAGTAGGGGAATCCACTGTGGCGGTATCAAATTGTCTGTGCTGGGGGACATTATACTCCATGGGTGCCATGAAAAGGGTTGAGTAGTGGGCAAGAACTAAGAACTAAAGAGCTTCAGTAGGTGTACAATCATTGTGTTTCTTCTATGACTGTGCCTATGCACCATCACCTCGTCTACTCCACCAAATATATATTTTTTGGGAGATTTGGAGGCTGCAGAGAGAGTGTAGATGGTTTGCTCCATTAGGACTTTTTCTACAGGGTCCCATGATTTCTATGTACTCTGCCAAATATTTTTTTTGGTGGGATTGTGGGGGGCAGGAGAGGGGGTAGAGGTAGTAGGCCCAATTAAGACTTTTTCTACAGGGCTCCATGATTTCTATGTATGCCCCTGATTACAGATAGCATAGTTTGGTAACAGACTATTTCTTAAAAACTAAATCGACTTAACTCTTTAGCATTAAATTAACCCCTATAAATTCTGGTGCGCGGTATAAACAGTATGAAATAAAAAAGGTTCATAAGTTTACTCAATAAAATCAATAATAAAGTGTGTGGACATTGACAGAAGGAGGTCCATGTACAAGAACAGCACGTTGGCACATTGCTCATCTTAGCTGTCTAGTAAATTCTTAATCACATGTAACCCATGTGAAAATCATATCAAAGAAATCTTTCTAAGTAGCAGAAGTTGTAAATTCAGCATGTTCCCACACGTTCCCGTTAGTCCTGTATTATGTAACTGGCAGAAACATCACCTTGTAAGATAGGAGCCCTGTTACAGATTTTGCATTGGGGTTCAAAGCAAACACAGGGCAAAGACATGGGAGGAATCAGACTATAATTATACTCCTGTTCTTTGCAAATGATATTTAGACTTCAAACATTTTTCTGAAGCCAGTTCTTTGTCTACTAGGACAAGAATGGGCCGAATGGTTGAACGTGACCTTATAAGAATCTAATGTAAAGTGGTTTCATCTTCTATATCCTACTGAATAGTCTAAATTTGATTTACACTTCAGGAGTTATGAATTCTCTTGAAGAAGAGTTTTATTGAGTGCACTCAGCCACTTTTACAAATTACTACGCAACCAATAAGTAAAATGTAGCCTGTGAAATTAGTTCAAATCCTAAAAAGATGTCAATATGACCACAGATTTAAACTATCTATGCTGTTCATAAATGGGGCAGGTTATAAATTAAACATTGTCACTTAGAAAGATCCGTAAGGTCAGTTTCCAGCAACAGAAAAAACAAGGAAAAGTTCAAACAAAACTTTTAGGGAAAAATATAATAAGAAAATTTGAGAGTGCACATGATTAAAAATTAAAATCCATCAGCTTATGTGTTTTGGGTTAATGAACCCTTACTCATTTCTTACAGCTCAAAGCTTATTCGCTACCACTATTAAAGAGAGGGAACCTGTCATGTCTGTTAACCTGCAAATATAGGGATAATCTGCAGGTTAATAGCGTTTTAAAGCTTACCATCCCTGCACTGATAGACCTGCTACGGGGAGGAAATGAACTTTTTTCCTCCTGACAGCCTCCAGCTTTCAGTCACAGAGGCGCAGCCGGCGCAGTTACAGACACCGCACAGTACATGAGTGCAAAGATGGCTGTCAGTCAATGTGCCAGGTTGTGCTTAGAGGCCCCCTCACTGTATACTGATACCGGTACACCTCTATAATTGAAAGCTGAGAGGAGTAAAGATAATTTCCTCCTGGTAGCTGTACTGTCAGTGGAGTGGCTGGGCAGCTCTAGAACACTATTAACCTGCAGATTAATACTATATCTGCAGGTTAATAGTGTTTGGGGTCATGGCAGGTTCTCTTGAAGGTCAATGATGGCCCCATTTTCAGCTAATCCCGCTCCATTGAAATTAATTAAGGTTAGAGACAAGATACTCTTCCTATATTTGCTAAAGTACACAGTCAAATTAGTGTTTCATAATGTTAGACAGAGTCATTACAACACTACTAGAAAACTATGGGACCATCCTGTTCCTCTGTAATCATTCAATATGGATTTCTTTACCAAATAATAAAGACAAAAATTACATAGAGGCACTGTATAACAGCACACATCTCCATGGTCATAGAGACAGGGCAGACCCACCACTCAAACTACCCCTGGTACCCAGAATGAAAGATCTGTAGAGCACTCCGACACCTTTCCCAATACTTCCAAATTTCTTTTGCTGCAAATAGGACACAATATACAGCAAAAGACCATTAAAATTAATAGCCAATACTAATGACGTTAATGAGCAAATCTACTAACACCACAAGCATTAAATCATTCAGCAAAACCATGAGACAAAGGATCATAACTAAACAGCCCCAATAACATGTACGTCTATCAAACTATAGCTTTTAAACTTTTGACAGCTTTTTCCTTACCTTCTAAGGCCAACATAGAAGGAAAGTCCTTGCAGTTGGACACCCCAGTTGAATCAGTAACACATGTCTTCCAAAGGTTTGACCAGAAGGTTGCAGTGGTGATTACCGTGCCATCAATACTAGACACCTTCCAGTAATCGGTGGGTAGCGTGGAACTAACCAAAACCCAGCCAGACACGGCCAGTACAAAGGCAATAATCTCAGAAGCCATGTGAGGCATCTTCAGACTAGAGAAAAGCTTTCAATAATAGAGAATGATGTGACCAATGAAAGGTATAAAATTCTCGTATCAACAAGGAATAAAGATGACTGCACACAGTTTCAAACCACACAGCAAGACGAAACCAAGGGAATGTCACCGAAACTTCTGAAAATGGTGTCCTATGAGTTTTATGGTCAGCAAAATCCAACCCTGTCCCCTACCAGTCCCTCCCTAATTAATTCAGGTTCATTCCATCTCCTAAGTAAAGCATTCGTGCCACTTCATTCCTATGTGTAACTAATGCTTGTGCTTAATGCATCTCACACCTTTCTTGTTTTAACAAGTACTCATAAATCTAGAATGTGACGTGCGAAATGACGGGTCCTGGACTAAAAGGCACAATTAATGGAAATTGTGCTGGAGATTCGATTTGTCAATCACATATTTATTCAACCATATCACAAAAATAATTAAACCTATTAAAATTGATATGATGAGGTTTTTTTGCAAGGTTAAGAGGTCAAAATTTTTGATGGAAAATACATCAGCCAATGGAGATTTGATAGTTGTCCCTTATGGCATAAACTTTGCTATGGAAGTTAGAGAAACACTTTTGTAATTGAAATATATTCTCAGGAATACAACTTGATTATCTTAAAGAAGGAATGATTTTTTTTGTACATTTTTATATTTAATGATCCTTTAAACCATAAGTATTTAGATTTTACTTAGTTATTTTTATGGGTTAATAACATTTTTTAGCATTGAGTATAAATATTTTGAGACGTTACCATACTTCATATTTTTTATTGCAGCTGGAAATTTGATGTTTGATACTTTTCCAGAACCTACAACTAGACTTAGTTTCAGGTTAAGCCCTTCTACATGTTTTGGCATATAAATCTTCTTTATGGATTCCGGTCGACTAATAACCCAGAACTGGCACACTAACAAGTTAATTAGCAACTTGGAAGATTTGTAATCCAAAGCTGTCAGAATATTAAATGAGCACTTTTACAAAACTAAGGACTCGCTCACACGACCGTATAAATCCGATAAGTGCAATACGATAAAAAAAAGGGATTGCACTCGGACCAATGTTATTCAATGAGGCAGTGCAGATCTGCTTCTGCGTGAGGAAAAAATTGCAGCATGCCGTGATTTCACTCCAAAATCTAATGGGTGTGAGTAAAAAACAAAATCGCATGCCATACGGACCAGCATGGCATCCAAGTTTTTATAGATACATTATAATTCTGTGGCATAGAAACTGTAAATGGTTAATAGCTGCTGAGTAAAGAAAACAGATTGAATATGGACATCACACAGATGACAAGTAAGACTCTCACTCTCCTGGATGAGAAAGGGACTGATTTTTATTATTATGTTTCTATTTATGAAAAATAAAAAATGAAAATCCAAACAAACAAAAAAATTAAAAAAATTAAAATTATATATTTTTTTTCTTGTTGGTCAACCGTATCAGAATGGCTCTCCTGAAGATAAAGACAGGTGTTTCCTAATGCGAGTATGGAGGGAATTCTTTTCCCTTTTTCATGCAGAAAATTAGGTATCATTCACATTACGAATATTGTGTACCGTCAGCATTTACGCCAGGAAAACCTTCTGACATTTATGTTGACATGCACATAGGTTTTAAAAGATAAAAGGGTGTCCTTGTAGTATACTTTTGGCTAGTATAAATTGGGATCTCACAAGCCAAACAGTATTGTAGAGCATAATTGGAAAGGCTGCACGTTTTAATACAATTGTATGCACAAAAAAAACGAATTACCCAATGGTACAGCAGTATAGGCAAAAACACTCCTTAGGGTCCTTGCAAACACGACAGATTTATTTGTTGTAAATTCAACTCAGATATTGTGTCAAAATCACAGCAGATTTGCAAAGTTTTTTAGTAAAATTGCACAGCATAGTTGCAAATCATATGCTGGGTTTGTCAAGGATTCTGTAACAAATTGCCCCCTGTATCTCCATATGTATTGGAAAAATGAAGTCTTCGATGTGTTCTGCAAAAAGAATTGACATGCTGCAGATTTAAAAATCGGCATTGCATGTCAATATATGTGCGGAATATTTTTGAATCTCATCGGCATCGTTAGTACTGTATTAGGCTGGAAATTAGCATATCTGCTGCAAGTATGCATAATGTGCATGCAAACTAAGGCCGGGGTCACATGATCGTATATTCTCTCAACAAGAGAATCGGCTTGATTATGTTAATGATACTCTGCTGAAACCCTTCGAGTTTGATCCGAGTCTCACCTTACTATTTTCCAATACTCTCACATGTCAAAATCGGAGGACAGGTGAGGAGAAGATGGAGAACATAATTTATCCAGTTTCTCCATTGTTTGAGTCTGCAGAAATTGGACTGCACTCAGATGACATCTGAGTGCAGTCTGATGTTTTACATGCACCCATAGACTTGTATGGGTGCGCATCTTCCAATTTGTAGATCCACTCGCAGTATGGAGGGCTTTTTTTCATTCCGAATCGGCATGAGAAAAAAATTTCAAATCTGCGCTGCTGCCTAGTATAACATTGGCCCAGGTGCTATCTGATAATACATCACATAGCAACATAGCACTCATCCGAATTATATCCTCGTGTGAGTAAGTCCAAAATCTTGGGCTGGGTTCAAAAGTACTAGACAGATTCTATTAACTGTACTTCCTCCAGACTGCAGGTCACCAGATCAAGTTCTGTACAGACACCGAGCCTTTAAGAAAAATATTCTTCTATACGGTATGTTGTCCAAATGATACTTTTATTGAAACTGAAAACTTAAAATAAAAATATGAAGAATAAAAACAACAGTAAAAACCTTATTAAACAAAAATATTTTATTAAATATATTACACGTTTTCATACATAAGAAGGTGCAAGTTTCTTCAGCACACGATCATTCAACATGTGCATTAACCTGAGAGTTATATGTTAAAGTCATAAAGGTTTTTTTTGCAAAATGTTCTGTATATAGAGCTCATTAAGGGAATTATCCAAGCTAAAAAAAAATATCTGAAGACATCTCCAAAGGTTAAAAAATGAGAAAAAAACAAAACATTGCTCAGCTCTTGTCTCTTCAGAGTATCCAGCACTGATGCTCCAGTGGTCTCACCAAACCTGTTTACAATCAGCCAATATGTGACCGCTCTGTGCTGTATGGCACGTGGCCACCATGACCACTGATTTGTCACATGCTAGCCGCTTGTAAACAGAGGAGAATATCCGGAGCATCAGTGCTGGATCACTGAGAAAAAGAAGAAGAGACTGTTTCTTTTCTCTCATTTTATAGCCTTTACAAATGTCTTTTCCATTTTTTAGTAGATGGGTAACCCCTTTAAGGAACCTAAATATCAACAATTTCCCCCTTATGACAAAAATGGAGGTATGTGTGTTGTAACATTTGTTTGCAACATTATCGGCATTATTATATACATATATAAATATATATGCTGTTGAAGGATAAGACTTGAGAATCCAGTTGTGTCTAGGCTTTACTCACACATAGATTTTTATCACTTTTTATATATATTTTTTACCAGCGTTTTTGTTTAGTTTTTTTCTTTCAAGTATTTTTACAGGGTTTTTTAAACATTAACCATACATTTTTTTCCCATTCTTTAATTCCTATAGAAAAACCTATGAGTAAAATGTGAAAAAAACCACTATACCTGGAATATGTTACTCTATGGAAGATTAAAAAAAAGCTCAAAAAAAGTTCAAAAACAAACTCTAAACTGTAAAGTAACATAGTAACTTCTGCTACTGAAAAAAATAGTCCAAAAATGCTGTTTGTAAAATCACCCTATAAATGTAAAAATAATGACACTGGATACTCAGGAATAATTAAAGGGTATGTCCACATTTGAAAATTATTATAGAATTTATCTACTTAAAACATTGAATCATTTAATAAATTCAATTACTTATCTGAAACTGATCCTGACATCTTTTTAGAATCTAAGTTGCATCTTTTATGATGTAGATCTATCAAATCTCCCGTAAAGTCATACATCTAAAAAAAAAGTTGGCTGCCCGTAGCCACCAGTAGGGGGTGTATAGAAACTTAGTGCATACCGATGTGTGAAGGTTGAAGGAGCGGTACAAGTGCTAACTTGGGATCTATGTAAGATAGCTTTGGAATGAATTGGGAATTACTTAAAGGGAACCTATAGAGGTATGGCTTTATAGACACTTGTTCCCTTTTAAAAAAAATTATACCTAGAAGTCATATGCAAATCAGGCTGGAAGTGTTCTGGGGACGTATCAGTGTACACACCCATAGTGTCACGGGTGTGTCAGGTGTAATAGATAGTCACTCTGGATCTGGCTGTAGAAGGTCACTGAGCTTGGCATTGCAGACACCTTCTTAATCCTTCTTCCTTTAAGGCCTAGCGGCAACCTCCCTCCTACTGCTTATTGACACACTATTGCATGGGAGTTAAAAACTCTGTTTGCTCCAGGCAATTGCCGGTGATACATCTATATACCTTTGTGCATGCTTGGAGTACTAGCTGTTGGCTGACTTCTTCTCTGGTGCTGTTGGAGGACACTTGGCGTTCCTTCTCTGGTGTCTGCTCAAGCTAAGTTTACCCCCTTTGTTTGTCTACCTTGTTGTCTTTAGTTTGCAGTGGGGCCTGACCAGTGCTCACCCCTCCCCCTCCCTATATAGGGCCAAGCTCTAGGGACATACAGGGTTTAGGGTCCTGCTCAGTGATAGGTATGGAACCTATTTAGGAACGGTAGGGTAGGCAGGGTGTTATTAGATTATGCCTAGGGGTCTCCGCTCCCCCTTTCACTAGTGTTTGGGCTTCCTCCCCCTCTTTCCTTCGTGTTGCACTCAGTCTTTCCCACACCTTGCTTGACTCTTTGATTGCATTTGGCATCCATGCTAGATTTCTCATGAATGACCCATGAGATCTACAAAAGAAAGATATAATTTTGATTGAGAGACACAAACCTGTATAGCCATACCAGTAATTCTATATATAAATATGTGCCAATATGGTCCCTTTAACCCCTTAATGACACAGGACGTATTAATATGTCCTGTGTCATGACACCCGGTTCAGTGAGGGATCCGGCGGTGAGCCCGCACTGAACCGGGCACATGTCAGCTGATTATTACAGCTGACATGTGCCCGCAACAGCCGCGGGTAGAATCGCGATCCACCGGCGGCTGTAAACTAGTTAAATGCCGCTGTCAATCTCTGACAGCGGCATTTAACATCGCCGCGCTGGAAGCGCGGCATTAGCCCCGCCCATCGGTGACCCCGTCACGTGATCGCGGGTCACCGATGGGTCGGCATGACAACCTGGGGTCTGCACCTAGTGGTCGGCTCTCATAGCACAGGAGCATTTCTGCTACATAGAGGCGATCTGTTCATCGCCTGTATGTAGCAGAGTCGATCAGGTAATTGCTACTTCTAGCCTCCTATGGAGACTATAAAAGCATGCAAAAAGTTTTAAAAAAATGTTTTTAAAAATATTTAAAAAATGTAAAAATATATAAAAGTTTAAATCACCCCCCTTTCGCCCCATTCAAAATAAAATGATAAAAAATAAACCCCACATACACATATTTGGTACCACCGCATTCAGAATCGCCCGATCTATCAATCTAAAAAAAAGAATTAATCCGATCGGTAAACGGCGAAACGAGAAAAAAATTCTAAACGCCAGAATTACGTTTTTTTGGTCGCCGCAACATTGCAATAAAATGCAATAACGGGCGATCAAAACATCATATCTACCCCAAAATGGTATCAATAAAAACGTCAGCCCGGCGGGCAAAAAATAAGCCCTCACCCGGCCCCAGATCCAGAAAAATGGAGACGCTAAGGGTCTCAGAAAATGTCGCCATTTGTTTTTATTTTTTTTTTAGCAAACTTTGGATTTTTTTTTCACCACATGTTTGGTATCTACGAACTCGTAATGACCTGGAGAATAAGAATGGCAGGCCAGTTTTAGCATTCAGTGAACGTGGTAAAAAAAAAAAAAAAAATCTGTGGTATTGCATATTTTTTGCAATTTCATCGCACTTGGAATTTTTTTCCCATTTTCCAGTACATGATATGGTAAAACTAGTAATGGCATTTCAAAGTACAACTCGTCCCGCAAAAAATAAGCCCTCACATGGCCATATTGACCAAAAAATAAAAAAGCTATGGCTCTGGGAACAAGGGGAGCAACAAACGAAAATGCAAAAACGGAAAATGCTCCGGTCATGAAGGGGAGTTAGAAAGAATAATTCTATAGGAAAATTGTAAAAACTGTTCAATAGTCGACTTGTATTTTAAGCTATGAACAAATTTAGTAAGTTAGCTCACCTACAAATGGCAGGTACAGAAACACTGCTCCAAGACTTTTTATAGCACTACGAGGTGTGGAGGTGGCCCGCCGCCCAGTTCCTTTATTTTAGTGATATACTCCTGATTAGCAACAAGACTGTAACTATTTATTCACACTTTTTTTTCCAACCCAGTAATAAATGAGTAAGGGAGGGCTGGCTGTAACCATCTGTAATCATCTAATGCTCTGCAGGCTCAATGTAACTCAGAGAGTAAGATGCAAACATCTGACCTCATTTTACTATGAAAATTTCTGTCCTTAAATAAATAATGTAGTGCCTATCAACCAAACAAATGCAGAAAAGAGGGTCCGAAATATCTTACGCTTCATTAATAGCAATGTAGGGATTATTTCAGATTTAAAGGGACAATTCATCGTACAATCTATTCTACAGCTTTGACACTTTGAAACCAAAGTATTCACGGTTAAAAAAAAAACAGATATACTATATACATGCAAATATTAAAAAGATCCTCTGGGAAAAAGCTGAAAATACTGCTTTTGCACTGAGGGAAAGTGCTCACCCCACTTCTAAAATGCATAAAGGTCTTTATACAGGTAGCTTGATTTCTCATTCAGATGACAAGCAGAGGTAGCTTAGGACGGCCCCTGCAGAACACACAGCCATCCGATAAGGGCCATCTGTATGAAAACTAAGTGTATCTTTTTAAAGTTGTGCATAAATTTGGGAATGGTCTGGGTAACTTCACTATAGGTAAAAGGGGTATTATCAGATTTCTCCCAAACAGTCATCCTAAAGGGGTTTTCTAGCTATCAATGCTGTAAATCAGTAAGTTAGCAAATTATTAATATACTTCACATCTTAAAGTGGCCTTGATTATCAACCACAGGTTCCAATCCTGGCTTCCAGCAGGTCTATGTCTGGTTTGTTTTGGACACCATTTCCTCCAAAGTAGTGTGTGTGTGTGTGTGAAGAGAGCTGGCTGATTGCTAACTTCAGTAGCTAAGCTAGCACCTTTCTTTGAATATACATTGCTTATGATAGAAAAGGGGGGCTGTCTCTTCTATTGAAATGAGCTGTCAGCAAGCCCCCTTTCTACACAGCTCTGGCTATTTGTCAACACAAGAAATGGTGTCCTTTGTCGCAGACAAACAAGAAAAGGACCTGTTGGAAGTGGAGCTCAAGATCTGGTCACCTTTAAGATGGGAAGGTTATTAGTAAGTTGCAAATTTAACTTATTTTTTATGGACAACCTCTTCAATTATATTAAAGGGGTTTTCTAAAATTATTAAATTGCTTTAATTAGTTTGGCCAGATGAAAATGAGCACGTTTGCAATTGATTAGCTTTTTTTATTTGCGTTCATTCTGCTGCAATGAGAGCTTTTATTTAATATAATATACAATTCATTTCCATGGAGTTCGGCCACTAATGTCTGCACAGACCCTGGCCAAAAGTGCACAGTAGCTACATTCCTGGAGAGAAGGTATCTCCTAACATACCAGCCACCTCTCTCCAGCCAATTGGTTTATATACAGCAGTTAGCTGCTCACCCTCCCACTTCTCAGCTCCTGACAAGCTGCTGTTATAACTTTTGCAAAATCAAAAGCCGGCAACAGTGGCTTCAAGAACAGGTCTCCTAATCACAGCTCTTGCCTCTCATGGCTGTGTGCTTGCTCATATGCCCTGTTATCTCTATGTAGAAATATAATGATAACAGTGTGGGCTCCAGAATAAACCACTTAGAGCTGAATGTGTTACAGCAGAAAGTGTGCTAAGCTTTATAGTTCTACTAATGCTACAGCTCTGTTTCTCACCAAAACTGTCACTCGGGGAGGAGAGCCCACCCTGCTACAAACCAGGATGTAAGGAGACTGAATAGCTCTGAACTGCTCAAGAGACCATTTGAGAATAAACCTTTAGCAGGCAGGATAATATAGGTAAGATAGATGATTTTTTTAAGAAGGCAATTTAGAATGTTCGAGTAAGAAAAAAAGAAGCATACAAAATGTAAACTATGTATAGAAATTCAATGAGAAATGTGACAGCGAAGCCATTGGACAATTGCCATCAACTATCATTGATACATAAGACGGTGTTTTCTGACTTCTTCACTGTCAGTTGGACCATTGGCAAAGTATAGAAAATGTTAATGTAACATTCCCATGATCAGATCACTGTTCTTCTATACTTGTCTCCTATAGTTTGACCTTTTTTTAAGACAAATCCTTAATGTAAATAGACATCTTCCTTGGTCTCCATAAATAAATATTAAAGTCACTAATTAGTTTTCTAAGACTTTGGTGTTAGAGGACGGTGTAATCAGACTCCATTTTCACAGCTTCTGTCCCTGCCACTCCCTCGTACAGATCTGGTACTATCAGCTCAGGGATCTGCACCACTGTCCTGTCATTAGAAGACTTCTTGCCCGATTGTAGTCTTCTTCGCAGTTCTGGAACAGAAATCCGGTCTGACGCTTTCCAAGTCCAGCAAACCTTCATAATGTTGTATCTGTAAAAAAAGATATGTTGTAGTATTTGTATGTCTCTGGTAATACAGTATATGAAATATCACCATCTCTTATTAGATAGATAGATAATATCTCGATGATAGACAGATAATAGCTGATAGATGAATGGATGCACAGATTAGGTATAAAGATAAAAAGATAGATATTTGATAGAGAGATAGATTTCCAAAAAAAGATAAAGCAGGACCAATTAAATAAAGTACGAGGGCAAGTCACGGACCACTATACTACTGTATACAGTACATAAAATAAAAAATGGTATTGGGGTCAATTAATCAAAGCTTTTACGCCGGAAAAATGGTATAATAGCTTTGAAAAATGTCAACATTTTTGTGCAGTGAGGAATGTTGGGATTTTTGCCATTTTCACACCAGTTTGAATCAGCTCTGTCGAAATGGGTGCAGCACGGAGTGTGGCCACACCCACTCATCAAATCCATTAAAAATGCCAGCGTTTGGTAGGCCAGAAATGCTACTCCAAGTCCTTGACTGGAGTAGCATTTCTGATGCGGATCACAGAGGCGCACACCACTCAGAGGATGCGCCGAATTCATGAAGTGGAGTGCACATCTTAATTAATTCAGCGCCTCCTACTCAAACAAGCTCTTCATTAAAGGGGTTGTCCAGTTTAAAACTACAAGTCTGTGGTCTCTCTATGTGAAGGGAGACTTGTGAACTCTCACAGCGCTTGCATTGCATGCTGTGAGGATTCTAAGGTAGTGAGTGGTCATGATGAGATTTGCATACTTTTGTTAGAACCCTCCTTTCCATCTTGTGTTTTGCGGTCACGTGACCATCTGCCTTTATATTCCAGCTTCGCCCTTTTGGCTGTGCGTGACTTCAGTGTTTGACTGTTTCTCTAGCCTGGTGCTTCGGTGCCTTTCTCTGTCAGTTTGCTTGGTCCTTCTGGGACCTCTAGTACCTTTTGTCAGTTTGTCTTTTTGTGTTCTTGCAACAACTTCTCTGTTTAGGAGGTGTCCCATTTTTGTCCCAGTCCTTAGTTCTTTTAGGGACCCCTCCCTTAATGCTATAGGTCTTCGTTCCGACTAGCCGAGGACTAAGGCGGGTCTGTTCGCTAGAAACAGGCTGCCCGCTACATCGTAGGGATTCTGCTTAGTCTTACTGTAGGGACAGCTTTCCCCTATCTTTCCTTAGTACTTGTTGCAAATCATAACAACTTTCAGCCACATTCAGACTAGACTGTATCCAGCCTCGCTCAATACACTTGCATTGAGCGAGGCTGCATCCATCTAGTCGGCACGTGACCACATGTATGCAAATCACATACTCGCGGTCACGTTCCCTCCTCTCCCTTCGCCGACACAGGAGAATCTTCACAGTGTGTGATGTGAGGATTCACAAGTCTGCAGTCACATCGAGTGACTGCAGACATGTAGCTCAAGACCGGACAATACCGGTGTATGCAACACCAGTCCAACTGATTCAGCCATGTTGAGTTTATAAACTTGGAATAAATACTATTTTTTTCTCCTTTATGAAATAGGAGTGCTAATAAGAAAATCAACGGGGCATCAACCCCATCAGCTGTTATCATAGACCGCCCACCTCCCTGTCAGTGCTGCTTACAACCATATTGGTGTATATCCTCTAATTCTGCATCTGGCACACTCAAGAAAAGCCATCAATAGTGATGAAATTATCTCTGATGTCAGGCTATTTAGCTATAAACATATATATTCCCATGGTTTTGTTCTCAGGGGAGACATGCCGTAGTGACAAGCGTTCTGTTGCCAGCTATTTACATTGTACGGGCCGCGTTACATGTTTTTATTGGCGACTTAATAAATGTGGAACTGACTTACTGAAAAGTAAAATGATTATTTATCCCATTAATCACAAAGTCGGCTGCTGCTAGTGACAGAGAATTCCTTTTCTCTGCAGTAATACATATTTCCTATGCAAAGCATCTAACTGCCACAGGGGAGATAGTTAGGGAAGCTGGCCAATTCACATTACGCAGCTTTGTGATGGATGCCAGCTGGGCTTCTGAGAAGTCATAGAGAAAGGAACAGGACGTGAATAAAGCTTTATCAAAGCCTAATTCACTTACAAATGATTTGTGCCATGGAATTGCAAAATTCTCCCTACAGTAACAGAGATACCAACCTGGCAGTGCCCGCCGCAGGGTGATACTCGAGCAAATTGTTGTGGCCTTTATAGGTGTGTGATGTCATTAAAGGGTTACGGACACGGTTAATGCAACTGCACGGAGTGCAGGAGCAGAGAAATAAAAGGAAAAATAAAATAAAATTTAGATGTAGATGTGTCTCAGTCACAGAGCAGGTGAATTGTGGGGGTGACCAGGAACCATAAAATCTGTGGTAGCCCAGTAAAATGTCACTTTGTAAACTACTAATTGGTTTCATTAAAGAAGCACTCCTCCTCCCATCAAAGATTTTCTCCTCTTAATATATCACAGTCATCGTATTCTATAGCACGGTGTACTTACAATTGCTCATTTTGTCTTTCTACCCAGCTAATTCTTCTCTTTTTCATTAGGTCTATGATATAATGTGATTGAAAACTGACTAGCTGAATCCCTCTAAGCTTTATGTAGAAACAGGAGGTCAATTTTCTCTGCACAAGTCAGAGTCACTGCAAAAGTTTATGGCAGGGGGAGGAGCGGAGAAGCTGAGTCAGGAGTTGAAGAAGGGAATGATAAATGCAGGGACAAGAGACTTCCTGTTTCTACATAGAGCAGAGAAGAATTAGCTGGGTAGAAAGACAAAACGAGCAATTGTAAATGCACAGTGCTATATAATATGATGACTGCAATATATTAAGAGGATAAAAACTTTGATGGGAGGAGTGCTTCTTTATCTTGGTCGTGGGGTCTAAAAGTAAGCGCTTTGGTAGAGACCTCTATTATTTCCCTGGGTAGTGGAAGTCCCAGAGTATGTGCCCATGGTGCCCTCTCTGCATACATGTGCACAAGCCGCCTACTTACTACATACATAAGCACAAGCCATATACTTACTATATGCATGTGCACAAACCGCGCACTTACTACATACATGCGCACAAGCCATAAACTTATTACATTCATGTGCAAAAGTGATGCACTGCATACATGTGCACAATAAATCACACACTACACTATATACACACAAGTCAGATACTACATACATATATGTGTACAAGTCACACACTACATACTTGCACACTTGTTATAAGGAGTCACACACACAATGGATGCACATTCACAAAATTACAACATACAGTGGTGGCCAAAAGTATTGGCACCCCAGCAATTCTGTCAGATAATACTCAGTTTCTTCCTGAAAATGATTGCAATCACAAATTCTTTGGTATTATTATCTTCATTTAATTTGTCTTCAATGAAAAAACACAAAAATAATTGTCCTAAAGCCAAATTGGATACAATTCCACACCAAACCTAAAAAAGGGGGTGGACAAAAGTATTGGCACTGTTTGAAAAATCATGTGATGCTTCTCTAATTCGTGTAATTAACAGCACCTGTAACTTACCTGTGGCACCTAACAGGTGTTGGCAATAACTAAATCACACTTGCAGCCAGTTAACATGGATTAAAGTTGACTCAACCTCTGTCCTGTGTCCTTGTGTGTACCACATTGAGCATGGAGAAAAGAAAGAAGACCAAAGAACTGTCTGAGGACTTGAGAAACCAAATTGTGAGGAAGCATGAGCAATCTCAAGGCTACAAGTCCATCTCCAAAGACCTGAATGTTCCTGTGTCTTCCGTGCGCAGTGTCATCAAGAAGTTTAAAGCCCATGGCACTATGGCTAACCTCCCTAGATGTGGACGGAAAAGAAAAATTGCCGAGAGATTTCAACACAAGATTGTGCGGATGGTGGATAAAGAACCTCGACTAACATCCAAACAAGTTCAAGCTGCCCTGCAGTCCGAGGGTACAACAGTGTCAACCCGTACTATTCGTCGGCGTCTGAATGAATAGGGACTGTATGGTAGGATACCCAGGAAGACCCCACTTCTTACCCCGAGACATAAAAAAGCCAGGCTGGAGTTTGCCAAAACTTACCTGAGAAAGCCTAAAATGTTTTGGAAGAATGTGCTCTGGTCAGATGAGACACAAGTAGAGCTTTTTGGCAAAAAGCATCAACATAGAGTGTACAGGAAAAAAAAGAGGCATTCAAAGAAAAGAACACGGTCCCTACAGTCAAACATGGAGGAGGTTCCCTGATGTTTTGGGGTTGCTTTGCTGCCTCTGGCACTGGACTGCTTGACCGTGTGCATGGCATTATGAAGTCTGAAGACTACCAACAAATTTTGCAGCATAATGTAGGGCCCAGTGTGAGAAAGCTGGGTCTCCCTCAGAGGTCATGGGTCTTCCAGCAGGACAATGACCCAAAACACACTTCCAAAAACACTATAAAATGGTTTGAGAGAAAGCACTGGAGACTTCTAAGGTGGCCAGCAATGAGCCAGACCTGAATCCCATAGAACACCTGTGGAGAGATCTCAAAATGGCAGTTTGGAGAAGGCACCCTTCAAATATCAGGGACCTGGAGCAGTTTGCCAAAGAAGAATGGTCTACAATTCCAGCAGAGCATTGTAAGAAACTCATTGATGGTTACCGGAAGCGGTTGTTCGCAGTTATTTTGGCTAAAGGTTGTGCAACCAAGTATTAGGCTGAGGGTGCCAATACTTTTGTCCGGCCCATTTTTGGAGTTTTGTGTGAAATGATCAATGATTTGATTTTTGCTTCATTCTCTTTTGTGTTTTTTCCTTGCAAGCAAATTAAATGAAGATAATAATACCAAAGAATTTGTGATTGCAATCATTTTCAGGAAGAAACTGAGTATTATCTGACAGAATTGCAGGGGTGCCAATACTTTTGGCCACCACTGTACATGCATGTACATATGCACACTTCTTAAACACATGCACAGTATTCCAGTAAATACGGGTATACACACAATACTGTCATAAATACACAAACACATAATACATACATACTTACATAACAGTAGCCTTTTCCTGGTACAGAAAAAGTGCAGGAGCTCAGGCCACTAGATGGCAGCATTGCACATTAGCAGAGTAGGATACCGATCAGCTGTGATGTGCCCTAGGTTGGAGATTGTGCACTACAGAGCAGAACCCTACACAGCAAGTACCTGCCGCTCATCTGGTTACAGGGTGACTAGGTGTAACCAGCCGCAGTGCCCACACTGATAACAGCCGCTTATGTACATAGCAATGCCATAAGAGGGAACACAGTGCATGTTTTGCCACCATATAAAAATGAGGACCACAGAGATACAGTGTGGGCACCCTGTTATTGATTGGTAATTCAGCTATACGCTTGAGGCCTAATGGAAACTAGAATAGTATCAGAGCGTGCATCTATGCAGTGCTGTATGAATGTGGCTATGTAACAAGCTACGACTCTATTCACACCTGCGTCAGATGCAGTATGTGGTGCTATCATCCCATCAAAATGATGGACAGCACAACAGAACCCAGTGAACCTCACAATACGTCACTGTAATCTATCAGGCTCCGTAGGTGTCCGATGTGCAATGACTCCGACATGCCTTCAGTTTGGTTGTTCTGCCCTATGAAGGTTCAAAACAACTCATAGGAGGTCTCCACTACTGTAAAATGGAAACTTAATGAGGCCAGGGCGCTGTAAAAAAAAACACAAAGTGACCAAATGGACAGAAGCAGCTCATCTATTCTGTTCTCCAACCCAGGAAACAACCGTTCAGATGGAACGTGAAGGGTGTAGCCCAGCAGTAGCCACCGGTTGGCTGCGGGGGTCACATGACTTCCCTACTGGATGTTAATGTCAGGACACCTGCAGGACACACAGAGAGTGTGGGGTTTTCTTTTCTTAGCTTTTTTTCCTTTATTATACAGCCGTAAGTCTATTAAACTAAAAAAAGTTTAAAAAAAAGTTTAAATAATCTTGACCAGCATGGAAAGTTATGAAACATTTGCAAACAACTTTATTAATTGATTTGTCTTCATTTCTGTAAGAAAATTGCATGCAAGTGGCTTCCAAAAATGTGATATTTCCCAGTCTATTTGCCTTTTAGTGCACTGATATCAAATACTCATTTGGAGCACAGATGATGGCAGTGAAAGTGTCCGTTCACCACCTGTGTCTCACTAACTCTGGGGATAAACTGCTGCAAGAGATTGTTCTGACAAGCAGAAAACTCATATCGTCTGCCATCACATTCACTGCCATCATCTGTACTCCAAATGAGAATGTTCGGATAACAATTCAGCTAATGGCAGACCAGCAGACTGTGGATAAGCAGAGGGTTAGGAAGCTATTAACATTCAATTTCTTTTTTACAGGAATGAAGGACAATCCCCTAATAAAGTGATTTGAAAAGTTTCATAACTTTCCATGCTGGACACAAATATAAATAAATTGAAAGTTTACTTAATCTTTAACTTTTATAGTAGTGGAGATTTTCATTAAACGTCAACACAGGTGTGAATTCAGCCCAATGCAGTTGTACAGTATATGGCATAGTGCTGGAGATGAAGGCGACAGATGAAGATAATGGATTGTTACTTACAAATGCTGCTTGCAGTTGGGCGGTCTCTTCATGATGTTGCCACGTTGTAAGTGCTGCAGGATACTAGAGGGAGGAACCTCAGGGTAAGGAGGAGCACCTAGAACAGAGACAATTACTGTTTATACTAAGCAATATAGATTTTATACATGACTAATATAAATTAAATAATTTATAAATTAGGCCTGAATTACTGTTTTACTTTACTGTATTAGGACTCATTCACACATCAGTTTTTTTCTATATTTGCTGTCTGTGTTTTCACTGATCACATACTGATACATTTTATTCTGTAGGCCTATTCACATGTCAATTGACCAATGGTCCCCCGGAAAAAAAAAAATTGCTACTATTGAAGTGAATGGGACAGTAAAAATACTTTCACTATTTCCTAGGAGAAGCTTTGGTGATCTCCTTCAGTTTTTTTTCATAGAAGAAAAGAAAGATGACAATTGGTTGGTAAAAAGGAGCAAACAGACCAAATACAGATGAAAATCAGATCTAACACGCTGATGAAAATATGACATTTTTTTGAATCCAAGAAAAAAACAAACAGATGTGTGAGTTGAGTTTTTTTATGAGCTTGTAGGAAATGGAGTAAGGCCGGTGTCACAAGTCCAAAAATTACATTCTGTGAACAATTGAACATCAGTAGACCTGCAGATAGTCCGGAAAATCGCAGTCCGTTCTCGGAAAGTGAATGTAAGATGTGTAAAAATGACCTAAGCTGAAGAGCCATCCTTACCCAAAGTGATCATCTCATAAAGCAGGATTCCAAAGGACCATCTGAAAGAAATGAAAAGACATTATTGTTGCAGAACAGTGCAGTGTGAATGGAGTTTTAGATAAAAATGTGAATATAAAAACTGAAGGTAAACAAAATAATCACGAATAGCGGCAAAAACTATTCGTTTAGTTTACTAGTACAGACTTCAATTGGGTATGTTCTCCTATGGCAGATATGTTGTGGGCTTTCCGTCTGGATTTGTTGTGAGCAAATCTGCAATGTTTTACAGTTAGGCCACAGCCCCACTATCAGTATTTGGTCAGTATTCGGTCAGTATTATTTCTCAGGAGTGGGAGACAAAACCAGGAGTGGGTGATAAATGCAGAATTGGTGACTTGTTTCTATTAGACCTTTTCTCTGATTGTTCCTCATCTGGTTTTGTCTCCCACTCCTGAAAGTGGTCTTAAAGGGGTTTTCCCACGAACAAAAGTTCATTTTAAAAATTGTCTGTGTCTGACCGTGTACAGTATACCTCAGCTCCTGGGCAGGGGAGGAAGCAAAAGACAATACAGATATTACAGCAGGGGATCGCAGAGGATTCATTTTGTGAGGTAAAACATTTCACTGCCTGTTTTTAAACAATAGTTTACCTCACAAAATGAATCCTCTGCGATCAGGGGTTGATTGAGAGTAGCCAGGGCCCCGGGCAGTTTAGAAGGCGTGGCCCCCCCCCGGGCACCTGATGTGTCACGTGACATGTCACATGATCCCCTTTGATAGATCATGTGATAGGTCATGTGAGTAACACACAGATGCTTTGATCACATCTGTAGACGGAAAATGACGGAGTTTTTTTTCCATTATGTACACAACCCTATACATAACATAGCGCTATACATAATAGAGCAGCGGTGGGAGATTATTTTTCCCAAGGGGCCACATGAGAGACCGTGACTGTTGTGGAGGCCGAACCAATAGGCTGAAATTAATTCTGCTCAATATTAATAATATTAACAAAATAATAAAAAATAATATTAATTGTATGACTTATTATTGAGCAGTTTTAAGTATGCTGACATCACCTTATATACTGTATGAGCCCCCATATAACTCCCTAGATACAGTATGAGCCCTACACAGCCCCATACATACAGTATGAGCCCCCACACTGCCACCTACATACAGTATGAGCCCCCACATAGCCTCCTAGATACAGTATGAGCCCCCACATAGCCCCCTATATACAGTATAGGCCCTCACATAGCCTCCTAGATACAGTAAGAGCCCCCACATAGCTCCCTATATACAATAGGAGCCCGCACATAGCTCCCTATATACAATAGGAGCCCGCACATAGCTCCCTATATACAATAGGAGCCCGCACATAGCTCCCTATATACAATAGGAGCCCGCACATAGCTCCCTTTATACAGTATGAGCCCCACATAGCTCCCTATATACAATAGGAGCCCGCACATAGCTCCCTATATACAATAGGAGCCCGCACATAGCTCCCTATATACAATAGGAGCCCGCACATAGCTCCCTATATACAATAGGAGCCCGCACATAGCTCCCTTTATACAGTATGAGCCCCACATAGCTCCCTATATACAATAGGAGCCCGCACATAGCTCCTTATATACAATAGGAGCCCGCGCATAGCTCCCTATATACAGTATGAGCCCCACATAGCTCCCTATATACAATAGGAGCCCGCACATAGCTTCCTATATACAATAGGAGCCCGCACATAGCTTCCTATATACAATAGGAGCCCGCACATAGCTTCCTATATACAATAGGAGCCCGCACATAGCTCCCTATATACAATAGGAGCCCACACATAGCTCCCTTTATACAGTATGAGCCCCCACATAGCTCCCTATGTACAGTATGAGCCCCCACATAGCTCCCTATGTAGAGTAAGAGCCCGCACATAGCTCCCTATATACAATAGGAGCCCGCACATAGCTTCCTATATACAATAGGAGCCCGCACATAGCTTCCTATATACAATAGGAGCCCGCACATAGCTTCCTATATACAATAGGAGCCCGCACATAGCTCCCTATATACAATAGGAGCCCACACATAGCTCCCTTTATACAGTATGAGCCCCCACATAGCTCCCTATGTACAGTAAGAGCCCGCACATAGCTCCCTTTATACAGTATGAGCCCCCACATAGCTCCCTATGTACAGTAAGAGCCCGCACATAGCTCCCTATATACAATAGGAGCCCGCACATAGCTCCCTATATACAATAGGAGCCCGCACATAGCTCCCTATATACAATAGGAGCCCGCACATAGCTCCCTATATACAATAGGAGCCCGCACATAGCTCCCTATATACAATAGGAGCCCGCACATAGCTCCCTATATACAATAGGAGCCCGCACATAGCTCCCTATATACAATAGGAGCCCACATATAGCTCCCTATATACAATAAGAGCCCGCACATAGCTCCCTATATACAATAAGTGCCTGCACATAGCTCCTTTTATACAGTATGAGCTCCCACATAGCTCCCTATATACAGTAAGAGCCCGTGCATAGCTCCCTATATACAGTAAGTGCCCACACATAGCTCCCTTTATACAGTATGAGCCACCACATAGCTCCCTATATATAGTAAGAGCCCATACATAGCTCCCTATATATAGTAAGAGCCCGCACATAGCTCCCTATATACAATAGGAGCCTGCACATAGCTCCCTATATACAATAAGAGCCTGCACATAGCTGCCTATATACAATAAGTGCCCGCACATAGCTCCCTTTATACAGTATGAGCCCTCACATAGCTCCCTATATACAGTATGAGCCCGTACATGGCTCCCTTCTCTGATCGACTGTCGGTTCCACAACCAGCTCAGAGAATGGTCGAATGCAAAATGCAACTGCCTGGGAGACACCTCTGACCACCACATGAGGTGGCCCGAAGGCACCCCCCTGACGAATGTACCCAGGTCACATGCCCCCCCCCGATTCCCCTAGGTATGGCCCTGTATAGTCTATATGACAATACATGACTGGTATCTATAGTACAATCAGGGAAGTGTCCTTCTGTCAGAAGCCTCTATAGACTGCGCAAGTGTAACACAGAAAGACACATCCACATCCCAGACAGGGATGAGGAGTGTGGAGCCGGAGATCGCGGTATGCATAAGCGCTGAGCGCATACCGCGATCTCCAGCACCATAAACACATACTTGTTCGGTCCGGTCATCTCTGGAGAGGCCGAGGGAAGAGTGTGGCACCAAAATCGGCGCCTGTGCATAGCGCGATTTTCGGCGGCATTTTAGTGAGGACAAATATGCACAGTGTCTTCAACAAAATGGACAGCGTGGCATGAGCATGCCCGTACTCTGGCGCCATTTTGTTGAATACACTCTGCACAATTGTATTAATTAAAATGAAAACGGAAATCGTGCTATGCGCGGGCGCCGACTCTGGCGCAATTTTAGTGAAATACCGCAGGCGATGCTCTGCAGTGGAGAGGTAGAAAAGCAAGTAGGAGTCTTTTTTTAAAAAAAATGTATTTATGGATGGGGGAGTACATATCAGGATAGGTGACTAGGATGGGGGAGCATATACCAGGATGGGGGGGGAAGCATGGACCAGAATGGGGGAGCATATACCAGGATGGGGAAGTATATACTAGGATGGAGGAGTATATACCAATATACCAGGATGGGGGAGCAGGCTTGGGGAGCATATACCAGGATGGGGGACCAGGATAAGGGGGGGCCATGGACCAGGATGGGGTAGTATATACCAGGATGGAGGAGTTTATACCAGGATGGGGGACCAGGATGGGGAGGGGGGCATGGACCAGGATGAGGTAGTACATACCAGGATGGGGGAGTATATACCAGGATGGGGGAGTATATACCAGGGTGGGGGACCAGGATGGAGGAGCATATACCAATAAAAAAGCTTGCCACCCGGGCGTAGAACGGGTTCAATAGCTAGTATGATATGCTGTGATACAGACATCAGATGTTATATACTATACACATTGTTATATCCCATCTGATGTCTGTACCACAGTATACACTGTACACACTAATCTGTATCCTGGATGACATTTTTGTACAGGGATATACACTGTACTGATAACACCTAGACCTGCCTACAGGACCGCACATATTATATATGGAGCAGTATAGTATGTGATGTCCTGTAGGTTCAGGGTTGATCAGTCAGTGTGGGATCCTGTATGCAATGTCTGTGGACGCTCTGCTGGGGCTCACTGTGATTTATTGCAGGACTCTGAATTTTGTTGCAGGTCTGGTGACGCGTGAGCCAATGACCCAGAGTGACCTGATCTGCAGCAAAGGTCAGACTCCGGCAATAAGTTACACAGAGCCCCAGCAGAGCGCCTGCAGACCTGACACTAAGGGGTCTGTGTGAACTCATCAGGAGGAGAGCAGGGTCCTGCAGCCCCCTCCTCAATGCTCATATTTACCGCTATCCACTGAGGTCTGCTGCACGAACTCCTCTCCGGCAGGCTGATGAGCTCCAGACACCACTGTGTGACGTCAGCTCTGGAGACGCAGCACTAAGCGTGCAGGGTGCGTGTCTGTCTCCCTGATGCGGCCGGCGTCTAAGGCACAGTGCGGTCCCCCTCTGCCGAAAAAATTATAATAAGGGCAATCTGGCCATGGGCCCCCTGGAGGCCCGGGCCCCGGGCGGTAGCCCAGATTGCCCTCATTATAATCCGCCTATGTCTGCAATCCCCATACTGACATACTGTATGTGAACAATTTAGTTGTGGATAAAATAGTTGTGGATAAAATCAGTCCAAATGCCTCCAGGATCTTCGTGGTGAAGACAACCATGGATTTATTAATTTTGCTATGATAATTTGTACGGCAGCTGAGCACACAAGGAAGTGGTAACTGTTATTCATATTAGTCATGGTGTTAACTCTATATACAATATTATCAACGGAGAAGATCATCATTCTTCTTCCTGGTAAAATTGTATCCTTGCATTCTAAAGGTGCAGAAAGAAATATTTTCATGAACCAGTACCCCCTAATCAGGACTCTTTTGACCACACAAAGCTATACCCGAAATGGACGTCAGGATACCGGGCAGTGTGGTTCATCAATTGTTGCATTGATGATGGCGTGTATTGGTGGGTACTGGTGTTACTGCACTACTGCACTTTATTAGAAGCTCTGTCTGTGAGGGGTCTCCTAAATATTGAAGTTTTTATTGATTAGTTTTTGTTATTCATTTTTGTATCTCTTCATTTTCATTCACTATCTTATCTTGCTCAGTTTGTTTGAGGGGTCATTCTATGAATTGTTTTTTTGTTTATAATGGTTATCATATTATTTATTTATATAATCATGTTTTTTGTCCCTTGAGTATATCTATGTTTTGATTATACGTTTGTGCAGGCACTGTAACCCTCCTTCCTTTTTTGATTAACCCCTTTACAACCCAAGGTGGTTTGCACGTTAATGATCACGCCAATTTTTACAATTCTGACCACTGTCACTTTATGAGGTAATTACTCTGGAACGCTTCAACTGATGACCCTGATTCTGAGATTGTCTTTTCGTGACATATTGTACTTCATGATTGTGGTAAAATTTATTTGATATCACTTGCATTTATTTGTGAAAAAAACTGAAATTTCGTGAAAATGTTGAAAATTTTGCAATTTTCAAAATTTTAATTTTTATGCCCTTAAATCAGAGAGTTATGTCACACAAAATAGTTAATAAAAAAAAACATTTCCCACATGTCTACTTTACATCAGTATAATTTTGGAACCCAAATTTTTTTTTATTAGGGAGCTATAAGGGTTAAAAGTTGACCAGCGATTTCTCATTTTTCCAACAAAATTTACAAAACCATTTTTTAGGGACCACATCACATTTGAAGTCACTTTGAAGGGTCTTTATGACAGAAAATACAAAAATGTGACACCATTCTAAAAACTGCACCCCTCAAGGTGCTCAAAACCACATTCAAGAACTTTATTAACCCTTCAGGTGCTTCACAGGAATTTTTGGAATGTGGAAGAAAAAAATGAACATTTAACTTTTTTCACAAAAATGTTACTTTAGACCCAAAAATGTTTTTCAGCCCCCAATTTTGCATTTTCATAAGGGTAACAGGAGAAATTGCACCATGCAGTTTGTTGTGCAATTTCTCCTGAGTAAGCCGATACCCCATATGTGGGGGAAAACCACTGTCTTGGCGCACAGCAGGGTTCGGAAGGAAAGGAGCGCCATTTGACTTTTTGATTGTAAAATTTGTTTGAATAATTAGCGGATTCCATGTTGCGTTTGGAGAGCCCCTGATGTGCCTAAACAGTGGAAACCCCCCACAAGTGACACAATTTTGGAAACTAGACCCCTCAGGGAACTTATCTAGATGTGTGGTGAGCACCCTGAACCCCCAAATGCTTCACAGAAGTTTATAACATGGAGCCGTGAAAATTAAAAAATCAAACTTTTTCCACAAAAATTATGTTTTAGCCCCAAATTTTTTATTTTCACAAGGGTAAGAGGAGAAAATGAACCCCAAAAACTTTTGTGCAATTTCTCCTGAGTACGCCAATACCCCATATGTGGGAAAAATACAGTGTTTGGGCGCACGGCAGAGTTCAGAAGGGAAGGAGCACTGTGTAACTTTTTGAACGCAAAATTGGCTGGAATTGAGAGCTGACGCCATGTCGCGTTTGGAGAGCCCCTGATGTGCCTAAATAGTGGAAAGCCCCCACAAGTGACCCCATTTTGGAAACTACACCCCTCAAGGATTTTATCAAGGGGTATTGTGAACATTTTAAACCCAGAGGTACGACACAAAATTTGATAACATTAGGTCATTATATTGAATAAGTTGTCATTAGTCTTGAGCGCAAGTGCTCGCTACTTGAGTTTGCATCAGGTACTTAGGTATGCACCATGTATCGCGCGTGCTCGAGTGACATGCTCGAGTCCCCGCCCACATGTTTCACTGTTATTAGACACACAAAAAAAAACATGCGGGGATCACTCGTGCATTGTTGGCAATCCCAATGAGGTTTCTTTGGACGCAAAGCATTTGGGGCGGAGACTCAAGCATGTCACTCAAGCACCCGCGATACTCAGTACTAGAGATGAGCGTTGTTCTACTCGAACTGTTCGCCAATCTCAAATTCGAGCTGTTTTGGGCGGTGTTCGAGCCGTTCGGCGAACACGAACAATTTGAGAAAAATTCGGCTGTTCGAGGTTATGTTCGATAACTGTTCGTGCACCAAAATCATAACTGGATTTTTTCTCAGTAATGATGAAAATTAATGTTAATACGCAGTTTGAGTGTACAGCGGGGTGGGGGGAGGGGCAGGGGATGGATCTCTGCAGGAACAATGAAGATCTCCATTTTTTTTTCTCTTTCCCGCATTTACAGTGGGGAGGTGCAATCTGTCAGCCTATCAGCAGCGCACACACGGAGCGAAGTGCTTTTTTTCACACAAGCAAGGGCATGTGTCATTGGCAGTGTATGTCACATGTCCTTGCCCTATAAGACCAAGCCATTTTCCCCGTCGCCACCATTTTCTCACTGCTGCAGCTGCGTGTTAGACGGCACCGCTGTTGCTGTGTGCGCTATACCTTGTTAATTTCAAGCCAATTTTCGCACAAATATACAGATAGCTTGGGAGTAGGGAATAGTTGTGATTGCAGTCCTTTTAAGGACTAGGTTACAGCATTTCCTACGACTTTTATCAGGGAGGTCTGTGCTCTTAAATAGATAGGTTGTGGGAGTAAAGACTAATTGTAATTGGAGTCCTTTTCAGGACTAGGTTACATGAGTTCCTATCAGTTTTTGCCAGGCAGGTCTGTGCCAGTGCTGTGCAAGTTTTTTTCACAGCATTTGGCTGAATCTAGCAAAGCTAATCCTTTTTGGCCTATTGCAGAGTGTGTTAGTCAGTGGAGTAGCCTATCTGTGTTGCAAGATATACCACCTGTGTATAGAATACCAATTTTTTTACTGCACCTAGTGAAGTAAAATCTTTTGGGCATAGCATCATTCTATTAGTCCATCTATACTGACCTCCATCAGGTTGCAAACTGAATATATTTTTTTCTGCATCTACCTCTGAAAAAATATTTGGCCTTCTAGTAGTGTGTCGGACTTTCTCTAGTAGTCCATCTATACTGACCTCCATCAGGTTGCAAATTAAAAATAATTTTTATCTGCATCTACAGTACCTCTGAAAAAATATTTGGGCTTCTAGCAGTGTGTGGGACTTGTTCTATTAGTCCATCTATACTGACCTCCATCAGGTTGCAAACTGAATATATTTTTTTCTGCATCTACCTCTGAAAAAATATTGGGCTTCTAGCTGTGTGTGGGTCTTGTTCTATTAATCCATCTATACTGACCTCCATCAGGTTGCAAACTGAATATATTTTTTTCTGCATCTACCTCTGAAAAAATATTTGGCCTTCTAGTAGTGTGTCGGACTTTCTCTATTAGTCCATCTATACTGACCTCCATCAGGTTGCAAATTAAAACTAATTTTTATCTGCATCTACAGTACCTCTGAAAAAATATTTGGGCTTCTAGCAGTGTGTGGGACTTGTTCTATTAGTCCATCTATACTGACCTCCATCAGGTTGCAAACTGAATATAGTTTTTTCTGCATCTACCTCTGAAAAAATATTTGGGCTTCTAGCTGTGTGCGGGACTTGTTGTATTAGTCCATCTATACTGACCTCCATCAGGTTGCAAACTGAATATATTTTTTTCTGCATCTACCTCTGAAAAAATATTTGGCCTTCTAGTAGTGTGTCGGACTTTCTCTATTAGTCCATCTATACTGACCTCCATCAGGTTGCAAATTCAAAATAATTTTTTTCTGCATCTAACCCAGCCAATAGTTTTGGCCTAATACCACAGTTTGGCCACTCAGCTCTGCTCGGTTACCATCCATTGTTTTTTTGTGCAAACAACTCCAGAGTTGTGAATTAGTTAACCACCAAAATGAGTGGAAAAAGGCCTGCTGCTGGTGGAAAGGGGAATAGGCGTGTTGGGAAGGGGAAAAAAGGTTGTGTCCGTGGGGTAGGTGTTAAAGCAACAGTAACATCTGCAGAAGAAAGACCATCTTCCAGCCAAACTAAAATGTCTACTTCTTTTAGCGGACAATGTGATAAGATCCCTTTCTTACGGCCTCGCCAATCGCTACAAATTCCAGATGAGGCACAAAAACAGCAGGTGCTTCAACGGATATCAAGTGCTCCTTTAAGTGGGCTCTCCTCCACATCAACTTCAACATCACAAATACTCCAGTCCTCAAAGGTGTCACCCAAATCGCACTTGCTTCCTCACAGCTCCCAAATCTCCAGCTGCCCGTCTGAGTATGAGGTAGAACAGATGGTTGAGTCTGCAGAGCTGTTTACTCATACTATAGCCTGGGAATCAGAGGTCGACTCCAGCGCTTCTGTGAATCCAGACGAGGAAATGATCTGCACTGATGCCCAGAATCTTTATGAGTCGGATCCAGGACCAGACGCAGAAGGTTCTGACCATAATGTAGACCCTCATTCCCAAACTGTAACTCCTGTTGGTGGAGACAATGAGGAAGACGATGATAAGACTCAAATACCTGATTGGAGCGACAACTTTAGTTTTTTGTCAGGGCAGGAACAGGTTGGCTCTGAGGACGATGGGTGTGATAACGCACAGGGTGATGATGATGAGGTCGGAGATCCCACTTACTGTCAACCCACAGTCAGCCAAGAGATGAGGTCAGCAGAGGAGGTGGAGGAAGATGCTAGTGACGACGAGGTCAGGTTGCGCCTTCCTGGACAGAGACGTAGTACTGGAAGCACGTCAACAACTGCATCCTCAAACACAACTCTGCCTCAGTGGGAAGCTCAGTGTGCTACAATGCGGCCTAGCCGGCCGGGCCAACCACCGTCTGCCATATCTTGTGCATCCGCGGCCTCTTCATCCTCTGTGACTGGGGGGACAGCAGTCACACCTGTTTTGGGGCGCAGACCTGCCACCTCTTTACCCGCAACAGCCAGCGTGATTGGCAGGTCATCATTTTCTTTGGAGGTGGTAACACCAGCTGGTGTTGAGCGCTGTCCGACATCGATAGCACCACCTTTGGATCAAGGCAACCTAACATGTCCGCCTGCATCTTCCTCACAGACCGGCAGTTTGCCGGGGACACCCTTATCAACCCCGTCTAAGCACAATAGCCAGCCCTCGGTCCCTCAGATGTGGACAAGTAAAAGACCATTTCCTCCTAGCCATGAGAAAGCTAAGAGGTTGAATTTCACCATCTGCAAGCTCTTGGCTACAGAAATGCTGCCTTTCCGCCTGGTGGACACAGAGGATTTTCGAGACCTTATGTCCGTCGCAGTGCCCCAGTACCAGATGCCCAGTCGGCACTACTTCTCAAAGAAAGGTGTGCCTGCGCTCCACCAGCATGTCGCACACAACATCACCGCTTCTTTGAGAAACTCTGTGTGTGACAGGGTGCATTTCACCACAGACACTTGGACGAGTAGGCATGGACAGGGGCGTTACATGTCGCTGACTGGGCACTGGGTAACTATGGTGACAGCAGGACAAGGGGCTGCTGTCCAAGTCTTGCCGTCCCCACGAGTTGTGCGTCAATCCTCTTTATGTCAAAGTTCCTCCACTGCTTCTGCCTCCTCAACCTCCTCTCGGTCTTCCACCTGCACCCAAAGCCTGTCTGGTCATGCCACAAGCTTTCTAACTGCGCAGAAGGGATCCTGCACACCTCCTTACTATGCTGGCAGTAGGGCTCAACGTCATCAGGCGGTTTTTACATTGAAATGTCTGGGAAATGTGAGTCACACAGCTGAGGAGTTGTGGTCAGCTCTGGAGAACCAATTTCATGAATGGTTGTCTCCACTGGACCTGAAACCAGGGAAGGCCGTGTGCGACAATGCTGCAAACCTGGGTGCGGCCCTTCGCCGGGGCAATGTCACACACGTGCCTTGTATGGCTCACGTGTTGAACCTGGTTGTCCAGCAATTTTTAGCCCACTATCCCAGACTAGATGGCCTTCTGCAGAGGGCACGGTCGCTGTGTGCTCACTTCCGCCGTTCGCATCCCGCAGCTCAGCGACTTACATCTCTACAGAAGTCGTTGGGCCTGCCACTTCACCGGCTAAAATTCGATGTGCCTACCCGGTGGAATTCAACTCTGCACATGTTGCAGCAACTGTGGCAGCACCGACAAGCCCTGGTGCAATACGTTCTGACGTATAGCCTGGGCCAACGAGATTCAGAGGTGGGGCAAATCACGCTGGAGGAGTGGTCTCAGATCAGGGACCTATGCACCCTTCTGCACAGTTTTGAAATGGCGACGAAGATGTTTAGTGCTGACGATGCCATTATCAGCATGACTATTCCGGTGATTTACATGCTGGAGCACATGTTAAACAGAATTCGGAGTCAGGTGGTGGCACAAGAGGAGGTGGAGGAAGTAGAGGAGGAGGAGTTGTATGCGGAAGGGCTAACATCTGCAAGGTCCAGACGGTCGGCAGCACCAAGGCGGCAGGCATGTGAGGGTGGGGGAGATGGTTTTACCAGGGCGCATGGTAGCAGCCAAACTAGTGAGGAAGGTGCAGGAGCCCAGGAAGAAGTGGAGGACGAACTGATGGAAGACTCATCAGATGAGGGAGACCTTGATCACATTTCTGTTGTGCGAGGTTGGGGGGAGAGGACAGAGGAAGGAAGCATGATTGTTACCTCGCCACCAACACAACAGGGACTTGGTGCTCCTGGATGCGCAACACACATGAGTGCCTTCTTGCTGCACTACCTGCAACATGACCCTCGAATTGTGAGAATTAGAAATAATCCTGACTACTGGGTTGCCACACTGTTAGATCCCCGGTACAAAAGTAAATTTGCAGAAATTATTCCTGCCATAGAAAGGGATGCACGCATGCAGGAGTATCAGCAGAGACTGTTGCGGAATCTTACATGTGCTTTTCCACAAAATACCAGTGGTGCACGTAGTGAATCTCACAGTTCCAACTTGCCAACCGTGGGACCGTCAAGTGTTCAGCACTCAAACCGTAACAGAACCACAGTATCTGCTGGTAACATCAATTTTGCGGAATCATTTCACCACTTTTTTAGCCCATCCTTTGCAAGGCCACAGGAGACAAGAAGTCTGACACATAGTCAACGCCTAGAGACGATGGTACAGGAGTATCTCCAAGTAAACATTGAAGCCACGACTGTGTCACTGGACCCTTGCTCTTTTTGGGCTTCCAATCTGGATAAATGGCCGGAGCTAGCCACTTACGCCTTGGAGATCTTGTCATGCCCCGCAGCCAGCGTTCTGTCTGAACGTGTGTTCAGCGCTGCTGGTGGTGTGCTGACAGATAAGTGCACGCGGCTCTCCACTGATAATGTAGACAGACTCACGTTCATAAAGATGAACAAATCATGGATCCGAAACGACTTTTCTACCCCTGTGTCATCCTGGGGAGAGTAAAAGCTTGATGATTGGTTAAAATCACCCTACCAAACGTTTTAAGCTTTCAAATTACTAATCATGTTTATCTGTATCTTGACTGGAAAATAATTTGGGCTTTGTAGCAGTGTGCAGCACTGATCCTATTAGGCCATCTATAATAAGCTCCACCAGATTTAAAATTAAAAATAATTTTTAGCTGCATCTAGCCCGGAAAATAATTTTGGGGCTCCGAGATGCGCAAGACACATAAGTGCCTTCTTGCTGCACTACCTGCAGCATGACCCTCATATTGTCAGAATTCGAAGTAATCATGACTACTGGGTTGCCACACTCTTAGATCCCCCAAACTTTTCGATCAACCTTTTCATTTTAATAAAGACCAAAAAAATGGTCATTTTTGAAATTATAAGCATTAGCAGGTTGTTAGAAACTGAAATCAAACAGTTTTCAACTCAAAACTTTATTCTAGGTGATGTTACATTTTCACATAGGACCCCTTGTTCGAAAGGAGCTTCTGAACTCTCTCGTCCATTGAATTTGTCAGGTTTTGGATGGTTTCTGCTTCAATTGTTTTGCATGAGGACAGAATACCCTCCCAGAGCTGTTGCTTAGATGTGAACTGCCTCCCGCCATCATAGACACTCCTTTTAATGATGCTCCAAAGGTTCTGAATGGGGTAGAGGTCAGGGGAGCATGGGGGTCACACCATAAGTTTGTCCCCTTTTATGCCCATATCAGCCAGAGATGCAGATGTTTTATGTGCAGCATGAGATGGTGCATTATCATGCAGAAAAATGATCTTGCTGTGAAATACACGGTTCTTCTTCTTGAACCATGGCAGGAAGTGCTGTTTGAGAAAATCCACATACATTATGGAGTTCATCTTTAGCGCCTTCAGGGATCCTAAAGGGGCCGACAATCTCTCTCCCCATGATTCCAGCCCAAAACATTACTCCACCTCCTCCTTGTTGGCGCTGTAGCCGTGTTTGCGTGGGGTGTCCATCAACCAGCCATCCTCCACTCCATCCATCTGGACCATCGAGCGCTGCACGGCACTCATCCGTGAATAAAACAGTTTTGAAATCAGTCTTCATGTAATGTTTGGCCCACTGGAGCCGTTTCTGCTTGTGTGAAGTGGATAGAGGAGGTCGACAGGATGGCGTATGCACAGCTGCAAACCTCTGAAGGACCCTGCATCTTGTTGTTCGGGGGACGTTGGAGGCACAAGCAGCTTCAAAAACTTGTCTGCTGCTATGACAAGGCTTTTTTGCCGCTGCTCTTTCAACCTGACGTAATTGCCTGTAGGAAAGAGTCCTCAATTTGCCCTTATCAGCACGCACACGTGTGTACTGTGAATCAGCTACATACTTCTTGATTGCCAAGACACTTCATCCTGATCATCGCACAATGTTGATTGTAGTCATGCCTTGACCTAAACACTCCACAATTTGTTGCTTCTCAGCAGCCGACACATCCTTTTTCTTTCCCATTTTGGCAGAAAATGTAGGCTGCTTAATAATGTGAGAGAGCCTTCTTAAGTAGTCTTGCCTTTCATTGGACACACCTGCCAAACTAATTAGCACAGGTGTCTGCAATTGCTTACAGTGATATAAAGAGCCCTGACACACATCACCATCAATGAGTTTAACTGACAAACAAACAAATTCTTCCCTTATCACTCCTAAACACTTTTTGCATAATAATTTGGAACGCAGTGTACATGTGCTTTTCCACAAAACACCAGCGGTTCACGTAGTGAATCTTACAGTTCTAACTTGCCAACCGTGGTCTGTATGGAATTGTTCAATAAAGGGCCCAAAATTAAGATAACATAGATGGGAGAGGTCTCTATGAATAGGAATTCCTAAGTATTTGATACCCTGTGAGGGCCAGGCAAAGGGAAAGTTGGACTGGATGGAATCCTATATGGATTTGGGGAGGGAGACATCGAGGGCCTCAGACTTCGCTGCATTGATTTTAAAATTTTACCATGTAACAAAGTGATCTATTTCAGCCATAACAGCATGGATGGATATATGTGATTGAGTGATATATACTAGGACATCATCAGCAAATAGAGAGCACTTGTACTCGGTGCCTCCCACCTCAATCCACCTAATATTGGGGTTATGGCGAATTGATGAGAGCAGGTGCTCCGTCACTAGGATGTATAAGAGAGGGGACAGAGGACATCCCTGCCTTGTCCCATTGGTGATTGTGAAAGGTGATGAAAATGTTCTGACGCACCCCCTGGGCCTTGGGACACCCGGAGCCGGACCCTTTTTGGTGGATGCTGGTGGTTGTAGTCTTCGTGGCGGCGACCCGGTTCCGTGGCTCAGGGCGGTCAAACCAGTGGCGGAACTATTTATGTGGTTTTGATGTTTAAATGTCCGACTACGCCACCCGTGGATTGCGGTCAGAGTGAACCGCCGCTACAGGGCAGACCGCTGAGGCTGGTGTTGTGGGTGCAGCAGAGCGTAGCATAACTCCCCACGGGAGGAGTATAGCCTCAGGGCAGTGTATGCGGAGGATGGGGGTGATGGTGCAGGGCAGCAGCAGTAACGACACGGAGTCAGTGATGCAGTCCAGGGCCTTTACTCACAGTTCTTATTATCCAGACCACGTCTGCAGGTAACGGCTGCCCACATCGTACTGTGCTCACCAGGTGAGGGGCTCAGACAACTCCCAGATAACTTTGGAGCACTTCACAGGACCCCCTTTGTGTGTCCTTTGTCTGGCCTTTCTTACCAACACTTCTGTCCGGCTGCCTCGGGCCTCCTCTTGGTAAACTTGGCGCCAGTTTCCCTGACCCTATGTGGTGCCTTCCTAGCGGGTGTAGCGAGGGGCTGCGCCACATAAAATGTCAGAGCCTCCGGTTTCTAGCTGAGGGTCGTTTCCTGCCTCCACTAGTTCGGGGACCGGTCTCCCCCTTTGGCCTGACCCCTCCACGCAGGTGGATTCGGGCGTGCGGTGGCGACTCGCCCGTCCGCACCCCTGGGATCCCTTCATTCCTCGTTCCTGGAGCCTTCTCCGCTCCTCTTCCTTCCTTCTCCCTCTTCCAGGCCTGGGCCTCTGTTACTAGGCCCGCCTCCGGAGCAGAGCTCATGCAGAGCCCCTGCTCCCTGCCACTTCTGCTCAGACTTCTCTGCACTGAACTAAGATGGTGCCCACCTTTTATACTCCCTTCTCAATGCACCCAGGAACTGCTTCCTCCCTGCTCCTGCACTACAGGGTTCCCCTTCCTCAGTGTTCCCTCCCCCCACTCCAGCCAGGGACAGGGACTGTCGTGCCCATCTCAGGGGCATATTGGTCACCCTGCCCCACGGCAATGTGGTGTAATGCATGCAGGTGTCGGGTCCTGATCCACACTCCATCCTTACCTGAGAGTGAGATATCACACCTCTGGGTGAGGTGCAATACGTCTGTAGCAACCGAGCCCTCAGGGTGCTACAGTTCCATTTATCTTCAGCCTAGGTGACGTATTGCGATACAGGGCCGTGATTTTGGCTATAAAAGGGTCCCCTAGACCCCTACCCCAAGCTTTTTAAGAGAATCATATATGGCGTGCCAGGAGACTCTATGGAATGCTTTCTCAGCATCCAAAGAGAGTATCTAATTACAAATTTTTAACTGCATCTAGCCCAGGAAATACTTTGTGCCTAGTAGCAGTGTCTGCTAGTCAGCGGATTATCCCGGCTGTTAAGCAAGCTACACCACCTGTAGTTTAGACACTTAATTTTTTCAAAGGAAATGCTTCGGGACCATGGGATACTCAGTGAAGAGCATCAGGAGGCACCCCAAGGCATAGGGGCTGGGACTGGCAGTAGGATGCCTTGCGGTGGACAGCCGAGCTCGATCCTTATAAAAGCTTTTTAACTGCAGCAGCTTTAGTGGACGCTACTGGAGCTGGAATTACGCGGCTGCTGGCATGAGACTTGCCCTCCAATAGATCCTTGTAAATGGATTTAAAGTGTATTCATTCAAATTAGAGAGACAATTTAAATTAAAAAGCTTAGAGCTGCCTCCACCACAGGGGGGCTCGCTCGACCCACCAGCGGACAGGCACCAGTATTGGGAGAGGGGGGCTGGCCATCAGGGTTCACCGCGGCTCTGGCACAAACCCGGCGACACGGAGGTGGCACGGGCAGGAGCGGACTGGCCGTGTCGGCTTCTCACTTTTTGGATTTTAGAAGGGCATGACATGCCTATATCTGTGTCTCCCCCTCCTTTTACTCCTCCACCTCTTTTATTTTCGCATGACTATATGTACTTGTCACTTTTCCATGTGTTAGTTGTGTCTTCTGAGCAGTTTGTCAGCTTTTGGACACCTTTGAAGGTGTTTTCTATGTGTTTCTATGTGTTTTTGTTTGCCTGCCATTGGTTTTAACGGTGTTCGAAGGTGTTCGACGAACAGTTCGACGAACATTCGGCGAACACACGGGTGTTCGACGAACCGAACCGAACTCGAACACTACGGGGGTGGCTCAACACTACTCAGTACATACCCGAGCACCTGATGCAAACTCAAGTAGCGAGCACTTGTGCTCAACACTAGTCGCCATATCGTCATCTTATTTTTTACTTTTGAAAAAAATCCCAACCCTAACCACAACCCTAATACAACCCCAACCCTAACCCTAGCACAACCCTAATCCTAACCCTAACCCTAGAGTTCATTTTTTACGCCGTTCCTCGTGCGGTATAAGTGATTAGACGACTTTATTCTTCGGGTCAGTGCGATTACAGCGATACCAGAATCATATCAGGTTTTTATGATTGACAGCTGTCACACACTAAAAGACGCCTTTTTTTGTAAAATCTAGTTTTTGCATCGCCATAGTTTGAGAGTTATAATTTTTCCATATTTTGGTTGACAGAGTCACGTGTTGGCTTGTTTTTTGCGGGGCAAGTTGACATTCTTAGTGGTTTCATTTTCAGGCACGTGACATTTTTTGATCGCTTTCTATTTCGATTTTTGGGAGGCAGAATAAAAAAAACAACAATTCAGGAATTTTTTTTTTTTTTTTTAATGCTGTTCCACGTGTGGTAAAATTGATAAGGTAGCTTTATTCTTCGGGTCAGTACGTTTACAGCGGTACACATTAATATCGTTTTTCTATGTTTTGGCGCTTTTACACAATAAAAACTATTTTATAGAAAAAATATTTTTTTGCATCGCTTTATTCTGGGAGCTATAACTTTTTTTACTTCTCGGCTGATGGAGCTGTATGGCAGCTTGTTTTTTTGCGGGACAAGATGACGTTAGCGGTACCATTTTTAATTATTTTTGTCTTTTTGATCGCTTGCTATTCCATTTTTTGTTTGGCGGTATGATGATAAAGCATTGTTTTTTGCTTCGTTTTTTTTTTTTTTTACCATGCTCACTAAAGGGGTTAACTAGTGGGACAGTTTTATAGGTCAGGTCGTTCCGGACGCAGCAATACCAAATATGTGTACTTCTATTGTTTTGTTTTGTTATTTTTTTCATAATAATATTTATTGATGGGTACATTATATTTTTATATTTGGTGGATTTTTTTAAAAAAATGTTTCAATATTTTTACAAATTTTAAAAAAAATTTTTTTTTTCATTTTTTAACACTTTTTTTACTTTTATACTTTGTCCCACTATGGGACTTTCACTTTTTTTATTCTCATCGCCTGTATAGCATAGGGATGGAGCACAATCCCTGTGCTATACAGGCTGTCAGCGCTGCAGATGCAGAAGATACTTTGGTCATTCACTGCGCATGACCAAAGTATCTTGCTGCTGTCTGGTGACAAGGATGTTGTCATGACGACATCAGGTCGTCATGGCAACATCCGGGAAGCCGCGGCAGACACTGTTGGACGCCGGCAGGAGAGGTGAGTATCGCGATCACCTCCCCTTGCCCCCGCAACCAGCTGATACCCGGCGGCGATCGCGCCCGCACAGCCTGTGTGTGGGCGAAATCAACAGGGCGTACTAATATGTACCTGGCTCTTAAAGCCCAGGGCGCAGGTACGTATTAGTAAGTCTTGGGCTTTTAAGGGGTTAATGTATTGGCTTTGTTATTTATTAAACTGTTTGCCATGGTGTGAGAAACCATTGACCACCTTGCCTTTTTCTTTTTTTCAGGTTTTATTGGGTGTTTTTAACTCTTTTTTTCTTCTTCTAATATTTGTATTGTAATGAATAAAGTTTATATTTATTTATCTATATGTTTTAGGCTATGTGCCCACGATGCAGAAATGAAGCAGAAAATTTCTGCAGCATTTCTGCATCTCCCTGGCAGAAAAAACGCATGCAGATTGACAAGCGCTTTCCAGGCGATAGCATCACTTGGAAAGTGCTTGACAACTAGGTCACACTGTATAAATCCATGAAAACAGCATGGATTTGTACAGTGTGAACCGTAAAAATAAAATAAAATAAAGCTATAGTCACCCCTGATGCCCCGGCGTGGCTGCAGCGCTGCTTCCTGGCTTGTTCCTGGCTGCCGGCATATCGCGAGACAGAGCTGTGAAGGGCCTGCGGTCACATGACTGTGACGTCACCGAAGGTCCTTCAGCGATGCCGGCATGCAGAGAAGCCTTTGGAAAGGTGAGTATAAACTTTATTTTTTATTTTATTCTTTTTTTACAGATACAATGGTACCCAGGTCTGGATGAGAATCTTCTCTCCTCCAGAACTGGGTACCATCCGCACATAGAGACGCATATAGAATCCGCTTGCCAAATGTACAGACGCGCATTCTATGCGTCTCAATGCAAGTCAATGGCGGGCATTCCGCTGCGCTTCCGCAAAATTAAATGACATGCTGCGGATTTTTGTACGCATTTTTTTTTTTTGGGGTATTTTTAGTATAAGTCTTTGGGTCCAGTTTTGGTTAGTGATCATCAGGGCAGCACGGTGGCTCAGTGGTTAGCACTGCAGTCTTGCAGCGCTGGGGTCCCGAGTTCAAATCCCACCAAGGACAACATCTACAAGTAGTTTGTATGTTCTCCCCATGTTTTGTGGGTTTCCTCCGGGTTCTCCAATTTCCTCCCACACTCTAAAGACATACTGATAGAGAATGTAGATTGTGAGCCCCAATGGGGACAGTGCTGATAATGTATGTAAATTGTCTGAATTGTAAAGCGCTGCGGAATATGTTGGCGCTATATAAATAAAAAGATTATTATTATGCTAAGTCTTCTTCCAGGTAAAAATGTATGCTTGTATTCTAAAGGTGCATTTACACTGAAAGAGAGGTGAATAATTACCCCCCAATCAGGACTCTGACTGTCTTGGCCAGAGTGAAAAGCCACTGAGAAGATGCATCTCCTGCTGTGTCAGACATGGACTGCCCACGTATTACATGGTCATCTATTAATTAAAATGACTGGTATGTAATTCTTTGGCCACCTACAGCTTCCCTGACAATACCCTTTGGAAGTGCATTGAGGTGAAGGGTGCATTGCTGGAAAAGGGAAAAAAAAACAAAAAAAAAAACTCTTTAAATCTCTTAGTTTGCGAGTGTGAACGAGCTGCGTGTGTCCGGAGCGTAAGTGCGAACGAAAGTAAGTGTGTGACTTGTTTTTCAGTGACTTTGTATTCAGGGAGTTTGGAAGGGAGGACTTTGGACTGAATTGCTGACTGTATTTCATTAATTCTTTACTTTACTTTTTACTTAACATTCTGTATATTGCAATCCCCATTAGGAAATGAGCTCCATTATTGACAATGCTATCCAGTGTACATCTTGCCACATGTATGTATTCCTTGAACAGCCGGTCGAGGTTGCTTACTGCTGCGCGAGATGTGTGCACGTTGTGCGTTTGGAAGCCCAGATACTGGATCTAAATGAGCAGCTGGCAACACTGAGATCCATTGACAACATGGAAAGGAGTCTGCTGCTCACTGAGCAGCAGCTCACTGGGGTAGATGTGGGGGAGGGTGGTAGTCGGGAGCTGCAGGACAGTGAGGTCGCTAGTTGGGTGACAGTTAGAAGGGGTGGTAGAGGGAAGAGTGCCAGGGAGGCTAGTCCTGATCTTGCACACCCCAATAAGTTTGCAAAGTTGGCAGATGGGGGGAGTAACGGTACAGGGGTAGCACTACTGCAGCAAGGCATGTCCCCTGAAAGCCGGAGGAGTGTCAGCTCCAGTAAAGAGGGAAATAGGAGAGTAGGGCAGGCCAGGCAGGTGCTGATAGTGGGGGACTCAATTATTAGGGGAACAGATAGGGCAATCTGTCACAAAGACAGGGATCATCGAACAGTGTGCTGCCTACCTGGCGCTCGAGTCCGGCACATTGCTGATTGGGTTGACAGATTACTGGGAGGGGCTGGTGAGGACCCAGCGGTCATGGTGCACGTTGGCACAAATGACAAAGTTAGAGGTAGGTGGAAGGTCCGTAAAGATGATTTCAGGGAATTAGGCTGCAAGCTGAAAGCAAGGACCTCCAAGGTGGTATTCTCTGAAATACTACCGGTACCACGTGCCACGACAGAGAGGCAACGGGAGATTAGGGAGATAAATAAGTGGCTCAAGAACTGGTGTAGGAAGGAGGGATTTGGGTTCCTGGAGAACTGGGCCGACTTCTCAGTTGGCTACAGACTCTACGCTAGGGACCGGCTGCACCTTAATGGGGAGGGTGCAGCTGTGCTGGGGGAGAAAATGGCTAGAAGGTTGGAGGAGTGTTTAAACTAGGGATTGGGGGGGGTATTCATTTATAGGTGGGGAAGATAGTGCAGATAGTGACCTGGGCACAAATAAAGAAATTGGGGGTGGGGTTAGAACAGTCAATAAAGTAAAAAGGAATAGAGGTACAGAGAGATACATAAAATACATGTACACTAATGCCAGAAGCCTCACCAAAAAAATGGAGGAATTAGAATTAATTTTGTTGGAAAATAATTATGACATGGTAGGGATATCTGAGACGTGGCTGGACGAGAGCCATGACTGGGCAGTTAATTTACAGGGCTATAGTCTGTTCAGAAATGACCGTACAAACAAGCGAGGTGGGGGGGGGGTTTATATGTAAAATCATCCTTAAAACCTGTCTTGCGGGAGGATATATGTGAATCTAATGAAAATGTAGAGTCCCTGTGGGTGGAGATAAGGGGAGGGGGAAAAAATAATAAATTACTGATAGGGGTTTGTTATAAGTCTCCAAAAATAATGGAAGTAGTGGAGAATATCCTCGTAAAGCAAATAGATGAAGCAGCGACTCAAGGAGAAGTCATTATTATGGGAGACTTCAACTACCCTGAAATACATTGTGGGACAGAAACATGTAGTTCAAGCAAAGGAAATAGGTTTTTGACTACTATGAGAGACAATTACCTTTCACAACTGGTTCAGGACCCAACAAGAAGGGGGGCACTGCTAGACCTAATATTAACCAATAGGCCAGACCGCATATCAAATATACGAGTTGGGGGTCACTTGGGTAATAGTGATCACAAAATAATACGTTTTCATGTAACCTTTAATAAGATGTGTAGTAGAGGGGTTACAAGGACACTAAACTTCAGGAAGGCAAATTTCCAACGGTTAAGAGGTGATCTTAGTGCAATAAACTGGGACGATATCCTGAGACATAAAGCTACACAAAGCAAATGGGAGACATTTATTAACATCCTGAATAGGACCTGTGCACAATATATACCCCTTGGGAATAAACATGCTAGAAATAGGAGGAAACCACTATGGCTAAATAGAGGTGTAAGGGGCGCAATAAGTGACAAAAAGAAAGCATTTAGAGAACTAAAGCAAGTAGGTAGTGATGAGGCATTAAATAAATATAGAAAATTAAATAAATTATGTAAAAAACAAATCAAGGCAGCAAAGATTGAGGCAGAGAGAATCATTGCCAGAGAAAGTAAAAATAACCCCAAAATATTCTTTAACAACATAAATAGTAAAAAACTAAAAAATGATAGTGTTGGCCCCCTTAAAAATAGTCTGGGTGAAATGGTGGATGAGGATGAGGAAAAAGCCAATATGCTAAATGATTTTTTTTCAACCGTATTTACACAAGAAAATCGCATGACAGAAAACATGATTAGTGATAACAAAAATTCTCCAGTAAATATCACTTGCTTAACCCAGCAGGAAGTACGGCGGCGTCTAAAAATCACTAAAGTTGACAAATCCCCAGGCCCGGATGGGATACACCCGCGAGTACTGCAGGAATTAAGTAACGTCATAGATAGACCATTATTTTTAATCTATAAAGATTCCATAATAACAGGGTCTGTACCACAGGACTGGCGTATAGCAAATGTGGTGCCAATATTCAAAAAGGGGACAAAAACTGAACTTGGAAATTATAGGCCGGTAAGCTTAACCTCTACTGTGGGTAAAATCCTGGAGGGTTTCCTAAGAGATGCTATGATAGAGTATCTGAAGAAGAATAACCTCATGACCCAATATCAACATAGGTTTACGAGGGACCGTTCCTGTCAAACTAATCTGATCAGTTTTTATGAGGAGGCAAGTTCTGGACTGGACCAAGGAAATGCAGTGGATGTTGTGCATATGGAGTTTTCAAAAGCTTTTGATACGGTTCCACACAAAAGGTTGATACATAAAATAAGAACAATGGGGATAGGGGAAAATATATGTATGTGGGTTAAGAATTGGCTCAGTGATAGGAAACAAAGGGTGGTTATTAATGGAAAACACTCAGACTGGGTCTCAGTTAACAGTGGGGTACCACAGGGGTCAGTATTGGGCCCCCTTCTTTTTAACATATTTATTAATGACCTTGTAGGGGGCATACAAAGTAATATTTCAATATTTGCAGATGACACTAAACTCTGTAGGGTAATCAATACAGAGGAGGACAATTTTATATTACAGGAGGATCTATGTAAACTAGAAGCTTGGGCTGATAAATGGCAAATGAGCTTTAATGGGGATAAATGTAAGGTAATGCACTTGGGCAGAGGAAATAAAATGTATAATTATATGCTTAATTGTAAAACACTGGGCAAAACTGTAACTGAAAAAGACCTGGGTGTATTGGTGGACGACAAGCTCACGTTTAGTGGCCAGTGTCAGGCAGCTGCTGCAAAGACAAAAAAAATAATGGGATGCATTAAAAGAGGCATAGATGCTCAAGAGGAGAACATAATTTTACCTCTATACAAGTCATTAGTGCGACCACACATAGAATACTGTGTACAGTTCTGGTCTCCGGTGTATAAGAAAGACATAGCTGAACTACAGCGGGTGCAGAGAAGAGCGACCAAGGTTATTAGAGGACTGGGGGGTCTGCAATACCAAGACAGGTTATTACACTTGGGGTTATTTATTGTGGAAAAAAGAAGGCTTAGGGGTGATCTTATTACTATGTACAAGTATATGAGGGGACAGTACAAAGACCTTTCTGCTGATCTTTTTACTCTGAGGCCAGAGACGGGGACAAGGGGGCATCTTCTACGTCTGGAGGAAAGAAGGTTTAATCATAATCACAGACGCGGATTCTTTACTGTAAGAGCAGTGAGACTATGGAACTCTCTGCCGCATGATGTTGTAATTAGTGATTCACTATTAAAATTTAAGAAGGGCCTGGATGCCTTTCTTGAAAAGTATAATATTACAGGTTATATATACTAGATTCCTTGATAGGGCGTTGATCCAGGGAACTAGTCTGATTGTCGTATGGAGTCGGGAAGGAATTTTTTTCCCCAATGTGGAGCTTAGTGTTTGCCACATGTTTTTTTTTTGCCTTCCTCTGGATCAACATGTTAGGCTATGGGTTGAACTAGATGGACTTAGTCTTCCTTTAACCTTAAAAACTATGTTACTATGTTACCATACAACCACAAAGAGTTTCTGAAGCTGGACTTACAGTGATTTGTTGATCAAGAGGCCAACTTCATTTTTTAAATAGTTTTTCTTTTTTTTAGACAGGATGCATATATAGCGTAGCAGACATTAAGGTGAACTTACACATCAGATTTCTCTGTAATAGACAAGTGAAGGAGACGTTCGGGAGACATCCATTTCAATGGCGCAGGACGTCGAGCAGGAAAGTTCCCTCTTGAATACATATCACACGCTCCACCCAGTCCAGTCAGTTTTATGGTGAAATCGCGCTGGATGAGAACATTTCGGGCTGCGACATCTCCATGCACTAGTTTCCGCTCATGTAGGAATTCCTGTATCAGAAGGCAACAGCAATTAATCATTACAGGGCATCCATAATGTTTGCCTTCTATAATAAAGGATGGAACCTTTCGAAATAAACTTGTTTTGTAATGAAGCAATGATCACTCTGTGATTGCCCACCTTTAGAGTCCTTCTAGTCACCAGGAACCATAAATGAAATCTCACAATCACTTTTGAAATTGAATAGTCAACAACCTTTGTAGCCATATTTACAGTATTTGCAAATGCTGCAATATTAAATATTCAGCTTACATGTATTGTCCGTGCTGTGATGTTCAATAATAATCCAATAGGTCATGAGTCATGTTGGTTATAGTGAAAAATAAGCCTGTGTGTGCAGTCAGACAGACCAGTGGCACGATACTACTGCTGATCGGTAAACTTTTACCGATCCGTGGTCGTTTGAGTGCCTGTTTATGTAGGCAAACTAAAGTAAACCATCTATACTAGATCACTCAGTGCACATAGGCTGCCATCGTGCCATTGTTCTTGGCAGTGCGAGTCCAGTTTACACAGAACGAAGCACCGAGAACAGCTTTTGCTCCTAGATCAGCGATCGAAAGCCTGATTACACGACAAGATAATCGTAACAACACTCGTTTATGATTATCTTGCAGTATAAATGCCCCTTAAAGCTGGGCATCATGCTGTTTTTTTATTTGACCGACACAATCTCACCAAATTCCCCCGTACAAATGAGCATTCGCAGCATGGTGGCTCAGTGGTTAGCACTGCAGCCTTGCAGCGCTGGGGTCTTGGGTTCAAATCCCACCAAGGACAACATCTGCAAGGAGTTTGTATGTTCTCCCCATGTTTCGTGGGTTTCCTCCGGGTTCTCCGGTTTCCTCCCACATTCCAAAGACAAACTGATAGGGAATGTAGATTGTGAGCCCCAATGGGGACAGTGATGATAATTTGTGTGAATTGTAAAGCGCTGTGGAATATGTTGGCGCTATATAAATAAAAAGATTATTATTATTCGGCTCAGTCTTTTTTTTTCAATCAAGAGAGAGAAGAAATCAGCTGCCCGTATGAGTCTAATCTCCCCTGAAAACCAACAAGATTGGCCGATCAAGTTCTAACTACCCGATCCTTTTCTCTCCAAATACCATTTGCCGGGAAGAGTCTGGAGACCCTCATAAGATGGTCAATCATTCCAACTGAAATCTGCAGGTTCGGCTAACATTCAATTAATGGATATGGAATCCTTAAGAGTCCATAGAGAAATAATGTGACATTTAACCATGTTGGGTCTGTCAAAGTGGAAGATGCTCTTTGTTCTTCACCCTGAGTCATACAGGCTGAATATGAGCCAGTGACTCTCCATATGGATAGGACATATGGACAGTGGATGTCCTTCAGAGCCATTTAAATTAGCCATATGGAGATGGTGTCATCGTGTGCTAAATGGATGTTCATAATAATTTGCTATAGAAAGAAACAAAGCTTTATATGAAAGTCATCAAGTTTAGGCTTGGGTGACACTGACATTTAGGCTTCTTTGCATGAGGTTCCTGTGGTACAGCATCATCTAGTGCACCATTCTAAATTCTGTCATAAGTCAGTGGGATCCGGCATATTAATCATTGACCCTATAAATGACAACCATAATGCCAGTGTGAACAGAGCCTGATTTGATGGTGGATAATTTACAATATGTCATACAGACACATTAAATGAAAAACATTTCAGAACATCCCAAACCTACCAGAGCCGTCAGGATCTGTAGTGCTATTGTGTAAATTTGGCACTCAGTGATGTCGTAAATTATTCCATCCATTGGTACGAAATCCTGGTAATTAAATGATATATTTACTGTAATTAATAGAAGACGCAGCACCAAAATAGAAGTATACAAGTATCACATTGTAATCTGCATGTAGAAGGGAATTTCCCACTAATGATGAGCTTCCCTGTACATCCGGTTATTCGTTTCATCTTTCATTGCACATTGAAGATATCTGCAAGGGTTTCGCTGCAGGAGAGATACATGCCGACGCTGTCCTCTGACTGATCAGAGGTGGAAATAGTTTGCCTGACTTTTTTAAACTGATGTAATAAAGGATGGAAATAAACATATGTTGTTTTTATCGGATCACATATAGTGATCACACACAAAACACAGGTTTTATAGCATGACATGAGGTGTGGTACTAGGATCCTTGACTATAGTGAAAACTTGAATCCCTTTATTCTTATGTAAACAAGAACTATATTTACTTTTACTCCATCGATTCCATATTAACTTCTTTCTTATTGTTACATGTCTTTATGATGTATATAAAATGGAACAAACCTAGAAAACCAACACAGGTTGGCAAACCTGGCACCTGAATAAATGCCAATATATTATTTTGTTTATTGAAGAAATTGAGCAATATAAAAAGCAGAATGGCTTGGGCGTCTCCACAGATGTTTCAGTAAGATTTTATATTCCAGGAAAGGTATTTAAAATCTTAGAAATACACACAGAAGAAAACTTACTCTGTATCCAGAGAGCTATTAAATTAAAGCAGATTTATCACTAGTTTTCCCAAAACAAACTGCATACAATATTCAATATATGTCTTAGAACTGATGAGTCTGCTGTACTTATCATGTAAATCTATGTTAGAATGACTGCATAATCCTTGTTATAATGAGCAAGTTATGGATGCAGCTATAAAAAGAGAGAGCACTTTATTCCAAGAACATTTAGTCTTAACCCAACTAGACTGAATGACAGCTGCAGCTTGTGCTGAGCAGTGTGAGATGTTAGCAGCAGCAGGGAGGAGGGACTCTGGGGAGATGTCAATCGGGCTAGAAGGGCAGAGATTGAATTACAACTTTCAAAAAGGAATATTCAGTCATTCTTTTAACATCAGTTTCTAAAGTTAGTAAACCATCAGACCTAAGAGATTTATTTAAAGGAAATCTGTCATCAGGTTTTTGCTATGTAATCTAAAGACAGCAGTAGATAGGGGCTGAAACACAGATTTCAGTGATGTATCACTTACTAAGCTGTGTGCTGTTCTTTACTTACAATGAAGGTTTTATCATTAGAAGATAATCAATGCTGGACTACACCAGCACGTGAGCCCTGGTTCGACCACGTCCCCTCCTGTGATCAGCAGCTCACTGTCAATAGACAATATACATAGGGAGACTGGTGTGGACGGGGTTAGCTTTCTCAGCTCTGCTGGAATCAAGGTCTCTTTTCCTATATTACGCTGCTCTCGAATGAGGTAGCAAAAACCTGCTGACAGATTCCCTTTAATAATGTATGTATTTTGTTTTGTGAAATCTGGAGACAGGTCTGCTTTAAATTTAACAGTAAAGAACATTAAAAATAGTCAGATTCTAAAATTATACTCAGAACATACATATTATAGTATAGTATGACACAGACAGATGTGTTAAATGGAAATGCCATATAATAGGATGTTCTGTGCACACTTTGCTTGTACTTACTCTGCGACAGTCCCAGAGAAACTTTAAGAGTGACCCCGGCTCTATGCACTCCGACACCGTGCAAAATGGCTTTGTTTCAGTGCAGCACCCAAAAATCTCCACCAAATTAGAGTGTGTACCCAACCATACTTGAAATGCTGCCCTCTGCAGGAAAGTACGGACCTCACAGGGCTCGGCAGTTCCTTCAAAAGAAAAGTTGGAAGAGAAAGGAAGGAAATAAAAATATAAAATAGATGCCAAAAATATAATTACAATATAATTATTAAAATAGTGTTATGAGTTACATTATAAATGTCATATGAGATTAATAATTATAATCCTTATTGATATGGTGCAAACATATTACGCAGCACTTTACTATTTAGAGAGTACATGAACAAATAATATCTGATATTAAAGAATAACAAACTAATTAACAATTCAATCAAGATGAGTGAGGGTTCTGCTCCCAAGAGCTTACAATCTGTAAGGAAAAAAGGGTGATGCAAAAGGTAAAATATATAGATTCACTATATTTATTTTAAAGAAGTTATTTACCTTACATTTCTTTACTTAAGTGTCACACTATAGTAGTAAAATGACAAAAATATTAATAAAAAAGTATGTCTGTTATTGATTAATTTATTAATATATTATAATACAAGTTGGAGCTTCAGTTTTATAAACCTTGTGTATTGACAGCAGAGATGAGTAAATCAATTCACTTCCAATTTGTGTCAATTTGTAAGAAATTTGTAAGTTTGTGCGAACTTGAACAATTTGCTGAAAAATGCCAGCTGCTTCTTACACATTGCAGAAAATTGCATCTGCAACAAAAGGCTCACTTGACCTAAGGCGTAACCGCACAGGTTTCCCCATAATGTGTTGCAGCCATCTTATCACATGGTATAGTGCAGCCAATAAAGAGAGACACTAATAGCCTGTATAAAAGCCAAGGCAGGGAATAAAGCAGCCATTTTAATGTGATTTAGGATAGTGAGAACATAAGACCTTACAGCTCAGCAACAAACATAGGAAGAGAAAACCCTAAAACACTGGATTCATTTGAAAGGGGAGAAGAGAGATAGAAAGGGTGCCAGCAGCAGTGCCAGACTCAGTATGATTAATCAGTAATATGGTGTAGCTGGCATCTGCTAGATCTGAATAACAATTACACATTTTTTTCCTCATTCTTATAGGGGTACTCCTATCAAAGTTTTTATCCTCTTAAAAAGGGATGAGTGGACCTGTGGAAGTTCAGGTTCTGGTACCCGACCTGAACTTTATTCCAAAGTTCAGTTTGCGTACCAGAACTGTACCTGAACTTGAACCAGAACCCGAACCCCATTGAAAACAATTGAGACCCAGACTTTTGAGCCTGAAAATTCTCTCTCTGCAACAGACTTCCTTGGAACTCTGAACATTGCAACGGACTTCTGGGGAAGTCCGTGTTCGGCGTTTAGCACCGGCCACTAACTGTCCGGTACGAATGCCGAACTTTTAAGTTCGGATTAGATCATCTCTACTTTTAATATATTGCAATCATCATATTATATAGCACTGTGTACTTACAATTGCTCATTTTGACCTGCTACCCAGTTAATTATTCTCTTTTCTCTGCTCTGTGTATAAACAGGAAGTCTCTTGTCCCTGTATTTATCATTCCCTCTTCAATTTCTGACCCAGCTGCTCCGCTCCTCCCCCTGCCATAAACTTTTGCAGTGACTCTGACTTGTGCAGAGAAAATTGACCTCCTGTTGCTACATAGAGTTTAGAAAGATTCAGCTAGTCAGTTTTTAATCATGGAATGTCATAGACCTAATGGAAATGCAAAATGAGCAATTCTAATTACGCAGTGCCATATATTGTAATATCAGGATTGCAATATATTAAGACGATAGAAAGTTTGGTGGGAGTACTTCTTTAATTCAATGGAAAGAAGCAGCAAGCCACAGAATAAAAATCTGGAATCTGTGCTTGTCACAAGTGACGGGACTGCGTTTTTGCATTTCTTACACAATTCTTTCTGTGAAGGGGAGAATAATTGTTTTCTTTTTAAATACAAAAGAAAATTCCCCCAAATCCAGACATTTTATTGCAACCGTCAACTTCAAGTGTGCGTGTCATATCTGTTGTTTTCAGTCAACTTTTACATCTGTAACACGCCACACCAATATAGTGCCCTGTTGCAGGTATTGGCTTTTTTTCTGGACATATACCTATCTTGAATTTCTAACTGCATCATTTTGAGAGAGGGGTTGAATTTTGTTTAAAAAAATATAGAAAACATAATTTTAAAAAATGTAGTTGATTAACTGTGTATGTCTCTTTTTACTTGTTTTACTAGTTCTGTTTGCCAACCGTACATGCCACACTTACATGACAGATTTTACTTACTCTATGTGTGCCTACATAGCATTCCTTGTTGGAAAATGTTAAATAATTGAGGCTTAAAAAATTGTCTAAAGTTAATTATAGTATTTTTGGTAAAAAAAAAAGTGGTAATGACAATTTACAGGGTAGTGTAATAGAAAAAAAACACCCCACAGCTAAGAATGTGGGAGCTACTAGAAGCAGAAGCATCAGCACCACTATCACCGACTCTAGTTGTCCGGGCAATAGTACTATCAAATGGAGCTCTCAATTGGCCTCCACTCACAAGCGTATTAGTGGGGAGGAAGAGGACGATATTATGGAATATATGGAACATTACTCGCTTCAGTCAGAGCATGATGATGTTACCTCTGACAGTGACACCATCACTCTGAGTCAGTGTTCTGCACAGAATGGTCTACCTGATCTCAAATGACTGATAATTTTTGGGCTATGTGCGCACGTTCAGGAATTGCTTGCAGAAATTTCTGCAGCGTTTCTGCACCTCTTGGCAGCAAAAACACTGCGGAAAATCCGCAGAATTTTTTGATGCGTTTTTGATGCATTTTTTGTGCGTTTTACCTGCGGATTTGCCTTGCGTTTTTTCCAATGCATTGTATAGGCAAAACGCATGTGGAAACGCACAAAGAATGGACATGCTGCATTTTTTCATCATCTCTAAAAGACAGTTACATTGTAAAATTCTGATGTAAAGTTGTCCACATGTATACATTTTTTTGCTGCAGATCTGCTTCTGCAGGTTTTGAGATGGGCAAAAACCATGTCAAAAATTGAATTTGTTACTTGCAGATTTGTCATGGATTTCGATCAGATATACTGCATAGTTCACTCTATGCATTGCAAAGACTGAAATATATAGTGAACATTCACAGAATAAATTCATACTGCGGATTTAAAATCCGCTCTGTAGTTTAATTCTAGCTGCGGATCTATTCCACGGCATATGGATAAGTTTTGGTCAAATCTTATCTGTTGTGAACTCCTTATAACTTTTTTATATTTCAGTCTACATATCATGCATTGTTTTTTGAGAAAAAGCATGAAGCCCCAATTCATTAAGACTTTATAATCCAGTCTTATTGATGGGCGTGTAGGAATAAGATGTGCATGCCACTTAAACCATTTGCTGCATTTTATCAGTGTCATTCTCCTCCATGCGCATTACCAGAAATCTTACTCCAGTCAGAGACAGGAGTAACATTTCTGGAGTAAGAAGCGCCACCACTTTAAACTAATTTGACCAGCAAATATTTTTTGTGGTTTGCTCCAGTTTCTGGCATAAATAATTAGTGTATTGGCCCCAGAGTTTTTAGAATTTTATTTTCACGTACATATAAATTTGTATACTTGATCATTACTTAATGTAAACACATATATCTATACACACACATATGTAATGTTCTTGTCATCAATATAAAAGATTGAATACAAACATACAAACTGTCATATATATATATATATATATATATATATATACACATAGAGTAGACACTCATTGTATAAATAGATACCTTTCAGTTGCTTGACAATAATATCCTTTTCTTTCCTTCCATCGGTATCTTTTAAAACCGTCCTGTAGATTGGACCAAACCTTCCTTCACACACCAACTGGAAGGGTTCACTGATCCTCTCACTTGGGAGCTCTAATGCTAAAAGGCTGGGATCTCGTGTTCTCAGGACAAAGTCCAATGATAGCTCTTCTAAATTGATCCCTGAGTTCACTCTCCTGTGGCTCTCCTGGAAGTAATGTTCTGCTGCAAATAAACATGATAACACCATGAACTGCAAGAATACAATTACTGCCATGTATATACAGCTAGGTGACTCATTATAGGGAATTGTCAGTAGGTTTTTGTTGTATAATCCAAGAGCAGCATGGTGTAAGGGCTGAAACCCTGATTCCAGTGATGTGTCACTTACTAGGCTGCGTGTTGCTGTTTCAATAAAATCAGTGTTTTATCAGCAGCAGATTATCACTACAGGACTAGGTGTCTCGAGCCTCCTTGTCATCAGATCTGTGTGACCATGCCTGACCACTGATTAGCAGCTTTCTATCAATATACAGTGTAAACAGAAAGAATGCCAATCAGTGGTGTGGGCGGGGTTATACAAAGCTCAGCATTCAGAGCACTGCTAGATCTGCAGCAGAGAAAACTGTGATTGAAAAACAACTGCTGCACTCCATAAACTAAGTGGTACATCACTGGAACCAGAGCCTCTGCCCTTACATCATGCTGCTATTAGATCGGATATTTTAACAAATTTTCCTAAAATATAAAAAGTATTTAAAAAGAAAAAAAAATCACATTTTAAATTTGTGATTTATGCCTGTCTTGCTGCAGTATTAAATACAATCAGATAACAGCTCTGGATAACAAAAGAAATGCATCTACCAATACCCTCAATACGCTTTTAGGGCATTCTGAGTTTATAGGGGGGTCTTCTATTAAAAGATGAATGTCCTAACTTGTGCAAGGTGTGGTTACAAAAATCATCTCTCTCAATGTTAGGAGGATGTGACACAACCCTGCATTACAAAGACAGCGCATTGATTCCAAAGGGTACCACGTGATGCTTCATTTTCTCTGTTGTGGCACTGTAGGGGAATTTAATATTGCTGCCGGTTTTCCCTGCTGGGTAATGTCAATTGTCAGGGTTCCCAGCAGTGGGATACTCTGTGATTACAGTAGCTTATTTTTGGGGACCATCTAATATAAAGTTAGTGCCAAAGGGGTTGTTCGATAACAAATACTTCTTGAGTAATTTGTGAATGTAAATTTAATAAATCAAATTTAATAAAAATAACATAGTTAGTTTTTTTATCCAATTCTAAACCCAACCAACGTGGTTGCACACCTAGGTTATTTGTGCAGCGCCACTCATCTACATTTGTATGAGATTGGCGGCACTACGGCAAAAACGTAGAGCTCCCCAGCACGATGTTCACACAGAGCACAGATGACACTTTCTACATCTGTACTTCAATTCCGAAAACTTTACAGATTGCCCTACATCAGACCGCTGAAAGGAAGTGGAGTGGCGCAAACGCATCAAATAAGTGCTGGAAAATTGTACAAGATCTGTCCAAGAGTATTTTTTTTTTCAAGGTGAGGAAAAGAAAAATCCTAAGTACACTGGGAAACTTCAGGAGACTCTCATGTGACAATGTAGAGCAGTGGGGTGTGTTATGCTTTTATCATTGCTATTTAAGACTGTTGCAGGGTAAATATATCACACAGGCAGACATTCCCCCTCAATCTATGTGGCACTGAAGTGATGTAGGGGGCTATCTGTCTGGCGCAGTTTAGTAACGAAAACAGCCCCCTGTGGTGTCACATCTGATGCAGACTCAGACTGTAGGGCCCGGTTTCCATGCTAAGCTGTGTACTGACTGAAGTGAGCCACCAGGAGAAACCTGTGGGGGACAGGTAAGCTTTGGAACAGGAACTGCCGGAAATCGATGAGGGTGAGTATCCCTTCTTTTATTTTCTTTAAGCAGTTAGGGCCCTTTAAAAAAAAAATTTCTTCCCTGGAAAACTAAATAATTGGATTTCCAATGAGTGAATGGTCCATGATTTAGATTATGTAGATTGGATTGTCAGGTTTTGTGTGAACCAATAAAGTCTTAGTCAATAGCGTTATGATCAGGATAATATAGAATATTAAACCATCAGGGATCCCCCCACCCAAATAAGGGGTTCACCATTCAGAATAAGTGCTACAGCAAAATATGTAAATTCTGCCTGCCAGCAAATGTCATTATTGGACCGAGAGTTCATTTCCGAAATCTAAATTCATTCATGAGGGGTGAAAAAAAATGACAGCAGTTGAAGGGGCACAGCTCTTCAACAATAGACTGCAGGGATAATAATATATGACAAATATTTAGACATTCTTTTGCAATGTATGTATATATATATTTTTTAAGCTTTAGTTGACCTTTTTCTCTTTTTTTGCTTGATCTTAATCCTCGAAATCGTAGCCAAAGAATAATGGCAACTAGAATTATAGTAACTCCTATGAGGAAGACAGGGACCACAATCACTTCATACTGGTACGTCCGGACCTCTGTAAAAGAAAAATGAACAATATGGAATCAATTTTCTGCAAGTATATTCTTATGTGTCTAATATCAATTAGTACTAGCTGACAGTTTAGATACCATTAGCCACTTGGCTGCTTGAAAATTTCCCAACAGATTTGTCTTATGTGCCGTCATTAAATTAGTGTTTCTTTGATCAAGCATCTATCAAGAAAATGTAACCAGTAGTGATGAGCGAGCGTGCTCGTTTAACCCTTTCGCCGACCATGCTCGGATGCTTTCCAATTATCTTTGGCGTGCTCGTATGTTAACTTTGAGTCCCTGCGTCTGCATTATTTATGACTGTTAGTCAGCCTCAACACATGTGAGGATTCCCTAACAAACAGGCAATCTCTGCATGTGTTGAGGCTGACTAACAGCCATAAATCATGCAGTTGCAGGGGCTCGAAGTTAATATACGAGCACGCCGAAGATACTTGGAAAGCACCCGAGTCTGCTCAGTGAAGGAGTTAAACAAGCACACTCACTCATCACTAAACCTGTCTTGCTATTAACCAGCTGATATAGGGTATACAATGTAGGCTAATAGCATTACAAAGCAGTCCTGCCGCTGTACTCAAAGCAAGGCTACTTGGAGAAAATTAACTTATTCTTCCTGGGAGCCACCAGCTTTCAGTCATAGAGGCGTGCATGGAGTGGATATAGTCACCAGTCAATACATAGCGCCGCGCACTGTCAGCATGCCCCGGCATTTTGATTGACAGCTCACTCTGCAGCGCATTTGTGCAGAGTGAACTGTCATATCAAAGTATCAGGCTGTGCTTAAAGCTGCCACTCACTATGTACTGAGCGGTAACTGTAGAGGCACCGGCACTCTTCTATGACTGAAAGTCAGTGGCTCCTGGGAGAAAAAGTTTGTTTTCTCCCAGTAGCCGCACTTTTAGCTTTGTAACGCTATTAACCTGCAGATTAGCCCTATAGCTGCATTTTACCAGCATTTGTAGACATGGCAGGTTCCATTTAAATACCATTTTATGCACTTTATATGTAGGGCCAAAATTCTATGGTGATAAATTCCATAATACATCTTTTTAGCAGTCGGAGTGTGATACAGTTCCAACTCCCCTTCATGGAAATTGATTTAAAAGAGAACACTCTTTGTATACTAAGAAGTTAATCAGCACAGAAATTTTGAGAAATTTTGAGCTGAGGGGAAATGCCCTTTTACTTTGGCAGTGTCGGTAATCTGATGGACATGCCAGTATAAGTACCTCCATAAGAGAGTAAGCCACAATATTACTCTTACTGCTTCTAAGCTTCTGCTCTTCTTTCCACCTCCAGGAAATTCACCATAAGAGGTAAGATGGTCAACACTACATAGCTGTTATACTGAGTTTTATGAAAATCAGATAGTGATATGTAAATTTAATATTCACTAAATGAACTGGTTATACTTACCGCATAGCCGGTCAGTGCTATCGCAGTCCAGGAGAGTACGTGCAGGTAGTCGGACACGTTGGTTGTCCATCATTAAATATTTGGGCTACTTCTTACAGTCTGCGTAGGAAAACATAATGCACCAGTTAAAGAAGAATAATGATACATACAGCATTGTTTGCCTGTCATTAGGTTTGATTCATTATGTTTTCCCGGTAGTATAACTTAAAGCTCGTGGACCCCAATGCAATATCTCCAACAGGGCCTTCGACTATCAGTCCTAAATAGTATTGGTCTTCTCATATGGGCTATAGGGACCTTTTTGGCCTTTCTAGCAACCCCCTGCACCTACTATAGTCGCTGTGTATTACATATACAGTTAGGTCCATATATATTTGGACAGAGACAACATTTTTCTAATTTTGGTTCCAGACATTACCACAATGAATTTTAAACAAAACAATTCAGATGCAGTTGAAGTTCAGATTTTCAGCTTTCATTTGAGGGTATCCACATTAAAATTGGATGAAGGGTTTAGGAGTTTCAGCTCCTTAACATGTGCCACCCTGTTTTTAAAGGGACCAAAAGTAATTGGACAATTGACTCCAAGGCTATTTCATGGACAGGTGTGGGCAATCCCTTCGTTATGTCATTCTCAATTAAGCAGATAAAAGGCCTGGAGTTGATTTGATGTGTGGTGCTTGCATTTGGAAGGTTTTGCTGTGAAGTAAACATGCGGTTAAAGGAGCTCTCCATGCAGGTGAAACAAGCCATCCTTAAGCTGCAAAAACAGAAAAAACCCATCCGAGAAATTGCTACAATATTAGGAGTGGCAAAATCTACAGTTTGGTACATCCTGAGAAAGAAAGCACTGGTGAACTCATCAATGCAAAAAGACCTGGGCGCCCACGGAAGACAACAATGGTGGATGATCGCAGAATAATCTCCATGGTGAAGAGAAACCCTTTCACAACAGCCAACCAAGTGAACAACACTCTCCAGGAGGTAGGCGTATCAATATCCAAATCTACCATAAAGAGAAGACTGCATGAGAGTAAATACAGAGGGTTCACTGCACGGTGCAAGCCACTCATAAGCATCAAGAATAAAAAGGCTATACTGGACTTTGCAAAAAAACAGCTAAAAAACCAGAACAGTTCAGGAAGAACATTCTTTGGACAGATGAAACAAAGATCAACCTCTACCAGAATGATGGAAAGAGAAATGTATGGCGAAGGCGTAGTACAGCTCATGATCCAAAGCATACCACATCATCTATAAAACACGGCGGAGGCAGTATGATGGCTTGGGCATGCATGGCTGCCAGTGGCACTGGGTCACTAGTGTTTATTGATGATGTGACACAGGACAGAAGCAGCCGAATGAATTCTGATATATTCAGAGCCATACTGTGTGCTCAGATCCAGCCAAATGCAGCCAAACTGATTGGTCGTCGTTTCATACTACAGATGGACAATGACCCAAAACATAAAGCCAAAGCAACCCAGGGGTTTATTAAAGCAAAGAAGTGGAATATTCTTGAATGGCCAAGTCAGTCACCTGATCTCAACCCAATTGAGCATGCATTTCACTTGTTAAAGACTAAACTTCAGACAGAAAGGCCCACAAACAAACAGCAACTGAAAACCACTGCAGTGAAGGCCTGGCAGAGCATCAAAAAGGAGGAAACACAGCGTCTGGTGATGTCCATGAGTTCAAGACTTCAGGCAGTCATTGCCAACAAAGGGTTTTCAGCCAAGTACTAGAAATGAACATTTTATTTACAATTATTTAATTTGTCCAATTACTTTTGGTCCCTTTAAAAACAGGGTGGCACATGTTAAGGAGCTGAAACTCCTGAACCCTTCATCCATTTTTAATGTGAATACCCTCAAATGAAAGCTGAAAGTTTGAACTTCAACTGAATCTGAATTGTTTTGTTTAAAATTCATTGTGGTAACGTCTAGAACCAAAATTAGAAAAATGTTGTCTCTGTCCAAATATACAGTACAGACCAAAAGTTTGGACACACCTTCTCATTTAAAGATTTTTCTGTATTTTCATGACTATGAAAATTGGACATTCACACTGAAGGCATCAAAACTATGAATTAACACATGTGGAATTATATACTTAACAAAAAAGTGTGAAACAACTGAAATTATGTCTTATATTCTAGGTTCTTCAAAGTAGCCACCTTTTGCTTTGATGACTGCTTTGCACACTCTTGGCATTCTCTTGATGAGCTTCAAGAGGTAGTCAATGGAAATGGTCTTCCAACAATCTTGAAGGCGTTCCCAGAGATGCTTAGCACTTGTTGGCTCTTTTGCCTTCACTCTGTGGTCCAGCTCATCCCAAACCATCTCGAATAGGTTCAGGTCTGGTGACTGGAGGCCAGGTCATCTGGCATAGCACCCCATCACTCTCCCTCTTGGTCAAATAGCCCTTACACAGCCTGGAGGTGTGTTTGGGGTCATTGTCCTGTTGAAAAATAAATGATGGTCCAACTAAACGCAAACCGGATGGAATAGCATGCCGCTGCAAGATGCTGTGGTAGCCATGCTGGTTCAGTATGCCTTCAATTTTGAATAAATCCCCAACAGTGTCACCAACAAAGCACCCGCACACCATCACACCTCCTCCTCCATGCTTCACGGTGGGAACCAGGCATGTAGAGTCCATCCGTCCACCTTTTCTGCGTCGCACAAAGACAGGGTGGTTGGAACCAAAGATCTCCAATTAGGACCCATCAGACCAAAGCACAGATTTCCACTGGTCTAATGTCCATTCCTTGTGTTCTTTAGCCCAAACAAGTCTCTTCTGCTTGTTGCCTGTCCTTAGCAGTGGTTTCCTAGCAGCTATTTTACCATGAAGGCCTGCTGCACAAAGTCTCCTCTTAACAGTTGTTGTAGAGATGTGTCTGCTGCTAGAACTCTGTGTGGCATTGACCTGGTCTCTAATCTGAGCTGCTATTAGCCTGCTATTTCTGAGGCTGGTGACTCAGATAAACTTATCCTAAAAAGCAGAGGTGACTCTTGGTCTTCCTTTCCTGGGTCGGTCCTCATGTGAGCCAGTTTCTTTGTAGCGCTTGATGGTTTTTGCAACTGCACTTGGGGACACTTTCAAAGTTTGCCCAATTTTTCGGACTGACTGACCTTCATTTCTTAAAGTAATGATGGCCACTCGTTTTTCTTTACTTAGCTGCTTTTTCTTGCCATAATACAAATTCTAACAGTCTATTCAGTAGGACTATCAGCTGTTTATCCACCAGACTTCTGCACAACACAACTGATGGTCCCAACCCCATTTATAAGGCAAGAAATCCCACTTATTAATCCTGACAGGGCACACCTGTGAAGTGAAAACCATTTCCGGTGACTACCTCTTGAAGCTCATTAAGAGAATGCCAAGAGTGTGCAAAGCAGTCATCAAAGCAAAAGGTGGCTACTTTGAAGAACCTAGAATATAAGACATATTTTCAGTTGTTTCACACTTTTTTGTTAAGTATATATTTCCACATGTGTTAATTCATAGTTTTGATGCCTTCAGTGTGAAATAGTCAAGAAAATACAGAAAAATCTTTAAATGAGAAGGTGTGTCCAAACTTTTGGTCTGTACTGTATATAGACCTAACTGTAAATGCAGAATAATCTTGAAGCATGGAGCTGATAGTATCAGGAGGATAATTAATACAGTGGATTCCAAAAAAGTATTAAAAAAAAACAGGTGAAACTAGAAGTTTACATACACTATATAAAAAGTGAAATCAGAATAAACTTCTCCCGTTTTAGGTGAATTAGGATTACCCTAATTTTTAATATTTGTCAAATGGCAGAATAATGAGAGAGAGACAATGTTTTAAGGCCTTTTTTATTACTTACTGCAAAGTCAAAATTTACATCCATTTCATTAGTATTTGATACCATTGCCCTTAAACTGAATGACTTGGGTCAAACGTTTGGGATATCCCTCCACAAGCTTCTCACAATAGTTGGTCGGAATTTGGTCCCATTCCTCCTGACAAAACTGGTGTAACTGATCAAGGTTTGTAAACTTTTGACTTTGCAGTAAGTAATAAAAATGCCTTAAAACATTCTCTCTCTCTCATTATTCTGGCATTTGGCAAATATTAAAAATGATGGAAATCCTAATTGACCTAAAACGGGAAAGGTTTATTCTGATTTCATGTCAGATATTGAAAAAAACATGCATATGTGTCTTTTTATATAGTGTATGTAAACTTCTGGTTTCAACTGTATATGATGACATCTTTTCAATTTTTTATATCACTATCTGTACACAAAGAAAAAAGTCACATCTTGCAATTTTCACACTGGCCCCTAGGTCTAATATTAGACTCCTACTTCCTACAGCCACATGGACATTGGTAACAATAGATTGACTTAGACCCTATTTGTTTGTATAGAAGCTGTAACATCCCTGGCGGCGTGCTGGCATGGCTTACCACCTCCCACCATGCAAGACCTCCATCTTACCTATCAGTCCAGGCTGTACACTTTGCTCCAGTATCTGCTGTGTGCATGTCTCTTGTCTGATTGCTTAGGGCGGCGGCGCGGCTACTGCCTGATTCTTATAGTTACTGTGTGCGCACTCCTAATGCGTCCCCACCCTATTGTTGTGAGTCACTAGATACTTAAACCCCCTCCACCCAGTAGGAGGGGCATGAGCAACACTTTCTTTCAGTGTGTTCTGTGCAACTGAGTTGCCAGGTCCTGTCCTGTATCTTGTCTGTTTCCGCCACCCTGGGGGCTGTATACCCAGGCCAGTTATCTGTATCTGTGACTTCTAGTCTGTTTCCGCCACCCTGGGGGCTGAGTTCCCAGGTTCGTTCCTGTATCTTGTTCCGGGTTCAGTTCCTGTCTGAACTGTGTCCTAGCCCGTTACCTGTTTGTCTCTATGTCCGTACCTGCCCTTTTCCTGCAGTGTCTGAACCTGCACCTAACTACAACTTGTTGTCTCTGTACTTCTTTTTTTGAGTTTTGTGTCCACTCGCTACTTCATTGTAAGTACCTTGTGTGTATCTGGCACTGCTTGTCCCGTTTCCCTGCCTCCGTATATACCTCCTGTGCTCTAATTATCTTCCTGTATTTTCCAGTCTGTTCTATGTGAACAGAACCCTGTCCTGTCTGCCTGCACCTTCTGCTCTGTTCTGCTCTGCTTGTCCACCGCACCTGCGGTTTCGCTCTGCTCTGCTTGTCCACTGCACCTGCGGTTTCGCTCTGCTTGTCCACCCCACCTGCGGTTTCGCTCTGCTTGTCCACCGCACCTGCGGTTTCGCTCTGCTTGTCCACCGCACCTGCGGTTTCGCTCCGCTCTGCTTGTCCACCGCACCTGCGGTTTCACTCTGCTCTGCTCCACTTGTCCTCTGCGCTTGCGGTTCTACTCTGCTAGTCCTCCGCACCCGCGGCTCTTTTCCTGTATCCCAGTCTGTACTGGTCCATATCCAGCCTGCGTTCCTTCCTGTCCGTATCTGCCAGTCTACATACCAGCCGTGCCTGCCAGCACCCACCTGTCTGCATACCAGCCGTGCCTGCCAGTACCCGCCTGTCTGCATACCAGCCATGCCTGCCAGTACCCACCTGTCTGCATACCAGCTGTGCCTGCCCGTTCCTGCATGCCCCAGTGTGAGTCAACAGCTGTGACCGGGGTCTGACCTGGAGTAGCACCTGGTCCCTCTGCTCATTTCCTCCCTGGTTCATGGAGTCGACTGAGCCGCCGTGCGACCTTGGTCGGACCGAGTTGATACTTAGTCACGCCCCTCCAGGCACTCCTTGGTTCATGGTCCAGTGGGATCACTAACCACGCTCTCGCCAGTCAGTCCGGGCGTGTGCGTAACCGAAGCATTATCTCAGTGTGCCCTATTTTCGAAAAAGGCCATTGTGAAGACGGGGAGGAGGTGAGCTGTGACATCAGCTTTTATGAATGGTGGATCCTGTGTTATGTACTATATATAAGGTATTACATTTTTTTATAAAACAAGATTAAAAAGTCTTATGTAAAGACCAGGAAGTGTGCATCTTGTAAAAGGCCTAATGGTCATTGTGAAAGTTGCAAGATTTCTGATTTCTTTGTTAATTCAGATAATGATAAAGAAAATTGAAATAAAAAATATCATTATGTAATTTTTACAAATACATTTACTGGAAAAAATGGAATTCAAACAGGTCATTTTCTGATTATTACTTTTAATAGATATATATTATTAGAAAAGGACTAATTACTAGTGATGAGCGAGCACTAAAATGCTCGGGTACTCGTTGCTCGGGTCGAGCAAATTGGAATACTCGGGTGCTCGACCTGAGCAACGAGCCCAATGTAAGGCTATGGGAAACTCGAGCATTTTTCAGGTGGCTCACCCCCGGCAATCTGCAGAGGGCCTAAAAATTTCCCAAATTGATGGGAAGAGTGTTCAAATGACATGGGAACAGCATGGGGAAGACCCTTGGAAGCATTTCTGACTCCCAGGTCACTGCTGTCAACAACGTTGTCACAGGTATTATGCCACTTTTTCGGACTCACAATAAAACATACCAAAACGAAACCAAAATGGATTTTGCTGGGAAATATGTTAACGAACATCCTTTCCATGACATGTAACACAACCAGAGCAGGACCCACTAGTAGTGATGAGCGAGCACTAAAATGCTTGAGTACTCGTTGCTCGGGTCAAGCAAATTGGAATGCTCGGGTGCTCGACGCGGGGGCAACGAGCCCAATGTAAGTCTATGGGAAACTCGAGCATTTTTAAGGCACTTCCCCCCGGCGGTCTGCAGAGGGCCTAAAAATTGCCCAAATCGATGGGAACAGTGCTCAAATGACATGGGAACAGCATGGGGAAGACCCCTGGAAGCATCTCTGACTCCCAGATCACTGCTGTCAACAACGTGGTCAGAGTATTATGCCACTTTTACGGACTCACAATAAAACATACAAAAGCGAAACCAATATGGATTTTCCTGGGAAATATGTTAGGGAACATCCTTTCCAGGCTAATGACTTGTATATAAAGCAAAATAAATAACCAAAAACAAAAATACTCCTCCACACCTTGGGCTATGTTCACACATAGTGTTTTTGATGCGTTTTTGCACTTTTGCATTGCTTTCAACAAAGACAAATGCATTCACCAGGAAATGTCATTTTAACATTTTACAACCTTATCTGGCCATGTGGTGTGTGACACATCATCAGACACATGCATACAGTGCTGAAAAGACATGGGAACAGCATGGGGAAGACCTCTGGAAGCATTTCTGACTCCCAGGTCACTGCCTAAAAGTGTGCCCATCATAAGTGATCCTTGGCGCATGTGAAGATGCCTCCCACCATGCACCTGTCATTGCAGACTTGCAACGATCACCGTCCACGTCCTTGTCCCACTGCAGCGTTCAGTTGTCCCTACCCCATTCCTTGGAATGCAAGCGCAAGTATGCAGCCAGCCACCCACCCACAGGCTGCAATACTATACTGCCAAATTTTTGACAGCTGCTTGCACTTGAAATGTGGCCTTTTAGGCTCGTGGAGGCGAATTCTTTTCATATCCTCATGCCGGCGGCGGCCAGATGTCCATACTCGGTCCACAGCCGCCACTGTTTCTCCCGGTGTCACCTCCGCCTTCCACAAGCACGGGTCCCACAACATGACCCGTGCCCTCCCCAGTGCACTTATTGGGAGGGACCGCCTAACCACAAACACGTGGACAGGTGAATGTGGCCAGGGACGGTACGGAGCCGGTCCACAACTTTTTTTACTGAGAGTTGTATTTAGCTAGGTGAAAGAACTGGCATAGAGGGAAACCATATCTACCCTGCGTGTCATTTCTCCCAGAAAGTCCTCTAATGCAGCTTGTTGCAGAAGCAATGGCAGCCCGTCCAACATCAACTTGCACTCGTCGGTGGTGCTTTGACACGCACACACATCTTTCTTTGCGCATTTAATTTCTTGAATACAGAGTTGGACAATGGCCTGATCTGTAATGCGGTTTAAGAAATAACATGCATAAGCATGGCCGATCCACATTAAAAAAGCAGCCACAGAGTGTCCGGGAACCTTCTGCCACACTTTTCTTAGACAGGGCTGCTTCTAGGCAGGGTTGGACGGGCCCACCAGAGAACCAGAGACTCCTCCGGCAGGCCCTGGCTTCTCCTTTAGGAGAGTTCATAGTGCTGAGGTGAAGCCATGATGATGATAGAGGCCACCATCTGCTTAGTTTTCTGTTACTTGGAATGCAAGTGCAAGTATGCAGGCCAGCCACCCACCCACAGGCCACAACACTAAACTGCCAGATTTCTGGGCAGCTGCTTGCACTTGAAATATGGCCTTTTAAGCTCGTGGAGGCGGAAGCTTTTCACAACCTCATGCTGGCGGCGGCCGGGTGTGCATACTCGGTCCCCAGCCGCCACTGTTTCTCCCAGTATTGTCTCTGCCTTCCACAAGCACGGGTCCCACAACATTACCCGTGCCCTCCCCAGTGCACTTACTGGGAAGGACCGCCTAGCCACAAACACGTGGACAGGTGAATGTGGCCAGGGACGGTACGGAGCCAGTCCACAACTTTTTTTGCTGAGAGTTGTATTCAGCTCGGTGAAAGTACTGGCATAGAGGGAAACAGTATCTACTCCGGCTGTCATTTCTCCGTCACTAGGATCCGCCCATTGTCACACACGACCATGCCTGGCTGTATGTTCAGCAGTGAGAGCCACAGATCACGCTGCTGTGTTACAGCTTTCAACAACTCTGCAGCGCTAGGCGTTTTGTCAATTAAGAATTAAACATGTTATCTTCAGCACAGCCTGTTGCCGCTTGGCCGAGGCAGTGCTGCCGTGCTTCCAGCTTATGACTGATGTGGTCATTTCGGAGATGGAGGCTGAAGAGGAGGAGGAGGCTGAGGAGGATGAGATGCAGGAGTTGTAGACCGTGGGGGCAACACTGATTGACCTAGGGCCCGCAATCCTTGGCATCTGGAGGACGTGTTCCGTCCCAAGGTCCGACTGGGTCCCGGCTTCCACTATGTTAACCCAGTGTGCCGTCAGCAAGATGTACCGTCCCTGCCCACAAGCACTTGTCCATGTGTTCGTGGTTAGGTGGACTTTACCAGTAACTGCGTTGTTGAGGGCATGGCTAATGTTTTGGGACACGTGCTTGTGTAATGTGTGGACGGCACACCGGGAGAAATAGTGGCGGCTGGGGACCGAGTACCGAGGGACTGCCACCGCCATCAGGTTGCGGAATGCTTCCGTCTCCACGAGCCTAAAAGGCAACATTTCGAGCGCAAGCAGTCGTGAAATGTGAGAATTTAGTAGTTTGGCCTGTGGGGCGTTGGCTGCATATTTGCGCTTGCGTTCCAAGGATTGGGGTATGGCCAACTGAACGCTGCGCTGGGACAAGGACATGGACGTGCTTCCTAATGCTGCTACTTGAGAGTGTGCAATGACAGGTGCAGGGCAGGAGGCATCTTCGCATGCACCATGGACAGGGGATTGGCTTGCAAGCATAACAGCGGAAGAAGCAATGGTGCCACCCGCAGACACTGTTCCTGGACCCTGGGGTTCGGCCCACAAAGTCGGGTGCTTTGCTGCCATGTTCCTGATCATGCTGGTGGTGGTCAGGCTGGTCGTTTTGCCAGCGCTGCTGATGCTGGCCTGGCAGGTGGTGCAAATGGCCTTTTTGGGGTTATAGGCAGAGTCTTTAAAACACAACCAGGTTCGGGAAGATCTAACAGTTGTACTGACAAGTTCCTTTGTGTTGGTGTTACGGGGAACGGTTGCCTGCCTTCTGTCTGCTGCCACCACACTGCTTCTTCCTGCCTGTTGGGGTGCTCTGCCTCCCTCCCCCTGTGTGCTGCTGTCCTCACTCTGCATGTCCTCCTGCCAGATTGGGTCAGTTACTATATCATCCACCACCTCATCTTCCACTTCCGCACCCTGGTCCTCCTCCTGACTTTCTGGCAATTGTGTCTCATCATCGTCCACCTCTTGTGACACTTTCTTACCGTCGCCTTCGTGTGACAGTGGCTGCTCAAATATTTGGGCATCGCTACACGCGATCTCCTCTTGCCCCGCTTCAAGTGGACCGGGCGAGAGGCCCGAATCTATAAATGGGAAAGTGAACAGCTCTTCAGAGTGTCCAAGTGTGGGATCAGTTGTTTCTGGGTACTCGGCATGGTGGGAGGAAGGAGGATCAGGGTGAGGAATATGCGGTTCAGACTCACGGCTACTGAGACTTGACCGTGTGGAAGACAGGGTGTTGGTGGTCGCAAAGTGACTGGAAGCATTATCCGCTATCCAACCAACAACCTTTTGACACTGCTCTGGGTTCAATAGTGGTGTGCTGCAGTCCCCTAGAAATTAGGACAGGAAGGTCAGGGGAGAAGATGTGGGTGTTTGTTGTGGCACAATTTTGGCTTGCCCAAGGCCTTGTCCTTGGCCTCTGCATGTACCATTACCATCACGTCCAGTTCCTTGTCCCTTGCCGCGTGCCTTGCCCATTTTAAATCCAGAACAGTATCTTCCACGCTCACTACAAATGACTGAGTTTGGAGCGAAATTATATTTGATCCGTGTGACGGAGAAAACAGAGTTTTAAATACCTGACCTGTAGGTAAGTAGTTTGAACAGCAAACTGCTGTGAATTGCTTCACTGACACACTAAAGGAAATTTTTAATGGAGGCCAGAAATGGCAGTATTTTCTGACAACGTATATGTGATCCGTGTGACAGAGAAAACACAGTTTTAAATACCTGGCCTGTAGGTAAGTAGTTTGAACAGCAAAATACTGTGAATTGCTTCACTGACACACTAAAGGAAATTTATAATGGAGGCCAGAAATGGCAGTATTTTCTGACAACGTATATGTGATCCGTGTGACGGAGAAAACACAGTTTTAAATAGCTGGATTTCTAGTGCTGTAATATGGAAGGGACCTGGCTGTATTCTGCAGTGTCAACAAGCAAATGGCGCAGAAAAACAATGTTCTCTGGATTGATTTTTAAGCAAATAATGAGGATTAAGATTCAAAGAAAAGTATTCCTCGCCCCTGAGACCTGAGCCTTTGTATAGAAATATCTAACAGCAGCAGAAGGCAGAATTGGAATGGAGCCTCTTGTGCGATATGCACTGCAGTCTGCTATATACACTGCCTGCCTATACACCCTGCCTGCCTGATATCGCTGCAGATGGATTAGTTAGTCCTCAGAATGACTGTTTGTTAAGATGGATATGTGTAATGTACGGTTTTTCTCCCTACACTACCTAATACACAAGCAAATCTCTCCCTGACGCAGCAGCACCTCTCCTTATACTGTCTGATTCTGGAGTGACTGTGACGAGCATGGCGGCACCAGGTCTGATATAGACCTGATGACGCTGTACGGCCAGCCAATCACTATAATGCCCACAACCAACATGGCTACTGCATTACAGTGCATGGCAGGCAATCCCTGCATGTTCATTGGCTCTCTAAAGAGCGCCAAACATGCAGGGATGGGACCCGAGTTCCCGCCTGAGCAACCCGGAAATACTCGGCGAGAGCCGAGCATGTCGAGCAGTGAGATGCTCGGGCGAGTACCGAGCAGTAGCGAGCATGCTCGCTCAACACTTACTTCTAGTGATGAGCAAGTATGTTTTGTTAACCCTTTCGCTGAGTATACTCGGCCGAGCACCGAGTATTTATAGCGTGCTCGGGCTTTAAGTTTTCGTCGCTCCGTGAACATGATTTGCAACTGTTTGACAGATTTAATGTGAGGAATGCTGGAAAAACAGGCATTCCTCACATGTATTGAATCTGTCAAACAGTCGCAAATCATGTTCACGGAGCGAGGAAAACTTAAAGCCCGAGCACGCTATAAATACTCGGTGCTCGGCCGAGTATACTAGGCGAAAGGGTTAACAAAACATACTCGCTCATCACTACTTATTGCAAGTACAGGAGACTTCTATGTTTATCAGTTATTTTGTATCATACTTCCATAACATGCATTTAAAGCTAAGCTAAATGGCCAAAGTTTTGGCTAATCCAGGATTTTTCAGCAAGTAAACAAGGGAGCACTGCAGAAATGTCTGCAATCAAGCTGTTTCGTGTGACCATACTGAATAAAGTGTCCATGGCCTTCATTTATTAGTCAGGTTAGTCAATGGTGGCAAAGAGCACCTGTCTGTCTCTCTAGTGAGTATAGCTATCTCAGCTTTACTTAAACTTCCCTTTAGTTTTATTTATAATTGTGTAATACTTAATTTGTTCTGTGGAGGCGCTGCAGGGAACTAAACACTTGGATTCCCCCAAAAACTGTAGCCAACAACACGAAATACTATCAGTTAATGTTACAGAGTAGAAAAAGATGTAGATATATTTGACCGGACCCTTTAAAGCTCATTTATTATGGTTATTGTGTTGATATTTGACGCACTTTGCATGGTCTAGAGTAAATCCCAGATAAGTGTCGGTGTAAGTAGATAAAGGTGCACCAAATCTAACAGCCTGTCTCTATGATCAATTTGACGTATATTCTAACTATAAGACATTAGTCATTTACATTATTTTTTATCAGATTCACAATTGATAAAACTTTTAAATGGTACAAATTACAGTGCAAACATTTTTTTCACAATTTTAGATTAAACATTTAATTTATTCAATTTCTGACAATTTGGTGCAGGCTGAATAATAACTGTGTGACTATGCTTCTTACAATAGTATTCCAAAAATCCATGGTAAAGGCTGTCATGATCATTTAAATGGTTGGGGAATTAGAATTTGGTAATGTCATTTTTGAATATTTTTAAAATGAACAAGATAATGAGCTTTATCTAAAAGTGAGACTTTACCAGGATTGTTTTATATATTTCTTTTTTTTTCTAGCTGTAAAAGTAGTAAGCTATTTTAAGTTTTTTTTTTTAAGGGTTAACGTACTTATTCAAAACATTTTATAAAACGACCTTTATTCTAAGCAGAGCTTTGAATGGCTTAATATGCAAATTCCATTCTAGCGGGATATTGTAATTGTAGGTACTCAAGTTATGTGCGACTACTGTAATTCTCACGCAAAGCATTGCTGCTATAGTGAGGCAGGCACCTCGTGTGTACACAGTACGATATGCAAACACAGCGCGAGCAAAGGTTACACTTAGTTATGACAAATACATACTTTTAAGCATCCATCTAACTCCATTACACACGATCAACATCTTTTTCATTTGTCTTCTTTTATGATGAACAGATGATTTTTCGAGACATTGTGGGGTCTAAAAGTGTAATTAACTTTTTAAGTGAACTTGCAGCAGAATGTCTGGGTCTGCCTCCAGCTTCCCCTTAGCACATAATCACTTACAGTACTCATTCCTCAGGGCTGGGATGCCCATGTGTTTAGGGCTCCTGAAGAGCTGAGCTCTCTCCACATGCGGTAGATTACGGCTATATTACATAGCCGGTATCTGTGTCTAACAACAGCGGTCGGAGCTGAGCTCTGATCACTCCTGTTAATCATTTACATGGCATTATTATACGGGTATTGCCATCTCCAAGATCCTATCCCAATATATAGTAGGTGTAGTAATAATAATATTACCAAATACCTCCAATTAGAAATTCGCTCTGTCTCTTTCCTCATGTGCAGGTGTAGCACCCTGAGGATTCGGCTGCTACAGGGGTATTGCACCTCAATCCAGAGGTGTGATATTCCACTCCCGGGTAAGGAAGGAGTGTGGAACTGAGCTCAGATAGACTGCATGCACTACATACATCCCATTCCAGAGGAGCAGGCCGACGGTACTCCCACTTAGAAATGTGCAGGTACAACCGAGCCTGTTCCTGGCTGGAGTGGGAGGGGGGTGGTACATCCCATGTAGTGTAGGGGCAGATAGGGGGAGCAGTCTGGGTAGTGATAGGAGCTCATTGGGTGCTGGTCACCTGAGCTCACACATAGAGGGATATATAAGGAGGGCACCAACTTAGATCAGGGTCAGACGCTGAGAACAAGTCAGTTGGAGAGGAGAGAGAAGGAAACAGCAGCCCTGGAGAGAGAGAGAGGAGAAAGAAAGAGAAAGACCCAGAGGGGGAAGACTGAAGGGACCCAAGAACCCAAATTAGAGCACCGGGTGAGGAGTCAGCACAAGGGTACCGGAACCCAAGCTGGTGGGGGCAAAAACATCCCTAGCCAGAGACCGGAGGCTGTGGGCAGCATCTGCCACGGCCACCCACTACATCCACCCTGAAGGCATACCACATGGAGGGTCAGGGAACCTAAGGCCAAGGGTTGCCCAACAGAAGGCCCGAGGGAGCTGGACCTAGGTGGATCACTGGTGGGGACGGCTGAAGAAAGGACAGAGGGAGAGCTCAGGGCCACGCTCCGGACTTGTTTGGGGGTTGGCTGGATCCAGGACCTGGTGGACGCAGCACGGCTCGGGTGGTCACTAGCAGCTGGTGTGACCGAAACATCAGCAGTAAGTAAACTCCCTTAACTGCACAACCCGAGTCTGTCTTCATTGCCGGCTGCACCACACCACCACAACCCCCATCCTCTGCGCCTGTCCCCTCTGAGGCTATACCCCTCCCGTTGGGGGTTATCCCACCAAGCTGCGCATCCACCATCAGCCTCAGCGGACCCTGCTGCAGCGGCGGCCACAGTGACCGCATCACAACGGGTGGCGTAGTCGACACAAAAGAACTTTAGTAACATCTGTAAAGCTGCCACATAACACTGAGCTTGACGCCCTGGGCACGGGGCCGGGTCACAGCCGCTCGGAGACTACAACCCCCCATCTGATCCGGTGCCGGGTATTCCCCTCAAAAAGGAATATGGCCCAGGGGGCGCGTCAACTTTGGCGTAGTCGGCAGGATTACGTGCCCGCAACACCCGGGTACTGCGTGCCTGAAGAAAAGTGCAAGTTTACCTCAGAAAGAAGTCTCCCGCCGGTTCCGGAGGGTCCACGCCATCGGACTCCATCACCAGTCGTTTCCCGCCGATTGTCCGCCATTTCCAGCTTGTTCCCGCCATCTGCAGAGTTTCCCGCCACTGGGCGACGCTTCCCGCCAAAACCGCAGATTTCCCGCCTTGGAAGAGCAGCGGACGCCATTATGGGCGTGCCAAAGGAGGGCAAGAGGCCACCTCCCATCGTGGGCCGGGACAGAAAATGGCGCCAAAAGTGGAAACCGCCCCCACCAACAGAGACTGTGATGCTGGAGGTGTCTGTCAGCGTGAAACAACTACCCCTGGAGCTGACAGTCACCGAGTTGCCCCGGGACCGCCCTCTAAGTGGGAGGAGACGAAAGAGAAGAGAAAAGATGGGTGTCGCTTGGAGCAGTCTGGAGCGAGCGCACCCGGAGGCAGGAAGCCTGGAGAGGAGCAGCAGAAAAGCTCACCCGGAGATGGAGAGAAAGCAGAACAGCACCGGCCCGCTGGCCAGGAGTCTGCTAGAGACCGAGGAAGGAGGGCAGAGCAGCACCGGCCCGCTGGCCAGGAGCCTGCCGAGAGCAGAGCAGAGCAGCACCGACCCGATGGTCAGGAGCCTGCTAGAGTCCACAACCCCGCTAGGTCTAGCGGAGATCCTTGCACAGCTCCCCCGAGACCGGGAGTGTGCGCAGACTGCCCTGGAGGGCCTCGCACGGAGGATGGCCCGGGTACAGCGGGAGATACTGGCGGAGTGGAGCCGGGAGATGGCTCAGCACGCAGAGACCAGTCAGCGGAGCACGCTACCCTGGAAGAGGAAGCAGACCGCCTCTGAGGATGGCGCGGGAGGACCCAAGGCCGGAGACGGCGCCGAGGAGGGAGCCGAACGCATGGAGGCAGGTAAAGGGGACGCCTATACCCCAAGCCGTGACACCGCTCACCTGCCCCAGCTCCCCGTCGCAGAGCCCGAAAGTCCCCCTGCTGTGCCCGTAGCCGCCACGTCACCGCAATGGACTAGGCCCCGACCGGAAGCCGCCGCAGCGACCCCTGTGACGTCACGCGCCTCGACCCGGAGCGTGACAAAGCAGGAAATACCACCAGCCTGGTCGCAAGGCCTAGTACCCCCGGGCGCCGCATCACCAACAGCGCCCCCTACCTCCGCGGAGCCTCCGGCCTGGCCGCAAGGCCAGGTAGCCCAGGGTGCCGCCGTTCTTACGGTGCCCTTCACCTTCCAGATACCCCAGGCCTGGCCGCAAGGCCCGGGCAACCCGGGCGCTAACACCACCGCGCCCATCACAAGAGGACCCGGACGGGTCTGAAGTTACCACCAGCTATAAGCAAAGAGCAGGAGGAAGACGCCGTTGAGTGCGGCAGAGCAGGAGCTGTAAATAAGTTACCCAATGGGGGTATAAAGAAACTGAAACTGTTGCTGCTAAAATAGTCCCCGTTGGGACCAGCTGTGTGAACTGTTTACCCGTTATTCCCATAATCCCACTGACCGAGGACTGAGAGCGGTCATTCCTCCCCAATACCTGGCCGAGGACTGAGAGCGGCCATACCCCTGTATATAGTAGCGCGTCCTAAAGCGCCCCCTACCGGTTTTATAGAAAACCAGATTTTCTAAGAGACTGTCGCACTTTTCCCGGACACACGGTGCACAGTGTCCGGAGGAGGAACCAGAGACAAGAGAAGTCTACGAGAATGTTTATATAAAAAAGTTTTATATATATAATGTTTTATATGTTTATATGAAAAATTTTGTATGTTTTGGTGTTATTTATGTCTTTACAGCCCGAGGACGTGCTGTGATTTACCAGGGGGGAATGTAGCACCCTGAGGATTCGGCTGCTACAGGGGTATTGCACCTCAATCCAGAGGTGTGATATTCCACTCCCGGGTAAGGAAGGAGTGTGGAACTGAGCTCAGATAGACTGCATGCACTACATACATCCCATTCCAGAGGAGCAGGCCGACGGTACTCCCACTTAGAAATGTGCAGGTACAACCGAGCCTGTTCCTGGCTGGAGTGGGAGGGGGGTGGTACATCCCATGTAGTGTAGGGGCAGATAGGGGGAGCAGTCTGGGTAGTGATAGGAGCTCATTGGGTGCTGGTCACCTGAGCTCACACATAGAGGGATATATAAGGAGGGCACCAACTTAGATCAGGGTCAGACGCTGAGAACAAGTCAGTTGGAGAGGAGAGAGAAGGAAACAGCAGCCCTGGAGAGAGAGAGAGGAGAAAGAAAGAGAAAGACCCAGAGGGGGAAGACTGAAGGGACCCAAGAACCCAAATTAGAGCACCGGGTGAGGAGTCAGCACAAGGGTACCGGAACCCAAGCTGGTGGGGGCAAAAACATCCCTAGCCAGAGACCGGAGGCTGTGGGCAGCATCTGCCACGGCCACCCACTACATCCACCCTGAAGGCATACCACATGGAGGGTCAGGGAACCTAAGGCCAAGGGTTGCCCAACAGAAGGCCCGAGGGAGCTGGACCTAGGTGGATCACTGGTGGGGACGGCTGAAGAAAGGACAGAGGGAGAGCTCAGGGCCACGCTCCGGACTTGTTTGGGGGTTGGCTGGATCCAGGACCTGGTGGACGCAGCACGGCTCGGGTGGTCACTAGCAGCTGGAGTGACCGAAACATCAGCAGTAAGTAAACTCCCTTAACTGCACAACCCGAGTCTGTCTTCATTGCCGGCTGCACCACACCACCACAACCCCCATCCTCTGCGCCTGTCCCCTCTGAGGCTATACCCCTCCCGTTGGGGGTTATCCCACCAAGCTGCGCATCCACCATCAGCCTCAGCGGACCCTGCTGCAGCGGCGGCCACAGTGACCGCATCACAACGGGTGGCGTAGTCGACACAAAAGAACTTTAGTAACATCTGTAAAGCTGCCACATAACACTGAGCTTGACGCCCTGGGCACGGGGCCGGGTCACAGCCGCTCGGAGACTACAACCCCCCATCTGATCCGGTGCCGGGTATTCCCCTCAAAAAGGAATATGGCCCAGGGGGCGCGTCACAGGCATTGCAGGACCTTAGGTATCCACGGTTACGACCACCTGCAGCTAGCTAACTAACTGTCACTTTATCAGTGGACGTAACCTTGGATACCTAAGGTCCTGCGATGCCTGCACATGAGGAAAGAGACATAGCGAATCAAAAATACTATACTACATTTCTAATTATAGGTATTTGCTAATATTATTATTATTATACCTACTACATATTGGGATAGGATCTTGGAGATGGGAATACCCCTTTAATCTCTGACATTAAAATTTAAATGAAGTGGTTGTGCACCGGTTCCCATCCAATCCCAGTCAGTATTTTTTCTCAGGAGTGGGAGCCAAAACCAGGAGTGGTTGATAAATGCAGAATTGGTGACTTGTTTCTATTATACCTTTTCTCTGATTGTTCCTCACCTGGTTTTGGCTCCCGCTCCTGAGAAAAAATACTGATCAATTACTGATCAATTACTGACATTGGGGTTGTGGCCTAATACTCCCCTCCGGTGCTGGCACTGTTCCAGCGGTGTTGGTACTGGCTCTCCCAAGGCTCACGTGACATTGTTATGCTACGTGATCCCTGTGGTTTCACTCTCCTCTGCTATTGATGTTATTGACATCTGGAGAAAGTCGGAGCTGCGGTTGCTCTCCTACTTCTTCCAGATTTCTTGATTTGTCCAAAGGACGGGAGCGTGAAGCCAGCGTTGATTGACCGCAGAGATCATGTGATTATAACAATGTCACGCGACATTTTCAATACAAGTCTATGAGAACCTCGTCCTGGCCTTGTTCTGGCTCTCATAGACTTATATTGAGACCGTGTGATGTAGCTTCTGACTTCCGGCTGTCAGAAGCTGCACTCACAAGATGGTGCGGGAGGACTGGAGCGACACCGAAAAAACTACGAAGACTCCGGAGGGTGAGTATATGATCGAGGGCAGGGGGAAGTGCCATTCCAGCGCTGAAAAAAACAAACAAATGCTGGAGTGGTGCTTTAAATATCTATATATGCACATAAAGCCATTATCTGCAGGAAGGATAATTATAAAAGTATCTGGTCCCCAACACAGCCACCATGCGTCGCTACATGTGTCTCTGGCATATCCATAATCAGGGCGCTATAAAACAATCTATTGCACATTGAGTACATTGCCTCCTGACGAAGTTGCAGGAGCAACCAAACGCGCGTCGAGGCGTTGTGTAGTGGATTGCCATCAACGTGTCTTGGGGTGTGTGCAATAATTCATGATCTAAATCCACTGCATATGAGGCCACTGTACCTTAGAGATGCTGTGCTACAAGTGATTACTTACCCACTGTGGGATTAGTGAAATAATCAATATATGGACTCCTGAGAGGCATTGTGTAATAGGCTACTAATTATTTACTTACCATGGGAATAGTGCAATAATCAATGTACTGACACATGAGTAGGTTGCCATACACTTATCAAGGGATTAGTGTTATGACTTTTTTGATACAATGCATTCTATGTCATTCCGATTGACTAGTCTCAGTATTTAATGACAAACACTGGATGTCTATATACGGTAGCTATAGTGTATACTTTACCTGTTTTTGCACCCTTTTCATATGTATTAAGGATTATATTCCAGCATATGGATTATTCTTTATGATAGGACCTGATATTTTTATACATTTTTATATATTCCTGCAGTTGATGGCTCTATGTGCATATGTAGATATTTAAAGGGTTATGCACTCCTGTGTTCTGGCTCCTGTTTTTCAGGTTCCTGGAGTCGTAGGACATGTATTTTATCCTTTTTTTTGTTCACCGTGGTATATGGTTTATGATTATTGATGTCAATAAACTTAGTTTTTTTCTATAATATTTCTGGCCTCTGATATGTTCTATATAGGTTAAATGTTCCCTGATGACATCCTGTTTGACAATTCGCAGTGCATGCTGGGAGACTGAAACGAATTGTCATCTTAAGTAAGAAAAAAAAAAACAGACATGAAGTTAGAGAGGGCACAATAGAAAATATTTAGTTGAAGTATGTTAGAAACGTGGTTAGATTGTTAAATTAAATAGTTAGACACATAGTATGAAATTCACTGTTAATTTCGGGCAACCCCTTTAAGGGCATAAAAAATATCAAGTTTTTTTCCAAAGTTAAGTTACTTTTTAAAAGTAGACAAAATGTAACAAGTAACATTATAACTATAGTTAGAAGACCTCGCCCATATGTAGTGATATCTCATCTGGGGCCATAAATAAAGAAGAATGTATAGGTGTGGACTCGAGACTGATGCACAAGCCGGGCTCCTGTTACACTATAAACAGCTCATGTGTCCAAAGTTAAACCATTCAGGATGTGTTGAAATCACCGTGTAGATGAGAACAGACAATTTAATAACTCCTTCTGTCACTTGTTATATTTAATTCACTACGTAGGTAGAGTGTCCAGGAGCCGTTCAATTTACAAGCATTAACCATAAAGTCAATCAACCTAACAAGTTGCAATGTCATAGTTATCTATGTATGCTAATCCAATTAAAACTATATTTTCTATTTTACAGTTTATCATTCTGTGATACATATATATTTCTCATATTTAAAAAAGCCAATAAAGTAACAGTAGCCAATAAAGGAATATAGAATATAGAAGCCAATAAAGGAGAAGTTCATCTACCAACCTGCCCAGATGAAGCTGTTGGCGGGTGTCTTGGTCAGTGAATTGATGAATTATATCACGAGTTGTAGCTTTTATTTCTCTGACCTGGTCACATTTCTCAGTGGATTCCCTGGATACTTATTTACACTTGTTATTTAAGTCTTTGGTCGTATTATAGAACTTCGTTGACCACAGGAGGTTGAGCTACAGAAAAAGAAGAACATGGTTGAGCTACGTTTCAGTAACTTCCATAGAAAAGAATGGAAGTTATAGAAAATGTGTAGCACAGCCATATTTGTCTGTATCCATGCCTAAACTTCTGTGGTCTGCACTTGGGCAGAGCTATTCCTTTCTCAGCACAAAGGTCCTTTTATTACTCATACTGCAGATACCTCAGACTACTATTGTTGCCTGTTACTTTCTCAGCTCACTGTTCATGTTAGTTTTCTAACATATCATTTTATATATGCTTTGATCAGTTTTTGGATGTACACAAGAAAGATTTTCCTTTTATATGAATGTTCTTTGTAGTCTGGTAGCTTAGTTATATATATATACATTATATATATATATATATATATATATATATATACACAGTGTATATATATATATATATATATATATATCTCAATAGTCCTGATTTATCAGGATCAGCGATTTTCTCAGCGGTCTTGATGATGGGGCGGGGTGGAGTCAGACGCTTCTGATTCATTAAGAGGCTCATGTCTGACTAGTGGCATGCGCAAATCTTACTCCAGTTTGGAACTGAGGTGAGATTCTTGGCATAGAGAACACCTCAGCTCCTCATGAATTAGGCTGCGTGCCCACTGTGCATTTTTCAAGCGTTTTTGCCGCTGAATTTCCGCAGCGAAAATGCTTAAAAACCGCTTGGTAATACGTGCCCCACGGTCTCCAATGATAATCCGCATGTGCTGTGCACATGCTGCGGAAATTTCCGCTGCGGATTATCATTGCGGAAAAATCCGCAGCATGTTCATTATTTTTGCGGAAACGCTGCGTAATTGCCGCCATTGACTTGCATTGAATCGCTTAATATCCGTAAGAGGACATGTACACATGCGGATATTAAGCGATTCAATGTGCGGATGGTACCCGGGTCTGGAGAAGAGGAGACTCTCCTCCAGAGCCGGGTACCATAGTACCTGTAAAAAAAAAGAATTTAAAATAAAAAAAAACATTATACTCCCCTTCTGATGGCCCGCGGTCTTCTCTCCGGTGCGTCCTGGCTCCCCGGTGGCTCGCGATGGTGTAAAAGGACCATGACGTAATTTAGTCATGTGACAGGTCACGCGACCGCCGACGTCAGCGATCGCGTGACCTGTCACGTGACTAAATTACGTCATGGAAGGTCCTTTTACACCACAGTGTGCCGCCCAAGACACCGAACGCACCAGAAAAGGAGACCGGGGGCCATCGGAAGGTGAGTATTTAATGTTTTGGGGTTTTTTTTACCATTTTTATACTTATTTTAACTATTAACTTGGTCACACTATTTAAATCCATGCCGGTTGCATGGATTTATATAGTGTGACCAACTTGTCAAGCACTTTTCCAAGTGATGCTAAAATCGTTAGGAAAATACTTGATAACCCGCATGCGGAAATGCATGCAAAAACGCTTGACAAACGCTTCTACCTGGCAGGAAAAACACATGTAAAATCCGCATGCGTTTTTGCTGCCAGGGAGATGCAGAAAAAAATCATCAGCATTTCTGCATCGTGAGCACTTAGAAGAGCTATGGCCTCATGACCCGTTGCATCTCTACTATGCAGAAACTGCCATGAAAAAGACAAAAGTTGCAAAATTTTAATCTGTGGCCAGTCTATGCTAATAGAGAAAACACATCACAATCATTCCTTAGCATAAAATGGATGTTGATTTAGCTTTTGCAATATCTGTACATACAGTGAAATTTTTTTAAAGAGAACCTGTCACCATGAAAATGCAATCCAGTCTTTAGGCACCATGTTATAGAGCGGGGGGAGCTAAGTAGATTGATGTATAGTTTGTGAGAAAATATTCAATGAGTGAACCCAAACTAAAAAGTTTGGGGTTCGTACTGGACAGTCAGTGTCCGGTGCTAAACGTTAAACTTGGCCTTCTCCCAGAGGTCCGGTGCAAAGTTCGGAGTTCCGGGGTAAGTTCATCGCAGAGAGAGAGAATTTTTTTCCAGCGTCAAAGATCAGGTTCCAATACATTTCAATGGGATTCAGATGCTTTGGACTAAAGTTACCAGAACGTGAACTTCCACAGGTCCACTCATCCTTACTGTTGATACTTGGACCATTTTTAGGGTACTTGAGAAATCACTGACATCTGAATGAGGTTTCATACTAATGTGCTGGTTAAAATAAAGCTAATAAATTGCTAGTCATAGAACATACCAGCTTCAGACTCAAATGTCTTTTTTTCAACTTTACTCAGGAGATCATAAAAGTGGCTGATAGACTATAATGGTAAGGTCCATCTTTAGCTCCTGACTTATCTCCATTTTCACCCTACACCTTAGGTATTCAGAATACAAGCTAGCCTATTACAGCCAACACTACTCGAATGTTACTGTGATTTCCCCACCACACAAGAGGTATATAGTATATTGCACACATAGGTCCCATATTTCAAGCTAGTCAAGACATTTAAGCTTAGTTACCATAATGAGTATGTGACGATGTGTATTTTCGCTGCACAAAAACCATAGCGTCTTACAGTTCCAGCAAAGTGGATGGGATTTATAGAAATCTCATGCCCACTGTGCTTATTTTTAATTTTGCATAAAGTGATCTGCGGTGCGTGTTTCAAATCCCCCAATGTGTCAATTTCTCTCACTGAGTTTTATGCATGGATTTCCCCTACATAATTGCATTAGATGGGTAAAACAGGCATATGCATTTTCAGCGAGTTTCCCTTGTGGAGATGCGCTAAGACACATGAAATCTGGACGTGACCATATCAAGAGAGTTTAGTCAAAGCCAAATATCAGGAAGTATAAAAAAAACAAAGCAATAAAAATAAGATAGAAACACATGTAAAAAAATACACACAAAAATAATGAAAAAAATGCAAGTAACCTAATTTACCTAATAGGTGCAGAAAACGTGGAACATCAAAGACTCACAAAATAGGAATTGCTATGGAAATGTAGCCTATAAAAAAAGTCTTGCTAGAAATCAGTTCTCATGCATATCCTAGATCAGTGTTCCCCAACTCTGGTCCTCAAGAGCCACCAACAGGCCATGTTATCAGGATTTCTTTAGTATTTCCCAGAAGATAATTACATCACCTGCATAGGCAAGAATTCCATCACCTGAGCAATACTAAGGAAATCCTGAAAACATGACCTCTTGAGGACCGGAGTTGGGGAACACCGTCCTAGATGTTCTACTTAGGAGAGAACAGAGTTAGATTGGACCTATAAGGAGGCATATACAAGTCAGAACCTGGGTGGGTATTTGATTTACATTGTAGATTTTAGACCAAGGAAAGAATGCATGATGACTTTTGGGTTGATTGCAAGCCATTTAACACTTTTGCTGCAATTGATATTTAAGATTGCAGATCCCTGACAAGGAAGTCATAAAAGTAGGCTGAATCAGTGAGCAGGTGCCGTGAGTCTTCAGTTTCTTTCAACCATTCAGAGCTTCTTCCAAAAACTATTCAGAAAATACCCTCACCCATGCATTACATGAGGATACATGATCTTATTGTGTCACCCTGGCCTAGATGCCACAAATGTATAATAAAGCTGTGTCTCAGAGCAAGGGGGAGGTTCTCTGGTCAAGGACTATTAGCATGCAGTACCTCCTGTCCCAGGCCAGTAGGGGGAGCAGGCTGCCTCTATAAAAGTTGGAACTGGGGGCAGGGTTAGAGAGAACTGGACAACCTGTCTCTGAAGAAAGAGGGGTCCCAGAGCAGGGACAGACAGTTGTGTTGCAGCCTAAGAGGCCGTGTGGCAGTAGGAGAGCCACGAGCCAGGGGCAAGAGGCGAAGCAAGCCTGTCCTGGCAGATAGAGAAACTAATTTACCAGACTTTGGTGTCTGTGAGGATTCCAAGTCCTACAGCAAATAACCAGTCCGCAGGGGATTGTACGTTCCTTGGCCTAAGAAGCCTGGAGGTTCCGCCACAGCAGAAGGGACCAGCAAAGCCGTACCAGGCCGGGAGTAGAAAGGGACCCAAGTTGCAAGCTATACGGGCGAGAAGACACGGCGAGCTCAGGAACGTGGGCTATTACACCACGAGGAGGGGAATAGCCAGAAAGAGCGCAGAGAGCACGGTAGGTCTACACCCTCACCCTGACCAGGGCCAGCCTCCCACTTGCTCTCAGACATCCAGGCCCCCTCCTAGCCGGGCCTGTTTCTGGGTCATATTACCTGTTCTAATAAAGACCCTGAGCTGTTTAAGAGGCCTCCGTTTCCTGGCTATTTCGGTCGGAATCATCCCCTCCATCATCCATCTATATACTGCCCTGGGGCCATACTCCTCCCATGGGGAGTTGTACTATTCAGTGCTGCACATTTACATCTGCCCCAGCGGTCTGCACTGCAGCGGCTTTTAGCCCTAACCTCAATCCACGGGTGGCGTAGTCGGACATTGCAAAACATATAGAAGACTGCCACTGGTCTGACCACCCTGAGCCACGGACCGGGTTGCCACTACTACCCCCATTATTGCCCTGTTGCCCGGATCCGAGTGCCCCACGGCCCAGGGGGCGAGTCATTATCATATCTGAAAAGCCTGAGAATTTATATCAGATATTCACATACACATATATTAGATGTACAGATACCAATAGTATAGATGCTAATATAGATGGTAAGTACTGATTGCAAAGGTTAAGACATCCCTTACCCTAAACTCTTACTGGCTCCTGAGTCCCTCATGGAACAGCTAATGTTGGAAAAGAAAGTTTCATTAGTTTGCACATTTTAGCAGAGTCCAACTGGGTCATGTGAATTGAAGTTTTCCACCATGGCAATGATTCAGTTTGCTGCCATAGCCCTGTACCTAATTACCATGGGCAAATCAGTGCTAATATCATCTTCCTTTACAGGAATTCAGGCAAATAATTTCCTTAATCTTGGCATAACCCTCTATAAATTGTGCAATATCCAACAATCACATTGTCTTTTTGTGAATAAGTAAAACGTAACATTACCTTTTTTGTGTTTTAATTACAATCTATGAACTGAGCTCAATTATTCCGCACATGATCACACACAAAGAGTCCTGAGAACATAATACAATTAGATCTGAAGGGGCTTAGTCTATTCACCTCAGATACACAAAATTATTATGGTAAACTGGGGAGCTTGTGTTTAGCTGTAATACTTCCATTAAGGCATCATTCAGAAGTTTGTGTTGCAAGTACGTTTTCTATCCTTATTTTTCATGGATACAACACATACCCATTATAATATACGGTGCTATTCACATGTCCATGTTTTTTCTTGAACTATTTCTATATCTAAACTAAAAGCCATGTCAGTTTTTCTCCAGTATCACGGATGACAAGGGCCTAACATAAGTCTATGGGTCCGTGAAAAACATGTACAGCACACGGATGGCATCCATGTGCTATCCGTATTCAACAATGCAAAAGATAAGAGAAGTTTTGTAATATACTTATTTGTGCATCCGTGAAAAACACTGATGACACTGATGGTTAAAATGAGCACAGGAATGACACACTGTTTCAAATCACTGATAGCACCAGTACCATTTTTTTAGTCCGTTACTGCCGATTCCTAGTCTTTTACTTTATATTATTTATCCCAGTTCTTTACATAGCAAAAGAGTAATATACGGTCCTTGCAGATACGGTACTTAAATAAAGCTTGTATTGTAAGTTTTTTATTTTTTTTTTTATTTTGACAAAGCAAAATATATTATATGAAACAATAGATTACATGGAAAACACAATCAAACACAGATGCCTCTTTTTCCTGCTTTCTCTCCCTGACAAGCAAATGAATAGCCATCAATATGCATCTATATATAATATATCCAGATCCCATCACTACATTGAAAGTACCAGAAGTGCTACATCTAAATGTATACATAACTGAAGCCACATCCAGCACCTTCTAAAACAGGGATGTCAAACTCAAACACATAGAGGGTCAAAATGAACATTTTGGACAAAGTCGTGGGCCAACCAGTATACAGAATAATGGGCCCCACACAGTCCTCCATACAGAATAATGGGCTCCACATAGTCCTCCATACAGTATTATGGGCCCCACATAGTCCTCTGTACAGAATAATGGGCCCCACACAGTCCTCCATACAAAATAATGGGCCCCACATAGTTCTCCATACAAAATAATGGGCCCCACATAGTCCTCCATACAGAATAATGGGCCCCACATAGTCCTCCATACATGGTAATCTTCAGATTTCATGATGCCTTGCACACAATCAAGGCACCCAGTGCCAGAGGCAGCAAAACAACCCCAAAACATCTTTGAATCTCCACCATATTTGACTGTAGGCCTCATTCCGTTTTTTGGTAAACAGTAGAATGATGTGCTTTACCAAAAAGCTCTATCTTCGACTCATCTGTCCGCAAGACGCTTTCCCAGAAGGATTTTGGCTTACTCACGAACATTTTGGCAAACTACAGTCTAGATTTTTATGTCTGTGACAGCAGTGGGATCCTCTTAGCTCTCTTGCCATTGCGTTTCATTTCATTCAAATGTCGATATGATAGATAGTATAGTTAGCGCTGACACTGATGCACCCTGAGACTGCAGGATAGCTTGAATTTCTTTGGAACTTTATTGGGGCTGCTTATCCACCATCCGGACTATCCTGCATTGCAACCTTTCATCAATTTTTTTCTGCTGTCCACGTCCAGGGAGACTAGCTACAATGCCATGGGTTGTAAACGTCTTGATTATGTTGTGCTCCATGGACAAAGGAACAAGATCTCTGAAGATGGACTTGCAAGCTTGAGATTGTTGATATTTTTCAACAATTTTGGTTTTGAAATCCGCAGACAGTTCTCTTCTCTTTCTGTTCTCCATGCTTAGTGTGGCACACATAGACACACAATCAAAAATGAGTCAACCTCTCCCCTTTTTATCTGGTTTCAGGAGTGATTTTCCTACTGCCCACACCTGTGACTTGCCACAGGTGAGTTTGAATGAGCATCACATGCTTGAAATAAAGTTGTTTTACCCACAAATTTGGAAAGGTGCCAACAATTTTGTCTGGCCCATTTTTGGGGTTTTGTGTGAAATTATGTCCAATTTGCCTTTTTTCTGTTTTTTTGTGTTGTTCCAATACACACAAAGAAAATAAACCATGTGAATAACAAAACATTTGTAATTGCAATAATTTTCTGGAACAATTTCAAGGGTGCTTATGTGGCGCCCCTGCGGGTTCAGTCGCCACAGAGGTACTGCATCTCACCCAGAGGTATGCTATCTCATGCTCAGGTAAGGAATCCAACACTACACTACTCCAGACCAGCAGGAGGGGCAAGATGCTTCTCTTCCCCACTGAGCCCTGTCCCTGGCTGGAGTGGGGGGAACCAAAGTAGGGGGAACCATGTAGTGGGTGTGGGTGGAGGAAGAAGTTCAGGGGAGCACTTGTTAGGGATAATATATAGAGGGAAGCCATCTTGAAAGAGTGAGTTCAGTCAGAGGAGGACAGTGAGAGGAGCAGGAGCTCTGCTCAGGAGGAGGGCCTAGCCAGAGAGGCCCAAGACTGAAGAGAGAGTGAGGAGCAGGAGAAAGGCTCCAGGAACGTGGAAGGGACCCCAGGGGTACGGGTAGTGCTGGAGGCCACCCGTACGCCCGAATCTACCAGGAGATGGAGGGGTCAGGTCGCACAGAGAGGACCGGTCCCTAAACTAGCAGAGTTCTTTAAGCCTCAACTAGGAAACCAGAGGCTGCAGTATTTCAGGTACTGCAGCCACAAGCCACATCTGTCTCACAAAGAAGGTGGCCATAGAGGACCCAGGGGACAGAGAATACGTCGCCCGGCAAGGTCACTGGATTGGGATACTAGGTGTGAGGTGCAGGGAGACGACCAGAGGGAATACACAGAAGGGGGTCCCGTTACATACTCCGGAGAGACCTGGGAGTTTGCTGAACCGCTCCCTGAGTAAGCACAGAACGCCGTGGGAAGTTACTCTAGTACTGGTAACTGGAAGTCTAAGAAATCGTGAGTAAACCCTGAGGACTGCACCTTACTGTCTCTGTGATCATTATCTGCACCATCCTCTGCACCACACCATAACAGCAACATCTACACTTCCCTGGAGCTAAGCTCTACCTGTGGAGAGCTGAACCAACACTGCTGCATTCACACCAGCTCCAGAGGACCTGCTCCGCAACGGCGGCTCCATATAGCCGCAAACCACAGGTGGCGTCACTAACTGTATATATAAAAACTATAAATTCCCTGAAATATATCCCCCTTTTATTGACCGCCCTGGGTCACGGACCGGGTCACCGCCACTGTGACATCTCCCCTAGTAATGACAGGCCCGGCACCGAGTACCCCACGGCCCAGGGGGCGCGTCACCAACACTTTCGATCATGACTGCATAATAAAAGTTGTTGTGTACTGCAAAGTCAAGTCAGGTCATCTGCCACTTGTGTGCCATCTTATAACCTGTTTGTCCTTCCAAAATTTTACAACCTGACCATTAGTACATACAGAGATTCATGCATAATTGACATATATAATTTACTTAGCATAAACACGTGCTAGAGAGCAATCAACAGGTTGTAAATATATAAAGACTTACTCACTGACAGATTGCTGAATATACCTATATATATGTTGACTGTAACGGGTCTGGGAGGCGGAACCTCTGGGCTACTATACAAGGGGGCGGTCCTTGTAAGGGAGCGGGTGGCGACCAGGCAGGCAGTCACAGCAGGTGACCGGGACAGTCTCTAGAAGAACGGGCAGGAGGTCACGGCAAGTGACCGGGGCAGTCTCTGGATGAACGGGCAGATGGTCACGGCAAGTGACCGGGGCAGTCTCTGGGTGAACGGGCAGGTGGTCACGGCAAGTGACCGGGGCAGTCTCTGGGTGAACGGGCAGATGGTCACGGCAAGTGACCGGGGCAGTCTCTGGGTGAACGGGCAGATGGTCACGGCAAGTGACCGGGGCAGTCTCTGGGTGAACGGGCAGATGGTCACGGCAAGTGACCGGGGCAGTCTCTGGGTAAAGGGTTGGTACGACCTGTGGCGGCTGATGGTAGACGTGAGCTCCCAGGTGAGCAGGCGAGAGTCTCTGGATAAACGGGTGGTCACAGCATGTGACGGCGGAGCCTCCAGGAAGACCAACAGACAGGCGGCAGATGAGCGCTCCCAGGTGAGCGGGCAGAAGTCTCTGGACAGGCGGGTGGTCACAGCACGTGACGGCAGAGCCTCCAGGTAGGCTAGCAGACAGGCAGCAGATGAGCGCTCCCAGGTGAGCGGGCAGGAGTCACTGGACAGGCAGGTGGTCACAGCACGTGACGGCAGAGCCTCCAGGTAGGCTAGCAGGCAGGTAGCAGATGTGCGCTCCCAGGTGAGCGGGCAAGCTGGTCCATAGACAGACTGACAAGAGTTGGAAGGCAGACCGTCGGACCTCAGGCAATCAGGCAGGTAGTTGATGTGCGCTCCCAGGTGAGCGGGCAAGCTGGTCCTTAGACAGACTGACAGGAGTAGTAAGGCAGACCGTCGGACCTCAGGCTAGCAGGCAGGTAGCAGAATAACAGGCAGGAATAAGACAGCAGGCTGGCAGCAATCTGGCAGGTATCTGGCAGGTAACTGGCAACGGGACCTGAGGGCTGAAGCAGAGTAGTGAACAGTGAAACAACATTGCTCGGGCACCTCCATTTTGGAGGAGGTGCCTTATATATGGTGAAGTCCTCCGGCCATTGGCCGGGGACTCCTTAGGACGGCGCGCGCGGCCCCTTTAAGAAGGAGGGAGCGCGTGCGCGCCCTAAGCACAGTGGCCGGGAAGGAGCGCGCGCTGCCAGCAGAGCGGGAGGAGGACGCCGGGCTCGGAGCAAAGAGGTGAGGGGAACAGCGTCCCTGCCTAGCAGAGGGCAGGGACGCCGACGCTACATTGACATACACTTCCACCTAGAATATCTATATTTATAAAGTCTGTTTAATATTATGCTTATAGTTATCCACTGTATATACACAGAAAGTACAGCACTGTACACACTGTATGATATAACTTACACCTGCTCCTGAAGTAAGTGCTGTTTGCCCAGACATGGACAAGTACCAACCAGATGTGGTCCTTTAACCCTATGATTTATCTTCCCTTTACATTGACCATTCCTTTACATTATTTAAGGGTTCTTAAAAAAGATAAATATTCCTTCAATTTCACAATGTAACAAGATCACAGAAAAATGATGCCGATATGACTCTACATCTAATAACCATATGTATTTATATGATGCTGAGGACTTTTGAAATGCTAAAAGTAACTAGTAAATACTAGTTATATGACCAGTAGGTATATGGTCAACCCAGTTGGTGATGATCACTTACTTTTTTTAGTGAGCAAATATTCCTGTGGATGGATGTCATCGTTGCAGCAGGAAGAAGACACTGGCAAAGGGTTGGGCAGCATCAGAGTCAGAGTGGCACAGTGGTGAGTATTAATTCTTTTCATTTCTTAGCCCATTCTGAGCATTTTGAAAAGTATCCCTGACGAAGGTATATGCAAAACGTGCCTCGGGGTACTGGGCAGTGTGAATCACATGGCGCACTAATTATGGCGAGCGGTAGGTATTACAATGGTCTTCTTTAATTTGGGCTGTTTATGGCTTGCTACTAATCTGTTTGACCTCTTTTGGGGTAGTTCCTTATTAGACATCCATCTGTTTATATTAAAATCATGGATCTTTATAAAAAAAAAATTGTTCTACCATGTTTCTTGAGATCAATTCTAATCATGGATTGTAACATTTTTTCAAGTCTGTTTAAATTGACCCTCTTTACTACCCTTACTGCTTTATTGGTATAGGTTATACTTTGATAATTTATACATAGGGGGATTTACCATTGATGACACTCCCTTTATGGGGTTTTATGGGTATGTTTTATTTTTTTTTATTAGTAATTGTGTTTTATTTGCTTTTTTTGTACTTAATAAATTTTAGATATGTGTGTATGGTTATTTTCTATTTTTTTCTTCAAGAGTAATTTATAGTTGTTATTTTTTAAAGGAATAATAGTCTTATTTTTTAATCAGTTTTTCATCATGTTTCATTTTAGATGTGATTCCATGAATTTATAACAAATTCTCTATCAGATCTTGTGATAGGATTATTAAAACCTGGTAGTAAATGTTTAATTTCTCTGTAGCGACAAAACAAGTGTAAATACCATTACAATAGGCCCATTCAAATCAATAATGAGATGTCTGTGTATTGCAAGTCAGGACAGGTGCTCCAGACACCATGCTTCTCTAACTGTGAAATCTCTGAGGCTGGCCTCACCTGTGAGGTGCCCTTAGCTGTGGGTGAGGTGCAAATTAGGCTGGACGTGCACTTGGGGGTGTCATTGCTCTTGCACAGCTTCTTCTAAGTTTATGGACACGCCTCCAGTGCACTTCCAGCTTGATTTGCATATAGCTTCTATGCCAAATTTCTCATGACTTGTACATCAGATGTCTAAAAAAAATGTGCAATTTTTCTTAGAGTACAAGCACCTATACAGCCTCGTTTCACGTTCAGTATTTGGTCAGTATTGTACCTCAGTATTTGTAAGCCGAAACCAGAGTGGGTGATAAACACAGAAGTGGTGACGTGTTTCTATTATATTTTTCATTTGATTGTTCCACTCCTGATTTTGGTTTACACATACTGATGTAAAATACTGACCAAATACTCAACGTGTGAACGTGGCCTAAATTGGTTTATATATATGTATACACACATACATAAGTCTCTGGTTGACACAGGTAAGATGGGGAAAGCTACATCAGGCGCTAAACATTTATCTGGGAAAAGGTAGTGTTAGGCCACGTTCCCACAATGAGCTTTTGATGTTGCAGATTTTCTGCTCCCATTAAGTACAATAGGTTACTTGCATTTTTTCTAAAGTATGCAGCATAAAAATCTCACCGGAATGTCATTGTGGGAACGTAGCCTTACACAGGAAGCAAAGAATGGAAAACTGAGTCCACCGGATCAGGGGGCTGCTTTCTGTTCTCGGTGACCCACTTGTATGACATTAATAGATCTCAATCCAACAATATTTCACATGTATCAGGCAGCACGGTGGCTCAGTGGTTAGCACTGCAGCCTTGCAGCACTGGGGTCCTGGGTAGTGTTGAGCCACCCCCGTAGTGTTCGAGTTCGGTTCGGTTCGTCGAACACCCGTGTGTTCGCCGAACTGTTCGTCGAACTGTTCGTCGAACACCTTCGAACACCGTTAAAAACAATGGCAGGCAAACAAAAACACATAGAAACACATAGAAAACACCTTCAAAGGTGTCCAAAAGCTGACAAACTGCTCAGAAGACATAACTAACACATGGAAAAGTGACAAGTACATATAGTCATGCGAAAAGAAAAGAGGTGGAGGAGTAAAAGGAGGGGGAGACACAGATATAGGCATGTCATGCCCTTCTAAAATCCAAAAAGTGAGAAGCCGACACGTTCAGTCCGCTCCTGCCCGTGCCACCTCCGCGTTGCCGGGTTTGTGCCAGAGCCGCGGTGAACCCTGACGGCCAGCCCCCCTCTCCCAATACTGGTGCCTGTCCGCTGGTGGGTCGAGCGAGCCCCCCTGTGGTGGAGGCAGCTCTAAGCTTTTTAATTTAAATTGTCTCTCTAATTTGAATGAATACACTTTAAATCCATTTACAAGGATCTATTGGAGGGCAAGTCTCATGCCAGCAGCCGCGTAATTCCAGCTCCAGTAGCGTCCACTAAAGCTGCTGCAGTTAAAAAGCTTTTATAAGGATCGAGCTCGGCTGTCCACCGCAAGGCATCCTAATGCCAGTCCCAGCCCCTATGCCTTGGGGTGCCTCCTGATGCTCTTCACTAAGTATCCCATGGTCCCGAATCATTTCCTTTGAAAAAATTAAGTGTCTAAACTACAGGTGGTGTAGCTTGCTTAACAGCCGGGTTAATCCGCTGACTAGCAGACACTGCTACTAGGCACAAAGTATTTCCTGGGCTAGATGCAGTTAAAAATTTGTAATTAGATACTCTCGTTGGATGCTGAGAAAGCATTCCATAGAGTCTCCTGGCACGCCATATATGATTCTCTTAAAAAGCTTGGGGTAGGGGTCTAGGGGACACTTTTATAGCCAAAATCACGGCCCTGTATCGCAATACGTCACCTAGGCTGAAGATAAATGGAACTGTAGCACCCTGAGGGCTCGGTTGCTACAGACGTATTGCACCTCACCCAGAGGTGTGATATCTCACTCTCAGGTAAGGATGGAGTGTGGATCAGGACCCGACACCTGCATGCATTACACCACATTGCCGTGGGGCAGGGCGACCAATATGCCCCTGAGATGGGCACGACAGTCCCTGTCCCTGGCTGGAGTGGGGGGAGGGAACACTGAGGAAGGGGAACCCTGTAGTGCAGGAGCAGGGAGGAAGCAGTTCCTGGGTGCATTGAGAAGGGAGTATAAAAGGTGGGCACCATCTTAGTTCAGTGCAGAGAAGTCTGAGCAGAAGTGGCAGGGAGCAGGGGCTCTGCATGAGCTCTGCTCCGGAGGCGGGCCTAGTAACAGAGGCCCAGGCCTGGAAGAGGGAGAAGGAAGGAAGAGGAGCGGAGAAGGCTCCAGGAACGAGGAATGAAGGGATCCCAGGGGTGCGGACGGGCGAGTCGCCACCGCACGCCCGAATTCACCTGCGTGGAGGGGTCAGGCCAAAGGGGGAGACCGGTCCCCGAACTAGTGGAGGCAGGAAACGACCCTCAGCTAGAAACCGGAGGCTCTGACATTTTATGTGGAGCAGCCCCTCGCTACACCCGCTAGGAAGGCACCACATAGGGTCAGGGAAACTGGCGCCAAGTTTACCAAGAGGAGGCCCGAGGCAGCCGGACAGAAGTGTTGGTAAGAAAGGCCAGACAAAGGACACACAAAGGGGGTCATGTGAAGTGCTCCAAAGTTATCTGGAGTTGTCTGAGCCCCTCACCTGGTGAGCACAGTACGACGTGGGCAGCCGTTACCTGCAGACGTGGTCTGGATAATAAGAACTGTGAGTAAAGGCCCTGGACTGCATCACTGACTCCGTGTCGTTACTGCTGCTGCCCTGCACCATCACCACCATCCTCCGCATACACTGCCCTGAGGCTATACTCCTCCCGTGGGGAGTTATGCTACGCTCTGCTGCACCCACAACACCAGCCTCAGCGGTCTGCCCTGGAGCGGCGGTTCACTCTGACCGCAATCCACGGGTGGCGTAGTCGGACATTTAAACATCAAAACCACATAAATAGTTCCGCCACTGGTTTGACCGCCCTGAGCCACGGAACCGGGTTGCCGCCACGGAGACTACAACCACCAGCATCCACCAAAAAGGGTCCGGCTCCGGGTGTCCCAAGGCCCAGGGGGCGCGTCAGAACATTTTCATCACCTTTCACAATCACCAATGGGACAAGGCAGGGATGTTCTCTGTCCCCTCTCTTATACATCCTAGTGACGGAGCACCTGCTCTCATCAATTCGCCATAACCCCAATATTAGGTGGATTGAGGTGGGAGGCACCGAGTACAAGTGCTCTCTATTTGCTGATGATGTCCTAGTATATATCACTCAATCACATATATCCATCCCTGCTGTTATGGCTGAAATAGATCACTTTGTTACATGGTCAAATTTTAAAATCAATGCAGCGAAGTCTGAGGCCCTCGATGTCTCCCTCCCCAAATCCATATAGGATTCCATCCAGTCCAACTTTCCCTTTGCCTGTCCCTCACAGGGTATCAAATACTTAGGAATTCCTATTCATAGAGACCTCTCCCATCTATGTTATCTTAATTTTGGGCCCTTTATTGAACAACTCCATACAGACCACGGTTGGCAAGTTAGAACTGTAAGATTCACTACGTGAACCGCTGGTGTTTTGTGGAAAAGCACATGTACACTGTGTTCCAAATTATTATGCAAAAAGTGTTTAGGAGTGATAAGGGAAGAATTTGTTTGTTTGTCAGTTAAACTCATTGATGGTGATGTGTGTCAGGGCTCTTTATATCACTGTAAGCAATTGCAGACACCTGTGCTAATTAGTTTGGCAGGTGTGTCCAATGAAAGGCAAGACTACTTAAGAAGGCTCTCTCACATTATTAAGCAGCCTACATTTTCTGCCAAAATGGGAAAGAAAAAGGATGTGTCGGCTGCTGAGAAGCAACAAATTGTGGAGTGTTTAGGTCAAGGCATGACTACAATCAACATTGTGCGATGATCAGGATGAAGTGTCTTGGCAATCAAGAAGTATGTAGCTGATTCACAGTACACACGTGTGCGTGCTGATAAGGGCAAATTGAGGACTCTTTCCTACAGGCAATTACGTCAGGTTGAAAGAGCAGCGGCCAAAAAGCCTTGTCATAGCAGCAGACAAGTTTTTGAAGCTGCTTGTGCCTCCAACGTCCCCCGAACAACAAGATGCAGGGTCCTTCAGAGGTTTGCAGCTGTGCATACGCCATCCTGTCGACCTCCTCTATCCACTTCACACAAGCAGAAACGGCTCCAGTGGGCCAAACATTACATGAAGACTGATTTCAAAACAGTTTTGTTCACGGATGAGTGCCGTGCAGCGCTCGATGGTCCAGATGGATGGAGTGGAGGATGGCTGGTTGATGGACACCCCACGCAAACACGGCTACAGCGCCAACAAGGAGGAGGTGGAGTAATGTTTTGGGCTGGAATCATGGGGAGAGAGATTGTCGGCCCCTTTAGGATCCCTGAAGGCGCTAAAGATGAACTCCATAATGTATGTGGATTTTCTCAAACAGCACTTCCTGCCATGGTTCAAGAAGAAGAACCGTGTATTTCACAGCAAGATCATTTTTCTGCATGATAATGCACCATCTCATGCTGCACATAAAACATCTGCATCTCTGGCTGATATGGGCATAAAAGGGGACAAACTTATGGTGTGACCCCCATGCTCCCCTGACCTCTACCCCATTCAGAACCTTTGGAGCATCATTAAAAGGAGTGTCTATGATGGCGGGAGGCAGTTCACATCTAAGCAACAGCTCTGGGAGGGTATTCTGTCCTCATGCAAAACAATTGAAGCAGAAACCATTCAAAACCTGACAAATTCAATGGACGAGAGAGTTCAGAAGCTCCTTTCGAACAAGGGGTCCTATGTGAAAATGTAACATCACCTAGAATAAAGTTTTGAGTTGAAAACTGTTTGATTTCAGTTTCTAACAACCTGCTAATGCTTATAATTTCAAAAATGACCATTTTTTTGGTCTTTATTAAAATGAAAAGGTTGATCGAAAAGTTTGGGGGATCTAAGAGTGTGGCAACCCAGTAGTCATGATTACTTCGAATTCTGACAATATGAGGGTCATGCTGCAGGTAGTGCAGCAAGAAGGCACTTATGTGTCTTGCGCATCTCGGAGCCCCAAAATTATTTTCCGGGCTAGATGCAGCTAAAAATTATTTTTAATTTTAAATCTGGTGAAGCTTTAGTATAGATGGCCTAATAGGATCAGTGCTGCACACTGCTACAAAGCCCAAATTATTTTCCAGTCAAGATACAGATAAACATGATTAGTAATTTGAAAGCTTAAAACGGTTGGTAGGGTGATTTTAACCAATCATCAAGCTTTTACTCTCCCCAGGATGACACAGGGGTAGAAAAGTCGTTTCGGATCCATGATTTGTTCATCTTTATGAACGTGAGTCTGTCTACATTATCAGTGGAGAGCCGCGTGCGCTTATCTGTCAGCACACCACCAGCAGCGCTGAACACACGTTCAGACAGAACGCTGGCTGCGGGGCATGACAAGATCTCCAAGGCGTAAGTGGCTAGCTCCGGCCATTTATCCAGATTGGAAGCCAAAAAAGAGCAAGGGTCCAGTGACACAGTCGTGGCTTCAATGTTTACTTGGAGATACTCCTGTACCATCGTCTCTAGGCGTTGACTATGTGTCAGACTTCTTGTCTCCTGTGGCCTTGCAAAGGATGGGCTAAAAAAGTGGTGAAATGATTCCGCAAAATTGATGTTACCAGCAGATACTGTGGTTCTGTTACGGTTTGAGTGCTGAACACTTGACGGTCCCACGGTTGGCAAGTTGGAACTGTGAGATTCACTACGTGCACCACTGGTATTTTGTGGAAAAGCACATGTAAGATTCTGCAACAGTCTCTGCTGATACTCCTGCATGCGTGCATCCCTTTCTATGGCAGGAATAATTTCTGCAAATTTACTTTAGTACCGGGGATCTAACAGTGTGGCAACCCAGTAGTCAGGATTATTTCTAATTCTCACAATTCGAGGGTCATGTTGCAGGTAGTGCAGCAAGAAGGCACTCATGTGTGTTGCGCATCCAGGAGCACCAAGTCCCTGTTGTGTTGGTGGCGAGGTAACAATCATGCTTCCTTCCTCTGTCCTCTCCCCCCAACCTCGCACAACAGAAATGTGATCAAGGTCTCCCTCATCTGATGAGTCTTCCATCAGTTCGTCCTCCACTTCTTCCTGGGCTCCTGCACCTTCCTCACTAGTTTGGCTGCTACCATGCGCCCTGGTAAAACTATCTCCCCCACCCTCACATGCCTGCCGCCTTGGTGCTGCCGACCGTCTGGACCTTGCAGATGTTAGCCCTTCCGCATACAACTCCTCCTCCTCTACTTCCTCCACCTCCTCTTGTGCCACCACCTGACTCCGAATTCTGTTTAACATGTGCTCCAGCATGTAAATCACCGGAATAGTCATGCTGATAATGGCATCGTCAGCACTAAACATCTTCGTCGCCATTTCAAAATTGTGCAGAAGGGTGCATAGGTCCCTGATCTGAGACCACTCCTCCAGCGTGATTTGCCCCACCTCTGAATCTCGTTGGCCCAGGCTATACGTCAGAACGTATTGCACCAGGGCTTGTCGGTGCTGCCACAGTCGCTGCAACATGTGCAGAGTTGAATTCCACCGGGTAGGCACATCGCATTTTAGCCGGTGAAGTGGCAGGCCCAACGACTTCTGTAGAGATGTAAGTCGCTGAGCTGCGGGATGCGAACGGCGGAAGTGAGCACACAGCGACCGTGCCCTCTGCAGAAGGCCATCTAGTCTGGGATAGTGGGCTAAAAATTGCTGGACAACCAGGTTCAACACGTGAGCCATACAAGGCACGTGTGTGACATTGCCCCGGCGAAGGGCCGCACCCAGGTTTGCAGCATTGTCGCACACGGCCTTCAGGTCCAGTGGAGACAACCATTCATGAAATTGGTTCTCCAGAGCTGGCCACAACTCCTCAGCTGTGTGACTCACATTTCCCAGACATTTCAATGTAAAAACCGCCTGATGACGTTGAGCCCTACTGCCAGCATAGTAAGGAGGTGTGCAGGATCCCTTCTGCGCAGTTAGAAAGCTTGTGGCATGACCAGACAGGCTTTGGGTGCAGGTGGAAGACCGAGAGGAGGTTGAGGAGGCAGAAGCAGTGGAGGAACTTTGACATAAAGAGGATTGACGCACAACTCGTGGGGACGGCAAGACTTGGACAGCAGCCCTTTGTCCTGCTGTCACCATAGTTACCCAGTGCCCAGTCAGCGACATGTAACGCCCCTGTCCATGCCTACTCGTCCAAGTGTCTGTGGTGAAATGCACCCTGTCACACACAGAGTTTCTCAAAGAAGCGGTGATGTTGTGTGCGACATGCTGGTGGAGCGCAGGCACACCTTTCTTTGAGAAGTAGTGCCGACTGGGCATCTGGTACTGGGGCACTGCGACGGACATAAGGTCTCGAAAATCCTCTGTGTCCACCAGGCGGAAAGGCAGCATTTCTGTAGCCAAGAGCTTGCAGATGGTGAAATTCAACCTCTTAGCTTTCTCATGGCTAGGAGGAAATGGTCTTTTACTTGTCCACATCTGAGGGACCGAGGGCTGGCTATTGTGCTTAGACGGGGTTGATAAGGGTGTCCCCGGCAAACTGCCGGTCTGTGAGGAAGATGCAGGCGGACATGTTAGGTTGCCTTGATCCAAAGGTGGTGCTATCGATGTCGGACAGCGCTCAACACCAGCTGGTGTTCCCACCTCCAAAGAAAATGATGACCTGCCAATCACGCTGGCTGTTGCGGGTAAAGAGGTGGCAGGTCTGCGCCCCAAAACAGGTGTGACTGCTGTCCCCCCAGTCACAGAGGATGAAGAGGCCGCGGATGCACAAGATATGGCAGACGGTGGTTGGCCCGGCCGGCTAGGCCGCATTGTAGCACACTGAGCTTCCCACTGCAACTTATGCTTCATGTCCATGTGCCGGTTCATGCATGAAGTACTCAAACTATGTATTTTTTGGCCTCTACTTAGCTTTTGCTGACAAATGTTACAGATAACACGAGTTGGGTCATCTTTATCGATCTGAAAAAATGCCCAGGCTATGCAAGGCTTAGCACCCATGCGACCTGAAGAGCCACCACGACTTGTGGTGAGAGGCAGAGTTGTGTTTGAGGATGCAGTTGTTGACGTGCTTCCAGTACTACGTCTCTGTCCAGGAAGGCGCAACCTGACCTCGTCGTCACTAGCATCTTCCTCCACCTCCTCTGCTGACCTCATCTCTTGGCTGACTGTGGGTTGACAGTAAGTGGGATCTCCAACCTCATCATCATCACCCTGTGTGTTATCACACCCGTCGTCCTCAGAGCCAACCTGTTCCTGCCCTGACAAAAAACTAAAGTTGTCGCTCCAATCAGGTATTTGAGTCTTATCATCGTCTTCCTCATTGTCTCCACCAACAGGAGTTACAGTTTGGGAATGAGGGTCTACATTATGGTCAGAACCTTCTGCGTCTGGTCCTGGATCCGACTCATAAAGATTCTGGGCATCAGTGCAGATCATTTCCTCGTCTGGATTCACAGAAGCGCTGGAGTCGACCTCTGATTCCCAGGCTATAGTATGAGTAAACAGATCTGCAGACTCAACCATCTGTTCTACCTCATACTCAGACGGGCAGCTGGAGATTTGGGAGCTGTGAGGAAGCAAGTGCGATTTGGGTGACACCTTTGAGGACTGTAGTATTTGTGATGTTGAAGTTGATGTGGAGGAGAGCCCACTTAAAGGAGCACTTGATATCCGTTGAAGCACCTGCTGTTTTTGTGCCTCATCTGGAATTTGTAGCGATTGGCGTGGCCGTAAGAAAGGGATCTTATCACATTGTCCGCTAAAAGAAGTAGACATTTTAGTTTGGCTGGAAGATGGTCTTTCTTCTGCAGATGTTACTGTTGCTTTAACACCTACCCCACGGACACAACCTTTTTTCCCCTTCCCAACACGCCTATTCCCCTTTCCACCAGCAGCAGGCCTTTTTCCACTCATTTTGGTGGTTAACTAATTCACAACTCTGGAGTTGTTTGCACAAAAAAACAATGGATGGTAACCGAGCAGAGCTGAGTGGCCAAACTGTGGTATTAGGCCAAAACTATTGGCTGGGTTAGATGCAGAAAAAAATTATATTCAATTTGCAACCTGATGGAGGTCAGTATAGATGGACTAATACAACAAGTCCCACACACAGCTAGAAGCCCAATATTTTTTCAGAGGTAGATGCAGAAAAAAATATATTCAGTTTGCAACCTGATGGAGGTCAGTATAGATGGACTAATACAACAAGTCCCACACACAGCTAGAAGCCCAATATTTTTTCAGAGGTAGATGCAGAAAAAAATATATTCAGTTTGCAACCTGATGGAGGTCAGTATAGGTGGACTAATAGAACAAGTCCCACACACTGCTAGAAGGCCAAATATTTTTTCAGAGCTAGATGCAGAAAAAAATTATATTCAGTTTGCAACCTGATGGAGGGCAGTATAGATGGATTAATAGAACAAGACCCACACACAGCTAGAAGCCCAATATTTTTTCAGAGGTAGATGCAGAAAAAAATATATTCAGTTTGCAACCTGATGGAGGTCAGTATAGATGGACTAATACAACAAGTCCCACACACAGCTAGAAGCCCAATATTTTTTCAGAGCTAGATGCAGAAAAAAATTATATTCAGTTTGCAACCTGATGGAGGTCAGTATAGATGGATTAATAGAACAAGACCCACACACAGCTAGAAGCCCAATATTTTTTCAGAGCTAGATGCAGAAAAAAATTATATTCAGTTTGCAACCTGATGGAGGTCAGTATAGATGGATTAATAGAACAAGACCCACACACAGCTAGAAGCCCAATATTTTTTCAGAGCTAGATGCAGAAAAAAATTATATTCAGTTTGCAACCTGATGGAGGTCAGTATAGATGGATTAATAGAACAAGACCCACACACAGCTAGAAGCCCAATATTTTTTCAGAGGTAGATGCAGAAAAAAATATATTCAGTTTGCAACCTGATGGAGGTCAGTATAGATGGACTAATACAACAAGTCCCACACACAGCTAGAAGCCCAATATTTTTTCAGAGGTAGATGCAGAAAAAAATATATTCAGTTTGCAACCTGATGGAGGTCAGTATAGGTGGACTAATAGAACAAGTCCCACACACTGCTAGAAGGCCAAATATTTTTTCAGAGCTAGATGCAGAAAAAAATTATATTCAGTTTGCAACCTGATGGAGGTCAGTATAGATGGATTAATAGAACAAGACCCACACACAGCTAGAAGCCCAATATTTTTTCAGAGCTAGATGCAGAAAAAAATTATATTCAGTTTGCAACCTGATGGAGGTCAGTATAGATGGATTAATAGAACAAGACCCACACACAGCTAGAAGCCCAATATTTTTTCAGAGCTAGATGCAGAAAAAAATTATATTCAGTTTGCAACCTGATGGAGGTCAGTATAGATGGATTAATAGAACAAGACCCACACACAGCTAGAAGCCCAATATTTTTTCAGAGCTAGATGCAGAAAAAAATTATATTCAGTTTGCAACCTGATGGAGGTCAGTATAGATGGATTAATAGAACAAGACCCACACACAGCTAGAAGCCCAATATTTTTTCAGAGCTAGATGCAGAAAAAAATTATATTCAGTTTGCAACCTGATGGAGGTCAGAATAGATGGATTAATAGAACAAGACCCACACACAGCTAGAAGCCCAATATTTTTTCAGAGGTAGATGCAGAAAAAAATATATTCAGTTTGCAACCTGATGGAGGTCAGTATAGATGGACTAATACAACAAGTCCCACACACAGCTAGAAGCCCAATATTTTTTCAGAGGTAGATGCAGAAAAAAATATATTCAGTTTGCAACCTGATGGAGGTCAGTATAGGTGGACTAATAGAATAAGTCCCACACACTGCTAGAAGGCCAAATATTTTTTCAGAGCTAGATGCAGAAAAAAATTATATTCAGTTTGCAACCTGATGGAGGTCAGTATAGATGGATTAATAGAACAAGACCCACACACAGCTAGAAGCCCAATATTTTTTCAGAGCTAGATGCAGAAAAAAATTATATTCAGATTGCAACCTGATGGAGGTCAGTATAGATGGATTAATAGAACAAGACCCACACACAGCTAGAAGCCCAATATTTTTTCAGAGCTAGATGCAGAAAAAAATTATATTCAGTTTGCAACCTGATGGAGGTCAGTATAGATGGATTAATAGAACAAGACCCACACACAGCTAGAAGCCCAATATTTTTTCAGAGCTAGATGCAGAAAAAAATTATATTCAGTTTGCAACCTGATGGAGGTCAGTATAGATGGATTAATAGAACAAGACCCACACACAGCTAGAAGCCCAATATTTTTTCAGAGGTAGATGCAGAAAAAAATATATTCAGTTTGCAACCTGATGGAGGTCAGTATAGATGGACTAATACAACAAGTCCCACACACAGCTAGAAGCCCAATATTTTTTCAGAGCTAGATGCAGAAAAAAATTATATTCAGTTTGCAACCTGATGGAGGTCAGTATAGATGGATTAATAGAACAAGACCCACACACAGCTAGAAGCCCAATATTTTTTCAGAGCTAGATGCAGAAAAAAATTATATTCAGTTTGCAACCTGATGGAGGTCAGTATAGATGGATTAATAGAACAAGACCCACACACAGCTAGAAGCCCAATATTTTTTCAGAGCTAGATGCAGAAAAAAATTATATTCAGTTTGCAACCTGATGGAGGTCAGTATAGATGGATTAATAGAACAAGACCCACACACAGCTAGAAGCCCAATATTTTTTCAGAGGTAGATGCAGAAAAAAATATATTCAGTTTGCAACCTGATGGAGGTCAGTATAGATGGACTAATACAACAAGTCCCACACACAGCTAGAAGCCCAATATTTTTTCAGAGGTAGATGCAGAAAAAAATATATTCAGTTTGCAACCTGATGGAGGTCAGTATAGGTGGACTAATAGAACAAGTCCCACACACTGCTAGAAGGCCAAATATTTTTTCAGAGCTAGATGCAGAAAAAATTTTTATTCAGTTTGCAACCTGATGGAGGTCAGTATAGATGGATTAATAGAACAAGACCCACACACAGCTAGAAGCCCAATAGTTTTTCAGAGCTAGATGCAGAAAAAAATTATATTCAGTTTGCAACCTGATGGAGGTCAGTATAGATGGATTAATAGAACAAGACCCACACACAGCTAGAAGCCCAATATTTTTTCAGAGCTAGATGCAGAAAAAAATTATATTCAGTTTGCAACCTGATGGAGGTCAGTATAGATGGATTAATAGAACAAGACCCACACACAGCTAGAAGCCCAATATTTTTTCAGAGCTAGATGCAGAAAAAAATTAGATTCAGTTTGCAACCTGATGGAGGTCAGTATAGATGGACTAATAGAATGATGCTATGCCCAAAAGATTTTACTTCACTAGGTGCAGTAAAAAAATTGGTATTCTATACACAGGTGGTATATCTTGCAACACAGATAGGCTACTCCACTGACTAACACACTCTGCAATAGGCCAAAAAGGATTAGCTTTGCTAGATTCAGCCAAATGCTGTGAAAAAAACTTGCACAGCACTGGCACAGACCTGCCTGGCAAAAACTGATAGGAACTGATGTAACCTAGTCCTGAAAAGGACTCCAATTACAATTAGTCTTTACTCCCACAACCTATCTATTTAAGAGCACAGACCTGCCTGATAAAAGTCATAGGAAATGCTGTAACCTAGTCCTTAAAAGGACTGCAATCACAACTATTCCCTACTCCCAAGCTATCTATATATTTGTGCGAAAATTGTCTTGAAATTAACAAGGTATAGCGCACACAGCAACAGCGGTGCCGTCTAACACGCAGCTGCAGCAGTGAGAAAATGGTGGCGACGGGGAAAATGGCTTGGTCTTATAGGGCAAGGACATGTGACATACACTGCCAATGACACATGCCCTTGCTTGTGTGAAAAAAAGCACTTCGCTCCGTGTGTGCGCTGCTGATAGGCTGACAGATTGCACCTCCCCACTGTAAATGCGGGAAAGAGAAAAAAAAATGGAGATCTTCATTGTTCCTGCAGAGATCCATCCCCTGCCCCTCCCCCCACCCCGCTGTACACTCAAACTGCGTATTAACATTAATTTTCATCATTACTGAGAAAAAATCCAGTTATGATTTTGGTGCACGAACAGTTATCGAACATAACCTCGAACAGCCGAATTTTTCTCAAATTGTTCGTGTTCGCCGAACGGCTCGAACACCGCCCAAAACAGCTCGAATTTGAGATTGGCGAACAGTTCGAGTAGAACAACGCTCATCTCTAGTCCTGGGTTTAAATCCCACTAAGGACAACCTCAGCAAGGAGTTTGTATGTTATCCCCGTGTTTATATGGGTTTCCTCCCACACTCCAAAGACTATAGGGAATATAGATTGTGAGCCCCAATGGGGACATTGCCGATAATGTCTGTGATTATTTGTTTCATAATGCATGTAAAAGCTGTAAATCATGTCGAAATAACAGTACATGACTGGTTCGTATTAACACATGACAAATATTTGAGGACAGGACTAGCAAGATTCTTCAGTAGGAATTTAGTGCACATGCCAAAGACTCAGATTATAATCTGTAGAAAAAATACATACATAATCATTCTGGAGGAAGCAATCATTAAAAATACTTGTATGAAAATAATTGATATTTACATATACAGTGCCTTGAGAAAGTATTTGGCCCCCTTGAACTTTTCTACCTTTTGCCACATTTCTGGCACTGTAAATACTGTATATATTTGTGTGTGTATATATATATATACCGTACATTTTTATGATAGATGGGCTGGATATATTCACCCAGCGGCGGACTGGCCCACCGGAGGATCGGGAAAACCCCCGGTGGGCCCCCGATCCTGATGGCCACGCCCCCAAGCCCCACCCCCCCCCTACCCACCCTGGGCCCTGTACAGAGCGATCTCCCTGCTCTGCCTGGGCTCCTGTCAGGCATATATTATTGGAGGCAGCAGAATCTATGGGCTCCTGTCAGGTATATATTATTGGATTCAGCAGAATTTATGGGCTCCTGTCAGGTATATATTATTGGAGGCAGGAGAATCTATGGGCTCCTACCAGATATATATTATTGGAGCCAGTAGAATCTATGGGCTCCTGTCAGGTATATATTATTGGAGGCAGCAGAATCTATGGGCTCCTGTCAGGTATATATTATTGGAGGCAGCAGAATCTATGGGCTCCTGTCAGGTATATATTATTGTAGGCAGGAGAATATATGGGCTCCTGTCAGGTATATATTATTGGAGGCAGCAGAATGTATGGGCTCCTGTCAGGTATATATTATTGGAGGCAGCAGAATGTATGGGCTCCTGTCACGTATATATTATTGGAGGCAGCAGAATCTATGGGCTCCTGTCAGGTATATATTATTGGAGGCAGCAGAATGTTTGGGCTCCTGTCAGCTATATACATGGGCTCCTGTCAGGTATATACAGTATTATTGGAGGCAGCAGAATCTATGGGCTCCTGTCAGGTATATATTATTGGAGCCAGCAGAATGTATGGGCTTCTGTCAGGTATATATTATTGGAGCCAGCAGAATGTATGGGCTCCTGTCAGGTATATATTATTGGAGGCAGGAGAATGTATGGGCTCCTGTCAGGTATATATTATTGGAGCCAGCAGAATGTATGGGCTCCTGTCAGGTATATATTATTGGAGCCAGCAGAATGTATGGGCTCCTGTCAGGTATATATTATTGGAGCCAGCGGAATGTATGGGCTCCTGTCAGGTATATATTATTGGAGCCAGCAGAATGTATGGGCTCCTGTCAGGTATATATTATTGGAGCCAGCAGAATGTATGGGCTCCTGTCAGGTATATATTATTGGAGCCAGCGGAATGTATGGGCTCCTGTCAGGTATATATTATTGGAGCCAGCGGAATGTATGGGCTCCTGTCAGGTATATATTATTGGAGGCAGCAGAATGTATGGGCTCCTGTCAGGTATATATTATTGGAGGCAGGAGAATGTATGGGCTCCTGTCAGGTATATATTATTAGAGGCAGCAGAATCTATGGGCTCCTGTCAGGTATATATTATTGGAGCCAGCGGAATGTATGGGCTCCTGTCAGGTATATATTATTGGAGCCAGCGGAATGTATGGGCTCATGTCAGGTATATATTATTGGAGGCAGCAGAATCTATGGGCTCCTGTCAGGTATATATTATTGGAGGCAGCAGAATGGTATGGGCTCCTACCAGGTATATATTATTGGAGCCAGCGAAATGTATGGGCTGCTGTCAGGTATATATTATTGGAGGCAGCAGAATGTATGGGCTCCTGTCAGGTATATATTATTGGAGGCAGGAGAATGTATGGGCTCCTGTCAGGTATATATTATTAGAGGCAGCAGAATCTATGGGCTCCTGTCAGGTATATATTATTGGAGGCAGGAGAATGTATGGGCTCCTGTCAGGTATATATTATTGGAGGCAGCAGAATCTATGGGCTCCTGTCAGGTATATATTATTGGAGGCAGCAGAATCTATGGGCTCCTGTCAGGTATATATTATTGGAGGCAGGAGAATGTATGGGCTCCTGTCAGGTATATATTATTGGAGGCAGGAGAATGTATGGACTCCTGTCAGGTATATATTATTGGAGCCAGCAGAATCTATGGGCTCCTGTCAGGTATATATTATTGGAGCCAGCAGAATCTATGGGCTCCTGTCAGGTATATATTATTGGAGGCAGCAGAATCTATGGGCTCCTGTCAGGTATATATTATTGGAGGCAGGAGAATGTATGGGCTCCTGTCAGGTATATATTATTAGAGGCAGCAGAATCTATGGGCTCCTGTCAGGTATATATTATTGGAGGCAGGAGAATGTATGGGCTGCTGTCAGGTATATATTATTGGAGGCAGGAGAATGTATGGGCTCCTGTCAGGCATATATTATTGGAGCCCGCAGAATCTATGGGCCCCTGTCAGGTATATATTGTTTGATAATCATGCCCATTGCCAAGCTCCCGCCATATGTTGATCACCAGCCAGATAAAACAAGGCAGCTGGGGGCTGGGATTCGCAGCATGGTAAGGCCCAAGCGTTCTTGATCCCCCACGCTGAAAATCGCAGCCCACAGCCACCCCTGAAAATGGCGCATTCATCATAGCACCATTTCCAGGTGCTTTACCCTGCTCTTCCAGCGGCCCTGGTGGTGAGTGGCACCCTGGGTAATAATAGGGTTAGTACCAGGCCAGCTTTGTATTATCAGCTTTTACTAAGCCCGAAATTCATGGTGTCACGCCAAATTAGACATAGCCACCATGAATTTCTAGTAAACAGAAAAAAAAAGACAGAATTTTTTTTTTTTATTAAAAATAAAACACATTTAGGGACTCCATCTTTAATAAAGAAAAATCCTCACTCCAATGTAATCCATAGGTCTTCTGTCTTCAGCTCTGCTACATCTTTGCCATCAGACAAATATGTCTGCTGACAGATGAGCAGGCACAGAATGACGCTGGAGCACTGTTACTGTGTAGTGCAGTGCTATGTTTCTTTTTTTGTCATTTCATGCAGTATAGAAATCTTGGGAAAAGTGTGGATTGTGCTCTGGAAGTGATCAGTTATAGCTAACTATGTTATTTTCCGCAGAGATAAGTCCTGCAAAGAAGATGTGATATATCGGTCTGCGGCAGATAAAGAACTTCACCTAGAGACATCACTGGTGAGTATGTTTATTACCTATACACACACACTGACACTATATACAGAGCTCCTGTGCATAATGTCACTGTTGATCACTGTATTACCTCTACACTGACACTATACACAGAGCTCCTGTGTATAATGTCACTGATAATCTCTACATTATCTGTACACTGACACTATATACAGAGCTCCTGTGTGTAATGTCACTGGTGATCACTGTATTACCTATACACACACACTGACACTATATACAGAGCTCCTGTGCATAATGTCACTGGTGATCACTGTATTACCTATACACACACACTGACACTATATACAGAGCTCCTGTGCATAATGTCACTGGTGATCACTATATTACCTATACACACTCACTGACACTATATACAGAGCTCCTGTGCATAATGTCACTGGTGATCACTGTATTTCCGCTACACTGACACTATACACAGAGCTCCTATGTATAATGTCACTGATAATCTCTACATTATCTGTACACTGACTCTATATACAGAGCTTTATTACATTTTCATTATCAGTCACTATCTGGTGCCATTATGTGCCATGGTCATGGCATGGCGGTATTTGTCCCTTGTATGTGGTATTATTCGGTCAGTCACTATGTGGTGGTAATATGTGGTCTTCTCATGGTGTGGCAGTATATATACCTTGTACTTGGTAGTATTTGATCACTATGTGATGGTATGTGTTCTGGTCATGATGTGGCGGTATTTCTCTCTTCTATATGGTATTATTAGTCTAGGTATAGTGGATTGTTGTCAGTCATTTGTTTTTTCGGATATTAAGAATGGGAACATTCTTTATTTGCAATACATATTAAATACTTGGATGTTTAACCTCTCCCTGTGTTGTGACTACTACACTGCAGCAGAGATGCACGTCAGCTCAAGACGCAAAAAATAAGCCGTCACACAGCCCCAGATCCAAAAAACTGAGAACACTACGGTGCGCAGAACATGGCGTGAAAAGTGTGATTTTTTTTTTTCAAACTTGTGAATTTGTTTTCACCACTTAGATACCAGTAAAGGTGTACATGTTTGGTATCTACGAACTCGTACTGACACGAGGCATCACACTGTCACGTCGGTTTTACCATATAGTGAACATGGTGACTAAAACACCCAATAAACAAACGTGTAATTGCACTTTTTTTGCAATTTTACTGCACTTGGAATTTTTGTTGCCATTTCCCTGTACACTATATGGTAAAATAAATGATTGCATCTGAAAGTACAACTCGTCCCACAAAAAAACTGTCTTTATTGCTGCTACAGACTTTTATATGACTACAATTTACATTCTGCTGCTTACACAAACATTTTTGCAGTTTACAAGACACTTCTTACTCTTGCTTGCACCCAGGTTTCATGTGAAAGAGTGTTCTTAAAGCTGAAAATTGTAAAAAATCATCTGAGGTCTTCGATTGGACAGGAGCTTTTAGAGTCACTCCTTCTGTTGAACACTGAGTATGACATTTCAAGGAACTTAGACTATGATGACATTATTAATACGTATGCAATGTCATCTTCTGTTCTGAAAAAAAAACTTTTGTAATTTTGCTGCTGAATGACTGTTAGTGTGTGTTTATTTGTTGTTTTGGGCCTTTCACTAACAATTGAATGCCACTGTATTATATAGGAGAGGAAAACATGCAATACAAACTTCCAAAATGCTTACAGAATTCTTTAAGTTTTCCCAGTGGGCCCAGTTTGGTGCTGCTACAATGATTCTGGCTGCTGGGATGCTAGATAGATGCAGGTTCAATTTGTGGCACTTATACTTTAAGAGAATGTACCTTGAAAGTATTTATTGTTATTGTTCTGTTATGGCACTTTATCACACACTGATGTGAATAAGATAACAGTGTTCCTCTTTTGCCAGGAGTGTTTCTTTAGTTTGTTATTTATTCATTATATTGGTTATTTATTGGTTAATAAAGTTGATTCATTTTGAAAGAGTTTGTGGACTTATGTTATTCCTATATACGGTAACTGCATGGTGCTGGTGGGCCCCAAAGATTGTTTTTTACCTGGTGGGCCCCAGGTATTCCAGTCCGGCGCTGTGTTCACCTATCAATATTTTATGGTTACGTTCACCTGTCCATGATTAACTTACAAAGAAAACAACAAAATATAGAGACACATGCTTTTTTGATCTGAATCACAGATAAAAATCCCCCAAACAAGTCTATCGTTGCTGTCACTCCCCTTTTCTGGAGTAATTTCCTCCTTTTTTAGCAGCTTTTGTATTTGCACCTTATTCTCTATGCATTTTGTGCCACTGTCTCTCTTTTAAGTCTTTTCTTATTTTTCCTCCAGAACTTTGATTATCCAGATATTTTAGCCAGATTCCTGAAACACAACTTTTACTCAATTTTTCATTTTTTGGGGTGCTTCTCACTCCAGTCTTTCCTTGGTGTAAGGGTCCTGGAACAGTTTTAAATTTTGCACTTTTTTGTGATTTTTTAAAGATTTGTGACTTTTGGCACTAAAAAGTCTTAAATAGGTATGAGTGGACGTGGAAATTCTGGTTCTGGTACCCAACCCAAACTTTATTCCAAAGTTTGGTTCAGGTACCCGAACTTGAACCACAACCCCATTGAAAATAATGTTGACCAGAACTTTTGAGCTGGAAAATTCTCTCTCTGCAACGGACTTTCCCTGGAACTACGAACATTGCAACGGACTTCCAGGAGAAGTCTGGGTTCGACGTTTACCACGGGACACTAACTGTCCAGTACGAACCCCGAACTTTTAAGTTCGGGTCTGCTCATCCCTAGTCATAAACACTGGTAAAACACTAAAAAGAGCATTTTGGATGTTTCACAAAATTCATGAACTGCATACACCATGTTGAAGAATTTGGAGCAATATATGTCAGCAAATATCACAAGATCTAAAAAAAAAAGTGACTGCAATAAATCGCAAAAGAATAGTGCCCTGAGTATCTGTAAATACCAAGGACACCAGCCATCCACATTCAAACTGCGTGCTGTCAATTTTTAATGTTGCAACTGGCAGAAGAAGCTTTGCAATTTTTTCTTTTGCATACAAGAAAATGACTGCTGCCATTGAGGAAACACTGATAATAAAATCTGACACACTGACCAAACACTGATGAAAATCTGATCTAATACACTAATGAAAATCCGACTGAATGGGCCCAAACGCTTATAGCACTTTAGTTCAAGTCATCAGGGGGTGGAGGTAATTATAACTGCACAGTTTTAGGTGAGCCTTATGGCAGGTATAAAATTGAGGGGGCTCTTGGTCCCTGACAGCATTCTAAGAGAAACTGAACCAAAGATCCATTAACATGGGCTGATATTAAGCAAATGAGTCTTCGTGTATCACCCAGGGTATGAGAAAGGCTTAGTGCAACAGAGAGGGAAGAGGGAAAGGGAGCCCAGACTCTAGGGAAAGGGGGAAGTGGAGACCTCCTAGTCTGGTCTAGTGTCACCCTGTCTCAACTACTATCCCTTTATTGGCTCTTCACCAATCGCCGCATGCGTGCCTCGCCCTGACTTTCCCTGGTGTATGGCTAAGGCTAGGGAAGGGAGGAGATGAGCACTAGTCGATCTCCACTAGACTCTAAAGATAACAAGGGTAGACAAACAGGGGGGATTGCTTAGCTTTAGACCACTTCAGACAAATGCGCTCATGGCCTCAAGCTCCAGAGAGGACGGAGTACTGCTCTTGCTAAAGCCTCACAAGTTGTAATGAATATCACTGGCACCTCCCTCTCAGACACACCAGGTATTTATACACTCAGGCCAGAGAGCTAATTAGCCAGAGGGAGGTAGCCGCTGGGTCCTAGAGACAGTCAGCCTCTAAGAAGATGTCTGTAATGCCAAAAGTAGAGATCTCCTGCAACCAATTGCAGGGCGACTGTCTGTCACCTTTGACACACCCATGACAGTACCCTCCCCCCTCTACGAGTGGCCTCCGGACACTCAGGACCGGGTTTCTCAGGAAAAGAGTTGTGAAATGAGCAAACCAATCTGGGAGCCTTCACTTCTGACATTGAAATCCACATCCTCTCCTCTGGACCATAGCCTTTCCAGTATTGTAGAGAACGACTTTGGAGATGAGAATCTACAATCCTCGAAATCTGGAACTCCAGATTTCCATCAACCATTACTGGGGGCGGTGGTAGAGGCGAGGGCTCAAGAGGTTCCACATATTTTTTAAGTAAGGACCTGTGGAACACGTTGTGGACTTTAAGGGCCTAAGGAAGTTCAAGACGAAACGCTGCTGAGTTAATGACGACGGTTATTTTATAGGGACCAATAAACCTAGGTCCTAGAAGTCTCCTGCAACCAATTGCAGGGCAACTGTATGTCACCTCTGACACACTCATGACATCATGAGAGCACTCATTCCTCATCATTGGCACTTGTAAACATGTGGCCAACCAGCTGACGAGTGCTCTTTCATCAGCTGATTGATTTTCATGCATGAATAATCCATTGTTGTCAGCAGCACATTGCCCCACGTAAACAGGGGATGTGCTGCCAACAATATGAATTCTGTATAATCACTGAAGGACCCAGTCAATTTTCATTTTTGTCCTTTTCTCCACTTCTTTCAAGAGCCATATTTTTACTAACTTTTCTGTCGACATAGCCACATCGACTTTATTACGTTTATTTTGCCATAAAAATAACCTGCCAACATGATTCTCCAGATGTATACAATTAAGTCAATATGAAACATATTAAAATATTGTTTCCTTATTATATTAGTGGCTGAATTAAATTGTCTTTCCAACATCCACATTTTTTATTTTTCTATCAATGGAGCAGCATGTACCAATCTGTAGTTTTTAATTGGTACCATTTTAGGGTACATACAACATCCTTATCAGTTTGTATTTTTTTTTGTTATTTTGAAGGGAGGTGCTGTTACTGAAAAACAACAATTCTGGCAGCTTGTTTTTTTACATCATTAACCATATGATTCAAATAATTTTATTTTATGATCTATGGGGATTTTATGGACATGACGAGACCTAATTTGATTATTTTTGAATTGTGAAAAGAAGGGTCATTGAAACTTTAAAAATTTTTACTTAATATATATGAAAATATTTTTTCAGCTTTCCCTTTATTTTTTAGTCCCGCCCAGGAAATTTGAAGCTGAAATTATTTTATCACTTGCGCTATATACTTCAATTCTGTGCTCTCCAGATCTTGTTAGATCTCAGCGCTAATTTTTCACTTGGCCCGGATGTTTTTAAATGAACAGGAAACTTCAAGGGGGGGAAGATACCAGTTATTTTGCTCTTAGTTTTCTGTCTGAGACCATGTGGAAGGTGAGTTTTTTAGTTCCTTTCACTAGGTGTTGGTGCAGTATGGCGGCCATTGTGTTGTGGTGCTGTGCCTGTGTAGTGGTGTGACCCAGTGCCATGGGTGCTGTAGGCCATCTGGGTCCCTTCCATCCCACAGTGCTGGTCGCCACACTTTTAAGGTTAGGGACCCACTGAGAGGTTTGCCCTGACGTGGCAGTGGTCTTCATACAGTCTGATCAGAATGTTAACAAAGAACCTCATGTTCAGCTTTGTAAATGTTTGCTTAGCCGCAATAGATCAATGTACAGTATGAGTTTTGGATATGCGGTTCATGTATTTTCTTCTCTACAGCTAATGCTAGTATCTCAAGAAGCCAGGGTCAAAGAGTCAGCAGAAGATAACCTCATTTAAAGCTGGTTTGGAGACCATTACAAGTACCATTAAAGTCCAAATTGGTAGTGGGTCCGAGGTAACCCAGTATGACACTGCACGGCCACCCTGTATTTGCCTATGTTTTCACACTTACGTGTATTCAACAAATGTTTATATACTGTAGTCAGAACCATGAGATCTTGTCCTACCGAGAACATTATGAAGATTTTTAACCCTGCAATGAGGATAAGAAGCTCTATACTCTAGTTCCGGACAACACCTTGAAAGTTAAACATTGCGTTTGACGCAAATGATTAAATGTGACTTAATAAAGCCAACAGCGCACAGGTTAAAATACACAGAGGATTTACGAGAAGCAGCTCATTATCCACTTCATTATCACATAAACATCGCCATCTACAAGTTCATGAGGCTCCAGTCTAAAATGTAATGAAACCTAAGAACTATACCAAAAATAATCAGATCCAATATCATTCTGTTATGTATTGTCATACTGAGCTGGTGCTGAGATATTGTAATATAGAGCTAAATATGTAAAGTTATACACAAACCTTGTCTATTACCAGCCACATGCACCACTTCATTATCATAACAATTAAAGTTCTTACATCGTTACATATTAATATGATATATTTATTCGCACATGTATTTCTAGGAGTTTCTTAGACACCTATAAAACATTCATTCATTGTGATGCACATGAATAAAACTCTTATTAGCATAAATATCCATATTACACAAGGTGCCAAAGCCACATGCTTCTCTTTTATTTCTGATATAAAGAACGTTATAATCATTATTTACAAAGCAGAATGAAAACTGTTTTTTATAGAATTTTTACAATTGAATATATATTTTTTTACTTTTCTTTTCCTTTATTTTAACTTTTGTGTTTGACTTGTTCCCTAGATGAAAGACTGATCTGACTTCCTTCATAAATAATGGATTATAACACAAAACTTCTAAAGGTCCTTTGAACATTTGACTATTTTGTATAATGGTGTCAGGTTATCAGCCCTATGACAACTCCTTGAAAACCATCCTTGATCTTTGGAAACGAGCCCAAGAATTACACCTCTCCGATCATTTGATACAAAATATCAGATGAAAACAGATTAGTAACTACAATTATAAAAGCTACCAAAAGTTAAAAACGACGAGTTTCAAAAAGAAAAAGAAAACACTATAAAGCGGGATTAATAACGATACAATAAAAACAGACTATAAGTTATAAACGAAAGTTTTTAGAATGTAGCGGTCACTTATAAACTGAATTGTGAAGGTTTCACTGTTGTGATCCATAAAACCTGTGGTCTGGACTTTTCCAAGCTATACTATACTTTCTTTAAGCTACATAATATTTCTCGATACAGACCAGTCACTTACTTTTTTGTAGCCTTTGTCCTTTCCTTGTGAACATGTTTAGTTGGATATCCCCTACATCTCAGCGATTGTGCCTAAACGATTTCTGTGTGCCTTCTTCTGTAGAACTCTTCAGACAGACAGGAAGGTCCCAGGATACACCTCTGTGATCAGATTTCCACTGACTTCACACCTGTCTGACGGGTCTTTCTGGCTCTGATGTGTACTGTATGAATCCCCACCCCTGCTCGTTGTAGTAGGGCAGGCAATCTCTGAGCACACAGGGTGCAGCTGCAATGTGACAACACGTATGACGGACACACAAGAAACACATAGCGCCTGCCAGCAACATAGAGCGGGATGACTGACAAGAAGGACAACACATAGCGCCATATTCTGCTCTGCTGTTCATACAAGTGACGTTATGGAATGTAACAAGATTGGCTGAAAACAATCTATGCATATAAAGCAAGAGTAACATCTCCAAAGGTTTAAGAAAGGGTTTACAAATACTGACTTTTAGAAATGTATGATTTCAGTTGAGTAGGGCTACAGTCACCCATCCATTTCTGTTTTTTTTACATACATGTGTCATTCATTTTACTCTGTTTTGCATCTGTTTTGAAATTATTATTTTTATCTCATCCATTTTTAAAAAATGAAGGAGGCAAGAGGTCTAAACTTTTATTAACTCTTAGCAATGTTAAAAACAGATATCTTCAGATCATCTGAATCCCCATAGAATTAAATGGTTGACAATGATCCGCAAAAACAGATGAGAATAAGACATGAACTGACTTTAAGGTTAAAGGGAACCTTTCACGTCGAAAAAATGCTACGTACCTGCAGATATAAAGTTATTCTGCAGGTAAATATTGTCAGGTGCCTGGATGATGTATTGAAAGCGTGGCTCCCTGGAGAAAATGAACTTTATTCCTCCCGGGAGCCGCCGACTTTCAGTCATACGGGTGTGCAGCTACAGTCACAGCTCACAGTACTGTAATCAGCACCTGAAAGCACTCCCCGGCACTTTGACTGACAGCTGGCTCTACACTGATTAACTGAAATACATGACGGCTCCCAGGAGTTATATTGCAGAGAATAATATAATAAATGATAATCAGCACAGATTCATGAAAAATAGGTCATGTCTAACCAAGATGTTGGGTGGGGTTCTATGAGGAGGTAAGTGCAAATCTGGATGTTGGTAATGCGGATGATGAGATTTATCTGGACATTATAAAGGCATCTGATTCTGTACCACATAACAGCCTTATACTGAAACTACAGAAGCAAGGACTTGGGAGAACGATATGTGAATGGGTAAGGAACTGGCTAAGTGACAGGAAACAAAGGGTCGTCATAAAGGGTACATTCTCTAAATGGGATATAGTCAGCAGTGGGGACCGCAGGGATCTGTGCTAGGACCGATTCTTTATAACCTCTTTATTAATGACCTTATGGATGGGATTGAGAGTAAAGTGTCAATTTTTGCTGACGACACCAAACTATGTAGGATATTAAAATTTGATCTTGACATTACGATATTGCAGAACGATCTGGATGAGATGACTGAATGGGCAAACACTTGGCAGATGAGGTTTAATGTAGATAAATGTAGAGTAATGCACCTAGCATGGATTAATCCTATTGCTGCATATACATTAAATGGGAGTATACTCGGGACTACAGAACAGGAGAAGGATTTGGGTATTCTGGTTACAAGTAAGCTGAGCAGCAGTACTCAATGTCAAGCAGCAGCCGCAAAAGCAAACAAGATTCTAGGGTGTATAAAAAGAGAGATAAAATCCCACGATCCCAACTTACTGTTACCCCTTTATAAATCACTGGTGAGGCCACATCTGGAATATGGGATCCAGTTTTGGGCTCCACATTTTAAAAAAGGATATTCAGAAGTTAGAGTCAGTTCAAAGGCGGCAACTAGATTATTACAAGGGATGGAAGGCCTCTCATATGATGAGAGACTGAAAAAGTTGAGGTTGTTCAGCTTAGAAAAATGATGCCTCAGAGGAGATCTCATTTCTATCTATAAATATATGTGTGGTCAGTACAAAGGTCTAGCACATCTCTTATTCCTTCCAAAGACCATACTAAGGACAAGGGGGCACTCATTACGGGTGGAAGAAAGGTGATTCCGGCACCTAAACAGGAAAGGGTTCTTTACAGTCAGAGCAGTCAGACTGTGGAATGTCGACCACAAGAGGTAGTGATGGCCGACACTATAACAGCTTTCAAAAAAGGGCTGGACGATTTGCTCGATACACACAACATTGTGGGACATAGTTAAATTAGACAAAATATACAATTGGGGGAGGAAGGTTGAACTATGTTACTATGAATAAAGTTAATTTTCTCCCAGAAGCCGCGACTTAGTACAGCGGCCAGGCACCTTTCTAAGGGTGCAGTCATACAGCTGTATAACATGGACAAAGATTGCATCGCAGTGCACGGACTGGCCAGCGGCTCTCCTGACCTAAGCATGACAGCTGCATAGAATTACATGCTGTCACGGTTGGATCAGAATTGTCGCCGGCTAGTCTGAGAGTTGCGATGCAATCGTCGTCAGTGTAATATGGATTTCTGACTGCGCCCTTACTCGATCAACCTGCAGATTACCCCACATCTGCAGGTTAATAGCTGTATCCTACGTGACAGGTTCCTTTTCAGTTCTTATTGACATTGTTGTCTAAGGGGTAACGTTTCTCCTTGTGAAGAGTGACATACCGGCTCTGGCATGTCAAGGTAAGGAGGCTTATTCGCTGTGCAATGCTCCTCGGGGAAATTTAATATGCAAATTGCCTCTTCAGAGAAAAAGAGGACTTGAACTCTATAGCGCCACCTATTGGAAGCAGCAATCCTACAAGTCACAATCAACTCTTTAACGAGTCTTGCAATATGACTTTAGGATAAAAGCCAAATCAGAATCTCAATTTGCAGACACGGTATTATGGGCTGTTGGCACTCGTTAGTGCACACAAGGAGAAGCGTTACCCCTTAGACCTCAGTCCAGAGCCTCTCATCTAGCCAAATCAGTTCTCATACTTTGCACTGACGAGGTCTACAGCCCGAAACACCGTGTCTGCAAACAGAGATTCTGATTTGGCTTTTATCTCAAGTCATATTGCACAACTCGATAAAGGGTTGATTGTGACTTGTAGGATTGCTGCTTCCAATAGGTGGCGCTATAGAGTTCTAGTCCTCTTTTTCTCTGAAGAGGCAATTTGCATATGGACATTGTAAAACTCAGACCACTGTCCACAAATTGCAGGTATGACTTGCTCAGTGTGCAGTTCCATGCTCTATGGAAAATTAGATAATGTTTAAGAATAAAAAATGCCCACCCCTTCCCCCAAATAGGTACATTACTGTGAGCCTTTGTATTTTCATTACGCCCTACTTGCCTTTTCTGAATAGTAGCATTTACTATTTTTTTAAGTCCAGAAGAAGAAAACCCATTAGTTTCTAATACTTCTCGTAGCCAAATATTTTCAAAAATCCTTGTAGTGTATGCAGAATGCCATTGGCTAAACCAGTGGAGTAAAAACTCTTAACGCTTCCTATTGATTTAAATAAGAAAATTCACTAAATTATTGTGCTAATGGTGCTGTTTTCTCCACGTGTATTTTGCAAAAATAGCAACATGTTAATTCTTGAGGCATTTCTGATTGAAACAAAGCTCCAAATGCAGACATTGAATAGTGAAATTAGAAGCAAAGAAAAACCCATGTATTAAAACAGTGTCAAACACATTTTTTAAAAAAGGATCTAAATGAACTTCAGAGGCAGATTTTTCATCAGAAAAAAAAACAAAACATCAAAAACTGTGCGAGCTACAATTAAACCTCCAGTGATACATTGCAGAATATAATGTCTCTACACAGCTCACCACATAGTGTGATGTCCCAACAACTTTCTTTCGCAGTATAATGTCCCCAGACAGCGCCCCAAACAGTTCCCCACACTGTACAATGTCCACACAAGGCTCCCCCCACACTGGATATCCCCACACAGTATTATGTCCCCACAGAGTCCCCCGCACAGTATGATGTCCCTACAGACACTCCCACACTGGAGAGCCCCACAAAGTATGATGTCCCTCACACAGCATGTCACTACAGAGCCACTCACCCAGTATTACGTCCTTACACAGCCCCCTTACATAGTATTTTATCCCCATGCAACCTCCCATGCAGAATGATGTCTCCATCCAGCCCTCTTTGGGCACAGTATTATGACCCCAACCAGCCCCCTTAGGAAACAATGTTATATCCTCAACCAGCCCCCTTAGGTCACAGTGTTCTGTCCCCACACATTCCCTTTAGGGTACAGCATTCTGTCCCCACACATGCCCTTTAGGGTACAGTATTCTGTCCCCACACATGCCCTTTAGGGTACAGAATTCTGTCCCCACACATGCCCTTTAGGGTACAGCATCCCCACACATGCCCTTTAGGGTACAGCATTCTGTCCCCACACATGCCCTTTAGGGTACAGCATTCTGTCCCCACACATGCCCCTTAGTGCACAGAATTCTATCCCCACAATTGCCCACAACAATGTGAATTAGAAAAAAAAAACTGCTACTCACCTAACCCCGTTGCTCCGCTGCTCTGGTCTGCACTATGTACTGAGGCACAGCAGACGCGATGTAGTGACATCATAGGGATGCTGTGCTCTCAGATGCAGAGTGTCAATGGTGGGGCTCCCTGTTCCCAAGGATGCAGATACCAGTAATACTGAGATGAGGGCAGGGGACGGCATCATGGTGCGGGTAGCCCCACTGTATAAAGCACTTTGGCTGTCCCAGTCCACGTCAGAACAGCCAGAGGGGCGCATTTGGCCTGCAAGCTTCTCTTTGCCCTAGACTATTCTAGGGCATTAGGTGTCAAACTCATTTTCACAAAGGGCCACATCAGTATTATAGTTGCCTTCAAAATCCAAGAACCATAGGAGGCTATGGAGCTTGGCTCTCTGCACTTTGATGGCGTTTCTCTGTATTGCATACAAAAACAGAGGCACAGGCAGTAAACAGGAAGGATTTTTGCAAAATGTACTATGCACCAAATGGAAGTGTCCCAGTTGCAACACTTGGTCACTAAAAGGTCAGGTTGTCCTTTAGGACCAGGTTTAGCAGCCAGTCCATTTCACCTCTTTACCATTTAGCTTCCTATCTTGGAGGGTGGCTTAAGTGTCTGGGTACGGCTGTCAGAGCTGTGCCACCATCTTTAAATTGCTGAGCAGAGCAGTGTCGATGTGTTAGCCAGAGCCCAGAATTCAAGATGACACCCAGTCCCTGTTAAGCACTGGTTGTGTCCTTGGGACAAAGTGGAGTGGGCAATCCTTCTGTTTGTAAACTTTGTGGGCCACATAAAATGACATGGCGGGCCAGATTAAGCCAGTGAGCCTTGAGTTTGACACAAGTGTTCTAGGGGAAATGTGTATGTTTTTAAAGTAGTTCTTATGTTGCTGAAAATAGTGTGACTAAAAATCAGATCAATTAACCTAAATGGATTTGTTTGGTAGCAATTACTTAAATTATGCAAATGAATGGGACTGAAATTCTGTAACTTATTTTCCGCATTTCTTTATACTGTACTTGAGAGGTCAAAACTGTGGTTTGGAATGGGTACAGAAATGATTTTAGGTGGTATTGCACTTAGACTTTTAATTTATATATTATTTTACTCAATTTCCACATCATAACTGTCCCCATTGGGGCTCCCAATCTATGTGTCTTATCAGTATGTCTTTCAAGTGTGGAAGAAAACTGTAGTACTAGGAGGAAATTCACACAAACATGGGAAGAACATACAAACTTCTTAAAGATGTTGTTCTTGGTGGGGTTTGAACCCTGGACTTCAGCACTACATAGCAACTGTGCAGCCCCACGTAAAGGATGAGTCCCAGAAAACAAGTTTGCTGTTTACAGGTAATAACTAGCTGATCGGTGGGGTTTTGAGCACTGGAACACCCTGCAATCCTAAATACAGCAGAGGTGCGCAATTCCGTATGCTTGACCTCTACTCCAATCAATGACTATGTAACTGCCAAAGAACGCCACACGCTGTACTTGGCTTTTTCTGGCAGCCTCATTAAGGCCGGGTCCCACTAGCATATGGCATCTGATGCGATAGCATTGGATGTGATATGCTAATGACACTCGGCTCCTGCTCTGCTGCGAGTGAGAGCTGAGTGTCAGTGCTCTGTGCTACTATTCTCTCGCACAGCAGGGGAGGGGACGGAGAAAGTCATTTCTCCATCTCCTCTGTTGCTGGCGCCAGCGGGATCGCACTGCACTCAGGTGATATCCGAGTGCAGTTCGATGTTCCACACGCACCCATAGACTTATATGGGTGCGTGCTATCAGAATCCAGCAATTCGATTGGAGCCGAAAAAAAAACTCCAATGAGCACACCACCATAGGATTAAATTGATACGAATACAATCATATTTTTTATCGGATTGCATTCGTCCGATTTAATCGCAAGTGAGAGCGAGCCGTTATAATGAATGGACATTCATTAACAAAGCAAAACCCAGGTCCATTGAAGGTGGGGCTCTGCAGAGCCCTGCCACATGGTTCCATAGGGACGTTCCCGGGATCTCTGAGGATCTGTCATGATCACCAGTTTGGTTTTGATTATTTTTTTAGTTATTTCTGTTTACAATTTTTGAGGCTGTTTCCATTCCTTTCCTTGTGTGAAGTCCATATTCACATGAGCTTCTGAACCTCGAATCTTGTCTTGTCGGTTAATTCAAGTCTGTCATCACTCTGCTTCGGGGCACACTTTCATCTGTCAGTCCCAGAAAGGTTACAACTAGTGATGAGTGCAAGTGCTCATTACTTGAGTCTGCCTAGGGTGCTCGGGTATGCACCGAGTATCGCGGGTGCCCGAGTGACATGTTCAAGTCCCCACCGCCGCAAGTTTCGCAGCTGTTAAACAGCCACAAAACACGCTGGGATTCCCCGTGTTTGTCAGGCAATTCCTGCATGTTTTATGTCTGTCTAACGGTCCCGAAACATGGGGCCGCGGGGACTCGAACACGTCACTCGAGCACCCGCGATACTTGGTGCATACCCGAGCACCCTAGGCAAACTCAAGTAACGAGCACTTGCGCTCATCACTAGGTACAACCCATGCATATCATTTCACGAGCCATGATTTGAGGATTCCTATGCAACAAAGACAATACTTTCTTGTTAGCCGTAAAGATATGACAAGGGTTTATTGTTTATGCTCACAGATCACATTCACACGCTTTGTAATATAATAAATTACAACTTTTGGTAGTCTTTTATAACAAGTTACAATTACTTCTGTGGGCTTTATTATGAGGTAGAGTAGATGAGCAGAACCTTTAGCTTTAATCCCAGGTAATTGTTTTCTCTGGATATGGAATAAAACTAAAGGTTGTTTTCAGTTCGGAGGAGAAAAAGTTGGCAATCATATTTTAAGGAGTGTCTCAAGTTTTTCTTGGTCCTTCAGCAATACAAGAATTAACATGGATACATCTAGTGTTTATTGTGCGGCTGAATTAAGTACTCTTTGCAGAGATTTGGTCTTGGCGGGCATAGATACCATCTCGCAAGCATTGTCAGAAACATACTGTACATACGCAGGTTTATTCAAGCCACCGATGGGGACTGGCATTTCTGCTCTTGCCTACATATTCTCTGTAATAGACTTTTATAACAAATAAAACAACACCATGCCAAAGCAAATAATTCTACTTCTTTTACCATTTTTAATGTTTGTACTTCAGGTACAACACTTTGTTAATTGATATGGAATTGTAGAATTTCCTCAGGTCTTTTATTTTTTATTGACATTTGTATGTTAGGGCTCACCCTGTGAGTTGGATTCATTAAGCCATAGGTCAGGTTGAACACACAGACTGAAGGCGATGGCACAGTGGGCAGGACTTGCCAGATGGTACATGGAACTAGACAAGGAACGCCTGGCAGAGAGACAAGCGGAGCAGAACACACCAGAAGGCACAAAGCCAGAAGAATAGACAAAAAAAGAAGGTGCAGAAATTGCTGCAACGTAATGTGGACAAATCCAGAGGAGAGTTTATTATGCTTATGTGGCACCCCAGGGGTCTGGTTTCCACAGTAACAAGCAATGTTATGTCTGAGAGCAGGTGGGAGGTCTCTTGGTCAGGAATCTTATGCATGCCACACCTCCTGCCCAGTCCTGGGAGGGGAAGAACTTCCCCTGTATAAACCTGGGGCTGAGGCAGGGTTAGGGAGTTCAGAGGGAGAGTGCAGCCAGGAGGGCTGACAGGGAGCTGTGGCTCCGGCTGGGCCCAGCTCCTGGGCCATGCCAGAAGTAGAGAAGAAAAGCAGCATAGGAAGAAACAACAGGAGCTCTGTGGGAGCAGTGCTACAAGGAGTCAGGGGCTGGCAGCTGCAGAGCTCGCCCTGACTGAGAAGATTTCTTACCGGACCCGGAGTCCGAGGCTGTGGGGACTAACTCCTACCCAGCAGCAGAATCCGTCAGGCAGGGGATTTCAGGTCCTCTGGCCAAGAAACCCGAAGGCACGGTCACACGCATGGGACCAGCACCGCCGTCATGGAGCGGAAGCTACTAGAAGGCCCCGAGTCACCGGCCATACGGGTGAGCACCACACGGTACACTCAGGGACGTGGGCTACTTATACCCGCCTCTAGCAAGGTAGCCAGAAGAGTACAGTCAGTTTGGGAGGCCTACAACTCCGCCTGGCCAGGGGAGATCCCATCTGCTCAAGGACTGACCAGGCCCCGATCGCTAGCCAGTACTCCGGGAGGGTCTATCTTTGTCACCAGTAAAGACCCTGAATCACACCGCAGCGTCTCTGAGTGATTCCTGCTACCCCCATCATCCACGTCGGCTGCCCTGAGGCCATACCCCTCCCGTTGGGGGTTATACCATCTACGCTGCACTATCCTACCACCGGCCTCAGCGGTCTGCCCTGCAGCGGCAGCTCCATAGCTGCATTCAACGGGTGGCGTAGTCGTCCTACATCTACCGCTGATACAGCGCCACTTAGTCTGACTCCCTGGGCACGGACCGGGTCACCGCCACGAGACTACAACCCTCAACAGATCCGGCTCCGGGTAAGCTCCCGCCTGCGCAACGCAGCGCGACACAGGCCCAGGGGCGCGTCACTTATAGTAGATGAAGAGTTAATCAAACAAATGGATAACTGCTGACAGCAGAGATGAAGCGGCAAACTTGTTTGTAGAGAAGATACACTCTGATAAATGTGCATTGGACATGAAAGCAGCTTGTTATGCTTAGAGCAGTCAAAAGGATTTTCAGCAGATCTGAGTCAGGACGTAGATTCAGGTTGCAGAAACCACAGGAGTTTGCAGGGAATATTTCAGGTGAGAATACTGGGTGGTTGCAAATTCCAAAGCACACAATAACTAAACAGAAAGCTTATACAATACTCAGTCACACATAAATATCTAAGTCACATTGAAAGGCCTGGTAGTTGTACGTGAAAATCGACTTGGAGCACAGCAAATGCCGGCGGCCATAAGGGAAGGGACCAGAGCCAAGTCTTGAGGTAAAAAGAAGTGCATAACAGTGTACTTTAATACTGTTTGAGTGTTTAGTTACAGTAAATGTGTCGCCCCTGAGGGTTCAGTCGCCACAGGGGTACTGCACCTCAGACCGAGGTGTGGTATCCCCTCTCCGAGGTAAGGAAGGAGCACCTCTCAGGGCTCAGCCATCCATCCAACTCTACACCTCTCCCACCTGAGGGGGGCTTATATGCACTAGGGTGCTGCCCCAGCCGGGATAAGAGGAGATGGGGGAACCAAAAGATAGGGGGAACCATGTAGTGGGTGAGGGTGGAGGACGCACTTTAGGTTACACCACAAAATTCATATTTAATAAACGGCCATCTTGGGCTTATGGTCTTTGATTGTGATCTTCATCACTGAACGTGGCTTTCTGTGTGAACCTGCAGCTGATTGAAGATACACGGTCCTCGCGTTCTGACCTTGAGGCGAGGAGCGGGCTAGAGTTAACGGTTGTCTCTACCCGGTCAAGGTCCCTACCTAAGAAGGCCTGGAGGGGAGCAGAGGAGACAAGCTCCAGAGGCAAAAGGATCCCAGGGGGATGCAGATGCATATGCCACCTGTCCTCACTATTCTGGCCTAGTCAGAGGGATTCCTGCTGCAAAAGGGGTACCGGCCCCCGATATCTGGCTTTGCTACTTCATGTCCTAGTCAGAAAAGCCCGGAGGCTCGGAGGATCCCACCGGGTAACGGACGGAGCGGAGTCGCCACCCGTACCCTTGTTCTGTGTATAGCCAGAGGGAGACCCAGCCTTGTAACACGCACCACATACGGACAGGAGAGGACCTAGTGGGAAAGTCTAGGAACACTCTGGTGCAGGGGGTCCTGATTGATGCACCTGAACTACACGGAGTGTGCTGAACCCCTTCCTGGTGGCTGCAGAGCGCCGTGAGGAGCAAGGAGAAGCCTTGCAGATGACACCTAACAACATGAGTAAAGCATGGAAGACTGCATCCATTGCCTCCGGTCCCTTATTTCAGCGCGACACCACACCGCAACACCCACTACGACCCCCCTGATCCGTCTTCTCTGCCCTGAGGCCCTGCTCCGCCTGTGGGGAGTAGTACCATCTTCTGCTGCCACGACATCCCGCCTCAGAGGACTGCCGCAGCGCTGGTGGCGAATCACCAGGCACCACAGGTGGCGTAGTCATTACATCCACTCGATTACCACCGTCCTCCTGGCCCTTATTTTTACTGTGACGACCCTGGGCACAGGCCGGGCCTAGGCCACGACTGCATCCACCTTCCACCTGGAGGCCCGGTTCCGAGTACCCCCCATCTCTCAGGGTAGGGCCAGCAAGCGGGAGCGAGGCGTCACATATACAACGCCCATTGAATCAAATTGGTTACATTTTTATGTAGTGGCATATGGTGGCAACTATTTTTTTTTTTTAACCTGGCTGTGTAGTAGGTTTTCTTGATTGGTGAGCTGACAAGTGGGACCTATTTCAGCATTACCCCCTGCTGTGCCTTAATGACTGCTGCAGTGAACCTAATGTAAGCTGTAACTGTACTTAGTGAAATAACAGTAAATGCCCCCAAACAGATTAGATAGCTTCCCGCCAATTGGTCGTTCAGAAAACAGCTATCTCCCTTAACTCCTCCATACACAGGAACAGTCGGCTTAGCCAAGCACTCCTGTGATCTCTAAAAGCCCATTGCCGGAGTCCTTTACCAGTGGCTTATCCTAGGCTGAACAAAAGGCTTGGTTGTTAAAATTCCAACAGTCTAATTCTTCTCTCCCTCAAAATCATCTTTTGGGGAGAGTCGGGAGACCCCTTACACATTAGTCTAATGTGTATGTGACCCTTTACAGTTTACATTAGTGCACTAGGCAATGGCAGAGTGGGCAGGACTTGTGGGATGCAACATGAAAAAAGACAACGGGGTATGCTGTCAGGCAGACAGACAAGCAGAGCAGGACCCACCAGAAGACACAAAGCCAGGGAAGTAGACAAAAAAAGGAACTGAAGTATGGTAGTCCAGAAATTGCTGCAACATAATGTGAACAAGTCCAGAGGAGAGTTCGTTATGCTTATAGTAGATGAAGGGTTAAATCAGCAAACAAATGGATAATCACTGGCAGCAGAGATGAAATGACAAATATGTTTGTAGAGAAGATACACTCAGACGCAAGATCGTTTGATATGTGAACAAAAATGTACTTTGGCAGTCATTACAACACAATAAAAGGTACAGCTATCAAGGGCCAGGTCAAAAAGGAAACACCTACCAAACTCATACCAAAAAATGCCATCTCACCAGCAAGGAAAGCTGCTACACAGCCAAGATCAAAGAATAAAATTCTGTATTTAGCGCTGTTCTGCTCCTCTTCTCGGTGACATCACTGTTCTTCAGACGATCTTGGTTACTCTATGCCCTGCGTGACCTTTTACAATGTAAGTCTATGAAATGAGGCTCCGTAGGCTTACATTGTTAGACTTACGGCTCACGCATAGAGCATAGAGTGATCTGAATAGTCTGAAGAGCGGTGAGAAGAGGAGCAGAACAGCGTTGGAATGACCAAGAAGGCGCTGGTAGGAGACTATATTAACACACGACAATACATACACATATGGAAGCAGAAATATCTACAGGTAACTATGACATAGTGGGAATAACCGAGACATGGTTAGATGAAAGCTATGACTGGGCAGTTAACTTACAGGGTTACAGTCTGTTTAGAAGGGATCGAAGAAATCGGAAAGGGGGTGGAGTCTGTCTATATGTAAAGACGTGTCTAAAGCCTACAATACGGGAGGATGTATGGGAGGGAAATGAGGAGGTCGAGTCCTTATGGGTGGAGATACATGGGGCAAAAAACAATGATAAAATTATCATAGGAGTCTGTTATAAACCACCAAATATAGCAGAAGCCACGGAAAGTCTATTAATGAGACAAATAGACGAAGTAGCAAAAAATAACGAGGTGATTATTATGGGGGACTTCAACTACCCCGATATAGACTGGGAAACCGAAAGCTGTAGATCTCAGAAAGGAAACAGGTTTCTGTCAATTATCAAAGACAATTATTTGTCACAACTTGTGCAAGAACCAACTAGAGGGACGGCCCTTTTAGACTTAATATTAACTAACAGGCCAGACAGAATAACTGAGGTGCAGGTCGGGGGGCACCTGGGAAATAGTGACCACAACATTAAACAATTCCACATGTGCTTCAGTAGGGTGCCCAGCAAGGGAGTCACAAAAACACTGAACTTCAGGAGGGCAAAGTTTGATCAGCTAAGAGATGCCCTTCACCTTATAGACTGGGATAGTATCTTCAGTAATAGGAGCACGGATAGAAAATGGGAAATTTTCAAAACAGTCCTACATAGTCACTGTAGAAGGTACATACCTTATGGGAATAAAAGGGCTAGGAATAGGAGGAAGCCAATGTGGCTAAATAAGGAAGTCAAGAGGGCAATGAAAAACAAAAAAAGGGCTTTCGGTAAACTTAAACAAGAAGGCAGCGAGGAAGCGCTAATATCTTATAGGGAAAAAAACAAAATCTGTAAGAAACAAATAAGAATAGCAAAAGAGGAGACAGAGAGACTAATTGCCAAGGAAAGTAAAACGAATCCCAAACTGTTCTTTAACTATATAAACAGTAAAAGGATTAAAACTGATGGCGTTGGCCCATTGAAAAATAACCTGGGTAAAATCACAGAGGGCGATGAGGGTAAAGCAAACCTACTCAATAGCTTCTTCTCCACTGTTTTCACAAAAGAAAACAATTTATCGGAGGAAATGCAGAGTGATAAAGTAAACCCTCCGCTAAATATCACCCACCTAACCCAGGAGGAAGTTCAGAAACGCCTAAATAATATCAAAATAGACAAGTCACCAGGCCCAGATGGCATACACCCCCGGGTACTAAAAGAATTAAGTAATGTGATAGACAGGCCGCTGTATCTTATATTCAAGCACTCTTTATGGACAGGGACTGTCCCACTAGACTGGCGCCAAGCAAATGTGGTACCAATATTCAAAAAGGGGTCTAAAAGTGACCCTGGGAACTACAGACCAGTAAGCTTAACATCTGTTGTGGGTAAATTGTTTGAAGGATTTCTTAGAGATGCTATTGTAGAATATCTTAATGATAATAACTGTCTAACTCCATATCAACATGGATTCATGAGGGATCGCTCCTGCCAAACAAACCTGATCGCCTTCTACGAGGAGGTGAGCTCACAGCTGGACCGGGGAGAGTCAGTGGATGTTGTATACCTTGACTTCTCCAAAGCGTTTGATACCGTGCCACACAAAAGGTTGGTCTATAAAATGAGAATGCTTGGTCTGGGGGATAATGTGTGCAAGTGGGTAAATAGCTGGCTGAGTGATAGAAAGCAGAGGGTGGTTATCAATGGAGTAAGCTCAGGGTGTGTCAGGGTTACTAGCGGGGTGCCTCAAGGGTCTGTCTTGGGCCCTATATTATTTAATATATTTATTAATGATCTAGTGGAAGGGTTGCATAGTAAAATAGCAATATTTGCAGATGATACTAAACTTTGTAAAGTAGTTAATACAGATGAGGATAGGGCACAGCTACAGGAGGATTTAGATAAATTGGGGAGTTGGGCCAAAAAATGGCAAATGGGGTTCAATGCCGATAAATGTAAGGTCATGCACATGGGAAAGAAAAACAGCAGTCACCCATACATATTAAATGGGAAACTGTTGGGGAAATCTGACATGGAGAAGGACCTGGGCGTCTTGGTTAATAGCAAATTAAATTGGAGTGCCCAGTGTCAGGCAGCAGCTGCGAAGGCAAATAGAGGCATATGATGAGAACATTGTTCTTCCTCTGTATAAAGCGCTGGTAAGGCCGCACTTAGAATATTGTGCACAGTTCTGGGCTCTGGTGCTCAGAAAAGACATATTGGAGCTAGAGAGGGTACAAAGGAGGGCGACTAAGGTAATAAAGGGAATGGAGGGACTAGAATACCCAGAGAGGTTGTCAAAATTAGGCCTATTTACGTTGGAGAAAAGAAGGCTTAGGGGAGACCTCATAAACATGTATAAATACATCAGGGGGCAGTACAGAGATCTCTCCCATGACCTGTTTGTACCAAGGATGGTGACAAAGACGAGGGGGCACACTATGCGTCTGGAGGAAAGGAGGTTCCTGCACCAGCATAGAAGAGGATTCTTTACGGTCAGAGCCGTGAGACTCTGGAACTCTCTGGGAGAGGAAGTGGTGATGTCCAACTCACTTAATGAGTTCAAGAGAGGCCTGGACGCCTTTCTTGAGAACAATAAAATTACATCTTATGCTTAGTTAATTAATCCAGGGATTTAATCTGACTGCCAGATTGGTGTCGGGAAGTGAATTTTTCCTCAATGATGTAAATTGGCCTATACCGCATGGTTTTTTGTTGCCTTCCCCTGGATCAACGCTGCGGAATAGCTGCAGTGCACACGAAATAGGCTGAACTGGATGGACCCTTGTCTTTTTTCGGCCTTATAAACTATGTAACTATGTATATCCATAGATTTAGTAAAAAGAAAAACATCTTAATTGGAGTGCTTCTTTAATAAATTTGGTCAATTGTAAAACTCTTAACCACACCTCTTTCTGAAGACAATTCATCAAAACTGTTGATAAAGCTGCAAAAAGTATCTACAACACAAATTAGCACACATTAGTTACTGGTAGAGAACAAATGCATTATTATATTAGATTTTGCCTATAGATCTTGATGTCTGCTGCTCTTATGTACTTGTTTGACTCATTAGGAGTTAAACAAGTTCATATTATAAAAAGTTCTCTAACTTGTTACATTATGCCTTTTATTGTAGAAATGTTTAGAGTTCCCTAATGGACAATTTACCAGATGATGAAATCAAGAGCTGTGAGAAGAAGGCTAAATATAATTATAGGGGTTTTCTCTTGAACAAAGTTAATCTTAAAGTTGTTTTTAACTAATAGATCTTGGAATAATAATAATTTCCACAATTGGATGTGTTTAAATAAAATGTTGCTGTGCTGAGATAATCTTATAAATGTGCCCCTGCTGTGTACTGTGTAATGGCTGTGTCTGACCGTACAGGAACATGATCTGATCATACCACAGCTCCTGGGCAGGGGAGGAAACAAAAGAGTATACAGACATTACAGCACAGGATTACAGCTGATACTTTTTGTGAAATAAAGCATTTCCCTGCTTGGTTTAAAAAATATTTTACCTCATAGAAATAATTATTTGCAATCCTGTGCTGTAATATCTGTATATTTTTTTGCTTCCTCCCCTGCCCAGGAGCTGTGGTATGATCAGACCATGTTCCTGCACGGTCAGACACAGCCATTACACAGTACACAGCAGGGGCACATTTATAAGATTATCTCAGCACAGGAACATTATTTTTATACACATCCAATTGTGGAAATTATTATTATTCCAAGATCTATTGATTAAAATTAACTTTGTTCATGGGACAACCACTTTAATACACTATAATTCAAATTGGAAAATGGAACGCTGTATACTTCTGTCATATGTGTAGCCAACTTGGATAAGACTTTGCTAATATTTGCATCAAAGTGGATCAGTCACCAGATTACACAATATAAGCTGTATACATTACTAAACAGATCTCTTACATCTGATAATGAAGCTGTATTTACTTTGAAAATCCATGTCAGATTGGCTTTAAAATACTTTATGTAAGTTTAATTCAATGTCTGTCCACCTAGCCTGACTGACAGTTCATCAACGTCTTTCCTGATTCTGAGATCTAACACTGCTCAGTACAAGCTGCAGCTGTCAGTTAGGCAGGGTGAGTGAGGATTGAATACACTTGGACTCACAAGCCATTTCAACCAATAGTGGAACTCATTCTCATTTTTATATCAGGATTATAAAGCCATTCTGACATTGTTGCACTTACCTAGAAAAAACAGTCTCATCAGGTAGCTATTTAATAATGTTTGCAGTTTAAATTGTAATCTTCTTTAAAGGGAATGTGTCAGCAGGTTTTTACTATGTAATCTAAAGACAGCAGGAGATAGGGGCTGAAACACAGATTTAAACTTCATGTCACTTATTAGGCTGTGTGCTGTTGTTTACTTGCAATAAAGGTTTTATCACCAGGATATTTATTACTGCCAGGACTGATGCTCACATGAGCAGTTGTCCGACTCCGCCCCCTCCTCTGATAAGCAGCTCACTGTCAATAGACAATGTATATAGAAACCTGTGACTCAGTGGTGTGGGTGGGGTTAGCGTTCTGAGCTCTCCTACATACTACATCTAAAAACTCTGATTGTGTCACAAATGATGCACCCCGTAAAGTAAGTGATACATCATTGGAATCAGGGTCTCTTTTCCTACATTATGCTGCTCTCAGATGAGGTAGCAAAAACCTGGTGACAGATTCCCTTTAAATGCTCACATATATTTGACAAGGAAACATAGTAATATTTTCCTCAATAAAATGATAACTGTCTCTACAGAACCTGACAGAACACAATGTAAAATGATAGTTTTGCAACAGCAGCATCTGTTGTTGTCTAGTTCAGAACTTCTGTTATAAAGAAAAAACATAATGTGCACACAGCCCAACACAACACATTTGTAAAGACACTGCTGACATTTCACTTCATTAGAATATCAAGTTATATAAATGTGCATACTGGTGAAATTTTGAGTTCAAATATTACTTTATGTGTAGGGTGTACTAATTTTCTTTATAATAATCTTTTTATTGAGGCATAAGTAAAAATGAGACATATGGATATACATCTGCAGTGTAAAAATCTGCACCAAGTTGTGTAGGTTGTGTTGCAAAAATGCTGCATTTGCAAAGGGAGAAATCTACGGCGACATCTGCAGGATAAGTTGACATTCTGCAAAATTTTAAATCTGTAGCTCCTTAAAATCCGAAGGTAATTTTCTGCTGTGAATTTTCTCAGGACCTGTGTGAATGACACTTTACCATTGAATTAATTGTTTAATCAATTCAGGATCCCAAATTAAATAAAGCAGTGTATACTATCTTCTTGCAGTGGCGTCATTCCGTCATTCTAGCTACGTCGACACCACTGTTCCCGGAGAGTGACGTGACTTCCTGGAAAGCTCCCAGATGTCATTCAACTGCCGATCACCAATATTTCGTCAGGGTGGTCGTTCGGTATGACGAAAGAGTAAAGGTTGCAGCTGACGAATGGTCGCTCCTTGGGTGCAGCCGACATGTGAGATAATAAGTCATGTCTCACTGATATCACTGAAACGTCACAACTGCAGGAGGCAAGTATACACTGTTTTTATTTTACATGGGATCCTGAATTCATTAAATGCTTAAAACTTTTTATCAGATAGCAGACCTCCTCAAGGTGGAGTCCATGGACAACCCCTTTAAGGTCAACTCTTCAAGATTGGGGTACCCTCACTAAAGGACTCAAGGATGTAAAGAATTTGTGGGAACTATGAGGCAGTGAGAAGGATCATATGTGAGGGACGGTATGTGTCTCCTAGGATGTGCATAGAGGCATACTGAACCCGATGGAGTGCATTGCTGTCATAGGCACAGCTGTGATTACAGAGCAGAATAAAAGTAAAGTTTTAACTTGGTCAAGCTATTTGGCTAAGTTGGATTTAAGAAAACCCGGCAGGGGCTTTTATTCTTGGAGTGGACTACAGGATGGCAGTGGGGCAGTCCACTCTCTCCAGCCCGGGTCTTACAAGTGGCTCATGGCCACAGATTCCTTGTAAAAACCTGCAGCAAAGGTTTGGGGTGTGTCAGTGTTGGGATTGCTAGCAGCATAGCAGGAAAGCTCTGCAAGCTTGTGTGAGGCTGAACACAGGCCTTTGAAGGCAACGTATCTGACACACCCTAAGTCATATGGCACAGCCGTCTCCCACGATAATAGGGTTACACGGTCTGTAGGGATATCACGGCTGCGATTCGGAGGACAGCTTTTGCTTTTGAGTTGTGAGTTTTTGCTAAATAAAGCAGTTTAAGTTGGACTTTCCTTAGGTCACTGCCTCATTACCGCACAGTGTGAACACCGCCGCACTACAGAACCTTCATACCTGATTGACATTTGAAGCATAACGTGAATGTAGGAAGAATAATGTATTACCTATTTTTGCTTTAACGAATAAATAACATCATTTCAAGTCACATTTCTTTGAAAATAATGTTATCAGTTTTGATAACATCAGGACAAGATGTGTAGTCCTGATATATGGTATATGTTTATGTTAGAAATGTGGTTTTTGTAAAAGAAAAAAATTACCAAAAAAGGGTAACAAAAGAGCTCTCATGTCAGAACCACATAAGTGTAAATATTTAGGGTCAGGGGTGTATTAATAACATACTTAGGGAAAACTGCAATGCACTAGTATTATGGAAAATGGTGTTTAGACAACGCTCTGTAAAATGTTAAAGGGAACCTGTCACCATGAAAGCACACTCCAATCTGCAAGCCTCATATTATAGAGCAGAGGGAGTGGAGTAAATTGATATATAGTTTTGTGAGAAAAGATTCAGCATAACAAATCTTTGCAGGATGAAATGCTGCAACAAATTAAAAAGGCAGCAAATAATAGGGTCCTTATTATGGTGGATTTTAACTATCCAGACATTCAATGGGACATAGAATCTTCCAGTTGTGCTAAAATCTGCAAGTTCTTATCCACAGTTCAAGACCATTACCTCATTCAGCTGGTAGATGAATCAACCAGGGGAGGTAATCTGCTGGATCTGGTGCTGTCAAATAGACCAGATACAATTTCAGATCTACAGGTCCGGGAGCATTTGGGAAGCAGTGGCCATAATATGGTAAGTTTCAATGTAATATTCAACAAAACATTTCATAGGGGGAATGCAAAAACCTGGAGCTTTAGGAAAGCTGATTTCAACAAATTAAGGGAAGAGATTAATCATGTAGACTGGGACCATGTCATGGTAACTGTGGATACCGAACATAAAAGGAGCATGTTTAAGGATATACTACTAGAATCCTGTAGAAATCTTATACCCTGTGGTAATAAAATGTCCAGGAATAAAAAGAAACCATTATGGATAAATAAGACAGTACAAAGTTTAATAAGACAAAAACAAAAGGCGTTCAAATTCTTGAAGGCCGAGAATAAAGAAATAGCATTTCAAGAGTATAAAGACCTAAATAAGAAATGTAAAAAAGAAATCAAGCTAGCAAAATGATCTACAGTGAAACAAATCACCAGCGACACTAAAATAAATCCCCCAAATTTTATAAAACATCAATGTTAAAAAGAAAAAAACAGATGGTATCGGCCCCTTAAAAGATGATAATAACTAGATAATTATAGAGGACACAGAAAAGGCTGAGATATTAAGCAGGTACTTTTCATCCATGTTCATCAATGAACTGACAACGGTTCCAGGGTTCATTCAACAAAGCAAAAAACAAAGTTCACCACCTGATATAACTAGTTTAACACAAAAAGAAGTATGCCAGAGTCTGAGCTAATTAAACATTGACAAAACTCCCTGCCCAGATGGCATTCATCCACGGATACTGAGGGAATTGAGCTCAGTAATTGACAGACTGCAGTATCTAATATTCTTAGACTCTCTTGTAACAGGGGTAGTGCCACAGGATGTGGTACCGATATTTAAGAAAGGTAAGAAGGTGGATCCAGGTAACTACCGTCCGGTAAGTCTGACATTAGTAGCGTGCAAAGTTTTTGTGGGCATCATAAGAGATGACCTGCAGAAATATATTGCAGAGAATAATATAATAACTGACAACCAGCATGGATTCATGAAAGATAAGTTGTGCCTAACCAACATGTTGGGTTTCTATGAGGAAGTAAGTGCAAATCTGGATGTTGGTAATGCGGCTGATGTGATTTATCTAAACTTTGCAAAGGATTTGATACTGTACCACATAACAGGCTAATACTGAAGCTACAGAAGCAAGGACTTGGGGGAACTATATGTAAATGGGTAAGGAATTGGCTAAAAGACAGGAAACAGTCGTCATAAATGGTGCGTCATAAACGGGATATGGTCAGCAGTGGGGACCGCAGAAATCTGTGCTAAGAAGGATTCTTTTTTACCTCTTTATTAATGACCTGGGGCATGGAATTGAGAGTACAGTGTCAGTTTTTGCTGATGACACCAAACTATGTAGGATATTAAAATCTGACCTTGACATTACAATATTGCAAAAACGATCTGGATAAGATGACTGAATGGGCATGTACTTCGTAGCTGAGACTTAATGTAGATAAATGTAGAGTAATGCATCTAGGACAGAGTAATCCTATTGCTACATATACATTAAATGGGAGTATACTCAGGACTACAGAGCATGAGACGCACTTGGGTATTCTGGTTACAAGTAAGCTGAGCCACAGTACTCAATGTCAAGCAGCAGCTGCAAAAGTAAACAAGATTCTAGGGTGTATAAAAACAGAAATAAAATCCCGTGATCTCAACGTACTGTTTCCCCCTTTATAAATCACTTGTGAGGCCACATCTAGAATATGGGATCCAGTTTTCGGCTCCACATTTCAAAAAGGTTATTCTGAAGTTAGAGTCAGTTCAAAGGCGACAACTAGATTATTACTAGGGATGGAGGCCTCTCATATGATGAGAGGTTGGAAAAGTTGGGCTTGTTTAGCTTAGAAAAAAAATGCCTCAGAGGAGATGTCATTTACATGTGCAAATATATATGTAGTCAGCAGAAAGGACTGGAACATGACTTATTCCTTCCAAAGACTATACTAAGGGGGCACTCATTACGGGTGGAAGAAAGGCGATTCTGGCACCTAAACAGGAAAGGGTTCTTTACAGTCAGAGCAGTCAAACTGTGGAATGCCCTACCAAAAGAGGTAGTGATGGCCGACACTATCACAGCTTTTAAAAAAAGGCTGGATGATTTCCTCAGTACACATAACATTGTTGGTTATAGTTAATTTGGTGTTGAAATGTATAATTGGTAGAGGAAGGTTGAACTTGATGGGCGTAGGTCTTTTTTCAACCTATGTAACCTGTGTTTTAATCATTTAATCCTCTGCTATTTCTGGGATTTTTGGTCCAGTGGACAATCCTATCAGTGATTGACAGCTTTCCTTGTGTACTGCAAGTGTGCATACAGCTGTCATTCACTGATATGACTGCCCACTAGACCAAAAGCCCCCAAAAAAGCAGAGGTTTAAAGGAAATCTAGAATATCAGATAATGCTATTAACCTGCAGATATAGGGTTAATCTACATGTTAATAGCATTAGAATGGCGCACGGTTCTTGGGAGAAAATTCCTCCCTGAAGCTGCTGGCTTTCAGTCATGCAGGTATGCAGGGAAAGGCTACAGTCATTGCTCACAGCATTGTGAGTGGCGGATGTAAGCATGTCCCGACACTTTGATTGACAGTCATTTGACTGAAGGGCTGCTGCTCCGACCGCTGATCCACACGCTGGTGGGAAGAAATGTATTCAAACCAAAAAAAAAAAAGAGCGGTGATTCCAAGAGTGAGGACAAGGGTGTATGTTCTCTGGATCTATACTCATTCATGCAACGCGTTTCAAAGTCGGATTGGCTCCTTCATCAGGTATAGTATGTTATACGGAGCCACCTGCCTGATATAGGGGAGGGAAGAAACTTCTACTCAGCTGAAACAATAAATAAAAATTTATTTATTTTTTTTCTTCACATTTTTTTCTATTATTATTGTTTTTAAAAATGTTAAGACATCATACATATACTCAACATAATTCACATTTATATACAACAAATGATTCTTTGCTGCAAATTTTACATATGTGACTGGTATAAATTGTTGGTTTTAATTAATTATTTATTGTTTTAAGCTGTGTAAAAGTTTCTTCCATATCTTATATAAGGGAGGTGGCTCCGTATAACACACTATACCTGATGAAGGAGTCAACCTGACTTTGAAACACGTTGTATGGATGAATAAAGATCCAGAGAATATACACCCTTGTCTTCACTCTGTGGCAGCGCGGCAGAATCACTAGAATTACTAGAATACTGGATGTGACATATATAATAATATAGTAGCGGTTTTGAACTGTGAAAGGACCTGCCAAGTTCCCTTTAAAGAGGATCTGTCGCCAGGTCAAATAAGACCAGTGTTTGCTTTTATTTTCTTCCTGCTCATCCCCTGAGTATTTTTTTTTATTTTTTTTTTAAAAAGCAGGTTCCAGAAATATGGTCATATATAGAGAAATAATGCAGAGCTACCTCCTGCTCCCCCCCCAAAAGAATCATATGAGCAACACCCCTTGGTAAGACCATAAAAATTAGCACTATAAAATGGCCCATATTTCTGGAACTGTATGGCAGGTTTATTTAAGAAAAAAAATACTCAGGGAAATTAAGAAATTAAGAAATCAAAATATGGTCACTTTTGACCGGGAAACAGGTGCTTTTTAGACCAAAATGGAATTGCTGTTGATTAGGTAAATCAATTCCAAACCACTTGCTTAATGCGTCTAGCCCCCTCTGAATGCAGACCATGCCCCCCATCATGAGTCTGTGCTTGTACAGAATATGGATTATCATTAAGTGAGGTTATCTATTGTTAACGACATACAGCAAACAATCCAGTCAGACCTGTCTAGTGGAATGAGCTACGAAGCCGCACCTATATAAGCATGTACTGCAATGTATGACTGCTGACCTGAACTATATATCCGTGAGTCACAAATTGTTGCTCTATTTAAATACTTTTCTCTAAAGTGCTGAATTGCATTAGAACATAAAGTTTACAGAGCATCTGCCATTATATAGCATTGAATATAGCTTCCAACGTTGGTGAGCGATTCAAAAAGGGAACTAATCAAACAATTGTTGAAAAACAAAGACATTTCTGCTCTGGTCCAACTTTTGACTGACCAGAAGTCTTAGGTAATGGTCACAAGCTCTCAGTGTAAGTCTATGAGTTCCTCATTCTGGCTCTTATAGACTTGCATTAACCCCTTAAGGACTGAGCCACTTTGTAGGTTAATGACCAAGCCTCATTTTTGAAATGTCACTGTCACTTTGAGGTAATTACTCTGGAAAGCTTCAATGGATCCCACTGATTCTGAGACTGTTTTTTTGTGACACATTGTACTTCATGATAGTAGCAAAATTTGTTCGAGACGATTTGCTTTTATTTGTGAAAATATCAGAAATTTGATGAAAATTTCACAATTTTCAAAATTTTAATACTTTTGCCCTTAAACCAGAGAGTTATGTAAAAAAAATAGTTAATAAATAACAATTACCATATTTCTACTTTACATCAGCACAATTTTTGAAACCGAATTTTTTTTGTTAGGAAGTTATAAGGGTTAAAAGTTAACCAGCAATTTCTCATTTTTACAAGATTTACAAAACCATTTTTTAGGGACCACATCACATTTGAAGTGACTTTGAGGGATCTATATGACAGAAAATACCCAAAAGTGACACCATTCTAAAAACTGCAACCCTCAAAGTCCTCAAAACCACATTCAAGAAGTTTATTAACCCTTCAGGTGCTTCGTAGGAATTAATGAAATGTAGAAGGTAAAAATGAACATTTAACTTTTTTTGCAAAAATTTTTGTTTAGACTCAAATGTTTTTATTTTCACAAGGGTAACATGAGAAAATGAACCCCAAAATTTGTTGTGCAATTTCTCGTGAGTGCGCCGATACCCCATATGTGGGGGAAAACCACTGTTTGGGCACATGGCAGGGCTCGGTAGGGAAGAAGCGCCATTTGACTTTTTGAACACAAAAATGAATGGAATCGAGAGCGGACGCCATGTGGCATTTAGAGATTCCCTGATGTGCCTAACCAGTGGAAACCCCCCACAAGTGACCCCATTTTGGAAACTAGACCCCTCAGGGAACTTATTTAGATGTGTGGGGAGAACCTTGAAACCCCAGGTGCTTCACAGAAGTTTAAAACGTAGAGACTTGAAAATTAAAAATATAATTTTTCCCACAAAAATTTAGTTTTAGCCCCAAATTTTTTATTTTCACCTTTTGAAGATTGTCACCTGTTTTGCTATTCACAAATGTTCTTAGAACACAGTATAGTGCTGTTCCTCTGTTATTCCTCTTGTCAACTAGTGGTTACCAGTAGTGATGAGCGAGTATGTTCTGTTAACCCTTTCGCCGAGTATGCTCGGGCCGAGCACCGAGTAGTTACAGCTGCTCGGTGATATGTTTAAATCACTCCCATGTGCATGATTTGCAACTGTTTGACAGCTTTATTACATGTGAGGAATGATTGTTTCTTTTGCATTCCTCACATGTAATAAAGCTGTCTAACAGTCGCAAATCATGCACACGGGAGTGATTTAAACATAACACCGAGCAGCTGTAACTACTCGGTGCTCGCCCGAGCATACTCGGCGAAAGGGTTAACAGAACATACTCGCTCATCACTAGTTACCATTTGAAAAGAAGAGGTGAACTTACATACTCTGGTTTTATGCCGTTGTCAGCAATGATAACACAGACTTGAAAAGGTAAATGATAGAATACAGTTTTCAATTTATTCCTATATTTCCAGGAGGAGTAGTGGAGGTATAATAAAATGCAGGGTAATAAAATAAATGCTGACAGATTCTGTAATTCTTAACTACCGCACACAGACCTTCATATAAAAAGTGCAGTAATTTGAAAGTTATTGGCCTCCAGCTTCCTATGCCTGGCTCTAATTCCCCAATTCCCCAAAGCTCTGCAGGCTGATGTCGTTAGCCCTACTAGTCGCCCAATGTTTTACCACCAGCTGTAGCATGAAAAAAATATGGATTGTTATCTGTTTTTAGTTGTTTATTTTTTTGTGTAAGGGGGAAGACCGGGGTGTAAGTACTTTCAGTACAAGGGATCCGGAACGGCCGGGGCCATGCCTCTTATTGCGGGTGGAAGAAAGACTGCGAGCACAGGAGTCAGGTGACCGGGAAGCTGGGGGCGTGTCCAGGGGGAGAGCTGAGGAGTCAGGTGTCTGGGGAGCTGGTGTCCTGTCTAGGAAGAGGATAAAAAAAGGAGCTTTGCGTGGGAAAAGCGGCAGTGGACAGTGGGAGTCAAGCCCGATTAGAGGGAGAAGAGACGCAGGGTCCGTGGAGCCGAGCAAGTGAGGTCCAGTGTTATGGACTAGGGGCTCAGCGGGTCAAACCGGAGACCGCCCGCTGCCGCCAGAAGACGGAGCATTGTTTAGGCGGGGAAGCCGGAAGAAAACAACACCGGCATCAGCCGGCAACTGCCTTGTGAGGAACAAGAGTCAGCTAAGTGTAAAACTGCCGAATACAACCGTGTTGACTCTGCTACATCTAGCCAAACTGTGGATTGTCAGTTATAGCATGTTACCTGCTACTTCCCTTGTTGTCCCCATATTTCCCCTGTTACTCCCTGCGTGGAGCTTGACCCTGTTATAATAAATCCACCCCCTGTTCATTAACCCTGTACTGGCTGCTCTGTGTTTCTGTGTCACTGCATCTAAAGTACCTGTGTTAGATTTGGTGTAGTCGGCAGGATGCAGTCTTTAGACACAGACACTGCAGATCAGTCCATCCTGGGAGCCCCTAGATCTAGCTTGCCGCTGGGGGCCATGCTCAGCAATCTCCCAAAGTTCACCGGGGACAATATGATGCTGTGGCACTGGGTTGAGAGAGTTAGGAGTATGTTACTTATGCATCCGATGACCCCAGCTATAAAAGCCAAAATAGCCTTACTGGCCCTGGAAGGCGAGGCCCGACTATCCTTGATGTACCTCTCCCCATGACCGGGATACTGTAGAAAAAGTGGTGCGGATATTGGAGGAGATGCATGGGGATCCCACCAATGTAGGAGAAGTGAGGATATGGCTGTTTCACCAAGTGCAGCAGGAGGGGGAGACTGTGATGCAGTATGTTAATGCATTACAGAGGGTGCATGCCTATATCACTAGAAAAGACGACATGGGGAATTTGGGAATGGGCCCCCCTGACGTGATCTTAAGGGACCAATTTGTGACAGGCCTCAGGGATGTGCAGCTGAAGCAGGCCTTGCGGGAGCGCCTGCGCGCTAACCCACGTTTGACTTTTCTAGAAGTGGGAGCGGAGGCACGTGTGAGAGAGCAGGAGATGGGGGTGACTGCCCTGGCAGGGATGGTCCGGAGTAACGAGGTACCCACCCCGCCTGCAGCTGAACTGGAATGGGCTCGAGAGATGCGAAAAGAGATACATGACATGCGGGGTGAATGGTCCAGGCTCAAGAAGACCCCTGCACCGACACCAGAGATACCCAGATCGATTGCCCCAGTTAGGGAAAGAATTTAATTCAGGCCTAGCCCTGCAGGAGAGTTCCGTAGAGAAGTGAGGCCGCCCTACACAGACAGAGACACGACCTGCTGGAAGTGTGGAGGCGCAGGACATTACGCCAGGGGCTGTGCTAGCCGAGGGTGGCCCCTGTCGCGGCAGCCATTAAACTAACGGGCTCCGTGTTTTGGGGGACACAGCCCGGAGATTAAGGAAGGGGAAAGAAAAAGAGGAAGTCCTAAGGACCTAGTTTTCACCAGCCCGACTGTCTGGGCCGAAATAAGCGGTCGGGCTGTTCACTGCCTGATTGACCCGGGATCCCAGGTAGCTACGATGATAGAAGCCTACTTTCAACAGCGATTTCCAGAGATAGCGCGGCATGAATGGGGACCAGTAATTAGACTTACTGCAGCTAATCAATTACCCATCCCGGTCGCAGGGGTGGTATGGATGAAGATCCAAGTGTGTGGAAAAGATGTGGGAAAAAAAGGGGTCATCTTGGTGATCCTCGGAATGAATGTGCTGAAAGAGATCGGGCAAATCCTGATTAGTGAGCCGAAGGAGATTCCTCTAGACCGGTGGGACCCACGAGCCCCCCAAAGGAGGGTTTTTCAACAATTAATCCGAGCCGCCCAGGCTCAGGAGACGTCGAGTGAAGGGAAGGTCCTGGGGAAAATAATAGTACCAGCAGCTACGGCGATCACCTTACCGCCAGGACAAACTGTACTCAAGTTACCCGCACGGGCCTGCACACCTCTTGAGGGGGTCGAAGTTCAGATAGAACCAACACCGATGGACAAAGTACCCCCCGGACTCCTGGTGGCTCGGACACTGGCCACCGTCCAGGGTGGCAATGTTATAGTGCGGTGCGTTAATCTGGGTGAAGGTGATCTCACACTCCCTCCCAGGGTGGAAATAGCCCAGATTCTGGGAATGCCAGAGAAGTTGGTGTGACATGATGCGGTACAGCTGTCCGCTGTACGAGGAGACCCCTGGACTCTGGCAGTCATCGTGTTGCCGGAATCCCGCTGTACTAGTGCGAAGGGGAGACGAAGAATCCTAGAAAGAATGTGGGCTGAATTGATGGGACTTTCAACTCGACAGGTGCAGCAGGTTGAGGAGGGACTGGAGGGGTACCAGGAAGTCTTTGCTCGCCATGAGGATGATTTTGGTTGCACCGAAGCCATTACCCACGAGATTCCCATGGGGAACGCTGCCCCAGTGCAGGAGAGATACCGGCAGATACCTCCCCAGATGTATAAAGAGGTTAAGGAGATGCTAGCCCATATGTTACAGAATGGTGTGATACGGGAGAGTCAGAGTCCGTGGGCAGCCCCGATTGTCCTGGTCCGGAAGAAAGATGGGACCCTGCGGTTCTGTGTGGACTATAGACGACTGAATGCCTGTACAGTACGAGACTCTTACCCACTCTTACCCGTATTGAAGAGTCACTGTCAGCCTTAGGGAAGGCAAGATACTTCTCCTCCTTGGATCTGGCCAGCGGGTACTGGCAGGTGCCCGTGGCCGAACATGACCGTGCGAAGGCGGCGTTCATATTACCCATGGGACTGTTCGAGTTCAATTGGATGCCCTTCGGCCTGACTAACGCTCCCAGGACGTTCCAGCGTCTGATGGAGAGGTGCCTGGGCGATTTGAACTTCGAGGCGACACTGATTTATCTTGACGACATAATTGTCTATGCCGCCACCTTCGAGGAGCACCGCCAGCGACTGGAGCAAGTACTGAGTCGCCTACAGGGTCATGGCCTAAAGGTGAAGCCCCAGAAGTGCCACTTGTTCCGCAAACAGATCGAAAATCTTGATCATACTGTGTCTGGTGAAGGAGTCAGGCCCACCCGGGGAAAAGGCGGCTGGCCGCCGTACAGGAGTGGCCTACCCCGAAGACAGTGAAGGACGTTCGGGCCTTCCTGGGACTTGCCGGGTACCACCGAAGATTCGTGAAGAACTTCACCCGCATAGCCAACCCATTGCTGGAGCTACTTAAGGGGGTGCCGGCGGGCTCCAAGAATCGGGCGATTCAGTGGGAAAGCAGCCAGGAAGAGGCCTTCCGTGCCCTAAAAATGGCCCTGACCAAGGCCCCAATACTTGCCTATGCGGATTTCTCCCAACCATTCATACTCCACACTGATGGGAGCCTACATGGTCTGGGAGACGTGTTATCCCAAGTACTGGAGGAGAAAGAGCGCGTGATTGCATACGCCAGTTGCTCCCTTCACGACTCTGAGAGGAACCCAGATAATTATAGCTCATTCAAATTAGAGTTGCTGGCTCTGGTTTGGTCAATGATCGAGAAGTTTGCAGAGTATTTGTCCGGGTCCGAAGTGCTGGTGAGAACAGATAACAACCCGTTGGCTCACCTGGAGAATGCAAAATTGGGGGCCCTGGAGCAGCGGTGGGTGGCCCGCATTGCCAGGTACCGGTATAAGATCGCCTACCGGTCTAAGGCAGAGAATACTCACGCCGACGCCCTCTCCAGAGTGACATATGAACGGCCTGATCATGACAGCGATGAAGATTTGGAGGCAGATGAGATCCCTAGCTTGCGAAGTTTCGTGGGACCGCTGGTCGTGGCGCAGGGACAGATCGGAGAGACGTCGGAAGAACAAGTGCTAGGGTAGCCAAGAGATGACTGGGTCCGACTTCAACAGACTGACAGAGAAGTTGCTCAATTACGTCAATGGTTGGCTTTGAGGAAGGTCCGCAGTCGAGAGGAGTACCCTGTCCCCGGGAGCACTGAAAATGCTGGGACAATGGGAGAGACTTTGCTTGCGATACGGACTGCTGTACCGACAGTGGTGATCCCAGAGAAGATGGTCGGAGTAGTGGCTAAGGAGGCTCATGAGCGAGGGGCTCACTTCGGACCAGAGAAGACATTTCAGTGGTTGCAGGGGCTGGTGTATTACCCCCGACTGCAAGCAACAATTGAAGACACTTGTCGAAGATGCCGGAGCTGTGAGCTGGTTAAGCCCTCAGAGCAGCGGGTCCCCATATAAACCATTGTGACTTCTGCCCCCTTGGAGGTGCTGATGATCGACTATTTGACTGTTGGACCGGTGCATCTCGGTTATGAATATTGCCTGGTAATGACAGACCACTTCACAAAGTTTGCGGTAGTGACCCCGACCAGAGATCAGACCGCCGAATCAGCTGCGCAGGCCATCTGCCGAGACTTCATGTGAGTGTACGGCTGCCCAAAGAGGATCCATTCCGATCAAGGCGCCTGCTTCCAGGGCCGGGTGATGGAAGAGCTGCAATGGTTGTACAGGATTGAGAAGTCACTGACTACTCCTTATCACCCTCAAGGAAATGGGGCCTGTGAACGCTTTAATCGGACACTGATTCAAATGCTCCGAACGTTGGAGGAAGATCGGAAGGTACGATGGCCTGAGTTTGTGGCCGAGCTGGTGTGGGTCTACAACAACCGAATGAATAGTACGACGGGGTTCACTCCTTATACCTTACTGTATGGGAGAAAGGGGCGAGAGATTACTGAGTTAGAGCTGGACCCCGAGGAGGACTACCCACGGACGGGGATGTCTTCCTGGGTCCGGGAACACCGGCATCGACTGCAGACCCTCCGACGGTTGGTACAACAAAAGTTTCGGGAGCTCAAACATCATGAGACATTGCCTCTTCAAGGGACAGATCTGAGGCCAGGGGAGCGGGTGTTGGCTCGAGACAGGCAGCCCCAGGGCAAATTGAGTAGGGGGTGGGAATGGACCCCGCACTGAGTGAAGAGCAGGGTTGACGCTGAAGGATCTGTGTATGAAGTTCAACCCGAGGGGGCTGAAGGAGCCCCTACCAGAGTGGTTCATCGCAGTATGCTGCGGCCCTGTTTGTCTAAAGATGACGAGAATGAAGAAGAATCACTTGCTTCTAGAGAGGGTCCTGTCACAGTTGCCCCAAGCCACCATGTGGATGAAGAAGAATTGTTGATTCTACCTCCTAGCCCCAGCACTTGACTACCTACAGCCTCCAGTGCAGGCGGCGAGGGAACACTATCGGTTGAAGCCACCGGACAGATGGAGACTGAGAATCCAAGTGACCCTGCACCCCCCATCGGTCAAACTGAGTTACGTCGGTCAGAACTACAACAGGAGGAGTGCCTCCTCACCGTTACGAACAAGATCAATTTATATGGCAACGTATCGTCCAGGAAGTCCAAGAATGTGAACGTTTGGTGAAGGAACTCTTGCCCGTGGAATGGCGAGTTACAGGAGAGCGGGAGTGTAAGCAGGAAGACCGGGGTGTAAGTACTTTCAGAACAAGGGATCCGGAACTGCCGGGGCCGTGCCTCTTGTTGCGGGGGGAAGACAGACTGCGAGCACAGGAGTCAGATGACCAGGAAGCTGGGGGTGTGTCCAGGGGGAGAGCTGAGGAGTCAGGTGACTGGGGAGCTGGTGTCGTGTCTAGGAAGAGGGTAAAAAAAGGAGTTTTGAGCGGGAAAAGCGGCAGTGGACAGTAAGAGTCAAGCCCGACTAGAGGGAGAAGAGACGGGAGCTGAGCAAGAGAGGTGCAGTGTTATGGACTAGGGGCTCAGCGGGTCAAACTGGAGACCGCTCGCTGCCGCCAGAAGACAGAGCATTGTTTAGGCAGGGAAGCCGGAAGAAAACAACACCGGCATCAGCCGGCAACTGCCTTGTGAGGAACAAGAGTCAGCTAAGTGTAAAACTGCCGAATACAACCGTGTTGACTCTGCTACATCTAGCCAAACTGTGGATTGTGGATTGATTATAGCATGTTACCTGCTACTTCCCTTGTTGTCCCCATATTTCCCCTGTTACTCCCTGCGTGGATATTGACCCTGTTATAATAAATACCCCCATGTTCATTAACCCTGTACTGGCTGCTCTGTGTTTCTGTGTCACTGCATCTAAAGTACCTGTGTTACACTTGTCTTTAATTTATTTTGAACAAGCAAAAAACTAAATAAACGCTCTACATCTACAGAACTAGGCCACATTCAGATTCTCATTTTTGCGTACGAGTGCTATTCATGTTTTTCACGGATAGTACTCATACCCGTGATATTCTATGGGACCATTCACATGTCTGGTTTTGTTCTGAGAGTCCGCGGCAAATATCGGAGACATGTCCAATTTTGATCAGAGGGTCGTATCAAAATCGCCAATAAAAGTCAATGGGCCCATGAAAAAATCAGACCACACTCTGATAGCATCCGCGTGCAGTCTGATTTTCATGGACTCTTACAATGGAGAAGGTGGAGAAATAGTTTTATTTTTATTTCTCCACGTACAAGAAAATCGGATGACACTCATATCACACTTTGATCAAACTCTGATCAGCATAATTGGTCCAATTATCTCGTACGCAATCAATTCAGACGTCTCAATGAGCCCTAAAGGGAAGGTGCTCGACATCCAGAAAGGCCCAGCCCTCTAAATAGAGACATACTGCTCTCAGAAGACAATATTCTTACCTGCTTTTAGCTCCAAATACTGTATAAGGTCCACGCACAGAACTATTATATGGCAATCAGCCCTTAGGTCCTTTCATATGGCCATAATACCGGCACATTTTGGCATTCATATTAGGCTGTATTCACAGAGCCCTTGTTGTTTGGGTCCTGGACTGCGTCATCGTTCCTGTTATAAATAGAAACCACAACGCAGGTGTGAACAGAGGTATTTGCATACTGCGAAAAGTGTTCCTGAAAAGACTTGAAATTTCCTTTTCTTCTATGTAAAATTTTCCACGTTTAACCAGTTACAGTGGAATATATTGAGATAGAAATAACATACTGTGAGCAACTGTGATATTGTTCATGTTATTCCCTGTACTCTACTCTATAGGAAATAAAGACACAGTACAGAAATCTCGCTTTGTCCACCATTTTTTTTGTATTGAAGCAGCAGAAACTTGAGACTGCATGTAGACTAGATGACCAGTTGCGTTAAATGACTGCTGAATGGCAAATATCCGGTTAGATTGGCCGACCGCACATTCCATGTATACAGAACTATTGGTGATAAAATTGTTATATGTGCATTAGTCTACCATTGTTCTTGGCAGCACATGTCAAAATGCAAAATAGTTTAAACAGATGGAGCTTTAAAAAAGATTCAGGCTAAGTTCCCATAATGATTATTTGATGCGATTTTAACTCTATGTATTTTTGCTGTGCAAAAAATGCAGCATCTCATAGTTCCAGCAAAGGGGATGGGATTGATAGAAATCTGGTGCAGAAATGCTTCAAAAAGAAATGGAAAATCAAAAACTCACCAAATACTCATCGTAGGAGCTTATCCTTGAACTGGATTTACACTGAAAGATTATCATGAACGAGCGTTCTCAGGGACAGGGTTTAAATAAACCCCTGAATTGAGAAGACTAAAAGCAAGTAACTGTTTTCTGGGATATAGACATACAAGTGCTTCTCATTAAATTAGAATATCATCAAAAAGTTAATTTATTTCAGTTCTTCAATACAAAAGTGAAACTCTTATAATATATAGAGTCATTACACACAGGGTGATCTATTTCAAGTGTTTGATTCTGTTAATGTTGATGATTATGGCTTACAGCCAATGAAAACACAAAAGTTATTAAAGTAAATTAGAATACTTTATAACAACAGCTTGAAAAATGTTTTTAAAATCCGAAATGTTGGCCTACTGAAATGTATGTTCAGTAAATGCACTCAATACTTGGTCGGGGCATCAATTACTGCATCAATGTGGCAATGTGGCGTGGAGGCGATCAGTCTGTGGCACTGCTGAGGTGTTATGGAAGCCCACGTTGCTTTGATAGCAGCCTTCAGCTCGTCTGCAATGTTGTCTGGTGTCTCATCTTCCTCTGATTCTCTATGGGGTTAAGGTCAGGCGAGTTTGCTGGTCAATCAAGCTCAGTGATACTGTTGTTTTTAAACCAGGTATTGGTACTTTTGGCAGTTTGGACAGGTGCCAAGTCCTGCTGGAGAATGAAATTTCCATCTCCAAAAAGTTTGTCGGCACCGGAAAGAATGAAGTGCTGTAAAATTTCCTGGTAGACGACTGCGCTGACTTTGGTCTTGATAAAACACAGTGGACCTACACCAGCAAATGACATGGCTCCCCAAACCATCACTGATTGTGGAAACTTCACACTAGACCTCAAATAGCTTGGATTGTGGCCTCTCCACTCTTCCTCCAGACTCTGGGACCTTGATTTCCAAATTTTCCAAATTTCACTCCTTGTGAATCCCCCCCAAATTTTTGAATGGCCTTTCCTTAACAACCCTTTCAAGGCTGCGGTTATCCTGGTTGTTTGTACACCTTTTCCTACCACACTTCCTTGCACTCAACTTTCCATTAATATGCTTGGATACAGCACTCTGTGAACTTCCAGCTTCTTTAGCAATGACCTTTTGTGGCTTACCCTCCTTGTGGAGTGTGTCAATGACTGCCTTCTGGACATCTGTCAAGTCAGCAGTCTTCCCCATGATTGTGGAGCCTACTGAAACAGACTAGGGACCTTTTTAAATGCTTAGGAAGCCTTTGCAGGTGTTTTTTGTCAATTATTCTAATTTACTGAGATAATGACTTTTGTGTTTTCATTGACTGTAAGCCATAATCATCAACATTAACAGAAATAAACACTTGAAATAGATCACTCTGTTTGTAATGATTCTATATAATATATGAGTTTCACTTTTTGTATTTAAGAACTGAAATAAATGAACTTTTTGATGATATTCTAATTTAGTGAGAAGCACTTGTAGATGTGTCTAGGTGTTTGGGTTTTGGGCTATAATTCAGTTTCTCAGGTATTTGGAATGTGTAACCGGGTTCCTGTGTAGGGATGCTACGTGGTAGATTTAGAACATGAAGAGAAAATGGATCCTGATTTCCCACATGAACTTAGCCTTAAGCTGTGTGCCCACGATGCGTTTTTTAAGCGTTTCCGCAGTGGCGAAAACGCTGCAGAAACGCTTAAAAAACGCATGGTAGAAGGCCTGCCATGTTCCCCAATGATAATCCGCATGTGCTGTGCACATGCTGCGGAAATTTCCGCTGCAGATTATCATTGCAGAAAAAAACGCAGCACTACCAATTATTTTGCGGAAGCGCAGCGTTTTCGCCGCCATTGACTTGCATTGGAACGCATGGAATCCGCATCACTGCATCTGTACATGCGGAATCCAAATGTTTCAATGTGCGGATGGTACCCGGGTCTGGAGGAGAGGAGACTCTCCTCCAGACCTGGGTAACATAGAACCTGTAAAAAAAGAATAAAATAAAAAATAAATATTATACTTACCTTCAGATGGCCCGCGGTGTCCTTGACGTGCCCCCTGGGCAGTGTGTGTAGGGGAATACCCGGAGCCAGGTCTCTGTGTAATACTGGGGGTTGTAGTCTCCGTGGCGGCGACCCGGTCCCGTGGCTCAGGGTGGTCAAACCAGTGGCGGATCTGTTTCTTTGGTTTTGTAATATTTAAATGTCCGACTACGCCACCTGTGGATTGCGGTCACTGAGAACTGCCGCTGCGGGGCAGACCGCTGAGGCTGATATTGTGTGCGCAGCAGAGGGTATTATAACTCCCCACGGGAGGAGTATAGCCTCAGGGCAGCGTCGGTAGATGGTGAGGGTTGTGGTGCGTGGGCGCAGCAGAAATGACTCAGAGTCCGTGCAGTGCAGTTCAGGGTCTTTACTGTTGGTAATGAAGAAGGCCCTGCCGGGAGTACTGGCTAACATTAGAGGCCTGGTCAGTCTGTGAGCGAACAAGAGTCCCCCTGGCCAGGTGGAGGTATAGGCCTTCCCGTCTGACTGCACTCTTCCTGGCTACCCTGCTGTAGTCGTGTAGTAGCCCACGTCCCTGAGTGTACCGTGTGGTGCTCACCCGTATGGCTGGTGACTTGGGGCCTTTGGTTCCTTCCGCTCCTCGATGGCGGTGCCGGTCCCTTGCGTGTGACTGAGCCTCCGGGCTTTCTATGGCCAGAGGACCTGAAATCCCCTGCCAGGTGGTTTCTGCTGCTGGATGTAGATATCCCCACAGCCTCGGACTCCGGTGTCCGGTTATCCGCGTCTTCTGCCAGGACGAGCTCTGCTCCAGTCCCTGATCTTCAGCTCCTGGCTCCTACAGAGCTCCTTGCTGCTGCTCTGTCCCTTCTTTGGAACTAGACTCGACTCTACTCTCTAACCCCGCCCCAGATCCAGTTTATAAAGGGCAGGTTCCTCCCCTCCCTGGACTGGGGCAGGAGGTGTGGCATGCAATAATGCTCCTGACCAGGAAAACCCATGCTCGCTCTCGGACATGGTATTTCTACCACTGTGGCAACCAGACCCCTGGGGTGCCACATTCCCCCCTAGTGAATTTTAGTACTCCGGGACGAAACATATTTTATGAAAACATAACACAGCAGGGTATAAGCAATAACACAACATATATACAAGAAGTTTAGTCTTTTTAGGTCACGGCGCTCCCGTAAGCAGGTGTCCATGTCACCCGAGATGCATTTTGAGGGACCCGTCCCAAACCCTCCACGTAGGCCCTGGGGTGGCTACAGGGCATTGATGATCCGGCGTTGGACCACTTCTTCAGCCACCTCCACAGGTTTTTGTTCTGTGGTCTGGGACAAAAAGGGGCACTTTACAGGTGCAACTATATACAAGGTACAGTTCCAGTTATTCATTGTCCATAACCTGTTAGTCCATGAACCCTGTCGGGTAACTAGAAAAACATAATTAGTATGCAGGCAACAACTATTTTAACATTTGCAATATACAGGCATTTATATCACATTTTAAATTCTCCAGCGAGCGGGCATTTGACCCCTAGTGCTCCTGGTGGACCTACGTAACACGCTATCTTGTGGTGTCCTTTCTGGGTCCCCTGTTTCTACCCCTTGTGTAGTGGGCTCACTAGTGTCTGCACTACAGGTATTTGGAGATGTTTTGGGTAGGCTGGGCAGCTTTCTGCGTACTCTTTGACTTACTACGGGCACGGCAGGCTCACTACTAGCAGAGGGTTGATTCTCCTGGACTGCTGGTATGGAATCTTCTGCCTCCGGGGCCGGTTGCTCTCCCAACTCTACTTGCTTTTCTGTAGGCCCTTGAGGGGCTGGCTCGAGGAAGGTAAGGACGGGTACCACAATAGCATTGTTAATTTGTGTCCAGGACCGGGGAAATTCTCCGAGTACTGTACTGACCATTTCTTCCCTTTCGTCTGCAGGTTGAGGGCTATCTTGGTCTTCATCAGTGCTTTGCAGCTCCTCGGGACACTTCTTCAGGTGGTCTCTGGAGACAGTGGCTGTGGTCTCTCCTCCATCCTTACTGATAATACATACTTTTGGATTGTCATGACTTGAGGGCAGTACTGTGTACGGGTCTTTCTCTCACTGGTCGTCCAACTTATGGAGCCGCCTCTTCCTCTTAAAGACCTGCTCTCTAGGTGCCAGGGGAACAGCGGGAGCATGCTGGTTGTAAGTCCTCTCTTGCCTTTCTCTTGCTTGAGACAGACTTTTCTCAACACTCTCCTGTACTTTCCGGTACTGCTGCTGCCGTTCTGTATCCCAGTCTGCCTCTGGCGAGGTGTACTCGGGTGTGAGGACTCCCATTTCCAGGTCAATAGGCAGCTTACCAGGTCTTGCTCTCATTAGGTAAGCCGGGGTGCAGTTGGTGGAATTTACTGGGATGTGGTTATACAAGTCCACCAGATCAGGCAGTTTTTCAGGCCACAAATTGCGTTCTTCCAGGGGTAACATTTTCAGCAAGTCTATCACCACCTGGTTCATCTTCTCGCACAATCCGTTGGTTTGGGGGTGATAGGGTGTTGTCCTTATCTTCTTGCAGCCATACTGGTTGCAGAACTCCTGGAAGACCTCCGCTTCGAAGGCTGGACCTTGGTCAGTCAACACTTGCTCCGGATACCCGTGTGGATGGCAGAAGTGCTGCTGGAAGGCTCTAACTGCTGTCTGAGCTGTTATGTCCTTGACAGGGACCACCACCAGGAACCGGGAGTAGTGGTCTACAATGGTGAGGGCGTAGACGTACCCGGACCTACTTGGAGCCAACTTCACATGGTCCAGGGCTACCAGTTCTAGAGGCTGCTTGGTGATGATGGGCTGCAGGGGAGTCTTTTGGCTGGCACGGTCCTTTCTTCTTAGGTAGCACGGGCCGCAGTCTCTGCACCATCTCTCAATGGCCCCTCTCATGCCTACCCAGAAGAACCGTTCGTGCAACAGGAACTCCAACTTCTTCCATCCAAAGTGCCCTGCTCTGTCGTGGTATGCCTCCAGGACCATAGCCGCGTCTCGTCTCGGGACCACTACCTGCCAGGTCAGCTCATGTGTCCGGGAGTTGACAATTCTCCGGCACAGCTTCCCCTTGTAGAGAAACAGTTTACTCTTCTCCCTCCACAGCTGTTTGGTCTTTTCTGGAGCGTCTGGGTCAAGGCGGGCATCAGCCTGTGTCAACATCATTTTTTCCAAGCGGACTGCTGGGTCACTGTCTTGCGTCTCCGCCCAGCTGTAGTGGTGTAAGGGGTTGAACGTGGCAGAGTGCTTGTCCCTTACACAGTGGGAACACTGGGTAATCCCATGACGGTGGAACGCAGGGAGTTCAATCTCTTCCAGTTCTTCTGGATCTTCCCCTCCGTCCGGCAAGTTTGGCATCCTGGACAGGGCGTCTGCGTTGGCATTTGTGCGTCCCGCCCGGTATTTGATGGTAAACTCATAGTTGGACAGCCGGGCCATCCATCTTTGCTCCAGGGCACCAAGTCTTCCAGTGTCCAGGTGTGTCAACGGGTTGTTGTCCGTGTACACAGTGAACTTGGCAGAGGCAAGGTAATGTTTGAAACGTTCCGTCACTGCCCACACCACTGCCAGGAACTCTAGCTTGAAGGAGCTATAATTCTCAGGGTTTCTCTCTGTGGGCCGTAGTTTTCGGCTGGCGTAAGCGATTACCCGTTCTCTGTCCTGTTGGATCTGGGACAGCACCGCCCCTAGCCCAATGTTGCTCGCGTCCGTGTGGAGAATAAAAGGCTGGCCGTAATCAGGGTAGGCCGGGATCTCATCCCCCGTGAGGGCCATCTTCAGCTGGCGGAAAGACTCCTCTTCCAGCTTGTCCCACCTGAAGGGCGGCTTCTGATTCTTGGCCTTTGACTGACCTAACAGGAGGTCTTGCATAGGGGCTGCCATTTTGGTGAACCCGGGGATGAATCTTCGGTAGTAGCCTACCAACCCGAGGAACTGCCGCAATTCCTTTATGCTGGAGGGTCTTGGCCAGTCCTTAATCACTGTGATCTTATCAGGGTCTGGAGCTACTCCGTCAGCACTCACCACGTGTCCCAGGTACTGTACCTTTGGTTTCAGTAGATAACATTTGGAGGGTTTCACCTTTAGACCGTAGCCTGCCAGAGCATCAAACACCTCTGCCAGGTGTTTCAGATGGTCCTCATATGTTTTAGAATACACGATGAAATCGTCCAGGTATAGCTGGACCGTCTCGAAATTCCTGTGCCCTAGACAGCACTCCATCAACCGCTGGAAGGTTCCTGGAGCGTTGCATAGCCCGAACGGCATACAGTTGAATTCGCTGAGACCCATCGGGGTGGTGAATGCAGTCTTCTCCTTGTCTGCCTCTGCTACAGGAACCTGCCAGTATCCGCTAGTAAGGTCCAAAGTGGAAAAGAAGTTAGCAGTTTTTAATGCAGCTAAGGACTCTTCTATTCTAGGTAACAGGTACGCATCTTTGTGTGTTATACGGTTGACCTTTCTGTAATCTACAAACATTCTCATGGTGCCATCTTTCTTTTTCACAAGAACTAGTGGAGCTGCCCAGGGGCTACAGCTGTCCCTGATTACCCCAGCCTCCTTCATTTCTCGCAACATTCCCTTGGCATTCTGATAGTGTGCAGGGGGTACAGGTCAGTATCTTTCCTTTATGGGTGGATGGTCTCCTGTGGGGATGTGGTGTTCTACCCCCTTTACTTGCCCAAAGTCTAGCGGGTGTTTGCTAAAGACTCTTTCGCACTCCTGAACCACCCGGTAGACTCCCTGTTTTTGGTGTGAGGGAGTGGAGTCGGTGCCCACATGCAGTTTCTGACACCAGTCCTCCATTTGTTTCTTGGAGCCGTTACCCTCCTCTGGTTGAGATGGAGGCAAGGGTTCCACGGCCTTTACAGAGTTCTGGTTAACAGTGAACAATTTGGCAAGAGTAGCATACCGGGGCAAGTATACTTCTCTTTCCCCAATGTTTAGGATGCGGACGGGTACCCTCCCATGGCGTACATCGACCACCCCCCGTGCTGTCAAAATGGTGGGCCTACTGTCTGAGTAGACGGGTTCTACCATGGCTTGGTAGTCCCTTCCTCTTAACCCGATTGCAGTCCGGCACCAGATCATCATCTCACTTTTTGGGGGCATGGCAATAGGGAATGGGTCACTCATCCTAACGCTAAAAATCTCACCACCAGACAGTTCTACCTGTTGCCTTTTCATCAGGGCTCTGATCTCTTTTTGTAGGACACGCTGCTGGCTGGAGCTGGCATTCACCGCAACCTGTTGTAATATGACAATTATCTCTGCAAGACAATTTTCAATAACATTAGTACCCAAGGTTATCTTAGGGTGGCTTTCACGACGGTCAATGTCCACAATAATCAGTCCTTGCGCTGGCAGTTCAACTTTACCAATTTTGATGGTCACCTCCTTGAATCCCACCTGCAGTACGGGCTGACCATTGCTGGCTATGATGCTCAAATCGTCATCTGGGTAGCGGGTAATATCCGAGTCATTCCAGTACCGCTTAAAAAGCACATAGGGGATGGTGGTTACCTGTGACCCGGTGTCCAGTAGTGCACTCATAGGAATGCCATCCAGCACCACAGGCAAGACCGGTCGTCCCCCTACGTACTTATCACGCCAGCTCGATGGGCCTGATGATCTTATGCCAGGGGGTCGGCCCTCTGCCCCAGGTTGGGCCCGTTTAAATGACAGTACCTTGCCATATGTTGTGGTTGATTGCAGCGGCGGCAGATGGGTTGTCCGTCCTGGTTGTAGCGGTCGCTGGGCCTTCCTTTGGACGATGGGATCCTCCTCTGTCGACTCCAAGGGACGTCCTCCGGACTGGAAGCCAGCTGGATCTTTCCTGGGGAAGACACCTGTAAAGACTGCACAGTTCTGGTTAGCGCGGCAACGCTTTTGGTCAGTTCTTGGACCTGATGGTGCAGGTCTGCAGCCGGGTCTTTGTCCAAAGCCTGTGCATCAGCTCCCACAGGCTCTGCGGACAAGGGCACCGCCTCCTGGTGATAGGTGATAGCAGGGCGCCTATGGCTTACAGCGCCACCTGGTGCCGATTCTCGGAGCACCCGGATGGCCCTGTCTTTGAACTGCGCAAAGTCCAAATCAGGGTTCTGCAGGGCCATTACACGCAACTGGGTTCGGTGGGCGCTGAATTGTAGACCCTCAATGAACTGTTCAGTCAACAGCTTATCCTCATTCAACACGCTGTCAGGGTCTGCCTGCTTAATGGCTCTCAGGGCCTCCTGCAAATTCAAAGCATAGTCCCGTATACTATCTTGTGCCCGCTGTTTGCACCCATAAAATTTTAGCTTAATCTCTGCTGAGGTGCGGGTATCAAAAGTTAGATGGGCCAGTATTTCCTTTACAGTCCCCTTTTCCCTGGCTGACCAGGACTTCACTTCTCTTTGGGCTGCCCCGATTAACTGGCCTGTCAGGATGCTCACTTTTTGTTCCTCGGACAGGGGGTATACTTTGAATAGGCTATACAGTCTTTCTTTAAAGTCGCTCAGGGTATGCGACTCCCCTGAGTACTGGGGTAACCATGCCGCTCCGGGGATATACGGCATCGTGAACGGCATCACTGCGACAGCAGCCGCGCTGGCGGTGGGAGCTCCCTCCATTCCTGGTGTCTTCCTTCCCCCTAGTTAACCGTGGCCTACCTTCCGTTGCTTCTTCTCCGTTGGCGTCCGCTCGGCTCCTTCCAGGACCTTGCGCAACGTCAGTGCGTAAGGCGGGGCTTCAGCTCTCGCGCGCTTTTGTCGTCCATGCCCCTCTTCTTCCCGCGCGGCATCCCAGAAATGGCGGCGGATGGCGGGAAAATGGTGGCGGATGGCGGGAAAACGGCTGCGGATGGCGGGAAACTTCACCACGGTAAATATCACAGCCTTTCTTTCGGGCACGCAGTACTTGGTGGTTGCGGGCACGAAATCCTGCCGACTACGCCAAAGTTGACGCGCCCCCTGGGCCGTGTGTGTAGGGGAATACCCGGAGCCAGGTCTCTGTGTAATACTGGGGGTTGTAGTCTCTGTGGCAGCGACCCGGTCCCATGGCTCAGGGTGGTCAAACCAGTGGCGGATCTGTTTCTTTGGTTTTGTAATATTTAAATGTCCGACTACGCCACCCGTGGATTGCGGTCACTGAGAACCGCCGCTGCGGGGCAGACCGCTGAGGCTGATATTGTGTGCGCAGCAGAGGGTAGTATAACTCCCCACGGGAGGAGTATAGCCTCAGGGCAGCGTCGGTAGATGGTGAGGGTTGTGGTGCGTGGGCGCAGCAGAAATGACTCAGAGTCCGTGCAGTGCAGTTCAGGGTCTTTACTGTTGGTAATGAAGAAGGCCCTGCCGGGAGTACTGGCTAACATTAGAGGCCTGGTCAGTCTGTGAGCGAACAAGAGTCCCCCTGGCCAGGTGGAGGTATAGGCCTTCCCGTCTGACTGCACTCTTCCTGGCTACCCTGCTGTAGTCGTGTAGTAGCCCACGTCCCTGAGTGTACCGTGTGGTGCTCACCCGTATGACTGGTGTCTTGGGGCCTTTGGTGCCTTCCGCTCCTCGATGGCAGTGCCGGTCCCTTGCGTGTGACCGAGCCTCCGGGCTTTCTATGGCCAGAGGACCTGAAATCCCCTGCCAGGTGGTTTCTGCTGCTGGATGTAGATATCCCCACAGCCTCGGACTCCGGTGTCCGGTTCTCCGCGTCTTCTGCCAGGACGAGCACTGCTCCAGTTCCTGGTCTTCAGCTCCTGGCTCCTACAGAGCTCCTTGCTGCTGCTCTGTCCCTTCTCTGGAACTAGACTCGACTCTACTCTCTAATTCCGCCCCAGATCCAGTTTATAAAGGGCAGGTTCCTCCCCTCCCTGGACTGGGGCAGGAGGTGTGGCATGCAATAATGCTCCTGACCAGAAAAACCCATGCTCGCTCTCAGACATGGTATTTCTACAACTGTGGCAACCAGACCCCTGGGGTGCCACATCCTTGTCTTCGCTTGCCGGCAGATCGCGGTGGGCTGAAGGACCTGCACTGACGTCATTTAGTCACGTGACGGCAGGTCCCTCAGTGTACCACGAGCTGCCGGAAAGCCAGGACGGAGCGAATAAAGACTGCGGGGGCCATCAGAAGGTAAGTATAGATTTATTTTTTTATTTTTTACCATTCTTTAAGGTCACACTATATAAATCCATGCCGGTTGCATGGATTTATATAGTGTGACCAAGTTGTCAAGCACTTTCCAAGGGATGCTAAGATCTCTTGGAAAGCGCTTGTCAACCCGCATGCGGAAATGCATGTGAAGAACGCTTCACATCCGCTTGTCCCTGGCAGGAAAAACGCATGTACAATCCGCATGCGCTTTTTCTGCCAGGGAGATGTAGAAACGCTCAGGAAAAATCCGGAGCATTTTTGCATCGTGGGCGCATAGCCTTAAAGGGGGAGTTTGAAGCATTTTTCCACAATATGTTTTGCAGCCTTTTTACTTGAAAGGCTTGATTCCAATAACAATTCACCTCAAAGAAATTAGATGACAATTCCTTATTTCTGTGGCTATGTTCTCAAAACTTCATAGTAAAAAAAAAACTGTCAAAAAGCTCACTGTATTAGCAATAGAGTGGATTCTCAATTGAAATTAATAGGAAGAGAATTCAGATAGTATTTGATGTGGTTTTGAAGAGTTTTTGTTAGCGGATCCACTTGAAAATCCTCTTCAACATACTCTGTGTGAACCTATCCGAAAGATGTCAGCAACAGACGCAGTCAATAGATCGTCAGATCACGCAGTACTGTTACTAAAGCAAAACGCTTTAAAACACCGAAGCCTTTCCAACATATGGAGGATCAGAAAAGGCACTCCCTAGTATTGTATAGCAAAGCAGCAAAAGGAGAAGTTCTATTGCTTTATAGATTTTATTGTATCTAATAGCAAAGCCATAGTAGAGCGTTTGATTGATTATTTATTTTATCATAGTTAAAGGGATTGTCCACAACTAGGACAACCCCTTCTAGATCTAAAAAAAGCAGCATGGACCGCACCTTCCTTCTTGATCTAAATGTTTGGTGCCAATAAAATAAAAAAACTTGCCTCCCGTGCTGTTGCTGTTCCAGCGGTGTCGGCCCTCGCAATCCCAGGGCTCTCATGCTGTTGTTATGACACGTTATCCAATCAGCGCTGGCGTCATTGTCCTCGCCTTCGTAAGAATTGAACAAGGGCTGCAGCTGCTCTCTCACTTCCTCTTCATGTTCAATTCGTCCAAAGGCGGAGACAGTGGCGCCAGCGCTGATTGCGTGCCAGGCTCACATGTCATAGTCAAAAGTCCCTGGATTGCGAGTGCTGACACTGCTGGAATGGCGCCGGCATGAGAGGCAAGTTTAAGCTTTTTCATTTTATTGAACCATGCGTTGGGTATGAGAAGGGGTTGTCCAAGTAGTGGACAACTTCTTTAACCACTTTTCTGACGTGAGGCGTAATAATAAGTCCCTGATTTATTTAAAGTATGACACACCAAAAAGAGACATAAAAAAAGCGATAAAAATGCATGTAAAAAAAAAATGCACACAAAAACGCAATGAAAAAACACAAGTAATCTAATTTAAATAATAGCTACAGAATCAGTGCAGAAATTCTGCAACATTAAAAACTCCCCAAAAGCTCATTGTGGGAACGTAGCCTGAAATTTATGAGAAGCAGAACCGTAGGGGATGGAGAGAAGATTGTGAGAGAGTATAGACTGAAAAAAAAACAATAGAAGCAGTTTGGACCAGCGGTGCTACCATGCCACCAGCCAGAACTGTCAATTTTCAGAAGCGCACTGCTCCCTGCCAAGCTGGAAGAAAAGAGGCAGGGGAGCGATGCGCTTCTGAAGACAAATGATGAGAACAACCCCTTAAAATAATCTTCTAACCACATCAACTTGTAACTTCAGTGGAAGATTAGTGGACTTTTCTCCTTTTTCAGGGTCGTATATACGTAGTAACTCTTTTGTTCTTCCTTTCCAATTCTTCCATAATAATCATTTCTCAGAAAGATGAAGTATAAGAATTGTGCAGTACTGAAAAAGGAGACATTCACTCAGAGTTACCTTTCCTCCATTCACCTTTGCACCTTCTTTTCCTCTGTGTAACAATTGATTGTGAAAATCTACATGTAATAATCTACTGGTGTAAGCTTCAGGATAGAGACGGGTCTTCACAAATCTTGTGTATAAATTGAACACAGTTGTGTTATCACAGCAATTTGATATAATTTTAGTGGAAATTACCCGACGCACCCTGTTAGTATCCCTAAATCAATATTTGTGAAGTTCAGCCTGTCATATCACAGTTTTACCAGTTTGTGAACGCTACAGATCTTTACACAAGGAAACACAAAGCGTAATATAGATGAAAAATGTACATCAAACTGCTGATTGTCACACTGTTTCAACAGCTACGATTTTTTTTACATTGCTTTCACTCATTCAGCTGACATTTTGGATTAGCTACTTATACCTGTGTGTTCTCTTGACAAGTCAGTTTCCGTTAATACTAGAGATGAGCGTTGTTCTACTCGAACTGTTCGCCAATCTCAAATTCGAGCTGTTTTGGGCGGTGTTCGAGCCGGTCGGCGAACACGAACAATTTGAGAAAAATTCGGCTGTTCGAGGTTATGTTCGATAACTGTTCGTGCACCAAAATCATAACTGGATTTTTTCTCAGTAATGATGAAAATTAATGTTAATACGCAGTGTGAGTGTACAGCGGGGCGGGGGGAGGGGCAGGGGATGGATCTCTGCAGGAACAATGAAGATCTCCATTTTTTTTTCTCTTTCCCGCATTTGCAGTGGGGAGGTGCAATCTGTCAGCCTATCAGCAGCGCACACACGGAGTGAACTGCTTTTTTTCACACAAGCAAGGGCATGTGTGATTGGCAGTGTATGTCACATGTCCTTGCCCTATAAGACCAAGCCATTTTCCCCGTCGCCACCATTTTCTCACTGCTGCAGCTGCGTGTTAGACGGCACCGCTGTTGCTGTGTGCGCTATACCTTGTTAATTTCAAGCCAATTTTCGCACAAATATACAGATAGCTTGGGAGTAGGGAATAGTTGTGATTGCAGTCCTTTTAAGGACTAGGTTACAGCATTTCCTACGACTTTTATCAGGCAGGTCTGTGCTCTTAAATAGATAGATTGTGGGAGTAAAGACTAATTGTAATTGGAGTCCTTTTCAGGACTAGGTTACATCAGTTCCTATCAGTTTTTGCCAGGCAGGTCTGTGCCAGTGCTGTGCAAGTTTTATTCACAGCATTTGGCTGAATCTAGCAAAGCTAATCCTTTTTGGCCTATTGCAGAGTGTGTTAGTCAGTGGAGTAGCCTATCTGTGTTGCAAGATATACCACCTGTGTATAGAATACCAATTTTTTTACTGCACCTAGTGAAGTAAAATCTTTTGGGCATAGCATCATTCTATTAGTCCATCTATACTGACCTCCATCAGGTTGCAAACTGAATATAATTTTTTTCTGCATCTAGCTCTGAAAAAATATTTGGGCTTCTAGCAGTGTGTGGGACTTGGTCTATTAGTCCATCTATACTGACCTCCATCAGGTTGCAAATTAAAAATATTTTTTTTCTTCATTTAGCTCTGAAAAAATATTTGGGCTTCTAGCAGCGTGTGGGACTTGTTCTATTAGTCCATCTATACTGACCTCCAACAGGTTGCAAATTAAAAATAATTTTTTTCTGCATCTAGCTCTGAAAAAATATTTGGGCTTCTAGCAGTGTGTGGGACTTGGTCTATTAGTCCATCTATACTGACCTCCATCAGGTTGCAAATTAAAAATAATTTTTTTCTGCATCTAGCTCTGAAAAAATATTTGGGCTTCTAGCAGTGTGTGGGACTTGGTCTATTAGTCCATCTATACTGACCTCCATCAGGTTGCAAATTGAATAAAAAAAATTTCTGCATCTAGCTCTGAAAAAATATTTGGGCTTCTAGCGGTGTGTGGGACTTGGTCTATTAGTCCATCTATACTGACCTCCATCAGGTTGCAAATTAAAAATATTTTTTTCTGCATCTAGCTCTGAAAAAATATTTGGGCTTCTAGCAGTGTGTGGGACTTGGTCTATTAGTCCATCTATACTGACCTCCATCAGGTTGCAAATTAAAAATAATTTTTTTCTTCATTTAGCTCTGAAAAAATATTTGGGCTTCTAGCAGTGTGTGGGACTTGTTCTATTAGTCCTTCTATACTGACCTCCAGCAGGGTGCAAATTGAATATAATTTTTTTCTGCATCTCGCTCTGAAAAAATATTTGGGCTTCTAGCGGTGTGTGGGACTTGGTCTATTAGTCCATCTATACTGACCTCCATCAGGTTGCAAATTAAAAATAATTTTTTTCTGCATCTAGCTCTGAAAAAATATTTGGGCTTCTAGCAGTGTGTGGGACTTGGTCTATTAGTCCATCTATACTGACCTCCATCAGGTTGCAAATTAAAAATAATTTTTTTCTGCATCTAGCTCTGAAAAAATATTTGGGCTTCTAGCAGTGTGTGGGACTTGGTCTATTAGTCCATCTATACTGACCTCCATCAGGTTGCAAATTGAATAAAAAAAAATTCTGCATCTAGCTCTGAAAAAATATTTGGGCTTCTAGCGGTGTGTGGGACTTGGTCTATTAGTCCATCTATACTGACCTCCATCAGGTTGCAAATTAAAAATAATTTTTTTCTGCATCTAACCCAGCCAATAGTTTTGGCCTAATACCACAGTTTGGCCACTCAGCTCTGCTCGGTTACCATCCATTGTTTTTTTGTGCAAACAACTCCAGAGTTGTGAATTAGTTAACCACCAAAATGAGTGGAAAAAGGCCTGCTGCTGGTGGAAAGGGGAATAGGCGTGTTGGGAAGGGGAAAAAAGGTTGTGTCCGTGGGGTAGGTGCAGAAGAAAGACCATCTTCCAGCCAAACTAAAATGTCTACTTCTTTTAGCGGACAATGTGATAAGATCCCTTTCTTACGGCCACGCCAATCGCTACAAATTCCAGATGAGGCACAAAAACAGCAGGTGCTTCAACGGATATCAAGTGCTCCTTTAAGTGGGCTCTCCTCCACATCAACTTCAACATCACAAATACTCCAGTCCTCAAAGGTGTCACCCAAATCGCACTTGCTTCCTCACAGCTCCCAAATCTCAAGCTGCCCGTCTGAGTATGAGGTAGAACAGATGGTTGAGTCTGCAGAGCTGTTTACTCATACTATAGCCTGGGAATCAGAGGTCGACTCCAGCGCTTCTGTGAATCCAGACGAGGAAATGATCTGCACTGATGCCCAGAATCTTTATGAGTCGGATCCAGGACCAGACGCAGAAGGTTCTGACCATAATGTAGACCCTCATTCCCAAACTGTAACTCCTGTTGGTGGAGACAATGAGGAAGACGATGATAAGACTCAAATACCTGATTGGAGCGACAACTTTAGTTTTTTGTCAGGGCAGGAACAGGTTGGCTCTGAGGACGACGGGTGTGATAACGCACAGGGTGATGATGATGAGGTCGGAGATCCCACTTACTGTCAACCCACAGTCAGCCAAGAGATGAGGTCAGCAGAGGAGGTGGAGGAAGATGCTAGTGACGACGAGGTCAGGTTGCGCCTTCCTGGACAGAGACGTAGTACTGGAAGCACGTCAACAACTGCATCCTCAAACACAACTCTGCCTCTCACCACAAGTCGTGGTGGCTCTTCAGGTCGCATGGGTGCTAAGCCTTGCATAGCCTGGGCATTTTTTCAGATCGATAAAGATGACCCAACTCGTGTTATCTGTAACATTTGTCAGCAAAAGCTAAGTAGAGGCCAAAAAATACATAGTTTGAGTACTTCATGCATGAACCGGCACATGGACATGAAGCATAAGTTGCAGTGGGAAGCTCAGTGTGCTACAATGCGGTCTAGCCGGCCGGGCCAACCACCGTCTGCCATATCTTGTGCATCCGCGGCCTCTTCATCCTCTGTGACTGGGGGGACAGCAGTCACACCTGTTTTGGGGCGCAGACCTGCCACCTCTTTACCCGCAACAGCCAGCGTGATTGGCAGGTCATCATTTTCTTTGGAGGTGGTAACACCAGCTGGTCTTGAGCGCTGTCCGACATCGATAGCACCACCTTTGGATCAAGGCAACCTAACATGTCCGCCTGCATCTTCCTCACAGACCGGCAGTTTGCCGGGGACACCCTTATCAACCCCGTCTAAGCACAATAGCCAGCCCTCGGTCCCTCAGATGTGGACAAGTAAAAGACCATTTCCTCCTAGCCATGAGAAAGCTAAGAGGTTGAATTTCACCATCTGCAAGCTCTTGGCTACAGAAATGCTGCCTTTCCGCCTGGTGGACACAGAGGATTTTCGAGACCTTATGTCCGTCGCAGTGCCCCAGTACCAGATGCCCAGTCGGCACTACTTCTCAAAGAAAGGTGTGCCTGCGCTCCACCAGCATGTCGCACACAACATCACCGCTTCTTTGAGAAACTCTGTGTGTGACAGGGTGCATTTCACCACAGACACTTGGACGAGTAGGCATGGACAGGGGCGTTACATGTCGCTGACTGGGCACTGGGTAACTATGGTGACAGCAGGACAAGGGGCTGCTGTCCAAGTCTTGCCGTCCCCACGAGTTGTGCGTCAATCCTCTTTATGTCATTTTTCCTCCACTGCTTCTGCCTCCTCAACCTCCTCTCGGTCTTCCACCTGCACCCAAAGACTGTCTGGTCATGCCACAAGCTTTCTAACTGCGCAGAAGGGATCCTGCACACCTCCTTACTATGCTGGCAGTAGGGCTCAACGTCATCAGGCGGTTTTTACATTGAAATGTCTGGGAAATGTGAGTCACACAGCTGAGGAGTTGTGGTCAGCTCTGGAGAACCAATTTCATGAATGGTTGTCTCCACTGGACCTGAAACCAGGGAAGGCCGTGTGCGACAATGCTGCAAACCTGGGTGCGGCCCTTCGCCGGGGCAATGTCACACACGTGCCTTGTATGGCTCACGTGTTGAACCTGGTTGTCCAGCAATTTTTAGCCCACTATCCCAGACTAGATGGCCTTCTGCAGAGGGCACGGACGCTGTGTGCTCACTTCCGCCGTTCGCATCCCGCAGCTCAGCGACTTACATCTCTACAGAAGTCGTTGGGCCTGCCACTTCACCGGCTAAAATGCGATGTGCCTACCCGGTGGAATTCAACTCTGCACATGTTGCAGCGACTGTGGCAGCACCGACAAGCCCTGGTGCAATACGTTCTGACGTATAGCCTGGGCCAACGAGATTCAGAGGTGGGGCAAATCACGCTGGAGGAGTGGTCTCAGATCAGGGACCTATGCACCCTTCTGCACAGTTTTGAAATGGCGACGAAGATGTTTAGTGCTGACGATGCCATTATCAGCATGACTATTCCGGTGATTTACATGCTGGAGCACATGTTAAACAGAATTCGGAGTCAGGTGGTGGCACAAGAGGAGGTGGAGGAAGTAGAGGAGGAGGAGTTGTATGCGGAAGGGCTAACATCTGCAAGGTCCAGACGGTCGGCAGCACCAAGGCGGCAGGCATGTGAGGGTGGGGGAGATGATTTTACCAGGGCGCATGGTAGCAGCCAAACTAGTGAGGAAGGTGCAGGAGCCCAGGAAGAAGTGGAGGACGAACTGATGGAAGACTCATCAGATGAGGGAGACCTTGATCACATTTCTGTTGTGCGAGGTTGGGGGGAGAGGACAGAGGAAGGAAGCATGATTGCTACCTCACCACCAACACAACAGGGACTTGGTGCTCCTGGATGCGCAACACACATGAGTGCCTTCTTGCTGCACTACCTGCAACATGACCCTCGAATTGTGAGAATTAGAAATAATCCTGACTACTGGGTTGCCACACTGTTAGATCCCCGGTACAAAAGTAAATTTGCAGAAATTATTCCTGCCATAGAAAGGGATGCACGCATGCAGGAGTATCAGCAGAGACTGTTGCAGAATCTTACATGTGCTTTTCCACAAAATACCAGTGGTGCACGTAGTGAATCTCACAGTTCCAACTTGCCAACCGTGGGACCGTCAAGTGTTCAGCACTCAAACCGTAACAGAACCACAGTATCTGCTGGTAACATCAATTTTGCGGAATCATTTCACCACTTTTTTAGCCCATCCTTTGCAAGGCCACAGGAGACAAGAAGTCTGACACATAGTCAACGCCTAGAGACGATGGTACAGGAGTATCTCCAAGTAAACATTGAAGCCACGACTGTGTCACTGGACCCTTGCTCTTTTTGGGCTTCCAATCTGGATAAATGGCCGGAGCTAGCCACTTACGCCTTGGAGATCTTGTCATGCCCCGCAGCCAGCGTTCTGTCTGAACGTGTGTTCAGCGCTGCTGGTGGTGTGCTGACAGATAAGCGCACGCGGCTCTCCACTGATAATGTAGACAGACTCACGTTCATAAAGATGAACAAATCATGGATCCGAAACGACTTTTCTACCCCTGTGTCATCCTGGGGAGAGTAAAAGCTTGATGATTGGTTAAAATCACCCTACCAACCGTTTTAAGCTTTCAAATTACTAATCATGTTTATCTGTATCTTGACTGGAAAATAATTTGGGCTTTGTAGCAGTGTGCAGCACTGATCCTATTAGGCCATCTATAATAAGCTTCACCAGATTTAAAATTAAAAATAATTTTTAGCTGCATCTAGCCCGGAAAATAATTTTGGGGCTCCGAGATGCGCAAGACACATAAGTGCCTTCTTGCTGCACTACCTGCAGCATGACCCTCATATTGTCAGAATTCGAAGTAATCATGACTACTGGGTTGCCACACTCTTAGATCCCCCAAACTTTTCGATCAACCTTTTCATTTTAATAAAGACCAAAAAAATGGTCATTTTTGAAATTATAAGCATTAGCAGGTTGTTAGAAACTGAAATCAAACAGTTTTCAACTCAAAACTTTATTCTAGGTGATGTTACATTTTCACATAGGACCCCTTGTTCGAAAGGAGCTTCTGAACTCTCTCGTCCATTGAATTTGTCAGGTTTTGGATGGTTTCTGCTTCAATTGTTTTGCATGAGGACAGAATACCCTCCCAGAGCTGTTGCTTAGATGTGAACTGCCTCCCGCCATCATAGACACTCCTTTTAATGATGCTCCAAAGGTTCTGAATGGGGTAGAGGTCAGGGGAGCATGGGGGTCCCCTTTTATGCCCATATCAGCCAGAGATGCAGATGTTTTATGTGCAGCATGAGATGGTGCATTATCATGCAGAAAAATGATCTTGCTGTGAAATACACGGTTCTTCTTCTTGAACCATGGCAGGAAGTGCTGTTTGAGAAAATCCACATACATTATGGAGTTCATCTTTAGCGCCTTCAGGGATCCTAAAGGGGCCGACAATCTCTCTCCCCATGATTCCAGCCCAAAACATTACTCCACCTCCTCCTTGTTGGCGCTGTAGCCGTGTTTGCGTGGGGTGTCCATCAACCAGCCATCCTCCACTCCATTCATCTGGACCATCGAGCGCTGCACGGCACTCATCCGTGAACAAAACAGTTTTGAAATCAGTCTTCATGTAATGTTTGGCCCACTGGAGCCGTTTCTGCTTGTGTGAAGTGGATAGAGGAGGTCGACAGGATGGCATATGCACAGCTGCAAACCTCTGAAGGACCCTGCATCTTGTTGTTCGGGGGACGTTGGAGGCACAAGCAGCTTCAAAAACTTGTCTGCTGCTATGACAAGGCTTTTTTGCCGCTGCTGTTTCAACCTGACATAATTGCCTGTAGGAAAGAGTCCTCAATTTGCCCTTATCAGCACGCACACGTGTGTACTGTGAATCAGCTACATACTTCTTGATTGCCAAGACACTTCATCCTGATCATCGCACAATGTTGATTGTAGTCATGCCTTGACCTAAACACTCCACAATTTGTTGCTTCTCAGCAGCCGACACATCCTTTTTCTTTCCCATTTTGGCAGAAAATGTAGGCTGCTTAATAATGTGAGAGAGCCTTCTTAAGTAGTCTTGCCTTTCATTGGACACACCTGCCAAACTAATTAGCACAGGTGTCTGCAATTGCTTACAGTGATATAAAGAGCCCTGACACACATCACCATCAATGAGTTTAACTGACAAACAAACAAATTCTTCCCTTATCACTCCTAAACACTTTTTGCATAATAATTTGGAACGCGGTGTACATGTGCTTTTCCACAAAACACCAGTGGTTCACTTAGTGAATCTCACAGTTCTAACTTGCCAACCGTGGTCTGTATGGAATTGTTCAATAAAGGGCCCAAAATTAAGATAACATAGATGGGAGAGGTCTCTATGAATAGGAATTCCTAAGTATTTGATACCCTGTGAGGGCCAGGCAAAGGGAAAGTTGGACTGGATGGAATCCTATATGGATTTAGGGAGGGAGACATCGAGGGCCTCAGACTTCGCTGCATTGATTTTAAAATTTGACCATGTAACAAAGTGATCTATTTCAGCCATGACAGCAGGGATGGATATATGTGATTGAGTGATATATACTAGGACATCATCAGCAAATAGAGAGCACTTGTACTCGGTGCCTCCCACCTCAATCCACCTAATATTGGGGTTATGGCGAATTGATGAGAGCAGGTGCTCCGTCACTAGGATGTATAAGAGAGGGGACAGAGGACATCCCTGCCTTGTCCCATTGGTGATTGTGAAAGGTGATGAAAATGTTCTGATGCACCCCCTGGGCCTTGGGACACCCGGAGCCGGACCCTTTTTGGTGGATGCTGGTGGTTGTAGTCTTCGTGGCGGCGATCCGGTTCCGTGGCTCAGGGCGGTCAAACCAGTGGCGGAACTATTTATGTGGTTTTGATGTTTAAATGTCCGACTACGCCACCCGTGGATTGCGGTCAGAGTGAACCGGCGCTACAGGGCAGACCGCTAAGGCTGGTGTTGTGGGTGCAGCAGAGCGTAGCATAACTCCCCACGGGAGGAGTATAGCCTCAGGGCAGTGTATGCGGAGGATGGGGGTGATGGTGCAGGGCAGCAGCAGTAACGACACGGAGTCAGTGATGCAGTTCAGGGCCTTTACTCACAGTTCTTATTATCCAGACCACGTCTGCAGGTAACGGCTGCCCACGTCGTACTGTGCTCACCAGGTGAGGGGCTCAGACAACTCCCAGATAACTTTGGAGCGCTTCACAGGACCCCCTTTGTGTGTCCTTTGTCTGGCCTTTCTTACCAACACTTCTGTCCGGCTGCCTCGGGCCTCCTCTTGGTAAACTTGGCGCCAGTTTCCCTGACCCTATGTGGTGCCTTCCTAGCGGGTGGAGCAAGGGGCTGCGCCACATAAAATGTCAGAGCCTCCGGTTTCTAGCTGAGGGTCGTTTCCTGCCTCCACTAGTTCGGGGACCGGTCTCCCCCTTTGGCCTGACCCCTCCACGCAGGTGGATTCGGGCGTGCGGTGGCGACTCGCCCGTCCGCACCCCTGGGATCCCTTCATTCCTCGTTCCTGGAGCCTTCTCCGCTCCTCTTCCTTCCTTCTCCCTCTTGCAAGCCTGGGCCTCTGTTACTAGGCCCGCCTCCGGAGCAGAGCTCATGCAGAGCCCCTGCTCCCTGCCACTTCTGCTCAGACTTCTCTGCACTGAACTAAGATGGTGCCCACCTTTTATACTCCCTTCTCAATGCACCCAGGAACTGCTTCCTCCCTGCTCCTGCACTGCAGGGTTCCCCTTCCTCAGTGTTCCCTCCCCCCACTCCAGCCAGGGACAGGGACTGTCGTGCCCATCTCAGGGGCATATTGGTCGCCCTGCCCCACGGCAATGTGGTGTAATGCATGCAGGTGTCGGGTCCTGATCCACACTCCATCCTTATCTGAGAGTGAGATATCACACCTCTGGGTGAGGTGCAATACGTCTGTAGCAACCGAGCCCTCGGTGCTACAGTTCCATTTATCTTCAGCCTAGGTGACGTATTGTGATACAGGGCCGTGATTTTGGCTATAAAAGGGTCCCCTAGACCCCTACCCCAAGCTTTTTAAGAGAATCATATATGGCGTGCCAGGAGACTCTATGGAATGCTTTCTCAGCATCCAACGAGAGTATCTACTTACAAATTTTTAACTGCATCTAGCCCAGGAAATACTTTGTGCCTAGTAGCAGTGTCTGCTAGTCAGCGGATTATCCCGGCTGTTAAGCAAGCTACACCACCTGTAGTTTGGACACTTAATTTTTCCAAAGGAAATGCTTCGGGACCACGGGATACTTAGTGAAGAGCATCAGGAGGCACCCCAAGGCATAGGGGCTGGGACTGGCACTAGGATGCCTTGCGGTGGACAGCCGAGCTCGATCCTTATAAAAGCTTTTTAACTGCAGCAGCTTTAGTGGACGCTACTGGAGCTGGAATTACGCGGCTGCTGGCATGAGACTTGCCCTCCAATAGATCCTTGTAAATGGATTTAAAGTGTATTCATTCAAATTAGAGGGACAATTTAAATTAAAAAGCTTAGAGCTGCCTCCACCACAGGGGGGCTCTCTCGACCCACCAGCGGACAGGCACCAGTATTGGGAGAGGGGGGCTGGCCGTCAGGGTTCACCGCGGCTCTGGCACAAACCCGGCGACACGGAGGTGGCACGGGCAGGAGCGGACTGGCCGTCTCGGCTTCTCACTTTTTGGATTTTAGAAGGGCATGACATGCCTATATCTGTGTCTCCCCCTCCTTTTACTCCTCCACCTCTTTTCTTTTCGCATGACTATATGTACTTGTCACTTTTCCATGTGTTAGTTGTGTCTTCTGAGCAGTTTGTCAGCTTTTGGACACCTTTGAAGGTGTTTTCTATGTGTTTCTATGTGTTTTTGTTTGCCTGCCATTGGTTTTAACGGTGTTCGAAGGTGTTCGGCGAACAGTTCGACGAACAGTTCGGCGAACACACGGGTGTTCGACGAACCGAACCGAACTCGAACACTACGGGGGTGGCTCAACACTAGTTAATACATGCACTCCACATAAAATAGCATTCTACAGCATCTTTTCTCATAACTCCACATTGTGCCTTACTATGTTATTGCACTTGAATATTTATGAATATAATCAGAGCTGGGTATTGCCTTTGTCAAACAGATGCAAACCCAGCTGTTAATCTATTCATAAATTTCCAGGAGTAATAACTAGTGTTGAGCCACCCCCGTAGTGTTCGAGTTCGGTTCGGTTCGTCGAACACCCATGTGTTCGCCGAACTGTTCGTCGAACTGTTCGTCGAACCCCTTCGAACACCGTTAAAACCAATGGCAGGCAAACAAAAACACATAGAAACACATAGAAAACACCTTCAAAGGTGTCCAAAAGCTGACAAACTGCTCAGAAGACACAACTAACACATGGAAAAGTGACAAGTACATATAGTCATGCGAAAAAAAAAGAGGTGGAGGAGTAAAAGGAGGGGGAGACACAGATATAGGCATGTCATGCCCTTCTAAAATCCAAAAAGTGAGAAGCCGACACGTTCAGTCCGCTCCTGCCCGTGCCACCTCCGCGTCGCCGGGTTTGTGCCAGAGCCGCGGTGAACCCTGACGGCCAGCCCCCCTCTCCCAATACTGGTGCCTGTCCGCTGGTGGGTCGAGCGAGCCCCCCTGTGGTGGAGGCAGCTCTAAGCTTTTTAATTTAAATTGTCTCTAATTTGAATGAATACACTTTAAATCCATTTACAAGGATCTATTGGAGGGCAAGTCTCATGCCAGCAGCCGCGTAATTCCAGCTCCAGTAGCGTCCACTAAAGTTGCTGCAGTTAAAAAGCTTTTATAAGGATCGAGCTCGGCTGTCCACCGCAAGGCATCCTACTGCCAGTCCCAGCCCCTATGCCTTGGGGTGCCTCCTGATGCTCTTCACTGAGTATCCCGTGGTCCCGAAGCATTTCCTTTGAAAAAATTAAGTGTCCAAACTACAGGTGGTGTAGCTTGCTTAACAGCCGGGATAATCCGCTGACTAGCAGACACTGCTACTAGGCACAAAGTATTTCCTGGGCTAGATGCAGTTAAAAATTTGTAATTAGATACTCTCGTTGGATGCTGAGAAAGCATTCCATAGAGTCTCCTGGCACGCCATATATGATTCTCTTAAAAAGCTTGGGGTAGGGGTCTAGGGGACCCTTTTATAGCCAAAATCACGGACCTGTATCGCAATACGTCACCTAGGCTGAAGATAAATGGAACTGTAGCACCCTGAGGGCTCGGTTGCTACAGAGGTATTGCACCTCACCCAGAGGTGTGATATCTCACTCTCAGGTAAGGATGTAGTGTGGATCAGGACCCGACACCTGCATGCATTACACCACATTGCCGTGGGGCAGGGCGACCAATATGCCCCTGAGATGGGCACGACAGTCCCTGTCCCTGGCTGGAGTGGGGGGAGGGAACACTGAGGAAGGGGAACCCTGTAGTGCAGGAGCAGGGAGGAAGCAGTTCCTGGGTGCATTGAGAAGGGAGTATAAAAGGTGGGCACCATCTTAGTTCAGTGCAGAGAAGTCTGAGCAGAAGTGGCAGGGAGCAGGGGCTCTGCATGAGCTCTGCTCCGGAGGCGGGCCTAGTAACAGAGGCCCAGGCCTGGAAGAGGGAGAAGGAAGGAAGAGGAGCGGAGAAGGCTCCAGGAACGAGGAACGAAGGGATCCCAGGGGTGCGGACGGGCGAGTCGCCACCGCACGCCCGAATCCACCTGCGTGGAGGGGTCAGGCCAAAGGGGAAGACCGGTCCCCGAAACTAGTGGAGGCAGGAAACGACCCTCAGCTAGAAACAGGAGGCTGTGACATTTTATGTGGCGCAGCCCCTCGCTACACCCGCTAGGAAGGCACCACATAGGGTCAGGGAAACTGGCGCCAAGTTTACCAAGAGGAGGCCCGAGGCAGCCGGACAGAAGGGTTGGTAAGAAAGGCCAGACAAAGGACACACAAAGGGGGTCCTGTGAAGCGCTCCAAAGTTATCTGGGAGTTGTCTGAGCCCCTCACCTGGTGAGCACAGTACGACGTGGGCAGCCGTTACCTGCAGACGTGGTCTGGATAATAAGAACTGTGAGTAAAGGCCCTGGACTGCATCACTGACTCCGTGTCGTTACTGCTGCTGCCCTGCACCATCACCCCCATCCTCCGCATACACTGCCCTGAGGCTATACTCCTCCCGTGGGGAGTTATGCTACGCTCTGCTGCACCCACAACACCAGCCTCAGCGGTCTGCCCTGTAGCGGCGGTTCACTCTGACCGCAATCCACGGGTGGCGTAGTCGGACATTTAAACATCAAAACCACATAAATAGTTCCGCCACTGGTTTGACCGCCCTGAGCCACGGAACCGGGTCGCCGCCACGGAGACTACAACCACCAGCATCCACCAAAAAGGGTCCGGCTCCGGGTGTCACAAGGCCCAGGGGGCGCGTCAGAACATTTTCATCACCTTTCACAATCACCAATGGGACAAGGCAGGGATGTTCTCTGTCCCCTCTCTTATACATCCTAGTGACGGAGCACCTGCTCTCATCAATTCGCCATAACCCCAATATTAGGTGGATTGAGGTGGGAGGCACCGAGTACAAGTGCTCTCTATTTGCTGATGATGTCCTAGTATATATCACTCAATCACATATATCCATCCATGCTGTTATGGCTGAAATAGATCACTTTGTTACATGGTCAAATTTTAAAATCAATGCAGCGAAGTCTGAGGCCCTCAATGTCTCCCTCCCCAAATCCATATAGGATTCCATCCAGTCCAACTTTCCCTTTGCCTGGCCCTCACAGGGTATCAAATACTTAGGAATTCCTATTCATAGAGACCTCTCCCATCTATGTTATCTTAATTTTGGGCCCTTTATTGAACAAATCCATACAGACCACGGTTGGCAAGTTAGAACTGTAAGATTCACTACGTGAACCACTGGTGTTTTGTGGAAAAGCACATGTACACTGTGTTCCAAATTATTATGCAAAAAGTGTTTAGGAGTGATAAGGGAAGAATTTGTTTGTTTGTCAGTTAAACTCATTGATGGTGATGTGTGTCAGGGCTCTTTATATCACTGTAAGCAATTGCAGACACCTGTGCTAATTAGTTTGGCAGGTGTGTCCAATGAAAGGCAAGACTACTTAAGAAGGCTGTCTCACATTATTAAGCAGCCTACATTTTCTGCCAAAATGGGAAAGAAAAAGGATGTGTCAGCTGCTGAGAAGCAACAAATTGTGGGGTGTTTAGGTCAAGGCATGACTACAATCAACATTGTGCGATGATCAGGATGAAGTGTCTTGGCAATCAAGAAGTATGTAGCTGATTCACAGTACACACGTGTGCGTGCTGATAAGGGCAAATTGAGGACTCTTTCCTACAGGCAATTACGTCAGGTTGAAAGAGCAGCGGCAAAAAAGCCTTGTCATAGCAGCAGACAAGTTTTTGAAGCTGCTGGTGCCTCCAACGTCCCCCGAACAACAAGATGCAGGGTCCTTCAGAGGTTTGCAGCTGTGCATACGCCATCCTGTCGACCTCCTCTATCCACTTCACACAAGCAGAAACGGCTCCAGTGGGCCAAACATTACATGAAGACTGATTTCAAAACTGTTTTGTTCACGGATGAGTGCCGTGCAGCGCTCGATGGTCCAGATGGATGGAGTGGAGGATGGCTGGTTGATGGACACCCCACGCAAACACGGCTACAGCGCCAACAAGGAGGAGGTGGAGTAATGTTTTGGGCTGGAATCATGGGGAGAGAGATTGTTGGCCCCTTTAGGATCCCTGAAGGCGCTAAAGATGAACTCCATAATGTATGTGGATTTTCTCAAACAGCACTTCCTGCCATGGTTCAAGAAGAAGAACCGTGTATTTCACAGCAAGATCATTTTTTTGCATGATAATGCACCATCTCATGCTGCACATAAAACATCTGCATCTCTGGCTGATATGGGCATAAAAGGGGACAAACTTATGGTGTGACCCCCATGCTCCCCTGACCTCTACCCCATTCAGAACCTTTGGAGCATCATTAAAAGGAGTGTCTATGATGGCGGGAGGCAGTTCACATCTAAGCAACAGCTCTGGGAGGGTATTCTGTCCTCATGCAAAACAATTGAAGCAGAAACCATCCAAAACCTGACAAATTCAATGGACGAGAGAGTTCAGAAGCTCCTTTCGAACAAGGGGTCCTATGTGAAAATGTAACATCACCTAGAATAAAGTTTTGAGTTGAAAACTGTTTGATTTCAGTTTCTAACAACCTGCTAATGCTTATAATTTCAAAAATGACCATTTTTTTGGTCTTTATTAAAATGAAAAGGTTGATCGAAAAGTTTGGGGGATCTAAGAGTGTGGCAACCCAGTAGTCATGATTACTTCGAATTCTGACAATATGAGGGTCATGCTGCAGATAGTGCAGCAAGAAGGCACTTATGTGTCTTGCGCATCTCGGAGCCCCAAAATTATTTTCCGGGCTAGATGCAGCTAAAAATTATTATTAATTTTAAATCTGGTGAAGCTTTAGTATAGATGGCCTAATAGGATCAGTGCTGCACACTGCTACAAAGCCCAAATTATTTTCCAGTCAAGATACAGATAAACATGCTTAGTAATTTTAAATCTGGTGGAGCTTATTATAGATGGCCTAATAGAATCAGTGCTGCACACTGCTACAAAGCCCAAATTATTTTCCAGCCAAGATACAGATAAACATGATTAGTAATTTGAAAGCTTAAAACGGTTGGTAGGGTGATTTTAACCAATCATCAAGCTTTTACTCTCCCCAGGATGACACAGGGGTAGAAAAGTCGTTTCGGATCCATGATTTGTTCATCTTTATGAACGTGAGTCTGTCTACATTATCAGTGGAGAGCCGCGTGCGCTTATCTGTCAGCACACCACCAGCAGCGCTGAACACACGTTCAGACAGAACGCTGGCTGCGGGGCATGACAAGATCTCCAAGGCGTAAGTGGCTAGCTCCGGCCATTTATCCAGATTGGAAGCCCAAAAAGAGCAAGGGTCCAGTGACACAGTCATGGTTTCAATGTTTACTTGGAGATACTCCTGTACCATCGTCTCTAGGCGTTGACTATGTGTCAGACTTCTTGTCTCCTGTGGCCTTGCAAAGGATGGGCTAAAAAAGTGGTGAAATGATTCCGCAAAATTGATGTTACCAGCAGATACTGTGGTTCTGTCACGGTTTGAGTGCTGAACACTTGACGGTCCCACGGTTGGCAAGTTGGAACTGTGAGATTCACTACGTGCACCACTGGTATTTTGTGGAAAAGCACATGTAAGATTCTGCAACAGTCTCTGCTGATACTCCTGCATGCGTGCATCCCTTTCTATGGCAGGAATAATTTCTGCAAATTTACTTTTGTACCGGGGATCTAACAGTGTGGCAACCCAGTAGTCAGGATTATTTCTAATTCTCACAATTTGAGGGTCATGTTGCAGGTAGTGCAGCAAGAAGGCACTCATGTGTGTTGCGCATCCAGGAGCACCAAGTCCCTGTTGTGTTGGTGGCGAGGTAACAATCATGCTTCCTTCCTCTGTCCTCTCCCCCCAACCTCGCACAACAGAAATGTGATCAAGGTCTCCCTCATCTGATGAGTCTTCCATCAGTTCGTCCTCCACTTCTTCCTGGGCTCCTGCACCTTCCTCACTAGTTTGGCTGCTACCATGCGCCCTGGTAAAACCATCTCCCCCACCCTCACATGCCTGTCGCCTTGGTGCTGCCGACCGTCTGGACCTTGCAGATGTTAGCCCTTCCGCATACAACTCCTCCTCCTCTACTTCCTCCACCTCCTCTTGTGCCACCACCTGACTCCGAATTCTGTTTAACATGTGCTCCAGCATGTAAATCACCGGAATAGTCATGCTGATAATGGCATCGTCAGCACTAAACATCTTCGTCGCCATTTCAAAACTGTGCAGAAGGGTGCATAGGTCCCTGATCTGAGACCACTCCTCCAGCGTGATTTGCCCCACCTCTGGATCTCGTTGGCCCAGGCTATACGTCAGAACGTATTGCACCAGGGCTTGTCGGTGCTGCCACAGTCGCTGCAACATGTGCAGAGTTGAATTCCACCGGGTAGGCACATCGCATTTTAGCCGGTGAAGTGGCAGGCCCAACGACTTCTGTAGAGATGTAAGTCGCTGAGCTGCGGGATGCGAACGGCGGAAGTGAGCACACAGCGACCGTGCCCTCTGCAGAAGGCCATCTAGTCTGGGATAGTGGGCTAAAAATTGCTGGACAACCAGGTTCAACACGTGAGCCATACAAGGCACGTGTGTGACATTGCCCCGGCGAAGGGCCGCACCCAGGTTTGCAGCATTGTCGCACACGGCCTTCCCTGGTTTCAGGTCCAGTGGAGACAACCATTCATGAAATTGGTTCTCCAGAGCTGACCACAACTCCTCAGCTGTGTGACTCACATTTCCCAGACATTTCAATGTAAAAACCGCCTGATGACGTTGAGCCCTACTGCCAGCATAGTAAGGAGGTGTGCAGGATCCCTTCTGCGCAGTTAGAAAGCTTGTGGCATGACCAGACAGGCTTTGGGTGCAGGGGGAAGACCGAGAGGAGGTTGAGGAGGCAGAAGCAGTGGAGGAACTTTGACATAAAGAGGATTGACGCACAACTCGTGGGGACGGCAAGACTTGGACAGCAGCCCCTTGTCCTGCTGTCACCATAGTTACCCAGTGCCCAGTCAGCGACATGTAACGCCCCTGTCCATGCCTACTCGTCCAAGTGTCTGTGGTGAAATGCACCCTGTCACACACAGAGTTTCTCAAAGAAGCGGTGATGTTGTGTGCGACATGCTGGTGGAGCGCAGGCACACCTTTCTTTGAGAAGTAGTGCCGACTGGGCATCTGGTACTGGGGCACTGCGACGGACATAAGGTCTCGAAAATCCTCTGTGTCCACCAGGCGGAAAGGCAGCATTTCTGTAGCCAAGAGCTTGCAGATGGTGAAATTCAACCTCTTAGCTTTCTCATGGCTAGGAGGAAATGGTCTTTTACTTGTCCACATCTGAGGGACCGAGGGCTGGCTATTGTGCTTAGACGGGGTTGATAAGGGTGTCCCCGGCAAACTGCCGGTCTGTGAGGAAGATGCAGGCGGACATGTTAGGTTGCCTTGATCCAAAGGTGGTGCTATCGATGTCGGACAGCGCTCAACACCAGCTGGTGTTACCACCTCCAAAGAAAATGATGACCTGCCAATCACGCTGGCTGTTGCGGGTAAAGAGGTGGCAGGTCTGCGCCCCAAAACAGGTGTGACTGCTGTCCCCCCAGTCACAGAGGATGAAGAGGCCGCGGATGCACAAGATATGGCAGACGGTGGTTGGCCCGGCCGGCTAGGCCGCATTGTAGCACACTGAGCTTCCCACTGCAACTTATGCTTCATGTCCATGTGCCGGTTCATGCATGAAGTACTCAAACTATGTATTTTTTGGCCTCTACTTAGCTTTTGCTGACAAATGTTACAGATAACACGAGTTGGGTCATCTTTATCGATCTGAAAAAATGCCCAGGCTATGCAAGGCTTAGCACCCATGCGACCTGAAGAGCCACCACGACTTGTGGTGAGAGGCAGAGTTGTGTTTGAGGATGCAGTTGTTGACGTGCTTCCAGTACTACGTCTCTGTCCAGGAAGGCGCAACCTGACCTCGTCGTCACTAGCATCTTCCTCCACCTCCTCTGCTGACCTCATCTCTTGGCTGACTGTGGGTTGACAGTAAGTGGGATCTCCAACCTCATCATCATCACCCTGTGCGTTATCACACCCGTCGTCCTCAGAGCCAACCTGTTCCTGCCCTGACAAAAAACTAAAGTTGTCGCTCCAATCAGGTATTTGAGTCTTATCATCGTCTTCCTCATTGTCTCCACCAACAGGAGTTACAGTTTGGGAATGAGGGTCTACATTATGGTCAGAACCTTCTGCGTCTGGTCCTGGATCCGACTCATAAAGATTCTGGGCATCAGTGCAGATCATTTCCTCGTCTGGATTCACAGAAGCGCTGGAGTCGACCTCTGATTCCCAGGCTATAGTATGAGTAAACAGCTCTGCAGACTCAACCATCTGTTCTACCTCATACTCAGACGGGCAGCTGGAGATTTGGGAGCTGTGAGGAAGCAAGTGCGATTGGGGTGACACCTTTGAGGACTGGAGTATTTGTGATGTTGAAGTTGATGTGGAGGAGAGCCCACTTAAAGGAGCACTTGATATCCGTTGAAGCACCTGCTGTTTTTGTGCCTCATCTGGAATTTGTAGCGATTGGCGTGGCCGTAAGAAAGGGATCTTATCACATTGTCCGCTAAAAGAAGTAGACATTTTAGTTTGGCTGGAAGATGGTCTTTCTTCTGCAGATGTTACTGTTGCTTTAACACCTACCCCACGGACACAACCTTTTTTCCCCTTCCCAACACGCCTATTCCCCTTTCCACCAGCAGCAGGCCTTTTTCCACTCATTTTGGTGGTTAACTAATTCACAACTCTGGAGTTGTTTGCACAAAAAAACAATGGATGGGAACCGAGCAGAGCTGAGTGGCCAAACTGTGGTATTAGGCCAAAACTATTGGCTGGGTTAGATGCAGAAAAAAATTATATTCAATTTGCAACCTGATGGAGGTCAGTATAGATGGACTAATAGAACAAGTCCCACACACAGCTAGAAGCCCAAATATTTTTTCAGAGGTAGATGCAGAAAAAATTTTTATTCAGTTTGCAACCTGATGGAGGTCTGTATAGATGGATTAATAGAACAAGTCCCACACACAGCTACAAGCCCAATATTTTTTCAGAGGTAGATGCAGAAAAAAATATATTCAGTTTGCAACCTGATGGAGGTCAGTATAGATGGACTAATAGAGAAAGTCCCACACACTGCTAGAAGGCCAAATATTTTTTCAGAGCTAGATGCAGACAAAAAATTATTTTGAATTTGCAACCTGATGGAGGTCAGTATAGGTGGACTAATAGAACAAGTCCCACACACTGCTAGAAGGCCAAATATTTTTTCAGAGCTAGATGCAGAAAAAAATTATATTCAGTTTGCAACCTGATGGAGGTCTGTATAGATGGATTAATAGAACAAGTCCCACACACAGCTAGAAGCCCAAATATTTTTTCAGAGGTAGATGCAGATAAAAATTATTTTTAATTTGCAACCTGATGGAGGTCAGTATAGATGGACTAATAGAGAAAGTCCCACACACTGCTAGAAGGCCAAATATTTTTTCAGAGCTAGATGCAGATAAAAATTATTTTTAATTTGCAACCTGATGGAGGTCAGTATAGATGGACTAATAGAGAAAGTCCCACACACTGCTAGAAGGCCAAATATTTTTTCAGAGCTAGATGCAGATAAAAATTATATTCAATTTGCAACCTGATGGTGGTCAGTATAGATGGACTAATAGAACAAGTCCCACACACAGCTAGAAGCCCAAATATTTTTTCAGAGGTACTGTAGATGCAGATAAAAATTATTTTTAATTTGCAACCTGATGGAGGTCAGTATAGATGGACTAATACAACAAGTCCCACACACAGCTAGAAGCCCAATATTTTTTCAGAGGTAGATGCAGAAAAAAATATATTCAGTTTGCAACCTGATGGAGGTCAGTATAGATGGAGTAATAGAACAAGTCCCACACACAGCTAGAAGCCCAAATATTTTTTCAGAGGTAGATGCAGATAAAAATTATTTTTAATTTGCAACCTGATGGAGGTCAGTATAGATGGACTAATAGAGAAAGTCCCACACACTGCTAGAAGGCCAAATATTTTTTCAGAGCTAGATGCAGATAAAAATTATTTTCAATTTGCAACCTGATGGAGGTCAGTATAGATGGACTAATAGAACAAGTCCCACACACAGCTAGAAGCCCAAATATTTTTTCAGAGGTACTGTAGATGCAGATAAAAAATATTTTTAATTTGCAACCTGATGGAGGTCAGTATAGATGGACTAATAGAGAAAGTCCCACACACTGCTAGAAGGCCAAATATTTTTTCAGAGCTAGATGCAGAAAAAAATTATATTCAGTTTGCAACCTGATGGAGGTCAGTATAGATGGACTAATAGAGAAAGTCCCACACACTGCTAGAAGGCCACATATTTTTTCAGAGGTAGATGCAGAAAAAAATATATTCAGTTTGCAACCTGATGGAGGTCTGTATAGATGGATTAATAGAACAAGTCCCACACACAGCTAGAAGCCCAATATTTTTTCAGAGGTAGATGCAGAAAAAAATATATTCAGTTTGCAACCTGATGGAGGTCAGTATAGATGGACTAATACAACAAGTCCCACACACAGCTAGAAGCCCAATATTTTTTCAGAGGTAGATGCAGAAAAAAATATATTCAGTTTGCAACCTGATGGAGGTCTGTATAGATGGATTAATAGAACAAGTCCCACACACAGCTAGAAGCCCAATATTTTTTCAGAGGTAGATGCAGAAAAAAATATATTCAGTTTGCAACCTGATGGAGGTCAGTATAGATGGACTAATACAACAAGTCCCACACACAGCTAGAAGCCCCATATTTTTTCAGAGGTAGATGCAGAAAAAAATATATTCAGTTTGCAACCTGATGGAGGTCTGTATAGATGGATTAATAGAACAAGTCCCACACACAGCTAGAAGCCCAATATTTTTTCAGAGGTAGATGCAGAAAAAAATATATTCAGTTTGCAACCTGATGGAGGTCAGTATAGATGGACTAATACAACAAGTCCCACACACAGCTAGAAGCCCAATATTTTTTCAGAGCTAGATGCAGAAAAAAATTATATTCAATTTGCAACCTGATGGAGGTCAGTATAGATGGACTAATAGAATGATGCTATGCCCAAAAGATTTTACTTCACTAGGTGCAGTAAAAAAATTGGTATTCTATACACAGGTGGTATATCTTGCAACACAGATAGGCTACTCCACTGACTAACACACTCTGCAATAGGCCAAAAAGGATTAGCTTTGCTAGATTCAGCCAAATGCTGTGAAAAAAACTTGCACAGCACTGGCACAGACCTGCCTGGCAAAAACTGATAGGAACTGATGTAACCTAGTCCTGAAAAGGACTCCAATTACAATTAGTCTTTACTCCCACAATCTATCTATTTAAGAGCACAGACTTGCCTGATAAAAGTCGTAGGAAATGCTGTAACCTAGTCCTTAAAAGGACTGCAATCACAACTATTCCCTACTCCCAAGCTATCTGTAGATTTGTGCGAAAATTGGCTTGAAATTAACAAGGTATAGCGCACACAGCAACAGAGGTGCCGTCTAACACGCAGCTGCAGCAGTGAGAAAATGGTGGCGACGGGGAAAATGGCTGGGTCTTATAGGGCAAGGACATGTGACATACACTGCCAATGACACATGCCCTTGCTTGTGTGAATAAAAGCACTTCGCTCCATGTGTGCGCTGCTGATAGGCTGACAGATTGCACCTCCCCACTGTAAATGCGGGAAAGAGAAAAAAAAATGGAGATCTTCATTGTTCCTGCAGAGATCCATCCCCTGCCCCTCCCCCCACCCCGCTGTACACTCAAACTGCGTATTAACATTAATTTTCATCATTACTGAGAAAAAATCCAGTTATGATTTTGGTGCACGAACAGTTATCGAACATAACCTCGAACAGCCGAATTTTTCTCAAATTGTTCGTGTTCACCGAACGGCTCGAACACCGCCCAAAACAGCTCGAATTTGAGATTGGCGAACAGTTCGAGTAGAACAACGCTCATCTCTAGTAATAACTAGTGTTGAGCATTCCGATACTGAAATATCGGGTATCGGCCGATATTCGCGGTATCGGAATTCCGATACTTAATTCCGATACTTTTGCAATATCGTATACCGGAATCGGAAGTTCCCATAATGCAATGAGCCATTTTCATTTTATTCAGCCAATGAGGATCCTAAGAAGTGTGGGCACATCCTGTTAGGCATGTAGGCATCTTAACTAATGGCATGGCTGTGATTGGCTGCTGAAATGATGTCATTATGCACTATAAAAGCCGCCGCCGCCATTTTGAGCTCACTCTGCTGTGAATTCAGTTAGGGATAGGACGCTGTTGTTCTGAGGGACAGTTTTAGCTACCTATTTGGTCTGTTCTGCTTTACCCAAGCTACTTTATAAATCGCTGTGCCTTGCAGTGCTAGTGCACAGTTCTCTGCTGTTCACCGCTTTCTGCAAGGTCTCTGTGTGTGAGTGCAGCTCACCCTGTAGTGTGTGCTTCAACCACGTCTGGTTGTAGTGCGCTCAGTGTGTGTCACTGCCTCATACATTGTCCTTTTTTGCCAATTCACAATTTTTCCTGATATCTCCTATTAGTGTGGTGGTTCCATCCGTATTCAGCTAAATTGGTTCCAAACACACTATATAGGAGTAGATAGAGACATTTTTTTGGTCTTGCAGCGCTAGTGCACAGTGCTCTGCATCTGTACTGTTCACCGCTGTCTGCAAGGTCTGGTGTGTGAGTGCAGCTCACCCTGTAGTTTGTGCTTCAGCCACGTCTGGTTGTAGTGCACTCAGTGTGTGTCACTGCCTCATACATTGTCCTTTTTTGCCAATTCACAATTTTTCCTGATATCTCCTATTAGTGTGGTGGTTCCATCCGTATTCAGCTAAATTGGTTCCAAACACACTATATAGGAGTAGATAGAGAAATTTTTTTGGTCTTGCAGCGCTAGTGCACAGTGCTCTGCATCTGTACTGTTCACCGCTGTCTGCAATGTCTGGTGTGTGAGTGCAGCTCACCCTGTAGTGTGTGCTTCAACCACGTCTGGTTATAGTGCGCTCAGTGTGTGTCACTGCCTCATACATTGTCCTTTTTTGCCAATTCATAATTTTTCCTGATATCTCCTATTAGTGTGGTGGTTCCATCCATATTCAGCTAAATTGGTTCCAAACACACTATATAGGAGTAGATAGAGAAATTTTTTTGGTCTTGCAGCGCTAGTGCACAGTGCTCTGCATCTGTACTGTTCACCGCTGTCTGCAAGGTCTGATGTGTGAGTGCAGCTCCCCCTGTAGTGTGTGCTTCAACCACGTCTGGTTGTAGTGCACTCAGTGTGTGTCACTGCCTCATACATTGTCCTTTTTTGCCAATTCATAATTTTTCCTGATATCTCCTATTAGTGTGGTGGTTCCATCCGTATTCAGCTAAATTGGTTCCAAACACACTATATAGGAGTAGATAGAGAAATTTTTTTGGTCTTGCAGCGCTAGTGCACAGTGCTCTGCATCTGTACTGTTCACCGCTGTCTGCAAGGTCTGGTGTGTGAGTGCAGCTCACCCTGTAGTGTGTGCTTCAACCACGTCTGGTTGTAGTGCACTCAGTGTGTGTCACTGCCTCATACATTGTCCTTTTTTGCCAATTCATAATTTTTCCTGATTTCTCCTATTAGTGTGGTGGTTCCATCCGTATTCAGCTAAATTGGTTCCAAACACACTATATAGGAGTAGTTAGAGGAGCCTTTCTGCAGCATTGGGCCCTGCAGCCCCAGCCAGATTAGTATTAGCCTATTTTTTGCAGCCTCATCTATTGCATTGTAGGTTACCTTCCTACATTGTAATAGCTACAAAAAGTTTGTGATACTATCGTTATTACATCTTTAGGCACATCCAGTGTCTTTTTGTGACAAAAAAAACCTAAATAAAGTTCACCAAACACTCCACTTTACAGTTGTGTAGGCCACATTAGCTCATATTAAAGTCTAGTCCACACTTTATAAAATTAGTGTTTCTTATACCTGTTAGCAGCTGTTCAGGAATAAGCACACTAAGCCCTTAGTACTTTTCTGCCTATCTTTATCAGTCTACCAAGATGAAGAAGGCAGGGAGTAAGGCATGTGGTCGTGGGCGTGGGCGTGGAGTTTCTGCAGGGAGAGGACGTGAGGATTCTGTGCCTGCAGGGAGAGGACGTGGGGATTCTGTGCCTGCTGCGGGCACCAGTGACTCAGCATCCCCCAGTTTTACCAGGGAACAGTCCTTTATGCGCAGCTTTGTAGGAGCTAGCCGTACCCCACTGCTGCGCGAGGACCAAATTGAAGCCGTTGTCGGATGGATGGCAGCTAACGCATAGACTTCAATTAGTTCCAGATCCTCTCAGGTCCTGAGCACTGAAGAGCATCCATCTGTCTCTTCACCACCTGCCAAATTGCCCAGGCAGTCAGAGAGCCCTGGACAGGAGCCATCTCTACTTCTGTTCTCTGAATCTCTTGGCTTGGAAAGAGGGGGCCAGCCAAGCAGAATTCGAGAATTTGAAGAAGAGGTAGTATGCAGTGATGCGCAACCGTTTTGTCTCTCTGAATCTGAAGAGGCGGGTGGGCCAGTGCCTATGGTCAGCAGCACACCTCAGTACGCATCTGATGATGAGACTCAGGTGCCACTTTCTGGTGCGTACTGTGCTGTCGAGACTACCCAGGAGAAGCAGTTGTTTGAAGAGGGTGGTGTAGATGATGAGGTCCTTGACCCATCATGGCGTGAGGGACAGGAAGGTGGTGGGAGCAGCTCTGAGGAAGAGATTCCCCGAACGGCCCAAAAAGGAGGGAGAGGGAGGGGGCAGACTTGGTTGCCTGTAGCCTCCACTTCGGCACCCATTAGGAGCATGGCTCTTCCAAAATCCAAAGCGGGCGCTCCCAAGACTTGCAGTGCCTGGTCCTTTTTTGACACAGTTGCAGATGACATTTGCTTTGTCAAATGCAAGCTGTGTAATCAGAAGGAGAAAAGAGGGAAAAGTGTCAGCAACCTCAATACCACAAATATGTGGAAACATGTGCGGACCAAGCACGTGATGGAGTTACAAAAACACACTGAAGACCTAGGCCAACCTACAGCGCCACCTACCACCTCTTCAGCTCGTGTTGTAGCCTCTTCCTCCAGCTCACACACAGCTGGTTCGGCTTCCTCACAGGATCGCCATGGAAGAATCTCTGGCACTGTTGTACAGAGACACAGTGTAATTCCACCCACAGCACCACTTTCCCAGTCATCCTCACACTCCCAGGCCAGTCTACAGCCATCGTTAGCACAGGCATGGGAGAAAAGGCGCCCATACTCGGCAAACCACCCCCGAGCACAGGCTCTAAATGCTGGCATTGCTAAACTACTGGCCCTTGAAATGCTATCATTCAGGCTGGTGGAGACTGACACATTCCGTAACTTTATGGCATTGGCAGTCCCACAATACAACGTGCCCAGCCGCTTTTATTTCAGCAAGCAAGCCGTCCCTGCCCTGCAACATCATGTGGAGGGAAAAATTAAACATGCGCTACAAAACGCCGTCAGTAGCAAGGTCTTCCTGACCACCGATGCGTGGACCAGTAAGCATGGACAGGGACGATACCTTTCCCTCACTGCCCATTGGGTAAATGTTGTGGAGCCGGGTACAAATCTTGAGAGTGGCGCTGTACGTGTTCTGCCAACTCCAAGGATTGCAGGAATCCAGTCTGTACACATTGACTCCTCCTCATACTCCAGTTCCTCTGAATCAGCGCTGCAGGAGCCGTCACGGTCTACCTCCACATCGACCCATGAACGGTTACCTGTTATGGTGACCAATATGAGCACAGCCGTGGCCAAACGTCAACAGGCCGTATTAAAATTAATTTCTTTGGGGAATCGAAGCCACACAGTGCAGGAGCTCTGGAATGCCATCAAGCAGCAGAGCGACGTGTGGTTTGTGCCAGCGAATCTCCAGCCAGGCATGGTAGTGTGTGACAATGGCCGAAATCTGGTGGCAGCTCTGGGCCTAGGCAACCTCACTCACATCCCATGTCTGGCACATGTGCTCAACTTGGTCGTGCAGAGTTTTTTGAGGGACTATCCGGATCTTGATGCACTGCTTCACAAGGTCCGCATAGAGTGCGCTCACTTGCGGCATTCCAGCAATGCAAGATCACGCATTGCAGCTCTGCAGCGCCGATTACGTCTTCCGGAACATCGCATCATATGTGACCTACCCACCAGGTGGAATTCAACGTTACATATGTTGGAGAGGTTGTGTGAGCAGCAGGCAGCAGTAATGGAGTACCAGCTGCAGCAGGCGCAAACAAGTCGCAGTGCGCGCCGTTCACACTTCACCACCACTGAGTGGGCCTCTATGAAGGACATTTGCCACGTTTTGCGTGCCTTCGATTATTCCACGCGGATGGCGAGTGCAGATGATGCACTAGTCAGCATGACTATCCCCCTTATCTGCCTGCTTGAAAAAACACTGCAAGCACTAAGGGACGAGGTTTTGGAAGAGGTGGAGGATGAGGAGTCACAAATGCCATCTGCTTCTCTACAGTCTGCGCAACGTGGTTCCTCACAAAGGCCTAGGCAGGGGACACTTTGTGAGGAGGATGAGGAGGAGTCAATGGATGAGGAAGACATCTGTCCAGAGGAGGGAGGTACACAATGCTCTAGTAGTCAGTATCTAGAGCGAGGGTGGGGTGATGCAGAGCAGGCAGAGATCACGCCTCAAGCAGGGGACAGCGTTTCTTGGCCAGTTGGCAGTCTGCAGCACATGGTTGATTTCATGCTGCAGTGCCTGAGAAATGACCGCCGCATCGCCCACATTCTCAACACGGCTGATTATTGAGTGTCCACCCTCCTAGATCCTCGCTACCGGGACAACTTACAAAGCCTCATAACACCGTTGAACCGGGAGCGTAAAATGCGGGAGTACCAAGACGCACTGGTGCATTCCATCATGTTCTCCATTCCAACCGAGAGCAGTGCTGCTAGTGCTTTACAAAGCAGCTCAGTGCGTCGAGGCAGTGGAGGAAGCTCTGCACAAAGAGGGAGCAGAAGCAGCGCCTCAGCACAAGGCAAGACCAGTATGGCCGAAATGTGGCAAAGTTTTGTGTCCCCGCCGCCACAAATGTCTACACCATCACAGACGGCTCCAGTCAGCAGGAGGCAACGTTTCCGTCAGATGGTGACAGACTACATGTCTTGCCCTCTTAGTGTACTCCCAGACGGCTCTTCTCCCTTCAAGTTTTGGGTATGTAAGCTGGATACATGGCCAGAGCTTAGTCAGTATGCATTGGAGGTGCTAGCTTGCCCTGCTGCTAGTGTATTATCGGAACGCGTCTTTAGTGCCGCAGGTGGTGTACTAACAGACCGACGCATGCGACTATCCTCCGATAACGTTGACCGGCTTACTTTTCTCAAAATGAACAAGGCCTGGATCTCTCATGAATTTGCCAGTCCTCTTCCAGAATAAATAATTGGTTGGCAACAGTATCCAGGTCTCCTGTTCTGTTCATGTTTCTACCAGCTGAACTGTAATCCCTGAGATCCAACACCGCCAGTTGGCGCTCCGAAGTGCCGTCTGCACAGTCAACACTTGCTGCCGTGTTATTGGGGTTCAGTAACGTCAGCTGTTCCCCTGCTGTGCGGACGACAATTTCTCCTGCTCTGTCCACATTCTCACTACTACAGATTTTAAAGTTGCTCCAATTACACCTCTGGCTCCTCTGTTTTCAGTATTATCCCTGAGCTTCAACACCGCCAGTTGGCGCTCGGAAGTGCCGTCTGCACAGTCAACACTTGCTGCCGTGTTATTGGGGTTCAGTAACGTCAGCTGTTCCCCTGCTGTGCGGACGGCAATTTCTCCTGCTCTGTCCACATTCTCACTACTACAGATTTTAAAGTTGCTCCAATTACACCTCTGGCTCCTCTGTTTTCAGTATTATCCCTGAGCTCCAACACCGCCAGTTGGCGCTCGGAAGTGCCGTCTGCACAGTCAACACTTGCTGCCGTGTTATTGGGGTTCAGTAACGTCAGCTGTTCCCCTGCTGTGCGGACGGCAATTTCTCCTGCTCTGTCCACATTCTCACTACTACAGATTTTAAAGTTGCTCCAATTACACCTCTGGCTCCTCTGTTTTCAGTATTATCCCTGAGCTCCAACACCGCCAGTTGGCGCTCGGAAGTGCCGTCTGCACAGTCAACACTTGCTGCCGTGTTATTGGGGTTCAGTAACGTCAGCTGTTCCCCTGCTGTGCGGACGGCAATTTCTCCTGCTCTGTCCACATTCTCACTACTACAGATTTTAAAGTTGCTCCAATTACACCTCTGGCTCCTCTGTTTTCAGTATTATTCCTGAGCTCCAACACCGCCAGTTGGCGCTCGGAAGTGCCGTCTGCACAGTCAACACTTGCTGCCGTGTTATTAGGGTTCAGTAAAGTCAGCTGTTCCCCTGCTGTGCGGACGGCAATTTCTCCTGCTCTGTCCACATTCTCACTACTACAGATTTTAAAGTTGCTCCAATTACACCTCTGGCTCCTCTGTTTTCAGTATTATCCCTGAGCTCCAACACCGCCAGTTGGCGCTTGGAAGTCCCGCTGCACAGTCAACACTTGCTGCCGTGTTATTGGGGTTCAGTAACGTCAGCTGTTCCCCTGCTGTGCGGACGGCAATTTCTCCTGCTCTGTCCACATTCTCACTACTACAGATTTTAAAGTTGCTCCAATTACACCTCTGGCTCCTCTGTTTTCAGTATTATCCCTGAGCTCCAACACCGCCAGTTGGCGCTCGGAAGTGCCGTCTGCACAGTCAACACTTGCTGCCGTGTTATTGGGGTTCAGTAACGTCAGCTGTTCCCCTGCTGTGCGGACGGCAATTTCTCCTGCTCTGTCCACATTCTCACTACTACAGATTTTAAAGTTGCTCCAATTACACCTCTGGCTCCTCTGTTTTCAGTATTATCCCTGAGCTCCAACACCGCCAGTTGGCGCTCGGAAGTGCTGTCTGCACAGTCAACACTTGCTCCAGTGTTATTGGGGTTCAGTAAAGTCAGCTGATCCCCAGCTGTGTGTCCGGCAAATTCTCCTGCTTTGTCCACATCCACTGTACTACGGATTTAAAACCTCCTCCAAATACACCTCTGGCTCCTCCGTTTTTAGTATTTACCCTGGGCTCCAATACCGCTAGTTGCTGCTCAGAAGTGCCATCTGCACAGTCAACGCTTGCTCCAGTGTTATTGGGGTTCAGTAACGTCAGCTGATCCCCAGCTGTGTGTCCGGCAAATTCTCCTGCTTTGTCCACATCCACTGTACTACGGATTTAAAACCTCCTCCAAATACACTTCTGGCTCCTCCGTTTTTAGTATTTACCCTGGGCTCCAATACCGCTAGTTGCTGCTCAGAAGTGCCGTCTGCACAGTCAACGCTTGCTCCAGTGTTATTGGGGTTCAGTAATGTCAGCTGATCCCCAGCTGTGTGTCCGGCAAATTCTCCTGCTTTGTCCACATCCACTGTACTACGGATTTAAAACCTCCTCCAAATACACCTCTGGCTCCTCCGTTTTTAGTATTTACCCTGGGCTCCAATACCGCTAGTTGCTGCTCAGAAGTGCCGTCTGCACAGTCAACGCTTGCTCCAGTGTTATTGGGGTTCAGTAAAGTCAGCTGATCCCCAGCTGTGTGTCCGGCAAATTCTCCTGCTTTGTCCACATCCACTGTACTACGGATTTAAAACCTCCTCCAAATACACCTCTGGCTCCTCCGTTTTTAGTATTTACCCTGGGCTCCAATACCGCTAGTTGCTGCTCAGAAGTGCCGTCTGCACAGTCAACGCTTGCTCCAGTGTTATTGGGGTTCAGTAACGTCAGCTGATCCCCAGCTGTGTGTCCGGCAAATTCTCCTGCTTTGTCCACATCCACTGTACTACGGATTTAAAACCTCCTCCAAATACACCTCTGGCTCCTCCGTTTTTAGTATTTACCCTGGGCTCCAATACCACTAGTTGCTGCTCAGAAGTGCCGTCTGCACAGTCAACGCTTGCTCCAGTGTTATTGGGGTTCAGTAACGTCAGCTGATCCCCAGCTGTGTGTCCGGCAAATTCTCCTGCTTTGTCCACATCCACTGTACTACGGATTTAAAACCTCCTCCAAATACACCTCTGGCTCCTCCGTTTTTAGTATTTACCCTGGGCTCCAATACTGCTAGTTGCTGCTCAGAAGTGCCGTCTGCACAGTCAACGCTTGCTCCAGTGTTATTGGGGTTCAGTAAAGTCAGCTGATCCCCAGCTGTGTGTCCGGCAAATTCTCCTGCTTTGTCCACATCCACTGTACTACGGATTTAAAACCTCCTCCAAATACACCTCTGGCTCCTCCGTTTTTAGTATTTACCCTGGGCTCCAATACCGCTAGTTGCTGCTCAGAAGTGCCGTCTGCACAGTCAACGCTTGCTCCAGTGTTATTGGGGTTCAGTAAAGTCAGCTGATCCCCAGCTGTGTGTCCGGCAAATTCTCCTGCTTTGTCCACATCCACTGTACTACGGATTTAAAACCTCCTCCAAATACACCTCTGGCTCCTCCATTTTTAGTATTTACCCTGGGCTCCAAAACCGCTAGTTGCTGCTCAGACGTGCCGTCTGCACAGTCAACGCTTGCTCCAGTGTTATTGGGGTTCAGTAAAGTCAGCTGATCCCCAGCTGTGTGTCCGGCAAATTCTCCAGCTTTGTCCACATCCACTGTACTACGGATTTAAAACCTCCTCCAAATACACCTCTGGCTCCTCCGTTTTTAGTATTTACCCTGGGCTCCAATACCGCTAGTTGCTGCTCAGAAGTGCCGTCTGCACAGTCAACGCTTGCTCCAGTGTTATTGGGGTTCAGTAACGTCAGCTGATCCCCAGCTGTGTGTCCGGCAAATTCTCCTGCTTTGTCCACATCCACTGTACTACGGATTTAAAACCTCCTCCAAATACACCTCTGGCTCCTCCGTTTTTAGTATTTACCCTGGGCTCCAATACCGCTAGTTGCTGCTCAGAAGTGCCGTCTGCACAGTCAACGCTTGCTCCAGTGTTATTGGGGTTCAGTAACGTCAGCTGATCCCCAGCTGTGTGTCCGGCACATTCTCCTGCTTTGTCCACATCCACTGTACTACGGATTTAAAACCTCCTCCAAATACACCTCTGGCTCCTCCGTTTTTAGTATTTACCCTGGGCTCCAATACCGCTAGTTGCTGCTCAGAAGTGCCGTCTGCACAGTCAACACTTGCTCCAGTGTTATTGGGGTTCAGTAAAGTCAGCTGATCCCCAGCTGTGTGTCCGGCAAATTCTCCTGCTTTGTCCACATCCACTGTACTACGGATTTAAAACCTCCTCCAAATACACCTCTGGCTCCTCCGTTTTTAGTATTTACCCTGGGCTCCAATACCGCTAGTTGCTGCTCAGAAGTGCCGTCTGCACAGTCAACGCTTGCTCCAGTGTTATTGGGGTTCAGTAACGTCAGCTGATCCCCAGCTGTGTGTCCGGCAAATTCTCCTGCTTTGTCCACATCCACTGTACTACGGATTTAAAACCTCCTCCAAATACACCTCTGGCTCCTCCGTTTTTAGTATTTACCCTGGGCTCCAATACCGCTAGTTGCTGCTCAGAAGTGCCGTCTGCACAGTCAACGCTTGCTCCAGTGTTATTGGGGTTCAGTAACGTCAGCTGATCCCCAGCTGTGTGTCCGGCAAATTCTCCTGCTTTGTCCACATCCACTGTACTACGGATTTAAAACCTCCTCCAAATACACTTCTGGCTCCTCCGTTTTTAGTATTTACCCTGGGCTCCAATACCGCTAGTTGCTGCACAGAAGTGCCGTCTGCACAGTCAACGCTTGCTCCAGTGTTATTGGGGTTCAGTAATGTCAGCTGATCCCCAGCTGTGTGTCCGGCAAATTCTCATGCTTTGTCCACATCCACTGCACTACGGATTTAAAACCTCCTCCAAATACACCTCTGGCTCCTCCGTTTTTAGTATTTACCCTGGGCTCCAATACCGCTAGTTGCTGCTCAGAAGTGCCGTCTGCACAGTCAACGCTTTCTCCAGTGTTATTGGGGTTCAGTAAAGTCAGCTGATCCCCAGCTGTGTGTCCGGCAAATTCTCCAGCTTTGTCCACATCCACTGTACTACGGATTTAAAACCTCCTCCAAATACACCTCTGGCTCCTCCGTTTTTAGTATTTACCCTGGGCTCCAATACCGCTAGTTGCTGCTCAGAAGTGCCGTCTGCACAGTCAACGCTTGCTCCAGTGTTATTGGGGTTCAGTAACGTCAGCTGATCCCCAGCTGTGTGTCCGGCAAATTCTCCTGCTTTGTCCACATCCACTGTACTACGGATTTAAAACCTCCTCCAAATACACCTCTGGCTCCTCCGTTTTTAGTATTTACCCTGGGCTCCAATACCGCTAGTTGCTGCTCAGAAGTGCCGTCTGCACAGTCAACGCTTGCTCCAGTGTTATTGGGGTTCAGTAATGTCAGCTGATCCCCAGCTGTGTGTCCGGCAAATTCTCCTGCTTTGTCCACATCCACTGTACTACGGATTTAAAACCTCCTCCAAATACACCTCTGGCTCCTCCGTTTTTAGTATTTACCCTGGGCTCCAATACCGCTAGTTGCTGCTCAGAAGTGCCGTCTGCACAGTCAACGCTTGCTCCAGTGTTATTGGGGTTCAGTAAAGTCAGCTGATCCCCAGCTGTGTGTCCGGCAAATTCTCCTGCTTTGTCCACATCCACTGTACTATGGATTTAAAACCTCCTCCAAATACACCTCTGGCTCCTCCGTTTTTAGTATTTACCCTGGGCTCCAATACCGCTAGTTGCTGCTCAGAAGTGCCGTCTGCACAGTCAACGCTTGCTCCAGTGTTATTGGGGTTCAGTAACGTCAGCTGATCCCCAGCTGTGTGTCCGGCAAATTCTCCTGCTTTGTCCACATCCACTGTACTACGGATTTAAAACCTCCTCCAAATACACCTCTGGCTCCTCCGTTTTTAGTATTTACCCTGGGCTCCAATACCGCTAGTTGCTGCTCAGAAGTGCCGTCTGCACAGTCAACGCTTGCTCCAGTGTTATTGGGGTTCAGTAAAGTCAGCTGATCCCCAGCTGTGTGTCCGGCAAATTCTCCAGCTTTGTCCACATCCACTGTACTACGGATTTAAAACCTCCTCCAAATACACCTCTGGCTCCTCCGTTTTTAGTATTTACCCTGGGCTCCAATACCGCTAGTTGCTGCTCAGAAGTGCCGTCTGCACAGTCAACGCTTGCTCCAGTGTTATTGGGGTTCAGTAACGTCAGCTGATCCCCAGCTGTGTGTCCGGCAAATTCTCCTGCTTTGTCCACATCCACTGTACTACGGATTTAAAACCTCCTCCAAATACACCTCTGGCTCCTCCGTTTTTAGTATTTACCCTGGGCTCCAATACCGCTAGTTGCTGCTCAGAAGTGCCGTCTGCACAGTCAACGCTTGCTCCAGTGTTATTGGGGTTCAGTAACGTCAGCTGATCCCCAGCTGTGTGTCCGGCACATTCTCCTGCTTTGTCCACATCCACTGTACTACGGATTTAAAACCTCCTCCAAATACACCTCTGGCTCCTCCGTTTTTAGTATTTACCCTGGGCTCCAATACCGCTAGTTGCTGCTCAGAAGTGCCGTCTGCACAGTCAACGCTTGCTCCAGTGTTATTGGGGTTCAGTAAAGTCAGCTGATCCCCAGCTGTGTGTCCGGCAAATTCTCCTGCTTTGTCCACATCCACTGTACTACGGATTTAAAACCTCCTCCAAATACACCTCTGGCTCCTCCGTTTTTAGTATTTACCCTGGGCTCCAATACCGCTAGTTGCTGCTCAGAAGTGCCGTCTGCACAGTCAACGCTTGCTCCAGTGTTATTGGGGTTCAGTAACGTCAGCTGATCCCCAGCTGTGTGTCCGGCAAATTCTCCTGCTTTGTCCACATCCACTGTACTACGGATTTAAAACCTCCTCCAAATACACCTCTGGCTCCTCCGTTTTTAGTATTTACCCTGGGCTCCAATACCGCTAGTTGCTGCTCAGAAGTGCCGTCTGCACAGTCAACGCTTGCTCCAGTGTTATTGGGGTTCAGTAACGTCAGCTGATCCCCAGCTGTGTGTCCGGCAAATTCTCCTGCTTTGTCCACATCCACTGTACTGCGGATTTAAAACTTGCTCCAATTACACCTCTGGCTCCACTCTGTTTTTAGTATTTACCCTGGGTTCCAGCACCGCCAGCTGGTTCTCGGTAGTTCCATTTGCTCTTGTACCTTCTACTACCCATCCGGGTTCCAGTACCGTCAGCTGGTTCTCGGCAGTGACTTTGGCACGGGTACTCCCTCCTGCCCAGCCTGGTTCCAGCACGCCAGCTGTTTCCGGGTAGTGTCAACGTCACTTTGCCTCCAATGCGTTGTCCTGTCGTGTTGCGGTCGGGTTAGCCGACTCTATGGTGCCTGCAGTTTAGGTGACTCCTATGTGGGCTGCGGGATCTGGCAATGAAGGCTGGTTCCATAGTGCCAATAGGACAAGCACCCCCTGTAGGACTGTGGGTTTTGGTAACTGCGGCCGGCTCGCGGCCTTGAACTTTTTTTTACATCGGTACCTTCTGCTACCCATCCGGGTTCCAGTACCGTCAGCTGGTTCTCGGCAGTGCCTTTGGATTAAGTGCCTCCTTCTCGGTATCCAAGTTCCACCAACGTCTGCTGGTCCTTCGTAGTGCTTTCTGGCACAGGTACCTCCTGCTTAGTAACCGAGTTCCAGTACCGTCAGCTGGTCTTCGGCAGTTCCATTGGCTCTTGTACCTTCTGCTACCCATCCGGGTTCCAGTACCGTCAGCTGGTCCTCGGTAGTTCCTCAGCTTTCTTGTACCTTCTGCTACATTTCCAAGTTCAAGCTTTTTGAAATGGTTCTTGGTAATCACTCTAGATCTCCCTGACGAGGACCCTGAAGACGAGGACCCTGAAGACCAACCCTAAGAAGACGAGGACCCCGAAGACGACGACCCTGAAGACGAGGACCCTGAAGACCACCCCGAAGAAGACGAGGACCCTGAAGACCAAGCCGAAGAAGACGAGGACCCCGAAGATGAGGACCCAGAAGACCAACCCGAAGAAGACGAGGACCCCGAAGATGAGGACCCCCGAAGACGACGACCCTGAAGACCACCCCGAAGAAGACCAAGAAGATGACCCTGAAGAAGTTGACCAAGAGGACAAAGAAGAGAAGACAAGCACCAAGATACAGAAGAACAAGAGACAGAAAACCAAGAAGCAGAAATACAAGAAGCTGCAGAACAAAAAGCGGAAGAACATTAAGCATAAGACTAAAAATCAGAGCAAAAGATAATATCTAAATTATAAGCAGAAGATGACTAAGCAGTGTATGGGGGTGAGTCCGTTCCTCCTCGTGGTGCCCCTGGAGAAGACCTGCTGCTGCAGGCCAAACTGAACGCGGACAAATCCTGTTGTAAATCTTTTGTGACGGGCAGAACGAAAGGTGTAATGTCCAACCTTTTATAGATAACAACTACAGGAATGCCTGCCACAAATAAGAATATGATGAAGAAGAAGAAGATGAAGAAGATGAAGAAGTAGAATATGAAGAATGTAAAAAAAAAGAATAATACGAAGAAGGTGAAGAAGAAGAAGATGAAGAAGGTGAAGAAGAAGTGCATGAAAAAGATGCTGAAGATGATGAAGGAGAAAGTGTGGGAGAAGTAAAAAAGAAGGTGAAGAGCATGGAAGTAGTGAAACATAAATATCTGACAAAATATAAAAATACTTAACATAGTCAATATTTCCGTAACTCAGAACGTCTTAAAAAAAATATATTAATTCCTGCTATTCCATTTGATTGGGCTAAACCTCTATGCCTTTATTGTCTCCCCCACCTCCCCCAATACATTCTACATTATTCTTAGTTGTTTTCCTTCATGTAGAATTAACCTACAAGGAAAGAAAGGGTTTATTTTCATTCCGATATTTCTGTCCCATTGACTTGCATTGGTTTCCGGTATCGGAATCGGCGATATCCGATACTTTTTCGGTATCGGTCCGATCCAATCCGATCCGATATTTCCCGATATCGGAAGGTATCGCTCAACACTAGTAATAACAGAGGAATGCCACAATGCAGAGTCCTAGTAACGATTACACAGACTTCTTAGGTATTTGTGATGTGCACACCATGTAAAAATATGCTTGTTTTATTAAACACATGCAAACGCCTCATAAAATTACAATTCTAAAGCATGTTATCGTAACTCCACATTATGCTGTCCTGTTATTTCTCCTGAATATTTATGGATAAACTGACAGATCCAACTTGTAGCATCTAGTTTGTTACTTAATTGATAAATTCACACAATGAGGTGTGTTCCTTAGGATAGGCTGGGGCCCAACACCTAGCATCCCCACCAATCAACTGTTATTCGCTCTAGTGGTAGCTGGATATAAATACATTTGAGATAAGGAGCTATTCTGCAGCTCCCGGCAGTGGGTACTACACACTGAATGGATCTGATATGCAAATTGCCTCTTCAGAGAAAAAGAGGATTGTACTCTATAGCACCACCTATTGAAAGCAGCATTCCTACAAATCACAATCAACCCTTTAACAAGTCGTTAAAGGGTTTGCTGATGACACAAAGCTAGGAGGGATAGCTAATACTAGAGAAGAGAGAGAGAGGATTCAAAAAGACCTAAATAAACTGGAGCAGTGGGCAGCAACCAACAGAATGGTTTTTAACAGGGAAAAATGCAAAGTACTACATCTGGGCAATAAAAATGAAAAAAGCATATACAGAATGGGAGGAATAGAGCTAAGCAACAGTACATGTGAAAAAGACTTAGGTATACTAATAGATCATAGACTGAACATGAGTCAACAGTGTGATGCAGCAGCAAAAAAGGCAAATACAATTCTGGGATGTATTAACAGAAGCATACAGTCTAGATCACGTGAAGTCATTATCGGTCTTTACTCCTCTTTGGTCAGACCTCATCTGGAATACTGTGTACAGTTTTGGGCACCACATTTTAAAAAAGACATAGACAAACTGGAGCAAGTTCAGAGAAGAGCGACCAGAATGGTGACTGGTCTGCAAACCATGTCCTATGAGGAACGGTTGCAGGATTTGGGAATGTTTAGCTTGCAAAAAAGAAGACTGAGAGGAGACTTAATAGCTGTCTACAAATATGTCAAGGGCTGTCACATTGTAGAAGGATCATCTTTATTCTCATTTGCACAAGGAAAGACTAGAAGCAATGGGATGAAACTAAATGGGAGGAGACACAGATTAGATATTAGAAAAAACTTTTTGACAGTTAGGGTGATTAATGAGTGGAACAGGCTGCCACGAGAGGTGGTGAGTTCCCCTTCAATGGACGTCTTCAAACAGAGGCTGGACAGACATCTGTCTGAGATGATCTAGTGAATCCTGCTTTGAGCAGGGGGTTGGACCAGATGACCCAGGAGATCCCTTCCAACTCTACCATTCTATGATTCTATGATTCTATGATTCGTGCAATATGATTTAGGATAATAGCCAAATCAGAATCTCAATTTGCAGACACAGTGTTTTGGGCTGTTGGCCCTCATCAGTGCAGAGTATGAGAATTAATTTGGCTAGCTGAGAGGTTCTGGACTGAGGTCTAAGGGGTAACGTTTCTCCTTGTGGAGAGTGACATACCGGCTCTGGCATGCCAAGGTAAGGAGGCTTATTCGCCGTGCAATGCTCCTCTGGGAAATTTAATATGCAAATTGTGTCTTCAGAGAAAAAGAGGACTTGAACTCTATCTGGTCATTCCTGCTTTCTTTAATGTGTTTACATGCAGCTGTCACCGGATCGTATATCAGTTGATCAGTGGAGGTGTCAGATGTCGCTATTTTAAAAGTTTTACATACTGAGACTTCAAAGTAAGGGAATGATGTTTTTTTCCGGGATCTGAGAGTCATGTCAAAGGGTTGTCAGACTTTAAACATCTTTCCTACTATGCCATTCCTATTTGTTAATTTTTTATAGCCTTAAAGGGATTGTCCAGGTTTGACACAACCGCTATGTGGGAAAGTCTATGTGATTGCAGATTTGTGAATCCTCACAGTGCACACTGTCAGAATTGTCCAGTGCCGGCACCGGTACTGGGCAGTCATGTGACCTTAAGTATGCAATTTGCATACTCTTGGCCACATTCCGACTAGATGTGCGTGGTCTCGCTCACTACAAATTAATTGAACGAGTACGAGGAAATCTAGTCGGAATGTGACCAGGAGTAGGCATATCGTCGGCGCTGGAGAATCTTGACAGAGCGCACTATACACAATATGAGGATTCATAAGTCGCAGTCATAAAGTGACTGCAGATTTTCATGTCAAACCTGGACAATCCCTGTAATATAATATTTGAATGATAAAGGGTTTTTTATGCTTTTTTGCTTTTTCTGACAGATTTTTTCTCTGCTTTTCGTATAAATAACTAAACAAGATGGAAATGAACCCATAGGTATTGGTTTACATGTCTAGTTAGTTACTTCTCAAGCTCAATTGGTATAGTAAGGGATATCATTTTAAATCACTGCTTGAATAAATTACAAAAAGGGGAATTTAAAATACATTACATCACATATGTATGTGATTTTTAAAACTGTAATAGCTCCACAATATTTGCACATTTGTCATTAGCAAACATCACCTGATATCTTCTCCACAGCGTATGGTGTGAGTCACAAAATCAATACTTCCACCTTGGGAAGATGTACGTAGCCTGTGACATATATGACAGTCTTGTGTTACTATTTCTCTTGCGCTTATTTTTTTTTTTTTATGGGGGACAATAAATAAGGATGATTTAGTAAGAATCCATGCTCTTAATAGGTAAAGGGAAATCCTGATATGAAGGCAACCAATTATAGAATAGGAGAAGCTGAGAAGATTGATTTATAAATATAAATATATATTTATTTATGTATTGTGGTAGATCGGCTCACTCAGCTGCACACGGAGGTAGACACAGGAACGATGTCTCTTTAAATTTCTTATTGTTTTATTAAAATGTGAAAAAGTTCATCAAAATAAACACGGCCCTTCTGGCATAACGGCAAAGCAAAAGAAAATGTACAGCATAGTGCTTATGTCTGTGGGAATCCAGCCGCTCAGGATTAGCAAAAACACATGGTCCAGGTTAGCACAAACACAAGCTCCTCTCTCTGGAGCTAGCCTCTCCAGATACACTGAACAACACATGATACAACAGGCTGGCAATTTACATCCCAGGCCACACCCCGGGGTGGAGATATGGTGAACAGCCTCCCACCCGCTCTACAGCTGTCCACATAAAACCCAGCCCATTAAAAATGGCCAATTAACCCCTTTCAGCACTTAGTGTGCTGGAGCAAACTTCCAGGTTTCAAATCACTGAAGCTAATAGCCTCAGTGAAACATATCTCCTTCCCCTCAATACTTTGCCAGTGATTTTTGTCACAGTGTATATATATATATATATATATATATATATATATAATTTTAGGTATTGACAATTGACATTACAAATCTAGTGACCTTTGTCATGCCCCCAGCTGCCAGGGGAACCCCATTTCCTCACAGCAATAGGAGGAATGCCAGTGGGCTAAGTCCTCTCCTTCTGTGAAACCTTAGTTATAATTGTCACTATTGACTACAGAAGTAAATTGATTAAATATTATTTAGGGACTAATGACATTTAGGCCACGTTCACACATTCAGTATTTGGTCAGTATTTTACATCAGTATTTGTAAGCCAAAACCAGGAGTGGAACAATCAGAGGAAAAGTATAATAGAAACACATCACCACTTCTGTATTTTTATCTACTCTTGGTTTTGGCTTACAAATACTGATGTAAAATACTGACCAAATACTGAACTTGTGAATGCGACCTTATGTATTAACTCTGTATGGGCTCGTGCACACAATCGATTTTTTCATATGAGTGCTATTTGTGGTTTTCACGGATAGCACTCATACCTATGATATTCTCTGGGGCTGTACACATGTCCGATTTTTTCCTCGGACCGAGTGGTTTGTGAAAAAAAAATCTGAAACTTCCAATTTTGATCCAAGTGTTGGATGAAAATCGCCAATGCAAGTCTATGGGTCGAAGAAAAAAATCGCACTACGCTCGGATGACATCAGAGTGCAGTCCAATTTTCATGGACTGACAGAATGGAGAAGGGTTTTTTTTTATCAACATTTGAGAAAAACTGATCCCACTCTGATCAAAGTCTGATCAGAGTAATAGGACTGTTTTTTCTCGGATATGGAGACATCGGTCGTGTAAACCTACCAACTTATCCTATTGGTGAGACATCTGGCACCAGAAGCATAATTTCAAGCTCGTAGGCCAGTACAAAATCTGTAAAACAGATGAGCGAATATCCCCAAATTTGCTTGAATCAGTGGTCAATTCAGACTGATTAAAATTTGTACTAATCAAAATTGCAGTGAAAAATTGTTTATTATACTCTGAGGTCTCTCTCTATGGTCGTCCATCACTCCCTCCGGTCACCCGTCGCTCTTAGGATCTTCCAGCATTAGGCCTGCTGCAGCCCTATGGGGTGCAGTGCACGTACTAACAGAATAGAGGACGAAAAGAGGATAAAAAGAGGACTCGGCAAGGAGATGTGGAAGCAGAATAGGTGAGGGACAGGTATAGAACTGGTGAGTTTAGGTTTTTATTAGTTTTTAACCCTTTCCTGGTCCTATGAAGAACCCAGCAAAATGGTAGCCAGCAGGCCACCATTTTACTGGGTTCGTGCGAATCGTATTGAATACATTTTTGATCTCCAGCAATTGGTACATCAGAGAGGCCTACCTCTGCTACCTCCCTTATTTCTACAGCCATGTTTGCTTGCATCATTCAATTATTTCATTATTTCTCATGTTTTCTCTCTGGAAATAATTTCTAAATTGGGCGAGATAATAACATTCCTGGATTTTTAACATTTCTCCTTGTTGATCAGCCCAGTAGAGGACTTTACATAACCATAAGTGAGAGGAGTCAGGTGAATCTCAGGAAACTACATGCCTCATAGTTACCATGGCAACACGGCCTGCACGGTGGATGAGGTGGCAACTACTGAGTGACGCAGGAAGCTGAGCAGCGAGCGCCGAGGAGTTTACCTGAGCTTCTGAGAGAAGAGAACAAAACTATAAGGAAAAAGTATGGTTTATTCAGAAACAGATAGTGTCTATATACTATAAGTATCCCATTAACATATTATACCATCCAAATCTTACAGGACAAGGACAGACGTGCAGGTTTCACGCGTCCGACATTCATGGGGCGAGCATGGACAGCAATGTCGGGACCACCCGAAATCAACAGACTCATAGACTCCATAGTCTGGAGACCCTCATCACGCTCATACATCACTGTCCTTACTCGGCCGGGAATGTCAGATATGTGAAACCGGCCTTAGCGTCTATGTCGGGGTTTGTTCACTGGTGGTGTACAGTATATGCTGCACACGGTGAAATACGCCACAAATCTGCAACAAAATGTGAATTGTGTTGTGTATTTGCAGAAAAAATTCGGTATTTGTTTCTGGTGTAGTAACGGCTGAAAATTCTGCAGCAAACCAACCATGTGTAAATGTTCCCTAAGGCTATGTTCACACAGAGGGCTTTTTAGGAGGGTTTTGGTGCAAATCTGTTCTAAAATCTTCCTCAAAAACTGCTAGAAATATGTTCAGAAAACTCTTCCTATTCTTTTCTATGGGTAATTCATTTTACTGTCCACATGAGGAGTTTTTTAGTATGTTTATTTTTTGCTGAAGAGGTTTTGAAAAACTCCTGATGGAAAAGAAAAAAGTGCCCCAAAAATAGTGTCAATTCCAAAGTCTGCATAAAATCACCATAATAAGAATGTGTCCTAAAGTGGTTTCCATTTGAAAAACTTTTCGAATGCTTCAAAAACCTCTGTGTGAACATAGCCTTATAGTGACATTCACAGTCTCAATATAGTAACAATTACAACCTTCCATATGAACCACTGCCCCATATTGTGACAGCCATAACCTTTATAAACAACCAGAGCCCATATTGACAACCTCTACCCCCATATACAGCCACAGGCTCCACAACCCTGGTTCACTTGCTCTCTTCCAGTCACTGAGAAGTTTCTCTTTCTTAAAGGGGTTGTCCACTACTGGACCACGCCACTGCTTAATCACTTCTGGGCCCCATAGACAATTAAAGCAATATATACACACCTCCCGCAGTGGTGTCATTCCACTGATGTCAGCACTGCTATTGTTAGCGGGTCACATGACACTGACCCTCTGATCGGCTGCAGCATATACTTTCAGAGTGGATGTCTGCCTTGACGTGATATTGATGTGCTGTTGACGTTCAGCATCTGATGATTGTCTGCAGCGTTCACATGACACAACAATGTCACATGACCTGACGGGTAATAGCAGTGCTGAATACACTGGAACAGCGCCGATGTGGAAGGTGAGTATAGATCTATTTATATTTCTATATATAAATTTACAGTGAAGGAAATAAGTATTTGATCCCTTGCTGTTTTTGTAACTTTGCCCACTGACAAAGACATGAACAGTCTATAATTTTAAGGGTGGGTTAATTTTAACATTGAGAGATAGAATATCGCAAGAAAATCAAGAAAATCACATTGTATAAATTAGATACATTTTTTTGCATTTTGCATTTTGCAGTGAGAAATAAGAATTTGATCACTCTGGCAAACAACACTTAATATTTAATACTTGGTGGCAAAACCCTGGTTAGCAAGCGCAACAGTCAGACGTTTTTTGTAGTTCATGATGAGGTTTGCGCACATGTCAGGAGGAATTTTGGTCCACTACTCTTTACAGATCACCTCTTAATCATTAAGATTTTGAGGCTGTCGCTTGACAACTTGGAGCTTCAACTCCCACCATAAGTTTTCTATGGGATTAAGGTCTGGAGACTGGCTAGGCCACTCCATGACCTTACTGTGCTTCTTTTTGAGCCACTCCTTTGTTGCCTTGGCTGTATGTTTTGGGTCATTGTCTTGCTGGAAGACCCAGTCACGACCCATCTTCATTTCTCTTACTGAGGGAAGGAGGTTGTTGACCAAAATCTCACGATACATTACCCCATCCATCATCCCTTCAGTACAGTACAGTCGTCATGTCCCATTTGCAGATAAGCACCCCCAAAGTATAATGTTTCCCCCACCATGCTTCACGGTTGGGACGATGTTCTTAGGGTTGTACTCCTCCTTCTTTTTCTTCCAAACACGGTGAGTTGAGTTAATGCCAAAGAGCTCAATTTTTGTCTCATCTGACAACAGCACCTTCTCCCAATAACTCACAGAATCATCCAGGCATTCATTGGCAAACTTCCGACGGGCCTGCACATGTGCCTTCTTGAGCAAGGGGACATTGCGGGCACTGCAATTTTAAACCTTTAAGGCATAATGTGCTACCAATGGTTTTCTTGGTGACTGTGGTCCCAGCTGCCTTAAGATCATTAACAAGTTCCCCCAGTGTAGTTTTAGGCTGATCTCTCACTTTCATGATCAAGGATACACCACGAGGTGAGACTTTGCATGGTGCCCCAGATTGATGTCGATTGACAGTCATATTGTATTTCTTCCATTTTCTTAATATTGCACCAACAGTTGTCTCCTTCTCACCCAGAGGCTTACTTATGGTTTTGCATCTCATTCCAGCTTTGTGCAGGTCTATGATCTTGTCCCTGACATCCTTAGAAAGCTCTTTGGTCTTGCCCATATTGTAGAGGTTAGAGTCTGACTGATTAATTGAGTCTGTGGACAGGAGTCTTTTATACAGGTGACTATGTAAGACAGCTGTCTTTAATGCAGGTAACGAGTTGATTAGGAGCATCTATCTGGTCTATAGGAGCCAGAACTCATAATGTTTTGTAGGGGATCAAATACTTATTACTCACTGCAAAATGCAAAAAAATGTATCTAATTTATACCATGTGATTTTCTTGATTTTTGTGGGGGATATTCTATCTCTCAATGTTAAAATTAACCTACCCTTAAAATTATAGACTGTTCATGTCTTTGTCAGTGGGCAAACTTACAGAAACAGCAAGGGATCAAATACTTATTTCCCCCACTGTATGTATGTGACGCGCCCCCTGGGCCATATTCTTTAGGGGAATACCCGGAGCCGGATCAGATGGGAGTTGTAGTCTTCCGAGTGGCTATGACCCGGTCCGTGCCCAGGGTGTCAAACTCAGTTGTATGTGGCAGTCCTACAGATGTTATTAAGTTCTTAATGTCGACTACGCCACCCGTTGTATTGCAGTCACTATGGCCGCCGCTGCAGCAGGGTCCGCTGAGGCTGATGGTGTTGGTGCAGCTTTTGATAGTATAACCCCCAACGGGTGGGGTATAGCCTCAGGGGGTCAGGTGCAGAGGATGGGGGTTGTGGTGGTGCAGCATAGATGTTAAATGAAGACAGAGTCGGGTTGTGCAGGTTAGGGTATTTACTCACTGCTGATGTTCCGGTCACTCCAGCTTCAAGTGACCACCCGAGCCGTGCTGCGTCCACCAGGTCCTGGACTCAGCCAACCCCCAAGCAAGTCCGGAGCGTGACCCTGAGCTCTCCTTCTGTCCTTTCCTCTGGCCGTCCCCACTAGTGATCCACCTAGGTCCAGCTCCCTCGGGCCTTCTGTTGGGACACCCTTGGCCTTGGGTTCCCTGACCCTCCACGTGGTATGCCTTCGGGGTGGATGTGGTGGGTGGCCATGGCAGACGCTGCCCACGGCCTCCGGTCTCTGGCTAGGGTGTGCTTTTGCCCCCACCAGTTTGGGATCCGGTACCCTATTGCCGACTCTTCACCCGGGGATTGAATTTGGATTCTCAGAGTCCTCTCTTTGTCTCCTCTGGGTCTTTCCTTCTCTGCTCCACTCTTTCTCTCTCTGGGGCTGCTCTGCTCCTCTGCAAAGACTGACTGACCCTGTTCTTTGATGGTGCCCACCTTATATACACCCTCTATGTGTGAGCTCAGGCGACCAGCACCCAATGAGCTCCTATCTTTACCCAGGCTGCTCCCCCTATCTGCCCCTACACTACTTGGGATATTCCACCCCCCTCCCACTCCAGCCAGGAACAGACTCGGTCGTACCTGCACATTTCTAAGTGGGAGTACCGTCGGTCTGCTCCTCGGAAATGGGATGTGTGTAGTGCATGCAGCCTACCGAGCTCAGGTCCACACTCCATCCTTACCCGGGAGTGGAATATCACACCTCTGGGTTGAGGTGCAATACCCCTGTAGCAGCCGAATCCTCAGGGTGCTACATTCCCCCCTGGTAAATCACAGCACGTCCTCGGGCTGTAAGAACAAAACACCACAAAACATACAAATTTTTGCATAAACATATAAAACATATAAAACAACATATATTAGCAGCATCATAAAACTTTTCATATAAAACATTCTCGTTGCCTCTGGCTCCTCCTCCGGTCACTGTGCAACGTGTGACCGGGTAAAGTGCGACAGTCTTTTCTTGAAAAATGGTTTTCCTATAAAACCGGTAGGGGGCGCTTTAGGAAGCGCAACTATATACAAATGGGGGTAGTGGCCGCTCTCAGTCCTCGGCCAGCTATTAGGGAGGAATGACCGCTCTCAGTCCTCGGTCAGTGGGATTTAAGGGTTAAACGGGTAAACAGTTCACACTTGCTGGTCCCAACGGGGACTATATTAGCAACAGTTACAGTTCAGGGTGCCCCGACGGGCAACTATATACAGCTTGTACTCTGCTGTACTTAACGACGGCGTCCTCCTGCTCTTTCTTTATGGTTACCTTTGGCTTCAGACCCGTCCGGGTCCTCTTGCTCTTCCTCCTCACACCGCAGCTCTTCCTCCGTCAGACGATGCACATGGAGAGCGTAGGGTCCTTTGGCACACTTGTGCCGGGTGAAGGTGACCTCGTCCCCGATGTAAAGGTCACGACCTCTGTGTCCCTCCGGTAGGTGGGACTCAACGTCTCTCCTGGTCACGAAGACGTCGCCTGGGGTGCGGTGGTCTCGGATGAAGCCCCACCCATGCTGCATGTTAAACTTTATCACAGTCCCGGTGGTGCGGGGACTATGCGCTGCACGGGGGTCTCTCCTGGCCCGGCTCTTCTGCTCCGCGCTCCTTATTTGAGCTTGCTGTTCCTGGACCCGCCTCTCTCTCCGCTCCCTTTCAAAGACCTCGAGCTGTTGGCGACAGCACTCAGCACGCTCCGCTGCAGCTGCCCGAGTCTCCTGAGTGAACCCCATGAGATCTTCTCCGGTGGGGTCCCACTCAAACTGGGTCTCTTCTAGCGGGGGCGAGATCCTCTTTACGGGCTTTGGAGCCGGGATCAGGGGTGCACACATGGCCCCAGCCTTCCTCTGCCGTTCCAGTTCATGATATTCCTGGGGCCAGATGAAAGGCTGCCCATCCGGGCACGTGTGTTGGGTAAACAGGTCCTCTCCCAGATGCGGCACTTTTGGTCTTATGGGCGCGGTGGTGTTAGCGCCCGGGTTGCCCGGGCCTTGCGGCCAGGCCTGGGGTATCTGGAAGGTGAAGGGCACCGTAAGGACGGCGGCGCCCTGGGCTACTTGGCCCTGCGACCAGGCCGGTGGCTCCGCGGAGGTAGGGGGCGCTGTTGGTATTGCGGCGCCCGGGGGTACTAGGCCTTGCGACCAGGCTGGTGGTACTTCCTGCTTGGTCACGCTCGGGGTCGAGGCGTGTGACGTCACAGGGGTCGCGGCTCCCGTTTGAGGCCTAGTCTGCGGCGGTGACGTTGCAGCGACGGGCACGGCAGGATAGACTTCGGGCTCTGCGACGGGGAGCTGGGGCAGGTACACAGTTTCCCGGTTTGGGGTATAGACGTCCCCTTTACCTGCCTCCACTCGTTCGGCTCCCTTCTCGGCGCCGTCTCCGGCCTTCAGTCCTCCCGCGCCATCCTCAGAGGCGGTCTGCCTCCTCGTCTCGGGTGGCGTGCTCCGCTGACAGGTCTCGGTCTGCTGGGCCATCTCACGGCTCCACTCCGCCAACGTCTCTCGCTGCACCCGGGCCATCCTCCTTGCGAGGCCCTCCAGAGCGGTCTGCGCACACTCCCGGTCTCGGGGGAGCTGTGCTAGGACCTCCACTAGGCCTAGTGGGGTCGTTGTTTCCAGCAGGCTCCTGACCAACGGGTCGGTGCTGCTCTGCTCTCCTTCAGTTGTTTCCAGCAGGCTCCTGGCCAACGGGCCGGTGCTGCTCTGCTTTCTCGCCATCTCCGGGTAAGCTCCTCCGATACTCTTCTCCAGGCTTCTTGCCTCCGGGTGCGCTCTCTCCAGACTGCTCCAAGCAACACCCATCTTTGCTCTCTTCTTCTCAGTCCTCCCACTTCGAGGGCGGTCCCGGGGCCACTTGGTGATTGTCAGCTCCAGGGGCAGTTCTTTCACGCTGACAGACACCTCTAGCATCACAGTCTCTGTTGGTGGGGGCGGTTTCCACTTTTGGCGCCATTTTCGGTCCTGGCCCACGATGGGAGGCGGCCTCTTGCCATCCTCTGGCACGCCCATAATGGCGTCCGCTCTGACAAGGCGGGAAACCTTTGGAAATGGCGGGAATCGTCTCCCAGTGGCGGGAAACTCTGCAAATGGCGGGAAAAAGCTGTTAATGGCGGACAACCGGCTGGAATCGACCTGTGATGGAGTCCGATGGCATGGACCCTCCGGAACCGGCAGGAGACTTCTTTTTGAGGTAAACTCGTTCTTTTCTTCAGGCACGCAGTACCCGGTTGTTGCGGGCACGTTATCCTGCCGACTACGCCAAAGTTGACGCACCCCCTGGGCCATATTCTTTAGGGGAATACCCGGAGCCGGATCAGATGGGAGTTGTAGTCTTCCGAGTGGCTATGACCCGGTCCGTGCCCAGGGTGTCAAACTCAGTTGTATGTGGCAGTCCTACAGATGTTATTAAGTTCTTAATGTCGACTACGCCACCCGTTGTATTGCGGTCACTATGGCCGCCGCTGCAGCAGGGTCCGCTGAGGCTGATGGTGTTGGTGCAGCTTTTGATAGTATAACCCCCAACGGGTGGGGTATAGCCTCAGGGGGTCAGGTGCAGAGGATGGGGGTTGTGGTGGTGCAGCATAGATGTTAAATGAAGACAGAGTCGGGTTGTGCAGGTTAGGGTATTTACTCACTGCTGATGTTCCGGTCACTCCAGCTTCAAGTGACCACCCGAGCCGTGCTGCGTCCACCAGGTCCTGGACTCAGCCAACCCCCAAGCAAGTCCGGAGCGTGACCCTGAGCTCTCCTTCTGTCCTTTCCTCTGGCCGTCCCCACTAGTGATCCACCTAGGTCCAGCTCCCTCGGGCCTTCTGTTGGGACACCCTTGGCCTTGGGTTCCCTGACCCTCCACGTGGTATGCCTTCGGGGTGGATGTGGTGGGTGGCCGTGGCAGACGCTGCCCACGGCCTCCGGTCTCTGGCTAGGGTGTGCTTTTGCCCCCACCAGTTTGGGATCCGGTACCCTATTGCCGACTCTTCACCCGGGGATTGAATTTGGGTTCTCAGAGTCCTCTCTTTGTCTCCTCTGGGTCTTTCCTTCTCTGCTCCACTCTTTCTCTCTCTGGGGCTGCTCTGCTCCTCTGCAAAGACTGACTGACCCTGTTCTTTGATGGTGCCCACCTTATATACACCCTCTATGTGTGAGCTCAGGCGACCAGCACCCAATGAGCTCCTATCTTTACCCAGGCTGCTCCCCCTATCTGCCCCTACACTACTTGGGATATTCCACCCCCCTCCCACTCCAGCCAGGAACAGACTTTACCAGGGTGCTACATTCCCCCTGGTAAATCACAGCACGTCCTCGGGCTGTAAGAACAAAACACCACAAAACATACAAATTTTTGCATAAACATATAAAACATATAAAACAACATATATTAGCAGCATCATAAAACTTTTCATATAAAACATTCTCGTCGCCTCTGGCTCCTCCTCCGGTCACTGTGCAACGTGTGACCGGGTAAAGTGCGACAGTCTTTTCTTGAAAAATGGTTTTCCTATAAAACCGGTAGGGGGCGCTTTAGGAAGCGCAACTATATACAAATGGGGGTAGTGGCCGCTCTCAGTCCTCGGCCAGCTATTAGGGAGGAATGACCGCTCTCAGTCCTCGGTCAGTGGGATTTAAGGGTTAAACGGGTAAACAGTTCACACTTGCTGGTCCCAACGGGGACTATATTAGCAACAGTTACAGTTCAGGGTGCCCCGACGGGCAACTATATACAGCTTGTACTCTGCTGTACTTAACGACGGCGTCCTTCTGCTCTTTCTTTATGGTTACCTTTGGCTTCAGACCCGTCCGGGTCCTCTTGCTCTTCCTCCTCACACCGCAGCTCTTCCTCCGTCAGACGATGCACATGGAGAGCGTAGGGTCCTTTGGCACACTTGTGCCGGGTGAAGGTGACCTCGTCCCCGATGTAAAGGTCACGACCTCTGTGTCCCTCCGGTAGGTGGGACTCAACGTCTCTCCTGGTCACGAAGACGTCGCCTGGGGTGCGGTGGTCTCGGATGAAGCCCCACCCATGCTGCATGTTAAACTTTATCACAGTCCCGGTGGTGCGGGGACTATGCGCTGCACGGGGGTCTCTCCTGGCCCGGCTCTTCTGCTCCGCGCTCCTTATTTGAGCTTGCTGTTCCCGGACCCGCCTCTCTCTCCGCTCCCTTTCAAAGACCTCGAGCTGTTGGCGACAGCACTCAGCACGCTCCGCTGCAGCTGCCCGAGTCTCCTGAGTGAACCCCATGAGATCTTCTCCGGTGGGGTCCCACTCAAACTGGGTCTCTTCTAGCGGGGGCGAGATCCTCTTTACGGGCTTTGGAGCCGGGATCAGGGGTACACACATGGCCCCAGCCTTCCTCTGCCGTTCCAGTTCATGATATTCCTGGGGCCAGATGAAAGGCTGCCCATCCGGGCACGTGTGTTGGGTAAACAGGTCCTCTCCCAGATGCGGCACTTTTGGTCTTATGGGCGCGGTGGTGTTAGCGCCCGGGTTGCCCGGGCCTTGCGGCCAGGCCTGGGGTATCTGGAAGGTGAAGGGCACCGTAAGGACGGCGGCGCCCTGGGCTACTTGGCCCTGCGACCAGGCCGGTGGCTCCGCGGAGGTAGGGGGCGCTGTTGGTATTGCGGCGCCCGGGGGTACTAGGCCTTGCGACCAGGCTGGTGGTACTTCCTGCTTGGTCACGCTCGGGGTCGAGGCGTGTGACGTCACAGGGGTCGCGGCTCCCGTTTGAGGCCTAGTCTGCGGCGGTGACGTTGCAGCGACGGGCACGGCAGGATAGACTTCGGGCTCTGCGACGGGGAGCTGGGGCAGGTACACAGTTTCCCGGTTTGGGGTATAGACGTCCCCTTTACCTGCCTCCACTCGTTCGGCTCCCTTCTCGGCGCCGTCTCCGGCCTTCAGTCCTCCCGCGCCATCCTCAGAGGCGGTCTGCCTCCTCGTCTCGGGTGGCGTGCTCCGCTGACAGGTCTCGGTCTGCTGGGCCATCTCACGGCTCCACTCCGCCAACGTCTCTCGCTGCACCCGGGCCATCCTCCTTGCGAGGCCCTCCAGAGCGGTCTGCGCACACTCCCGGTCTCGGGGGAGCTGTGCTAGGACCTCCACTAGGCCTAGTGGGGTCGTTGTTTCCAGCAGGCTCCTGACCAACGGGTCGGTGCTGCTCTGCTCTCCTTCAGTTGTTTCCAGCAGGCTCCTGGCCAACGGGCCGGTGCTGCTCTGCTTTCTCGCCATCTCCGGGTAAGCTCCTCCGATACTCTTCTCCAGGCTTCTTGCCTCCGGGTGCGCTCTCTCCAGACTGCTCCAAGCAACACCCATCTTTGCTCTCTTCTTCTCAGTCCTCCCACTTCGAGGGCGGTCCCGGGGCCACTTGGTGATTGTCAGCTCCAGGGGCAGTTCTTTCACGCTGACAGACACCTCTAGCATCACAGTCTCTGTTGGTGGGGGCGGTTTCCACTTTTGGCGCCATTTTCGGTCCTGGCCCACGATGGGAGGCGGCCTCTTGCCATCCTCTGGCACGCCCATAATGGCGTCCGCTCTGACAAGGCGGGAAACCTTTGGAAATGGCGGGAATCATCTCCCAGTGGCGGGAAACTCTGCAAATGGCGGGAAAAAGCTGTTAATGGCGGACAACCGGCTGGAATCGACCTGTGATGGAGTCCGATGGCATGGACCCTCCGGAACCGGCAGGAGACTTCTTTTTGAGGTAAACTCGTTCTTTTCTTCAGGCACGCAGTACCCGGTTGTTGCGGGCACGTTATCCTGCCGACTACGCCAAAGTTGACGCACCCCCTGGGCCATATTCTTTAGGGGAATACCCGGAGCCGGATCAGATGGGAGTTGTAGTCTTCCGAGTGGCTATGACCCGGTCCGTGCCCAGGGTGTCAAACTCAGTTGTATGTGGCAGTCCTACAGATGTTATTAAGTTCTTAATGTCGACTACGCCACCCGTTGTATTGCGGTCACTATGGCCGCCGCTGCAGCAGGGTCCGCTGAGGCTGATGGTGTTGGTGCAGCTTTTGATAGTATAACCCCCAACGGGTGGGGTATAGCCTCAGGGGGTCAGGTGCAGAGGATGGGGGTTGTGGTGGTGCAGCATAGATGTTAAATGAAGACAGAGTCGGGTTGTACAGGTTAGGGTATTTACTCACTGCTGATGTTCCGGTCACTCCAGCTTCAAGTGACCACCCGAGCCGTGCTGCGTCCACCAGGTCCTGGACTCAGCCAACCCCCAAGCAAGTCCGGAGCGTGACCCTGAGCTCTCCTTCTGTCCTTTCCTCTGGCCGTCCCCACTAGTGATCCACCTAGGTCCAGCTCCCTCGGGCCTTCTGTTGGGACACCCTTGGCCTTGGGTTCCCTGACCCTCCACGTGGTATGCCTTCGGGGTGGATGTGGTGGGTGGCCGTGGCAGACGCTGCCCACGGCCTCCGGTCTCTGGCTAGGGTGTGCTTTTGCCCCCACCAGTTTGGGATCCGGTACCCTATTGCCGACTCTTCACCCGGGGATTGAATTTGGGTTCTCAGAGTCCTCTCTTTGTCTCCTCTGGGTCTTTCCTTCTCTGCTCCACTCTTTCTCTCTCTGGGGCTGCTCTGCTCCTCTGCAAAGACTGACTGACCCTGTTCTTTGATGGTGCCCACCTTATATACACCCTCTATGTGTGAGCTCAGGCGACCAGCACCCAATGAGCTCCTATCTTTACCCAGGCTGCTCCCCCTATCTGCCCCTACACTACTTGGGATATTCCACCCCCCTCCCACTCCAGCCAGGAACAGACTCGGTCGTACCTGCACATTTCTAAGTGGGAGTACCGTCGGTCTGCTCCTCGGAAATGGGATGTGTGTAGTGCATGCAGCCTACCGAGCTCAGGTCCACACTCCATCCTTACCCGGGAGTGGAATATCACACCTCTGGGTTGAGGTGCAATACCCCTGTAGCAGCCGAATCCTCAGGGTGCTACATATGTATATATATACAATGGGAACTCAAGAGATCAAGCAGGGGTGGTGCAGTAGTGGACAACCCTTAAAGAAGCACTCCTCCCATCAAAGTGTCTATTCTCATAATATATAGCAATCATCATATTATATAGCACTGTGTACTTACAATTGCTAATTTTACCTTTCTACCTAGTTAATTCTTCAGTTTTGTCTGTTCTATGTAGAAACAGGAAGTTTTTTGTCCCTGCATTTATCATTCCCCTTTTCAACTCAGTATGTACTGACAGGGATCAACCAATTTACATCATAAAATATTTTATTAAACAAAACAAACCAACAACTATTAAAAACAATAAAAAGAGCAAAGGTGCTGCATAAATATGCGAGACTTAAAGCACAATAATGTTACAGCTAGTGATGAGTGAGTATGTTCTGTTAACCCTTTCGGCGAGCATGCTCGGGTGCTCGCTGAGTATCTTCAGCGTGCTCGGGTGTTATGTTTGAGTCACTCCGTGCTCATGATTTGCGACTGTTTGAAAGCTTTAATACATGTGAGGAATACCTAAGAAACAGGCATTCCTCACATGTATTAAAGCCGTCAAACAGTCGCAAATCATGAGCACGGAGTGACTCAAACATAACACTGAACACGCTGAAGATACTCGGAAAACACCCGAGCATGCTCGTAAATCTCGAGTAACGAGCATGCTTGCTCATCACTAGTTACAGTCAATCCTCAATTCTTTAATTTTATACAAAATTATGTCACCAAAAGCAATAACTTAATCCCCCATACATAAACTGCATAATTTCTATAAGCAAAATAGCAATATACAAGTGACCATGTCAAATGTGCAAAAACAGCATTATTCCTTAAACATGAACATGTAAATAAACATATTCATAAAATACATGTACTAAAAGAATATATGCATATACCATACCCATCCTTTATGGGTTTATGCATGCTGCAGTGCTGACACAATGAGATAAAAGTCAGAGCCAAAAAAACACTAGAGTGTCACACAATGCTACCTGCAACTGGAGGCAGTGCTGGGGGACCATATACTCAGACCATCAACATTTGCCCAAGTATGCAATGGTGAGATGCAATAATATGCAGGGAGGAACAAGCAACCCCAGCCCCACGTGTATCGCCACTACATCTATGGCTTCATCAGGGGAGGTATTACCACAGGTGTAGTGGCGATACGCGTGGGGTTGGGGTTGCTTGTTCCTCCCTGCATATTATTGCAGGTCACCATTGCATACTTGGGCAAATTTCGATGGTCTGAGTATATGGTCCCCCAGCACTGCTTCCAGTAGCAGGTAGCATTGTCTGACCTGACACTAGTGCTTCTTTTGCTCTGACTTTTATCTCATTGTGCCACCAGCATGCAGTAAACCCATAGAGGATGGGTATGGTATATGTATATATTCTTTCAGTACAAGTATTTTATGAATATGTTTATTTACATGTTCATGTTTAGGGAATAATGTTGTTTTTGCACATTTGACATGGTCACTTATATATTGCTATTTTGCTTATAGAAATGATGCAGTTTATGTATGGGGGATTAAGTTATTGCTTTTGGTTACATAATTTTGTATAAAATTAAAGAATTTTTAAGGTGGTGCCCTCCTTCTCCTATCTTTTTCCCCTCTTCAACTCCTGACCTCCTCTTTCTACATAGAGCTTAGAAGGATTCAGTTAGTCAGTTTTTAATCACGTGATGTCATAGACCTAATGGAAAAGAGAAGAATTAGCTGGGTAGAAAGACAAAATGAGCAATTGTAAGTACACAGTGCTATATAATATGATGACTGCAATACAGCTCTTGCAAAAATTAAGAGACCACAGCAAAATTTTCAGTTTCTCAGATTCTTCTCTTTATAGATATATTTTTGAGTAAAATGTACATTGTTGTTTTAGTCTATAAACTACTGACAACATGTCTCTGAAATTCAAAGCTAAAAATGTTGTATTTATTTGCAGCAAATGATAAAGCGTCAAAATACTAAAAAAGAAACACAGTGCTTTCAGACCTCAAATTACTCATGTTTTAACTGTGAAATCAATATTTGGCAATATTTGGTGGACTAACCATGATTTTTAATCACAGCTTTTATGCGTCTTGGCATGCTTTCCACCAGTCTTTCCATGATTTCCAATAGAAAACTGTTCAGTGGTCTCTTAATTTTTGTCAGAGCTGTATATTAAGAGGATAAACATTTTGATGGGAGGAGGAGGAGTGCTTCTTTAATGATGTTATCTCCCTCTGATGGTATTAGCTATGTCCTACAAAAGAAGTGTATTTTCAGGGTGATGTTGGATAGAAATTTTTTTTTGTTATAGAGCACTTTAATAAGAAGAAGGCACTTAAAAAATACCACATGAGAGGAGTCTGTCTATGACACGTCAATGTAAATTGTTGATGCCTTCTATTCAGTGTATTTATCAAGAGATTACAGTAACCTGAAACAGAAGACCCTAATCTATGCACCATATAGTTTACTATGCAGTGACCTACAGTATGTTATAGATACAGTAGACCAATCAAACCATATTTTTCTTTTCAGTAACTTATAGGAAAGTCACATGGGAAAGGAAATGGTAGGAAATCTAATAATGTCCTGGTCTGTAAAATCCTCAGAAAGCAACTTCTTGATGTTTCCTAATGTATGTCTTCAGACACTTTTGCCAGTTGTATACAGCATAGATATATACAGTATTCTGGATACAAAGATATAGGGCCTGATTCATCGAAGCTTTAACTGTAGAATTCTGATGTAAAAAGCTTTGAAAAGTTGCAAAATTTTGTTGCAACTCGAAGATGTGCTAAAACTGTGCGACTTTTGGTGTTCTCAAGCCGTTTTCGCACAGCTCCGACAAAGTGGGTGGGCCTGGGTCAGAACGCCACTTGTCAAATTCAAGACGAGCAGTGGCTTCCGCCATATAACAAATCTTACTCCAGCATGGATGTGGCGGTGAGTGCTACTTCATGCTTTGCCTGATTCATTACGTGGCGTGCACCTCTTAATAAATCAGGAGCCTCACACTGAAGATCGCTGGACATAACGAATCAGGGCCATAGAATGGTTTTAGAAAGTATTCACTATAAGAGGAGGGCCATAGAATAGTAACAAATACATCAACTTTCAGTTTGTTACATATGCCTAACTATAACTGTTCTAACATATATAATATATATTATTATAATGATTCTCAAGGACATTATTTTTAAACTAGATGGCAGAAGCAAACTCAGACAAGCAGACATATGAAGATGTTTCCAAGATGTTGACTGACCTTAACATGGATCTGGAAAGAATGCTAGAGCAAATGGAAATGTTATCAGGTAGGATCAGAATGAGCAATCCAAGTGTAGGAAACATGTACTACATGTATTAGGCTGCAAGAAACATACATTTATGAGAACATTATTACTTCCAGTGAAAAATAGAAACACGTTAGTGAATCTATATTCTTGTGTGCAATACCTTAGTACATAGCTCAGCTGTTTCTACTGGGGATCTCTCCTTTTAATTCACTAACAGTAAATAGTTATCATTTTGTGCCATGTAATGGATTTATTGGCACTCACAATTGGTCATGGTCGTTATCTATCACTTTAAGATTACACTTTTTCAAAACAATAATGCTGTTAGAAGCTTGCAGCTCCATGTAATATCAAGGTCTGTAGCAATGAGTACAGGCTACAGCACAGCATACCTATACAGGACCACACCTGGTCTTAATATGGGGCTCTATCTCAGTTTCTGACACTAGCTGCTCACTTACACTGGCGTAGATTCTCTCATGCAAGAGAATCGGGCTGAATATGCTAACGAGACTTGGCTCAAACTCTGTCAGAGACTTATCCGAGTGTCATCTGAGTGTGATCTGATTCTCTCGCATGAGAGAATAGTATCACAGGTGCTGGGAAGACTGAGAACTTAATTTTTCCATCCCCTCCATTGTCTTTGTGATGACATCCGAGTGCAGTCTCATGTTTCACACGCACCCATAGACTTGTATGGGTGCGTATCATCGCGAATATCGGAGCCACTCGCAAATAATTGCAGATCTGCACTGCCCAATGGTATAACACTGGGCCGAGTGTTATGCAATAAAACATCAGATAGCACTCAGCCATGTTATACGCTCGTGTGAGCGAACACTTTTATCATCTATACTGTTCTTTATATCAAAAGCAAAAAAGATGTTTTTCATATAAGATAATGGGGTTTTCCTACTACGTAAGTTCAAAAATATTCCCTCTGTCTGTTGCCCACTGACCCAAGTAGCTTGCACTGTTGTATTTCAGCATAGAACCAAACTAAGGAAACATTTATATGGAGATTCTATGGTTGTATCCTCCCTGTGTAGGTGTTGTCACTTCCCTCACTTCAAAAAACATACCAGTGGTGTATTTGGCTTTCTATGAAATTGGTCCATGTGTGTGTGTTTGAGAAATAGGATTTTGATATATATACAGTGTATATATATATATATATATATATATATATAAATTGCAACAACAAGAAGGAAAAGTTGTGGAATTATGGAAATCACAGGACCGATACACATGTTAATAATGTGCAAATGAGGAAAGACTTTAACCAAAATTTTTAAAACATCTTCATTTATTCAGTATAGACTATGAATGTAATGCGCTGAAATACACTCACTATCCCGCTTTGGCATGCTACCAATGATGTTATTAAAGAAGTCCTGCCATGAACTTTTCTGTTCCCTAAATCTGTCCTCATCTATTGCCGTTTTCTCTGGTATCCAGCGCCGTTCCGGTCCTCTTCTGAATGACATGATGGCAAATCAGACTATCTGGATCACTTTGGGCTAGTATGACATGGAGATTCTGAAGAGTGTTCTGCCACACTGATGCACTTGGGTGAATCATCAACAACCACTGCTGGCAGCTCCCTTTGCAATTGATCACCAGTGATGTCCCAGATGTGCTCAATTTTAGTAAAGTTTGAAGACCAGGCTTCTCACAGTGGCTCACTGTAGACACTGTTTGACATCTTAGACTTAGTATGTGACATCTAATTTCATTTGCAGCACAAAATCGATCAATAAGCATCATTGTTTAAATCTGACGAGACCATGTGGGCAATGCAGTGAAAAGGCCTTTGTGAGGGAATGTCACACCAGTCCTATTCCCGAGATTATGGTTTGGGGTGGCATAATAAAGCCAGTTCCCTCTAGTCTTCATTCCAAGTAAATTAACAGCTCGGTGTTACATTGATTTGGCCGTTGAACCTATCGAACGACCATTTCTCTAAAGTGTGGCATTCGAGAGGGAACGTGAAATCAGTCCTACTCCCTGGAATATGGTTTGGGGTGGCATTGTATAGCCAGCTCAGTATTACATTGATCTGGTTCTGGTATCAGTGGTACGGTCATTTCCCTAAAGTGACCCAGGAGCCATATTTCAACAATCGCAAGGCCACATATTGTCTGTGCTGACGTAAGCAGCCTGCTTGGCCTAAATGTACTACCATAGCCTTCAGCGGTTCCAGATTTGTCTCCCATCAATCCCATCAACATGTGGCATGTCATCGGTCAACAATTGCAAGGGGAGCTGCCAGCAGCGGATCTTGATGATTTGGGTGCCCAAGTGCATTCAGCGTTGCAGAACATTACTCAACCAACAATAACCTCATCGATAACATGCCATGTAAGAGCGCGTGTTTCTGTTCATGGCGCATGGCGCTCATACATTACTTTTCCTTCATGGTGTTGTAACTTAAAAAGAAATAGCCATGTATATATATATATATATATATATATATATATATATATATATATATATATATATATAAAGAGAGAGAGAGCTAATATCTGTCTGAATCTTTCATTAGTTAAAACTACGTGGATGGTGTATGAAATGGTGACGACACACAGGGATCCTGCAGTGGCTGACCAAATGAGAAGACTGGAGGAAAGCTTCTTGCAGTGCAGAGAAGAGATTGAGAAAAAGTGGAAAGATATGTTAGCTGAAACCAAGAAAACATCATAGAATCACTATGGTCAATAATATGTGTTCATGATTTATTCTCAGACCAACGTTTCCTTTTATTTAAGAATAATTGTAGTCTGCAAGTAAAATTTATCTCTGCAAGTTACAGTGCAAAAGTCTCCATTACTCCGCTTTCTTGAATTCCAGGTATACGACAAAATATTTAGTTGTTATACCTAAAAGAGATCAGAAAAGTTTTGAACATTTATAGAAAATGACCAGGGGTGGACATATCATTGGCGCAACCTGTGCAGCCACACAGGGACGCAAGAGGTGAGGAGGCCACTTCTACTACCAAAGCAATGTGTGGCAATTTTTCCACGCATTTTTTTCAGGCTCCCCATAGAACTCTATAGTTAATGCACCAAAAATGCAAATTTCAGCAGTGATTAAACACAGTGGGCAGGAGTTTTCATGAAATCACATTACTTTGCTTGAACTGTTAAATGCATTGGATTTTCTGCACACAAAAGTGAGTGGCTAAAAGGCAGCATTTACGCTAAGTGGGAACATGGCCAGATATTGTCGACTGGGCCTTTATAAGGACAGCCAGCCCATTGTTTGCTGAGGGCACCATCTCTCATGTCTCATTTCTCATGTGTTGTCCATGTATATAGCACTTTAATATTTATAGCAGATCTCAATTTTCATTTTTATTCTGATCACATACTATACATGGTTTATATTTCCTTGAGACCTTTTATGTCTTAAAGATGGTGACTTTAGAATCACTATGGGGGACCAAGAATTGTTTTTTTTTTGCTGCTGTAATGAGCACTAGCAACCACAAGGGGGCAGTGAAAGCTTATAATGTTCCTAAATTAACTCGCATGTAGCTTGCTAGAAAATTATCATATGGATGATAATAACAAAGAAACCTTAATTTATACAATGGTACCATTCCAGGTGGAATAAGTTAATATACAAAATGACATATTGAAGAAAAAAAACATCCTCTTAAAATAAAACAAAAGAAAAGAAGACACTGGCCATAAGAGCTTAATATGTAATGAAACTCTTTATAAAGTACATTGTCAGTGGGTCTAAACATTATAATTCAGTCTTTATTTTGTGTTGCCCTTGACTCAACCAGCAAAAGTGTTAAATCAAGCTCAAGTACATTACAGTGTTGGAAATGTGGCCTCATGCAACATATGAAACCAGAAAAAATATTATGCATACATTGTGAACACCAATTTGCACCCTTTTGTCTTTTTCCACATGGTGTATTGGTGTCTGGTGAGTAAAATAAAGTTAATGTAACTTTTTTCTTTCCATTGCAAAAATGTGACCATAAAGCCATAGAAACGTTCAGCACAAACGTTTCTATGGCTTTATGGTCACATTTTTGCAGTAAACTATAATGTTCAGTAAACTTGTGCATATGGTTCAAGTCAATGGCTCTCCATATGAGATAGCTGACAAGTGCCACAAGGGCGGGTGAACCTGATACTACTAATTAATATGTTAATTTATCAGTAAGCCTAGGACCTTTTGAAAGAATGAACATGCTAGTAGCTGACACTATGATATACAATGGTTCTGAGCACAACTTAAAGTGTTATTTCAATCGAGTACATATATGGCATATCCAAAGGATATGAAATAAATGTATAGTAGATACAGGTACTACAATAAGACCTGCATGTATATGGAGGACATGGCCATGTTGTGTGCTGCAGTCAGTGCAGAGGTGGTCAGAATTCCAATCCAAATGAATGAGAATTCCAGCCACCGCTCTACTGACAGCCACATTTATCGGGGCGCTGTTTTAGAGATAGATGCAGGACCCAGTAGTGAGATCAGTTGTACATGCATTTTGCCATAAATGAATTGTAAGTCCTAAATAATCCTTGGACAGCCGTAAATAAATATATATATGTCTTATTCCCCTATGCTTGGGTCTATAGACTTATATTTTTTTACGTACATCTCTATTGAGTGTGAGCAAACCCTCTTCCTGGTATGATATGAGGACTGTGTTTGCTACACTGAGCTAATAAGATTGGCTAGCTTTTTTTGCCTCCTTTGCCAGAGTATGAATCAGGCTGATTATGCTAATGACACTGGGCTCAAACTCTGTCAGAGTATGATCCGAGTGTCATCTTACTGTGACCTCAATCTCTCGCATGAGGAAACCTTAGCACAGGTGCATGGGAAGACAAAAAAAAGGAATTTTCCCATCTTCTCCATTGTCTCTGTGCGCATACATCGCGCTGCACTCGGATGACATACAAGTGCAGTCCGATGTTTCATATGCACCCATAGACTTTTATGGGTGAGTGCGATCTGAATTATCAGATGCACCTGCAGAATGCTGCGATTTTTTTTCTTATTCCGAACCGGTATCAGAAAATAATAGCAGATCTGCACTGCCCCATATTATAACATTGGTCCGAGTACTATCCAACAAAACATCAGATAGCACTCGGCCGTGTTATACAGTCTTGTGAGCGAACACTAAGAGAAATACCGCAGTTGCATCCCCTTTTCCCCTTCCTCTAGTTTTACTGTTCTTTTAGTGTTTGCTGTTTGGCGACATTTTATGAAACATTCAGAAAGATTCTGCTGAGAGGTAAGAAAGATGCCATTGTCTCCTATTGAGATACATTACATTTTATATTTAAATATGTGCTCCTAATTTATGGTAATTGTCTCTTCAGAGAGGAAGAGGACTAGAACTCTAGTGCCACCTACAGGAAGTAGCAATCCTAAAAGTCAATATCGACTCTCTAACGAGCCTTGTCACATGACTTAGGATAAAAGCCAGAACCAGAATCTCAATTTGCATTCGGGGTGCTGTGACAAGGCTCGTTAGAGAGTAGATATTGACTTTTAGGATTGCTACTTCCTGTAGGTGGCACTAGAGTTCTAGTCCTCTTCCTCTCTAAAGAGACAATTTGCATATTTCCCAGAAGAGCATGCGGCTTAAAAGTCTCCTCACCTTGGCATGCTTGACATGTCACTCTCTGCAAGGAGAAACCTTACTCCTTGAATCCTAATTTATGGTAAAACACTCTATATATCTATTTTTTAAAATAATCTGTAAAATTATTTAACCCAGTGTATTTATAAATCCTGTCCCTGAGGAAGAAACTTGGGTTACTGTGTTTCTTGATATTCAGTAGGATTGCTCTGTGATATCTTATGTCATGAGACCTAATTTGATTATAGTAACATTAAACTGAAAATATCTAAACTGGTCACTAAAAAAAGATATTGATATCATGTGTATAGAGACACCTCCTGAGTAACCACATTGCATTTCACTCCTGTGGACACAACATTATTATTACTATTATTTACAGCATGATGTAATAAATACAGAACAACAGCAAATAACTGCAACAGTACTGAAATTAAAACAAAAATAGTTAATAAATACAAATCACTTGTTATTTTTGCTCCAATGTTATTGCATGTAGTATATTTTATTTTAGGGAATCAAAGCTATGTTGCATTTTCTAATTACTTAATCTTCATCATACAGAAGTCAGAATTTCATGGTCAGGGCTGAATTCAGTATCCATCAACATGGAAAGGGCCTTTCTCTCCTCCTATTGATGTCCATAGAAACAAGGGATCATTCCTCCAAGCGGTGGTCTCCTAATTCCATGAGAACTATATAGGTATATCATAACTCCAATATTCTAATAAAAATACATTACAAAGTGACATAAAATGAAAGAATTTGTACAAAACCGCAATATTATGCACTTTCTCACTTGCTTTCAAGACCACATCCCTTTGCAAATAATCACCACTAGACCACTAGGGATGAGCAGACCCGTGGAAGTTCGGGTTCTGGTACCCTACCTGAACTTTTTTCTAATGTTCGAACTTCAACCAGAATCCGGACCCCATTGAAAACAATGAGGACCAGAATTTTTCAACTGGAAAATTCTCTATCTTCTTTCTCTCCCTCTTCCTTCCCCTGGAACTCCGGACATTACAACAGACTCCCGGGAGATGTCTGTGTACGGCGTTTAGCACCGGACACTAACTGTCCGGTACGAACGCCAAACTTTTAAATTCGGGTTCGCTCATCTCTAATTACTACCCATTAAAGTAGGGGCCAGTCTAACTTGGATTGGGCATACGCACTACACAGTATTGGGATTTTAAATTAATTTCGGACATTTTGGAATGTGAGATGGGAATACATCTCAAAATAGAGAGAAAAGTAAACATTCCTTAAAAGAAAAGTTTCCTCCAATTAGAGTGGAATATGGAGTTACCTTGTGATTATGTAAATGTGGTCTAAAACCATTATCATAGCTTGAGGGGTTGGTACTGGGGCAGCTGTCCTGGGTATAAAATTCTTAGGGGAGATAAATTTGATGGGGAGATAAATTAGTTCAAATTAGTTGAAGATCCATGTCAGTGCCCATGCCCTGAACTTCTGGCCTGGTGCCTCAGATCTCCAGACGAGCATCACTTTGAACTGTATTGGGCTCAAAATAATGCCAATACTATTGTGTTTTGTGATAGAGCAGAGAGCCAAAGGATCCCTGCCCCACTACTCTCCATTCTATAGGCCGCAAGCTGCTGTAGGTCTTCAGCCTACCAGGCATCAGCGTCCCATTCGGTGTGCGGGCAAGAAGAGGACTCAGTCATTAGGATTAGAGGATTATAAACTATATTTTTTGTGGGTGGTGCATAAAGGAATAATCATTACTTTTTAAGGGGGCGCTCAGTGGAAATTATTTGTTTAAGGGGTACTTAAGGAACATTATTTGTTTTAAGAGGCCAATCAGTAGGAATTATTCCTAGGTTATCAGGCACAATACTTGCCTAGCTATGAACGCTGGCCTAACACACGATGCCTAAAACCATAAACACATTTTTTTTACATGTGTTTTAACTGTTTATACAGATGTTTGAGACAATGGACTTTGTAGGCTTAACACAACGGGACAATGGTAGCCTACTCCCTTAGTGGGGACTTTGCTGAACATAGTTGACTCAAACATTGCTTTTTCCCCTTCCACTGAAAATCGGGCAGTCGTCTCCCTGTTTAAGCAATAGATGGTACCATCCAGCACAGCACATCTAAAAGGAACCTTGCTGTTTGGAAAAGTTGCTGTATATTCAGACCACACCTTGGCAGTGGTATTATATTTAAAAATATGGACTCTGGCATCCTTGTGCATGTCAAATCTATAAAGGATATGACCCATCGCTACCATGTCGCAAGAACGGCCCTTGCTGGCATTGAAAGGACATTCTTCCCATTGATTTTGAATTGGATTGTATTTTAATAGCCGGTAAAATAAATGACCTCCTGATATATAAATTTCTCCTCCACAGGCTGCAGCTTCGTGTGCCACAGCAAAAGAGCCTTTTGGGAGGGGTGCTGAAAGGGTCCACTTGTTTAATCTTGGATCATATCTTTCCATTGTCTGCAAGCACTCTCCTCCAATGGCGTAAAGGTAGCCATCAAGTGGGACAAGCTTCAGCTGGGACCTCGCTTGGTTCATTGGCGTGAGCTGTGTCCATATGTCAGTCAGAGGGTTATAACAAAATAGTTTGTCGGAGCATAACGAGCCGTTTTTGGTCTTTTGGATGCCTCCTGCAATGAATAGGTAGTTATGCATAGAGCAGATACTACAACCTTTGAGACAGGCTTCCTCTGGGATATTAGTGACTCTTTTCCATTCATTCAACTCCATATATAGTGAGTAAATCTGGTCTATAGGTTGATCTGAACTCCTTTGCTCTAAACGGCTGATATTTCTGTTTAAGCCAAATATACTTTGTGTTTCAATTATGCAAAGAGACAATTTTCCCCTCATTCTTAACTGAAGTATTTTCTCTCTCTCCACCCCTGTCAGCTGGCCATAAATAGCAGAGTTCTTTAGCACATTTAGGTAGTTATCGCTGATAAGTGTGTAGACTGCCTTCAGAAGTTCAGGCACACTCTTCTTTCTGGCTAACTTTAACAATTCCAGGCAGTTTCCCAAAGTCAGCTGAAAACTCACACCTTCTCGTATATTCTGAATGCCCTTTGGAATACGAATGAAACATCCCCTTGATACTTTTTCAAGTGGCCCATTCTCCAAGGAATGTAATTTTGTAGTGTAATATTCTGTAAGTAAACATATCATGCTCTGTGCTTTGTTTTTCATTGCTGATCCTTGGAATGAAGGCCCAGAAAATATGTTATCGCAGCTCTTCGTCATTAGGGGCATTTTCCTTTCAGAAATGAACACTGACTGGTATTCTGGTAAAATTAGCTCTGGAGTTTCAGCAATAGTGGACATTATCCTTTCCCTGGAAAATGACTGGGTATCTGATTTTATTGTATCCAGTCTTTCCTGATCTCTACTTTGTAATAATTTATCTTGTTCTTCATTATGCAAAGGACTTGGCTTGATAGAGCCTTGTGCAGAATATGCTTCGTTGGAACTGAAGTCCGGATTGTCAAAAATACCCTGTTCAGGACTTTGAACTGAGGACCACAAGGAATCAGATGTTTCTTCCACCCTACTCACAGTCACATTTTCTACAGACAGATGAGAGTCCATATTATTTGCTTTCATAGTTTGTTGACATTTTAATTCACTCTTAGATATGTCCATCACATCATTCAAAGCAGTGGGTTTGGAGTAAATCGGACTCTGGCAAGAGGATTCTTCATCTTCAGCAAGCACCACATTGTTCTGTGGAGAGTTTGATAAGGGTTTGGACATGGCAGACTGTTGATTTTTGATATAGCACTCCTCTGGTTTCAATTCTTCAGAAGCCCAACCAAAAATTTTGGAATCCACTTGTTTTTGATACCTACTGAAATATCCATTAGTGATGACAGTGCAGAATTCCTTTTGGTCCATGGTAAGCAATGTAGAATTGTGCTCGTAGACATTGTAGATTTCATCATTGTCTTGTCTATTACTGGTAGATTTGATACTTTGGACCTGAGTCTTGGTGACCGTTGTCGAATTGAATGTGTTGAGAGTGGAGGGATCACATAAGTTCTTCCTTCTCATAGTGGTCGGTACAGGTTTATCATATAGTATGTTGTGGGATCTAGAACTTTCAAAGAAACTTTCCACCTCAGAATCCAAATTGTGATATTCTCCATCATAACATCTAGGCATTGGTTTCTCAAATAAAAGTGACTCAGTGTGTTGTATATTAGTTTGGCCTTCATCATTCTCGATAAGAGGAATAATTAAATTTTCAGGTGCACAATTATCTAGTGGGTACATCAGGTCTATATATTCTGTAGAATTATATACACTTGTAGTTTTCCATTGCATAACATGGTTAGTAGAATGAGCTGTAGTTTTTATTTTACTTTGATCCATTGCACCAACCCCAGATAAAAACATCTCCACATGGTCTTGTGAATCAGAAGACATCTGTTCTTCTCTTGAAGGAAACTCTTTGTTGTGTTTTCCATTATGATGTGTTTGCAAGGGGTTGAGTGATGAAAATAATTTTCCAATTTTCTTTTTAACAATCATGTACTCCTCAGGAACTTGCGCAGAAGCTGGCGCAGAGATCAGATCAGAACATGTCAAGCTGTCATTTGCTTCTTCGAGTATTTCTTCAGACGTCACATAGATCTTGTGATCCTTACTTGTTTGCTGTGAGCACATAATATGATTATTTTGCATACAATTGAATTTTTCATTTTGGAAATGATGTCTGTAAAATGTATTTGTCAATTCAGAATTTTCATTGGATACGGTTATCGTGGTCTGATTAGTCTCTTGTATTGCATCGTCAGTTTGAAGAATATCCAGCATTGTAAATGTTGTATAGATTGTCTGCTGCTTACTATTGTGACATCTTGTAAGAATTTCGTTATTAAGTGGACTAAAAGCCTTTATGAAAGTATTGTCTGTCTCTTGTGATTCAGGAAGGCATGGGACACATATATTCACCCGGTTCTCTCTTTTACAGGTATGTTCCTTGGTATCCTCTTCTGTATTCGTGCCATTAAATATACCAGGCATGTTGTCATCATTCTCCGCAGAGGGTTTTGTATCATTTGAAATGTTTAAATCAGTGTCACGGTTTACATATCCATTCATTTCCCATTTATCCATATTAAATCGATCTTCAGCCAAACCAACGTTTACAGTCTTGTGCCGCAAATATGTTGTAGACACCATGTTGTCATCACCGATAAACTGACTTTTACACTCCGGGTACTTTACATTTATGACATCAATACATTCACCATTGCTTGAACTTGTTTCAGTGTCGAGCTGCTGCTCCTGTGACCTTTCATTAAATGTTATATCATCGGTCTGCGTGAAGCAGCTAGAAAATACTTCATTCTGCGTATCCTTTGTGTTATCATAAACAAAAGCAGCAGGTAATCCTGAAATACTGACACTTGCCTGCTCCGAGTTGTGCAAATCACTTTGGGGGGCTGACACATCACTCACTTCGTAGGAAACTGGAGTCAGGTCACTTGATAAACTTTTATGATCAGCCAGAAATCCCCCTTTTTCTTCCACATACATATTTGGACAGGACGTTTCTAGAGAACTTTTCAAAAGTTCACATGAAAAACAATCAAATGCTAAAACTGTCATATCTTTTTCATCACTGACCTGGGGTTCTGTTATATCATTTTCCAGAATTTTGTCATCTGTTTTACGATCATCCCTTGGGGGTTGTCCATCTTCTATTGAATCTTGGTTGCATTGGAGCTTTGAATAATTATCCTTTCCCTTTTCGATCTGGTCATGTGAAAAAAACCATTTGATGGCTACAGCCGTGGCGGCTGCTAGAGCCAATGTCCCCAGGGCTCGAAGTATAGCAGGGATACCCAGGCTGGATGCAGAATCTTTATCGCTCATTGTTACAGATGTTAATATCAATAGGAGGCTGTAGCTGACATCAGGCAATGGAAGATAAAAATCAGTTTCAAATTAGGAGCAGGAATCATGTGTCATATGTACCCGGGAGTGGATTTCAGCTGCTAGATTTCAGTAAAGAAGCAAAATTTTCCCGAGAATCCTGCAAACTGTTGCTTCTTGGTGCATCTCTGTTAATGTATTGCTCGGTGATCTTCTTCTGTGTTTTTTTTTTCTGGCAACACGCCACTAGTAATGTGATCAAGGCAGACGACTGTACTTAAGGTAGATCTCAAAATATGCCTAACTTACAAAAGTTTCACTAAAACTCATGTATATAAAAGAACCATCGTTAACACTGAAGTATGAATATCACAGCGAATATCATCTGCATGTACATGTGTGGTAACTTTGCAAATATCTATCTAATAAACCAGCATTGCAGTTTTGTATTTAGCATTCATAGACTTTTTTTATTGGTTTTATTTAACATGCCTATATTTCTTTATGCTTCCTTCATTTTTTTTTACCAATATTTAATTTTACTAGTTTTTCCACATGGTCTTGTATAGCAAAATGCAGTGATTACCAGGTAGTTTTCAAACATTGGTAAATTAGCATGGATATTCACTTTACATAAAGGTATGTGCACATGATGTATTTTTCAGGTGATTTCAGCTAAGAACCCGCCTCGATAAGTGGCAGAAAAAAAAACGAATGTTGTGCACAGCAATGTATAAACGACATTGCTGTGCACATGTTTCGTCTTTTGCTGCTTCTTTTAACCACTTCAGGGCTAGGAAACAGTGAAGCGGCTAAAAAAATTAACACGTACATTCGTCGCTAGTTATGACTTAAACTACAGTGATGGAGCTGCAGACAAAAAGAATGACAAACCCAGCAGAAAAGAAGCAGATTTGCCCAGGAAATGTTTGGCAGGTCTGCTGGTGTCTTGAAAACGCTGAGTGCACACACTGATACTGAAAATTGATATTTAAGATATCAGATCTGTGAGTTGCATTATTTTTCCATTCACCCCCAACACCTCCCCTTTGATTAGCTGGAGCGTTGGTAGCAGCACAGCTACTTACATTGTGTATTGGCCATCAAGCTCTTTCCTATACAAATCAAATACACAATATACAACATTGATGACCTTTTCTAAAGACAAGTCATGCTCCATTGTGTCATTTGGGCAATGCCTACCTGATACATCATTTCAGTACTGGATGCATTTTAGCTCTGTTCCTTTCAGTCAAAGCTATGAGAAGCGACTCCACCATAGCACCATTGTGTAATGGGAGTTTGGGGTAGTCTAAAGATCTATTTCATGTCACATCACTGTTTCAGGCTGCTGATCTATCCATATGCTCTGCCTGGTAAGAACGGCTGCTGTGTATAACCCAGTGTCCCCCAACTCCAGTCATCTAGAGCAGGGTTCCCCAACTCCAGTCCTCAAGGCCCACCAACAGGTCATGTTTTCAGGATTTCCTTAGTATTGCACAGGTGATAATTCCATCATCAGCACAGGCAATAGTTACATCACCTGTGCAATACTAAGGAAATCCTGAAAACATGACCTGTTGGTGGGCCTTGAGGACTGGAGTTGGGGAACCCTGATCTAGAGCCATCAACAGGTCATGTTTTCAGGATTTCCTTAGTATTGCCCAGGTGATGGAATTCTAGCCTGAGCAGGTGATGCAATTATCACCTGGGAAATACTAAGGAAATCCTAAAAGCATGACCTGCTGATGGCTCTTGAGGACCAGAGTTGGGGAACCCTTGTATAAGCACAAGCTCACCAGGTAGTCTGTGTATGTATGACAGATTATCATTAACAAAGAGAAAAATATGCCTTGCTAATAAGGATACTGAATTTAAACTTAAGTTAATATTCAATCTAGTCATTAGCAAAGCATATTTAGGTGACTATCTTATCTGTATGTGATAGCTCAATAGACAGCATCTGCTGTTTCGGATAAAAAAAAGAGTCAGACATGTGGGTTTCAAAACCCATTCATTTTCTCCTGGAGATGAGCTCCGGCTATGGGTGTTGGCCGGACACTCAGCTATTACAGATGTATGACCGGCTTTAGAAGAGCTTTATGGGGGAAAAGGGATAAATGCATCGCCAACAAACTGTGGAGGGATCTGCACACTATGGCACTATGTATCAATTAATAAAAGAGAAGTCCTCCATTTCATTTTTTTTTCAATAAAGAGGAAGACTCATTTGGAAATTTCAAGTGAAACTGATCATCAAAGGAGCTCACTATGTATTCCACGTGGATTGATTGGATTAGACTGAAAAATTGAACATAAACCATTTCTAACCTCGTCTAACTTCCAAATGAGATGTGACCAGGCTCGGACTGGCCCACAGGAGAACAGGTAAATCCTCAGGTAGGCCCCTGTGCAGGAGTAAGCCACTTACCCACCCAACATCAGCAGTAGTAGGCCAAAAATATTTGATTTACAAAAGTAGCAGCTCATCATTCTACAAACTACCCTGTGTATTATTATATAGAAGCAGAGGTCAACTTGTAAAGAGGGTAATGCAATATATGCATGTAGCTGAACAGTGGACCCCTAGAGTCAATGTTACTGGTGGGACCTTGCCACCCCAGTCCCACGCTGGACGTGACAGTCTGTCAGGATATAATTCACATAAGATATCCTTATTTTCCCCCTGAAAATATGGGATGCATGAGATCATATTGTATTATTACTTGAAGCTCCCGGTCTACCTTAAGAGCAGCACGGTCCTATTCAAATCCACGTACTCAGGTATATGATTACAGGAGTCACAGGCTGCTCTGTGTCATGTTACCTTTGTTTATCTCTCAAGTGCAAGGCTCCAGGGGCCGAGGTGTATGCTGTAACCAGTCACTTTAGGTTATATGAACTTGTCCTTATGCAGAAAGTATTTTAATATAGGACATTTTAATAATGTTTATGGTGACTTATTTTGCGACATATTTTAACACTTTTTATTTTTGCAACTTTTTATTATTAATGTATAGTTGCTAACCATCACGTTAATTACAAATGATAGGCTCGTTGCTGAACTACAGAAATTAGGTGTTCCTCTGCTTATTTTCTTTACAGAATTTAAAAGGGAGCCAGTCATGTTAAAAAAAAATATTTTTCTGATCTGCAGATATAGGGTTAATCTGCAGATATAGGGCTAATCTAGGGCAAATTAAATTTCTGCCAGCTGCCTTATTGGAGCAACGGGTACAGGGAGAAAATTAACTTATATCCTCCTTGTAGCTGCTCGACTCCTGTCACTGCTCACTCTCCAGCACATTAATTGACAGCTGCCTCTGCATACAGATGCTGCAGAGCAGGCTATCAATCAAAGTGCAGGGAATTTTGTCTCAAGCCTGTACAACCCATTTACGGTACGTAAAAAGTAATTTTTATTGATGAGCGAGTATGTTTTGTTAACCCTTTTGCTGAGTATGCTCGGCTGAGCACCGAGTATTTACAGCTGCTCGGTGATATGTTTGAATCATTCCCGTGTGCATGATTTGCGACGGTTTGACAGCTTTAATACATGTGAGGAATGTGTAAGAAGCAGACATTCCTCACATGTATCAAAGCTGTCAAAAAGTCACAAATCATGCACACGGGAGTGATTCAAACATATCACCGAGCACGCTATAAATACTTGGTGCTCGGCCGAGCATACTCGTCGAAAGGGTTAACAAAACATACTCGCTCATCACTAGTAATTTTGTATAAAAATATACAATGTGTATAATCTATCACATCCATAGGATTCAATCAACCTATGCCCATTACATTTTTTTGTATCCCTTTGATAGCCAACTTTTGTCTAAAGATACTATATTACATGCCTTACAGCTAGCAAACCACATCAGAAGCAAAACACCGGAAGCAATGAGCACAATCTAACATACAGTACATTGGACACCTGCAAAGAATTGATAGACTTTAAGATCAATAATGTTCTAAAGTGCACTGGTGTAGCCTGAATTTGGTACAATCGCCAATGTCAGTAATGTGTGGCCGCTTGACGGTACCCCCCTGAAAACCGCCTCTTACCTGCCAGCATCTACGGTACTTCCTTTGATTTGCCAGCCCGGCGCAATGTCACATGTGTGTCACACTGCAACAATGATATCACAGCAGGTCAGCTATTGAAAGAGGAACCAGGGATGTCTTCAGGTTAGAGCTAGTTCTCAGAGCTTCCTCTGAGGTTCTGACTCAGCAGGAGGGAATGCTGTATCACTAGGCGTTATGTTTGCCACTCAGTTCATTACACTGCTATGACAGCCCAGTCATGCACCCATAAGCTCCTCCTTGCTTTGGGTATATTGGGTCCTGCTGTCCAATCAATGGCTATTGTCAATCGGTGAACCAATGGCAGGATGGGTATAATACCCAATTAAAGCCTAATTAAATTCCCAACTTACACCTGTTTATAGCATTGCTCACATTGCTACTGGTGTGCTTTATTCTGAATGATATTCTGTATCCTTCCCTGTCTCTTGAGCCCTCTACTCTGATGATTAATCCATTGGATGCCTTTTGGGATTTGACCCTGGACTCTATGGTATATCTTTTGCCTTACATCTCTGACTTATCCCCTTGACTTGACCTTGGTTATAATAATAATAATAATTAATAATAATAATTCCACAGCACTTTACAATTAAGCGGGGACATAAACAGACATTAAATTCAATACAAAGTAACACATAACTCACCAGATAGTGGAGGAGTGAGGGTCCTGCTCGCAAGCTTACAATCTATAAGGAAATAAGGGGACACAGTAGGTAGATCCGGCCATCATTAAATAAATCAGGCTTTTCATTTAAAGCTGCAAAATTCGGTCATCAGCCAATATCTGTCTAGGTGCAGTTACCGTGTGATATTGAGTGCACAGAGGATGTGGAGACAGATGAATAGGAGGGAGCAGATTATGATTAACATTTAGAAGGAGGGAACAGGGGAGAGTTAGGTGAGTGAGTTGAGGTGATAGACCGGTCTAAAGAGATGTGTTTTTAAAGCAAGCCTAAAAAGATGAGGGCTAGATATTAGTCAGATCGTTTGGGGTAATGCATTCCAGTAGACTGGCGCAGCACGAGAGAAGCCTTGGAGATGGAGGTGCGAGGTTCAGATTATGGAGGATGTTAGTCTTAGGTTATTCCCTCTAGCTTTTGATATTGTCATTGTTCTCGCTTCTTTGGTACAGTCCCAAGTGTCTACCACAGAGCCATCATCTGAACATCATCCAGACTGTGTGGGATTACATGAAAATTTGTGCAAATCCCACATCCACATAAGATCTGTGGCTAGTTCTACAAGATGTGTGTAACACCCTGACTGCTGAGTTTCTTCAAAAACTGTGTGCATGCGTACCTACAAAAATTGATGCTTTGATGCTGTTTTGAAGGCAAAGTGGAGTCAAACCAAATATCGATTTTGTTCATTCACTTTGCATTTGTTAATTGATAAAAATAAACTATTAACACGTCTATTATTCTTACTTTGCAGCATTTTTCCCACATCTGCCTAATACTTTTGCACAGTACTGCATGTCTAATACAGAATTCTGATAATATTTTGAATAAGAATAATTTGTACAATCTTTTTCCAGTTTTGAAAAAAATCATGGAAGCATTGCATTTTTTTTTTACAGACAGTTGAAAAAGTGTTCTATTTTTATGGACTGTTCTGGAATTTCTGGACAGTAAGCAATAATGGGACCATAGCACAAAAAAACTGGGTTTGAGTAGAAAATGAAAAATGTCTTTCTGATTGTGGAGCTAAGCAGACACCTGTACAGACAAATAAATGAGCAACACTGCATTGTAGCTTCTTAGTATCTCAGACATCACTATGTATATTTAAAAGTATTAAATAGGTGAATATAATTAAAGGGTTTGTCCACTACTAGGAAAACCCCTTAGCACCGATAAAATAAAAACACATACTCTCTTCCCGTGCTGGCGCCGTTCCAACGATGTCAGCACTCGCGTTCCTGGGGCTCTCGTGCAATTGTTATGACACATGAGCCCTGCGCCCAATCAGCACTGGCGTCACTGTTCCCACCTTCGGACGTATATATAATCAACAGGAGTAGAAAGAGCAGCCGTAGCCCTGGCTTCCTGTTAATGCTTGATTTGTCGAAAGGCGGGGACAGTGAAGCCGGCGCTGATTGGGCACAGGGCTCTTGTGTCATAACAACCGCACGAGAACCCCGGGAACGCGAGTGCTGACACCGCTGGAATGGCGCCGGCACGGAAGGTGGGTATAAGTGTTTTTTTTTTATCGGCGCCAAACATTCAAATTGATAAAGGGTTGTCCTAGCAGTGGATAACCCCTTTATTTTTTTTTCTATCTGATACAAGAATATAGATTTTTGTTACCTTCGCCACAAGCAATATCTTGAGAGATAAAAGGGACACCAAAACTCTTTAAACCCCACATCTTTGCTCTTGATTTTGGCCAGGAGGATGACACCTTGTATGTACTGACATGGTTAAGATTATCTGCATTAACTGTTGTAACCAGCAAGTGTATTGCGCCTGTTAAAGTAATAGTAACCTGGAAAATGTCTGCATCACTGTATGTGAAGAAGGGTAAAGTTGAACACTTTGAATTACATTGGTCTACAGTTGTCTTCTTTTCTAGGAGAACGCTACACACTATAATAGAGCATGTATGATCAATCCCCTTCATCCAGGAATAGGATGAAGAGAAATCCTGCACCAAAATCTGCATTATATTTTAGCAGAGCTCAATGAACAAAACACATTATAATTTTTCAAAATTATAGATTTTATTTCAAGGCGTCTGAAGGTGGTCTTTGGCTTGTGCAAAATAACAAACTTGTCAAAAATGTATCTGTGAACTAAGGTCAATATATGGCCCATGATGTCATCAGATGAGCATCAGCCAGGAGGGGAAAGGTTGTTCAAAGCTGCTGCACAAGCTGGAAATTCATTTTCTTAACCCAATACATTTACAATACCTTTTTAAAATGCAATCAAATGGATCTTTGACATACAGTCTTCGTTATCTCTTCTGCACATATTAAAAAAAATGATATATATTTACTTCTGACATTGGCATGCTGACATTGGAAAACACCAGTTGTTCACAGTGCAGAAATCTGCAGCAGGCAAGCTGAATAGCAAAGAGATTGAGTGTCCTCCTCCTAATTAACAGGCAACTTTCGAACTTCTAGCATTAGTACTACTTAGTGGCCACATTTAAGGTTCTTCTTTCTTCTGCTCACATTGTGCCTAAAAGGAAAATTGTATCAAAATTTACACAATTACTTTGCATCTCAGAACTGAATAATACATTTCACTGCATTTTACAGGGTAGTAATCGATGTATATGAACAGCATGGTGGCACTGTTGCCTTGCAGCGCTAGTGTCTTTTGTTCATATTTGACCAAAATCAACATCTGCATGGAGTTTACATGGGTTGCTTGGGGTTCTTTTCATACACCAAAGCAAATAATTGACTAAGGGTACTGTACATTGCAAGGCGGCCTTTCTAGGTAATGGCATAGCATGAGTTGGCAGTAATGATGCCCTCAACAAATAGTGTCCACTAAAAGGGGTTGTCCGGTCAAAGCCGAAAAGTCTGCAGTGACTCTGTGTGACTGCAGACTTATAAATCCCCCCAGTGCAGGCACTGTGCACTGCGGGGATTCATCTGTTTCTGACCCAGGACCGGAGGGTATGTATGAGTTAAACATACCCCCGGCCAGTGGGAGCGGCCTTGCTCCATACAGTCATATTGAGCCGTGGCCGCGCCCCGTCTAGAGACGTGGCCGAACAGTGGGCGTGTCCAACTAGAGGGCGCGGCCTCGCTCCATACAAGTGTATGGAGAGCAAGGCTGCGCCCACTGGCCGGGAGTATGTATAACGCATACATACCCTTCGTTACCGAGTCTGAAACCGGTGAATCCCCACAGCGCACAGTGCTTCCGCTGGGGGGATTCATAAGTCTGCAATCACACAGACTGCCTGCAGACTTATTGGTTTTGACCGAACAACCCCTATGAAGCAAATATTGCCCCCTAAGTGATACTTCAGAAAGTATTATTGCTTTGTTATTGTAATGCCTATAGTGTCTCCTGCAAAGGTAATAATGACACCGTTATGCCACCCCATACAAAAAAAATAAATAAAAGTTTATACTCTCCTAATACGGGTGAGTGAGTCCTCTCATCCCCTATACACATAAAGCAGGTCACCACATGCGGAGCAACAAAGTGACGTCATTGCGCTTGCGTTGCCTGTGTGGGGTCGCAACAGATTAGAGCATGAAGGGAGAGATAGCCCATGGTCCCCTGCTCTACCACAGGATTCAACTATATCTGTGTGATGATGATTCCAATACGAGTGGCCGAGCTCCGGGTCACCCAGCCAAAATTTTGGAATATGTGCATTACACCGGATCTTTATCGCTAATAACACCACTTCTTTGGGGTGTAAAATTTAAAAAAAGGGAAGTGCTACCTTTTCTTACTTTTGAAATATTGCACTCCTAGGGATTTTGCACCCAGGAAAGCGTGTCTGTGGTCAGCCCTACACTACTGATTTCAGGTACAGATTTCCAGTTATTTAAAAAAAATAACTATTTTATATAACAAGTATTATCTACCTTTACACTTTTGGTGTATATGGACAAAATAAGATAAAAATGATCATTTTGTCTTTCTGTGATGAAACTTGGATCATTGGATCACTGGCGGGAAACAGACAGGAAGGGCCCCTGTGCAAGAACAGGAAGGGCCCTTTGCAGTCCAATAGCTCATCATAATGCACAATTCCACCTGCTTCGGAGGTGGTAGTGGCCCCTTACCTCTTGGGCCCCTGTGCGCCTGCACAGGTTGCACCAATGATATGTTCACCCCTGCATTGGATCATATCATCATCATAGTCCTGTTTAAGGTGGTCAGAGGCACAGAAGCAACTGCATATTTTGTAACTGAAACTGACCATATCACTTACATGATGGAAGATCGGGTCACTCACATTACACAGCGTTGCTTTTCTCAGCCACTGGCACGGGCTTCTCAGCTGTGGTCTCAGTTGGCTACAGTGCAGAGATAAGACAAATTATATTCACATCAGCATTAAACACATCATTAACTACTATGGTAATAGGATAGCAAGCTCACAGCATAACATACAGTATATCTTTAGTGTAGACCAGAGAAATTATACCTTGGCCTCCTTAGTTCCCTGTATTAGAGCACTCCCTTGGTTGGGACGACGCCGGTAGTTGTATGGTCTTCGGAAACCACGTCGGTTTTGTTGATCTGGAGCCCCTGTCTCATATTGGTTTTCCTTGTTCTCATTTTCTCCAGGAGGTGGAAGAGTTCTGGACTGAGTCATAGGTCTGTGGGAAAATATATTTATAGATGTTGAAATGTAGTAACAGCTCCAATGTGTTGTTCTACCATAAAAGCCTTCTATGATAATGAACCCAGCCTGGTGAAGAGCTGATATTAATGTGTTTAACGTCTAAAAAAAAACATGGTTTTCGCCTGGGGAAATTAAAGCCAGTTGTACATGTATTACATGACGACCATTGAAATGAATGGCCATCCATGAAATACATGGAGAAACCATGTCCACCTGAGGGAGGACCCACTATACAATGTCATAGTGCCAAAGTAGAGCATTTGGACAGTGGTTGCCCTTAAGAGACAAAACCAACAACACAGCATCTACAAACTAGAAGGCCTTTTTAGAAGGGCCAATGATTGGGTACACAAACATTCATTTCTGACTATTGGTCTAAACAGATGCTCTGAGAACATATTTTATGAAGATATTAAAATCATTGTCAACAGCACTTTACCCTTGTAATCAGAAATGTGCCATTAACAACAGCAAAGCTGCATGCAAATGGATAATTGCATCTGCCCTTCGGCCTGGTATACGGTACCACAATTTTTTTTCTGCTGTATGAAATAGTGCAGTCTTTTGCTTTATGCCATACAGCAACATGCAGTATAAAGAAAATAAACATGGCAAACAGTATTTGTTTATTCTAAGATGAGATGGTAGCCTATGGGGTCCTACACAGTGGAATCTGCTCAAAATGCAGTCCAGGTTTTTTTTTTCCCATCTCTGCACCCCCATTTGTCTATAGTATACGTACTTTCCTGCCATTCTGCCTTCTCTTTAGGTTCCACCCAAATTTGTAGGTTTCAACCTACACTTGATTTTTCTATCCTCAGCAATAAATCTCATGATGCATCAGGACAGTATCACATGGGCATCTAGTGTCAGTACCATCTGTGATTATCATCTCCTTCATATTCGCTTAAAGCACCATTCCGGCATTTTTTTTTTTATTTCTCCACCGGCGTGGTATCACTAATGCATGTTCAGCCCATACTAAAATATTTACCAGCTGTCTTCTTCCGTTCTCAGCACCGCTCTGGTCGTCTTCTGCCATTTGTGACCTTCCGGATCGCTCCAATGTCCCTTCTCAATGTAAGTTTATGAGAGCAAGAACGAGACTCTCATAGACTTACATGGAGAGGTTGTGACCGTTCCTCCTGACTTCTGGAGCTGCGATCACAAGATTGCAGAGTGGGACCAGAGCGGCGCTGGGAAGAGCAGAAGACAGTGGCTGCTAAGTATTTTACTAAGGGCAGGAAACAGCCATTAGTAATACCACTCTGGCAGTGAAATAAAAAAGAAAAAACGCAGGAGTGGTGCTTTCAATAAGGTGATATAAGTATGCAGTGAGGGAGGCTGAACTGTTACAGAGTTACACACATTCATCCAGTTCAACCTTTCTAGGTCAATAATACATTTATCGCTAGATTATAATATCCCTCAATGCCATTTGTTATGAGGAAAGCATCCAGCCCTTTTTTAAATGCTGATATATTATCTGCCATTACTACTTCCTGTGGTCGGGCGTTCTGTAGTCTGACGGCTCGAACTGTAAAGATAAAGAACCTTTTCTTATTTAGCTGTCTAAATCGCCTTTCCTCTACACATAATGAATGACCCCTGGTCTTTTGGAAGGTCTTTGGAAGGAATAAATCATGTACCAGTCCTTTTTATTGTCCACACATTTATTAATAAATGGAAATTAGATCACCTCTGAGGAACCTTTTTGCAACCTGGACCGGCCTAATTTTTGTAACCTATCATTATAAGAAAGATATCCGATATAGTTTAATAAATCTAGTTACCGCCTTTGTACCCTTTCTAGCTTTCCAATATCCTTTTCAGAATGTGGAGCCCAAAACTAGATCCCATATTCAAGATCTGGCCTTATAAGGGCTTTATAGAGGGGTAATATTACAATGGCATCCCGGGTTGTTATCTATTTCTATGCATCGTAATCGTAAACTCTTCTTTGCAACAGTAGCGGCTGTTTGACACAGAGTACTGCTGCTTATCTTACTTGTAACTAGAATACATAATCCTTAACTTATTTAGTTATCACTAGTTTACGTACATGTAGTGTAAATACAGGACAAGGTAATTTTGGTAATATTATACAATCAAGCTTAGCTTTTATTGCCTTGGACAGTTATGTGTGATCATCAAAAACAGATATTATACCTATAATCCCATCCACAATGTTGTTAATAAAGAAATTTATTTAGACATTTAATAGAGATTTACATAGGATCTGTCTAATCATCATCTGTAACTAGGATAGGAGTTTCTATCTCCCATCGCAGACTGAGATAGTGTCTCACTTGAGAGAACATAAAGGCATATCAATCCTAGGGGATCACTTGACACAACTGAATGCAAGGAATACATGAATTTTCAGATGCAAAGGAATACCAAACTAAGGTAATAGTGTCCAAATTACAGAATGTACTAAAAAAAAAAATCACTAAAAAGATATTTTAAAGGTATCCATCACATGTATAGGAAAGGCTGAAAGCAGCCTTAGCCAGACTTAATAGACCTGTGAATTTTCATCAGGTTTTTGGCATAAAAAAGTTGCAAATTATGGCACACGGAGAGAAAAGTGTGAAGGGGTATGTTCAGCAACTTTCTCATTTTCTAAATACAGAATTTTTTTAATGCACATTATTTCATTTTCTTCAGCCCAAAATGCACCAGAGGCTTGCACAATTGAATTAATTTGGTGCAATTAACTCCAATAAACTTTTGGATTAGAAAATCTGCCCCAATTATTCTGTAGAGAATTCTGTATATAATTTGCTGAATTGTCAGAATATAGTCTGATGGAAATATTATACCACATTATTCAATATTCAGTAATTAGTATTTGGAAGAGAATTACAATAATAATGAGCTAATGTTATTTGAACACCAGACACTTTCATAGAAAATAAATGACTATAATAATAATTAGATAGATAATAAAAATACAGATTAATACTTTGAAGGACCTACCTACGATACCTTGCTCTGTAGTTGGTTGGCTGGCGAAGTGGTTGCTGGGTTGGGCTTGCTTCAAGGACACTGTCTTTGATCTCACCGTCACCTCCCTGTAGTATGGTAAAGGACCATCTTAATTATCAGGTCTAAACATTTGTACAGTGTTGTGTTATGTAAGAAGGAAATATAATTATGATTTAATTAATACAACGTTGTAGTATCCAAACATCAGGAGCTCAGATTTCATTTTCCAAACTATATTGGAAAAATGAAACAACTGGTTTTTCTAAGAGTGAGAGCTGAATCAAGATTAATCGATGATGGCACTGTTAATGGGTAGGAGGCACTAATTTTTTTCTTTGGAACCTCTTGATCCAGCTGTGCACAAATGTAAGATTTTGTCACCACTTGCCCCAATTCGTCTGCAATGTCATATTTATTATGAAGCCTACTGTGTTCTGTTGGGTGAAACAAGGGTTGTAAATGCTGCTATTGTTAAAGGGGTTTTCCCATGAACAGAGTTAATTTTAAAGTTGATTTTAATCAATACATCTTATAATAATAATAATTTCCACAATTGGATGTGATTAAATAAAATGTTCCTGTGCTGAGATAATCTTATACATGTGCCCCTGCTGTGTACTGTGTAATGGCTGTGTCTGACCCTACAGGAACATGGTCTGATCATACCACATCTCCTGGGCAGGGGAGGAAGCAAAAGAGTATACAGACATTTCAGCAGGGGATCACAGCTGATTCTTTTTGTGAGGTAAAACATTTCCCTGCCTGTTTTTAAAAAATGTTTTCCCTCAAAGAAAATTTATTTGCAATCATGTGCTGTAATGTCTGCATACTTTCTCCCCCCGCCCTGCCCAGGAGATGTGTTATGATCAGACCATGTTCCTGCACGGTCAGACACAGCCATTACACAGTACACAGCAGGGGCACATTTATAAGATTATCTCAGCACAGCAACATTTTATTTAAACACATCCAATTGTGGAAATTATTATTATTCCAAGATCTATTGATTAAGATAAACATTGTTCGTAGGACAACCCCTTTAATTATTTATTCAACCCAGACATAAGGGAAAACAAAGTTGTATAGCAGCTGCGTATCCCCTCTTTTTATGGTAATAAACAGGCATGGTCAGCCATCAGATTTAGTCTAGATGGAGTTTGGAATAATAAGAAGAAAAGCTTTCAATAAATGTCTCTTTGAAAATAGTTTTACGGTCTAGCATCAATATATTACTTGATACGGAAAAGCTCAAAAATTCTGCAAAGACCCAACTTGACATGCAAAGGTTTGAGTTGTCAGACATGAATACATATATAGAGAGATTATTCATATCCACAATTATTTCTAAATATGGCTATAGTATTAGATGGGCTTGACCATCAAGCACGTCCCCAGCCCTTTAAACATGACCAGTCATTGTGGCATGACCCTTAGACAAGTGTGCTTGTAATCTGAGTTGCTGAAGTTGACTGTGCTTTCACGCTCCTTTTTCTCTTATAATCCGGAGCATCTGTTTCTACTCCTCACACAGTCTGAGACAAATTTAGACTTTCAACAACAGCAGCTGCTGCGGTTAATTTTTTCATCTACTCGTTCATTTCCAGGAAGACGCGATTCACAGTCATTTAAAAGTTAAAGCTATGACATCTATATCAGCTCCATTGCTTTACCTGTTTTGTTTGTTAATTTAACTCAAATTATGTACAGTACAGACCAAAAGTTTGGACACACCTTCTCATTTAAAGATTTTTCTGTATTTTCATGACTATGGAAATTGTACATTCACACTGAAGGCATCAAAACTATGAATTAACACATGTGGAATTATATACTTAACAAAAAAGTGTGAAACCACTGAAAATATGTCTTATATTCTAGGTTCTTCAAAGTAGCCACCTTTTGTTTTGATGACTGCTTTGCACACTCTTGGCATTCACTTGATGAGCTTCAAGAGGTAGTCACCGGAAATGGTCTTCACTTCTCAGGTGTGCCCTGTCAGGTTTAATAAGTGGGATTTCTTGCCTTATAAATGGGGTTGGGACCATCAGTTGTGTTGTGCAGAAGTCTGGTGGATACACAGCTGAGAGTCCTACTGAATAGACTGTTAGATTTTGTATTAAGGCAAGAAAAAAGCAGCTAAGTAAAGAAAAACGAGTGGCCATCATTACCTTAAGAATTGAAGGTCAGTCAGTGCGAAAAATAGGGAAAACTTTGAAAGTGTTCCCAAGTGCAGTTGCCAAAACCAACAAGCGCTACAAAGAAACAGGCTGACATGAGGACTGCCCCAGGAAAGGAAGACCAAGAGTCACCTCTGCTTCTGAGGATAACTTTATCCAAGTCACCAGCCTCAGAAATCGCAGGTTAACAGCAGCTCAGATTAGAGACCAGGTCAATGCCACACAGAGTTCTAGCAGCAGACCCATCTCTACAACAACTGTTAAGAGGAGACTTTGTGCAGCAGGCCTTCATGGTAAAATAGCTGATAGGAAACCACTGCTAAGGACAGGCAACAAGCAGAAGAGACTTGTTTGGGCTAAAGAACACAAGGAATGGACATTAGACCAGTGGAAATCTGTGCTTTGGTCTGATGAGTCCAAATTTGAGATCTTTGGTTCCAACCACCATGTCTTTGTGCGACGCAGAAAAGGTGAACGGATGAACTCTACATGCCTGGTTCCCACCGTGAGGCATGGAGGAGGAGGTGTGATGGTGTGGGGGGGCTTTGCTGGTGACACTGTTGGGGATTTATTCAAAATTGAAGACATCCTGAACCAGCATGGCTACCACAGCATCTTGCAGCAGCATGCTATTCCATCCGGTTTGCGTTTAGTTGGACCATTATTTATTTTTCAACAGGATAATGACCCCCAACACACCTCCAGGCTGTGTAAGGGCTATTTGACCAAGAGGGAGAGTGATGGGGTGCTACGCCAGATGACCTGGCCTCCACAGTCACCAGACCTGAACCCAATCAAGATGGTTTGGGGTGAGCTGGACCGCAGAGTGAAGGCAAAAGGGCCAACAAGTGCTAAGCATCTCTGGGATCTCCTTCAAGATTGTTGGAAGACCATTTCTAGTGACTACCTCTTGAAGCTCATCAAGAGAATGCCAAGAGTGTGCAAAGCAGTCATCAAAGCAAAAGGTGGCTACTTTGAAGAACCTAGAATATAAGACATATTTTAAGTTGTTTCACACTTTTTTGTTAAGTATATAATTCCACATGTGTTAATTCATAGTTTTGATGCCTTCAGTGTGAATGTACAATTTTCATAGTCATGAAAATACAGAAAAATCTTTAAATGAGAAGGTGTGTCCAAACTTTTGGTCTGTACTGTATGTGTGGCAGCTCAGGTGTATCCCGTGGCCGAGAAAGAAAAGTTTGTCATTTAATTAAGTGGCTCAATTACTTGCGCAGGAGTCCCCTTGTGAGCAGTCAGCCATGAAAAAGAAAATATTGCAGAAATTTAGAGCCATGTTTAAAGGGTTTTTCCCACAAACAAAAGTTAATTTAAATAAATAGATCATGGAATAATAATAAGTTCCACAATTGGATGTGTATAAATAAAATGTTCCTGTGCAGAGATAATCTTATAGATGTGCCCCTGCTGTGTACTGTGTAATGGCTGTGTCTGACCGTGCAGGAACATGGTCTGATCATACCACAGCTCCTGGGCAGGGGAGGAAGGAAAAGAGTATACAGACATTACAGCAGGGGATCACAGCTGATTCTTTCTTTGAAGTAAAACCTTGTTTAAAAACAGACAAGGAAATGTTTTACCTCACAGAAAAAACAGCTGCGACCCCCTGCAGTAATGTCTACTGTATACTCTTTTGCTTCCTCCCCTGCACAGGAGATGTGGTAGGATCAGACCATGTCCCTGTACAGTCAGACACAGCCATTACACAGTACTCAGCAGGGACACATTTATAAGATTATCTCAGCACAGGAACATTTAATTTAAACACATCCAATTGTGGAAGCTATTATTATTCCAAGATCTATTGATTCAAATTAACTTTTATTTGTGGGAAAACCCATTCAAAGCCTCCTTCACATGTTCGTGTTTCCAGTATCTGTGATAGCTGTTTTTTTCTCATGGACACTACACGTACCCATTATAACCTATGCTGCTGTGCACATGTCCATGTTTTTACACAGACCGCGTGTCCATGCGAAACACACGGAGACATGTCCGTTTTTTACCAGCAACACGGATAACAAGGGCCAATACAAGTCTATGGATCCGTAAAAAACACATACAGCATCTGTGTGCCATCCGTGTGTAAGGCTGAGTTCACACGATGCGTTTTTCATGCGTTTCCGCGGCGTTTTTGCAGTTGCGTAAACGCCGCGGAAACGCATGAAAAACGCATGGTAGAAGGGCAGCAATGTTCCCCAATTGAAATCCGCATGTGCTGTGCCCATGATGCGGATTTTTCCGCAGCGTAAACGCTGCGGTCAAAAATCCGCAGCATGTCAATTAATTTTGCGGAAACGCTGCTCTTTTGCCGCCATTGACTTGCATTAGACCGCATGGAATCCGCATCACTGTATATGTTGATGCGCTTTTCATGCGGTCTAATGTGCGGATGGTACCCGGGTGTGGAGGAGAGGACTCTCATCCAGACCCAGGTACCATTAAAAAAAAAAAGAATAAAATAAAAAATATATATATTCTCACCTTCTGACGGCCCGCGCAGCGCTCCTGCTGGCTTCCCGGGCACTTCGCGGTTGAATGAAGGACCTTCGCTGACGTCAGAGTCATGTGACGCTGACGTCGGAAGGTCCTAAAGTCTTCACTGCCGGCAGCTGGGACCGAGCGAAGCAGGACACCGGGGGCCATCAGAGGGTAAAGTATATATTTATTTTTTATTTTTTTGACATTCAACACACTATATAAATCCATGCCGGTTGCATGGATTTATATAGTGTGAAGTTGACAAGCACTTTCCAAGTGATGCTAAAATCGCTTGGGAAGCGCTTGTCAACCCGCATGCGGAAATGAAAGTGAAGACCGCTTCATTTCCGCATGTCCCTGGCAGGAAACCGCATGTACAATCCGCATGCGTTTTTTCCTGCCAGAGAGATACAGAAACGCTCAGGAAAAAATCCTGAGCATTTCTGCATCTTGTGCACATACCCTAACATTGCAAAGTATAGGAGAAGTTTTGTAATTTATTTTGTTCTTTATCCATACCGGAAATACACGGATGACACACTGATGGTAAACATGGACACATGGATGACACACTAATGGTAAACATGGACACACGTATGACACATTTATGGTAAACATGGACACACGGATGACACACTGATGGTAAACATGGACACACGGATGACACACTGATGGTAAACACTGCTGACACGGGTATTGTTTTTTCACGTATGTGTTTTATACTGACCTGTCAAGAAGGCCTAATGAGGGGAACGGCATGTAAATATCTACAATATTGGACAACCCTATAGCTCCATGTGTTTTTTTGGTTTAGTCTTTTGGCTGTTACTACATAATCTGAACCACTTTGCAAATAGTGATCTGACAACTGGGATACAACTTCATTGCCATAGTCATTATTTCAGTATAGCGCATATTTGCAGAGCCCATGTGTGCATCATATATTAACAATTTGTATTGTAAAGTATTAATTCTAGACATAAGGTTTTGTTTCTGTATCCTTGTAAATAGGACATATTCACACACACTATTAAAAAGTATAAAACAAAAACACAACTATTGTCACCCATTACATACCTCCCTCGAAAGTCCTCTTCTGCGTCCGTAATAACCGCGGCGATATCTACGGCGATCAGCAGCATAACGACTACCCTGGACAGGAGCTCCTTTAGGGCCTGTTACATTAGCTGCTTCGGCGCCCTAAAAATATTAATTTTGAAAACACAATTAATTTTCTCTATCAGACACACTGCAGATTAATGATGTCATGAATCATGATAATACAGAACCGAAAAGGGGTGTTCTGGCCAAAAAGATGTATCACTTAGCCACTAGGCTATAAATGTCGGATAATGAGGGTCTGACCACTGGACCCCCATGGTCGCTTGTTCCCCTGTCTACCGTAGCTGCACCAGCGCAGCAAACAAGGGTTTAAAGGAGCTGTGCAAGCGCATAGAACAAACTGCAACAGCTGAACGGAGCAAATCAAGAAAAAAATAATTTTGAATAGTAACAAAAAGTTTTGTCTACTTCTTATATCTCAGATTATGTCACATGTCCTGTGAATATTACACACTTTAAAATAGAGAGCCAGACAGAGCGATTTACCTTTTCCCCAGCAACAACATCAAACTCCACCACCTCTCCATCCCCTACACTCCGCAGGTATTTGCGAGGATTATTTTTCTTGATTGCTGTCTGTGAAATAGAATACATGACATTTTAGAAAATGATATACTAAGACGTCATTCACGTGTCATATACATACTGATATATACAGTATATCAATCAGCTAGAGCAGTGCGGGGAGAAGCCGTCTGGCGGTGGCACAAAAATTGTCCAGTCTTTTCCTATGGTTCCCGGCCAGCTCTTCAAACTATGTTTTCTTTGAAATCCTGGAGTGTTTTAGAGAAAAACATACATGGCCGGTTTGGGCAGCATGAACCGACTGACAGGTTCCCTTTAACTTCATACAATCATGAGTCATTTGGGAGATAACCATAGCATGCTCGATTATGCTTTCTAGCTTGCAGTGTCGGCAGATGGAACATTTGATTTTAATTCCTTTAGGTGCCATTAACCTTAGATAGTTGTCGGCTGAAGGCCCATTCATCTGACACCTATGTCCTGTGGTTTCCCTATACATATAAACACTCAGCTCAGCCAATGCTTTATGTGTATGTCTATGTCTATTCCTAGCATCTTATCTAACGGAAGCAAAAAAAGAATCAGGTGTTTGGATTCAAATTGCTTGACCCTTATCACCCCCGACATCATATGTAGAGGGAGAGTTAGGAGACCCCATACACATTAGATGCTCTCATCTAAATCTAAACAGGTTTGATAAAAGTCTATCTAATGTATAGATAGGTATAATGTATTAGTAAAAACTGCATAATCAGTCAGAGGTAAACTTAAAGAGATTGTCCACTATGTTTTCATTGATGACTTATCTTTAGGATAGGTCACCAATGTCTGATCACCCAGCACACCCACCGATCAGCTGTTATCGATGGCGGCAGCTGCCGACAGGAAGTACTCACTTGCGGAGCTGGCCGTCTTCTGATGGTGGTCGCGGCCGGGTACTGCATATCCGCCTCCTGTTGATTTGAATAGGAGGTGGATGTGCAATACCAAAGCCCCGGCCACTACAAGTAGACAGCCAGCTCCGCAAGTGAGTATTTCCGGCCGACAGCTGCCACCTCCGACACCGATAACAACTGATCGGCCGATCAGACATTGATAACCTATCCTAAGGATTGGTCATCAATGAAAAAGTAGTGGACAACCTCTTTAAACTCAATCCTACAAACTCCCATGTCTTCCAATGGAGTGTACAAGCTGGTGGATGGCGCTAGACAATTGACTTCTGTATAATCTGGCCTTTAAAACCACTGTATAGTAGAATAATTCTTCATACAATTCATATGTATAATTTATCTTCACGAACAATGTAGTATGAAGACAAGTAGTTTTAAATAAGATGAGCATCATTACAAGGGAAGCTGCTTCATCATAAAACTCAGACTATAAAGTTCACCTCATCAGCGCTTTTGCTGTGCTAGGCACCAGGCAGTATGTGAAGGGAACAGGTGCCGCTACATAGGACGGCAGGAATAACAGGCTCTGTGCCATCTAATGGAATGAAACACTACTTGAAAGTTGGAGCCCCTCCAGTCACACAGACTGCTCATTACCAAGGTAAGCAAAGTGTGTCGTCATACAAATAAATGGCATTGTCATTCCACTTGTCCACAGTATCTTGCTCTGATGCTGAATTGTCTGGGGTCTTTCTGGCCATGAAACATGAGTTTACTACTATTCAGTCAAGTTTGTCCCATTGATTCCTCCAATTGACCCTTCACTCCTCTCTCAGTGTTAGTGACTTTCTCAAGTTACATTTTGACAGACCTGGCAGCGGATGGTGTTCTATTTTAACTCATCAGCACTAAACGCCTATCCAGAAAGGATGAAGTCAGCGACACATCAATCATTACTCTAACCATAAAACATTCTGGTGATTTGTAGATAAAGTTACGAAAAAACAATATAGTACCAATATAATAAGATTTAGGGCTCGCTCACACGAGCGCATAGATCAGACAAGTACAGTCCGATTAAAAATGCACTCGGACCAATGTTATACTATGGCGCAGTGCAGATAAACAATTATTTTCTCATGTCGATTTGGATCGCACGCACCTATACACCGTAAGTCTATAGTTGTGTGCGAAACTTGGTACTGCACTCGGATGTCATCCAAGTGCAGTCTGATTACTGTGGACCCAGGCAATGGAGAAATTAAGTTCTCAGTCTTCCCCTGCTGCGATTCTCTAATGCGAGAGAATCAGATCACACTAAGGTGACACTAAACTCTAACAGAGTTTGATCCGAGTGTCATTAGCTGAATCAGCCCGATTCTCTTGCACGAGAGAACATACCCTCGTGTGACCCCAGCCTTAGGCAAATAAAAAGTGATGAACAAAAAAAAAAAAAAATAATTATATATATATATATATTTTTAAGGCCAGGGTCATTTGAGTACATGAAAAATCGTACAATTTTCATCCAGAAAAAATTGATGATTTTCATCCCTATTGCAGCCATCAGTTTGTCCATTTTTTACTCCTATATGACATCCTCCATATGGCATGCGTTTTTATACATCAGCAGTTGAAAAAATTTACAAGACCAAATACAGTTTCCTATGTTACTAATCGTAATGTATCCAGAAATAATATGAATGATCCGTATGTGATCCGTTTTGTTGCACACACTTATACTTGTAAAGGCGAGTCTCATCCAAAATAAGGAAGTGACCGGTTCATGCTGCGATTTTTTTTTTCATACGGTCACCTGGTCTGTTTTTTTAAAAAAACTGTCATCTCAACAGCCCTATAGAATAACATTTGTCCATGCGAGATCCGATTTTAACAGGGACAGAACACGTCAATCTGAACGAGCGCTTACAGGGAACAGACACTGCTGTAAATCACTTTCCTAAGGCTATGTGCCCACGATGCAGAAATGAAGCAGAAATTTTTTTGCAGCATTTCTGCATCTCCCTGGCAGAAAAAACGCATGCAGATTGTGCATGCGTTTTTCCTGCAGAATACATGCGGATTCACATGCGTACCCACATGCGTTAATGCATGTGTTTCCGCATGCGGACTGACAAGCACTTTCCAGGCGATAGCATCACTTGGAAAGTGCTTGACAACTAGGTCACACTGTATAAATCCATGCAAACGGCATGGATTTATATAGTGTGACCGTAAAAATTAAAAAAATAAAGCTATACTTACCCCCGATGCCCCGCCGCTTGTACCCGCTTGAACAAATGTACAGACACGGATTCTATGCGTCTCAATGCAAGTCAATGGCGGCGCTTCCGCAAAATTAATGAACATGCTACGGATTTATGAGCACTGCAGAAATGCTGCGGAAAAATCCGCAGCATGTGCATTGACATTGCGGAATGCCATTGGGGACCATGGGGTGCGGATTACCATGCGTTTTTGATGCGTTTCCGCTGCGGAAACGCATGAAAAACGCATCGTGTGCACGCAGCCTAAATACTGATTGCTGGAAGTGCTTATGGCTTCCTTTAACTTTTCATAAGACCTCTGCCATACCCTCACATTATTACAAAGGATTACATTACATCTCACCTGGTGGACAAAGACATCTTCTTTGGTGTCATTTCTAGAAAGATAATAACATTAGAAAAATCTTACACAGTTGTATTGAGAAATATAGAGATGAAATTGTAAGATGATGGGCAGTGGAATAACTTGAAGCTTGTGGGCCACAGTGCAAAATCTCCAACAGGGCACAACTAAACTGGACTAACTAAAATGTTAGTATTGTCATTTGAGCCACTGGAACCATCCCACACCCCACCTCCCTATTTAACTCCAGGTCCTATACTAATTAAAAGTTAATTTGTATTGCCTGTTAGGGTTACTTGCTATGGTTCTTCCCTTTGTATTTGATTTATGTATATATCCCTCCCAGGTCATTTGTACCCCATTGGTATTTCCATGATCAGACTGGGAATTGAGGCTGTAATATGGATGAGAAAATACTGCTACAATTCGGTCATGTGAACATTTCGTACCCCGGTTTTAGGCTTCATTTATGCTGTGCCATTTGCATTGAGGCTATAGAGAGACACATGAACTCCCTGCCGCTGTGTGCTACAGAGCCATAGGTATTCCATGTGTGGCCATATGGGGCTCTGGGTGGTGTCCAAAACATGTCACCATTCGGGAATCAGAAAGAATACATAACACTGTATACCTCTTCATGAAACCAAAGTCATAGAAAGGTATAGTAGAACTAAATAGACGTCTAGCCATAGAGGTTGTATGAGGCTGTAAAGCTCTCATGTGCACTAGAAAAATGGGGCAGCCAGGGATAGCAGAGTGCTACACCCTCCTATCTTTAGCTCTTGTATTGAGAATGAATGGAGCAGAGGTGCACATGCTTGACCTTCACTCCATTCAGGTGGGACCCCTGTTCTCAGGATCATTAGGGGTCCTAGCGGTCAGACCCCCAGCGATCAAAAAAACCTTTAAGTGTGTATATTAATCCAAGGTATAGTCAAATATAATTCAGTTTTGTTTGAAAACTTACCGATTTATGAATCCATAGCCATTTCTTACATTGAACCATTTAACCGTCCCTTGGACTTTCGTTGCTGTAAAAAAGTGTGTGATTTCAAAACTCATGGTACCATAGTATTTCCAAATCTAAAAATATATTTATACCTTAAGCTCAGAACTCTGTATGGTGGATATTTGCACAGTTAAAATATTAGTACATTAGTACATATAGTAAAGCTGATTGATAGGGTATTATATGAATGTGCAAATATTTTCTAACAATTATAGGAAAGCTGTATAATAATGTAACATAAGACTGATGGTAATATAATAGAAGATGGTCTTCACTTCTCATTCATGACTATGTCACATATGAAATATTATCAGGGAGTAGATGAACAGATGGGATTCATCCACATCAGAAATAGCCCATGACAGGAACATTAGGTAATTAATTCACAATAGGGAGAGAACAAACTGGAATATCAACATGTTGTAGTGCGGTGCGAGTTCACACAACTGCAGAATTAGTTCACAATACTCACCTAACACTTTCCTCTCCACTTCTCCTGCACCAGGGGCAGCCGCACTTGGTTCAGTCCCTGGAGTTTTGGGCTTTGGTTCTTCAGCTGTTCCTTCGCTCATGACTGTGAATCCTTATTGTTCTGTTCCCTGCTAAATGGTATTGGGAGAGGAGGGAAGGAGAGGCAGGGAGGATTGCAGATGGTAGTTCGAGGGATCTCTTTCCTCGATCGGTCTTGTTCTCTTTCTGTCACTGATCTTACTGACCTAAAAATGGCCCTTCAGTGTTTTTTATATGGTGGGGAATGTCCACCCATCGTCATCTCTCCTTTCTTAAAGAGACATGCCATGTGATTACTCATCGGCAGTATGAGTAGGATGATTTATTTCGGTCTTATGTTGCACCACAGCAATTTTCTATGTCACTTTGGAATTAGCCACCATGCCAGATAAAAAAAAAAGTTAGCTGCCATCTTCTGTTTTGTAAGATGAATCATAGTTGAAGGACTTTTGTTGCCCCTGGAAGCATTTCATGTCACAATGACCAGTGCGATTTTCATGATTGCATAATTTTTTAATTTTTATATTAAATAGATTTTTACATTATTAGATTTTTCTGTTTGTGTCAAATAGAGAATTATTATTTTCCATGTGGTAAATCACAGCTGCTTTTTAAGCAATATTCACCTTTTATTTTGGATTAAGCAAAAAAATGTATATAATACATATACAGTACAGACCAAAAGTTTGGACACACCCTCACATTTAAAGATTTTTCTGTATTTTCTTGACTATTTCACACTGAAGGCATCAAAACTATGAATTAACACATGTGGAATTATATACTTAACAAAAAAGTGTGAAACAACTGAAAATATGTCTTATATTCTAGGTTCTTCAAAGTAGCCACCTTTTGCTTTGATGACTGCTTTGCACACTCTTGGCATTCTCTTGATGAGCTTCAAGAGGTAGTCAATGGAAATGGTTTTCACTTCACAGGTGTGCCCTGTCAGGTTTAATAAGTGTGATTTCTTGCCTTATAAATGGGGTTGAGACCATCAGTTGTGTTGTGCAGAAGTCTGGTGGATACACAGCTGATAGTCCTACTGACTAGACTGTTAGAATTTGTATTATGGCAAGAAAAAAGCAGCTAAGTAAAGAAAAACGAGTGGCCATCATTACTTTAAGAAATGAAGGTCAGTCAGTGCGAAAAATTGGGAAAACTTTGAAAGTGTCCCCAAGTGCAGTTGCAAAAACCATCAAGCGCTACAAAGAAACTGGCTCACATGAGGACCGCCCCAAGAAAGGAAGACCAAGAGTCACCTCTGCTTCTGAGGATAAGTTTATCTGAGTCATCAGCCTAAGAAATCGCAGGTTAACAGCAGCTCAGATTAGAGACCAGGTCAATGCCACACAGAGTTCTAGCAGAAGACACATCTCTACAACAACTGTTAAGAGGAGACTTTGTGCAGCAGGCCTTCATGGTAAAATAGCTGCTAGTAAACCACTGCTAAGGACAGGCAACAAGCGGAAGAGACTTGTTTGGGCTAAGGAACACAAGGAATGGACATTAGACCAGTGGAAATCTGTGCTTTGGTCTGATGAGTCCAACTTTGAGATCTTTGGTTCCAACCACCGTGTCTTTGTGCGACGCAGAAAAGGTGAACGGATGGACTCTACATGCCTGGTTCCCACCGTGAAGCATGGAGGAGGTGTGATGCTGTGGGGGTGCTTTGCTGGTGACACTGTTGGGGATTTATTCAAAATTGAAGGCATACTGAACCAGCATGGCTACCACAGCATCTTGCTGCGACATGCTATTCCATCTGGTTTGCGTTTAGTTGGACCATCATTTATTTTTCAACAGGACAATGACCCCAAACACACCTCCAGGCTGTGTAAGGGCTATTTGACCAAGAAGGAGAGTGATTGGGTGCTACGCCAGATGACCTGGCCTCCACAGTCACCAGATCTGAACCCAATCGAGATGGTTTGGGGTGAGCTGGACCGCAGAGTGAAGGCAAAAGGGCCAACAAGTGCTAAGCATCTCTGGGAACTCCTTCAAGATTGTTGGAAGACCATTTCCGGTGACTACCTCTTGAAGCTCATCAAGAGAATGCCAAGAGTGTGCAAAATAGTCATCAAAGCAAAAGGTGGCTACTTTGAAGAACCTAGAATATAAGACATATTTTCAGTTGTTTCACACTTTTTTGTTAAGTATATAATTCCACATGTGTTAATTCATAGTTTTGATGCCTTCAGTGTGAATGTACAATTTTCATAGTCATGAAAATACAGAAAAATCTTTACATGAGAAAGTGTGTCCAAACTTTTGGTCTGTACTGTATATACACAGCTCTGGCAAAAATTAAGAGACCACTGCAAAATTTTCATTTTCTCAGATTTTTCTCTTTATAGGTATATTTTTGAGCAAAATGTATATTGCTGTTTTATTCTATAAACTACTGACAACATGTCTCCGAAATTCAAAGCTAAAAATGTTGTTTTTATTTGCTGCAAATGAGAAATCGTCAAAATAATAAAAAAGAAAAGTGCTTTCAGACCTCAAATAATGCAAAGAAAACGAGTTCTTATTCATTTAGATAAGGAATTAATTCATCACACACATAGGTGATATGGATGCAAAGTTCGTTTATTACAGTCAAAGTAAAAGATTAAACCCAGTTTTCAAGAGCGACAGTAGTAAACATTTCGGCCAGTTATTCGGCCTTATTCATTAAGTCGCTACTGCAAGAAGAAACAAGATAAGCAGGGCATCAGGACAATGGTAGGATCAAACAGTGTAAAGGCATAAAAAACTGTGTAAAGGCATAAAAAACAAATACCTAGGGAAAAATTAAAGCATGATGTAGTTGGAGTGTCAAAGGAGAGGGGGAGGGGAGGTAGAGAAGAGGAGGGAATATGGACAGGGGGAGGGGAGGGGGGTGGTTCCAAGGGGTTATATACATAGGTTATGTACAAATATTTACATCATATATACAACCCCTGGCAAAAATTATGGAATCACTGGGCTGGGAGGATGTTCATTCAGTTGTTTAATGTTGCTGAAAAAAAAGCAGATCACAGACATGGCACAAAACTAAAGTAATTTCAAATGGCAACTTTGGGGCTTTAAGAAACACTAAAAGAAATCAAGATTAAAATGTTGTACTCAGTAAGGGTAATTTTTTTCAAACCAAGCAGAGGGAAAAAATTATGGAATCACTCAATTCAGAGGAAAAAATTATGGAATCACCCTGTAAATTTTTATTTCCAAAACTAACACCTGCATCAAATTAGATCTGCTTGTTAGTCTGTGTCTAAAAAGGAGTGATCACACCTTGGAGAGCTGTTGCACCAAGTGGGCTGACATGAATCATGGCTCCAACACAAGAGATGTCAATTGAAACAAAAGAGAGAATTATCAAACACTTCAAAGAAGGTAAATCATCACGCAATGTTGCAAAAGATGTTGGTTGTTCACAGTCAGCTGTGTCTAAAATCTGGACCAAATACAAACATGGGAAGGTTGTTAAAGGCAAACATACTGGTAGACCAAGGAAGACATCAAAGCATCAAGACCGGAAACAAAGATATTATGTCTCCAAAACAGGAAATGCAGAACAAAACAAATGAGGAACGAATGGGAGGAAACTGGAGTCAAAGTCTGTGACCGAAATGTAAGAAACCGCCTAAAGGAAATGGGATTTACGTACAGAAAAGCTAAACATAAGCCATCATTAACAGCTAAACAGAAAAAAACAAGGTTACAATGGGCTAAGGAAAACCATTCGTGGACTGTGGATGACTGGATGAAAGTCATATTCAGTGATGAATCGCGAATCTGCATTGGGCAAGGTGATGATGCTGGAGCTTTTGTTTTGTGCCGCTCCAATGAGATTTATAAAGATGACTGCATGAAGAGAACATGCAAATTTCCACAGTCATTGATGATATGGGGCTGCATGTCAGGTAAAGGCACTAGGGAGATGACTGTCATTACATCTTCAATAAATGCCCAAGTTTACATTGATATTTTGGACAGTTTTCTTATCCCATCAATTGAAAGGATGTTTGGGGATGATGTCATCATTTTTCAAGATGATAATGCATCCTGCCATAGAGCAAAAACTGTGAAAACATTCCTTGAAAGAAGACACATAAGGTCAATGTCATGGCCTGCAAATAGTCCGGATCTCAATCCAATTGAAAATCTTTGGTGGAAGTTGAAGAAAATGGTCGATGACAAGGCTCCAACCGGCAAAGCTGATCTGGCAACAGCAATCAGAGAAAGTTGGAGCCAAATTGATGAAGAGTACTGTTTGTCACTCATTAAGTCCATGCCTCAGAGACTGCAAGCTGTTATTAAAGCCAGAGGTAGTGCAGCAAAATACTAGTGTTCTTTTGTGTGTTTGTTTTTCATGATTCCATAATTTTTTCCTCAGAATTGAGTGATTCCATAAATTTTTCCCTCTGCTTGGTCTGAAAAAAATTACCCTTACTGAGTACATTTTTAATCTTGATTTCTTTTAGTGTTTCTTAAATCCCTAAAGTTGCCATTTGAAATGACTTTAGTTTTGTGCCATGTCTGTGATCTGCTTTTTTTCAACAACATTAAACAACTGAATGAACATCATCCGAGCCCGGTGATTCCATAATTTTTGCCAGGGGTTGTACATAGAAACCATAAACAATAGGATGCAAAAGGTAACCTTACTTGTTGTGTGGTTATAGTAAAGCCTGGACTGTAATATTTCAAGGTGGAGGGCTCAGAGAACTCCCCAGGGGGGGGGAAGGGGCCACAGAAGTCTAGAAGATACAGAGTTAATGAGGGTAGGTCCCCAAGCATGGGTTTAGAAAGCTTTCATCATGCAGCTTGCATATAGCTTGCACAGTGCAGCCAAGTAAATACCTTCTATATAGTGCATGCGGTCCTGCAACATGTATTTTTCTTAGGTGGCATCTCTAGTTGTAGGTGCCCAGACAGTGGTGGTGTGGGGGGGTAATAGCGGCACTCTCGCACCTTGCTGAAGCTGTCAGTGGGCTGAACCAGCTGTTTAAATGCCGGCGTGAACCGCCGGACCGGAAGTGCGTCACCGAAGGGACGTGTCACCGGAAGTGCCATTACGCCACTGCTACAGTGTGTATAGCGGTGACTGAGGCTTGCCTAGGTTACTAGGCATGGCGTCCAGGGTGCACTAGATGCCAATGAGTTGCCTAAGAATCGGCGCATGCGCAGGGGAGTGGGGAATTGATATCAGTATATCTTACAAGGAAGGTAATGGCCAGGCTAAAGGGGTTAGTCGAGGGGTTGGAGATATAGTGAGGGAGTCAATGGTGCAAAATTAAGAGGATATTCCAGTATTCAATCATTTGGATGTATTGACAGTGGAACACGAATACTCGTTCAGAAATCAAGAAGACATATCATTGTACAGGAGAACATAAGGCTCAAAATCATTATATATACAGTGTAATGGTTCAAAACAAGAGAGGTACAGCAGCATATAAAGGGAAAATGACAACACTAATTCCTTATGGATAAATAATAGGCGGAGGACAGTATGAAGACCCAAAATGAAGGGAGTATAGGTAAAAGTCAGTCTACTCAAGACCCTTATTGTAAGGATGGGATATGAAGAGGGAGTCACTCACTGGGTGGGTTGGGTGGGTGGGTTCAGTGTGTCTGTGGAAAAAAGTTGAGATATTAATAGATCCAGTCTATCTCCCTATTGAGGCTCCTATGGGATAGGGTCTGTAGGGTGTAGATCTAGTAAGATTCACGTTGTTTGAGAAGTTTTATGTGATTGCCACCCCTTCTTGGCCTGGGTACGTGTTCAATTACCTGGAAGCGGAGTTGTGCTACATTATGGTTTGCTCTGGAGAAGTGGTATGGTAAAGGTAGCCAGTTTTTGCCGCACCTAATGGTGGATTTATGGCTTGCTATGCAATCCCTAATGTGCTGTGTGGTCTCGCCTACATATAGAAGGCCACATGGACATTTTACTACATAGATGCCGAAATTTGAATCACATGTATAAATCCCTCTGATGGGATCCCAGTCCTTGGGTGTGTGATATTTTCAGATTTAATTACATTGGAGCAGACGGCATAGTTTAAGCAGGGGAATGTCCCATTTTTGCTAGTACTAAGTAAACGTTGTGATGGAGTAGTACGTGAGCTCCCTAGGTCGGCTCTGATAATTTTGTCCTTGATGTTTGGGGCTTTTCTAGTGCACATCAAGGCCGGTTTTTAAATGCTGGAATCTCAGGATAGGCTCTGGAGAGAAGGGGCCAGTGTTTCCTTATTGCAGTGTGAACTTTGGACATTAACGGGTGGTAGGTATGCACAAAAGGCACCCTTTCGGTTTTAACAGTGGAAGGTTGTGGCGTGCCATGTTCCAGTGCTCTAGACTTTTCACTAAGTAGAATTTGGCTGGGGTAATGCCTCTCTCGAAATTTTACTAGAGTAGTGTAGTAAACTGTTGCAGTCAGTAGGTTTAGAAAAGAGGTCCGTTGTAAGGGTACCATCATCTTCGCAGATGACTATCGTGTCTAGGAAAGGAATTTGCTTAGAGTTATAATTGAGGGTAAATTGCAGCTCTTGTCTGACGGAATTGAGTGTGGTCACAAATGAGGTGAGTGTCTCAAGCTGTCCCTGCCAAATGAGGAAAACATCGTCTATGTAGCGATGGTAGGTTGTACAGTGTCTAACAAAGAGCTCATTGGGATAGACAAAGTCTTCCTCAAATGTATGCATGTAGGTGTTTGCATAAGCCGGTGCTACGTTTGACCCCATCGCAGTCCCTTGTTGTTGCACAAAGAATTCGTCCCTGAACATAAAAAAGTTTTCATGGAGTACAAGGGAGAGTAGTTCCAGGCAAAATTTAACTGAGGAGGGAGATAGGTAGGACTGGGTAAGGAGATGTGACGAGGCTTCAATGCCCTTGTCATGGGTAATAGAGGTATATAGACTGCTGACATCCATTGTGACAAATAAGCTGTCTTGCGGGATAATTGGCAGTGGTTTAATAATAGTCAGGAATTCACTTGTGTCCAGTAGAAAGGCTCGTGTCTTTTTGACTAGTGGGATCAGAATTTTTTCAAGGTAGATGGCCAGAGTCGAAAGAATGGAGTCGGTCAAGGCCACAATGGGTCGGCAGGGTGGATTTGTCAGAGATTTATGAATTTTTGGCAATATGTAGAATACTGGTGTGATTAGATGTTGGTTATCCTGTAAGATAAGAAGCCCCGGGGCCTACTTAACACTTGAATGCTAGGAGCTTCAAAGACTTCGAGAGGAAACACAGCCAGCAGGGGGGGGGTGCTTCGTCTATCTGTACCTGACCATTTGTCCCATAGGACTAGTTTCTTTGTCTGTCACAAGCATGGAGGCATAAGATATAGAAACATGAAAAGTACACGCATGTTGCGTGGGATGGGCCAATAAAAAAATATCACGGCGTCCCGGAGCCATTGCGCACACAAGCCTCCGCGGTAGACGTTTGTACGTGCTCTGGAAGCCAAGATATAGCGCTGAGCCATTCCTGAGGACCGTATGGTATCATAATTGATATCAAAAGGTCGGTTACGGCGGCCCGAATCCATGGGAACCCCTGGGGGTATCCTGAGACCATCCCAGAAGAAGTTATTGGGTTCCTTACAATTTGGGCTTCTGATCGAAGTTAGACCTGAGGGTGGAGACTGAGCCAGCTGACCTCACCAGCAGTGGGCGGGACGGGGCAGGTAAGATAGCAGGACAGACAAGAGATAAGTGAGTTTTGACCCAAGAGTGGTGTGCTGAACATCTGAGCACCAGCTGAGGCCACCAAGGGGAGGAGCAGTTTGACCATGCGGTGGTAGGCCTCAGCCTGTAACAAAGAACCGTGCCTGCGACCGCAGAATCCTCTCCCTGCGTCACAAGAAAATCAAGAAACCGGTAACTGATATGCTGTGGTGATTCTGTGTGTTGTATTCCATTGTTGTATAGTTTAGCCTGACCTTATACCTGTGTATATTTAGTTGTATATCGTGTATCTAGTGTATTATTATAATCAATTACCTCAAGTAATTGTGGGCCTGCCTTTTATTCTGCATAACGAACGCACGTCCGTGTGAGCTCGGCTCAAGCCAAAAACGCTACCCAGGGTTGGTTCCTGACCCGATATAGGCCCATTCACGGACTGGGCGTATATCTAAAATAGGGACTGGTGGCAGCATACCAACTGGGGATTGGGGAAGGCTGGTAGTGACGGTCGGAGGTTCAGATATATATATTCCTGGCGCGGCCAAGGAAGATATATACACCACCCTCACTACAGAGGGCCCCGCTACCCAGTAGGTTACAGGACAGTCTCTCTGGCGACCGCTTATCCTAGGTGCAGTTCCTTGACTGACCTGAGGCTAAGAGGGCGCTAGCGAGTTGTGCTGTGTAGTGACGTTACGGTTTAGTGACGTTGAAGGGGAACACTCTACCGTGTTCCCTGCGCTGGTTGCAGCTTCCTGGCACTACTTTTTCTAGGTGCAGTACCTTGACTGACCTGAGAGGTAAGGGGGCGCCAGAGAGCTGCACCCACCGGCCGGCTTTCATCACATTGGTGGCAGAGCGGTGGGATTGCAGAATAATAGTGTTGTGGGACCCCTACTCCCAGGCACTAAAGACTGCCAGTGGTAACTTCCACTGCTGGAGTCTTAAGGTCAGCCCAACGTTAGACGGTCAGGCTAAAAGTATAACAAGGTGTGTGCAAACTCAGGGTTGCAGCGGTGTCGGTTACCAAGATGGCAGACGGCACCAGGAGCAAGACCCTGCAGGAGGCTAATGCTACGGTCCGTGTGGCAGGAGGGGAGGACATTGTTACTCATGGCGAGGAGGAGTCCAGCCCGGGCACCTCAGGGAGCCAGTCCCCAGTATACGGTCCCGCAGTGGGCTGCCCACCACCTACCCAGCCCAGCCTGTCCAGATCACAAGCCCTTTTACAAGCGGCTATGGCAAGTCTCCAGTCTCATGGCGATGCCGTCTACAAAACCCTCCTGGCAGCATCAGAGAAGGCAGCGGAGGAGGAGCGCGAAGCTGCGGAGCGGGCTGCGGAGCGTGAAGCTGCAGAGCGCCGGGAGGCTGCGGAGCGTGCAGAGCGAGCTGCGGAGCGCCAGCACCAACTGGACCTGGCCCAGCGGGGGCTTCCGCTAGAGCAACCAACCCATCAGGAGACCAAGTCGTCCAAAGTCCGAGCTGAGGACTTCCCTCTACTGGAGAAGGATGGGGACCTGGACTCCTTTCTGGTGGCATTTGAACGGACCTGTCTTCAGCACCATCTGGCCCGGGATCAGTGGGCCAGATACCTGACCCCCCGTTTGAGGGGTAAGTCCCTGGAAGCCTTGGGGGACTTACCTGCCGGGGAGGTACAGAACTACGACTGCATCAAGCGGGCCCTGATCCGGCAGTACAACCTCACTCCCGAGTCGTACCGCCAGAAGTTCCGGAGCCTGCTGCGTGGCCCCAAGGACACCTGGACCGATCATATGCGGGCGCTGTTGAGAGCCGCAGAGCACTGGACCTCGGGTCTAGCGCTTACTACCCGCCAGGAGGTCCAGGAACTGTTCGTCACGGAGCAGTTCTTGTGGAACTGCCCAGAGGACCTCCGACAGTTCCTCCGTGACCGAAAACCAACAGGGGCTTCTGCTACAGCCGCCCTGGCAGACGAGTATGCCAATAACAGGGCGCCTGAGCTGAAGAAGTCTGCCAGCAGCACCTGGAGAGGGGGTAAGCCCAGTCATGCCCCTGTTTCCCCGGCCCCTAGAACACAAGGGGTGTATCCCCCTGTTGCCCTCTCCAGGCAAGGACCAGACGTAAGACGTTGTCATCTATGCAACAAACCAGGACACTTTAGGGCTGAGTGTCCCCAGCGCCAAAAGACCCCATCCCAGTCCCAGAGAGCGCCCAATGTTTTGTGTGTGGGAGGGGGTGGTGATAGGTCCCTGGACAACATCCAACCCGTCACCATAGGCCGTTCTGCGGTCATGGGACTGCGGGACACTGGCGCTGAACGAACACTGGTACGGCCTGAGGTGGTGTCCCCCCAGGACTTGGTACCAGGAAAGACTCTTTCCGTCTCCGGGGTTGGAGGCGTGGAGCCGGCCCTTCCCGTTGCTATGGTGTATTTGGACTGGGGTGCCGGGAGGGGGATGCGGGAGGTGGGAGTAACGCCAAATATTCCCGCAAATGTTTTATTAGGGACCGACTTGGGGCGTCTAGTATCGCAGTATGTACCCTCTGAACCCCCAAGTTCGGCCCCCCAAGAGTGTATTGATTTGTCTGCTGCTAATGCCAACCATGTTGTATGTAGTGTGCGTCCTGCTGAGGAGGAGGGAGTGAAACCTGAGGGTAACACCTGCACAGACACAACACAAACAGGGTTAGTGAAAGCAGGTGGGGAGTGTGGGGATGCCCGCAGAGGTGCTCAGCCGGCGTGCCGTGACCTCTTGTCCTCCGGTGAGGGAGGGGGCGGGCAGGATTCTGTAGAGGGAAGCTCAGGGATGGAGAGGGGGGCAGCTACCGGCAGTGTAGGGCTCCCAGGGGTATCCAGGCTGCTGAGTATAGGCCCACTGCAGGGGGAGGAACAGGCCATGGGGGGTGGGGGTGTCCCAAGAGAGGAGCCGCCAGGTAAGACCCCAGGGCAGGAGTTCCCCACATCCGAGATGTCCAAAGGCCTAGGAAGCCTGCCTGATCGGGCGGCTTGGTCAGAAACAGAGGGGAAGCGGGCACTACCCACGGTCACAGCGGTCATAGCAGCTGTCACCAGGAGTGGGAGCGCCGGAGCCCAAGGAGCCTTGCAGAGGTCCGACGGCTTCCCCACTTCTGACCAAGTGTCTGCCGGGTCAGACAGCGGCCAGGTGACATGCCCGGAGGGGCTGACAGAGGATGTGGCAGTTTCGTCGATTCTGGCCACATCAAGTCAGGAATTTCAGGCTGCGTTGGAAGCAGACGACAGCCTGAAAGCTCTCAAGGAACAGGCGGCACAGCCTCCCATGGAGTCAGACTGCGAGCGTGTGGTCTGGGACCAGGGACGGCTGTACCGGGTAACGGTCCAGCAGGGTTCACCGGAGGCGTGGCCCAGGGACCAACAGTTAGTGGTACCCTATCCGTTCAGGGCGGAATTGTTGCGGGTCGCACACGAGATTCCGATGGCCGGACACCTAGGGATCGCTAAAACCAAGGCCAGGATAGCTCAGCATTTCTACTGGCCTGGGATGGGAGCCGCGGTGGGCGCCTACTGCCGTTCGTGTGACACCTGTCAGAGGGTGGGGAAGGCGGGGCCGCTCCCCAAAGCCCCACTGGTAACTCTGCCAATCATCGAAGAACCTTTCTCGAGGGTCGCTGTGGATCTTATTGGACCTCTGTCCACTCCCAGCCACTCCGGGAAATGCTTCATACCTCACGGTAGTGGACTATGCCACCCGGTACCCGGAAGCGGTAGCTTTGTCATCCATTCGGGTCGACAAGGTGGCTACCGCCTTACTGGAGATCTTCTCCAGAGTGGGTTTCCCCCAAGAAATGCTCACCGACCGAGGGACCCAGTTCATGTCGCGGCTGATGGAGTCCCTCTGTAAGCAAATGCAGGTGCAACATCTGGTGGCCAGCCCGTATCACCCACAGACTAATGGCCTGTGTGAGCGGTTCAATGGCACCTTAAAGCAGATGCTTAAGATGTTGGTCGACTCCCACGGGAGAGACTGGGAGCGTTACCTCCCACACCTCCTATTTGCTTACCGGGAGGTTCCGCAGGCCTCAACGGGGTTCTCCCCCTTTGAGCTCCTGTACGGGCGACGGGTACGGGGCCCCCTGGCTCTGGTGAAGGAAGCATGGGAAGGGGATTTGGCCACCCCCGAGGTGTCGGTCATCGAGTATGTCGTGCGCCACCGGGACAGGATGATGGCCTTGGCAAAGCTGGTGCAGGACAATATGGCCCAGGCCCAGGCCGACCAGAAGCAGTGGTACGACCAGAATGCTTGTGAGAGGACCTACCAGGTGGGTCAAAAGGTGTGGGTACTGGTCCCCGTACCACAGAACAAGCTTCAGGCAGCCTGGGAAGGTCCCTACTTCGTGCACCAGAAACTCAACGCCGTCACCTATCTGGTCACCCTGGATCACGCCCGTGGAAGGAGGAAGGCCTTCCACGTGAACATGATGAAGGCTCATCATGAGCGGGAAGCGACTGCCCACCCAGTGTGCAACCTTCCCGAGGAAGGAGAGGTAGAAACCCTCCTGGATCTGCTCACCCAAGCCAAGGCGGGTGGGTCCATCGAGGATGTGGGGGTTGGCCACCAGCTCACGGAGGACCAACGGTCCCAGCTGGGGACCACCCTGCACCCCTTCCGGGGGCTGTTCAGCAGCCTGCCCGGAAGGACTGAGATGGCTGTCCACGACGTGGACACTGGCGATCACCCGCCGATCCGGCGTTCAGCATATCGGGTCTCTTTCGAGGTGCAGGGAAACATGCGCCAAGAGATAGACGAGATGCTGAAGCTGGGGGTGATCCAGGCATCCAGCAGCGCGTGGGCCTCGCCTGTAGTCCTCGTACCAAAGAAGGACCGAACTACACGGTTCTGCGTGGACTACCGGGGGCTCAACGCTGTAACGGCCACCGATGCGTTCCCCATACCACGCATCGATGACCTGCTCGATCGGATGGCCGGGGCTAAGTACCTGACCATCATGGATCTGAGCCGGGGGTACTGGCAGATTCCTCTGACCCCCGCGGCAAGGGAACGCTCTGCCTTTATCACCCCTTTTGGACTGTACGAGTCCACAGTGATGCCATTCGGCATGAAGAATGCCCCTGCCACTTTTCAGCGGATGGTCAATACGCTGCTTGAGGGACTTGAAGGGTATGTGGCTGCGTACTTGGACGATATTGCAGTCTTCAGTCCCACTTGGGAGGATCACCTAGAGCACCTGCGGCAGGTGCTCGGTCGGATCCACCGGGCAGGCTTGACCATCAAGCCGGAAAAGTGCCAGCTGGGCATGAGTGAGGTCCTCTACCTGGGTCACCGGGTAGGCGGGGGGGTTCTGAAGCCAGAACCGGGGAAAGTGGATGCCATCGCATCCTGGCCCACTCCTAGGACCAAAAAGCAGGTGATGTCCTTCTTGGGGACCGCCGGGTACTATAGGAGGTTCGTCCCACACTATAGCACCCTGGCCAAGCCCCTGACGGACCTCACCAAGAAGAAGCTGCCCGTCGCAGTCGACTGGACAGTCGCCTGCGAGACAGCTTTCGGGGCACTCAAGGCCGCCCTAAGTAGCTCCCCTGTACTGCAAGCTGCCGACTTCGACCGGCCGTTTGTGGTACAGACCGACGCCAGTGACTTTGGCCTCGGTGCTGTGCTAAGTCAGGTCAACACGACAGGCCAGGAACATCCTGTCTTGTACCTGAGCAGGAAGCTACTGCCCCGGGAGGTGGCTTACTCCACGGTGGAAAAAGAATGCTTGGCAATTGTATGGGCCCTGCAGCGTCTGCAGCCCTACTTGTACGGGAGCCATTTCACCGTGGAGACGGACCACAACCCCCTCAGCTGGTTACACACGGTCTCTGGGTCGAATGGCAGGTTGCTACGCTGGAGCCTCGCTCTCCAGCAGTACCACTTCTCCATTCGCCACAGAAGAGGCCGTGACCACGGTAACACTGACGGGTTATCCCGGCAAGGGGAGGGTGCAGAAGGACGCACGGGGGAACACAGGAATGTGCTACCCCCTCGCGCCCTCGTATAGGGGGAGGTGTGATGAACCTGTAGCCGCCATCTTGGTAATGATAAATCATATCCAGGGATGGCCACACTTCAGCAGCCCCCACCCTTGGGACCTTCTGTTAAAACGTCAACTAGATAGTTTCCCCCCATCCAGGCTCCTGTAAGATAAGAAGCCCCGGGGCCTACTTAACACTTGAATGCTAGGAGCTTCAAAGACTTCGAGAGGAAACACAGCCAGCAGGGGGGGGGTGCTTCGTCTATCTGTACCTGACCATTTGTCCCATAGGACTAGTTTCTTTGTCTGTCACAAGCATGGAGGCATAAGATATAGAAACATGAAAAGTACACGCATGTTGCGTGGGATGGGCCAATAAAAAAATATCACGGCGTCCCGGAGCCATTGCGCACACAAGCCTCCGCGGTAGACGTTTGTACGTGCTCTGGAAGCCAAGATATAGCGCTGAGCCATTCCTGAGGACCGTATGGTATCATAATTGATATCAAAAGGTCGGTTACGGCGGCCCGAATCCATGGGAACCCCTGGGGGTATCCTGAGACCATCCCAGAAGAAGTTATTGGGTTCCTTACAATTTGGGCTTCTGATCGAAGTTAGACCTGAGGGTGGAGACTGAGCCAGCTGACCTCACCAGCAGTGGGCGGGACGGGGCAGGTAAGATAGCAGGACAGACAAGAGATAAGTGAGTTTTGACCCAAGAGTGGTGTGCTGAACATCTGAGCACCAGCTGAGGCCACCAAGGGGAGGAGCAGTTTGACCATGCGGTGGTAGGCCTCAGCCTGTAACAAAGAACCGTGCCTGCGACCGCAGAATCCTCTCCCTGCGTCACAAGAAAATCAAGAAACCGGTAACTGATATGCTGTGGTGATTCTGTGTGTTGTATTCCATTGTTGTATAGTTTAGCCTGACCTTATACCTGTGTATATTTAGTTGTATATCGTGTATCTAGTGTATTATTATAATCAATTACCTCAAGTAATTGTGGGCCTGCCTTTTATTCTGCATAACGAACGCACGTCCGTGTGAGCTCGGCTCAAGCCAAAAACGCTACCCAGGGTTGGTTCCTGACCCGATATAGGCCCATTCACGGACTGGGCGTATATCTAAAATAGGGACTGGTGGCAGCATACCAACTGGGGATTGGGGAAGGCTGGTAGTGACGGTCGGAGGTTCAGATATATATATTCCTGGCGCGGCCAAGGAAGATATATACACCACCCTCACTACAGAGGGCCCCGCTACCCAGTAGGTTACAGGACAGTCTCTCTGGCGACCGCTTATCCTAGGTGCAGTTCCTTGACTGACCTGAGGCTAAGAGGGCGCTAGCGAGTTGTGCTGTGTAGTGACGTTACGGTTTAGTGACGTTGAAGGGGAACACTCTACCGTGTTCCCTGCGCTGGTTGCAGCTTCCTGGCACTACTTTTTCTAGGTGCAGTACCTTGACTGACCTGAGAGGTAAGGGGGCGCCAGAGAGCTGCACCCACCGGCCGGCTTTCATCACAAGCCGGTGCTACGTTTGACCCCATCGCAGTCCCTTGTTGTTGCACAAAGAATTCGTCCCTGAACATAAAAAAGTTTTCATGGAGTACAAGGGAGAGTAGTTCCAGGCAAAATTTAACTGAGGAGGGAGATAGGTAGGACTGGGTAAGGAGATGTGACGAGGCTTCAATGCCCTTGTCATGGGTAATAGAGGTATATAGACTGCTGACATCCATTGTGACAAATAAGCTGTCTTGCGGGATAATTGGCAGTGGTTTAATAATAGTCAGGAATTCACTTGTGTCCAGTAGAAAGGCTCGTGTCTTTTTGACTAGTGGGATCAGAATTTTTTCAAGGTAGATGGCCAGAGTCGAAAGAATGGAGTCGGTCAAGGCCACAATGGGTCGGCAGGGTGGATTTGTCAGAGATTTATGAATTTTTGGCAATATGTAGAATACTGGTGTGATTAGATGTTGGTTAGTCAGGAATGCGACCGTCTTGGAGTCTATTGTGCGTAATTGTAGGTGTCTCGTCAGTACCTCTTGGATTTTGCCATGGATTGTGAATGTGGGATCATTGTTGATTCATTTAGAAACGACAATACTCATGTTTTAACTCAGGAAGAGTTCAGAATACAATATTTGGTGGAATAACCATGATTTTTAATCACAGCTTTCATGCGTCTTGGCATGCTTTCCACCAGTCTTTCACACTGCTTTTGGGTGACCTTATGCCACTCCTGGCACAAAAAATCTTTGTTTGATGGCTTGTGACTATCCAGCTTGATTACATTCCAGAGGTTTTCAATTTTTCAATGTGGTTCAGGTCTGAAGATTGTGCTGGGCATGGCAGGGTCTTGATGTGGTGCTCCTTCAGCCACACATTGATTGACCTAGCTGTGTGGCATGGGGCATTGTCCTGCTGGAAAAAACAGTTCTCAGAGTTGGGGAACATTGCCTGAGCAGAAGGAAGCAAGTGTTTTTCAAGGATGACCTTGTATGCGGCTTGATTCATACGTCCTTCGCAAAGATTAACCTGCCCAATTCCAGCCTTGTTGAAGCATCCCCAGATCATCACCGATCCTCCACCAAATTTCACAGTGGGTGCAAGACACTGTGGCTTGTATGCCTCTCCAGGTCTCCGTCTAACCATTAGACGACCAGGAGTTGGGCAAAGCTGAAAATTAGACTCATTAGAGAAGATTACCTTACTCCAGTCCTCTATGGTCCAATCTTTATGGTCTTTGGCAAACTTCAGCCTGGCTCTCCTTTGCTTCTCATTGATGAAAGGCTTTTTTCTAGCTTTACATGACTTGAGGCCTGCCTCTAGGAGCCTGTTACGAACTGTTCTTGCCATGCACTTCTCCCCAGCTGCCATTTGCCATTCCTTTTGTAGGTCACTTGATGTCATCCTGCGGTTGCTGAGTGACATTCAAATAAGATGACGGTCATCCCGGCCAGTGGAGAGCCGGTCTGTAGCTTTGTTGTCCCCAATGTCTGCTGATTGACCTTGTTGTAATGGACTGCCATCTTCGAAATTTTAAGGATGGAGGCAACATGACGCTCACTCTATCCCTTTGCCAGTAAAGCCAGAATTGAGTCCTTCCTTTCCTCACTCAAGACTTTTCTTTTCAACTCCTTTAGCATGGTTAAAAGTTATTTTTTTAATTCAAATTAGTTTTGGACTATTCCTAGCACTTGTTTTGCCATCCAGCTTGTCCTATTGCAAGAGGATTGTGAAGACCACAGCAGTGTTTTTATACTTTCCCTCATTACATAAAATTTCGTTCAGGTGATCACCTAATCAGAAGCACATTAAGTAGAATGAGGTGTACTCGCTCGGCTCTCCCGGAGGCAGACTCAGGACACACGTTCTCAGGTTACCTTCCTGCTGGTTTATTATATGGCATAAACTCATGCAGGGTTCCACAGGAAAAAACAAGCAAGACCCCTCTGGGTTAAACGGGAAAACAAAACAAAATATAGCTTCAGTCCATAGGTGAGCGGGTTCTGCCTGCTCTCGGTAGCACAAACTGCACAGGCAAAGTCCTTGTAAAAAGCTCTGCAGCTTCCACAACTCTGTCTGGAGATTTCACTCTCCAGACCACACTCCAGAGAAAAAAAAAAAAGGACTGAGCTTTTACACATTGCTCAGCCACACCCTGAGGGGAGGTAGGGGGAATGGCGTCCCGCCCTCTTTGCCATTCCCATAAAACCGCACACCCTTTAGCAGAGTAAATCTACCAGCATATAACATGCTGGCAGAAATAAAGTAGGTCTTCGTTCACACAGGGGAGCATCATGAGTGACACATACCTCCCCTCACATAAAGCCGGTGACACTGTCACAAAATATATATATATTTATATATAATTTTTTTTCTAGTATTGTAGTATTGTATTTTTCTGTATGGCATGCTCTAGTTAAAGTTACTCTGTCAGGGCCATGGTATTGATTATTATTATTAGATGATTTTTCAAACTAAACTGTGTTAATATACCCTTAGCATCCCTAATGGTTTGAAGAATCATCACTATATCGCTATATGATCAGGCCAGTAAATAGTTACTGGTTCTCTATGTGTGAAAAAGTACTGTACCTTTTTGTTTTTGCGATGTGTTATATATTGTTATTCCAAGTAAAAATGCTACATCATTTGATTCAAGTAAATCTCACAAAATACAATAGACACCATTAAATATACCTTTTATTTAGTGACAATGCATGGGCAGTCTCCAGCAACAACAGGAATATTTTGGCAAAGCACACAGTTAAAATGGAACTCCACTTTCAACAATGTTTGCATATATCAGTAGTACATGTAATTATAACAAACATTGTAATGTATCTTAGTGAAATCGGCTTCCTTCGCCACACTTCTTCCCCTATCCCTTGCCTCCTGAACTCACCACCCATTGTAAAAAAACAGATCAAGTTCCTCTTGCTCAGAGGAGACAGACTGCAGATGTCATGTGACCAGCCCATTATCCTCTATGGAAAGGGGAGGAGGAGGTGAATTATGTTTCCCCCTCCCCTGCAAATCACAGTCAGAGTCACTCGCCGGTGCAAGATCCCTGTGCTGTACAATGAACATAGACGGCAGGAAGAAGTGCGCCTCGCGTAAAAGGTGAAATGCGCAGGCGTGGGATGTGGCCGCGGCGAATGCACGTCACAGGGCACTGTGAAGTGCAGGGTAGTGGGAAAACATTATAATTCACACAGGAGGCGGGATTTCTTGTGGGCCCCAGGACGGGAACACATCAAAACCTTGTATGAATAAAAAGACATTTCAGACCAACAAGACCTCTAATATGAGGCATACAGGTAGGTATAGATTTACATTTCTATCACCTGTATGCCCATATTAGAGGTAAGTCGCAGGGGATGACAGATTCCCTTTAAGACAATGCCAAATATTACGCTCACGCCCGGACTGACTGGCGTGAGCGTGGTTAGTGATCCCACTGGGCCACGAACCGAGGAGTGTCTGGGAGGACATGACTAGGGACCTCGCCAGATCTGACCCCGAACACACGGCGGCTTAATCGACTCCGTGGTCCTAGGAGGGACGTGGGAGGTGGCCCAGGTGCTACTCCAGGTCAGACCCCGGTCACAGCTGTTGACCCACACCGGGGAATGCAGGAACGGGCAGGTTTGGCTGGTATGCAGACAGGCGGGTGCTGGCAGGCACAACTGGTATGCAGACAGGCGGGTGCTGGCAGGCACGGTTGGTATGCAGGCAGGCGGGTACCGGCAGGTGGGTACCGGCAGGCATGGCTGGTATGCAGGCAGGCAGGTAACGGCAGGCAAGGCTGATATGCAGGCAGGCGGGTACCGGCAGGCACGGCTGGTATGCAGGCAGGCCGATAATGCAGACAGGCGGGTACTGGCAGGTAGGGAAACAGGCTGGATAGGGACCAGTACAAACTGGGATACAGGAACAGAGCCGCAGGTGCGGTGGACAAGCAGAGCAGGACCGCAGGTGCAGAGGACAAGCGGAGCGGAGCAGAGCAGAACCGCAGACGCGGAGGACAAGCGGAGCAGAGCAGAGCAGAACCGCAGACGCGGAGGACAAGCGGAGCAGAGCAGAACCGCAGACGCGGAGGACAAGCTGAGCAGAGCAGAACCGCAGACGCGGAGGACAAGAGGAGCAGAGCAGAACCGCAGACGCGGAGGACAAGAGGAGCAGAGTTAAGCTGCAGGTGCAGAGGGCAGGAGGAGCAGAGCAGAGCTGAACCGCTGGCGCGGAGGACAAGCAGAGCAGAGTGGAACCGCAGGCGCAGAGGACAAGCGGAGCAGAGTTAAGCTGCAGATCCAGAGGGCAAGAGGAGCAGAGCAGAGCCGCAGGTGCAGGCAGACAGGACAGAGCTCTGTTCACATGGAACAGACTGGGAAACACAGGAAGATAGCTAGAACACAGGAGGTAGATACGGGGGCAGGGAAACGGGACAAGCAGAACCAGATACACACAAGGTACTTGCAATGAAGTAGCGAGTGGACACAAAACTCACAAACCGAAGTACAGAGACAACGAGTTGGAGTTAGGTGCAGGTTCAGACACTGCAGGAAAAGGGAAGGATCGGACATAGAGACAAACTGGTGAAGGGCTAGGACACAGTTCAGACAGGAACTGAACCTGGAACAAGATACAGGAACGAGCCTGGGTACTCGGCCCCTAGGTTGTCGGAAACAGACTAGAAGTCACAGATACAGGTAACGGGCCTGGGTACTCAGCCCCCAAGGTGGCGGAAACAGATTAGTAGTCACAGATACAGGACAGGACCTGGCAACTCCGTTGCACAGAACACACTGAAAGAAAGTGTTGCTCAGGCACCTCCTACTGGGTGGAGGGGGTTTGAGTATCCAGTGACTCACAGCAATAGGCTGGGGACGCATTAGGACTGCGCACACAGTAACTTTAAGAATCAGGAAGTAACAGGGCCGCCGCCCTAAGCAATCAGACAAAAGACATGCACACAGCAAGTAATGGAACAAAGTGTGCAGCCTGGACTGATAGACAAGTTGGCGGTCTTGCATGGTGGGAGATGGTAAGCCATGCCAGCACGCTGCCAGGGATGTTACACCAAATAGTAAAGATAATGGTTATGACGATCTTAAAGAAACAAATGTTGCTGCCCATTAAACTGGGAGGGGTCACAAGCAGGGGTGTAACGATGGCGGTCTCAGAGGGTGTGACCGTGACCAAGCCTGTGCGGAAGGTGGGCCGACCCCAGCGCCTACTTCAGTTGAAGTGTATTACAGTTAATGGACTTTCTGGCTCCATGCTCTGCAATATCCGCAGGCTGCATTTGCCTAATTTTAAAGACCTTTTAAGGACCAGATGTTTTTTTTATTATTATGCCCAGATACATAAATTATAATGACCAACAGAACAAGGTTACAGGGTCATTATTACTGCCAAGTGAGCGTAATTAAAACAAAACCCTTTTTTCCCCCCGAAGAAATCCACACCACTTGTATTATTTCCCCATTTTTGGGAAAAATGTCCAAAAAAAAAAAGAAGTTATAGCTCTGTAAGGGCAAGGAGGAAAAAATAAAAGGTGTTTTTTTCAAGAGGTTAAACGGATTTCAGCAGGTAATTCTTGTAAACGTATAAGTCCCGTTGTGTTTGTGCACTTTTGCATTCACTCCTGTACAGCTACATGAAAGATATTAGTATCATAATCACAATAAGATCCTAGTAATGGGTAAGCTTTTCTTTATACCACATTTGACAACTGACAGATTTTTATGACCAGTCTCACATGAGGTGGTTTGTGTGCTCTAATCAGTTAATGCTAAGCAACAAGACAAATACATCCCAGGACTGTCTTTACCATGATGTTATACAGCGCTTACTGCTTGGAAAATCATGATAGTACTAGATAGGAGTTATGCAAATGGTCTCTTCAGAGAGGAAGGGGACTTGAACTGTAGTGCCATCTTTTGGAAGTAGCAATCCTAAAAGTCAATAGTGAACCTTTAACGAGCCTTGCAATATTACTATAGCCATATGAAAAGCCAAACCAGAATCTCAATTTGCAGACACGATGACATGATGTTTCGGAGTATTGCCCTTCATCAGTGGAAAGTATGAGATCTGATTTGGCTAGGTGAGAGGCTAAGACTGTCAACTAAGGGGTAAGGTTTACCCTTGTGGACAGTGTCATGCCAAGAACTCAAATATACAAATGGTCTCCTTAGAAAGGAAAAGGACAGTAATTCTAGTGCCATAAAGTCGACCTAGAAATCTGAAAAGCCATCAACACTTAAAAAGGCCTTGCCACATGAAAAAGCAAAAGCAGAATCTCCATTTACAGACACACATTTCTGGGTTTTTGCTTCTTGTTAGTGTAAAGCAGGACAGCAGATATGACTGGGTGAGAGGCCTTTGACACCAGTTCAATAGTTCAGACATGTGGCTTGGATGAGATACAGTGACTGTTAGGGAAGAGATCAAGCCTTTGGGATATTACAGATGTAAGTTGAACAACCCCTTTAAGCTTTATTAAACAGCATCTAGCCACTAATGAAGCCACAAAAAGGAAAAATCTAGTGGGCATATAAACCATTAAGATTAATGCTCTTGATTAAAGGGAATGTGTCATCAGAAAAAAAATGACCTATTGTTTTAATCAGGTTTTTATTTCATGCATTTCTTTAAAATTTTGGGCATTTTTTTATACCATGATCTTTATTAAAACAAAACATGGCATGAAAAAAACAAACCAAAAAAAAACACTATTTACCTGTAGATATAGGGTTACTGAAGATAAATAGTGTTACAATCCTGCCTGCCTGATTGGAGCAGAAGTCCTAAAGCAGTCCCTAGGGAGGGAACAGAAGAGTCAGAACAGACTAGGTCGGGCGTCCGCCGCTTGCAGAACATTTCTTCCTAGGCTGGCATCAGCTGAAGCATAGATATGTGCTCTGTAGACACTCGCTAAGGTGTGAAGCCCTGCATATCTGAGATACAGAGTCCTGGTGGCGAATGGCCCATTAGGCCCCCACCGCCCTGGTGGAGTGAACCCTTACTCACGGAGGCCTATCCTTAACAAGATATGCCTCCAATATGGCCAAGCGGATTCAGTGGGCCATGATAAATTTGGAAGCAGGGAGATCAGGAATGACCAATCAAGGCGTCCGAATGCCGAAAGGTTCTTGCAAGGTAGAAACATAGAGCTCTGACAAGATCTAGCTTGTGAAGAGACTTCTCCAGAGGATGAACCGGAGCGGGCCAGAAACAAGGCAAAACATTGTCCTCATTGATGTGGAAAGAGGAGACCACCTTAGGCAGGAAGATAGGGACTGGTCTGAGGACCACCTTGTACTGATGGAGGATGAGGAACGGAGAATGACAAGAGTGCAGCCAGCTGACAAACTCTTTTGATGGATGCAACAGCTACCAGAAAGGCAACCTTCCAGGAAAGAGGAGACGACGTGATGTCCTGAATGGGTTCGAACGGAGATTACTGAAGAACGCTTAAGACCAGATTAAGGTCCCACCGGACTACAGGAGGATGATATGGAGATGCCAAGAGAGAAACTCCCCGGAGGAAGGTCTTGATTTGGGGGTGAGAAGCCAAATTTTGCTGGAAAAGAATTGAAAGTGCAGAGATCTGGCCCTTGAGGGTACTAAGAGAAAGGCTGGCATTGAGGCCTGACTGTAGAAAGGCTAGAATGAAAGGGAGCGAAAAGGACATTGGAGCCAACTGGTTGTCATCACACCAGCAAAAAAGGCCTTCCAGGTCCTATGATAAATGCAAGAAGTTGCGGGTTTTCTTGCACTGATCATGGTCTGAATGACCTGGGGAGGGAAACCCGCTTCCTACTGAACGACAGCTTCAACGGCCATGCCATTAAATTCAGAGACCAAAAATTCTGATTGAAGAGGGGACCCTGCGAAAATAGATCTGGACGGTCTGGGAGTTTACATGGCGTGTGCGCAAACAGGTTGGCTAACTCTGCGTACCAGGCCCGTCTGGGGCTACCAGAACCATGGGTATCCCTTCTGCCTTGATGTTCATGACAGCTTGCGGAATCATTGGGAGCGGAGGAAAGAGGTAAGGCAGTTGAAACTGGGACCATAACATGACCAGGGCATCCTAACCGATCGCCAGAGGAACACAAGACCTGGCTATGAAGCAGGAAACCTTGCAATTCATTTGAGGCGCCATCAGATTGATGTCAGGAGTGCCCCATCTCTGACAGATCTGATTTAACATGTCGGAGTTGAGGGACCAAGGCGAGGCCCTGGTGACTTAAGAAGTCGGGGGCCCAGTTATCCACCCCAGAAATGTGTACCGTCGAGATTGCCGGAACGTTCTTTTTGGCCCAAAGTAGGATTCTCGAGATCTCCGTCATGACGGATTTGCTGCGTGTTCCACCCTAGTGGTTTATGTACGCCACGGCCGTGGCATTGTCTGACTTAATGTGAACCGGATTTCCTACTAGGAGATCCTGCCAGTGGATCAAGGAGAGGTAGATTGCCCTGATTTCCAAGAGACCAATCGGCAGGGAGGCTTCCAGCGACCCTGTACTGTGTAGTGAAGAAAAAACGCTCCCCAGCCGAGGAGGCTGGTGTCTGTTGTGCCCACCTTCTACTGGAGTGGAAGAAATGACCTCCCGGGACAAATGGAGGAAGACAGAACCCAGAAGACTTGGAAGAGCGACAGCTTGCGTGCCAGTTAGGAGTGGGCTTGAACAACGGTTTTTGCCTCTCCCCATGTGCGGGAGGGCGGTCTTGCTGGGAGGAGGTGCCCAGTGAAGCGAATTGACAAAATTGAAGCGAACGCCTCCTTGTAAAGGGATGTTTCGGTTTAGGCTAGGGAGGGAGGTGCTCTTGCCCCCTATAGTGTCTGAAGCGATTTGATCCAACTTAGACCCAATGAGTCATGAACCCTGGAAGGGTAGGATTGGTAAGGGACTTCTTAAAAGCCGGATCTGCATTCCAGGCTTTAAGCCAAAGAATTCTTTGTAGGCTGGACAGAAAGAAGCGCCGGCAGCCTCAAAGGCTGATTTGGCTAGAGCCTTGATCTGCCTATCTGGAGTGTCCTGTATCCTTAAAAGAGGAGCAGTCAGGTAGAGACAAGACCGTTTTGGCAGACAGACGAGAGGGGAGGATCGAAAGCTAGGGACTCTATGCACCTACTAACTAGGTCTGGGTTAAAGGCATATAGAATATCCAACTGCTTTCTACCAGAAAAGCGTTTTTTTCCGGATGCTCCCAATGCTTCGAAAATATCCCCTCAAACTCCTCATGATTTGAAAACGCCCAAGCAGGCAGTTTTATCCTTTTAAAAGGACCCTCATCCACCTTAATATTAAGGGTTTGGTTAACGGCCGAAATGAGGCTGTCAACCATGTCCGACTCGAACCCCAGGGCCAACTCATGAGAGGTGTGGGATACCGAGGGCATCCTGGATGATGTGAACGGGACTGGAGAACTGGATGAGGAGCTTGCGCGAGTCCGCTTCTTGGAATGAACTTTTGATATGCCTTTCTGAGGGAGGTCGTGAGGTGCCTGCGAATCGTCCAGAGGAACTTTTGGAGCACTGGTGGTAGACAGGTTAGGTAAGGGTGCTAGGACCTGGACCAGGGAGTGAAATACCTTGGTGAGGTCGGACACTGACTGAGAAATGGCAACAGCCTACTCCGGGGGAGGGCTTTCGTCTTGGGTGGCGGGATGTCCTGGGATGCCAGCATAGTGGAAGGGCTGCAAGACGGGCAGAAGGAAGACCTGAGGGCCACTTCTTTTTGCAAAGTGCAAAGGCTTAGTGGATGATAGTGAGGGAGGGGCAGGAAGTATGCTTCCTGGGTCGGGGCATGTCAATAGCAAAAGGAGGAAATGATGGCACTCATGTTACTAGCGTCAGTAATGCCGCTGCACCTTCGCAGACTTGGAAGCTGCGGAGAAAAGGAGGGACAGTACCTGTTGATGTCTCTTCTCTGCTTCGGAGGCTGGTAACAGGCGGTCATCCATTAACATAGGGGGGATCCTGGCAACTCCTCTTTCCCGCACCGTCCGTCCTAGACGGTGCAGAAGACTGTGTCAACCCTTAAAAGAAGGGGGAAAGTCACCTAAAAGGGACCACAGTCTACCTCCTGGCCCGTTCCGAGGAGGGGGCTGGGGTGGGGAAAGGGCAAGGACCAGCCACTGAAGATCACCCTGAGGCACAGTGAGGTGATGGGATAAGGCTCTGCCCCTCACACAGAGTCGGTGACACCACACTGCTCTCTCGTGTGTGGTAAAACATGGTGAGAATTTACACCGTTACCCTGAAGAGAAGAATCTGAAAGAAAAAAAAAAGATTAATAAAGTACAACAGGGACCTGAAAAGGAAGAGACTGATTTGGGATCAGATCCAGGTCCGCCTCCTACTGACAAAGCTTAAACTGACCAGCTTTGTGCCAGTCAGTGGGTGTATACTGCTGAGGAGGAGCGAATTCTTTTTTTTTTTTTTGCCCGACGGCACAGTAATGGCCCATCAGCTGCCCGGGCATGTGCACTGAATCTGGGTGTATGTCCGCAGCTTTTCACATGTGCACATACTCCGGAGTGAAAAGAAGCTGGGTACATACACACATTCAGTGCGCATGCCCAGGGAGCTGATGGGTAGTGCACAAGTGCGGGATTTCCGAGGCTGTTGCTGTGACATCAGGCCAGTTACGGCAATCAATCACAACGCGGTGGGCACGAATAATTTGGACCAGGACTGAAGCGGTAAAAAGCACCACCCCTAAGACTGAAACTATAAAAGGTATGTGATGCAATCTACTAATGATATAAGGTATTATTACACATATACTGGGAGCTTTTCTTTGGGAAAACAGTGTTAGTGATGCACATTGCATCACTAGCATCACACTGGGCCAGTTTAAAAACACAAAAAGGACATGACAAGTTCCCTTTAAGATAGATGGGCCGGACACAGATTTTATGGAGAATCTGCCTCCAGAGCTTATTGTAAATGAAAGGAGGAGTTACCGGTGAGGCAGGCAGATCAGGAGAGCAGACTGTCAGTCATCACATAACACGATGGATGGCTCTTCTGAACTTCCGATCACGTGCAGTGCGCCTCTGAAGCCGGAAAACGTACACTCGGCTAGAGGCGCAGTAACACTGCCAAAATGAGTGGCGCACATGCGTGAGATTTGCATGAGCTGGCGATGACGCTGCCTCATGCAAATTATGTTATCACACCCACAGGGGCATAACATGGAAAAAGGACCGACTAGTCTGGGGAAACCAACCTGACAGGTTCCCTTTAAGTTCCAATGAGGAGTTTTTGATGCGGTGCATTTTCACGGAGCAAAAAAAAAAATCACAGAGTCTTACATTTCCAGCAAAGTGTTATGGATTTATAGAAATCTCATGATCATGGATTTTTTTTTTTACATACGCAGCATAAAACTGGCCTGCGCGGTGTGTTTGAAATCTGCAGCATGTCAATTCCTCTTGCAGGTGCGCTGAGTTTTAGTGCAGATTTTTCCCATAGAAAAATGGGAATCATATTAAATGGGAAGAATTTACATGGAAAAAATGCAACAACATGATTATATAAATAAAGGTTTGTCAAAGCCAAATACTAGGACGTTTCCAAAACAAAGCAACTTTATTTAGAAACAGGACATACCAAAAAGACAAAAACCGCAGTGTCAAAAGTGCACTCGAAAATGCAATGGAAAAAAACCCGCAAATAACCTAATAAGTGCAGAAATGCTGCAACATAAAAGGAAAAAAAAAAATCAAACACTCATCGGGGGGAACGGAGCCTGGTGATACATTCAGCCAACCCATTAGAGGTGCAGAGGAAATAATCATACATGCACAGCAGATCATGGAAATGTTGTCAGGTCTGACAGTGTGGAAAGACGCTGTGTAAACCGCTTAATACACGCAGTATCACAATCATCTTCTTTCATGAAAACACCCTTATGACAAACCCACATGAACTGTACTAATAGTTATGTAACCTTATAGACCTTTATATGCATAAAGAAGCCATGACACTGCAAATACATAAACTGACTTTATTAATTAAGGCAGAAATGGTGGCAGCTATAGGTCCTTACTCCATTATGGTCCATCTTTATAATAACATCCAGCTTTGGTGATGACTCCACCGTGTACAGTTTAGTTATACATTCACTATAGCAAGAGGTAATGTAGAAGCCAGTAATACAACATCGGTAACTCCACCTTTACTACTTCTGATCTGATGTGGTCCTCACAGCTGGGATTTTTGTGGCACAGGACCCAGCCATTTTTCACCTGCAAAAAAAAAAACTGAGTGTTTTCCAGTGTTAGGGCAAGTTCACACAACAGATATTGCCACTACAAATTTTGATGTGAATACATAGCAGAATTCCCTGGTATTACAAGCTGCGTATTCACCACAGATTTCTTCCTACAGTGATGTCTAACATTGCTCCTTGTGGAGAGTGACAAGCCAAGCCTGGCATGTCAGAGTGAGGAGACTTAGAAGCCATGCATGCTCCTCTGGGAAATTAAATATGCAAACTGTCTCTTCAGAAAGGAGGACGACTAGAACTCTAGTGCCACCTACTGGAAGCAGCAATCCTAAAAAAGTCAATATCGTCTCTTTAACGAGCCTTGTAATATGACTTCGCATAAACGCCAAACCAGAATCTCAATTTGCAGACACCATGTTTCGGTGGTGTCCAGAGCCTCTCACCATGCCAAATCAGATCTCACACTTTGCACTACGGAGAGGAAACATCCCGAAACACAGTTTCTGCAAATTGAGATTCTGAGTTGGCTTTTATCCCAAGTCATATTACAAGGCTCATTATAGGGTCGCTAGTGACTTGTAGGATTGCCGCTTCCAATAGATGATGCTAAAGTTCTAGTCCTCTTCCTCTCTGATGAAGATGCAATTTGCATATTTAATTTCCCTGCAGTGATAAAACCCATATTGAAAATCCAAAATAGAATTTCTACTATGGTGTAATTTTCCTTATTGCAAGTAGGGGGCGACATAACATCTTTACTTAGGTTTTATGTTACAGCAGTAGTTATATGTCCAATTTATATAAAGACTCTGCATGTACGGGAGTTTCTATATAACAAGGGACATAATTAGGATGTCTTCACATTTAAAGTGAACCCCTCACAAAACAAACAACAGTATTTACCTGCAGCCATAGTGGTAGTCTGCAGCAAAATAAGGTATATTTATATTGTAAAAAACTGCTATATATGGATGGAACAATGAGACTTAGCAGTGACAAATCTGCCAATAAAACATACATGTACAATATATTTAATCACACGGTACATTAACTACATCATGATAAAAAAAAAACTGAAATAAAAAAAAAGCTTAGATTATACTGACCCAGCTGATGAGCTAAAATTTCATACCGATCAGATCCAAAAAACAATTGTGGCTTTTGATTTATATGAGCCACTACGGTGGGCATGCCAAAAGCCTGCACAGCAATGAAAGGAAAAAAACACATTAATGGATGGAGGATAAAATATAAAGGTAATATATTAACAGGGCACATAATGCAATCACATAGGAGTTAATGCGCAGGTCTATAGTTCATTACACGAGGCCATGGCTAGCAGAGGAAAGCACTGAATTTATAACAGAGGTAGCAGAATTTGGTTACTGGATCTAAATCACTTTCATATTGTGGGATGGAAATAATATAACCTAAAGGGGGAAAAAGATGATTATAAAACTGTAACCAACAGCTCAGAAAAGTAAATAACTAGAGAAATCAGCCCCAAAAAGTAAATATGGTTGACAGCCCACTATCTCCTATACCAGAAATCACGGGAAGTCTACAAAAAAATAAAATAAAAAAATCTAGAATTAGACTTACCGGTAATCAATAACCCTCCACAACAGCACCAAAGGAGGATGTCACCCCACCCTAATAGGGACAGGACACACAAATAGGTTAAATATCCCCTCCCTCATCCTCCCTCCAGTGTTTTCTAAAGGACCACACAAGTATGGATGCTTCAAATTATATTTATTCTTACTCAAATTAGATGATTTCTTGGCTAACCAAGCCTGGGAGGGAATTACCAGTGCTGTCGTGGAGGGTTATTAGTAACCGAATTACCGGTAAGTCTAATTCTATTTTTTCCAGTAACCCCCCACGACAGCACCAAAAGGAGGAGTACCAAAGACTCATGTTTAGGGAGGGACAATGGCCTGAAGCACTTTCTGCCCAAAGGCCAAGTCTTTAATGGACATTAAATTAAGTTTGTAATGCTTGGTGAAGGTATGGACCGAGGACCATGTAGCTGCTCTACATATCTTCTCGAGGGAAGCGCTAGCCTTTTCTGCCCAGGAGACGGACATGGCTCTAGTAGAGTGTGTTTTCAGTTTTTCTGGTGGTGAGAAATTTTGGATCTGATATGATTCCACAATTGCTTTCTTGATCCTAGTAGCGATGGTAACCTTTGAGACTTTATTCAGCCATCTGGTCAGAACAGAGGAAAGAAAGAGGTTCTGATCCTTCCTCCAGGCCTCTGTCTTTTGGAGGTAGTGAAGAACAACCCACCTCACGTCCAAAGTATGGAATTCTTCTTTCCTTTTATTTCTTGGGTCTTGACAGAAGGAAGGCAGAATTATCTCCGGTGATCTATGAAAGTCTGAGACTACCTTTGGCAAGAAAGATGGGTCCAGTTGTAGAATAATCCTATCATCCAGGATTCTCAAATATGGGTCATTCACTGAGAAGGCCTGAATTTCTCCCACTCTCCTGGCAGTGGTAATCGCTACTAGAAAAGTTGTTTTCCAGGCTAATTTATCCAGCTCTATTGAGGCCAAAGGTTCAAACGGTGGTAGTGTCAGACCTTGAAGGATGATATTAAGTTCCCAGGAGGGAACGTGGTTGATTATTCTGGGACGCAGACGAGTAGCTGCTGTCAAGAACCTTTTTACCCATCGATGTTCGGCTAGGCTCCGGTCGAAATAGGCACTCAGCGCCGCAATCTGTACCTTGAGGGTGCTGGGTCTAAGGACTTTCTCCAGCACCTCTTGTAGAAAAATCCAAGATCTGGGTCATGTCAGGATGCCAAAGATCTGGTATATTTGGTTTATGCCATGTTAGGAAGGTCTTCCATATCTTGCTGCATATGGAGTTTGTGATTTGTTTCCTACTTTTTTGTAGGGTATGAATTACTCGGTCTGAGAGCCCCTTGGCTTTCAGGATTGTGAACTCAGAAGCCAGGCCGCTAGATGGAGGTTCTCTGGATCTGGATGGAGATGGAGAAGGTTTTTGATTGCTGGCAGAATGAGGGGGTCCTTCTATGCTTAGACTGTTTAGTAAACAGAAACACCTCCTTTTGGGCCAAAGTGGAGCTATCAAGATTATCTTGACCTCCTCGGTCCTTTCTGTAAGGTCTTGGGTAGCAATGGAATTGGGGGAAAAGCGCAAGCTAGACGGAAACGCCACGGGTGAGCAAATGCATCTATCCCCAGGCATACGTCGTTTGGATCTAGGGAGAAGTATTTTTCTGCCTTGGTGTTCTGGCGTCTTGCAAAGAGGTCCACCTCCGGACGACCCCACTGTCTGGTCAGCATGCGGAAAATGTCTAAGTCCAGCTCCCATTCCCCCAGATGGATATTCCTTCAGCTCAGAAAATCAGCCTGGATGTTGTCTGAGCCTTTTATGTGCAGACCTGATAAGGAACAAAGATGTCCTTCTGCCCAGAAGAATATTCTTGCCGAGATACTTTTTAGATTCTCGTACCTTGTACTCCCTTGATGGGACAGTAAGCTACGGTAGTCATGTTGTCTGAATAGAGTTTTACGTGTTTGTCCGTAATGATTGGAGCCGATATTTTGAGTGCCTCCTCCACTGCCTTTAAATCGCGGAAGTTGGCGGATCTCCTACTGGTCTCTTCTGTCCAGACCCCTTGGAAGGGGGTTTGAGCGACGACGGCTCCCCAACCCGTCTTGCTGGCGTCTACCGTGACTGTTATCAGAGGGAACTGAGACCATGGAACCCCTGTTCTTAGGTTTCTTGGGCTGAGCCACTATGACAGGGATGTCTTCACATAATGAGGGATCATGATCTTCCTGTTTAGGGAGTCTGGGGAATCCGTCCCACTGTGCGAGAATATGGGTTTGCAATACCCTGGTGTGAGCCTGAGCCCAGGCTACGGATTGAATGCAGGCTGTCATGGAGCCGAGGGCTGACATGGCAAATCTTAAGGACACCCTGTTCAGGGTCTTCAGATTCGATATCTTGGATCTCAAAAGTATCTCTGTCTGTCCTTTGGTAGGAAGGAGGTTTGACAGGCGGAGTCTAGTCGAACACCCAGGAACATTTTTTCTGTGGCAGGGACGAGGTTTGACTTTTGAGGATTTATCAACCACCCTAGGGTGGTCAGGATTTGGATTGTTCTTTGCAGATCTTCCTGGAGTGATGCCACCGAGGGACCTACTAGTAAGAAGTCGTCGAGGCAGGGAATGATGCAGATTTTCTCCTTTCTGATAGAAGCCACTACCCCGTACGGCAATACGTTGAATTGAAAATGTAACATTTGATCCTCTTGAACCACCGCAAACCTTAGAAATTTTCGGTATGTTGGATGTATAGGGACGTGATAGTATGCGTCCTGTAAGTCGATGGTTGCCATCACATATCCTTGTCCAATCAAGGGAACTGCTGATTTGATGGACTCCATTTTGAATCTTCGGTAGATGATGTATTGGTTTAAGGGTTTCAAATTTCTTATTATTCTGTAAGTGCCGTTTGGTTTTCTTATCAAACAGGCGTGAATAGTGGCCTGTGTGTCTTTCTGTTTTTGGGACCGGTGAAATAGCCCCCAATGATAGTAGGTCTCTTAGGCCGGACATCAGTGCGGTTTTTAATCTCAGGGAGGTTAGACGAGTTATCCTCACTTTTCTTGGAGGATATGAGGAGAATTCGATCTTCACCCCTTCTTGAATTACGTTCAAGACCCATTGACTGGAGCAGATCTTTTGCCATTGGGGAAGGTATTTCATGATTCGTCCCCCCACTGCTCTGGAGTCCTTTTGGGAAAAAAATATTCATATCTTTCCCTCCTTTGGGGTAGCTCCACCGACCAGACTTCCCTTTCCCCTTGTACTGGGGATTCTGCTCCCGAGGGTGGTCTTCTTGTAGTGTCTGGGTTCTAGCAAGGACTTCTTTTTATCAGCCGCCTTCTCCAGGAGGTCGTCAAGGGCCTGGCCAAACATATATTCTCCCCTGAAGTGAATGGAACAGAGTTTTATTTTGGAGGCCACATCACCGTTCCACGATTTCAGCCATAGTGCCCGCCTTGTGGAGTTCGATAGGACTGCTGCCCTGGCGGTTACTCTCACAGATTCAGCTGAAGCATCTGCCAGAAAGTCAGTGGCCTTCTGCAGCAAGGGTAGGGAAGCTTGTATCTCTTCTCTGGATGTACCCATAGCCAGATGCTCTTCAAGTTGGATGAGCCATCTCGACATGGATCGTGCAACACACGTGGAGACTACATTAGTGTTCAGAAGGGCTGCTGATGTCTCCCAGGATTTCCTGAGAAGGCTGTCCATCTTGCGGTCCAGAGGATATTTCAGTTGCGACGAATCCTCGAATGGCAATACTGTTTTTTTTTTAGAGACTCTTGCCACTTGAATGTCGATCTTAGGTATCTCGGTCCAACTCCTCCCCCTTGGACCTATTGGAGAAGCAGGAACACCTGCGATCACCTGCGGATTTTTTTTTTTTGCTTTTTATTATTTGTATTTTCACTTTCAGAGGCCCCCATTGTCCTAAACGGACCGGAAGTAACCTAAGGGACCCTGTTTAGGCATCCCCCATCACTTTCCGGACGTTTTTAGGTAACTGCGTTCCAGGGTGGAACGCAGACCGGAAGTGACGTCATCAGCGGTCCGCGTCACTTCCGGGATCCGGTGCGCGTCTCTCCCGCTATGGAGAACGCCAGAGGCTGCCTGAGAGGGGGAAGGAGCTGGGCTGGAGAGCTCGAGGAGGCCTCCAGCCCGACACCCACCGGACCTTACCTGCAGGCACGGACTCGGTGGGGATGGGGGTCCCGAGTCCCAGAGGAGACGGGAGCAGCATAAGGGGAGGAGGAGAACACACCTCGGTCCCAGCTGCCCGGCTTAAAAGGTATGCTGGGTCTCTGCCGCCGTCACAGAGCACCCAAGATGACCTCTTCATCCCAATAGGGACAGGAAAAACACTGGAGGGAGGATGAGGGAGGAGCTATTTAACCTCTTTGGGTTTCCTGTCCCTATTAGGGTGGGGTGACATCCTCCTTTGGTGCTGCCGTGGGGGGTTATTGGAGAAAAAAAAGAAAGCCAAGCTTACAAAATCCTGCACAGAACTCCTGTATAGTTAGAAATATATGCAACTAACTTCATTCATAGGCAAATCAAAACCACTCAACTTAAAAGTACAATCGGACCGCCCTACCTTCTTTTTATATATCACGTACAACCAGCAGTGCATAAAAATTATTTTTTACAACCAAGATAACGTTTATAGATAGAAATACTCCATATATAGATATAAATATAAACATAAACAAAATACTAATTTTGGACATTGTGGTATCTTTACAAAGAGGAAAAAAAACAACATTGATAATGCTCATAATTACCCCATATGTCAAAGCTTTGTCGGTTGTCTCCTTGAGCTTATTCTTGATTTCAGGTGAGGTGATTGTGGACAGTAATTTTTTAGCCAGGTCTTCAGGCACCCCAGCTTTCTTAGCAGCCTAAAAAAAGTTAGAAAATTTGACAAAAAAAAAAAAAGGATTAAAAAGAACCTATGTTAGTTAAAAGAGTAAAGTAGTTTCGGTTTTCTTTTAACTTTAAAGGTGCATTATTTTTGGAGCACTATGGTCAACCCTCCTAATTAATCAATCCGTCAGAGATCTTTTTCGGCTCATATGTATATGGGAATCAGGTTACAGATATCAGAGCATCATTTGACTCAACTTACTATGACCTGTATGCCCTTATGAGGATTGATCCTACTAAAAACCGCCCTTTAAAATCCTGTTGGACTGCACATACTAGAAAGACTTTGAAAAAAGTTGCATTTCAATGGCTAAATAAATCATACACCTTCTGAGAAGAAGCCTACAAAAGGTTTACTTTCTTTTGTGCTATGAATATAGAAGTATATCACAAGAACAAAGGGGGAAAAATGGCTTGGGATGGATATAATTTACATTAATGAGAAAAAGGGGAGAACCCCATAATTAAATCCCTCGCTAACAAGCCATAATACTTAGCTCTGGGCTATAGCATGCTATAGTCCCATCCCTTGATGATGCCGCATTTGCGGTAAAACATGTTGGGGGGACGTGTGCTTTCAATTATATGTCCAGTTCTGCCAGATAGCGATGACACCCTGGGGTGTCATCATCCGTTAACATAGTTTTATGGCTTGTTAACCCCTTTACAGCCCATGACGTATTAATACGCGTCAGTGCCCTGGGCTTTAAGAGCCTGACCCGTATTAGTACGTCATCGCGATCGCGAGCACACACAGGCTGTGCGGGTGCGATCGCCGCCGGGTGTCAGCTGTGACAATGTGCAGGGAGCGGTCCCGCACCGCTCCCGGCACATTAACCCCCGCAATGCTGCGATCGAAGTCGATCGCAACATTGCGGAGGTGATCGCAATACTCACCTCCTCTTCCGGCCTCTAGCGCTGTCTGCCGCAGCTTCCCGTGTGTTGCCATGACGACCCGATGTCGTCATGACAACATCCGGGTCACCAGGCAGCAGGAACATTGTTTGGTCATGCGCACTGCACGACCACACAATGTTCTCACTGTGCAGCGGTGACCGCCTGCATGGCACAGGGATGGTGCTCCATCCCTATGCTGTGCAGGCGATAAGAATAAAAAAAAGTTAAAGTCCCAGAGTGGGACAAAGTAAAAAAGTGTAAAAACTCTCAGAAAGTGAAAAAAAAAAAAAATAAATAAATAAAAAATAATTGTAAAAAAATTTTTAAAAAAAATAATCCACCAAAAATAAAAATATAATGTACCCATCAATAAATATTATTATGGAAAAAAAAGCAAAACAAACAATAAAAGTACACATATTTGGTATCGCCGCGTCCGGAACAACCTGACCTATAAAACTGTCCTACTAGTTAACCCCTTCAGTGAACACGGTAAAAAATAAAAATAAAAAACAATGCTGTATCATCATACAGCCAAACAAAAAATGGAATAAAAAAGGCGAATATAAATAAAAATGGTACCGCTGAAAACGTCATCTTGTCCTGCAAAAAACAAGCTGACATACATCTCCATCATCCGAAAAATCAAAAAGTTACAGCTCTCAGAATAAAGCAACGCAAAAAAATATTTTTTTCTATAAAATTGCTTTTATTATGTAAAAGTGCAAAACATAGAAATACGATATAAATGTGGTACCGCTGTAAATGTACTGACCCGAAGAATAAAGCTGCCTTATCAATTTTACCACACACGGAGTAGAATAAAAAAAAACAATTCCTGAATTGTTAGTTTTTGTTTATTCTGCCTCCCAAAAATCGGAATAGAAAGCGATCAAAAAAAATGTCACGTGCCTGAAAATGGCACCAATAACAACGTCAACTCATCCCGCAAAAAACAAGCCGTCACATGACTGTCTGCCAAAATATGGAAAAATTATAGCTCTCAAAATATGGCGATGCAAAAACTAGATTTTACAAAAAATGCGTCTTTTAGTGTGCGACAGTTGTCAATCATAAAAACCCGATATGATTCTGGTATCACTGTAATCGCACCGACCCGAAGAATAAAGTCGTCTAATCACTTATACCACACGAGGAACGGCGTAAAAAATAAACTCTCGGGTTAGGGTTGTGCTAGGGTTAGGGTTAGGGATAGTGTTGTGCTAGGGTTATGGTTGGGGTTGGGATTTTTTTCAAAAGTAAGAAAAAAAGATGACGATATGGCGACTAGTGTTGAGCGCAAGTGCTCGCTACTTGAGTTTGCATCGGGTGCTCTGGTATGCATTGAGTATCGTGGGTATTTGAGTGACATGCTCGAGTCTCTGCCCCATATGCTTCGCGGCCAAAAAACTTTACGGGGATTGCCTGCCATGCACGAGCGATCCCCGCATGTTTTTTTTTGGGTGTCTAATAACCGTGAAACATGCGGAGCAGGGACTCGAGCACACGCTGTACATGGTGCATACCCGAGTACCCGATGCAAACTCAAGTAGCGAGCACTTGCGCTCAAGACTAATGACAACTTATTCAATATGATGACCTAATGTTATCAAATTCTGTGTCGTACCTCTGCGTTCAAAATGTTCACTATACCCCTTAATAAAATCCTTGAGGGGTATAGTTTCCAAAATGGGGTCACTTGTGGGGGAGCTCCACTGTTTAGGCACATCAGGGGCTCTCCAAACGCGACATGGTGTCCGCTAACAAATTGAATGGAAAAATCGGCTCAAATTGTTAGCGGAGACCATGTTGCGTTTGGAGAGGCCCTGTGTGCCTAAACATTGGAGCTCCCCCACAAGTGACCCCATTTTGGAAACTAGACCCCCCAAGGCACCTATCTAGATGCATAGTGAGCACTTTGAACCCCCAGGTGCTTCACAAATTCATTCGTAAAAATGAAAAAGTGGGAAAAAAAACACTTTCATTTTTACAAATCAATTTGTGAAGCACCTGGGGGGGTTCCAAGTGCTCACTATGCATCTAGATAGGTGCCTTGGGGGAGGGGGGGGTCTAGTTTCCAAAATGGGGTCACTTGTGGGGGATTTCCACTGTTTAGGCACATCAGGGGCTCTCCAAACGCAACATGGCGTCCGCTAATTATTCAAGCAAATTTTACAATCAAAAAGTCAAATGGCGCTCCTTCCCTTCAGAGCCCTGCCGTGCGCCCAAACAGTGTTTTTTCCCCACATATGGGGTATATGCGTGCCCAGGGTAAATTGCACAACAAATTTTGGGGTCCATTTTTTCTTGTTACCCCTGTGAAAATAAAAAAAATTGGGTCTAATGTAACATTTTTGTGAAAAAAGTTAAATGTTCATTTTTTTCTTCCACATTCCAAAAATTCCTGTGAAGCACCTGAAGGGTTAATAAAGTTCTTGAATGTGGTTTTGAGCACCTTGAGGGGTGAAGTTTTTAGAATGGTGTCACATTTTTGTATTTTCTGTCATAAAGACCTCTCAAAGTGACTTCAAATGTGATGTGGTCCCTAAAAAAATGGTTTTGTAAATTTTGTTGGAAAAATGAGAAATCGCTGGTCAACTTTTAACCCTTATAGCTCCCTAACAAAAAAAAATTTTGGTTCCAAAATTGTGCTGATGTAAAGTAGACATGTGGGAAATGTTATTTATTAACTATTTTGTGTGACAAATCTCTCTGATTTAGGGGCATAAAAATTCAAATTTTGAAAATTGCTAAATTTTCAGTTTATTTTCACAAATAAACGCAAGTGATAGCGAAGAAATTTTACCACAATCATGAAGTACAATATGTCACGAAAAAACACTCTCAGAATCAGGGGGATCCGTTGAAGCGTTCCAGAGTAATTACCTCATAAAGTGACAGTGGTCAGAATTGTAAAAATTGGCCTGGTCATTAACGTGCAAACCACCCTCGGGGGTAAAGGGGTTAAAGAGGGATTTAATCCTGGGGTTTTCCCCTTTTGGTCATTAATATAGAAGTAATGAACACAAAGCGCAAAATCAGTAAAAGAAGAGTAAATGAAATCATTGACAGTTACATAATTCAACAACCAAATTTTACAAACAAGCAAAAATATACAGAGCTACAAAGACAACTGTATATTGCTGTATGACAGAATACCTCCATGGTATGGCATCTGGTGGATTATAAATTGCAATATAAATACAATAAAATAAAACAAAAATCCCTGTGTGTCTGTTAGAAATCAGAGGCATCTGGTGCAGTGAACCACATAGAAGTCGGGCTGTAACATTTCCAATTACAGGAGGCTTTATTCCTACCTGAAGTATGCTCTCTGGTTCTGTGATGTCTTTATCCTGTAACAAAAAAAATACAGTTAAATCAGACTGATCAAACAACACAAAGGAGAACGTGTGTGAATCCATGGAAAAAAAAAAAAAAAAGGTTGAAAACAGATGTTTCCTTTATAGGCTTTTCTATTAATTTAAAAATTGTTGCATTTTTTGTGTTAAAATATTTTTCCTATTAAAGGGAATCTGTCACCAGGTTTTTGCAACCTCATCTGAGAGCAGCATAATGCTGGAAAAGAGACCCTGAATCCAGCGATGTGTCACTTAGTTTACTGGGTGCAGCAGTTGTGACACAGAGGTCCTAGATGAAGCAAAGCTCAGAAAGCTGCCCCCACCACAGTTCTCCATGTACATTGTCTATCGACAGTGAGCTGCTTATCACAAGAGGGGGCGTGGTCAGTCTAGCAGGCATGTGAGCACCAGTCCAGGCAGTGATAATGTCCTGGTGATAAAACCTTCATTGTAAGTCAACAACAGCCTAATAAGTGACACATCGCTGAATTCAGTGCTTTTTTGTTCCCTAACTCATGCAGTCCTCAGATTACATAGCAAAAACCTGCTGACAAATTCCCTTTAAACAAAAGTGATTTTCTGACAATAAACCTGATAATTGATGACATCAGTTTAACTGGTATAAGACAAATACGTTTTTTTTCCTATTAACATCATAAAAGTAAAGTGATCAGAGCCCTATGGGCTGTATATTATAAAGCACATGATGTCACACCAACCTCAGACCAGATCCGCAGCCACAATTGCCGGGAGACCTCCTCGAGAAACTCTGGATGTGACATATCCACAGCTGTCACAAACCGCATGGCTGAAAGGCTCCCTGTAAATCGGACCCAACATTTGAAAAAGCTTAACTTTTGCAAGAGCAATATATATATTTCAAGTGGATTAAAGCTGTGCAGTGTATTGTATCAGTATAAGGCCACGGCCTCACTATCAGTATTTGGTCAGTATTTTTTCTCGGGAGTGGGAACCAAAACCAGGAGTGGGTGATAAATGCAGAATTGGTGACTTGTTTCTATTATACCTTTTCTCTGATTGTTTCTCATCTGGTTTTGGTTCCCACTGGCAAGAATAAAATACTGACCGAATACGGATAGTGGGGCCGTGGCCTAAAACCTTTTATAAAGCACCACTCCAGTGGAGTGGTACAACTAATCTAAGGTCCCAGACCCTAGTATTATTCTCACCAGCTGCAGTCTTCACCTTGTATCGGTTCTGCTCAAGTCCTGCAACACCATTTTGTGACCGCAACTTCTGACTAACCGAAAGTGAGAAATAATGGTCAAAAGCTGTCAATGTAAGTCTATGAGAGCCAGAACCAGGCCAGAACAAGGCTCTCATAGACATGCATTGAAAAGGGACCGCCGGCTCATCCAGAAAACACCGAAGCTGCCGGCAGGTCACAAACTACTAGCGAGCGACCTGAGGTTTACTGATAAAAGGAGAAGACGGCGGCAGGTAAGCATAAGACTAGGGTCAGGGACCTTAGATTAGAAGCACCACTCCAGCTTTAATAAACAGTTATTGTTTATGTATTGGTATTCTTGCATATGTAAAATTATTGATATTTGCCCAATTACTTTCATATGTAGAGGAAAGACACCGTGCTGGTCACAGTATGTACTAGTTTCTGGACACCAATCTTAGACCAAAAATTGGACCACTAGTTAAGAGAGGACTTCTGATATATGATTGAGGTATGCTTAGTGGGAGTCTGGGCACCAGGGCTAGAATAAAGGGGCTGCAAATATACTATGCCTCTTCACATCTAATTCGAGCCCAAATGACCTGAAGTTTAGGGCTGTGGAGTCGGTATAAAATGGGCCGACTCCTAAAATATATAATAAATTGGGTACAGTAGTACAATGCAGAATGTGCTGTAAATGTTTTCATAAGAATTTGGGAAAGTTGTGAAATGTCCTATAAATGTCTGTTCTGTTCCTGATCTAAGGATCTCTGCTTTTAGTTGAGATGAATCTGTGCGGCACTTTATGTACACGCTCAGTAGTGACCAGCTCTGTGGAGTTGGAAGTCAAGGAAATTGAGGAGTCAGTCGGTGGTTTGACTAACTGACTCCACAGCCCTGGTGAAGTCACATCATAGACTTTCATTAGAGTAAATAGCCCGTCATTGCCTCTCCTGTTACGGTCCCCATTTTCTACATTGCTAAAAACAAGATCCAAACCGAGCTCAGGACACCATTTACCCCATGAAACCTATGACAGAATTGTACAGGATTGCATATTAACAATGGAGCACAAGTCATAACCGGATGCAAAAATCGAATGAGAATCCATTATTACTGCAATCAAACGATGAGCCTTCATTTTGCACCGCACGGCCTATTTATTGGAGTGAAGTAACACTGACCTTTCTTAATAACAACGTTAAAGAAATCACTTGGCAGTCGTAAGGGAACTTGATAAAACTCAGCCACTCTTTCCAAGTCCTGAAACATGTACGCTCCTTTATTCGGAACCATAGCCGGTGCAGAGTTACCTGTTTGAGGGGAAAAAACAAAAACTAATTTCTGGTATTTTGATATTTCATCACATTTTAGTTTAATTATCAATGACTCTGTATCTGGGCATCACAAGCAGCAGTGTCATCAGCGCATGCCAGCCATTCATGGCTGTGACAGCTCTTCTGGCTCGTATAGAGTAGACTTTCCTCTCTGATGGGCATTTGGGCAGAATATGGCATTAGGTTACCTCCCATCTAACTGATCTACTGCCCCTTTAAAAATTCAGACTAGGATCAGATCTAATCCCATCCAGGATGGGAAAAGCTTTGGTAATTTCACAAAACCCAATTCCAACCCTGGCTTTACATGGAACTTTGATAAGATGATGGGTGTGCGCCATTTTTTTTTCATATATTGATGTAGTTCTTTGAGCCAAAAGCAAAAATGGATCCAGCAAGGAGAATGTCACGGGTGTGTCAGATGTATCAGACAGTCGTTTTGCAGCTGGTTGCAGAAGGTCACTTTGTTTGCCATTGCAGACACCTTCTTAAATCTGTCTTACTCTAGCACCCAGCGGCTACCTCCCTCCTGCTCTGATTGACACTCTGGCCAGGGTGTTTAAATACTTTCAGTTTGCTATACGGAGGCGCTGGTGATATTCACATGTTCCCTTGAGAAGGCTTGGAGCCATTGCAGTCGGCTTACTTCCTCTCTGGCACTTGGAGGACGTTTAGTGTTATTTCTCTGAAGTTGACTCAAGCTAAGTTGCTTCCCTCTGTGTTTGTCTCTCTTGTTGTCTTTAGTTGTTAGTGAGGACTGACCAGTGCATATTCTCCCTTCCCTATCCAGGGCCTAGGTTTCCTGTTCTGCGATTGGTGAGGAACCAATATAGGGACGGTAGAGGAGACAGGATGATATTAGATTAGCCTAGGAGGTCTCCACTCCCCCTTTCCCTAGTGTCTGGTCTCCCTTCCCTTCATCCCTTCATGTTGCACTTTGTCTTTCCTACACTGTTCATGACAGAGAATCCACATTCAATTTGACTCCAAAACATAAAAAACTGCATTGGTGTTCCCCTCTTTCTCCACCAAAAAAAACAATTTGGGAAACCACCATAATAAGGATAAACGCAACTACAAAACTCATTGTCTACCCCGTCAGGACCACTGAGCAATAAAGGAGTGGTTGTGTCGGGTACTTGTCCATTGCATGCTCTATTTTCCAGTATAACATACCAGATGCACTGATTACTCCTCCAAGGAACCCAGGGCGAAGACTAATGTCTACCTTCCATATGTTCTTGTAGCGTAGCAGTACCTGTAAAAAAAAAATAAAAAAAATTTATACACAAATTCTACATTTTTTTTTATTGTAATTTCATTTTTTCATTTCTGTTGATGGAGCTTCCTCATACATAAAAAACTTCAATACCTTTGAATTGCAATGTATTATGCAGAAGCATGATGCTGAAGTCACTTTATTAGGCCTTGCAACCACTGGGGCCATTGTTAGGCCCTCAGCTGCTGTGGCAATGCAATGTCACTAGAGACAGGTGAAGTGGGTGGAACACGGCGCCCCCTTCCTCTAACTGTAGATAGTTTCGCCTCGTGCAGACAGGTGCAGAGACTGTATGGCAGCGGGTGCATAAAGAGAGCACAGATATTTAGTAAGGAGTCATAATCATCCGTGAGCAGACTCCATAAACTCAGCAAGAAGGGACATGGAGGTCCAGGTCTCATGTAATTATGAAGTCCAATCACAGCTCTGTAGACAGTGGAGCTGTAACAGCAGAGTGCAGGAGCCATCACACATCTCTGACGTTTCTTTTTACCAATACATTATCCCAAAACATTACCCCAGCTTCAGAGAGCCTTATACAGACACACAGACGAAAAGCACAATCAACAATGCACAGAAATAACACCGCACTCCTCAGCTGTAATACTGACACACCATAGTGCACAGGACGAGGGAAATAAGTGACAGTTGCATTTGACAACTTTGTACTCCATTTCCAAAAAAGCACAGTATTATTACAGTGTGTAAATGTAGACACATCATGAGGAACAGCACTGCAAGCAATTCCCCAATACGTATTTTACCAGGATGGTGGATAGAAATAAACTAAATAAAATTCCAGCCTTCGTCACCCAGCCATGCTGTGAGATATAGCTATCACCACGTTTCCAGGAAGAGGCGCAAGACCCATAATTACAAGAGACTAAAAATAATGATAAGGGGCGCAGAGAGGGCGACAGGCCCCGCGCTACGCCGAGGGCCAAGGGGCGCAGAGAGGGCGACAGGCCCCGCGCTACGCCGAGGGCCATGGGGCGCAGAGAGGGCGACAGGCCCCGCGCTACGCCGAGGGCCATGGGGCGCAGAGAGGGCGACAGGCCCCGCGCTACGCCGAGGGCCATGGGGCGCAGAGAGGGCGACAGGCCCCGCGCTACGCCGAGGGCCATGGGGCGCAGAGAGGGCGACAGGCCCCGCGCTACGCCGAGGGCCATGGGGCGCAGAGAGGGCGACAGGCCCCGCGCTACGCCGAGGGCCATGGGGCGCAGAGAGGGCGACAGGCCCCGCGCTACGCCGAGGGCCATGGGGCGCAGAGAGGGCGACAGGCCCCGCGCTACGCCGAGGGCCATGGGGCGCAGAGAGGGCGACAGGCCCCGCGCTACGCCGAGGGCCATGGGGCGCAGAGAGGGCGACAGGCCCCGCGCTACGCCGAGGGCCAAGGGGCGCAGAGAGGGCGACAGGCCCCGCGCTACGCCGAGGGGCGCAGAGAGGGCGACAGGCCCCGCGCTACGCCAAGGGGCGCAGAGAGGGCGACAGGCCCCGCGCTACGCCGAGGGGCGCAGAGAGGGCGACAGGCCCCGCGCTACGCCGAGGGCCAAGGGGCGCAGAGAGGGCGACAGGCCCCGCACTACGCCGAGGGCCAAGGGGCGCAGAGAGGGCGACAGGCCCCGCACTACGCCGAGGGCCAAGGGGCGCAGAGAGGGCGACAGGCCCCGCACTACGCCGAGGGCCAAGGGGCGCAGAGAGGGCGACAGGCCCCGCACTACGCCGAGGGCCAAGGGGCGCAGAGAGGGCGACAGGCCCCGCACTACGCCGAGGGCCAAGGGGCGCAGAGAGGGCGACAGGCCCCGCGCTACGCCGAGGGCCATGGGGCGCAGAGAGGGCGACAGACCCTGCACTGCATGTGGGAGATGTTGATGGGTGGTATGTAACTTATACCCTTCAAGCAAAAAAAAGAGTCCCCATTTTCAGGAGACCTACTGCTGACAGATCACCTTATGAAGATCTCTCCCAGGCTGCATCTGCAGTAATAATGACGGCCCGTGCACATGTGTAATGTACAGGACAGGACGCACCTTGTGCTGCAGAAAAATCTCTCACCTCAAAGCCCAGCCAGGAATAAGGGGAGACCACATCGTAGAACAGCTCCAGCACCTTCTTCTTAGACATGTCTACTGCTTATACTGCAAGGAGCATTGTGGGAAGAGAGAATGTTCCTCCCGCCTCTTGTATTTGTCTGACCTTCGGAAGTCTACAGATAGTAAAGCTCATCACTGCCCTCTGCTGGCAGCTTTCACTATTGCACTAAGCTAGGAGCAGACAAAGGTCACAGCACAGTTTGAAGTTGTTTTTAAAGGGAACCTCTCATGTCCAAAATCATTGTTTACCTGCAGCTATAGGGATTCATCTGAAGGTAAACAGTGTTAAAATACAGCCTGGCCATCTTAATGAGAGCAAGCGTATAACACAGCTGAATACTATTCAATGTTTTATAGGATAGCACTCAGCCCAGTGTTATACTATGAGGCAGTGCGATTTTTTACTCATTCTGAGAGTGCATCCAATAATTTGATCACACACACCCATAACATCAGACTGCACTCGGAAGTCATCCAAGTGCAGTCTGATTTACAGAGACAGCGGAGAAGATGGAGAAATTAAGTTCTCCATCTTCTCCACACCTGTGCTGCGAATCTCTCATGCGAGAGAATCGGATCACACTGAGAGCACACTCAGGTCAGACTCTGACAGAGTTTGAGCCAAGTGTCATTAGCATAAGACAGGGATGGCGAACCTTTTACAGACCGAGTGCCCAAACTGCATCCCAAAACCCACTTATTTATCGCCAAGTGCCAACACAGCAAATCAACCTGAATACTGAGGTTGTAGTTTAGAGAAAACAACACAGTACAATACAATACAGAGAGCAGGCAGGTGGGGCAGAGAGCAGCCACAGGAAGGAGCAGGGTATGAGACTGCAGAAGTAAAGAATGTGACCACCCCCATCTTGGTATATGCCCCCAATCCTTGTATATATGCTGCCCCAATCCTTGTGTGGCGCCCCTGAGGGTTCAGTCGCCACAGAGGTACTACACCTCACCCAGAGGTGTGGTATCCCCTTCTCTCAGGTAAGGAGGGAGTGCTGCCCGGAACCCCAACACCTGCACCCAACACTACACTGCTCCAGGTCGGCTGGAGGGGCAACATGCAGAGCGCAGCTGCTGAGCTCTGACCCTGGCTGGAGTGGGGGGAACCCAAAGGTAGGGGGAACCAGTAGTGGGTGTGGGTGGAGGAAGTAGTTAGGGGAAGCACTTTGGTAGGAGTATAAGTAGGGAAGCCATCTTAGGGTGGCAGACTAGTAGAAGGAGAGCAGTTCTGAAGAACAGCTCGAGACAGTTCAGAAGAACAGTCCGGGAGCAGAGGCTCATTAGGAGCTCTGTTCCACAAGTAGGGCCAGGTCAGGAGGCCCAGGAGGGGAGCAGGGAGTAGGCTCCGTTCTAAGAAAGGATCCTTGGGGGTACGGCGTGTGCAGGACGGCACCTGTACGCCCTGCATCTGTCAGAAGACACAGGGATCGTAGCCGCATTCTAGTCCCCTGAGGGTCAAGCAAGTCTGTGTAACTCCGACGGACAGGAGGGACTTCAGAGTACCCGAACAAGACTCAGAGTGGGCAGCGCAGGGCAAGAGGGAGAAGGACCCAGTGTGAAGACGGTCAAAATAGGAACATGAGAAAGTGGGGTTCTGCCAGATATTCCCAAGCCGCCTGAGGAAGGATTGAACCCCTGCCCGGTGAACGCAGCGCGACGCGGGAGGCCTTTACCTGTACAGTGCACCTGTGAAGTGTCTTAAGAACTGTGAGTAAAATCTTGGATGACTGCACTGCCTCCGTCCATTCTTTCATCGGCGCCATTGTTCCCCCTGCACTACAAAGCCCAGTGCAACCCACGCTCTACCACTTCGCTGCCCTGAGGCCTGCTCCACCTGTGGGGAGCCGTCCCATCACAAGCTGCCCTAACATCTGCCTCAGACGACTGTTGCAGTGCTGGTGATCCTCACCAGGCACCACAGGTGGTGTCACAAACTTTCCCAAATCTCCCCTATTTAATATCCCCTTTTGACTGACCGCCCTGGGTCACGAACCGTGCCAGCCCCACCGTAATATCCCCTATACCGGCAACCAGAGGCCCGGCTGCCGAGTACCCCACGGCCCTGGGGGCACGTCAATTGTATATATGCTGCCCCCAATCATTGTATATATGCTCCTGTGGCACCCCAGGAGTCCGGTTGCCACAGTGGCATTGCCTCCCTCACAAGAGGTGATGCCATGCCTGGAAGCAAGCAGGGGTCCCCTAATTAGGTTCTGCTAAGCATGCAACACTGTCCTGGCTCCAGACCAGCAAGGGGAGTCCCTCCCCTTGGCAACTGGGATCTGAGGGCGGGGTTAGTTAGACTTAGTGTGAGGAGTTGAAGTGAGGACTTCGAGAGAGGAGCTGGGGAGTGGAGCTGCGCGGCAGTTCACCACAGAAGGAACCAACACAGAGGAACCGGACACGGGAGTCCGAGGCTGTGGGGCACTGAAGGCCCAGCAGCAGAAACCGGAGGTCAGGAGACTGCAGGTCTCCTGGCCCCATCAGATGTCTGGAGGCTCAGCAGCACCGCAGGGCCCAGCACCGCCACGTGGGAGCTACGCATCAGCAAGGCCCGAGCTGCCTGCCATACGGGTGAGCACAAAGACGTTGCACTCAGGGACGAGGGCCACCGCACAGCTACAAGCAGCAGGGCCAAAGAGATTAGTGGAAAGGGAAGGCCTCCAACTTCACCCGGTGAGGTGGATTCCTTACTTGCTTCCAGGCTGCCCAGACTTCCACTTCTAGCCAGTACTCTAGTCCCGGTTTGCCTAATCACCGCCAGTAAAGATAAGAGGAAACGGCCATTAAGTTGTGGACTGATTATTGCTGCGCCATCAAACCCTGCACTACAACGCCCAGCATCACCTATAACATCTACACTGCCCTGGAGGTAAGCTCTACCTGTGGAGAGCCACACCAGCTTTGCTGCACTAACATCAGGTCCATAAGACCTGCTCCGCAGCGGCGGCTCCCTTTAGCCGCATACCACAGGTAGAGTCACGAACTTTGTACATAAAAACTATAAAATCCCCTTTTTACTGACCGCCCAGGGTCACGGACCGGGTCACCGCCACTGTGACATCTCCCCTAGCAACGACCAGCCCGGCACCGAGTACCCCACGACCCAGGGGGCGCGTCAACTTGGCGTCACGAACAGGATTCACGAAGCCCGGTATAACCGGGTCCTGTGTGCCATAGACTTTACTAAACAGTGTTATCACGTGGTTTGCCGCCCGCCGAGGAAAAGCAAGAGGCCCGATCCGGAACCGCCAGGTAAGAGATTCCTCCACCTGCAGAGCAGCATACTGGTACGTCAGCAGACGCCCAGGACCTGGCTGAGGTTCACTAGTGGGGAGGAAGATGCCCAACGGGGGGAGGATTCAGCCGCAGGCGCGGCCGCCGCCACTGTAATGCCGTTATCAATGCCATTATCAATGCCTTACATACCGGGGGGCGGCGTGGTTGCCCCAGTACTCAGGGGAGTCGCACACCCTGAATGACTTTGAGGAGAGACTGCGCAGTTTGTTTAAAGTGTACCCCCTGTCTGAGGAGCAGAAAGTCAGCAACCTCATAGGCCAGCTAATCGGTGCAGCCCAGAGAGAGGTGAAGTCCTGGCCGGGCAGAGGCAAAGGCACTGTAAAAGAAATACTGGCCCGATTGAAAGATACCTTTGACACCCGCAGCAGAAATTAAGATGAAGTTCTACGGGTGCAAACAAAGGATGCAGGACAGTGTACGGGACTATGCTCTAAACCTGCAGGAGGCACTGCAGGCCATCAAACAGGTAGACCCCGACAGTGTGCATGATGAGGACAGATTGCTGACTGAGCATTTTATTGAGGGGCTCCTGTCTGGCGCTCACCGGACACAGCTGCGCATTATAGCTCTGCAAACCCTTGATCTGGACTTTGCGCAATTTAAAGACAGAGCCATCCGGGTGCTGCGAGAATCAACCCCAGGCGGCACTGCATCCCTCCGGCGCCCCGCGATCACATACCACCAGGAGGTGGCGTCCTTTTCCCCAGCACCTGTGGAGGCTGACGCGCAGACCCTAGATAATGATCCATCTGCAGACCTGCGCCTTCAGGTCCAGGAGCTGACCAAAAGTGTGGCTACACTAACCAAAACCGTGCAGGTCATGCAAGTGTCTCCCAAGGAAAAGATCCAGCTGGCTTCCAGTCCAGATGACGTCCCGTGGCGACGACAGAGAAGAATTCCACCGACCAGAGGGAGGAACAGCAATCGCTACGACCAGGACGGACAACCCATCTGCCGCCGCTGTCAAAAGGCGGGGCACTATGCAAGGTTCTGTAATTTAAACGAGCAACCCCCAGGAGTAAGACGACCGGGCCCACAAAGCTGGCGAGACAAGTATGTGGGAGGACGACCGGTCCTACCTGTCGTGCTTGATGGCATCCCAATGAACGCACTGCTGGACACTGGGTCCCAGGTGACCACGATGTCATATATCCTTTATAAGCAATACTGGACTGATTCAGACATTACCCGTCGTCCAGATGAACATCTTAGTATCTATGCCAGCTATGGTCAGCCCTTGCCTCAGGTGGGGTATAAAGAGGTGACCATAAAAGTTGGCAAAGTAGAATTGCCATCACAAGGAATGATTATTGTTGATATTGATAGCCGAGAAAGTCATCCCATAATAACCTTAGGCACCAATGTGATAGAGAATTGTCTTGGAGAAATTATTCTTTTGTTGCAACAGGTCGCAGAGACTGCCAGTTCCAGTCAGCAGCGAGTTCTGCAGAAGGAGATCAGAGCCCTGATGAAAAGACAACAGGTAGAACTGTCTGGTGGAGAAGTTGGCAGTGTCAGAATGAGTGATCCATTCCCCATTGCAATGCCCCCTAGGAGTGAAATGTTAATATGGTGTCGGGCAGCAATTGGTCTCAGGGGTCAAGATTATCAGGCCCTGGTAGAACCCGTGTACTCTGATAGTAGGCCCACCATCTTGACAGCCAGGGGGGTAGTTGATGTCCGCAAGGGGAGAGTACCGATACGCATCCTGAATTGTGGGGAGAAAGAGGTCCATTTACCCCGGTATGCTACCCTTGCTAAGCTGTTCACTGTCAGTAACAACGCAATAAAGGCAGTGGTACCCTTGCCTCCGTCCAAACCGGCGGAGGATAATGGCTCTAAGGGGCAGATGGAGGATTGGTGTCAGAAGCTACAAGTGGGCACTGACTCCACCCCTTTGCACCAAAAGCATGGAGTATACCGGGTGGTCCAAGAGTATGAGCGAGTCTTCAGCAAACATCCACTAGACTTTGGGCAGGTAAAAGAGGTCCAACATCATATCCCCACGGGAGATCATCCGCCCATTAAAGAGAGGTACCGGCCTGTACCCCCAGCTCACTATCAATGTACCAAAGGAATGTTACGGGAGATGAAGGAGGCTGGGGTGATCAGAGATAGTTGTAGCCCCTGGGCAGCTCCATTAGTTCTCGTTAGAAAGAAGGATGGTACAATGAGGATGTGTGTTGATTACAGGCAGATTAGCCGCATTACACATAAGGACGCCTACGAATTACCCAGAATTGAGGAATCATTAGCAGCATTGAAATCAGATAACTATTTCTCCACTTTGGATCTCACCAGTGGGTACTGGCAGGTTCCTGTGGCAGAGGCGGACAAAGAAAAGATCGCGTTTACAACACCAATGGGCCTCAGCGAGTTCAACTGCATGCCATTCGGGCTCTGCAATGCCCCAGGAACCTTCCAGCAGTTAATGGAGTGCTGCCTAGGACACAAAAACTTTTAAACCGCCCTGCTGTACCTAGATGATGTAATTGTCTACTCAAAGACATATGAAGACCACCTGGAGCACCTGGCCGAGGTGTTCGAAGTCCTATCTGGTTTTGGCCTGAAGGTAAAGCCGTCCAAGTGCCACCTGTTGAAGCCCAAGGTGCAGTACCTAGGTCATGTAGTAAGCGCCGAAGGTGTAGCAGCAGACCCTGAAAAAGTAACCGTGATCAAAGACTGGCCAAGACCCTCCACTATTAAGGAAGTGCGGCAGTTCCTCGGGCTGGTAGGCTACTACAGGAGATTTATCAAGGGTTTCACCAAGATAGCGGCACCAATGCAGGACCTCCTAGTGGGCCAGTCCAAGAAGGCCAAGAACCAGAAACCTCCATTCAAATGGAGTAAACCAGAAGACGAATCCTTCACCCGAAAGAAAATGGCTCTCACCGGAGACGAAGTCCTGGCCTACTCCGACTATGGCCAACCCTTTATACTTCATACAGATGCCAGCAACGTCGGATTGGGAGCGGTGCTGTCCCAGGTACAACAAGGCAGAGAGAGAGTGATTGCATACGCCAGCAGGAAGCTCAGGCCTACGGAAAGGAACCCCGACAACTACAGTTCCTTCAAGTTGGAGTTTCTCGCCATAGTCTGGGCTGTAACAGAGCGCTTCAAACACTATCTCGCCTCCTCCAGATTTACAGTCTTCACAGATAACAACCCGCTGACGCACGTGGAGACTGCGAAGCTTGGTGCCCTAGAACAGCGATGGATTGCCCGACTGTCTAACTATGAGTTTACCATCAAGTATCGGGCGGGGCATAAAAATGCAAATGCTGATGCGTTGTCCAGGATGCCCAACTTGCCAGATGGAGAAGACCCGGAAGAGCTGGAGGAGATAGAGCTACCCGCTTCCATCGTCACGGGGTGACCCAGTGCTCCCACTGTGTGAGGGATAAGTGCTCCGCCAACAGAGAGGCCACGTTCAACTCATTGCCCCAACATGGATGGGCAGAGAAGCAGGATAGCGACCCGGCTGTCCACCTGGTAAAGGAGTTGCTGACACAAGCTGACTTGCACCCTGATCCAGATGCTCCACAGGAGACCCAACAGTTGTGGAAGGAGAAGGGCAAACTGTTCATCTACGAGGGAAAGCTGTGTCGAACAAGTATCAACTCCCAGACACACGAACTGGTCTGGCAGGTGGTAGTCCCGAGGCGGGATGCGCCAATGGTCTTAGAAGCGTACCACGATGGAGCAGGACACTTCGGATGGAAGAAGTTGGAAGTCCTGCTACGTGAGTGATTCTACTGGGTTGGCATGAGGAAAGAAATCGAGAGATGGTGTCGAGAATGTGGTCCATGCAACCTGAGAAGGAAAGACCGTGATAGGCAGAGGGCTCCCCTGCAGCCCATAATCACCAAGCAACCACTTGAACTGGTAGCCTTGGACCACGTGAAGCTAGCCCCAAGCCGGTCAGGCTATGTCTACGCTCTCACCATAGTAGACCACTACTCCCGGTTCTTGGTAGTAGTGCCAGTGAAAGACCAGACGGGCCAGACGGCAGCCAAAGCGTTCCAACAGCACTTTTGTCGCCCGCACGGTTACCCTGAATGGGTGCTTACCGACCAAGGTCTAGCCTTTGAAGCAGAGGTGTTCCAGGAATTCTGTAACTAGTACGGCTGCAAGAAAATAAGGACGATGCCATATCATCCCCAGACCAACGGGTTGTGTGAGAAGATGAACCAGGTGGTAATAGACCTGTTGAAGACGTTGCCCCTTGAAGAAGGTAGCCTGTGGCCAGAGAAGTTACCAGAATTGGTGGACCTATATAACCACATCCCGGTGAACTCCACCAACTGTACACCGGCTTACCTGATGAGAGCAAGACCTGGTAAGCTACCCATCGACTTAGACATGGGAGTCTTAACACCAGAGACGACATCACCAGATGCAGATTGGGATACAGAGCAGCAGCAACAATACCGCAAGGTGCAAGAGTGTGTTGAGAAAAGTTTGTCCCAGGCGAGACAGAAGCAAGAGAAAACTTATAATCAGCACGCACCTGCCGTTCCCTTATCACCTGGAGAACAGGTACTTAAGAGGAAAAGACGAGTCCACAAGTTAGATGACCAGTGGGAGGTTGAGCCATACACCGTCCTACCCTCGAATTACGACAACACCAAAGTGTGCCTCATCAGCAAAGATGGAGGGGAAACTTCAGCGGCAGTCTCAAGAGACCACTTGAAGATACTGTATGTCCTGAACAGTTGAAACACACAGAAGACGATCAAGACAGCCCTCGGCCCACAGAAAAAGTGGAGGAAATGGTTCAGACAGTCCTCGGAGAATTTCCCCGGTCTTGGGCGCAGGTGAACAAAGCGATTGTGGTACAGGTCCTGACCTTTCTCCAAGCGGCCTCACCGGAAGCTGCAGAGGCTCCAGAAGATCTGGAAGACCAGCCGATCCCAGAGACAGATGTTTCATCAGCAGCAGATCAGGAGAATCTAGCCTCTGCTAGCAGTGAACCTGTCAGTCCCATGGTGGGTTTAGGAGTCCGGAGAAGGCAGTCCGGTATACCAGTACGGAGTAGGTCCAAGAGAAATGTAGAGGATCGTGAACCCACCACACCAGGGGTAGACAATAGGGACCAGGGTAGGACAGTGACAACAAATGTACTACGTAGGTCGACCCGGAGTACAAAAGGTCAGCTTCCTGCCCGCTGGAGGAACTAAAGTATAAGAGAATTAAAGCGTATGTTGTATATAATTGTAACCGTTAAACAATCCTGGATATAGATATTTGTTAAATATATGGACAATTGGACCACAGGACTAGGTGTGGTCAGGACAATGTTGGATATAGTTACTAATTGGCCTAGAAAATAAACTGCAGGCGTGGCTGAAGACCAGGCCCACCAAAAGAGTGCCCTGAAGCCACGCCGAGGGACGATACACAAAGTGGGTTGATGCGGTTCGCACCAGCCAAATTTCAGTTACCCGGGTTGTGGTGTAAAGACTAAGTGCCGCAGTGAATGCTTTCAATTTTTGTTGGGTTTTTGTAATTTTTGACTTTTTAACCTGTTTGTAATGTGAATTGTTATTTGTTAATTTTAAAATGTATCCTCAGTATGGGAGTACTGAAGTTAACTAGGGGGGAATGTGGCACCCCAGGAGTCCGGTTGCCACAGTGGCATTGCCTCCCTCACAAGAGGTGATGCCATGCCTGGAAGCAAGCAGGGGTCCCCTAATTAGGTTTTGCTAAGCATGCAACACTTCCTGGCTCCAGACCAGCAAGGGGAGTCCCTCCCTTTGGCAACTGGGATCTGGGGGCGGGGATAGTTAGACTTAGTGTGAGGAGTTGAAGTGAGGACGTCGACGAGAGAGGAGCTGGGGAGTGGAGCTGCATGGCAGTTCACCCCAGAAGGAACCAACACAGAGGAACCGGACACGGGAGTCCGAGTCTGTGGAGCACTGAAGGCCCAGCAGCAGAAACCGGAAGGCAGGAGACTGCAGGTCTCCTGGCCCCATCAGATGCCTGGAGGCTCAGCAGCACCGCAGGGCCCAGCACCGCCACATGGGAGCGACGCATCAGCAAGGCCCGAGCTGCCTGCTATACGGGCGAGCACAAAGACGTTGCAATCAGGGACGAGGGCCACCGCACAGCTACAAGCAGCAGGGCCAAAGAGCTTAGTGGAAAGGGATGGCCTCCAACTTCACCTGGTGAGGTGGATTCCTTACTTGCTTCCAGGCTGCCCGGACTTCCACTTCTAGCCAGTACCCTAGTCCCGGTTTGCCTAATCACCGCCAGTAAAGATAAGAGGAAACCGCCATTAAGTTGTGGACTGATTATTGCTGCGCCATCAAACCCTGCACTACAACGCCCAGCATCACCTATAACATCTACACTGCCCTGGAGCTAAGCTCTACCTGTGGAGAGCCACACCAGCTTTGCTGCACTAACATCCGCTCCAGAAGACCTGCTCCGCAGCGGCGGCTCCCTTTAGCCGCATACCACAGGAGGCGTCACAAACTTTGTACATAAAAACTATAAAATCCCTTTTTATTGACCGCCCTGGGTCACGGACCGGGTCACCGCCACTGTGACATCTCCCCTAGCAACAACCTGCCCGGCACCGGGTACCCCACGACCCAGGGGGCGCGTCACTCCCCCCAATCCATGTGTATATGCTACCCCCAATCCATGTATATATGCTTCCCCAATCCTTGTATATATGCTCCCCCCAATCATTGTATATATGCTCCCCCAATCCATGTATATATGCTCCCCCCAATCCATGTATATATGCTGTATCCAATCCATGTATATATGCTCCCCCCAATCCATGTATATATGCTGCCCCCAATCATTGTATATATGCTCCCTCCAATCCATGTATATATGCTGCCCTCCCCCAATCCATGTATATATGCTGCCCCCAATCCTTGTATGTATGCTACCCCAATCCATGTATATATGCCTGCCTCTTCCAATCCTTGTATGTATGCTGCCCCCAATCCATGTATATATGCTGCCCCCAATCCTTGTATGTATGCTTCCCCAATCTATGTATGTATGCTCCCCCAATCCATGTATGTATGCTCCCCCAATCCATGTATGTATGCTCCCCCAATCCATGTATATATGCTGCCCCCAATCCTTGTATATATGCTCCCCCACTCCTTGTATATATGATCCCCCAATCCTTGTATATATGCTGCCCTCCCACAAACCTTGTATATATGCTCCCCCAATCCATGTATGTATGCTGCCCCCAATCCATGTATATATGCTGCCCCCAATCCTTGTATATATGCTCCCCCATTCCTTGTATATATGCTGCCCTCGCCCAATCCTTGTATGTATGCTGCCCCCAATCCTTGTATATATGCTCCCCCATTCCTTGTATATATGCTGCCCTCCCCCAATCCTTGCATATATGCTGCCCTCCCCAATCCATGTATGTATGCTGTCCCCAATCCTTGTATATATGCCTCCCCCAATCCTTGTATGTATTTCTGCCTCCCCCCAATCCATGTATATGCTCCCCCCCTGCCCGCACCGCTGTTCATTGCATAAAGAAAAAAAAAACCTCCTTCTCACCTTCCTCTCCCGCACCTCGTCCTCTCCTATAGCTGACTTCAGCGTCCTAGCGATGGGGGCGCATGACGTCACTGCCATGCGCCTCATCGCGTGTACGCTGAGGTCAGCTTCTGACCTCTGATTGGCCAGCAGCGTGCGTGTATTGCGGCACACGGGCCTGGCATTTCGTGCGCTGCAATACACTTCAGCTAGATGTGTGTCAGAGAACACACATCTAGCTGAAGTAGGGGCTGGCGTCGGCATTCGGCGGGTTCAGAGTACTCACCCGCCGGGCCCAGTCCAGGAGCGTTAGTGCTGAGGCTATGGCGCGCGTGCCCTTAGGGAGGGCTCTGCATGGCATAGGTTCGCCAGCACTGGCATAAGAGAATCGATGGCCATGTGACCTCAATGCACCATATGCACAGCAGAGCAGTTCATGGCACCTTGCCAGGTTTTCCATCTGACTTTTTTCCAGGCAGAGCTGTCATACAAGAAAGGAGGGCACAGATAGATGGAAAATAATTAGGTGTGAAGGTGCACTGACCTGCAGACAAGTAAATTATTACCACAAAGAATTTTTTTACCAGGATGTATTATAATAACCCAGTAAAACATGAAGTACCAAAATAATTTTAAAATAAATATTTTATTTTAGACACGTTAAAATCCAGAATTAAACCATAAAAAGAGAAAGGTACCAAACATGAGGAGGCAGGAGAAACAATATTAAAATCTTTAGGAAAGCTTGAGTAGTCTTATAATGATTTAATTATGCTGTGGATGAAGCACTCATCATAAAGAAAGAGGTATAGTAGTGTTATATGTAACAGCATGGAGTGTCAAAAAGGAATCAATTTATGCCACACATTGGACCGAATCAACAGGGCAGCAGTGCTATAGGATACTGGTGTTCTCGTGCACAAAGGTGCATAGATCAGCACTATTTATTAATTGCATGACCAGCACCTGCGGCCGAAGTGATCGATCCAGTGCATATAAATATATAGAAATCTCCTGCTGTCACCAACACCTAATACTAAATGAGTACATTCAATACATAGGCATATCTAAACAGTAAAGTGTAAAGTACTTATTCCATACCAATGTAGATACTCCTGCTTCCTGCCCCGACGCGCACGTTTCGCATTAGCTTCTTCGGGAGGCGTGTCACACTAAGGGGTGTGCTCGTTTTTTATGTGGCAACCAGCCAATGAGGGGATAGTGGGCGGAGACGAAACAAATGATGCTAACAGCGTGGAACCAATGGCGCGTGCGAAGACTGAGGCGGCATCCAGGAAAGGAGTCCCGTGACCAGCGGTCACATGCTGGATGACGCTCTCGTCCCCAACAGTAAGTGAAAGCGAGGCGTGATCCGCATTAAAAGACCACGGTACTCAGGACTCGGGGCCGCAACAGTCCGCGCACGCGCACTTACCACATGAAGAGCAGATCATAGATTGGAACGATAAAGAATGAAGTGAATGAAGTAGAAATAAGAACAAATAAAAGAAAAATTAATAAATAAATAAAAGGGGAATGATATGAAGCTGAATAGATGTGTATATAGAAATAAAAGAATATATAAAAAAAAGATAAAAGAAAAAGGAGAAAAGCATAAACTCAAAGCGAATGTGGCTTAAATACTTATACCGCGAATGAATGTGCAAATAATCAGCAGATAATAATCTAGCTGATAGATTAATAACACGGATGGTGGTATAAAGTGACAGTGCGAACTAAAAAAGTATAGATAAGTGCTGATGTCATAAAGTACATATTGCTGATGTCATAATGTACATATATAATTATATACTTGGAAATCGAATGCTATGACTACATAAAGTGACTGTACATTACTCACATAAAGTCAACATTATAAAGTGGCAATGTGTTACTCACAACACCTAGACATTATAAAGTGACAATGTGAAATAAATTAATTGCAAAGTAGATAATATAAAGTGACAGTGCAAACGTAAACAGATGAATAAATGCTGATATTGTGATATACGTATGTATAATTTTATACAAAAATAAAGTGCAATGACAATATAAAGTGACTATACAATAATCACATCACATAAACATTATAGGGTGACGATGCAAAAACGCCAATCAAAAGGTATATTAAAAATAGTCCAAAGAAAAGGTTTATAATAATTTATTCTATCCAGATTCTTCATCGTTTCGTACATCAACAATGGTTGGCATCTGCGTATCACAGTCTCATCTCCATCCATATTTGCTAAACCCCAGGTACCAAATACTAAAGATTAAAAAAATTAAAATTAAAATCAAGACAAACAGCACACATCAAATATACGGTTTCAAATCTCATATATCTCAAATAACTCATATAGCTCACAGGAAGACCCCAAATCCAAAACTCTCATTCAAGCCTTGAGGGGCCAGAGAACCCAACCGATATATCCATCTACTTTCGGTTTTTGCTAATCTTTTGTGTAAATCACCCCCTCTAATGCCCATAGTGACTACGTCAATGCCCCTAATTTTTAATAAATGAGGATTACAGTTGTGATACCTCTTAAAATGTTTGGGGATCGTTTTAAGAAGGGAGTCATTAGTGTTAGTTTTGGCTTTCTCAATGTCTAAGCAGTGCTCACGAGTCCTTACCTTGAGTTCTCTACTGGTCAGCCCAACATAGATTTTATTGCAGGGACATTAGGCCAGATAGATGACACCCTTGGATGCACAGGTGATATGGTGGCGAATTTCAAATGTCCGAGACCCATCATGGTTTCTGAAGTTTGTTGTTTTGATTAAATTGCCACAAGCCTTGCATAGACCGCAAGGAAAAAAGCCATTTTTGTATTTAGATGTCTTCTGGGCCTTTGGTTCATAATGGCTATGGACCAGAATGTCATTTAAATTACGAGAGCGTTTAGCAATAATCTGTGGTGAGTCAGGTAGGATTCGTTTGAGAATTGGGTCAGTGGAGAGGACATCCCAATGCTTCAAGATTATGTTTTTAAATTCCGTCCATTGAGATTGGTAATTGGTAATCAGGCGTACTTGATTGTCAGCCACAGATGATTTTTTGCTGAGTTGATTATTATAGAGCAAAGAATTCCTAGGAGTGATTTTGGCACGTTGGTAGCCTCTCCTAATTGCTCGATGGCTATATCCTCTGGCCCTGAACCGTTCCGATAGTTCATGTGATTGTATTTCAAATTGTTCGTCATTTGAACAGATCCTTTTAATGCGTAAGAATTGTCCAATTGGAATGCCATTGATGGTAGATTGTAGATGTGATGACGATGCATGAAGCAAGGAATTTGTTGCTGTGGATTTCCGTAACAAAGTGGTGGATAACTGGCCATCTGGGTTAGTAGAAATAAGAATATCTAAAAATTCAGCAGTTCTGCCAAATTTATATGTGAGCTTGATATTGTATTCATTGCAATTCAGGCTATCCATAAATACTTTCAATTCATCGCTGGAACCCTCCCAAATGAACATAAGATCGTCAATATAACGAAGCCAGTTGTGGATTTTGTCGATACCAGGCCTTGTTTCGTCTTGCAATATTTGACGTTCCCAAAACCCCATAAATAAATTAGCGTAAGCGGGAGCACAAGATGCCCCCATGGCGGTCCCCTGTAGCTGTAAATAGGTTTTATTGTTGAAAGTAAACACATTGTGAGTTAGTATGAATTCCAGCAAAACCAAAATTAATTTAGTTAGAGAGTGATCAATATTGCTGGATTGAAGAAACCAGGAGACCGCCATGAGGCCATCACTGTGTCTTATAGAGGTATACAAGGCCTCTACATCTGCTGTCACAATCAGCATATTGTCATTTAGTTGTATATTGTCAAGGCGACGTAGGACCATGGTAGTATCCTTAACAAATGAAGGTAATTCAGAAACAAGTGGTTTAAGATAAAAATCCACAATCTTGCTTATAGTCTCACAGAGACTTTCATTTCCGGAGACAATCGGTCTCCCTGGAGGGTCCAGCGTGTTTTTGTGTATCTTAGGATTCAAGTATAGTGTAGCCAATCTAGGGTTCAGATTCTTATACAGATCCAGAAGTTTTTTGGGGATGATGTGGTCCTCAAAGGCTGATGACAAAAGGCCAAGAAGTTCAGAGTGAAATGCGGTGGTAGGGTTAAAGGTCAATTCTTTGTAGCATTTACGATCCCCAAGTAATTTATTGGCTTGTTTCTCATACATTGAGTTAGGCCACACCACCACATTACCACCTTTGTCAGCCATTTTGAAGACCACATCATCCCAACCCTTCATTTCATCTATAGCTTTTCTTTCTCTAAAACTCAAATTAGACTGGCCTCTAGATTTAAGGGCCAGTTTTTCAAGATCATGTGATACTATTTTAGTAAAAACTTCAACCGCCGGTACAAGAGATAGAGCCGGGAATTTTTTAGTTTGACCTACCAGATGTATAGGGAAGGCATTCACATCTGCAGAACTTTCTTCAGCTAAAGATTGCAAAGTAGCTAAAGCCTCCTGTTCTTCCATACTTGGGAACATATCAAAAACATCAGTTTTATAGTGAAATTTCTTTAGAATTAATTTGCGGGCAAATAGATGTATGTCCTTTATGGCCGTAAATGTGTCTAGATGAAACGAAGGAGAGAACGTTAAGCCTTTCTGTAGGACAGACATTTGAGTTTCAGATATGGAATGAGAAGACAGATTAATTACCTTTAAAGAGTCCTCACGGGAGTTTTTATTGTAGGTTCTTGTATTCGGTCTTCTCTTTTGAAATTGTCTTGAATTAGATCCTGTTTCAGAATCAGTTTCAGAGCTGAAGTCCCCCGGATAGGAGGACAGAGACTGACTGGATATGCTTCTAGGTAGATTCTCTCCACTGACCCAATTCTCAAACGAATCCTACCTGACTCACCACAGATTATTGCTAAACGCTCTCGTAATTTAAATGACATTCTGGTCCATAGCCATTATGAACCAAAGGCCCAGAAGACATCTAAATACAAAAATGGCTTTTTTCCTTGCGGTCTATGCAAGGCTTGTGGCAATTTAATCAAAACAACAAACTTCAGAAACCATGATGGGTCTCGGACATTTGAAATTCGCCACCATATCACCTGTGCATCCAAGGGTGTCATCTATCTGGCCTAATGTCCCTGCAATAAAATCTATGTTGGGCTGACCAGTAGAGGACTCAAGGTAAGGACTCGTGAGCACTGCTTAGACATTGAGAAAGCCAAAACTAACACTAATGACTCCCTTCTTAAAACGATCCCCAAACATTTTAAGAGGTATCACAACTGTAATCCTCATTTATTAAAAATTAGGGGCATTGACGTAGTCACTATGGGCATTAGAGGGGGTGATTTACACAAAAGATTAGCAAAAACCGAAAGTAGATGGATATATCGGTTGGATTCTCTGGCCCCTCAAGGCTTGAATGAGAGTTTTGGATTTGGGGTCTTCCTGTGAGTTATATGAGTTATTTGAGATATATGAGATTTGAAACCGTATATTTGATGTGTGCTGTTTGTCTTGATTTTAATTTTTATTTTTTTAATCTTTAGTATTTGGTACCTGGGGTTTAGCAAATATGGATGGAGATGAGACTGTGATACGCAGATGCCAACCATTGTTGATGTACGAAACGATGAAGAATCTGGATAGAATAAATTATTATAAACCTTTTCTTTGGACTATTTATAATATACCTTTTGATTGGCGTTTTTGCATCGTCACCCTATAATGTTTATGTGATGTGATTATGGTATAGTCACTTTATATTGTCATTGCACTTTATTTTTGTATAAAATTATACATACGTATATCACAATATCAGCATTTATTCATCTGTTTACGTTTGCACTGTCACTTTATATTATCTACTTTGCAATTAATTTATTTCACATTGTCACATTATAATGTCTAGGTGTTGTGAGTAACACATTGCCACTTTATAATGTTGACTTTATGTGAGTAATGTACAGTCACTTTATGTAGTCATAGCATTCGATTTCCAAGTATATAATTATATATGTACATTATGACATCAGCAATATGTACTTTATGACATCAGCACTTATCTATACTTTTTTAGTTCGCACTGTCACTTTATACCACCATCCGTGTTATTAATCTATCAGCTAGATTATTATCTGCTGATTATTTGCACATTCATTCGCGGTATAAGTATTTAAGCCACATTCGCTTTGAGTTTATGCTTTTCTCCTTTTTCTTTTATCTTTTTTTATATATTCTTTTATTTCTATATACACATCTATTCAGCTTCATATCATTCCCCTTTTATTTATTTATTAATTTTTCTTTTATTTGTTCTTATTTCTACTTCATTCACTTCATTCTTTATCGTTCCAATCTATGATCTGCTCATGTGGTAAGTGCGCGTGCGCGGACTGTTGCGGCCCCGAGTCCTGAGTACCGTGGTCTTTTAATGCGGATCACGCCTCGCTTTCACTTACTGTTGGGGACGAGAGCGTCATCCAGCATGTGACCGCTGGTCACGGGACTCCTTTCCTGGATGCCGCCTCAGTCTTCGCACGCGCCATTGGTTCCACGCTGATAGCATCATTTGTTTCGTCTCCGCCCACTATCCCCTCATTGGCTGGTTGCCACATAAAAAACGAGCACACCCCTTAGTGTGACACGCCTCCCGAAGAAGCTAATGCGAAACGTGCGCGTCGGGGCAGGAAGCAGGAGTATCTACATTGGTATGGAATAAGTACTTTACACTTTACTGTTTAGATATGCCTATGTATTGAATGTACTCATTTAGTATTAGGTGTTGGTGACAGCAGGAGATTTCTATATATTTATATGCACTGGATCGATCACTTCGGCCGCAGGTGCTGGTCATGCAATTAATAAATAGTGCTGATCTATGCACCTTTGTGCACGAGAACACCAGTATGCTATAGCACTGCTGCCCTGTTGATTCGGTCCAATGTGTGGCATAAATTGATTCCTTTTTGACACTCCATGCTGTTACATATAACACTACTATACCTCTTTCTTTATGATGAGTGCTTCATCCACAGCATAATTAAATCATTATAAGACTACTCAAGCTTTCCTAAAGATTTTAATATTGTTTCTCCTGCCTCCTCATGTTTGGTACCTTTCTCTTTTTATGGTTTAATTCTGGATTTTAACGTGTCTAAAATAAAATATTTATTTTAAAATTATTTTGGTACTTCATGTTTTACTGGGTTATTATAATACATCCTGGTAAAAAAATTCTTTGTGGTAATAATTGAGTGTTCGGAAGTACTATTAATTTATCAATTTGGACACTTCTTGTGAAATTTACTATTACTGTTATCCTAACAGATTGTCCTCAATATGGATTTTAAAGCCAAGGAAATTTCCTGGTTAGCTAAAGCTACTGATATATTCAGGAAAGGTACCAGTCCTGAGTCACGCTGTGTTTCATACTCCAATCAGGAGAATCTCAAAAAATACAAGAATTTACTCTACAGAAAGACCAAACTATGGTGGACGAGGACGTCACTACATAATTATTTAGATCAAAAAATAATTCCGCGAGGCCTGAGGATTCAGACCTTTCCTGCTTTTGACCTTGACGATGAGGCCCTCATCCAAAGATGGATTAATGCGGCCAACACATGCTCTTTACAATTTATCCAAATTATAATTGATAAAAATGATCAAACAATTAAATCCACCGAGGAAGAGATTGAGGCTCTTCAACGAAAATTACAACAAGAGATGGCAAGTGACACTTTTCAGGAAATCCTAAAAAACTTAGACAAGGATTTTGAAAAATGGGAGAAAAATATTAGTCTGGATAAGCACAAAAAGTATGAACGGGACATTAATGATTTTCAGAGTGGTACTATCTTTAAATGGCAGCTAAGGAAAAATACGAATAAAAGGAATCTACCTAGAAGCATATCCAGTCAGTCTCTGTCCTCCTATCCGGGGGACTTCAGCTCTGAAACTGATTCTGAAACAGGATCTAATTCAAGACAATTTCAAAAGAGGAGACTGAATACAAGAACCTACAATAAAAACTCCCGTGAGGACTCTTTAAAGGTAATTAATCTGTCTTCTCATTCCATATCTGAAACTCAAATGTCTGTCCTACAGAAAGGCTTAACGTTCTCTCCTTCATTTCATCTAGACACATTTACGGCCATAAAGGACATACATCTATTTGCCCGCAAATTAATTCTGAAGAAATTTCACTATAAAACTGATGTTTTTGATATGTTCCCAAGTATGGAAGAACAGGAGGCTTTAGCTACTTTGCAATCTTTAGCTGAAGAAAGTTCTGCAGATGTGAATGCCTTCCCTATACATCTGGTAGGTCAAACTAAAAAATTCCCGGCTCTATCTCTTGTACCGGCGGTTGAAGTTTTTACTAAAATAGTATCACATGATCTTGAAAAACTGGCCCTTAAATCTAGAGGCCAGTCTAATTTGAGTTTTAGAGAAAGAAAAGCTATAGATGAAATGAAGGGTTGGGATGATGTGGTCTTCAAAATGGCTGACAAAGGTGGTAATGTGGTGGTGTGGCCTAACTCAATGTATGAGAAACAAGCCAATAAATTACTTGGGGATCGTAAATGCTACAAAGAATTGACCTTTAACCCTACCACCGCATTTCACTCTGAACTTCTTGGCCTTTTGTCATCAGCCTTTGAGGACCACATCATCCCCAAAAAACTTCTGGATCTGTATAAGAATCTGAACCCTAGATTGGCTACACTATACTTGATTCCTAAGATACACAAAAACACGCTGGACCCTCCAGGGAGACCGATTGTCTCCGGAAATGAAAGTCTCTGTGAGACTATAAGCAAGATTGTGGATTTTTATCTTAAACCACTTGTTTCTGAATTACCTTCATTTGTTAAGGATACTACCATGGTCCTACGTCGCCTTGACAATATACAACTAAATGACAATATGCTGATTGTGACAGCAGATGTAGAGGCCTTGTATACCTCTATAAGACACAGTGATGGCCTCATGGCGGTCTCCTGGTTTCTTCAATCCAGCAATATTGATCACTCTCTAACTAAATTAATTTTGGTTTTGCTGGAATTCATACTAACTCACAATGTGTTTACTTTCAACAATAAAACCTATTTACAGCTACAGGGGACTGCCATGGGGGCATCTTGTGCTCCCGCTTACGCTAATTTATTTATGGGGTTTTGGGAACGTCAAATATTGCAAGACGAAACAAGGCCTGGTATCGACAAAATCCACAACTGGCTTCGTTATATTGACGATCTTATGTTCATTTGGGAGGGTTCCAGCGATGAATTGAAAGTATTTATGGATAGCCTGAATTGCAATGAATACAATATCAAGCTCACATATAAATTTGGCAGAACTGCTGAATTTTTAGATATTCTTATTTCTACTAACCCAGATGGCCAGTTATCCACCACTTTGTTCCGGAAATCCACAGCAACAAATTCCTTGCTTCATGCATCGTCATCACATCTACAATCTACCATCAATGGCATTCCAATTGGACAATTCTTACGCATTAAAAGGATCTGTTCAAATGACGAACAATTTGAAATACAATCACATGAACTATCGGAACGGTTCAGGGCCAGAGGATATAGCCATCGAGCAATTAGGAGAGGCTACCAACGTGCCAAAATCACTCCTAGGAATTCTTTGCTCTATAATAATCAACTCAGCAAAAAATCATCTGTGGCTGACAATCAAGTACGCCTGATTACCAATTACCACTCTCAATGGACGGAATTTAAAAACATAATCTTGAAGCATTGGGATGTCCTCTCCACTGACCCAATTCTCAAACGAATCCTACCTGACTCACCACAGATTATTGCTAAACGCTCTCGTAATTTAAATGACATTCTGATCCATAGCCATTATGAACCAAAGGCCCAGAAGACATCTAAATACAAAAATGGCTTTTTTCCTTGCGGTCTATGCAAGGCTTGTGGCAATTTAATCAAAACAACAAACTTCAGAAACCATGATGGGTCTCGGACATTTGAAATTCGCCACCATATCACCTGTGCATCCAAGGGTGTCATCTATCTGGCCTAATGTCCCTGCAATAAAATCTATGTTGGGCTGACCAGTAGAGAACTCAAGGTAAGGACTCGTGAGCACTGCTTAGACATTGAGAAAGCCAAAACTAACACTAATGACTCCCTTCTTAAAACGATCCCCAAACATTTTAAGAGGTATCACAACTGTAATCCTCATTTATTAAAAATTAGGGGCATTGACGTAGTCACTATGGGCATTAGAGGGGGTGATTTACACAAAAGATTAGCAAAAACCGAAAGTAGATGGATATATCGGTTGGGTTCTCTGGCCCCTCAAGGCTTGAATGAGAGTTTTGGATTTGGGGTCTTCCTGTGAGTTATATGAGTTATTTGAGATATATGAGATTTGAAACCGTATATTTGATGTGTGCTGTTTGTCTTGATTTTAATTTTAATTTTTTTAATCTTTAGTATTTGGTACCTGGGGTTTAGCAAATATGGATGGAGATGAGACTGTGATACGCAGATGCCAACCATTGTTGATGTACGAAACGATGAAGAATCTGGATAGAATAAATTATTATAAACCTTTTCTTTGGACTATTTTTAATATACCTTTTGATTGGCGTTTTTGCATCGTCACCCTATAATGTTTATGTGATGTGATTATTGTATAGTCACTTTATATTGTCATTGCACTTTATTTTTGTATAAAATTATACATACGTATATCACAATATCAGCATTTATTCATCTGTTTACGTTTGCACTGTCACTTTATATTATCTACTTTGCAATTAATTTATTTCACATTGTCACTTTATAATGTCTAGGTGTTGTGAGTAACACATTGCCACTTTATAATGTTGACTTTATGTGAGTAATGTACAGTCACTTTATGTAGTCATAGCATTCGATTTCCAAGTATATAATTATATATGTACATTATGACATCAGCAATATGTACTTTATGACATCAGCACTTATCTATACTTTTTTAGTTCGCACTGTCACTTTATACCACCATCCGTGTTATTAATCTATCAGCTAGATTATTATCTGCTGATTATTTGCACATTCATTCGCGGTATAAGTATTTAAGCCACATTCGCTTTGAGTTTATGCTTTTCTCCTTTTTCTTTTATCTTTTTTTTATATATTCTTTTATTTCTATATACACATCTATTCAGCTTCATATCATTCCCCTTTTATTTATTTATTAATTTTTCTTTTATTTGTTCTTATTTCTACTTCATTCACTTCATTCTTTATCGTTCCAATCTATGATCTGCTCTTCATGTGGTAAGTGCGCGTGCGCGGACTGTTGCGGCCCCGAGTCCTGAGTACCGTGGTCTTTTAATGCGGATCACGCCTCGCTTTCACTTACTGTTGGGGACGAGAGCGTCATCCAGCATGTGACCGCTGGTCACGGGACTCCTTTCCTGGATGCCGCCTCAGTCTTCGCACGCGCCATTGGTTCCACGCTGATAGCATCATTTGTTTCGTCTCCGCCCACTATCCCCTCATTGGCTGGTTGCCACATAAAAAACGAGCACACCCCTTAGTGTGACACGCCTCCCAAAGAAGCTAATGCGAAACGTGCGCGTCGGGGCAGGAAGCAGGAGTATCTACATTGGTATGGAATAAGTACTTTACACTTTACTGTTTAGATATGCCTATGTATTGAATGTACTCATTTAGTATTAGGTGTTGGTGACAGCAGGAGATTTCTATATATTTATATGCACTGGATCGATCACTTCGGCCGCAGGTGCTGGTCATGCAATTAATAAATAGTGCTGATCTATGCACCTTTGTGCACGAGAACACCAGTATGCTATAGCACTGCTGCCCTGTTGATTCGGTCCAATGTGTGGCATAAATTGATTCCTTTTTGACACTCCATGCTGTTACATATAACACTACTATACCTCTTTCTTTATGATGAGTGCTTCATCCACAGCATAATTAAATCATTATAAGACTACTCAAGCTTTCCTAAAGATTTTAATATTGTTTCTCCTGCCTCCTCATGTTTGGTACCTTTCTCTTTTTATGGTTTAATTCTGGATTTTAACGTGTCTAAAATAAAATATTTATTTTAAAATTATTTTGGTACTTCATGTTTTACTGGGTTATTATAATACATCCTGGTAAAAAAATTCTTTGTGGTAATAATTGAGTGTTCGGAAGTACTATTAATTTATCAATTTGGACACTTCTTGTGAAATAGACTAGTAAATGTAGATATTACTTTTTTTCTACTCTGAGCCCAATTAAAAATATTTTTTATTCCTTGAACAACCCCTAGGCAGTTGGTGCAATGCACAAGTTTAGCAACTGTCTACATCTAGCCCAGCAGAGATCGCCATTAATTACAGACTACAGATGAAAAAATGGCAAAATTAAAAGGGCCATAACACTAGGCAAAGGCTGAATTCTCGGTTTGCCTCGAGCCTCACTTTAAAAATCTTTAAGCCGCAGGCTATGACTATGTTCATACCACAATTTTCTTATTCTTGAAATGTAAGAAAAACAGATATAAAACAGGGTGATGCAATAGGATGCTGGTCCTTTGGCATCAGATTGTAATAAACTTGCTTCTGTCTTGTTAAAGGGAATATGTCAGCAGCTTTTGCTATGTAATCTGAAAGCCGCATAACATAGGGCAATAAAGCCTGATTCCAGTGATGTGTCACTTACTGGGCTGCTTGGTGCAGTTTTTATAGAATCCCTGTTTTATCTGTTGTAGATGTAGCAGTGGTTATATTGCTAAATGGTGTATAACCCCGCCCACATCCCTGATTGGCAGCTTCTTTTGTACATTATGCATTGTCAGCAAGCAGCCAATCAGTGGTGGGGGCGGGGTTACACAGATTAGCCTGACTGTTGTGCATGTGAGACCTAGTCCTGTACGGATAATCACCTGTTGATAAAATACTGATTATATTGAAAGTACAATACACAGCCTAATAAGTGACACATCGCTGGAATCAGGGTCTCTTGTCCTATATTATGCGGTTCTCAAATTAAATAGCAAACACCTGCTGACAGATTCCCTTTAATGAAATGGACTTTTAGGCTAGGGTCAGATGGCCATAGATTCTCTCATCCAAGAGAATCAGGCCGATTATGCTAATGACACTGATCAGAGTTTGATCAGAATGTCAGCATAGTGTGTTCTGATTCTATTGGATGAGAGAATCGGATCACACTGTGAAGAGAAGATAAATTTCTCCATCTTCTCCATAGTGTGAGTCTGTGGAAATCGGACTGCACTTAGAAGTCATCCAAGTGCAGTCAATGTTTTTTCTTGCACCCATAAACTTTTTTTTCACTGACAGATCCTGTACTGATAATATTCTGCTGAAAAAAAATGTGATTTTATCAAAACTAAAACAAGCAGCCCAGTAAGTGACACATTGCTGGAGTCAAGGTTTGTACCTTAGATTAGGTGGCAAAAAACTTGGTGACAGATTCCCTTTACTAGCTGCAATATAACAGATGTAAATGAAACTGAAGAGATGTGTTAACTTGATTGCAGAGGCCAAGTGTGAACAGGACTGAGAACAGTTGTAAGAAGTCAGTAATTTTTGTGCTGAGAGGTTGATGTGGACAACACCTAGTACACTGGACTTGGATATAATCCTGGTTGTAGCATTAAAGTCTGGATTAGCAGAAAAGACAACAGACAACTGGCTGGAGCTGAGCTAAGTGAAGCACACAAAACCTCCAATGAAAAGTGAACATAGGAGAAGTAACAATATCCATTCCATTAAACTCTTGAGCAAGTCACAATATTCTGCCACATTACATTGGTATATTTAGGCTATGTGCCCACGATGCAGAATTGAAGCAGAAATTTTCCGCAGCATTTCTGCATGTCCTTGGCAGTAGAAACGCATGTGGATTTTGCACGCATTTTTTTAAGCGTTTTTACATGCGGATTTGCCATGTGTTTTTCAAATGCATTGAGTAGTCAAATCCGCATGCGGAAACGCACAAATAATGGTCATGCTGCGGATTTTTCTGCACTGAAAATCCGCTGTGGAAAAATCCGCAGCATGTGTACAGAACAAGCGGATTTTCATTGGGGACCATGGGGCACGTATTACCAAGCGTTTTTAAAGCGTTTCTACTGCGGACATTCCGCAGCAAAAATTCTTGAAAAACGCATTGTGGGCACACAGCCTTAGGCTATGTTCACATGTTGCGGAAAATTTCTGCTGCAGATTTGGTCCCAAATCCACAAGGAATCTGCAGACAGAATCTTATTTGGCTGCGGGTTTCACCCTACTCCATTTACTAAGCATTGAATAGGGTGAAATCTGCAATGAAAATCCACCAATTAATGAACAAGCTGCAGTTTTGAAATACACACCATGCTTTCATTTTCCAGCGGATTTTTTTTTTTTCCACTTCCGACTGAAACTTTGTAAAAAAATCCATTGTACCGTAAGCTGATACGGATTCCGCACCACAGATCAGCAAGGAAAAATCTGCTACATGTGAACTTGGCCTTATGTAGTTACTCCTCAGTAATAGGACATTGTAAAGCTCCATGAAAGATAACAGCATGATATTAATAGTAATTTATACTGTAATGCTGGAGATACCAGGGAGGGTTAAGGTTTGCTTTATGCTACATTTGACATCTGTAAGATCTTTATTGCTGATGGTTTCTGTGCAATAAGCAGCTAATGCTAAGCAACAAGATAAATATACTCCGGATTTACTGACCGAGACGTTCAACAGCTCCTGCAACCTGGAAAATCATTAGAGTCCTAGATAGGATGTGCATAGTGACGCTCAGCCCTGGTGATCTCCTAGGTCACGTTCACATGTTCAGTATTTGGTCAGTATTTGTGTTTCAATGGTTTTTATTGGGATTAAAATTTGAAATTACATCAGTATTTATAAGCCAAAACCAGGAGTGGAACAATCAGAGGAAAAGTATAATAGAAACACGTCACCACTTCTGTATTTATCACCCACTCCTGGTTTTGGCTTACAAATACTGATGTAAAATACAGACCAAATACTGAACATGTAAATGTGGCCTTAGAAGACGCTGGCCCCGGCTTTTATTATCACTGTGTATAGTATTATTCCAGGAATGTTCTAACGTATGAAGAAGCAGATCAAGGAAATGTTCCTTGGATGTAACGATGTTGTATAAACCGCGTTTTACATGTGTGACAAAAATTACAAATTTCCATGAGAGCAGTATTAGGATCACTTCTAGAACTGATGGTAGCAAAACCTCAGCACAACGCAAAGTGTGACCTCATAGCTAAAAAGAAGAAAATTAATGACAAATATTTAGACAGAATTTATTAAATAAGGCATAAATGGTGATAATTATCAGATCTTAATGGCCCAGCACTGCCATAACATCTAAGAGACTCCAACCTATATACACTTCATGTATGAGATCGCTTAGTAACTCCTGCTATAGTATTCGCTTTCTAACATGGTTGTCACAGCCTTGATTTTTGTGGCACAGGTCCCAGCCATTTTTCACCTGCAAGACAGGACAGAAGACAAGAAAAGTGTATTAGGGTGTGTTCACACTGCGTCTTTTTCCACCATTTTCATGCGGAAAGGAAGCGCCGCAAAAAAAGGCTAAAAAAATACTCAAAAGTTAGATATAGATAGATAGATTTTGTTGTCCATATTTTCAGATTTTGAGCTTTTTAGCTGCTTAAGATTTTCAAAAGTTACCAATTGTCTAAAGCAGTGTTTCCCAAACCTCACGGCCCCCAACACGTCATGTTTTCAGGCTTCCTTAGTATTGCACAGGTGATGGAATTATTATTAAGGCATCTTAAATTGCCACAGGTTCTCTCCCTCATGTAACACTAAGGAAATCCTGAAAACATATTGTGTTGGGGGGCCGTGAGGATGGGGTTTGGGAAATACTGATCTAAAAGAAGAAATAGGAGTTTTCGGTCAGGATGACACTCAATTTTTACAACTGAAGTCAGTAGAAAAGGCTAAAAAGATACCCGGAAGGTTTTTTGCTCTTTTTTTGTACAATTTCTGCCGCAAAAAAAGCTAGCATTTTCTTTTATAAAGTCACGCCAAAAAAGAACATTCAGTAAAATGACAAAAGAAAAAAGTAAAAAAAAGCTGGAAAAAAACCCACTTAGAAATCATCCAAGTAAAACGATAGCAAAAGATGCTTCAGGATTACAAAACATCCGAAAAAAAAAAGTTTCCTGAAACGTTTTCTGCTAGGAAAAAAGGATGTTTTTGATCAATGGAAAAAGTAGTGGGAACATATACTTAATAGGAATCTGCCATCATAGTAAAGCAGACTTTAAAAGGGAATGTCTTGATACTGTGTTGATATTCATCACTTTCCAGGTGTAGAAAGATCTTGTACACTTGTTGTATTTATTAGAACAGGACACGAGCACCAGGCAGGCGGCCGTCAATGCAGTGCGTCTTGTTTTCTTAAAGAAGCATTCACATCATGGTTTTTATCCTCTTAATATATTGCTGTCATTATATAGCACTGTGTACTTACAATTGCTCATTCTTCCCGTTTACCCAGTTGATTCTTCTTTTTTCCATTGGGTCTATGACTACTTGAATCCTTCTAAGCGCTATGTAGAAACAGGAAATCTCTTTTTCCCTGCATGAGACATCATTAGAACTACAAATTGACATCACTGCAAATTCCCTGTCAGTCCAGCTCCACCCCCTCTTAAACTCCTGACCCAGCTGCTCCACTCTTCCCCACTGCCAGGGCAGGGACTTTGCAGTGATGTAGGATTGTAGGTCTAATGATGACTCATGCAGGGAAAAGAGACATCCTGTTTCTTCATAGAGCTTCGAAGATTTCAGCTAGTCTGTTTTTAATCACATGATGTTACAGGCCTAATAGAAAAGAGAAGAATTACTGTATTTTTCGGACTATAAGACGCACCGGACCATAAGACGCACCTAGGTTTTAGAGGAGGAAAATAGAAAAAAAATGTAAGTAAAAAATGTGTTCACGATGCACTTTTAAGGGGGAGGGGGTCTTCTGCTGACACTGGTATAGGGGTAATGTCCCCCAATTCTGACAATATCCCCTATCCTGGTATATATGCCCCCCCCTTCCTTTTATACGTGACCCCCATCCCCATCCTGGTATGCATGGAACCCCTCCATACTGGTATGCATGGCACCCCTCATCCTTATCCTGGTATGCATGGCACCCCTCATCCTTATCCTGGTATGCATGGCACCCCTCATCCCTATCCTGGTATGCATGACACCCCTCATCCCTATCCTGGTATGCATGGCACCCCTCATCCCTATCCTGGTAAGCATGGAACAGCAATCCCCATCCTGGTATGCATGGCATCCCTCATCCCTATCCTGGTATGCATGACACCCCTCATCCCTGTCCTGGTATGCATGACACCCCTCATCCCTATCCTGGTATGCATGGCACCCCTAATCCCTATCTTGGTATGCATGGCACCCCTCATCCTTATCCTGGTATATATAGCCCCTCATCCTTATCCTGGTATGTATGGCCCCTCATCCTTATCCTGTTATGTATGCCCCCCTCAGCCTTATCCTGGTATGCATGGCACCCCTAATCCCTATCCTGGTATGCATGGCACCCCTCATCCTTATCCTGGTATATATAGCCCCTCATCCTTATCCTGGTATGTATGGCCCCTCATCCTTATCCTGGTATGTATGGCCCCCTCATCCTTATCCTGGTATGTATGGCCCCCTCATCTTTATCCTGTTATGTATGCCCCCCTCAGCCTTATCCTGGTATGTATGACCCCTCATCCTTATTCTGGTATGCATGGTCCCCCTAATCCCCATAATGCTGCACATAAAAAAATAAACACTCCTACTCATCTTTCTCTCCTCTAGCGCTGCATCCTGTCTGCCCGCACTGATCTCTACATGTGAGCCGCGCATGACGTCACTGCCATGCGCGGCTCACAAGGAGAGATCAGCTGCCGGAAGTCACTGCTCCCCACGCCGGGACTGTGTGCGCGGGGAGCTGTGACTTCTTGCTCCTTAATAGCCGGCACACAGCGTAGCCGCAGCGCGGCTCCTGCTGCTGCCGCGTAATCGTGTGTGCCTGCTATTAAAGGGCATGAATATTCACCCCTCCCCATGCCCATGGGCGTGGAGAGAGGTTGAATATTCATGCCCTTTTACAGCGGGCACAGGCGATTCCGGCAGCAGCACGAGCCGCGCTGCGGCTACACTGTGTGCCGCTATAAAGGAGCATGAATATTCAGTGCTTTTCTTTAGCAGCGGGGACAGTGTAGGCTGCAGCAGGCGGCTGCAACCTCCACCGCTGCCGCTCCCCCCAAAGCATATATATATACCCCCTCCCCCCCAACATTCGGACTATAAGACGCACCCCCCATTTTCCTCCAAAATTTTGGAGGAAAAAAGTGCGTCTTATAGTCTGAAAAATACGGTAACTGGGTAGAAGGTGCAAAATGAGCAGTTGTGAGTACACAGTGATATATAATATGATGACTGCAGAATATTAAAGGGAAAAACACAAAAACAGGAACACAAAACACAAAAAAACCCCACTAAATTTCAGCTTGGTTTAAGTTGGTATACATGCAGCACATAAATGCATGTTTCACAATGATCAAAAACAGTGTTACTAAGAACTCTATTTTATTTAAATGCACTTGCTTTTTATTTATTTACAGCAGGGTTTTTGTTCATTTTGCTTCTTGCAGGTTTTTTAGAATATTAAAGGGGTTTTCCGGTCCAAATTGATAAGTCTGCAGTCACTCTGTGTGACTGCAGACTTATGAATCTCCCAGCGCACGCACTGTGGGGATTCGCCGGTTTCAGACCCGGGACCGGAGGGTCCTCAATTCCATACACTAGTGATGTGGCAGACTAGAGGGTGCAGCCTTGCTCCATACAAGTGTATGGAGAGCAAGGCCGCGCCGACTGTCTGGGATTATGTATAACTCATACATACCCTCTGGTCCCGGGTCTAAAACTGGCGAATCCCCACAGCGTACAGTGCGTGCGCTGGGAGGATTCATAAGTCTGCTTTCACACAGAGTGACTGCAAACTTATCGATTTGGACCGGACAACCCCCTTTAAGAGGATAAAAACTTTGATGGGAGTGCTTCTTTAAGCAGAAGTGAGAGGTGCTGGATAATCCTTTTAAGCTCTTATGCAAGCTGGGAATCAAAAGCGGTTTACATTATTATTTACAATGAAAGTAAGAACTTGTGGGTATGTCTACAGTTTTTACTAAGTACACATCGAATAATATAAATAAAAAGTGCAATAATTAGACATGCAAGAGACAAGTTAGCTATTGCACCACGTAACTACTGTACATTATATTTAATTAAATCTCACATTCACTACATAAAATGTTATCTGCACTGATATACTGACCCAGCAGATGAGCTAAAAGTTCAAACCGATCAGATCCAAAAAACAACTCCGGCTTTCCATCTATATGAGCCACTATGGAGGGCATTCCGAAAACCTGAACAGAAATGAAAGAAAAAAAGAATTACCGTATTTTTCGGACTATAAAACACACTTTTTTCCTCCAAAATTTTGGAGAAAAGTAGGGGGTGTGTTTTATAGCCCGATATACATAAATATTGTTGGCTGTATGTGGTGGGGAATGTGGGGGAAGCGACAGCGGCTGAGTAGCGGGGCACAGGAGGCAGCAGCTGCCTACTGCAGCCTACACTGTGCCCGCTACTAAAGAAAAGGAATATTCACAGTGAATATTCATTTTCCTTAATAGCTGGCACTGTGCCTGCAGCGTGGCTCCTGGTATGTATGGCACCCTTCATCCCTGTATGTATGGCTCCCCTCATCCTGGTATATATGGCACCCTTCATCCCAGTATGTATGGCCCCCCCTCATCCTCGTATGCTTGGCACCCCCTGATCCCCGTCACGCTGCACAGAAAAAAAATAAACAATCATACTCACCTCCTTTCTCCTCCAGCACTGTGTCCAGCTCTGTGCTGAATAGTCACTGCTCCCCACGCCAGGACTGCGTGCGTGGGGAGCAGTGACCATTCATCTGCCTAATAGTGCGCACACTGTAGCTGCAGCGCGGCTCCCGCTGCGCTCAGCTGTCAGCGTGCCTGCTATTACAGGTCATGAATATTCACCACTCCCATGGGTGTGGTGAATATTCATGGACTTTAATAGCGGACACGCTGACCGCCGAGCGCAGCAGGAGCCGCACTGCAGCTACAGTGTGCGCACTATTAGGCAGATGAATGGTCACTGCTCCCCACGCACATAGTCCCGGCGTGGGGAGCAGTAACTATTCCAGCACAGCCCCTCGCTGTGTGAGGGCACATGGCAGTTTCGCCATGCACGGATCACACAGTGAGATCCCTGTCGGCAACAGAGCGGGTGTGAGGGGGGCCATACATACCAGGATGAAGGGTGCCATACATACCAGGAAGAGGGATGAGGGGGGCCATGCATACCAGGATGGGGGATTGGGGTGCCATGCATATCAGGATGGGGATGAGGGCCACGTATAACAGGAAGGAGGGGGGCCATATATATCAGGATGGGGGATATTAAGAGAAATGGGGGACATTACCCCTATAACAGTGTCAGCAGCAGACCCCCCACCACCTTACCAGGGCATCATGACCACATTTTTTGCTTATATTTTTTTTTTCCATTTTCCTTCTCTAAAACCTAGGTGCGTTTTATGGTCCGGTGCGTCTTATAGTCCGAAAAATACGGTAAGTAAATCAACAAGGATAGGGAGTGATGGAGTGTCTTCCCTCATTACCACCAGAGGACCAGTCAAGGGAAGCTCAAAATCCCCATGGAATGGGGAATGTTTTTTTTCTGAGATGCCCTCGCTCTTTTAAAGAATATTAAACTTTATTAAAGAATATTAAAGGGCTTGTCCTATCTGGGAATTGATGGTATATCTATTGGATCTCGCTACTTTGACCCACATGGGGTTCCCAGAAGGAAAGGAGAGAGAGGACACCATTGATTACACTTATTATTGTACTTACCCCATATGCCAAAGCTTTTTCTGTTGTTTCCTTGAGCTTGTTTTTGACTTCTGGTGTAGTGATTGTGGACAATAATTTTTTAGCCAGGTCTTCGGGCATCCCAGCTTTCTTAGCAGCCTAAACAAGGTTACAAACAAATGAATTATTATGACGAAAAATAATCTATACTGTAGGAGACTAGATGGTCACTTAAAGGTATGAAATGCATCAGCCACGTACAGTTGTGCTCAAAAGTTTACATACCCCGGCAGCATTTTTGCTTTCTTGGCCTTGTTTCAGAGAATATGAATGATAACACAAAAACTTTTTCTCCACTCATGGTTATTGGTTGGGTGAAGCCATTTATTGTCAAACTACTGTGTTTTCTCTTTTTAAATCTTAATGACACCTAAAAATATCCAATTGACACAGATCAAAAGTTCACATACCCCAGTTCTTAATACCGTGTATTGCCCCCTCTAACATTAATGACAGCTTGAGCTCTTTTGTGGTAGTTGTGGATGAGGTTCTTTATTTTCTCAGATGGTAAAGCTGCCCATTCTTCTTGGCAAAAAGCCTCCTGTTCCTGTAAATTCCTGGTTGTCTAGCATGAACTGCGCGATTGAGATCTCCCCAGAGTGGCTCAATGATATTGAGGTCAGGAGACTGAGATGGCCACTCCAGAACCTTCACTTTGTTCTGCTGTAGCTAATGACAGGTCGACTTGGTCTTGTGTTTTGGATCGTTGTCATGTTGTAACGTCCAAGTACGTCCCATTCGCAGCTTCCGGGCTGATGAGTGCAAATTTGCCTCCAGTATTTGCTGATAACGTGCTGCATTCATCTTTCCTTCAACTTTTTACAAATTTCCTGTGCCTCTCTCCAAATGTAACGTTTATGGTTGTGGCCAAAAAGTTCAATTTTTGTCTCATCACTCCTAATTACCTTGTTCCAGAAGTTTTGAGGCTTGTCTCTGTGCTGTTTGGAGTATTGTAGGCGAGATACTTTGTGGCATTAGCGCAGTAATGACTTTCTTCTGGCGACTCGACCATGCAGCCCATTTTTTTTGAAAAGCCTCCTTATTGTGCATCTTGAAACAGCCACACCGCTAGTTTTCAGAGTCCTGAATTTCAGCTGATGTTATTTGTGGGTTTTCTTTGCATCCCGAACAATTTTCCTGGCAGTTGTGGCCAAAATTTTTGTTGGTCTACCTGACTGTGGTTTGGTTTTTACAGAGCCCCTGATTTTCCATTTGTTAATCACAGTTTGAACGCTGCTGACTGGCATTATCAATTCCTTGGATATCTATTTGTATCCCTTTCCTGTGTTATACAGTTCAACTACCTTTTCCCATAGATCTGTTGACAAATCTTTTGCTTTACCCGTGACTCATAATCCAGAAACGTCAGTGGCTGGATGAAAGATGCAAGAGTCTGTCTGGATCCCAGGAACTCACTCAGCTTTTATGCACACACACTGATTACAAGCAAACAGGTCACAGGTGAGGATGCTACCTTTAATAGCCATTCAAACCCATTTGTGTCAAATTCTGTGTATGTTATCAGGCCAAAATCAGCAGGGTATGTGAACTTTTGATCAGGGTCATTTGGATGTTTTTGGTTGTCATTAAGATTTAAAAAGGGAAAACACAGTAGTTTGACAATAAATGGCTTCAGCCAACCAATAACCATGAGTGGAGAAAAATATTTTTTTCTTATCATTCTTATTCTGTGAAACAAGGCCAAGAAAGGAAAAATTCTGCCGGGGTATGTAAACTTTTGAGCACAACTGTAGATGTGAAAAGGGATTATTAAGTTAAAGGCGACCTTTCACAGCTCTGCTGTACTACAGCACATCACCACTCTGCAGAGAGGAGAGCAGACTGATTGTCATTGCTTTTGTGGAGCTGTACTCTTCTCTCCCCAGTGTGTTCCTGCCTGCTTATGATTGGTCAGCATCAGAAAGAGGAAGAAATACATGCCCCCAGTGAAATCTCTCTGGTAACGCCCACTTAAAAAAAAATTAACTGTTTTGCTGCCAAATACTTTGATCGCTAATATCTATGCAATGCAGATGCAAAATGAAAACAAACAAAAACGTTCTATTCTGGTTTGCAGCGCTTATTACACTGCGTGTCCAGTTCATCAAGAAAAATTTAGGCTATGTGCCCACAATGCAGAAATGCTCCGGATTTTTCCTGCATCTCCCTGGCAGAAAAAACACATGCAGATTTAACATGCGTTTTTCCTGCCAGGGACAAGTGGAAGTGAAGCGTTCTTCACATGCATTTCCGCATGCGGGTCATCAAGCGCTTTCCAAGCGATTTTAGCATCACTTGGAAAGTGCTTGACAACTTGGTCACACTACATAAATCCATGCAAATGGCATGGATTTATATAGTGTGACCGAAAGAATGGTAAAAAATAAAAAATAAATATTATACTTACCTTCTGATGGCCCCCGGTGTCCTTGTCTTGGCTTGCCGGCAGCTCGCGGTAGACTAAAAGGACATGCCATGACGTCATTTAGTCATGTGACGGGTCACGCGACCGCCGACGTCAGCGGTCGTGTGACCCGTCACATGACTTAATGACGTCACCGCAGGTCCTTTTAGTCTACCGCGAGCTGCCGGCAAGCCAAGACAAGGACACTGGGGGCCATCAGAAGGTAAGTATAATGTATATTTTTTATTTTATTTGTTTTTTTACAGGTACTATGGTACCCGGGTCTGGAGGAGAGTCTCCTCTTCTCCAAACCCGGGTACCATCCGCACATTGAACCGCATGATATCCGCATGTACAGATGCAGTGATGCGGATTCCAAGCGTTCCAATGCAAGTCAATGGCAGCTAAAACGCAGCACTTCCGCAAAATAATTGATAGTTCTGCGTATTTTTCTGCAATGATAACCCGCAGCGGAGATTTCCGCAGCATGTGCACAGCACATGCGGATCATCATTGGGGAACATTGCAGACCTTCTACCAAGCATTTTTTAAGCGTTTCTGCAGCGAAATTGCCGCTGCGGAAACACTTAAAAAACGCATAGTGGGTACACAGCCATAAACATTTATCACCGGATAACAGGATAGGAGATACAGTAAATGTATTACAACAACTGAACCCAATAGCAATGGATCAAGTCTACGTGAATGGAGAAGTAGGGCGCACTGTGGGGTCCCTGCTCCTTTCACTTCTATGGGTCTAAAGGCGACTTAGTGCACATGTATGATCACAGCCCACCAGAAACGGTGAATCAGACCAAGGGCATGCACGCTCACTACTGCTTTATTTACAGAGGACTTTGGGACCCCCACTGTCATGACGGTTGGGATTCTCAGTGGTTAGACCCTCAGCGATCAGATATTTATCACTCTTCATCTTCTGCTTATAGGTGACGTTATTTCTATGACAACTCATTTAAGGTAGCAGAAAAAATGTTTCCTTTTGTATGAAATCACAGACATATGGAACTATAATAGGACCCCATAGAAGTCGGTGGTCGTACAGAGCTGTAATATGTCCATTTTCAGAAAGTCTTTTTTTTACCTGAAGAATGCTCTCTGGTTCTGTAATGTCTTCATCCTGGAAGAAGAAATCACAGGTAAATCAGAGAGATCAAACCATTCACAAGAGACCATAATATTAAAGAGGTTGTCTGGTCTTAAGCTACAATATCTGCAGTCACTTATGTGACTGCAGACCTGTGAATCCCCACATTATGTGCACAGTGCTCTATGAGGATTCTATGAGGATTCTCAGGTGTCAGCGCCCGGAACAGCCGTCGTGTCACCCCAAGTATGCTCTATTCAGACCCCCGACCACATTCCGACTAGACGTGGAAGCCTCGCTCAGAACACTTACATTGAACAAGGCTGGAAACAGTCTAGTCTCAATATGTGGCCAGGAATGACTGCTCGCTCTCGGTGCCGGCACCAGAGAAACCCTACCGCGTGCAGTTCATGCGATGTGACTATTCATGAGTCTACAGTCACATAGAGTGACTGCAGACTTGTAGTTTTAGACCCGAAAACCTCTTTAAGAACTTACTGAATGCATGCAAATGGATTAAAAACAAATGCTTCCTTTTCAGACTATTCAAAGATTTAAAAATTCTAAAAAAAATTGGTCCATTTTTTAAGAAGGCAGGAAATAATAATGCATTGCAAGATTTGGCACATTCTAAATTTGTTTCCAGTTTCTATAGACTCTTCAACAATGAAAGTCTGGAACAATGAAACAATTATCGAAATCACAGGATGGACTGACATTTTTTCAATGATGGAAACAAATTATTTAAAACATCTCAATTTATTCAATATGGACTATGAAATAGCAATGCGCAGAAATCCCCGCACTTGTACGCTTTGTCTGCTATCAATTAGGTTATTATTGGTTGTTCTGTCACTTTGGCAAATCATCAAGATCACCTGCTGGCAGCTCCCCATGTAATTGCCGACCAATGACATCACAGATGTGCTCAATGGGAGACAAATCCGGAGATGCTGCCAGACATGGTAGCACGCTTAGACCAACAAGCTTACGATTTTTCATCATTTCATCATATCAACATGTCTATCGATCATGCAATTTAATTAATTCCATGACTTTTCCTTCTTGTGTTGCAATTTTAAAGTTGAGGAGAGTAGTTGATACAGATGTATTATTATCTAACCTAAATCATGACATGGTAACTACACCATGATGTCGAAAAATATCCTGATGCAGAAATTGTAAATGGACACGTAACACAGCAAAAGTCATACGTGAAGCTAGGTGTGGACTTATCTCACTGTGGTATGTGCGATATGCCATCTTTACCCCACAGTAGAAGAATAGATCTGTGTTCTTGTCCTTTACGAAGTAACATAATGGAACAAAAATACAGTGATCAGAAGCTAATGGAAAGAATACTATAGCACCAACCTCAGACCAGATCCGCATCCACAACTTCCTGGAGACCTCCTCGAGGAACTCCGGATGCGACATCTGAACAGTAGTCACAAACCGCATGGCTGAAAGGCTCCCTGTAAAATCCAAATAATTCAAAGACCTGAACTGTGCAAGAACGGAACTAACATTTATACTTTGGCTTTTTGACAGGTTCCTCAAAATGTTCCTGAGCAGTTTTTGCAGAGTGGTAAAGGCATTATCCTGCTGAACGGATTGAGGACCATCGCTGCCATGAAGGGGTCCTTGCTCTGCAACAATGTTTAGGTGTGTATAGGGTTCCCATGCTGCCGGCTCACCACACTTATAACATATTCCTCACCCAGGAAAGGTGATGGTTACATGATACATAGGATAGAAGTGTATGTGTAAATGGTGGTTTTGCAGTCCCTGTTTAGCACCACACGGCCATCCCACCCTCCTATTCCTTCTCAGACAGAGCTAATACTAACCTTTATTAAACATAACATTAAAGACATCACTTGGTCTCCGTAAAGGAACTTGATAAAACTCATTCAGCCTTCTCAGGTCCCTTCCCATGTAGGCGCCTCTCTTTGCAACCAGGGCAGGGGGTGAGTTACCTATAGATAATAAAAGAGAGTCATTTCTGATACGGTAACATCATTGGATCGGCTATATTGTGAAATTGACACATTTTAGGCTATGTTCACACATCAGCGTTTTTTGAAGCAAATTTTCAGCTGCATTTTACTGTACCAGCAAAGTCTATGAGATTGCAGAAATCTCATGCACACATCATGTTTTTTTTTGTTAAGGATTTTGTGCTTCGCATGTTCTTTTGGAAAATAGAGCATGTCACTTCTTTCAGCGTTTTTTCACCTATTGGAAGTAATGGGTGGTGAAAAAGACACTGAAAAAATGCCCCAAAAAACAAGCAAAAAAGCAAGAAAAATCCTGAACAACCTCCCGGCAAGAGATCAGGTTTTGCTGCAGAAAAATAAGCTGAAAATCATGATGTGTGAACATAGCCTTAGAGTGCATTTCAATTCCGAGATAAATCTGACTTATGCAGCAACTCAGCACCAGTACACATGCATAATCAGCTTACAATCTTCAAGGGAATCTGTCACTAGGTTTTTTGCTACACCATCTGAGAGCAGCATAATATAGGGGCAGAGACCCTGATTCCAGCAATGTGTCACTTACTGGGCTCCTTGCTGTCATTTTGATAATAGCATTATTTTTTCTGCTTCAGATCTAGCAGTTCTCTGAATGCTGAGCTCTGTATAACCCCGCCCACACCACCGATTGGCTGCTTTCTGTGTGTACTGTGCATAGGCAGAAAGCTGTCAATCAGTGGTGGGGCGGGGTTATACAGAGCTCATGAATCTGGAGGGCTACATAGCAGCATGTTTACTAGTCCTCCAGTGATAAAGCAGTGATTTTATGAATAAAAGATATCAACACTACACTAAGTAGCCCAGTAAGTGTCATATTGCTGGAATCAAGGTCTCTGTCTCTACAGTATGTTGCACTCAGATTAGGTAGCAAAAGATCTGGTGACAGATTCCCTTTAATGAGACCACTGAGGTGGCGTAGGGAGACTTATAAACCAGGCAATGCTCCCTGGGAAATAAAATATGCAGAGAGCCTCTGCACAGAGCAAGCACAGATGGTCTCTGACTCTTGTACGCAGCAATCCCATAAGTCAACATTGACCTTATAAATTGCACAGGCTTTTGTATGGCTGCAACATAATTGAGTAATTCTGAACTAATATTTTAATGTTACACAGAGTTCAGGAGATAAGTAAAATGTAACTTGAGTAGTATTTTTCATTTTAGCATTTCTTTTGACCACATTTGTTGAGGCCCTGGGATCCCCTTCATGTTTCTCATGAGAAGTCCTGGTGTGGGGTAACCTATACGGTAAGTTGTGCTTGCATGCTATATACGGTAAATTAAGCTATTATTGGGTGATGCTTCTTAGCCTTATTAGTTAATAAACTGTTTTCAATCATATAATAGCTGTCTACAAATTGAGATTTTTTTTCGTTTTGGAGAAGATTTGGATTTGGTTGTATATCCTAAGTATATTGTTAAGGCAATTTCAAGGGTCGATATTGACTTCTAGGTTTGCGACCTCCAATAGGAGGCACTACAGACCCTGCTCTCTTCCGCTATATTTGCACAAGACTATTAAGAGACATCTGTAACATAATTCAACCATTTGCTCCCTTCCAGGCTGCATTCGCAGGACCCTAGTCCAGAGGATACGTAAGTGGTCCGCGGCCACCGGACGGGAGCTGAGCGCCTCGCCTCCTACCTGCCGATCCTAAGATTTGTAGTCACAGTGAAATATTATCGTTAAGGTGTGACACGCATGACATCTACTAATTGGGGCAGCCCGGTTGCTCAGTGGTTAGCACTGTAGCTTTGCAGCGCTGGAGTCCTGGGTTAAAATCCTACCAAGGACAACATCTGCAAGGAGCTTGTATGTTCTCTCCGTGTTTGTGAGGGTTTCCTCAGGTTTCCTCCCACACTCCAAAGACATACTGATAGTGAATGTAGATTGTGAGCCCCAATGGGGACAGTGATGGTCTAAGCATACCTCTGTCTGAAGCCTTTATAGACTGAGCAAGCGCAACACGCCTGCGCAGTCTGGCTCCAGACAGAAGAAAGCATGGAGCCGTTACAGGTAAGAGGAGTGTATGGCGCCGAAGATCACAGTATGTGTAGACACTAAACGCATACCGCGATCTCCGGCGCCATACTTACCTGACCGGGAGGAGCTTTGCCGCGGCGCCTCTGTTCTCGCAGGAGACCGGGGCAGGAGTGTGGCGGCGCATGCGCATAGCGCTATCCGGCGCCGTTTTGCTGAAGACACATTTGCAGTGTGTCTTCAGCAAAATGGCGCCAGACAGCGCGGTATGGGCACGCGCGAACTCCGGCGCCCCACTCTTCCCCCGGCCTCCGGCAGAACAGGACACAGCAGCGCTGGAGCACAGGGAAGAAAGGTGAGTATAAGTGTTTATTTATTTGTATGTGCGCAGCGTGAAAGGGATGAGGGGTGCCATACATACCAGGATTGGGTGGTGAGGGGGCCACACATACCAGGATTGGGGGATGAGGGGGCCACCCATACCAGGATTGGGGGGTGAGGGGGCCATGCATACCAGGATTGGGGGGTGAGGGGTGCCATGCATACCAGGATTGGGAGATGAGGGGGTACCAAGCATACCAGGATTGGGGGATGAGGGGTACCATGCATACCAGGATTGGGGGGTGAGGGGACCATGCATACCAGGATTGGGAGGTGGGGGGGGACCATGCATACTAGGATTGAGGGTGAGGGGACGATGCATACCAGGATGAGGAATGGGGTGCCATGCATACCAGGATGAGGGGTACCACACATACCAGGATTTGGAGGTGAGAGGGGGACTATGCATACCAGGATTGGGGGGTGAGGGGACCATGCATACCCGGATTGGGGAGTGAGGGGTGCCATGCCATATCAGCAATGAGGATGAGGGGTGCCATGCATACCAGGATTGGGGATGAGGGGTGCCATGCATACCAGGATTGGGGATGAAGGGTGCCATGCATACCAGGATTGGGGATGAAGGGTGCCATGCATACCAGGATTGGGGATGAAGGGTGCCATGCATACTAGGATGGGGATGATGGGTGCCATGCATACCAGGATTGAGGATGAGGGGTGCCATGCATACCAGGAATGGGGATGAGTGGTGCCATGCATACCAGGAATGGGGATGAGTGGTGCCATGCATACCAGGAATGGGGATGAGGGGTGCCATGCATACCAGGATAGGGATGAGGGGTGCCATGCATACCAGAATAGGGATGAGGGGTGCCATGCATACCAGGATAAGGATGAGGGGTGCCATGCATACCAGGATAGGGATAGGGGTGCCATTCATACCAGGATAGGATGGTGGGGACAGGATGGGGGCAGCACAAATACCAGCATGGGATACCATATACCAATAAAAATGTTTGTCACCCGGGCATAGAAAGGGTTCAATAGCTAGTAATAAATAATCAGAAGAGACACATCATATTCCAGCAGGCGAGAGGCGGCTCTCAGGGCTCCAGTCCGGCAGCCATAGATTACGGATATGGTCGCTGGACCAAGATCCTGAAAATTGATTTTCTCATCTCTAATAAACATGTCTGTCATCGTTGTACTATATGTCTGCTAATCATGAAAAAAATGTGCTGAACACTGCTGGAATTAAAGGGGTATTCCTAACACTACTACTTAGGTATCTGATTGGTGACCACCACCAATCAAGTTCCCAATTTGCATTGAGCAGAAGTTACGCATCAGCGGTGGCCATCCACCCAAAGTCTGACACTTATGGAGATAGCCTGGACAAAAACATTGATGGCCAATCCTTAGGACCTTCGGGCCCACCATACATTGAAGGTACGGATCAGCTTGATAGTTACAAGTCATCCCATTCATTTATGTTAGTACAAACAAGCTGCTGTGCTTGCTACACTTTCTAGTGTTACATACCAGTTGTATTCATTACTCCTGCAAGGTACCCCGGGCATAAATGAATGTCTACGTTCCAAATGTTCTTATATCGTAAAAGTATCTGAAACGTAAAAATAAATAACAGAATTTAGAATAGAAGTGTTAACTCCTAGTCCTGGAGCTGCCACGTTACAAATCATTTGTGCAAATCATAGGTCAGATATGATCGTGAACGTCAAACACTGAGTATTCTCATCTCATATATTTATGTCATATACCATTAATGTAAGGTAGAAATAGATCCTACCAATGGGATCTGTATATACAGTGGATATAAAGAGTTTACACACCCCTTAAAATGCCAGGTTTTTGTTATGTAAAACAAATCATACCGAGAAGAATAATTTCAGAACTTTTTCCATCTTTAATGTTTTCTATAATCTGAACAAATCCATTGAAAAAGAAAATCAGCAATCTTTTCAAGTGGAAAAATAAAGAACTAAAATAATACGGTTGCATAAATATGCGCAACATTAAACTAATACTTTGTTGAATTTATGACAGCAGTCAGTCTTTTTGGGTAGGAGAATATCAGCACGGCACATCTAGAATTTGCAATCTTTGCCTGTTCTTCCTTGCAGTAGATCCAAATCTGTCAGATTTTGAGGGCATCTCCTGTGTACAGCGCCCTCTTCAGGTGAACCCACAGACTTTCAATTGGATTCAGGTCTGGGCTGTGGCTGGGACTTTCCAAAACTTTGATCTTCTTCTAGTGAAGTCCTTCATTCGTTGATTTGGAGGTTGCTTAGGGTCTTTGCCGTGCTCAAAGGTGAAATTCCTCCTCAGATGAAGGCATTGTGCCAAAACACGTGTCGAGGCCTGGCACCGCATCCGCAGGAGATAATGTTTAACTCATTCAGATTTCACTTTCTTCACTTATTTAATTTGTATTAAAGGGGTTGTCTTGGACTTTAACTGTATGGTGGTCGCAGCCGGGTACTGCACATCACCCTCCCCCCCTATTAATTTGAGTAGGGAGTGGACATGCAGTACCCGGCCGCGACCACTGTGCTGTGCAGCTCCGTAAATGATAAATTCCGGTCGCCACCAACACCGGGAACAGCTGATCGGGGGATGTCAGGTGTCGCACCACCACTGATCAGACATTGATAACCTATCCTAAGGATAAGCCATCACTGTTAGGGCTCTTTCACACGTCCGTGTTTCCAGTAAGTGTCGTGACAGTTTCTACACGTACTGGAGACACACGCAGACCCATTCAAATCAATGGGTCTGTGCACATGTCAGTGTGTTTCCACGGTAAGTGTGCTCCACATGCTGACATGTCTGTTTTTTCCGGATGCACAGTCCGCAAAAGTGTCTCACACTGAGCACACACGGATGACATCAGTGTGACACGTACCGGCACCTAGGAATCACCGCTACAGTTAGCTCTGTTCCCAAGCGCGGAACACTGCCCTCATCATGGTTCTCTGCCAGCGCTGCGATCAGCACCAGCAGGGACAATGATGAGGGTAGTAGTGTCTGCTCCAGCAGTGTCCCTGTGTAAAAATAAGATTAAAATAATAAAATCCATATACTCACCTGTCCGAAGATGTCCCCCGCTGTAATCCTCTGACCGCTGATGCCGAGGAGCCGGGGAGAATGAGCCGCTCCAGCGAGCGGGGCCCAGAGCTGAGCTCAGAAGCGGTGCCCTGTCACTCACTGAGTACAGCTCTGGGGCTTGCTCGCTGGAGCGGCTCATTCTCCCCGGCTCCTCGGCATCAGCAGTCAGAGGATTACAGCGGGGACATCTAGGACAGGTGAGTATATGGATTTTATTATTTTAATCTTATTTTTATAGGCGGACACTGCGGGAACAGACTACTACTACCCTCATCATTGTCCTTGCTGGTGCTGATCACAGCGCTGGCAGGGAACCATGATGAGAGCAGCGTTTAGCACTTGGCATTTGGGAACAGCGCTAACTGTAGCGCGGATTCCCAGTTGCTGGTCCGTGTGATCCTGATGCGGCACACGGTTGCTACACGTGTGACTCACACAGACACAATATACGGACGTGTGAAACCGGCCTTAATGTCCTGGACAGCCCCTTTAAGTTTATTGGCTGTACTGGATTCCCTTGAGTTTTCTGACCCTGTCATTATAGATTGGAACAATGTCATAGTTTCATAATGATTTACCACATGCATTTACTTTGATTTATCTCACATACTGTGTTGTTCCACATGAATACTATGTCCATTGTGTTGATTTTACACTGATACTTTGGCCCATATTTATTTACTAATAACTTTATTGTTATATGTTGTTTCAGATTATGTAATACTGCTACTTTCTTGTCCTGTGGTGCCACCTGCTAGTCTCCCACTTTGTAATCAGTTTTCACAAAGTTTTTTTCTATTTTCAATAAAGCTTTACCTTTTATTAATTGTGGGTCCTTTGTGCACATTTTTTGTAAGCTCCTAGAGAAGATGACAAGTATAATATGCACTAAATCCATAGTGCACATAAATAACACCGCACTATAAAGCAATTTCCTATGATTATATTATCAGAAAGGGTAATCCTATTACAAATGACAGAGCCTAACCTAACACTGGGATATTCATGCACCTGTGCAATGTACAGAATAATGCAAAACACAGAACCGCTCACCTCAAAGCCCAGCCAGGAATATGGGGAGACCACATCATAGAACAGCTCCAGCACCTTCCTCTTAGACATGTCTGCTGCTTATACTGCAAGGAGCATTGTGGGAAAAGAGCAAAGTTTCCTCCCTCTTGTATTTGTCTGATCTTCTGAAGCCTGCAAATAGTAAAGGCTCTTACTGCCATCTGCTGGCATATTTCATTATTGCAATTTTTCAACAAAAAGAAATAATACATTATATGATAACTAATTTTTAAAGCTGCACTGATTTTATGGTGCTATACTAATAGAAGAATAAGTAGATGAAGGCTAAAATCACACAAAACATTGTGCAATGCTTTTTTTCTAGGCTAAAAAAACACTGATGCCAGATGTTAATCTATGTCTATAGAAAATGATTGAAATATATACATACAGTGACTTGAAGAATCTATGCAATGTTTGGGATCAGTTGTGTTATTTCTCTCCTGTGGCAGCATGCTTTGGATATGGAGGGTTATTTTTTCCATAGTCTTCTCTAGTGGACTTCAGAAATGCAAGAAAATACATTTTTAATGCTAGTCAATCCAAAATTCTGATGAAAACCTATAACTTTATTAGTGCTTCAGTTATAAAAAAAAATAAAACTGTACTAGTGATGCTCGGGTGCTCGTTACTTGAGTCGAGCAAAACGTAATGCTCAGGTGCTCGACCGTAGTAATGAATACAGTGTAAGTCAATGGGAAACGCGAGCATTTATCTGGTGTCCCCTCCCCCCCTTCCCTTCCCTTCCCCGGAGGTCTGGAGGGGTCTAAAAATTGCTCAAATCAATGTAATCAGCGCTGAAATGGCATGGGGAAGACCCCTGGAAGCATCTCTGAATCCCAGGTCGCTGCTGGAAACAACGTTGTCAGTATTACGCCACTTTTACAGACTGACAATAAAACATGCAAAACCAAAGCTAAAATGGATTTTGCTGGAAAGAATGTTAAGAAACATTTTTTTCCAGGATAATGACTTGTATATAGGGCAAAATAAATAAGAGGGGAAAAAAATGCTCCTCCACACCTTGGGATATGTGCAATAGAATTTATCCATCTGAGGTGGGTAAATTTTCTTTTTTCGGATTAATACTGTAAACTTTGAAACTTGGAGGGCTAGCAGACGGCCTTCACAATTTATAGAGGGCCAGCAGGCGGCTCACACTATTTTAGAGGGCCAGCAGGCATCTTGTGGACAGATGAGACCAAGATAGAGCTTTTCATAAAGCACATCATTCTACTGTTTACTGTAAATGGAATGAGGCCTACAAATAAAAGAACACAGTACTTACAGTCGTGGAGGTTCAAAGATATTTAGGGGGTGCCTTGACTGTGTGCAAGGCATCATGAAATGTGAAGATTCCCAAAGGATTTTGGGTCGCAATGTAGTGCCCAGTGTCAGAAAGCTGGGTTTGCATCCTAGGTCATGGGTCTTTAAGCAGGACAATGACCCCTAATATACTTCAAGAAGCAGCCAGAAATGGATGGAAACAAAGCACTGGAGAGTTCTGAATTGGTAATTCCAGCTCCAGTAGCGTAAAGTCTCCCACTACTACCTCTTACATACAGATACTACAGAGAAATTGTGAATGGACACATTAAATCAGTTAATTTTGCCTGCTTTGATGAATTTCTGAGTATAGATCACAGTAAAAAACCACAAATCTGTCAATGAGTGTATGTAAAAAAGCAATCAAATTATGGACTGTGGAAGGGATGTATGTAACCAGAATGGACACTCATTTCCAGCAGATGATACCTAACACCTGTCCCTACACTAAATGTAGCTAACAGCGGTATTAATAAGGAATAGAATAGATGTTACCTTGATATTTTTTTTAGGTTGCAGCAGCAAGGACTATAAGGCAATAATCCCTGACTAGATGCCTGTAACACGCTATCCCTACTGCGACAACTCACCCTACATGAATTACAGATAAGAGCAGTATCCCTGAAAAAAGCAATTAGTTTAACATAGCAGCACCAAGGACTGTTATTTCATCACCCTGCTGGGGAGTATAGTGGAGTACTTTGCATCTACTCATCCTGATATAGAGGAGACCAGAATCTTCTGTACTTATTGTACAAAGTCTCCAGTCTCTGTTGTGAAATCCTGTATGGAGTGTCAGAACTCCCAATGTGACGACCTCCTGATGGCCCACAACAAGGCTATGGATCATATACTAACAGAACCCACTGGCTCTTTTGGTTTCCAAAAAATGTTCCCTCAACAAGAAGATGGAGCCTTAGAAAAGCATTTTTTTCCCATTACTAAGGAGTGGATGTCCTAGACTGGTAGTGCATATGACGCGCCCCCTGGGCCAGTGTTGTTTGGGGGATACCCGGAGCCGGATCAGATGGGGGTTGTAGTCTCCAAGTGGCGGTGACCCGGTCCGTGCCCAGGGTGTCAAGCTCAGTGTGTGGCAGTCCTACAGATGTTGCTGGATGTTCTTTAGTGTCGACTACGCCACCCGTTGATTTGCGGTCAATACGGCCGCCGCTGCAGCAGGGTCCGCTGAGGCTGGTGGTGTGTGTGCAGCTTCTGGTAGTATAACCCCCAACGGGAGGGGTATAGCCTCAGGGGGTCAGTTGTAGAGGGTGGTGGTTGTGGTGGTGCAGTGAGGATGGTATTAAGACTCAGAGTCGGGCTGTGCAGTTCAGGGTTTTTACTTACTGCTGTTGTTCTGGTCACTCCGGCCTTGAGTGACCGCCCGAGCCGTGCTGCGTCCACCAGGTCCTGGACTCGGCCAACCCCCAGGTAATTCTGGAGCGTGATCCTGAGCTCCCTTTCTGACGTTCCTTTTCTCTGGCCTTCCCCACCAGGGATCCACCTATGTCCGGCTCCCTCGGGTCTCTTGGTGGGTACAACTCTTCTGGGTTCCCTGACCCTATACTTGGTCTGCCTTCCTGGTGGATTTAGTGGGGGGTCGTGGCAGATCCTGCCCACAACCTCCGGTCTCTGGCTGAGGATTAGTGCCCTCCACCAGCTTGGGATCCGGTACCCTTGTGCCAACCCTTCACCCTTTTGCTTGTATTTGGGCTCTTGGGGTTCCCTCTTCTTCCCCTCTGGGTCCTTCTGACTCCTCTCTCTCTTCTTTCAGGACTGCTTGACCCTCTACAACAGACTGACTAGTAGCTGTCTGCCTGTCTGACCCTGATCTAAGATGGTTCCCACCTTATATACTCCCTCTATGTGTGAGCTCAGGTGACCAGCACCCAATGAGCTCCTAGCATTACCCAGACTGCTCCCCCTATCTGCCCCTACACTACTGGGATGTTCCACCCCCCTCCCACTCCAGCCAGGGACAGACACTATCGTACCTGCACATAAACTGGTGGGAGTACCGTCGGTCTGTCCCCCGGAAATGGGATGTATGTAGTGTATGCAGCCTACTGAGCTAAGTTCCACACTCCATCCTTACCCGGGAGTGGAATACCACACCTCTGGCTTGAGGTGTAATACCCCTGTAGCAGCCGAATCCTCAGGGTGCTACATTCCCCCCTGGTAAATCACAGCACGTCCTCGGGCTGTAAAAGAATAAACATCCATAAACATACAATTTTTTTTTCATAAAACATAAACATATAAAACATCATATATACTATCAGCATAAAACTTTTTATAAATAACATTCTTGTTCCTCCGGCCACGGTGCAACTTGTGACCGGGTAAAGTGCGACAGTCTCTTCAAGAAAAACAACAGTTTCCTATAAAACCGGTAGGGGGCGCCTTAGGAAGCGCAACTATATACAAGGGGATATGGCCGCTCTCAGTCCTCGGCCAGGTATAAGGAAGGAATGACCGCTCTCAGTCCTCAGTCAGTTGGATTAAGGGACACACAGGTTAACAGTTTACACTTGTCCCAACGGGGACATATTTAAAGCAGCAACAGTTCACTGTACCCCGACAGGTAACTATTTACAGTCTCTTTACCGTACTTTAACGACGGCGTCCTCCTGCTCCTTCTTTATCTTCAGACCCGTCCGGGTCCTCTTGCTCCTCCTCACACCGCAGCTCCTCCTCCGTCAGGCGATGCACATGGAGGGCGTAGGGTCCTTTGGCACACTTGTGCCGGGTGAACGTGACCTCGTCCCCTACGTACAGGTCACGACCTCTGTGTCCCTCCGACAGATGGCTCTCTACATCTCTGCGGGTTACAAAGACGTCGCCGGGGGTATGATGGTCATTTATGAAGCCCCACCCATGCTGCAGGTTGAATTTAATCACAGTCCCGGTGGTACGGGGACCATGAGCTGCACGGGGGTTCCTCCTGGTCCGGCTCTTCTGCCCTGCGCTCTGTTCCTGCAGCCGCTGCTCACGGATCCGCCTCTCTTTCCGCTCTTGCTCGAAGGCTGCCAACTGCTGGCGGCAGCACTCCACTCGCTCTGCTGCGGCTGCCCGCGTTTCTTGAGTGAACCCCATGAGGTCTCCTCCGGTGGGGTCCCACTCGAATTGTGCTGCTTCTAGCGGGAGCGTGGTTCTCCTGACGGGCTTCGGAGCCGGAATCAGGGGCTCGCACAGGGGCCTTGCTCTCTGGAGTTCCAGTTGGTAGTACTCCTGGGGCCATACAAAGGGCTGCCCATCCGGGCACGTGTGCTGGGCAAATAGATCTTCGCCCAGGTGCGGCACTCGAGATGTTGAGGGCGCGTTGATGGTAGCGGCGCCCGGGTTGACCAGGCCTTGCGACCAGGCTTGGGGCACCCTAAAGGTAAAGGGCACCGTAAGGACGGCGGCGCCCGGGGGTACTCGGCCCTGCGACCAGGCCGGTGGCTCCGCGGAGGTAGGGGGCGCTGTTGGAATTGCGGCGCCCGGAGGTACTAGACCTTGCGACCAGGCCGATGGTATTTCCTGTTTCGCCGCGCTCAGGGTCGAGGCGTGTGACGTCACAGGGGTCGCGGCCGCAGCTTCTACTTGAGGCCTAGTCTGGCACGGTGACGATGCAGCGACGGGCACGGCAGGGGGAATTTCGGGCTCTGCGACGGGGAGCTGGGACAGGTACACGGTTTCTCGGCTCGGGGTAGTGACGTCCCCTTTACCTGCCTCCGTCCGTTCAGCTCCCTTCTCGGCGCCGTCTCCGGCCTTCACTCCTCCTGCACCATCCTCAGAGGCGGTCTGTCTCCTCGTCTCGGGTGGTGGGCTCCGCTGACGGGTTCCGGTCTGCTGGGCCATCTCACGGCTCCACTCCGTCAGCGTGTCTTGCTGCACCTGGGCCATCCTCCGTGCGAGGCCTGACCTGGAGTAGCACCTGGTCCCTCTGCTCGGTTCCGCCCTGGTTCACGGAGTCGACTGAGCCGCCGTGCGACCTTGGTTGGACCGGGTTAATACTTAGTTACGCCCCTCCAGGCACTCCTCGGTTCATCACGCTCACGCCAGTCAGTCTGGGCGTCAGCGTAACACACCACATGGCCAGATAAGGTATTAAAATGTTAAAATTACATTTACTGGTGAATGTGTTTTTCTTTCACTGTTGAAAGCCATGCGAACATGCAAAAACTGTTATGATCTGCAACAAGTACTAAGGAAAGATAGGGGAAAGCTGTCCCTACAGTTAGACTAAGCTGAATCCCTACGATGTAGCGGCCTGACTGTTCCTAGCGAACAGACCTGCTTTAGTCCTCGGCTAGTCTGAACGAAGACCTATAGCATAAGGGGAGGGGTTCCTAAAAGAACAAAGGACTGGGACAAAAATGGGACACCTCCTAAACAGAGAAGTTGTTGCAGAACACAAAAAGACAAACTGACAAAAAGGTACTAGAGGTCCCAGAAGGACCAAGCGAACTGACAGAGAAAGGCATCGAAGCACCTGGCTAGAGAAACAGTCAAACACTGGAGACCAGCACAGCCAAAAGGGCGGAGCTGGAATATAAAGGCAGATGGTCACGTGACCGCAAAACACAAGATGGAAAAAACAAACAGGAGGGTTCTAACAGTATCCCCTCTTTTATGAGGATCCTCCGGATCCTCCTGGCCCAGGCCTATCTGGAAACCTCTTGTGGAAAGCTTTAACAATCCTAGGAGCAGAGACATCATCCGTCCTTACCCAGGAGTTGTCTTCGGGACCGAAACCCTTCCAGGAGACAAGATACTGTAATCTCCCTCTATGCCATCTAGAATTCAAGATATGAGAAATTTCATATTTGCCGTCTTCCACCACAGGAGGAACTGTGACAGTAGCGTCCCTATCTGATACATCAGCCTTTTTCAACACGGAAACATGAAACACAGGATTAATCTTCCAGGAAGTAGGGACATCCAACCTAACAGCAGACGGGTTAACTACCTGAAGCACTTTAAATTGACCCACAAACTTAGGACCCAGTTTTTTAGAGGGAATCCTCAACCGCAGGTTCTTTGAGGACAACCAAACCATGTCACCCACAGTGTTATGATCTGCTACAAGCACTAAGGAAAGACAGGAGATCTGTCCCTACAATAGAACTAAACTGGATCCCTACGATGTAACGGGGAACCTGATCCTGCGATCAGACCCGCTAAAGTCCTCGGCTAGTCTGCACGAAGACCTATAGATGCAAGGGAGGGATCCCTACAAGAACTAGGGACTGGGATAAAGTTGGACACCTCCTAGCAGAAATTGTAGCAGTCAAAGACAAACACACAACAAAGAACATAGAGGTCCGAAGACCTAGCACAACTAACAGAGAACGGTAACAGAGCACCAAACTAGCTCAAGAGTAGTAAATACAATGAAGTCCAGCAAGGCCAGGAGGGCGGAACCGGATTAAATAGGCAAAAATGGTCATGTGACCAGCAAACTAGAAAAAAACTAACAGGAGAGTTCTAACAGTACCCCCTCTTCTAAGAGGATCCTCCGGATCCCCTAGGACCGGACTTATCAGGAAACCTCCTGTGAAACGCTCTGACAAGTTTGGAAGCAGAAACATCATCTGCCCTCACCCATGAGTTATCCTCGGGTCCGAAACCCTTCCAAGCGACGAGATACTGCAAACTCCCTCTATACCGTCTAGAATTTAGGATGCTGGAAATTTCATATTCCCCGTCCTCCACCACCGGAGGAACAGTGGCAGAGGTGTCTCCATCCGACACATAAGCTCTTTTCAACAGAGAAACATGAAACACCGGATTAATCTTCCAGGAGGTAGGAACCTCCAACCTAACAGCAGACCGGTTAACTACCTGAAGCACCTTAAAGGGCCCTACAAACTTGGGACCCAAATTTTTGGAAGGAATCCTCAATTGCAGATTCTTAGAGGACAACCAAACCATGTCACCAATAGCAAACGAAACCTCTTGCCGTTTCCTATCAAAGTACCTCTTAGATTTTTTGTTAGCCTCCTGAAGATTATCACGCACATCCGTCCAAACTCTCTCCAAATCACCGGAAAAACTCTCCTCCTCCGGCACAGCCGATACCAATTTGGAGAATGACCCAAAAGACGGATGTCTCCCAGTACAATAAAAAAAAGGCGAACACCCAGCAGAAGAGGATGTATGGTTGTTAAGAGCAAATTCAGCAAGTGGCAGAAACTCAGACCACCCCTCTTGATTGTCTGCCACAAAGCAACGCAAGAACTGCTCAACATCCTGGTTCTTTCTTTCTGTCTGGCCATTAGACTCAGGATGATATCCGGATGAAAACGACAAATGAACTCCCAACCTGTCACAAAAGGCACGCCAAAAACGAGCCACGAACTGAGGTCCCCTATCAGAAACAATGTCAGTAGGAATGCCATGTAGTCTGACAATTTCCTTGACAAAGGCCTTAGCGAGTGTCTTAGCGCAAGGCAGTTTGATGAAGGGAACCAAGTGACACATCTTGCTAAAACGGTCCACGACCACCCAGATGACCGTGAAACCTTCAGAGGGGGGAAGGTTAGTAATAAAGTCCATAGCCAGATGTGTCCAAGGTGCACTAGGAACCTCCAGAGGGCAAAGCAACCCCGCAGCAGGAGCATGCGAAGACTTAGATCTAGCACACACAGTACATTGACGCACCCACTTAATGACTTCCTTCTGCCATCCAGGCCACCAAAAACTGCGACCCACAAGTCTCTTGGTCTCAGAAATTCCTGGATGACCTGCCAACCGAGACTCATGACACTCAACAAACAAATCTCTCCTAAAGGTCCTAGGCACAAACAACCTCCCATGGGGAGTGTTAGATGGGGCATTCTCCTGAGCTTTAAGAATCTCATCCTCCAAAACGGAGTCCAATGCAGCAATCACAACACCTTCTTGTTAAATGCTCTCCTCCTCCTCCTCAGCACTGACCATGGGAGAAAAGCTGCGAGACAAAGCATCAGCTTTAACATTCTTGGTACCCGGGATGTAAGTAACGGAAAAATTGAACCGCGAGAAAAAAAGTGCCCACCTAGCCTGACGGGCATTCAAGCGCTTGGCAGCATCAAGATAGATCAGATTTTTATGATCAGTGAAAACCTGAATGGGAAATTCAGCACCTTCCAAGAGATGACCGCTGTGTTCAAATGCGAGTTTAATAGCCAGCAATTCCCGATTACCAATATCGTAATTAAGTTCAGTCTCAGAAAATTTTTTTGAAAAAAAGGCACAGGGATGTACTCCATCCTTGCTTTCCTGAGACAACACCGCACCAGCCCCCACAGAAGAAGCATCAACCTCAACCAAAAACGGCTTAGTCACATCAGGCTGCATAAGGATGGGAGCAGAGGTGAACCTCTCCTTTAGAAACACAAAAGCTTCAATGGCCTCAGAAGTCCACTGAACCGCATTAGCACCTTTCCTGGTGAGATCGGTCAGCGGTTTGACAATAATAGAAATTTTTTTTATGAATTTTCTGTAATAATTGGCGAAACCCAAAAACCTCTGTATCGATTTCAAACCAATAGGCCTAGGCCATTCCTGCACAGCTTGAACTTTAACCGGGTCCATCTCAAAACCTTCACTGGAGATAATGTAGCCCAAAAAACTAATTCTCTGTACAGCGAACTCACATTTCTCCAGCTTAGCAAAAAGCGAATTGTCCATTAATAACTGTAATACCTCACGTACGCTCGCTCCACCAATGAGACTCCAGATCAGGCGAATAAATCAGAATGTCATCCAAATACACAACCACATTTTTGCCGATCAAAGGTCTAAGGATGTCATTAATAAGATTCTGAAAAAGTGCTGGAGCATTGGTAAGACCAAAAGGCATAACCAGGTTCTCAAAATGACCCACCGGAGTGTTAGAAGCAGTCTTCCATTCATCACCCTCCTTCATGCGCAACAAATTGTATGCCCCCCGGAGATCAATTTTAGAGAACCACTTGGCCCCCACTAACTGGTTAAACAAATCAGGAATTAATGGCAGTGGGTAGGGATTGCGTACAGTAATTTTATTAATCTCACGAAAGTCCAGACAAGGACGTAAACCGCCATCTTTTTTTTTAACAAAAAAAAATCCAACAGCCACAGGAGACTTGGAAGGCCTAATGTGACCGGCAGCCAAGCTTGTCTGTATGTATTCCTCCAAAGCCTTTCTCTCAGGAATAGTAAGATTAAATAAACGACTTTTAGGAAGAGTCGCTCCAGGGACAAATTCAATGGTACAATCATAGTCTCTATGAGGAGGCAAAATTTGTGACTCCTCAGAAAAAACTCTCCAAAAATCCTGAATAGGTACAGGTAATTCCCCTTTTTCCACCGCAGCAATACGTCCGTTACAACACTTGTCATAACACTTAGGGCTCCAGGACTTAATTTCATTGGTAGACCAATCCAGTACAGGATTGTGCAATTTTAACCAGGGCAACCCCAATATTACTGGAGAAGGCAAATTATTTAATACTACCAAATCCAAATTCTCTTGATGAACACCATTAATAGTGAGGGGAAACTCACAGACCTTGTGAGTAACACTCTTCAAGGGGGAGCCATCGACAGAAGCCACAGCAATAGGGGATGACAAAGGTTTAGGTTTTAATGTAAGTTTTTCCAAGAATCCCCCATCAATCACATTCAGAGTAGAACCACAATCCACAAATACCCGAAATTCAACTAATTCTTCCTGAGCAGCGGTAGTAGCAGATAGGAATACTCCCTTTGTATTTAAACAGGCTATACGTGCATAACTGACCATTTTTTTTTCTTTGTTCATACGAAGCACACAGGTCTTAATAAAATGACCAGAATTTCCGCAATAGAAGCACAAACCTTCAGAAAGCCTGCGGTCTTTTTCCTGAGAGCGGGTGTCATCGCCCCAATCTCCATCGGCTCTCCTTTGTCAGCACAGACCCTCTCAAGACTCGGAGCAGACATAGCAGAGGATTTGCTCTCATTAACCCTTGCACGCAGTCTCCTGTCCACCCGTATAGCTAATTGCATAGCCTCCTGCAAGTTTCCAGGTGTGGGATAAGCAATCAGCAAATCTTTAACCCTTTCACCTAGCCCTGCAAGAAACAAACTTTTCAAAGCTGAATCGTTCCACCCCACCTGGGCAGACCACTGACGGAGGTGAGAACAATACTTTTCCACATTACCTGATCCCTGCCTCAAACGTCTCAATTCAGACTCAGCAGATGAAACACGATCAGGATCATCGTACAACAAACCCAAAGCAGAAAAAAAACTATCCACTGATCTAAAGCACGGATCACTAGGTTGGAGAGAAAAAGCCCATCCCTGAGGATCCTTGCGCAAAAGTGACATTATGAACCCTATGCGCTGTGATTCATCACCAGAGGATCCGGGTCTTAAACGAAAATACAATAAACAAGCATTTTTAAAAGAAAAAAAATCTTGTTGTTCACCAAAAAATAGATCAGGCAGATGTACCTTTGGCTCTACCAAATGTGCTCCAGAACAGCTACTCACGTGTTGTTGGAGCTCGGCCACCTCCAGAGAGAGTCCCTGCAAGCATTGAGCCAAATCTTGAACCGAGACCATGATGGAAACTGGAGGTCTTTCCTTAGAGAATTTTTTTGGGCTGGACTTACTGTTATGATCTGCTACAAGCACTAAGGAAAGACAGGAGATCTGTCCCTACAATAGAACTAAACTGGATCCCTACGATGTAACGGGGAACCTGATCCTGCGATCAGACCCGCTAAAGTCCTCGGCTAGTCTGTACGAAGACCTATAGATGCAAGGGAGGGATCCCTACAAGAACTAGGGACTGGGATAAAGTTGGACACCTCCTAGCAGAAATTGTAGCAGTCAAAGACAAACACACAACAAAGAACATAGAGGTCCGAAGACCTAGCACAACTAACAGAGAACGGTAACAGAGCACCAAGCTAGCTCAAGAGTAGTAAATACAATGAAGTTCAGCAAGGCCAGGAGGGCGGTGCCGGATTAAATAGGCAAAAATGGTCATGTGACCAGCAAACTAGAAAAAAACTAACAGGAGAGTTCTAACACACAGTAAACAAAACCTCCTTACGTTTCCTGTCAAAATACTTCTTGGACTTCTTGTTAGCCTCTTGAAGGTTGCAACGTACATTAGTCCAAACTCTCTCCAAATCACCGGAAAAATTCTCCTCCTCCGGCACCGCCGACCCCAATTTGGAGAAAGAACCAAAAGACGGATGTCTCCCAGTACAACAAAAAAAAGGAGAACACCCAACAGAGGAGGATGTATGATTGTTAAGAGCAAATTCTGCGAGAGGCAGAAACTCAGACCACACCTCCTGATTGTCAGCCACAAAACAACGCAAAAACTGTTCAAAATCCTGGTTCTTTCTTTCAGTCTGTCCATTAGACTCAGGATGATAACCAGACGAAAATGACAAATGGACTCCCAACCTGTCACAAAAAGCACAACAAAAGCGAGCCACAAACTGAAGTCCTCTATCAGAAACAATATCCATGGGAACGCCATGGAGCTTGACAATCTCCTTAACAAACACCTTAGCGAGTGTCTTGGTGCTGGGCAACTTAATGAATGGAACCAAATGACACATCTTACTAAAACGGTCCACGACCACCCAGATGACAGTAAAACCTTCGGACACAGGAAGATCAGTAATAAAATCCATTGTGAGATGCGTCCAAGGCGCACTAGGAACCTCCAGAGGGCAAAGCAACCCCGCAGCAGGAGTATGTGAAGCCTTTGACCTAGCACACAGTACATTGATGCACCCACTTGATGACTTTCTTCTGCCATCCAGGCCACCAAAAACTGCGACTGATAAGTCTCTTAGTCTCCGAAATTCCTAGATGACCTGCCAACCGAGACTCATGACACTCCACAAACAAATCTCTCCTAAAGGCTCTATGCATGAACAACCTCCCATGGGGAGTGTTAGATGGAGCATCATCTTGAGCTTTCAGAATCCCATTCTCCAAAACGGAGTCCAATGCCGCCACCACAACTCCTTTCTGTAAAATGCTCTCCTACTCCTCGGCACCGACCGTAGGAGAGAAGCTGCGAGATAAAGCATCGGCTTTAACATTCTTAGTACCAGGGATATAGGTAATAGAGATGAGCGTTGTTCGACTCGAACTGTTCGCCAATATCAAATTCGAGCTGTTTTGGGTGGTGTTCGAGTCGTTCGGCGAACATGAACAATTTGAAAAAAATTCGCTGTTCGAGGTTATGTTCTATAACTGTTCGTGCACCAAAATCATAACTGGATTTTTTCTCAGTAATGCTGAAAATTAATGTTAATACGCAGTTTGAGTGTACAGCGGGGCGGGGGGAGGGGCAAGGGATGGATCTCTGCAGGAATAATGAAGATCTCCATTTTTTTTTTTCTTTCCCGCATTTACAGTGGGGAGGTGCAATCTGTCAGCCTATCAGCAGAGCACACACGGAGCGAACTGCTTTTTTTTACACAAGCAAGGGCATGAGTCATTGGCAGTGTATGTCACATGTCCTTGCCCTATAAGACCCATTTTCCCCGTCGCCACCATTTTCTCACTGCTGCAGCTGCGTGTTAGACCAATTTTCGCACAAATCTACAGATAGCTTGGGAGTAGGGAAGAGATGTGATTGCAGTCCTTTTAAGGACTAGGTTACAGCATTTCCTACGACTTTTATCAGGCAGGTCTGTGCTCTTAAATAGATAGGTTGGGAGTAAAGACTAATTGTAATTGCAGTCCTTTTCAGGACTACGTTACATCAGTTCCTATCAGTTTTTGCCAGGCAGGTCTGTGCCAGTGCTGTGCAAGTTTTTTTCACAGCATTTGGCTAAATCTAGCAAAGCTAATACTTTTTGGCCTATTGCTGAGTGTGTTAGTCAGTGGAGTAGCCTATCTGTGTTGCAAGCTACACCACCTGTGTATAGAATACCAATTTTTTTACTGCACCTAGTGAAGTAAAACCTTTTGGGCATAGCATCATTCTATTAGTCCATCTATACTGACCTCCATAAGGTTGCAAATTGAATATAATTTTTTTCTGCATCTAGCTCTGAAAAAATATTTGGGCTTCTAGCAGTGTGTGGGACTTGGTCTATTAGTACATCTATACTGACCTTCATCAGGTTGCAAATTAAAAATATTTTTTTTCTGCATCTAGCTCTGAAAAAATATTTGGGCTTCTAGCAGTGTGTGCGACTTGTTCTATTAGTCCATCTATACTGACCTCCATCAGGTTGCAAATTGAATATAATTTTTTTCTGCATCTAGCTCTGAAAAAATATTTGGGCTTCTAGCTGTGTGTGGGACTTGTTCTATTAGTCCATCTATACTGACCTCCATCAGGTTGCAAATTAAAAATAATTTTTTTCTGCATCTTGCTCTGAAAAAATATTTGGGCTTCTAGCAGTGTGCGGGACTTGGTCTATTAGTCCATCTATACTGACCTGCATCAGGTTGCAAATTGAATATAATTTTTTTCTGCATCTAGCTCTGAAAAAATATTTGGGCTTCTAGCAGTGTGTGGGACTTTCTCTATTAGTCCATCTATACTGACCTCCATCAGGTTGCAAATTCAATATAATTTTTTTTTGCATCTAGCTCTGAAAAAATATTTGGGCTTCTAGCAGTGTGTGCGACTTGTTCTATTAGTCCATCTATACTGACCTCCATCAGGTTGCAAATTAAAATTATTTTTTTTCTGCATCTAGCTCTGAAAAAATATTTGGGCTTCTAGCAGTGTGTGGGACTTGGCCTATTAGTCCATCTATACTGACCTCCATCAGGTTGCAAATTAAAAATAATTTTTTTCTTCATCTAGCTCTGAAAAAATATTTGGGCTTCTAGCAGTGTGTGCGACTTGTTCTATTAGTCCATCTATACTGACCTCCATCAGGTTGCAAATTCAATATAATTTTTTTTTGCATCTAGCTCTGAAAAAATATTTGGGCTTCTAGCAGTGTGTGGGACTTGGTCTATTAGTCCATCTATACTGACCTCCATCAGGTTGCAAATTGAATATAATTTTTTTCTGCATCTAGCTCTGAAAAAATATTTGGGCTTCTAGCAGTGTGTGGGACTTGGTCTATTAGTCCATCTATACTGACCTCCATCAGGTTGCAAATTAAAAATATTTTTTTTCTGCATCTAGCTCTGAAAAAATATTTGGGCTTCTAGCAGTGTGTGGGACTTGGTCTATTAGTCCATCTATACTGACCTCCATCAGGTTGCAAATTAAAAATATTTTTTTTCTTCATCTAGCTCTGAAAAAATATTTGGGCTTCTAGCAGTGTGTGGGACTTGTTCTATTAGTCCATCTATGTTGACCTCCATCAGGTTGCAAATTAAAAATAATTTTTTTCTGCATCTAGCTCTGAAAAAATATTTGGGTTTCTAGCAGTGTGTGGGACTTGGTCTATTAGTCCATCTATACTGACCTCCATCAGGTTGCAAATTGAATATAATTTTTTTCTGCATCTAGCTATGAAAAAATATTTGGGCTTCTAGCAGTGTGTGGGACTTGTTCTATTAGTCCATCTATACTGACCTCCATCAGGTTGCAAATTGAATATAATTTTTTTCTGCATCTAGCTCTGAAAAAATATTTGGGCTTCTAGCAGTGTGTGGGACTTGGTCTATTAGTCCATCTATACTGACCTCCATCAGGTTGCAAATTAAAAATAATTTTTTTCTTCATCTAGCTCTGAAAAAATATTTGGGCTTCTAGCAGTGTATGGGACTTGTTCTATTAGTCCATCCATACTGACCTCCATCAGGTTGCAAATTAAAAATAATTTTTTTCTGCATCTAGTTCTGAAAAAATATTTGGGCTTCTAGCAGTGTGCGGGACTTGGTCTATTAGTTCATCTATACTGACCTCCATCAGGTTGCAAATTGAATATAACTTTTTTCTGCATCTAGCTCTGAAAAAATATTTGGGCTTCTAGCAGTGTGTGGGACTTGGTCTATTAGTCCATCTATAGTGACCTCCATCAGGTTGCAAATTAACAATAATTTTTTTCTTCATCTAGCTCTGAAAAAATATTTGGGCTTCTAGCAGTGTATGGGACTTGTTCTATTAGTTCATCCATACTGACCTCCATCAGGTTGCAAATTAAAAATAATTTTTTTCTGCATCTAGTTCTGAAAAAATATTTGGGCTTCTAGCAGTGTGTGGGACTTGGTCTATTAGTCCATCTATACTGACCTCCATCAGGTTGCAAGTTGAATATAATTTTTTTCTGCATCTAGCTCTGAAAAAATATTTGGGCTTCTAGCAGTGTGTGGGACTTGGTCTATTAGTCCATCTATACTGACCTCCATCAGGTTGCAAATTAAAAACATTTTTTTTCTGCATCTAGCTCTGAAAAAATATTTGGGCTTCTAGCAGTGTGTGGGACTTGGTCTATTAGTCCATCTATACTGACCTCCATCAGGTTGCAAATTAAAAATAATTTTTTTCTTCATCTAGCTCTGAAAAAATATTTGGGCTTCTAGCAGTGTATGGGACTTGTTCTATTAGTCCATCTATACTGACCTCCATCAGGTTGCAAATTAAAAATAATTTTTTTCTGCATCTAGCTCTGAAAAAATATTTGGGTTTCTAGCAGTGTGTGGGACTTGGTCTATTAGTCCATCTATACTGACCTCCATCAGGTTGCAAATTAAAAATAATTTTTTTCTGCATCTAGTTCTGAAAAAATATTTGGGCTTCTAGCAGTGTGTGGGACTTGGTCTATTAGTCCATCTATACTGACCTCCATCAGGTTGCAAATTAAAAACATTTTTTTTCTGCATCTAGCTCTGAAAAAATATTTGGGCTTCTAGCAGTGTGTGGGACTTGGTCTATTAGTCCATCTATACTGACCTCCATCAGGTTGCAAATTAAAAATAATTTTTTTTCTTCATCTAGCTCTGAAAAAATATTTGGGCTTCTAGCAGTGTGTGGGACTTGTTCTATTAGTCCATCTATACTGACCTCCATCAGGTTGCAAATTAAAAATAATTTTTTTCTGCATCTAGCTCTGAAAAAATATTTGGGTTTCTAGCAGTGTGTGGGACTTGGTCTATTAGTCCATCTATACTGACCTCCATCAGGTTGCAAATTAAAAATAATTTTTTTCTGCATCTAGTTCTGAAAAAATATTTGGGTTTCTAGCACTGTGTGGGACTTGGTCTATTAGTCCATCTATACTGACCTCCATCAGGTTGCAAATTAAAAATAACTTTTTTCTTCATCTAGCTCTGAAAAAATATTTGGGCTTCTAGCAGTGTATGGGACTTGTTCTATTAGTCCATTTATACTGACCTCCATCAGGTTGCAAATTAAAAATAATTTTTTTCTGCATCTAGTTCTGAAAAAATATTTGGGCTTCTAGCAGTGTGTGGGACTTGGTCTATTAGTCCATCTATACTGACCTCCATCAGGTTGCAAATTGAATATAACTTTTTTCTGCATCTAGCTCTGAAAAAATATTTGGGCTTCTAGCAGTGTGTGGGACTTGGTCTATTAGTCCATCTATACTGACCTCCATCAGGTTGCAAATTAAAAACATTTTTTTTCTGCATCTAGCTCTGAAAAAATATTTGGGCTTCTAGCAGTGTGTGGGACTTGTTCTATTAGTCCATCTATACTGACCTCCATCAGGTTGCAAATTAAAAATAATTTTTTCCTGCATCTAGCTCTGAAAAAATATTTGGGCTTCTAGCAGTGTGTGGGACTTTCTCTATTAGTCCATCTATACTGACCTCCATCAGGTTGCAAATTCAATATAATTTTTTTTTGCATCTAGCTCTGAAAAAATATTTGGGCTTCTAGCAGTGTGTGCGACTTGTTCTATTAGTCCATCTATACTGACCTCCATCAGGTTGCAAATTAAAATTATTTTTTTTCTTCATCTAGCTCTGAAAAAATATTTGGGCTTCTAGAGGTGTGTGGGACTTGGTCTATTAGTCCATCTATACTGACCTCCATCAGGTTGCAAATTAAAAATAATTTTTTTCTTCATCTAGCTCTGAAAAAATATTTGGGCTTCTAGCAGTGTGTGCGACTTGTTCTATTAGTCCATCTATACTGACCTCCATCAGGTTGCAAATTCAATATAATTTTTTTTGCATCTAGCTCTGAAAAAATATTTGGGCTTCTAGCAATGTGTGGGACTTGGTCAATTAGTCCATCTATACTGACCTCCATCAGGTTGCAAATTGAATATAATTTTTTTCTGCATCTAGCTCTGAAAAAATATTTGGGCTTTTAGCAGTGTGTGGGACTTGGTCTATTAGTCCAACTATACTGACCTCCATCAGGTTGCAAATTAAAAATAATTTTTTTCTTCATCTAGCTCTGAAAAAATATTTGGGCTTCTAGCAGTGTGTGGGACTTATTCTATTAGTCCATCTATACTGACCTCCATCAGGTTGCAAATGAAAAATATTTTTTTTCCGTATCTAGCTCTGAAAAAATATTTGGGTTTCTAGCGGTGTGTGGGACTTGGTCTATTAGTCCATCTATACTGACCTCCATCATGTTGCAAATTGAATATAATTTTTTTCTGCATCTAGCTATGAAAAAATATTTGGGCTTCTAGCAGTGTGTGGGACTTGTTCTATTAGTCCATCTACACTGACCTCCATCAGGTTGCAAATTGAATATTATTTTTTTCTGCATCTAGCTCTGAAAAAATATTTGGGCTTCTAGCAGTGTATGGGACTTGTTCTATTAGTCCATCTATACTGACCTCCATCAGGTTGCAAATTAAAAATAATTTTTTTCTGCATCTAGTTCTGAAAAAATATTTGGGCTTCTAGCAGTGTGCGGGACTTGGTCTATTAGTTCATCTATACTGACCTCCATCAGGTTGCAAATTGAATATAATTTTTTTCTGCATCTAGCTCTGAAAAAATATTTGGGCTTCTAGCAGTGTGTGGGACTTGGTCTATTAGTCATTAGTCCATCTATAGTGACCTCCCTCAGGTTGCAAATTAAAAATATTTTTTTTCTTCATCTAGCTCTGAAAAAATATTTGGGCTTCTAGCAGTGTATGGAACTTGTTCTATTAGTCCATCTATACTGACCTCCATCAGGTTGCAAATTAAAAATAATTTTTTTCTGCATCTAGTTCTGAAAAAATATTTGGGCTTCTAGCAGTGTGTGGGACTTGGTCTATTAGTCCATATATACTGACCTCCATCAGGTTGCAAATTGAATATAATTTTTTTCTGCATCTAGCCCTGAAAAAATATTTGGGCTTCTAGCAGTGTGTGGGACTTGGTCTATTAGTCCATCTATACTGACCTCCATCAGGTTGCAAATTAAAAATAATTTTTTTCTTCATCTAGCTCTGAAAAAATATTTGGGCTTCTAGCAGTGTGTGGGACTTGTTCTATTAGTCCATCTATACTGACCTCCATCAGGTTGCAAATTAAAAATATTTTTTTTTCTGCATCTAGCTCTGAAAAAATATTTGGGTTCCTAGCAGTGTGTGGGACTTGGTCTATTAGTCCATCTATACTGACCTCCATCAGGTTGCAAATTAAAAATAATTTTTTTCTTCATCTAGCTCTGAAAAAATATTTGGGCTTCTAGCAGTGTATGGGACTTGTTCTATTAGTCCATCTATACTGACCTCCATCAGGTTGCAAATTAAAAATAATTTTTTTCTGCATCTAGTTCTGAAAAAATATTTGGGCTTCTAGCAGTGTGCGGGACTTGGTCTATTAGCTCATCTATACTGACCTCCATCAGGTTGCAAATTGAATATAATTTTTTTCTGCATCTAGCTCTGAAAAAATATTTGGGCTTCTAGCAGTGTGTGGGACTTGGTCTATTAGTCATTAGTCCATCTATAGTGACCTCCATCAGGTTGCAAATTAAAAATATTTTTTTTCTTCATCTAGCTCTGAAAAAATATTTGGGCTTCTAGCAGTGTATGGGACTTGTTCTATTAGTCCATCTATACTGACCTCCATCAGGTTGCAAATTAAAAATAATTTTTTTCTGCATCTAGTTCTGAAAAAATATTTGGGCTTCTAGCAGTGTGTGGGACTTGGTCTATTAGTACATATATACTGACCTCCATCAGGTTGCAAATTGAATATAATTTTTTTCTGCATCTAGCCCTGAAAAAATATTTGGGCTTCTAGCAGTGTGTGGGACTTGGTCTATTAGTCCATCTATACTGACCTCCATCAGGTTGCAAATTAAAAATAATTTTTTTCTTCATCTAGCTCTGAAAAAATATTTGGGCTTCTAGCAGTGTGTGGGACTTGTTCTATTAGTCCATCTATACTGACCTCCATCAGGTTGCAAATTAAAAATATTTTTTTTTCTGCATCTAGCTCTGAAAAAATATTTGGGTTCCTAGCAGTGTGTGGGACTTGGTCTATTAGTCCATCTATACTGACCTCCATCAGGTTGCAAATTGAATATAATTTTTTTCTGCATCTAGCTCTGAAAAAATATTTGGGCTTCTAGCAGTGTGTGGGACTTGGTCTATTAGTCCATCTATACTGACCTCCATCAGGTTGTAAATTAAAAATAATTTTTTTCTTCATCTAGCTCTGAAAAAATATTTGGGCTTCTAGCAGTGTGTGGGACTTGTTCTATTAGTCCATCTATACTGACCTCCATCAGGTTGCAAATTAAAAATAATTTTTTTCTGCATCTAGTTCTGAAAAAATATTTGGGTTTCTAGCAGTGTGCGGGACTTGGTCTATTAGTTCATCTATACTGACCTCCATCAGGTTGCAAATTGAATATAACATTTTTCTGCATCTAGCTCTGAAAAAATATTTGGGCTTCTAGCAGTGTGTGGGACTTGGTCTATTAGTCTATCTGTAGTGACCTCCATCAGGTTGCAAATTAAAAATAATTTTTTTCTTCATCTAGCTCTGAAAAAATATTTGGGCTTCTAGCAGTGTATGGGACTTGTTCTATTAGTCCATCTATACTGAACTCCATCAGGTTGCAAATTAAAAATATTTTTTTTCTGCATCTAGTTCTGAAAAAATATTTGGGCTTCTAGCAGTGTGTGGGACTTGGTCTATTAGTCCATCTATACTGACCTCCATCAGGTTGCAAATTGAATATAATTTTTTTCTGCATCTAGCTCTGAAAAAATATTTGGGCTTCTAGCGGTGTGTGGGACTTGGTCTATTAGTCCATCTATACTGACCTCCATCAGGTTGCAAATTAAAAACATTTTTTTTCTGCATCTAGGTCTGAAAAAATATTTGGGCTTCTAGCAGAGTGTGGGACTTGGTCTATTAGTCCATCTATACTGACCTCCATCAGGTTGCAAATTAAAAATAATTTTTTTCTTCATCTAGCTCTGAAAAAATATTTGGGCTTCTAGCAGTGTGTGGGACTTGTTCTATTAGTCCATCTATACTGACCTCCATCAGGTTGCAAATTAAAAATAATTTTTTCTGCATCTAGCTCTGAAAAAATATTTGGGTTTCTAGCAGTGTGTGGGACTTGGTCTATTAGTCCATCTATACTGACCTCCATCAGGTTGCAAATTAAAAATAATTTTTTTCTGCATCTAGTTCTGAAAAAATATTTGGGCTTCTATCAGTGTGTGGGACTTGGTCTATTAGTCCATCTATACTGACCTCCATCAGGTTGCAAATTAAAAATAATTTTTTTCTTCATCTAGCTCTGAAAAAATATTTGGGCTTCTAGCAGTGTATGGGACTTGTTCTATTAGTCCATCTATACTGACCTCCATCAGGTTGCAAATTAAAAATAATTTTTTTCTGCATCTAGTTCTGAAAAAATATTTGGGCTTCTAGCAGTGTGTGGGACTTGGTCTATTAGTCCATCTATACTGACCTCCATCAGGTTGCAAATTGAATATAATTTTTTTCTGCATCTAGCTCTGAAAAAATATTTGGGCTTCTAGCAGTGTGTGGGACTTGTTCTACTAGTCAATCTATACTGACCTCCATCAGGTTGCAAATTAAAAATAATTTTTTTCTGCATCTAGCTCTGAAAAAATATTTGGGTTTCTAGCAGTGTGTGGGACTCGGTCTATTAGTCCATCTATACTGACCTCCATCAGGTTGCAAATTAAAAATAATTTTTTTCTGCATCTAGTTCTGAAAAAATATTTGGGCTTCTAGCAGTGTGTGGGACTTGGTCTATTAGTCCATCTATACTGACCTCCATCAGGTTGCAAATTAAAAATAATTTTTTTCTTCATCTAGCTCTGAAAAAATATTTGGGCTTCTAGCAGTATATGGGACTTGTTCTATTAGTCCATCTATACTGACCTCCATCAGGTTGCAAATTAAAAATAATTTTTTTCTGCATCTAGTTCTGAAAAAATATTTGGGCTTCTAGCAGTGTGTGGGACTTGGTCTATTAGTCCATCTATACTGACCTCCATCAGGTTGCAAATTGAATATAATTTTTTTCTGCATCTAGCTCTGAAAAAATATTTGGGCTTCTAGCAGTGTGTGGGACTTGGTCTATTAGTCCATCTATACTGACCTCCATCAGGTTGCAAATTAAAAACATTTTTTTTCTGCATCTAGCTCTGAAAAAATATTTGGGCTTCTAGCAGTGTGTGGGACTTGGTCTATTAGTCCATCTATACTGACCTCCATCAGGTTGCAAATTAAAAATATTTTTTTTCTTCATCTAGCTCTGAAAAAATATTTGGGCTTCTAGCAGTGTGTGGGACTTGTTCTATTAGTCCATCTATACTGACCTCCATCAGGTTGCAAATTAAAAATATTTTTTTTCTGCATCTAGCTCTGAAAAAATATTTGGGTTTCTAGCAGTGTGTGGGACTTGGTCTATAAGTCCATCTATACCGACCTCCATCAGGTTGCAAATTGAATATAATTTTTTTCTGCATCTAGCTATGAAAAAATATTTGGGCTTCTAGCAGTGTGTGGGACTTGTTCTATTAGTCCATCTACACTGACCTCCATCAGGTTGCAAATTGAATATAATTTTTTTCTGCATCTAGCTCTGAAAAAATATTTGGGCTTCTAGCAGTGTGTGGGACTTGGTCTATTAGTCCATCTATACTGACCTCCATCAGGTTGCAAATTAAAAATAATTTTTTTCTTCATCTAGCTCTGAAAAAATATTTGGGCTTCTAGCAGTGCATTGGACTTGTTCTATTAGTCCATCTATACTGACCTCCATCAGGTTGCAAATTAAAAATAATTTTTTTCTGCATCTAGTTCTGAAAAAATATTTGGGCTTCTAGCAGTGTGTGGGACTTGGTCTATTAGTCCATATATACTGACCTCCATCAGGTTGCAAATTGAATATAATTTTTTTCTGCATCTAGCTCTGAAAAAATATTTGGGCTTCTAGCAGTGTGTGGGACTTGGTCTATTAGTCCATCTATACTGACCTCCATCAGGTTGCAAATTAAAAACATTTTTTTTCAGCATCTAGCTCTGAAAAAATATTTGGGCTTCTAGCAGTGTGTGGGACTTGTTCTATTAGTCCATCTATACTGACCTCCATCAGGTTGCAAATTAAAAATATTTTTTTTCTTCATCTAGCTCTGAAAAAATATTTGGGCTTCTAGCAGTGCATGGGACATGTTCTATTAGTCCATCTATACTGACCTCCATCAGGTTGCAAATTGAATATAATTTTTTTCTGCATCTAGCTCTGAAAAAATATTTGGGCTTCTAGCAGTGTGTGGGACTTGTTCTATTAGTCCATCTATACTGACCTCCATCAGGTTGCAAATTGAATATAATTGTTTTCTGCATCTAGCTCTGAAAAAATATTTGGGCTTCTAGCAGTGTGTGGGACTTGGTCTATTAGTCCATCTATACTGACCTCCATCAGGTTGCAAATTGAATATAATTTTTTTCTGCTTCTAGCTCTGAAAAAATATTTGGGCTTCTAGCAGTGTGTGCGACTTGTTCTATTAGTCCATCTATACTGACCTCCATCAGGTTGCAAATTAAAAATTATTTTTTCTGCATCTAGCTCTGAAAAAATATTTGGGCTTCTAGCAGTGTGTGGGACTTGGTCTATTAGTCCATCTATACTGACCTCCATCAGGTTCCAAATTCAATATAATTTTTTTCTGCATCTAGCTCTGAAAAAATATTTGGGCTTCTAGCAGTGTGTGGGACTTGGTCTATTAGTCCATCCATACTGACCTCCAACAGGTTGCAAATTGAATATAATTTTTTTCTGCATCTAGCTATGAAAAAATATTTGGGCTTCTAGCAGTGTGTGGGACTTGTTCTATTAGTCCATCTATACTGACTTCCATCAGGTTGCAAATTGAATATAATTTTTTTCTGCATCTAGCTCTGAAAAAATATTTGGGCTTCTAGCAGTGTGTGGGACTTGGTCTATTAGTCCATCTATACTGACCTCCATCAGGTTGCAAATTAAAAATAATTTTTTTCTTCATCTAGCTCTGAAAAAATATTTGGGCTTCTAGCAGTGTATGGGACTTGTTCTATTAGTCCATCTATACTGACCTCCATCAGGTTGCAAATTAAAAATAATTTTTTTCTTCATCTAGCTCTGAAAAAATATTTGGGCTTCTAGCAGTGTGCGGGAATTGGTCTATTAGTTCATCTATACTGACCTCCATCAGGTTGCAAATTGAATATAATTTTTTTCTGCATCTAGCTCTGAAAAAATATTTGGGCTTCTAGCAGTGTGTGGGACTTCGTCTATTAGTCCATCTATAGTGACCTCCATCAGGTTGCAAATTAAAAATAATTTTTTTCTTCATCTAGCTCTGAAAAAATATTTGGGCTTCTAGCAGTGTTTGGGACTTGTTCTATTAGTCCATCTATACTGACCTCCATCAGGTTGCAAATTAAAAATTATTTTTTTCTGCATCTAGCTCTGAAAAAATATTTGGGCTTCTAGCAGTGTGTGGGACTTGGTCTATTAGTCCATCTCTACTGACCTCCATCAGGATGCAAATTGAAGATAATTTTTTTCTGCATCTAGCTCTGAAAAAATATTTGGGCTTCTAGCAGTGTGTGGGACTTGGTCTATTAGTCCATCTATACTGACCTCCATCAGGTTCCAAATTCAATATAATTTTTTTCTGCATCTAGCTCTGAAAAAATATTTGGGCTTCTAGCAGTGTGTGGGACTTGGTCTATTAGTCCATCCATACTGACCTCCAACAGGTTGCAAATTGAATATAATTTTTTTCTGCATCTAGCTATGAAAAAATATTTGGGCTTCTAGCAGTGTGTGGGACTTGTTCTATTAGTCCATCTATACTGACCTCCATCAGGTTGCAAATTGAATATAATTTTTTTCTGCATCTAGCTCTGAAAAAATATTTGGGCTTCTAGCAGTGTGTGGGACTTGGTCTATTAGTCCATCTATACTGACCTCCATCAGGTTGCAAATTAAATATAATTTTTTTCTGCTTCTAGCTCTGAAAAAATATTTGGGCTTCTAGCAGTGTGTGGGACTTGGTCTATTAGTCCATCTATACTGACCTCCATCAGGTTGCAAATTAAAAATATTTTTTTTCTTCATCTAGCTCTGAAAAAATATTTGGGCTTCTAGCAGTGTGTGGGACTTGTTCTATTCGTCCATCTATACTGACCTCCATCATGTTGCAAATTAAAAATTATTTTTTCTGCATCTAGCTCTGAAAAAATATTTGGGCTTCTAGCAGTGTGTGGGACTTGGTCTATTAGTCCATCTATACTGACCTCCATCAGGTTCCAAATTCAATATAATTTTTTTCTGCATCTAGCTCTGAAAAAATATTTGGGCTTCTAGCAGTGTGTGGGACTTGGTCTATTAGTCCATCCATACTGACCTCCATCAGGTTGCAAATTGAATATAATTTTTTTCTGCATCTAGCTCTGAAAAAATATTTGGGCTTCTAGCAGTGTGTGGGACTTGGTCTATTAGTCCATCTATACTGACCTCCATCAGGTTGCAAATTGAATATAATTTTTTTCTGCATCTAGCTCTGAAAAAATATTTGGGCTTCTAGCAGTGTGTGGGACTTGTTCTATTAGTCCATCTATACTGACCTCCATCAGGTTGCAAATTGAATATAATTTTTTTCTGCATCTAGCTCTGAAAAAATATTTGGGCTTCTAGCAGTGTGTGGGACTTGGTCTATTAGTCCATCTATACTGACCTCCATCAGGTTGCAAATTGAATATAATTTTTTTCTGCATCTAACCCAGCCAATAGTTTTGGCCTAATACCACAGTTTGGCCACTCAGCTCTGCTCGGTTCCCATCCATTGTTTTTTTGTGCAAACAACTCCAGAGTTGTGAATTAGTTAACCACCAAAATGAGTGGAAAAAGGCCTGCTGCTGGTGGAAAGGGGAATAGGCGTGTTGGGAAGGGGAAAAAAGGTTGTGTCCGTGGGGTAGGTGTTAAAGCAACAGTAACATCTGCAGAAGAAAGACGATCTTCCAGCCAAACTAAAATGTCTACTTCTTTTAGCGGACAATGTGATAAGATCCCTTTCTTACAGCCTCGCCAATCGCTGCAAATTCCAGATGAGGCACAAAAACAGCAGGTGCTTCAACGGATATCAAGTGCTCCTTTAAGTGGGCTCTCCTCCACCTCAACTTCAACATCACAAATACTCCAGTCCTCAAAGGTGTCACCCCAATCGCACTTGCTTCCTCACAGCTCCCAAATCTCCAGCTGCCCGTCTGAGTATGAGGTAGAACAGATGGTTGAGTCTGCAGAGCTGTTTACTCATACTATAGCCTGGGAATCAGAGGTCGGCTCCAGCGCTTCTGTGAATCCAGATGAGGAAATGATCTGCACTGATGCCCAGAATCTTTATGAGTCGGATTCAGGACCAGACGCTGAAGGTTCTGACCATAATGTAGACCCTCATTCCCAAACTGTAACTCCTGTTGGTGGAGACAATGAGGAAGACGATGATGAGACTCAAATACCTGATTGGAGCGACAACTTTAGTTTTTTGTCAGGGCAGGAACAGGTTGGCTCTGAGGACGACAGGTGTGATAACGCACAGGGTGATGATGATGAGGTTGGAGATCCCACTTACTGTCAACCCACAGTCAGCCAAGAGATGAGGTCAGCAGAGGAGGTGGAGGAGAATGCTAGTGACGACGAGGTCAGGTTGCGCCTTCCTGGACAGAGACGTAGTACTGGAAGCACGTCAACAACTGCATCCTCAAACACAACTCTGCCTCTCACCACAAGTCGTGGTGGCTCTTCAGGTCGCATGGGTGCTAAGCCTTGCATAGCCTGGGCATTTTTTCAGATCGATAAAGATGACCCAACTCGTGTTATCTGTAACATTTGTCAGCAAAAGCTAAGTAGAGGCCAAAAAATACATAGTTTGAGTACTTCATGCATGAACCGGCACATGGACATGAAGCATAAGTTGCAGTGGGAAGCTCACTGTGCTACAATGCGGCCTAGCCGGCCGGGCCAGCCAGTGTCTGCCATATCTTGTGCATCCGCAGCCTCTTCATCCTCTGTGACTGGGGGGACAGCAGTCACACCTGTTTTGGGACGCAGACCTGCCCCCTCTTTACCCGCAACAGCCAGCGTGATTTGCTGGTCATCATTTTCTTTGGAGGTGGTAACACCAGCTGGTGTTGAGCGCTGTCCGACATCGATAGCACCACCTTTGGTTCAAGGCAACCTAACATGTCCGCCTGCATCTTCCTCACAGACCGGCAGTTTGCCGGGGACACCCTTATCAACCCCATCTAAGCACAATAGCCAGCCCTCGGTCCCTCAGATGTGGACAAGTAAAAGACCATTTCCTCCTAGCCATGAGAAAGCTAAGAGGTTGAATTTCACCATCTGCAAGCTCTTGGCTACAGAAATGCTGCCTTTCCACCTGGTGGACACAGAGGATTTTCGAGACCTTATGTTCGTCGCAGTGCCCCAGTACCAGATGCCCAGTCGGCACTACTTCTCAAAGAAAGGTGTGCCTGCGCTCCACCAGCATGTCGCACACAACATCACTGCTTCTTTGAGAAACTCTGTGTGTGACAGGGTGCATTTCACCACAGACACTTGGACGAGTAGGCATGGACAGGGGCGTTACATGTCGCTGACTGGGCACTGGGTAACTATGGTGACAGCAGGACAAGGGGTTGCTGTCCAAGTCTTGCCGTCCCCACGAGTTGTGCGTCAATCCTCTTTATCTCAAAGTTCCTCCACTGCTTCTGCCTCCTCAACCTCCTCTCGGTCCTCCACCTGCACCCAAAGCCTGTCTGGTCATGCCACAAGCTTTCTAACTGCGCAGAAGGGATCCTGCACACCTCCTTACTATGCTGGCAGTAGGGCTCAACGTCATCAGGCGGTTTTTACTTTGAAATGTCTGGGAAATGTGAGTCACACAGCTGAGGAGTTGTGGTCAGCTCTGGAGAACCAATTTCATGAATGGTTGTCTCCACTGGACCTGAAACCAGGGAAGGCCGTGTGCGACAATGCTGCAAACCTGGGTGCGGCCCTTCGCCGGGGCAATGTCACACACGTGCCTTGTATGGCTCACGTGTTGAACCTGGTTGTCCAGCAATTTTTAGCCCACTATCCCGGACTAGATGGCCTTCTGCAGAGGGCACGGTTGCTGTGTGCTCACTTCCGCCGTTCGCATCCTGCAGCTCAGCGACTTACATCTCTACAGAAGTCGTTGGGCCTGCCACTTCACCGGCTAAAATGCGATGTGCCTACCCGGTGGAATTCAACTCTGCACATGTTGCAGCGACTGTGGCAGCACCGACAAGCCCTGGTGCAATACGTTCTGACGTATAGCCTGGGCCAACGAGATCCAGAGGTGGGGCAAATCATGCTGGAGGAGTGGTCTCAGATCAGGGACCTATGCACCCTTCTGCACAGTTTTGAAATGGCGACGAAGATGTTTAGTGCTGACGATGCCATTATCAGCATGACTATTCTGGTGATTTACATGCTGGAGCACATGTTAAATAGAATTCGGAGTCAGGTGGTGGCACAAGAGGAGGTGGAGGAAGTAGAGGAGGAGGAGTTGTATGCGGAAGGGCTAACATCTGCAAGGTCCAGACGGTCGGCAGCACCAAGGCGGCAGGCATGTGAGGGTGGGGGAGATGGTTTTACCAGGGCGCATGGTAGCAGCCAAACTAGTGAGGAAGGTGCAGGAGCCCAGGAAGAAGTGGAGGACGAACTGATGGAAGACTCATCAGATGAGGGAGACCTTGATCACATTTCTTTTGTGCGAGGTTGGGGGAAGAGGACAGAGGAAGGAAGCATGATTGTTACCTCGCCACCAACACAACAGGGACTTGGTGCTCCTGGATGCGCAAGACACATGAGTGCCTTCTTGCTGCACTACCTGCAACATGACCCTCGAATTGTGAGAATTAGAAATAATCCTGACTACTGGGTTGCCACACTGTTAGGGCCCCGGTACAAAAGTAAATTTGCCGAAATTATTCCTGCCATAGAAAGGGATGCACGCATGCAGGAGTATCAGCAGAGACTGTTGCAGAATCTTACATGTGCTTTTCCACAAAACACCAGTGGTGCACGTAGTGAATCTCACAGTTCCAACTTGCCAACCGTGGGACCGTCGAGTGTTCAGCACTCAAACCGTAACAGAAACACAGTATCTGCTGGTAACATCAATTTTGCGGAATCATTTCACCACTTTTTTAGCCCATCCTTTGCAAGGCCACAGGAGACAATAAGTCTGACACATAGTCAACGCCTAGAGACGATGGTACAGGAGTATCTCCAAGTAAACATTGAAGCCATGACTGTGTCACTGGACCCTTGCTCTTTTTGGGCTTCCAATCTGGATAAATGGCCGGAGCTAGCCACTTACGCCTTGGAGATCTTGTCATGCCCCGCAGCCAGCGTTCTGTCTGAACGTGTGTTCAGCGCTGCTGGTGGTGTGCTGACAGATAAGCGCACGCGGCTCTCAACTGATAATGTAGACAGACTCACGTTCATAAAGATGAACAAACCATGGATCCGAAACGACTTTTCTACCCCTGTGTCATCCTGGGGAGAGTAAAAGCTTGATGATTGGTTAAAATCACCTCACCAACCGTTTTAAGCTTTCAAATTACTAATCATGTTTATCTGTATCTTGGCTGGAAAATAATTTGGGCTTTGTAGCAGTGTGCAGCACTGATTCTAATAGGCCATCTATACTAAGCTCCACCAGATTTAAAATTACTAATCATGTTTATCTGTATCTTGGCTGGAAAATAATTTGGGCTTTGTAGCAGTGTGCAGTACTGATTCTATTAGGCCATCTATACTAAGCTCCACCAGATTTAAAATTAATAATAATTTTTAGCTGCATCTAGCCCGGAAAATAATTTTGGGGCTCCGAGATGCGCAAGACACATAAGTGCCTTCTTGCTGCACTTCCTGCAACATGACCCTCAGATTGTCAGAATTCGAAGTAATCCTGACTACTGGGTTGCCACACTCTTAGATCCCCCACACTCTTCGATCAACCTTTTCATTTTAATAGAGACCAAAAAAATGGTCATTTTTGAAATTATAAGCATTAGCAGGTTATTAGAAACTGAAATCAAACAGTTTTCAACTCAAAACTTTATTCTAGGTGATGTTACATTTGCACATAGGACCCCTTGTTCGAAAGGAGCTTCTGAACTCTCTCGTCCATTGAATTTGTCAGGTTTTGGATGGTTTCTGCTTCAATTGTTTTGCATGAGGACAGAATACCCTCCCAGAGCTGTGGCTTAAATGTGAACTGCCTCCCGCCATCATAGACACTCCTTTTGATGATGCTCCAGAGGTTCTGAATGGGGTAGAGGTCAGGGGAGCATGGGGGTCACAGCATAAGTTTGTCCCCTTTTATGCCCATATCATCCAGAGATGCAGATGTGTTATGTGCAGCATGAGACGGTGCATTATCATGCATAAAAATGATCTTGCTGTGGAATACACGGTTCTTCTTCTTGAACCATGGCAGGAAGTGCTGTTTGAGAAACTCCACATACATTATGGAGTTCATCTTTACCCCTTCAGGGATCCTAAAGGGGCCGACAATCTCTCTCCCCATGATTCCAGCCCAAAACATTACTCCACCTCCTCCTTGTTGGCGCTGTAGCCGTGTTTGCGTGGGGTGTCCATCAACCAGCCATCCTCCACTCCATCCATCTGGACCATCGAGCGTTGCACGGCACTCGTCCGTGAACAAAACAGTTTTGAAATCAGTTTTCATGTAATGTTTGGCCCACTGGAGCCGTTTCTGCTTGTGTGAAGTGGATAGAGGAGGTCGACAGGATGGCGGACGCACAGCTGCAAACCTCTGAAGGACCCTGCATCTTGTTGTTCGGGGGACGTTGGAGGCACCAGCAGCTTCAAAAACTTGTCTGCTGCTATGACAAGGCTTTTTTGCCGCTGCTCTTTTAACCTGACGTAATTGCCTGTAGGAAAGAGTCCTCAATTTGCCCTTATCAGCACACACACGTGTGTACTGTGAATCAGCTACATACTTCTTGATTGCCAAGACACTTCATCCTGATCATCGCACAGTGTTGATTGTAGTCATGCCTTGACCTAAACACTCCACAATTTGTTGCTTCTCAGCAGCCGACACATCCTTTTTCTTTCCTATTTTGGCAGAAAATGTAGGCTGCTTAATAATGTGGGACAGCCTTCTTAAGTAGTCTTGCCTTTCATTGGACACACCTGCCAAACTAATTAGCACAGGTGTCTGCAATTGCTTACAGTGATATAAAGAGCCCTGACACACATCACCATCAATGAGTTTAACTGACAAACAAATTCTTCCCTTATCACTCCTAAACACTTTTTGCATAATAATTTGGAACACAGAGTACATGTGCTTTTCCACAAAACACCAGTGGTTCACGTAGTGAATCTTACAGTTCTAACTTGCCAACCGTGGTCTGTATGGAGTTGTTCAATAAAGGGCCCAAAATTAAGATAACATAGACGGGAGAGGTCTCTATGAATAGGAATTCCTAAGTATTTGATACCCTGTGAGGGCCAGGCAAAGGGAAAGTTGGACTGGATGGAATACTGTATGGATTTTGGGAGGGAGACATCGAGGGCCTCAGACTTCGCTGCATTGATTTTAAAATTTGACCATGTAACAAAGTGATCTATTTCAGCCATAACAGCAGGGATGGATATATGTGATTGAGTGATATATACTAGGACATCATCAGCAAATAGAGAGCACTTGTACTCGGTGCCTCCCACCTCAATCCACCTAATATTGGGGTTATGGCGAATTGATGAGAGCAGGTGCTCCGTCACTAGGATGTATAAGAGAGGGGACAGAGGACATCCCTGCCTTGTCCCATTGGTGATTATGAAAGGTGATGAAAATGTTCTGACGCGCCCCCTGGGCCTTGGGACACCCGGAGCCGGACCCTTTTTGGTGGATGCTGGTGGTTGTAGTCTCCGTGGCGGCGACCCGGTTCCGTGGCTCAGGGCGGTCAAACCAGTGGCGGAACTATTTATGTGGTTTTGATGTTTAAACGTCCGACTACGCCACCCGTGGATTGCGGTCAGAGTGAACCGCCGCTGCAGGGCAGACCGCTGAGGCTGGTGTTGTGGGTGCAGCAGAGCGTAGCATAACTCCCCACGGGAGGAGTATAGCCTCAGGGCAGTGTATGCGGAGGATGGGGGTGATGGTGCAGGGCAGCAGCAGTAACGACACGGAGTCATTGATGCAGTCCAGGGCCTTTACTCACAGTTCTTATTATCCAGACCACTTCTGCAGGTAACGGCTGCCCACGTCGTACTGTGCTTACCAGGTGAGGGGCTCAGACAACTCCCAGATAACTTTGGAGCGCTTCACAGGACCCCCTTTGTGTGTCCTTTGTCTGGCCTTTCTTACCAACGCTTCTGTCCGGCTGCCTCGGGCCTCCTCTTGGTAAACTTGGCGCCAGTTTCCCTGACCCTATGTGGTGCCTTCCTAGCGGGTGTAGCGAGGGGCTGCGCCACTTAAAATGTCACAGCCTCCGGGTTCTAGCTGAGGGTCGTTTCCCGCCTCCACTAGTTTCGGGGACCGGTCTCCCCCTTTGGCCTGACCCCTCCACGCAGGTGGATTCGGGCGTGCGGTGGTGACTCGCCCGTCCGCACCCCTGGGATCCCTTCGTTCCTCGTTCCTGGAGCCTTCTCCGCTCCTCTTCCTTCCTTCTCCCTCTTCCAGGCCTGGGCCTCTGTTACTAGGCCCGCCTCCAGAGCAGAGCTCATGCAGAGCCCCTGCTCCCTGTCACTTCTGCTCAGACTTCTCTGCACTGAACTAAGATGGTGCCCACCTTTTATACTTCCTTCTCAATGCACCCAGGAACTGCTTCCTCCCTGCTCCTGCACTACAGGGTTCCCCTTCCTCAGTGTTCCCTCCCCCCACTCCAGCCAGGGACAGGGTCTGTCGTGCCCATCTCAGAGGCATATTGGTCGCCCTGCCCAACGGCAATGTGGTGTAATGCATGCAGGTGTCGGGGTCCTGATCCACACTCCATCCTTACCTGAGAGTGAGATATCACACCTCTGGGTGAGGTGCAATACCTCTGTAGCAACCGAGCCCTCAGGGTGCTACAGTTCCATTTATCTTCAGCCTAGGTGACGTATTGTGATACAGGGCCGTGATTTTGGCTATAAAAGGGTCCCCTAGACCCCTACCCCAAGCTTTTTAAGAGAATAATATATGGCGTGCCAGGAGACTCTATGGAATGCTTTCTCAGCATCCAACGAGAGTATCTAATTACAAATTTTTAACTGCATCTAGCCCAGGAAATACTTTGTGCCTAGTAGCAGTGTCTGCTAGTCAGCGGATTATCCCAGCTGTTAAGCAAGCTACACCACCTGTAGTTTGGACACTTAATTTTTTCAAAGGAAATGCTTCGGTACCCCGGGATACTCAGTGAAGAGCATCAGGAGGCACCCCAAGGCATAGGGGCTGGGACTGGCGGTAGGACGCCTTGCTGTGGACAGCCGAGCTTGATCCTTATAAAAGCTTTTTAACTGCAGCAGCTTTAGTGGACGCTACTGGAGCTGGAATTACGCGGCTGCTGGCATGAGACTTGCCCTCCAATAGATCCTTGTAAAAGGATTTAAAGTGTATTCATTCAAATTAGAGAGACAATTTAAATTAAAAAGCTTAGACCTGCCTCCACCACAGGGGGATCGCTCGACCCACCAGCGGACAGGCACCAGTATTGGGAGAGGGGGGCTGGCCGCCAGGGTCCACCGCGGCTCTGGCACAAACCCGGCGACACGGAGGTGGCACGGGCAGGAACGGACTGGCCGTGTCGGCTTCTCACTTTTTGGATTTTAGAAGGGCATGACATGCCTATATCTGTGTCTCCCCCTCCTTTTACTCCTCCACCTCTTTTCTTTTCGCATGACTATATGTACTTGTCACTTTTCCATGTGTTAGTTATGTCTTCTGAGCAGTTTGTCAGCTTTTGGACACCTTTGAAGGTGTTTTCTATGTGTTTCTATGTGTTTTTGTTTGCCTGCCATTGGTTTTAACGGTGTTCGAAGGTGTTCGACGAACAGTTCGACGAACAGTTCGGCGAACACAAGGGTGTTTGACGAACCGAACCGAACTCGAACACTACGGGGGTGGCTCAACACTAATAGGTAACAGAAAAATGAAACCGAGAAAAAAAGAGTGCCCACCTAGCTTGACGGGCATTCAACCGCTTGGCAGCATCCAGATAGATCAAATTCTTATGATCTGTGAAAACCTGAATAGGAAATCTAGCGCCTTCCAAAAAATGACGCCAATGTTCAAACGCAAGTTTAATAGCTAACAACTCCCGATTTCCAACATAATAATTCAGTTCGGTTTCCGAAATTTTTTTCGAAAAGAAGGCACAAGGATGTATTCCACCCTTGTTCTCCTGAGACAAAACTGCTCTAACCCTCACCGATGAAGCATCGACCTCGACCAAAAAAGGCTTGGTCTCATCAGGCTGCATAAGGATAGGGGCAGAACTGAACCTCTCTTTGAGATACTCAAACGCTTCAATGGCCTCAGTAGTCCACTGGACCGTACTCCCATCTTTCCTGGTGAGATCGGTCAGAGGCTTAACAATTACAGAAAAATTCTTAATGAATTTCCTGTAATAATTGGCAAAACCCAAAAATCTCTGTATAGATTTAAAACCAATAGGCCTAGGCCATTCCTGCACAGTCTGAACCTTCACCGGGTCCATCTCAAAGTCCTCGCCGGAGACCATGTAGCCCAAAAAACTAATTTTCTGCACAGCGAACTCACATTTCTCCAGCTTAGCAAAGAGTGAATTATCACTCAATAACTGCAAAACTTCACGTACACTCTGCCAATGGGACTCTAGATCTGGTGAGTAAATCAAAATGTCATCCAAATACACAACCACATTCTTACCAATCAAAGGTCTCAGGATGTCATTAATAAGGTTCTGAAAAAATGCAGGTGCATTGGTAAGACCAAAAGGCATCAACAGATTCTCAAAATGACCTACTGGAGTGTTAACAGCAGTTTTCCATTCATCACCCTCCTTCACTCGTAACAAATTGTATGCCCCCTGGAGATCAATTTTAGAGAACCACTTGGCCCCCACCAACTGGTTAAACAAGTCAGGAATTAACGGCAATGGGTAGGAATTGCGTACGGTAATCTTATTAATTTCACGAAAATCCAGACATGGACGTAAACCCCCGTCCTTTTTTTTAACAAAGAAAAATCCAACTGCCACAGGCGACTTAGAAGGTCTGATGTGACCAGCAGCCAGGCTAGTCTGTATGTACTCCTCCAAGGCCTTTCTTTCAGTAATAGTCAGATTAAACAAGCGACTCTTGGGAAGAGTAGCACCCGGAACAAACTCCATGGCGCAATCATAATCCCTATGAGGAGGTAAAACTTGTGACTCCACCTCTGAAAAAACCCTCCAAAAATCTTGAATAGGTGCCGGTAATTCCCCTTTTTCCACAGCCGCAATGCGACCATTACTACAATTATCATAGCACTTCGGACTCCAAGATTTAATCACATAGTAGACCAGAAAGAAAGTGGGGTTGGGGGCGCTGGTGGGTATAGTCAGTATTACTTGCAGCAAGTAGTGAGGGGCACCATATACCCCATAGATAAAGGGAATAAAAATTATTTTGTTAAAGTACTACTGCTCTAGTGAACTGAATTCAGGAAAGGTGCAAGAGGATTGATTGATAAAAACAGTTTATTTAAATTTTAAGAGTAAAAATTCATAGAGGCATTGATTAAAATTCATAGAAAGTAATAATTAAAATTCATAGACAGGGGTGATAGTCTTGGCTGGGGAGTCTTTGGCTGTGGAGAATATGAGGTACCACTGTATTGAGGGCTGGGGTTCTCTTTGGTAGGTCTTTCTGAGTGATCCAAGGTGTGTGGGTACCTGGGAAGGGTATATACAATAGCTGTAATATGCTGCTTCAGACAGGTTATCAAATACCTTTTGGTGAAGTGGACCATATGTACCTGGAGCACAATTAGGTGGTATGTATATTCTTATTTGAAAGTAGGTATGCTTCTTCTTCTTCTATATAGAGGGGGATCAGCTGGAAGGAAATAAAAACAACTGGATTAAGAGACGTTGTTTGGCCCCTCTTTTAATCTAATACAGCAAATCCAGATATTTACCTGTTTTAGTTAACTGAGGAGTAGGTTCTAATTATTGATCCTGGTGTTCCGGGGAGCCACTTAAATTTTGTATGGCTGAAGAGGTAGTTAACTGTGGGGACTGAATAGTAATATTAAATATGATCTGGACAAATATACATGTACCTGACAACCATAAAAGTACACATGTTTGATGAGGTAATATACGTTACCAGTAGGGGAAATGACGGATGATTAGGTGAACTCTATTGGTTCAGTTCTACCCAACGTCTGGTTGTATGGTAGGTATGACTGTTTCGGTCACAGTGTAGTCCAAAAATCTACTGTGTTAACCTGTAGGGACCTGAAGTAAATTAGTTAGTAGGGGGTATATTTATGTTGACTAATTATTAAAATTAGAAATAAAGTAAAATTAGAGTAAAATCACCACTGGTCAATTTGAGTGCAGTGCAGATATTGGTCCTCCCTGCTCTCCGTCTTCAACTTCAGTCACGTGACCATCTAGTGGCATAATAGTCTGACAACATTGTTCCCATTTATTATCAAAAAACGTCCAAAATATATCATTTAGCACTTCAAAATTGTAATATTAATACACCATACTCATTGGGTACTAATCTTCCCCGCCGAGTTTAAGAAGTGACACACACATCCTTCAATAAAACATACATTTTATTATTAAATTTTAAAAGACAATAAAACAGAAAAGGAGACTAAAATATGCACAGGGGCACAATCATATATTCAGTCTATACAATTATTAACAGACCCAATGGCTTCATACTTTGAGAAGAATCTTTTCATAATCGAGCTTTCAGAATGGTGGCAACATTATTATCATAAGTACATATATGTATATATTATTTCAAAAAAGTTTCAAAAATCACTAAGTAACAAATATGAATACAAGGATCTTTATACCACAGAGCACCGTACAAGGGTATATATACATATATATTTCTCCAATAATTATACCAGATAAAAACTTTCCTCCTATACTTGAGAATTACTGTGCACATATAAGTCAAAATAAATAATTAGTTATAGTGCAACCATTTCTCCAAATATGCATGATGCAAAATGTATAACCATATCTATTCAAAAAGGAAGTTTCTCCCTGTGTTTAAAGATTATTATGTATGTTGGAAAGATAAACACCACCCTTTTGCAAAAGTACATAGTGCAAAGATCTGCATCTCATATCTATTCAGGAGGGAATTCCTCCCTATGTATGTAAGTCTGTCCAAACCTTTAACATTATAATATAGGTGGCTAAACACCACATTAGTATAAGTACAGGTTGTTTTGAACACTAAACCAAAGGTCAAAAATATTATTTACCTATAATGTAGATGATTAGTATGGATTTGCTCCTCTGTGCAGCCCCGACATGCACGTTTCGCCCTGCCTGCTTCTTCCGGGGTCGTGTCTATTTGGGGTGTGTGTGTTTAAATACCCGGGCCAACCAATGAGGTGAAATACTAGGTGTGACGTCAGCCGCTTTGATGTGTCACAGCGCATGCGCCTGCTGAACCAGCTGCATCATCAATGAGGCCTTGACAGCTGCGGTCAGCGCCGAGGATATCCACCTCTCATCACAGTAGACAGCGAGGAGGTATATCCCGGCATTATTGACCGCAATGTCAAGTCTCCGTGAGTCCGCAGCCGGCGCATGCGCACATCTCAAAAACGGACTCCTATTGAAAGGACTTCTCATTCTTACCTCTCATTTTATGCCAATAGGTGTAGACCAATTGTTGCAATCAGAAGTTGCACTAGTTTAATTAATGTGATAAAAAATATTTGTATAAAAAAAGGGGGGTATAAAAAATTAGATCAATATTGTATAATACTATCTGTGCCTCATAAAAAGACATCTCTATATCCATGGATTAAAAATTGTCATACATCTTGTGATATGAAGCGTGAAGTCACGATAGTGATAAAAACTATCAACTAAGGCAAATTTACTGCAAGTGAGATTAATTCTAAGACAATAATATGTGAATATTAGAAGGATATCACAACAATACATATAAACAATTGGTATAAATATAAAAATCCATAGAAATTCATATGTTTACATGAAAAACAACAAATCATGTGATATTAAAAACCAGTGATGATGGCAAAATGCAAATGTGCCTCTAAATAAGTGCAGTAAAATCATGCAAACCCATATAATAATCAAATTAGATATATATAATATGGGACATGACATGAAAGGAGTGAGCCCAAAATATGACATGTAAGGTGATGAATGTGATGGAAGGGTGTCAAAGTGTAACTAAAATATTAAAAGAAAAAGTGTTAAACGCGTCACAAAGACTATTTGTAAAAATAATGAATATGCAAAAATAAAATTTTTTTTTTTTTTTTCATGAATATTAAAAGAAAGATGTCTCAATGTATTACATTTATATGTTATAATATGGACAGCAACGTCGATCCAATGATGGTAAATATAGAAAATAATTGCATCCCGCAATCATGACAGAGAGTTCCGGAGTCCATCCGTGAGAAGAACTTTATCCCCTCGGTTTCACCATTTCGAACACCGAGTATCAATATAAATGGCGATAGAAAACTATAATTCCTTAAATAAAGGAAAGGAGAAATTAAAAACATATTTAAAAACACCTTAAAACCAACAAATAACCACAGTCATGAGCCTAGATACCAAAATGGCTTCTTATTATTGGATGCATATATATCAGAACACATCTAGAGGGATCTCAACCAGATCAAAAGGAAACAAAAAGAAAGAGAAAAAGGTAAGTCAAAGGAAAGCCCCAAAACCAAAGCTTTCATTGAGGCCCTGTGGAGTGAGAGCTCCCAATCTATATATCCATTTGCTTTCTCGCCTGGCCAAACTCTTTCCAATATCTCCTCCTCTGAAACCCATTGTCACCATATCAATCCCCCTAATTTGTAATAGATTGGGGTTGCAATTATGATATTTATTAAAATGCCTTGGTATGGTTTTCAGAGAAGACACATCCATGATTTTTCTGGCCTTTTCGATATCCAAACAATCTTCATGAGTCCTAATTTTTAATTCTCTACTAGTGAGTCCTATGTAAATCTTATTACATGGGCACTCGGCCTGATAAATGACCCCTTTCGTGGAGCATGTAATATGGTATCAGATGTCATATACTCGTGTGCCATCATGATTTTTTAATTTTTTTGTTTTTATTAGATTAGCACAAGCCTTGCAAAGCCCACAAGGGAAAAAGCCAGGATTATCATGGATGTCTTTGTGGCCAGTGCGAGGATCAAAATAGCTATGTACCAGGATATCACCTAAGTTCCGTGACCGTTTAGCAACAATGGACGGGTTGGGTGTCAAGATTTCTCTTAATACTGGATCTGTACACAAGATTTTCCAGTGTTCTTTTATTATCTCCTTAAATCCATCCCATTGATCATGTAAGGTTGTTATAAAACGTACCTGGTTCTTGTCAGTATTCTGTTTAAGGGTAGGTCCATTCTGATATAACAAGACCTCTCTTGACGTTGCTTTAGCTCGTTGATAACCACGTTTAATACTTCTGTGGCTATACCCTCTCTCTTTAAAACGTTCAGACAGTTCTCTCGATTGGGATTCAAATTGGACAATTTCAGAACAAATTCGCTTTATCCTCAGAAATTGTCCCACAGGGATACCATCAATTGTAGGTCGAGGATGAGATGAAGTTACATGCAGAAGAGCGTTTGTTGCAGTAGATTTGCAAAAAACAGATGTTGAAATGTAACCAACTGGATTTGTAGAAATAAGAATGCAAAGGAATTCCACTGAACTACCAAATTTATAAGTTAATCTGATATTACGATCATTATCATTTAATTGTCTCATCAAGGTTTGTAACTCATCCACCGATCCTTCCCATATAAATAGGATGTCGTCAATATATCGTATCCAATTTTGAATCTTATTGATCCCCACAATTGAGTGATCCTGAAAAATTTCCCACTCCTATTGACCCAAAAAGAGATTTGCATAAGAGGGGGCACAAGAGGCCCCCATCGCAGTTCCCTGCAACTGCAAAAAAATCTTTTAGCTAAATGTGAATACATTATGGGTCAATGCGAACTCCAACAGAGTTAAAATCAATTTGGCCATGGGTTGTTCAATGTTACTAGACTGTAGAAACCATTTGACTGCACTCAGCCCATCAGTATGTTTAATCGATGTATATAATGCTTCCATATCTGCTGCTACTAACATCACATTTTCAGACAAAAAAATATTGTCTAAGCTTTTAAGGGCACTGGTGGAATCTTTTATGTATGATGGCAATTCTGACACAAGTGGCTTCAGATAATAATCCACTATTTTACAAATAACCTCACATAGGCTCTCATTCCCGGAGACTATTGGTCTCCCGGGGGATCTATGGCATTTTTGTGGACCTTTGGAATCAGATATAGAGTTGCCAATTTTGGATGTAAATTTTTATACAATTCAAATAATCTCTTAGGAACAACGTGGTCTTCAAAGGCTACTGTTAGAATATTGAGGAGGTCAGCATGAAATTTGGATGTGGGGTTATAAGTTAGTTGTTTGGAACAACCAGGTTCATCCAATAATTTTTTTGCTTGGCTTAAATACATTGTGTTTGGCCAAACAACAATGTTACCCCCTTTATCGGCCATTTTAAAGACCACGTCACTCCATTGTTCCAATACTTCCAATGCTTTTCTCTCTTTCAAGTTTAGATTTGATCTTCCTCTAGATTTTTTGGCTAATTCTTCTATATCTCTAGAGACCATTTTTGTAAATATGTCAACTGCCGGTACCAGTGTTAAAGCCGGGAATTTTTTACTAGGACCCACCAAATGGGAGGGAAAGGTACTTACATCTGGATTATTTTCTTCCACCAATGATTCTAACACTTCCAAGGCCTCTTTTTCTTCTTGAGTTGGGAATAAATCATGTATGTCAGGTTTGGAGTAGATTTTCTTTAAAACAAATTTGCGGGAAAAAAGGTAAAGATCTTTTATCGCCATGAACGAGTCTATATGAGACGAAGGGGAAAATGTTAGACCTTTTTGTAAAACCGACATTTGTGTTTCTGTTAATATATGTGATGAGAGGTTAATTACCTTTAGGGAATCACCCCTATAATTTTTACTGTACTGTCTCTCATACGACTTGTTAGTTTGTTGTTGTCTTGTCTTAGGACCCGAATCCGATTCTGCCCCTGATTCAACTCCCTCTTGCAAGGAGGAAAGGGATTGGGTGGATGAGTTCCTTGATAAATCTCTCTTTAAGCTGATTTTTCTCATTTGCCAGCGAAAATTTTTTTCAGTTTGGTAGTCATTAAGATCACGTTCATATTTTTTATGTTTGTCCATACTGATATTTTTCTCCCATTTCTCAAAATCTCTTTCCAAGTCAGACAGCATTTTTTGAAACTCCTCGTCTTTCAGATCTTGCTGGAAACTTTTTTGTAAATTTTCAATCTCATCCTCAACCTTTTTTATTGTGGTTGTATTCTTCTCAATAATTATTTTAATGAACTCTAATGAACATGTGTTAGCCGCTTGAATCCATCTCTGCACCAAAATCTCATCTTCCAAGTCAAAAGTTGGATATGTTTGTATTCTTAGGCCTCTAGGAATGATCTTTTGTTCGATATAATTTTCCAAAGAAATTTTTGTCCACCATATTTTGGTCTTTTTATAAAGAAGATTTTTATATTTTTTTATAGTATCATGACTGGAATTAAAAACATGACACGATCCTACATTAGTTCCTCTTCTGAAAATATTAGATGCCGTAGCCAACCAGGAATTTTCTTTGGCTTTGAAATCCATATGGCAGCACTATCTGTTTAAGCAACAGCAAAAACTTGTAATTTATTATCAAAAAATGTCCAAAACATATCATTTAGCACTTCCAAATTGTAATATTAATATACCATACTCATTGGGTACTAATCTTCCCCACCGAGTTTAAGAAGTGACACACACATCCTTCAATAAAACATACATTTTATTATTAAATTTTAAAAGACAATAAAACAGAAAAGGAGAATAAAATATGCACAGGGGCACAATCATATATTCAGTCTATACAATTATTAACAGACCCAATGGCTTCATACTTTGAGAAGAATTTTTTCATAATCAAGCTTTCAGAATGGTAGCAACATTATTATCATAAGTACATATATGTATATATTATTTCAAAAAAGTTTCAAAAATCACTAAGTAACAAATATGAATACAAGGATCTTTATACCACAGAGCACCGTACAAGGGTATATATACATATATATTTCTCCAATAATTATACCAGATAAAAACTTTCCTCCTATACTTGAGAATTACTGTGCACATATAAGTCAAAATAAATAATTAGTTACTAGTGCAACCATTTCTCCAAATATGCATGATGCAAAATGTATAACCATATCTATTCAAAAAGGAAGTTTCTCCCTGTGTTTAAAGATTATTATGTATGTTGGAAAGATAAACACCACCCTTTTGCAAAAGTACATAGTGCAAAGATCTGCATCTCATATCTATTCAGGAGGGAATTCCTCCCTATGTATGTAAGTCTGTCCAAACCTTTAACATTATAATATAGGTGGCTAAACACCACATTAGTATAAGTACAGGTTGTTTTGAACACTAAACCAAAGGTCGAAAATATTATTTACTTAAAATGTAGATGATTAGTATGGATTTGCTCCTCTGTGCAGCCCCGACATGCACGTTTCGCCCTGCTTGCTTCTTCCGGGGTCGTGTCTATTAGGGGGATGTGTGTGTTTAAATACCCGGGCCAACCAATGGGGTGAAATACTAGGTGTGACGTCAGCCGAAAAATATCAGTATGGACAAACATAAAAAATATGAACGTGATCTTAATGACTACCGAATTGAAAAAAATTTTCGCTGGCAAATGAGAAAAATCAGCTTAAAGAGAGATTTATCAAGGAACTCATCCACCCAATCCCTTTCCTCCTTGCAAGAGGGAGTTGAATCAGGGGCAGAATCGGATTCGGGTCCTAAGACAAGACAACAACAAACTAACAAGTCGTATGAGAGACAGTACAGTAAAAATTATAGGGGTGATTCCCTAAAGGTAATTAACCTCTCATCACATATATTAACAGAAACACAAATGTCGGTTTTACAAAAAGGTCTAACATTTTCCCCTTCGTCTCAAATAGACTCGTTCACGGCGATAAAAGATCTTTACCTTTTTTCCCGCAAATTGATTTTAAAGAAAATCTACTCCAAACCTGACATACATGATTTATTCCCAACTCGAGAAGAAAAAGAGGCCTTGGAAGTGTTAGAATCATTGGCGGAAGAAAATAATCCAGATGTAAATACCTTTCCCTCCCATTTGGTGGGTCCTAGTAAAAAATTCCCGGCTTTAACACTGGTACCAGCAGTTGACATATTTACAAAAATGGTCTCTAGAGATATAGAAGAATTAGCCAAAAAATCTAGAGGAAGATCAAATCTAAACTTGAAAGAGAGAAAAGCATTGGAAGAATTGGAACAATGGAGTGACGTGGTCTTTAAAATGGCCGATAAAGGGGGTAACATTCTCTCCAAATCCTGGTCCTCCTCGCCATATCCCCACAGTTACTTCTTCCTCTTATCCACGACCTTCCACAAACTGTCGCAACCCTTCTAACCTCATACCCATCCAACTAATCCCCACTCCCTTAGTTGCTCTAACAGGAGCTCTATGGAACGCTCGCTCTGTCTGCAACAAACTTTCCTTCATCCACGATCTTTTCATTACAAACAAACTCTCCTTCCTCGCCATCACTGAAACCTGGCTCACCCCCTCTGACACAGCCTCCCCAGCTGCACTTTTATATCGCGGATTCCACCTTTCCCACACCCCCCGCCCCAACGGCAAACATGGCGGAGGCGTAAGTTTTCTCCTTTCAGAACACGGCGCTTTCACCCAAATCCCTCTGCCACCCTCCGTTACACTCCCCTCTTTTGAGGTGCACTGTGTGCGCATCTATTCCCCCTCCAACCTCCAACTGGCCGTCGTTTACCGACCCCCAGGGCAAGCCACCACCTTCTTAGACCACTTCACCACCTGGCTGCTTCACTTCCTCTCCACTGACATCCCCACTATCATAATGGGCGACTTCAACATCCCCATTAACACTTCCCACTCGTCTGTCTCTAAGTTCCTATCTCTCACTTCCTCCTTCGGATTCACTCAAAGGTCTTCCACACCCACCCACAAAGATGGCCACACACTGGACCTCATCTTCACCCGCCTCTGTTCCCTATCTAACCTCTCTAACTCACCACTCCCTCTCTCTGACCATAACCTCCTCACATTCTCTACCTTCTCCTCTCCAGGTGCACAATCCCCACTCCACAAACTTACACACCCTCACAGAAATCTCAAACACCTTGACCTACACTCACTCTCTGAATCCCTCCTCCCTCTTACAGACATAAATTCCTTACACGATGCAGACATTGCTGCTGCTTCATATAACACCACAATAGCTGCAGCTCTAGACTCGATCGCCCCTCTCACACACACCACATCTCGCACATTCAACAGGCAACCCTGGCACGCTAAACTTACTAAAGAACTGCGCCGGGCCTCCAGGGTTGCGGAGCGGAGATGGAAAAGGTCTCACTCCATCGAGCACTTCATCGCATTCAAGCAATCCCTCACTACAGCAAAACAAACCTACTTCTCATCTCTCATATCCTCCCTATCTCACAACCCTAAACAGCTATTTAACACTTTCAACTCTCTCCTTCGTCCCCCAGCACCTCCTCCCTCTTCTCTCATCTCAGCCAACGACTTTGCCTCATTCTTCAAACAGAAGATTGACACCATCAGACAAAACTTTTGCCTAAAGTCCACACAACCCCTCCTCATATCTACTCAACCCTCCTCCTCCAAACCCCTCTTCTCCACCATTACAGAAGGTCAAGTCTCCTCTTTACTCTCCAAATCACACCTCACCACCTGCGAACTTGACCCAATCCCATCCCACCTCATCACTAACCTTACCACAGTCTTCATCCCAACCCTAACCCACCTCTTCAATCTGTCACTAACAGCCGGTGTCTTCCCCTCATGTTTCAAACACGCCGCAATCACACTCATCCTCAAAAAGCCCTCCCTTGACCCTTCCTCTCTGACTAGCTACCGCCCCATATCACTCCTCCCCTTTGCCTCAAAACTACTAGAACAACATGTCCACCTTGAACTGTCCTCCCACCTCTCCTCCTGCTCCCTCTTCGACCGCCTGCAATCTGGCTTCCGACCGCATCACTCGACTGAAACTGCCCTGACCAAAGTCACCAACGACCTACTAAATGCCAAATCCAAGCGACACTACTCCATCCTCCTCCTTCTGGACCTGTCATCTGCCTTTGACACAGTGGACCATTCCCTCTTACTCCAGATTATCTCATCTCTTGGCATCACGGACTTGGCTCTATCTTGGATCTCCTCATACTTAACAGACAGGACATTCAGCGTCTCCCACTCACGCACCACCTCCTCATCTCGCCCCCTATCTGTCGGTGTCCCCCAAGGTTCAGTTCTAGGACCTCTGCTCTTCTCCATCTACACCTTTGGCCTGGGACAGCTCATAGAGTCTCACGGTTTTCAGTATCACCTCTATGCTGACGACACACAGATCTACCTCTCTGGACCCGATATCTCCTCCCTACTAACCAAAATCCCACAATGTCTGACCGCCATCTCATCCTTCTTCTCTGACAGATTTCTAAAACTCAACATGGATAAAACAGAGTTCATCATCTTTCCACCCTCTCATTCACATCCCCCATCTGACCTAGCCATCAACGTCAATGGCTGTTCACTCTCCCCAGTCCCACAAGCTCGCTGCCTTGGAGTAACCCTGGACTCTGATCTCTCCTTCAAGCCACATATCCAAGCCCTTTCCACTTCCTGCCGACTCCAACTCAAAAACATCTCCCGGATCCGTGCATTCCTCAGCAAAGACTCTGCAAAAACACTAGTGCATGCCCTCATCATATCCCGCCTCAACTACTGCAACCTCCTGCTCCGTGGCCTCCCTTCCAACACTCTTGCGCCTCTCCAATCTATCCTAAACTCTGCTGCTCAACTAATCCACCTATCCCCCCGCTATTCCCCGGGCTCTCCTCTTTGTCAATCTCTTCACTGGCTCCCCATTGCCCAGAGAATTCAGTTCAAAACTCTAACCATGGCATACAAAGCCATCCACAACCTGTCTCCCCCATACATCTGTGACCTAGTCTCCCGGTACTTACCTGCACGCAACCTCCGGTCCTCACAAGATCTCTTTCTCTACTCCCCTCTTATCTCCTCCTCCCACAATCGTATACAAGATTTCTCCCGTGCATCCCCCCTACTCTGGAACTCTCTACCCCAACACATCAGACTCTCGCCGACCGTGGAAACCTTCAAAAGAAACCTGAAGACCTACCTCTTCCGACAAGCCTACACCTGCAGTAACCACCGCTGCACGACCAGCTCTACCCTCACCTAACGTATCCTCACCCATCCCTTCTAGAGAATGCCAAGAGTGTGCAAAGCAGTCATCAAAGCAAAAGGTGACTACTTTGAAGAACCTAGAATATAAGCCATATTTTCAGTTGTTTCACACTTTTTTGTTAAGTATATAATTCCACATGTGTTAATTCATAGTTTTGATGCCTTCAGTGTGAATGTACAATTTTCAAAGTCATGAAAATACAGAAAAATCTTTAAATGAGAAGGTGTGTCCAAACTTTTGGTCTGTACTGTATATGCATCCAATAATAAGAAGCCATTTTGGCATGACTAGTGTTGAGCCACCCCCGTAGTGTTCGAGTTCGGTTCGGTTCGTCGAACACCCGTGTGTTCGCCGAACTGTTCGTCGAACTGTTCGTCGAACACCTTCGAACACCGTTAAAACCAATGGCAGGCAAACAAAAACACATAGAAACACATAGAAAACACCTTCAAAGGTGTCCAAAAGCTGACAAACTGCTCAGAAGACACAACTAACACATGGAAAAGTGACAAGTACATATAGTCATGCGAAAAGAAAAGAGGTGGAGGAGTAAAAGGAGGGGGAGACACAGATATAGGCATGTCATGCCCTTCTAAAATCCAAAAAGTGAGAAGCCGACACGTTCAGTCCGCTCCTGCCCGTGCCATCTCCGTGTCGCCGGGTTTGTGCCAGAGCCGCGGTGAACCCTGACGGCCAGCCCCCCTCTCCCAATACTGGTGCCTGTCCGCTGGTGGGTCGAGCGAGCCCCCCTGTGGTGGAGGCAGCTCTAAGCTTTTTAATTTAAATCGTCTCTCTAATTTGAATGAATACACTTTAAATCCATTTACAAGGATCTATTGGAGGGCAAGTCTCATGCCAGCAGCCGCGTAATTCCAGCTCCAGTAGCGTCCACTAAAGCTGCTGCAGTTAAAAAGCTTTTATAAGGATCGAGCTCGGCTGTCCACCGCAAGGCATCCTACTGCCAGTCCCAGCCCCTATGCCTTGGGGTGCCTCCTGATGCTCTTCACTGAGTATCCCGTGGTCCCGAAGCATTTCCTTTGAAAAAATGAAGTGTCCAAACTACAGGTGGTGTAGCTTGCTTAACAGCCGGGATAATCCGCTGACTAGCAGACACTGCTACTAGGCACAAAGTATTTCCTGGGCTAGATGCAGTTAAAAATTTGTAATTAGATACTCTCGTTGGATGCTGAGAAAGCATTCCATAGAGTCTCCTGGCACGCCATATATGATTCTCTTAAAAAGCTTGGGGTAGGGGTCTAGGGGACCCTTTTATAGCCAAAATCACGGCCCTGTATCACAATACGTCACCTAGGCTGAAGATAAATGGAACTGTAGCACCCTGAGGGCTCGGTTGCTACAGAGGTATTGCACCTCACCCAGAGGTGTGATATCTCACTCTCAGGTAAGGATGGAGTGTGGATCAGGACCCGACACCTGCATGCATTACACCACATTGCCGTGGGGCAGGGCGACCAATATGCCTCTGAGATGGGCACGACAGTCCCTGTCCCTGGCTGGAGTGGGGGGAGGGAACACTGAGGAAGGGGAAACCTGTAGAGCAGGAGCAGGGAGGAAGCAGTTCCTGGGTGCATTGAGAAGGGAGTATAAAAGGTGGGCACCATCTTAGTTCAGTGCAGAGAAGTCTGAGCAGAAGTGGCAGGGAGCAGGGGCTCTGCATGAGGTCTGCTCCGGAGGCGGGCCTAGTAACAGAGGCCCAGGCCTGGAAGAGGGAGAAGGAAGGAAGAGGAGCGGAGAAGGCTCCAGGAACGAGGAATGAAGGGATCCCAGGGGTGCGGACGGGCGAGTCGCCACCGCACGCCCGAATCCACCTGCGTGGAGGGGTCAGGCCAAAGGGGGAGACCGGTCTCCGAAACTAGTGGAGGCAGGAAACGACCCTCAGCTAGAAACCGGAGGCTGTGACATTTTATGTGGCGCAGCCCCTCGCTTCACCCGCTAGGAAGGCACCACATAGGGTCAGGGAAACTGGCGCCAAGTTTACCAAGAGGAGGCCCGAGGCAGCCGGACAGAAGGGTTGGTAAGAAAGGCCAGACAAAGGACACACAAAGGGGGTCCTGTGAAGCGCTCCAAAGTTATCTGGGAGTTGTCTGAGCCCCTCACCTGGTGAGCACAGTACGACGTGGGCAGCCATTACCTGCAGACGTGGTCTGGATAATAAGAACTGTGAGTAAAGGCCCTGGACTGCATCACTGACTCCGTGTCGTTACTGCTGCTGCCCTGCACCATCACCCCCATCCTCCGCATACACTGCCCTGAGGCTATACTCCTCCCGTGGGGAGTTATGCTACGCTCTGCTGCACCCACAACACCAGCCTCAGCGGTCTGCCCTGCAGCGGCGGTTCACTCTGACCGCAATCCACGGGTGGCGTAGTCGGACATTTAAACATCAAAACCACATAAATAGTTCCGCCACTGGTTTGACCACCCTGAGCCACGGAACCGGGTCGCCGCCACGAAGACTACAACCACCAGCATCCACCAAAAAGGGTCCGGCTCCGGGTGTCCCAAGGCCCAGGGGGTGCATCAGAACATTTTCATCACCTTTCACAATCACCAATGGGACAAGGCAGGGATGTCCTCTGTCCCCTCTCTTATACATCCTAGTGACGGAGCACCTGCTCTCATCAATTCGCCATAACCCCAATATTAGGTGGATTGAGGTGGGAGGCACCGAGTACAAGTGCTCTCTATTTGCTGATGATGTCCTAGTATATATCACTCAATCACATATATCCATCCATGCTGTTATGGCTGAAATAGATCACTTTGTTACATGGTCAAATTTTAAAATCAATGCAGCGAAGTCTGAGGCCCTCGATGTCTCCCTCCCCAAATCCATATAGGATTCCATCCAGTCCAACTTTCTCTTTGCCTGGCCCTCACAGGGTATCAAATACTTAGGAATTCCTATTCATAGAGACCTCTCCCATTTATGTTATCTTAATTTTGGGCCCTTTATTGAACAACTCCATACAGACCACGGTTGGCAAGTTAGAACTGTAAGATTCACTACGTGAACCACTGGTGTTTTGTGGAAAAGCACATGTACACTGTGTTCCAAATTATTATGCAAAAAGTGTTTAGGAGTGATAAGGGAAGAATTTGTTTGTTTGTCAGTTAAACTCATTGATGGTGATGTGTGTCAGGGCTCTTTATATCACTGTAAGCAATTGCAGATGTGGCACCCCAGGGGTCTGGTTTCCACAGTAATAGCAATGTTATGTCTGAGAGCAGGTGGGAGGTCTCTTGGTCAGGAATCCTATGCATGCCACACCTCCTGCCCAGTCCTGGGAGGGGAAGAACTTCCTCTATATAAAGCTGGGGCTGAGGCAGGGTTAGTGAGAAGAGTAGAGAGAAGAAGAGGAGCAGCATAGGAAAAAAAGATCAGGAGCTCTGTGGGAGCAGTGCTAAAAGGAATCAGGGGCTGGCAGCTGAAGAGCTCGCCCTGATTGAAGAGTTACCACCGGACCCGGAGTCCGAGGCTGTGGGGATTAACCCAGACCCAGCAGCAGAAACCGCCCGGCAGGGGATTTCAGGTCCTCTGGCCAAGAAACCCGAAGGCACGGTCACACGCGTGGGACCAGCACCACCGTCGTGGAGCGGAAGCCACTAGAAGGCCCCGAGTCACCGGCCATACGGGTGAGTACCACACGGTACACTCAGGGACGTGGGCTACCTTTACCCGCCTCTAGCAAGGAAGCCAGAAGAGTACAATTAGTTGGGGAGGCCTACAACTCCGCCTGGCCAAGGGGGATCCCATCTGCTCAAGGACTGACCAGGCCCCGACCGCTAGCCAGTACTCCGGGAGGGTCTATCTTTGTCACCAGTAAAGACCCTGAACTACACCGCATCGTCTCTGAGTGGTTCCTGCTACCCCCATCATCCACGTCGGCTGCCCTGAGGCCATACCCCTCCCGTTGGGGGTTATACCATCTACGCTGCACTATCCTACCACCGGCCTCAGCGGTCTGCCCTGCAGCGGCAGCTCCATAGCTGCATTCAACGGGTGGCGTAGTCGTCCTACATCTACTGCTAATATACCGCCACTTAGTCTGACTCCCTGGGCACGGACCGGGTCAACGCCACGAGACTACTACCCCCAACAGGCCCGGCTCCGGGTAGTCCCCGCGTGCGCAACGCTACACCAAGTAGGCCCAGGGGTGCGTCACAGACACCTGTGCTAATTAGTTTGGCAGGTGTGTCCAATGAAATGCAAGACTACTTAAGAAGGCTGTCTCACATTATTAAACAGCCTACATTTTCTGCCAAAATGGGAAAGAAAAAGGATGTGTCGGCTGCTGAGAAGCAACAAATTGTGGAGTGTTTAGGTCAAGGCATGACTACAATCAACATTGTGCGATGATCAGGATGAAGTGTCTTGGCAATCAAGAAGTATGTAGCTGATTAACAGTACACACGTGTGCATGCTGATAAGGGCAAATTGAGGACTCTTTCCTACAGGCAATTACGTCAGGTTAAAAGAGCAGCGGCAAAAAAGCCTTGTCATAGCAGCAGACAAGTTTTTGAAGCTGCTGGTGCCTCCAACGTCCCCCGAACAACAAGATGCAGGGTCCTTCAGAGGTTTGCAGCTGTGCATACGCCATCCTGTCGACCTCCTCTATCCACTTCACACAAGCAGAAACGGCTCCAGTGGGCCAAACATTACATGAAGACTGATTTCAAAACTGTTTTGTTCACGGATGAGTGCCGTGCAGCGCTCGATGGTCCAGATGGATGGAGTGGAGGATGGCTGGTTGATGGACACCCCACGCAAACACGGCTACAGCGCCAACAAGGAGGAGGTGGAGTAATGTTTTGGGCTGGAATCATGGGGAGAGAGATTGTCGGCCCCTTTAGGATCCCTGAAGGCGCTAAAGATGAACTCCATAATGTATGTGGATTTTCTCAAACAGCACTTCCTGCCATGGTTCAAGAAGAAGAACCGTGTATTTCACAGCAAGATCATTTTTTTGCATGATAATGCACCATCTCATGCTGCACATAAGACATCTGCATCTCTGGCTGATATGGGCATAAAAGGGGACAAACTTATGGTCTGACCCCCATGCTCCCCTGACCTCTACCCCATTCAGAACCTCTGGAGCATCATCAAAAGGAGTGTCTATGATGGCAGGAGGCAGTTCACATCTAAGCAACAGCTCTGGGAGGGTATTCTGTCCTCATGCAAAACAATTGAAGCAGAAACCATCCAAAACCTGACAAATTCAATGGACGAGAGAGTTCAGAAGCTCCTTTCGAACAAGGGGTCCTATGTGAAAATGTAACATCACCTAGAATAAAGTTTTGAGTTGAAAATTGTTTGATTTCAGTTTCTAATAACCTGCTAATGCTTATAATTTCAAAAATGACCATTTTTTTGGTCTTTATTAAAATGAAAATGTTGATCGAAAAGTTTGGGGGTTCTAAGAGTGTGGCAACCCAGTAGTCATGATTACTTCGAATTCTGACAATATGAGGGTCATGTTGCAGGTAGTGCAGCAAGAAGGCACTTATGTGTCTTGCGCATCTCGGAGCCCCAAAATTATTTTCCGGGCTAGATGCAGCTAAAAATTATTATTAATTTTAAATCTGGTGGAGCTTAGTATAGATGGCCTAATAGGATCAGTGCTGCACACTGCTACAAAGCCCAAATTATTTTCCAGTCAAGATACAGATAAACATGATTAGTAATTTTAAATCTGGTGGAGCTTATTATAGATGGCCTAATAGAATCAGTGCTGCACACTGCTACAAAGCCCAAATTATTTTCCAGCCAAGATACAGATAAACATGATTAGTAATTTGAAAGCTTAAAACGGTTGGTAGGGTGATTTTAACCAATCATCAAGCTTTTACTCTCCCCAGGATGACACAGGGGTAGAAAAGTCGTTTCGGATCCATGATTTGTTCATCTTTATGAACGTGAGTCTGTCTACATTATCAGTGGAGAGCCGCGTGCGCTTATCTGTCAGCACACCACCAGCAGCGCTGAACACACGTTCAGACAGAACGCTGGCTGCGGGGCATGACAAGATCTCCAAGGCGTAAGTGGCTAGCTCCGGCCATTTATCCAGATTGGAAGCCCAAAAAGAGCAAGGGTCCAGTGACACAGTCATGGCTTCAATGTTTACTTGGAGATACTCCTGTACCATCGTCTCTAGGCGTTGACTATGTGTCAGACTTCTTGTCTCCTGTGGCCTTGCAAAGGATGGGCTAAAAAAGTGGTGAAATGATTCCGCAAAATTGATGTTACCAGCAGATACTGTGGTTCTGTTACGGTTTGAGTGCTGAACACTTGACAGTCCCACGGTTGGCAAGTTGGAACTGTGAGATTCACTACGTGCACCACTGGTGTTTTGTGGAAAAGCACATGTAAGATTCTGCAACAGTCTCTGCTGATACTCCTGCATGCGTGCATCCCTTTCTATGGCAGGAATAATTTCTGCAAATTTACTTTTGTACCGGGGATCTAACAGTGTGGCAACCCAGTAGTCAGGATTATTTCTAATTCTCACAATTCGAGGGTCATGTTGCAGGTAGTGCAGCAAGAAGGCACTCATGTGTGTTGCGCATCCAGGAGCACCAAGTCCCTGTTGTGTTGGTGGCGAGGTAACAATCATGCTTCCTTCCTCTGTCCTCTCCCCCCAACCTCGCACAACAGAAATGTGATCAAGGTCTCCCTCATCTGATGAGTCTTCCATCAGTTCGTCCTCCACTTCTTCCTGGGCTCCTGCACCTTCCTCACTAGTTTGGCTGCTACCATGCGCCCTGGTAAAACCATCTCCCCCACCCTCACATGCCTGCCGCCTTGGTGCTGCCGACCGTCTGGACCTTGCAGATGTTAGCCCTTCCGCATACAACTCCTCCTCCTCTACTTCCTCCACCTCCTCTTGTGCCACCACCTGACTCCGAATTCTGTTTAACATGTGCTCCAGCATGTAAATCACCGGAATAGTCATGCTGATAATGGCATCGTCAGCACTAAACATCTTCGTCGCCATTTCAAAACTGTGCAGAAGGGTGCATAGGTCCCTGATCTGAGACCACTCCTCCAGCGTGATTTGCCCCACCTCTGGATCTCGTTGGCCCAGGCTATACGTCAGAACGTATCGCACCAGGGCTTGTCGGTGCTGCCACAGTCGCTGCAACATGTGCAGAGTTGAATTCCACCGGGTAGGTGTAGCACCCCGAGGACTCGGCTGCTACAGGGGTATTGCACCTCGAACCAGAGGTGTGGTATTCCACTCCCGGGTAAGGATGGAGGGTGGGACTGAGCTCAGCTAGTTGCATGCACTACACTCATCCCATTTCCGGGGGACAGAACAACGGTACTCCCACCAGATAGATGTGCAGGTACGACAGTGTCTGTCCCTGGCTGGAGTGGGAGGGGGGAGGAACATCCCAGTAGTGTAGGAGCAGTCAGGGGAGGGACTCTGGGCATAGGAAGGAGCCCATTGGGTGCTAGTCACCTGGGCTCGGGTGTCAGAGGGAGTATAAGAGGTGGGCACCATCTTTAGACAGGGTCCTGTTCAGAGGAGAGTCTGTTCAGAGAGGAGCTCAGCCAGAGAGGGCTGACAGGGAGCTGTGGCTCCGTCTGGGCCCAGCTCCAGAGCTATGCCTGAAGCAGAGAGAGGAAGAAAAGAGAACACAAGGAAAGGCCCAGAGACGCAAGCAGAGGGAACCCTGAGATCCCACGAGTGAACCAGAACGGGTGAGGGGTTGGCAGAGAAGGGTACCGGATCCCAAGCTGGTGGAGGCAAATCATCCTTAGCCAGAAACCGGAGGTCGTGGTCAAGCTTTGGCACGACCCCTCGCCACATCCACCAGGAAGGCACGCCACATAGGGTCAGGAAAACCGGAGAGAGGTTTTGCCCCATAAGGCCCGAGGAAGCCGGACATAGGTGGGTCCCTGGTGAGGACGGCCTGTAGGAAGGACGAAAGGGGAGCTCAGGACCACACTCTGGAACTGCCTGGGAGTTGGCCGAGTCCCGCACCTGGTGGACGCAGCACGGCTCGGGTGGTCACCCTTGGCCGAAGTGACCGGAGTAACACCTGTGAGTAAAAGCCTTGAAACTGCACCACACGTCTCTGAGCTTCCTTGCTGCACCATCACTACCACTATCATTCACATCTGCTGCCCTGGGGTCATACCCCTCCCGTTGGGGGTTATACCATCTACGCTGCACAACCATATCACCGGCCTCAGCGGACTGCCCTGCAGCGGCGGCTTCATCGCCGCATTCAACGGGTGGCGTAGTCGAACACCGTACCATCTTCTGCTAAACTCTGCCACTCAGCTTGACTCCCTGGGCACGGACCGGGTCACCGCCACGAGACTACTACCCCTATCTGATCCGACTCCGGGTAGGCTCCCGCGTGCGCAACGCTGCGCGACTCAGGCCCAGGGGCGCGTCAACTTTGGCGTAGTCGGCAAGATCACGTGCCCGCAACCACCGGGTACTGCGTGCCTGAAGAAAAGTTCATATTTACCGTAAAAAGGAGTCTCCCGCCAATTCCAGAGGGTTCCCGCCATCGGACGCCATCACGGGTCGTTTCCCGCCGTTTGCCCGCCATCTGCAGCCTTTTCCCGCCATCCACGGAGTTTCCCGCCATAAGGAGACGATTCCCGCCATCTGAGACGATTTCCCGCCCTGGCAGAGCGGACTCCATTATGGGCGTGCCAGAGGGTGGCAAGAGGCCACCTCCCATCGTGGGCAAGGTCCAGGAATGGCGCCAAAAGCGGAAACCGCCTCCACCAGCAGAGACTGCAATGATAGAAATGTCCATCAGCGTGAGAGGGCTGCCCCTGGAACTGACAATCACTAAGTTGCCCCGGGACCACCCTCAATGGGGGCGGATACAGAACAAAACAGAGAAGATGGGTGCGGCCTGGAGGAGTCTGGACAGATCGCACCCGGAGATGGAGGACGAGTCAATCAGCACCGACCCTGTGGTCCGGAACATGTTGCAGGCTGCCACCCCGGAAGGCCTGGTGGAGATCCTGGCACAGCTCCCCAGAAATCGGGAGCGTGCACAGACCGCGCTGGAGGCCTTGGCCCGGAAGATGGCCCGGGTACAGCAAGAAGCACTGGCCGAGTGGAGGAGAGAGATGGTCCAGCAGGCTGGAACCCGCCAGCAGAGGATGCCACCCGCAACGTGGAGCGTGTCTGCCCCTGAGGATGGTGCAGGAGGAACGGAGGCCGGAGACGACGCCGCGGAGGGAGCCGCAGAGATGGAAGCAGGTAATGGGGACGTCATCACCCCGTGCCCCGTAGCCCTGCCCCAGCTCGCCGTCGCAGAGCCCGAAGTTCCACTCACCGTGCCCGTTGCCGCACCGCCGCTGCTTCCAACTAGGCCTCAAGCGGCAGGAGCCGCGGTCGCGCCCTCTGTTACGCCACGCCCCTTGACCCTGAGCGCGGCAAAAGAGGAAGTGCCCCCGGCCTGGTCGCAGGGCCGAGTACCCCCGGGCGCCGCAGTCTCCACCGTACCCTTCACCTTCAGAGTGCCACCGGCCGGGTCGCAAGGCCTGGTGCATCCGGGCGCCGCTGCCCCCACCGCGCCCTCAACCTCCACAGTGCTGCCCCTGGGCGAAGGTCTGTTTGCGCAGCATACTAGCCCGGACGGGCTGCCTTTCGCTTGGCCACCGGAGTACGTCAACCCCCGACTCCGGAAGGAATGGCCTCTGTGTGAGCCTCTGATCCCGGCTCCGACACCCGCCAAAATTGTTCCGCTCCCGCGGGAGGAGGCCCAATTTGCGTGGGACCCCACCGGCGAAGACCTCATGGGGTTCACCCAAGAGACCCGGGCGGCCGCAGCCCAACGTGAGGAGTGTTGCCGACAACAACTGGAAGTCTTTCAGAGGGAACGGCGAGAGAGGCGGGTCCGCGAGGAGCGGCTGCAGGTCCAAAGCGCGGAGCAGAAAAGCCGGACCCGACGAAACCGCCGTGCGGCCCATGGTCCCCGCGCCACCGGGACTGTAATAAAGTTTCAAATGGAGCACGGCTGGGGCTTTATCCGGGATCACAGAACCCCCGGCGATGTCTTTGTTACCCGCAGGGATGTTGAGAGCCACCTGCCGGAGGGACACCGAGGACGTGACCTCTACCCGGGTGATGAGGTCACCTTCACCCGGCACCAGTGTGCCAAAGGACCATACGCCCTTCACGTGCACCGGTTGACGGAGGAGGAGTTGCGGTATGAGGAAGATCAAGAGGACCCGGACGGGTCTGAAGACTACCCTCAGGAGGAGACAAGGAGAGGACACCGCTACTGAAGGGGAGTAGCATAAGCAGAGTACTGTAGATAAGTTACCCGTATGGGTATTTGACATGTTGCTAATTGGAGTGTGGTCCCCGTTGGGACTAGTGTGGAACTGTTTAAGGGACTGTTTCCTGTGTGCCCCTAATCCCTTACCAGGCTGAGGACTGTGAGCAGCCATTCCCCTATTCCCCACTGGCCGAGGACTGAGAGCGGCCATACCCTGTAAATAGTTGCGCTTCCTAAAGCGCCCCCTTCTGGTTTTATAAAGAACTGTTTTTCTCTAGTGACTGTTGCGCTTTACCTGGTCACAAGTTGCACGGTGGCCAGGGATTGAGGACGTATTAGTCAAGAATGTTTTATATGAAAAGGTTTTATATTATGCTAAAAAAGTTGATATATTTTATATGTAAGTGCACTTTAAAAAAAAAAAAATTTTGTATGTTTTGTTTTATTCTTTTACAGCCCGAGGACGTGCTGTGGTTTACCAGGGGGGAATGTAGCACCCCGAGGACTCGGCTGCTACAGGGGTATTGCACCTCGAACCAGAGGTGTGGTATTCCACTCCCGGGTAAGGATGGAGGGTGGGACTGAGCTCAGCTAGTTGCATGCACTACACTCATCCCATTTCCGGGGGACAGAACAACGGTACTCCCACCAGATAGATGTGCAGGTACGACAGCGTCTGTCCCTGGCTGGAGTGGGAGGGGGGGAGGAACATCCCAGTAGTGTAGGAGCAGTCAGGGGAGGGACTCTGTGCATAGGAAGGAGCCCATTGGGTGCTAGTCACCTGGGCTCGGGTGTCAGAGGGAGTATAAGAGGTGGGCACCATCTTTAGACAGGGTCCTGTTCAGAGGAGAGTCTGTTCAGAGAGGAGCTCAGCCAGAGAGGGCTGACAGGGAGCTGTGGCTCCGTCTGGGCCCAGCTCCAGAGCTAGGCCTGAAGCAGAGAGAGGAAGAAAAGAGAACACAAGGAAAGGCCCAGAGACGCAAGCAGAGGGAACCCTGAGATCCCACGAGTGAACCAGAACGGGTGAGGGGTTGGCAGAGAAGGGTACCGGATCCCAAGCTGGTGGAGGCAAATCATCCTTAGCCAGAAACCGGAGGTCGTGGTCAAGCTTTGGCACGACCCCTCGCCACATCCACCAGGAAGGCACACCACATAGGGTCAGGAAAACCGGAGCGAGGTTTTGCCCCATAAGGCCCGAGGAAGCCGGACATAGGTGGGTCCCTGGTGAGGACGGCCTGTAGGAAGGACGAGAGGGGAGCTCAGGACCACGCTCTGGAACTGCCTGGGAGTTGGCCGAGTCCCGCACCTGGTGGACGCAGCACGGCTCGAGTGGTCACCCTTGGCCGAAGTGACCGGAGTAACACCTGTGAGTAAAAGCCTTGAAACTGCACCACACGTCTCTAAAATTCCTTGCTGCACCATCACTACCACTATCATTCACATCTGCTGCCCTGGGGCCATACCCCTCCCGTTGGGGGTTATACCATCTACGCTGCACAACCATATCACCGGCCTCAGCGGACTGCCCTGCAGCGGCGGCTTCATCGCCGCATTCAACGGGTGGCGTAGTCGAACACCGTACCATCTTCTGCTAAACTCTGCCACTCAGCTTGACTCCCTGGGCACGGACCGGGTCACCGCCACGAGACTACTACCCCTATCTGATCCGGCTCCGGGTAGGCTCCCGCGTGCGCAACGCTGCGCGACTCAGGCCCAGGGGCGCGTCATATTCACATCGCATTTTAGCCGGTGAAGTGGCAGGCCCAACGACTTCTGTAGAGATGTAAGTCGCTGAGCTGTGGGATGCGAACGGCGGAAGTAAGCACACAGCGACCGTGCCCTCTGCAGAAGGCCATCTAGTCTGGGATAGTGGGCTAAAAATTGCTGGACAACCAGGTTCAACACGTGAGCCATACAAGGCACGTGTGTGACATTGCCCCGGCGAAGGGCCGCACCCAGGTTTGCATCATTGTCGCACACGGCCTTCCCTGGTTTCAGGTCCAGTGGAGACAACCATTCATGAAATTGGTTCTCCAGAGCTGACCACAACTCCTCAGCTGTGTGACTCACATTTCCCAGACATTTCAAAGTAAAAACCGCCTGATGACGTTGAGCCCTACTGCCAGCATAGTAAGGAGGTGTGCAGGATCCCTTCTGCGCAGTTAGAAAGCTTGTGGCATGACCAGACAGGCTTTGGGTGCAGGTGGAAGACCGAGAGGAGGTTGAGGAGGCAGAAGCAGTGGAGGAACTTTGACATAAAGAGGATTGACGCACAACTCGTGGGGACGGCAAGACTTGGACAGCAGCCCCTTGTCCTGCTGTCACCATAGTTACAGAGTGCCCAGTCAGCGACATGTAACGCCCCTGTCCATGCCTACTCGTCCAAGTGTCTGTGGTGAAATGCACCCTGTCACACACAGAGTTTCTCAAAGAAGCGGTGATGTTGTGTGCGACATGCTGGTGGAGCGCAGGCACACCTTTCTTTGAGAAGTAGTGCCGACTGGGCATCTGGTACTGGGGCACTGCGACGGACATAAGGTCTCGAAAATCCTCTGTGTCCACCAGGCGGAAAGGCAGCATTTCTGTAGCCAAGAGCTTGCAGATGGTGAAATTCAACCTCTTAGCTTTCTCATGGCTAGGAGGAAATGGTCTTTTACTTGTCCACATCTGAGGGACCGAGGGCTGGCTATTGTGCTTAGACGGGGTTGATAAGGGTGTCCCCGGCAAACTGCCGGTCTGTGAGGAAGATGCAGGCGGACATGTTAGGTTGCCTTGATCCAAAGGTGGTGCTATCGATGTCGGACAGCGCTCAACACCAGCTGGTGTTACCACCTCCAAAGAAAATGATGACCTGCCAATCACGCTGGCTGTTGTGGGTAAAGAGGTGGCAGGTCTGCGCCCCAAAACAGGTGTGACTGCTGTCCCCCCAGTCACAGAGGATGAAGAGGCCGCGGATGCACAAGATATGGCAGACGGTGGTTGGCCCGGCCGGCTAGGCCGCATTGTAGCACACTGAGCTTCCCACTGCAACTTATGCTTCATGTCCATGTGCCGGTTCATGCATGAAGTACTCAAACTATGTATTTTTTGGCCTCTACTTAGCTTTTGCTGACAAATGTTACAGATAACACGAGTTGGGTCATCTTTATCGATCTGAAAAAATGCCCAGGCTATGCAAGGCTTAGCACCCATGCGACCTGAAGAGCCACCACGACTTGTGGTGAGAGGCAGAGTTGTGTTTGAGGATGCAGTTGTTGACGTGCTTCCAGTACTACGTCTCTGTCCAGGAAGGCGCAACCTGACCTCGTCGTCACTAGCATCTTCCTCCACCTCCTCTGCTGACCTCATCTCTTGGCTGACTGTGGGTTGACAGTAAGTGGGATCTCCAACCTCATCATCATCACCCTGTGCGTTATCACACCCGTCGTCCTCAGAGCCAACCTGTTGCTGCCCTGACAAAAAACTAAAGTTGTCGCTCCAATCAGGTATTTGAGTCTCATCATCGTCTTCCTCATTGTCTCCACCAACAGGAGTTACAGTTTGGGACTGAGGGTCTACATTATGGTCTGAACCTTCTGCGTCTGGTCCTGGATCGGACTCATAAAGATTCTGGGCATCAGTGCAGATCATTTCCTCGTCTGGATTCACAGAAGCGCTGGAGTCGACCTCTGATTCCCAGGCTATAGTATGAGTAAACAGCTCTGCAGACTCAACCATTTGTTCTACCTCATACTCAGACGGGCAGCTGGAGATTTGGGAGCTGTGAGGAAGCAAGTGCGATTGTGGTGACACCTTTGAGGACTGGAGTATTTGTGATGTTGAAGTTGATGTGGAGGAGAGCCCACTTAAAGGAGCACTTGATATCCGTTGAAGCACCTGCTGTTTTTTTGCCTCATCTGGAATTTGTAGCGATTGGCGTGGCCATAAGAAAGGGATCTTATCACATTGTCCGCTAAAAGAAGTAGACATTTTAGTTTGGCTGGAAGATGGTCTTTCTTCTGCAGATGTTACTGTTGCTTTAACACCTACCCCACGGACACAACCTTTTTTCCCCTTCCCAACACGCCTATTCCCCTTTCCACCAGCAGCAGGCCTTTTTCCACTCATTTTGGTGGTTAACTAATTCACAACTCTGGAGTTGTTTGCACAAAAAAACAATGGATGGGAACTGAGCAGAGCTGAGTGGCCAAACTGTGGTATTAGGCCAAAACTATTGGCTGGGTTAGATGCAGAAAAAAAATTATATTCAATTTGCAACCTGATGGAGGTCAGTATAGATGGACAAATAGAACAAGTTCCACACACAGCTAGAAGCCCAAATATTTTTTCAGAGGTAGATGCAGAAAAAAATTGTATTCAGTTTGCAACCTCATGGAGGTCAGTATAGATGGACTAATAGAACAAGTCCTACACACAGCTAGAAGCCCAAATATTTTTTCAGAGGTAGATGCAGAAAAAAAATATATTCAGTTTGCAACCTGATGGAGGTCAGTATAGATGGACTAATAGAGAAAGTTTCACACACTGCTAGAAGGCCAAATATTTTTTCAGAGATAGATGCAGACAAAAAATTATTTTTAATTTGCAACCTGATGGAGGTCAGTATAGATGGACTAACAGAGAAAGTCCCACACACTGCTAGAAGGCCAAATATTTTTTCAGAGCTAGATGCAGAAAAAAATTATATTCAGTTTGCAACCTGATGGAGGTCAGTATAGATGGACTAATAGAACAAGTCCCACACACAGCTAGAAGCCCAAATATTTTTTCAGAGGTAGATGCAGAAAAAAATTATATTCAGTTTGCAACCTGATGGAGGTCTGTATAGATGGATTAATAGAACAAGTCCCACACACAGCTAGAAGCACAATATTTTTTCAGAGGTAGATGCAGAAAAAAAATATATTCAGTTTGCAACCTGATGGAGGTCAGTATAGATGGACTAATAGAGAAAGTCCCACACACTGCTAGAAGGCCAAATATTTTTTCAGAGCTAGATGCAGATATAAATTATTTTTCATTTGCAACCTGATGGAGGTCAGTATAGATGGACTAATAGAGAAAGTCCCACACACTGCTAGAAGGCCAAATATTTTTTCAGAGCTAGATGCAGAAAAAAATTATATTCAGTTTGCAACCTGATGGAGGTCAGTATAGATGGACTAATAGAACAAGTCCCACACACTGCTAGAAGGCCAAATATTTTTTCAGAGGTAGATGCAGATAAAAATTATTTTTAATTTGCAGCCTGATGGAGGTCAGTATAGATGGACTAATAGAGAAAGTCCCACACACTGCTAGAAGGCCAAATATTTTTTCAGAGCTAGATGCAGACAAAAAATTATTTTGAATTTGCAACCTGATGGAGGTCAGTATAGATGGACTAATAGAGAAAGTCCCACACACTGCTAGAAGGCCAAATATTTTTTCAGAGCTAGATGCAGACAAAAATTATTTTTAATTTGCAACCTGGTGGAGGTCAGTATAGATGGACTAATAGAGAAAGTCCCACACACTGCTAGAAGGCGAAATATTGTTTCAGAGCTAGATGCAGATAAAAATTATTTTTAATTTGCAACCTGATGGAGGTCAGTATAGATGGACTAATAGAGAAAGTCCCACACACTGCTAGAAGGCCAAATATTTTTTCAGAGCTAGATGCAGAAAAAAATTATATTCAGTTTGCAACCTGATGGAGGTCAGTATAGATGGACTAATAGAACAAGTCCCACACACAGCTAGAAGCCCAAATATTTTTTCAGAGGTAGATGCAGATTAAAAATTATTTTTAATTTGCAACCTGATGGAGGTCAGTATAGATGGACTAATAGAGAAAGTCCCACACACTGCTAGAAGGCCAAATATTTTTTCAGAGCTAGATGCAGACAAAAAATTATTTTGAATTTGCAGCGTGATGGAGGTCAGTATAGATGGACTAATAGAACAAGTCCCACACACTGCTAGAAGGCCAAATATTTTTTCAGAGCTAGATGCAGAAAAAAATTATATTCAGTTTGCAACCTGATGGAGGTCAGTATAGATGGACTAATAGAACAAGTCCCACACACTGCTAGAAGCCCAAATATTTTTTCAGAGCTAGATGCAGAAAAAAATTATATTCAATTTGCAACCTGATGGAGGTCAGTATAGATGGACTAATAGAATGATGCTATGCCCAAAAGATTTTACTTCACTAGGTGCAGTAAAAAAATTGGTATTCTATACACAGGTGGTATATCTTGCAACACAGATAGGCTACTCCACTGACTAACACACTCTGCAATAGGCCAAAAAGGATTAGCTTTGCTAGATTCAGCCAAATGCTGTGAAAAAAACTTGCACAGCACTGGCACAGACCTGCCTGGCAAAAACTGATAGGAACTGATGTAACCTAGTCCTGAAAAGGACTGCAATTACAATTAGTCTTTACTCCCACAATCTATCTATTTAAGAGCACAGACCTGCCTGATAAAAGTCGTAGGAAATGCTGTAACCTAGTCCTTAAAAGGACTGCAATCACAACTATTCTCTACTCCCAAGCTATCTGTAGATTTGTGCGAAAATTGGCTTGAAATTAACAAGGTATAGCGCACACAGCAACAGCGGTGCCGTCTAACACGCAGCTGCAGCAGTGAGAAAATGGTGGCGACGGGGAAAATGGCTTGGTGTTATAGGGCAAGGACATGTGACATACACTGCCAATGACACATGCCCTTGCTTGTGTGAAAAAAAGCACTTCGCTCCGTGTGTGCGCTGCTGATAGGCTGACAGATTGCACCTCCCCACTGTAAATGCGGGAAAGAGAAAAAAAAATGGAGATCTTCATTGTTCCTGCAGAGATCCATCCCCTGCCCCTCCCCCCACCCCGCTGTACACTCAAACTGCGTATTAACATTAATTTTCATCATTACTGAGAAAAAATCCAGTTATGATTTTGGTGCACGAACAGTTATCGAACATAACCTCGAACAGCCGAATTTTTCTCAAATCGTTCGTGTTCGCCGAACGGCTCGAACACCGCCCAAAACAGCTCGAATTTGAGATTGGCGAACAGTTCGAGTCGAACAACGCTCATCTCTAGTTTTAAGGTGTTTTTTAATATGTTTTTAATTTCTCCTTTCCTTTATTTAAGGAATTATCGTTTTCTATCGCCATTTATATTGATACTCGGTGTTTGAAATGGTGAAACCGAGGGGATAAAGTTCTTCTCACTGATGGACTCCGGAACTCTCTGTCATGATTGTGGGATGCAATTATTTTCTATATTTACCATCATTGGATCGACGTTGCTGTCCATATTATAACATATAAATGTAATACATTGAAACATCTTTCTTTTAATATTCATGACATTTTTTTTTTTTTTGCATATTCATTATTTTTACAAATAGTCTTTGTGACGCGTTTAACACTTTTTCTTTTAATATTTTAGTTACACTTTGACACCCTTCCATCACATTCATCACCTTATATGTCATATTTTGGGCTCACTCCTTTCATGTCATGTCCCATATTATATATATCTAATTTGATTATTATATGGGTTTGCATGATTTTACTGCACTTATTTAGAGGCACATTTGCATTTTGCCATCATCACTGGTTTTTAATATCACATGATTTGTTGTTTTTCATGTAAACATATGAATTTCTATGGATTTTTATATTTATACCAATTGTTTATATGTATTGTTGTGATATCCTTCTAATATTCACATATTATTGTCTTAGAATTAATCTCACTGGCCGTAAATTTGCCTTAGTTGATAGTTTTTATCACTATCGTGACTTCACGCTTCATATCACAAGATGTATGACAATTTTTAATCCATGGATATAGAGATGTCCTTTTATGTGGCACAGATAGTATTATACAATATTGATCTAATTTTTTATACCCCCCATTTTTTATACAAATATTTTTTATCACATTAATTAAACTAGTGCAACTTCTGATTGCAACAATTGGTCTACACCTATTGGCATAAAATGAGAGGTAAGAATGAGAAGTCCTTTCAATAGGAGTCCGTTTTTGAGATGTGCGCATGCGCCGGCTGCGGACTCACGGAGACTTGACATTGCGGTCAATAATGCCGGGATATACCTCCTCGCTGTCTACTGTGACGGGAGGTGGATATCCTCGGCGCTGACCGCAGCTGTCAAGGCCTCATTGATGATGCAGCTGGTTCAGCAGGCGCATGCGCTGTGACACATCAAAGCGGCTGACGTCACACCTAGTATTTCACCTCATTGGTTGGCCCGGGTATTTAAACACACACACCCCAAATAGACACGACCCCGGAAGAAGCAGGCAGGGCGAAACGTGCATGTCGGGGCTGCACAGAGGAGCAAATCCATACTAATTATCTACATTATAGGTAAATAACATTTTTGACCTTTGGTTTAGTGTTCAAAACAACCTGTACTTATACTAATGTGGTGTTTAGCCACCTATATTTTAATGTTAAAGGTTTGGACAGACTTACATACATAGGGAGGAATTCCCTCCTGAATAGATATGAGATGCAGATCTTTGCACTATGTACTTTTGCAAAAGGGTGGTGTTTATCTTTCCAACATACATAATAATCTTTAAACACAGGGAGAAACTTCCTTTTTGAATAGATATGGTTATACATTTTGCATCATGCATATTTGGAGAAATGGTTGCACTAGTAACTAATTATTTATTTTGACTTATATGTGCACAGTAATTCTCAAGTATAGGAGGAAAGTTTTTATCTGGTATAATTATTGGAGAAATATATATGTATATATACCCTTGTACGGTGCTCTGTGGTATAAAGATCCTTGTATTCATATTTGTTACTTAGTGATTTTTGAAACTTTTTTGAAAGAATATATACATATATGTACTTATGATAATAATGTTGCCACCATTCTGAAAGCTCGATTCTGAAAAGATTCTTCTCTAAGTATGAAGCCATTGGGTCTGTTAATAATTGTATAGACTGAATATATGATTGTGCCCCTGTGCATATTTTAGTCTCCTTTTCTGTTTTATTGTCTTTTAAAATTTAATAATAAAATGTATGTTTTATTGAAGGATGTGTGTGTCACTTCTTAAACTCGGCGGGGAAGATTAGTACCCAATGAGTATGGTGTATTAACATTGTTCCCAGCAGCAACCTGCCATTTAGAAATGCTTCCCGGGGTCTTTGCCATGCTGTTCCCATGCCATTTCAGCACGTTTCCATCGATCTGAGCAATTTATAGACCCCTCCAGACCTCCAGGGTGGAGGGGGCTGCCGGATAATTGCTGTTGTTTTCCACTGACTTCCATTATACTCGTTAGAACCTGAGCATTACGATTTGCTCGACCCGAGTACCCGAGCATTTTAGTGCTCGCTCATCACTAAATTTTAGGCAATTTCGGATTTAATCCCCTACAGGGACAAATAGAAAAATGTAAATACAAAACAATAAAGAAAAAAAATAAAAATAAAAATAATATATATATATATACACACACAGTATATATGTGGGAATTGGATGTTTCGTCCCCAGCAGTTCGCCCCCAGCAATTCGCCCCCAGCAGTTTGCCCCCAGCAATTCGCCCCCGGGTACATTTCGCCCCCGCACATTTCGTCCCCAGCATTTGGCCCCCAGGATGTTTTGCCCCCGGATGTTTCGCCCCCAGCAGTTCGCCTCCGGATGTTTCGTGTAGGGTGAGGCCTACTGTTTCCAACTATGTCTCACTTGTTTAGTTGCAGTCTGACTCTCTTCTCAGCTTCAAAGTAGAAGTCCTGCCTTTGAGATACAGTGGTCTGCCATATTCATAAGCAGAGTGGTAACCTTGTCCACCAACCATAATTTGCAGGTATCAAGCCATTGTCAATCACAGCCAGAGGACAAGGTTGTCGCATCAAACCCGCATCACTAGATATCAATTTTAGTGTAGAATTTTCTGCTATAAAATAGCTGCAGATTGTCTGCTGCAACTACTTAGTGCATGTGAATGTACTGTACCTTAAGGATTCATTAACATGTCTCCTAACCTCTGTGGATTATCCACAACTGTAGATATACAGCTATTCTAGTGTAGATAATTCCACACCAAAATCTCCATTTAGCCCTATGGATTTAGGTGCAGGTTTTAGCGCAGAATTTTAGCCCCTAGTCTGAATGGCTGGAATCTTCGAAATGTCCGGGGGCGAAACGTGCGGGGGCGAATCTTCCTGGGGGCGAAATGATAGGGACGAAATGTGCGGGGGCGAAATGTACCTGGGGGCGAACTGCTGGGGGTGAACTGCTGGGGGCAAATTGCTGGGGGCGAACTGCTGGGGGCGAAACTTCCTATAACCGTTTTTATTTTAATATTACTTTGATGGGACTGTGGGGGCTTATCATACATTGTGTGGACAACTGTGGGGGGGGGCATTATACCATGTGGAGCACTGTGGTGGCTTCATACAATGTGGGGTCATTATACTGAGCATAGGAAGCTGTGGAGGGCAGTTTACTGTGTATAGGGAAGCTGTGGACCCACCATACTGTGTATAGGAGAATTATGGGCCCATCATATTGCATATAGTAGAGCTATATGCCAATCGTACTGTATATAAGGGAGCTGTAAGACCATCATACTTTGCATGAGAGTGCTGTGAGGGCATCACACTTTGTATATGAGAACTGTGAGGGCATCACACCTTGGATGTGGGAGCCATGTGGTCCTCATTATAATGAGCATAGGATGCTCTGGGGACATAATACTGTGTTTAGGGGACTTGTACATGGGGGAACTCATAGGACATTATTACTGTAAATGAATGAATTCAAGGGACATTATTGCTGTACATGGGGTAGACTCAGGTGACATTATTACTGTACATTGGGGGCTCAGGGCACTTAAGAAGCATTATTGTTATAGTAGCACTCAGGTTATTGTGACAGTCAAAGGTGCACACAGGGTGTAGAGAAGCGGGCATATCCAGTACCCTAAGTTCCCTTGGCAATGCAACCCAGTACTTGGACCATTTGACCTCCCAAAATTACACTTCAGTACGGCTGACTGCTCTTTACTAGAGATGAGCGTTGTTCTACTCGAACTGTTCGCCAATCTCAAATTCGAGCTGTTTTGGGCGGTGTTCGAGCCGGTCGGCGAACACGAACAATTTGAGAAAAATTCGGCTGTTCGAGGTTATGTTCGATAACTGTTCGTGCACCAAAATCATAACTGGATTTTTTCTCAGTAATGATGAAAATTAATGTTAATACGCAGTTTGAGTGTACAGCGGGGCGGGGGGAGGGGCAGGGGATGGATCTCTGCAGGAACAATGAAGATCTCCATTTTTTTTTCTCTTTCCCGCATTTGCAGTGGGGAGGTGCAATCTGTCAGCCTATCAGCAGCGCACACACGGAGCGAAGTGCTTTTTTTCACACAAGCAAGGGCATGTGTGATTGGCAGTGTATGTCACATGTCCTTGCCCTATAAGACCAAGCCATTTTCCCCGTCGCCACCATTTTCTCACTGCTGCAGCTGCGTGTTAGACGGCACCGCTGTTGCTGTGTGCGCTATACCTTGTTAATTTCAAGCCAATTTTCGCACAAATATACAGATAGCTTGGGAGTAGGGAATAGTTGTGATTGCAGTCCTTTTAAGGACTAGGTTACAGCATTTCCTACGACTTTTATCAGGCAGGTCTGTGCTCTTAAATAGATAGATTGTGGGAGTAAAGACTAATTGTAATTGGAGTCCTTTTCAGGACTAGGTTACATCAGTTCCTATCAGTTTTTGCCAGGCAGGTCTGTGCCAGTGCTGTGCAAGTTTTTTTCACAGCATTTGGCTGAATCTAGCAAAGCTAATCCTTTTTGGCCTATTGCAGAGTGTGTTAGTCAGTGGAGTAGCCTATCTGTGTTGCAAGATATACCACCTGTGTATAGAATACCAATTTTTTTACTGCACCTAGTGAAGTAAAATCTTTTGGGCATAGCATCATTCTATTAGTCCATCTATACTGACCTCCATCAGGTTGCAAACTGAATATAATTTTTTTCTGCATCTAGCTCTGAAAAAATATTTGGGCTTCTAGCGGTGTGTGGGACTGGGTCTATTAGTCCATCTATACTGACCTCCATCAGGTTGCAAATTAAAAATAATTTTTTTCTGCATCTAGCTCTGAAAAAATATTTGGGCTTCTAGCAGTGTGTGGGACTTGGTCTATTAGTCCATCTATACTGACCTCCATCAGGTTGCAAATTAAAAATAATTTTTTTCTGCATCTAGCTCTGAAAAAATATTTGGGCTTCTAGCAGTGTGTGGGACTTGGTCTATTAGTCCATCTATACTGACCTCCATCAGGTTGCAAATTAAAAATAATTTTTTTCTTCATTTATCTCTGAAAAAATATTTGGGCTTCTAGCAGCGTGTGGGACTTGTTCTATTAGTCCATCTATACTGACCTCCATCAGGTTGCAAATTAAAAATAATTTTTTTCTGCATGTAGCTCTGAAAAAATATTTGGGCTTCTAGCAGTGTGTGGGACTTGGTCTATTAGTCCATCTATACTGACCTCCATCAGGTTGCAAATTAAAAATAATTTTTTTCTGCATCTAGCTCTGAAAAAATATTTGGGCTTCTAGCAGTGTGTGGGACTTGGTCTATTAGTCCATCTATACTGACCTCCATCAGGTTGCAAATTGAATAAAAAAATTTTCTGCATCTAGCTCTGAAAAAATATTTGGGCTTCTAGCAGTGTGTGGGACTTGGTCTATTAGTCCATCTACATTGACCACCATCAGGTTGCAAATTGAATAAAAAAATTTTCTGCATCTAGCTCTGAAAAAATATTTGGGCTTCTAGCGGTGTGTGGGACTTGGTCTATTAGTCCATCTATACTGACCTCCATCAGGTTGCAAATTAAAAATAATTTTTTTCTGCATCTAGCTCTGAAAAAATATTTGGGCTTCTAGCAGTGTGTGGGACTTGGTCTATTAGTCCATCTATACTGACCTCCATCAGGTTGCAAATTAAAAATAATTTTTTTCTGCATCTAGCTCTGAAAAAATATTTGGGCTTCTAGCAGTGTGTGGGACTTGGTCTATTAGTCCATCTATACTGACCTCCATCAGGTTGCAAATTAAAAATAATTTTTTTCTTCATTTATCTCTGAAAAAATATTTGGGCTTCTAGCAGCGTGTGGGACTTGTTCTATTAGTCCATCTATACTGACCTCCATCAGGTTGCAAATTAAAAATAATTTTTTTCTGCATCTAGCTCTGAAAAAATATTTGGGCTTCTAGCAGTGTGTGGGACTTGGTCTATTAGTCCATCTATACTGACCTCCATCAGGTTGCAAATTAAAAATAATTTTTTTCTGCATCTAGCTCTGAAAAAATATTTGGGCTTCTAGCGGTGTGTGGGACTTGGTCTATTAGTCCATCTATACTGACCTCCATCAGGTTGCAAATTAAAAATAATTTTTTTCTGCATCTAGCTCTGAAAAAATATTTGGGCTTCTAGCAGTGTGTGGGACTTGTTCTATTAGTCCATCTATACTGACCTCCATCAGGTTGCAAATTAAAAATAATTTTTTTCTGCATGTAGCTCTGAAAAAATATTTGGGCTTCTAGCAGTGTGTGGGACTTGGTCTATTAGTCCATCTATACTGACCTCCATCAGGTTGCAAATTAAAGATAATTTTTTTCTGCATCTAGCTCTGAAAAAATATTTGGGCTTCTAGCAGTGTGTGGGACTTGGTCTATTAGTCCATCTATACTGACCTCCATCAGGTTGCAAATTGAATAAAAAAAATTTCTGCATCTAGCTCTGAAAAAATTTTTGGGCTTCTAGCAGTGTGTGGGACTTGGTCTATTAGTCCATCTATACTGACCTCCATCAGGTTGCAAATTGAATAAAAAAATTTTCTGCATCTAGCTCTGAAAAAATATTTGGGCTTCTAGCAGTGTGTGGGACTTGGTCTATTAGTCCATCTATACTGACCTCCATCAGGTTGCAAATTAAAAATAATTTTTTTCTGCATCTAGCTCTGAAAAAATATTTGGGCTTCTAGCGGTGTGTGGGACTTGGTCTATTAGTCCATCTATACTGACCTCCATCAGGTTGCAAATTAAAAATAATTTTTTTCTGCATCTAGCTCTGAAAAAATATTTGGGCTTCTAGCAGTGTGTGGGACTTGGTTTATTAGTCCATCTATACTGACCTCCATCAGGTTGCAAATTAAAAATAATTTTTTTCTGCATCTAGCTCTGAAAAAATATTTGGGCTTCTAGCAGTGTGTGGGACTTGGTCTATTAGTCCATCTATACTGACCTCCATCAGGTTGCAAATTAAAAATAATTTTTTTCTTCATTTATCTCTGAAAAAATATTTGGGCTTCTAGCAGCGTGTGGGACTTGTTCTATTAGTCCATCTATACTGACCTCCATCAGGTTGCAAATTAAAAATAATTTTTTTCTGCATGTAGCTCTGAAAAAATATTTGGGCTTCTAGCAGTGTGTGGGACTTGGTCTATTAGTCCATCTATACTGACCTCCATCAGGTTGCAAATTAAAAATAATTTTTTTCTGCATGTAGCTCTGAAAAAATATTTGGGCTTCTAGCAGTGTGTGGGACTTGGTCTATTAGTCCATCTATACTGACCTCCATCAGGTTGCAAATTAAAAATAATTTTTTTCTTCATTTATCTCTGAAAAAATATTTGGGCTTCTAGCAGCGTGTGGGACTTGTTCTATTAGTCCATCTATACTGACCTCCATCAGGTTGCAAATTAAAAATAATTTTTTTCTGCATCTAGCCCAGCCAATAGTTTTGGCCTAATACCACAGTTTGGCCACTCAGCTCTGCTCGGTTACCATCCATTGTTTTTTTGTGCAAACAACTCCAGAGTTGTGAATTAGTTAACCACCAAAATGAGTGGAAAAAGGCCTGCTGCTGGTGGAAAGGGGAATAGGCGTGTTGGGAAGGGGAAAAAAGGTTGTGTCCGTGGGGTAGGTGCAGAAGAAAGACCATCTTCCAGCCAAACTAAAATGTCTACTTCTTTTAGCGGACAATGTGATAAGATCCCTTTCTTACGGCCACGCCAATCGCTACAAATTCCAGATGAGGCACAAAAACAGCAGGTGCTTCAACGGATATCAAGTGCTCCTTTAAGTGGGCTCTCCTCCACATCAACTTCAACATCACAAATACTCCAGTCCTCAAAGGTGTCACCCAAATCGCACTTGCTTCCTCACAGCTCCCAAATCTCCAGCTGCCCGTCTGAGTATGAGGTAGAACAGATGGTTGAGTCTGCAGAGCTGTTTACTCATACTATAGCCTGGGAATCAGAGGTCGACTCCAGCGCTTCTGTGAATCCAGACGAGGAAATGATCTGCACTGATGCCCAGAATCTTTATGAGTCGGATCCAGGACCAGACGCAGAAGGTTCTGACCATAATGTAGACCCTCATTCCCAAACTGTAACTCCTGTTGGTGGAGACAATGAGGAAGACGATGATAAGACTCAAATACCTGATTGGAGCGACAACTTTAGTTTTTTGTCAGGGCAGGAACAGGTTGGCTCTGAGGACGACGGGTGTGATAACGCACAGGGTGATGATGATGAGGTCGGAGATCCCACTTACTGTCAACCCACAGTCAGCCAAGAGATGAGGTCAGCAGAGGAGGTGGAGGAAGATGCTAGTGACGACGAGGTCAGGTTGCGCCTTCCTGGACAGAGACGTAGTACTGGAAGCACGTCAACAACTGCATCCTCAAACACAACTCTGCCTCTCACCACAAGTCGTGGTGGCTCTTCAGGTCGCATGGGTGCTAAGCCTTGCATAGCCTGGGCATTTTTTCAGATCGATAAAGATGACCCAACTCGTGTTATCTGTAACATTTGTCAGCAAAAGCTAAGTAGAGGCCAAAAAATACATAGTTTGAGTACTTCATGCATGAACCGGCACATGGACATGAAGCATAAGTTGCAGTGGGAAGCTCAGTGTGCTACAATGCGGCCTAGCCGGCCGGGCCAATCACCGTCTGCCATATCTTGTGCATCCGCGGCCTCTTCATCCTCTGTGACTGGGGGGACAGCAGTCACACCTGTTTTGGGGCGCAGACCTGCCACCTCTTTACCCGCAACAGCCAGCGTGATTGGCAGGTCATCATTTTCTTTGGAGGTGGTAACACCAGCTGGTGTTGAGCGCTGTCCGACATCGATAGCACCACCTTTGGATCAAGGCAACCTAACATGTCCGCCTGCATCTTCCTCACAGACCGGCAGTTTGCTGGGGACACCCTTATCAACCCCGTCTAAGCACAATAGCCAGCCCTCGGTCCCTCAGATGTGGACAAGTAAAAGACCATTTCCTCCTAGCCATGAGAAAGCTAAGAGGTTGAATTTCACCATCTGCAAGCTCTTGGCTACAGAAATGCTGCCTTTCCGCCTGGTGGACACAGAGGATTTTCGAGACCTTATGTCCGTCGCAGTGCCCCAGTACCAGATGCCCAGTCGGCACTACTTCTCAAAGAAAGGTGTGCCTGCGCTCCACCAGCATGTCGCACACAACATCACCGCTTCTTTGAGAAACTCTGTGTGTGACAGGGTGCATTTCACCACAGACACTTGGACGAGTAGGCATGGACAGGGGCGTTACATGTCGCTGACTGGGCACTGGGTAACTATGGTAACTATGGTGACAGCAGGACAAGGGGCTGCTGTCCAAGTCTTGCCGTCCCCACGAGTTGTGCGTCAATCCTCTTTATGTCAAAGTTCCTCCACTGCTTCTGCCTCCTCAACCTCCTCTCGGTCTTCCACCTGCACCCAAAGCCTGTCTGGTCATGCCACAAGCTTTCTAACTGCGCAGAAGGGATCCGGCACACCTCCTTACTATGCTGGCAGTAGGGCTCAACGTCATCAGGCGGTTTTTACATTGAAATGTCTGGGAAATGTGAGTCACACAGCTGAGGAGTTGTGGTCAGCTCTGGAGAACCAATTTCATGAATGGTTGTCTCCACTGGACCTGAAACCAGGGAAGGCCGTGTGCGACAATGCTGCAAACCTGGGTGCGGCCCTTCGCCGGGGCAATGTCACACACGTGCCTTGTATGGCTCACGTGTTGAACCTGGTTGTCCAGCAATTTTTAGCCCACTATCTCAGACTAGATGGCCTTCTGCAGAGGGCACGGTCGCTGTGTGCTCACTTCCGCCGTTCGCATCCCGCAGCTCAGCGACTTACATCTCTACAGAAGTCGTTGGGCCTGCCACTTCACCGGCTAAAATGCGATGTGCCTACCCGGTGGAATTCAACTCTGCACATGTTGCAGCGACTGTGGCAGCACCGACAAGCCCTGGTGCAATACGTTCTGACGTATAGCCTGGGCCAACGAGATTCAGAGGTGGGGCAAATCACGCTGGAGGAGTGGTCTCAGATCAGGAACCTATGCACCCTTCTGCACAGTTTTGAAATGGCGACGAAGATGTTTAGTGCTGACGATGCCATTATCAGCATGACTATTCCGGTGATTTACATGCTGGAGCACATGTTAAACAGAATTCGGAGTCAGGTGGTGGCACAAGAGGAGGTGGAGGAAGTAGAGGAGGAGGAGTTGTATGCGGAAGGGCTAACATCTGCAAGGTCCAGACGGTCGGCAGCACCAAGGCGGCAGGCATGTGAGGGTGGGGGAGATGGTTTTACCAGGGCGCATGGTAGCAGCCAAACTAGTGAGGAAGGTGCAGGAGCCCAGGAAGAAGTGGAGGATGAACTGATGGAAGACTCATCAGATGAGGGAGACCTTGATCACATTTCTGTTGTGCGAGGTTGGGGGGAGAGGACAGAGGAAGGAAGCATGATTGTTACCTCGCCACCAACACAACAGGGACTTGGTGCTCCTGGATGCGCAACACACATGAGTGCCTTCTTGCTGCACTACCTGCAACATGACCCTCGAATTGTGAGAATTAGAAATAATCCTGACTACTGGGTTGCCACACTGTTAGATCCCCGGTACAAAAGTAAATTTGCAGAAATTATTCCTGCCATAGAAAGGGATGCACGCATGCAGGAGTATCAGCAGAGACTGTTGCAGAATCTTACATGTGCTTTTCCACAAAATACCAGTGGTGCACGTAGTGAATCTCACAGTTCCAACTTGCCAACCGTGGGACCGTCAAGTGTTCAGCACTCAAACCGTAACAGAACCACAGTATCTGCTGGTAACATCAATTTTGCGGAATCAATTCACCACTTTTTTAGCCCATCCTTTGCAAGGCCACAGGAGACAAGAAGTCTGACACATAGTCAACGCCTAGAGACGATGGTACAGGAGTATCTCCAAGTAAACATTGAAGCCACGACTGTGTCACTGGACCCTTGCTCTTTTTGGGCTTCCAATCTGGATAAATGGCCGGAGCTAGCCACTTACGCCTTGGAGATCTTGTCATGCCCCGCAGCCAGCGTTCTGTCTGAACGTGTGTTCAGCGCTGCTGGTGGTGTGCTGACAGATAAGCGCATGCGGCTCTCCACTGATAATGTAGACAGACTCACGTTCATAAAGATGAACAAATCATGGATCCGAAACGACTTTTCTACCCCTGTGTCATCCTGGGGAGAGTAAAAGCTTGATGATTGGTTAAAATCACCCTACCAACCGTTTTAAGCTTTCAAATTACTAATCATGTTTATCTGTATCTTGACTGGAAAATAATTTGGGCTTTGTAGCAGTGTGCAGCACTGATCCTATTAGGCCATCTATAATAAGCTTCACCAGATTTAAAATTAAAAATAATTTTTAGCTGCATCTAGCCCGGAAAATAATTTTGGGGCTCCGAGATGCGCAAGACACATAAGTGCCTTCTTGCTGCACTACCTGCAGCATGACCCTCATATTGTCAGAATTCGAAGTAATCATGACTACTGGGTTGCCACACTCTTAGATCCCCCAAACTTTTCGATCAACCTTTTCATTTTAATAAAGACCAAAAAAATGGTCATTTTTGAAATTATAAGCATTAGCAGGTTGTTAGAAACTGAAATCAAACAGTTTTCAACTCAAAACTTTATTCTAGGTGATGTTACATTTTCACATAGGACCCCTTGTTCGAAAGGAGCTTCTGAACTCTCTCGTCCATTGAATTTGTCAGGTTTTGGATGGTTTCTGCTTCAATTGTTTTGCATGAGGACAGAATACCCTCCCAGAGCTGTTGCTTAGATGTGAACTGCCTCCCGCCATCATAGACACTCCTTTTAATGATGCTCCAAAGGTTCTGAATGGGGTAGAGGTCAGGGGAGCATGGGGGTCACACCATAAGTTTGTCCCCTTTTATGCCCATATCAGCCAGAGATGCAGATGTTTTATGTGCAGCATGAGATGGTGCATTATCATGCAGAAAAATGATCTTGCTGTGAAATACACGGTTCTTCTTCTTGAACCATGGCAGGAAGTGCTGTTTGAGAAAATCCACATACATTATGGAGTTCATCTTTAGCGCCTTCAGGGATCCTAAAGGGGCCGACAATCTCTCTCCCCATGATTCCAGCCCAAAACATTACTCCACCTCCTCCTTGTTGGCGCTGTAGCCGTGTTTGCGTGGGGTGTCCATCAACCAGCCATCCTCCACTCCATTCATCTGGACCATCGAGCGCTGCACGGCACTCATCCGTGAACAAAACAGTTTTGAAATCAGTCTTCATGTAATGTTTGGCCCACTGGAGCCGTTTCTGCTTGTGTGAAGTGGATAGAGGAGGTCGACAGGATGGCATATGCACAGCTGCAAACCTCTGAAGGACCCTGCATCTTGTTGTTCGGGGGACGTTGGAGGCACAAGCAGCTTCAAAAACTTGTCTGCTGCTATGACAAGGCTTTTTTGCCGCTGCTGTTTCAACCTGACGTAATTGCCTGTAGGAAAGAGTCCTCAATTTGCCCTTATCAGCACGCACACGTGTGTACTGTGAATCAGCTACATACTTCTTGATTGCCAAGACACTTCATCCTGATCATCGCACAATGTTGATTGTAGTCATGCCTTGACCTAAACACTCCACAATTTGTTGCTTCTCAGCAGCCGACACATCCTTTTTCTTTCCCATTTTGGCAGAAAATGTAGGCTGCTTAATAATGTGAGAGAGCCTTCTTAAGTAGTCTTGCCTTTCATTGGACACACCTGCCAAACTAATTAGCACAGGTGTCTGCAATTGCTTACAGTGATATAAAGAGCCCTGACACACATCACCATCAATGAGTTTAACTGACAAACAAACAAATTCTTCCCTTATCACTCCTAAAGACTTTTTGCATAATAATTTGGAACGCGGTGTACATGTGCTTTTCCACAAAACACCAGTGGTTCACGTAGTGAATCTTACAGTTCTAACTTGCCAACCGTGGTCTGTATGGAATTGTTCAATAAAGGGCCCAAAATTAAGATAACATAGATGGGAGAGGTCTCTATGAATAGGAATTCCTAAGTATTTGATACCCTGTGAGGGCCAGGCAAAGGGAAAGTTGGACTGGATGGAATCCTATATGGATTTAGGGAGGGAGACATCGAGGGCCTCAGACTTCGCTGCATTGATTTTAAAATTTTACCATGTAACAAAGTGATCTATTTCAGCCATAACAGCAGGGATGGATATATGTGATTGAGTGATATATACTAGGACATCATCAGCAAATAGAGAGCACTTGTACTCGGTGCCTCCCACCTCAATCCACCTAATATTGGGGTTATGGCGAATTGATGAGAGCAGGTGCTCCGTCACTAGGATGTATAAGAGAGGGGACAGAGGACATCCCTGCCTTGTCCCATTGGTGATTGTGAAAGGTGATGAAAATGTTCTGACGCACCCCCTGGGCCTTGGGACACCCGGAGCCGGACACTTTTTGGTGGATGCTGGTGGTTGTAGTCTTCGTGGCGGCGATCCGGTTCCGTGGCTCAGGGCGGTCAAACCAGTGGCGGAACTATTTATGTGGTTTTGATGTTTAAATGTCCGACTACGCCACCCGTGGATTGCGGTCAGAGTGAACCGCCGCTACAGGGCAGACCGCTAAGGCTGGTGTTGTGGGTGCAGCAGAGCGTAGCATAACTCCCCACGGGAGGAGTATAGCCTCAGGGCAGTGTATGCGGAGGATGGGGGTGATGGTGCAGGGCAGCAGCAGTAACGACACGGAGTCAGTGATGCAGTTCAGGGCCTTTACTCACAGTTCTTATTATCCAGACCACGTCTGCAGGTAACGGCTGCCCACGTCGTACTGTGCTCACCAGGTGAGGGGCTCAGACAACTCCCAGATAACTTTGGAGCACTTCACAGGACCCCCTTTGTGTGTCCTTTGTCTGGCCTTTCTTACCAACACTTCTGTCCGGCTGCCTCGGGCCTCCTCTTGGTAAACTTGGCGCCAGTTTCCCTGACCCTATGTGGTGCCTTCCTAGCGGGTGGAGCAAGGGGCTGCGCCACATAAAATGTCAGAGCCTCCGGTTTCTAGCTGAGGGTCGTTTCCTGCCTCCACTAGTTCGGGGACCGGTCTCCCCCTTTGGCCTGACCCCTCCACGCAGGTGGATTCGGGCGTGCGGTGGCGACTCGCCCGTCCGCACCCCTGGGATCCCTTCATTCCTCGTTCCTGGAGCCTTCTCCGCTCCTCTTCCTTCCTTCTCCCTCTTGCAGGCCTGGGCCTCTGTTACTAGGCCCGCCTCCGGAGCAGAGCTCATGCAGAGCCCCTGCTCCCTGCCACTTCTGCTCAGACTTCTCTGCACTGAACTAAGATGGTGCCCACCTTTTATACTCCCTTCTCAATGCACCCAGGAACTGCTTCCTCCCTGCTCCTGCACTGCAGGGTTCCCCTTCCTCAGTGTTCCCTCCCCCCACTCCAGCCAGGGACAGGGACTGTCGTGCCCATCTCAGGGGCATATTGGTCGCCCTGCCCCACGGCAATGTGGTGTAATGCATGCAGGTGTCGGGTCCTGATCCACACTCCATCCTTATCTGAGAGTGAGATATCACACCTCTGGGTGAGGTGCAATACGTCTGTAGCAACCGAGCCCTCGGTGCTACAGTTCCATTTATCTTCAGCCTAGGTGACGTATTGTGATACAGGGCCGTGATTTTGGCTATAAAAGGGTCCCCTAGACCCCTACCCCAAGCTTTTTAAGAGAATCATATATGGCGTGCCAGGAGACTCTATGGAATGCTTTCTCAGCATCCAACGAGAGTATCTACTTACAAATTTTTAACTGCATCTAGCCCAGGAAATACTTTGTGCCTAGTAGCAGTGTCTGCTAGTCAGCGGATTATCCCGGCTGTTAAGCAAGCTACACCACCTGTAGTTTGGACACTTAATTTTTTCAAAGGAAATGCTTCGGGACCACGGGATACTTAGTGAAGAGCATCAGGAGGCACCCCAAGGCATAGGGGCTGGGACTGGCACTAGGATGCCTTGCGGTGGACAGCCGAGCTCGATCCTTATAAAAGCTTTTTAACTGCAGCAGCTTTAGTGGACGCTACTGGAGCTGGAATTACGCGGCTGCTGGCATGAGACTTGCCCTCCAATAGATCCTTGTAAATGGATTTAAAGTGTATTCATTCAAATTAGAGGGACAATTTAAATTAAAAAGCTTAGAGCTGCCTCCACCACAGGGGGGCTCTCTCGACCCACCAGCGGACAGGCACCAGTATTGGGAGAGGGGGGCTGGCCGTCAGGGTTCACCGCGGCTCTGGCACAAACCCGGCGACACGGAGGTGGCACGGGCAGGAGCGGACTGGCCGTCTCGGCTTCTCACTTTTTGGATTTTAGAAGGGCATGTCTTGCCTATATCTGTGTCTCCCCCTCCTTTTACTCCTCCACCTCTTTTCTTTTCGCATGACTATATGTACTTGTCACTTTTCCATGTGTTAGTTGTGTCTTCTGAGCAGTTTGTCAGCTTTTGGACACCTTTGAAGGTGTTTTCTATGTGTTTCTATGTGTTTTTGTTTGCCTGCCATTGGTTTTAACGGTGTTCGAAGGTGTTCGACGAACAGTTCGACGAACAGTTCGGCGAACACACGGGTGTTCGACGAACCGAACCGAACTCGAACACTACGGGGGTGGCTCAACACTACTCTTTACCCTCATAACTTTGGCACAGATATGTTCTGTTATGTTTCAGAAGTCTGTATTCTCATAGAGGCTTTAATTCTAAGTCTGCAGAACCCCTTTAATTAGAGATGGGGAATAGTGGAATTTATTTCTCCGGCAGCCAAGTAAATATTACATTAAGGAAAATGTGATTTATTCATGTGGCATAACTACACAGAAGCAGAATTTGCAATGTGAAGGGCACACAATGGACAGGGGAGGAGTCCTGAGGAGATAATTTGCATATTCCCACTGCATTTTGGGGTAAGTGAAGAGTCTCCGTGAGCTCAAAGAACACTGGATTTTGGCTGTTGGAGCTGAAAAGAGGACATCGGTAAACCGCGCATTTTGAAGCTTTTTTTTGAAGCTTTTTTCACTGTTTTCAGAACATTAACAGTAAGTAACATTATTGGTCTTTACTCCTCTTTGGTCAGACCTCATCTGGAATACTGTGTACAGTTTTGGGCACCACATTTTAAAAAAGACATAGACAAACTGGAGAAAGTTCAGAGAAGAGCGACCAGAATGGTGACTGGTCTGCAAACCATGTCCTATGAGGAACGGTTGCAGGATTTGGGAATGTTTAGCTTGCAAAAAAGAAGACTGAGAGGAGACTTAATAGCTGTCTACAAATATGTCAAGGGCTGTCACATTGTAGAAGGATCATCTTTATTCTCATTTGCACAAGGAAAGACTAGAAGCAATGGGATGAAACCAAATGGGAGGAGACACAGATTAGATATTAGAAAAAACTTTTTGATAGTTAGGGTGATTAATGAGTGGAACAGGCTGCCACGAGAGGTGGTGAGTTCCCCTTCAATGGACGTCTTCAAACAGAGGCTGGACAGACATCTGTCTGAGATGATTTAGTGAATCCTGCTTTGAGCAGGGGGTTGGACCAGATGACCCAGGAGGCCCCTTCCAACTCTACCATTCTATGATTCTATGATTCTATGACAGAGGCATTTGCCCCCATGATAAATTCCCCACTCCCATCCCCAAGATTTTATCCAAAATATGGCCCCTATCCAGAGCACTGCTGCTACTGCCAAGTCACTTATAACAAATAGTAGCAGTGTAGCAGCACACAGGCAGCAGCCACCACATCAGGCATGGAAGAAGCCTCCACATAGTCCTCAGATGCGTGGCAGCACCATTCCATGTTCCTCTCCGGCAGAGAGTCGGTAGGCGTTTGTTCATCAGACGTGTCTGCTCTCAGCATGTTAAAGGAGCAGTGAGGCACCTGCAGCCGATAAGCCAATGTGCCGCTTCAATGGGCATTATAAAAACTTTTTGACCTTCCTTGGAGTGCTGGGCCCAAGGTGGTAGCCCAGATTGCCTTCATTATAATTTGACTCTGCGTGATGGGCTCACATAAAGTCAGATGGCAGAATAGTTCTGACACTATAGCCACAGAATCGATCTGTTCTTTCACATATGTAAATACTTTTCTGTAAAAAAAAACTGAGGAGTGATACCAACATTGGCTAGCAAGAAAAATTAAATTTGCAACTAGCCTTCAGAGCACAGAGACCCCTTCATCAGGCAGGATTACAAATGAATGACTGAATTAAGAGCAAAACATTTAGGAGATGTCATAACAGGATATTTGTGCATGGGGTGGATGGAGTCAGCATCGGACAGCAGTGATGTGAAATGGCCTCCGGCCGGCGGGCGTCACTACTATGCGCTGGGTGTTGATGTTAGCGCGCGGCCTCTGATGAGTTGGCGGACCTGTTGAAGACCACGCCGATATGAAGCCTCAAGAGGATGCATAGGGGCCCATGTTGGGGGGAGAGGAAGATACTAAATAGCATAGGGATAAAATATAACCTTTATTAGAAAATTAATTAAAAAGGCCCAAAGTGAAATGTGCATCCAGAAATACAAGACGCACCATAAAGTACTAAAAAAGAATGCAAACAGGAAAGAGTTGCCTATAGTACAGACAATCCTGTGTACAAAATGGTCAGAACATAACCTGTGAAAGACCACTTCCCAGGTAAAATGGTGGATTCTTTAACCGTGCTATCAATGATAGTGTCCACCAAATGACCATATCCTCTCTAGCATAGTTCCCATCAGTCAGTAAACCAAATCAATGTACATTATATTGAACAGGTATATATCTAATATATGACTATGAAGGATAATGTAGGCTAGCTTAGTACATAAAGAAATCAGCCAAGCATATAAAAAAAATTTTTTTCACAGTTTTAAACAAAGCAAATAACCACATATAAACAATATCACTTTGTGGTGTTACAGAGATATCATACAATCAAAGAGGAAACTTCAAAACTTATCTGATCCTCCATTAGTGATGGGTATGAAGTCTTATATAGGCGGGCTCACGACGCGTTTCTCATCCGGGGAGAAAAAGTGCCCATGATCATGCCCCCATTCATTAGATATGTTAAACGGCTGGTACATTTTCCAAACTAATATGGTGCCTCTTATATACATGCTGCACACTAAAACTAGCGTTACACTTCCGGGTATGACGTCACATCCTGTGCGCGATCCAACAGGACGCAAGAAAAATGACAACATCCGGTCTGTGGAACGCATATGGAGCACACCATTCCCGCGCATGCGCAAATGATACTTAAGGATTACCTCATAAACATCACATGTCAGCGATGGGTGTGTTCAAAACATACACGCTCTTAATGGTAACGCACCAGATGCAGAGCTACTTACGATATATCAGAGTCCTAAAGTGATCCAGTGAGCCCAAGGCAAGCAACCAATGGGGTCACCCCAGATCACATACCACAAAGTAATGTGCAGTACCTAGTCACAGTATAAAGTAGATAAATGCGTGCACAGAGACGCAGGATCACCAAGGCCAGGATAGATGGTATATATATACACATATTGGAACTGGGGGTCACTGAGCTCGCATGGATCCGACACAGGATAAAAGGTGGCAAGGTGGGAAAAGGAGAAAGAAAAGAGGATCTAACAGTAAACTAAGGGCTAACTGACCCTACCTAGCGCGGAGGTTGGCACCCTTTGGGGAACGAGAATGGCGCCCCCACTCACCGGCGGCTAACCCTCTCTACAATAAACCCTAAAAGGCCCTCTATCTACAAAAAAGATATGAAAGATAGTTGTTCATTTAGGCCTGATGGTTGCAATGTCTTGAGCCAAAAAATCCATTTGCATTCTTTTTGTAGGATTATTTGGTCCCAGTTTCCACCTCTTATGGAGGGTATAATCTTATCAATTCCCATAAACTGGATAAAGTTGACATCACCCCCATGATTATCATTGACATGATTCGATACCGGGGTGTCACGTTTATTAACAATGTCATGGACATGTTCTCTTATACGCTTTCTAAATTCCCGTTTAGTCTTGCCCACATATTCCATGCCACAACGGCATGTGGCTTTGTATATCACTCCTGTGGTACGACAATTAATGAAATGTCGTATGGTGTATTCCTTCCCGGTCACATTCCCCAGAAAGGACCTACCCTTCGTCACAGATTTACATGCACAGCAATTTCCACATCTAAAGCAGCACTTTGTTTGATTACCCAACCATGATGGATCAGGAGTCTCTTTGAAAAAACTGTGTACCAGCCTATCCTTGAGTGACCTACCCTTACGAAAAGTGATTTGAGGAAAGGGACCCACCGTCTCTCTAATGTCTGCATCCATGAGTAAAACAGGCCAGTGACGTCTAAGAATCTCTCTGACCCCTTTGGCCCCACTAGAAAAAGTGGTAATAAACCTAGATACGCTGGCCTCTTCCTTAGCAATCTTCGGGGTTAAGAGTCTTACGGTCTTTAATCAGTGAGTTGTTGTAGGCTTCAGAAAGAATGTATTTGGGATAGCCTCTCTCAATAAAACGTCCACATAAGTCATTGGCCTGCTTTTTGAAAACACTGAGATCAGAGCAATTCCTACGTATCCTTAAATACTGTCCTTTTGGAATACCTCTTTTAAGAGGGCCAGGATGGCCACTCTCCCATCTCAAGAGAGAATTTGTGGCTGTAGGTTTTCTGTAATTGCTAGTGCTCAATTCGCCATTATCACTTCTCTGAATGCAGACATCAAGAAACGGCAGTTTATTGTAGTTACACTCATGTGTAAATCGTAAACCAATATTATTCATATTGAGTTGTGTAACAAAATCACCAAAAAGAGTTTCAGATCCCCTCCAAATGACAAATATGTCATCAATATAGCGCAGCCAAACGATGACATTGTCACTCAGAGGGTTGGCTGGTTCACAGAAGACCATAGTTTCCTCCCACCAGCCCAGGAACAGGTTAGCATACGAGGGGGCACAGGGGCTCCCCATTGCAGTACCCCTGAGCTGGTGGAAGTACTTTTTGTCAAAAAGAAAAAAAATTTTTGTGAGACAAAATTCAAAAGCGCGCAGGACAAAGGTATTATGTCTGCTGAATTGACGACCTCTAGTACTTAAATAGTGGTCTATTGCTTGTAATCCCATCGCATGTGGAATGGAAGTATATAATGCTTCTACATCAATGCTGCACAGTAACATATCAGGTTCAAGGCAGAGCCCATCTATTTTGCTCAGAAGGTCTGTGGTATCGTGAACATACGAGCTCAGTGACCCCACGAATGGTTTAAGTATATGATCAAGATAAATACCCAGATTTTGTGTAATACTGTTGGTTCCCGCCACTATGGGTCTACCCTTTAAGGGGTTACAACCTTTATGGATCTTGGGCAAACAATAGAAAGTGGCCATCGTCGGGTATTGTGAATAAAGAAAATCTCTTGCCTTTTTGTCCAAAACTCCAGTGGCAACCCCCTCATCAACCAGAAGCCTCAGCTACCTCATAAGACCTGTTGTGGGATTGGTGGCTACAACTTCATAACTCGTATGATCATTAAGTAGTGTCATACATAAATTTTTATAGTCCACAGTATTCATTACTACTATATTCCCACCTTTATCTGATTGTTTAATAGTAATATTGGTATCACTTTCAGGTTTAGAGACACTCTGCATTTCAAGTTTCGTTAAATTATTCCTAGAAGAACATTTTGTAGAGGATAAGTCCATAATGTCTTTAGTAACAAGATCAAGAAAGACGTCTATAGATCCAGGGTCACCAGATGCCGGAGGCATATTATTACTTTTATTTTTAAGGGTTGTAAAAGGACCATTCCCATCAAAAGCACAATTACTGTCTCCCAAATGATAGAGGAACCTCACATCCTGAAGTAAATCCTCTGCAATGCCTAATTCAGAACAGGTCCTCCTATTCTCCTGATTAAAGTGTGTTTTCCACCTCAATTTCCTAATGAAGAGATTGAGGTCTTTGATGGTTTAAAAGTGGTTGAAATCAGTAGTGGGAACAAAGGAAAGACCTTTACTCAAGACACACATTTCTGTGTAGTTGATAGACCTAGAGGATAAATTAATGACCTGCGATTCGTATTGTGCAGCAGAGCTCCTGTGAGATTGATTAGATGAGGGGAGGGGGGACAAATATTTATTGTGTTTCGTATTAGAGGAGGTACCAGTTTTCAGCGGCCGCTGCTGGAATTTAGACGGTTGCGCAGAGGCTAATTGTACTCTAAAAAAACGTCCCTTGGAGGAGATCTCCTACCACCTCCCCTATTGCCACGATTGCCCCCTCTTCCTCTACCCTTCAAGTATCTAGGCTGAGTTTCTGAATCAGAATTTTCTGTTTCAGAGGAAGAAATATCAGTCTCTGGTCCCCTCTGGGTACGTCCTATAGATATGTAATATGCTTTATTGTCTCTGAACTCCTGAAGGTCTCTACTATATAGTCTATGTTTGCGTTCTATCAGATGAAACACAAATTTCTCTAGACCATTTTGGAGACCCAACTCCTTGTTTAGGAATTCGGGTTCTGCTGAGAATTTTTTTGTGATCTCAATCTGTTCTTTAAGAGATTCATTAAGATTGTGTAAATTGGTTCTTTCCTCTTCCAACAAAAGTTTCATAAGTCTCAAAGAACTTTCTGTTGCTTCTTTTTCCCATTTAATCAATAAATTTGGATTTTTATAACGATAACCCGGTGACAAAGCAATCCTGAGGTGGCGTGGTATAATGCCTGATTTTATATAGTTATCTATTCTTTGCACTTCCCACCATGATACAATTTGGTCTCTATAGGTCTTAGTGAGGTCCTTAAACGCTGTATTGAATGAGGGAGTATACCTTTTCTGGACAAAAGTACGGTCTGAAAAGACCTCCTTGGCCTCAGTGATCCATACGTTCGTATCTATACCTGTTGACAGGAAGCCTGCCATACTCCAGAAAAACTCCAAAAATAGCTAAAGTGGTACCCAATTTTTTACGATAATAAATAGCATAGGGATAAAATATAACCTATATTAGAAAATTAATTAAAAAGGCCCAAAGTGAAATGTGCATCCAGAAATACAAGACGTACCATAAAGTACTAAAAAAGAATGCAAACAGGAAAAATTCGCCTATAGTACAGACAATCCTGTGTACAAAATGGTCAGAACATAACCTGTGAAAGACCGCTTCCCAGGTAAAATGGTGGATTTTTTAACCGTGCTATCAATGATAGAGTCCACCAAATGACCATATCCTCTCTAGCATAGTTCCCATCAGTCAGTAAACCAAATCAATGTACATTATATTGAACAGGTATACATCTAATATATGACTATGAGGGATAATGTAGGCTAGCTTAGTACATAAAGCCATCATCAGCCAAGCATATAGAAAAAATATTTTTTTTCACAGTTTTAAACAAAGCATATAACTGTTAGAACCCTCCTATTAGTTTTTTCTATTTTGCTGGTCACATGACTTTTTGCCTATTTAATCCAGCTCCACCCTCCTGGCCTTGCTGGACTTCAGTGTTACTTTTACTCTTAAGCTAGCCAGGTGCCTTGTACCTTACTCTGTAGTTTGCTTGGTCTTTTGACCACTAGTACTTCTGTTTGTTTGTTTGTCTTTGCTCTGCTACAATTTCTGCTAGGAGGTGTCCAACTATATCCCAGTCCTTAGTTCTTGTAGGGACCCCTCCCTTATATCTTTAGGTCTGCGTTCAGACTAGCCGAGAACTTAGGCGGGTGTGTTCACTAGGAACAGGTCCCCCTGCTGCATCGTAGGGAATCAGCTTAGTCCTATTGGAGGGACAGTTTTCCTATCTTTCCTTAGTGTTTGTAGCAGTTCATAACAGTAAGTCCAGCCAAAAAAATAAAACACTCTAAGGAAAGAAATCCTGATATCAGCATGGTGTCGGTTCAGGAGTTGGCTCAACGCCTGCAGGGACTGTCTTTGGAGGTGGCCGAGCTCCAGCAACACGTGAGTAGCTGTCCTGGAGCGCATTTTGTCGAACCGAAGGTAGGACTGCCAGATTTTTTTTATGGTAAACGGCAAGATTTTTTTTCCATTAACCACTTCGCGCCAGAGCCTGTTTTTGCCTTCGTGACCGGGCCAATTTTTTCAATTCTGACCACTGTCACTTTATGAAGTAATTACTCTGGAACGCTTCAACGTATTCCCCTGATTCTGAGACTGTTTTTTCATGACATATTGTACTTCATGATAGTGGTAAAATTTCTTCCATATAACTTGCGTTTATTTGTGAAAAAATCGGAAATTTGGCGAAAATTTAGAAAATTTTGCAATTTTCAAACTTTGAATTTTCATGCCCTTAAATCAGAGAGATATGTCACACAAAATAGTTAATAAATAACATTTCCCACATGTCTACTTTACATCAGCACAATTTTGGAACCAAAATTTTTTTTTGTTAGGGAGCTATAAGGGTTAAAAGTTGACCAGCGATTTCTCATTTTTCCAACAAAATTTACAAAAACATTTTTTTAGGGACCACATCATATTTGAAGTCACTTTGAGGGGTCTTTATGACAGAAAATACCCAAAAGTGACACCATTCTAAAAACTGCACCCCTCAAGGTGCTCAAAACCACATTCAAGAACTTTATTAACCCTTCAGGTGCTTCACAGGAATTTTTGGAATGTGGAAAAAAAAAATTAACATTTAACTTTTTTCACAAAAATGTTACTTAAGACCCAATTTTTTTTTATTTTCACAGGGGTAACAGGAAAAAATGGACCCCAAATTTTTTTGTGCAATTTCTCTTGAGCGTGCTGATACCCCATATGTGAGGGAAAACCACTGTTTGGGCGCACTGCAGGGTTCGGAAGGGAAGGAGCGCCATTAGACTTTTTGAATGTAAAATTTGTCTGAATAATTAGCAGACGCCATGTTGCGTTTGGAGAGCTCCTGATGTGCCTAAACAGTGGAAACCCCCACAAGTGACACCATTTTGGAAACTAGACCCCTTAGGGAACTTATCTAGATGTGTGGTGAGCACCTTGAACCCCAAGGTGCTTCACAGAAGTTTATAATATTGAGCTGTAAAAATAAAATTTTCACATTTTTCCCACAAAACCATTTTTCATCCCTTAATTTTGCATTATCATAAGGGTAATAGGATAAATTGCACCATGAAATTTGTTGTGCAATTTCTCCTGAACACGCTGATACCCCATATGTGGAGGCAAATTACTGTTTGGGCGCATGGCAGGGTTTGAAAGGGAAGGAGCGCCATTTGACTTTTTGAATGTAAAATTTGTTTGAATAATTAGCAGACGCCATGTCGCATTTGGGGAGCCCCTAATGTGACTAAACAGTGGAAACCCCCACAAGTGCCACCATTTTGGAAACTAGACCCCTTAGGGAACTTATCTAGATGTGTGGTGAGCACCTCGCACCCCCAGCTGCTTCACAGAAGTTTATAATATTGAGCCGTGAAAATAAAATTTTCACATTTTTCCCACAAAAAATCTTTTTCATTCTCTAATTTTGTATTATCATAAGGGTAACAGGATAAATTGCACCATGAAATTTGTTGTGCAATTTCTCCTGAGTACGCCGATACCCCATATGTGGGGGAAAACCACTGCTTTGGTGTACGGCAGGGTTCGGAAGAGAAAGGAGCGCTATGTTGGCTGGGATAGGCAGCAGACACCATGTCACATTTGAAGAGTCGCTGACATGCCGAAACAGCAGAAACCCCCACAAGTGACCCCATTTTGTAAACTACACCTCTCAAGGAATTCATCTAGGGAAGTAGTGAGTATTTTTTAATTTTTAAATTTATACCATTGGGCAGTGAAAAAATCATAATTATATTTTTACCACAAAAAAATGTTTTACCCTCAGATTTTACATTTTCACACAGGGCAATGGGTAAAAATGGTGCCGAAATGTGTCACACAATTTCTTCTAAAAGTGTCAATACCCCATATGTGGCTGTATCGTACCGCTTAGCCATACGGTGAGATCTGGGGGGGACGGAGTGCTATTTGACAATTGGAGAACAAATTATTGTAGAATAGGCATTTGGATTTGGGAGCACAAAATTTTCTGAATTTCTTTTGGGGGGCAAGGGTCATTTTGCTTTTCCAGAGCCTTTCTGCTACCAGTAACTTGAAAGTCCCTTATATTTTTAACAGATGACGGACCTGAGTGGGGACTAGCTTTTTTTGAGGACTGAGTTGAAGCTTTTATTGGGAACATTTTACGTAACATTTATCCGGTGCTCTAGGCTGAGCACTTACATCGGGGTTTCCATCTAAATTTCCAAGTGATGTAATTCAGATGAAACCCCTGCGGGATCCATTCACTGTAATGAGGCAGCAGAGTTACTCTGGACTCCGTCTGGCCTCTGTGTAGCGGTGTCCTTTTTTTCAGAAGTGCACAAAACTGTGGCCAACCGCACTTTTATGCACGCCTAAAACAAATGACACCGTGGGATCCCAGGCTAGACGGCGTCCACAGTGGCCTATATCTGTCTCATTACAGAGAATCTTCCGTCATGGGTTCCGGCTGAATCATGTATTTCAGAGATTTACACGGAAACTCTGGTGTAAGTGCTCAGCGCAGAGCACAGGATAAATGTGGGCAGAGCCTTACTGGGATCTTTGGGGACATAATAAACAAATCAGTAGCAGGTGAAGAATTGGTTTTATTTATTTTTTACGCCGTTCCTAGTGTGATATAACTGATTAGATTACTTTATTCTTCGGGTCGGTGTGATTACAGAGATACCAGATTGATATCGGGTTTTTATGACTGACAGCTGTCACACACTAAAAGACGCTTTTTTTGCAAAATCTAGTTTTTGCATCACCATATTTTGAGAGCTATAATTTTTCCATATTTCGGCCGACAGAGTCATGTGATGGCTTGTTTTTTGCGGGACGAGTTGACATTTTTATTGGTACCATTTTTGGGGACGTGACATTTTTTGATCGCTTTCTATTCCGTTTTTTGGGAGGTAAAATTAACAAAAACAATTCAGGAATTGTTTTTCGAGTTTTTTTTTTATGCCGTTCTGCGTGTGGTAAAAGTGATCAGGCAGCGTTATTCTTCGGGTCAGTACGTTTACAGCGATACTACACTTACTGTATTTTTTTTATGTTTTGGCGCTTTTACACAATAAAACTATTTTATAGAAAAAAATATTTTTTTTGCATTGCTTTATTCTGAGCGCTATAACTTTTTTATTTTTCGGCTGATGGAGCTGTATGGCGGCTTTTATTTTGCGTAACAAGATGACGTTTTCAGTGGTACCATTTTTATTTCTATTTTGTTTTTTGATCGCATTTTTTTCCACTTTTTGTTTGGCAATATGATGAAAAAGCATATTTTTTTGCTCCGTTTTTTATTTATTTTTATTACGGTGTGCACAGAAGGAGTTAATTAGTGTGACAGTTTTATAGCTCGGGTTGTTTCGGACGCGGCGATACCAAATATGTGTACTTTTTTTGGTTTTGTAAAAATATACGGATTTATTGGTTTAATATTTTATTTATTTATTTTTATTTATTTTGTGATTTTTTTATTAATAGTTTAAAAACTTTTTTTTTACTTTTTTTCACATTTTTTCTTAGTCCCTGTATGGGACATTAATTTTTATTTTTCTGATCTCTGATCTCATGTAATGTAATAGACATATATTACATTACATGAGATCTTCCCTGACTGTTTCAGTCAGAGTCTCCTGTCTGGCTACAGCTGCAGCTGAGCCAGACAGGACACCATATATGGCAGAGCTGGAGGCGGTCATGTGACCTCCAGCTGCCATAGCAACCCCAGGTCCTGGAAGGACTCGGAGGTCTTCGGAGAGGTAAGTTGACGACCCCCTCTCCTCCTGCTGTCTCCTATATGCCGCGATCACTATAGATCACAGCATATAGAAGACAGCTAAGGGTTAACATCACTGGGACCTGATCTAATCAGGTCCCGATGATGTTCCCTGTCAGAGCTAATGCTCTGCACCGGAATCGCAGCGCTTGCAGGACCCTGGGGGTCCTGAGCGCTGCGAGACCACCCACCGTTTTTAAACGTCGGCGCTGCACAGAGCCCGGCAAGCGCCGACGTTTATCTACAGTGGGCGGTCGGGAACCGGTTAAAACGCTTGTTTATTATATTTTCGTTTAAGACCCAGAACCTCGGGGAATGAATCACAGCGCATTGGGTTTATAATGTCACTTTTGCGCCAGGAACCACAGGGATGGGCCTTTTCTCTACAACCTAATGATCCATGTTTTAGATCTGTGGAAGATTTTTTTCTGCTATGGGGTTGTTGTATGATGATCCTGATCGAGTCTCATCTGCTGAAACTGAATTAAGACGTTTGAAGCAGGGATCAGGTGATGTGGAAAATTATTGTACATACTTCAGAAGATGGTCAGCTAAAGTGGAATGGAATGACTCAGCATTAAAATGTTTGTTTCTTGATGGTCTAGGTGAAAGGGTTAAGGATCTGCTGATTGCCTTCCCAAAACCTGGAACCTTGCAGGAGGCAATACAATTAGCCATACGTGTGGACAGGAGACTACGTGCTAGGAGTAATGAAGAGAAATCTACTGCTATGGCAGCTCCTAGTTTTCAGAGGGTCTGTTCGGAGGGTGGAGAACCGATGGAGATTGGGGCAATGTCACCCCACTCTCAGGAAAAAGACCGCAGGTTTGCTAAAGGATTGTGTTTTTATTGCGGTAAATCTGACCACTTTATTAAGAACTGTGTGCTTCGTTTGAACAAAGAAAAAAAAAAAGAGGTCAGTTACGCCCGCATAGCTTGTTTAAACTCAAAAGGAGTATTTCTTTCTGGAAGCACCTCATTCCAGGAGGAGTTGATTGAATTTCGGGTATTTGTGGATTGTGGTTCTACACTCAATGTGATTGATGAGGGTTTTTTGGAAAAATTTAAATTAGAATCCAAACTTTTATCATCTCCTATTTCTGTGGTTGCTGTTGATGGCTCTCCCTTGAAAGGTATTACTCACAAGGTTTTTTAATTTCCCCTCACCATTAATAGTATCCACCAAGAGAATTTGGATTTGGCGGTATTAAATAATTTGCCTGCTCCAGTGGTTTTGGGGTTACCTTGGTTAAAATTGCACAATCCTGTACTGGACTGGTCTACCAATGAAATTAAGTCTTGGAGTCCTAAGTGTTATGATAGATGTTGCAATGGTCGCATTGCTGCTGTGGAAAGCGGGGAATTACCTGTACCTATTCAGGATTTTTGGAAGTTTTTTTCTGAGGGGGAGTCGCAAGTTTTGCCTCCTCATAGGGACTATGATTGTACTATTGAGTTTGTCCCTGGAGCAACTCTTCCCAAGAGTCGCTTATTTAATCTTACTATCCCTGAGAGAAAGGCCTTGGAGGAATACATACAGACAAGCTTGGCCACCGGTCACATTAGACCTTCTAAGTCACCTGTGGCTGTTGGATTATTTTTTGTAAAAAAAAAGGACGGCGGTTTACGTCCATGTCTGGACTTTCGTGAAATTAATAAAATTACAGTACGGAATTCCTACCCACTGCCATTAATTCCTTACTTGTTCAACCAGTTAGTGGGGGCCAAGTGGTTCTCTAAGATTGATCTCCGGTGGGCATACAATTTGTTACGTATGAAGGAAGGTCATGAGTGGAAAACTGCTTTTAACACTCCAGTGGGTCATTTTGAGAATCTGGTTATGCCCTTTGGTCTTACCAACGCACCAGCGTTTTTTCAGAACCTTATTAATGACATCCTAAGACCGTTGATCGGTAAGAATGTGGTGGTGTATTTGGACGACATTTTGATTTTTGCGTCGGATCTGGAGTCTCATTGGCAGAGCATACGTGAGATATTGCAGTTGTTAAGCGACAATTCACTTTTTGCTAAGCTGGAGAAATGTGAGTTCGCTGTGCAGAGAATTCGTTTTTTGGGCTACATTATCTCCAGCGAGGGCTTTGAGATGGACCCGGTGAAGGTTCAGGCGGTTCAGGAATGGCCTAGGCCTATTGGTTTGAAACCAATACAGAGATTTTTGGGTTTCGCCAATTATTACAGAAAATTCATTAAGAATTTTTCTATAATTATTAAGCCACTGACCGATCTCACCAGGAAAGGTGGGAATACGGTCCAGTGGACAACTGAGGCTATTGAAGCTTTTGTGTATCTCAAGGAGAGGTTCAGTTCTGCCCCCATCCTTATGCAGCCTGATGAGACCAAGCCTTTTTTGGTCGAGGTTGATGCTTCTTCGGTGGGGGTCGGTGCTGTTTTGTCTCAGGAAAACAAGGATGGAGTTCATCCCTGTGCTTTTTTTTCTGAGACCGAACTTAATTACTATGTCGGTAATCGGGAATTGCTGGCGATTAAACTTGCATTTGAACATTGGCATCATCTCTTGGAAGGTGCTAAATTTCCCATTCAGGTTTTTACTGATCATAAAAATCTATCTTGATGCTGCCAAGCGCTTGAATGCCCGTCAAGCTAGGTGGGCACTTTTTTTTTCGCGGTTTAATTTTTCTGTTGCTTACATTCCGGGTACCAAGAATGTAAAAGCTGATGCTTTATCTCACAGTTTTTATCCCATGGTGGTACCGAGGAGGAGGAGAGCATTTTACAGGAAGGTGTTGTGATAGCAGCATTGGACTCCGTTTTGGAAGATGGGATTCTGAAAGCCCAGGAGGATGCCCCATCTAACAATCCCCATGGGAGGTTGTTTGTGCCTAGGAACTTTAGGAGAGATTTGTTTGTGGAGTGTCATGAGTCTCGGTTGGCAGGTCATCCAGGAATTTCGGAGACTAAGAGACTTGTAGGTCGCAGTTTTTGGTGGCCTGGGTGGCAGAAGGAAGTCATTAAGTGGGTGCGTCAATGTACTGTGTGTGCTAGATCTAAGTCTTCACATGCTCCTGCTGCGGGGTTGCTTTGCCCTCTGGAGGTTCCTAGTGCTCCTTGGACGCATCTTGCTATGGATTTTATTACTGACCTTCCTGCCTCTGAGGGTTTCACTGTTATCTGGGTGGTCGTGGACCGTTTTAGCAAGATGTGTCGCTTGGTTCCCTTCATCAAACTGCCCTGCGCCAAGACACTCGCTAAGGCTTTTGTTAAAGAAATTGTCAGGCTCCATGGCGTTCCTACCGACTGTAGCATCGGCGTCTCTGCCCCGTTCTAGGCAGAGACGCCGTCCCTCTCACCTCCCCGCTCCTGGCGCGGCATCCTCCAGCGCTGCTCTCCCCGCTGCTTCCGGCACGCGCTCCTTCCCCGGCAGTGTGCTTAGGGCGCGCGCGCGCGCTCCCCCTCTCTTAAAGGGACCGCGCGCGCCGTCCTAAGGAGTCCCCGGCCAATTGCCGGAGGACCTCCCATATAAAAGGCACCTCCTCCAAATTGGAGGTGCCCGAGCAATGTTGTAGCACTGTTCACTACTCTGCTTCAGCCCTCAGGTCCCGTTGCCAGTTACCTGCCAGATACCTGCCAGATTCCTGCCAGTCTGCTGTCTAATTCCTGCCTGATATCCTGCTACCTGCCTGCTAGCCTGAGGTCCGACGGTCTGCCTTACTACTCCTGTCAGTCTGTCTATGGACCAGCTTGCCCGCTCACCTGGGAGCGCACTCCTGCTACCTGCCTGCTAGCCTACCTGGAGGCTCTGCCGTCACGAGCTGTGACCACCTGCCTGTCCAGTGACTCCTGCCCGCTCACCTGGGAGCGCTCATCTGCTGCCTGTCTGCTAGCCTACCTGGAGGCTCTGCCGTCACGTGCTGTGACCACCCGCCTGTCCAGAGACTTCTGCCCGCTCACCTGGGAGCGCTCATCTGCCGCCTGTCTGTTGGTCTTCCTGGAGGCTCCGCCGTCACATGCTGTGACCACCCGTTTATCCAGAGACTCTCGCCTGCTCACCTGGGAGCTCACGTCTACCATCAGCCGCCACAGGTCGTACCAACCCTTTACCCAGAGACTGCCCCGGTCACTTGCCGTGACCATCTGCCCGTTCACCCAGAGACTGCCCCGGTCACTTGCCCTGACCATCTGCCCGTTCACCCAGAGACTGCCCCGGTCACTTGCCGTGACCATCTGCCCGTTCATCCAGAGACTGCCCCGGTCACTTGCCGTGACCTCCTGCCCGTTCTTCTAGAGACTGTCCCGGTCACCTGCTGTGACTGCCTGCCTGGTCGCCACCCGCTCCCTTACAAGGACCGCCCCCTTGTATAGTAGCTCAGAGGTTCCGCCTCCCAGACCCGTTACAGTTTGCTCGGGCCATGGAACCCGGTGGCACCCAAGCTCCCTCGCTCTCTGACCTATACCATGAACTCTCCCGTCAGAGATCCCAGCAGGAGTCCATCCTGAACCACCTGCGGAATGTCAACTCCCGCCTGGACACACTGTCTGCTCCACCAGCAACCACCGCTAGTGTCACGACTCGCACCCCGGCAGCACCGTTGCCCACCAATACCATGGCATCCTGTCTCGGACCCCGGCTGTCTGCACCTCCTCGCTTCGGAGGGGACCCCGCTCAAGCTCGGGGCTTCATAAACCAGTGCACCCTGCACTTTGAACTCTTGACTCACCAGTTTATCTCCGACCGGGCCAAAGTGGCATTCATCATGTCCCATCTCACTGGGGAGGCACTGGCATGGCTTAACCCCCTGTGGGAGAGAGGGGATCCCCTGGTGTCCGACCTGTCGTCTTTCCTCATTGCTTTCCGGAGAGTCTTCGATGAACCGGGACGAAAAACCTCATCTGCCTCCTCTTTGCTACGTCTCCGTCAAGGGAGTCTCACCGTGGGCCAATATGCCATACGGTTCCGCACCCTCGCTTCTGAGCTTGCCTGGGATAATGAGGCCCTGGTGTCCGTCTTCTGGGAGGGCCTTTCCGGTCGGATTAAAGATGAGCTCGCCGGTCGGGATATTCCTACCACCCTGGATGACCTGGTGTCGTTGGCTACCCGGATTGACATCCGGTTTCAAGAACGCACCAAAGAGACCACCCGAGAGAGAAGGTTTCCCCGCCTAGCTCCTACTTTCCAGAAACCTGTCTCCTCTTCTGTCACTCCCCGGGCACACTCACCCGAGCCCATGCAGGTCGACCAGACCAAGATGGTCAAATCTCGCCAGGAGTCTCGCCGAGCCGAGGGGAGCTGCTTCTATTGTGGCAGTAAGGAGCACTTGATTCGTTCCTGCCCGGAGAGGCCGGGAAACTCCAGTGTCTAGGACCGCTCGGAGAGGTCGCCCTAGACAAAAATAAATCCTCTCCAACCCTGACTTTGTCTGTATCTATCTCCTGGGGAGAGACCCGTCACTTTGAACTTGCCCACCTGGATTCTGGATCCGCTGGAAACCTCATCTCCTAGTCCCTGGTTGAGAAATACCGTATTCCCACCAAGTCTCTGGCTGAACCCTTGTCGGTCGCCTCAGTGGATGGAAGACTCCTTCCGGTGACCATCCTGCTCGCCACGGAACCCATAACCCTGCAGGTGGGAATGCTGCACTCTGAGGTAATCTCCTTCCATGTGTTGCCCGGACTCTCCCACTCCCTATTGCTAGGTCTACCTTGGCTCCAAACACACGAACCCGTGTTGAACTGGCATTCCGGTGAAGTACTCCGGTGGGGGCCGGACTGCCATAAGACCTGCCTGGTTCCGGTTCGTCCGGTTCGTCCTCCACCTACCCCAGCTAACTTACCCGGTCTTCCGGCTCCTTACTGGACCTATGCTGACGTCTTTGGTAAGAAGGAAGCAGAGACATTGCCACTTCATAGGCCATATAATTGCCCGATTGACCTGGTTCCTGGCGCCACTCCACCCCGTGGGCGTATTTATCCGTTGTCTGCGGCCGAAACCCGGGCCATGTCTGAGTACATAGAGGAGAATCTGGCCAGGGGATTCATCCGGAAGTCTACTTCCCCGGCTGGAGCCGGATTCTTCTTTCTCAAAAAAAAAGATGGCTCGCTACGCCCCTGTATTGACTATAGAGGACTCAATCAGATCACGGTTAAAAATAAATACCCCCTTCCGCTCATCTCCGAGTTATTTGATCGCCTTAAAGGCGCCAGGATCTTTTCCAAGCTGGATCTACGTGGAGCGTATAACCTGGTCCGTATCCGTCAGGGAGACGAGTGGAAAACGGCATTTAATACCCGTGACGGACACTATGAGTACCGTGTGATGCCCTTCGGTCTCTGCAATGCTCCCGCCGTCTTCCAAGAACTGGTCAACGACATCTTCCGTGACCTTCTTTACTCCTGCGTGGTGGTATACCTGGACGATATCTTGGTCTTCTCTCCGGATCTTCCCTCACACCGGAGGGATGTTCGTCAGGTCCTGCTGAGGCTCAGGCAGAACCACCTCTATGCTAAATACGAGAAGTGCCTTTTTGAGCAGACCTCTCTTCCATTTCTGGGCTACGTTATCTCCCAGACGGGTTTGCGAATGGATCCCGAGAAGCTCTCTGCTGTCCTAAAGTGGCCCCGGCCGGAGGGCTTGAAGGCGATACAGCGATTCCTGGGCTTCGCTAATTACTATCGTCTCTTCATTCCTCACTTCTCGTCTCGGACTGCGCCCATATCTGCGCTCACCCGTAAGGGAGCAAATCCCAAGGTATGGCCACCCGAAGCTGAGGAGGCCTTCCTTTCCCTGAAGCAAGCCTTCTCCTCTGCCCCTGTGCTGCACCGTCCGGACTGCAACAAACAGTTCTACCTGGAAGTTGATGCTTCCTCCTCTGGAGCCGGAGCGGTGCTCACCCAAAAGTCTTCTTCCGGGAGAATGGTAACCTGCGGCTTCTTCTCTAAAATCTTCTCCTCCTCTGAGCGCAATTACTCCATTGGAGACCGAGAACTGTTAGCCGTTAAATTGGCGCTGGAGGAGTGGCGTTACCTGCTTGAAGGGGCTCTATACCCGGTGATCATCTACACGGATCACAAAAACCTGGCATATCTCCAAAATGCCCAGAGACTTAATCCACGTCAGGCCCGGTGGTCTTTGTTTTTTGCCTGCTTCGATTTCATCCTTCATTTCCGCCCGGCGGACAAGAATGTCAAAGCTGATGCCTTGTCCCGATCCTTCCTGTCCTCCGACCAAGAGGAGGAGCCTATGCACATTATCGACCCCTCCAAGGTGATGAATGTGGCCCCCCCTGGATTTGACTCGTCTTCCACCCGGCAAGACGTTCGTGGCGCCTCCTGACCGTGAGAAGGTTCTTCACTGGGGTCATTCTTCTAAACTTGCTGGCCATGCCGGCCAAAAAAAGACCTTCCTACTCATTTCCCGGCATTACTGGTGGTCTACCCTGCGTAAGGATGTGGTGGACTTCGTCTCTGCATGTTCATCTTGTGGCCGCAACAAGGTTCCCAGACACTTACCAGCTGGTCATCTCCTGCCGCTTCCCATACCTGTTGCCCCGTGGCAACACATCGCTATGGACTTCATTACCGATCTTCCTGTCTCTGCCGGATGTACTGTCATTTGGGTGGTCGCTGACCACTTTTCTAAAATGGCCCACTTCATTCCCCTGCCTGGTCTTCCATCTGCACCTGAGCTGGCTAAGGACTTTATCCGCCATATCTTCCGTCTTCATGGCCTACCCCTCCACATCGTGTCGGATCGAGGAGTTCAGTTCACCTCGCGCTTCTGGAGAGCCACATGTAAACTGCTGGACGTCACCCTGGACTTCTCCTCCGCTTACCACCCTCAGTCCAATGGTCAAGTGGAGCGGATCAATCAGATCCTTACCAGCTATCTCCGGCACTTTGTTAATGCCCACCATTCTGATTGGGTGGACCTCCTCCCTTGGGCCGAGTTCTCTTACTATAACCACGAGAGCGAGTCCTCTTCCAAATCCCCGTTCTTTGTTGTCTTTGGCCAGCACCCCCGGATTCCGTTTCCCGTCTCCGCCTCTGTGGACAACCCTGCCGCGCAGTCTCTTGTCAGCGAGTTTTCTACCATTTGGGAAAGTACTAGATCCGCACTTCTTCTGTCCTCCGAGCGGATGAAGAGATATGCTGATAAGAAACGTCTGGATCCGCCTCAATTCCGTCCGGGAGACAAGGTTTGGCTCTCCTCCAAACATGTGCGGCTCAAGATACCCTCCTACAAGTTAGGTCCTCGCTTCATCGGCCCATTCGAAATCCTCAGGCAAATAAATCCGGTGGCCTACAAACTGAAACTCCCGGCCACCTTACGGATTCCTAACTCCTTCCATGTGTCTCTCCTCAAACCCGTTGTCTTTAACTCTTTTTCCAATAATCCAGGTGCCCCTCCTGCTCCGGTTTCCGCTGATGACGTCTTTGAGGTAGAGAGTATTCTGGCCTCCAAGAGGGTAAGAGGAAAGACCTTTTTTCTGGTAGATTGGAGGGGGTTTGGTCCTGAGGAGAGAACTTGGGAACCCAGGGAGAACATCAACGCCCCGCTTCTCCTTGAGAAATTTCTTTCTGGCCAAAAAAAGAGGGGGCCTAAAGGGGGGGGTACTGTAGCATCGGCGTCTCTGCCCCGTTCTAGGCAGAGACGCCGTCCCTCTCACCTCCCCGCTCCTGGCGCGGCATCCTCCAGTGCTGCTCTCCCCGCTGCTTCCGGCACGCGCTCCTTCCCCGGCAGTGTGCTTAGGGCGCGCGCGCGCGCTCCCCCTCTCTTAAAGGGACCGCGCGCGCCGTCCTAAGGAGTCCCCGGCCAATTGCCGGAGGACCTCCCATATAAAAGGCACCTCCTCCAAATTGGAGGTGCCCAAGCAATGTTGTAGCACTGTTCACTACTCTGCTTCAGCCCTCAGGTCCCGTTGCCAGTTACCTGCCAGATACCTGCCAGATTCCTGCCAGTCTGCTGTCTAATTCCTGCCTGATATCCTGCTACCTGCCTGCTAGCCTGAGGTCCGACGGTCTGCCTTACTACTCCTGTCAGTCTGTCTATGGACCAGCTTGCCCGCTCACCTGGGAGCGCACTCCTGCTACCTGCCTGCTAGCCTACCTGGAGGCTCTGCCGTCACGAGCTGTGACCACCTGCCTGTCCAGTGACTCCTGCCCGCTCACCTGGGAGCGCTCATCTGCTGCCTGTCTGCTAGCCTACCTGGAGGCTCTGCCGTCACGTGCTGTGACCACCCGCCTGTCCAGAGACTTCTGCCCGCTCACCTGGGAGCGCTCATCTGCCGCCTGTCTGTTGGTCTTCCTGGAGGCTCCGCCGTCACATGCTGTGACCACCCGTTTATCCAGAGACTCTCGCCTGCTCACTTGGGAGCTCACGTCTACCATCAGCCGCCACAGGTCGTACCAACCCTTTACCCAGAGACTGCCCCGGTCACTTGCCGTGACCATCTGCCCGTTCACCCAGAGACTGCCCCGGTCACTTGCCGTGACCATCTGCCCGTTCACCCAGAGACTGCCCCGGTCACTTGCCCTGACCATCTGCCCGTTCACCCAGAGACTGCCCCGGTCACTTGCCGTGACCATCTGTCCGTTCATCCAGAGACTGCCCCGGTCACTTGCCGTGACCTCCTGCCCGTTCTTCTAGAGACTGTCCCGGTCACCTGCTGTGACTGCCTGCCTGGTCGCCACCCGCTCCCTTACAAGGACCGCCCCCTTGTATAGTAGCTTGGAGGTTCCGCCTCCCAGACCCGTTACACCGACATTGTTTCTGATAGGGGACCTCAGTTCGTGGCTCGTTTTTGGCGTGCCTTTTGTGACAGGTTGGGAGTCCATTTGTCATTTTCATCTGGTTATCATCCTGAGTCTAATGGACAGACAGAAAGAAAGAACCAGGATGTTGAACAGTTTTTGCGTTGTTTTGTGGCTGACAATCAAGAGGGGTGGTCTGAGTTTCTGCCACTGCCTGAATTTGCTCTTAACAACCATACATCCTCTTCTGCTGGGTGTTCTCCTTTTTTTTGTTGTACTGGGAGACATCCGTCGTTTGGGTCATTCTCCAAATTGGTATCGGCTGTGCCGGAGGAGGAGAATTTTTCCGGTGATTTGGAGAGAGTTTGGACTGATGTACGTCGTAACCTTCAAGAGGCTAACAAAAAATCCAAGAGGTACTTTGACAGGAAACGTCAAGAGGTTTTGTTTACTGTTGGTGACATGGTTTGGTAGTCCTCTTGGAATCTGCGGTTGAGGATTCCTTCTAAGAAATTGGGCCCGAAGTTTGTGGGTTCGTTTAAGGTGCTTCAGGTAGTTAACCAATCTGCTGTTAGGTTGGAGGTTCCTACCTCCTGGAAGATTAATCCGGTGTTTCATGTTTCCTTATTGAAAAAAGCTGATGTTTCTGATAGGGACGCCACTGTCTCTGTTCCTCCGGTGGAGGAAGACGGTGAATATGAAATTTCTCGCATTCTTAATTCTAGATGGCATAGAGGGAGATTGCAGTATCTCGTCGCTTGGAAAGGTTTCGGTCCCGAGGATAACTCCTGGGTAAGGGCGGATGATGTCTCTGCTCCTAGACTTGTCGGAGCGTTTCACAGGAGGTTTCCTGATAGACCTGGGCCTGGAGGATCCGGAGGATCCTCATAGAAGAGGGGGTACTGTTAGAACTCTCCTGTTAGTTTTTTCTATTTTGCTGCTCACATGACTTTTTGCCTATTTAATCCAGCTCCGCCCTCCTTGCCTTGCTGGACTTCAGTGTTACATTTACTCTTAAGCTAGCCAGGTGCCTTGTACCTTACTCTGTAGTTTGCTTGGTCTTTTGACCACTAGTACTTCTGTTTGTTTGTTTGTCTTTGCTCTGCTACAATTTCTGCTAGGAGGTGTCCAACCATATCCCAGTCCTTAGTTGTTGTAGGGACCCCTCCCTTATATCTTTAGGTCTGCGTTCAGACTAGCCGAGGACTTAGGCGGGTCTGTTCACTAGGAACAGGTCGCCCGCTGCATCGTAGGGAATCAGCTTAGTCCTATTGGAGGGACAGTTTTCCTATCTTTCCTTAGTGTTTGTAGCAGTTCATAACAATAACCACATATAAACAATATCACTTTGTGGTGTTACAGAGATATCATACAATCAAAGAGGAAACTTCAAAACTTATCTGATCCTCCATTAGTGATGGGTATGAAGTCTTATATAGGCGGTCTCCCGACGCGTTTCCCTTTTGTCATCTGAGGAGTAAAAGTGCCCATGATCATGCCCCCATTCATTAGATATGTTAAACGGCTGGTACATTTTCCAAACTAATATGGTGCCTCTTATATACATGCTGCACACTAAAACTAGCGTTACACTTCCGGGTATGACGTCACATCCTGTGCGCGATCCATTTGGTCATTTGGTGGACTCTATCATTGATAGCACGGTTAAAGAATCCACCATTTTACCTGGGAAGCGGTCTTTCACAGGTTATGTTCTGACCATTTTGTACACAGGATTGTCTGTACTATAGGCGAATTTTTCCTGTTTGCATTCTTTTTTAGTACTTTATGGTACGTCTTGTATTTCTGGATGCACATTTCACTTTGGGCCTTTTTAAATAATTTTCTAATAAAGGTTATATTTTATCCCTATGCAATTTATTATCATAAAAAATTGGGTACCACTTTAGCCATTTTTGGAGTTTTTCTGGAGTATGGCAGGCTTTCTGTCAACAGGTATAGATACGAACGTATGTGACTAGCACAGGGGATGGGGGACGACTCGGTTACCCGGGCCTTTAGCCTTAAGGAGGTCGCGGTGGTCGGCTCCCAGGCCCATACTCTGGGGTCTCTCTTTAAAAAGGCGTTGATAGATATCAAGTTTATAAAAGTTCGTGACGCCACCTATGGTTTCTGATGATATTCACCAGCACTGCGCAGTCCGCTGAGGCCGGTGATAAGGCAGCTAGATGGTATGGCTCCCCACAAGTGGAGCTAGGCCTCATGGCAGGGTACGGACGGGGTATGCAGGACGGAGAGACTCAGCTGAGTCGGAGCAAGAACAGGAACGGACACAAAAGTCACTTCAGTACCTTTTACTGATGGAAATTCAGGCACTCCCCGGAGCACTGTAGGGTGAAGGGCGTATGTCCGGATCCTCCCCAATGAGCAGGTTTTGGGCCTCCTGGCTCTTGCTGCTGCGTAATAAGTTTCTGACCTGCCTGGAGCTAGGCCTAACTTTGTCTCTGACCTGCGCTGGCTGACCTTGTGGTAGGGCCTTCTCTTGGAGTGCACGCTCCCGACCTATGGGGCCTAGGTGTCTCCTGGCTCTGGTACGTATCAGCACTTTAGCGATCCTGGAACCTGTAGTTCTCCAGGGATTCCGGTTTATCTTACTGGGTCTTGGAGATCCCGGCAAGCTTCGGACCCGGTGTCCGGTAACTACTTCTTCTTCGGGGTGAGCTAATTAAGCTCCTCTGCCCCCTATGAGCTAACTCTCTACTCATTTGCCTTCGGACTACTCGGACCCTCAATAGGCTATTCACACTAACGGCAGCGTGCCGCGTTTCACCAATCTTATGGCGCCGGCACACCTGAAGCTCACCTCTCTGAGCTACAACTGAGTCTTGACTCTGCTCCACTGCAGGCTAACCTCTCTCAGGCTTTTACACTGCAGGAACTCTCTCAACAGGTTTGCTTTCTGTCAACTCCAGACTAGACTAACGGCTGCCTGGCTCCACCTTCACTTTTATATATCTCCCTAACGGGCTCCCTCTGGTGGTCTGAGGTGGAAGGTGGAGATATGTGAATGGTATGGGGGCCTCTTGTGGAGGAATCCTTTAATACACCCTTCTAGGATTTGTGATACCAAGCACAGCTGGGCTTCACATTCCCCCCTAGTTAAAGTCAGCACTCCCGGGCTGAAGTACATTTCATAAAAAACAGTAACAATGGGAAATATAAGCAATATTGGAACATTCTTCCCTTTATGGGAGGCACGAATCTTAAACGTTACATAACCAAAACAAATACAAAGCGTCCTCAGAATCCAAGTCACTTGTGGTGAGGTTCCCAAGAAGGATGTCCATCTCACAAGGTAGAGTACTTTGGTGGTTTTGAGGGAAATGTCCTAAACCCTCTACGTAGGCCCTGGGGTGGCTGCAAGGCATGAAGATCCCGAGTTGGACCTCCAAACGAGCCACTCCAGACAGGTTTTTCTTCTGAGGTCTCCTGAAAGGGGCACTCCAGGGAGCGCAATTATATACATAAAGAGTTTTTGGGCTGCACACAGTCCTCAGCCACGCAGTTCATTATGCAAATAAAGAATTAATAGGAAAAAGCACCAATTAATAAACATATGCATGAAAACACACAGTAATTCAACATCACCAATTAATACTCAATACCCCAGGGGTAACTATCTACACTCTCAGAAATTGTACTATTTTATTCAGTGTACCTAGCAGGAGGTTTACCTCTTGTGCTGCGTACTGATCTGCGTAGTGCTGTGGTTGGTGGAGTGTCAGTGTCTATATCCTCAGCTACTCTACCAGTTCTACGTGTAACCATGTTGTAAAACTGCCTTAACCTCTCTCTTGGACTGGCAAGTCTACCATTGGCTGGGCCTTCTTGCTCTGCTCCAGCAGGGGATCCTTCATCCGGGGATACTTCTTGATCTGGCTCTTCTGCAGCACTTACAGGTGCAACTTGCTGTGGAGGGTTTTCTGGCTGTTCATAGAATTGGAGTACTGGAATAATTACTGCACCTCCTATTTGAGGCCAATCCGCTGGGAAGTCTCCTAGGTCAGTGTGGATCACTGTTTCTTTAGGTTCTTCCTGGGTTGTGAGAGACACTTCTTCCTGAGTCTTTAGTAGATGTGGACACAATTTTAGATGGTCCCTGGACACTGTAGCAGATGTTTTTCCTCCATCTCAACTAATTATACAGGTCTTTTTGTTGTCAAACCTTGACGGTAGCACAGTGTAGGGGTCTTTTTCCCACTGGTCGTCGAGTTTGTGGTTGCGTCTTTTCCTTTTTAGTACTGTTTCACCAGGTGTGAAAGGTTCTGCGAGTGCGTTTTTGTTGTATTGGATTTCCTGTTTTCTCTCACCCGAGTAAGACTGTCCTTGACACAAGCTTGTACCCTTCTGTACTGCTCTTGTCTGGTCTTGTCCCAGTCCTCAGTGGTCATATCAGCTTCAGGTTCAACAACACCAAGCTCCAGATCCATGGGCAGCTTTCCTGGCCTTGCCCGCATGAGGTATGCCGGAGTGCAATTGGTGGAACTTACTGGTATGTGATTATACAGATCCACTAAGTCTGGTAGTAGGTCTGGCCACTGGTTTCTCTCCTCAAGTGGTATGGTCTTTAGCAGGTCGATGATGATGTTGTTCATCTTTTCACAGAGACCGTTGGTTTGTGGGTGGTAAGGTGTAGTTCTTATCTTTTTACACCCGTAGAGATGGCAGAACTCCTTGAACAATTCAGCCTCAAAGGCCGGGCCTTGGTCCGTCAGCACCTGCTCAGGGTAGCCATGGGGTCTGCAGAAATATGCTTGGAACATTTTTGCTGCTGTCTCTGCAGTCAGGTCTTTGATGGGGGCGACCACCAGGAAACGTGAGTAGTGATCCACCATAGTCAGAGCATAGGAGTACCCTGACCTGCTGGGGGACAGCTTGACATGGTCCAGGGCCACGATCTCCAGAGGTCGAGTCGTCTTGATGGGCTGCAGGGGTGCCTTCTGGCTGCTGAAGTCTTTCCTTCTTAGGCCGCAGGGTTCACAGTCCCGGCACCACCTTTCAATGGAGCTGCGCATTCCTACCCAGTAGAATCGACATTTCAGCAGGGTCTCTAGCTTTTTCCAGCCAAAGTGCCCCGCCTGATGGTGGTAAGCTTCTAATACCATCTGGATGTCTGTCTTAGGAACCACTATCTGCCATACCATCTTGTGGGTTCTTGGATTAATGTACCTCCGGCACAGCTTCTCACGGTAGATAAACAGCCGGCTCCTCTCGTTCCACAGCTGCTTTGCTTGCAGAGACGCATCTTTCTCCAGGGAGGCACCTTCTTGGGTTACCAGCAGTTTGATGCGGCCGACAACCAGGTCGCTGTCCTGGGTCTCTTTCCAGCTGTGGTGAGGCAGGGGGTTTAACGTCTTTCCACGCTGCGTGTTAGAGACTCTCTGCTCATGGATCATCCCATTCCGGTGAAAGGCAGGTAGCTCAATCTCTTCCAAGTCATCCACTTCTTCCTCCGTGTCAGACTGGTGAGGCATCCTAGACAGGGCATCGGCGTTGGCGTTCTTGCGGCCCGCCCGGTATTTAATTTTAAATTGGTAGTTTGACAGCCGAGCCATCCATCGTTGTTCCAGAGCCCCCAACTTAGCTGTTTCAAGGTGGGTCAAGGGGTTGTTATCAGTAAAGGCAGTGAACTTGCTGGAGGCTAGGTAGTGCTTGAACCTTTCTGTAATGGCCCAGACCAAGGCCAGGAACTCTAACTTAAAGCTGCTATAGTTCTCTGGGTTCCTCTCAGTCGGACGGAGCTTCCTGCTTGCATATGCGATTACTTTCTCTTGCCCATTTTGCTTCTGACTTAAAGCAGCTCCCAGTCCTTCGTTGCTGGCATCTGTATACAGCAGGAACGGTTGACTGTAGTCAGGGTAGGCTAGGATCTCATCACCTGTCAGGATCTCCTTCATCTCCTGAAATGATTCAGCCTGTTCTTTACCCCAATGGAATGGAGGTTTTTTGCCTTTGAGGGACTGCCCTACCAGGAGGTCTTGCAGAGGAGCTGCCTTCTTCGTGTAGTCCTTTACGAACCTCCGGTAGTATCCTACTAGTCCCAAGAACTGACGCACTTCCTTGAGGTTCTTCGGCTCCGGACACTTCTGGATGGCTGTGACTTTCTCCGGGTCTGGTGCTACGCCTTCCGGACTGACAATGTGTCCCAGGTACTGTACCTTCTTCTTGAGCAGGTGGCACTTTGTGGGCTTCAACTTCATCCCGTACCGGGACAGTGACTAAAATACCTCTGCCAGGTGTTTCAAGTGGTCCTCGTATGTTCTGGAGTACACAATTATGTCATCCAGGTAAAGTAACACAGTCTCGAAGTTGCGGTGTCCCAGGCAGCACTCCATCAATCTCTGGAACGTTCGGGGGGCATTGCAGAGCCCAAACGCCATACTGTTGAACTCGCAGAGTCCCATCGGGGTGGTGAAGGCCGTCTTCTCCCGATCCTCCTCAGCCACAGCTACTTGCCAGTACCCACTAGTGAGGTCAAGGGTAGAAAAGTAATTTGCAGACTTTAAGGCAGCTAGGGACTCCTCTATGCATGGTAAAGGGCATGCATCTTTATGTGTAATGCGATTTACTTGACGGTAATCTACACACATTCTCATGCTCCCATCCTTTTTCCTAACTAGCACTAGGGGAGGCGCCCAGGGACTACAACTATCCCTTATTACTCCCGGCTTCCTCATGTCATGCAGCATTTCTTTTGCCTTCTGGTAGTGAGCTGGGGGTATAGGCCTATAGCGTTCTTTGATTGGGGAATGGCTGCCTGTGGGGATATGATGTTGAACCCCCTTAATCCTCCCGAAGTCTAGTGGATGTTTACTGAACACCTGCGAGTATTCTTGTACCACCCGATGTACACCCTGTTTTTGATGGGCAGGAGTGGTGTCCGTCCCAACATGGAGCTGTTGACACCAATCCTCCACCTGGGTTGCAGGGTCATTATCCTCTACTTCATCTGGTGAGGTTGAGGACTCCGCCTCATGGATGCAGTTATTATTGACAGCATGTAATTTGGCAACAGTGGCATAACGTGGCAGTTTGACCTCATCTTCCCCTAGGTTGAGAAGACGGACGGGCACCCTCCCATTACGTACATCTACCACTCCCCTGGCGGTTAAGAGCGTGGGTCTATGCTCGGCGCAAAGGGGTTCTACTACCGCCTGGTAGCTCTGTCCTCTAAGACCTATGGCAGCTCTACACCAGATGAGCATTTCACTCATTGGGGGGATGACAATGGGTATGGGGTCTGTTACCCTCACGTTACCGATTTCACCATATGTCAACCTTACTTGCTGTTGATACATCAGGACGCGGATCTCCTTCTGTAGTGCCCTACTTTGTCTCAGTCTGGCAGTGTCAGCGATCTGTTGGAGCAAGAACACAACCTCTCCCAAACAGTTACCAACAATGTTAGTGCCAAGTACCATATATGGGTTGCTGTCATCAGGGTTAGTCTCCACTACAATTAGTCCCTGGTCCTTCAGCTCCACTCTCCCACCTTTACAGTCACATTCTTAACCCCGAGTAGGTTAAGGGGGAGTCCATTTGAAGCATATACAGACAAATTTGGAGCTGGCGGACGTAGATCGTCCATGGACCAGAACCTCTTGTAGAGGACTTCAGGCATGATGGTTACCTGAGATCCCGTGTCCAGCAGGGCATGCGTCGGGATCCCGTCCAATACAATGGACAGGAAAGGTCTTCCTCCGACGAACCTGTTGTACCAGTCTGATGGGCCTGGTAAGTCTACTCCTGGGTGTCGGCCCTCGGACCCAGGGTTTTCTCATTTAAAGGACACTTCTGGGCGAGGTGTCCGGTCTTGCGGCAGCAGTAGCAGGTCGGGTCCCTCGGTGGACGATGCTGGTCACTGGTCCTCGGCGAGGGTGGTGTTGGTCTCCTCCTCCTCCGCATCCAGGGGACATCCTCAGGGCTATCGGCTAGCAGGATCTTCCCTCCTTCCTCGGGCTCCATCCGCAGCTGCAGAGCACTCAGCACGGTGGTCAGAGTTTTACTGAACTGACGCACCTCAGAGCGCAGACTGTCCAGTTCTTTAGGGGACGTTGCTGGGACTTTAACTTCAGCAGTCACTGGGGAAAAGGTGGGTGTTGCAGGCTCTGGAGTAGTCCCACCCTGGTAACGTTGGATGGCATTTGTTTCCAGGGGCTGCAGTCCTTTTATAGCCATGCCCTTGAGATTGTCAAAGGTGGCATCTGGATGATCCAGGGACCACCAACGCACAGTCCTGCTCTCCTCTGGAGACCTCAGTCCCCGGACAAACTGTTCCTTCAGCATTTTGTTCTCACTCTCAACGCTGGCTGGGCTAACCTGGTTCAGAGCCCGCAGGGCCCCTTGAAGACGCCAGGCATAGTCCCGAACATTGTCCTCTGGTTGTTGGGAACAGCTGTAGAACCTCATCCGGAGGTTCGCCTCAGTAAGGTCCTCAAAGACAGTCTGTAGTTTTTGGAATATCGCGGACACTGTCTCCCGGTCTGCGGACGACCATGTTTCCACTTCCCGCTCCGCAGCACCGGTCAGTTGTCCTAATACAATGGCGGCTCTTTGTTTGCCGGTCATAGAGTACATGTCCAAAATACCACATAACTTCTGCTTGAATCCAGACAGGGTATTTGGTTTACCGTTGTACTGGGGGAGCCACTTTGCTCCAGGAATGTACGGTAAAGTCATAGGAATAACAGGTGTTACAGGCGCTGCTGGTGGAGCAGCGACTTCGGCCTGCCCATTATCGGGCGCGGGCTGAACTTCAGGGACGTGGACCGGTAGGTCGGCGTTCTGCTGTTTGACGGACATCTTAGCGCCCCCCTAGTTAACCGTGGCCTACCTTCTGGTTTTTCTTCCGGTAGGCCGCAGCCCCGCAGGTGACGGTTGTCTTCAGGACCTTGCGTCGCTTGCGTCCTACGTCAGAGCGTTCAGCGACGCTCCGTACAGGACCTGGCGCTTCCTGATTTGACGTTGAGGCATGGGGCGTGTCCGGGACTTCGCGCTCTTTTGCAGGTACGCCCCTTATTTTCCCGCGGTTAAGCCCTTCTTCTCGCTCAACGGCCCAAGAATGGCGGCTATCTTCACCACAACTTTACGTACACAGTTCAAAATAAGGCGCACAGTACCTGCTGGCAACGGGCACAACACTTCGTGACGCCAGGGAAGAGATGACCAGCCCAGGGGAATGGGGATAACTCGGTACCTGGGCCTTTGGCCTGGCCTTTAGGGATGTCGCGGTGGTCGGCTCCCGGGCCCGTACTCTGGGGTCTCTCTTTAAAAAGGCGTTGATAGATATCAAGTTTATAAAAGTTTGTGAAGCCACCTATGGTTTCTGATGATATTTACCAGCACTGCGCAGTCCGCTGAGGCCGGTGATAAGGCAGCTAGATGGTATGGCTCCCCACAGGTGGAGCTAGGACTCAGGGCAGGGTACGGACGGGGTATGCAGGACGGAGAGACTCAGCCGAGTTGGAGCAAGAACAGGAACGGACACAAAAGTCACTTCAGTACCTTTTACTGATGGAAATTCAGGCACTCCCCGGAGCACTGTAGGATGAAGGGTGAAGCAGACATAATACCTTTGTCCTGCGCGCTCTTGAATTTTGTCTCACAAAAATTTTTTTTCTTTTTGACAAAAAGTACTTCCACCAGCTCAGGGGTACTGCGATAGGGAGCCCCTGTGCCCCCTCGTATGCTAACCTGTTCCTGGGCTGGTGGGAGGAAACTATGGTCTTCTGTGAACCAGCCATCCCTCTGAGTGAAAATGTCATCATTTGGCTGCACTATATTGATGACATATTTGTCATTTGGAGGGGATCTGAAATTCTTTTTGGTGATTTTGTTACACAACTCAATATGAATAATATTGGTTACGATTTACACATGAGTGTAACTACAATAAACTGCCGTTTCTTGATGTCTGCATTCAGAGAAGTGATAATGGCGAATTGAGCGCTAGCAATTATAGAAAACCTAAAGCCACAAACTCTCTCTTGAGATGGGAGAGTGGCCATCCTGGCCCTCTTAAAAGAGGTATTCCAAAAGGACAGTATTTAAGGATACGTAGGAATTGCTCTGATCTCAATGTTTTCAAAAAGCAGGCCAATGACTTATGTGGACGTTTTATTGAGAGAGGCTATCCCAAATACATTCTTTCTGAAGCCTACAATAACTCACTGATTAAAGACCGTAAGTCTCTGTTAACCCCGAAGATTGCTAAGGAAGAGGCCAGCGTATCTAGGTTTATTACCACTTTTTCTAGTGGGACCAAAGGGGTCAGAGAGATTCTTAGACGTCACTGGCCTGTTTTACTCATGGATGCAGACATTAGAGAGACGGTGGGTCCCTTTCCTCAAATCACTTTTCATAAGGGTAGGTCACTCAAGTATAGGCTGGTACACAGTTTTTTCAGAGACTCCTGATCCATCATGGTTGGGTAATCAAACAAAGGGCTGCTTTAGATGTGGAAATTGCTGTGCATGTAAATCTGTGACGAAGGGTAGGTCCTTTCTGGTGAATGTGACCGGGAAGGAATACACCATACGACATTTCATTAATTGCCGTACCACAGGAGTGATATACAAAGCCACATGCCCTTGTGGCATGGAATATGTGGGCAAGACTTAACGGGAATTTAGAAAGCGTATAAGAGAACATGTCCATGACATTGTTAATAAACGTGACACCCCGGTATTGAATCATGTCAATGATAATCATGGGGGTGATGTCAACTTTATCCAGTCTATGGGAATTGATAAGATTATACCCTCCGTAAGAGGTGGAAAATGGATTTTTTGGCTCAAGACATTGCAACCATCAGGCCTAAATGAACAACTATCTTTCATATCTTTTTAGTAGATAGAGGGCCTTTTAGGGTTTATTGTAGAGAGGGTTAGCCGCCGGTGAGTGGGGGCGCCATTCTCGTTCCCCATAGGGTGCCAACCTCAGCGCTAGGTAGGGTCAGTTAGCCCTTAGTTTACTGTTAGGGCCATGTTAGATCCTCTTTTCTTTCTCCTTTTCCCACCTTGCCACCTTTTATCCTGTGTCGGATCCATGCGAGCTCAGTGACCCCCAGTTCCAATATGTGTATATATATACCATCTATCCTGGCCTTGGTGATCCTGCGTCTCTGTGCACGCATTTATCTACTTTATACTGTGACTAGGTACTGCACATTACTTCGTGGTATGTGATCTGGGGTGACCCCATTGGTTGCTTGCCTTGGGCTCACTGGATCACTTTAGGACGCTGATATATCGCAAGGAGCTCTTCGTCTGGTGCGTTACCATTAAGAGCGTGTATGTTTTGAACACGCCCATCGCTGACATGTGATGTTTATGAGGTAATCCTTAAGTATCATTTGCGCATGCGCGGGAATGGTGCGCTCCATATGCGTTCCACAGACCGGATGTTGTCATTTTTCTTGCGTCCTGCTGGATAGCGCACAGGATACCCGGAAGTGTAACGCTAGTTTTAGTGTGCAGTATGTATATAAGAGGCACCATATCAGTTTGGAAAATGTACCAGCCGTTTAACATATCTAATGAATGGGGGCATGATCATGGGCACTTTTACTCCCCAGATGACAAAAGGGAAACGCGTCGGGAGACCGCCTATATAAGACTTCATACCCATCACTAATGGAGGATCAGATAAGTTTTGAAGTTTCCTCTTTGATTGTATGATATCTCTGTAACACCACAAAGTGATATTGTTTATATGTGGTTATATGCTTTGCTTAAAACTGTGAAAAAATATTTTTTCTATATGCTTGGCTGATTTCTTTATGTACTAAGCTAGCCTACATTATCCCTCATAGTCATATATTAGATGTATACCTCTTCAATATAATGTACATTGATTTGGTTTACTGACTGATGGGAACTATGCTAGAGAGGATATGGTCATTTGGTGGACTCTATCATTGATAGCACGGTTAAAGAATCCACCATTTTACCTGGGAAGTGGTCTTTCACAGGTTATGTTCTGACCATTTTGTACACAGGATTGTCTGTACTATAGGCGAATTTTTCCTGTTTGCATTCTTTTTTAGTACTTTATGGTACGTCTTGTATTTCTGGATGCACATTTCACTTTGGGCCTTTTTAATCAATTTTCTAATAAAGGTTATATTTTATCCCTATGCTATTTATTATCATAAAAAATTGGGTACCACTTTAGCTATTTTTGGGAGAGGATGATACATAGAGGCCCATGATGGGGGGGCAGAGGATGATACACAGGGGCCCATGATGCGGGGTGAGAGGATGATTCATAGGGGCCCATGATGGGGGGTGAGAGGATGATACATAGGGGCCCATGATGGGGGGGGTGAGAGGATGATACATAAGGGCCCATTATGGGGGGGTGAGAGGATGATACATAGGGGCCCATGGTGGGGGGAGATAGTGATACATAGGGGCCCATGATGGGAGGGAGAGGATGATACATAGGGGCCCATGATTGGGGGGAGAGGATGATAAATAAGGCCCCATTATGGGGGGGTGAGAGGATGATACATAGGGGCCCATAATGGGGGGAGGATGATACATAAGGGCCCATGATTGGGGGAGAGAATGATACAAAAGGGCCCATGATGGGGGGAAGGATGATATATATGGGCCCATGATGGGGGGTGGATGAAACATAGGGGCCCATGATGGGAAGGTGATACATAGATAGATACATACAGGCCCAGGATGGGTGGATGGGGGATACATACAGGCCCAGGATGGGTGGATGGGGGATACATACAGACCCAGGATGGGTGGATGAGGAATACATACAGACCCAGGATGGGTGGATGGGGAATACATACAGACCCAGGATGGGTGGATGGGGGATACATACAGGCCCAGGATGGGTGGATGGGGGATACATACAGGCCCAGGATGGGTAGATGAGGGATACATACAGGCCCAGGATGGGTGGGGGTGGAATAAGTGGGAGCCTAGGATGGGGGATATTATTAAATAAAGGGGACTAGGATGGGTGACAATTACAGTATGGGTGCCAGAATGAGGTATTATTAGTTCATGGTGGCAAGTGGGGACATAATTACTGTTGGGGACATTACGGCTGTAATATAATTAACTTTTGAGGATACTGTTCTCCATGGCGGAGTAACAAAAGGGAGGTCCTGTTACTGTGCAGCGCGGCACTATGTTGCTTTTTCTTTTCATCTGGTGTAGTGTAGAAATCAGGGAATAAGTGTGGAATGTGCTCTAGAAGTGATCACCTATTGATAACTGTGTGTTATTTTCTGCAGCGACAAGTCCTGGATGGAAGAAGCGATAGTGGTCTGTGCCGGATGAAGAAGAAAAGCGAAGATGAAGGACTTCACATAGAGACGTCACTGTTGAGTCAGTGTATTACATGTAAATGCACACTATACACTATATAGTATATACAGAGCGCCTGTTTATAATGTCACTGTTGATCACTGTTTTACCTGTACACTATACACTATATATAGAGCTCCTGTGTATAATGTCACAGGTGATCCCTGTATTACCTGTACACTGACACTATATACAAAGCTCCTGTGTATAATGGCACTCGTGATCCCTGTATTACCTGTACATTTATACTATATACAGAGCTCCTGTGTATAATGTCACCGATAATCCCTGTATTACCTGTACACTTATACTATATGCTAGATAGTATATACAGAGCTCCTGTGTATAATGTCACCAATGGTAATATTTGTGTTATTAGTATTTTGTTTTTTTTTATTCATGATCCTTATTGTAGTATTATTCGGTGACTATGTAATTGTGGCGCCCCTGAGGGTTCGGTTGCCACAGAGGTACTGCATCTCACCCAGAGGTGTGGTATCTCACTCTCAGGTAAGGAAGGAGTACAGCTCAGGACCCTAACACCTGCATCCAACACACCACTCGAGGCCAGCAGGAGGGGCAAGATGCCTCTGGTACTCGCTGAGCCCCTTTCCTGGCTGGAGTATGGGGAACCTAGAGAGGGGGAACCATGTAGTGGATGTGGGTGGAGGAAGTAGTTAAGGGGAGCACATAGAAGAGAGATATAAATAGAAAAGCCATCTTAGAAAGACAAGTCAGTCAGAGGAGGAAAGTGAGGGGAGCAGAGGCTCTGTAGGAGCTCTGCTCCAGAGATGGGCCTAGTCAGTGAGGCCCAAGCCTGAAGAGAAGGAGAGAAGAAAGGAGAGGAAGCAGGAGAAAGGCTCCAGGAACCAAGAAAGGACCCTAGGGGTACGGGCTGTGCACAAGGCCACCCGTACGCCCGCATCGGCCAGGAGGTGGAGGGGTCAGGCCACACAAAGCGAACCGGTCCCTCAACTAGCAGAAGACTGCACGTCTCAGCTAGAAACCGGAGGCTGCAGAACTTTATGTCCTGTAGCCACAAGTCCACGCCAGTCTCACCGAGAAGGTAGCCACATAGGACCCAGGGGACGGAATAGACATCGCCCGCCAAGGCCCGCGGGTACCGGATTGGAGACACTAGGTGTGAGGTGCAGGGAGAGGACACAGAAAGGGGTCCTGCTAAGTACTCCGGAGCTATCTGGGGGTGGACTGAACCCTCACTGAGTAAGCGCAGCACAACGAGGGAGATTACTTTGGCGCCTGTAATCTGGCCTGCAACAACTGTGAGTAAAGACCCTGGGACTGCACTATCTTGTCTCTGTGTTTCTTGCTGTGCCATCACCCCTGCACTACAAGGCCCAGCACAACCTGCAACATCTTCTACATCTACACTGCCCTGGAGCTAGCTCTTCCTGTGGAGAGCCACACTATCCCTGCTGCAGTAACATCAGCTTCAGAGGACTGCTCCGCAGCGGCGGCTCCCTTAGCCGTATTGCACAGGTGGCGTCACGAACTCTAAAAACTCTATAAATCCCCTATACATAACCCCTTTTATTTACTGCCCTGGGTCACGGACCGGGTCACTGCTACTGTGACATTCCCTCAGCATCTACCGGCCCGGCATCGGGTACCCCACGGCCCAGGGGGCTCGTCATAATGGTAACGTGTGGTCTGGTAATGGTATGGTGGTATTTGTCACTTGTATGTGGTGGTAATATTTGATCTGGTCATGGTGTGGCGGTATTTGTTGCTTGTATGTGGCATTATTCAGTCACTATGTGGTGGTAATATGTGGCCTGGCCATGCTGTGGTGGTATTTGTCCCTTGTATGTGGTATTATTCGGTTATTATGTGGTGGTAATATGTGATCTGGTCATGGTATGGCGATATTTGTTCCTTGTATGTGGTATTATTTGGTCACTATGTGGTGGTAATATGTGATCTGGTCATGGTGTAGTGGTATTTGTCCATTGTATGTTGTATTATTCAGTCACTATGTGGTGGTAGTAAGTGGTCTGATCAAGGTGTGACAGCATTTATCCCTTGCATGTGGTAATATTGGTCTTGGTATAGTGGATTGTGTTGTGCATGTGACTCGCCCCCTGGGCCGCGTGGGGAACCCAGAACCAGGCCTCTGGTGGGATGCTGGGGGTTGTAGTCTCAGTGTGGCGGCGACCCGGTCCGTGGCTCAGGGTGGTCAAACCAGTGGCAGTCTATTTGTATTGTAATTGTCCGACTACGCCACCCGTGGATTACGGTCAGTGGGGACCGCAGCTGCGCTGCAGACTGCTGAGGCTGATGTTGTGTGCGCAGCCAAGAATGGGATAACTCCCCACGGGAGAAGTATTGCCACAGGGCAGCTGGTGTGGATGATGGGAGTGATGGTGTGAGCGTCCCTATACTAATGGTGCTGGTGCGGCGATGAAACACAGAGACGTGTGGTTGCAGTTCAGGGTCTTTACTGGTGTTATAAGGCAGACCCTCCCGGGAGTACTGGCTAGTATAAGGGGCCTGGTCAGTCTGCGAGCAAGCAGGAGTTCCCCTGGCCAGGTGGAGTTATAGGCCTCCCCGTTTATCTGCACTCTTCCTGGCTACCTTGCTGTCAGCGGTTACAAGTAGCCACGTCCCTGAGTATACCGTGTGGTGCTCACCCGTATGGCTGGTGACTTGGGGCCTTCTGTTAGCCTCCGCTCCTGGATGGCGGCGCTGGTCCCTTCTTTGTGACTGAGCCTCCGGGCTTCTGCGGCCAGAGGACCTGGAATCCCCTGCCGGCTGGTTTCTGCTGCTGGGTATATATCAGTTCCCACAGCCTCGGACTCCGGTGTCCGGTTACTTAGTTCCTCTGCCAGGATGAGCTATATCTCTGCTCACAGCCCCTGGTCTTCTGCTTCTGCTCCTAGAGAGCTCCTAGGTCTTCCTTTCCCTGTGTCTGCTGTCCTCCAGACCCGACTGCATCTCTGTCTGGGACTTCACTGCCTAATCCCGCCCCAGACCCAGTTTATAAGGGCAGACTCCTTCCCTCCCAGGTCTGGGCGGGCAGTGTTGCATTCTTAGGGCTCCTGACCAGAGAAACCTCCCACTTGCTCTCAGACATAATATTTCTATTACTGTGGAAACCAGACCCCTGGGGTGCCACACATGGACTGGAGGTTGTGGCGCCCCTGAGGGTTCAGTCACCACAGGGGTACTGCACCTCAGATAGAGGTGTGGTATCTCCTCTCTCAGGTAAGGATGGAGCATCACACAGGACCCTACTTCACACTCAACACTACACCACTCCTGTCCTGTATGGGGCCTAAATGCACCAGGGTGCTGCCCCGGCCCGGGATAGAGGAGATGGGGGAACCAAAGATAGGGGGAACCATGAAGTGGGTGAGGGTGGAGGAAGCACTTTACTTTTACACTTAATAGAATCATATATATACAGAGGCCATCTTTATAACCTGGTCTTTAGTCGTGGATCTTTGGGAAGGTCTGACAGCACAAGGCTGCGGCTGGCTCAGGGATCACGGTTCCCAGTCTCAGGCCTCGAGACGGGGATTGGGGCAGAGTTGAGTTATAGCCAGCTCTGTCCCCGGTCAGAGTCCAGCCAAGAAGGCCCAGGAGGGGAGCAGAGGAGATAGGCTCCACAGGCGAAAGGATCCCAGGGGGATACGGACGGAGCGGAGTCTTCACCTGTATTCTTCACTCTGGCCCAGCCAGAGGGACTCCTGCTGCAAGAGGGGACCGGCCCCCGATATCTGACAGTGTACTTCACGTCACCGTTAGAAAAGCCCGGAGGCTTAGTGGATCCCAGGGGGATACGGACGGAGCGGAGTCGCCACCTGTATCTCTCAACCTGTGTATATCCAGTGGGACCCGGCCTTACACCACGTTCACACCACATACAGACAGGAGAGGACTCAGTGGGAGAAATCTAGGAAGAAGAGGAACACCCCGGCGGGGTCTTGAAAGGTGCTCCTGATCTACCTGGGAAGTGCTGAACCCCCTTCCTGGTGGCCGCAGCGCGCCGCGAGATGCAGAGAGAAGCTTTGCAGCTGCTACTTCACCAAAGTGAGTAAATCTTGGATGACTTCACATTCTGCCTCCGTTTGCTCATTCCTGCGTGGCACTGCACCCACCACTACTCCCGAGATCCTCCACACTGCCCTGAGGCCTACTCCGCCTGTGGGGAGTAGTACCAACCAAGCTGCCAGAACATAAGCCTCAGAGGACTGTTACAGCGCTGGTGGCCTTCATCAGAAACCACAGGTGGCGTAGTCGAACATCCACTCATCCAATAGCCCATTTTATTTTATGTGACAGCCCTGGGCACGGACCGGGTCGCGGCCGCGACGACACCCCCATACCACCACCGTACATTGACCCGACTCTGGGTAACCCCATCGCTCAGGGAGGGCGTCACAAGGTCACTTGTTCTCTCTGATATCAATAAGGGGAAGATTCTTTATTTCCAATAGAGATTAATTACTTGGACCTTTAAGCCCTCCCTGTCCTGTGTCTATTACACAGTAGCAAATATGCAGTTGACTAGCCCAGGGGAATGGGGACAACTCGGTACCCGGGCCTTTGCCTGGTTTGGGGGTGTCGCGGTGGTCGGCTCCTGGGCCCGTACCTTGGGGTCAGCTTTAAAAAGGGTGAACAAATTAAATGAAAGTTCGTGACGCCACCTGTGGTATCTGGTGAGATTCCCAGCGCTGCGGCAGTCTGCTGAGGCCGGTGATATGGCAGCTTGGTGGTATAGCTCCCCACAGGTGGAGCTAGGCCTCAGGGCAGCGTATGTAGAGGGGAATGCAGGATGGGGAGACCCAGTCGGGCCTTCGGAAAGACAGGCAAACACTCACTCACTTTACTGGTGGAATTTAGGCACATCCCGGAGCACTGTAGGGTGAAGGGTGCATTGCCGGATTCTCCCCCAGGAAGCGGGGATAGGGCCTCCTGATTCTTGTCTTTGTGTGGTAAGTTTCTGACCTGCTTGGAGCTAGGCCTAACTTTGTCTCTGTCCTGCACTGGCTGACATTGTGGTAGGGCCTTCTCTTGGAGTGCACGCTCCCAGCTTGCGGGGCCTATGTGTCTCCTGGCTCTGTTACGTATCAGCACTTTAGTGTTCCTGGGACCTGTAGTCCTCCAGTGATTCCTATTGTACTTTACTGGGTCCTAGAGATCCCGGTAACTTCGGACCCGGTGTCCGGTAGATTCTTCGGGGTGAGCTGGTTAAGCTCCTCTGCCCCCACTGCTACTAACTCTCGACTTGCCTTCGGCCTACTCGGGGCCCTCACTAGGCTATACACACTGGCAGTTAGCTGGCTGCCTCTTCTGCCGCTCTTTGAGCGTCGGCAACGCTCCTCGCTCACTAACCTGAGTTCTAGATGTGTCTGGATTATGCTCAACTGCGGGCTGACAACCACTGCAGGAGCTGGAACTGGCTCTTTCTACTGAGGTAACTTTTCTCAGACTGCTCTGTACACTTGCTCTTTTTGCACTCCAGTCTAACTGACGAACTAACTGAACTCAACTCACTACCTAGCTCCACTTCCCCTATTTATATCCCTAACGGGCTCCCTCTGGTGGTCTGAGGTGGGAGGTGAAGGTGTGTGTGTGTGCTTAGAGAGCCCTCTGGTGGAGGAATCCTTTAATACACCCTCCTAGGATCTGTGGTACCAAGCGCAGCTGGGCGCCACATTCCCCCCTAGCAAAGCTCAGCACTCCGGGGCTGAAGACATTTTTAAAACAAGAATAAACATTTTGAAACAATAACAATCTTCCCTTTATGGGAGGCACTAAGCTTGAACATTGCATAAAACATTAGAAAACAGTACATATAATGAGCAACCTCAGAATCCAAGTCTCTTGTGGTGAGGTTCCCAGACAGGATGTCCATCTCAAAAGGTAGAGTACTTGTAGTTTGAGGGACCTGTCCCAAACCCTCAACGTAGGCCCTGGGGTGGCTGCAGGGCATGAAGATCCTGAGTTGGACCTCCAGTAGAGCCACTCCAGACAGGTTTTCCTTCTGAGGTCACCTATAGGGGCACTCCAGGGAGTGCAAATATATATAAAAAGCAGTTTGTGGGCTGCACACAGTCCTCAGCCACGAAGTTCATAGGTAAATATTAAAAGTGGTAATTAGAAAAATGTACCATTTATAAAGCAAAACACAAATAATATGCAGATGCATGTGACGCGCCCCCTGGGCCAGTGTTGTTTGGGGGATACCCGGAGCCGGATCAGATGGGGGTTGTAGTCTCCGAGTGGCGGTGACCCGGTCCGTGCCCAGGGTGTCAAGCTCAGTGTGTGGCAGTCCTACAGATGTTGCTGGATGTTCTTTAGTGTCGACTACGCCACCCGTTGATTTGCGGTCAATACGGCCGCCGCTGCAGCAGGGTCCGCTGAGGCTGGTGGTGTGTGTGCAGCTTCTGGTAGTATAACCCCCAACGGGAGGGGTATAGCCTCAGGGGGTCAGTTGTAGAGGGTGGTGGTTGTGGTGGTGCAGTGAGGATGATATTAAGACTCAGAGTCGGGCTGTGCAGTTCAGGGTGTTTACTTACTGCTGTTGTTCTGGTCACTCCGGCCTTGAGTGACCGCCCGAGCCGTGCTGCGTCCACCAGGTCCTGGACTCGGCCAACCCCCAGGTAATTCTGGAGCGTGATCCTGAGCTCCCTTTCTGACGTTCCTTTTCTCTGGCCTTTCCCACCAGGGATCCACCTATGTCCGGCTCCCTCGGGTCTCTTGGTGGGTACACCTCTTCTGGGTTCCCTGACCCTATACTTGGTCTGCCTTCCTGGTGGATTTAGTGGGGGGTCGTGGCAGATCCTGCCCACAACCTCCGGTCTCTGGCTGAGGATTAGTGCCCTCCACCAGCTTGGGATCCGGTACCCTTGTGCCAACCCTTCACCCTGTTGCTTGTATTTGGGCTCTTGGGGTTCCCTCTTCTTCCCCTCTGGGTCCTTCTGACTCCTCTCTCTCTTCTTTCAGGACTGCTTGACCCTCTACAACAGACTGACTAGTAGCTGTCTGCCTGTCTGACCCTGATCTAAGATGGTTCCCACCTTATATACTCCCTCTATGTGTGAGCTCAGGTGACCAGCACCCAATGAGCTCCTAGCATTACCCAGACTGCTCCCCCTATCTGCCCCTACACTACTGGGATGTTCCACCCCCCCTCCCACTCCAGCCAGGGACAGACACTATCGTACCTGCACATAAACTGGTGGGAGTACCGTCGGTCTGTCCCCCGGAAATGGGATGTATGTAGTGTATGCAGCCTACTGAGCTCAGTTCCACACTCCATCCTTACCCGGGAGTGGAATACCACACCTCTGGCTTGAGGTGCAATACCCCTGTAGCAGCCGAATCCTCAGGGTGCTACATTCCCCCCTGGTAAATCACAGCACGTCCTCGGGCTGTAAGAGAATAAACATCCATAAACATACAATTTTTTCATAAAACATAAACATATAAAACATCATATATTATCAGCATAAACTTTTCATAAATAACATTCTTGTTCCTCCGGCCACGGTGCAACTTGTGACCGGGTAAAGTGCGACAGTCTCTTCAAGAAAAAAAACTGTTTCCTATAAAACCGGTAGGGGGCGCTTTAGAAAGCGCAACTATATACAAGGGGAAAGTGGCCGCTCTCAGTCCTCGGCCAGGTATAAGGAAGGAATGACCGCTCTCAGTCCTCGGTCAGTTGGATTAAGGGACACACAGGTTAACAGTTTACACTTGTCCCAACGGGGACATATTTAAAGCAGCAACAGTTCACTGTACCCCGACAGGTAACTATTTACAGTCTCTTTACCGTACTTTAACGACGGCGTCCTCCTGCTCCTTCTTTATCTTCAGACCCGTCCGGGTCCTCTTGCTCCTCCTCACACCGCAGCTCCTCCTCCGTCAGGCGATGCACATGGAGGGCGTAGGGTCCTTTGGCACATTTGTGCCGGGTGAACGTGACCTCGTCCCCTACGTACAGGTCACGACCTCTGTGTCCCTCCGGCAGATGGCTCTCTACGTCTCTGCGGGTTACAAAGACGTCGCCGGGGGTATGATGGTCTCTTATGAAGCCCCACCCATGCTGCAGGTTGAATTTAATCACAGTCCCGGTGGTACGGGGACCATGAGCTGCACGGGGGTTCCTCCTGGTCCGGCTCTTCTGCCCTGCGCTCTGTTCCTGCAGCCGCTGCTCACGGATCCGCCTCTCTTTCCGCTCTTGCTCAAAGGCCGCCAACTACTGGCGGCAGCACTCCACTCGCTCTGCTGCAGCTGCCCGCGTTTCTTGAGTGAACCCCATGAGGTCTCCTCCGGTGGGGTCCCACTCGAATTGTGCTTCTTCTAGCGGGAGCGGGGTTCTCCTGACGGGCTTCGGAGCCGGAATCAGGGGCTCGCACAGGGGCCTTGCTCTTTGGAGTTCCCGTTGGTAGTACTCCTGGGGCCATACAAAGGGCTGCCCATCCGGGCACGTGTGCTGGGCAAATAGATCTTCGCCCAGGTGCGGCACTCGAGATGTTGAGGGCGCGGTGGTGGAAGCGGCGCCCGGATTGACCAGGCCTTGCGACCAGGCCTGGGGTACCCTGAACGTAAAGGGCACCGTGAAGACGGCGGCGCCCGGGGGTACTCGGCCCTGCGACCAGGCCGGTGGCTCCGCGGAGGTAGGGGGCGCTGTTGGAATTGCGGCGCCCGGAGGTACTAGACCTTGCAACCAGGCCGATGGTATTTCCTGTTTGGTCGCGCTCAGGGTCGAGGCGTGTGACGTCACAGGGGTCGCGGCCGCAGCTTCTACTTGAGGCCTAGTCTGGCACGGTGACGATGCAGCGACGGGCACGGCAGGGGGAATTTCGGGCTCTGCGACGGGGAGCTGGGACAGGTACACGGTTTCTCGGCTCGGGGTAGTGACGTCCCCTTTACCTGCCTCCGTCCGTTCAGCTCCCTTCTCGGCGCCGTCTCCGGCCTTCACTCCTCCTGCACCATCCTCAGAGGCGGTCTGTCTCCTCGTCTCGGGTGGCGTGCTCCGCTGACGGGTTCCGGTCTGCTGGGCCATCTCACGGCTCCACTCCGTCAGCGTGTCTTGCTGCACCTGGGCCATCCTCCGTGCGAGGCCCTCCAGCGCGGTCTGTGCACACTCCCGGTCTCGGGGGAGCTGTGCTAGGATCTCCACTAAGCCTAGTGGGGTTGTTGCTTGCAGCAGGCTCCTGACCACTGGGTCGGTGCTGCCTGTCTCTCCCTCCATCTCCGGGTACGGCTTCTCCGGAGTCCTCTCCAGACTTCTTGTCTCCGGGTGCGCTCTCTCCAGACTCCTCCAGGCTGCACCCATCTTCGTTCTTTTGTTCTGTCTCCGCCCACATTGAAGGTGGTCCCGGGGCAACTTTGTGATTGTCAGTTACAGGGGCAGTTCTCTCACGCTGATGGACACTTCCAGCATCACAGTCTCTGTTGGTGGGCGCGGTTTCCGCTTTTGGCGCCATTCTTCGACCTGGCCCACGATGGGAGGTGGCCTTTTGCCACCCTCTGGCACGCCCATAATGGCGTCCGCTCTTCCAAGGCGGGAAATCTTTGGAAATGGCGGGAATCGTCTCCCAGTGGCGGGAAACTCCATGGATGGCGGGAAAAAGCTGCAAATGGCGGACAACCGGCGGGAAACGACCTGTGATGGGGTCCGTTGGCGGGGACCCTCCGGAACCGGCGGGAGACTTCTTTTTGAGGTAACGGTGAACTTTTATTCAGGCACGCAGTACCCGGTTGTTGCGGGCACGGGATCCTGCCGACTACGCCAAAGTTGACGCGCCCCCTGGGCCAGTGTTGTTTGGGGGATACCCGGAGCCGGATCAGATGGGGGTTGTAGTCTCCGAGTGGCGGTGACCCGGTCCGTGCCCAGGGTGTCAAGCTCAGTGTGTGGCAGTCCTACAGATGTTGCTGGATGTTCTTTAGTGTCGACTACGCCACCCGTTGATTTGCGGTCAATACGGCCGCCGCTGCAGCAGGGTCCGCTGAGGCTGGTGGTGTGTGTGCAGCTTCTGGTAGTATAACCCCCAACGGGAGGGGTATAGCCTCAGGGGGTCAGTTGTAGAGGGTGGTGGTTGTGGTGGTGCAGTGAGGATGGTATTAAGACTCAGAGTCGGGCTGTGCAGTTCAGGGTGTTTACTTACTGCTGTTGTTCTGGTCACTCCGGCCTTGAGTGACCGCCCGAGCTGTGCTGCGTCCACCAGGTCCTGGACTCGGCCAACCCCCAGGTAATTCTGGAGCGTGATCCTGAGCTCCCTTTCTGACGTTCCTTTTCTCTGGCCTTTCCCACCAGGGATCCACCTATGTCCGGCTCCCTCGGGTCTCTTGGTGGGTACACCTCTTCTGGGTTCCCTGACCCTATACTTGGTCTGCCTTCCTGGTGGATTTAGTGGGGGGTCGTGGCAGATCCTGCCCACAACCTCCGGTCTCTGGCTGAGGATTAGTGCCCTCCACCAGCTTGGGATCCGGTACCCTTGTGCCAACCCTTCACCCTGTTGCTTGTATTTGGGCTCTTGGGGTTCCCTCTTCTTCCCCTCTGGGTCCTTCTGACTCCTCTCTCTCTTCTTTCAGGACTGCTTGACCCTCTACAACAGACTGACTAGTAGCTGTCTGCCTGTCTGACCCTGATCTAAGATGGTTCCCACCTTATATACTCCCTCTATGTGTGAGCTCAGGTGACCAGCACCCAATGAGCTCCTAGCATTACCCAGACTGCTCCCCCTATCTGCCCCTACACTACTGGGATGTTCCACCCCCCCTCCCACTCCAGCCAGGGACAGACACTATCGTACCTGCACATAAACTGGTGGGAGTACCGTCGGTCTGTCCCCCGGAAATGGGATGTATGTAGTGTATGCAGCCTACTGAGCTCAGTTCCACACTCCATCCTTACCCGGGAGTGGAATACCACACCTCTGGCTTGAGGTGCAATACCCCTGTAGCAGCCGAATCCTCAGGGTGCTACACATGCTTGAAATTACACAATAATAACATACGATACCCCAAGGGTAACTATGTACATTTGTCAGAGTTTTACTTTACTGCGTGTACCTGACTGGGGGTTGACCCCTCGTGCTACGTGTAGATCTGCGTAGTGCGGTGGTCTGTGAGGTATCAATGTCTGTATTTTCAGTTACTCTACCAGTTCTACGTGTGACTATGTTGTAAAACTGCCATAACCTCTCTCTGGAACTGGCAAGTCTACCATTGGCTGGGCCTTCCCGCTCTGCTCCTACCGGGGATCCTTCGTCCGGGGATTCTTCTTGAGCTGGCTCTTCTGCAGCACTTACAGGTTCAACTTGCTGTTGAGGGTCTTCTGGTTGATGGTAGAAGTGGAGTACTGGAACGATTACTGCTCCTCCTATTTGAGGCCAATCTCCCGGGAAGTCATCTAAGTCAGTATGGATTACTGCTTCTTCAGGTTCCTCCTGGATGATGAGAGGCACTTCTTCTTGGGTTTTTAGCAGATCTGGACACAACTTCAGGTGGTCCCGAGATACTGTTGCAGTGGTTCTCCCTCCATCTTTGCTGATCAAACACGTTTTCTTGTTATCAAACTTTGAATTTAACACAGTGTAGGGTTCTCTCTCCCACTGGTCATCAAGTTTGTGGTTTCTTCTTTTTCTTTTCAATACTGTTTCACCAGGTGTGAAAGGTTCTGCTGGCGCATTTTTGTTATAGTTGGCTTCCTGTTTGTCCCTTGCTCGAGTGAGACTGTCCTCGACACAGGCTTGTACTCTTCTGTACTGCTCTTGTCTGGTCTTATCCCAGTCCTCAGTGGTCACGTCCGCTTCAGGTTCCACAACACCAAGCTCCAGATCCATGGGCAGCTTCCCAGGTCTTGCACGCATAAGGTATGCCGGAGTACAATTGGTGGAACTTACGGGTATATGGTTGTACAGATCTACTAAATCGGGTAGTAGGTCCGGCCACTGGTTTCTCTCCTCAAGTGGGATGGTCTTCAGCAGGTCGATGATAATGTTGTTCATCTTTTTCACAGAGACCGTTTGTTTGGGGGTGGTATGGTGTAGTTCTTATTTTCTTACACCCGTAGAGATGGCAGAACTCTTTGAACAATTCAGCCTCAAAGGCTGGGCCTTGGTCCGTCAGCACCTGCTCAGGGTACCCATGGGTTTTGCAGAAACACGCCTGGAACATTCTTGCTGCTGTCTCTGCCGTCAGATCCTTGACAGGGGCGACCACCAGGAACCTAGAGTAGTGGTCCACCATGGTCAGCGCATAAAAGTATCCTGACCGGCTGGGTGACAATTTGACATGGTCCAGGGCCACGATCTCCAGAGGTTGAGTCATCTTGATTGGCTGCAGGGGTGCCTTCTGGCTGCTGTAGTATTTTCTTCTGATGCTACAGGGTCCACAGTTTCGTCACCACTGTTCAATGGAGCTGCGCATCCCCAACCAGTAGAATCGACACTTCAGCAGGGTCTCTAGCTTTTTCCAGCCAAAGTGTCCCGCCTGATCGTGGTAGGCCTCCAACACCATTTGGATGTCTGTCTTCGGGACCACTATCTGCCATACCATCTCATGGGTTTTTGGGTTAACGTACCTTCGGCACAGCTTCTCACGGTAGATAAACAGCCGGCTTCTCTCATTCCACAGCTGCTTTGCTTGAAGAGACACTTCCTTCTCCAGGGAGGAACCTTCCAGGGTTATCAGCTCTTTTATACGGCTGACAACCGGGTGGCTGTCCTGTGTCTCTTTCCAGTTGTGGTGAGGCAGAGGGTTTAACGTCTTCCCACCCTGCCTCCTGGAGGCTCGTTGCTCGTGAATCATCCCATTCCGGTGAAAGGCAGGTAGTTCAATCTCTTCCAAATCATCCACTTCTTCTTCCGTGTCTGACTGGTGAGGCATCCTGGACAGGGCATCGGCGTTGGCGTTCTTGCGGCACGCCCGGTACTTAATTGTAAATTGGTAGTTTGACAGCCGATCCATCCACCGTTGTTCCATGGCTCCCAGCTTGGCTGTTTCAAGATGGGTCAAGGGGTTATTGTCAGTGTAGGCAGTGAACTTACTGGAGGCCAAGTAGTGCTTATACCTTTCGGTGATGGCCCAGACCAAGGCCAGGAACTCTAATTTGAAGCTACTATAGTTCTCTGGGTTCCTCTTGGTCGGGTGGAGCTTCCTGCTGGCGTATGCGTTCACCTTCTCTTGGCCATTCTGCTTCTGACTTAGGACAGCGCCCAGCCCTTCATTGCTGGCATCGGTATACAGCAGGAACAGCTGGCTGTAGTCAGGGTAGGCTAGGATCTCGTCACCTGTCAGGATCTCCTTCATCTCCTGAAATGACTCGGCTTTCTCCTTACCCCAATGGAAGGGGGGGTTTCTGCCTTTGGGGGACTGTCCTACCAGGAGGTCTTGCAGAGGAGCTGCTTTCTTAGTATAGTCTTTTATGAACCTCCGGTAGTATCCTACTAATCCCAGGAACTGACGCACGTCCTTCAGGTTCTTCGGCTCCGGCCACTTCTGGATGGCAGTAACCTTCCCTGGGTCTGGTGCTACCCCTTCCGGACTGACAATGTGCCCCAGGTACTGTACCTTTTTCTTGAGCAGGTGGCACTTTGAGGGCTTCAGCTTCATCCCGTACCGGGACAGTGACTCAAATACCTCCGCCAGGTGCTTCAAGTGGTCCTCGTACGTCTTGGAGTACACTATCACATCGACCAGGTAAAGTAACACAGTCTCGAAGTTGCGGTGTCCCAGGCAGCTCTCCATCAATCTCTGGAACGTTCCAGGGGCATTGCAGAGCCCAAACGGCATACTATTGAACTCGCAGAGTCCCATCGGGGTGGTAAAGGCCGTCTTCTCCCGATCCTCCTCAGCCACAGCTACTTGCCAGTACCCACTAGTGAGGTCAAGGGTAGAAAAGTAATTTGCAGACTTTAAGGCAGCCAGGGACTCCTCTATGCGTGGTAAAGGGTATGCATCTTTATGTGTGATGCGATTTACTTGTCTGTAATCTACACACATTCTCATGCTCCCGTCCTTTTTCCTAACTAGCACTAGGGGAGCTGCACAGGGACTACAACTGTCCCTTACTACCCCTGCCTTTCTCATGTCGTGCAACATCTCTTTTGCCTTCTGGTAGTGAGCTGGTGGTATAGGCCTATAACGTTCTTTGATTGGGGGATGGTCGCCTGTGGGGATATTGTGTTGAACCCCCTTAATCCTCCCAAAGTCAAGTGGATGCTTACTGAACACTTGTTGGTATTCCTGAACCACCCGGTGTACACCCTGTTTTTGATGGGCAGGAGTGGTGTCTGTCCCAACATGGAGCTGTTGACACCAGTCCTCCACCTGGGTTTCAGGGTCATTATCCTCCACTTCGTCTGGTGAGGTTAAGGACTCCGCCGTGTGAATGGAGTTGTTATTTACAGCATGTAATTTGGCAACAGTGGCATAACGTGGTAACTTAACCTCATCTTCCCCATAGTTAAGAAGACGGACGGGCACCCTACCATTGCGTACATCCACCAGCCCTCTGGCGGTTAAGAGCGTGGGTCTGTGCTCGGAGCTAAGGGGTTCTACTACCACCTGGTAGCTCTGTCCTCTAAGACCTATGGCTGCTCTACACCAGATAAGCATTTCTGTCATTGGGGGGATCACAATGGGTATAGGGTCTGTCACCCGCACATTACCAATTTCACCACCTGTTAACTGTACTTGCTGTTGGTACATCAGGACGTGGATTTCCTTCTGCAGGGCCCTCCTCTGTCCTGGTCTGGCAGTGTCGGCTATCTGTTGGAGTAAGAACACAACTTCTCCCAAACAATTACCAACAATGTTAGTGCCAAGTACCATATACGGATTAGTGTCATCAGGATTAGTCTCTACTACAATTAGTCCCTGGTCCTTCAGCTCCACTCTCCCCACCTTTACAGTCACATTCTTAACCCCGATTAGGTTAAGGGGGAGTCCGTTTGAGGCATTAACAGAAAGATCTGGAGCTGGTGGACGTAGATCGTCCATGGACCAGAACCTTTTGTAGAGGACGTCAGGTATTACGGTTACCTGAGATCCTGTGTCCAGCAGAGCGTGGGTCGGGATGCCGTCCAGCACAATGGACAGGAAAGGTCTTCCTCCCACGAACCTGTTGTAACAGTCTGATGGGCCTGGAGACTCTACTCCTGGGTGTCGGCCCTCGGACCCAAGGTTTTCTCGTTTAAAGGACAGTGCTGGGCGGTGTGACCTGTCTTGCGGCAGCGGTAGCAGGCAGGGTCCCTCTGTGGATGGCGTTGGTCGCTGATCCTTGTAGAGGGTAGTGTTATCCTCCTTCGCATCCAGGGGATGTCCTCAGGGCTGTCAGCTAGCAGGATCTTCCCTTTTTCCTCGGCTCCGTCCGCAGCTGCAGGGCACTCAACACAGTGGTCAGGGTTTTGCTTAACTGACGCACCTCTGAGCGCAGGTTGTCCAGCTCTCTAGGGGACGTTACTGGAACCTTGGCTTCAGCAGCCACCGGGGACAAGGTGGGTGTGGCAGGCACTGTGGTGATCCCACCCTGGTAACTTTGGATGGAATTTGTTTCCAGGGGCTGCAGTCCTTTTATAGCCATGTCCTTAAGATTGTCAAAGGTGGCATCTGGATGATCCAGAGACCATCAATGCACAGTCCTGCTCTCCTCTGGAGACTTCAGTCCCCGGACAAACTGTTCCTTCAGCATTTTGTTTTCATTGTCTATGCTGGTTGGACTAACCTGTTTCAGAGCTCCCAGGGCCCCTTGTAGACGCCAGGCATAGTCCTGAACATTGTCCTCCGGCTGCTGAGAAAAGTTGTAGAACCTCATCCGGAGGTCTGTCTCAGTAAGATCCTCAAAGACAGTTTGTAACTTATTAAAGTTTGTGGACACTGACTCCTGGTCTGCGGCCGACCAGGTTTCTACTTCTCGCTCCACAACACCAGTCAATTGTCCTAGTGCCACCGCAGTCCTTTGCTTGCCTGTCATTGGGTACATATCCAGGATACTGCATATCTTCCGTTTGAATCCAGACAGGGTATCTGGTTTGCTGTTATACAGGGGGAGCCACTTTGCTCCAGGAATGTACGGTAGAGTTATGGGGATGACAGGAGTTGCAGGCGCTGCTGGTGGAGCGGCCGCTTCGGCCTGCTCGGCGTCGGGCGCGGGTTGATCATCAGGGCGATCAGCCGATACTCCGGCCTCTTGCTGTGCCTTGGACATTCTGACGCCCCCCTAGCTAACCGTGGCCTACCTTCTTTTCTTTTCTTCCGGTAGGCCGCAGCACCGCAGGTGACGGTCTTCTTCAGGACCTTGCGTCGCTTACGTCCTACGTCAGAGCGCTCACCGCAGCTCCTTCCAGGACCTGGCGCTTCCTGGTATGACGTCAAGGCGTGGGGCGTGTCCGGGGCTTCGCGCTCTTTTGCAGGTACGCCCACCAGTTTCCCGCGGATACGCCCTTCTTCTTGCCGCACTACAGCACGACAATGGTGGCCATCTTCGCCACAGTTAAATATACAGTTTCTATTAAAGGCGCACAGTACCCGGTGGCAACGGGCAAAACACTCCGTCGTGGCAGCGGGCACGTAATCCTGTTCGTGACGCCAGGAAAGGATGACTAGCCCAGGGGAATGGGGACAACTCGGTACCCGGGCCTTTGCCTGGTTTGGGGGTGTCGCGGTGGTTGGCTCCCGGGCCCGTACCTTGGAGTCAGCTTTAAAAAGGGTGAACAAATTAAATGAAAGTTCATGACACCACCTGTGGTATCTGGTGAGATTCACCAGCGCTGCGGCAGTCCGCTGAGGCCAGTGATATGGCAGCTTGGTGGTATAGCTCCCCACAGGTGGAGCTAAGCCTCAGGGCAGCGTATGTAGAGGGGAATGCAGTATGGGGAGACCCAGTCGGGCCTTCGGAAAGACAGGCAAACACTCACAGTTCTCTTCAGTACCTTTTACTGGTGGAATTTAGGCACATCCCGGAGCACTGTAGGGTGAAGGGTGCATTGCCGGATTCTCCCCCAGGGAGCGGGGATAGGGCCTCCTGATTCTTGTCTTTGTGTGGTAAGTTTCTGACCTGCTTGGAGCTAGGCCTAACTTTGTCTCTGTCCTGCACTGGCTGACGTTGTGGTAGGGCCTTCTCTTGGAGTGCACGCTCCCAGCTTGCGGGGCCTATGTGTCTCCTGGCTCTGTTACGTATCAGCACTTTAGTGTTCCTGGGACCTGTAGTCCTCCAGGGATTCCTGTTGTACTTTACTGGGTCCTAGAGATCCCGGTAACTTCGGACCCGGTGTCCGGTAGATTCTTCGGGGTGAGCTGGTTAAGCTCCTCTGCCCCCACTGCTACTAACTCTTGACTTGCCTTCGGCCTACTCGGGGCCCTCACTAGGCTATACACACTGGCAGTTAGCTGGCTGCCTCTTCTGCCGCTCTTTGAGCGTCGGCAACGCTCCTCGCTCACTTACCTGAGTTCTAGATGTGTCTGAATTATGCTCAACTGCGGGCTGACAACCACTGCAGGAGCTGGAACTGGCTCTTTCTACTGAGGTAACTCTTTTCAGACTGCTCTGTACACTTGCTCTTTTTGCACTCCAGTCTAACTGACGAACTAACTGAACTCAACTCACTACCTAGCTCCACCTTCCCTATTTATATCCCTAACGGGCTCCCTCTGGTGGTCTGAGGTGGGAGGTGAAGGTTTGTGTGCTTAGAGAGCCCTCTGGTGGAGGAATCCTTTAATACACCCTCCTAGGATCTGTGGTACCAAGCGCAGCTGGGCGCCACACAGTTATAGAAGTTCTCCAGTGAAAGCAAGTAATCGCCTATCCCAAGGCCACATTCACATGTTCAGTATTTGGTCAGTATTTTACATCAGTATTTGTAAGCCAAGACCAGGAGTGGGTGAAAAATACAGTAGTGGTGACGTGTTTCTACTTTTCCTCTGATTGTTCTACTTCTGATTTTGGCTTACAAATAAGTGACATAAAATACTGAACATGTGAACGTGACCTAAGGATAAGTTATTGATTGGTGGCGGTCTGACTGCTGGGACCCATGCGCTCAGCAGACTGTGGAGCTTTAATCCCCAGTAGACTGGAGCTCATGTTCAACTTGACTACTGATCCATTCATTCACTCAGTGGCTGCGAGCGTTGCTCTTGTTGTTTTTTTTATGGAAGCCTCAAAGAGGATGAATGGAGCTGCGGTCAGACATCCCACCTGCCACTGCATTTTAAAATAGGGTTAAAATGGGGATAAAAAGTGCCCTGTCAGGTATAAAAGTTCCCCATTCTTCTGATCGGTGCAGTTTCCAATGGTCGGATTCCACCGATCAATCAGATATTACCTACCTAACCTGTGAATCGGTGATAAGTTGTTTTCATCAAAGAACTCTTTAATGTAAACTACAGTAATTGTATATCCCAGTTATGGTGGCGCACAGTAGATGTGCAGGAGCCGCCTGTGTTTTACAGTCGACGCTCCACTATTACAGGGATAACGGCTAACAGGTAATTGCATATAGCTCTAGGGTGGTCCCCCAGGGTCAATTCCCCCTGTGGGCCCCAGACACCCCAGTCCTGTCCTGGATGGAGTGATTCCTTCAAAAGATAAGCCACAGCTCTAAAACTAAGGTTTTTGTTACAATGGAGATTTGATGGGAGTGATGGCTTAGGAGTGTAATGAATTGGAGTCAGTCTGGTGGAGGTGTGACATGGTCCTTATCAAGTAATAAATAGTGTTGAGCGAGCATGCTCGACACTGCTCGTTACTCGCCTGAGCATCACGCTACTCGGGATGTTCGGCGAGCACAGAGCATTTCCGGGTTACTCGGGCGGGAAGTTCGGATCTCCGCCCTGCACGTTTGGCGCTCTTTACAGAGCCAATGAACATGCAGGGATTGCCAGCCAGTCACTGGAATGCCGCAGCCATGTTGTTTGTGGGCATTACAGTGATTGGCTGGCCGCACAGTGTCACCTCGAGTATTTAAAACCGGGCACCGCCATCTTGGACACAGTCGCTCCGGATCAGCCAGTGTAGGGTCAGTGCTGCTGAGTTAGGTAGAGATATATAGTGCGAAATAGGTAGTGTAGGGTCTCTAAAGCCTGCCAAATCAAACAAACAGTCCTTCTCAGGACTAATATCCATCCCAGATATCAGGCAGGAAGGCAGGCTGTATAGGCGACGCAGTGGTTATACCAGCAAACGCTGCATTACAGTCCTGTGTGCTACCGCTGCTCAAATTGCTAGACTTATCACCCCGGTCACAGGGGCCAGGAAAAATTATTTTTTTTTCATCTAAATCCTGTATTTTTTTTTTCCTCAGTCAGACTGTCCAAATACACGTCTTATTAACCTTTTGGTATTTCCCCACTCCCCAAAAAAATTGAGTGTGTCTGTGACTGTTCAGACACCAATATATCTCTTTAAAAGAGTCTGGTATATGCCAGAGAAATAGGACTGTGGTTTTGCAGTTCCATGGGTGAAAATCTCTGTATTATCCTGTTTTTGGCATTTTTTGCCATAAAAAAACAGTAATAGTGTCTCCCTGACTGGTCAGACACCAATATATCTGTTTAAAAGAGTCTGGTGTACGCCACATAACTATAACTGTGGTTTTGCAGTTCCACGGGTCAAATATCTGTATTATCCTGTTTTTGGCATTTTTTGCCGTAAAAAAAAAATGTAATAGTGTCTCCCTGACTGGTAAGACACCAATATATCTGTTTAAAAGAGTCTGGTGTACACCACATAACTATAACTGTGGTTTTGCAGTTCCATGGGTCAAATCTCTGTATTATTCTGTTTTTGGCATCTTTTGCCAGAAAAAAAAATGTAATAGTGTCTCCCTGACTGGTCAGACACCAATATATCTGTTTAAAAGAGTCTGGTGTACGCCACATAACTATAACTGTGGTTTTGCAGTTCCACGGGTCAAATCTCTGTATTACCCACTTTACGGACTTTTTTACATAAAAAAAACAGTTTGAGTGTGTCGCAGACTGTTCAGCCCCAAATATATCTATTTATAAAAGTCTGGTATACGCCAGTAAATTAGAACTGTGGTTTTGCAGTTCCACGCTTGAAATCTCTGTATTATCCAACTTTTGGCCTGTTTTACGTTAAAAAAAAACCAGTAATAGTGTCTCCCTGTCTGTTCAGTCACAAATATATCTGTTTAAAAGATTCTGGTGTAGTCCTGACAAATAGAACTGTGGTTTTCCTCTTCCACGGTTCTAATCTCCTTTCTATTACCCTTTTTCCATTGATAGTGCGAGTGTAAGCTATTTTACTTCATTTACAATGGGCAAGGCGTGTGGCAAGGGACGTGGAACTGGACGTTCTGGTGATGGTGCGTGTAGAGGACGGGGCCATGGCCAAGGTGAAAATGTGCCACAACCAACAACCACATCTTCTCGCTCCCACTTCATGACCAAATTACTAGGGAACCACACTACAACACCAGTATTGCGAACTCATCAGTGTGAACAGGTTATTAATTGGATAGCAGATAATAGTTCCAGTTACCTGGGCACCACCACCTCCGGTCTGTCTTCCACACGGTCAAGTTTTAGTAGCTGTGAGTCTCGACCGCATACTCCTCCTCACCCTGATGCTCCTTCCTCCCACCATGCCGAGTGTCGTCAGACAGCAACTGATCCCACACTTGGACGCTCTGAAGAGCTGTTCACTGGTCCATTTCCATATTTGTGCCCCTCGCCTGCTCCGCTTGAAGTGGTGGAAGAGGAGATCCCATGTAGCGATGCCCAAATATTTGAACAGCCACGGACACAGGAAGTCGACGCTGGCAATTTGTCACAAGAGGTGGACGATGACGAGACACAATTGCCACGAAGTGAGGAGGAGGATCGTGGTGCGCAAATGGAAGAGGAGGAGGTGGTGGATGATCTAGTAACTGACCCAACATGGCAGGAGGACACGCAGAGCGAGGCCAGGAGCACACAGTGGGAGGGAGGCAGAGTACCCCAACAGGCAGGAAGAAGCAATGTGGTGGCCGCACACAGAAGGCGGGCAACAGTTCCTCGTAACACCAACACGAGGGATGTTGCCAGTACAACCGGTAGGTCTTCCAGAGTCTGGAATTTTTTTAAATACTCTGCTGATAACTCCAAAAAGGCCATTTGCACCACCTGTCATGCCAGCATCAGCAGGGGTGACAAAACTACCAGCCTGACGACCACCAGCATGATCAGGCACATGGCAGCAAAGCACCCGACTTTGTGGGGCGAACCCCAGGGTCCACGACCAGTGTCAGCGGGTGTCACCACTGCTTCTTCTGCTGTTGTGCATGTAATAGAACCCCTTGTTGTGCGTGCAAGGCAATCCCCTGTCCATACTGCATGCAAAGATGCCCCCTCCTCTCAGTCTTCACTTGTTATGGCAGTTTCTCAAGAAACAGCATCAGCGTCCATGTCCACGTCCCACCGCAGCGTTCCATTGTCCATATCCCAGACCTTTGAATGAAAGCGCAAATTCGCAGCTAACGCCGCACAGGCCACAGTCCTAAATTCGCACATTTCACAACTGCTTGCGTTGGAAATGCTGCCTTTTAGGCTGGTGGAGAAGGAATCCTTCCGCAACCTTATGGCGGTGGCCGTCCCTCGGTACTCGGTCCCCAGCCGACACTATTTTGCCCGGTGTGCCATCCCCGCACTACACAAGCACGTGTCCCAAAACATCTGCCGTGCCCTCAACAACGCAGTTACTGTGAGAGTCCACCTGACAACGGACACGTGGACAAGTGCTTGTGGCCAGGGACGGTACATCTCCCTGACGGCACACTGGGTAAACATAGTGGAAGCCGGGACCCAGTCGGACCTTGGGACGGAACACATCCTCCCCACACTGAGGATTGTGGGCCCTATGTCAGTCAGAGTTGCCCCCACAGTGTACAGCTCCTGCGCATCATTCTCCTCTTCCTCCTCATGTTCAGCCTCGATCTCAGATATCACCACATCAGTTTCAAGCTGGAAGCACTGCAGTGCTGCCTCAGCCAAGCGGCAACAGGCTGTGCTGAAACTCATAAGCTTAGGTGATAAACCTCACACTGCTTGTGAGTTGTGAACAGCTGTGAAAGAGCAGGCAGATCTGTGGCTGAGACCGCTGAACCTACATCCAGGCATGGACGTGTGTGACAATGGCAGTAACCTGGTGGCGGCTCTGAGGTGAGGCGAGATCACACACGTACCATGCCTGGCTCATGTGCTTAACCTCGTGGTTCAGCGGTTTCTTAAATCGTACCCCGAGTTGCCAGATCTGCACGTCAAAGTACGCCGCCTGTCAGATCATTTTCGGAAGTCGGCTACAGCTTCCGCCGCCCTTGCTGTGTTGCAGCAGCGTTTGCAGCTTCCGGCACACCGACTGGTGTGTGATGTCCCCACACGTTGGAACTCTACCCTCCACATGTTGCAAAGGATTTGTGAGCAGTAGAGAGCAGTTGTAGAGTACCAGCTGCAACAAGGCCGTCAATATTCAGGTCAGACTCCACACATAAGACCTCAGGAGGGGACCTGGATGTCTGACATATGTACCATCCTGAAAAACTTTGAGGAGTCCACCAAGATGGTGAGTGGCGATGATGCCATCATTAGCGTCAGCATCCCACTTGTCTGTCTTTTGCAACGCTCTCTGCAGAGAATTAAAGAGGAGGCATTGCAGCCAGAGTATGATGAGATGGATCAAGAAGCCATAGCGGGCGATTACACACAGCCCAGCCTCATCTCATCCCAACGTGCATTGGGGGACAATGAGGTAGAGGAGGCAGGAGGAAGAACAGGAGCTGGTATCATGCGCTGTAGATGGTAGTACCTGTACAACTGTCATACCGTCGGTTCAGAGTGGGTGGCCTGAGGACAGGGGGGAGGAGGAGGAGGAGGAGGAGAGCATGGTCAGTCGTCATCTTGGTGAGGACACGGAAGTCTTGCCTGTTACCAGTCTGGCAACCATGGCTGACTTTATGTTATGCTGCCTTAACCGTGACCCTCACATTGTCAAAATGTTGGGTGACAGTCATTACTGGTTGGTGACACTTTTAGACCCCCGCTACAAGGAGAACTTTCACTCTCTTATTCCTGAGGTGGAGAGGTCTACAAAAATAGGGCAGTACCAGAAGGCCCTTGCTGCAGAACTGTTAAAAAAATTCCCATCTGAACACGCTAGCGGCAGAGGTCACAGTTCGTTGCCCAACCAAGGTGTACAGGCGAGAGAGACGCAACTCCAATCCAGCAGAGGCAGGGGAACACTGTCAACGTTCTGGGACAGTTTTCTGAGACCCGCCCAGCTTAAAGGACCTGAGGCGCGGGGTACTCTCACAAGGAGTGGAAAGTTCCAAAAGATGGTGAGGGAGTACCTTGCCGACCGTACCAGGGTCCTCTGTGATTCCTCTGTGCCTTATAATTATTGGGTATCCAAGCTGGACACTTGGAATGAACTCGCTCTGTACACCTTGGAGGTCCTGGCCAGCCCTGCCGCTAGCGTTTTATCGGAGCGTGTTTTTAGTGCCGCTGGGGGAATTATATCAGATAAGCGCACTCGCTTGTCAACTGACAATGCTGACAAGCTGACCCTTATCAAAATGAACAAGGGCTGGATTGGGCCAGACCTCTCATCACCACCAAATGACAGCAGAGTAACATAAAGTCAAATCCACTGTGTTATTTCGGGAGGTGTATTCCCATGCACCGCTTCACACCCAAACATGGGTATACGCTTCCTCATTTCGGCTGTATTTTGCTCTTCTCCTTATCCTCAGCCTCCACCACCACTATACCACCAGGGTGACCTTGCCAGCATTGCAAGTTCCTCCGTCCTAATTTTTGGCAGCTTTTGCATGGAAGGCATAGGCAAAGACTATGGGAGACCCACTCCCCAATAATGGGAATAATGTTTTTAAGATGCTGTACTGCATGGCTCTTGTTTGCCAGCATTGAAAGTTCCTCCGTCCTTATTTTTGGCAGCTTTTGCTTGGAAGGCATAGGCAAAGACTATGGGAGACCCACTCCCCAATAATGGGAATAATGTTTTTAAGATGCTGTACAGCATGGCTCTTCCAAGGGGCATTAAAACCATCTTGTTAAGCTACTGCAACCTCTACGTCTCTTCCAAGGGGCATTAAAACCATCTTGTTAAGCTACTGCGACCTCCACCACTTTTCCCAGGGGCATTGATACTATCTTTTTATTCCACTGCGACCTCCACGTCTCTTCCAAGGGGAATTAAAACCGTCATGTTAAGCTACTGCGACCTCCACGTCTCTTCCAAGGGGCATTAAAACCGTCTTGTTAAGCTACTGCGACCTCCACGTCTCTTCCAAGGGGCATTAAAACCGTCTTGTTAAGCTACTGCGACCTCCACATCTCTTCCAAGAGGCATTAAAACCATCTTGCTAAGCTACTGCGACCTCCACGTCTCTTCCAAGGGGCATTAAAACCGTCTTGTTAAGCTACTGCGACCTCCACCACTTTTCCCAGGGGCATTTATATTGTCTTTTTATTCCATTGCCACCTCCACGTCTCTTCCAAGGGGCATTAAAACCATCTTGTTAAGCTACTGCGACCTTCACCATTCTTCCAAGGGGCATTAAAACTGTGTTGTTAAGCTACTGCGACCTCCACCACTTTTCCCAGAGGCATTGACATTGTCTTTTTATTCCACTGCGACTTCCACGTCTCTTCCAAGGGGCATTAAAACCGTCTTTTTAAGCTACTGCAACCTCCACGTCTCTTCCAAGGGGCATTAAAACCGTCTTGTTAAGCTACTGCGACCTCCACGTCTCGTCCAAGGGGCATTAAAACCGTGTTAAGCTACTGCGACCTCCACGTCTCTTCCAAGGGGTATTAAAACAGTCTTGTTAAGCTACTGCGAACTCCACATCTCTTCCAAGGGGCATTAAAACCGTCTTGTTAAGCTACTGCAACCTCCACGTCTCTTCAAAGGGGCATTAAAACCATCTTGTTAAGCTACTGCGACCTCCACGTCTCTTCCACGGGGCATTAAATCTGTCTTGTTAAGCTACTGTGACCTCCACCCTTCTTCCAAGGGGCATTAAAACCATCTTGTTAAGCTACTGCAACCTCCTCGTCTCTTCCAAGGGGCATTAAAACCGTCTTGTTAAGCTACTGCGACCTCCACCATTCTTCCAACGGGCATTGCATTTCCTCCTAATTTTAGTCAGCTTTTGCTTTTCAATGAATAGGCAAACACTAAGGGAGACCCACTCCCCAATAATGGGTAGAAGGTTTTTAGTATGCTGTAATCCAAGTCTGTTCAAGGTGCATTGTAGTTCCTCATAATTTTTGGAAAGCCTTCCATTCACTGCTTAGGCCAACAGTGCACAGGAGACCCAGTTGCTAAAAATGGAAAAAACGGTTTAGTAAAGGCCCTCTGACCACCATGTCACTTCCAAGGGGCATTGGAGTGCCTCGAAATTTTTTGATAAGCATTGCACTCACTGCATGCCCTATAACTGTGTAGCCAAACCGCTCCTTTTGGTACAGAAACATATCCTACAAGACATGTGTGGTTGACTGGCCTGATATTGATGTGAATGGTCCCTGTTCCTCCTGCTCTTTCTCCTTTGCCACCACCTCATCCAACATTCATCACCTGAAGCTTTGTTTTAACGGGAGTCATAGAACTGGGATAGTAGCAGGAAAACATCCAGCAATCCATGGAGGAGGTAGGATATGCGCCAAAACGCTGACCACCTCAGGCCTAGCCGCTACTACATACATGTGCTTGCATTCCAAGAAAACAAAGCAGACGCTAATTTCTATCATCATCATCATGCTCTTCACCTTGGCACTCTCAACTCCCCTGATGGAGAAGCCAGGGCCCACCGGAGGAGTCTGGTTCTCTGGAAATAGGGGTGGCTGGGGACCGTTTATGGACACCCGGCCGCCCCCAGGCGGCTAGGGACAGTGTGTGGGCACCCGGCCACGGGGCGGCTGGGGACCGAGTATGGACACCCGGCCGCCCCCTGGTGGCTGGGGACCGAGCGTGGACACCCGGCCGCCGGGCGGCTGGGGACTGAGTATGGATACCTCGCTGCCGAAGCAGCCATGAGGTAGTGGCCAGCTTCGACCTCCTCCAAACTAAAAGGCCCCATTTCAAGTGCAAGCTAGCAGTATGGTATTGCAGCCTGGGGGTGGGTGGGTGGCAAGTTGCACACTTACGCTTGCATTCCAAGAAAACAAAGCAGATGCTAACTTCTATCATCATCATCATGCTCCTCACCTTGGCACTCTCAACTCCCCTGATGGAGAAGCCAGGGCCCACCGGACGAGTCTGGTTCTCTGGTGGGCTCGTCCAATGCTGCCCTAAAGCAGGCCAGGCTAAGAAAAGTGTGGGGGAAGTTCAGTGGAGAAATAGGGGCGGCTGGGGACCGTTTATGGACACCCGGCCGCCCCCAGGCGGCTGGGGACCGTGTATGGACACCCGGCCGTGGGGCGGCTGGGGACTGAGTATGGATACCAGGCCGCCAACGCAGCCATGACATGGTGGCCGGCGTCTGCCTCCACATGCCTAAAAGGCCCAATTTCAAGTGCAAGCAAGCTAGCAGTATGGTATTGCAGCCTGGGGGTGGGTGGGTGGCAGGCTGCATACTTGCACTTGCATTGTAAGGAATGGGGGAGGTACAATTGAACACTGCCCTGGGACAAGTACTTGCACGGGGATAGTTGCAAGGCTGCATCTTCTGATGCGGCAAGGATCACTTCTGATGGGCACACTTTTAGGCAGTGACCTGGGTGTCAGAGATGCTTCCAGGGGTCTTCCCCATGCTGTTCCCATGTCTTTTCAGCACTGTATGCATGTGTCACACAGCACATGGCCAGATAAGATTGTAAAATGTTAAAATTACATTTCCCGGTGAATGCATTTGTCACAGTTGAAAGCAATACAAAAGTGCAAAAAAAATGCTACTTGTGAACATAACCCAAGGTGTGGAGGAGTATTTTTGTTTTTAGTTATTTATTTTACCTTATACACAAGTCTTTACCCTGGAAAGGAAATTCCTTAACATATTTCACAGGAAAGCCGTTTCAGTTTCGTTTTTGAATGTTTCCTTGTGAGCCCGTAAAAGTGGCTTAATACCTCTGACCACGTTGTTGACAGCAGTGACCTGGGGGTCAGAAATGCTTCCTGGGGCGATGCCCATGCTGTCCCCATGTCTTTTGAGCACTGTCACTATCGTTTTGGGCACTTTTTAGGCTTTCTACAGACTGCCGGGGGTGCCGCCGCAAAAATGCTCGGGTCTCCCATAGACTAACATTGGGCTCGTTGCTCGGATCGAGCACCCGAGTATCACGGTGAGCTCGGCCCGAGCTTCGAGCACCCGAGCATTTTAGTGCTCGCTCAACACTAGTAATAAATTCAGGTGATTGACAAAGAACTCAATCTAAGACATGAACTTCCTTATCAGCTTGAATACCCAGATTATTCTCCATCTTTCTTAATATGTCTTTTCAGCATTATCACTTTTATATCTGTCATACTGCAGAGCAGTAGAAACGTATCCTGTGCAGTCACGAATCGCACTTCTCCATCTGTCATCTGATGGACGACTCTAGGTTTGGTGAATGCCGGGAGAATGTGACCTGCCTGACTGCATTGTGCCAGCTGTAAAGTTTGGGGGAGGAGGATGATGCTATGGGGTTGTTTTTCAGGGATCGGCTTTGGCATCTTAGTTCCAGTGAAGGGAAATCTTAATTCTTCAGCATAGAAGATATTATGGACAAATGTTTGCTTCCAGCATTGTGGGAACAGTTTGGAGAAGGCCCTTTTCTGTCCCAGCAGGACTATGCTCCAGTGCACAAAGCAAGGTCCATAAAGGCTAGGTTGGGGGAGAACCTGACTGGCTGCACAGAACCCGGACTTCAAACCCATCAGGATGTACTAGAATGGAGATTGCTAGCCAGAACCACCCATCCAGCATCAGTGTCTGACGTTACAAATGCTCTTCTGAATGAAGGGGCAAAAATTGCCACAAACAGCGCCACAATCTTGTAGAAAGGGACCAACACCATATTACTGCCTATGCATTTAGAATGGGATGTCATAAAAATCGGTTTCCCTATCCCTTATGTCCCTATGGTGTATATGTATATGTATAATAACAATATAAAAAAAAATTGGATTATAAGACGCTTCTGCGTATATGTGTTCATGGGTCTGTATGTCGAGGGGGGCGGATGCTGTTTCCTATCATTTGCAACAATTTACTGTATCATATTATTTACATACAATTATAAACCCTCCATAGACTTTATTATACATAGTTATATTGGATCTCATTGGCTGCAGGGCTTGTTCTAGAATGTTGTGACATCACAGGATCGGCACCATGGTCACCTCTGCCTGGACATTATGACATCATGAAGGTTATATAAGCAACAGCTCACCCAGAATTCCGTTGTGGGTTATAGCAGGAGGTTTACAGTGAGTATCTGTGTCTTACACTCCTGTCCTGTCCTTATTATTTCCCATTTCCTATCTATATAAGTTTCTGATTTCTTATAACAAGCTTCCTCTACTTCCCAATTCTTATATCCTATACATTTTTTATCAGAAAATCTTATATTTGTTAATTACCTAGTTATGACATTATGTACTATTGATATAATTGGTATTTAACATTAGGCTATGTATAAGGAAACCTCTCTCTATTTATCCAATTCAGGATTTGCAGTTATTTATCTGAGAAAAATGACGAGCAAATATCAGACAACAATTGATGTAAGTCAGAAATAAGAAATGTTATGTAATTCAGGATAGTGATTGTAATGATGTCTCTGGACGTATATTAAAAAATATATTTCTGTTGCCGGATACCAAACTTGCATTTTATTTTTTATTTTAAAAAAAAGCAGAAAGTCGTAAAAAACAAAAAAATTATCTTGATTTGCCATTTTTGAATACCAGTAATATGTTTATTTTTTGGTCGATGGAGCTGTGTGAGGGCTTTGTTTTTTGCGTGGTGACCTGATGGTTTTATTGATGCTATTTTGGGGTAGTCTTGAAGCTTTGATCACTTCTTAATGCATTTTTATGGAGTTGTAGCAATCAATAACCAACATTTTTTTTACATTTTTAAAAACTTTTTTTATTTACTTTTTACTTTATTTGTCAGTCTCCTATATATCACTGTCTTCTATGACGCCCAACCACAGCCTGCATGTCTCAGCAGAGATCACATACCAGGCACGGGTGGGGGGCGTCTAGGCCAGCCGCAGGCTGTCATACAACCTGTCGGTTCCTTGTGATCATGTGACGCTTAAATGTCGCTGTCAGTAACTGCATTAAACAGGGTAACAGCGGCAATCAGCGGTCACACCAATTGCTGCTGATAGAGGATGATGTCATCTATATAATATAGTGACATCTGCTCAGTGTGGAGCGGGCTCTGCTCCTGAGACATCTCCAAAGTCCCTGACACGCTCCATGATGAATATATTCATCATGGGACATTAAAGGGCTAAATGCAGCTCTGCCAGTTTGCCCCATATTTTAACACAAATAAATGTGGAAAAAAATGGACGCAGCTTCAGAGATTGATAACACGCAGCTCATTTATAGATATATTCACCATATTTTATAATTGAGTAAGTGGACAATAAAGTCAGATGTCGCTGAGTTGTCAGCAGATGCCGGGGTCACTTACCAGGCGGCGGTTTATGGACTATATGAATGCTGCATGGGGCACGGACTGGCACTCTGCTCATAGACTGCACTAGTATTAATAAATCTATCCTGTGCAATAACTTAAAATCCCATTGATTATCCAGTGTAATAGAAGCCTATGAGTATGTAACGTACAATGTAAGAGGCTGAAATATTTCATGGACTTTATACATTTCTCTTTTACTATTACAGCCTGCAGTCAGCAACATGGCATGTAAGTACTGACATTCTCACACACAATTATAGCATTTATACCTCGCCGTGTTCCCCACCACCCTGCTCCGGTCTGTGCAGTGCGGGGACTGAGGCTTTGCACAGCAGGCGCCATCTATTGATGTAATCACGCCTGCTGAGCTGAGTCTCAGACACACAGGGGCAGGCTGAATGGTGGAACAGGAGCAGTAATATTGTGGTTGGGTGATGGGGAATCAGAACCAGCGCTCCCGTGGACTCACGGCCGTGTGGTCTGCCGCTATGGATGTAACACCCCCGCACTGCAGCAGTTACAGTACAGCCGAAACCTGAATGTCAGATCAGATCCGATAAAGGAAGGGCTCATTCACATGGTTGTGTCTGTACCAGGTGTATGGTCTGTAGTTTTCACTGGCCCTTGTATTCTATGGAGCTAGTAACATGTCAGCTCTGGGGTGAATTCTGGACCAAACTCCCCCATTGACTGACTACTAAGAAAAACTTCCATCAGCTTTTGATGATAATTAGTTGGTTTAGTTTTGTGCAGATGAGAAAAAAATGAAGTGTGAATATGGCCTAGAAATAAATCATCCACTGCAACTGAGTGACTTTTATTATATACTTCAGTAAATCTAATTCTAACCTGTTGTTTGTCTTTCAGATGCAGGAGGACATCACAGGTAAGAGTCTTCTTCTCAGTGTATAGTGGTGGGGTGCGCAGGCGTCACCGCAGCTCCATCCTACAAGGGCATCTCAGAGCTGGAGGGTCCGGCGGACGATCCCAGCAATCAGCAGCTTATTCCCTGTACTGTGGAGAGGGGAGAACTAAGCTGTGACATCTTTTTTAATAGTTAAAATCAATTACCAGTGTTACAAAAGTCCTTGTTTAACCCTTACCTAATGTTAGAACCTTGCTCTTAGGTTTTTTCCTTTGCTGGTCACATGACCTCGTTGGCCTATTTAATCCTGCTCCGCCCTTCTGGCTTTGCTGGACTTCATTGTATAACTACTTTCTAGCTAGCCTGTGCTCTGTATCTAACTCTGTTAGTTTGCTTGGTCTACGGACCTCAGTGTTCTATATATTTTGTTTGTTTGTCTGTCTGCTACTATTTCTGTTAGGAGGTGTCCCATTTTCCTCCCAGTCCTTAGTACTTGTAGGGATTCCTTCCCCACATTTATAGGTCTCCGTACAGACTAGCTTAGGACTTTAGCAGGTCTGATCGCAGGATCAGGTTCCCTGTTACATCATAGGGATTCAGCTGAGTTCTATCGTAGGGACAGATCTCCTCTCTTTCCTTAGCTCTGGTAGCAGAACATAACAGTAAGTCCAGCCTGCAAATTCTCTAAGGAAAGATTTTTCTGTTCCATCATGGTGTCGGTTCAGGATTTGGCTCATCGCCTGCAGGGACTCTCTCTGGAGGTGGCCGAGCTCCGTCAGCATGTGAGTAACTGTCCTGGAGCACATTTCTTGGAGCCTAAGGTATGTTTGCCGGATTTATTTTTTGGTGAACACCGAGAATTTTTTTCATTTAAAAATGCTTGCTTATTGTATTTTCGTTTGAGACCCAAGTCCTCTGGGGATGAATCCCAGCGCATAGGGTTCATAATGTCACTTTTGCGCAAAGAGCCTCAGGAGTGGGCCTTTTCTTTGCAGCCTAGTGATACATGCTTCAGATCAGTGGATAGTTTTTTTTCTGCTTTGGGACTATTATATGATGATCCTGACCGTGTCGCATCAGCTGAGACTGAGTTAAGACGTTTGAGACAGGGATCAGGTAATGTGGAAAAATATTGTACTCATTTCCGTCGTTGGTCTACTCAAACAGGGTGGAACGATTCTGCTCTGAAAAGTCTATTTCTTGCTGGGCTCAATGAAAGGGTTAAAGACCTGCTAATTGCTTATCCTACACCTGAAGATTTGCAACAGGCTATGCAATTAGCTATACGGGTGGATAGGAGACTGCGTGCAAGGGTTAATGAGAGCAAATCCTCTGCTATGTCAGTTTCTGGTTATGAGAATGTGTGTACTAACAGTGGTGAATCGATGGAGATTGGATCGGTGGCACCTCGCTCTCAAGAAAAAGACCGTCGATTTTCTGAAGGCTTGTGTTTCTATTGCGGAAAATCTGGTCATTTGATTAAAGGCTGTGAGCTTCGTATGAAGAAAGCAAAAAAAATGGTCAGTCATGCCCGTATTGCCTGTTTAAATTCCAAGGGTGTATTTTTAGCTGCTTCCACGATTGCTCAGGAAAAATTAATGGAATTTCGGGTGTTTGTTGATTGTGGATCTACTCTGAATGTAATTGATGGGGGATTCTTGGAAAGACTCAATTTAAAACCCGAACCTTTATCATCCCCCATTGCTGTGGTTTCTGTGGATGGTTCCCCTTTGAAGAATATTACTCTCAAGGTCTGTGAATTTCCTCTCACTATTAATGGTGTTCACCATGAGAAATTGGATTTGGTAGTTTTGAATAACTTGCCTTCTCCAGTAATATTGGGATTGCCCTGGTTAAAATTTCACAATCCTGTACTGGATTGGTCTACCAATGAAATTAAATCCTGGAGCCATAAATGTTATGACAAGTGTTGTAACGGGCGTATTGCAGCTTTGGATAGGGGAGAATTGCCTGTTCCTATTCAGGATTTTTGGAGAGTTTTTTCTGAGAAGGAATCGCAGGTTTTGCCTCCCCATAGAGACTATGATTGTTCTATTGAATTTGTCCCTGGAGCGACTCTTCCTAAAAGTCGTTTATTTAACCTTACTATTCCTGAGAGGAAGGCTTTGGAGGAATACATACAGACAAGTTTGGCCGCCGGTCACATTAGGCCCTCTAAGTCTCCTGTGGCGGTTGGATTTTTTTTTGTAAAAAAAAAGGACGGCGGTTTACGTCCTTGTCTGGATTTTCATGAGATTAACAAAATTACTGTACGCAATCCTTACCCACTGCCATTGATTCCTGATCTGTTTAACCAGTTAATGTTGGCCAAGTGGTTCTCTAAAATTGACCTTAAGGGGGCATACAATCTGTTGCGCATGAAGGAGGGTGACGAATGGAAGACTGCTTTTAACACTCCTGTGGGTCATTTTGAGAACCTGGTTATGCCTTTTGGTCTTACTAATGCTCCTGCATTTTTTCAGAATCTTATTAATGACATCCTTAGACCTTTGATCGGCAAAAATGTGTTTGTGTATTTGGATGACATTTTGATTTATTCGCCTGATCTGGAGTCTCATTGGCGGAGCGTACGTGAGGTATTACAATTGTTAATGGACAATTCGCTTTTTGCTAAGCTGGAGAAATGTGAGTTCGCTGTACAGAGAATTAGTTTTTTGGGTTACATTATCTCCAGCGAAGGTTTTGAGATGGACCCGGTTAAAGTTCAAGCTGTACAGGAATGGCCTAGGCCTATTGGTTTGAAATCGATACAGAGGTTTTTAGGTTTCGCCAATTATTACAGAAAATTCATAAAAAATTTTTCTAGTATTGTCAAACCTCTTACCGATCTCACCAGGAAAGGTGCTGATGCGGTTCAGTGGTCTTCTGAGGCCATTGAAGCTTTTGTGTATCTCAAGGAGAGGTTCACCTCTGCTCCCATCCTTATGCAGCCTGATGTGACTAAGCCGTTTTTGGTTGAGGTTGATGATTCTTCGGTGGGGGTTGGCGCAGTATTGTCTCAGGATAACGGGGATGGATTACATCCCTGTGCCTTTTTTTCAAAAAAATTTTCGGAGACTGAACTGAATTACGATATTGGTAATCGGGAATTATTGGCTATTAAACTCGCATTTGAACACTGGCGCCACTTCTTGGAAGGTGCGGAATTTCCCGTTCAGGTTCTTACGGATCATAAAAATCTGATATATCTTGATGCTGCCAAGCGCCTGAATGCCCGTCAGGCTAGGTGGGCACTGTTTTTCTCGCGGTTTAATTTCTCCGTTACTTACATCCCTGGTACTAAGAATGTTAAGGCGGATGCCTTGTCTCGCAGTTTTTCTCCCATAGTCGGTGCTGAGAAAGAGGAGAACATTTTACAAGAAGGTGTTGTGATAGCTGCTTTGGACTCCGTTTTGGAAGATGAGATTCTTAAAGCACAGGAGAATGCCCCATCTAACACTCCTCATGGGAGGTTGTTTGTGCCTCGGACCTTTAGGAGAGATTTGTTTGTTGAGTGTCACGAATCTCGGTTGGCAGGTCATCCCGGAATCTCTGAGACCAAGAGACTGGTGGGTCGCAGTTTTTGGTGGCCTGGATGGCAGAAGGAAGTCATTAAGTGGGTGCGTCAATGTACTATATGTGCTAGATCTAAGTCCTCACATACTCCTGCTGCGGGGTTGCTTTGTCCTTTGGAGGTTCCCAGTGCTCCTTGGACACATTTGGCTATGGACTTTATAACTGACCTTCCCCCCCTGAGGGTTTTACTGTCATCTGGGTGGTCGTGGACCGTTTTAGCAAGATGTGTCACTTGGTTCCCTTCGTCAAACTGCCCTGCGCTAAAACTCTCGCTAAGGCCTTTGTCAAGGAAATTGTCAGACTTCATGGCGTTCCTACTGACATTGTTTCTGATAGGGGTCCTCAGTTCGTGGCTCGTTTTTGGCGTGCCTTTTGTGACAGGTTGGGAGTTCATCTGTCGTTCTCGTCCGGATATCATCCTGAATCTAATGGCCAGACAGAAAGGAAAAACCAGGATGTTGAGCAGTTCTTGCGTTGTTTTGAGGCAGACAATCAAGAGGGGTGGTCTGAGTTTCTGCCACTTGCTGAATTTGCTCTGAACAATCATACATCTTCTTCTGTTGGTTGTTCGACTTTTTTTTGTTGTTCTGGGAGACATCCGTCGTTTGGGTCGTTCTCCAAGTTGGGATCTGCCGTGCCTGAGGAGGAGAATTTTTCCGGTGATTTGGAGAGAGTTTGGACGGATGTGCGTGGTAATCTTCAGGAGGCCAACAGAAAATCTAAAGACTACTTTGATAGGAAACGACAGGAGGTTTTGTTCGCTGTTGGTGACATGGTTTGGTTGTCCTCTAGGAATCTGCGGTTGAGGATTCCTTCTAAGAAATTGGGTCCCAAGTTTGTAGGGCCCTTTAAGGTGCTTCAGGTTGTCAACCAATCTGCTGTTAGGTTGGAGGTTCCTACCTCCTGGAGAATTAATCCGGTATTTCATGTCTCTCTGTTAAAAAAAGCTGTTGTGTCGGATGGTGATGCCTCTGCCTCTGTTCCTCCGGTGGTGGAGGACGGGGAATATGAAATTTCTCGCATCCTTAACTCTAGACGGTATAGAGGTAGTTTGCAGTATCTGGTGGCCTGGAAAGGTTTCGGACCCGAGGATAACTCTTGGGTGAGGTCAGATGATGTTTCCGCGTCCAGACTTATCAGAGCGTTTCACAGGAGATTTCCTGATAAGCCTGGTCCTAGGGGATCCGGAGGATCCTCTTAGAAGGGGGGGGTACTGTTAGTACCTTGCTCTTAGGTTTTTTCCTTTGCTGGTCACATGACCTCGTTGGCCTATTTAATCCTGCTCCGCCCTTCTGGCTTTGCTGGACTTCATTGTATAACTACTTTCTAGCTAGCCTGTGCTCTGTATCTAACTCTGTTAGTTTGCTTGGTCTACGGACCTCAGTGTTCTATATATTTTGTTTGTTTGTCTGTCTGCTACTATTTCTGTTAGGAGGTGTCCCATTTTCCTCCCAGTCCTTAGTACTTGTAGGGATTCCTTCCCCACATCTATAGGTCTCCGTACAGACTAGCTTAGGACTTTAGCAGGTCTGATCGCAGGATCAGGTTCCCTGTTACATCGTAGGGATTCAGCTGAGTTCTATCGTAGGGACAGATCTCCTCTCTTTCCTTAGCTCTGGTAGCAGAACATAACACCTAACATATACATTGATGTATTTTCCTTGCACTATAGTGTGGACATCATTGCTGTAATTAAATACAGAATGCAGAAGAAAATTAATGATGTCCAAGAGAAGATCACAATAATGTAAGTGAAAAAATGTAGCGATGTAATATAAGCAAACCTTCTAGATTACACAGTAATATCGATGTTTCCTTATCTCAGACGACTGATTCTTTTATTCAGGTAGAGAAGTTACATGTGAAGCCCGTCTGCACACAATATCTGTCTACACACATAGCCGCCATTTATTGGGCACCGGTCATGTGTCATTTCACAGCACAAAGATGCCATAGTAGTATTCATGGGATACAAACAGTACAAGATACATCATTTAACTCCTTAATGACCGCCGATAAGCATTAAAACAGCGGCACTATGGGGCCTTTTTTCGGATCACTGTTTTAAAACGGCGATCAGGAATAAGTGAATACCGAAGAAGCGAAACACGCGTTGGGGCATCCTTCTCCCACCACTGTCAGGTTGTATTATGCATCTGCATTCATTTATTGCTGGATTTTTCCATAATGGCTGATCTACTTGTGCTCCTTATGGTGAAACAGTTTTCGACTATCTTTTATTGCCCTATACTATGTTCAACTGACTAGGACCTCTATCTAAATGACTACTCAAGATTGTTGCACATAGCACTTCTTATTGACACTTGTCTTCTAATTACTATCTTCTACTGTGCTGCATGTATTCCTTCAGCATAGTCATTGGGCAATCATTACTGGTCATACTTTCTACATAATTCTTTATATATACCTTTGTAGTCTGAATTCCATAAGGGACCACTTTGCTACAACTTCGGATGCACCTTCTTAAAGACATGTCTTGTATGTGAATTGCTGAGATATGTTGAATGGACATTTGTCCCTATACCCATTTATGATTTTGTGATATTCTACTGTTCACTATATTTTTGTCTGCAATTTTTTATAGATACTCACCATATTATACCTGACAAGTGGGATTCCTTGATACTTCTCCTGTCTTTTTAAACTAATTTTTTTAATATGTTGAAAATAAAGATGTTACGTATTTTTACTATTTTCCAGCTATACTTTTTTCTTTGATTGGATTATACAGGTGCTTCTCACAAAATTAGAATATCATCAAAAAGTTCATTTATATCAGTTCTTCAATCCAAAAATTGAAACTCGTATATTATATAGAGTCATTACACACAGAGTGATCTATTTCAAGTGTTTATTTCTGTTAATGTTGATGATTATGGCTTACAGCCAATGAAAACACAAAAGTCATTATCTCAGTAAATTAGAATACTTTATAACAACAGATTGAAAATGTTTTTAAAATCCTAAATGTTGGGCTACTGAAATGAATGTTCAGTAAATGCCCTCAAAACTTGGTCGGGGTTCCTTTTGCATCAACTACTGCATCAATGCGGCAATGTGGCATGGAGGCGATCAGCCTGTGGCACTGCTGAGGTGTTATGGAAGTCCAGGTTGCTTTGATAGCAGCCTTCAGCTCGTCTGCATTGTTGGGTCTGGTGTCTCTCATCTTCCTCTTGACAATACCCCATAGATTCTCTATAATAGATTCTATATGAGGTTGAGGTCAGGCGTGTTTGCTGGCCAATCAAGCACAGTGATACTGTTGTTTGTAAACCAGGTATTGGTACTTTTGGCAGTGTGGACAGGTGCCAAGTCCTGCTGGAGAATGACATTTCCATCTCCAAAAAGCTTATCGGCAGAGGGAAGCATGAAGTGCTGTAAAATGTCCTGGTAGACGGCTGCGCTGACTTTGGTCTTGATAAAACACAGTGGACCTACACCAGCAGATGACATGGCTCCCCAAACCATCACTGATTGTGGAAACTTCACACTAGACCTCAAGCAGCTTGGATTGTGGCCTCTCCACTCTTCCTCCAGACTCTGGGACCTTGATTTATAAATGAAATACAAAATTTAATCTAATCTGAAAACAACACCTTGGACCACTGAGCAACAGTCCAGGTCTTTTTCTCCTTGGCTCAGGTAAGATGCTTCTGGCGTTGTCTATTGGTTATGAGTGGCTTCACACAAGGAATGTGACACTTGTAGCCCATGCCCTGGATATGTCTGTGTCTGGTGGCTCTTGAAGCAATGACTCCAGCAGCAGTCCACTCCTTGTGAATCTCCTCAAAATGTTTGAATGGCCTTTTCCTAACAATCCTTTCAGGCTGCGGTTATCCCAGTTGCTTGTGCACCTTTTTCTGCCACACTTTTTCCTTCCACTCAACTTTACATTAATATGCTTGGATACAGCACTCTGTGAACAGCCAACTTCTTTAGCAATGACCTTTTGTGGCTTCCCCTCCTTGTGGAGTGTGTCAATGACTGCCTTCTGGACATCTGTCAAGTCAGCAGTCTTTCCCATAATTGTGGAACCTACTGAAACAAACTAAGGCACCTTTTAAAACGTGTAGGAAGCCTTTGCAGGTGTTTTTTGTTAATTATTCTAATTTACTGAGATAAGGACTTTTGTGTTTTCATTGTCTGTAAGCCATAATCATCAAAATTAACAGAAATAAACACTTGAAATAGATCACTCTGTTTGTAATGACTCTATATAATATATGAGTTTCACTTTTTGGATTGAAGAACTGAAATAAATTTACTTTTTGATAATATTCTAATTTTGCAAGAAGCACCTGTACTATGTACTGCACCAGATAGGCTATATAGTTCTTTATATCGGAATATATGGACATATAAGGGGTTCCCATATTAATGGTAACACAAAGGCTTAAACCCCTCAAATAAAATCCAGTGAAATCTGTCCCAAACCCCTCCTTCTGAGCCCCACTGTGCCTAAACTGCAGTAAGCGGCCACATGTCTGGCATTACTGTAGCGGGGAAAACACACTTAACAATTTACAGGGTGCATGTCTCCAGAAGCACAAGCGGGGAACAATGTATAGGGGCACTACACTGTATGGGGGCACAATGTATAGGGACACTACACTGTATGGGGGCACAATGTATAGGGACACTACACTGTATGGAGGCACAATGTATAGGGGCATTACACTGTATGGGGGCACAATGTTTAGGGACACTACACTGTATGGGGGCACAATGTATGGGGACACTACACTGTATGGGGGCACAATGTATGGGCACTACACTGTGTGGAGGCACAATGTATAGGGGACACTACACTGTATGGGGCACAATGTTTAGGGGCACTACACTGTATGGGGGCACAATGTATGGGCACCACACTGTCTGGAGGCACAATGTATAGGGGACACTACACTGTATGGGAGCACAATGTTTAGGGAAACTACAGTGTATGGGGGCACAATGTATAGCGGCATTACACTGTATGGGGGCACAAAATATGGGGACACTACACTGTATGGGGGCACAATGTATAGCAGCATTACACTGTATGGGGGCACAATGTATAGGGGCATTACACTGTATGGGGGTACAATGTATGGGGACATTACACTGTATGGAGGCACAATGTATTGGGACACTACACTGTATGGGGGCACAATGTATTGGGACACTACACTGTATGGGGGCACAATGTTTAGGGAAACTACAGTGTATGGGGGCACAATGTATAGCGGCATTACACTGTATGGGGGCACAAAATATGGGGACACTACACTGTATGGGGGCACAATGTATAGGGGCATTACACTGTATGGGGGCACAATGTATAGGGGCATTACACTGTATGGGGGAACAATGTATGGGGACACTACACTGTATGGAGGCACAATGTATTGGGACACTACACTGTATGGGGGCACAATGTATTGGGACACTACACTGTATGGGGGCACAATGTATGGGGACACTACACTGTATGGGGGCACAATGTAGTGAGACACTACACTGTATGGGGGCACAATATATAGGGGCATTACACTGTATGGAGGCACAATGTATGGGGACACTACACTGTATGGGGCACAATGTATTGGGACACTACACTGTATGGGGGCACAATATATAGGGGCATTACACTGTATGGGGGCACAATGTATGGGGACATTACACTGTATGGAGGCACAATGTATTGGGACACTACACTGTATGGGGGCACAATGTATTGGGACACTACACTGTATGGGGGCACAATGTATGGGGACACTACACTGTATGGGGGCACAATGTAGTGAGACACTACACTGTATGGGGGCACAATATATAGGGGCATTACACTGTATGGGGGCTCAATGTATAGGGGACACTACACGGTACGGGGGAACAATGTATAGGGGACACTACACTGTATGGGGGCACAATGTATAGGGGACACTACACTGTTTGGGGCACAATGTATGGGGGCATTACAATGTATGGGGGCTCAATGTACAGGGGACACTACATTGTATGGGGGAACAATGTATAGGGGGCACTACACCGTATGGGGGCACAATGTATGGGGGCAGTACATTGTATGGGGGTACAAAGTATGGGTATGAAACTGACATATTTGCAATTCTCCACAAAAAAAGCAAGACAGATTTCAAAAATTTTGCTAAATGGCTACCAGGGGAAAACACACATGAGCCACTATTGTAGTATGGCTTCTTCAGTAAGAAAGGACGTATACTTTCTGTAGTGATCTGCATACAGAGCTCATCGGACAGTTTTCCCAGTGATCAGGACTGAGCAGCCTGCAGTGGATCAGTGCATTCACTTTGTGGAATATAGAAAATCACCATTACATTAAATATGTCTGGAATAATCATCTATGGTAAATTTATAAAAGGGAAATAATATAGACAAGATGGACCACGGGGTCTTTTCAGCCAATATCTTCTAGGTCCTGGCAGCTGCTGACAGACAGAATTTGAGCATTTAGGGCTGCACCGTCGTATACACCGGACAAGCGCTATCTGTTTATCGGCCAGCATTCACACCAATGATGACAGAAACTGGCAGTGAAATAAATCACATCATGCTGCTATCTGACTCTGAAATCAGATGCCACTCACCCATTCAAGTCTATGGGTGTGTGGAAAACATCAGACTATACTCGGATGCCATCTAAGTGCAGTTCGATTTCCGCTGACTCACACAATGGAAAAGATGGAGAAATTTTGATCTTATCCTCATAGTGTGATTGGATGAGAGAATCTATGATTGTGTGACCCTAGCCTTAAAGGAAATCTATCACCAGGTTGTTGCTACCCCATCTAAAAGCACCGATTCTGGAAATATGTCACTTACTGGGCTGCTTGCTGTAGTTTTATTAAAATCACTGTTTTCTCTGCTGCAGATCTCCCAGCTCTCTGAATGCTGAGCTCTGTAAAACCCGCCCACACCACTGATTGCAGCTTTCTGTGTACACTGTGAATAGGCAGAAACTGCCAAACAGGGATGGGTGCAGAGTTACACAGAGCTCATGAGTGTGGGGGACTCCATGGCAGCAGATTTACTAGTCATTTAATAATAATCTCCTGCTGATAAAACAGTTATTTTAACAAAATTAACAGCAAGCAGTCCAGTAAGTTACACATGGCTGGAAGCAAGGTTTCGTCTCTACATTATACTGCTTTTAGATTTGGTGGCAAAAACCTGGAGACAATTTTTTTTCAAAGGGAATTTTTCACCGAGTTTTTTTATGTAACATGAAAGCAGCATGATGTGGGGAAAGATATCATGATTCCAGCAATGTGTCACTTATTGGGCTGCTTGGTGCAGTTTTAATAAAATCACTGTTTTCTCTGGTACAGATCTAGCTGAGCTCTGAATGCTGAGCTCTGTATACCACCGCCCACACCACTGATTGGCAGCTTTCTAGGGAAATTTTACATTGACAGAAAGCTGCTAATCAGTGATGGGGACGAGGTTATACAGAGCAGGAGGACGACATGGCAAGAGACATCTAGTCCTCTAGTGATAATCTCCTGCTGATAAATCAGTGATTTTATTGAACCTACAGCAAGCAGCCCAGTAAGTGACATCTTGCTGGAATCAAGGTCTCTGCCCCTACATCATGCTGCTCTCAGATTAAATAGCAAAAACCTGCTAACAAATTCTTAATTGTGGAATGTAGTCAATGTAAAAGGTTGACAATGAAAGTACCTAGAATAGAGGGAGAATGGGAGGAATGAAGCCAGATTTGTCATGGTCACTAATGTTATACATCGTAATAATTTTTGGCATTTGTACATTTCAATATTCCATGTACAATAGGGAGAGAAACATCTAACTTCTGCAAATAGAGATTCAGGAGGAGACTTGCGCCCTGGATAAGGCTGAACTGACTCTGTAAGTGCTGAGAGTTATTGAGCTAATAAAAGCCAACGTTCTAGATAATATAATGATAAATATTCTTACAGTTTTCCTCTACCCTCCCACTATGGACTGTAACTTAGTGCGGGGCTTAGTTACACTTTACACCAAGTTACATGGAAACTATGAGAATGTGACCGGGTGACACAATAGTTACCAGCAAGATTCAATGAAAATCCACCTACTATGCAGGAGCCACAGCACAGCTCTATGGAGGTGATGGGGGCAGCGCTGCACCTAATACAGACATGGCTGAGAGCACAGCGGTACATGGAATAACAGAGGGGATGTGGCACCAACCAGCACTGCGGACCCTTCACTCTCAGGATCTGTAGTACTGGCAGTCGGACCCCCACCAGGCTGGAAAGTGGAGACGTCCCCAGATTTGGCCTTAAAGTCTGCATAAAATTCTATAATAATGAATATTAATACTACTCAGTTATACGGTGGTTATAAGACACACACTTGACTGGTGAATGCCTAGATGTAAACACATTAAAGGGAATCTGCCACCAGGTTATTGCTGCCCCATCTCAGAGCATCATAATGTAGGGGCAGAGACCCTGATTCCTGAGATGTCCGCAAGAAAGAAGGAAGGCTGACAGCACTCACTAAGATGGACGCTCTTTCAAGGTTCCAAGGAACCCACTTGGAGGATTAACAGCATAGAGGCAAACAAACAGCGTCCAGTCCAGGGTGATGCATTTCAAAAGTTTAAGTTTATTCCGCCATCTTATAGTATGATGAAATCCATCACCCTGGACTGGATGCTGTATGTTTGCCTCTATCCTGATTTCTGAGATGTATCACTTACAGGGTTATTTGCAGCTATTTTGATAAAATCACTGTTTCATCTGCTGCAGATCTACCAGTTCTCTGAATACGGAGCTCAGAATAACCCCGCCCCCATCACTGATTGGCAGTTTTCTGTGTACACTGTGCATAGGCAGAAAGCTGTTAATCATTGGTGGAGGCGGGGTTATACTGAGATTATGAATATGGAGGACTACATGGCAGCAGGTCTACTAGTCCTCTACTGATAATCTCCTGCTGATAAAACATCAAGCAGCCCAGTAAGTGACACATCACTGGATTTAGAGTCTATCACTATATCATGCTGCTCTCAGATTAGGTGACAGATTCCCTTTACATCAGATGTATGTATTGTAATCTAGTGTATAATGAATGAGTCGTGATACGAGGCCTCATGGATGACAACTGTTTTCTGTTACAGACTTTACGGCTACAGACCTGCAGAAAAGAAAAGAAACAAATGGCTTTTCTGGCGCTCAGCCACCAAGTACGTATATTATATCAGAGAATATAGTATTATATGTAAATGAGGATACAAGTGCCCTGACAGGATGATTTCGCTCTAGTGCATATATTCCCCACACTATTCCCTGCCTAGTGCCGCCTCGTGTGCCAATATTATCAAGTGAATAAAACCCTTATACTCCTGTGGTTGAAGATCAATGTATTCAGCAGCGCAGCCCGATTTAACAGGATTTATCCTTTGGATACAACATTATCAGGTCGGTGACAGCCTGAAAAAAAGCCGATTACAGCATGCTGCGTCTGTAAAAAAATACTAAAAAAATAAATGCCATTGATCCCCCCAAAAAAGGTAAGGTGGAGAATAACACCACAGGAAAGATGCGCTGTTTGGAGGAGTTTAAAGGGAATCTGTCACCCCCCTGGGATATATCAGACCTCTACTATGCGCACACAGGGTATAGAAAAGTAAATCTATACTTACCTGTATGGCCCATAGTACAGGTCTGATTGCAGAGAAATTTGTTTTTATAAACAGGAGAGGAGAGAAGACCGCGGACCACCGGAAAGGTGAGTATAATATATTTTTTTATTTTTAACATATTAATTATTTTTTTTACTATTGATGCTGCCTTTACAGCATCATAACTTGGTCACCCAATATAAATCCATGCCGGTTGCATGGATTTATATTGTGTGACCAATTTGTCAAGCACTTTCCAAGTGATGCTCAAAAGCGCTTGGAAAAGCGCTTGACAAAATGCATGCACAAAATGCTTAAAAAACGCTTTTCCCTGGCAATGCATGTAGAATCCACATGTACAATCCGCATGTACAATCCGCATGCGTTTTTTCTGCCAGGGAGATGCAGAAACGCTCAGGAAAACTCCGCATCAATTCTGCATTGTGGGCACATAGCCTTAGCCTGCAGATATGGGGTAAATCTGCAGGGTAATAAGCAGTCTAAAGTCGTGCGGCTCCACACAGACAACCTGGATACAGGGATGAAATAACTTCATTCCTGCCAGCAGCCTCCGGTTTTCAGTCATAGAGGAGTGTCCGGCACAGCTTCAGTCACCACTCAGTACACAGTGAGGGCGGCTGTAACTAGACCCGGCACTGACTGACAGCCGGCTCTGCACTGATGCACTTCTGAGTGACCTGTCAGTCAGTGTCGGGTTGTGGTTACAGCCGCCACTCAGTGCTGTGAGCCGTGACTGCAATTCCTCCGGGCACGTCTGCATGACTGAAAGCCGGCGGCTCCCAGAAGAAATAAAGTTAATTTTCTCCCAGGTTCGGCACTTTTAGTACAGCGGCCGGGCACCTTCTTAACGCTATTACCCTGCATATTAACACAATATCTGCAGGTAATAGTGTTATAGAAGTTGACAGGTTCAACTTTTTTTCTATATATATTCTTTTTTCTTCAGAGTAGATGGTGAGTTTAAGATGCTGGTGGGAGTTGAAGTGGCTCATAGGTGGAGAAGGAAGCATATTTCTCTTTATAGCTGTATTACAAAGCTTCTTACATTCACTCGTACTATTGAGTTTGTGTTTGTGAACATTTAACATAAATTGATGGATCTTTCTTGTACAATAGTGATTATGAGACAAATATGATGATCCAAATAGAAGCGATCAAGAACAGGATCACTACTATGTAAGAGAATTACTGATCTAATATAAGCAAACCTTATAGATCCCAATGATAGAGATGTTTCCTTATCTCCAATGTGTGACTCATTGTCTCCAGGTACAGATGATATAAAACCTGTCTGCACATGATACACCGTATATCTACTACACAGATACAGCAGTTGTCATCTACTGGGTGTCGCTCATTTATCATATTTTACTGTAAGAAGATGCAAAGTGCTTTTTATGGGATACAAACATTAGAGGAATTGTTATTTGACTTGTGAGAAGAAAAATGAGGCAATATCTTAATATGGCTTCTGTAGAAATATATCAGATATTATATAAGTTAAACACATAGGTATGCGCTTTCCTGAGGAAGATGCCACATTCCTCTTTTTTCTTCCTCCTCCTCGTCATCTAGTAAGTTGGGACCCCCAGCAATACGCACTAGGACCGAGGTAATCCCTTCAGAAATTGATCCCATAAGGACTTCGGCCCCGGAAAATTATCCTGTTATTCGGGATTTCCTGGGCAGTTCAGGACTCCTATGTGACACTGTAGGCCTCACTGAAATTAACTTTTATAAAGTCTTCTTCACTGAGGAGATAATAAATCTTCTACACCAGTATCCCAGTCTTCAAGTCCCTCTCTGCCACAGCATTAAATAAGTCTGGGACAGATGTAAATCAAAAGTAAAAATTATGGACAGAAGGACCATGAGGTCTATTTATGCCACCATCAGCTTTCTAGGTTTCTTCTGTCCCTACACAGAGAGCGCCCTCTAGTGATAGCTTCACGAAGACAAAACGGTATTATTTGTGTGATGTAGATGGAATGTTGGCAAAGTATCTTGGACAGATGTATAAACAAGGGGCGGAAATTGTTCACTACTGCTCTTCAAATTACTGATATTTATACATTTCCATATGAGATGATAATATATTTTCCATCTACAACAGGAATGAAATCAAACAAAAGCTGGAAAAGAAATTAGAAAACACCGACAAACAACTGATAAGAATGGAGGAAACTTTGTAAGTGCTTTTTTACAGTTAGAAATGATATAAACCTGTCTGCACATACTATGTATCTGTCTATGCTGATAGTTGTCATTCAGTGTGTGACAGTCACTTCTCAGGAGGTTTATAGGACACATGAATTAGATGAATTATATTTATTTGACATTTTTAAATGGTACCAGGGAAATTAGAACATGACCCAGCATTTTTCTATGGCTCCTTTAGAAAGACACGAGTTATAATTAGAAGTACAGTATGTATACTTTCTATAGCATATCTCCTGTCTAGGATGCCTGATTGGGGAAGCTGTCTCAGGAGGTCGGCACATGTCCAATCTGTGTCCTCATAGATATGGTTGAATATAATAGTGGAGCAGAGAGCCGTCAGCTCCCTGCACCACCACACAGCTTATGCTCCCCGCGCTGTATAAGGTTTGGTGGAGCAGATATAATGATGTCACTAGGTCATGTCTGCAGCGTCCAGCATAGAATAGAGCCTGTAGATTCATACTTATCATGGGAACAAGGCTCTGTGGGAATTCAGTAAAAAACACATTACTTAACCCTCCATCATCCTGAGCTGATGAAAGAAGCTGCAGGAAGAGGAAGCTGCTGTTAGATAGTGGCGCCCCCTGCAGTCACACTACACACGGAGTGGTGTGATCTCTCCGATATGTTATCTTTGTTCGGATCATTGTGGGTCTGAGGTCGCTGTCATACTCTCGCTGTTGTCAAATCTTTCTAATAACTTTTCTTCACTTCTCCAACAGATTGACCTTCAAAATTGCGGCTCAATCACCAGCTACAAAGACGCCTACATTTCACAAAAATGTCAACTATCCATCTCGTGAAACCATCAAGTATGTATGTTCTTTCTGACACTATACTATATGACTAGCCTGATGTATTATACAAGGTTGTATTTCCGCTTGACCCCCTGGTGGAGTACAATACTTGTAGTGATCCTGCTATCTACAGTCATGGCCAAAAGTATTGAGAATGAGACAAATAGTAATTTTTCCAAAGTTTACTGCTTCATTTTTTGTAATGGCAATTTGCATATACTCCTGAATGTCAAAGAGTGATCAGCTTAACAGCAATTACTGTACTTGCAAAGTCAATATTTGCCCAGAAAATGAACTTTAACCCCCAAAACACATTTCAACATCATTGCAGTCCTGCCTTAAAAGGAGCAGCTAACATCGCTTTAGTGATTGATCCATTAACACAGGTGTGGGTGTTGATGAGGACAGGGCTGGCGATCAATCAGTCATGATTAAGTAAGAATGACATCACTGGACACTTTAAAAGGAGGCTGGTTCTTGGTATCATTGTTTCTCTTCAGTTAACCATGGTTATCTCTAAAGAAACACGTGCAGCCATCATTGCACTGCACAAAAATGGCCTAACAGGGAAGAGTATCGCAGCTACAAAGATTGCACCTCAGTCAACAATCTATCGCATCATCAAGAACTTCAAGGAGAGAGCTTCCATTGTTGTCAAAAAGGCTCCAGGGCGCCCAAGAAAGACCAGCAAGCGCCAGGACCGTATCTTAAAACTGTTTCAGCTGCGGGATCGGATTACCAGCAGTGCCGAGCTTGCTCAGGAATGGCAGCAGGCTGGTCTGAGTGCTTCTGCACGCACTGTGAGGCGGAGACTCTTTGAGCAAGGGCTGGTTTCAAGGAGGGCAGCAAAGAAGCCACTTCTCTCCAGAAAAAACATCAGGGACCCACTGATATTCTGCAAAAGGTAAAGGGAGTGGACTGCTGAGGACTGGGGCAAAGTCATTTTCTCTGAGGAATCCCCTTTTCGATTGTTTGGGACATCTGGAAAACAGCTTATTCGGAGAAGAAGAGGTGAGCGCTACCACCAGTCTTGTCTCATGCCAACTGTAAAGCATCCTGAAACCATTCATGTGTGGGGTTGCTTCTCAGCCAAGGGAATCGGCTCACTCACAGTCTTGCCTAAAAACACAGCCATGAATAAAGAATGGTACCAGAATGTCCTCCAAGAGCAACTTCTCCCAAATGTCCAAGAGCAGTTTGGCGCCCAAAAATGCCTTTTCCAGCATGATGGAGCACCTTGCCATAAAGCAAAGGTGATAACAAAATGGCTCATGGAACAAAACATAGAGATTTTGGGTCCATGGCCGGGAAACTCCCCAGATCTTAATCCCATTAAGAACTTGTGGTCAATCATCAAGAGACGGGTGGACAAACAAAAACCAACAAATTCTGGCAAAATGCAAGCATTGATTATGCAAGAATGGACTGCTATCAGTCAGGATTTGGTCCAAAAGTTGATTGAGAGCATGCCAGGGAGAATTACAGAGGTCTTGAAGAAGAAGGGGCAACACTGCAAATATTGACTTGTTGCATTAACTCATTCTAACTGTCAATATAACCTATTGGTACTCATAATATGATTGCAATTATATTTCTGTATGTGATATAAACATCAGACAAACACTATTAAAAACCAGAGGCCAGCAGATCATGTGAAAATATAATTTTGGTGTCATTCTCAAAACTTTTGGCCATGACTGTATTGCTCGCACCCGCTGGTCCACTGCTTTATATTACTCCCTACTTATCCATTTGTTTTTTTACCACCACAGATGACCCACTTGGTTGACTAATGGCTCATCTTAATAATAAAATACCTGGTTTCTCAGGAATCTATATTAAAGGGCCTGGTTTTCCCAGTGCTGTGGGAATATCTTCCTGATCTATCGTTTTGGGTTCATGATATTTTATCTGTGTGATGCAGTAAATGTACAAATTTTGCTAAGAAAGTATTTGGGATGGAGTGAGAAACTGGGGAATGTGCTATATCTGTCATGCTCTTGAAAACAAACCTTTATGTTTCATGTACAGTAGAAAGAAGACCACCGAGATAAAAGCAGAGAAGACGATCCAGACCAGGTGAGAGCAGAGATTACTGAGCAAAGCTTCTAGATGGCAATATTAAGGATGATTCCTTACTATTGTATATTTCTGACTGCACATATAGCGGCCATTTATTGGTCACCGGTCACACATCTTATATGCCTGACTTTTAAGAGAGTTTTTTCCCTGATGCGTTCTTTGCTGCCTTCTGATAGAACAGCACCAAGTTTGGAGAGGTTTCCTTTTGGACCCTCTTCAGAGAAATGACATGCATTTTATTTTTTCCAATAGGTGATTTTCTAAACCTCTTCAGGGGAAAAACAAAAAAGAAAACTAAAAAAACCTCCTCATAAACAAAGTGGATTTATCACATAAATAACTGGAATTTCTTTCCAAGAGTTTTTGAAAGCATTTTTGAGGTGGATTTTGGTATGGATTTGCTTAAAAAAAACTCATCAAAAAAATTCTATGTGCACTTACTCTTCATGATGCCATTAATTTTTAGCTTTAGGGTATGTTCACATTAAATCTTTTCACTAACTTTTGGAGAAGAAACTATAAAATCCTCATCGAAAATTCAAAATGCATTAAAAATTAGGAATTTCTGCTCACTTTCCTCTCCAAAGATTGAGAAAAAAGACTCAGTGTGAACCTGTCAGCAGGATACTGATAGGCTGTGATACTGATTAAATCGATACCTGTGGTGCAGAAATCCGTTTTGTGGATTTTGTGTAACCAGGGTTTGAAGTTTCCTTATAATTATAGCTTTGTGCATCGGGGCAGCACTGGGGTTAGGGTCTTCGGCTCTTCTACGGCCCCTTCACTGCTCCTGTTGTCTTCATCGTCCTTCTAGTTTAGACTTCGTGCCAGCGGCGCTTGCGCACATTGATCTCCGGTAGTCTTCAGGATAATGGCGCTAGTGGTAGAGCCCGCGCAGATTTAGATCTCGTCTCAATGACAAGCGGAGATCTTAGTCTGCACATGCGCCACAGGAGGATCGTAATGACAGACACGGGGGCCATCAGCAGAGCACCAGTTGCCCAAGGGGCCCATGGTTGGGATGAATAACGTGCTTTTGGCTGGTACATGTTAAATCCCGCTGTCAGTGATGGACAGCGGGATTTAAATGGTTAACAGCTGCAGACGGAACACCGCTCTACCTGCGGCTGTTAAGACATATGATGGCTGATTAAAATATATACGTAATATGTCGTGAAGGGGTTAATAGGTTAACAGTCTCGGCTGTTAGAGTTAGGCTCTGGCTGTGTGTCACAGATATAATCTGCCGGGTACGGGGTGGCCGCTCCCAGTGAGCCCGCTCTATGCACTCGCTACCGCCTTGCACCATACCATATTGATGAGCGAGTATGTTTCATTAACTCTTTCAGTGAGCATGCTGGGGTATTTTTAATGTCGTCACGCCTGTTTGACAGCTGTGACACATGCAGAGATTGCCTGTCGAACAGCCGTGACACTTGGAGCCGCGGCGACATTAAAAAAAATGCCGAGCAAGCCAAAATACTCGGTGAGATACTGAGCGTGCTCGCCAAAAGAGTTAATGAAACATACTCACTCAACACTAACATACGTGTATAATGGATGTCAGTAAAGAGTTAATAAAAATTCCCTTGAATGGTGCGATCTGCAGTACCCGGCGCTTCCATTCATACGGACGGTGATCAGTGACAGGACAGACTATACACTGTGCTACTTGTCTACTGTACCAGGAGTTCATGAGATCCCATCATATTTCATGAGTAGTGTTGAGCATTCCGATACTGAAATATCGGGTATCGGCCGATATTCACTGTATCGGAATTCCGATACTTAATTCCGATACTTTTATAATATCGAATACCGGAATCGGAAGTTCCCATAATGCCTGCGCTCTGCAGTGTCTCTGAAGGATGACAAGCAGGATGGCAGAGCTCAGCTGCGATCCAGCTTGTCATCAGAATGCCATCCCAGCGTGGGAGAATTCTCCTGATTGTTTAAAAGCCGGCGCGCGGTAAAAAGCCGCCGGCTTTTAAACAATCACGCAGCCCCATACTGCTTCCCCGCAGCCTCCCACCCCGATCCTCCGCTCCCCTCGCCACCTCCCATCCCGATCGTAAATTAGGACCGGGCGGGGAGCGCAGCACCAAGGAGCGAAGGACCCGGGCGGGGAAGCCGGCAGTGAAAAGACTTCACCGCCGGCTTTCCCGTTCTGTGCTGCGCTTTCCCGCCGGTTATTTCAAATGAACAGCTGAGGTATCAGGTGATGCCGATCAGCTGTTCATTTGAAGTAGCCGCGGTGCCCTTAGAGGGTTCATGTGAGTTCATGCTTCACTGCATGAACTCACATGAACTTTCCCACGGCCGCACAGGTCAGCCTCACCTCCCGGACCCGTCATGATTAGTGTGTGCGGGGGTGTGTGTGCGGGTGTGTGTGCGGGCAGACATAGGCCGATGTGACACTACTACTCCCATCGGCCTATGTCTGTCCCCCGTCCACTCCTGCCAGCAGGATCAGCTCGATGGGAGCAGTAGTTCCCATCAGCCTGATCCTGCTATTTAAATTGCCCTACTGTGTCCCCAATAAATGTTAAATACATGTCATTGGTGGCCAGTGGTTACCTAAAAGAAATTAGTTCATACATTACCTGTCCCCGCCGATCGCCACCTAAAATAAAGTAAAAAATAAAAAACTACACCTATACTCACCAAGACACCTAATTCCCCGAAGCCATCGATCTCCTGTAATAAAATATAAAATAATAAACCACAACCTTATCCTTACCCCTCCGTAGTAGTCCACGAGTGTCCCACGAAGATCTCCAGTTCAGAGCAGCCACATAGAATGTGACCGCTCTGAACCGCTGCCGCCGCTAGAATGACGGGGCCGTAAGGGTTCACCGGAGTTCAGGCAGCGCTGCTCCGGTTAGCTCCTTTACGGCACTGCTGTATCGTGAGAAATTCCCACGGTACAGCACTGCCGTAAAGGAGGTCTCCGGAGCTGCGCTGCCTGAATGCACTCCGGTGACCTCAGTCAGTGGCTCCCGCTGCCGGGAGCGGACGTGTTCCCGGCAGCGTGAGCTTACAGCAGCCATGCACAGCTGTCACCATCTCCAGATGTGACAGCTGTGCATGGGAGATCAGCGCAGGAACGTGGACAGGTAACTATTTTTTTTTTAGTAAACTAAGAATTAAATAAAATGGTGTTTTATTTCAAATAAATTATTTTTTTCTGGGTGTAGTGTGTTTTTTCTTTTTAACACTTTGTAGGTTAGTAATGGGGGTGTCATATAGACGGCCATCATTACTAACCTGGGCTTCATGGCAGCTGGCGCTGACATGAACCCCACCACTATTACCCCCTGCCACCGCACCAGGGCAGCGTGGAAGAGCGAGGCTAAGTGCCAGAATTGGCGCATCCTATGGATGCGCCATTTCTGGGGCGGCTGACGGCTGGTGTTTCTAGCCTGGGAGGGGGCCAATATTCATGGCACCCTTCCTGAGCTATTAATATCAGCCCCCAGCTGTCTGCCTAGCCTTTGCTAGCTATTAAAATAGAGGGGACCCCACGTCATTTTTTTTTGGGGGGTCCCCCATTTTAATAGCTAGTAAAGGCTAGGTATTCAGCTGGGGGCTGATATTAGTAGCCTGGGAAGCTCCGTGGGTTTTACCCCCTTCCCAGGCTTCAAACATCTGCCCCAGCCGTCTGCTTAACCTCCGCTAGAGACTAAAATTATGGGGGATCCCACGCCATTTTTTTTTTAAATAAATCCTTTATTTTAACACTAAATGACATGTGAGGACTTAATAAAGATGCAGTCCCTAAATTATTATTTATTTTTTAATAAATTTTTCCCAAAACTTTTGACGTGGGCTTCGCCATATTTTTGTATGCCAGCCAGGTACAGCATCCAGCTTCTATGAACGCGCCATTTTCCGGGGCGGCCGCGGACTGCAATTTTCAGCGGGGGGGGGGGAGGGCAAAAAGCTTGGGCCTCCCTGCGCTGCAGATTCCATCCCCCAGCTGCCTAGTTGTACCTGGCTGGACACAAAAATAGGGAGAAGCTCCACGTTTTTTTTTTTTTAATTATTTCATGAAATTCATGGAATAATTAAGAAAAAAAGGGCTTCCCTATATTGTTGTGTCCGGCTAGGTACAAATAGGCAGCTGGTGGTTGGGGGCAGCCCGTTCCTGCCTGCTGTACCTGGCTGGACACAAATATAGTGTGAAGCCCCACGTCAATTTTTTTTTAATTATTTCAGGAAATTCATGAAATAATTAAAAAAAAATTATGTGGGGCTTCGCCCTATAATTGTGTCCAGCCAGGTACAGCAGGCAGGAACGGGCTGCCCCCAACCACCAGCTGCCTATTTGTACCTAGCCGGACACAACAATATAGGGAAGCCCTTTTTTTCTTAATTATTCCATGAATTTCATGAAATAATTAAAAAAAAAAATGTGTGGCGCTTCGCCCTATTTTTGTGTCCAGCCAGGTACAACTAGGCAGCTGGGGGCTGGAATCTGCAGCGCAGGGAGACCCAAGCTTTCTGGGTCCCACCCGCTGCAAATTGCAGTCCGCAGCCGCCCCGGAAAATGGCGCGTTCATAGAAGCGCCATCTTCTGGCGCTGTACCCAACTCATCCAGGGCCCTGGTGCGGTGGCTCACTGGGTAATAAAGGGGTTAAGGCCAGCTTGGCATTATCAGCTGGCCCTAAGCCCGAAATTCATGGGGTCACGCCAATATTAGACATGACCGCCATGAATTTCTAGTAAAGTATTTAAAAAAAACACAAACACCCAGAAAAAAGTCCTTTAATTGAAATAAAGACACAATTCTTTATTGTTCTAAATTAAACCATACTTACCGCCACACCCATTCCAGCTGAAGCCAACGATCTCCTGCAATAAAAGTAAAATAATAAAGCAACCTCATCCTTACCTTTCCATGGTTCCCAGGACAGCTTCAGCTCTGCTACATCGAGATGACAGGCTGGACCGCAGCAGAACGCTGCCATCCAGCCTGTCATCCCGCGGACACTGAGAAGCGCAGGCATGCTTGCGCTCCTCAGTGTCTTTCTGTGACGTCATCCAGATGAGCCGAGGTCATGTCCAATGAACTCAGCTCACCTCATGCACGTCACTGACAGCGTGGGAAAATTCTCCTGCACTCAGCGCTTCAGCGTGAGAATTCTCCCACGCTGTCAGTGACGTGCATGAGGTGCGCCGAGTTCATGGGACATGACCTCACCTCATGCACGTCACTGACAGCGTGGGAAAATTCTCACGCTGAAGCGCTGAGTGCAGGAGAATTCTCCCACGCTGTCAGTGACGTACATGAGGTGAGCCGAGTTCATTGTCGGCTCATCTGGATGCCGTCACAGCCAGACACTGAGGAGTGGAAGTATGCCTGCGCTTCTCAGTGTCTGCGGGATGACAGGCTGGATGGCAGCGTTCTGCTGCGGTCCAGCCTGTCATCTCGATGTAGCAGAGCTGGAGCCGTCGTGGGAGCCATGGAAAGGTAAGGATGAGGTTGCTTTATTATTTTTCTTTTATTGCAGGAGATCGTTGGCTTCAGCTGGAATGGGCGTGATGGTAAGTATGGTTTAATTTAGAACAATAAAGAATTGTGTGTTTATTTCAATTAAAGGACTTTTTTCTGGGTGTTTGTGTTTTTTTTAAATACTTTACTAGAAATTCATGGTGGTCATGTCTAATATTGGCGTGACCCCATGAATTTCGGGCTTAGGGCCAGCTGATAATGCCAAGCTGGCCTTAACCCCTTTATTACCCAGTGAGCCACCGCATCAGGGCCCTGGATGAGTTGGGTACAGCGCCAGAAGATGGCGCTTCTATGAACGCGCCATTTTCCGGGGCGGCTGCGGACTGCAATTTGCAGCGGGTGGGGCCCAGAAAGCTTGGGCCTCCCTGCGCTGCAGATTCCAGCCCCCAGCTGCCTAGTTGTACCTGGCTGGACACAAAAATAGGGCGAAGCTCCACGTTTTTTTTTTTTTAAATTCATGAAATTCATGGAATAATTCAGAAAAAAAGGGCTTCCCTATATTGTTGTGTCCGGCTAGGTACAAATAGGCTGCTGGTGGTTGGGGGCAGCCCGTTCCTGCCTGCTGTACCTGACTGGACACAAATATAGGGCGAAGCCCCACATCAATTTTTTTAAATTATTTCATGAATTTCCTGAAATGATTTAAAAAAAATTGACGTGGGGCTTCGCACTATATTTGTGTCCAGCCAGGTACAGCAGGCAGGAACGGGCTGCCCCCAACCACCAGCTGCCTATTTGTACCTGGTTGGACACAACAATATAGGGAAGCCCTTTTTTTCTTAATTATTTCATGAATTTCATGAAATAATTAAAAAAAAAAAATACGTGAAGCTTCTCCCTATTTTTGTGTCCAGCCAGGTACAACTAGGCAGCTGGGGGATGGAATCTGCAGCGCAGGGAGGCCCAAGCTTTCTGCCCCCCCCCCTCCCCCCGCTGAAAATTGCAGTCCGCAGCCACCCCGGAAAATGGCGCGTTCATAGAAGCTGGATGCTGTACCTGGCTGGCATACAAAAATATGGCGAAGCCCACGTCAAAAGTTTTGGGAAAAATTAATTAAAAAATAAATAATAATTTAGGGACTGCATCTTTATTAACTCCTCAAATGTCATTTAGTGTTAAAATAAAGGACTTATTTTAAAAAAAATTGACGTGGGGCTTCGCCCTATATTTGTGTCCAGCCAGGTACAGCAGGCAGGAACAGGCTGCCCCCAACCACCAGCTGCCTATTTGTACCTGGCCGGACACAACAATATAGGGAAGCCCTTTTTTAAAAAAATTATTTCATGAAATAATTAAAAAAAAATTGACGTGGGGCTTCGCACTATATTTGTGTCCAGCCAGGTACAGCAGGCAGGAATGGGCTGCCCCCAACCACCAGCTGCCTATTTGTACCTGGTTGGACACAACAATATAGGGAAGCCCTTTTTTTCTTAATTATTCCATGAATTTCATGAAATAATTTTAAAAAAAAATGCGTGGGGCTTCGCCCTATTTTTGTGCCCAGCCAGATACAACTAGGCAGCTGGGGGCTGGAATCCGCAGCGCAGGGAGACCCAAGCTTTCTGGGCCACCCCCGCTGCAAATTGCAGTCCGCAGCCGCCCCAGAAAATGGCGCGTTCATAGAAGCGCCATCTTCTGGCGCTGTACCCAACTCATCCAGGGCCCTGGTGCGGTGGCTCACTGGGTAATAAAGGGGTTAAGGCCAGCTTGGCATTATCAGCTGGCCCTAAGCCCAAAATTCATGGGGTCACGCCAATATTAGACATGACCACCATGAATTTCTAGTAAAGTATTTAAAAAAACACAACACCCAGAAAAAAGTCCTTTAATTGAAATAAAGACACAATTCTTTATTGTTCTAAATTAAACCATACTTACCACCACGCCCATTCCAGCTGAAGCCAACGATCTCCTGCAATAAAAGTAAAATAATAAAGCAACCTCATCCTTACCTTTCCATGGTTCCCATGACAGCTTCAGCTCTGCTACATCGAGATGACAGGCTGGACCGCAGCAGAACGCTGCCATCCATCCTGTCATCCCGCAGACACTGAGAAGCGCAGGCATACTTCCACTCCTCAGTGTCTGGCTGTGACGGCATCCAGATGAGCCGAGGTCATGTCCAATGAACTCCGCTCACTTCATGTACGTCACTGACAGCGTGGGAAAATTCTCCTGCACTCAGCACTTCAGCGTGAGAATTTTCCCACGCTGTCAGTGACGTGCATGAGGTGAGCTGAGTTCATTGGACATGACCTCACCTCATGTATGTCACTGACAGCGTGGGAGAATTCTCACGCTGAAGCGCTGAGTGCAGGAGAATTTTCCCACGCTGTCAGTGACGTGCATGAGGTGAGCTGAGTTCATTGGACATGAACTCGGCTCATCTGGATGACGTCACAGAGAGACACTGAGGAGCGCAAGCATGCCTGCGCTTCTCAGTGTCTGCGGGATGACAGGCTGGATGGCAGCTTTCTGCTGCGGTCCAGCCTGTCATCTCGATGTAGCAAAGCTGGAGCTGTCCTGGGAACCATCGAAAGGTAAGGATGAGGTTGCTTTATTATTTTTCTTTTATTGCAGGAGATCGTTGGCTTCAGCTGGAATGGGCGTGATGGTAAGTATGGTTTAATTTAGAACAATAAAGAATTGTGTCTTTATTTCAATTAAAGGACTTTACTCTGGGTGTTTGTGTTTTCTTTTAACTTTGACTATGGGGTTAGTAATGGGGGTGTCTTATAGACGCCTCTCCATTACTAACCTGGGCTTGATGTCAGCTGGCATTATAAGCTGACATCAACCCCAACCCTATTACCCCCTGCCACCGCACCAGGGCAGCGTGGAAGAGCGAGGCTAAGTGCCAGAATTGGCGCATCCTATGGATGCGCCATTTCTGGGGCGGCTGACGGCTGGTGTTTCTAGCCTGGGAGGGGGCCAATATTCATGGCACCCTTCCTGGGCTATTAATATCAGCCCCCAGCTGTCTGCCTAGCCTGTGCTAGCTATTAAATTAGGGGGGACCCCACGTCATTTTTTTGGGGGGGTCCCCCATTTTAATAGCTAGTAAAGGCTAGGTATTCAGCTGGGGGCTGATATTAGTAGCCTGGGAAGCTCCGTGGGTATTACCCCCTTCCCAGGCTTCAAACATTTGCCCCAGCTGTCTGCTTAACCTCCGCTAGAGCCTAAAATTAAGGGGAACCCCACGCCAATTTTTTTTTAAATAAATCCTTTATTTTAACACTAAATGACAAGTACAGTAATCAACACTGTCACTGTACTTCATATATATGTGACTGACATGTTTCTATCTATCTAATCTATGTGTGATGCTCTATTCCTTCTATTCTAAATTGTCGGGTACAGATGCTGAATTGCCGGCCGGCTTTCTTAAAGAGACGGTGCATGAAAACACTATTATTTTTTTAAATAAATCCTTTACACTAAATGACAAGTTCTGTAAGCAACACTGTCACTGTACTTCTTATATATGTGACTGACATGTTTCTATCTATCTAATCTATGTGTGATTCTCTATTCTTTCTGTTATAAATTGTCGGGTACAGATGCTGAATTGCCGGCCGGCTTTTTTAAAGAGACGGTGCACGAAAACACTAATATTTTTTTTAATAAATCCTTTACACTAAATGACAAGTACAGTAAGCAACACTGTCACTGTACTTCATATATATGTGACTGACATGTTTCTATCTATCTAATCTATGTGTGAAGCTCTATTCTTTCTGTTGTAAATTGTCGGGTACCGGTGAATGCCGCTGATGAATTGCCGGCTTTTCATGTCATTCTACATTATTCTTAGTTGTTTTACTTCATGTAGAATTAACCTACAAGGAAAGAAAGGGTTTATTTTCATTCCGATATTTGTGTCCCATTGACTTGCATTGGTTTCCGGTATCGGAATCGGCGATATCCGATACTTTTTGGGTATCGGCCCGATCCAATCCGATACGATATTTCCTGATATCGGAAGGTATCGCTCAACACTATTCATGAGTCTTCTGGACATATTTGTAGAGTAAGCGAGTGCACTCAACATCATGGCATCTGGAAATGGAGGAGGTTTCTCTTAACGCTCATGTTACCTTGTTTCTACTATTTTTTTTAGACTGCAAGGCTTCTTCTCTGCCATATCTTGCTTCAAAAAATATTAAAACAGTGAGTATACAAGATCCTTTCTGTACATGTCACCCCCAGGTCTTACCGTCATCCTGTAATATGCTGCCTCTAGCTTTAAGATTGAGATTTCCAGTATGCTAAACTTTTACTAACGTATTACTAGCTAGTGTAATTCATGGTAGTCAATATGGACTCGGAAACCGTTTTCTATGTCTGCTGTCCTCTGTCTGCATGTCGGCATTTAAAACATCATTCCCCCAATGGCACAAAGCTCCAAATCTGTATAATTGTTAATATACAGACCAGCTCAACATGAGATTTATCTTTTGCATCTTTTTGCGTTTTTTTAAAATTCTCCTTCAGCCCTTCCGTGTATCCAGCTTAACAGAGCTGAGCGGACCGTCCTATTTTCCCAACATTTAATTTCCCAGAAGCACACGGCTTCTCCTTGGTGCTTCAGGCCAGATCACTGTGCATACTCGGCCAAACAGTCAATGGAGAAATAAAGAGCCACCCCTCGGGACACCGCAGCCATGTACCCTGAGAAAAGATGACGCTGGAACTTCAATGCGATCACCACAACTGCGGTCTGCGATGTCGCATTAAAGATATGACGTATCCATACATCCAAGCTTATTAACTACCTGACACCCTGGAAGTATGCATACGTCTAAAGGTCATAAATGGGTTAAGCCACCGCCTGCAGGAATGGTTTCAGCATTAAATGACATCCTCGTAGATCTAGCAAATTATGTAGTAAATAATTTATTCATTATTAACCAGGATGGTTAGATGTTAAGAAACATAAAAATGTAGCTTGTCTGTTACATAAAGGGGATGGCCTGTCATGTCACAAGATATTGGTTATCTATGCTTAGTATAGGTCATCAATATTAGTGGGGGGTCCAACACCCGGCTCCCCCACTGAATAGCTATTATAAGCTTCGGCTTAATAAAAACCTACTGAATAGAGTTCCAGCATGTAGTCCCAGTCAACTTATAGCGGTCATCACCAAACAATGTAGATCAGGTCCTAAAATAGCTTATAACAGCTGATCTTTGGGGATACAGTATATCACAAAAGTGAGTACACCCCTTGCATTTTTGTAAATATTTTATTATATCTCTTCATGGGACAACACTGAAGATATGACACGTTGATACAATGTAAAGTAGTCAGTGTACGGCTTGTATAACAGTGTAAATTTGGAGTGCCCTCTAAATAACTCACACAGCCATTAATTTCTAAACTGCTGGCAACAAATGTGAGTACACCCCTAAGTGAAAATGGCCAAATCATGCCCAAAGTGTCAATATTTTGTGTGGCCACTATTATTTTCAAGCACTGCCTTAACTCTCTTGGGTATGGAGTTCACTAGAGCTTTACTTGTTGCTACTGGAATCCTCTTCCATTCCTCCATGATGACATCACGGAGCTGGTGGGTTTGGAGATCGTACCCTCCTCCACCTTCCGTTTGAGGATGCCCCACAGATGCTCAATAGGGTTTAGGTCTTGAGACATGCTCGGCCAGTCCAGCATCTTTACCCTCCGCTTCTTTAGCAAGGCAGTGGTCATCTTGGAGGTGTGTTTGGGGTCATTATCATTTTGGAATACTGTCCTGCAGCCCAGTTTCTGAAGGGAGGGGATCATGCTCTGCTTCAGTATGTCACAGTACATGTTGGCATTCATGGTTCCCTCAATGAACTGAAGCTCCCCACAGCCGGCAGCATAAATGCACCCTCAAACCATGACACTCCCACCACCATGCTTGACTGCAGGCAAGACACACTTGTCTTTGTACTCCTCACCTGATTGCCAACACACACGCTTGACACCATCTCAACCAAATAAGTTTATCTTGGTCTCATCAGACCACAGGACATGGTTCCAGTAATCCATGTCCTTAGTCTTCTAGACGTCAGCAAAGTGTTTGCGGACTTTCTTGTGCATCATCTTTAGAAGAAGCTTCCTTCTGGGATGACAGCCATGTAGAAAAATTAGATGCAGTGTGAGGCGTGTGGTCTGAGCGCTGACAGGCTGACCCCCCACCCCTGTAACCTCTGCAGCAATGCTGGCAGAACTCGTATGCCTATTTTCAAAAGACAACATCTGGATATGACGCTTAGCATGTGCACTCAACTTCTTTGGTCGATATTGGCAAAACCAGTTGAGAGTGAAACCAGTCTTGTTAAACTGCTGCATGGTCTTGGCAGCGTGCTGCAGCTCAGTTTCAGGGTGTTTGCAATCTTCTTATAACCTAGGCCATCTTTATGTAGTGCAGAGAGTTCTTTACCATCAGGTGCCATGTTAAACTCCCAGTGACCAGTATGAGATCTTTAACACCAAATTTAAGCCACCTGCTCCCCATTCCCACCTGAGACCTTGTAACACTAATGAGCCACATGACACCGGAGAGGGAAAATGCACAATTTAACAATTTTCACTTAGGGGTGTACTCATTTTTGTTGCCAGCGGTTTAGATATTAATGGCTGTGTGTTGAGTTATTTAAAGAGCACACCAAATTTACACTGTTATACAAGCTGTACACTGACTACTTCAATACAATGTAAAGTGTCATATCCTCAGTTTTGTCCCATGAAAAGATAATAAAACAATAACAAAATGTGAGGGGTGTACTCACTTATATAATATATTGTAGGTCCTGAGAACAACTCAACAATAACTTGTGACTGGACTGCACTTTAATGTTCTTGTTTAATATCTCTATTCTATATAGGAAATGGCAATTTAACAGATATGACAACTCAACGGATATGGCAACTGAACGGATATGGCAACTTAACGGATATGGCAACTGAACGGATATGGCAACTTAACGGATATGGTAACGTAACGGATATGACAACTTAACGAATATGGCAACTTAACGAATATGGCAACTTAACGGATATGACAACTTAACGGATATGGCAACTTAACGGATATGGCAACTTAACGGATATGGCAACTTAACATCTACGGCAACTTAACAACTATGGCAACATCTAAGGCAACTTAACATCTATGGCAACATCTACAGCAACTTAACATCTATGGCAACTTAACATCTACGGCAACTTAACATCTATGGCAACATCTACAGCAGCTTAACATCTACGGCAACATCTACGGCAACTTAACATCTATGGCAACATCTACAGCAACTTAACATCTATGGCAACATCTATGGCAACTTAACATCTATGGCAACTTAACATCTATGGCAAATTAACATCTACGGCAAATTAACATCTACGGCAACTTAACATCTATGGCAACATCTACGGCAGCATCTATGGCAACTTATCTACGGCAACTTAACATCTACGGCAACTTAACATCTACGGCAGCATCTATGGCAACTTATCATCTACGGGAACTTATCATCTACAGCAACATCTACGGCAACTTAACATCTTTGGCAACTTAACATCTATGGCAACTTAACATCTACGGCAACTTAACATCTACAGCAAATTAACATCTACGGCACCATCTATGGCAGCATCTATGGCAACTTAACATCTATGGCAACTTAACATCTACAGCAGTTTAACATCTATGGCAACTTATCAATTTTTACAGCTATTTTTACATTACATCCCAATAAATAGTTTTTGGTTTCTCCCTTACATTCCTCCTGAATTTGACTTCATTGCCTGCACCTTTTTTATTCACATGCTGCTCTCCAGACTGGGCAACTCCCTGTGCTTTTTTTCTAAACTCACAACCACAGCTAGCACTGCCTGGCTCCATTGTCCAGCATTGCCCTCCTGCCCCCAATACACAGCATTGGCTGTTAGGAATCCGCCCCAGCACTGACCTCATTCATTCCAGCATTGGAAGTGACTGAGCAGTGATCCTCTGCTTTTATCTGTGGCAGTGCAGCACCGATCACTTCACCTCACAACACATCCACTATGGTGATAGAGCTGTCACATGTCTCCTACATTACCCAGGAGCGTAACGTTTACTGTCGCAGAGGGTGTGACTGGGCCCATGCTGGGGAGGGGGCCTCGTTGACGCCAGTGCCTACTTCAGTTGGATGTGCGCCCAATCAGCTGAAGTGTGTTGTAACGCAGAGACGCGCTGGGTCCCTGCTCTGTAATACACACCACCAGCTAATCAGAGGTCAGCAGCTGATGTTGGCGTGCTAGGCATTGGCGTTACATGGCAGTGACATTAGCCTAAAAACACACGGTCAAGCCAAAGCTGGGGCTACACGACGTTTGGACACAGCATAGGTCAAGCTGCCAAACTTCATTCTATGCCGCAGCTACATAGTAGCTTGATGCAGGTGAATAGGGTCACATTGCGTTTTTTTTTAATCTGCGTGTTGCGGTTTCTAGGGGACGTAATGTGACCCTATTCACTTTATTTCCGCTGCTATGTAATGTAGCAGCAGTGACGCGCCCCTGGGCCTGTGTCGCGCTGCGTTGCGCATGCGGGAGCCTACCCGGAGCCGGATCAGTGGAGGGTTGTAGTCTCGTGGCGGTGACCCGGTCCGTGCCCAGGGAGTCAAACTAGACGGCAGTCTATTAGTAGTAAATAGTTGATGACTACGCCACCCGTTGAGTGCAGCCAGGGAGCTGCTGCTGCAGGGCAGACCGCTGAGGCCGGTGGTAGGATTGTGCAGCGTGATAGTATAACCCCCAACGGGAGGGGTATGGCCTCAGGGCAGCCGACGTGGATGATGGGGGTAGCAGGAACCACTCAGAGACGGTACGGTGTAGTTCAGGGTCTTTACTGGTAACAACGATAGACCCTCCCGGAGTACTTGCTAGCAAACGGGGCCTGGTCAGTCTTTGAGCAGATGGGATCTCCCCTGGCCAGGCGTAGTTGTAGGCCTCACAAACTGGCTGTACTCTTCTGGCTACCTTGCTAGAAGCTGATGTAAGTAGCCCACGTCCCTGAGTGTACCGTGTGGTGCTCACCCGTATGGCCGGTGACTCGGGGCCTTCTAATGGCTTCCGCTCCACGATGGCGGTGCTGGTCCCACGCGTGTGACCGTGCCTTCGGGCTTCTGGGCCAGAGGACCTGAAATCCCCTGCCTGACGGATTCTGCTGCTGGGTAGAAGTTAGTCCCCACAGCCTCGGACTCCGGGTCCGGTAAAGAATCTTCTTAGTCAGGGCGAGCGCTGCAGCTGCCAGCCCCTGACTCCTTGTAACTCTGCTGTTTCCTATGCTGCTTCTTGTCTCCACTCTCCTTGTCTGACTCACCCTGCCTCAGCCCCGGGTTTATACAGGGGAAGTTCTTCCCCTCCCAAGACTGGGCAGGAGGTGTGGCATGCACAGGATCCCTGACCAAAGGACCTCCCACCTGCTCTCAGACATAACATTACATTACTGTGGAAAACCAGACCCCGGGGGTGCCACATTCCCCCCTAGTGAAATTTAGTACTCCGGGACTAAACACATTTAGAAAAACATAACAAGGCAAAAACATTAATAATACAATAAGAAAACATATAAAGATGGTTACGGCGTGTCCGCAACCGGGTGCAGTCTCTGAAGAGAGCAAGGTGTCCATTTCACCAACACAGGGAGACGTAACCAGGTAGGGGTCTGTCCTACCCCGAGTCCTTAACAGTCTCTAGTCCATCCTGGGTTACGCTCCAACTATGTATAAGGATTCCCGGTAAATCCACCAAGGATTCCTAAAAATAACTAGAAACACAAAATTATACACAAGCAACAAGACACAGAAAAACATAAATAAAACAATTTATACACTTTAAATTCTCCAGCGTGCGGGTAACTGGCCTCTAGTGGCCCGAGTGGACCTACGGAGCTGACTGTCTGGCCCTGAACTACAGGGTGTAGGAGCTGTCAAGGGTAAACTGGGCAGCTGTCTACCGGCTCTTTGTCTCACTAGGGGTACGGCAGGCTCACTATAAGCAGAGGGTTGATTCTCCTGTTCTGCTTGTGTGGAGTCTTCTGCCTCCTGGACCGGCTGTTCTTCCAGCTCTACCCGTTGCTCCGTAGGTTCTTGGGATGATGGTTGGAGGAAGGTGAGTACGGGTACCACAACTGCACCATTGACTTGAGTCCAAGACTGAGGGAAGTCCCCGAGCACGGTACTAACCATATCTTCCCTTTCTTCCACGGGTCGATGGTCTTCTTGTTCCTCTTCAGGGTTCCTCAGTTGTTCGGGACACTTCTTCAGGTGGTCCCGGGATACAATGGCTGTGGTTTCCCCTCCGTCTTTACTGATGGTACAGACCTTCGGGTTCTCGTGGCTTGAAGGCAGTACGGTGTACGGGTCCTTCTCCCACTGGTCGTCCAACTTGTGGAGCCGTCTCTTCCTCTTCAAGACCTGCTCTCCGGGTACCAGGGGAACAGCGGGAGCATACTGGTTGTAAGTTTTCTCTTGTCTTTCCCTAGCCTGACAGAGACTTCGCTCCACGCTCTCCTGTACTCTCCGGTACTGCTGCTGCCTCTCTGTGTCCCAGTCTGTTTCTGGTGAAGTGTCCTCGGGGGTCAGGACTCCCATTTCCAGGTCAACAGGTAACTTACCAGGTCTTGCCCTCATTAGGTAAGCCGGGGTACAGTTGGTGGAACCTACCGGGATGTGGTTGTATAGGTCCACCAGATCGGGCAACTTTTCAGGCCACAGACTGCGTTCTTCCAGGGGCAACGTTTTTAGAAGATCCATTACCACCTGGTTCATTTTTTCACAAAGTCCATTAGTCTGCGGATGGTAGGGTGTCGTCCTTATCTTCCGGCAGCCATACAGATTGCAGAATTCCTGAAAGACCTCCGCTTCAAAGGCAGGTCCCTGGTCCGTCAGCACTTGGTCCGGGTACCCGTGTGGACGGCAGAAGTGCTGCTGGAAGGCTCTAGCTGCTGTTTGAGCCGTTAAGTCCTTGACGGGGACGACAACCAAGAACCGGGAGTAATGATCCACGATGGTTAACGCGTAGACGTAGCCACTTCTGCTTGGGGTCAGTTTTACATGATCCAAGGCTACCAGTTCCAACGGTTGCCGGGTGACGATGGACTGCAGGGGAGTCTTCTGGCTGGCTCGGTCCTTCCTTCTCAGGTTGCCACAATCTCTGCACCACTTCTCGATGGTTCCCCTCATGCCTACCCAGTGGAACCGCTCGCGCAGCAGGAACTCCAGCTTTTTCCACCCAAAGTGTCCAGCTCCGTCGTGGTATGCCTCCATCACCATGGCTGCGTCTCTTCGTGGCACCACTACTTGCCAGAGTAATTCATGCGTCCGGGAGTTAACCATTCTGCGGCACAACTTCCCCTTGTAAAGGAATAGTCGACTCTTCTCCGCCCATAGTTGTTTGGCTTCCTCCGGAGCGTCTGGTTCAAGTCGAGCCTCCGGCCGAGTCAGCATCTCCTTCACCAGTCGGACGGCAGGGTCGCTGTCTTGCGTTTCCGCCCAGTTGTAGTGGGGTAAGGGGTTCAACGTAGCAGCCTGTTTACCCCTTACCCGGTGGGAATACTGGATAGTCCCATGACGGTGGAACGCAGGGAGTTCAACTTCTTCCAGTCCCTCCGGATCTTCTCCTTCGTCCGGCAGGTTGGGCATCCTGGACAGGGCATCCGCGTTAGTATTGGAGCGTCCTGCCCGGTATTTGATTGTGAACTCGTAGTTGGACAGACGGGCCATCCACCTCTGCTCCAGGGCACCGAGTCTTGCCGTGTCCAGGTGTATCAACGGGTTGTTATCCGTGTATACGGTGAACCGGGAAGAAGCGAGGTAATGCCTAAAGCGCTCGGTGACTGCCCATACCACGGCCAGGAACTCTAGCTTAAATGAGTTGTAATTCTCGGGGTTCCTTTCGGTGGGTCGCAGTTTTCGGCTGGCATAGGAGATCACTCGTTCTCTCCCCTGCTGAATCTGGGATAGTACGGCTCCTAGCCCGATGTTACTGGCGTCGGTGTAGAGGATGAAGGGCTGGCTATAGTCTGGGTACGCCAAGATTTCATCCCCCGTGAGGGCCATCTTCAGCTGGCGGAAGGACTCTTCTTCTAGCTCTTCCCATTTGAAGGGCGGCTTCTGGTTCTTGGCCTTCCGGGACTGGCCTATCAGGAGGTCCTGCATAGGCGCTGCCTTTTTGGTGAAACCGGGAATAAACCTTCGGTAGTAGCCTACCAACCCTAGGAACTGCCGCACTTCTTTTACGCTGGAGGGGCTTGGCCATCCCTTAATTGCGGTGATCTTATCGGGGTCGGGAGCCACTCCGTCAGCGCTCACCACGTGTCCCAGGTATTGCACCTTTGGTTTCAGGAGGTGACACTTGGAGGGTTTCACCTTTAGGCCGTAACTCGCCAGAGCTTCGAACACCTCCGCCAGGTGTTTCAGGTGGTCCTCATAAGTTTTGGAGTATACGATGACATCGTCCAGGTACAACAGGACCGTCTCGAAGTTTCTGTGGCCCAGACAGCACTCCATTAATCGTTGGAAGGTTCCTGGGGCGTTGCAGAGTCCGAACGGCATGCAGGTGAACTCACTAAGTCCCATCGGGGTGGTGAATGCGGTCTTCTCCCGGTCCGCCTCTGCTACAGGAACCTGCCAGTACCCGCTAGTGAGATCCAAGGTAGAGAAGAAGTTAGCAGATCTTAAAGCAGCCAATGACTCCTCTATCCTTGGTAAGGGGTACGCATCCTTGTGTGTGATACGGTTGATTTTCCGGTAATCTACACACATCCTCATGGTGTTGTCTTTCTTTTTGACTAAAACTAGTGGGGCTGCCCAGGGGCTACAGCTATCCCGGATTACCCCAGCCTCCTTCATGTCTCTAAGCATCCCCTTGGCGTGTTGGTAATGTGCAGGGGGTACGGGTCGATACCTCTCTTTTATGGGAGGATGATCTCCCGTGGGGATGCGGTGTTCTACCCCCTTGACTCGCCCGAAGTCTAACGGGTGTTTACTAAACACTCTCTCATACTCTTGAACCACCCGATAGACTCCTTGTTTCTGATGTGAGGGAGTGGAATCAGTACCCAAATGTAGTTGCTGACACCAGTCCTCCATGTCTTTCTTAGAGCCGTTACCTTCCTCCGGGTGAGATGGAGGCAAGGGTTCCACAGATTGCATAGAATTTTGATTAGTGGTATATAATTTGGCTAGCGTGGCATACCGGGGCAGGTACACTTCCCTCTCCCCGATATTTATTATGCGAATGGGCACCCTCCCATGGCGTACATTGACCACCCCCCGTGCTGTCAAAATGGTGGGCCTACTGTCTGAGTAAACTGGTTCTACCATTGCCTGGTAATCTCTTCCTCTCAGACCAATAGCTGCCCGGCACCAAATCATCATTTCACTTTTTGGGGGCATGGCAATAGGAAAAGGGTCACACATTCTTACGCTACCAATCTCACCGCCGGAGAGTTCCACTTGTTGCCGTTGCATCAGTGCCCGGATCTCTTTCTGGAGCACCCGCTGCTCGCCGGAGCTGGCGTTCTTGGCAACCTGCTGTAAAAGGAAAATCACCTCTGCAAGACAATTTTCAATTACGTTAGTTCCTAGAGTTATTTTTGGGTGACTCTCATGTTTATCAATATCTACAATGATCAGTCCCTGTGCGGCCAGTTCGACTCTACCGATTTTGAGGGCCACCTCCTTAAATCCGATCTGTGGCACGGGCTGGCCATTGCTGGCGATGATACTCAAGTCGTCGTCAGGGTAGTGGGTAATATCCGAGTCATTCCAGTACTGCTTGAAGAGCACGTACGGGATGGTGGTGACCTGTGACCCGGTATCCAGTAGGGCACTCATGGGAATGCCATCCAGTACCACAGGCAAGACTGGACGTCCTCCCACATATCTGTCGCGCCAGTTCGATGGGCCTGGTGATCTTTTTCCTGGGGGTTGGCCCTCTACCCCAGGTTGTGCCCGTTTAAAGAACAGTACCTTTCCATATGTCCGGGTTGATTGCAGCGGCGGCAGATGGGTCGTCCGTCCTCGCTGTATCGGTCACTGGGTCTTCCTCTGGCCGGTGGGGTCCTCCTTGGTCGACGCCACGGGATGTCCTCCGGTCCGGATGCCAGCTGGATCTTCCCTGGGGTGGAAACCTGTAAAGACTGCACAGTTCGGGTTAGCGCAGCAACGCTCTTAGCTAGCTCTTGGACCTGATGGTGTAGGTCTGGAGCCGGGTCATTGTCCAAAGCCTGCGCATCAGCTCCCACAGGCCCTGCTGACAAGGGCGCCGCCTCCTGGTAGTAAGTGGTAGTGGGGCGTCTGTGGGTCACAACGCCACCTGGTGCCGGTTCTCGGAGCACCCGGATGGCTCTGTCCTTGAACTGTGCAAAGTCCAGATGGGGATCCTGTAAGGCCATTGCCCGCAACTGGGTTCGGTGGGCATTGCAATATAAACCCTCTATAAATTGTTCAGTCAACAGCCTGTCCTCGTTTCCCACCCCATCAGGGTCGGTCTGCTTTATGGCCCTCAGGGCCTCTTGTAGGTTTAGTGCATAGTCCCTTATACTCTCATGCGCTCGCTGCTTGCACCCGTAGAATCTAAGCTTAATCTCGGCTGAGGTGCGGGTATCAAAGGTGTCCTTCAGCCGGGTTAGTATCCCTGCGACAGTCTTCCTCCCAGGTGGCCAGGATTTTACTTCCCTTTTGGCTGCCCCGGTTAGTTGGGCCACCAGGATGCTCACTTTTTGCTCTTCTGTGAGGGGGTACACCTGGAAGAGGCTATCCAGCTTTTCTCTAAAGTCATGCAGGGTATGTGACTCCCCTGAGTACTGGGGTAGCCAAGCTGCTCCCGGGATATAGGGCATGGTGAAGGGCATAACTGCAGCAGCGGTAGCGCTGGCGGGGGTTGGGGCAGTGAAGCTCTCCTCCGTATCCGACATCTTCCTCCCCCCTAGTGGACCGTGGCCTACCTTGCGATGATCCTCTTCCGTAGGCCGCGGCTCCGCAGTGGATCGTCAGGGTTGAGGACCTTCCGTCGCGCTCCTGTGACGTCGGCGTCTGCTGGGCTCCTTCCAGGACCTTACGCAACGTCCGGACGTGAGGCGGGGCTTCAGTTCTCGCGCGCTTTCGGAGTCCACGCCCCTCTTCTTCCCGCGCGGCGTCCCCAAGATGGCGTCCAACGGCGGGAAAACTCCACGGATGGCGGGAAGAAGGCCGAAGATGGCGCCGGATGGCGGGAAACTTCACCGATGGCTGGAAGAAGGTAGAAGATGGCGCCGGATGGCGGGAAACCTCCACGGATAGCGGGAATCTTCACCACTGGTAAGTTTGAACAGTCTTTGCTTTTCAGGCACGCAGTACCCGGTGGTTGCGGGCACGAAATCCTGCCGACTACGCCAAAGTTGACGCGCCCCTGGGCCTGTGTCGCGCTGCGTTGCGCATGCGGGAGCCTACCCGGAGCCGGATCAGTGGAGGGTTGTAGTCTCGTGGCGGTGACCCGGTCCGTGCCCAGGGAGTCAAACTAGACGGCAGTCTATTAGTAGTAAATAGTTGATGACTACGCCACCCGTTGAGTGCAGCCAGGGAGCTGCTGCTGCAGGGCAGACCGCTGAGGCCGGTGGTAGGATTGTGCAGCGTGATAGTATAACCCCCAACGGGAGGGGTATGGCCTCAGGGCAGCCGACGTGGATGATGGGGGTAGCAGGAACCACTCAGAGACGGTACGGTGTAGTTCAGGGTCTTTACTGGTAACAACGATAGACCCTCCCGGAGTACTTGCTAGCAAACGGGGCCTGGTCAGTCTTTGAGCAGATGGGATCTCCCCTGGCCAGGCGTAGTTGTAGGCCTCACAAACTGGCTGTACTCTTCTGGCTACCTTGCTAGAAGCTGATGTAAGTAGCCCACGTCCCTGAGTGTACCGTGTGGTGCTCACCCGTATGGCCGGTGACTCGGGGCCTTCTAATGGCTTCCGCTCCACGATGGCGGTGCTGGTCCCACGCGTGTGACCGTGCCTTCGGGCTTCTGGGCCAGAGGACCTGAAATCCCCTGCCTGACGGATTCTGCTGCTGGGTAGAAGTTAGTCCCCACAGCCTCGGACTCCGGGTCCGGTAAAGAATCTTCTTAGTCAGGGCGAGCGCTGCAGCTGCCAGCCCCTGACTCCTTGTAACTCTGCTGTTTCCTATGCTGCTTCTTGTCTCCACTCTCCTTGTCTGACTCACCCTGCCTCAGCCCCGGGTTTATACAGGGGAAGTTCTTCCCCTCCCAAGACTGGGCAGGAGGTGTGGCATGCACAGGATCCCTGACCAAAGGACCTCCCACCTGCTCTCAGACATAACATTACATTACTGTGGAAAACCAGACCCCGGGGGTGCCACAGCAGCATACAACGATCTTTTGCCACACAACCTGTGCCATGGCCAAAATCACTGTGTAACCCATCATCAATATATAATGGGGTAATGTAGAGCCGAAGAAAAAGATTCACAAGACTTCGTGGGAATTGAATTAGGGTCATGTAAAATTATTCAGTCAGTCAAAAAATAGTGCGCCCCTGTGTAAATGCCACATACATCCAGAATGCTGGGGTCTGAATACCAGACGAAGATGTTTGCAGGACCTTGGTTCAGCCACAATAGATCCTGCTGATCGATTGGCTCGAGTCTGTATATTATACACTAATATATATGAGGACACATGTATGCAGTTATTGTTTTACCTATAAAAATGTAACCATATGAATAGAGATTGATATAGATACATAATTTATAGGGATATACGGCAAAAAAAAGAAGCAGCACTCCAGACACGAGAGAGTGAAAAACACTGATCTTTATTTAACCATGTATGTGCGACATTTTGGCTCTTCAAGCTGTGAGCTTATCTTAAGCCATGAACATTCATAGTGCAGAAACAAGTTATATAAAGGTTACACTCCATAATCAGTGATTAATCAATATACATCAGGAAAGTATAGTGTCTGCTGCTGCAATCATGTACTGACGGTGGTTCTGTGTATAGGGAAGCTGTAGGGACATCATACTCTGTATTAGAGAGCTGTGGGTCTACTATACAGTATATAGAGGAGCTGTACATTGGGGTACCCAGTGGACATTATTAAACGTTAAGTGCGCATTGTGACAAAGTCACTGGAAAAGTACTGGGGTGCCTCAGTATTGGGGTATTATCAGGATGAGGAGCTTGTGCAGGTTGGGTATAAATAGGGACGGTGCTGGAAATGTGAGAAGTCAAATGTGTTTTTCTTGTAATTTCTCAGATGAGTCGTGACTAGAAGAAGTTGTCATGTCGGTCTGGGCCTGATGGAAAAGACGGGAAAAGGAACTACACCAGAAAGAAAGTCAGCTGTAAGTTACTATATATAATTGTACTGTAATTACTTGTATGGCTTGCAGGTCTGATATCTACCACTATATGATTACCATATGGCAGTAATATCAGTGTTGTTCTTTGTGTAGAGATTTATTTTGAGTAACAGCGCGGTCATCTGCTCAGGTTCCTCTATACCCATGATCGAGGTTCACCACTATAGTTGTACACACGGTTACCTGGTTAGGGGCCCACTCAGATGTTTCATCCCCCCTGAGCTGAACCCCTAGCTACACCTCTGGCCAGAAACATACTGGATTGATCAATATACTTGCAGTTTCCATCTGCTATGTGGCTATTGCCCTTGGTTCAAAGTCAGTAGGTCCCTGTTCAAACAATGTGGTTCTGCTTCCTAGACTATAATTTATTACTAATATACTGACCTTTTTATAAACTAGATCTATCCGTAATTCCTCTTATTTTGTCAATATTTTATGATTGTTTCTCAATCTTCAAATTCTTTACACCCTTATACAGCCTGTGCAAGAGTGTGGGCATTCCCCACTCCAATATGGCCGTTACATATAACAGAGTGCAACAGACATGCGCAGATTTCGAGGGCAGCTCTCTGATCTAATATAGCACCAACAACTTGATGGAGAGAAGAGACCAGGTGCAGATCAATCAGTGCAGGGGCAGACACTGACAGCTTAGGGTCCCTGTGCAAGAAATGTGTTCGGATGACCTCTGCTTCTGGCAACCATGCTACAGAGAGATCTATTTAATCATAATACATAGTCTCTAGTGATGAGTGAGCGTGCTCAATCGAGCGTCGGGGTACTCATGTACGCTTGTTGCTCAATCGAGTATCGTGGGTGCTCAAGCACCATGTTCGAGGCCCTGCCCACATATCTAGTAGCTGTTATACAGCTAATAAACATGCGAGGATTGCCTGCCATACACGGTAATGCCATAGCCATGTTGGACCTGTGATTGGCCAGCTGCATCACGACATCAGGTCTTATAAATGATGCGATGCTCTGCACACTCTTCTGGAAGCAGTTCAGGGAGAGTTGATCTAGGAGGAAGAGCTTAGATTATAGCAGGCATATAGGCAGTGTTTAATTACTATTGCAGTACTTGTATACCGCTGCTGCACCATGGAAACAAAAGTAATTTTCAGGGCTACATACTGTCTTTTCTCTAGTAAAACCACTGTTACCTGCATTTAGTGTAGGGATAGCTTCTATAGCTATACTACAAAATATATATATATATATTATATATGGCAAGGTGTGTGGTAAGTGACGGGGAAGTGGACATGATGCTGATGGTGCACACCAAGGCCGTGGGCCAGATGAAACTGCCTGCTGTGGGAGCACAACAAACACACTAGAGACTAGCCTCCTGTCCCACTTTGCAGGGGAGTGCAAGACACCACTAGAGATTAGCGTTGTTCTACTCGAACTGTTCGTCAATCTCAAATTCGAGCTGTTTTGGGCGGTGTTCGAGCCGTTCGGCGAACACGAACAATTTGAGAAAAATTCGGCTGTTCGAGGTTATGTTCGATAACTGTTCGTGCACCAAAATCATAACTGGATTTTTTCTCAGTAATGATGAAAATTAATGTTAATACGCAGTTTGAGTGTACAGCGGGGTGGGGGGAGGGGCAGGGGATGGATCTCTGCAGGAACAATGAAGATCTCCATTTTTTTTTCTCTTTCCCGCATTTACAGTGGGGAGGTGCAATCTGTCAGCCTATCAGCAGCGCACACAGGGAGCGAAGTGCTTTTTTTCACACAAGCAAGGGCATGTGTCATTGGCAGTGTATGTCACATGTCCTTGCCCTATAAGACCAAGCCATTTTCCCCGTCGCCACCATTTTCTCACTGCTGCAGCTGCGTGTTAGACGGCACCGCTGTTGCTGTGTGCGCTATACCTTGTTAATTTCAAGATAATTTTCGCACAAATCTACAGATAGCTTGGGAGTAGGGAATAGTTGTGATTGCAGTCCTTTTAAGGACTAGGTTACAGCATTTCCTACGACTTTTATCAGGCAGGTCTGTGCTCTTAAATAGATAGGTTGTGGGAGTAAAGACTAATTGTAATTGGAGTCCTTTTCAGGACTAGGTTACATCAGTTCCTATCAGTTTTTGCCAGGCAGGTCTGTGCCAGTGCTGTGCAAGTTTTTTTCACAGCATTTGGCTGAATCTAGCAAAGCTAATCCTTTTTGGCCTATTGCAGAGTGTGTTAGTCAGTGGAGTAGCCTATCTGTGTTGCAAGATATACCACCTGTGTATAGAATACCATATTTTTACTGCACCTAGTGAAGTAAAATCTTTTGGGCATAGCATCATTCTATTAGTCCATCTATACTGACCTCCATCAGGTTGCAAACTGAATCTAATTTTTTTCTGCATCTAGCTCTGAAAAAATATTGGGCTTCTAGCTGTGTGTGGGTCTTGTTCTATTAATCCATCTATACCGACCTCCATCAGGTTGCAAACTGAATATAATTTTTTTCTGCATCTAGCTCTGAAAAAATATTGGGCTTCTAGCTGTGTGTGGGTCTTGTTCTATTAATCCATCTATACTGACCTCCATCAGGTTGCAAACTGAATCTAATTTTTTTCTGCATCTAGCTCTGAAAAAATATTGGGCTTCTAGCTGTGTGTGGGTCTTGTTCTATTAATCCATCTATACTGACCTCCATCAGGTTGCAAACTGAATAAAAATTTTTTCTGCATCTAGCTCTGAAAAAATATTGGGCTTCTAGCTGTGTGTGGGTCTTGTTCTATTAATCCATCTATACTGACCTCCATCAGGTTGCAAACTGAATATAATTTTTTTCTGCATCTAGCTCTGAAAAAATATTTGGCCTTCTAGCAGTGTGTGGGACTTGTTCTATTAGTCCACCTATACTGACCTCCATCAGGTTGCAAACTGAATATATTTTTTCTGCATCTACCTCTGAAAAAATATTGGGCTTCTAGCTGTGTGTGGGACTTGTTGTATTAGTCCATCTATACTGACCTCCATCAGGTTGCAAACTGAATATATTTTTTTCTGCATCTAGCTCTGAAAAAATATTGGGCTTCTAGCTGTGTGTGGGTCTTGTTCTATTAATCCATCTATACTGACCTCCATCAGGTTGCAAACTGAATATATTTTTTTCTGCATCTACCTCTGAAAAAATATTGGGCTTCTAGCTGTGTGTGGGACTTGTTGTATTAGTCCATCTATACTGACCTCCATCAGGTTGCAAACTGAATATATTTTTTTCTGCATCTACCTCTGAAAAAATATTGGGCTTCTAGCTGTGTGTGGGTCTTGTTCTATTAATCCATCTATACTGATCTCCATCAGGTTGCAAACTGAATATAATTTTTTTCTGCATCTAGCTCTGAAAAAATATTTGGCCTTCTAGTAGAGTGTCGGACTTTCTCTATTAGTCCATCTATACTGACCTCCATCAGGTTGCAAATTAAAAATAATTTTTATCTGCATCTACAGTACCTCTGAAAAAATATTTGGGCTTCTAGCTGTGTGTGGGACTTGTTGTATTAGTCCATCTATACTGACCTCCATCAGGTTGCAAACTGAATATATTTTTTTCTGCATCTACCTCTGAAAAAATATTGGGCTTCTAGCTGTGTGTGGGACTTGTTGTATTAGTCCATCTATACTGACCTCCATCAGGTTGCAAACTGAATATATTTTTTTCTGCATCTACCTCTGAAAAAATATTGGGCTTCTAGCTGTGTGTGGGTCTTGTTCTATTAATCCATCTATACTGACCTCCATCAGGTTGCAAACTGAATATAATTTTTTTCTGCATCTAGCTCTGAAAAAATATTGGGCTTCTAGCTGTGTGTGGGTCTTGTTCTATTAATCCATCTATACTGACCTCCATCAGGTTGCAAACTGAATATAATTTTTTTCTGCATCTACCTCTGAAAAAATATTGGGCTTCTAGCTGTGTGTGGGTCTTGTTCTATTAATCCATCTATACTGGCCTCCATCAGGTTGCAAACTGAATATAATTTTTTTCTGCATCTAGCTCTGAAAAAATATTTGGCCTTCTAGCAGTGTGTGGGACTTGTTCTATTAGTCCACCTATACTGACCTCCATCAGGTTGCAAACTGAATATATTTTTTTCTGCATCTACCTCTGAAAAAATATTGGGCTTCTAGCTGTGTGTGGGACTTGTTGTATTAGTCCATCTATACTGACCTCCATCAGGTTGCAAACTGAATATATTTTTTTCTGCATCTACCTCTGAAAAAATATTGGGCTTCTAGCTGTGTGTGGGTCTTGTTCTATTAATCCATCTATACAGACCTCCATCAGGTTGCAAACTGAATATAATTTTTTTCTGCATCTAGCTCTGAAAAAATATTTGGCCTTCTAGTAGTGTGTCGGACTTTCTCTATTAGTCCATCTATACTGACCTCCATCAGTTTGCAAATTAAAAATAATTTTTATCTGCATCTACAGTACCTCTGAAAAAATATTTGCGCTTCTAGCTGTGTGTGGGACTTGTTGTATTAGTCCATCTATACTGACCTCCATCAGGTTGCAAACTGAATATATTTTTTTCTGCATCTACCTCTGAAAAAATATTGGGCTTCTAGCTGTGTGTGGGACTTGTTGTATTAGTCCATCTATACTGACCTCCATCAGGTTGCAAACTGAATATATTTTTTTCTGCATCTACCTCTGAAAAAATATTGGGCTTCTAGCTGTGTGTGGGTCTTGTTCTATTAATCCATCTATACAGACCTCCATCAGGTTGCAAACTGAATATAATTTTTTTCTGCATCTAGCTCTGAAAAAATATTTGGCCTTCTAGTAGTGTGTGGGACTTTCTCTGTTAGTCCATCTATACTGACCTCCATCAGGTTGCAAACTGAATATATTTTTTTCTGCATCTACCTCTGAAAAAATATTGGGCTTCTAGCTGTGTGTGGGACTTGTTGTATTAGTCCATCTATACTGACCTCCATCAGGTTGCAAATTGAATATAATTTTTTTCTGCATCTAACCCAGCCAATAGTTTTGGCCTAATACCACAGTTTGGCCACTCAGCTCTGCTCGGTTACCATCCATTGTTTTTTTGTGCAAACAACTCCAGAGTTGTGAATTAGTTAACCACCAAAATGAGTGGAAAAAGGCCTGCTTCTGGTGGAAAGGGGAATAGGCGTGTTGGGAAGGGGAAAAAAGTTTGTGTCCGTGGGGTAGGTGTTAAAGCAACAGTAACATCTGCAGAAGAAAGACCATCTTCCAGCCAAACTAAAATGTCTACTTCTTTTAGCGGACAATGTGATAAGATCCCTTTCTTACGGCTACGCCAATCGCTACAAATTCCAGATGAGGCACAAAAACAGCAGGTGCTTCAACGGATATCAAGTGCTCCTTTAAGTGGGCTCTCCTCCACATCAACTTCAACATCACAAATACTCCAGTCCTCAAAGGTGTCACCCAAATCGCACTTGCTTCCTCACAGCTCCCAAATCTCCAGCTGCCCGTCTGAGTATGAGGTAGAACAGATGGTTGAGTCTGCAGAGCTGTTTACTCATACTATAGCCTGGGAATCAGAGGTCGACTCCAGCGCTTCTGTGAATCCAGACGAGGAAATGATCTGCACTGATGCCCAGAATCTTTATGAGTCGGATCCAGGACCAGACGCAGAAGGTTCTGACCATAATGTAGACCCTCATTCCCAAACTGTAACTCCTGTTGGTGGAGACAATGAGGAAGACGATGATAAGACTCAAATACCTGATTGGAGCGACAACTTTAGTTTTTTGTCAGGGCAGGAACAGGTTGGCTCTGAGGACGACGGGTGTGATAACACACAGGGTGATGATGATGAGGTTGGAGATCCCACTTACTGTCAACCCACAGTCAGCCAAGAGATGAGGTCAGCAGAGGAGGTGGAGGAAGATGCTAGTGACGACGAGGTCAGGTTGCGCCTTCCTGGACAGAGACGTAGTACTGGAAGCACGTCAACAACTGCATCCTCAAACACAACTCTGCCTCTCACCACAAGTCGTGGTGGCTCTTCAGGTCGCATGGGTGCTAAGCCTTGCATAGCCTGGGCATTTTTTCAGATCGATAAAGATGACCCAACTCGTGTTATCTGTAACATTTGTCAGCAAAAGCTAAGTAGAGGCCAAAAAATACATAGTTTGAGTACTTCATGCATGAACCGGCACATGGACATGAAGCATAAGTTGCAGTGGGAAGCTCAGTGTGCTACAATGCGGCCTAGCCGGCCGGGCCAACCACCGTCTGCCATATCTTGTGCATCCGCGGCCTCTTCATCCTCTGTGACTGGGGGGACAGCAGTCACACCTGTTTTGGGGCGCAGACCTGCCACCTCTTTACCCACAACAGCCAGCGTGATTGGCAGGTCATCATTTTCTTTGGAGGTGGGAACACCAGTTGGTGTTGAGCGCTGTCCGACATCGATAGCACCACCTTTGGATCAAGGCAACCTAACATGTCCGCCTGCATCTTCCTCACAGACCGGCAGTTTGCCGGGGACACCCTTATCAACCCCGTCTAAGCACAATAGCCAGCCCTCGGTCCCTCAGATGTGGACAAGTAAAAGACCATTTCCTCCTAGCCATGAGAAAGCTAAGAGGTTGAATTTCACCATCTGCAAGCTCTTGGCTACAGAAATGCTGCCTTTCCGCCTGGTGGACACAGAGGATTTTCGAGACCTTATGTCCGTCGCAGTGCCCCAGTACCAGATGCCCAGTCGGCACTACTTCTCAAAGAAAGGTGTGCCTGCGTTCCACCAGCATGTCGCACACAACATCACCGCTTCTTTGAGAAACTCTGTGTGTGACAGGGTGCATTTCACCACAGACACTTGGACGAGTAGGCATGGACAGGGGCGTTACATGTCGCTGACTGGGCACTGGGTAACTATGGTGACAGCAGGACAAGGGGCTGCTGTCCAAGTCTTGCCGTCCCCACGAGTTGTGCCTTCTGCAGAGGGCACGGTCGCTGTGTGCTCACTTCCGCCGTTCGCATCCCGCAGCTCAGCAACTTACATCTCTACAGAAGTCGTTGGGCCTGCCACTTCACCGGCTAAAATGCGATGTGCCTACCCGGTGGAATTCAACTCTGCACATGTTGCAGCGACTGTGGCAGCACCGACAAGCCCTGGTGCAATACGTTCTGACGTATAGCCTGGGCCAACGAGATTCAGAGGTGGGGCAAATCACGCTGGAGGAGTGGTCTCAGATCAGGGACCTATGCACCCTTCTGCACAGTTTTGAAATGGCGACGAAGATGTTTAGTGCTGATGATGCCATTATCAGCATGACTATTCCGGTGATTTACATGCTGGAGCACATGTTAAACAGAATTCGGAGTCAGGTGGTGGCACAAGAGGAGGTGGAGGAAGTAGAGGAGGAGGAGTTGTATGCGGAAGGGCTAACATCTGCAAGGTCCAGACGGTCGGCAGCACCAAGGCGGCAGGCATGTGAGGGTGGGGGAGATGGTTTTACCAGGGCGCATGGTAGCAGCCAAACTAGTGAGGAAGGTGCAGGAGCCCAGGAAGAAGTGGAGGACGAACTGATGGAAGACTCATCAGATGAGGGAGACCTGGATCACATTTCTGCTGTGCGAGGTTGGGGGGAGAGGACAGAGGAAGGAAGCATGATTGTTACCTCGCCACCAACACAACAGGGACTTGGTGCTCCTGGATGCGCAACACACATGAGTGCCTTCTTGCTGCACTACCTGCAACATGACCCTCGAATTGTGAGAATTAGAAATAATCCTGACTACTGGGTTGCCACACTGTTAGATCCCCGGTACAAAAGTAAATTTGCAGAAATTATTCCTGCCATAGAAAGGGATGCACGCATGCAGGAGTATCAGCAGAGACTGTTGCAGAATCTTACATGTGCTTTTCCACAAAATACCAGTGGTGCACGTAGTGAATCTCACAGTTCCAACTTGCCAACCGTGGGACCGTCAAGTGTTCAGCACTCAAACCGTAACAGAACCACAGTATCTGCTGGTAACATCAATTTTGCGGAATCATTTCACCACTTTTTTAGCCCATCCTTTGCAAGGCCACAGGAGACAAGGAGTCTGAAACATAGTCAACGCCTAGAGACGATGGTACAGGAGTATCTCCAAGTAAACATTGAAGCCACGACTGTGTCACTGGACCCTTGCTCTTTTTGGGCTTCCAATCTGGATAAATGGCCGGAGCTAGCCACTTACGCCTTGGAGATCTTGTCATGCCCCGCAGCCAGCGTTCTGTCTGAACGTGTGTTCAGCGCTGCTGGTGGTGTGCTGACAGATAAGCGCACGCGGCTCTCCACTGATAATGTAGACAGACTCACGTTCATAAAGATGAACAAATCATGGATCCGAAACGACTTTTCTACCCCTGTGTCATCCTGGGGAGAGTAAAAGCTTGATGATTGGTTAAAATCACCCTACCAACCGTTTTAAGCTTTCAAATTATTAATCATGTTTATCTGTATCTTGACTGGAAAATAATTTGGGCTTTGTAGCAGTGTGCAGCACTGATCCTATTAGGCCATCTATACTAAAGCTTCACCAGATTTAAAATTAAAAATAATTTTTAGCTGCATCTAGCCCGGAAAATAATTTTGGGGCTCCGAGATGCGCAAGACACATAAGTGCCTTCTTGCTGCACTACCTGCAGCATGACCCTCATATTGTCAGAATTCGAAGTAATCATGACTACTGGGTTGCCACACTCTTAGATCCCCCAAACTTTTCGATCAACCTTTTCATTTTAATAAAGACCAAAAAAATGGTCATTTTTGAAATTATAAGCATTAGCAGGTTGTTAGAAACTGAAATCAAACAGTTTTCAACTCAAAACTTTATTCTAGGTGATGTTACATTTTCACATAGGACCCCTTGTTCGAAAGGAGCTTCTGAACTCTCTCGTCCATTGAATTTGTCAGGTTTTGGATGGTTTCTGCTTCAATTGTTTTGCATGAGGACAGAATACCCTCCCAGAGCTGTTGCTTAGATGTGAACTGCCTCCCGCCATCATAGACACTCCTTTTAATGATGCTCCAAAGGTTCTGAATGGGGTAGAGGTCAGGGGAGCATGGGGGTCACACCATAAGTTTGTCCCCTTTTATGCCCATATCAGCCAGAGATGCAGATGTTTTATGTGCAGCATGAGATGGTGCATTATCATGCAGAAAAATGATCTTGCTGTGAAATACACGGTTCTTCTTCTTGAACCATGGCAGGAAGTGCTGTTTGAGAAAATCCACATACATTATGGAGTTCATCTTTAGCGCCTTCAGGGATCCTAAAGGGGCCGACAATCTCTCTCCCCATGATTCCAGCCCAAAACATTACTCCACCTCCTCCTTGTTGGCGCTGTAGCCGTGTTTGCGTGGGGTGTCCATCAACCAGCCATCCTCCACTCCATCCATCTGGACCATCGAGCGCTGCACGGCACTCATCCGTGAACAAAACTGTTTTGAAATCAGTCTTCATGTAATGTTTGGCCCACTGGAGCCGTTTCTGCTTGTGTGAAGTGGATAGAGGAGGTCGACAGGATGGCGTATGCACAGCTGCAAACCTCTGAAGGACCCTGCATCTTGTTGTTCGGGGGACGTTGGAGGCACAAGCAGCTTCAAAAACTTGTCTGCTGCTATGACAAGGCTTTTTTGCCACTGCTCTTTCAACCTGACGTAATTGCCTGTAGGAAAGAGTCCTCAATTTGCCCTTATCAGCACGCACACGTGTGTACTGTGAATCAGCTACATACTTCTTGATTGCCAAGACACTTCATCCTGATCATCGCACAATGTTGATTGTAGTCATGCCTTGACCTAAACACTCCACAATTTGTTGCTTCTCAACAGCCGACACATCCTTTTTCTTTCCCATTTTGACAGAAAATGTAGGCTGCTTAATAATGTGAGAGAGCCTTCTTAAGTAGTCTTGCCTTTCATTGGACACACCTGCCAAACTAATTAGCACAGGTGTCTGCAATTGCTTACAGTGATATAAAGAGCCCTGACACACATCACCATCAATGAGTTTAACTGACAAACAAACAAATTCTTCCCTTATCACTCCTAAACACTTTTTGCATAATAATTTGGAACGCAGTGTACGTGCTTTTCCACAAAACACCAGCGGTTCACGTAGTGAATCTTACAGTTCTAACTTGCCAACCGTGGTCTGTATGGAGTTGTTCAATAAAGGGCCCAAAATTAAGATAACATAGATGGGAGAGGTCTCTATGAATAGGAATTCCTAAGTATTTGATACCCTGTGAGGGACAGGCAAAGGGAAAGTTGGACTGGATGGAATCCTATATGGATTTGGGGAGGGAGACATCGAGGGCCTCAGACTTCGCTGCATTGATTTTAAAATTTGACCATGTAACAAAGTGATCTATTTCAGCCATAACAGCAGGGATGGATATATGTGATTGAGTGATATATACTAGGACATCATCAGCAAATAGAGAGCACTTGTACTCGGTGCCTCCCACCTCAATCCACCTAATATTGGGGTTATGGCGAATTGATGAGAGCAGGTGCTCCGTCACTAGGATGTATAAGAGAGGGGACAGAGGACATCCCTGCCTTGTCCCATTGGTGATTGTGAAAGGTGATGAAAATGTTCTGACGCACCCCCTGGGCCTTGGGACACCCGGAGCCGGACCCTTTTTGGTGGATGCTGGTGGTTGTAGTCTTCGTGGCGGCGACCCGGTTCCGTGGCTCAGGGCGGTCAAACCAGTGGCGGAACTATTTATGTGGTTTTGATGTTTAAATGTCCGACTACGCCACCCGTGGATTGCGGTCAGAGTGAACCGCTGCTACAGGGCAGACCGCTGAGGCTGGTGTTGTGGGTGCAGCAGAGCGTAGCATAACTCCCCACGGGAGGAGTATAGCCTCAGGGCAGTGTATGCGGAGGATGGGGGTGATGGTGCAGGGCAGCAGCAGTAACGACACAGAGTCAGTGATGCAGTCCAGGGCCTTTACTCACAGTTCTTATTATCCAGACCACGTCTGCAGGTAACGGCTGCCCACGTCATACTGTGCTCACCAGGTGAGGGGTTCAGACAACTCCCAGATAACTTTGGAGCACTTCACAGGACCCCCTTTGTGTGTCCTTTGTCTGGCCTTTCTTACCAACACTTCTGTCCGGCTGCCTCGGGCCTCCTCTTGGTAAACTTGGCGCCAGTTTCCCTGACCCTATGTGGTGCCTTCCTAGCGGGTGTAGCGAGGGGCTGCGCCACATAAAATGTCAGAGCCTCCGGTTTCTAGCTGAGGGTCGTTTCCTGCCTCCACTAGTTCGGGGACCGGTCTCCCCCTTTGGCCTGACCCCTCCACGCAGGTGGATTCGGGCGTGCGGTGGCGACTCGCCCGTCCGCACCCCTGGGATCCCTTCATTCCTCGTTCCTGGAGCCTTCTCCGCTCCTCTTCCTTCCTTCTCCCTCTTCCAGGCCTGGGCCTCTGTTACTAGGCCCGCCTCCGGAGCAGAGCTCATGCAGAGCCCCTGCTCCCTGCCACTTCTGCTCAGACTTCTCTGCACTGAACTAAGATGGTGCCCACCTTTTATACTCCCTTCTCAATGCACCCAGGAACTGCTTCCTCACTGCTCCTGCACTACAGGGTTCCCCTTCCTCAGTGTTCCCTCCCCCCACTCCAGCCAGGGACAGGGACTGTCGTGCCCATCTCAGGGGCATATTGGTCGCCCTGCCCCACGGCAATGTGGTGTAATGCATGCAGGTGTCGGGTCCTGATCCACACTCCATCCTTACCTGAGAGTGAGATATCACACCTCTGGGTGAGATGCAATACGTCTGTAGCAACCGAGCCCTCAGGGTGCTACAGTTCCATTTATCTTCAGCCTAGGTGACGTATTGCGATACAGGGCCGTGATTTTGGCTATAAAAGGGTCCCCTAGACCCCTACCCCAAGCTTTTTAAGAGAATCATATATGGCGTGCCAGGAGACTCTATGGAATGCTTTCTCAGCATCCAACGAGAGTATCTAATTACAAATTTTTAACTGCATCTAGCCCAGGAAATACTTTGTGCCTAGTAGCAGTGTCTGCTAGTCAGCGGATTATCCCGGCTGTTAAGCAAGCTACACCACCTGTAGTTTAGACACTTAATTTTTTCAAAGGAAATGATTCGGGACCATGGGATACTTAGTGAAGAGCATCAGGAGGCACCCCAAGGCATAGGGGCTGGGACTGGCAGTAGGATGCCTTGCGGTGGACAGCCGAGCTCGATCCTTATAAAAGCTTTTTAACTGCAGCAGCTTTAGTGGACGCTACTGGAGCTGGAATTACGCGGCTGCTGGCATGAGACTTGCCCTCCAATAGATCCTTGGAAATGGATTTAAAGTGTATTCATTCAAATTAGAGAGACAATTTAAATTAAAAAGCTTAGAGCTGCCTCCACCACAGGGGGGCTCGCTCGACCCACCAGCGGACAGGCACCAGTATTGGGAGAGGGGGGCTGGCCGTCAGGGTTCACCGCGGCTCTGGCACAAACCCGGCGACACGGAGGTGGCACGGGCAGGAGCGGACTGGCCGTGTCGGCTTCTCACTTTTTGGATTTTAGAAGGGCATGACATGCCTATATCTGTGTCTCCCCCTCCTTTTACTCCTCCACCTCTTTTATTTTCGCATGACTATATGTACTTGTCACTTTTCCATGTGTTAGTTATGTCTTCTGAGCAGTTTGTCAGCTTTTGGACACCTTTGAAGGTGTTTTCTATGTGTTTCTATGTGTTTTTGTTTGCCTGCCATTGGTTTTAACGGTGTTCGAAGGTGTTCGACGAACAGTTCGACGAACAGTTCGGCGAACACACGGGTGTTCGACGAACTGAACCGAACTCGAACACTACGGGGATGGCTCAACACTAGACACCACTCTTGAAGCCAGAACAGTGCAAACAGGTGCTCGGTTGAATGGCAGATAATGCTTCCAGTATGTTTCCAAGGACGACCTTGTCTTCCACACAGTCCAGTCTCACTAGCCAAGAGTCTGGACCACATAATCCTCACCCTGTTCCTCCTTCCTCCCACCATGGTGAGTCCCATGAGACCACACTCAGACACTCCGAAGAGCTCTTTACATTTCCATTTATTAATGCTGGCCTTTCTCCCTGCACGTTTCAAGAAGGACATGAGTACATCGTGTGTAATGATGCCCAAATGTTTGAGCTAATAATTTTTAGCGGGTCATCGTGCTACCCTTGCTCTTAATTATTCCAGGGTGTGTATGATGTCCTCCATCATTTTTATAGGATGTTTATGAGTTTCTACCTGTACAATTTTTACATGTATATGTGGCACCCTGCTACCACTGGTTCCACAGGACCCTAAAGGGTGCATGGACGGACTTCTCCACAAGAGGCCCTCATTATATGCAGACACCTCAACCCTTCCACCTCAGACCACCAGAGGAAGCCCTGTTAGGGATATATATATGGAGGGTGGAGTGAGGCAGTCAGTAGTTCAGACAGAGAGGAAGTCTGAGAGCGTGCTGGCGCTGAGACCAGTGAAGGAGCAGCACGTCTGCTGCTGAGTTCCGAGGGCCCCGAGTGTGGCCGGAGGCAAAAAGGAGAGGAGAAAGGAGTTAAGGGGGCAGAGGAGCATCACAGGCTCACCCCAGAATACATAATCCGGACACCGGGTCCACGCCTACAGGGTCCTCTATACCCAGTAGGGACAACCGGCATACCAGGAGGCTTCCAGACCCCTGGTCATCCTGAAGCTACCAGCAATAACAGGACTAGGAACCACGAAGGCCCCCGCATCCAGGGATAGTGGTTGCCAAAGAAAGGTCCTACTACCAAGCGGTCAGGTGAGAGAGCAACACAACACAGAAGCTAGGCCAAGTTCCAGGCTGGCTAGAAGCTTAGAGAGAGGGAGACACGGATCAGGAGGTCTTATACCCGCTCACTGGGGAGAAGTCCTGAAGTGCACCCTTCCTAGCAAGTACCCTGGACCATACCTGCCGTTACACCAGTAAAGGTACTGAAGCAAACCCCTTGTGTACGTGTACGTCATTCCCCTTGACCTGGCCATCTCTCACCTGCATCCGTTCCATCAACTCTGCCCCGGGGGTCCGCTCCGCCTGTGGGGAGCAGAAACATCTCAGCTGCCATTTCATCACCCCCGGAGGTCTGCAGCAGCGCCGGTAACCATTACCGGAAACGACACGTGGCATCACGAAACAAACCATACACTAAAATTCCCTTTTTCAAGAGAGACCCCAGAGTACGGGCCCGGGAGCCGACTGCCGTGACATCCTAAGCAAGGTAAAAGGCCCGGGTACCGAGTCCCCTATATCCCCCTGGGTGACACATCTCTCATCTCTGGCATCACAAACAGGATACATGACCAGCCCGTTATCAGTGGGTATTGTCTGCCTAAACAACTGTTTTTCCACATTGAATGTGGCGCCTGCCCAGAATAACGGACGCCATTATGTGCATGATCAAAGACAACAATATGGAACCTCCCATCGTGGGCCGGGTCCCAGAGTGGCGCCAAAAGCACAACCCGCCCCTTGCAACTGTGACCGTCCGCATAGATGTGTCTGTCAAGGCGGGGAGGACGTCCCTGGGAGTGACCGACAGCAGGCTGCCATGGAACCGCCCCGGAAAAGGGAGGAGAGGAGGAGAGAAGGAATGGAGACAGGGTGTGGTCTTAACCAGTCTAGACAGACCGCACCCGGCAGCCAAGATGGAAGGAGGTCAAGACTGAACCTCCGCCTCTGGCCTGCAGCAGCTGGCAACCGCTCTCACCCTGGAGGAGGCAATAGTGAAGCTGTCCCCGGAGGAGACCGAATTCCTCCAGGGCGAAGTACTGGAGCTGAGCCAGCAGCTGGAAAAGGCCCAGCAAGCGACGATCACCAGGTGAAAAACGGAGCTGCTGGCGAAAATCACCGCCCGGCGGCAGTCAGCACTGCGTGCCACCTGCAGCACTCCAGCCCAGGCGGAGCATGAAGAGCGCCAGGAGGTCGCGTCCAGCACAGGAGCAGGTAGGAGAAGTTCCTCTGTCCCGGGAGCTGCAAGCGCCGACCTGCTCCTGGGCCTCCTACAGCACCCTCCGGTCCCAGCCACGTACACCTTGGAGCAGCTGCTAAGCCCAGAACCTCCACCCCCGGGCGCTGACTCCGCAGACCTCCTGCTCGGCTCCGTCCCAGAACCGCAAGCCCCGGCACCCGAGTAAGTGTACGGAGCACCCTCGTTCGACTAGTCTGCCAAGTTCGAGGACCAGCAGCAACGCCCTCTTCTCCCCGCACCAGCGCCCCTGTCTGCCGCCATGAAGGAGAAAAGTATAGGTGGGACAACCAGGGGGGGACCTGATGGGGTTTCCGCAGGAGAACCAGACCCAAGCCCTGCAGAGAGAGGAGTTCTGCAGATGGGAGCTCCAACAGCTAGCAAAAGACCCGGTGGGTGCGCTCAGAGCAATTGGAGGCTAGAAACAAGGCCGCCAAGGCACAGGTACACCAAAACGAGACCATTCGGCCTAGTCCCCGGGAGGAGGGACTAATAGTCAAATTCAACCAAGAAGCCAGATGGGGCTTTATACGTGACCCAGAATTTGACCGGGACATTTTTGTGAACAGGCGGGATGTCGAGTCCCACCTAGAGCAAGGACACCCTGACCGGAATTTATACTGGTGACTATGTCTCCTACACCAGGCACCATGGGGAATGCGGGTGGTACGCCCTCAGAGTCCATCGCGTGTTTAAGGAGGACGAGGACATGCCCCTGCAGCCTGAGGCTGATGACCTGGCTGGGTCAGACGGCGAGCACCAGGAACATCCCCAGTGGGGATACCACTACTAGTGTAAAAGTAGATGAAACTGAAAACTGTACATAAGTTGCCCGGAAGGGTGCAGTGACTTAATGTTTGTTACCCAGTTACCCGTAAGGGTACAAAGACTGACAGGCTGAGGACTGTGAGCAGCCAAAGACTCATACCTGTACATAGTTTGCACTTCTTAAAGTGCCCTTTATTGGTTTTATATACACAACCACAGACCTCAGAACAAAAACCCGTTTGGCGTGGCCTAAGACGAGGTCCAGGACCTGGATCGTCTATGCCCTGCAGCCACGCCCAGGGCCTACGTTGAGGGTTTTCGGACGAGTCCCTCATGCTGCTCAAATTGCACCTTTACTAGTGAGATGGACACCCTGTTTGGGATCTCACTACATTTACTTGAAAAAGTTGTAAATGTTTTTCATGAAAAAAAAAAAAGTATATTCAAGTGCAAAGTTTTATATTATTTCTGATAATGTTAACCAGCAATGTTCAAGTAATGTGCCTCCCATAAAGGGAAGAAAATGTTTTATAATCTAAGTGATGCATCTAAAAATTTTGTATGTCTAAAATACCGTGTTTTTGCTCAGTTTCAGCCAGCGGACGTGCTGTGTTTACCAGGGGGGAGTGTGGCGCCCCTGAGGGTTCAGTCGCCACAGAGGTACTGCACCTCACCCAGAGGTGTGGTGTCTCCTTCTCTCAGGTAAGGAGGGAGTGCTGCCCGGAACCCCAACACCTGCATTCAACACTACACTACTCCAGGCCGGCTGGAAGGGCAAGATGCACTGTGTTTCTGTTGAGCCCTGTCCCTGGCTGGAGTGGGGGAACCAAAGAGAGGGAGAACCAGTAGTGGGTGAGGGTGGAGGAGGTAGAGTAGGGGAGCACCATAATAGGAGGTATATAAAGGGAAGCCATCTTAGGGTGGCAGGGAGACAGAGAGTGAGAGTGGATTCAGTGAAAGGAGAGGAGGGGATCAGAGTCTCTTCAGGAGCTCTGCTCCAGAAAAAGGCCTAGGAAGAGAGGCCCAGGAGGGCAGCAGAGGAGAAAGGCTCCGTTAACAGAAAGGAACCCAGGGGGTACGGTGAGTGCAGGATGGCACCCGTATGCCCGAGTCGGCCAAGTGTCAGAGGGATCAGGCCGCAAGAAAGGAACCGGTCCCTCGACCAGCCGTGTTACTCCAGGTCTCGGCTGGAAAACGGGAGGCTTCTGCACTTCCATGGTGCAGTTGCCACAGCCTCACCCTAGTCACCGTGAAGGGCATCAAGTAGGTCCGGGAACTCCAGGTTGCCCAGAGGGACTTCAGAGCACCCGATCGGGACTGTGAGTGGGGAAGCGCAGGGCAGGAGGGAGAAGACCCAGCGCGAGAAGTCAGTCTAGTAAGGAACATAAAGAAAGCGGGGTTCCGTCAAGCGCTCCTGATATACTTGAGAAAGTGCTGGACCCCTTATCTGGTAGACGCAGTGCGACGCGGGAGGCTGACACCCGTACAGTGTACATGAGGAACTTGAACAGAACTGTGAGTAAACTCGGATCACTGTACTCCGCTGCCTCCGTCAGTTATTTCCGCTGCGCCATCTCTCCTGCACCACAAGCCCCCGCACCACCATCATCTATACTACACTGCCCTGGGGCCCGCTCCACCTGTGGGGAGCCGTTCCAACCCAGCTGCCCTATCAACTGCCCCAGAGGTCTGAAGCAGCGCTGGTACCTATTATCAGAAACCACAGGTGGATTCACGAACACTTCCTAAGAACTACAAATCCCATATAAATATTTTCCTTCCCCTTTTTGTTGACCGCCCTGGCCCACGGACCGGGCCGCCGCCAGTGTGACATATCCCTTCCCCCAGAATCTATAGGCCCGGCACCGAGTACCCCACGGCCCTGGGGGCGTGTCATCTCTGTATACCCCCCAGGGGTAAATGTTTTTCAGTCCTTGCACTTAATGCATAGGCTTTACCAGTCTAGGAGTCCCACTCCTTAAAAATGGTGGGGGGGAAATGTTTTCTTATGAGGTCCTCCTCTACGTGTATTGCAGTTCTTCCTTCTAATTTTTGGCAGCCCTTGCACTTAGTGCATTTTAACAGAATGTGTATGAGGCCCTCCTTTATGTCTAATACAGGGTGTATCGGAGTACCCCCTTCCTTCTAATTTTTAGCAGTTCTTTCATTGTCTGCATAGGTTTTTTGAGTTTGAGAGTCCCTCCTTCAGAAGTTAAACAGGATGTGTCTGACTAGGTCACACACACCACAGGCCCAGATAAGGTAGAATGTTAAAATTACATTTACCAGTGGATGCAGTTTTCTTTTCCCCTTTACTATGTCATCTACTCTAGTCATTGGCGATGGGAAAATACATTGAGGTGACCCGGCTGTTAAGGGATGGAGAAGGTGTTTTTTGTTTTTCGCTTTTTAATTTTGCCTTATATACAAGTGATTATACAGGAAAGCATGTTTCCTAGCATTTTTTCCTGTAAAATCCATTTTTATCTTCGGTTTTGTATATGTGGGGGAGACATGTGTAAGGTGCCCCAGCGAGGTAGTCGTGGGCGAGCTGTAGCCCCCTCTCGCTCTGGCACCCTACAGACAATTCGTGTCCTTCCTCTGATGTGTGGCTGTGTATGTGGTGCTCTCCACTTACTTCAAACCATCCGATCGCGGCTGTCTCCAGGCATTTCTCTTCTGGGACCAGGGCAGCAATAAATTCAGAGGACATGAGGTTCTTAACCAGAACTTGGACTTTACTTGGGGAAGAGGAATATATACAGTATTTACAGGCAGATATAATGGATAAGGCCCGACAGGTTATTATCTCTCTCACAGGCGCTGGCAACATCTTCAGCCCTGGTTCCCTCTTTAAGTGAAGCATCTCTGTGACTCTAATCTCTAGCCCAAGAGACTCTTCTGCAATACCAACAGTGATCTGGATCCGATATCTCCCCCACGTCTTAGCCTGGAGTCCTATTTATCTTCCTCTGCTTCCTGCAGACTAGAAGTGCCTCGGGTCCTCAACACTTCCTTTGAGTTTCTCCGGCCGGCTAACAGGACTCTTGCTCTTGCGTAGGGAGACTTTCACACTAGTGATCCCACTGTCTGAGGGTATGGAGCTCCCGTCTACCCTAGCAGCCACTATATATTCTGGCTGCCCGCACGGTTCACTGTCCTATCTCTTACTGAATATCTCTTCCTGCTTCTGGAAACTAAGCAGGGATTTTTCCTAAAGTGCCCACCCTCTGTGAGCTGTCATCACTCAGCATTATCCCCATCACTGTCTGTAACACTGCTAGCTAGACTCAACCTAACATCTGCATAATACCTACGCAACGGGTGATTAACTCACATATTATCCCATTCATGGGAAAAGAGGGGATTTTTCACCATATTATAATATATATGAACCTATAAGAAAGATGGTGCACCCCAGAGAATACAATTTAGTACAAAAAGATGAATTAAAAGGTATATATTTTATTTAGGTATATTAAAATCAAGAAACACTACAAAAGTATAAAAAGAAGGTCAATAGGTATAAAGTGAGAAACACATGAAAAAGAGGATCACAGAGGGACATAGGGGCTCAATAAGCACTGCATAAGGAGTCCTCTATATAAATCAACGCAGAAAATAGCAGTATTCACAGTTAGAGGCACAAACGTGCATGGACTCATAAGGCAGTACCACTGCCATACACATAATTACCAGTATCAATCTAACAAACAGTGTATAGGTATATCTATGCGCTCACTGTTGAGTATAAGTCAGGCTTAACCATATATGTCCCGCTGTGATCGCGCCCCGACGCGCGTTTCGCATGGTGGGCTTCCTCGGGGGGCGATGTGGTATGTATGAAGTCTTATGTCTCATTATATACCCCTCCTTAATCAGAATGCCCGCCACAGCCATTGGTAACGGCGCACGCGAGCGAAATCCCGGTGTCCATGAATCACTTCCGGCTATCCTGATGACGGCGCGGGTCAGGAAGGTGTTTCCTGTGACGTCATTTCCCGCGTCGCATCATATGGATGCCTTTGGTGATGATGGTACTGCAGGGACTCACTGCGCGTGCGCATATCCAGGTGGCCATCTTTCTTATGGGCAAAAGTGAAGGGCAGGACTCACCACTCTCTCATTTTAAGCCATTATTAGATTCATGCCTTGTGGGAAGTATTTAAGACCGGGTAACCAGGAGAGGAGCGTAAAAGAACAACAAGCAAGACAGTCACAGTTCATGTGGGAGAGGGGTAACTCTCATTACGTGGGACATCACTCAAATATAATATACATCAGCATATGTGGTCCCAAGGGAAAACAGTCATATATTTCCTCTGCGTTCCCAGATGTATGACTGTATTTTTCTCCATATACGCTCCATTTCTCACAAGATCCCGTAAGGGTTTATAGAGTTGAGGTCACGTCCATCAATAGGTAGGGTATATAGATAGAGACATCAAATATAATACGTATCCAACTATAAAGTGTGAAAGAAAACATATATAAAAAAAATTAATTAAAATAATTTAAAATACAATTTAAAAACAAGTTGAAGAGAGAGGTAGAGAGACATGGATTGGTTTTTATAGAAAAGATGAAAATGATAGTTTTTCATAGAGCCCAGATGGGGACATGGTGTCCAGAATGAAAATCCAACGACATTCTCGTCGGGCTAAAATTTTCCTTCTGTCACCTCCCCTGATACTACACAATACTCTGTCTATTCCAATGAATTTGATTTCATCAATATTGCACTTATGATGTAACCTAAAATGTTTTGGGGTGGTTTTTAATGCAGAAACATTCTCAGCTGTGCTCGCAGCTTTAATGTCTCTGATATGCTCCCTCACTCGTATGCGGAACTCACGAGACCTAACATCTGCACCCAGGATAGTGGCATCTTGTGGCTGATTACAGGTACTGCAGCCCACAAGGAATTATGCCAGGAACAAGCTCCACAACACTCAAAGCTTGATCAGGGCACTAAGTTCCCCCTTTACTCTACTGACTGGACCACTGAAGCTAACCCCTTAGCTTGGCCTACCAACAGTTCAGACAGGTCTAACTACAGGAACACTTCTTTTAACTACCTTAGTGCCAAGGGAAGGCTACGTCCTTCCCCACTATTACACATGTACAGTATGTGTGTATATATAATATAAGAGACAAAGAAAAGCACCGCATAAAGATGTTCACTAGGAACTAAGAACTACTGACCAATAAATCATATAGGGATACAACCCGCTGTGATATATAGGGGGACCACTAAGAGGAAGCTGCAAAGGTGGAGAGATGGAGAGAAGCCCAGGGCACAGCAGGTTGTATCCCTATATTCCTTCTCTGCTATTTTCCAGTATAACCTCTGGGAGTAAAACCTACAAGCTTTATCCATTCATAAGTCTTTTGCTTGGTACCATTATTAGATTCAGAATATTTCCTTTATTTGGCACATACTGAGAATTCATGATTTATTGGTCAGTAGTTCTCTCTGGGAGATCCGGGAATACCTGACACTTTTCATGTGACATGTACTTCTACTTGACCCACGACTGTGATCTTATGACCATCTTGACCATATCTGGGACAACCATGTCACATTGTTACCAGGCGCCTGGCTTTTTCATGTTTGCATAATTGTTTTGTGATGGCCATCATTGTTTATGATCATTATCATATTATCCTGTATTCATATTGCCGATGATGCTAAGAGATCATTCATATCTATATACATTTTTTCTGAGTGTCTTGGTCCCACATGTAGGTTGCTGCTCACATTGATAAATTTATATTTCATTACCCAGGGATGTATTATACCATTTGTTGTTTTTTTTAAGTGTTTTTAACTCCATTGTCCTTTTGTGCTCAAACTTTTTGTATTACTTACTGTTATACCAGGTGTGCACATCTTTATGCGGTGCTTTTCTATGTCTCTAATATGGTTCCCTCTCCACAAGATGTTGCACCCTACAGTATTAATTTTATAAAACATGCAATAGCCTTATTTAAATGCTCAAGAGCCAACATAGCTGTTAAACCATATATGCACACATACGGTCAGCATAAGCTCCACTCCAAAAACAGTTTAGAATCAAGGAGAAAAAAATGGAGTGATTATATCAAATGTTAAATCTTTATTAAGTACACAATAATCATCAAGTATATATATATATTCCACAATACATAGCATTTAAAAGATAGGGGAAGAAGGGGATCAGGGGAAAAGCAGCACTGAAACACTTATGACCACCCCCATATGTCCATGACATGTGTATAGGTGTGGAGTGGGGGCTCCTAAGGTAAGGAATTGGCAGCAATATAGGTAAGGAAGCCAGGGAAAGTACATTATAACATCATGATTGGGACAGAAGACCATCCACTTGTTACCCCCAGTCAAAAGATAAAGAAAGGACCTTACCGAAGGATAGGGCACTAGGTGTAAAGTGCTGTGTGCAGGAACCCAAGAGAGAGGGACCGCCTAAACGCGCGTTTCGCCTCCAAACTAGTGGCTTTCTCAAGAGGCAGGAACGCTGGTGTGTGCAAGGACCTTAAATATGCTAATTCAGATGATCATGTGACGCATCACATGATCATCCTGAGTGTCTAGACTTCCGCATGGCGGCGCATGCGCCATGGGCCTCTTGTCAGGCGCGCGTGACCAAGCCGTCACGCCCCCCGCATGTGCGCCCTTGCACTGTGCAGGAGACGGCAGACAGCGGGGCACGCGCGCCCGAGAGAGGCCAAACGGCATGCATGCGCACAGTGTTGGTCATCATATAATCCGCAAGGTAGATAGCAGAATGGTGGGAGTAGCAGTATGATTGTTGGTGTGAAGTCGTGGTAGGTATTTTCTGGCAAGTCCCAAACAACATCACAATAACAGCACATATATCTGTATAGTTATGAAAATTATACCAATCCACATCTTACATGCGATATCAGCCACCATAACATCATACATAAAATACATTAGTTACAGTGAAAAAAAACAAAAAGTGGACATAATCACAGAAACATTTAGTGTTATTTAACACCACAAATCATTGCATTCTTCCACATTCTGGCAGTAGTAGTTGTTGTCAGGTTCAATGTTGAAAGTGTTCGTCATAATGGCGGAAGATGAAGGGCAGACAAAATCACAGAAAAAACTCTATACGGGGTATACAGCACACCATTACTAAAATAAAGAAACAATAAAAAAATTAATTAAAAGTTAGCATCAAAAGCTAAAATAATAGAACCATTAAAAGGAAGAAAGCTTGGGATTAAGTTACAGAGTAAACAGGAGAGTAGAGCCTGGAACCAGTATCAGTTATAGGAACGCCGCGAAGGTTAGAGCCTCATTCAAACCCCGAGGGCTAACCGTGTCCAGATTAACGATCCATCTCGCCTCCCTCTGAGCAAGGCGTTGTTTTATGTTACCACCCCGAGAGCCGAGACGCACCACCTCAATACCACGTATCTGCAATGATTTAGGGTCGCAGTTGTGGACTGCCTTAAAATGTCGTGGAAGCGTCTTCATTAATTTTATATTAGTAGTGCGCCTCCTCCCTTCTCTCTGACACTTCTATATAATATAATCTGTGACCTTGTTATTTTCATGGCTGCGGTGATCAGTGTGACAAGATGAGTAGTGGCTGGGAGATGTCGACATGAAGGTCTGACCAGATGGAGAAGAAAGAGAAAACGGCTCTAATCAGATGAGACATCAGCGGTCACTGGAAGTAAGTATTTATACTTGTATCTGCACTGTATAACTTGGAGCAATTCTGTTATTTGTAAAATCCCTTAGGTTACATTTGTGTGAAATGTCTGTGAGCTGACAGATTTTTCTATTGGACGGCACATGGACTCAGGGTTTCATAGATCCATTCACATATCTGTGAAAATCACGCTGATCATGTTGTGTCGTGTTCTGTTCTGATTTTGAAGATCAGAATAGGATTTACTCAGTGGGTCTGTGTGCTGCTCGAGAGAAAAAGAAAATCAAGCAGCACACGGATAAGAAATGTAGCCTTATTATATATAGCGCCATCCCTTAGTGTATAGTGTACTCACTTATTATGTATAGCACAGCCCTTAAAGGGGTATTCCCATCTCCAAGTTCCTATCCTAATATGTAGTAGGAGTAGTAATATTAGCAAATACCTCCAATTAGTTTATGTATCTTGTTCTCCTAATTATCTCGCTTAGTTATGGCCACATGTGTCAGCCTGGCCTGGATGCCACAAATATAATAAAGCTGTGTCTGAGAGCAAGGGGGAGGTTCTCTGGTCAGGGGAACATTATCATGCAATACCTCCTGTCTCAGGCCAGTAGGGGGATCAGGCTGCCCCTATAAAAGCTGGAACTGGGGGCAGGGTTAGAGAGAACTGGACGACCTGTCTCTGGATTGAGAGGTGTCCCAGAGCAGTGAGGGACAGTTGTATTGCACCCTAAGAGGACGTGTGGCAGTAGGAGAGCCACAAGCCAAGGACAAGAGGTGAAGTACGCCTGTCCTGGCAGATAAAGAACCAAATTTACCAGACTTTGGTGTCTGAGGCTGTGAGGATTCCACGTCCTACAGCAGATAACCAGGCCGCAAGGGACTGTACGTTCCTTGGCCTAAGAAGCCCGGAGGTTCCGCCACACCAGAAGGGACCAGCAAAGCCGTACCAGGCCGGGAGTAGAAAGGAACCCACGTTGCAAACCATACGGGCGAGAGGACACGGTGAGCTCGGGACCGTGGGCTGTTACCCTACCAGGAGGAGATAGCCAGAAGGAGCGCAGAGAGCACGGTAGGCCTACACCCTCACCCTGACCAGGGCCAATTTCCCAATTGCTCTCAGACATCCAGGTCCCCTCCTAGTCGGGACTGTTTGTGGATCAGTTCACCTGTTCTAGTAAAGACCCTGGACTGCAATCTGTTGTCTGTGTGCTCCTTGCTCCTCCAGCACTAACGGTACTGGGACGCCCTACACCATCACCCCCATCTTCCATTGTACTGCCCTGGGGCCGCACTCTTCCCGTGGGGAGTCACACTATCCCAGCTGCATACATCATCAGCCCCAGCGGTCTACCTGGCAGCGGCGGTCCGCACTGACCGCAATCCACGGGTGGCGTAGTCGGACACACCAACAGCGCGTCGCAGACTACCACTGGTCTGACCACCCTGAGCCACGGAACCGGGTAGCCACTACTACCCCCATCGTTCCCCTATTGCCCGGATCCGAGTGCCCCACGGCACAGGGGGCGAGTCACACACACATAGTGTTAGCGTTAGTGGTCGTAACTAGTGATGAGCGAGCACTAAAATGCTCGGGTACTCGTTTCTCGGGTCGAGCAAATTGGAATACTTGGGTACTCGACCCGAGCAACGAGCCCAATGTAAGTCTATGGGAAACTCGAGCATTTTTCAGACGGCTCCCCCCGGCAGTCTGCAGAGAGCCTAAAAATTGCCCAAATCGATGGGAACAGTACTCAAATGACATGGGAACAGCATGGGGAAGACCCCTGTAAGCATTTCTGACTCCCAGGTCACTGCTGTTAACAACGTTGTCAGAGTAGTACGCCACTTTTACAGACTCACAATAAAACATACAAAAACAAAACCAAAATGGATTTTCCCGGGAAATATGTTAAGGAACATCCTTTCCAGGGTAATGACTTGTATATAAGGCAAAATAAATAACCAAACCAAAAATACTCCTCCACACCTTGGGCTATGTTTATGACTCGTCCCCAGGGCCGTGGGGTACTCGGCAGCCGGGCCTCTGGATGCCGGTATGGCGGGGATATCACGGTGGCTGGCCCGGTCCGTGACCCAGGGCGGTCAGTACAAAAAGAGGAAATAAAAATGAGTAGAAAAGTTTGTGACGCCACCTGTGATGTCTGGTGAGGATCACCAGTGCTGCAGCAGTCCTCTGAGGCAGATGTTAGGGCAGCTCGAGATGGAACAGCTCCCCACAGGTGGAGCAGACCTCAGGGCAGTGTAGAGAGAGGTGTAGAAAGATGGTGGAAGCAGGAGGGAGATGGCAGGACGGTCCCAGAGGAAGTACAGACACACACAAGGGTAAACTTCAATACCTTTACTGGTGGTGATGCAGGTACGGTCCAGGGCACTCAAGGCGAAGGCTACATTTCTGGACTCTCCCCAGTGATCTGTGTCTTTTACTCTCTAAGCTTCGGGCCTGCCTGGAACTAGGCCTGGCTTGCTTACTGCTTCCTTCTTGTACCTACTGACCTGGCGGTAGGGTTTTCTCCTGGTTCCCACTATTCCTGGTCGCTGGAGCCTTAGTGGTACCTAACCCTGTTGCTGTGGTCAGAGGTTGGTTAACCTGGGACTTGTAGTTCTCCAGGGATTCCGGTTGTTCCTTCTGGTCATAAAGATCCCTGTAGGAGCGGAGCCGTTGTCCGGTAAATGGTTCGGGGTGAGCCTGTTATGCTCCTCTGCCCCCTATGCGCTTCTCCTTCTTCTCCTCAGTCTACAGACTCTCTCATGCAGACTCCCTGAGCAGACTCTCTGAGTTCTGTCCCTGTCTGTGCCTGACAGGAACTCTCACTTGCCTTCTAGCCCGCTCCAGGCTCTCACTGGCCAGACTAGCCCGCAGCTTGGGCATAACCTGGCCTTCAGCCACACAGACTTCAGCTTGTCTCGAGCTGCAGCATGGTGTCACACTGTCTGCTTCCCACTGACTGACTTCCTGAACTTCACCCCCCAGAATATATATACCTGACAGGGCTCCATCTAGTGGACCCTTCTGGGTTCTGTGGCACCAATGCGCAGCAGGGCGCCACATTCACACGTTGCGTTTTTGATGCGTTTTTGCACTTTTGCATTGCTTTCAACCAAGACAAATGCATTCACCAGGAAATGTAATTTTAACATTTTACAACCTCATCTGGCCATGTGGTGTGTGACACATCATCAGACACATGCATATAGTGCTGAAAAGACATGGGAACAGCATGGAGAAGACCTCTGGAAGGATCTCTGACTCCCAGGTCACTGCCTAAAAGTGTGCCCATCATAAGTGATCCTTGGCACATGCGAAGATGCCTCCCGCCATGCACCTGTCATTGCAGACTTGCAACAATCACCTTCCACGTCCTTGTCCCACTTCAGCGTTCAGTTGTCCCTACCCCATTCCTTGGAATGCAAGCGCAAGTATGCAGGCAGCCACCCACCCACCCACAGGCTGCAATACTATACTGCCAAATTTTTGACAGCTGCTTGCACTTGAAATGTGGCCTATTAAGCTCGTGGAGGCGGAAGCTTTTCACAACCTCATGCCGGCGGCGGCCGGGTGTCCATACTCGGTCCCCAGCCGCCACTATATTTCCCGGTATCGCCTCCGCCTTCCACAAGCACGGGTCCCACAACATCACCCGTGCCCTCCCCAGTGCACTTACTGGGAATGACCGCCTAACCACAAACACGTGGACAGGTGAGTGTGGCCAGGGACGGTACGGAGCCAGTCCATAACTTTTTTTTGCTGACAGTTGTATTTAGCTCGGTGAAAGGACTGGCATAGAGGGAAACCCTATCTACCCTGCATGTCATTTCTCACAGGAAGTCCTGTAATGCAGCTTGTTGCAGAAGCAATGGCAGCCCGTCCAACATCAACTCGCCCTTGTCGGTGGTGCTTTGACACACACACACATCTTTCCTTGCGCATTTAATTTCTTGAATACAGAGTTGGACAATGGCCTGATCTGTAATGCGGTTTGAGAAATAACATGCATAAGCATCGCCGATCCACATTAAAAAAGCAGCCATAGAGTGTCCGGGAACCTTCCCTCACACTTTTCTTAGCCAGGGCTGCTTTTCGGCAGGGTTGGACGGTCCCACCAGAGAATCCTCTGGTGTGCCTTGGCTTCTACCTCAGGAAAGTTCATGATAGCGCTAACTTTGCAGCTGCTATGGGGTTCTTGAGCGGGGGAGAAAGGTTAGCCCTCAGAATCAAATCCTCTGGTGGACACAATGTTTTTCTGAAACAGCTTCTCAGTGGGAGTTGTATTTCACCACAGCCATATTCTTTAGCTCGGTGAAAGGACTGGCATAGAGGGAAACCGTATCTACCCCGACTGTCATTTCTCCGTCACCAGGTTCCGCCCATTGTCACACACGACCATGCCTGGCTGTATGTTCAGCGGTGAGACGCACAGATCAGGCTGCTGTGTTACAGCTTTCAACAACTCTGCAGCGCTGGGTGGTTTGTCAATTAAGCATTAAGCATGTTATCTTCAGCACAACCTGTTGCCGCTTGGCCAAGGCAGTGCTGCAGTGCTATCAGCTTGTGACTGATGTGGTCATTTCGGAGATGAAGGAGGAGGTGCATGAGCTGAACAATGTGATTACATTGTTGTTAAATTGGTGACGCTGTTTTTTAAAGTAAAGAAAGATCCTATTGTTTTGGGTTTTTTTAAGTTTTTTTTTAAGACAAATGCATTCACCGAGAAATGTCATTTTAACATTTTACAACCTTAGCTGGCAATGTGGTGTGTGACACATCATCAGACACTTCCTGTTTTATTTATGATGGAGGGACTCTGAAAGTAATAAAGCCTATTTTTATAGAGACATCAGACGGCCCTTACTATTCTTAAGAGGCCCTAGCTATTGTTAGAGAGCCATCAGCCGGCTATGCTTTGTTGTTCCCATTATTAACAAGTGGGTCTCCTATACTGCTATTGCGTATCCAGTGACTGCAAGGGCTGCCAAAAATTTGGACGCAACCCAATACCCCTTTGAAGGGACATAGAGCAGGGTCTCAGTAAAAAAAATGTTACCATTATAAAGGAGCGGGTCTCCTATAAATGGTAATGCCCATGCTGTGACTGCAAGGGCAGCCAAAATTTGGGAAAAACCCCACTAAGAATTTAAAGACACATGGAGCAGGGCCACAGTAACAAGGTACGACATGTTCCCATTAGAAAGGAGAGAGTCTGCTATACAGTTATAGGGTATGCAGTGAGTCCAACGGCTGACAATTTTAGGAAAAACCCCACTAAGAATTTAAAGACACACAGAGCAGGGCCACAGTAACAAGGTACAACATTTTCCCATTAGAAAGGAGATAGTCTGCTATACAGTTATAGGGTATGCAGTGAGTCCAACAGCAGACAATTTTAGGAAAAACCCCACTAAGAATTTAAAGACACATGGAGCAGGGCCACAGTAACTAGTACGACATGTTCCCATTAGAAAGGAGAGGGTCTGCTATACACTTATAGGGTATGCAGTGAGTCCAACAGCTGACAATTTTAGGAAAAACTCCATTAAGAATTTAAAGACACACAGAGCAGGGCCACAGTAACGACAAATTCCCATTTGAAAGGAGAGAGTCTCCGATAGTGTTGGCCTATGCAGTGAATGCAAGGGCTGCCAAAAATTTGGAGGCACTTCAATGCCCCTTGGAAAGAGACGTGGGGGAGGGCCTCATAAAAAAAATGTTCCCATTAGAAAGGAGCAGGCCTCCTATACTTGTAATGCCCATGCACTAAGTGTATGGGCTGACAAACATTTACCCCTGGGGGAGTATACATGAACATACTGTATCAAAAATTTTTTTTACTGTCATCATAAACACCCTTTAAAAAAATTAGGTGGGTGTTGCATCACGGACCACGGTCACCCTGGTGATATGGTGGTGAAGTATGAGGAGAAGGTGGAGGATAAGAGCAAATAGCCAAAATCAGGAAGCGTATGCCCATGTGTGGGTGTGAAAAGGTGCATGGGAATATACCTCTCAAGAAAAGACACTGGATTGGAGTTTATGTTACGCTGCTATCATTCGGTGGTGTTGAGAAGTCTGGCCCAATCCAGCCCTTGTTCATTTTTATAATGTCTGCGGCCACCACACTGCTTCTTCCTGCCTGTTGGGGTGCTCTGCCTCCCTCCCCCTGTGTGCTGCTGTCCTCGCTCTGCATGTCCTCCTGCCAGGTTGGGTCAGTTACTATATCGTCCACCACCTCGTCTTCCACTTCCGCACCCTGGTCCTCCTCCTGACTTTCTGGCAATTGTGTCTCATCATCGTCCACCTCTTGTGACACTTTCCCACCGTCGCCTTCGTCTGACCGTGGCTGCTTAAATATTTGGGCATCGCTACACGCGATCTCCTCTTGCCCCACTTCAAGTGGACCGGGCGAGAGGCCCGAATCTATAAATGGAAAAGTGAACAGCTCTTCAGAGTGTCCAAGTGTGGGATCAGCTGTCTCTGGGTACTCGGCATGGTGGGAGGAAGGAGGATCAGGGTGAGGAATATGCGGTCCAGACTCACGGCTACTGAGACTTGACCGTGGGGAAGACAGGATGGTGGTGGTGGTGGCTAAGTGACTGGAAGCATTATCCGCTGTCCAACCAACAACCTTTTGACACTGCTCTGGGTTCAATAGTGGTGTGCTGCGGTCCCCTAAAAATTGGGACAGGAAGGTCAGGCGAGAAGATGTGGGTTTTTGTTGTGGCACAATTTCGGCTTACCCACGGCCTTGTCCTCGGCCTCTGCATGCACCATTACCATCATATCCAGTTCCCCGTCCCTTGCCACGTGCCTTGCCCATTTTAAATGGAGGACAGTATCTTCCACGCTCGCTACAAATGACTGAGTTTGGAACGAACTTATATGTGAGCCGTTTGACGGAGAAAACACAGTTTTAAATACCTGGCCTGTAGGTAAGTAGTTTGAACAGCAATCTGGTGTCAATTGCTTCACTGCCACACAGAAATTTTTTTTTAATGGAGGCCAGAAATGGCAGTATTTTGTGAAAACATATATGTAATCCGTGTGACGGAGAAAACACAGTTTTAAATACCTGGCCGTTAGGCAGGGGCGGACTGGCCCACTGGAGGATCGGGAACTCCCCCGGTGGGCCCCGGGACCCGGTGGGTCCCGGGTCCCGTTGGCCACGCCCCCAAGCCCCGTCCCCTACTCCCCCTGGGCCCTGTACAGAGAACAGAGGGCCCCCCCGGTTCGCTAATCATATCGGCAGCACTACCGATATGATAAGTGATGGGCCCTCTGCAGCGGCTCTCCCTGCTCTGCCTGCTGCCACAGTGCCCCTCTGCCTCCTCTGCACAGCGCGACACTGCCGGCGCGTGCGCAGGAAGTCAGTCTCAGGGCGATGACGTCATCGCCCTGGGACTGCTTCCTGTGCGCGCTGTGAAGGACGGACCCGGCGTCGCCCCAGGCAGCGGCAGCAGAATCCATGGGCTCCTGTCAGGTATATAGTATTGGAGGCAGCAGAATCTATGGGCTCCTCCCAGGTATATATTATTGGAGGCAGCAAAATCAATGGGCTCCTGTCAGGTATATATTATTGGAGGCAGCAGAATCCATGGGCTCCTGTCAGGTATATAGTGTTGGAGGCAGCAGATGTGGCGCCCCTGAGGGTTCAGTTGCCACAGAGATACTGCACCTCACCCCGAGGTGTGGTGTGTCCCTTCTCTCAGGTAAGATGGGAGTGCTGCACAGAACCCCAACCACCTACATCCAACACTACACCGCTCCAGGCAAGCAGGAGGGGCAAGACGCAATGTCGTTTTCTGCTGAGCCCTGGCCCTGGCTGGAGTAGGGGGGAACCCAAAGGCAGGGGGAACCAGTAGTGAGTGTGTGTGGGGGAGCTAGTTAGAAGGAGCACATATACAGTAAGCATATAATAGGAAGCCATATTTAGAGTTCAGGTCAGTCGGTGAAGTACAGTACAGGTAGTCAGTGAGGACTGTCTGGGAGCAGAGGCTCAGTCAGAGCTCAGCTCCACAGTTAGGGCCCAGGATAGAGGCAGAGGGGAGCAGGTAGTAGGCTCCAGTTCTACCAAAGGATCCCAGGGGATACGGCGCGTGCAGGACGGCACCCGTACGCCCCGCTCCTGCCAGGTGTCAGGAGGGATCGAGCTTGCCGCATTCTAAACCCCAGGGGGTCAGGTTGGTCCCGGATCCGACGTACAGGAAGGACTTCAGCATACCCGAGCGGGATTGAGAGTGGGCAGCGTAGGGCAACCGTGAGATGGACCAAGAGTGAAGAAGGTCAAAATAGGCACATATGAGAGTGGGGTTCTGCCAGGCATTCCTGGACAGCTTGAGGAAGGACTGAACCCCTGCCCGGTGAACGCAGCGCGACGAGGGAGGCTATCACCTGTAAATCGCACCTGTGAATTGCCTAAGAACTGTAAGTAAAACCTTGGACGACTGCACCGAACAGCCTCAGTCTGTTTCTTTACCGGCGCCATTATCCCTCACCGCACCACAACGCCTAGCGCACCCACAATCCATCTGATCTACACTGCCCTGAGGCCTGCTCTGCCTGTGGGGAGCCGTACCATCCTTAGCTGCCCTGACACCGGCCTCAGTGGACTGTTGCAGCGCTGGTGACCTTCACCAGACACCACAGGTGGCGTCACGAATTATCCGAACTTTTATTAGTAACCGATACCCCCCCCTTTTTAAATGACCGCCCTGGGCCACAGACCGGGCCAGCCGCCGTGACATCCCCAGCAAGCAGCCACAAGGCCCGGCTGCCGAGTACCCCACGGCCCTGGGGGCGAGTCAAAGAATCTATGGGCTCCTGTCAGGTATTTAGTATTGGAGGCATCAGAATCTATGGGCTCCTACCAGGTATATAGTATTGGAGGCAGCAGAATCTATGGGCTTCTGTCAGGTATATATTATTGGAGGCAGGAGAATCTATGGGCTCCTGTCAGGTATATATTATTGGAGGCAGCAGAATCTATGGGCTCCTGTCAGGTATATATTATTGGAGGCAGCAGAGTCTATGGGCTCCTGTCAGGTATATATTATTGGAGGCAGCAGAATCTATGGGCTCCTACCAGGTATATATTATTGGAGGCAGCAGAATCTTCTATGGGCTCCTGTCAGGTATATACAGTATTACTAGCTATTGAACCCGTTCTACGCCCGGGTGGCAAGCATTTTTATTGGTATATGGTCTCCCATGCTGGTATGTGTGGTATGTGCTGCCCTCCTTCTGGTATTTGTGCTGCCCCCATCCTGTCCCCGCCATCCTATCCTGGTATGCATGGCACCCCTCATCCCCAATCCCGGTATGCATGGCACCCCTCATCCCCAATCCCGGTATGCATGGCACCTCTCATCCCCTATCCCGATATGCGTGGCACCCCTCATCCCCAATCCTGGTATGTGTGGCTCCCCTCACCCCCAATCCTGGTATGCGTGGCACCCCTCATCCCCAATCCTGGTATGCATGGCACCCCTCATCCCCAATCCTGGTATGCATGGTACCCCATCCCTCATCCCTATCCTGGTATGTATGGTACCCCATCCCTCATTCCCATACTGGTATGCATGGCCCCTCATCCGAATCCCGGTATGCATGGCACCCCTCATCCCCAATCCCGGTATGCATGGCACCCCTCATCCCCAATCCCGGTATGCATGGCTCCCTTCATCCCCAATCCTGGTATGCATGGCACCCCTCATCCCCAATCCTAGTATGCATGGCACCCCTCATCCCCAATCCCGGTATGCGTGGCACCCCTCATCCCCAATCCCGGTATGCGTGGCACCCCTCATCCCCAATCCCGGTATGCGTGGCAACCCTCATCCCCAATCCCGGTATGCGTGGCACCCCTCATCCCCAATCCTGGTATGCGTGGCTCCCTCACCCACCAATCCTGGTATGCGTGGTACCCCTCACCCACCAATCCTGGTATGCGTGGCACCCCTCATCCCCAATCCCGGTATGCGTGGCACCCCTCATCCCCAATCCCGGTATGCGTGGCACCCCTCATCCCCAATCCCGGTATGCGTGGCACCCCTCATCCCCAATCCCGATATGCGTGGCACCCCTCATCCCCAATCCTGGTATGCGTGGTACCCCTCACCCCCCAATCCTGGTATGCGTGGTACCCCTCACCCCCCAATCCTGGTATGCGTGGTACCCCTCACCCCACAATCCTGGTATATGCATGGTCCCCTCACCCCACAATCCTGGTATATGCATGGTCCCCTCACCCCACAATCCTGGTATATGCATGGTCCCCTCATCTCCACAATCCTGGTATATGTGGCCCCCTCATCCCTTTCACACTGTACAAACATACAAAAAAAAAGAAACAATTATACTCACCTTTCTTCTCTGTACTCCAGCGCTGCAGCGTCCTGTTCTGCCGGAGGCTGGGGAGGACAGGGCCGCTGGAGCACCGAGCTGTCCGGCGCCATTTTGCTGAAGACACATTGTAAATGTGTCTTCAGTAAAATGGCGAAGGATAGCGCTATGCGCCGATCCGACGCCTCACTCCGCCCCCGGTCTCCGGCCAGAAGAGAGGCGCCGCGGCAACGCTCCTCCTGGTCAAGTAAGTATGCAAGTATGGCGCCGGAGATCGCGGTATGTGTTCAGTTTCTACGCATACCGCGATCTCCGGCGCCATACACCTCCTCTTACCTGTAACGGCTTGATGCCTGCTTCTGTCTGGAGCCAGACTGCGCGTCACGCATGCGCAGTCTATCGAGGCTTCAGACAGAGGGATGTGTAGCACCCTGAGGATTCGGCTGCTACAGGGGTATTGCACCTCAACCCAGAGGTGTGATATTCCACTCCCGGGTAAGGAAGGAGTGTGGGACTGGGCTCGGTAGGCTGCATGCACTACACACATCCCATTTCCGAGGAGCAGACCGACGGTACTCCCACTTAGAAATGTGCAGGTACGACCGAGTCTGTTCCTGGCTGGAGTGGGAGGGGGGTGGAACATCCCAAGTAGTGTAGGGGCAGATAGGGGGAGCAGCCTGGGTAAAGATAGGAGCTCATTGGGTGCTGGTCACCTGAGCTCACACATAGAGGGTGTATATAAGGTGGGCACCAACTAAGAACAGGGTCAGTTGCAGAGAGAAAGTCAGGAGCAGAGGAGAAGAGAGACCCAGAGTGAGAGAGGAGAGAGAGAGACCCAGAGGGGGAACCAGAAGAAAAGGACTCCAAGAACCCAACTTAAATCCCCGAGTGAAGAGTCGGCACAGGGTACCGGAACCCAAGCTGGTGGGGGTAAAAACACTCCCCAGCCAGAGACCGGAGACCGTGGGCAGCGTTTGCCACGGTCACCCACCACATCCACCACGAAGGCATACCACGAGGAGGGTCAGGGAACCCAAGGCCCAGGGTGTCCCAACAGAAGGCCCGAGGGAGCTGGACCTGGGTGGATCAATAGTGGGGACGGCCAGAGAAAGGACTGAAGGAGAGCTCAGGGTCACGCTCCGGACTTATTTGGGAGTTGGCTGGATCCAGAACCTGGTGGACGCAGCACGGCTCGGGAGGTCACTCGAAGCTGGAGTGACCAGAACATCAGCAGTGAGTAAAACATCCTAAACTGCATAACCCGACTCTGTCTCTGATTGCCGTCTACACTGCATCACCACAACTCCCATCCTCTGCACCTGATCCCCCTGAGGCCATACCCCACCCGTTGGGGGCTATACCACCAAAAGCTGCACCTACACCATCAGCCTCAGCGGACCCTGCTGCAGCGGCGGCCATAGTGACCGCAACACAACGGGTGGCGTAGTCGACAATAAAGAACTTATAACATCTGTATGACTGCCACATACAACTCAGTTTGACACCCTGGGCACGGACCGGGTCACAGCCACTCGGAAGACTACAACTCCCATCTGATCCGGCTCCGGATATTCCCACTAACGAATATGGCCCAGGGGGCGCGTCAACTTTGGCGTAGTCGGCAGGATTACGTGCCCGCAACACCCGGGTACTGCGTGCCTGAAGAAAAGAACAAGTTTACCTCAAAAAGAAGTCTCCTGCCGGTTCCGGAGGGTCCCCGCCATCGGACTCCATCACAGGTCGATTCCCGCCGGTTGTCCGCCATTAACAGCTTTTTCCCGCCATCTGCAGAGTTTCCCGCCACTGGGAGACGATTCCCGCCATTTCCAAAGGTTTCCCGCCTTGGAAGAGCGGACGCCATTATGGGCGTGCCAGAGGGTGGCAAGAGGCCGCCTCCCATCGTGGGCCAGGACCGAAAATGGCGCCAAAAGTGGAAACCGCCCCCACCAACAGAGACTGTGATGCTAGAGGTGTCTGTCAGCGTGAAAGAACTGCCCCTGGAGCTGACAGTCACCAAGTGGCCCCGGGACCGCCCTCGAGGTGGGAGGAGACGAAAGGAGAGAACAAAGATGGGTGCCGCCTGGAGGAGTCTGGAGCGAGCGCACCCGGAGGCAAGAAGCCTGGAGAGGAGGAGCAGAGAAGCTCACCCGGAGATGTCCAGAGAGCAGAGCAGCACCGGCCCGCTGGCCAGGAGCCTGCTGGAAGAAGAGCAGAGCAGCACCGACCCGTTGGTCAGGAGCCTGCTGGAAACCACGACCCCACTAGGCTTAGTGGAGGTCCTCGCACAGCTCCCCCGAGACCGGGAGTGTGCACAGACAGCCCTGGAGGGCCTCGCACGGAGGATGGCCCGGGTACAGCGAGAGACATTGGCGGAGTGGAGCCGAGAGATGGCCCAGCAAACCAAGACCCGGAGCACGCCAGCCAAGATGAGGAGACAGACCGCCTCTGAGGATGGCGCGGGAGGACCCAAGGCCGGAGACGGCGCCGGGAAGGGAGCCGAACGCATGGAGACAGGTAAAGGGGACGTCTATACCCCAAACCAGGACACCGCTTACCTGCCCCAGCTCCCCGTCGCAGAGCCCGAAAGTCCCCCTGCTGTGCCCGAAAACGCCATGTCACCGCCACAGACTAGGCCTCAACCGGAAGCCGCAGCCGCGACCCCTGTGACGTCACACGCCTCGACCCCGAGCGTGGCAAAACAGGAAGTAACACCAGCGTGGTCGCAGGGCCTAGAATTCCCGGGCGTCGCATCACCAACAGCGCCCCCTACCTCCGCGGAGCCTCCGGCCTGGCCGCAAGGCCAGGTAGCCCAGGGCGCCGCCGTCCTGACGGTGCCCTTCACCTTCCAGGTGCCCCAGGCCTGGCCGCAAGGCCTGGGCAACCCGGGCGCCACCACCACCGCGCCCGCACCCGTAAAACCAAGGGTGCCGCGTCTGGGAGAGGACTTGTTTGCCCAGCACACGTGGCCGGACGGGCAGCCTTTCATCTGGCCCCAGAAATATTATGAACTGGAGCACCAGAGGAGAGTTGGGGCCATGTGTGCACCCCTGATTCCGGCTCCGAAGCCCGTGATAAGGATCTCGCCCCCGCTTGAAGAGACCCAATTTGAGTGGGACCCCACCGGAGAAGACCTAATGGGGTTCACTCAAGAAACCAGGGCAGCTGCAACGGAGCGTGCTGAGTGCTGCCGACAGCAGCTCGAGGAGTTTGCGAGGGAGCGGAGAGAGAGGCGGGTCCGGGAACAACAGGCTCAAGTAAGGAGCGCCGAGCAGAAGAGCCGGGCCAGGAGAGACCCCCGTGCAGCGCATAGTCCCCGCACCACCGGGACTGTAATTAAGTTCAACATGCAGCATGGGTGGGGCTTCATCAGAGACCACAACACCCCCGGCGACGTCTTTGTCACGCGCAGAGATGTGGAGTCCCATCTGCCGGAGGGGCACAGAGGCCGTGACCTCTATATCGGGGACGAGGTCACCTTCACCCGGCACAAGTGTGCCAAAGGACCTTACGCCCTCCATGTGCATCGCCTGACAGAGGAGGAGCTGCGATGTGAGGAGGAAGAGCAAGAGGATCCGGACGGGTCTGAAGCTGAGATCCCCAAAGAAAGAGCAGGAGGAAGACGTTGTTGAGTACAGCGGAGTAGATGCTGTAAATAGTTACCCGATCGGGGTATAAAGAAACTGTTACTGCAAATATAGTCCCCGTTGGGACCAGCTGAGTGAACTGTTTACCCGTTTACCCTTAATCCCACAGGCTGAGGACTGTGAGCAGCCATTCCCTTTCCCTCCCTACTGGCCGAGGACTGAGAGCGGCCACTACCCCTGTATATAGTTGCGCGTCCTAAAGCGCCCCCTACTGGTTTTACTGTAAAACCACCTTAAAGAAAAGAACTGTCGCACTTTTCCCGGACACACGTTGCACAGTGTCCGGAGGAGGAACCAGAAAAAGAAGAGAGAATGTTATATGAAAAGTTTTATATGATGTTTTATATGTTTTATATGTTTATGAAAAATTTTGTATGTTTTGTGATGTTTTTGTCTTACAGCCCGAGGACGTGCTGTGATTTACCAGGGGGGAATGTAGCACCCTGAGGATTCGGCTGCTACAGGGGTATTGCACCTCAACCCAGAGGTGTGATATTCCACTCCCGGGTAAGGAAGGAGTGTGGGACTGGGCTCGGTAGGCTGCATGCACTACACACATCCCATTTCCGAGGAGCAGACCGACGGTACTCCCACTTAGAAATGTGCAGGTACGACCGAGTCTGTTCCTGGCTGGAGTGGGAGGGGGGTGGAACATCCCAAGCAGTGTAGGGGCAGATAGGGGGAGCAGCCTGGGTAAAGATAGGAGCTCATTGGGTGCTGGTCACCTGAGCTCACACATAGAGGGTGTATATAAGGTGGGCACCAACTAAGAACAGGGTCAGTTGCAGAGAGAAAGTCAGGAGCAGAGGAGAAGAGAGACCCAGAGTGAGAGAGGAGAGAGAGAGACCCAGAGGGGGAACCAGAAGAAAAGGACTCCAAGAACCCAACTTAAATCCCCGGGTGAAGAGTCGGCACAGGGTACCGGAACCCAAGCTGGTGGGGGTAAAAACACTCCCCAGCCAGAGACCGGAGACCGTGGGCAGCGTTTGCCACGGTCACCCACCACATCCACCACGAAGGCATACCACGAGGAGGGTCAGGGAACCCAAGGCCCAGGGTGTCCCAACAGAAGGCCCGAGGGAGCTGGACCTGGGTGGATCAATAGTGGGGACGGCCAGAGAAAGGACTGAAGGAGAGCTCAGGGTCACGCTCCGGACTTATTTGGGAGTTGGCTGGATCCAGAACCTGGTGGACGCAGCACGGCTCGGGAGGTCACTCGAAGCTGGAGTGACCAGAACATCAGCAGTGAGTAAAACATCCTAAACTGCATAACCCGACTCTGTCTCTGATTGCCGTCTACACTGCATCACCACAACTCCCATCCTCTGCACCTGATCCCCCTGAGGCCATACCCCACCCGTTGGGGGCTATACCACCAAAAGCTGCACCTACACCATCAGCCTCAGCGGACCCTGCTGCAGCGGCGGCCATAGTGACCGCAACACAACGGGTGGCGTAGTCGACAATAAAGAACTTATAACATCTGTATGACTGCCACATACAACTCAGTTTGACACCCTGGGCACGGACCGGGTCACAGCCACTCGGAAGACTACAACTCCCATCTGATCCGGCTCCGGATATTCCCACTAACGAATATGGCCCAGGGGGCGCGTCAGATGCATCCCCGGTTAAATTATAGATTGGAGGCAGGAGAATGTATGGGCTCCTACCAGGTATATATTATTGGAGGCAGCAGAATGTATGGGCTCCTGTCAGGTATATATTATTGGAGGCAGCAGAATCTATGGGCTCCTGTCAGGTATATATTATTGGAGGCCGCAGAATCTATGGGTCCTGTCAGGTATATATTATTGGAGGCAGCAGAATCTATGGGCTGCTGTCAGGTATATATTATTGGAGAAAAAACCTGAAGGTCTGAACTGAAACGTAAGTTGATGTGCATGCAAAATGTAAATGCATGTTCACACAAGGCCATTAAACAGAGAGAAACCAAAGACAAGAAAAATACCCAAATAACTGAAAGTAAATATATAAATCGCACAGTGCAAAAATAATAATAAATAATAAAGGGTATTTAGTTAACATAATTTTGATCAAAATAATGTGAAAGCCATCTCGCCACTTCACGGCAACCCTTATGGGACAGTCCTAACTCTAATATTAAAAACCTTACCATTTGTCAAGTGACATACATATGGACAAGGGCAGAGAGACTGGATCCCTGGTGTAAGCATAAAGCCGAAGCAGAATGAGCGTCTCAGCCCAGACAAAGGGCGGCCACATCCTTTTATATGCACTAAAGCATACTGACTACAAAGAAAAAACCTGAAGGTCTGAACTGAAACGTAAGTTGATGTGCATGCAAAATGTAAATGCATGTTCACACAAGGCCATTAAACAGAGAGAGGCAGCAGAATGTATGGGCTCCTGTCAGGTATATATTATTGGAGGCAGCAGAATGTATGGGCTCCTGTCAGGTATATATTATTGGACGCAGCAGAATCTATGGACTCCAGTCAGGTATATATTATTGGAGGCCGCAGAATCTATGGGCTCCTGTCAGGTATATATTTTTTGATAATCATGCCCATTGCCCAGCTCCCGCCATATGTTGATCGCCAGCCAGATAAAACAAGGCAGCTGGGGGCTTGGATTCGCAGCATGGTAAGGCCCAAGCGTTCTTGGCCCCCCACGCTGAAAATCGCAGCCCGCAGCCACCCCTGAAAATGGCGCATTCATCACAGCACCATTTCCAGGTGCTTTACTCGGCTCTTCCAACGACCCTGGTGGTGAGTGGCACCCTGGGTAATAATAGGGTTAGTACCAGGCCAGCTTTGTATTATCAGCTGGTACTAAGCCCGAAATTCATGGTGTCACGCCAAATTAGACATAGCCACCATGAATTTCTAGTAAACAGAAAAAAAAACAGAATTTTTTTTTTTTATTATAAATAAAACACATTTAGGTACTCCATCTTTAATAAAGAAAAATCCTCACTCCAACATAATCCATAGGTCTTCTGTCTTCAGCTCTGCTACATCTTTGCCATCAGACAAATATGTCTGCTGACAGAGATGAGCAGGCACAGAATGACACTGGAGCACTGTTACTGTGTAGTGCGGCACTATGTTTCTTTTTTTGTCATTTCTTGCAGTGTAGAAATCTTGGGAAAAGTGTGGATTGTGCTCTGGAAGTGATCAGTTATAGCTAACTATGTTATTTTCTGCAGAGATAAGTCCTGCATAGAAGATGTGATATATCTATAGGCGGATTATAATGAGGGCAATCCGGGCTACCGCCCGGGGCCCCGAGCCTGCAGGGGGCCCGCGGCTCCGGGCGGGGATTGCCCTCATTATTTGTGCGGGCCGCCGCGGCACATACCGGTAGCAGTGGCGGGAGGGGGGGCCCCGGACAGCTCCCCCAACAGCGGCCGCCGCTACTTCTTCATCGGCCGGGCCAGCACTGCAGCAGTTAACTTCCCTGTGCGGGCCTGGCCGCGTCACTGCTAGGAGACACGGCCCTGTGCGCGGCCATGTCTCCTAGCTGTGACGTCACGCAGTGCGTGCCCGGCCTGCACTGCTGCAACGGAGAAGTCAGAGCAGGCAGGAGGAATGGAGCCGGGGGATGGTGAGTCTGTATGTGTGTGTATGTGTGTATGTGTGTGTGTGTGTGTGTGTGTAGGCAGATATCATTGTGTGATGTCTGTTTATATGTATTTTTGTGTTTCAAATGTGTTTATGCGAGTATGTATATGTCTGTATATGTTTGTGTGTGTGCGTGACTGCATGCGTGACTGCGTGCGGCCTCCTGCTGAGTATAGTTGGCGCCGTGCGGCCTCCTGCTGTCTCTGGGGGGGCGCCGTGTGGCCTCCCACTATGTATAGATGGCGCCGTGCGGCCTCCCGCTGTGTATAGATGGCGCCGTGCGGCCCTCTGCTGTGTATAGATGGCGCCGTATGGCCTCCTGCTGTGTATAGATGGTGCCGTGCGGCCTCCTGCTGTGTATAGATGGCGCCGTGCGGCCTCCTGCTGTGTATAGATGGCGCCGTGCGGCCTCCTGCTGAGTATAGATGGCGCCGTGCGGCCTCCTGCTGTCTCTGGGGGAAGCGCCGTGCGGCCCCCTGCTGTGTATAGATGGCGCCGTGTGGCCTCCCACTATGTATAGATGGCGCCGTGCGGCCCTCTGCTGTGTATAGATGGCGCCGTGCGGCCCCCTGCTGTGTATAGATGGCACCGTGCGGCCTCCTGCTGTGCATAGATGGTGCCGTGCGGCCCCCTGCTGTGTATAGATGGCGCCGTGCGGCCTCCTGCTGTGTATAGATGGCGCCGTGCAGCCTCCTGCTGTGTATAGATGGCGCCGTGCGGCCTCCTGCTGTGTATAGATGGTGCCGTGTGGCCTCCTGCTGTCTCTGGGGGAGTTGCCGTGCGGCCTCTCGCTGTGTATAGATGGCGCCGTGCGGCCCCCTGCTGTATATAGATGGCGCCGTGCGGCCTCCAGCTGTGTATAGATGGCGCCGTGCGGTCTCCTGCTGTGTATAGATTGTGCCGTGCGGCCACCTGCTGTGTATAGATGGCGCCGTGCGGCCTCCTGCTGTGTATAGATGGCTACGTGCGGCCTCCTGCTGAGTATAGATGGCGCCGTGCGGCCTCCTGCTGTCTCTGGGGGAGGCGCCGTGCGGCCTCCCTCTGTGTATAGATGGTGCCGTGCGGCCTCCTGCTGTTTATAGATGGCTACGTGCGGCCTCCTGCTGAGTATAGATGGCGCCGTGCGGCCTCCTGCTGTCTCTGGGGGGGCGCCGTGCTGGCTCCTGCTGTGTATAGATGGCGCCGTGCGGCCTCCTGCTGTGTATAGATGGCTACGTGCGGCCTCCTGCTGAGTATAGATGGCGCCGTGCGGCCTCCTGCTGTCTCTGGGGGAGGCGCCGTGCGGCCTCGCTCTGTGTATAGATGGCGCCGTGCGGCCTCCTGCTGTTTATAGATGGCTACGTGCGGCCTCCTACTGAGTATAGATGGCGCCGTGCGGCCTCCTGCTGTCTCTGGGGGGGCGCCGTGCTGGCTCCTGCTGTGTATACATGGCGCCGTGCGGCCTCCTGCTGTGTATAGATGGCTACGTGCGGCCTCCTGCTGAGTATAGATGGCGCCGTGCGGCCTCCCGCTGTGTATAGATGGCGCCGTGCGGCCTCCTGCTGTGTATAGATGGCGCCGTGCAGCCTCCCGCTGTGTATAGATGGCTACGTGCGGCCTCCCGTTGTGTATAGATGGCTACGTGCGGCCTCCCGCTGTGTATAGATGGCTACGTGCGGCCTCCCGCTGTGTATAGATGGCACCGTGCAGCCTCCCGCTGTGTATAGATGGCTACGTGTGCTCAATATTGAGTCATACAATTAATGTAAGGCTATGTGCCCACGATACAGAAATGTTCTGGATTTTTTTTGAGCGTTTCTGCATCTCCTTGGCAGAAAAAACGCATGCGGATTTTACATGCGGATTGTACATGCGGATTTTACATGCGGATTGTACATGAGTTTTCCTGCCAGGGACATGCGGATGTGAAGCGTTCTTCACTTGCATTTCCTCATGTGGGTTGACAAGTGCTTTCCAAGCGATTTTAGCATCACTTGGAAAGTGCTTGACAACTTGGTTACACTATATAAATCCATGCAACCAGCATATATAGTGTGACCGTAAAAGAATGGTAAAAAATAAAAAATATATACTTACCTTCTGATGGCCTGCCAACGTCAGCGGTCGCGTGACCCGTCACATGACTAAATGACGTCACTTCAGGTCCTTTTCAGACCATCGCGAGCTGCCGGCAAGCCAGGGCGCATCGGATAAAGACACCGGGGGCCATCAGAAGGTAAGTATGATATTTATTTTTTATTTTATTCTTTTTTTCCAGGTTCTATGGTACCCGGGTCCGGAGGAGAGTCTCCTGTCCTCCACACCCGGGTACCATTCGCACATTGAAACGCATGGATTCTGCATCTACAGATGCAGGGATGCGGATTCCATGCGTTCTAACGCAAGTCAATGGCGGCGAAAACGCCGCACTTCCGCAAAATAATTGGTAATGCTGCGGATTTTTCCGCAATGATAATCCGCAGCGGAAATTTCCGCAGCATGTACACAGCACATGCGGATTATCATTGGGGAACATGGCAGACCTTCTACCAAGCATTTTTTAAGCGTTTCTGCAGCGGAATTGCCGCTGCGGAAACACTTAAAAAACGCATAGTGGGCACACAGCCTAAAAAAATATATTATATTTAATATTGTGCCAAATTAATTTCACGTGAACAATCACATGATCTATCACAGGGGATCATGTGACATGTCACGTGATAAATCAGGTGTGTGTGTGTGGGGGGGGGGTGGGCCCGCGCCTTCTAAACTGCCCGGGGCCCTTGCTACTCTTAATCCACCCCTGGATATATCGTTCTGCGGCAGATAAAGAACTTCACCTAGAGACATCACTGGTGAGTATGTGTATTACCTATACACACACTGACACTATACACAGAGCTCCTGTGTATAATGTCACTGATAATCTCTACATTATCTGTACACTGACACTATCTACAGAGCTCCTGTGTGTAATGTCACTGGTGATCACTGTATTACCTATACACACACACTGACACTATATACAGAGCTCCTGTGTGTAATGTCACTGGTGAGCACTGTATTACCAATACACACGCACTGACACTATATACAGAGCTCCTGTGCATAATGTCACTGGTGATCACTGTATTACCTATACACACACACTGACACTATATACAGAGCTCCTTGCATAATGTCACTGGTGATCACTGTATTACCTCTACACTGACACTATACACAGAGCTCCTGTGTATAATGTCACTGATAATCTCTACATTATCTGTACACTGACTCTATATACAGAACTTTTTTACATTTTCATTATCAGTCACTATCTGGTGCCATTATGTGCCATGGTCATGGCGTGGCGGAATTTGTCACTTGTATGTGGTATTATTCGGACAGTCACAATGTGGTGGTAATATGTGGTCTTCTCATGGTGTGGCAGTATATATACCTTGTACTTGGTAGTATTTGATCACTATGTGGTGGTATGTGTTCTGGTCATGGTGTGGCGGTATTTCTCTCTTCTATATGGTATTATTAGTCTAGGGATGGTTGTCAGTCATTTGTTTATTCGGATATTAAGAATGGGAACATTCTTTATTTGCAATACATATTAAATACTTGGATGTTTAACCTCTCCCTATGTTGTGACTACTACACAGCAGCAGAGATGCACGTCAGCTCAAGATGCAAAAAATAAGCCGTCACACAGCCCCAGATCCAAAAAAATGAGAACACTACGGTGCGCAGAACATGGCGTGAAAAGTGTGATTTTTTTTTTCAAACTTATGAATTTGTTTTCACCACTTAGATACCAGTAAAGGTGTGCATGTTTGGTATCTACAAACTCGTACTGACCCGAGGCATCACCCTGTTACTTCGATTCTTCCATATAGTGAACATGGTGACTAAAAAACCCAATAAACAAACGTGGAATTGCACTTTTTTTTGCAATTTTACTGCACTTGGAATTTTTGTTGCCATTTCCCTGTACACTATATGGTAAAATAAATGATTGCATCTGAAAGTACAACTCGTCCCGCAAAAAAACTGTCTTTCCTGCTGCTACAGACTTTTATATGACTACAATTTACATTCTGCTGCTTACACAAACATTTTTGCAGTTTACAAGACACTTCTTACACTTGCTTGCACCCAGGTTTCATGTGAAAGAGTGTTCTCAAAGCTGAAAATTGTAAAAAATCGTCTGAGGTCTTCGATTGGACAGGAGCTTATAGAGTCACTCCTTCTGTTGAACATTGAGTATTGTTATGATCAGCAACATAAAGAAAGAATGGGAAAAGCTGTCCCTACAGTAAGGCTAAGCTGAATCCCTACTATGTAGCGGGCAGCCTGTTCCTTGTGAACAGACCCGCCTTCGTCCTCGGCTAGTCTGAACGGAGACCTATAGAATAAAGGGAGGGGTCCCTAAAAGAACTAAGGACTGGGACAAAAATGGGACACATCCTAACAGAAGTTGTTGCAGAGCAAAAATACAAACTGACAAAAAGTACTAGAGGTCCCAGAGGACCAAGCAAACTAGACAGAGATAGGTACCGAAGCACCTGGCTAGAGAGACAGGTAAAAAACACTGAAGTCCAGCAAAGCCAGAAGGGCGGAGCTGGAATATATAGGCAGCTGGTCACGTGACCGCAAAACACAAGATAGCAAAAACTAACAGGAGGGTTCTAACAGTACCCCCTCTTCTATGAGGATCCTCCGGATCCTCCAGGCCCAGGCCTATCAGGAAACCTTCTGTGGAAAGCTTTAACAAGCCTAGGAGCAGAGACATCATCTGTCCTTACCCAGGAGTTGTCTTCGGGACCGAAACCCTTCCAGGAGACAAGATACTGTAATATCCCTCTATGCCATCTTGATTTCAAATTACGAGAAATTTCATATTCACCGTCTTCCACCACAGGAGGAACTGTGACAGTGGCGTCCCTATTAGAAATGTCAGCCTTTTTCAACAAGGAAACATGAAACACAGAATTAATCTTCCAGGAAGTAGGGACATCCAACCTAACAGCAGACGGGTTAACAACCTGAAGCACTTTAAATGGACCCACAAACTTAGGACCCAGTTTTTTAGAGGGAATCCTCAACCGCAAGTTCTTCAAGGACAACCAAACCATGTCACCCACAGTAAACAAAACCTCTTTACGTTTCCTGTCAAAATACCTCTTGGACTTCTTGTTAGCCTCTTGCAGGTTACAACGTACATTAGTCCAAACTCTCTACAAATCACCGGAAAAATTCTCCTCCTCCAGCACCGCCGACCCCAATTTGGAGTACGAACCAGAAGACGGATGTCTCCCAGTGCAACAAAAAAAAGGGAAACACCCAGCAGAGGAGGATGTATGATTGTTAAGAGCAAATTCTGCGAGAGGCAGAAACTCAGACCACACTGTTACAGGTCCGGGTGGTGGAACCTCTGTGCCGCGGTGCAAGGAGGGACCCAGAGGTACGTAACTAAGTATCAACCCGAACCGACCCTGGTCGGACGGCGGCTAACGACTCCGTGACCAGGGAGTATCCGGGCAGAGGGACCAGGTGCTACTCTGGGGACGACCTTGTAAGAGAGCAGGTGGCTCCCACGGGTCAGATGGCTGGAACTGACCGGTATGACGGATGGACACAGCAAGAAGGCAGAAGTCTCTGGTTAACTGACAGGTGGTCACGGTACGTGACAGCAGAGCAAGTAGTAGTCTCTAGGTTTACCAGGCAGGTGGTCACAGCAAGTGACGGCAGAGCCTCCAGGTAGGCTAACAGGAAACAGGCGGGTGCTCCCAGGTGAGCGGGCAGACAGACAAGGCAGGTAAGAGGCAGGTAACAGGCGGGTGCTCCCAGGTGAGCGGGCTGACAGACACAGCAGGTAACAGGCGGGTGCTCCCAGGTGAGCGGACTGACAGCCAGGGCAGGTAACAGGCAGGTAACAGGTGAGCGCTCCAGGTGAACAGGCTGGCAGGCTCGGCAGGTAACGGGCAAACAACAGGCTGGCAGGCAGGACGAGAAGTCAGGCTAGCAGCAGGACCTGAGGGCTGAAACAGAGATAAGAAACTGTGCAAGAACTTTTGCTCGGGCACCTCCATTTTGGAGGAGGTGCCTTATATATGGGAGGTCCTCCGGCTATTGGCCGGGGACTCCTTAGGACGGCGTGCGCGGCCCCTTTAAGAGAGAGGGAGCACGCGCGCGCCCTAAGCACAGTGCCCGGGAGAGAACGCGTGCCGGCCGCAGCAGGAAGAGGAGCGCAGGAGGACGCCGCGCGGGGAGCGGGGAGGTGAGAGGGACGGCGTCACTGCCTGGCAGGAGGCAGAGACACCGATGTTACAGTACCCCCCCCTTTACGCCCCCTCTTTTTAAGGCAGGCAAGAATTTTTTCAAGGAGAAGCGGGGCGTGGATGTTCTCCCTGGGTTCCCAAGTTCTCTCCTCTGGGCCAAACCCCTTCCAATCCACCAGAAAAAAGGTTCTCCCTCTTACCCTCTTGGTGGCCAGAATATTCTCTACCTCAAAAATGTCCTCAGCAGCAACCGGAGCAGGAGGAGTACCTGAATTATTGGAGAAAGAGTTAAAGACAGCAGGTTTGAGGAGAGATACGTGGAAGGAGTTGGGAATGCGTAGGGTGGCTGGAAGCTTCAACTTGTAGGCCACTGGATTGATCTGTTTAAGGACCTGAAATGGACTGATAAACCGAGGGCCCAGCTTGTAGGAGGGTATTTTGAGCCGCACATTTTTGGAGGAGAGTCAAACCTTGTCTCCCGGACAGAATTGAGGCGGATCCAGACGTCTTTTGTCAGCAAATCTCTTCATCCGCTCGGAAGACTGAAGAAGTTCGGACCTAGTATTCTCCCAAATAGTGGAAAAGTCACTGACCAGGGACTCCGCAGCAGGGTTGTCCACAGAAGCGGAGACGGGAAACGGAATCCGGGGTTGTTGGCCATAGACAATAAAGAACGGGGACTTGGAAGTGGATTCGCTCTCATGATTGTTATAAGAGAATTCGGCCCATGGCAGGAGGTCCACCCAATCAGTATGGTGGGCATTGACAAAGTGCTGGAGGTAGCTGGTAAGGACCTGGTTGATCCGCTCTACTTGACCATTGGACTGAGGGTGGTAAGCAGAGGGGAAATCCAGGGTGACATCCAGCAGCTTGCAGGTAGCTCTCCAAAAGCGTGAGGTGAACTGAACCCCTCGATCCGACACGATGTGGAGGGGTAGGCCATGGAGACGAAAGATATGGTGAAAGAAGTCTTTAGCTAGCTCAGATGCAGACGGGAGACCAGGCAGAGGAATGAAGTGGACCATTTTAGAAAAGCGGTCCGCGACCACCCAAATGACTGTACCACCGGCAGAAACGGGGAGATCGGCAATAAAGTCCATAGCGATATGTTGCCACGGGGCAGCAGGTACGGGAAGAGGCAGGAGATGACTGGCTGGTAAATGTCTGGGAACTTTGTTGCGGGCACAAGATGAACAGGCTGAGACGAAGTCTACCACATCCTTATGCAGGGTATGCCACCAGTAATGCAAGGTAATGAGCTGGAAGGTCTTCTTTTGGCCAGCATGGCCAGCTAGTTTAGAAGAATGGCCCCAGCGAAGAACCTTCTCACGGTCTGGAACCGCTACAAACGTCTTACCGGGTGGAAGACGAGTTACATCCAAGGGGGCCACATTCATCACCTTGGAGGGATCGATGATGTCCATAGGCTCCTCCTCTTGATCGGAGGACAGGAAGGATTGGGACAAGGCATCGGCTTTGACATTCTTGTCCGCCGGGCGGAAATGCAGGATGAAGTCGAAGCAGGCAAAAAACAAAGACCACCGGGCCTGATGCGGATTGAGTCTTTGGGCATTCTGGAGATATGCCAGATTTTTGTGATCCGTATAAATGATCACCGAGTATAGAGCCCCCTCAAGCAGGTAGCGCCACTCCTCCAGCGCCAATTTGACGGCTAGTAATTCTCGGTCTCCTATGGAGTAGTTGCGCTTAGACGAGGAGAAGATTTTGGAGAAGAAGCCGCAGGTTACCATTCTCCCGGAAGAAGATTTTTGGGTGAGCACCGCCCTGGCTCCGGAGGAGGAAGCATCAACCTCCAGGTAGAATTGTTTATTACAGTCCGGACGGTGCAGTAAAGGGGCAGAGGAGAAGACCTGCTTTAGGGAAAGGAAGGCCTCCTCGGCTTCGGGTGACCATACCTTGGGATTTGCTCCCTTACGGGTGAGCGCAGATATGGGAGCCGTACGGGACGAGAAGTGTGGAATGAAGAGATGATAGTAATTGGCGAAGCCCAGGAATCGCTGAATCGCCTTCAACCCCCCCGGACGGGGCCACTTTAGGACAGCAGAGAGTTTCTCGGGATCCATTCGCAAGCCTGTCTGGGAGATAACATAGCCCAGGAATGGCAGAGAGGTCTGTTCGAAGAGGCACTTCTCGTATTTAGCATAGAGGTGGTTCAGCCTGAGCCTAAGCAGGACCTGACGAACATCCCTCCGGTGTGTGGGAAGATCCGGAGAGAAGACCAAGATGACGTCCAGGTATACCACCACGCAGGAGTAAAGAAGATCATGGAAGATGTCGTTGACCAGTTCTTGGAAGACGGCGGGAGCATTGCAGAGACCGAAGGGCATCACACGGTACTCATAGTGACCGTCCCGGGTATTGAATGCAGTCTTCCGCTCATCTCCTTGCCGGATACGGACCAGGTTATATGCTCCACGTAGATCCAGCTTGGAAAAGATCCTGGCACATTTAAGGCGATCAAACAACTCGGAGATGAGTGGCAGGGGGTATTTATTCTTTACCGTGATCTGATTGAGTCCTCTATAGTCAATACAGGGGCGTAGCGAGCCATCCTTTTTTTTGACAAAGAAGAATCTGGCTCCAGCCGGGGAGGTAGACTTCCAAATGAATCCCTTAGCCAGATTCTCTTCAATGTACTCAGACATGGCCCGGGTTTCGGCCGCAGACAACGGGTAAATACGGCCACGGGGTGGAGTGGCGCCAGGTACCAGGTCGATCGGGCAATCATATGGCCTATGAGGTGGCAAAGTCTCCGCTTCCTTTTTACTGAAGACATCAGCATAGGGCCAATAAGGAGCCGGAAGACCAGGTAAATTAGCTGGGGTAGGTGGTGGACGAACCGGACGAACCGGAACCAGGCAGGTCTTGTGGCAGTCCGGCCCCCACCGGAGTACTTCACCGGATTGCCAGTTCAACACGGGTTCATGTGTCTGGAGCCAAGGTAGGCCTAGCGATAGGGAGTGAGAGAGTCCGGGTAGCACATGGAAGGAGATTTCCTCAGAGAGCAGCATTCCCACCTGCAGGGTTATGGGTTCCGTGACGAGCAGGATGGTCACCGGAAGGAATCTTCCATCCACGGAGGCGACTGACAATGGTTCAGCCAGAGACTTGGTGGGAATACGGTATTTCTCAACCAGGGACTGGGAAATGAGGTTTCCAGCACCTCCAGAATCCAGGTGGGTGAGTTCAAAGTGACGGTTCTCTCCCCAGGAGATAGAGACAGACAAAATCCGACCGGAAAGGCCCATCCCAGAAGACGGACACCAGGGCCTCGTTATCCCAGGCAAGCTCAGAAGCGAGGGTACGGAACCGTATGGCATATTGGCCCACGGTGAGACTCCCTTGGCGGAGACGTAGCAGAGAAGAGGCTGATGAGGTCTTACGTCCCGGTTCATCGAAGACTTTCTTGAAAGCAGTGAGGAAAGACGATAGGTCGGACACCAGGGGATCCCCTCTCTCCCACAGGGGATTTAGCCAAGCCAGTGCCTCCCCAGTGAGATGGGACATGATGAATGCCACTTTGGCCCGGTCGGAGATAAACTGATGTGCCAAGAGTTCAAAGTGCAGGGTGCACTGGTTTATGAAACCTCGAGCCAAGGCAGGGTCTCCACTAAAACGAGGCGGTGCAGAAAGCTGGGGACCGGGGCCCGATACCATGGTATTGGTGGGCAGCGGAGCTGCCAGGGTGCGAGTCGTGCAACTAGAGGCGGGTCCTGGTGGAGCAGTCAGTGTGTCCAGGCGGGAGTTGACATTCCGCAGGTGGTTCAGGATGGATTCCTGTTGGGATTAGTGTTGAGCCACCCCCGTAGTGTTCGAGTTTGGTTCGGTTCGTCGAACACCCGTGTGTTCGCCGAACTGTTTGTCGAACTGTTCGTCGAACACCTTCGAACACCGTTAAAACCAATGGCAGGCAAACAAAAACACATAGAAACACAGAGAAAACACCTTCAAAGGTGTCCAAAAGCTGCCAAACTGCTCAGAAGACATAACTAACACATGGAAAAGTGACAAGTACATATAGTCATGCGAAAAGAAAAGAGGTGGAGGAGTAAAAGGAGGGGTAGACACAGATATAGGCATGTCATGCCCTTCTAAAATCCAAAAAGTGAGAAGCCGACACGGCCAGTTCGTTCCTGCCCGTGCCACCTCCGTGTCGCCGGGTTTGTGCCAGAGCCACAGTGGACCCTGACGGCCAGCCCCCCTCTCCCAATACTGGTGACTGTCCGCTGGTGGGTCGAGCCCCCCCCGCAGTGGGGGGGGGGGGGGGTAACATCTGCAGAAGAAAGACCATCTTCCAGCCAAGCTAAGATGTCGACTTCTTTTCGTGGACAATGTGATACGATCCCTTTCTTACGGACACGCCCATCGCTACAAATTCCAGATGAGGCACAAAAACAGCAGGTGCTTCAGCGAATATCAAGTGCTCCTTCAAGTGGGCTCTCCTCCACCTCAATTTCAACATCACAAATATTCCAGTCCTCAGAGGTGTCACCCCAATCGCACTTGCTTCCTCACAGCTCCCAAGTCTCCAGCTGCCCGTCTGAGTATGGGGTAACACAGATGGTTGAGTCTGCAGAGCTGTTTACTCATACTATAGCCTGGGAAACGTAAGTCTGCTCCAGAGCTTCTGTTAATCCAGACGAGGAAATGATCTGCACTGATGCCCAGAATCTTTATAAGTCGGATCCAGGACCAGATGAAGAAGGTTCTGAGCATAATGTAGACCCTCGTTCCCAAACTGTCACTCCTGTTGGTGGAGACAATGATGAAGACGATGATGAGACTCAAATACCTGATTGGAGCGACAACTTGACTTTTCGGTCAGGGCAGGAAGAGGTTGGCTTTGAGGACGACGGGTGTGATAACACACAGGGTGATGATGACGAGGTTGGAGATCCCACTTACTGTCAACCCACAGTCAGCCAGTCGATGAGGTCAACGGAGGAGGTGGAGGAGGATGTGACTAGCCCAGGGGATGGGGATGACTCGGTACCCGGGCCTTTGCCTGGCCTTGGGGATGTCGCGGTGGTCGGCTCCCTGGCCCGTACCCTGGGGTCACTCTTTAAAAGAGTGGATAATTGTTAATTTTATAAGAGTTTGTGATGCCACCTGTGGTATCTGGTGAGAAGCACCAGCGCTGCAGCAGTCCACTGAGACCCGTGATAAGGCTGCTCGATGGTATAGCTCCCCACAGGTGGAGCTAGGTCTCAGGGCAGCGTATGCAGGGGGAATGCAGGACAGGCGAGACCCAGCTGGGTCAGAGCAAGAACGGGAACGGACACGGTAGTCACTTCAGTACCTTTTACTGGAGGAAATTCAGGCACATCCCGGAGCACTGTAGGGTGAAGGGTGAATATCAGGATCCTCCCCAATGAGCGGGTGTAGGGCCTCCTGTTTCTTGCCTCTGCGTAGTAAGTTTCTGACCTGCCTGGAGCTAGGCCTAACTTTGTCTCTGTCCTGCGCTGGCTGACCTTGTGGTAGGGCCTTCTCTTGGAGTTCACGCTCCCACTATGCGGGGCCTAAGCGTCTCCTGGCTCTGTTACATATCAGCACCTTAGCCATCCTGGGACTTGTAGTTCTCCAGGGATTCCGGTTATGCCTTACTGAATCTAGTTAGCAGGAGCCTCGTGCTCCACTGCTGAACTATTAACTGAGTTGTCTAGACTAGACTGCGCTCCACTGCAGACTGACCTCTCTTAGGCTTCTCTACTGCAGGAACTCTTCAGAGGAACTGAACTGCCTAGCTCCACCTTCCCTATTTATATCCCTAACGGGCTCCCTCTGCTGGTCTGAGGTGGAAGGTGGGGATGTGTGAATGTTTATGGGGACCTCTTGTGGAGGATTCCATCAATACACTCTTCTAGGATATGTGATACCAAGCACAGCGGGGCGTCACAGATGCTATTGACGACGAGGTTAGGTTGCGCCTTCCTGGACACAGATGGAGTACTGGAAGCACGTCAACAACTGCATCCTCAACCACAACTCTGCCTCTGACCACAAGTCGTAGTGGCTCTTCAGGTCGCATGGGCTCTAAGCCTTGCATAGCCTGGGCATTTATTCAGAATGATAAGGATGACCCAACTCGTGTTATCTGTAATATTTGTAACCAAAACATAAGTAGAGGCCAAAAAATCCATAGTTTGAGTACTTCATGCATGAACCGGCGCATGGATATGAAGCATAAGTTGCAGTGGGAAGCTCACTGTGCTACAATGCGGCCTAGCAGGCTGGGCCAACCACCGTCTGCCCCATCTTGTGCATCCGCGGCCTCTTCATCCTCTGTGACTGGGGGGACAGCAGTCACACATGTTTTTGGACGCAGACCTGCCACCTCTTTACCTGCAACAGCCAGTGTGATTGGCAGGTCATCAGTTCATTGGGAAGTGGAAACACCTGCTGGTGTTGAGCGCTCTCTGACATCGAGAGCACCAGCTTTGGATCAAGGCAATCTAACATGTCCGCCTGCATCTTCCTCACAGACCGGCAGTTTGCCGGGGACATCCTACTCAACCCCGTCTAAGCACAACAGCCAGCCCTCGGTCCCTCAGATGTGGAAAAGTAAAAGACCATTTCCTCCTAGCCATGAGAAAGCTAAGAGGTTGAATTTCACCATCTGCAAGCTCTTGGCTACAGAAATGCTGCCTTTCCGCCTGGAGGACACAGTGGATTTTCGAGACCTTATGTCCGTCTCAGTGCCCCAGTACCAGATGCTCAGTCGGCACTACTTCTCAAAGAAAGGTGTGCCTGCGCTCCACCAGCATGTCGCACACAACATCACCGCTTCTTTGAGAAACTCTGTGTGTGACATGGTGCATTTCACCACAGACACTTGGACGAGTAGGCATGGACAGGGGCGTTACATGTCGCTGACTGGGCACTGGGTAACTATGGTGACAGCAGGACAAGGGGCTGCTGTCCAAGTCTTACCGTCCCCACGAGTTGTGCGTCAATCCTCTTTATCTCGAAGTTCCTCCACTGCTTCTGCCTCCTCAACCTCCTCTCGGTCCTCCACCTGCACCCAAAGCCTGTCTGGTAATGCCACCTGCATTCTAACTGCGCAGAAGGAATCCTGCACACCTCCTTACTATGCTGGCAGCAGGGCTCAAGGCATCAGTGTTTACTTTGAAATGTCTGGGAAATGTGAGTCACACAGCTGAGGAGTTGTGGTCAGCTCTGGAGACCCAGTTTCATGAATGGTTGTCTCCACTGGACCTGCAACCAGGGAAGGCCGTGTGCGACAATGCTGCATCGCCGGGGCAATGTCACACACGTGCCTTGTATGGCTCACGTGTTGAACCTGGTTGTCCATAAATTGTTAGCCCACTATCCCGGACTAGATGGCCTTCTGCAGGGGGCACGGTCGCTGTGTGCTCACTTCCGCCATTCGCATCCCGCAGCTCAATGACTTACATCTCTACAGAAGTCGTTGGGCCTGCCAGTTCACCGGCTGAAATGCGATGTGCCGACACGGTGGAATTCAACTCTGACCATGTTGCAGCGACTGTGGCAGCACCGACAAGCCCTGGTGCAATACGTTCTGACGTATAGCCTGGGCCAACGAGATCCAGAGGTGGGGCAAATCACGCTGCAGGAGTGGTCTCAGATCAGGGACTTATGAAGTTGACGCGCCCCCTGGGCCGTGGGGTACCCTGAGCCGGGCCGGTAGACGCTGGGGGTTGTAGTCACTGTGGCGGTGACCCGGTCCGTGATCCAGGGCGGTCAATCCAAGGGTAATTTGTATATATGGGTTTTATAATGTCCGACTGCGCCACCTCTGGAGTGGGGCAAAAGGGGCCGCTGCTGCGGAACAGTCCTCTGAAGCTGGTGGTTTTGCAGCAATGGTATTATTACTCACCACAGGAAGAGTGTATCTTGAGGGCAGTGTGGGTGGATGATGGTGGTTGTAGTGCAGGGAGTCAGTAATGAACACAGAGTCCGTGTGATGCAGTCCCAAGATCTTTACTCACAGTTGTTGCAGTCCAGATTACAGGTACCAGAGCAATCTCACCCGTCGTGCTGTGCGTACTCAGTGAGGGACTCAGTCCACCCCCAGATAGCTCCGGAGTACTTAGCAGGACCCCCTTCTGTGTGTCCTTTCTCTGGCCTTCTACCTGCACCTCACACCCAGTGACACTTCTATCCGGTATCCTCGGGCCTTGGCGGGCGACTTGTGTTCCGTCCCCTGGGTCCTATGTGGCTACCTTCTTAGTGAGACTGGTGTGGACTTTTACCTGCAGTACATGAAATGCTGCAGCCTCCGGTTTCTAGTTGAGCCTTGCTGTTTCTCCGCTAGTTGAGGGACCAGTTCCCCTTATCTGGTCTGACCCCTCTACCTCCTGGTAGCAGCAGGAGTACGGGTGGCCTTCTGCACGGCCCATAGCCCTAGGGTCCCTTCGGTTCCTGGAGCCTTCCTGCTCCCACTCCTCTCTTCTCTCCTTCAGTCCTGGGCCTCCCAGGCTAGGCCCGCCTCTGGAGCAGAGCTCATGCCGAGCCTCTGCTCCTGTCACTTTTCCTCCTCTGACTGGCTTGCTCTTTCTAAGATAGCTTCCTATTTATACTCTCCCTGTCATGTGCTCCGCTAAGCTGCTCCCCTAAGCACCCACTACATAGGACCCTTCCACCAGCTAGGGACCTGGGACTGTGCTCTCCCTTAGGAGCAATTTTGCCCTACCCCCACTGCGGGTATGTGTTGGATGCAGGTGTTAGGGTCCCGAGCCATATGCCTTCCTTACCTGAGGGTGAGATACCACACCTCTGGGTGAGATGCAGTAACTCTGTGGCGACTGAACTCTCAGGGGCGCCACACACCCTTCTGCACAGTTTTGAAATGGCGACGAAGATGTTTAGTGCTGACGACGATGCCATTATCAGCATGACTATTCCGGTGATTTACATGCTGGAGCACACACTAAACAGAATTCAGAGTCAGGTGGTGGGACAAGAGGAGGTGGAGGAAGTAGAGGAGGAGTCGTATGCGGAAGGGATAACATCTCCAAGGTCCAGACGGTTGGCAGCACCAAGGCGGCAGGCATGGGAGGGTGGGGGAGAGGGATTAACCAGGGCGCATGGTAGCAGCCAAACTGTTGAGGAAGGTGCAGGAGCCGAGGAAGAAGTGGAGGACGAACTGGCGATGGGCATGGAAGACTCATCAGATGAGGGAGACCTTGATCACATTTCTGCTGTGCGAGGTTGAGGGGAGAGGGCAGAGGAAGGAAGCATGATTCTTACCTCGCTACCAACACAACAAGGACTTGGTCCTCCTGGATGCGCAAGACTCATGAGTGCCTTCTTGCTGCACTACCTGCAACATGACCCTCAGATTGTCAGAATTCGAAGTAATCCCGACTACTGGGTTGCCACACTCTTAGATCCCCGGTACAAAAGTAAATTTGCCGAAATAATTCCTGCCATAAAAAGGGATTGACGCATGCAGGAGTATCTGCAGACGCTGTTGCAGAATCTTACATGTGCTTTTCCACAAAACACCAGTGGTGCACGTAGTGAATCTCACAGTTCTAACTTGCCAACCGTGGGACTGTCGAGTCTTCATCACTCAAACCGTAACAGTAACACAGTATCTGCTGGTAACAGCAATTTTGTGGAGTCGTTTCACCACTTTTTTAGACCATCCTTTGCAAGGCCACAGGAGACAAGAAGTCTGACACATAGTCAACGCCTAGAGAGGATGGTGCAGGAGTATCTCCAAGTGAACATCGAAGCCATGACTGTGTCACTGGACCCTTGCTCATTTTGGTATTCCAATCTGGAAAAATGGCCGGAGCTCGCCACTCACGCCTTGGAGATCTTGTCATGCCCTGCAGCCAGTGTTCTCTCTGAACGTGTGTTCAGCGCTGCTGGTGGTGTGCTGACAGATAAGCGCACGCGTCTGTCCACTGAGAATGTAGACAGACTCACGTTCATAAAGATGAACAAATCATGGATTCGCAAGGACTTTTCTACCCCTGTGTTATCCTTGGGAGACTAAAACCTTGAGGATTTGGTAAAATCACCTCACCAACCGTTTTAAGCAACTGTGGGGCAATTGATGCCACTTAACCCTAGAACGCATGACCATAAAAATCTACACTTTCATATACCTGGGGCCTTTTAGGCTCGTGTGCAAATAACATGGAATAACTGAAACTCAAATGACAAACTATATACATGAAGAATACCTAGAGTTTCAAAATTCTAACTAAAGTAATCTTGCAGAAAATAGAAAACAATTAACAGGGCGGGCCTGCGAGGCCCCAGGTATGCGTTCTAGGGTTAAGTGGTGTCTGTGCCACAGTTTTGGGAAAAAATGGAGACTCTTTTTGGAGTCCCCTTGCTGTGTCTTACGTGACGTTGGCATCGTCAATTCCAGGTGGGTTGGGTCGCTCCCCCCCCTTTTTAACTGTAAGAAACTAGATACACTATGGCTTGGGGTAACACAGATGGTTGAGTCTGAAGAGCTCAGAGGTCTGCTCCAAATCTTCAGTGTCTGCTAGTCAGCTGTTCCCCTCACCTCTCTGCTCCGAGCCCGGCGTCCTCCTCCCGCTCTGCTGGCAGCGCGCGCTCCTTCCCGGCCACTGTGCTTAGGGCGCGCGCGCGCGCGCTCCCTCCCTCTTAAAGGGGCCGCGCGCGCCGTCCTAAGGAGTCCCCGGCCAATGGCCGGAGGACTTCACCATATATAAGGCACCTCCTCCAAAATGGAGGTGCCCGAGCAATGTTGTTGCACTGTTCACTACTCTGCTTCAGCCCTCAGGTCCCGTTGCCAGATTCCTGCCAGTTTGCTGTCTGATTCCTGCCTGATATTCTGCTTACCTGCCTGCTAGTCTGAGGTCCGACGGTCTGCCTACCGACTCCTGTCAGTCTGTCTAAGGACCAGCTTGCCCGCTCACCTGGGAGCGCTCCTCTGCTACCTGCCTTCTAGCCTGAGGTCCGACGGTCTGCCCTCCAACTCTTGTCAGTCTGTCTATGGACCAGCTTGCCCGCTCACCTGGGAGCGCATATCTGCTACCTGCCTGCTAGCCTACCTGGAGGCTCCGCCGTCACGTGCTGTGACCACCTGCCATTCCAGAGACTCCTGCCCGCTCACCTGGGAGCGCACACCTGTTACCTGCCTGCTAGCCTACCTGGAGGCTCCGCCGTCACGTGCTGTGACCACCTGCCATTCCAGAGACTCCTGCCCGCTCACCTGGGAGCACACACCTGTTACCTGCCTGCTAGCCTACCTGGAGGCTCCGCCGTCACGTGCTGTGACCACCTGCCATTCCAGAGACTCTCGCTTGCTCACCTGGGAGCACACATCAACCATCTGCCTGCTAGCCTACCTGGAGGCTCTGCCATCACAGGTCGTACCTACCCTTTACTAGAGATGAGCGTTGTTCTACTCGAACTGTTCGCCAATCTCAAATTCGAGCTGTTTTGGGCGGTGTTCGAGCCGGTCGGCGAACACGAACAATTTGAGAAAAATTCGGCTGTTCGAGGTTATGTTCGATAACTGTTCGTGCACCAAAATCATAACTGGATGTTTTCTCAGTAATGATGAAAATTAATGTTAATACGCAGTTTGAGTGTACAGCGGGGCGGGGGGAGGGGCAGGGGATGGATCTCTGCAGGAACAATGAAGATCTCCATTTTTTTTTCTCTTTCCCGCATTTGCAGTGGGGAGGTGCAATCTGTCAGCCTATCAGCAGCGCACACACGGAGCGAAGTGCTTTTTTTCACACAAGCAAGGGCATGTGTCATTGGCAGTGTATGTCACATGTCCTTGCCCTATAAGACCAAGCCATTTTCCCCGTCGCCACCATTTTCTCACTGCTGCAGCTGCGTGTTAGACGGCACCGCTGTTGCTGTGTGCGCTATACCTTGTTAATTTCAAGCCAATTTTCGCACAAATATACAGATAGCTTGGGAGTAGGGAATAGTTGTGATTGCAGTCCTTTTAAGGACTAGGTTACAGCATTTCCTACGACTTTTATCAGGCAGGTCTGTGCTCTTAAATAGATAGATTGTGGGAGTAAAGACTAATTGTAATTGGAGTCCTTTTCAGGACTAGGTTACATCAGTTCCTATCAGTTTTTGCCAGGCAGGTCTGTGCCAGTGCTGTGCAAGTTTTTTTCACAGCATTTGGCTGAATCTAGCAAAGCTAATCCTTTTTGGCCTATTGCAGAGTGTGTTAGTCAGTGGAGTAGCCTATCTGTGTTGCAAGATATACCACCTGTGTATAGAATACCAATTTTTTTACTGCACCTAGTGAAGTAAAATCTTTTGGGCATAGCATCATTCTATTAGTCCATCTATACTGACCTCCATCAGGTTGCAAACTGAATATAATTTTTTTCTGCATCTAGCTCTGAAAAAATATTTGGGCTTCTAGCGGTGTGTGGGACTTGGTCTATTAGTCCATCTATACTGACCTCCATCAGGTTGCAAATTAAAAATAATTTTTTTCTGCATCTAGCTCTGAAAAAATATTTGGGCTTCTAGCAGTGTGTGGGACTTGGTCTATTAGTCCATCTATACTGACCTCCATCAGGTTGCAAATTAAAAATAATTTTTTTCTGCATCTAGCTCTGAAAAAATATTTGGGCTTCTAGCAGTGTGTGGGACTTGGTCTATTAGTCCATCTATACTGACCTCCATCAGGTTGCAAATTAAAAATAATTTTTTTCTTCATTTATCTCTGAAAAAATATTTGGGCTTCTAGCAGCGTGTGGGACTTGTTCTATTAGTCCATCTATACTGACCTCCATCAGGTTGCAAATTAAAAATAATTTTTTTCTGCATCTAGCTCTGAAAAAATATTTGGGCTTCTAGCAGTGTGTGGGACTTGGTCTATTAGTCCATCTATACTGACCTCCATCAGGTTGCAAATTAAAAATAATTTTTTTCTGCATCTAGCTCTGAAAAAATATTTGGGCTTCTAGCAGTGTGTGGGACTTGGTCTATTAGTCCATCTATACTGACCTCCATCAGGTTGCAAATTAAAAATAATTTTTTTCTGCATCTAGCCCAGCCAATAGTTTTGGCCTAATACCACAGTTTGGCCACTCAGCTCTGCTCGGTTACCATCCATTGTTTTTTTGTTCAAACAACTCCAGAGTTGTGAATTAGTTAACCACCAAAATGAGTGGAAAAAGGCCTGCTGCTGGTGGAAAGGGGAATAGGCGTGTTGGGAAGGGGAAAAAAGGTTGTGTCCGTGGGGTAGGTGCAGAAGAAAGACCATCTTCCAGCCAAACTAAAATGTCTACTTCTTTTAGCGGACAATGTGATAAGATCCCTTTCTTACGGCCACGCCAATCGCTACAAATTCCAGATGAGGCACAAAAACAGCAGGTGCTTCAACGGATATCAAGTGCTCCTTTAAGTGGGCTCTCCTCCACATCAACTTCAACATCACAAATACTCCAGTCCTCAAAGGTGTCACCCAAATCGCACTTGCTTCCTCACAGCTCCCAAATCTCCAGCTGCCCGTCTGAGTATGAGGTAGAACAGATGGTTGAGTCTGCAGAGCTGTTTACTCATACTATAGCCTGGGAATCAGAGGTCGACTCCAGCGCTTCTGTGAATCCAGACGAGGAAATGATCTGCACTGATGCCCAGAATCTTTATGAGTCGGATCCAGGACCAGACGCAGAAGGTTCTGACCATAATGTAGACCCTCATTCCCAAACTGTAACTCCTGTTGGTGGAGACAATGAGGAAGACGATGATAAGACTCAAATACCTGATTGGAGCGACAACTTTAGTTTTTTGTCAGGGCAGGAACAGGTTGGCTCTGAGGACGACGGGTGTGATAACGCACAGGGTGATGATGATGAGGTCGGAGATCCCACTTACTGTCAACCCACAGTCAGCCAAGAGATGAGGTCAGCAGAGGAGGTGGAGGAAGATGCTAGTGACGACGAGGTCAGGTTGCGCCTTCCTGGACAGAGACGTAGTACTGGAAGCACGTCAACAACTGCATCCTCAAACACAACTCTGCCTCTCACCACAAGTCGTGGTGGCTCTTCAGGTCGCATGGGTGCTAAGCCTTGCATAGCCTGGGCATTTTTTCAGATCGATAAAGATGACCCAACTCGTGTTATCTGTAACATTTGTCAGCAAAAGCTAAGTAGAGGCCAAAAAATACATAGTTTGAGTACTTCATGCATGAACCGGCACATGGACATGAAGCATAAGTTGCAGTGGGAAGCTCAGTGTGCTACAATGCGGCCTAGCCGGCCGGGCCAATCACCGTCTGCCATATCTTGTGCATCCGCAGCCTCTTCATCCTCTGTGACTGGGGGGACAGCAGTCACACCTGTTTTGGGGCGCAGATCTGCCACCTCTTTACCCGCAACAGCCAGCGTGATTGGCAGGTCATCATTTTCTTTGGAGGTGGTAACACCAGCTGGTGTTGAGCGCTGTCCGACATCGATAGCACCACCTTTGGATCAAGGCAACCTAACATGTCCGCCTGCATCTTCCTCACAGACCGGCAGTTTGCCGGGGACACCCTTATCAACCCCGTCTAAGCACAATAGCCAGCCCTCGGTCCCTCAGATGTGGACAAGTAAAAGACCATTTCCTCCTAGCCATGAGAAAGCTAAGAGGTTGAATTTCACCATCTGCAAGCTCTTGGCTACAGAAATGCTGCCTTTCCGCCTGGTGGACACAGAGGATTTTCGAGACCTTATGTCCGTCGCAGTGCCCCAGTACCAGATGACCAGTCGGCACTACTTCTCAAAGAAAGGTGTGCCTGCGCTCCACCAGCATGTCGCACACAACATCACCGCTTCTTTGATAAACTCTGTGTGTGACAGGGTGCATTTCACCACAGACACTTGGACGAGTAGGCATGGACAGGGGCGTTACATGTCGCTGACTGGGCACTGGGTAACTATGGTGACAGCAGGACAAGGGGCTGCTGTCCAAGTCTTGCCGTCCCCACGAGTTGTGCGTCAATCCTCTTTATGTCAAAGTTCCTCCACTGCTTCTGCCTCCTCAACCTCCTCTCGGTCTTCCACCTGCACCCAAAGCCTGTCTGGTCATGCCACAAGCTTTCTAACTGCGCAGAAGGGATCCTGCACACCTCCTTACTATGCTGGCAGTAGGGCTCAACGTCATCAGGCGGTTTTTACATTGAAATGTCTGGGAAATGTGAGTCACACAGCTGAGGAGTTGTGGTCAGCTCTGGAGAACCAATTTCATGAATGGTTGTCTCCACTGGACCTGAAACCAGGGAAGGCCGTGTGCGACAATGCTGCAAACCTGGGTGCGGCCCTTCGCCGGGGCAATGTCACACACGTGCCTTGTATGGCTCACGTGTTGAACCTGGTTGTCCAGCAATTTTTAGCCCACTATCCCAGACTAGATGGCCTTCTGCAGAGGGCACGGTCGCTGTGTGCTCACTTCCGCCGTTCGCATCCCGCAGCTCAGCGACTTACATCTCTACAGAAGTCGTTGGGCCTGCCACTTCACCGGCTAAAATGCGATGTGCCTACCCGGTGGAATTCAACTCTGCACATGTTGCAGCGACTGTGGCAGCACCGACAAGCCCTGGTGCAATACGTTCTGACGTATAGCCTGGGCCAACGAGATTCAGAGGTGGGGCAAATCATGCTGGAGGAGTGGTCTCAGATCAGGAACCTATGCACCCTTCTGCACAGTTTTGAAATGGCGACGAAGATGTTTAGTGCTGACGATGCCATTATCAGCATGACTATTCCGGTGATTTACATGCTGGAGCACATGTTAAACAGAATTCGGAGTCAGGTGGTGGCACAAGAGGAGGTGGAGGAAGTAGAGGAGGAGGAGTTGTATGCGGAAGGGCTAACATCTGCAAGGTCCAGACGGTCGGCAGCACCAAGGCGGCAGGCATGTGAGGGTGGGGGAGATGGTTTTACCAGGGCGCATGGTAGCAGCCAAACTAGTGAGGAAGGTGCAGGAGCCCAGGAAGAAGTGGAGGACGAACTGATGGAAGACTCATCAGATGAGGGAGACCTTGATCACATTTCTGTTGTGCGAGGTTGGGGGGAGAGGACAGAGGAAGGAAGCATGATTGTTACCTCGCCACCAACACAACAGGGACTTGGTGCTCCTGGATGCGCAACACACATGAGTGCCTTCTTGCTGCACTACCTGCAACATGACCCTCGAATTGTGAGAATTAGAAATAATCCTGACTACTGGGTTGCCACACTGTTAGATCCCCGGTACAAAAGTAAATTTGCAGAAATTATTCCTGCCATAGAAAGGGATGCACGCATGCAGGAGTATCAGCAGAGACTGTTGCAGAATCTTACATGTGCTTTTCCACAAAATACCAGTGGTGCACGTAGTGAATCTCACAGTTCCAACTTGCCAACCGTGGGACCGTCAAGTGTTCAGCACTTAAACCGTAACAGAACCACAGTATCTGCTGGTAACATCAATTTTGCGGAATCATTTCACCACTTTTTTAGCCCATCCTTTGCAAGGCCACAGGAGACAAGAAGTCTGACACATAGTCAACGCCTAGAGACGATGGTACAGGAGTATCTCCAAGTAAACATTGAAGCCACGACTGTGTCACTGGACCCTTGCTCTTTTTGGGCTTCCAATCTGGATAAATGGCCGGAGCTAGCCACTTACGCCTTGGAGATCTTGTCATGCCCCGCAGCCAGCGTTCTGTCTGAACGTGTGTTCAGCGCTGCTGGTGGTGTGCTGACAGATAAGCGCACGCGGCTCTCCACTGATAATGTAGACAGACTCACGTTCATAAAGATGAACAAATCATGGATCCGAAACGACTTTTCTACCCCTGTGTCATCCTGGGGAGAGTAAAAGCTTGATGATTGGTTAAAATCACCCTACCAACCGTTTTAAGCTTTCAAATTACTAATCATGTTTATCTGTATCTTGACTGGAAAATAATTTGGGCTTTGTAGCAGTGTGCAGCACTGATCCTATTAGGCCATCTATAATAAGCTTCACCAGATTTAAAATTAAAAATAATTTTTAGCTGCATCTAGCCCGGAAAATAATTTTGGGGCTCCGAGATGCGCAAGACACATAAGTGCCTTCTTGCTGCACTACCTGCAGCATGACCCTCATATTGTCAGAATTCGAAGTAATCATGACTACTGGGTTGCCACACTCTTAGATCCCCCAAACTTTTCGATCAACCTTTTCATTTTAATAAAGACCAAAAAAATGGTCATTTTTGAAATTATAAGCATTAGCAGGTTGTTAGAAACTGAAATCAAACAGTTTTCAACTCAAAACTTTATTCTAGGTGATGTTACATTTTCACATAGGACCCCTTGTTCGAAAGGAGCTTCTGAACTCTCTCGTCCATTGAATTTGTCAGGTTTTGGATGGTTTCTGCTTCAATTGTTTTGCATGAGGACAGAATACCCTCCCAGAGCTGTTGCTTAGATGTGAACTGCCTCCCGCCATCATAGACACTCCTTTTAATGATGCTCCAAAGGTTCTGAATGGGGTAGAGGTCAGGGGAGCATGGGGGTCACACCATAAGTTTGTCCCCTTTTATGCCCATATCAGCCAGAGATGCAGATGTTTTATGTGCAGCATGAGATGGTGCATTATCATGCAGAAAAATGATCTTGCTGTGAAATACACGGTTCTTCTTCTTGAACCATGGCAGGAAGTGCTGTTTGAGAAAATCCACATACATTATGGAGTTCATCTTTAGCGCCTTCAGGGATCCTAAAGGGGCCGACAATCTCTCTCCCCATGATTCCAGCCCAAAACATTACTCCACCTCCTCCTTGTTGGCGCTGTAGCCGTGTTTGCGTGGGGTGTCCATCAACCAGCCATCCTCCACTCCATTCATCTGGACCATCGAGCGCTGCACGGCACTCATCCGTGAACAAAACAGTTTTGAAATCAGTCTTCATGTAATGTTTGGCCCACTGGAGCCGTTTCTGCTTGTGTGAAGTGGATAGAGGAGGTCGACAGGATGGCATATGCACAGCTGCAAACCTCTGAAGGACCCTGCATCTTGTTGTTCGGGGGACGTTGGAGGCACAAGCAGCTTCAAAAACTTGTCTGCTGCTATGACAAGGCTTTTTTGCCGCTGCTGTTTCAACCTGACGTAATTGCCTGTAGGAAAGAGTCCTCAATTTGCCCTTATCAGCACGCACACGTGTGTACTGTGAATCAGCTACATACTTCTTGATTGCCAAGACACTTCATCCTGATCATCGCACAATGTTGATTGTAGTCATGCCTTGACCTAAACACTCCACAATTTGTTGCTTCTCAGCAGCCGACACATCCTTTTTCTTTCCCATTTTGGCAGAAAATGTAGGCTGCTTAATAATGTGAGAGAGCCTTCTTAAGTAGTCTTGCCTTTCATTGGACACACCTGCCAAACTAATTAGCACAGGTGTCTGCAATTGCTTACAGTGATATAAAGAGCCCTGACAAACATCACCATCAATGAGTTTAACTGACAAACAAACAAATTCTTCCCTTATCACTCCTAAACACTTTTTGCATAATAATTTGGAACGCGGTGTACATGTGCTTTTCCACAAAACACCAGTGGTTCACGTAGTGAATCTTACAGTTCTAACTTGCCAACCGTGGTCTGTATGGAATTGTTCAATAAAGGGCCCAAAATTAAGATAACATAGATGGGAGAGGTCTCTATGAATAGGAATTCCTAAGTATTTGATACCCTGTGAGGGCCAGGCAAAGGGAAAGTTGGACTGGATGGAATCCTATATGGATTTAGGGAGGGAGACATCGAGGGCCTGACTTCGCTGCATTGATTTTAAAATTTTACCATGTAACAAAGTGATCTATTTCAGCCATAACAGCAGGGATGGATATATGTGATTGAGTGATATATACTAGGACATCATCAGCAAATAGAGAGCACTTGTACTCGGTGCCTCCCACCTCAATCCACCTAATATTGGGGTTATGGCGAATTGATGAGAGCAGGTGCTCCGTCACTAGGATGTATAAGAGAGGGGACAGAGGACATCCCTGCCTTGTCCCATTGGTGATTGTGAAAGGTGATGAAAATGTTCTGACGCACCCCCTGGGCCTTGGGACACCCGGAGCCGGACACTTTTTGGTGGATGCTGGTGGTTGTAGTCTTCGTGGCGGCGATCCGGTTCCGTGGCTCAGGGCGGTCAAACCAGTGGCGGAACTATTTATGTGGTTTTGATGTTTAAATGTCCGACTACGCCACCCGTGGATTGCGGTCAGAGTGAACCGCCGCTACAGGGCAGACCGCTAAGGCTGGTGTTGTGGGTGCAGCAGAGCGTAGCATAACTCCCCACGGGAGGAGTATAGCCTCAGGGCAGTGTATGCGGAGGATGGGGGTGATGGTGCAGGGCAGCAGCAGTAACGACACGGAGTCAGTGATGCAGTTCAGGGCCTTTACTCACAGTTCTTATTATCCAGACCACGTCTGCAGGTAACGGCTGCCCACGTCGTACTGTGCTCACCAGGTGAGGGGCTCAGACAACTCCCAGATAACTTTGGAGCGCTTCACAGGACCCCCTTTGTGTGTCCTTTGTCTGGCCTTTCTTACCAACACTTCTGTCCGGCTGCCTCGGGCCTCCTCTTGGTAAACTTGGCGCCAGTTTCCCTGACCCTATGTGGTGCCTTCCTAGCGGGTGGAGCAAGGGGCTGCGCCACATAAAATGTCAGAGCCTCCGGTTTCTAGCTGAGGGTCGTTTCCTGCCTCCACTAGTTCGGGGACCGGTCTCCCCCTTTGGCCTGACCCCTCCACGCAGGTGGATTCGGGCGTGCGGTGGCGACTCGCCCGTCCGCACCCCTGGGATCCCTTCATTCCTCGTTCCTGGAGCCTTCTCCGCTCCTCTTCCTTCCTTCTCCCTCTTGCAGGCCTGGGCCTCTGTTACTAGGCCCGCCTCCGGAGCAGAGCTCATGCAGAGCCCCTGCTCCCTGCCACTTCTGCTCAGACTTCTCTGCACTGAACTAAGATGGTGCCCACCTTTTATACTCCCTTCTCAATGCACCCAGGAACTGCTTCCTCCCTGCTCCTGCACTGCAGGGTTCCCCTTCCTCAGTGTTCCCTCCCCCCACTCCAGCCAGGGACAGGGACTGTCGTGCCCATCTCAGGGGCATATTGGTCGCCCTGCCCCACGGCAATGTGGTGTAATGCATGCAGGTGTCGGGTCCTGATCCACACTCCATCCTTATCTGAGAGTGAGATATCACACCTCTGGGTGAGGTGCAATACGTCTGTAGCAACCGAGCCCTCGGTGCTACAGTTCCATTTATCTTCAGCCTAGGTGACGTATTGTGATACAGGGCCGTGATTTTGGCTATAAAAGGGTCCCCTAGACCCCTACCCCAAGCTTTTTAAGAGAATCATATATGGCGTGCCAGGAGACTCTATGGAATGCTTTCTCAGCATCCAACGAGAGTATCTACTTACAAATTTTTAACTGCATCTAGCCCAGGAAATACTTTGTGCCTAGTAGCAGTGTCTGCTAGTCAGCGGATTATCCCGGCTGTTAAGCAAGCTACACCACCTGTAGTTTGGACACTTAATTTTTTCAAAGGAAATGCTTCGGGACCACGGGATACTTAGTGAAGAGCATCAGGAGGCACCCCAAGGCATAGGGGCTGGGACTGGAACTAGGATGCCTTGCGGTGGACAGCCGAGCTCGATCCTTATAAAAGCTTTTTAACTGCAGCAGCTTTAGTGGACGCTACTGGAGCTGGAATTACGCGGCTGCTGGCATGAGACTTGCCCTCCAATAGATCCTTGTAAATGGATTTAAAGTGTATTCATTCAAATTAGAGGGACAATTTAAATTAAAAAGCTTAGAGCTGCCTCCACCACAGGGGGGCTCTCTCGACCCACCAGCGGACAGGCACCAGTATTGGGAGAGGGGGGCTGGCCGTCAGGGTTCACCGCGGCTCTGGCACAAACCCGGCGACACGGAGGTGGCACGGGCAGGAGCGGACTGGCCGTCTCGGCTTCTCACTTTTTGGATTTTAGAAGGGCATGACATGCCTATATCTGTGTCTCCCCCTCCTTTTACTCCTCCACCTCTTTTCTTTTCGCATGACTATATGTACTTGTCACTTTTCCATGTGTTAGTTGTGTCTTCTGAGCAGTTTGTCAGCTTTTGGACACCTTTGAAGGTGTTTTCTATGTGTTTCTATGTGTTTTTGTTTGCCTGCCATTGGTTTTAACGGTGTTCGAAGGTGTTCGACGAACAGTTCGACGAACAGTTCGGCGAACACACGGGTGTTCGACGAACCGAACCGAACTCGAACACTACGGGGGTGGCTCAACACTACCCTTTACCCAGAGACTGCCCCGGTCACTTGCCATGACCTCCTGCCCGTTCATCCAGAGACTGCCCCGGTCACTTGCCGTGACCTCCAGCCCGTTCACTCAGAGACTGTCCCGGTCACCTGCTGTGACTGCCTGCCCGTCTTCCCTGGTCGCCACCCGCTCCCTTACAAGGACCGCCCCCTTGTATAGTAGCTCAGAGGTTCCGCCTCCCAGACCCGTTACATAGCCTAGGCAATACTTTGGGCGTAGTAGCCCAGCTGCGAAGCAAGCTGCACCGCCTGTGTATCTAATAAGAATTTTTAAATGCATCTAGCCTAGGCAGACTGTGGGGACCCCCAACCAAACCCAGACGCTCAGCCCCCCTACCGCCCCCCTTTCCTTGACAATACAATAATGTAACTCTTACAACTGGATGGGTGAGGATCGGTCACAGCTTTATTAACTCTTTATACTCATTCCATTAGAAAGGCATTTTATTTCTAAAATAATTCAGCTTGTTGCAGCATGCCCTGGGTCTCCACTCCGGCAAGTTGGCCAACAAGTGTAACTCTCCAACATGTCCTTTCTATTTCCAGGCCACGGAGGATCCTGCGTACTCGTATGCAGGACTCTGACCCCCACCCATCACTCTTAACGCTTGTTCCACTCCGTCCTGGAGTCCTGACAGGAATATGTCCAGTTCAATATTCATTAAGTGAACAACGTCGGGCCGTATGAGGCCTGCTTTATCTCCTTCCAGTTGTCGGTGTCGTACCACTACACCGCCTCTGTCTCTTCTAAATTTTGCCATCCGAATATTTATTACCCGCCTTGTCCGTTCGATGGCCGTGATGTCTCGCGCACCTTGCCATACCGCTATCGGCACAATCTCTGACCATACTATCGCTAGTTTTGTGAAAAATTCTCTGAAGCGCTCAGTGTCTAGTTTCATTATTGCCATTAGTTATGCGCTGTTATGATGACCTAGGTTGTTTCCCCCGGCCTGTATAACTAAGATGACCGGACATCTTGCCTCTCTCCCTACCTTGATTACCTCCATTAGTACCTGTGGCCATAGCAGGCCTCTAATACCTCTCTAGTTGAAATATGTGTTATGAAACTCTAATTTCCTCCCGCCTGGGCAGACTTTCGCCCTTTTTTCTGCCCAATACATATACGAGTGGCCTATCACCCACACTGTTGGCTTAGCGTCACCTGTAAAAGAAACAAACCACGTTAGGATAACAAGTCCGGTCTTATGTATCTTGCCAAACACGTGGATCGCCATCTCCCTATCCTCTGAACTTCCGTTTCTGACAGTCCTGCTCTTGCTGCTTCCGTGGCCGCGCCTATGCGGAATGAGTGTGTCCCGTAATCTTTGGGGTGGTTCCCTGCCGATGTTATGCATTTATTAAATATACCTTGGAACTGGTATCTTGATAATGGCATTCCATCAATGTGTGATAGGAAGAAATTACTTTGTGATCTGATGGTTAGATATGTTTTTACTATTGTTACCCAACTCAGTGTACCGTTTGTGGGTTGTAGAAGTACCCAAGTGCCCCTGCCCGCTGGAACCGTTTTCGATTTGTGTATGTGTGGCACCCCAGGGGTCTGGTTTTCCACAGTAATGTAATGTTATGTCTGAGAGCAGGTGGGAGGTCCTTTGGTCAGGGATCCTGTGCATGCCACACCTCCTGCCCAGTCTTGGGAGGGGAAGAACTTCCCCTGTATAAACCCGGGGCTGAGGCAGGGTGAGTCAGACAAGGAGAGTGGAGACAAGAAGCAGCATAGGAAACAGGAGAGTTCCAAGGAGTCAGGGGCTGGCAGCTGCAGCGCTCGCCCTGACTAAGAAGATTCTTTACCGGACCCGGAGTCCGAGGCTGTGGGGACTAACTTCTACCCAGCAGCAGAATCCGTCAGGCAGGGGATTTCAGGTCCTCTGGCCCAGAAGCCCGAAGGCACGGTCACACGCGTGGGACCAGCACCGCCATCGTGGAGCGGAAGCCATTAGAAGGCCCCGAGTCACCGGCCATACGGGTGAGCACCACACGGTACACTCAGGGACGTGGGCTACTTACATCAGCTTCTAGCAAGGTAGCCAGAAGAGTACAGTCAGTTTGTGAGGCCTACAACTACGCCTGGCCAGGGGAGATCCCATCTGCTCAAAGACTGACCAGGCCCCGTTTGCTAGCAAGTACTCCGGGAGGGTCTATCGTTGTTACCAGTAAAGACCCTGAACTACACCGTACCGTCTCTGAGTGGTTCCTGCTACCCCCATCATCCACGTCGGCTGCCCTGAGGCCATACCCCTCCCGTTGGGGGTTATACTATCACGCTGCACAATCCTACCACCGGCCTCAGCGGTCTGCCCTGCAGCAGCAGCTCCCTGGCTGCACTCAACGGGTGGCGTAGTCATCAACTATTTACTACTAATAGACTGCCGTCTAGTTTGACTCCCTGGGCACGGACCGGGTCACCGCCACGAGACTACAACCCTCCACTGATCCGGCTCCGGGTAGGCTCCCGCATGCACAACGCAGCGCGACACAGGCCCAGGGGCGCGTCAACTTTGGCGTAGTCGGCAGGATTTCGTGCCCGCAACCACCGGGTACTGCGTGCCTGAAAAGCAAAGACTGTTCAAACTTACCAGTGGTGAAGGTTTCCCGCCATCCGGCGCCATCTTCGACCTTCTTCCCGCCATCCGTGGAGTTTTCCCGCCATTGGACGCCATCTTGAGGACGCCGCGCGGGAAGAAGAGGGGCGTGGACTCCGAAAGCGCGCGAGAACTGAAGCCCCGCCTCACGTCCGGACGTTGCGTAAGGTCCTGGAAGGAGCCCAGCAGACGCCGACGTCACAGGAGCGCGACGGAAGGTCCTCAACCCTGACGATCCACTGCGGAGCCGCGGCCTACGGAAGAGGATCATCGCAAGGTAGGCCACGGTCCACTAGGGGGGAGGAAGATGTCGGATACGGAGGAGAGCTTCACTGCCTCAACCCCCGCCAGCGCTACCGCTGCTGCAGTTATGCCCTTCACCATGCCCTATATCCCGGGAGCAGCTTGGCTACCCCAGTACTCAGGGGAGTCACATACCCTGCATGACTTTAGAGAAAAGCTGGATAGCCTCTTCCAGGTGTACCCCCTCACAGAAGAGCAAAAAGTGAGCATCCTGGTGGCCCAACTAACCGGGGCAGCCAAAAGGGAAGTAAAATCCTGGCCACCTGGGAGGAAGACTGTCGCAGGGATACTAACCCGGCTGAAGGACACCTTTGATACCCGCACCTCAGCCGAGATTAAGCTTAGATTCTACGGGTGCAAGCAGCGAGCGCATGAGAGTATAAGGGACTATGCACTAAACCTACAAGAGGCCCTGAGGGCCATAAAGCAGACCGACCCTGATGGGGTGGGAAACGAGGACAGGCTATTGACTGAACAATTTATAGAGGGTTTATATTGCAATGCCCACCGAACCCAGTTGCGGGCAATGGCCTTACAGGATCCCCATCTGGACTTTGCACAGTTCAAGGATAGAGCTATCCGGGTGCTCCGAGAACCAGCACCGGGTGGCGTTGTTACCCACAGGCGCCCAGCTATCACTTACCACCAGGAGGCGGCGCCCTTGTCGGCAGGGCCTGTGGGAGCTGATGCGCAGGCATTGGACAATGACCCGGCTCCAGACCTACACCATCAGGTCCAAGAGCTAGCTAAGAGCGTTGCTGCGCTAACCCGAACTGTGCAGTCTTTACAGGTTTCCACCCCAGGGAAGATCCAGCTGGCATCCGGACCGGAGGACATCCCGTGGCGTCGACCAAGGAGGACCCCACCGGCCAGAGGAAGACCCAGTGACCGATACAGCGAGGACGGACGACCCATCTGCCGCCGCTGCAATCAACCCGGACATATGGAAAGGTACTGTTCTTTAAACGGGCACAACCTGGGGTAGAGGGCCAACCCCCAGGAAAAAGATCACCAGGCCCATCGAACTGGCGCGACAGATATGTGGGAGGACGTCCAGTCTTGCCTGTGGTACTGGATGGCATTCCCATGAGTGCCCTACTGGATACCGGGTCACAGGTCACCACCATCCCGTACGTGCTCTTCAAGCAGTACTGGAATGACTCGGATATTACCCGCTACCCTGACGACGACTTGAGTATCATCGCCAGCAATGGCCAGCCCGTGCCACAGATCGGATTTAAAGAGGTGACCCTCAAAATCGGTAGAGTCGAACTGGCCGCACAGGGACTGATCATTGTAGATATTGATAAACATGAGAGTCACCCAAAAATAACTCTAGGAACTAATGTAATTGAAAATTGTCTTGCAGAGGTGATTTTCCTTTTACAGCAGGTTGCCAAGAACGCCAGCTCCGGCGAGCAGCGGGTGCTCCAGAAAGAGATCCGGGCACTGATGCAACGGCAACAAGTGGAACTCTCCGGCGGTGAGATTGGTAGCGTAAGAATGTGTGACCCTTTTCCTATTGCCATGCCCCCAAAAAGTGAAATGATGATTTGGTGCCGGGCAGCTATTGGTCTGAGAGGAAGAGATTACCAGGCAATGGTAGAACCAGTTTACTCAGACAGTAGGCCCACCATTTTGACAGCACGGGGGGTGGTCAATGTACGCCATGGGAGGGTGCCCATTCGCATAATAAATATCGGGGAGAGGGAAGTGTACCTGCCCCGGTATGCCACGCTAGCCAAATTATATACCACTAATCAAAATTCTATACAATCTGTGGAACCCTTGCCTCCATCTCACCCGGAGGAAGGTAACGGCTCTAAGAAAGACATGGAGGACTGGTGTCAGCAACTACATTTGGGTACTGATTCCACTCCCTCACATCAGAAACAAGGAGTCTATCGGGTGGTTCAAGAGTATGAGAGAGTGTTTAGTAAACACCCGTTAGACTTCGGGCGAGTCAAGGGGGTAGAACACCGCATCCCCACGGGAGATCATCCTCCCATAAAAGAGAGGTATCGACCCGTACCCCCTGCACATTACCAACACGCCAAGGGGATGCTTAGAGACATGAAGGAGGCTGGGGTAATCCGGGATAGCTGTAGCCCCTGGGCAGCCTCACTAGTTTTAGTCAAAAAGAAAGACAACACCATGAGGATGTGTGTAGATTACCGTAAAATCAACCGTATCACACACAAGGATGCGTACCCCTTACCAAGGATAGAGGAGTCATTGGCTGCTTTAAGATCTGCTAACTTCTTCTCTACCTTGGATCTCACTAGCGGGTACTGGCAGGTTCCTGTAGCAGAGGCGGACCGGGAGAAGACCGCATTCACTACCCCGATGGGACTTAGCGAGTTCACCTGCATGCCGTTCGGACTCTGCAACGCCCCAGGAACCTTCCAACGATTAATGGAGTGCTGTCTGGGCCACAGAAACTTCGAGACGGTCCTGTTGTACCTGGACGATGTCATCGTATACTCCAAAACTTATGAGGACCACCTGAAACACCTGGCGGAGGTGTTCGAAGCTCTGGCGAGTTACGGCCTAAAGGTGAAACCCACCAAGTGTCACCTCCTGAAACCAAAGGTGCAATACCTGGGACACGTGGTGAGCGCTGACGGAGTGGCTCCCGACCCCGATAAGATCACCGCAATTAAGGGATGGCCAAGCCCCTCCAGCGTAAAAGAAGTGCGGCAGTTCCTAGGGTTGGTAGGCTACTACCGAAGGTTTATTCCCGGTTTCACCAAAAAGGCAGCGCCTATGCAGGACCTCCTGATAGGCCAGTCCCGAAAGGCCAAGAACCAGAAGCCGCCCTTCAAATGGGAAGAGCTAGAAGAAGAGTCCTTCCGCCAGCTGAAGATGGCCCTCACGGGGGATGAAATCTTGGCGTACCCGGACTATAGCCAGCCCTTCATCCTCTACACCGACGCCAGTAACATCGGGCTAGGAGCCGTACTGTCCCAGATTCAGCAGGGGAGAGAACGAGTAATCTCCTATGCCAGCCGAAAACTGCGAACCACCGAAAGGAACCCCGAGAATTACAGCTCATTTAAGCTAGAGTTCCTGGCCGTGGTATGGGCAGTCACCGAGCGCTTTAGGCATTACCTCGCTTCTTCCCGGTTCACCGTATACACGGATAACAACCCGTTGACACACCTGGACACGGCAAGACTCGGTGCCCTGGAGCAGAGGTGGATGGCCCGTCTGTCCAACTACGAGTTCACAATCAAATACCGGGCAGGACGCTCCAATACTAACGCGGATGCCCTGTCCAGGATGCCCAACCTGCCGGACGAAGGAGAAGATCCGGAGGGACTGGAAGAAGTTGAACTCCCTGCGTTCCACCGTCATGGGACTATCCAGTATTCCCACCGGGTAAGGGGTAAGCAGGCTGCTACGTTGAACCCCTTACCCCACTACAACTGGGCGGAAACGCAAGACAGCGACCCTGCCGTCCGACTGGTGAAGGAGATGCTGACTCGGCCGGAGGCTCGCCTTGAACCAGACGCTCCGGAGGAAGCCAAACAACTATGGGCGGAGAAGAGTCGACTATTCCTTTACAAGGGGAAGTTGTGCCGCAGAATGGTCAACTCCCGGACGCATGAACTACTCTGGCAAGTAGTGGTGCCACGAAGAGACGCAGCCATGGTGATGGAGGCATACCACGACGGAGCTGGACACTTCGGGTGGAAAAAGCTGGAGTTCCTGCTGCGCGAGCGGTTCCACTGGGTAGGCATGAGGGGAACCATCGAGAAGTGGTGCAGAGACTGTGGCCCGTGCAATCTGAGAAGGAAGGACCGGGCCAGCCAGAAGACTCCCCTGCAGTCCATCGTCACCCGGCAACCGTTGGAACTGGTAGCCTTGGATCATGTAAAACTGACCCCAAGCAGAAGTGGCTACGTCTACGCGTTAACCATCGTGGATCATTACTCCCGGTTCTTGGTTGTCGTCCCCGTCAAGGACTTAACGGCTCAAACAGCAGCTAGAGCCTTCCAGCAGCACTTCTGCCGTCCACACGGGTACCCGGACCAAGTGCTGACGGACCAGGGACCTGCCTTTGAAGCGGAGGTCTTCCAGGAATTCTGCAATCTGTATGGCTGCCGGAAGATAAGGACGACACCCTACCATCCGCAAACTAATGGACTTTGTGAAAAAATGAACCAGGTGGTAATGGATCTTCTAAAAACATTGCCCCTGGAAGAACGCAGTCTGTGGCCTGAGAAGTTGCCCGATCTGGTGGACCTATACAACCACATCCCGGTAGGTTCCACCAACTGTACCCCGGCTTACCTAATGAGGGCGAGACCTGGTAAGTTACCTGTTGACCTGGAAATGGGAGTCCTGACACCTGAGGACACTTCACCAGAAACAGACTGGGACACAGAGAGGCAGCAGCAGTACCGGAGAGTACAAGAGAGCGTGGAGCGAAGTCTCTGTCAGGCTAGGGAAAGACAAGAGAAGACTTACAACCAGTATGCTCCCGCTGTTCCCCTGGTACCCGGAGAGCAGGTCTTGAAGAGGAAAAGACGGCTCCACAAGTTGGATGACCAGTGGGAGAAGGACCCGTACACCGTACTGCCCTCAAGCCACGAGAACCCGAAGGTCTGTACCATCAGTAAAGACGGAGGGGAAACCACAGCCATTGTATCCCGGGACCACCTGAAGAAGTGTCCCGAACAACTGAGGAACCCTGAAGAGGAACAAGAAGACCATCGACCCGTGGGAGAAAGGGAAGATATGGTTAGTACCGTGCTCGGGGACTTCCCTCGGTCTTGGACTCAAGTCAATGGTGCAGTTGTGGTACCCGTACTCACCTTCCTCCAACCATCATCCCAAGAACCTACGGAGCAACGGGTAGAGCTGGAAGAACAGCCGGTCCAGGAGGCAGAAGACTCCACACGAGTAGAACAGGAGAATCAACCCTCTGCTTATAGTGAGCCTGCCGTACCCCTAGTGAGACAAAGAGCCGGTAGACAGCTGCCCAGTTTACCCTTGACAGCTCCTACACCCTGTAGTTCAGGGCCAGACAGTCAGCTCCGTAGGTCCACTAGGGCCACTAGAGGCCAGTTACCCGCACGCTGGAGAATTTGAAGTGTAAAAATAGTTTTATTTATGTTTATCTGTGTATTGTTGCTTGTGAATAATTTTGTGTTTCCAGTTGTTTTTAGGAAACCTTGGTGGATTTACCGGGAATCCTTGTATATAGTTGGAGCGTAACCCAGGATGGACTAGAGACTGTTAAGGACTCGGGGTAGGACAGACCCCTACCTGGTTACGTCTCCCTGTGTTGGTGAAATGGACACCTTTGCTTTTCTTCAAAGACTGCACCCGGTTGCGGACACGCCGCAACCATCTTATGTGTTTTTCTTATTGTGTTGTTATTGTTATACTTTGTTATGTTTTTCTAAATGTGTTTAGTCCCGGAGTACTAAATTTCACTAGGGGGGAATGTGGCACCCCAGGGGTCTGGTTTTCCACAGTAATGTAATGTTATGTCTGAGAGCAGGTGGGAGGTCCTTTGGTCAAGGATCCTGTGCATGCCACACCTCCTGCCCAGTCTTGGGAGGGGAAGAACTTCCCCTGTATAAACCCGGGGCTGAGGCAGGGTGAGTCAGACAAGGAGAGTGGAGACAAGAAGCAGCATAGGAAACAGGAGAGTTCCAAGGAGTCAGGGGCTGGCAGCTGCAGCGCTCGCCCTGACTAAGAAGATTCTTTACCGGACCCGGAGTCCGAGGCTGTGGGGACTAACTTCTACCCAGCAGCAGAATCCGTCAGGCAGGGGATTTCAGGTCCTCTGGCCCAGAAGCCCGAAGGCACGGTCACACGCGTGGGACCAGCACCGCCATCGTGGAGCGGAAGCCATTAGAAGGCCCCGAGTCACCGGCCATACGGGTGAGCACCACACGGTACACTCAGGGACGTGGGCTACTTACATCAGCTTCTAGCAAGGTAGCCAGAAGAGTACAGTCAGTTTGTGAGGCCTACAACTACGCCTGGCCAGGGGAGATCCCATCTGCTCAAAGACTGACCAGGCCCCGTTTGCTAGCAAGTACTCCGGGAGGGTCTATCGTTGTTACCAGTAAAGACCCTGAACTACACCGTACCGTCTCTGAGTGGTTCCTGCTACCCCCATCATCCACGTCGGCTGCCCTGAGGCCATACCCCTCCCGTTGGGGGTTATACTATCACGCTGCACAATCCTACCACCGGCCTCAGCGGTCTGCCCTGCAGCAGCAGCTCCCTGGCTGCACTCAACGGGTGGCGTAGTCATCAACTATTTACTACTAATAGACTGCCGTCTAGTTTGACTCCCTGCACGGACCGGGTCACCGCCACGAGACTACAACCCTCCACTGATCCGGCTCCGGGTAGGCTCCCGCATGCGCAACGCAGCGCAACACAGGCCCAGGGGCGCGTCATATGCGTAGACGTATTGCATTATTGGCTATGACTACGTCCTGGTGTAATAAGCCTCCACTGGTGGTAATTTTGGATTGAGGGACTAATTCGCTTATGCATAGCGCCCCGAAGAAGGCGATCACAAATGCAGTAGACAGTAGTGTTGCTTCAAATTGTGAGTGTCATGTTAATGGTGTTAGGGATATGATGTGAGAAATCAGTTTTAGTGACACGGGACGGGACGTCTACACTCCTGACTTGGCTGACCCCTTTTCCACCCTTTTATGGATTGTCTGATGATGAACCTTTGTCACATCTCCCCAATTCAGTAGTTGGAAGTGAAATGCTACTCCGGTCAGACACCGCTGCGCTGACGCCCCTGATATGCCCCTCATAATTAGCTGGTGGAGAAATTCTATGGTGACTTGTGATCTGGCTTGTTCACATTGGTCAACCCGTCTGCCTGCTACTAGTCGTGTCCACTCTTCCCATGCCTTACCGTATGCTTGCCACGTCGACGGGGCAACTGACGCTCTGATTAATGGCATCAACTATTCGCCACTAGATCCCATAGGGAAGGTGGGCAACTGTTGCCCGATGGGTGGGGGTTGTGGAAGAGCTCTGTGAAAATTTGCCAATTGAATTGTTATAAAGCGTTAGCAGCAGCTTTAGACCCCTCAGCATAGTGGCTAGCGCGGACCCATACATTGTGTTTTAGGCACAGGAATGCTAGCCTGGGTAGTAGGCCTAGCACTGGGGGAGACGATGATGCCATCTTATTAATGCAGTGCTGGTGTTTTTTGTTATGAAGCGTATATTTTTGTAAGCCAGGCGCGCGCCCCATATTTCTATTGCTACCACTATTGGGAAGAAAAATTATTTTCAGGGCTAGATGCAGCTAAAAATTATTATTAATTTAAAAGCTGGTGGAGCTTGGTATAGATGGACTAATACAATGAGTCCCACACACTGCTAGAAGGCCAAATATTTTTTCAGAGCTAGATGCAGATAAAAATTATTTTTCATTTGCAACCTGATGGAGGTCAGTATAGATGGACTAATAGACCAAGTCCCAAACACAGCTAGAAGTCCAAATAATTTTTCAGAGCTAGATGCAGATAAAAATTATTTTTAATTTGCAACCTGATGGAGGTCAGTATAGATGGAGTAATAGAGAAAGTCCCACACACTGCTAGAAGGCCAAATATTTTTTCAGAGCTAGATGCAGACAAAAAATTATTTTGAATTTGCAACCTGATGGAGGTCAGTATAGATGGCCTAATAGAGAAAGTCCCACACACTACTAGAAGGCCAAATATTTTTTCAGAGCTGGATGCAGATAAAAATTATTTTTAATTTGCAACCTGATGGAGGTCAGTATAGATGGACTAATAGAGAAAGTCCCACACACTGCTAGAAGGCCAAATATTTTTTCAGAGCTGGATGCAGATAAAAATTATTTTTAATTTGCAACCTGATGGAGGTCAGTATAGATGGACTATTAGAGAAAGTCCCACACACTGCTAGAAGGCCAAATATTTTTTCAGAGCTAGATGCAGAAAAAAATTATATTCAGTTTGCAACCTGATGGAGGTCAGTATAGATGGACTAATAGAACAAGTCCCACACACAGCTAGAAGCCCAAATATTTTTTCAGAGGTAGATGCAGATAAAAATTATTTTTAATTTGCAACCTGATGGAGGTCAGTATAGATGGACTAATAGAGAAAGTCCCACACACTGCTAGAAGGCCAAATATTTTTTCAGAGCTAGATGCAGACAAAAAATTATTTTCAGTTTGCAACCTGATGGAGTTCAGTATAGATGGACTAATAGAACAAGTCCCACACACAGCTAGAAGCCCAAATATTTTTTCAGAGGTAGATGCAGAAAAAAATTATATTCAGTTTGCAACCTGATGGAGGTCTGTATAGATGGATTAATAGAACAAGTCCCACACATAGCTAGAAGCCCAATATTTTTTCAGAGGTAGATGCAGAAAAAAAATATATTCAGTTTGCAACCTGATGGAGGTCAGTATAGATGGACTAATAGAGAAAGTCCCACACACTGCTAGAAGGCCAAATATTTTTTCAGAGCTAGATGCAGACAAAAAATTATTTTTAATTTGCAACCTGATGGAGGTCAGTATAGATGGACTAATAGAGAAAGTCCCACACACAGCTAGAAGCCCAAATATTTTTTCAGAGGTAGATGCAGAAAAAAATTATATTCAGTTTGCAACCTGATGGAGGTCTGTATAGATGGATTAATAGAACAAGTCCCACACACTGCTAGAAGGCCAAATATTTTTTCAGAGCTAGATGCAGAAAAAAATTATATTCAGTTTGCAACCTGATGGAGGTCAGTATAGATGGACTAATAGAACAAGTCCCACACACAGCTAGAAGCCCAAATATTTTTTCAGAGGTAGATGCAGAAAAAAATTATATTCAGTTTGCAACCTGATGGAGGTCTGTATAGATGGATTAATAGAACAAGTCCCACACACTGCTAGAAGGCCAAATATTTTTTCAGAGCTAGATGCAGAAAAAAATTATATTCAGTTTGCAACCTGATGGAGGTCAGTATAGATGGACTAATAGAACAAGTCCCACACACAGCTAGAAGCCCAAATATTTTTTCAGAGGTAGATGCAGATAAAAATTATTTTTAATTTGCAACCTGATGGAGGTCAGTATAGATGGACTAATAGAACAAGTCCCACACACAGGTAGAAGCCCAAATATTTTTTCAGAGGTAGATGCAGAAAAAAATATATTCAGTTTGCAACCTGATGGAGGTCTGTATAGATGGATTAATAGAACAAGTCCCACACACAGCTAGAAGCCCAATATTTTTTCAGAGGTAGATGCAGAAAAAAAATATATTCAGTTTGCAACCTGATGGAGGTCAGTATAAATGGACTAATAGTACAAGTCCCACACACTGCTAGAAGCCCAAATATTTTTTCAGAGCTAGATGCAGAAAAAAATTATATTCAATTTGCAACCTGATGGAGGTCAGTATAGATGGACTAATAGAATGATGCTATGCCCAAAAGATTTTACTTCACTAGGTGCAGTAAAAAAATTGGTATTCTATACACAGGTGGTATATCTTGCAACACAGATAGGCTACTCCACTAACTAACACACTCTGCAATAGGCCAAAAAGGATTAGCTTTGCTAGATTCAGCCAAATGCTGTGAAAAAAACTTGCACAGCACTGGCACAGACCTGCCTGGCAAAAACTGATAGGAACTGATGTAACCTAGTCCTGAAAAGGACTGCAATTACAATTAGTCTTTACTCCCACAATCTATCTATTTAAGAGCACAGACCTGCCTGATAAAAGTCGTAGGAAATGCTGTAACCTAGTCCTTAAAAGGACTGCAATCACAACTATTCCCTACTCCCAAGCTATCTGTAGATTTGTGCGAAAATTGGCTTGAAATTAACAAGGTATAGCACACACAGCAACAGCGGTGCCGTCTAACACGCAGCTGCAGCAGTGAGAAAATGGTGGCGACGGGGAAAATGGCTTGGTCTTATAGGGCAAGGACATGTGACATACACTGCCAATGACACATGCCCTTGCTTGTGTGAAAAAAGCACTTCGCTCCGTGTGTGCGCTGCTGATAGGCTGACAGATTGCACCTCCCCACTGTAAATGCGGGAAAGAGAAAAAAAAATGGAGATCTTCATTATTCCTGCAGAGATCCATCCCCTGCCCCTCCCCCCACCCCGCTGTACACTCAAACTGCGTATTAACATTAATTTTCATCATTACTGAGAAAAAATCCAGTTATGATTTTGGTGCACGAACAGTTATCGAACATAACCTCGAACAGCCGAATTTTTCTCAAATCGTTCGTGTTCGCCGAACGGCTCGAACACCGCCCAAAACAGCTCGAATTTGAGATTGGCGAACAGTTTGAGTAGAACAACGCTCATCTCTAGTTGGGATCTCTGATGGGAGACCTCGTGGTATAGGTCAGAGAGCGAGGGAGCTTGGGTGCCACCGGGTTCCATGGCCCGAGCAAAGAGTTACGGGTCCGGGTGGTGGAACCTCTGTGCCGTGGTGCAAGGAGGGACCCAGTGGGGCGTAACTAAGTATCAACCCGAACCGACCCTGGTCGGACGGCGGCTAACGACTCCGTGACCAGGGAGGATCTGGGCAGAGGGACTAGGTGCTACTCTGGGGACGACCTTGTAAGAGAGCAGGTGGCTCCCACGGGTCCGATGGCTGGAACTGACCGGTATGACGGATGGACACAGCAAGCAGGCAGAAATCTCTGGTTAACTGACAGGTGGTCACAGTACGTGACAGCAGAGCAAGTAGTAGTCTCTAGGTTTACCAGGCAGGTGGTCACAGCAAGTGACGGCAGAGCCTCCAGGTAGGCTAGCAGGAAACAGGCGGGTGCTCCCAGGTGAACGGGCAGACAGACAAGGCAGGTAACAGGCAGGTAACAGGTGGACACTCCCAGGTGAGCAGGCTGACGGACACAGCAGGTAACAGGCGGGTGCTCCCAGGTGAGCGGACTGACAGCCAGGGCAGGTAACAGGCAGGAGTCAGGCTAGCAGCGGGACCTGAGGGCTGAAGCAGAGATAAGAAACTGTGCAACAACTTTTGCTCGGGCACCTCCATTTTGGAGGAGGTGCCTTAAATATGGGAGGTCCTCCGGCTATTGGCCGGGGACTCCTTAGGACGGCGCGTGCGGCCCCTTTAACAAAGAGGGAGCGCGCGCGCACGCGCCCTAAGCACGGTGCCCGGGAGAGAACGCGAGCCGGCCGCAGCAGGAAGAAGAGCGCAGGAGGACGCCGCGCGGGGAGGTGAGAGGGACGGCGTCTCTGCCTGGCAGGAGGCAGAGACGCCGATGCTACACACACCTCTTGATTGTCCGCCACAAAACAACGCAAAAACTGTTCAACATCCTGGTTCTTTCTTTCAGTCTGTCCATTAGACTCAGGATGATAACCAGACGAAAATGACAAATGAACTCCCAACCTGTCACAAAAAGCACGCCAAAAGCGAGCCACAAACTGAGATCCTCTATCAGAAACAATATCCGTGGGAACGCCATGGAGCTTGACAATCTCCTTAACAAACGCCTTAGCGAGTGTCTTGGCGCAGGGCAACTTAATGAATGGAACCAAATGACACATCTTACTAAAACGGTCTACAACCACCCAGATGACAGTAAAACCCTCAGTCACAGGAAGATCAGTAATAAAATCCATAGAGAGATGCGTCCAAGGCGCACTAGGAACCTCCAGAGGGCAAAGCAACCCCGCAGCAGGAGTATGTGAAGCCTTTGACCTAGCACACACAGTACACTGACGCACCCACTTGATGAATTCCTTCTGCCATCCAGGCCACCAAAAACTGCGACTGATAAGTCTCTTTGTCTCCGAAACTCCTGAATGACCTGCCAACCGAGACTCATGACACTCCACAAACAAATCTCTCCTAAAGGCTCTAGGCACGAACAACCTCCCATGGGGAGTGTTAGATGGAGCATCATCTTGAGCATTCAGAATCCCATTCTCCAAATCGGAGTCCAATGCCGCCACCACAACTCCTTTCTGCAAAATGCTCTCCTCCTCCTCGGTACCGACCGTAGGAGAGAAGCTGCGAGATAAAGCATCGGCTTTAACATTCTTAGTACCAGGGATATAGGTAACAGAAAAATGAAACCGAGAAAAAAAAAGTGCCCACCTAGCTTGACGGGCATTCAAGCGCTTGGCAGCATCCAGATACATCAAATTCTTATGATCTGTGAAAACCTGAATAGGAAATCAAGCGCCTTCCAAAAAATGACGCCAGTGTTCAAACGCAAGTTTAATAGCCAGCAACTCCCGATTTCCAACATCATAATTCAGTTCGGTTTCCGAATTTTTTTTCGAAAAGAAGGCACAAGGATGTACTCCACCCTTGTTCTCCTGAGACAAAACTGCTCCGACCCCCACCGATGAAGCATCGACCTCGACCAAAAAAGGTTTGGTCTCATCAGGCTGTATAAGGATAGGGGCAGAACTGAACCTCTCTTTGAGATACTCAAACGCTTCAGTGGCTTCAGTAGTCCACTGGGTCGTATTCGCACCTTTCCTGCTGAGATCGGTTAGAGGTTTAACAATTGCAGAAAAATTCTTAATGAATTTCCTGTAATAATTGGCAAAACCCAAAAACCTCTGTATAGATTTCAAACCAATAGGCCTAGGCCATTCCTGCACAGCCTGAACCTTCACAGGGTCCATCTCAAAGCCCTCGCTGGAGACAATGTAGCCCAAAAAACTAATTTTCTGCACAGCGAACTCACATTTCTCCAGCTTAGCAAAGAGTGAATTATCACTCAATAACTGCAAAACTTCACGTACACTCTGCCAATGGGACTCTAAATCTGGTGCATAAATCAAAATGTCATCCAAATACACAACAACATTCTTACCAATCAAAGGTCTCAGGATGTCATTAATAAGGTTCTGAAAAAATGCAGGTGCATTGGTAAGACCGAAGGGCATCACCAGATTCTCAAAATGACCTACCGGAGTGTTAAAAGCAGTTTTCCATTCATCACCCTTCTTCACACGTAACAAATTGTATGCCCCTCGGAGATCAATTTTTGAGAACCACTTGGCCCCCACTAACTGGTTAAACAAGTCAGGAATTAACGGCAATGGGTAGGAATTGCGTACGGTAATCTTATTAATTTCACGAAAATCCAGACATGGACGTAAATCGCCATCCTTTTTTTTAACAAAAAAGAATCCGACTGCCACAGGCGACTTAGAAGGTCTAATGTGACCAGCAGCCAGGCTAGTCTCTATGTACTCCTCCAAGGCCTTTCTTTCAGGGATAGCAAGATTAAACAAGCGACTTTTGAGAAGAGTAGCACCTGGAACAAACTCAATGGCGCAATCATAATCCCTATGAGGAGGTAAAACTTGCGACTCCTCCTCCGAAAAAAACCTCCAAAAATCATGAATAGGTACAGGTAATTCCCCTTTTTCCACAGCCGCAATGCGACCATTACAACATTTATCATAGCACTTCGGACTCAAAGACTTAATCACATTAGTAGACCAGTCCAATAAAGGATTGTGCAGTTTTAACCAAGGCAATCCTAGAACAACTGGAGAGGGCAAATTATCCAAGACAACCAAGTCCAAAATTTCTAGATGAACACCATTGATAGTGAGGGGAAATGCAGCAGTCTTGTGAGTAATACATTTCAAAGGAGTGTTATCATTTGCAACCACAGAAATAGGAGATGACAAAGGTTTGGATTTCAATTTAAGTTTTTCCAAAAACCCGTTATCAATCACATTAAGTGTTGATCCACAATCCACAAATACCTGAAATTCAATCAAATCTCGCTGCAGAGTAGTACACCCAGAAAGGAACACTCCTGCAGAGCGTAAACAAGCTATACCGGCGTAACTGACCTTTTTTTTTTCTTTACTTAAACGACGCTCACAATACTTAATCAAATGATCAGCTTTACCACAATAAAGATACAAACCTTCGGCGAATCTCCGATCTCTTTCTTGAGAGCGGAGTGACATCGCCCCAACCTCCATTGGTTCTCCGCTGTCAGAGCAGATTTTCTGGAAACTAGGACCTGAAGTTACAGGAGTCTTTACATCATTGACCCTGGACCTTATTCTCCTGTCCACACGAACTGCTAACTGCATAGCTTCCTGCAGAGTCTCAGGTGCAGGGAATGCAATTAGCAAATCTTTAACCCTTTCACTCAGACCAGCAAGAAATAAACTTTTCAGCGCCGAATCATTCCACTTAACTTCTGAAGCCCATCTCCTGAAGTGTGTGCAATAAATTTCAACATCATCTGACCCCTGATTCAAATGTTTAAGTTCTGATTCAGCAGATCCTTCCATGGTTCAAGAAGAAGAACCGTGCATTCCGCAGCAAGATCATTTTCATGCATGATAATGTCCTTCTCATGCTGCACATAACACATCTGCATCTCTGGCTGCTATGGGCATAAAAAGGGACAAACTTATGGTGTGACCCCCATGCTCCCCTGACCTCAACCCCATTGAGAACCTCTGGAGCATCATCAAAAGGAGTGTCTATGATGGCGGGAGGCAGTTCACATCTAAGCAACAGCTCTGGGAGGGTATTCTGTCCTCATGCAAAACAATTGAAGCAGAAACCATCCAAAACCTGACAAATTCAATGGACGAGAGAGTTCAGAAGCTCCTTTCGAACAAGGGGTCCTATGTGCAAATGTAACATCACCTAGAATAAAGTTTTGAGTTGAAAACTGTTTGCTTTCAGTTTGTAATAACCTGCTAATGCTTATAATTTCAAAAATGAGCATTTTTTTGTTCTTTATTAAAATGAAAAGGTTGAAAACTCTGCTGTGCATAATAATTTGGAACATGCATTTTGAGTGCAGTTTGAGTTTTTTATTTTTTTAAAAATATACTGTTATCATAGGAAGTTTGTACAAAAACCTTTCAATTGTACTCTAATAGTTATTTGACTGGAAAATTACAATGACTGCAATTCATATAGGTAATTTGGGAAAATCTGAGAAAATATTATTTGCATAATAATTTGGAACACAGTGTACATTAGTCCGAACTCTCTCCAAATCACCGTAAAAATTCTCCTCCTCCGGTACCGCCGACCCCAATTTGGAGAACGAACCAAAAGACGGATGTCTCCCAGTACAACAAAAAAAAGGAGAACACCCAGCAGAGGAGGATGTATGGTTGTTAAGAGCAAATTCTGTGAGTGGCAGAAACTCTGACCACCCCTCTTGATTGTCTGCCACAAAACAACGCAAAAACTGTTCAATATCCTGGTTCTTTCTTTCAGTCTGTCCATTAGACTCAGGATGATAACCAGACGAAAATGACAAATGGACTCCCAACCTGTCACAAAAAGCACGCCAAAAGCGAGCCACAAACTGAGGTCCCCTATCAGAAACAATGTCGGTGGGAACGCCATGGAGCCTGACAATTTCCTTAACAAATGCCTTAGCGAGTGTTTTAGCGCAGGGTAGCTTAATGAATGGAACCAAATGACACATCTTGCTAAAACGGTCCACGACCACCCAGATGACAGTGAAACCCTCGGACACAGGAAGGTCAGTAATAAAATCCATTGCCAGATGCGTCCAAGACGCACTAGGAACCTCCAGAGGGCAAATCAACCCCGCAGCAGGGGTATGTGAAGCCTTTGACCTAGCTCACACCGTACATTGACGCTCCCACTTGATGACTTCCTTCTGCCATCCAGGCCACCAAAAACTGCGACTGATAAGTCTCTTAGTCTCAGAAATTCCTGGATGACCTGCCAACCGAGACTCATGATACTCCACAAACAAATCTCTCCTAAAGGTTCTAGGCACAAACAACCTCCCATGAGGAGTGTTAGATGGGGCATCCTCTTGGGCTTTCAGAATCCCATCTTCCAAAACGGAGTCCAATGCCGCCACCACAACTCCTTCCTGCAAAATGCTCTCCTCCTCCTCGATACCAACCATGGGAGAAAAGCTGCGAGATAAAGCATCGGCTTTAGCATTCTTAATACCAGGGATATAGGTAACAGAAAAATTAAACCGAGAAAAAAAAAGTGCCCACCTAGCTTGACAGGCAATGAAGCATTTGGCAGCATCCAGATAGATTAAATTCTTATGATCTGTGAAAACCTGAATAGGAAATTTAGCACCTTCCAAGAAATGATGCCAATGTTGAAACGCGAGTTTAATAGCCAGCAATTCCCGATTACCAACATCGTAATTAAGTTCGCTTTCTGAAAATTTTTTCTAAAAAAAAGCACAGGGATGTACTCCATCCTTGTTCTCCTGAGACAAAACTGCACTGACCCCCACCGAAGAAGCATCAACCTCGACCAAAAAAGGCTTGGTCTCATCAGGCTGCATAAGGATAGGGGCAGAACTGAACCTCTCCTTGAGATACACAAAAGCTTCAATGGCCTCAGTAGTCCACTGGACCGTACTCGCACCTTTCCTGGTGAGATTGGTCAGCGGCTTAACAATTATAGAAAAATTCTTAATGAATTTCCTGTAATAATTGGCGAAACCCAAAAATCTCTGTATCGATTTCAAACAAATAGGCCTAGGCCATTCCTGCACAGCCTGAACCTTCACCGGGTCCATCTCAAAGCCCTCGCTGGAGATAATGTAGCTCAAAAAACGAATGCTCTGCACAGCGAACTCACATTTCTCCAGCTTAGCAAAAAGTGAATTATCACTCAATAACTGCAACACCTCACGTACGCTCTGCCAATGGGACTCCAGATCTGGTGAGTAAATCAGAAAGTCATCCAAATACACAACCACATTCTTACCAATCAAAGGTCTCAGGATGTCATTAATAAGGTTCTGAAAAAACGCGGGTGCATTGGTAAGACCAAAAGGCATCACCAGATTCTCAAAATGACCTACCGGAGTGTTAAAAGCAGTTTTCCATTCATCACCCTCCTTTATTCGTAACAAATTGTATGCCCCCCGGAGATCAATTTTAGAGAACCACTTGGCCCCCACTAACTGGTTAAACAAGTCAGGAATTAACGGCAATGGGTAGGAATTGCGTACGGTAATCTTATTAATTTCACGAAAGTCCAGACATGGCCGTAAACCGCCGTCCTTTTTTTTAACAAAGAAAAATCCAACGGCCACAGGCGACTTAGAAGGTTTAATGTGACCAGCAGCCAAGCTCGTCTGTATGTATTCCTCCAAGGCCTTTCTTTCAGGGATAGTCAGATTAAATAAGCGACTCTTGGGAAGAGTAGCTCCAGGAACAAACTCAATGGTGCAATCATAGTCCCTATGAGGAGGTAGAACTTGCGACTCCTCCTCTGAAAAAACCTTCCAAAAATCCTGAATAGGTACAGGTAATTCCCCTTTTTCCACAGCCGCAATGCGACCATTACAACATTTATCATAGCACTTCGGACTCACAGACTTAATCTCATTAGTAGACGAGTCCAGTAAAGGATTGTGCAGCTTTAACCAAGGCAAACCTAAAACGACTGGAGAGGGTAAATTATTTAATACCACCATGTAACGGGTCTGGGAGGTGGAACCTCTGAGCTACTATACAAAGGGGCAGTCCTTGTAAGGAAGCGGGTGGCTCCCAGGGAAGGCGGGCAGGTAGTCACGGCAAGTGACAGGAACAGTCTCTGGGTAGAAGGGCAGGAGGTAACGGCAAGTGACGGGAACAGTCTCTTGACAGGCGGGTGGTCACGGCAAGTGACAGCAGGGTAAGAGTCTCTAGACAGGCAGGTGGTCACGGCAAGTGACAGCAAGGTAAGAGTCTCTAGACAGGCAGGTGGTCACGGCAAGTGACGGCAGAGCCTCCAGGTAGGCTAGCAGGTGGGTAGCAGGTGAGCGTTCCCAGGTGAGCGGGTAAGAGTCTCTTGGCTGGCTGGCAGGTGGTCTCAGGCAGGTATCAGGCAGGTATCAGGCAGGTGCTTCCTGATCCGCCGGCGGACTGGTCCATAGACAGACTGGAGGATGCAGGTAGACAGACTGTCGGACTGTAGGAATGCAAGCAGGTAGACAGAGCTGGAAAGCAGACTGGCAACGGGACCTTAGGGCTGAAGCAGAGGTGAAATGCCTTGCAACAACTTTGTTCGGGCACCTCCATTTTGGAGGAGGTGCCTTATATATGGGAGCTCCACCGGCAATTGGCTGGGGACTCCTTAGGATGGCGCGTGTGGCCCCTTTAAGAGAGAGGAAGCGCGGGCGCGCGCGCCCTAGCACAGTGCCCGGGAAGCGGCGAGCGCTGCCAGCAGCGCGGGAAGAGGACGCCGAGGACGGAGCAGGGAGGTGAGAGGAACGGCGTCTCTGCCTAGCAGGAGGCAGGGACGCCGACGTTACCGTACCCCCCCCCCCCTTTAGGCCCCCCCTTTTTAAGGCAGGAGAGAAATTTATCAAGGATGAGCGGGGCATGGATGTTCTCCCGGGGCTCCCACTTTCTCTCCTCAGGACCAAACCCCTTCCAATCCACTAGAAAAAAGGTCTTTCCTCTTACCCTTTTGGTGGCCAGAATGCTCTCTACCTCAAACTCGTCTTCAGCGGAAACCGGAGCAGGAGGCGTACCTGTAGACTTGGAAAAAGAGTTAAGTACCACAGGTTTGAGGAGAGATACATGGAAGGAGTAAGGGATCCGCAAGTTGGCTGGGAGTCTCAATTTATAGGCCACCGGGTTGATTTGTTTGATAACTTCCAGTGGGCCGATGAACCGAGGCCCTAACTTGTAGGAAGGAATATTGAGCCGGACATAGTTGGACGAGAGCCAGACTTTATCTCCAGGACGGAATTGGGGCGGATCCAGACGTCTTTTGTCAGCCTGTTTCTTCATCCACTCGGAGGACTGAAGAAGTGCGGATCTGGTACTCTCCCAAATGGAGGAGAATTCGCTAGCAAGAGATTCCGCGGCCGGATTATCCACCGAGGCGGAGACGGGAAACGGGATCCGAGGATGTTGACCGTAGACAATAAAAAACGGGGATTTGGAGGAAGACTCGCTCTCATGATTATTATAGGAAAATTCGTCCCACGGTAAAAGATCCACCCAGTCGGAATGGGGGGCATTAACAAAGTGCCGGAGGTAACTGGTTAAAATTTGGTTGATCCGCTCTACTTGACCATTGGACTGTGGGTGATAAGCAGAGGAGAAGTCCAAGGTGACCCCCAGCAGTTTACACATGGCTCTCCAGAAGCGAGAGGTGAACTGAACTCCTCGGTCGGATACGATGTGGAGAGGGAGACCATGAAGACGGCAAATATGATGGATAAAGTCTTTAGCCAATTCAGATGCAGACGGAAGGCCCGGCAGGGGAATGAAGTGAGCCATCTTAGAGAAGCGGTCAGCGATCACCCAAATGACCGTACAACCAGCAGAGACAGGGAGATCCGTTATAAAGTCCATGGCTATATGCTGCCACGGGGCAGCAGGTATGGGAAGAGCAGAAGGCGGCCGGCTGGCAGATGTCTAGGAACCTGGTTGCTGGCGCAGGACGCACAGGCTGAGACAAAGTCTATTACGTCCTTGTGCAGGTTAGGCCACCAGTAATGCCGGGTAATAAGCAGGAGGGTCTTTTTCTGGCCAGCATGGCCAGCTAGCTTAGACGAATGTCCCCAGTGTAGGACTTTCTCGCGATCAAGTACTGTTACGAACGTCTTACCGGGTGGAAGACGATTTAGATCCACGGGAGCCACCAGCATTACCTTGGCGGGGTCGATGATGTGCTTTGGCTCCTCCTCTAGATCGGAGAACAAAAAGGATTGGGACAAGGCATCAGCTTTGATATTTTTGTCTGCCGGGCGAAAATGAAGAATGAAATCAAAGCGGGCGAAGAACAAGGACCACCGGGCTTGGCACGGGTTAAGTGTTTGGGCACTCTGGAGATAAGCCAAGTTGTTGTGATCCGTGTAGATTATTACCGGGTGAAGAGCCCCCTCGAGCAGGTAACGCCACTCCTCCAGTGCCAACTTAATGGCTAACAATTCTTGGTCTCCTATAGAATAATTGCGCTCAGATGAGGAGAAGAGTTTGGAGAAGAAGCCGCAGGTTACCATTCTTCCGGATGACGACTTTTGGGTGAGCACCGCTCCGGCTCCGGAGGAGGAAGAGTCTACTTCTAAGAAGAATTGTTTGCTGCTGTCCGGAGGGTGCAGTACAGGAGCAGAGGAGAAAACTTGTTTCAAAGACAGGAAGGCCTCCTCTGCCTCGGGCGCCCATTCTTTGGGATTAGCACCCTTACCGGTGAGCGCAGAGATAGTGGCAGTCCGGGAAGAGAAGTGTGGAATGAAGAGGCGGTAGTAGTTGGCGAAGCCCAGGAACCGCTGGATAGCCTTCAACCCCTCCGGTCGGGGCCACTTCTGGATGGCAGAAAGTTTCTCAGGATCCATTCGTAGACCGGTCTGAGAGATGATGTAGCCCAGAAATGGAAGCGAGGTCTGCTCAAAGAGGCACTTCTCAAATTTTGCGTAGAGGTGGTTTTGCCTGAGCCTGAGCAGGACCTGACGAACGTCCCTCCGGTGTGTGGGGAGATCCAGAGAGAAGACCAAGATGTCGTCCAGGTATACAACCACGCAGGAGTAGAGAAGGTCACAGAAGATATCATTGACCAACTCTTGAAAGACGGCGGGAGCATTACAGAGACCGAAGGGCATTACGAGGTATTCATAGTGGCCGTCCCGGGTGTTGAATGCCGTCTTCCATTCATCCCCCTGACGGATACGAACCAGGTTATAGGCCCCACGGAGATCCAGCTGGGTGAAGATTCTAGCACCCCTCAGACGGTCAAATAATTCAGGAATGAGCGGAAGGGGGTATTTATTCTTCACCGTGATCTGGTTAAGGCCTCTATAGTCTATGCAGGGATGAAGTGAGCCGTCCTTCTTTTTAACGAAGAAGAAGCCTGCTCCCGCCGGGAAGGTAGGTTTCCCGATAAATCCCCGGGCCAGGTTCTCCTCGATATATTCAGACATGGACTGGGTCTCAGCAGCGGAAAAAGGGTAGATACGCCCTCGGGGCGGAGTAGCGCCAGGTACCAAGTCGATAGGGCAATCGTATGGTCTATGAGGAGGTAATGTCTCTGCTTCCTTTTTATTAAAGACATCAGCATAAGACCAATAGGGTACCGGCAGGCCGGGTAGATAGGCTGGGGGAGGAGAAGGACAGGCAGGACGAACGGGAACTAAACAAGTCTTATGGCAGTCCTGTCCCCAACGAAGGACTTCTCCGGTCTGCCAATCAAGCACGGGTGCATGTCTCTGGAACCAAGGTAGGCCAAGCAAAAGGGCATGAGAGAGTCCAGGTAGAACATGAAAGAAGATGCTCTCAAAGTGCAGCATTCCCACCTGCAGAGTTATGGGTTCGGTGATAAGTTGGATGGGATGCGGTAAGAGACCCCCGTCCACGGAGGCGACAGATAAGGGTTCGGCCAGAGGTTTGGTGGGAACGCGGTATTTCTCTACCAGGGACTGAGAAATAAGATTTCCGGCAGCTCCAGAATCAAGTTGAGCTAGTTCAAAGTAACGGTTCTCCCCGCAGATGATAGAGACCGACAGCATCAGAGATGGAGAGGGTTTATTCTTGTCTAGGACGACCTCTCTGAGCGATCCTAGACACAGGCGTTTCCCGACCTCTCCGGGCAGGAACGGATCCGATGCTCCTTACTGCCACAGTAGAAGCAGCTCCCCTCGGCACGGCGTGACTCTTGACGGGTTTTGACCATCTTGGTCTGGTCGACCTGCATAGGCTCGGGTGAGTGCGCCTGGGGAGTAACAGAGGAAGTGACGGGATTCTGGAAGGTAGGAGCAAGGCGAGGAAACCTCCTCTCACGGGTGACCTCTTTGGTACGCTCCTGGAACCGGATGTCAATCCGGGTGGCAAGTGTTATTAAATCTTCCAGAGTGGTAGGAATGTCCCGACTGGCAAGTTCATCCTTAATCCGGCCAGATAGACCTTCCCAGAAGACGGACACCAGGGCGTCGTTATCCCAGGCAAGCTCAGAAGCAAGGGTACGGAACCGTATGGCATATTGGCCCACGGTGAGACTCCCTTGACGGAGGCGTAGCAGAGATGAGGCAGATGAGGTCTTTCGTCCTGGTTCGTCGAAGACTTTCCGGAAGACCGTGAGAAAAGCTGGCAGGTTGGACACCAGGGGGTCTCCTCTCTCCCATAGAGGAGTTAGCCAAGCCAGCGCCTCCCCAGTGAGATAGGACATGATGAAGGCCACTTTGGCTCGGTCGGTGGAAAACTGGTGTGCCAAAAGTTCGAAGTGCAGGGTGCACTGGTTAATGAAGCCCCATGCCTGACCGGGATCTCCACCAAAACAAGGCGGGCGGAAAGGCGGGGACCGGGAAGGGATGCCATGGTATTGATGGGCAGAAGAGCTGCCGGGGTAGTAGTTGTGCGAGTGGAAGCAGCTCCCGATTAGGCAGTCAGTGTGTCCAGGTGGGAGTGAACACTATGCAGGTGGCCCAAGATGGAGTCCTGTTGGGACTTCTGACGGGAAAGTTCATGACATAGGTCCGAGAGCGAGGGAGCTTGGGTGCCACCGGGTTCCATGGCCCGAGAAAACTGTAACGGGTCTGGGAGGTGGAACCTCTGAGCTACTAAACAAAGGGGCAGTCCTTGTAAGGAAGCGGGTGGCTCCCAGGGAAGGCGGGCAGTTAGTCACGGCAAGTGACAGGAACAGTCTCTGGGTAGAAGGGCAGGAGGTCACGGCAAGTGACGGGAACAGTCTCTTGACAGGCGGGTGGTCACGGCAAGTGACAGCAGGGTAAGAGTCTCTAGACAGGCAGGTGGTCACGGCAAGTGACAGCAAGGTAAGAGTCTCTAGACAGGTAGGTGGTCACGGCAAGTGACGGCAGAGCCTCCAGGTAGGCTAGCAGGCGGGTAGCAGGTGAGCGTTCCCAGGTGAGCGGGTAAGAGTCTCTCGGCTGGCTGGCAGGTGGTCTCAGGCAGGTATCAGGCAGGTATCAGGCAGGTATCAGGCAGGTGCTTCCTGATCCCCCGGCGGACTGGTCCATAGACAGACTGGAGGATGCAGGTAGACAGACTGTCGGACCGCAGGAATGCAAGCAGGTAGACAGAGCTGGAAAGCAGACTGGCAACAGGACCTGAGGGCTGAAGCAGAGGTGAAAGGCTTTGCAACAACTTTGCTCGGGCACCTCCATTTTGGAGGAGGTGCCTTATATATGGGAACTCCACCGGCAATTGGCCGGGGACTCCTTAGGACGGCGCGCACGGCCCCTTTAAGAGAGAGGGAGCGCGCGCCCTAAGCACAGTGCCCGGGAAGCGGGCGCCAAGGACGGAGCAGGGAGGTGAGAGGAACGGCGTCTCTGCCTAGCAGGAGGCTACACACCATATCCAAATTTTCTTGGTGAATGCCATTGATAGTGAGGGGAAATGCAGCAACCTTGTGAGTAATACATTTCAAAGGAGTGTTATCAATTGCAATCACAGAAATAGGTGATGACAAAGGTTTGGATTCCAATTTAAGTTTTTCCAAAAAACCCTTATCAATCACATTAAGTGTTGAACCACAATCCACAAATACCTGAAATTCAATCAAATCTTCCTGCAATGAGGTACTCTCTGAAAGAAATACTCCCTTAGAGCTCAAACAAGCAATACGGGCGTAACTGACCTTTTTTTTTCTTTACTTAAAAGAAGCTCACAGTTCTTAATCAAATGGTCAGTTTTACCACAATAAAAACACAATCCCTTGGAAAACCAGCGGTCTCTTTCCTGAGAGGGGAGTGACAACGCCCCAACCTCCATCGGTTCTCCGCCGTCGGAGCAGACCCTCTGAGGACTAGTAGCTGCCATTGCAGGAAATTTTTCATCATTAACCCTGGCACGCAGTCTCCTGTCCACACGTATAGCTAATTGCATGGCTTCCTGCAAGGTCTCAGATACAGGAAATGCAATCAGCAGATCCTTAACCCTTTCACTTAGACCAGCAAGAAAAAAACATTTTAAGGCCGAATCATTCCATTTCACTTCTGAGGACCACCTTCTGAAGTGTGTACAATAATTTTTCAACATCACCTGACCCCTGACTCAAACGCCTCAGTTCTGTCTCAGCAGATGAGACTCGATCAGGATCGTCATACAATAGCCCCATAGCAGAAAAAAAATCCTGACCTAAAACACGGATCATTAGGTTGGAGAGAAAAGGCCCACCCCTGTGGTTCCTTGCGCAAAAGTGACATGATAAACCCAATGCGCTGTGATTCATTCCCAGGAGACCTTGGTCTCAAACGAAAATATAATAAACAAGCATTTTTAAAGGAAAAAAATTCTTGCTGTTTACCATAAAAAATATCAGGGAGTCCTACCTTGGGTTCGACAAAATGCGCTCCAGAACAGCTACTCACATGTTGCCGGAGCTCAGACACCTCCAGAGACAATCCCTGCAGGCGTTGAGCCAAATCTTGAACAGAAACCATACTGATCCCCAGATTTCTTTCCTTAAGGTTTTTGTTTGGGCTGGACTTACTGCTATGATCTGCAACATAAGCTAGGGAAAGATGGGGAGAGCTGTCCCTACAGTAAGACTAAGCTGAGTCCCTACGTTGTAGTGGGCAACCTGTTCCTTGTGAACAGACCCGCCTTCGTCCTGGGCTAGTCTGAACGGAGACCTATAGAGAAAGGGAGGGGTCCCTAAAAGAACTAAGGACTGGGACAAAAATGGGACACCTCCTAACAGAAGTTGTTGCAGAGCAAAAGATAAACTGACAAAAGTACTAGAGGTCCCAGAGGACCAAGCAAACTAGAGATAGATAGGCACAAAAGCACCTGGCTAGAGAGACAGTCAAAACAACACTGAAGTCCAGCAAAGCCAGAAGGGCGGTGCTGGAATATATAGGAAGATGGTCACGTGACCGCAAAACACAAGATAGAAACAAAAACAAACAGAAGGGTTCTAATAGCTGCTGCATGACGCACAAATAAAAAAATTTGCTAAAAAGCAAGCGATCAAGAACTGGTCAGTGCTCAGTGGTAGAAAGGGGGGTGGATAGGGGATAAAAAAGGGGGAAGGGTGGAGGGGGATTGGGGAGGATGAGGAGAGATCAGGCAAGGATCAAAGATCATGAAATCTTCTTACATCTGTTCTTCTTTCTTCAGCAGCAGGCAACAGGAATAGCGATTGTCATGTCACAGGCTCATGTGGCACCACAAGGCCCAGAACAGTGCACAGAGACAAGTGCCATATTAAAGATGAGACGTAACCATACATCCCTGGTTGATAAGTACCAGGCCACAGGGACATATGGATATGTCTCCTGTCAGAAAGGGGTTAAAGGTTACCAGAGTTCACAGCAACGGGTCTCCTGGCAGCTGTGGGGCCCGAAAACGTTATGGGAACCTTTGAGGGAGACTTTAAGGTTAAATCTCTGTAACGTGATCAAGAATCCACCTTGTTGCTCTAGTTTCGTCCAAATTTTCATATTTAGACAGGAAGGATGGGTCTCCCATACTGTTTGCCTATGCAGTAAATGCAACGGCTGCCAAAAATTTGGAGGAACTCCAATGCCCCTTGCAAGAGACGTAGATATGGTGATATGGTAGATATGGTGGTGATATGGTGGTGGAGGATGAGGATGAGAAGAAGGAGGAGGACAAGAGCATATAGACAAAATCAGGAAGCGTATACCCATGTCTGGGTGAGAAGACAGAGGTGCATGGGAATGGAGTTAGACCTCCCAAAAAAAGACACTGTATTTGAGTTTATGTTACGCTGCTATCATTTTGTGGTGTTGAGAAGTCTGGCCCAATCCAGCCCTTGCTCATTTTTATAAAAGTCAGCCTGTCAGCATTTTCAGTTGACGGATGCGCCTATCGGTTATAATTCCATCAGCGGCACTAAAAACCCGCTCTGACAAAACGCTAGTGGCAGGGCAGACCAGGACCTCCAAGGTGTAGAGAGCCAATTCATGCCACGTGTCCAGCGTGTCTGACATCCATGTCCACTCCTGAGATTTTATGTGTGGAGTCTGACCTGAATATCGACGGCCGTGTTGATGCTGGTAGTCAACAACTGCCCTTTTCTGGTCACAAATCCTTCCCAATATCTGCAATGTAGAGTTCCAATGCGTGGGGACATCGCACACCAGTAGGTGAGCTGGAAGCTGCAAACGCTGTTGAAGCGCAGCAAGCGCGGCGGAAGTTGTAGCTGACTATCTAAAATGGACACACGCGGCGTACTTTGACAAGCAGATCCAGCAGATCTGGGTAGGCTTTTAAAAACCGCTGAACCACAAGGTTAAGCACATGGGCCAGGCATGGTATGTGTGTGATCTTGCCTCGCCTCAGAGCCTCCCCCAGGTTCCGGCCATTGTCACACACAACTATGCATGGCTGCAGGGTCGGTGGTGTCAGCCACAGATCTGCCTGCTATTTCACAGCTGTCCACAACTCTTCAGCGCTGTGCGGTTTGTCACCTAAACATATTAGCTTTAGCACAGCCTGTTGCCGCTTGGCCGAGGCAGTGCTGCTGTGCTTCCAGCTTGTAACTGATGTGGTCATTTCGGAGATGGAGGCTGAAGAGGAGGAGGTGCAGAAGCTGTAGAATGTGGGAGCAACCCTGATTGACCCAGGGCCCGCAATCCTCGGCGTCGGGAGGACGTGTTCCGTCCCAAGGTCAGACTGAGTCCTGGCTTCCACTATATTAACCCAGTGTGCCATCAGCGACATGTACCGTTCCTGTCCAAAAGCACTTGTCCATGTGGTTAGATGGACTTTCCCAGTAACTGCGTTGTTGAGGGCATGGCTAATGTTGTGGGACACGTGCTTGTGTAATGCAGTGATGGCACACCGGAAGAAATAGTGGCAGCTGGGGACTGAGTACCAAGGGACAGCTGCCGCCATCAGGTTGCGGAAAGCTTCCGTCTCCACGAGTCTAAAAGGCAACATTTCGAGCTCAAGCATTCGCGAAATGTATAAATTTAGTAGTGTGGCCTGTGGGGCTTTCACTGCATATTTGCGCTTGCGTTCCAAGGACATTGGTAGGGACAACTGAACGCTGCGCTGGGACAAGGACATGGACATGCTTGCTGATGGTGCTAGTTGAAAGTGTGCAACGACAGGTGCAGGTCGAGAGGCATCTTCGCATGCGCCATAGACAGGGGATTTGCGTGCATGCTCAACAGTGGAAGAAGCAGTGGTGTCACCCGCAGACACTGTTTCTGGATCCTGGGGTTCGGCCCACTTAGTCTGGTGCTTTGCGGCCATGTGCCTGATCAGGCTGCTAGTTTTGCTGCCCCTGCTGATTCTGGCCTGGCATGTGGTGCAATTGGCCTTTTTGGAGCTATCTGCAGACTCTTTAAAAAACAGCCAGACTTGGGAAGACCTAACAGTTGTACTGGCAGCTTCCGTTGTGTTGGCATTACGGGAAACGCTTTCCCACCTTGTGTTTGCAGCAACCACACTGCTTCTTCCTGCCTGTTGTGGTGCTACGCCTCCCTCCCCCTGTGCGCTGCTGTCCTCGCTCTGCATGTCCCCCTGCCAGGTTGGGTCAGTTACTATATCATCCACCACCTCATCTTCCACTTCCGCACCCTGGTCCTCCTCCTGACTTTCTGGCAATTGTGTCTCATCATCATCCACCTCTTGCAACAGTAATTGCACATTCCCACCGTTAGTATGACCGTGGCTGCTCAAATATTTGGGCATCAATACATGCGTTCTCCTCTTGACTAGCTTGAAGCTGGCCGCGAGAGATGCCCGAATCTACAAATGGAAAAGTGAACAGCTCTTCTGTGCATCCAAATGTGGAATCAGTTGTCTCCGGGCATTCGACATGGTGGGAGGAAGTAGAATTAGGGTGAGGAATATGTGGTCCAGACTACTGAGACTTGACCGTGTGGAAGACAGGGTGGTGGTGGTGGCAAAGTGACTGGAAGCCTTATCTATCTGCTATCCAACCAACAATCATTTGACATTGCTCTGTGCTCAATAGTGGTGTACTGTGGTCCCCTAGTAATAGGGACAGGAAGGATGAGCGACAAGATGTGGGTGTTTGTTGTGGTACAATTTCAGCTTGCCCACGGCCTCGGCCTCTGCATGCACCATCACCATCACGTCCACTTCTCCGTCCCTTGCCACGCATCTTGAACATTTTAAATGGAGGACAATATTTTCCACGTTCAGTACAAATGGCTGGATTTGATACGCAGTTATAAGTGATACATCTGACCACAGTTTTAAATAGCCGGCCTGTAGGTTACTAGTCTTCACAGTGGCCTCATGTGAATATTTTCACTGACACACTGCAACAAAATGGAAATAGAGGCCAGAAATGGCTGAATTTGGAACACAGTTATATGTGATACTTCTGAAGGAGAACCACGGTTTTAAATTGAAGGACTGTAGTTTACTAATACTATTCTTCACAGTGACCTTGTGTGGATAGCTTCACTGACACACTGCAACAAAAATGAAATGGGGGCCAGAAATGGCTAAATTTGTAACGCAGGTATTATTATTATTTATCATTATAGCGCCATTTATTCCATGGCGCTTTACATGTGAAAAAGGGGTATACATAGCAAAAACAATTACAATAATCTTGAACAAAATGTGACGGCGACTGGTACATGAGGAGCGAGGACCCTGCCCGCGAGGGCTCACAATCTACAAGGGATGGGTGAGGATACAGTAGGTGAGGGTAGGGCTGGTCGTGGAGCGGTATGGTGGACCGATGGTTGTTGCAGGTTGTAGGCTTGTAGGAAGAGGTGGGTCTTCGGTTTCCTTTTGAGGGTTTCCACGGTCGGCGAGAGTCTGATATGTTGAGGTAGAGAGTTCCAGAGTAGGGAGGATGCACGGGAGAAATCTTGTATGCGATTGTGGGATGAGGGGATAAGAGGGGAGTAGAGAAGGAGATCTTGTGAGGATCGGAGGTTGCGTGCGGTTATGTACCAGAAGACGAGGTCAGAGATATATGGAGGAGACAGGCTGTGAATGGCTTTGTATGCCATGGTTAGGGTTTTGAACTTGAGTCTCTGGGCAATGGGGAGCCAGTGAAGAGATTGACAGAGAGGAGAGGCCGGGGAATAGCGGCGGGACAGGTGGATTAGTCGGGCAGCAGAGTTTATAATAGATTGGAGGGGTGCAAGAGTGTTGGAAGGGAGGCCACAGATCAGGAGGTTGCAGTAGTCGAGGCGGGAGATGATGAGGGCGTGCACTAGTGTTTTTTGCAGATTCATGGTTTAGGAATGTGCGGATCCGGGAGATATTTTTAAGTTGGAGTCGGCAGGAAATGGAAAGGTCTTGGATATGTGGTTTGAAGGAGAGTTCAGAGTCCCGGGTTACCCCAAGGCAGCGAGCTTGAGGGACTCGGGAGAGTGGACAGCCATTGATGTTGATAGATAGGTCAGTTGGGGGGGTTGAATGAGATGGCGGAAAGATGATGAATTCTGTTTTGTCCATGTTAAGTTTTCGAAATATAGCAGAGAAGAAGGATGAAATAGTGGAGATATTGTGGGATTTTGGTTAGTAGGGAGGAGATATCGGGTCAAGAGAGAGGTAGATCTATGTGTCGTCGGCATAGAGGTGACAATGAAAGCCATAAGACTCTATGAGCTGTCCCAGGCCTAAGGTATAGATGGAGAAGAGTAGGGGTCCTAGAACTGAACCTTGGGGGACACCGACAGATAGGGGATGAGATGAGGAGATGGTGTGTGAGTGGGAAACACTGAATGTCAGGTCTTTTAGGTATGAGGAGATCCAGGATAGGGTCAAGTCTGTGATGCCGAGAGATGAAAGAGTCTGGAGTAAGAGGGAATAGTCCACTGTGTCGAAGGCAGATGACAGGTCCAGGAGGAGGACAGAGTAGTGTTGCTTGGATTTGGCGGTTAGTAGGTAGTTGGTGACTTTAGTCAGTGCACTTTCAGTAGAATGGTGCAGTCGGAAACCAGATTGTAGGCAGTCGAAGAGGGAGCAGGAGGAGAGGTGAGAGGACAGTTCAGAATGGACGTGTTGTTCCAGTAGTTTTGAGGCATAGGGGAGAAGTGATATGGGAGCGATAGCTAGTCTGAGAGGATGGGTCAAAGGAAGGCTTTTTGAGGATGGGTGTGATCGAGGCATGTTTAATGCATGAGGGGAAGACACCAGTTGTTAGTGACAGGTTTAAAAGGTGGGCTAGGGTTGGGATGAAGATAGTGGTAAGGTTTGGGATGAGGTGGGATGGGATTGGGTTCAAGTTCACAGGTGGTGAGATGTGATTTTGAGAGTAAAGAGGAAAGTTGATCTTCCGTAATGGTGGAGAAGGTGGTTATGGAGGAGGAGGATTGAGTAGGTTGGGACTTTAGGCAAAAGCTTTTTCTGATGGTGTCAATCTTCTGCTTGAAGAATGAGGCAAAGTCTTTGGCTGAAATAAGAGGAGAGGGAGGAGGCACTGGGGGACGGAAGAGAGAATTGAAAGTGTTGAATAGCTGTTTAGGGTTGTGAGACAGGGAGGATATGAGAGATGAGAAGTATGTGTGTTTTGCTGCAGTGAGTGTGGACTTGAAGGTAGTGAGGGACTATTTGAATGCGATGAAGTGCTCATTGGAGTGGGACCTTTTCCATCTATGCTCAGCAACTCTGGAGGCCCAGTTCTTTAGTTAGGCTGGTGTGCCAGGGCCAGTTATATGTGATATGTCTGACAGAGAACAACGGTTTTAAATAGCGGGCCTGTAGGTTACTAATAATTTTCTTCACAGCAACCTCGTGTGAATAGCTTCACTGACACACTGCAACAAATGGAAATAGAGGCCAGAAATGGCTGAATTTGGAGCGCAGTTATATGTAATACATCTGACGGAGAACCACAGTTTTAAATTGCAGGCCTGTAGTTTACTTATAATATTCTTCACAGCAACCTTATGTGAATAGCTTCAATGACACACTGCAACAAAATGAAAATGGTGGCCAGAAATGGCTGAATTTGGAACGCAGTTATATGTGATACGTCTGACAGTGAACCACGGTTTTAAATAGCGGGCATGCAGGTTACTAATAATATTCTTCACAGCGACCTTTTTATTGCTGTAATATGGAAAAGATCTAGCTGTTTTCTGCTTGTCGTAAACCGTGATGCTCGGGCGAGAACCGAGTAATGGCCAACACGTTTACGTAAAGATGTTACATTGTGAAGTCTGTCTGCATATAAAACTACTGTCTACACCAGACCTGGGCAAAGTGCAGCCCGCAGACCACATCCGGCCCCCTGTCTGTCCCAGTCTGTCCCACGGACCGAGACAGCCAAAGGGCTGAAACAGTGGTCTCACTATGCCCTCCCCCACCAGCCGTCCATCTACCACCGCCATAGAGGCTATAAGGTGGAGGGCTCATATTACAAAGGAGGCTATGTGGTGCTCATACTGTATATAGGAGGCTGTGTGGGGGCTCATACTGTATATAAGAGGCTATGTGGGCCTCAAGTTGTATATATGGAGGCTATGTGGGGACTCATACTGTATATTGGAGGCAGAAAAAAGGTTGAAATCCGGGTCACCTAGTTGAAATGCAGTTCATGGACATTATTCTAGGGTAGTGCAAGGATGGAAGCTGTGTCAGCAACGGGTAAAGATGCAAATGTTCGGTGTATCCAACATCACACACACACACAGGTCATGATTAAAATCAAAGTCCTTTATGATTTCATGTTAAAAATTAGATATTAAAAACATTTTTGAAAAATATCTTCAAAAAATATTCGAGATGAACCTTACGTGTTTCGAACAATTCAGTTCTTATGCATTCATATTAGTGATGAGCGAGCATACTCGCAAGTACTCGGTACTCGCCCGAGCATCTCAGTACTCGAGATGCTCGGAGCTCGCCAAAGTTTTTGGCACCGGTTTGCTGTTCAAAATATTTACCTACAGGCCAGGTATTTAAAACTGTGGTTTCTCCGTCACACGAATCACATTCACATATAATTGAGCTGAAAATACTGCCATTTTTGGCCTCCATTCAAATTTTTTTCAGTGTGTCAGCAAAGTTTTTGGCACCAGTTTGCTGTTCAAAATAGTTACCTACAGGCCAGGTATTTAAAACTGTGGTTTCTCCATCACACGGATTACATATTACTTCACTCCAAATTCAGCCATTTGTAGTGAGCGTGGAAGATATTGTCCTCCATTTAAAGTGGGCAAGGCGCGTGGCAAGGGACGGGGAACTGTACGTGATGGTGATGGTGCATGCAGAGGCCGAGGCCGTGGGCAAGCTGAAATTGTGCCACAACAAACACCCACATCTTCTCGCCCGACCTTCCTGTCCCAATTCCTAGAGGACCGTAGCACACCACTATTGAACCCAGAGCAGTGTCAAAAGGTTGTTGGTTGGATAGCGGATAATGCTTTCAGTCACTTAGCCACCACCACCCTGTCTTCCGCACGGTCAAGTCTCAGTAGCCGTGAGTCTGGACCGCATATTCCTCACCCTGATCCTCCTTCCTCCCACCATGCCGAGTGCCCGGAGACAACTGATCCCACACTTGGACACTCTGAAGAGTTGTTCACTTTTCCATTTATAGATTCGGGCCTCTCGCCTGGTCCACTTGAAGCAGGGCAAGAGGAGATCGCATGTAGCGATGCCCAAATATTTGAGCAGCCACGGTCACACGAAGGCGACGGTGGGAAAGTGTCACAAGAGGTGGACGATGATGAGACACAATAGCCAGGAAGTCAGGAGGAGGACCAGGGTGCGGAAGTTGCAGACGAGGTGGTCGATGATATAGTAACTGACCCAACCTGGCAGGAGGACATGCAGAGCGAGGACAGCAGCACACAGGGGGAGGGAGGCAGAGCACTCCAACAGGCAGGAAGAAGCAGTGTGGTGGCCGCAGACAAAAGGCAGGCAACCGTTCCCCGTAACACCAACACAGAGGAAGTTGCCAGTACAACTGTTAGGTCTTCCCGAGTTTGGTTGTTTTTTAAAGACTCTGCCGATAACCCCAAAAAGGCCATTTGCACCACCTGTCAGGCCAGCATCAGCAGCGGTGGCAAAACGACCAGCCTGACCACCACCAGCATGATCAGGCACACGGCAGCAAAGCACCCAACTTTGTGGGCCGAATCCCAGGGTTCAGGAACAGTGTCTGCGGGTGGCACCATTGCTTCTTCCGTTGTTGTGCACGCAAGCCAATCCCCTGTCCATGGTGCATGCGAAGATGCCTCCTGCCCTGCACCTGTTGTTGCACACTCTCAAGTAGCAGCATCAGGAAGCACGTCCACGTCCTTGTCCCAGCGCAGCGTTCAGTTGTCCATACCCCAGTCCTTGGAACGCAAGTGCAAATACGCAGCCAACGCCCCACAGGCCACACTACTAAATTCCCACATTTCATGACTGCTTGCGCCCGAAATGTTGCCTTTTAGGCTCCTGGAGACAAGCATTCTGCAACCTAATGGCGGCGGCTGTCCCTCGGTATTCGGTCCCCAGCCGCCACTATTTCTCCCGGTGTGCCGTCCCCGCATTACACAAGCACGTGTCCCAAAACATTAGCCATGCCCTCAACGCAATTACCAGGAAAGTCCACCTAACCACGGACACGTGGACAAGTGCTTGTGGGCGGGATCGGTACATCTCGCTGACAGCACACTGGGTTAACATAGTGGAAGCCAGGACCCAGTCGGACCTTGGGACGGAACACGCCAAGGATTGAGGGCCCTAGGTCAATCAGGGTTGCCCCCACCGTCTACAGCTCCTGCACCTCATCCTCCTCAGCCTCCTCCTCCTCTTCAGCCTCCATCTCCGAAATGACCACATCAGACACAAGCTGGAAGCACTGCAGCACTGCCTCGGCCAAGCGGCAACAGGCTGTGCTGAAGCTAATATGCTTAGGTGACAAACCGCAAATGCTGAAGAGTTGTGGATAGCTCTGAAAGAGCAGTTAGATCTGTGGCTCACACCGCTAAACCTACAGCCAGAAATAGTCGTGTGTCACAATGGCCAGAATCTGGTGGTGGCTCTGAGGCGAGGCGAACTCACATAAGTACCATGCCTGGCCCATGTGCTTAACCTTGTGGTTCAGCGGTTTCTCAAATCCTACCCAGAGCTGCCAGATCTGCTTGTTAAAGTACGCCGCCTTTGTGCCGATTTTAGAAAGTCACCTACAGCTTCCGCCACCCTTGCCGTGTTTCAGCAGCGTTTGCAGCTACCGGCTCACAGACTGGTGTGTGATGTCCCCACGCATTGGAACTATACACTGCAGATGTTGGGAAGGATTTGTGAGCAGAAGAGGGCAGTTGTTGAGTACCAGCATCAAGAAGGCAATCGGTATTCAGTTCAGACTCCACACATAAGACCTCAGGAGTGGACATGGATGTTAGACATATGAACCATCCTCCAAAACTTTGAGGACTCCACCAAGATGGTGAGCGGCGATGACGGAGGAAGAACAGGAGCTAGTTTCATGCGCTATAGACGGTACTACCTGCACAGCTGTCATACCGTCTGTTCAGCGTGGATGGCCAGAGGACAGAGAGGAGGAGGAGAGCATGGTCAGTCATCCTCTTGGTGAGGACACGGAAGTCTTGCCTGTTAGCAGTCTGGCACGCATGGCTGTGTTTATGTTACGCTGCCTTTCCTATGACCCTTGCGCTCTCATGATGTATATTGGAGCCTGTGAGGGGCTCACACTGTATATTGGAGGCTGTGGGGGCTCTCACTGTATATTGGAGGCTATGTGGGGCTCACGCTTTATATTGTAGACTGTGGGAGGCTCAGACTAAATATTGGAGGCTATGTGGGGCTCACACTGTATATTAGAGGCTGTGTAGGGCTCATGCTGTATAGTTGAGGTTTTGTGGGGCTCACATTGTATATTTGAGTCTGTGGGGGCTCATACTGAATATTGGAGGCTATGTGGGCTCACCAGGGCTGTTGCTAGGGTCAGATAATATCAGGGACCCAGGCCCCTGGGCATATGTTTTGCAGACCACCACCCCACACCAAGTAAAAAATGTAACACCGCAGATAGCTTAGTGATAATTATCTGAGTACAGATAATGTCCATCACACTGACATCATACACACACTGGGCACAACCATCATACGGACACCATACACAGATCGGGCACAACCATCACACGGACATCATACACACACCGGACACAACCATCATACAGACATCATACACACACCAGGCACAACCATCACACGGAACTTATACACATGTGGCATGCCATCACATGGACATCATACACACACCGGGTACAACCTTCACAAGGACATTATACACACACCGGTTACACCATCGCATGAACATCATACACACACCAGGTACACAATCGCACGAACATCATACACACAGTGGGTACACCATCACACGGGCATTATACACACTGGGCACATCACACGGACATCATACACACTGGGCATGCCATCACACGGACAGCATATCCACACCGGGTACAACCATCACACGGACATCATACACACACTGGGTACACCATCACACGGACATCATACACACACCGGGTACAACCATCACACGAACATCATACACACACCGGGCAAACCATCACACGGACATCATACACACACTGGGTACAACAATCACACGGATATCATACACACTGGGCATGCTATCACATGGACATAGTACACACTGGCAACACCATCACACGGACATCATACACATACCGGGTACAAACATCACATGGACATCATACACACACCGGGTACACCATCACACGGACATCATACACACTGAGCACACCATCACTCAGACATCATACACACCGGGCACACTATCACACGGACATCATGTAAACACAGGGTACAAAATGACATGGACATCATACACACACCGGGCACAAAAATCACACGGACATCATGCACACACAATCACACGAACATCATACACACACCGGGAACACCATCACACAGACATCATGCACATACTGGGTACAACCATCACACGGACATCATACACACAGTGGGTACAACCATCACACGGACATCATACACACAGTAGGTACACCATCACAAGGACATCATACACACACCGGGGTACACCATCACACGGACATTATACATACAGTGGGTACACCATCACATGGACATCATACACACAGTGGGTACACCATCACAAGGACATCATACACAAACCACGCACACCATCACACGGACATCATACAGACACCAGGCACAACCATCACACAGATATGATACACACACTGGGCACACCATCACACGGACATCAAACATACACTAGGCACGCCATCACATGGACATCATACACACCAGGTACACATCACACGGACATCATACACACACAAGTTGCACCATCACACGGACATCATATACACAACAGTTACGCCATCACACAGACATGATATCTGCATAAACTCACACATAATATATACATCACAGACACGGGATCTGCACACATACACATTATACATGTGCTTGTACATTATTCATACACATGACATATATACTCACTTCTCCATCCTATATCCATTGGAGGCCTGATGTTGGCAATCAGCAGGCAGAGAATGGGCTGTACACAAGAGCCCTGTCAGCCCTGCAGTGTCCCTGCTAAATCCCTTCCCCTCCCCTCTTGCCCCGACTGCTGAGCTGCTGGTGACATTACAGGAGGGTGGGACCTCCTATGTAAGAATAGCAGCCACAGATGGAGAGGCTGCACGTCTCCCCTCTCCTCAGACTTGTCCCCGTCCTGTCCCCTCACTTCCTCATGATGCTGTGAGGTCCCTCTGCACATGAATGGAGAATTCCTCTGCTGCAACTGCTGTGGTGGAGTAACAGGGAGTGGGAGGAGGACTGACAAGGTGTCACCCATCAGCACCGCGGAGGCCGGAGCCAGGGAAACACTGCAGTCATGATAGGGGTTCAGGCTGTAGGTGCCTAACGACGCCCCTGATGGTGGGCACTGTGACAAAAGAAAATTATGCCATGGGAATATTGCACTTTATTTTGGGGATCAGGGAAAGGCTATATTGTATATGGGCTGGTGGAATCGATGTGGCAGGGCGGTTTTTTAGTCTCAGTCCAATCCTGGATTAGACCCTTGTGGAGAATAAAATCCATAATTAATTCTGCACAATTCGTGTGGAGAAAACATTTTCAGCTACAATGAGATGCAATTTGTTGAAATCTCATCTATTTAGCCGACATCACGTTGGGCTATGGATTTTTCTCATCCAAATAACACACAACGTGTGAACGTACCGTACCACCAGAATTATAGTGCAGTGAAAATACCGTGTGTAGGTAACACTTTTTTGAAGAAGAAAGTCAAGGACATGTTTTAAGTTCTGCTATTATGGAAAGACTCTGTACAAAGCACATGTCACACGCGGTGTCACAAACAGTTTTCCAGCAGTTATAACAGCATTTCTTTTTCATGAACACACAATTGTGCGAACATTTTCCATCTGCAGCACAAAGCAAAGTACAATATTGCAGAAGTCATAAAGAAGACAATAAAGTACAAATATATAGACGATTTATTAATTAAGGCAGACACGGTGAGAACTATAGATATTTAACCCATTATGGTCCAATATCATAACATCCAGGAGCTTTGGCAATCGATGACTTCACATTATATGTATAGAAACCAGGAATACACTAATAGTAACTCTTCCTTTACTACTTCATTTCAGGATGAACTTGTCACAGGCTGGATTTCTGTGGCACTGGTCACAGGCTGGATTTCTGTGGCACTGGTCACGGCCTGGATTTCTGTGGCACTGGTCACAGCCTGGATTTCTGTGACACTGGTCACGGCCTGGATTTCTGTGGCATTGGTCACGGCCTGGATTTCTGTGGCACTGGTCACGGCCTGGATTTCTGTGGCACTGGTCACGGCCTGGATTTCTGTGGCACTGGTCACAGGCTGGATTTCTGTGGCACTGGTCACAGGCTGGATTTCTGTGGCACTGATCACAGGCTGGATTTCTGTGGCACTGGTCACAGGCTGGATTTCGGTGGCACTGGTCACAGGCTGGATTTCGGTGGCACTGGTCACAGGCTGGATTTCGGTGGCACTGGTCACAGGCTGGATTTCGGTGGCACTGGTCACAGGCTGGGTTTCTGTGGCACTGGTCACAGGCTGGGTTTCTGTGGCACTGGTCACAGGCTGGGTTTCTGTGGCACTGGTCACAGGCTGGATTTCTGTGCCACTGGTCACGGCCTGGATTTCTGTGCCACTGGTCACGGCCTGGATTTCTGTGGCACTGGTCACGGCCTGGATTTCTGTGGCACTGGTCACGGCCTGGATTTCTGTGGCACTGGTCACAGCCTGGATTTCTGTGGCACTGGTCACAGCCTGGATTTCTGTGGCACTGGTCACGGCCTGGATTTCTGTGGCACTGGTCACGGCCTGGATTTCTGTGGCACTGGTCACAGCCTGGATTTCTGTGGCACTGGTCACGGCCTGGATTTCTGTGGCACTGGTCACGGCCTGGATTTCTGTGGCACTGGTCACGGCCTGGATTTCTGTGGCACTGGTCACAGCCTGGATTTCTGTGGCACTGGTCACAGCCTGGATTTCTGTGGCACTGGTCACGGCCTGGATTTCTGTGGCACTGGTCACGGCCTGGATTTCTGTGGCACTGGTCACAGGCTGGATTTCTGTGGCACTGGTCACAACCTGGATTTCTGTGGCACTGATCACAGGCTGGATTTCTGTGGCACTGGTCACAGGCTGGATTTCGGTGGCACTGGTCACAGGCTGGATTTCGGTGGCACTGGTCACAGGCTGGATTTCGGTGGCACTGGTCACAGGCTGGATTTCGGTGGCACTGGTCACAGGCTGGGTTTCTGTGGCACTGGTCACAGGCTGGGTTTCTGTGGCACTGGTCACAGGCTGGGTTTCTGTGGCACTGGTCACAGGCTGGATTTCTGTGCCACTGGTCACGGCCTGGATTTCTGTGCCACTGGTCACGGCCTGGATTTCTGTGCCACTGGTCACGGCCTGGATTTCTGTGGCACTGGTCACGGCCTGGATTTCTGTGGCACTGGTCACAGCCTGGATTTCTGTGGCACTGGTCACAGCCTGGATTTCTGTGGCACTGGTCACGGCCTGGATTTCTGTGGCACTGGTCACGGCCTGGATTTCTGTGGCACTGGTCACAGCCTGGATTTCTGTGGCACTGGTCACGGCCTGGATTTCTGTGGCACTGGTCACGGCCTGGATTTCTGTGGCACTGGTCACGGCCTGGATTTCTGTGGCACTGGTCACAGCCTGGATTTCTGTGGCACTGGTCACAGCCTGGATTTCTGTGGCACTGGTCACGGCCTGGATTTCTGTGGCACTGGTCACGGCCTGGATTTCTGTGGCACTGGTCACAGGCTGGATTTCTGTGGCACTGGTCACAGGCTGGATTTCTGTGGCACTGGTCACAGCCTGGATTTCTGTGGCACTGGTCACGGCCTGGATTTCTGTGGCACTGGTCACAGCCTGGATTTCTGTGGCACTGGTCACGGCCTGGATTTCTGTGGCACTGGTCACGGCCAGGATTTCTGTGGCACTGGTCACAGGCTGGATTTCTGTGGCACTGGTCACAGGCTGGATTTCTGTTGCACTAGTCACGGCCTGGATTTCTGTGGCACTGGTCATGGCCTGGATTTCTGTGGCACTGGTCACAGCCTGGATTCCTGTGGCACTTGTCACAGTCTGGATTTCTGTGGCACTGGTCACGGCCTGGATTTCTGTGGCACTGGTCACTGCCTGGATTTCTGTGGCACTGGTCACGGCCTGGATTCCTGTGGCACTGGTCACGGCCTGGATTTCTGTGGCACTGGTCATGGCCTGGATTTCTGTGGCACTGGTCACAGCCTGGATTCCTGTGGCACTGGTCACAGCCTGGATTTCTGTGGCACTGGTCACAGCCTGGATTTCTGTGGCACAGGTCCCAGCCATTTTTCACCTGCAAGAAAGCATAGAGAAGACATGAAGAGCGTGCTTCAGGATTAACACTTTATTATTGGGGTTACATGTCAGGTCGAAGTGTCATCACTGGAACCTCAAAAACAAAACCCTAAGGCCCAGATTCATCAAGACTGGTGATTTTCTCATGGGGGGCATAGTATAGTCAGACGTTCCTGATTTATGAAGACATGCATGTGTGGCGCCCCTGAGGGTTCAGTCGCCACAGGGGTACTGCACCTTAGATAGAGGTGTGGTATCTCCTCTTCCAGGTAGGGATGGAGCATCACACAGGACCCCACTTCACACTCAACACTACACCACTCCAGTCCTGTAGGAGGCCTAAATGCACCAGGGTGCTGCCCCGGGCCGGGATAGTGGAGATGGGGGGAACCAAAGAGAGGGGGAACCAAGTAGTGGGTGAGGGTGGAGGAAGCACTTAACAGAGCACTAATAGAATCATATATAATAGGTGGCCATCTTAAGTTCAAGGTCCTTTGATTGCGGGTCTTCTGTCAGGGTCCAGCAAGAATCTGTAGCTGGCTGAAGATTCATGGTCCTCGCTCTCTGGCCTTGAGACGAGGAGCGGGTCAGAGTTAACAAGTGTCTCTGCCCGGTCAAGGTCCTGACCTAAGAAGGCCTTGGAGGGGAGCAGAGGAGATAGGCTCCACAGGCGAAAGGATCCCAGGAGGGTACGGACGGAGCGGAGTCGCCATCTGTATTCTTCACTCTGGCTTAGCCAGAGGGACTCCTGCCGCAAAAGGGGTAACCAGCCCCCGATATCTGACTTTGTCACTTTACGTCTCAGTCAGAAAAGCCCGGAGGCTTAGTGGATCCCAGGGGGGATACGGACAGAGCGGAGTCGCCACCTGTATCTCTCAACCTGCGTTTACCCAGTGGGACCCAGCCTTACACCACGTTCATACCACACACAGTCAGGAGAGGACTCAGTGGGAGAACCTACTAAGGAGAGGAACACACCAGCGGGGTCTTCTGGTCTCCCTGGGGAGTGCTGAACCCCCTTCCTGGTGGCCGCAGAGCGCCACGAGAAGCAGAGAGAGAAGCTTTGCAGCTGCTACTTCACCAAAGTGAGTAAAGCTTGGATGACTTCACCTACTGCCTCCATTTGTTCATTCCTGCGCGGCACTGCACTCACCACAACTCTCCAGATCTTACTCACTGCCCTGAGGCCTACTCCGCCTGGGGGGAGTAGTACCAGCCAGGCTGCCAGAAACCACAGATGGCGTAGTCGAACAACTACTCATCCAAAAAGCCCATTTTTCATGTGACAGCCCTGGGCACGGACCGGGTCACGGCCACGACGACATCCCACACCACCACCATACATTGGCCCGGCACCAAGTAACCCCACCGCTCAGGGAGGGCGAGTCACATGCCTTTTCATGAATCAGGAGCATCTGACGAGCACAATGCCAGAAATGGCATGGAGTAAGATTTTTGGAGTAAGAAACATCACAGCTCATCATGTATTAGATAAGTCATGGCATCCAGTCCCCCATCACACCCAAGCTCAGCCCAGCTAAGCCCATTTTGGCAATGCTGGGAGAAATTGGAGTGAACTCTGAGTTGAGCCAAAATATTGTGACTTTTCAAAGTAATTTACACCAGAAGTTTGGCAAAATGGGTTTGATGAATCTGCACCATATAAGCTTTAATGGATTACTGATATGCAGAGTGGTATTTCGTTTTTCCAGGTCTCTGTACAGTGCCTAATGTAAACACTACACTTGCAAATTACACATATTAAAGCAAACACCGTGCAGACACAGAAAGCAAGGTATCAGCTTTGAAGCCTGCAGAATTGTACATAGATCTCTGGTCTATGATCCCAACTATGCATATTATTATATTTTTAATTAGTAATAAAAATATCAACTTTGGATTTGCACAAAAAAAAATTTTTTTTTACTTAAATGCATGGATTTTGTGTTTGAATCATTTTTATTAGGGGGATTTTTACATAAACTGTGAGGGTGGAAATGTTCTTAATAGTACGTATGAAATTCAAACAATAACAGTAAAGCTTAGCTATAATCAACGTACAATAATAAAATAGTTATAAATAAAAATTGTTAAGTCCAAACCGGGGTAAGGGAAGGCAAGGGAAAACTTGTGAACATAAGGAAAGGAGGGGAGAATTGAAGGAAAAGCAGCGGGGAAAAAGGAGGAGGAAACAAGGGGGGAGGGGAATGTCTGAGGAAAAGAAGGAGGGGGTAAGCAGGGGAAAAGTCCGAATACAGTCCAATTTCCAAGGACTGTCAAAATGGAGAAGGTGAAGAATTTTTTTTTTTTTTAATTTCTCCATGTATGAGAAAAGCGGATGACCCTCATACCATATTCTAATCAAACTCTGATCAGAATAATCGATCTGATTTTCTCATACACGGAAAAATTGGACATCTGAATGAAACCTAAATGTGGTTTATAATCATATCAGCTTAGAGGAGTTCAGCAATTAGAGAAAATATTACAAAACTCTCCATCAGAATGAACTCACTGACGGATTTTTAGCTAACTCATTCTGCAGCCTGTAATGAGCAAGGAAAGAAAATACTTGTAAAAATCAAATGGTGCAAACATTTTTAATGAAACTCAATTGCTAAGATTGTTTTTAGTTCAAATTAAATGCTTTTCATTAAAAAAGAAAATCGCCCTGACGATGTCCATATACTTTGTGTTTAAGTTCATTATATATTTTGTAAAAAGCTGTTTTTTAAAAATGAAACTCATCACTGGATCTGGATCAAAGCGGCTGGTGACAAGTACCAACATATAAATGTACAGAATCTAATAGTCAGTCCTCAGATTAACCACAGCTTATAAAGTAAAAATCAAGAAATGTAGACCCCTATTCATCAAGGCTGGTCTTGATGAGGGATTGTGGTGTGACTTCTCTTCATGAATCTAAAGTGTCTGATGACTGGTGTGCGCTTCCGTGTACCACACCAGAAACCTTACTCCAGTCCATTTTGGTGGAGCTGGGTGGAACTAGTGTGAAAACTCCAAAAGTCGCAGAACTTCTGGTGAAATTGCTTTGATGTATTGTGAAGTTAGTTTGTACCGAAATACTGACCCAGCAGATGTGCTAGAAGCTCAAATCGATCAGATCCAAAAAACAACTCCGGCTTTCCATCTATATGAGCCACTATGGAGGGCATTCCGAAAACCTGCACAGCAATAGAAAATAAAGAAAGTAAATCAATGAGAAGCAATAGTAAATCAACACTAAGAGGACACATACATACATTAAACAAGAGGGGTCAATGTATAAACCACAAGGAACCTCTAATCTTTTCAACCTCAGTATGACAATCCTGAATTCCTGGACATAACATACAGTTAGGTCCAGAAATATTTGGACAGTGTCACAAAGTTTTGGCTTTCAGTTGTTTACCAAAACATATTTCAGATACAATTATTTAACCAATATGGGCTTAAAGGGAACCTGTCAGCAGCATTTTACTAAGTAAAGTACAGACTGGGCCATATTGGCGCTGTTATAGTGATTAAAATGATACCTCCGGTGAAGAAAACCATCTTGTAGATTTTCTTGAATCTGTGTTTGAGGTTTCCTTGTATTCATATCGTCATGCCTCGGGGCGGGCCTTGTGGGTGAGGTCTTCAGCTTTTTTTCATCCCCTCCGCTGTATATAGGGGTCTTTTTTCTTATCTATTTTAAATTTTGCGTCGGCGCAGTCCTAGCTGTGGGCGGGCTTGTGCAGATTGAGCTCTTGGAAGTCTTCAGGAAAATGGTGCCAGGAGCGGCACTGTGACGGGGTATGCGGCAGAGCAAGAAGAGACCACCGGACTAAGAACGATCCAACGGGGTTTATTAAGGCGGGCAGCATGCCAAATCAAAAATCCATGTTATTCCTAAGGTCCATAATAAGTCCACAATCACCAACGGGCGTGAGGTCTTGCCGCAGCTAAGAGCCCCCACTCTTCTTCCTCCAGAGATCTCCCAACACAACACTGGTCACGCATAAGTCCATTGTCTTGGGCTACCGGGAACAGCCCAAGGGTAGGGGAGGAGAGGTTTCCCCCCTCCTAGTCGATGGTTTAGTCCATGGCATGGCTCCGATGTGTCTATAAAGATGTGTACTGTGAGTTCTCCCCCTGCTTAAGAGAACAATGGGGAGTCCTCTAGCGGTGTTGACACAAGCACAAGTTAAATTATGGTTGAGGAACAAAGATCTGGGAAAGGCCATGGGTACTTACATCACATCATGACATTTTATACAGAAATGCAGGACAGGGAAAACTATGTACCATGACAATTCCTTCCCCTCCAATTTTGTGTACGTACGAGGGACCTCTACAGGTCGCTTGTTAAGTACACACAGGCAGGGTTGACTGGACTCAGGCTCCTCCTGCCTGGACAGTGCATCTGCATTTTGGTGTTGGCTGCCTATTCTATACTGTACTGTAAAGTTATAGGGCTGCAGAGCCAGGCTCCATCGTAGTAAGCGTCCATTGTCCCCAGAGGCTCTGTTCAGCCAAGTGAGGGGATTGTGATCAGTAACCATACTGAATTCTCGTCCATACAGATAAGGCTTTAGTTTCCGGAGGGCCCACACTATAGCCAGACATTCTTTTTCCACAGTTGCATAGGCCACTTCTCAGTCCAGCAGTTTCCTGCTGAGGTAGGCGACGGGGTGCTCGTCCCCCGCTGCATTCACCTGGCTGAGTACAGCTCCCATTCCATAAGCAGAGGCGTCCGTCTGCACAATGAATCGCCTCTTGAAGTCCGGAGCAGCCAGAACAGGGTCACAGACCAGGGCGTCCTTCAGCCGGTTAAAAGCCTCCTCACAGGCTGGAGTCCAGATTACCAGCCTGGGCATCGTTTTCTTGGTCAGGTCGTTAAGAGGCTTGGCCACAGTGCTAAAATGAGGAACAAATTTTCGGTAGTAGCTAGCAGTGCCCAAAAAAGCCATAACTTGTTTCTTAGTTTGGGGTACAGGCCAGTCTCTAATAGCCTGGATTTTTGCAGGTTCTGGACGGAGCTTCCCTCCCCCTACTCTATGGCCTAGGTACTGGACTTTACCCATCCCCAATTGACATTTATTGGGTCGAATGGTTAGGCCGGCTGCAAGAATCAGGTCAAGAATAACGGCTACTTGATTCAGATGTTCCTCCCACGTCTGGCTGAAGACGGCGATATCATCTAAGTAGGCACAAGCAAAGTCCCCACATCCCCGGTGGATCTGATCTACCATTCTCTGGAAGGTTGCCGGGGCATTTTTCATTCCAAAAGGCATGCTTAGAAATTCATACAGACCAAAGGGGGTTATAAAAGCGGACCGTCCTCTCCCTTCCTCTGTCAGAGGAATTTGCCAGTATCCCTTACTGAGGTCTAAGGTAGTGACATATCGGGATCCAGCCATTCGGTCTAGAAGTTCGTCAATACGGGGCATTGGGTAAGGATCACTGACAGTATGGTCATTAAGTCGTCTGTAGTCCACACAAAATCGAGTACTCCCATCCTTCTTTGGTACTAACACCACAGGAGAGGCCCAAGGGCTATGAGAGGCCTAGATTACCCCCAGCTGTAACATCTCCTCTAGTTCGTGCTGCATGGTGTTTCGAACTGATTCAGGTACCCGGTAAGGAGCCTGTTGTATGGGACGGATACCCTGAGTGTCTACATGATGTTGGGTGACGGTGGTTCGACCTGGTTGAGATGAGAAAGCAGCCCGTCTCTGTTGATGCACTCCCAGCATCTGGTCTTTCTGTAAGGGGTCCAGGTGATCTCCCAGAGGAACCTGTTCCACAGTGGACGGGGCTCTCGTGGCTTCCACGAGATCCGGTAGGGAGTCCTCTTCCTCAGGACCGTCTTCTGAAGCTAGCCGACAGCTTGCTATCATTGGAAGGTTCCGGTCGTGGTATTCCTTAATCATATTCACATGGACAGTCTTTTGTCTTAGTCCCTGATCATCTAGAGCAAGAAGGTAATTGGTGTCATTTAGTTTCTTGAGAACTTGGAAGGGACCCTCCCACGTGGTCTGCAGTTTATTTTGTGGATGAGGAATAATCATTAAGACCGGTTGTCCTTCTACAAACTCCCGATAGCGTGCTTTACGGTCATACCAGGTCTTCTGTCGGGTTTGAGCCATATGCACATGACTCTGGGCGAAACTAGCAAGTTGAGCCAGGGTTTCTCGCAGCTTTAGGACATAAGGGACAACAGGGGCTCCTGTATCTTCAACTTGCCTCGCCCAGTATTCATTGAGCAGAGTTAAGGGTCCTCGGACCTTTCTTCCATAGAGGAGTTCAAAGGGGGAAAACCCGGTGGACACCTGAGGAACTTCCCGATTAGCAAACAAGAGATGGGGCAGGTACTTCTCCCAGTCTGAATCTCTGTCCGTGAAGGCCCTCAGCATATTCTTCAGAGTGCCGTTAAATCGTTCACAAAGTCCATTTGTTTGTGGATGATACGGTGTCGTTCGAATCACTCGTACTCCACAGGTGCGCCACAGACACTGGACTAGTTCTGACATGAACTGGGAGCCTTGGTCCGACAAGATCTCACTGGGAAATCCTACTCTGGTGAAAATGGTAACCAGGGCCTCGGCCACCTTGGCTGCAGAAATACTGGACAAGGCCACAGCTTCCGGATATCGGGTGGCGTAGTCCACAACAGTGAGAATGTACTGCTTTCCTGATCAACTTGGCTTAGCTAGAGGCCCAATGATATCGACAGCTACTCTTTGAAATGGCTCTTCTATGATAGGGAGTGGTTGCAGAGGGGCCTTTGGGTGATCTCCGGGTCGCCCTCTACACTGACATATATCGCAAGTTCGGCAGAAATGAGCCACTGCCTGAGAAATCCCTGGCCAATAGAAGGTTTGAGTCAATCGTCTCTCGGTGCGGGTTTTGCCTTGATGGCCAGCAGTAGGGATATCATGAGCAAGGTGTAGTAGGGGAATCCTGTATTTCTGAGGAACAATCATCTGTTTGTTACAAGTCCAGGGCTTATCTTGGGAGGCAGCATTGGTAACCCTATACAAAAGTCCATTTTCTCGGATAATCCTTTCCCTGTTCTCCCCTAACTGCCCTGTCTCAGCTCGTGCTCTAAAACTAGCTAGGGTGGGGTCAGTATCGACCTTTTGTCGAAACTGAACTCTATCCCAGGTATCACTCACATTGTCCCCACAAGAAGAATCACTCACCGGCGGTGTCGGCGGTTCTGGTGGCCTCATTTCCATGGATGAGTTGTATGCGTCCCCATCTGCTGCTCTCTTGGCTTGACTTCTGGTTACCGCACCGACGAAGTGGCAATGCAGATGTCCCACATCATTTCCTAAAAGAACGTCTGCGGGGAGGCCGCTCATCACACCGACCACGCATTGTTTGGCCCCAAAGCCATAATCCAGGGTCACCCTCGCTCTTGGAATATATCTCTGGGTGCCTCCAGCCAATTCAATGGCAATTCCTGGTCCCTTTTGAACTGCTTCTGGCTGAAGTACGCAGGGATCGGCTATGGTGAGAAAAGCCCCAGTGTCACGGAAGCCGACAACCTTTTGGCCATCCAGCACGACCTCCTGTAGATGTTTGTGCTGATGGTCAGAAGAACAGGTGGCTGGGGCTCGCACCCCATAGACTCCTGGTATGGGAGCCAGGGTATCGGAGTCACTTGGCAAGTCGTCAGGGACTGAATCCAGCTCTTCTCCTGGTGAGGGTGTCTGTAGATAATGAACCGGCAAAGGCGGTCTGTAGCTGTCCTGCCTCCGAACACCTGGACATGGGAATTGCAGATGCCCAGGCTGCCCACATCTATAACATCTGTGCTCTGGGACTCTTCCTCCACGTCGTAATCCCGAAGGCGGAGCAGGAGTAATGCGAGGCACTGTCACATGAAGGTCACCATGAGTGGATGGTCTATTGGGATGGTGAGTATGGGAGGCCGAAGGACCAGGGCCGCCATTGTCGAGGGGCTGGTAGTTCTTTTCTCACTGAGTAGTAGTTTTTTCCATTGAGGCTTGATGGTGAGCGCCTCATCCGCTAGAGCTGCAGCTTCCTCCACCGTGGCTGGTCTCCTTTCACGCACCCATTCTCGGATCTCAGCGGGACACTTGAAGTAAAACTGCTCTTTCAAGATGACCTGGAGGAAGGCCCCCCAAGTTAAGGCCTCCTCTCCCTCCAGCCAGCGATGACATATTTGTTTGAGTCTGTGGGCATACATCTTGAAGGACACCTCCTCATCACAGGCCAAAGTACGAAACTGGGTCCTATAAGTGTCTGGGGTCACAGCGTAGTGTTCCAGAATAGTCCGTTTAATGTCTGCATACTCACAGTCCCCCCGAGGGTCCATAGCTCTATAGGCTGCGGCAGCTCCACCCTCTAAGAGCCCCACCAGATGTCGGACTCGCTCCCTTTCTGGGACTTCCATTAATCGACACTGATGCTCAAAGTCCTGGAAGAAGCCCTCAATGTCACCTGCAGCCTCCTGGAACGGCTTGAAATCTTTGCGGGACACTCTGGGGAGTTTCCTCATGGTGGGTGCTGGGGTTACAGTCTGTCTTGCGCTTCTAGCTGCTTCCAAAGCTATCTGCCTCCCAGCAATGCCATCTCCTTAGCTCCTCGCATGACCTCCATCTTATAGTCTATGGAGACCTCCTCTCCCATCATTGCCATCTCCTCCTCGTACCACACAGCCCACTGACTTTTTTGGGTACTTACCTCTGCCTGTCGCCTTTCCTCCATTGGCCGTGGAGGTGCTTCCTCAGCGTCCTCTTGCAGGTGAACTCCTTCCAAAGTCTCAGTTAGCTGCTCCTTTGAGAGTCCCTTGTAGCTGACCCCCAGTTCACGGGCCTTTGTTTGTAAGCTCACCACAGTCCAGTTCTTGTACTCTGAGGCTCTGGTTCCAGCAGTTGATGGGCCGTTGTCCTCCATTCCTTCTGCTCTGATCCCACCGCTGCCAACCAGTTTGTGACGGGGTATGCGGCAGAGCAAGAAGAGACCACCGGACTAAGAACGATCCAACGGGGTTTATTAAGGCGGGCAGCATACCAAATCAAAAATCCATGTTATTTCTAAGGTCCATAATAAGTCCACAATCACCAACGGGCGTGAGGTCTTGCCGCAGCTAAGAGCCCCCACTCTTCTTCCTCCAGAGCTCTCCCAACACAACACTGGTCACGCATAAGTCCATTGTCTTGGGCTACCGGGAACAGCCCAAGGGTAGGGGAGGAGAGGTTTCCCCCCTCCTAGTCGATGGTTTAGTCCATGGTATGGCTCCGATGTGTCTATAAAGATGTGTACTGTGAGTTCTCTCCCTGCTTAAGAGAACAATGGGGAGTCCTCTAGCGGTGTTGACACAAGCCCAAGTTAAATTATGGTTGAGGAACAAAGATCTGGGAAAGGCCATGGGTACTTACATCACATCATGATATTTTATACAGAAATGCAGGGCAGGGAAAACTATGTACCATGACAGGCACATGTATAGATTGCTCAATGTCACCGGCGCCATTTTACTGAAGACTTCCAAGAGGTCAACCTGCGCAAGCGCCGCCCTCAGCTAGGACGGCGCCAACGTGAAATTTTAAATAGAGAAGAAGAAAAGACACCCAGATACAGCAGAGAGGGTGGAACAAAGCTGAAGACCTTACCCACAGGCCGTCCCGATGCACAAAGACATGAATGCAAGGAAACTTCAATTGAGTCCGCAAACTATTCTACAATAATTTGTTCTCCAAGAGTCAAATAGAGCTCTGTTGCTCCCAAGACTCGCCGTGTGGTTAAGCAGTACTGCGCAGCCACATATGGGGTATTGCAACGTTCAGCAGAAACTGTGTGACAAATTTTGTTGCCAGTTTTACCCATTTCCCTGATTGAAAATATAAAATCTGGGACTAAAACAAAATTTTTGTGATAAAAATGTAATGTATTGTAATGTTTTTTTTCTTCACCGCCCAATGGTATAAAATTCTGTGACCCACCAGTGTTGCCAATATGACCACTGCATCCTGAGATAAATTCATTGAGAAGTGTAGTTTGCAAAGTTTTGTAAAATGGAGTCACTTATGGGGGGTTGTGCTGTTCTGACACCTCAGGGGCTCCGTCAATGTGATGTAGCACCCTCAAACCATGCAAAATCTGCACTTCAATTTGCAAACAGCAAAATCTGCACTTCAATTTGCAAACAGCAAAATCTGCACTTCAATATGGTGCTTCTTCCCTTTTGAGCTTTGCACTGTGCCTCAAAAGTAGTCTTTTGACCACATATGGGGTATTGGCGTACTCAGGAGAAATTGCGTAACATATTTTGTGGTATATTTTCTTCTGTTAACCCTTTTGAAAATTGAAAACTTGAGGTCAAAGTAACATTTTAGTGGAAAAAATTGTAGTTTTCCATTGACTCATTGAGCCCTATGTTATACAATTCTGTGAGTTGCCTGAGGGTTAAAACTGCTCACTACATCCCTAGATGAATTCCTCAAGAGGGGTAGTTCCCAAAGTGGAGTCACTTGTAGGTGGTTTCCACTGTTTAGGCACATTAAGGGCTCTGCAAACGTGATATGGCATCCACTATCTATTTCAGTCTATTATGTGCTCCAAAAGTCAAATAGTGCTGCTTTCCTTCCGAGCCCTGCTGTGCGCCCAAACAATAGTTTTCCACCACATATTAGGGTATCGTCGTACTCAGGAGAAATTGCACAACAAATTTTCTCCTGTTATCCTTGTGAAAATGAAATATATTTGGGGCAAAGGCAACATTTGTATGGGAAAAATGTGTTTTTTCATTTTTACAGCTCAGCATTATAAAATTCTGTGAAGCATCTATGGGTTCAGGTTTTCCACCACATATGGGGTATGATTGCATTGTACTGTTCATTTTCTCCTGTTACCCTTGTAAACATGCAAAATTTGGGACAAAATTAAAATTTTTGAGGGGAAAAATTAAAACGTTCATTTTTTTCCTTCCACATTGCTTTAATACCTGTGAAGCATCTAAAGGTGCTAAATTAACATACTTGCCAACCTACTCATCTCTGCTATTCCTGTGTGTTACTTGCACTCCAGCAACAAGATGTTTGATTGCCTACTCAACTTTGCAGTTACTATATGCTGTTCGCACATTTGGCTCTGCTGCATCTTGTACTTGCATCTCCGCTTATTTACCTGATATCCAGCCTACCCAGCTTTACTGGTCTTTATTGTTCTATAGTCTATCTGATTGTCCTGCTCGCGTACATCAATGCCTCCGATCCAAGTTGTTCACTCTGATCTACGACTTAGAAAATCCACCTCTTTAGGTGAGCCCAACTTTTTAAATTAGTTGTGTTGAGGTATTTAAATGGGTTTATTCCAAACATCAGGAACTTCGTAAATTTTGCTAATACTCCTTTTTCAATGGGGGTGGAATAATTTTATCACAACTGTACATTTCTCCAGCTATGCACACATTATATCAGTTTGGGGGGAGGGTTTTATAGTGAAAGATTCTTTTTAAGCTTGACGGAAGTGCGCTTAAGATCTGTTTGCAGAGGCCGACCTGGGACACTAAACGACCGATGATCAGCTGCTTGTTTGTTGATCGGCGGTTGTTTAGTAGCCTCTTTATACAAGCAGACCCCACTTCACACACATTGAATGGTCTGCAATAGAAAAGAGGAAAAAAAATAAAATGCTTATTATTACCCCATATTCCAATGCTTTATCTGTTGTTTCCTTGAGCTTGTTCTTGATTTCTGGGGAGGTGATTTTGGACAATAAATTTTTAGTCAGATCTTCGGGCATCCCAGCTTTCTTAGCAGCCTAAACAAAGATAGGAAAAAATTGTCTATGAAAAAAAAACCTACAGAGTAGTCAGGGAAACTCATAACTGATCCATAAAGAGACTAGATGTTTGCTTTGAAGGTGTAAAAACTTCACCCGGTAAGGTCTATGAAGAAAAAAAAATCACGGTATACAAGAATATGGTACATTTTACAGACCAGAGCAGTGCTTGTAATTGGTAGCCATCGAAACCTGACCTAAATCACTATTTTGCTTTACTTTGAACTCATCATAAGCCAAAAGGAAAGGTAGGGAGGACACATCTGAATTTCCATATTGTGGCATCTGAAGGTATCGTACCCTCATGAAAGTTGGCAGTTGTACGATGCTGTAAAACATCTATTATCATAAAGCCTTTTCTCACCTGCACTATACTCTCCGGGGCTGTAATGTCTTTATCCTGTAAGAAAGGAACACAGTTGAACCAGACTGAAGAAACAATGTATAGGATACCATAACATCACATATTGTACAGGAAACTCAATGCAATCTCATGGATTGAAAAGAGCTGATTCTATTTTCATTGCGTTCAATGCAGTTAAAGATTCTGCTAAAAAAAAAATATCTGATTAGATATAATGAAATGTTAATGGATACATTCCTGTTCTTGTCCTTTTGTAAGAAAAAAGATATGAAATAAAAAGTATGATAAACGAAATATAAAAGTGAATAAAAGTAAAGTGAACAGAGACAAATGGACAGAATGCTATATGTACCACCAACCTCAGACCAGATCCGCAGCCACAACTGCCGGGAGACCTCCTCGAGAAACTCTGGATGCGACATCTGAACAACTGTCAGAAACCGCATGGCTGAAAGGCTCCCTGTAAAACAGACCTAAATATTTCAAAGACCTAAACTGTGCAAAAAAGGCAACAACAGATATTCTATGAAATGGAATGTGGAAGCTGCATGTTAAAAAAGCTTAATACTGATAGGAAGGAAGGGACAGCAGATAGAGCAGAATATGTCAGTGTCTGAAGCAGCAGCACTTGGTAGGTGAAGGAGTTACACAGACTTTACGGCAGCAAAACAATAGGAATTTTTTAATGAAGACTATTTAGAAAGTTGCTTAATTTCATATTTTAGAATCAAATGAACACTTAAAAAAATATAGTAAAGTATAAAGATGTACGTAGACTTTAAATGGTATTCCCAAGATTACAAAATACATAGCATAGGTGACAATTTTGCTGAGGGTTCAACAGGTAGAACCAGACTGATTAATCATCCTATCCTTCCTATTATCGGAGCTCAAAAATGCATGCTCTATTCATAGTCTAAGGGACAACATGTGCAACATGTGCACGTGACCTGTGAAGCTTCACTCGAACAAGACACTTCAGAGCCATATTCTCTGGATCGGTGGGATCCCAGCAGCTGAACCGCCACAGGTTTATAAGGCACACAAATCCATAAGATGGCAAACCTTATGGATGGAAGATAACTTTAAATGTTGGGAATCAACCGTAAAGATAACCTGTCAGCACGATTTTGTAATGTACAGTAAAGACATGGCTTTAATGGTGCTGTAATACTAATTAAATTGATACCTTTGGTGAAGAAATCCGCTTTGTGGTTCTTCTTTAATCACCATTTGAATGTTTCTGCTTATTAGATTTCGGGGCATAGGGGTCGGACACAGGGTCTTCTCCTCCCTGTCTGTGATTCCCTGGCCACTCATTTTTTTTTAGGGACTACATTAAGTTTAAAGCGACATTGAGGGGCCAGTGTGACAGAAAATACGCAAAAGAGAGTCCATTTTAAAAACTACACTCCTCAAAGTGCTAAAAACCACTTTCAATAAGTTTATTAACCCTTCAGGTGCTTCACAGGAATTAATGCAATGTGGAAGGAAAACATGAACATTTAATTTTTCACACCAAAATGTTCATTTATTCCCAAATTTTGCATTTTTGCAAGGGTAGCAGGAAAAATTTAAAAATTTATCTAAAGGGGTTCAAGGTGCTTCACAGAATTTTATAATGTTAACCCATGAAAATGAAAACATACAATTTTCCCACAAAAATGTTGTTTAGCCCCAATTTTTTCATTTTCATAAGAGTAACATCAGAAAATGGACTGTACAATTTGTTGTGCAATTTCTCCTTAGTACGCCGATATCCCATATGTGGAGGAAAGCTATTGTTTTGGTGCATGACAGGGCTTGGAATGGAAGGAGTACCATTTGACTTTTGGAGCGGAATGAACAAATCAACAGCGGGTGAAGAATTGATTTTATTTATTTATTTACGCCATTCCTCATGCGGTATAAGTGATTAGACGACTTTATTCTTTGGGTCGGTGCGATTACAGCGATATCAGATTTATATTGTTTTTTATGTTTGGCTCCTATCACACACTAAAAAAATGCTTTTTTTTTTTTACAAAAAAAAGTTTTTGCATCGACATATTTTGAGAGCTTTAATTTTTCTATATTTCTGCTGACAGAGTCATGTCAGGGCTTGATGACTTGACGTTTTTATTGGTACCATTTTTGGGCACATACCATTTTTTGATGGCTTTCTATTTTGATTTTTGGGAGGCAGGATGGACAAAAAACAGCAATTTAGGAATTGTTTTTGTTTCTTTTCTTTTAATGCTATCCAATGTGTGGTAAAAGTGATAAGGCAACTTTATTCTTTGGGTCAGTGCGATTACAACAATACTACATTTAAGTCTTTTTTAATGTTTTGCCACTTTTATACAATAAAAACAATTATATAGAAAAAAATAATTGTTTTTGCATAGCTTTATTCTGACAGTTTTAGCTTTTTTTATTTTTCCACTGATGGAGCAATATGGAGGCTTGTTTTTTGCGGGACAAGATGACGTTTTCAGCTATACCATTTTTATTTACATTCGTCTTTTTTATCGGCGGTTTGATGACAGTTTTATAGATCAGGTTGTTAGAGACACGGCGATTCAAAATATGTGTACTTTATTTCTTTATGTTTTTACAAAAGTATACACATTTATTGGTAGAATTTTTTTTCATTTTTTGCGATATTTTTTTTTTAATATTTTTACAATTTTTTTAAACAATTTTTTTTACTTAGTCCCTCTGTGGGACTTTAACTTTTATTACTTTGATCACTGGTATAATGCATTGCAATGTGCCAGAACCATTAAAGCCATATTTTTACTTTACATTAGAAAACTGTGCTAACAGGTTCTCTTTAAAGTGAACCTGACAGGTGATACTTGCTGCCTAAACTGTGGGCAGCAAGTATCAAGCACTTGATATACGATCACAACCATGTATGTTTGTCTCTGAAACACTGCTGCTGGGGACATAGCCTCGCATGTGACTAGTCGTACAGGCAGTTCCCAGGCGTCTTCTCCCAGCCCACTGAGAGTGACTGACAAGCCTCTGCCTATACGCTCACATTAAAAAGTAACGTACAACCAGTGCCTGATACATGCTGCCCATGGTTTAGGCAGCATGTATCACCTGACTGGTTCCCTTTAAACTTATAAGCAGGTTACCTTTTTTCTGTGAAATTGAAAAACAATGTGAACTATAAACTGAAAAATGGGTGTTAACCGGCCAGTTACGCAATGGTTGTTTGCTACTTGGGTTCTAAGAAGGATACATTTTCTAATGAGAATTATAAATATAAGTTCTAACAGAATACAAAAATGTGATGTGTAAGTGTATCCAAAAGCTGTGCGATGCTGCCTCATTTTGCATTACATGAGCTATCGCCCATATTTCTCCTTCCCAATAAAGCAAATACTAACCTTTCTTAATGACAACTTCAAAGAAATCACTTGGTTGTCGTAAAGGAACCTGATAAAACTCAGTCAGCCGTTTCACATCCTTTGTCATGTAGGCGCCTCTCTTTGGAACCATGGCAGGCGGTGAGTTACCTATAGATAATAAATGAGAGAAATTTCTGATGTTTAGGGAATGTTTCCCCTGTATTATATTTTTTCATTTAATTCTCTGTACATGGACGGTAGATAACAATAGATTGACTCTGGCTCATTGACTTCTATGGGACAGCTTTCTGAGAATTCTCTGAATTTTTACAGAGGTTTTTGAGCAGGGAGGGAGATTAGCCATGACCATCACATCACCTTTTGTGAATGGTGGATCCTGTGTTAAGGTCCTTATACACATTAGATTAAAATCTGCAGAACTGGTCTATATTAGCAGGGTCAACCAGCAATATAATGTTTATTCTACTAATGTCGGTAAAGATAAGAATGAGGCAGTTTGAATTCAAGCTCCAGATCATTTTGTTCTCTGGAGAGATGAGCCGCCATCAGGACTGTCTGTACATGGCTTTCTCCAGTTTTCCCACCAAAAATACGTGAATGGAAGTTGGGAAAGATAGCTTTGGATGAGAGTTCAGCAAACACCTATTATATGGGCTTGGCTGGTGTTACTATATATATAGGAGGTATCTGTCATTGTTATCCTGCCTATCATGGTAATGAGATGACCAATTAAAGGGGTTGTCCGGTTCAAATCATTAAATATGCAGTCACTCTGTGTGACTGCAGACTTATGAATCCCCCGAGTTCACGCATTGTGCGCTGTGGGGATTTGCTGGCTTCTGAGCCGGGAACGGCGGGTACGTATGAGTTATATATACTCCCGGCCACCGGCCAAGGATCTTCTAGTGTGAGTGGTCTTGCTCCATACACTTGTATTGAGCGAGGCCGCATCCTGACTAGTGCGTCCAGTGGACGTGGCCAACTAGAGGGTGCGGCCTCGCTCCATTCAAGTGTATGGAGGTCACGCCCACTGGCCGGGAGTATGTATAACTCATACATACTCTATAGTCCCGGCTCAGAAACCGGCGAATCCCCGCAACACACAGAGCTCGCTGGGAGGATTCATAAGTCTGCAGAGTGACTGCAGACTTATCGATTTGGACTGAACAACCCCTTTAAGAAGTGATCTATACAAAACAGCAAGTGTCAGCCTAATATGATGCTCAGTAGCCCGAGTCAAAATTGCATGCTTTAGGACTGATTTTTCATAAATATAGTGACATAAAAAATGTAAAACAAAATCACAATTTTTTTTTAAAAAAAGGTTTAACATGAAAACTTGATTTAAATGATTAAGTCGTTTTATAAAGATAAATCCCAAATAACATAGCTAATTTTACCCTGATATGGAATAGATTTTATTATACATTTCAACTCAGAGGTTAAAGTGACAGAGTAATGTTATAACTAGTGTTGAGCGAACATGCTCGACACTGCTCAGTACTCGCCTGAGCATCACGCTACTCGGGATGTTCGGCGAGTACCGAGCATTTCCGGGTTACTCAGGCGGGAGCTCGGGTCTCCGCTCTGCATGTTTGGCGCTCTTTACAGAGCCAATGAACATGCAGGGATTGCCAGCCAGTCACTGTAATGCCGCAGCCATGTTGTTTGTGGGCATTACAGTGATTGGCTAGCTGCACAGCGTCACCTCGAGTATTTAAAACCGGGCGCCGCCATCTTGGACACAGTCGCTCCGGATCAGACAGTGTAGGGACAGCGCTGCTGATTTAGGGAGAGATATATCCTGCAAAATAGTTAGTGTAGGGTCTGTAAAGGCTGCCAGATCAAACAAACAGTCCTTCTCAGGACTAATATCCATCCCAGGTATATCAGGCAGGCAGGCAGGCAGGCTGTATAGGAGACGCAGTGGTTATACCAGCAAATGCTGCATTACAGTCCTGTGTGCTGCTCCTGTTGCTGAAATTGCTGGACTTAGCTCCAGGTCCCGGGGGCCAGGAAAAATCCTTTTTTTTAATCTAAATCCTCTTTTTTTTTTCCTCCTTCACAATGTACAAATACCCATCTTATTAACCTTTTGGTGTCCCCCCCCCCCCAAAAAAATAAAAAGTGTGCCTCTGATTTTTCAGACACAAATATATCTGTTGAAAATAGTCTGGTGTAGGCCAGAGAAATAGAAGTGTGGTTTTGCAGTTCTATGGGCCATTTGTATCTAAAAAAAACAGTTTGAGTGTGTCGCTCACTGTTCAGCCGCAAATATATATATATTTTAAAAAGCCTGGTATACACCAGTAAATTATAACTGTGGTTTTGCTGTTCCACAGTAAAAAATCTCTATTATCCTGCTTTTGGCATTTTTTGCCGTAAAAAATAAATAGTGTCTCCTGATTGTTCAGACACAAATATATCTGTTGAAAATAGTCTGGTGTAGGCCCGAGAAATACAAGTGTGGTTTTGCAGTTCCATGGTTCAAACCTCTGAATTATCCACTTTTGGGCCATTTGTATCTAAAAAAAACAGTTTGAGTGTGTCGCTCACTGTTCAGCCGCAAATATATATATATTCAAAAAAGTCTGGTATACACCAGTAAATTATAACTGTGGTTTTGCTGTTCCACGGTAAAACATCTCTATTATCCTGCTTTTGGCATTTTTTGCCGTAAAAAATAAATAGTGTCTCCTGATTGTTCAGACACAAATATATCTGTTGAAAATAGTCTGGTGTAGGCCCGAGAAATACAAGTGTGGCTTTGCAGTTTCATGGTTCAAACCTCTGTATTATCCACTTTTGGGCCATCTGTATCTAAAAAAAACAGTTTGAGTGTGTCGCTCACTGTTCAGCCGCAAATATATATATATTTTAAAAAGCCTGGTATACACCAGTAAATTATAACTGTGGTTTTGCTGTTCCACAGTAAAAAATCTCTATTATCCTGCTTTTGGCATTTTTTGCCGTAAAAAATAAATAGTGTCTCCTGATTGTTCAGACACAAATATATCTGTTGAAAATAGTCTGGTGTAGGCCTGAGAAATACAAGTGTGGTTTTGCAGTTCCATGGTTCAAACCTCTGAATTATCCACTTTTGGGCCATTTGTATCTAAAAAAAACAGTTTGAGTGTGTCGCTCACTGTTCAGCCGCAAATATATATATATTCAAAAAAGTCTGGTATACACCAGTAAATTATAACTGTGGTTTTGCTGTTCCACGGTAAAACATCTCTATTATCCTGCTTTTGGCATTTTTTGCCGTAAAAAATAAATAGTGTCTCCTGATTGTTCAGACACAAATATATCTGTTGAAAATAGTCTGGTGTAGGCCCGAGAAATACAAGTGTGGTTTTGCAGTTCCACGGTTCAAACCTCTGTATTATCCACTTTTGGGCCATTTGTATCTAAAAAAAAACAGTTTGAGTGTGTCGCTCACTGTTCAGCCGCAAATATATACAGTACAGACCACAAGTTTGGACACACCTTCTCATTTAAAGATTTTTCTGTATTTTCATAACTATGAAAATTGTACATTCACACTGAAGGCATCAAAACTATGAATTAACACATGTGGAATTATATACTTAACAAAAAAGTGTGAAACAACTGAAAATATGTCTTATATTCTAGGTTCTTCAAAGCATCCACCTTTTGCTTTGATGACTGCTTTGCACACTCTTGGCATTCTCTTGATGAGCTTCAAGAGGTATTCACCAAAAATGGTCTTCCAACAATCTTGAAGGAGTACCCAAAGATGCTTAGACTCTGCGGTCCAGCTCACCCCAAACTATCTCGATTGGGTTCAGGTCTGGTGACTGTGGAGGCCAGGTCATCTGGCGTAGCACCCCATCACTCTCCTCCTTGGTCAAATAGCCCTTACACAGCCTGGAGGTGTGTTTGGAGTCATTTTCCTGTTGAAAAATAAATGTTGGTCCAACTAAACGCAAACTGGATGGAATAGCATGCCGCTGCACGATGCTGTGGTAGCCATGCTGGTTCAGTATGCCTTCAATTTTGAATAAATCCCCAATAGTGTCACCAGCAAAGCACCCCCACACCATCACACCTCCTCCTCCATGCTTCACGGTGGGAACCAGGCATGTAGAGTCCATCCGTTCAGCTTTTCTGCGTTGCACAAAGACACGGTGGTTGGAACCAAAGATCTCAAATTTGGACTCCTCAGACCAAAGCACAGATTTCCACTGGTCTAATGTCCATTCCTTGTGTTCTTTAGCCCAAACAAGTCTCTTCTGCTTGTTGCCTGTCCTTAGCAGTGGTTTCCTAGCAGCTATTTTACCATGAAGGCCTGCTGCACAAAGTCTCCTCTTAACAGTTGTTGAAGAGATGTGTCTGCTGCTAGAACTCTGTGTGGCATTGACCTGGTCTCTAATCTGAGCTGCTGTTAACCTGCGATTTCTGAGGCTGGTGACTCAGATAAACTTATCCTCAGAAGCAAAGGTGACGCTTGGTCTTCCTTTCCTGGGGAGGTCCTCATGTGAGCCAGTTTCTTTGTAGCGCTTGATGGTTTTTGCAACTGCACTTGGGGACACTTTTAAAGTTTTCCCAATTTTTCCCACTGACTGACCTTCATTTCTTAAAGTAATGATGGCCACTCGTTTTTCTTTACTTAGAATTTGTATTATGGCAAGAAAAAAGCAGCTAACAGTCTATTCAGTAGGACTATCAGCTGGGTATCCACCTGACTTCTGCACAACACAACTGATGGTCCCAACCCCATTTATAAGGCAAGAAATCCCACTTATTAAACCTGACAGGGCACACCTGTGAAGTGAAAACCAATTCCGGTGACTACCTCTTGAAGCTCATCAAGAGAATGGCAAGAATGTGCAAAGCAGTCATCAAAGCAAAAGGTGGCTACTTTGAATAACCTAGAATATAAGACATATTTTCAGTTGTTTCACATTTTTGTTAAGTATATAATTCCACATGTGTTAATTCACAGTTTTGATGCCTTCAGTGTGAATGTACAATTTTCATAGTCATGAAGAAACAGAAAAATCTTTAAATGAGAAGGTGCGTCCAAACTTCTGGTCTGTACTGTATATATTCAAAAAAGTCTGGTATACACCAGTAAATTATAACTGTGGTTTTGCTGTTCCACGGTAAAACATCTCTATTATCCTGCTTTTGGCATTTTTTGCCGTAAAAAATAAATAGTGTCTCCTGATTGTTCAGACACAAATATATCTGTTGAAAATAGTCTGGTGTAGGCCCGAGAAATACAAGTGTGGCTTTGCAGTTTCACGGTTCAAACCTCTGTATTATCCACTTTTGGGCCATTTGTATCTAAAAAAAACAGTTTGAGTGTGTCACTCACTGTTCAGCCGCAAATATCTCTATTTAAAAAAGTGTGGTATACCCCAGTAAACAATAACTGTGGTTTTGCCATCCCACGGTAAAAAATCTCTATTATTCAGGTTTTGGTAGTTTTTTCCGTAAAGAAAAACAGTAGTGTCTCCTGACTGTTGTGACACAAAAATATATCTGTTGAAAATAGTCTTGTCTAGGCCCGACATCCCAGTGTGGTTTCGCAGTTCCACGGGTCAAATCGCTGTACTATCCAGTTTTGGGCCTTTGGTATCTAAAAAAAAAGCAGTTTGAGTGTGTCGCTCACTGTTCAGCCGCAAATATCTCTATTTAAAAAAGTGTGGTATACCCCAGTAAACAATAACTGTGGTTTTCCTCTTCCACGGTTCTAATCTACTCTTTATTACCCTTTTTCCATTGATACTGCAAGTGTAAGCTATTTTACTTCATTTACAATGGGCAAGGCGCATGGCAAGGGACGTGGAAGTGGACGTTCTGGTGATGGTTCGTGCAGAGGACGGGGCCGTGGCCAAGGTGAAAATGTGCCACAACCAACAGCCACATCTTCTCGCTCCCACTTCTTGACCGAATTACTAGGGAAGCACAGAACAACACCAGTATTGAGAACTGATCAGTGTGAACAGGTTATTAATTGGATAGCAGACAATACTTCCAGTTACCTGGGCACCACCACCTCCGGTCTTAGTAGCCGTGAGTCTCGGCCGCATACTCCTCCTCACCCTGATGCTCCTTCCTCCCACCATGCCGAGTGTCGTCAGACAGCAAGTGATCCCACACTTGGACACTCTGAAGAGCTGTTCACTGGTCCATTTCCATATTTGGGCCCCTCGCCTGATACGCTTGAAGTGGTGGAAGAGGAGATCCCATGTTGCGATGCCCAAATATTTGAACAGCCACGGCCACAGGAAGTCGACGATGGCAATCTGTCACAAGAGGTGGACGATGACGAGACACAATTGCCAGGAAGTGAGGAGGAGGATCGTGGTGCGCAAGTGGAAGAGGAGGAGGTGGTGGATGATCTAGTAACTGACCCAACGTGGAAGGAGGACATGCAGAGTGAGGCCAGCAGCACACAGGGGGAGGGAGGCAGAGTACCCCAACAGGCAGGAAGAAGCAGTGTGGTGGCCGCAGACAGAAGGCAGGCAACCGTTCCCCGTAACACCAACACAAGGGACGTTGCCAGTACAAGCGGTAGTTCTTCCAGAGTCTGGAATATTTTTTAAAGACTCTGCTGATAACCCCAAAAAAGCCATATGTTCCACCTGCCATGCCAGCATCAGCAGGGGTGACAAAACTACCAGCCTGACCACCACCAGCATGATCAGGCACATGGCAGCAAAGCACCCGACTTTGTGGGGCGAAACCCAGGGTCCACGACCAGTGTCAGCGGGTGTCACCACTGCTTCTTCCACTGTTGTGCGTGCAATAGAACCCCCTGTTGTGTGTGCAAGGCAATCCCCTGTCCATACTGCATGTAAAGATGCCCCCTCCTCTCAGTCTTCACTTGTTATGGCAGTTTCTCAAGAAACAGCATCAACGTCCACGTCCCACCGCAGCGTTCAATGGTCCATATCCCAGACCTTTGAATGAAAGCGGAAATTTGCAGCTAACGCCCCACAGGCCACAGTCCTAAATTCGCACATTTCACGACTGCTTGCATTGGAAATGCTGCCTTTTAGGCTGGTGGAGACGGAATCCTTCCACAATCTTATGGCGGTGGCCCTCCCTCGGTACTCGGTCTCCAGCCGACACTATTTTGCCCGGTGTGCCATCCCCGCACTACACAAGCACGTGTCCCAAAGCATCTGCCGTGCACTCAACAACACAGTTACTGGGAGAGTCCACCTGACAACGGACACGTGGACAAGTGCTTGGGGCCAGGGACGGTACATCTCTCTGACGGCACACTGGGTAAACATAGTGGAAGCCGGGACCCAGTCGGACCTTGGGACGGAACACATCCTCCCCACACCGAGGATTGCGGGCCCTATGTCAGTCAGAGTTGCCCCCACAGTGTACAGCTCCTGCGCATCCTCCTCCTCCTCCTCATGTTCAGCCTCCATCTCAGATATCACCACATCAGTTACAAGCTGGAAGCATTGCAGTACTGCCTCCGCCAAGCGGCAACAGGCTGTGCTGAAACTCATAAGCTTAGGTGATAAACCTCACACTGCTTGTGAGTTGTGGACAGCTGTGAAAGAGCAGGCAGATCTGTGGCTGAGACCGCTGAACCTACATCCCGGCATGGTCGTGTGTGACAATGGCCGTAACCTGGTGGCGGCTCTGAGGCGAGGTGAGATCACACACGTACCATGCCTGGCTCATGTGCTTAACCTCGTGGTTCAGCGGTTTCTTAAATCGTACCCCGAGTTGCCAGATCTGCTCGTGAAAGTACGCCGCCTGTCAGCTCATTTTCGCAAGTCGGCTACAGCTTCCGCCGCCCTTGCTGTGTTGCAGCAGCGTTTGCAGCTTCCGGCACACCGACTGGTGTGTGATGTCCCCACACGTTGGAACTCTACCCTCCACATGTTGCAAAGGATTTGTGAGCAGAAGAGAGCAGTTGTGGAGTACCAGCTGCAACAAGGCCGTCGATATTCAGGTCAGACTCCACACATAAGACCTCAGGAGTGGACCTGGATGTCTGACATATGTACCATCCTGACAAACTTTGAGGAGGCCACCAAGATGGTGAGTGGCGATGACGCCATCATTAGTGTCAGCATCCCACTTGTCTGTCTTTTGCAACGCTCTCTGCAGAGAATTAAAGAGGAGGCATTGCAGCCAGAGTATGATGAGATGGATCAAGAAGCCGTAGCGGGCGATTACACACAGCCCAGCCTCATCTCATCCCAATGTGCATTGGGGGACAATGAGGGAGAGGAGGAGGAGGAGGAGGAGGAGGAGGAAGAACAGGAGCTGCTATCATGCGTTGTAGACGGTAGTACCTGTACAAGTGTCATACCGTCGGTTCAGCGTGGGTGGCCTGAGGACAGGGGGGAGGAGGAAGAGGAGGAGGAGGAGGAGGAGAGTATGGTCAGTCGTCATCTTGGTGAGGACACGGAAATCTTGCCCGTTACCAGTCTGGCACGCATGGCTGACTTTATGTTACGCTGCCTTAACCGTGACCCTCGCGTTGTCAAAATGTTGGGTGACAGTCATTACTGGTTGGTGACACTTGTAGACCCCCGCTACAAGGAGAACTTTCACTCTCTTATTCCTGAGGTGGAGAGGTCTACAAAAATGGGGCAATACCAGAAGGCCCTTGCTGCAGAACTGTTAAAAAAATTCCCATCTGAACACGCTAGCGGCAGAGGTCACAGTTCGTTGCCCAACCAAGGCGTACAGGCGAGAGAGATGCAACTCCAATCCAGCAGAGGCAGGGGAACACTGTCAACGTTCTGGGACAGTTTTCTGACACCCGCCCAGCTTACAGGCCCTGAGGCGCGGGGTACTCTCACAAGGAGTGGAAAGTTTCAAAAGATGGTGAGGGAGTACCTTGCCGATCGTACCAGCGTCCTCCGTGATTCCTCTGTGCCTTTTAATTATTGGCTTCTCATCACCACCAAATGACAGCAGAGTAACAAAGTCAAATCCACTGTGTTATTTCGGGAGGTGTATTCCCATGCATCGCTTCACACCCACACATGGGTATACGCTTCCTCATTTCGGCTGTTTTTTGCTCTTCTCCTTATCCTCAGCCTCCACGACCACTATACCACCAGGATGACCGTGGTACATGTTGCCAGCATTGCAAGTTCCTCTGTCCTAATTTTTGGCAGCTTTTGCTTGGAAGGCATAGGCAAAGACTATGGGAGACCCACTCCCCAATAATGGGAATAATGTTTTTAATATGCTGTACTGCATGGCTCTTGTAAGGGACATTGCAAGTTCCCCCTTCCTAATTTTTGGCAGCTTTTGCTTGGAAGGCATAGGCAAAGACTATGGTAGACCCACTCCCCAATAATGGGAATAATGTTTTTAATATGCTGTACTGCATGGCTCTTGTAAGGGGCATTAAAATCGTCTTGTTAAGCTACTGTGACCTCCACGTCTCTTCCAAGGGTCGTTAATATTGTCTTTTTATTCCACTGTAACCTCCACCACTCTTCCAAGGGGCATTGATATTGTCTTTTTATTCCACTGCGACCTCCACCACTCTTCCAAGGGGCATTAAAACCGTCTTGTTAAGCTACTGCGACCTCCACATCTCTTCCAAGGGGCATTAAAACTGTCTTGTTAAACCACTCTGAACTCCACGTCTCTTCTAAGGGGCATTAAAACCGTCCTGTTAAACCACTCTGAACTCCACAGCTCTTCCAAGGGGCATTGACATGTTGTTTTTAATTACCTCTAACCTCCACGACTCTTGCAACGGGCATTGCATTTCCTCCTAATTTTTGTCAGCTTTTGCTTTTCAATGCATAGGCGAACACTAAGGGAGACCCACTCCCCAATAATGGGTAGAAGGTTTTTAATATGCTGTAATCCACGTCTGTTTCAAGAGGCATTGCAGTGCCTAATAATTTTTGGAAAGCCTTCCATTCCCTGCTTAGGCCAACAGTGTACAGGAGACCCAGTTGCTATAAATGGAAAAAACGGTTTAGTTAAGGCCCTCTGACCTCCATGTCACTTCCAAGGGGCATTGGAGTGCCTCGAAATTTTTGGTAGGCGTTGCATTCACTGTATGCCTTATAACTGTGTAGCTGAACCGCTCCTTTTGGTACAGAAACATATCCTACAAGACATGTGTGGTTGGCTGGCCTGATATTGATGTGAATGGTCCCTGTTCCTCCTGCTCTTTCTCCTTTGCCACCACCTCATCCATCATTCATCACCTGAAGCTTTGTTTTAACGGGAGTCATAGAACTGGGATAGTAGCAGGAAAACATCCAGCAATCCATGGAGGAGGTAGGATATGCGCCAAAACGCTGACCACCTCAGGCCTAGCTGCTACTACATACATGCGCTTGCATTCCAAGGAACAGAAAGCTAAGGAGGTGGATGGCCTCATGATCATGAATAATTTACTCGTTGTGTAGGAGGCCGACCACTGCTGCTGTCTACCTTCTGAACTTTGTGTTGAAGCCTGATTGACCCAGGACCCGCAATCCTCTATGTCTGGAGGACGTGTTGCATCCCAGTGTCCAACTGTGTCCCGGCTTCCACAATATTAACCCAGTGTGAAGGCGTCAGTGAGATGGACCATTCCTGGCCACATTCACTTGTCCACGTGTTTGTGGTTAGGCTGTCCTTCCCACTAAATGCACTGGGGAGGGCACAGGTAATGTTTTGGTATGCGCGCTTGTGTATAAGGCGCTCCGGGACAAATAGGGGCGACTGGGGACCGTTTATGGACACCCGGCCACCCCCACGCGGCTGGGGACTGTGTGTGGGCACCCGGCCGCGGGGCGGCTGGGGACTGAGTATGGATACCCGGCCGCCCCCTGGCGGCTGGGGACCAAGCGTGGACACCCGGCCGCCGGGCGGCTGGGGACTGAGTATGAATACCAGGCTACCGACGCAGCCATGACGTGGAGGCCAGATTCCACCTCCACATGCCTAAAAGGCCCAATTTCAAGTGCAAGCAAGCTAGCAGTATGGTATTGCAGCCTGGGGGTGGGTGGGTGGCAGGCTGCATACTTGCGCTTGTATTGCAAGTTATGGGGGAGGTACAATTGAACACTGCCCTGGGACAAGGACTTGCATGGGGATAGTTGCAAGTCTGCATCTTCTGATGCGGCAAGGATCACTTCTGATGGGCACACTTTTAGGCAGTGACCTGGGTGTCAGAGATGCTTCCAGGGGTCTTCCCCATGCTGTTCCCATGTCTTTTTAGCACTGTATGCATGTGTCACACAGCACATGGCCAGATAAGGTTGTAAAATGTTAAAATGACATTTCCCGGTGAATGCATTTGTCACGGTAGAAAGCAATACAAACGTGCAAAAACGCATAAAAAATGCTACTTGTGAACATAGCCCAAGGTGTGGAGGAGTATTTTTGTTTTTGGTTATTTATTTTACCTTATACACAAGTCTTTACCCTGGAAAGGATGTTCCTTAACCCCTTTCCGACCTGGTCAGTAATAGTACGCACCAGGTCGGGAAGGCCGGTTCAGCGGGGGGCTCCGGCGGTGAGCCCGCACTGAAGCGAGCACATGTCAGCTGATTATTGGAATCGCAATCCACCCGCGGCTGTTAACATGTTAAATCTCTGACAGTGGCATTTAACTCGCGCTTCCGGGAGTCCTAAGCCCCGCCCATCAGTGACCCCGTCACGTGATCGCGGGTCACCAATGGGTGGGCATGACAACTCAGGGTCTGCAGCAGACACCTGTGGTTGTCATGTCTCAATTGCTATGAGCGCCACCTAGTGGTCAGAGCTCATAGCAAGTGAGCATTTCTCCTGCATACAAGCGATCTGCTCATCGCTTGTATGCAGTAGAAGCAATCAGACAACTGCTGCTTCTAGTCTCCTCTGGAGACTATAGAAGCAAGCAGAAAGTGTAAAAAAAAAGTTTTTAAAAAAATCAAAAAAATAAAAAATATATAAAAGTTTAAGTCACCCCCCTTTCGCCCCATTCAAAATAAAATATATATATATAAAAAAAAACAACACATACACATATTTGGTATCGCCGCGTTCAGAATCGCCCGATCTATCAATATAAAAGAAGAATTAATACAATCAGTAAACGGCGTAACGAGAAAAAAATTTTAAACGCCAGAATTACGTTTTTTTGGTCGCTACAACTTTGCAATAAAATGCAATAACGGGCGATCAAAACATCGGATCTACCCCAAAACAGTATCAATCAAAATGTCAGCCAGGCACGCAAAAAATAAGCCCTCACCTGGCCCCAGATCCCGAAAAATGGAGAAGCTAAGGGTCTCGGAAAATGGCGTCATTTTCTTCGTTTTTTTTAGCAAGCTTTGGATTTTTTTTTCACCACTTAAATAAAAAAGAACCTATACATGTTTGGTGTCTATGAACTCGTAACGACCTGGAAAATAATGATGGCAGGTCAGTTTTAGCAATCTGTGAACGTGGTAAAAAAAGGACCCAAAAAACAACTGTGGAATTGCATTCTTTTTGCAGTTTCACTGCACTTGGAATTTTTTTCCCATTTTCCAGCACACGATATGGTAAAACCAGTGATGGTGTTTAAAAGTACAACTCGTCCCGCAAAAAATAAGCCCTGACATGGCCATATTGAACGAAAATTAAAAAAGTTCTGGCTCTGGGAAGAAGGGGAGCAAAAAAGGTGGTCGTTAAGGGGTTAACATATTTCACAGGAAAGCACTTTCACTTTCGTTTTTGAACGTTTTATTGTGAGCCTGTAAAAGTGGCTTAATACCTCTGACCACGTTGTTGACAGCAGTGACCTGGGGGTCAGAAATGCTTCCAGGGGCGATCCCCATGCTGTCCCCATGTCATTTGAGCACTGTCACTATCGTTTTGGGCACTTTTTAGGCTTTCTACAGACTGCCGGGGGTGCCGCCGCAAAAATGTTCGGGTCTCCCATAGACTAACATTGGGCTCGTTGCTTGGGTCGAGCACCCGAGTATCACAGTGAACTCGGCCCGAGCTTCGAGCACCCGAGCATTTTAGTGCTTGCTCAACACTAGTTATAACGCAATGGCATCTGCATGCTGGTATTTTCTCCCATGGGTTGTGAAGAACAATTACAATGGCTTTAGAACATTTAGGCAGGCCCTGTATCACATATGAAAATTTCCCCACTGCTTTTAATTCCTGCAGGTGTCCATACCAAAATATGCAATAGCAATCTGTTATGATTTCTGTGTGCCATCCTTTTTTTTAACATGTGTTTTTGGTGCAGATGTGCCGGTACGCTTTTTTAAATATATTTTTTTAATGCAGAAACGCTTGAATTCTTCAATTAAAAACACAATTGCTTTTTTTACATATATTTTTTTATGCTCCTCATAGCAGCCTATAATGAAAAAATGAATCAATGACGCACAGTTCAACAATGTTTGTGAACGCACTTTAGGCAGGAGTTTTTATGAAACAACATCCATTTTGAGTGAACTGTTAAATGCAGTGGATTTTCTGCCAGCAAAACACAGTATTTACATGTGAACATAGCCCATGTATGGCGAGAGTATTACTATACAAAAGCCTGTAGCATAATTTAAGCATTCAACAATCTCTTTTTTGGCATCATGGCAATTCACAAACGTGAAAAATCAGCCCTGCCGCATCTGCAATACATTCTTATCAGAGATAAAAGTTTGGCCTTCTTCCACTTTTTTTTTTATAAGTAAAGCATGTTCTCTGATCATGACAAAGCGTTCCAAGCTCTGCTACAATTAATGATGTAATAGTTTGTATTCTTGTGTACTGTACAAAGTTTAAAGTCCAGAAAAGTCTGCAATTCATCCTCTTTATACAAAGTTAAATAGACTTTGATTTGCACACAAAAGCTTATGGATCCTGCATTAGCATAGGTGATAACTTGCTGAATGCTGGAGGTCTAAATTCTGGGACCACCAGTGATTACGAGATAAGGGCTCTGGAACCAGGAGAACGTGGCTCTACAGTCTTATCCTGAATGGAGCAGAGATGCACATGCTCGGCCTCTGCTCCATTCACTGTCTATGTGACTGCGGAGTACAGAACTCGGCTATTTAATAGTCAATGGAGGCTGACTGTGCACACCTCTGCTGTTCCAGGGCCCCAATCTTAGGACTGTCAGGTTGCCCTCTACAATAAATGAAGAGGACAAATTGTAATAGCAAATAGGTGAATTATTCTCTAGACAAGATAATCACATATAACCTGTGCCAAAGTAACTATTATCTTGTTTTATTAACTATATAAATGCAAGTGTGACGCCTAGCCCTCCCTGAGAGGTGTGGTTACTCGGAGCCAGGTCAGTGTAGGGGGGTTGCGGGGATGCAGTCGTGGCCTCGACCCGTTCCGTGCCCAGGGCTGTCACATAAAAAGTATTGGGCTTTTGAGGATGAGTGGTTATTCGACTACGCCACCTGCGGTTCCTGGTGATGGCCACCAGCGCTGCGTCAGTCCTCTGAGGCCGGTGTTCTAGCAGCACAGTTGATACTACTCCCCACAGGCGGAGTAGGCCTCAGGGCAGTGGGTTGGAGGATTATGTGGAAGTATGGTGGGTGCAGTGCCGTGCAGGAATAAACAAGCGGAGGCGGTGTATGAAGTCATCCGGGTCTTTACTCACTTCAGATGAACTTTCAGCAGCAAAGCTTCTCTCTGCTACTCACGGCGTACTGCGAACACCGGGAAGGGGGTTCAGCACTTCCAAAGTAGATCAGGAGCACCTGTCGAGACCGCGCTGGTGTGTGTTCCTCTCCTTGGTAAATTCTCCCGCTGCTTGTGTTCCTTCCTAGGATCCACTAAGCCGCCGGGCTTTTCTGACTGAGACGTGAAGTGACAAAGTCAGATATCAGGGGCCGGTCACCCCTCTTGCAGCAGGAATCCCTCTGGCTAAGCCAGAGTAAAGAATACAGGTGGGGACTCCGCTCCATCCGTATCCCCCTGAGATCCTTTTGCCTGTGGAGCCTATCTCCTCTGCACCCCTCCTAGACCTTCTTAGAACAGGACCCTGACCGGGTAGAGACAGTGGTTAACTCTGACCCGCTCCTCGGCTCAAGGCCAGAGTATGAGGACCGCGAACCTTCAGCCAGCTACAGACTCTTGCTGGACCCTGACAGAAGACCCTCAATCAAAGACCTTGAACCTAAGATGGCCGTAGATTAAATATGAATCAATAAGTGTTTCCTAAAAGTGTGTCCTCCACCCTCACCCACTACTAGGTTCCCCCCCCCCCCCATCTCCTCTATCCCAGGCCGGGGCAGCACCCTGGTGCATTTAGGCCCCCTACAGGACAGGAGTGGTGTAGTGTTGAGTGGTGAAGTGGGGTCCTGAGTGATGCTCCATCCTTACCTGGAAGAGGAGATACCACACCTCAATCTGAGGTGCAGTACCCCTGTGGCGAATGAACCCTCAGGGGCGCCACACAAGCAGATGACCATTATCTGCACAATTTCCCCTGAGGAAGCCGCAGTTTACGCGGCAATATGCGTGGGGCTTCATCCCCTTTTTCCACATGTAGATTTTAGGCACAGGTTGTATGTGATCATCTTGCCCAGAGAATAATTCACCTATTTGCTATTGCAATTTGCCCTCTTCAATTCTTGTTGGGTTTTATTAATATCCATATTCTTTTGGTTACTGAATTCCCTTGGTTTCTTATCTATATTGGTTACGTTATCTCATGTCAGTTTTTTTCTTGTTACTATGTACGTGTTTATTGGGTTTAACACATTATGCATTGTTTTGCATGTTTTTCCCTCATTCCTTAGCACACAGTAGTGCATTATGATATACATGTATTTTTTGCAGGGACTTACATACATGTGCCTTTTTTGTGGATTAGGGTGGCCACTGCTTTATTATGAGCATGTGGGGTCAGTTCTTGTAGGCCTTCAGCCTTTTTAAATGTTTTTATGCTGTCTTTTTTGCTTGTATTTTGTATATAAGTAAAAATGTGTTATTGCTCTAGAGGTCCCTGTATATTGCATATTCTTTTTCTCCTTTTCTCTTTTCAGTTTACAGATTGACATTGCTGCGGATGTAGAGGCTTGTTTAACCCTTTGTAAGGCAAAAGGTAAAATGTCTGGCTCCGCCCCTAGGACTGTATCATTGATGTCCAATTCATAGGACCTTCAGGTCCACAGCACATTGAAGAATGGTTGAGCTTGTTATTGCTGGAGACTCGCTCACTTGAAGGAACTATATTACCAGGCATCTTCTAGTGTTACATACCAGTTGCATTCATTACTGCTCCAAGGTAGGCAGGGCGTAAATGAATGTCTACGTTCCATATGTTCTTATATCGTAATAGTATCTGTTGTGAATAAAAAAAAAAACATATTGGAAATAAAAATTTTTAAACTAAAATGCAATAACAAATCTTATTCATGTACTTTGGAAAGTTTTGTGCTGCAATATGAATTTTTTAATTTGTAGTATGACAATTTGCTTCATGGATTCTTGGATTTTCACCAGTCACATCCTCTGTAAAGATCATAAAATAAATGAATATTATTTGTGATTTACACGTTGTTAAAAAAAAAATCCAGTGAAGAGTTGTACCATTTTCTTACATAGTGTGGCGCCACCTGGTGTTCAAGTGTATTGAAATGTATAGGTTCGTCAAGGGAGTTGAGTGCTGGACACACATGCTCATTGCTCAGTCATCACAACAGCCAAGTTATCTGTCAGCCTAATTTGTACACATCCAGTTTTAACACCAGGTGGCGCCATAGTATGTATATTTAACCCCTTTACCCCCAAGGGTGGTTTGCACGTTAATGACCAGGCCAATTTTTACAATTCTGACCACTGTCACTTCATGAGGTAATTACTCTGGAACGCTTCAACGGATCCAGCTGATTCTGAGATTGTTTTTTCGTGACATATTGTACTTCATGATAGTGGTACAATTTCTTCGATATCACTTGCATTTATTTGTGAAAAAATCGGAAATTTGGCAAAAATTTTGAAAATTTCGCAATTTTCAACATTTTACTTTTTATGTCCTTAAATCAGAGAGATACAGTACAGACCAAAAGTTTGGACACACCTTCTCATTTAAAGATTTTTCTGTATTTTCATGACTATGAAAATTGTACATTCACACTGAAGGCATCAAAACTATGAATTAACACATGTGGAATTATATACTTAACAAAAAAGTGTGAAACAACTGAAAATATGTCTTATATTCTAGGTTCTTCAAAGTAGCCACCTTTTGCTTTATTGCCTGCTTTGCACACTCTTGGCATTCTCTTGATGAGCTTCAAGAAGTAGTCACTGGAAATGGTTTTCACTTCACAGGTGAGCCCTGTCAGGTTTAATAAGTGGGATTTCTTGCCTTATAAATGGGGTTGGGACCATCAGTTGTGTTGTGCAGAAGTCTGGTGGATACACAGCTGATAGTGATACTGAATAGACTGTTAGAATTTGTATTATGGCAAGAAAAAAGCAGCTAAGTAAAGAAAAATGAGTGGCCATCATTACTTTAAGAAATGAAGGTCAGTCAGTGTGAAAAATTGGGAAAACTTTGAAAGTATCCCCAAGTGCAGTTGCAGAAACCATCAAGCGCTACAAAGAAACTGGCTCACATGAGGACCTCCCCAGGAAAGGAAGACAAAGAGTCACCTCTGCTTCTGAGGGTAAGTTTATCCAAGTCACCAGCCTAAGAAATCACAGGTTAACAGCAGCTCAGATTAGAGACCAGGTCAATGCCACACAGAGTTCTAGCAGCAGACACGTCTCTTCAACAACTGTTAAGAGGAGACTTTGTGCAGCAGGCCTTCATGGTAAAATAGCTGATAGGAAACCACTGCTAAGGACAGGCAACAAGCAGAAGAGACTTTTTTGGGCTAAAGAACGCAAGGAATGGACATTAGACCAGTGGAAATCTATGCTTTGGTCTGATGAGTCAAAATTTGAGATCTTTGGTTCCAACCACCGTGTCTTTGTGCGACGCAGAAAAGGTGAACGGATGGACTCTACATGCCTGGTTCCCACCGTGAAGCATGGAGGAGGAGGTGTGATGGTGTGGGGGTGCTTTGCTGGTGACACTGTTGGGGATTTAATCAAAATTGAAGGCATACTGAACCAGAATGGCTACCACAGCATCTTGCTGCGGCATGCTATAACATCCGGTTTGCGTTTAGTTGGACCATCATTTATTTTTCAACAGGACAATGACCCCAAACACACCTCCAGGCTGTGTAAGGGCTATTTGACTAAGAGAGAGAGTGATGGGGTGCTACGCCAGATGACCTGGCCTCCACAGTCACCAGACCTGAACGCAATCGAGATGGTTTGGGGTGAGCTGGACCGCAGAGTGAAGGCAAAAGGGCCAACAAGTGCTAAGCATCTCTGGGAACTCCTTCAAGATTGTTGGAAGACCATTTCCGGTGACTACCTCTTGAAGCTCATCAAGAGAATACCAAGAGTGTGCAAAGCAGTCATCAAAGCAAAAGGTGGCTACTTTGAAGAACCTAGAATATAAGACATATTTTCAGTTGTTTCACACTTTTTTGTTAAGTATATAATTCCACATGTATTAATTCATAGTTTTGATGCCTCCAGTGTGAATGTACAATTTTCATAGTCATGAAAATACAGAAAAATCTTTAAGTGAGAAGGTGTGTCCAAACTTTTGGTCTGTACTGTATGTTGCACAAAATAGTTAATAAATAACATTTCCTACATGTCTACTTTACATCAGCACAATTTTGGAACCCAAATTTTTTTTTAGTAGGGAGCTATAAGGGTTAAAACTAGTGTTGAGCGAGTATGTTCTATTAACCCTTTCGCCGAGTATACTGGGGCCGAGCTCCGAGTATTTACAGCTGCTCGGTGATATGTTTGAATCGCTCCCGTGTGCATGATTTGCAACGATTTGCAACTGTTTGACAGCTTTATTACATGTGATGAATGTCTATTTCTTACACATTCCTCACATGTAATAAAGTTGTCAAACAGTTGCAAATCATGCACACGGGAGCGATTCAAACATATCACCGAGCAGCTATAAATACTCGGAGCTCGGCCCGAGCATACTCGGAACAGAACATACTCGCTCAACACTAGTTAAAACTAGTTGACCAGCGATTTATCATTTTTACAACAAAATTTACAAAACCATTTTTTTAGAGACCACATAACATTTGACGTGACTTTGAGGGGCCTTTATGACAGAAAATACCCCAAAATGACACCATTCTAAAAACTGCACCCCTCAAGGTGCTCAAAACCACATTCAAGAACTTTATTAACCCTTCAAGTGCTTCACAGGAATTTTTGGAATGTAGAAGAAAAAAATGAACATTTAACTTTTTCACAAAAATGTTACTTTAGACCCATTTTTTTTTATTTTTTCAGGGGTAACAGGAAAAAATGGACCCCAAAATTTGTTGTGCGATTTCCCCTGAGCACGCCGATACTCTATATGTGAGGAAAAATCACTGTTTGGGCGAAAGGCAGGTTTCGGAAGGGAAGGAGCGCCATTTGACTTTTTGAATGTAAAATTTGCTTGAATAATTAGCGGACACCATGTTGCGTTTGGGGAGCCCCTGATGTGCCTAAACAGTGGAAACCCCCCACAAGTGACACCATTTTGGAAACTATACCCCATAGGGAACTTATCTAGATGTGTGGTGAGCACCCTGAACCCCCAGGTGCTTCACAGAAGTTTATAACATTGAACCATAAAAATAAAATTTTTACATTTTTTTCAACAAAAATGTTTTTCAGCCCCCAATTTTGCATTTTCATAAGGGTAACAGGAGAAATTGCACCATGCAATTTGTTGTGCAATTTCTCCTGAGTAAGTCGATACCCCGTATGTGGGGGAAAACTACTGTTTGGGGGCACGGCAGGGTTCGGAAGGGAAGGAGGGCCATTTGACTTTTTGAATGTAAAATTTGCTTGAATAATTAGCGGATGCCATGTTGCGTTTGGGGAGCCCCTGATGTGCCTAAACAGTTGAAACACACCACAAGTGACCCCATTTTGGAAACTAGACCCCTTAGGGAGCTTATCTAGATGCGTGGTGAGCACCCTGAACCCCCAGGTGCTTCACAGAAGTTTATAACATTGAACCGTAAAAATAAAATTTTCACATTTTTTCAACAAAAATGTTTTTCAGCCCCCAATTTTGCATTTTCATAAGGGTAACAGGAGAAATTGCACCATGCAATTTGTTGTGCAATTTCTCCGGAGTAAGCCAATACCCCATATGTGGGGGAAAACCACTGTTTGGGGGCACGGCAGGGTTCGGAAGGGAAGGAGCCATTTGACTTTTTGATTGTAAAATTTGCTTGAATAATTAGCGGACGCCATGTTGCGTTTGCGTAGTCCCTGATGTGCCTAAATAGTGGAAACCACCCCCCTTCACCCCAGTGACTCCATTTTGGAAACTACACCCCTCCAGGATTTTATCAAGGGGTATAGTGAACATTTTGAACCCAGAGGTACAACACAGAATTTGATAACATTAGGTCATCATATTGAATAAGTTGTCATTAGTCTTGAGTGCAAGAGCTCGCTATTTGAGTTTGCATCAGGTACTCGGGTACGCACCAAGTATCGCGGGTGCTCAAGTGACATGCTCGAGTCCCTGCCCCGCATGTTTCACAGTTATTAGACACCCCAAAAAAAACATGCGGAGATCGCTCGTGCATGGCAGGCAATCCCCGCGAGTTTTTTTTGGCTGTATAACAGCTGCAAAACATTTGGGGCGGGGACTCGAGCATGTCACTCGAGCACCCGCTATACTCGGTGCATACCCGAGCACCCGATGCAAACTCAAGTAGCGAGCACTTGTGCTCAACATTAGTCGCCATATCGCCGTCATTTTTTTTCCTTTACTTCTGAAAAAATCCCAACTCCAACCCTAACCTTAGCCAACCCTAACCCTAGCCCAACCCTTGCCCAACTCTAATCCTAGCCTAACCCTAACCTTAGCCTAACCCTAGCACAACCGTAACCCTAGCCCAACCCTAACCCTAGCCTAACCCTTGCCCAACCCAACCCTAACCCTAGCCCAACCCTAACCCTTGCCCAACCCTAACCCTAGCCCAACCCTAACCCTAGCACAACCCTAGCACAACCCTAACCCAAACCCTAGCACAACCCTAACCCTAAAGTTTATTTTTTACGCCGTTCCTCGTGCGGTATAAGTGATTAGACGTCTTTATTCTTCGGGTCGGTGCAATTACAGCGATGCCAGATTCATATCGGGTTTTTATGATTGACAGCTGACACACACTAAAAGACGCATTTTTTTGCAATGGCTAGTTTTTGCATCGCCATATTTTGAGAGCTATAATTTTTTGCGGGACAAGTTGACGTTTTCATTGGTACTATTTTTGGGCAAATTATATTTTTTGATCGCTTTCTATTTCGAATTTTTGTGAGGCAGAATAAACAAAAACCAACAATTCAGGAATTGTTTTTTTTTATTTTTTTTTATGCCGTTATGCATGTGGTAAAATTGATAAGGTAGCTTTATTCTTCGGGTCAGTACGTTTACAGTGGTACCGCATTTATATATTTTTTTTATATTTTGGCGCTTTTACACAATAAAAACTATTTTATAGAAAAAAGAATTGTTTTTTCATCGCTTTATTCTGAGAGCTATAACTTTTTTATTTTTTGGTTGTTGGAGCTGTATGGCGGCTTGTTGTTTTTTGCGGGACAAGATGACGTTTTCAGCGGTACCATTTTTATTTATATTCGTCTTTTTGATCGCGTGTTATTCCATTTTTTGTTTGCCAGTATGATGAAAAAACATTGTTTTATGTTTCGGTTTTTTTTGTTTTTTTTTACCGTGTTCACTAAAGGGGTTAACTAGTGGGACAGTTTTATAGGTTAGGTCATTCCGGACGTGGCGATACCAAATATGTGTACTTTTATTGGTTTATTTTTTTTTTTCATAAGATTATTTATTTATGGGTACAATATATTTTTATTTTTTTTATTATTATTTTTTCATTTTTTTTTTAAATATTTTTACAAATTTTTTTTTAACATTTTTTTTTTCACTTTCTGACACTTTTTGATCTTTTACACATTGTCCCACTATGGGACTTTCACTTTTTGCAGCCTGATTGGCTGTATAGCACAGGAATGCAGAACCATCCCTGTGTTATGCAGCCTGTCAGCGCTGCACAGGAGAAGTTACTTTGGTCGTGCACTGCGCATGACCAAAGCAACTTCCTGCCTCCTGGTGACCTGGATGTTGTTATGATGACGTCGGGTCACCATGGCAACATCCGGGACCGGACTCAGACACTGGCAGAGAAGGTAAGTATCCCGCTTACCTCCTCTTGCCCCCGGAATGCTGCGATCGATTTCGATCGCAGCATTTTGGGGGTTAATGTGCCGGGAACGGTGCGGGACGGCTCCCTGCACATAGCACCGGGTGTAACAATCAGCTGACACCCGTTGTGTGCGGGAGAAATCGCCAGGGCGTACTAATACGTATCAGACCCATAAGGCCCAGGGCACAGATATGTATTAGTACGCCTTGGGCCGGAAAGGGGTTAAAAAAAAAAAATTAAAGTTTTTCCTACTCATTAGACCTTGTTTTTAAGTGAATAAATGCTGGGTTTTTCCACGTTTTCCAAAGTTGTCTGCAGTAAACCATGCAATACTATTGATTATGTTTCATGTTGCTATTTTTTTGTGTAGCATTTTTTAAAGCAGCTCTAATGCAGGAAAGCTGAAATTCTGCAATTAAAAACACCACTGCAATTTTACATGTAGTCTTGCAGACACTCCATAGACATCCAAAATTGATAAAATGGGAAAGAGTTATCAAGAAATCACATTCACATTGCTTTAACTTTAAAACATAGCAGATTTTATGCACCCAAAAAAAAACAGTGCAAAAAAAATGCAGCTTTACTAAATGTGGGAACATGGACTTAAACACTGAAGAATGAACACAGATGAAGAATAGATGGCATCCGTGTGCTATGTAGTTAATTTGAAAGGGATGAGTTTGATGTTTGACTTGGATCAAAAACGTAGGTGCGTCCATATTTTTTTTTTTGGATAGTTGGTTTGCCAAAAAAAAAAAAAAACACATATGAACAGCCGCACAGAATATACTGGGTACATATTGTGTCTGTGTTAAAACCCGGACGGAACCAATACATGAAAAATGGGAGTCTGAATGAGGCGAACAATCTACAGCAACCAGTCTGCATCAAAAATCTGTACAATTTGTTGGACCTTTGTGGTTGTGGATTTCCCTGCAGCATAGGTGGGAAGTTTCTACAGCAAATCCATCCTGTGTGAACGTTTACATGTCTTCTAAAAGATGATATGCACTTTGTCACCAGGCCAGTGTATGATCCAAAAACAAAGGTAATATGCGGTCTGCTTTACTAAGAGTTCGTGGATGATCTCTTCTACTTACAGGGTAAGTGACACACGTGTAAGAAGATGGACATACTGCCCACATTCCCCCTTGAAGAACAAGTTATTGCATTGTGTAATGTGAATTGTGACATGCGTTATTATAGTTATGTTGTGTTCTGACCGACAGTAGGGAGAGTTACAGTTAATGGTTAGGACTAGCCCAGAGTGGGAGGGGCTAAGGTGAAGAGACAGACAGTTTCTGTCAGATAGAGCCCAGTGTGCATCAAGAATAGACCTAAGGTCTAGATCAGGGGTTCTCAAACTACGGCCCGCGGGCCACATGCGGCCCGCGGAGGACTTTTATCCGGCCCGCCGGCCTATGGGCGGAGGAGAGGGGAGAGGTGTCAGCGCCCGCCCTTCTCCCCCGCTTGCTCAGGGCCCCGGCAGGCGGATACTTACCTCTCCCCGTGCCTCAGCAGATCCACTGTCTTCCTGCTCTGCGCTTCCTGTGACGTCTCAGGTCAGAGGGTGCGGTGACGTCTTTACACCACGCCCTCCCGAGTGCCGTCACAGGCAGCGTAGAGCAGCGGCAGCAAGTGAGAAGCGAGGTGAGTATTGGATTCTTTTTTTTTTTAATGTATGGAGGCATAGGTCATTATATGGGGGGGTGACATCCTGCAAGGGGTATAATATGGGGGATGACATCCTGCATGGGGCATGATATGGGGGGTGACATCCTGCATGGGGCATTATATGGGGGGGTGACATGCTGCATGTGGCATTATATGGTGGGGTGACATGCTGCATGTGGCATTATATGGGGGGGTGACATGCTGCATGTGGCATTATATGGGGGGGTGACATGCTGCATGTGGCATTATATGGGGGGTGACATGCTGCATGGGGCATTATATGGGGGGGTGACATGCTGCATGGGGCATTATAAAGACAGGGGAGTGATATCCTGCATGGGGCATTATATGGGGGGGTGACATGCTGCATGGGGCATTATATGGGGGGGTGACATGCTGCATGGGGCATTATATGGGGGGGGTGACATGTTGCATGGGGCATTATAAAGACAGGGGAGTGATATCCTGCATGGGGCATTATATGGGGGGTGACATCCTGCATGGGGCATTATATGTTATATGGGGGGTGACATCATGCATGGGGCATTATATGGGGGGTGACATCCTGCATGGGACATTATATGAGGAAGGTGACATCCTGCATGGGGCATTATATGGGGGGTGACATCCTCATGGGGCATTATATGGGGGGGAAAGGGACATCCTGCATGGGGCATTATAAGGGGGGAAAGGGACATCCTGCATGGGGCATAATATGGGGGGGGTGACATGCTGCATGGGGCATAATATGGGGGGGTGACATGCTGCAATGGGCATAATAGGGGGGGTGACATGCTGCATGGGGCATTATATGGGGGGGGTGACAAGCTGCATGGGGCATTATATGGGGGGTGGCATCCAGCATGGGGCATTATAAGGGGGGAACAGCCTGCATGGGGCATTATAAGGAGTGGAACAGCCTGCATATGGCATTATAAGGGGGAAACAGCCTGCCTATTGGGAACATTTACCTGCCCATTGAGGACCTATGCTGCCTATTGGGGATATTTACCTGCCTATTGGAGATATTTACCTGCCTATTGGGGACATTTACCTGCCTACTGGGGACCTATGCTGCCTATTGGGTACATTTACCTGCCTATTGGGGACCTATGCTGCCTATTGGGGACATTTACCTGCCTATTGGAGATATTTACCTGCCTATTGGGGACCGATGCTGCCTATTGGGGACATTTACCTGCCTATTGAGGACTTATGCTGCCTATTGGGTACAGTTACCTACCTATTGAAATACCGGTTGATTTAACTTTACTTGTTCTTCATTTTAAATATTGTATTTGTTCCTGTATTGTTTTTTTTACTACAAAATAAGATATGTGCAGTGTGCATAGTAATTTGTTCATAGTTTTTTTTAAAAACTATATTCCGGCCCTCCAATGGTCTGAGGGACCGTGAACTGGCCCCCTGTTTAAAAAGTTTGAGGACCCCTGGTCTAGATTATAAGCATTACTGCATGACGTGGGTGTCCCGAAGTGAGAGGAGACCAAGACGGTGGTTAGCCTGACCTGGAGTAAAGAGAAAGGGAAACCGATAGGAGGATAGAGTGATCAAACGGAGACGGGTCCTGGGACAGGACGCCTAGCAGTATGGCCCAGAGTTTATAACTCAGAGAGGTAATGGGCCGAGATGGGTCAGAGAATGCGAGATGAAGAGATTGCCCCGGTGGGAGTTTCAAGGTGTCAGTAGCAGAGAAACTAAGTACCGGCCATACTGGCAAACTAGTTCCCTAAAAGGGAAAGAAAACGCGGAACCACGCGTTGAGAATACGACTCTTGGTAACTGGACTGTAGTACTGAGCTGGGCTGTGGTGCAGTGGAGAGGGACGAGGAAGACAGAGAACAAGCGAGTAAAAAGGAAGGAATTGGAACTGTGTGGAAAATGTTCCGTATTGTGAAGGAAACATTTATAAAGCTGTGTGTTCACTATCTACTGTATGTAAAGCCCACCAAGTTATCATTCAGTGAACAGTTTATTTTTGACAGGTGGTCTCCCTCATTGAACAGTTCAACATCCAGTCCTGGCAAACCCAAGTCATCGGTAACATGTGGCTTGCGAGGGCATAGCGCCCCATAGTACAAGTCCACACACCCAGCCAGGACCTCCACCTTCATGTAACGCGTCGGGGTGTAGGAAAAGAGTACCTCACCTACGTCTACCACCCCGCGCCACGCTACATATACAATATAAACAAAATCAAAAATGCATATAAATAACACCGCACTCCACAGCTGCAACCAGGGGCGTACACACTATTGGTGCAACCTGTGCAGCTGCACCGGGGTCCAAGAGGTGAGGGGGCCACTACTACGTCTATAGCAGGTGGAATTGTGTATTATGAGGAGCTATTGGACTGCAAAGGGCCCATATACTGTTCTTGCACAGGGGCCCTTTTTGTATGTGTGATCCAGTGGCAGCGACACTTTACTATTAAAGTGTTTAACGGGATAACTGAAACAGGTATCAGGCAGAGAGCCTTATTACAGCCTCATAAATGCACAGGAATAACTAAGGAAGAAATTCCCTAATATGTTAGTATAAGAAAGAGAACAGCTGCAATTACAATTCTCCACATAAAACCTCTCACCTCAAAGCCCAGCCAGGAATAGGGGGAGACAACATCATAGAACAGCTCCAGCACCTTTGGTTTTGACATGTCTGCTGCTTATACTGCAAGGAGCATTGTGGGAAGAGAGCAAAGTTTACCTGTTCTTCCGCATTTCTCTGACCTTGTGTTGGAGCAGATAGTAAAGGCTCTCACTGCCATCTACTGTGAACTTTCATGATGACAGCCCACTAGCTGAGAACACAGAACACAGATTGGTGCAGTTTTTTTCTTGAGTTTTTAACGAAGCCTACGTTCTCAAAATGAGCTTTTGGTGAGGTTTAAATAGTTAACATTAATAAATAAATATTCAAATAGTACAGGTTTCTGCACCCAAAATAGGTTACTTGTAATTTATTGGAAAATATGCAGCATAAAAAAAGCACCAAAAACTCATCATGGGAACATAGCCTAAAAACAAGTCGATGTGTAATTCAGCAGCAGAACTTTAAGGCTGATAGATTTCTGGTATGGATTTGCTGCAGGTTGTACAGCAGATCCACACAAGGATTGGACCCCTTTGGCTTGATTCATTAACTCTGCGCCATCTAGGTTAAATTGTAATTGAAAAACTTATTGAACCCTGAAGACATACATCACATCTTTCACAGAACAGAAGAAGGGACAAACTAATTTGTCCACAACCATAAACCACACCTCAGAGGCGGGGGGGGGGGTGAAACTTCTGAGTGGGCCCCTAACCAGGTAACCCTGATTACAGCTATAGTGGCGCACCCAGAGAGTAGATGTAGGGGAACCTCAGCAGATGACAGCACTGTTACTGAAAATAATCTCTATACAGCACTGATGTTATAAGTCTCCAAAAATAATGGAAGTAGCAGAGAATATCCTCGTAAAGCAAATAGATGAAGCAGCGACTCAAGGAGAAGTCATTATTATGAGAGACTTCAACTACCCTGAAATACATTGGGGGACGGAAACATGTAGTTCAAGCAAAGGTAATAGGTTTTTGACAACTATGAGAGACAATTACCTTTCACAACTGGTTCAGGACCCAACAAGAAGGGGGGCACTGCTAGACCTAATATTAACCAATAGGCCAGACCGCATATCAAATATACGAGTTGGGGGTCACTTGGGTAATAGTGATCACAAAATAATACGTTTTCATGTAACCTTTAATAAGATGTGGAGTAGAGGGGTTACAAGGACACTAAACTTCAGGAAGGCAAATTTCCAACGGTTGAGAGATGATCTTAGTGCAATAAACTGGGACGTTATCCTGAGACATAAAGCTGCACAAAGCAAATGGGAGACATTTATTAACATCCTGAATAGGACCTGTGCACAATATATACCCTATGGGAATAAACATACTAGAAATAGGAGGAAACCACTATGGCTAAATAGAGCTGTAAGGGGCGCAATAAGTGACAAAAAGAAAGCATTTAGAGAACTAAAGCAAGTAGGTAGTGATGAGGCATTAAATAAATATAGCAAATTAAATAAATTATGTAAAAAACAAATCAAGGCAGCAAAGATTGAGGCAGAGAGAATCATTGCCAGAGAAAGTAAAAATAACCCCAAAATATTCTTTAACTACATAAATAGTAAGAAACTAAAAAATGATAGTGTTGGCCCCCTTAAAAATAGTCTGGGTGAAATGGTGGATGAGGATGAGGAAAAAGCCAATATGCTAAATGATTTTTTTTCAACCGTATTTACACAAGAAAATCGCGTGACAGAAAACATGATCAGAGATAACAAAAATTCTCCATTAAATGTCACTTGCTTAACCCAGCAGGAAGTACGGCAGCGTCTAAAAATCACTAAAGTTGACAAATCCCCGGGCCCGGATGGGATACACCCGCGAGTACTGCAGGAATTAAGTAACGTCATAGATAGACCATTATTTTTAATCTTTAAAGATTCCATAATAACAGGGTCTGTACCACACGACTGGCGTATAGCAAATGTGGTGCCAATATTCAAAAAGGGTACAAAAACTGAACTTGGAAATTATAGGCCAGTAAGCTTAACCTCTACTGTGGGTAAAATCCTGGAGGGTTTCCTAAGAGATGCTATAATAGAGTATCTGAAGAAGAATAACCTCATGACCCAATATCAACATGGGCTTACGAGGGACCGTTCCTGTCAAACTAATCTGATCAGTTTTTATGAGGAGTCAAGTTCTGGACTGAACCAAGGAAATGCAGTGGATGTTGTGTATATGGACTTTTCAAAAGCTTTTGATACGGTTCCACACAAAAGGTTGATACATAAAATGGGAACAATGGGGATAGGGGAAAATATATGTATGTGGGTTAAGAATTGGCTCAGTGATAGGAAACAAAGGGTGGTTATTAATGGAAAACACTCAGACTGGGTCTCAGTTAACAGTGGGGTACCACAGGGGTCAGTATTGGGCCCCCTTCTTTTTAACATATTTATTAATGACCTTGTGGGGGGCATACAGAGTAATATTTAAATATTTGCAGATGACACTAAACTCTGCAGGGTAATCATTACAGAGGAGGACAATTTTATATTACAGGAGGATCTATGTAAACTAGAAGCTTGGGCTGATAAATGGCAAATGAGCTTTAATGGCGATAAATGTAAGGTAATGCACTTGGGCAGAGGAAATAAAATGTATAATTATATGCTTAATTGTAAAACACTGGGCAAAACTGTAACTGAAAAAGACCTGGGTGTATTGGTGGACGACAAGCTCACGTTTAGAGGCCAGTGTCAGGCAGCTGCTGCAAAGGCAAATAAAATAATGGGATGCATTAAAAGAGGCGTAGATGCTCATGAGGAGAACATAATTTTACCTCTATACAAGTCATTAGTGCGACCACACTTAGAATACTGTGTACAGTTTTGGTCTCCGGTGTATAAGAAAGACATAGCTGAACTAGAGAGGGTGCAGAGAAGAGCGACCAAGGTTATTAGAGGACTGGGGGGTCTGCAATACCAAGACAGGTTATTACACTTGGGGTTATTTACTGTGGAAAAAAGAAGGCTTAGGGGTGATCTTATTACTATGTACAAGTATATGAGGGGACAGTACAAAGACCTTTCTACTGATCTTTTTACTCTGAGGCCAGAGACAGGGACAAGGGGGCATCTTCTACGTCTGGAGGAAAGAAGGTTTAATCATAATCACAGACGCGGATTCTTTACTGTAAGAGCAGTGAGACTATGGAACTCTCTGCCGCATGATGTTGTATTGAGTGATTCACTATTAAAATTTAAGAAGGGCATGGATGCCTTTCTTGAAAAGTATAATATTACAGGTTATATATATGGCCAAAAGTATTGAGAATGAGACAAATAGTAATTTTTCCAAAGTTTACTGCTTCATTTTTTGTAATGGCAATTTGCATATACTCCTGAATGTCAAAGAGTGATCAGCTTAACAGCAATTACTGAACTTGCAAAGTCAATATTTGCCCAGAAAATGAACTTCAACCCCCAAAACACATTTCAACATCATTGCAGTCCTGCCTTAAAAGGAGCAGCTAACATCGTTTTAGTGATTGATCCATTAACACAGGTGTTGGTGTTGATGAGAACAGGGCTGGCGATCAATCAGTCATGATTAAGTAAGAATGACATCACTGGACACTTTAAAAGGAGGCTGGTTCTTGGTATCATTGTTTCTCTTCAGTTAACCATGGTTATCTCTAAAGAAACACGTGCAGCCATCATTGCACTGCACAAAAATGGCCTAACAGGGAAGAGTATCGCAGCTACAAAGATTGCACCTCAGTCAACAATCTATCGCATCATCAAGAACTTCAAGGAGAGAGCTTCCATTGTTGTCAAAAAGGCTCCAGGGCGCCCAAGAAAGACCAGCAAGCGCCAGGACCGTATCTTAAAACTGTTTCAGCTGCAGGATCGGACTACCAGCAGTGCCGAGCTTGCTCAGGATTGGCAGCAGGCTGGTGTGAGTGCTTCTGCACGCACTGTGAGGCGGAGACTCTTTGAGCAAGGGCTGGTTTCAAGGAGGGCAGCAAAGAAGCCACTTCTCTCCAGAAAAAACATCAGGGACCAACTGATATTCTGCAAAAGGTACAGGGAGTGGACTGCTGAGGACTGGGGCAAAGTCATTTTCTCTGATGAATCCCCTTTTCGATTGTTTGGGACATCTGGAAAACAGCTTATTCGGAGAAGAAGAGGTGAGCGCTACCACCAGTCTTGTCTAATGCCAACTGTAAAGCATCCTGAAACCATTCATGTGTGGGGTTGCTTCTCAGCCAAGGGAATAGGCTCACTCACAGTCTTGCCCAAAAACACAGCCATTAATAAAGAATGGTACCAGAATGTCCTCCAAGAGCAACTTCTCCCAACCGTCCAAGAGCAGTTTGGCGCCCAACAATGCCTTTTCCAGCATGATGGAGCACCTTGCCATAAAGCAAAGGTGATAACTAAATGGCTCATGGAACAAAAAATAGAGATTTTGGGTCCATGGCCTAGAAACTCCCCAGATCTTAATCCCATTGAGAACTTGTGGTCAATCATCAAGAGACGGGTGGACAAACAAAAACCAACAAATTCTGGCAAAATGCAAGCATTGATTATGCAAGAATGGACTGCTATCAGTCAGGATTTGGTCCAAAAGTTGATTGAGAGCATGCCAGGGAGAATTACAGAGGTCTTGAAGAAGAAGGGGCAACACTGCAAATATTGACTTGCTGCATTAACTCATTCTAACTGTCAATATAACATATTGATACTCATAATATGATTGCAATTATATTTCTGTATGTGATATAAACATCAGACAAACACTAATAAAAACCAGAGGCCAGCAGATAACGTGAAAATATAATTTTGGTGTCATTCTCAAAATTTTTGGCCATGACTGTAGATTCCTTGATAGGGCGTTGATCCAGGGAACTAGTCTGATTGTCGTATGGAGTCGGGAAGGAATTTTTTTCCCCAATGTTGAGCTTAGTGTTTGCCACATGGTTTTTTTTGCCTTCCTCTGGATCAACATGTTAGGCTATGGGTTGAACTAGATGGACTTAGTCTTCCTTCAACCTTAAAAACTATGTTACTATGATATTACCGCCATATGGTGACATATATTGATAGATGCCAGTCCTGCAGAACATATAGGAGATTATAGTATAGTTATATATAGTTATATATATCCCCACAGTCCCCATCCATCACCCCCACAGTCCCCATCCCTATCCCCCACTGTACACTTGCTTTGGCAAAAGTAATGTTTATTTGGTCCTGCCAATAAAGCTTCTTTGTATTGTATTGTATTGTATTGTAGTGACTTACAGCTGACGTTCTTTCTGATTAAATTGTTCACTTTTTCATCTGGCCCAGACCGACACGATGACTTCTCCATCCAGGACTCAGAGTCTCAGGTCTGCAGAGATCACAACAAAGACACATTTGACTCCTTAAATTTCGGGCCCCATCCCCATCTATTCCCAACCAGCGCAAACCCCTCATCCTGCTGATACTCCAATACTGAGCCTCTGTTGCTGTACGTGTCCATATTACTGCACCTACTGTGTGCTCTCTAGATGGTAAAACAAAGCTCTAGAATATAGTAATGCCGTGTGCAAGTGACCTAGAAAACAGTGCCCACATTGTGCCCCCTAGAAAGTAATAATGCCCTTTGTGTGCCCCTCTGACTGTAATAATAACCTGAGTTCCCCTATAACGATACGTGCCCACTTAAGATTTAATAATGTCCTGAGTCTCCCCCCATGTACAGCTCCCCTATACACAGTATGATACTCTCCTATACATAGTATAATGCCCTCTCACTGTACAGTACCCCCACACAGTATACTGACCCCTAAGTAACCTCCAAACTGATGGCTCCAACACTGTATGAAGGCCCCCACACTATGCAAAGACCTCACATTATCTCCCACACTGTATGATGTCCCCCACACTATACAAAGACCCCACATTATCTCCCACACTGTATGATGGCCCCACACTGTACAAAGACCCCACATTATCTCCCACACTGTATGATGTCCCCCACACTATACAAAGACCCCACATTATCTCCCACACTGTATGATGGCCCCACACTGTACAAAGACCCTACATTATCTCCCACACTGTATGATGTCCCCCACACTATACAAAGACCCCACATTATCTCCCACACTGTATGATGGCCCGCACACTATACAAAGACCCCACATTATCTCCACACTGTATGATGTCCCCCACACTATACAAAGACCCCACATTATCTCCCACACTGTATGATGGCCCGCACACTATACAAAGACCCCACATTATCTCCACACTGTATGATGGCCCCCACACTGTGCGAAGACCCCACATCATCTCCCACACCATATAATGGCCCCCACACTGTACAAAGACCCCACATTATCTCCCACACTGTATGATGTCCCCCACACTATACAAAGACCCCACATTATCTCCCACACTGTATGATGGCCCGCACACTATACAAAGACCCCACATTATCTCCACACTGTATGATGGCCCCCACACTGTGCGAAGACCCCACATCATCTCCCACACCATATAATGGCCCCCACACTGTACAAAGACCCCACATTATCTCCCACACTGTATGATGGCCCGCACACTATACAAAGACCCCACATTATCTCCCACACTGTATGATGGCCCCACACTGTACAAAGACCCCACATTATCTCCCACACTGTATGATGGCCCCCACACTGTGAAAAGACCCCACATTATATCCCACACTGTATGATGGCCCGCACACTATACAAAGACCTCACATTATCTCCGACACTGTATGATGGCCCGCACACTATACAAAGACCCCACATTATCACCACACTGTATGATGGCCCCCATACTGTACAAAGACCCCACATCATCTCCCACACCGTAAAATGGCCCCCACACTGTACAAAGACCCCACATTATCTTCCACACTGTATGATGGCCCAACACTGTACAAAGACCCCACATTATCTCCCACACTGTATGATGGCCCCCACACTGTGCAAAGACCCCACATTATATCCCACACTGTATGATGGCCCCCACACTATACAAAGACCCCACATTATCTCCACAAAGTATGATGGCCCCCACACTGTGAAAAGACCCCACATCATCTCCCACATCATATAATGGCCCCCACACTGTACAAAGACCCCACATTATCTCCCACACTGTATGATGGCCCCACACTGTACAAAGACCCCACATTATCTCCCACACTGTATGATGGCCCCCACACTGTGCAAAGACCCCACATTATCTCCACACTGTATGATGGCCCCCACACTGTGCAAAGACCCCACATTATCTCCCACACTGTATGATGGCCCCCACATTGTGCGAAGACCCCACATCATCTCCCACACCGTATGATGTCCCCCACACTATACAAAGACCCCACATTATCTCCCACACTGTATGATGGCCCGCACACTATACAAAGACCCCACATTATCTCCACACTGTATGATGGCCCCCACACTGTGCGAAGACCCCACATCATCTCCCACACCATATAATGGCCCCCACACTGTACAAAGACCTCACATTATCTCCCACACTGTATGTCGGCCCGCACACTATACAAAGACCCCACATTATCTCCCACACTGTATGATGGCCCCACACTGTACAAAGACCCCACATTAACTCCCACACTGTATGAAGGCCCCCACACTGTGAAAAGACCCCACATTATATCCCACACTGTATGATGGCCCCCACACTATACAAAGACCTCACATTATCTCCGACACTGTATGATGGCCCGCACACTATACAAAGACCCCACATTATCTCCACACTGTATGATGGCCCCCATACTGTACAAAGACCCCACATCATCTCCCACACCGTAAAATGGCCCCCACACTGTACAAAGACCCCACATTATCTTCCACACTGTATGATGGCCCAACACTGTACAAAGACCCCACATTATCTCCCACACTGTATGATGGCCCCCACACTGTGCAAAGACCCCACATTATATCCCACACTGTATGATGGCCCCCACACTATACAAAGACCCCACATTATCTCCACACTGTATGATGGCCCCCACACTGTGCAAAGACCCCACATCATCTCCCACATCATATAATGGCCCCCACACTGTACAAAGACCCCACATTATCTCCCACACTGTATGATGGTCCCACACTGTACAAAGACCCCACATTATCTCCCACACTGTATGATGGCCCCCACACTGTGCAAAGACCCCACATTATCTCCACACTGTATGATAGCCCCCACACTGTGCGAAGACCCCACATCATCTCCCACACCATATAATGGCCCCCACACTGTACAAAGACCCCACATTATCTCCCACACTGTATGATGGCCCCACGCTGTACAAAGACCCCACATTATCTCCCACACTGTATGATGGCCCCCACACTGTACAAAGACCCCACATTATCTCCCACACTGTATGATGGCCCCCACACTGTGAAGAGACCCCACATTATATCCCACACTGTATGATGGCCCCCACACTATACAAAGACCTCACATTATCTCCGACACTGTATGATGGCCCGCACACTATACAAAGACACCACATTATCTCCACACTGTATGAAGGCCCCCATACTGTGCAAAGACCCCACATCATCTCCCACACTGTATAATGGCCCCCACACTGTACAAAGACCCCACATCATCTCCCACACCGTATAATGGCCCCCACACTGTACAAAGACCCCACATTATCTCCCACACTGTATGATGGCCCCACACTGTACAAAGACCCCACATTATCTCCCACACTGTATGATGGCCCCCACACTGTGCAAAGACCCCACATTATATCCCACACTGTATGATGGCCCCCACACTATACAAAGACCCCACATCATCTCCCACACTGTATGATGGCCCCCACACTGTACAAGAACCCCACATTATCTCCCACACTGTATGATGGCCCCCACACTGTGCAAAGACCCCACATTATCTCCGACACTGTATGATGGCCCCCACACTATACAAAGACCCCAAATTATCTTCCACACTGTATGATGGCCGCCACACTGTGCAAAGACCCCACATTATCTCCCACACTGTATGACCCTAACTGTAATCCCCACACTGTACAAATAGCCTACTTATAGTAAATGCCCCCCCATAGGCAGAGTCTGTAATATAATCCCCCCCATAGGCAGAGTCCGTAGTATAATGCCTCCCCCATAGGCAGAGTCTGTAGTATAATGCCCCCCCATAAGCAGTTTGTACTATAATGCTCCCCCCTTCCCATGGGCAGAGTATGTAGTATAATTACGCCCCATAGGCACAGTCTGTAGTATAATGCTCCCCCCCTTCCCATAGGCCGAGTCTGTAGTATAATGTTTCCCCCCATTGGCAAAGTCTGTAGTATAATGCTTCTCCCCCCTCATAGGCAGAGTCTGTAGTATAATTATCACCCCCCATAGGCAGAGTCTGTAGTATAATTATCCCCCCATAGGCGGAGTCTGAAGTATAATGCCCCCCCCCTCATAGGCAGAGTCTGTAGTATAATGTTTCCCCCCATAGGCAGAGTCTGTAGTATAATGCCCCCCCATAGGCAGAGTCTTTAGTATAATGCTCCCCCCATAGGCAGAGTCTGTAGTATAATGCACTCCCCCATAGGCAGAGTCTGTAGTATAATGTTTCCCCCCTTCATAGGCAGAGTCTGTAGTATAATCCCCCCATAGGCAGAGTCTGTAGTATAATGCCCCCCCCATAGGCAGAGTCTGTAGTATAATGCCCCCCCATAGGCAGAGTTTGTACTATAATGCTCCCCCCCTTCCCATGGGCAGAGTATGTAGTATAATTATGCCCCATAGGCAGAGTCTGTAGTATAATGCTCCCCCCCTTCCCATAGGCAGAGTCTGTAGTATAATGTTTCCCACCATTGGCAAAGTCTGTAGTATAATTATCCCCCCCATAGGCAGAGTCTGTAGTATAGTTATCCCCCCATAGGCAGAGTCTGAAGTATAATGCCCCCCCCCTCATAGGCAGAGTCTGTAGTATAATGTTTCCCCCCATAGGCAGAGTCTGTAGTATAATGCTCCCCCATAGGCAGAGTCTTTAGTATAATGCTCCCCCCATAGGCAGAGTATGTAGTATAATGCATTCCCCCATAGGCAGAGTCTGTAGTATAATGTTTCCCCCCCTCATAGGCAGAGTCTGTAGTATAATGTGCCCCCCATAGGCAGAGTCTATAGCATAATGCTCCACCCCATAGGCAGAGTCTGTAGTATAATGCTCCCCCCCTTCCCATAGGCAGAGTCTGTAGTATAATGCTCCCCCCCTTCCCATAGGCAGAGTCTGTAGTATAATGTTACCCCGCATAGGCAGAGTTTGTAGTATAATGTCGTCATCCCCCATAGGCAGAGTCTGTAGTATAATGCTTCCCCCCATAGGCAGAGTCTGTAGTATAATGCCCCCCCCTTATAGGCAGAGTCTATAGTATAATGTTCCCCCCCTCATATGCAGAGTCTGTAGTATAATGTGCCCCCCCCCTCATAGGCAGAGTCTGTAGTATAATGCTCCCCCTATAGCAAGGCAGAGTCTGTAGTGTAATGCTCCCCCATAGGCAGAGTTTGCATTATAATGACCCCCCATAGGCAGAGCCTGTTGCATAATGTCCCCCCCCCATAGGCAGAGTCTGTAGTGTAATGCCCCCCCATTTGCAGAATCTGTAGTATAATGCTACCCCCATAGGCAGAGACTGAAGTATAATGCTCTACCCTTCCCATAAGCAAGGTCTGTAGTATAATGTCGCCTCCCATAGGCAGAGTTTGTAGTATAATGTCGTCTCCCCATAGGCAGAGGCTGTAGTATAATGCTCCCCCCATAGGCAGAATCTGTAGTATAATGCCTTCCCCTTATAGGCAGAGTCTGTAGCATAATGTGCCCCCCATCATAGGCAGAGTCTGTAGTATAATGTGCCCCCCCTCTCATAAGCAGAGTCTGTAGTATAATGCTCCCCTCCATAAGCAGAGTCTGTAGAATAATGCCCCCCTCATAGGCAGAGTCTGTAGCATAATGCCCCCCCCTTTTATAGGCAGAGGCAGAGTCTGTAGTATAATGCTCTCCCCCTCAAAAGCAGAGTCTGTAGTATAATGCCCCCCCCCCCTCATAGGCAGAGTCTGTAGTATAATTCTCCCCCCTTAGGCAGAGACTATAGTATAATGTGCCCCCCCCAAAGGCAGAGTCTGTAGCATAATGTGCCCCCCCATAGGCAGAGTCTGTAGTATAATGCGCCCCCCTCATAGGCAGAGTCTGTAGTATAATGTGCCCCCCCTCTCATAGGCAGAGTCTGTAGTATAATGCTCCCCTCCATAAGCAGAGTCTGTAGTATAATGCCCCCCCCCCTTATAGGCAGAGTCTATAGTATAATGTTCCCCCCCTCATAGGCAGAGTCTGTAGTATAATGTGCCCCCCCCTCATAGGCAGAGTCTGTAGTATAATGCTCCCCCTATAGCAAGGCAGAGTCTGTAGTGTAATGCTCCCCCATAGGCAGAGTCTGTATTATACTGACCCCCCATAGGCAGAGCCTGTAGTATAATGTCCCCCCCCATAGGCAGAGTCTGTAGTGTAATGCCCCCCCATTTGCAGAATCTGTAGTATAATGCTCCCCCCATAGGCAGAGACTGAAGTATAATGCTCTACCCTTCCCATAAGCAAGGTCTGTAGTATAATGTCGCCTCCCATAGGCAGAGTTTGTAGTATAATGTCGTCTCCCCATAGGCAGAGGCTGTAGTATAATGCTCCCCCCATAGGCAGAATCTGTAGTATAATGCCTTCCCCTTATAGGCAGAGTCTGTAGCATAATGTGCCCCCCATCATAGGCAGAGTCTGTAGTATAATGTGCCCCCCCTCTCATAGGCAGAGTCTGTAGTATAATGCTCCCCTCCATAAGCAGAGTCTGTAGAATAATGCCCCCCTCATAGGCAGAGTCTGTAGCATAATGCCCCCCCCTTTTATAGGCAGAGGCAGAGTCTGTAGTATAATGCTCTCCCCCTCATAAGCAGAGTCTGTAGTATAATGCCCCCCCCCTCATAGGCAGAGTCTGTAGTATAATGCTCCCCCCATAGGCAGAGACTATAGTATAATGTGCCCCCCCCAAAGGCAGAGTCTGTAGTATAATGTGCCCCCCATAGGCAGAGTCTGTAGTATAATGCGCCCCCCTCATAGGCTGAGTCTGTAGTATAATGTGCCCCCATCATAGGCAGAATCTGTAGTATAATGTGCCCCCCTTTATAGGCAGAGTCTGTAGTATAATGCGCCCCCCTTCTTAGGCAGAGACTGTAGTATAATGTCCCCCCCTCATAGGCAGAGTCTGTAGTATAATGCTCCCCCCTCATAAGCAGAGTCTGTAGTATAATGGCCCCCTCATAGGCAGAGTCTGTAGTATAATGTGCCCCCCCTCATACGCAGAGTCTGTAGTATAATGTGCCACCCTCATAGGCAGAGTCTGTAGTATAATGTGCCCCCCCTCATAGGCAGAGACTGTAGTATAATGTGCCCCCCTCATAGGCAGATTCTGTAGTATAATGTCCCCCCCTCATAGGCAGAATCTGTAGTATAATGCTGCCCTCCTCATAAGCAGAGTCTGTAGTATAATGCCCCCCCTCATAGGCAGAGTCTGTAGTATAATGCGCCCCCCCTCATACGCAGAGTCTGTAGTATAATGTGCCCCCCTCATAGGCAGAGTCTGTAGTATAATGTGCCCCCCTTCATAGGCAGAGTCTGTGGTATAATGTCCCCTCCCCTCATAGGCAGAGTCAGTAGTATAATGTCCCCTCCCATGGGCAGAATCTGTAGTGTAATGTGCCCCCCCTCATAGGCAGAGTCTGTACTATAATGTGCCCCCCCTCATAGGCAGAGTCTGTAGTATAATGTGCCCCTTCGCTCATAGGCAGAGTCTGTAGTATAATGTACCCCCCCATAGGCAGAGTCTGTAGCATAATGTCCCCCCCTTTATAGGCATAGTATGTAGTATAATGCTTCCCCCTCATAAGCAGAGTCTGTAGTATAATGCCCCCCATAGGCAGAGTCTGTAGTATAATGTGCCCCCCCCTCATGGGCAGAATCTGTAGTGTAATGTGCCCCCCCTCATAGGCAGAGTCTGTAGTATAATGTGCCCCCCCTCATAGGCAGAGTCTGTAGTATAATCTGCCCCCCATAGGCAGAGTCTGTAGCATAATGCCCCCCCCTTTATAGGCAGAGTCTGTAGTATAATGCTCCCCCCCTCATAAGCAGAGTCGGTAGTATAATGCCCCCCCATAAGCAGAGTCTCTAGTATAATTATCCCCCCATAGGCAGAGTCTGAAGTATAATGCCCCCTCTCATAGGCAGAGTCTGTAGTATAATGTTTCCCCCCATAGGCAGAGTCTGTAGTATAATGCCCCCCCATAGGCAGAGTCTTTAGTATAATGCTCCCCCCATAGGCAGAGTCTGTAGTATAATGCACTCCCCCATAGGCAGAGTCTGTAGTATAATGTTTCCCCCCTCATAGGCAGAGTCTGTAGTATAATGTGCCCCCCATAGGCAGAGTCTATAGTATAATGCTCCCCCCACAGGCAGAGTCTGTAGTACAATGCTACCCCCCTTCCGATAGGCAGAGTTTGTAGTATAATGTCGTCATCCCCCATAGGCAGAGTCTGTAGTATAATTCCCCCCCCTTATAGGCAGAGTCTATAATATAATGTTCCCCCCCTCATAGGCAGAGTCTGTAGTATAATGTGCCCCCCCTCATAGGCCGAGTCTGTAGTATAATGCTTCCCCCCATAGGCAGAGTCTGTAGTATAATGCACCCCCCCTTATAGGCAGAGTCTATAGTATAATGTTCCCCCCCTCATAGGCAGAGTCTGTAGTATAATGTGCCCCCCCTCATAGGCAGAGTCTGTAGTATAATGTGCCCCCTCGCTCATAGGCAGAGTCTGTAGTATAATGTACCCCTCCATAGGCAGAGTCTGAAGCATAATGTCCCCCCTTTATAGGCATAGTATGTAGTATAATGCTCCCCCCTCATAAGCAGAGTCTGTAGTATAATTCCCCCCATAGACAGAGTCTGTAGTATAATGTGCCCCCCTCATAGGCAGAGTCTGTAGCATAATGTGCCCCCACTTCATGGGCAGAGTCTGTAGTATAATGTGCCCCCCATAGGCAGAGTCTGTAGCATAATGCCCCCCCCTTTATAGGCAGAGTCTGTAGTATAATGCTCCCCCCCTCATAAGCAGAGTCTGTAGTATAATGCCCCCCATAAGCAGAGTCTGTAGTATAATATGCCCCCCCCTCATAGGCAGAGTCTGTAGTATAATATTCCCTCCCTCATAGGCAGAGCCTGTAGTATAATGTGCCCCCCCTCATAGGCAGAGTCTGTAGTATAATGTGCCCCCCCTCACAGGCAGAGTCTGTAGTATAATGTGCCCCCCCTCATAGGCAGAGTCAGTAGTATAATGTGCCCCCCCAAAGGCAGATTCTGTAGTATAATGTGCCCTCCCCTCATAGGCAGAGTCTGTAGTATAATGTGCCCCCTCTCATAGGCAGAGTCTGTAGCATAATGTCCCCCCCCCCTTTATAGGCAGAGTCTGTAGTATAATGCCCCCCTCATAGGCAGAGTCTGTAGCATAATGCCCCCCTCTCTATAGACAGAGTCTGTAGCATAATGCCCCTCCCCACTCATACGCAGAGTCTGTAGTATAATGTGCCCCCCCTCATAGGCAGAGTCTGTAGTATAATGTGCCCCCCCTCATAGGCAGAGTCTGTAGTATAATGTGCCCCCCCATAGGCGGAGTCTGTAGTTTAATGTCCCCCCCCTCATAGCCAGAGTCTGTAGTATAATGTCAGCCCCCAACCCCCAGCAATAAAATGAATAAGCATGATAATCACCTCTCCTCCTCATTCCCTCGCTGCTCTGAGTGCCGCACCCGGCCCGCACATCTCAGCACGGCGGGCCAGGCGCCAAGTGATGACGTCACTGACGTGAGACTCAGAGGGGACTGATGGGAGAGAGAGAGCGTCATGCTCTCTCATCAGTGAACTTGCGGTGGTGACGAGTGGGGGGGGGCCTGATGCTGGCACCAGGGGCCCTCCTGCATAGCAGCCGCCGGGCAGTGCAGGGACAGAATCTCCTTGCTCTGCCCGGAGTATAACTGCACAGCGTAGCTCCGAGTGGGCCCCCTCAGAGCGCGGGGCCTGGGGCCACCACCCCCTCTGCCCCCCCCCCCGGTAGCTACGCTACTGCCACACCTATCTACTATTTCTTTCTACTTTGCCAGGAGGAATCACAGGGGCAGTGAGGAACATTTAGTAGATGCCCAGGACTACAGGGCGTAGACCCATATTCGGGACTGTCCTGCAGTATTCGGGACCTATGGATTTATTTTTTTGTTCATTCATTAATAGTGTAGCAGCCATAATTTTCATATTTACGTAAGCTTCACGTTATGACATTTTGCTTTTCGTGTGTTCACACGTTGCATAAATACCGCACTGTGTTTTTTATTTTTTTGTCCGTGTCCACTCCAAACTAGGCAATAACAATCTTCTCTGGTTATTGCTTTTTGTATGTATTTCCCCCTTTATTTGATGCGTTTTTGGTGCAGATGTAAAGCAGTGTTGTTAATGCGTTTTTTTATAGTACAGAAAAACTTTGATTCTACACCTTAAAAAGCAACTGCGTTTTTTACATGCGTTTTTTTTCACTCTCCCCATAGAAGCCTATAGGGAAAAAAAGCACCAAAACCGCAAAGTTCAGCAGCATCATTAGACACGCAGTTTTCATGAAATCATATCCGATTTGCTAGGACAAGTTAAACGCAGCAAAATTTCTCCACCAAAAGTAAGCAGCACAAAATCCGCAGCATTTATGCTACATGTGAATGTGACGCTCACAGCCCTCCCTGGGAAATGGGGTACTCGGAGCCGGGTCAGATGTTGGGGAGGCAGTCGTGGCCTGGACCCGTTCTGTGCCCAGGGCCGTCACATTAAAAGTAATGGGCTAACAGGGTTGAGTGGTATTTATCGACTACGCCACCTGTGGCACCTGGTGAAGGCCACCAGCGCCGCTGCAGTCCGCTGAGGCATGATGTTATGGCGGGGGTAGTAGCGGAGTATGGGCTCCGCATCGCGCGGTGTGGCGCAGAATAAACAGTCCGGAGGCCATAGGGGTGAACTTCCAAGGCTTTACTCACATAGCTGGCAGTAGGAAGGCGACTCCCTGCTCCCCGCGGAGTCCTGCGGTCACCCCGGCTTTCCCGACCAGGACATAGAGTAGCAAGGTCGGGTGTCGGGGGCCGGTACCCCTCTTGCAGCCAGACTCCTTCTGAATATATCAGCATGCGAGAACAGGTGGCGTACACCGCTCCGTCTGCATCCTGCCTGGGATCCATTTGCTGTGGAGCTACACTCTTAAGCTCCGGGCCTTTTTGATTATGGTCCTTGACCGGGTTGAGACCTTCATTATCTGCAACCTGCCCCTCGACCCAAGGCTAAGGTACGAGGGCCGTGTCTCCGTCCTCTGCAGGCCCACACAGGATCCACGCTCAGGGAGGGAGGTCACATTACACACAGTAGTTGACAGCAACCAAGACAGCACAAGAACCAAGATCAAAGATGGCTTTCTATTAAATATGAAATTTTAAGTGTAACTAACTTGTAAGTCCTCCACCCTCACCCACTAACTGGTTCCCCTCACTCTTGGTTCCCCAGTCTCCCTGTAACCAGGGGAGCAGCACCTAGTGCATACCAGCTCCCTCTGGTGGAGAAGTGTGGTGTTGGATGCAAAGGCTGGGTCACGACTATCACACTGTCCTTACCTCAGAGGAGTAACACCACACTCCATTGGAGAAGTGCAGCATCCCTGTGGTGGTCGAACCCTCAGGGGCGCCACATTAACATGGCCAAAATGTCCAAGTACAGTGGATGTGATTTCATGAAAACTCCTGATCACTTTACTTCTAAAGACGCTGCTGAACTGTGCGGTTTTAGTTCATTTTTTCTCTATAAGTTTCTATGGGGAGCATGAAAAAGCTGTGGACGGGACAGCATGTATCAGCTGTCAGGTTCTCTTTAATTGCTTTTTTTGTTCATTCTGCCTCCAAAAAATGGAATAAACAGCGATCAAAAATCGTATTACAGAAAACAACAGCCTTGTCTCGCACAAGTTTAATAGTCAAACATATGTGGCTGAAATCATACAGCCATAGTCGGATGCATACTGCCAGTGGATCAGCTGTCAGGTTCCCTTGAAATGACATTCATTATTTAGTATAATTGATATGTAAACTTTATTCTGCAGACCAATAAAATTAGAGCAATAATACATTTCGATAGTTTCTTTACACTTTATTACTTTTGAATAAAATGTAATAAAAGAAAAACAACAACTTTTTTTGTAGCCATAGTTTCTTAATTCCAACAGACCATTTACTGCTTTTCCTTCCCCTTAGACGGAGCTCTGTGATGGCTTGTTTTTTTTCGCAGTGCAACCTGTAGTTTTGGTGCCATTTTGGGGTAGGTGCGACTTTTTAATCACTTTCTGATTCATTTTTTGGTAGGTAGAGTACCACGAGTCATTACTGATGCTGCAATACCAAACACAGGTATGTGTCTTTGCTTGTTATTCTGTAAAAATATTTTTTTTATTGATAAAACTGTAAATTATTTAGTTTTAATTTTTTTATTTTTTTTACAATTAAAAACATTTTTTTCCTTAAAATATTTCTTAGTCCCACCAGGAGGTGTGAGCATGCAATCAAGTTGAGTAAAACCTGTTCTAGTTAAATCCTGCCTTATCTGTGTCTGATACTGCGCCATCACCAAGTGGGGTGCCATATTTGGGGGTTAAGGGCATTGCACAAAAAACCTGACCCACTTGCACTTTTTATGTGTTAGAGGGGTATATGGGCCCTCTCAAGCACCAGAGCCCAGGTTCAACTGCAGCAACTACAGTACCTCTGCATATCCTAAAATTACACCTCTGAGTCCACCACAAGGAATGTCTAGTGTACTTTTCATGGTGTCGTAAATTATGCTGTTATCATTGTGCACCACAGGTAATATGATATCATTAAAATAGTTTTCTCACCAAACCATTCTGAAAATGAAGCTGATGGTGATCAGAAAACACCTCCTATCTATCAGCTGATAATGCAGGGAGAAGATATGGTGAGAAATGCATTTTCCCTGTAGTTTATTTATTTTACTCATTCATATAGAACATATAGATTTGAACCCAGGACCCCAGTGCTGCAAGGCTGCAGTGATAACCACTGAGCCACCCTGCTGCCCACTAAAGAAGAAATGTAATGTTTTGTGACAAACATTCAAATCAAGTGCTTGTGTTGCGTTAGAAATGTAGATTTAGGTTGTCCAGATCGGGCATCCCCTTTCATTGTTGTAATAAATTACTTGAGTATCAACCAAATTGTTTTTCGTAGAAAATTATGGGCTCGTAGTTGGCTTCAATTTGGGCACAGAATTCCCCCTTTAATCGGCATATTATGTTTTCATTGTTCTGTATGCAAAAAAAAAATGTCCTTGCACCACAACATAAAACACAAAGCAAAGATTTGCAAGGTAACCATATCGGCATCTTCTTATGCCACTAATCCCCCTTGCCTAATGCAAATTAGTTGGGAAGCGGGATCCTGTTGCTTGATTTGAATAGCATGTAAGTTGTCGTGAAACTAAATGCAAAAAAAAGGATTAGTTACCCAAGTCCGAGCTTATGTGTGAGTACGAGCTCCTGTGATTTGTTTCTTTTCTCGCACTCGGTTACTGTAATTTTGCTTATCTATTAGTGTTGAGCGAGCTTGCTCGACACTGCTTGGTAGTCGCCCGAGCATCTCACTACTCAGAATGTTCGACGAGCACCGAGCCCTGCATGTTTGGCGCTCTTTACAGAGCCAATGAACATGCAGGGACTGCCAGCCAGTCACTGTAATGCCACAGCCATGTTGGTTGTGGGCATTACAGTGATTGGCTGGCCGCACAGCGTCACCTCGAGTATTTATAACCAGGCGCCGCCATCTTGGACACAGTCGCTCCGGATCAGACAGTGTAGGGAGAGTGCTGCTGAGCTAGGGAGAGATTTATACTGCAAAATAGGTAGTGTAGGGTCTCTAAAGCCTGCAAAATCAAACAAACAGTCCTTCTGAGGACTAATATCCATCCCAGATATCAGGCAGGCAGGCAGGCTGTATAGGAGACGCAGTGGTTATACCAAAAAACACTGCATTACAGTCCTGTGTGCTGCTGCTGCTCAAATTGCTAGACTTAGCCCCAGGTCTCAGGGGCCAGAAAAAATCCTTTTTTTTTCATCTAAGTCCTCTTTTTTTTTCCCTCAGTCAGACTGTACAAATACCCGTCTTATTAACCTTTTGGTATCCCCCCCCCCCCAAAAAAAAAAAAAATTGAGTGTGTCTGTGAGTGTTCAGACACAAATATATCTGTTTAAAAGAGTCTGGTTTTGGCCAGATAACTAGAACTGTGGTTTTGCAGTTCTACGGTTCAAATCTTTGTATTATCCTCTTTTTTGCCTTTTTTCCATAAAAAAAAACAGTTTGAGTGTCTCGCTGACTGTTCAGACACAAATATATCTGTTTAAAAGATTCTGGTGTAGGCCAGAGAAATAGAACTGTGGTTTTCCTCTTCCACGGTTCTAATCTCCTTTTTATTACCCTTTTCCCATTGATAGTGCGAGTGTAAGCTATTTTACTTCCTTTACAATGGGCAAGGCGCGTGGCAAGGGACGTGGAACTGGATGTTCTGGTGATGGTGCGTGCAGAGGACGGGGCCGTGGCCAAGGTGAAAATGTGCCACAACCAACAGCCACATCTTCTCGCTCCCAGTTCTTGACCGAATTACTAGGGAAGCACACAACACCACTATTGTGAACTGATCAGTGTGAACAGGTTATTAATTGGATAGCAGATAATATTTCCAGTCACCTGTGCACCACCACCTCCGGTCTGTCTTCTACACGGTCAAGTCTTAGTAGCCGTGAATCTCGACCGCATACTCCTCCTCACCCTGATGCTCCTTCCTCCCACCATGCCGAGTGTCATCAGACAGCAACTGATCCCACAGTTGGACACTCTGAAGAGCTGTTCACTGGTCCATTTCCATATTTGGGCGACTCGCCTGCTCCGCTTGAAGTGGTGGAAGAGGAGATCCCATGTAACGATGGCCAAATATTTCAACAGCCACGGCCACAGGAAGGCGACGCTGGCAATTTGCCACAAGAGGTGGACGGTGACAAGACACAATTGCCACTAAGTGAGGAGGGGGACCGTGGTGCGGAAGTGGAAGAGGAGGAGGAGGTGGTGGATGATCTTGTAACTGACCCAACGTGGCAGGAGGACACGCAGAGCGAGGCCAGCAGCACACAGGGGAAGGGAGGCAGAGTACCCCAACAGGCAGGAAGAAGCAGTGTGGTGGCCGCAGACAGAAGGCGGACAACCGTTCCCCGTAACACCAACACGAGTGATGTTGCCAGTACAACCGGTAGGTCTTCCAGAGTCTGGAATTTTATTAAAGACTCTGCTGATAACTCCAAAAAGGCCATTTGTACTACCTTCCAGGCCAACATCAGCAGGGGTGACAAAACTACCAGCCTGACCACCACCATCATGATCAGGCACATGTCAGCAAAGCACCCGACTTTGTGGGGCAAATCCTAGGGTCCACGACCAGTGTCAGCGGTTGTCACCACTGCTTCTTCCGCTGTTGTGCGTGTAAGAGAACCCCCTGTTGTGCGTGCAAGGCAATCCCCTGTCCATACTGCATGAAAAGATGCCCCCTCCTCTCAGTCTTCACTTGTTATGCCAGTTTCTCAAGAAACAGCATCAACGTCCACGTCCCACCGCAGCATTCAATTGTCCATATCCCATACCTTTGAATGAAAGCGCAAATTCGCAGCCAACGCCCCACAGGCCACAGTCCTAATTTCGCACATTTCACTACTGCTTGCGTTGGAAATGCTGCCTTTTAGGCTGGTGGAGACGGAATCTTTCCGCAACCTTATGGCGGTGGCCATCCCTCGGTACTCGGTCCTCAGCCGACACTATTTTGCCCGGTGTGCCATCCCCGCACTACACAAGCACATGTCCCAAAACATCTGCCATGCCCTCAACAACACAGTTACTGGGAGAGTCCACCTGACAACGGACACGTGGACAAGTGCTTGTGGCCAGGGACGGTACATCTCCCTGACAGCACACTGGGTAAACATAGTGGAAGCCGGGACCCAGTCGGACCTTTGGACGGAAAACATCCTCCCCACACCGAGGATTGCAGGCCCTATGTCAGTCACAGTTGCCCCCACAGTGTACAGCTCCTGCGCATCATCCTCCTCCTCCTCCTCATGTTCAGCCTCCATCTCAGATATCACCACATCAGTTACAAGGTGGAAGCACTGCAGTACTGCCTCATCCAAGCGGCAACAGGCTGTGCTGAAACTCATAAGCTTAGGTGATAAACCTCACACTGCTTGTGAGTTGTGGACAGCTGTGAAAGAGCAGGCAGATCTGTGGCAGAGACCGTTGAACCTACATCCAAGCGTGGTCGTGTGTGACAATGGCCGTAACCTGGTGGCGGCTCTGAGGCGAGGCGAGATCACACACGTACCATGCCTGGCTCATGTGCTTAACCTCGTGGTTCAGTGGTTTCTTAAATCGTACCCCGAGTTGCCAGATCTGCTCGTCAAAGTACGCCGCCTGTCAGCTCATTTTCGCAAGTCGGCTACAGCTTCCACCGCCCTTGCTGTGTTGCAGCAGCGTTTGCAGCTTCCGGCACACCGACTGGTGTGTGATGTTCCCACACGTTGGAACTCTACCCTCCACATGTTGCAAAGGATTTGTGAGCAGAAGAGAGCAGTTGTGGAGTACCAGCTGCAAAAAGGCCTTCGATATTCAGGTCAGACTCCACACTTAAGACCTCAGGAGTGGACCTGGATGTCTGTCATATGTACCACCCTGACAAACCTTGAGGAGTCCACCAAGATGGTGAGTGGCGATGACGCCATCATTAGCGTCAGCATCCCACTTGACAGTCTTTTGCAACGCTCTCTGCAGAGAATTAAAGAGGAGGCATTGCAGCCAGAGTATGATGAGATGGATCAAGAAGCCCTAGAGGGCGATTTCACACAGCCCAGCCTCATCTCATCCCAACATGCATTGAGGGACAATAAGGGAGAGGAGGAGGAGGAGGAAGAACAGGAGATGGTATCATGCGCTGTAGACGGTAGTACCTGTACAACTGTCATACAGTCGGTTCAGCGTGGGTGGCCTGAGGACAGGGGGGAGGAGGAGGAGGAGGAGAGCATGGTCAGTCGTCATCTTGGTGAGGACACGGAAGTCTTGCCCGTTACCAGTCTGGCACGCATGGCTGACTTTATGTTACGCTGCCTTAACCGTGAACCTCGCGTTGTCAAAATGTTGGGTGACAATCATTACTGGTTGGTGACACTTTTAGACCCCCGCTACAAGGAGAACTTTCACTCTCTTATTCCTGAGGTGGAGAGGTCTACAAAAATGGGGCAGTACCAGAAGGCCCTTGCTGCAGAACTGTTAAAAAAATTCCCATCTGAACACGCTAGCGGCAGAGGTCACAGTTCGTTGCCCAACCAAGGAGTACAGGCGAGAGAGACGCAACTCCAATCCAGCAGAGGCAGGGGATCACTGTCAACGTTCTGGGACAGTTTTCTGAGACCCCCCCAGCTTACAGGCCCTGAGGCGCGGGGTACTCTCACAAGGAGTGGAAAGTTTCAAAAGATGGTGAGGGAGTACCTTGCCGACCGTACCAGCATCCTCCGTGATTCCTCTGTGCCTTTTAATTATTGGGTATCCAAGCTGGACACTTGGAATGAACTCGCTCTGTACACCTTGGAGGTCCTGGCCTGCCCTGCCGCTAACATGTTATCGGTGCGTGTTTTTAGTGCCGCTGGGGGAATTATAACTGATAAGCACACTCGCCTGTCAACTGACAATGCTGACAAGCTGACCCTTATGAATAAGGGCTGGATTGGGCCAGACTTCTCATAACCACCAAATGACAGCAGAGTAACATAAAGTCAAATCCACTGTGTTATTTCGGGAGGTGTATTCCCATGCGCCGCTTCACACCCACACATGGGTATACGCTTCCTCATTTCGGCTGTTTTATGCTCTTCTCCTTATCCTACCATCATTATATATAAATGTAAAGCAAAGTTGCATAATAAATATAGGGTACTTAGTGAACTATTTTTGATCAAAAAAAGTATACAAGCCGTCCCACCAGCGGCAAGGTGACCCTAAATTGGGACGGTACCTATACTGCCTATATTAAATATAATTATAATTATATATTTTTGTCTTTTGTCTTTTGTAGGTTTTGTTTCTTTTTTGCTAGTGTGAACATGCTCCTATTTCTTGCATGTCTACCATCTTAGACCTCAGTTCACATTGCCTGGTTTTTTCTTCTCCTTATCCGCAGCCTCCACCACCACTATACCACCAGGATGACCGTGGTCCGTGTTGCCAGCATTGCAAGTTCCTCTGTTCTAATTTTTGGCAGCTTTTGCTTGGAAGGTATAGGCAAAGACTATGGGAGACCCACTCCCCAATAAAGGGAATAATGTTTTCAATATGCTGTACTGCATGGCTCTTGTAAGGGGCATTGCAAGTTTCTCTGTCCTAATTTTTGTCAGCTTTTGCTTGGAAGGCATAGGCAAAGACTATGGGAGACCCACTCCACAATAATGGGAATAATGTTTTTAATATGATGTACTGCATGGCTATTGTAAGTGGCATTGCAAGTCCTCCATCCTAATTTTGGCAGCTTTTGCTTGGAAGGCATAGGCAAAGACTATGGGAGACCCACTCCCCAATAATGGGAATAATGTTTTTAATATGCTGTACTGCATGGCTCTTGTAAGGGGCATTGCAAGTTTCTCCGTCCTAATTTTTGTCAGCTTTTGCTTGGAAGGCATAGGCAAAGACTATGGGAGACCCACTCCCCAATAATGGGAATAATGTTTTTCATATGCTGTACTGCATGGCTCTTGTAAGGGGCATTGCAAGTTCCTCCATCCTAATTTTTGCAAGCTTTTGCTTGGAAGGCATAGGCAAAGACTATGGGAGACCCACTCCCCAATAATGGGAATAATGTTTTTAATATGCTGTACTGCATGGCTCTTGTAAGGGGCATTGCAAGTTCCTCCGTCCTAATTTTTGTCAGCTTTTGCTTGGAAGGCATAGGCAAAGACTATGGGAGACCCACTCCCCAATAATGGGAATAATGTTTAAATATGCTGTACTGCATGGCTCTTGTAAGGGGAATTAAAATCATCTTGTTAAGCTACTGTGACCTTCACGTCTCTTCCAAGGGTCATTGATATTGTCTTTTTATTCCACTGGGACCTCCACGTCTCTTCCAAGGGGCATTGATATTGTCTTTTTATTCCACTGTGACCTCCACGTCTCTTCCAAGGGGCATTAAAACCATCTTGCTAAGCTACTGTGACCTCCACGTCTCTTCCAAGGGGCATTAAAACCGTCTTGTTAAACCACTCTGAACTCCACGTCTCTTCCAAGTGGCATTAAAATTGTCTTGTTAAGCTACTGTGACCTCCATGTCTCTTCCAAGGGGCATTGATATTGTCTTTTTATTCCACTGGGACCTCCACCACTCTTCCAAGGGGCATTGATAATGTATTTTTATTCCACTGTAACCTCCACCACTCTTCCAAGGGGCATTGATATTGTCTTTTTATTCCACTGTAACCTCCACCACTCTTCCAAGGGGCATTGATATTGTCTTTTTATTCCACTGGGACCTCCACCACTCTTCCAAGGGGCATTGATATTGTCTTTTTATTCCACTGGGACCTCCACCACTCTTCCAAGGGGCATTGATATTGTCTTTTTATTCCACTGGGACCTCCCCGTCTCTTCCAAGGGGCATTAAAACCGTCTTGTTAAACCACTCTGAACTCCACATCTCTTCCAAGGAGCATTAAAACTGTCTTTTTAAACCACTCTGAACTCCACAGCTCTTCCAAGGGGCATTGCATTTCCTCCTAATTTTAGTCAGCTTTTGCTTTTCAATGCATAGGCGAACACTAAGGGAGACCCACTCCCCAATAATGGGTAGAAGGTTTTTAGTACACTGTAATCCATATCTGTTTCAAGGAGCATTGCAGTTCCTCATAATTTTTGGAAAGCTTTCCATTCACTGCTTAGGCCAACAGTGTACAGGAGACCCAGTTGCTATAAATGGAAAAAACGATTTTGTTAAGTCCCTCTGACCTCCATGTCACTTCCAAGGGGCATTGGAGTGCCTCGAAATTTTTGGTAGGCATTGCACTCACTGTATGCCTTATAACTGTGTAGCCGAACCGCTCCTTTTGGTACAGAAACATATCCTACAAGACATGTGTGGTTGACTGGCCTGATATTGATGTGAATGGTCCCTGTTCCTCCTGCTCTTTCTCCTTTGCCACCACCTCATCCATCATTCATCACCTGAAGCTTTGTTTTAACGGGAGTCATAGAACTGGGATAGTAGCAGGAAAACATCCAGCAATCCTTGGAGTAGGTAGGATATGCGCCAAAACGCTGACCACCTCAGGCCTAGCCGCTACTACATACATGCGCATGCATTCCAAGGAACAGAAAGCTAAAGAGATGGATGGCCTCATGATCATGAATAATTTACTCGTTGTGTGGGAGGCCGACCACTGCTGCTGTCTACCTTCTGAACTTTGTGTTGAAGCCTGATTGACCCAGGACCCACAATCCTCTATGTCTGGAGGACGTGTTGCATCCCAGTGTCCAACTGTGTCCCGGCTTCCACAATATTAACCCAGTGTGAAGGCATCAGTGAGATGGACCATCCCTGGCCACATTCACTTGTCCACGTGTTTGTGGTTAGGCTGTCCTTACCACTAAATGCACTGGGGAGGACACAGGTAATGTTTTGGTATGCACGCTTGTGTATAAGGCGCACCGGGACAAATAGGGGCGGCTGGGGACCGAGTATGGACACCCGGATGCCGATGCAGCCATAACATGGTGGCCGGCGTCTGCCTCCAGCAAGCCTGAAAGGCCCCATTTCAAGTGCAAGCAAGCTAACAGTATGGTATTGCAGCCTGGGGGTGGGTGGGTGGCAGGCTGCACACTTAGGCTTGCATTCCAAGAAAACAAAGCAGATGCTAACTTCTATCATCATCATCATGCTCCTCACCTTGGCACTCTCAACTCCCCTGATGGAGAAGCCAGGGCCCAGCGGAGGAGTCTCTGGTTGTCTGGTGGGCTCGTCCAATGCTGCCCTAAAGCAGGCCAGGCTAAGAAAAGTGTAGGGAAGGTTCCCGGGACAAATAGTGGCGGCTGGGGACTGAGTATGGAGACCTCGCCGCCGACGCAGCCATGATGTAGTGGCCACCTTCGGCCTCCTCAAAACTAAAAGGCCCCATTTCAAGTGCAAGCTATCAGTATAGTATTGCAGCCTGCGGGTGGGTGGGTGGTTGGCTGCATAGCAATGGGGGAGGTACAATTGATCACGGCCCTGGGACAAGGACTTGCACGGGGATAGTTGCAAGTCTGCATCTTCTGATGCGGCAAGGATCACTTCTGATGGGCACACTTTTAGGCAGTGACCTGGGTGTCAGAGATGCTTCCAGGGGTCTTCCCCATGCTGTTCCCATGTCTTTTCAGCACTGTATGCATTTGTCACACAGCACATGGCCAGATAAAGTTGTAAAATGTTAAAATTACATTTCCTGGTGAATGAATTTGTCACGGTTGAAAGCAATGCAAAAGTGCAAAAATGCATAAAAAATGCTACTTGTGAACATAGCCCAAGGTGTGGAGGAGTATTTTTGTTTTTGGTTATTTATTTTACCTTATACACAAGTCTTTACCCTGGAAAGGATGTTCCTTAACATATTTCACAGGAAAACAGTTTCAGTTTCGTTTTTGAACGCTTTATTGTGAGTCCGTAAAAGTGGCTTAATACCTCTGACCACGTTGTTGACAGCAGTAACCTGGGGGTCAGAAATGCTTCCTGAGGCGGTCCCCATGCTGTCCCCATGTCATTTGAGCACTGTCACTATCGTTTTGGGCACTTTTTAGGCTTTCTACAGACTGCCGGGGGTGCCGCCGCAAAAATGCTCGGGTCTCCCATAGACTAACATTGGGCTCGTTGCTCTGGTCAAGCACCCGAGTATCACGGTGAGCTCGGCCCGAGCTTCGAGCACCCGAGCATTTTAGTGCTCGCTCAACACTATTATCTATTGAAAGGATTATTACTTTATATATTGTGTTAAAGGAGTTCAGGAGCTGATAAAAGCAATGTGTTTTCTTGAGTCCAAGGGCACCAACCTCCTTGTCCTTCAAAGTCTTTCATGTCTCCCATTAGTACTATTTGAAAAATAAACAGGATTTTTAAAGGGGTTGTCCATTACCTCTTATGCTGCCTGATATTAGACGCCCAGTTGGACTTGTCTAATTAATAAGATGTCTCATTTATTGGATGAGACCAGCTGAACATCGTATGACATATGTCTTGACAACTGTCCCACTTGTATACAGAAAAGTCTTTCCACAATGAATCTCAGATCAGATGTAAGGGAGGTGGCTCGGTTCACAATTGTATAAGGCCCTTGCACATGTATCCAGCTCTGCATTTCCATCTGGTGTTTAGTTAACTAGGAAACTGATGGAGCCAAATCAATTGTTGCATCGGAAAGGAGCAGGTGCTGGTGTGCGGGAGTCATATCAGAACTTTTCTGGTAATGGTTGTATCAGATTCCAGATCAGCACCTTGGAGTAAAATGCTGAAAAATTCTGCTGGTAACAGGTGAATGTGCTGGGCTGATGTAATTTCCTGGATCTTTGAACATAGGTGCGTATAATACAGATGCTAAATGGAAGCTGTGCTGTCCGTTTTTTTTCTTCTCGCACCCATTGACTTGCATTGGCAAATCTCGTTCCATATAGACCGCCATACCAAGCATGCTGCGATTTTTTTCCTCAGCCTGATTCCAGCTGAGGAAAAACTCCCAGATGAACATTGAATAACATTGGTGCAAGTGCAATGAGTTTTTTTCTCGCATTGCACTCAGCATATTTATATGCAAGTGGGAGCGAGGCCTAACTCTCATTGTAGCGTTGACATACGGATAGTGCTTGTCACAGCCCTTTTCTCTGTCACCTTTTATTAGCAGCAACTTGCTCTGCAGTAACTTACCTTGCAGTTTTGGCATCTTTACAGCAAACTCTCAAAGTTATTGTGGCGCCCCCGTACCTGTAGCGCCACAAAATGCCTGAATGTGTAATGTGGTTCATATGTATTGCCAGTTATGGTGAGGGTAAGTTCTCTGCTCTTTTCATTACATACACACATTGTTACCCGATCCCTTACTGGAGGATTGTGCACTTTTGTCCAAACCAGGAAGTTGTGCAGATCCTTCAGAGAGGGGAGGAGGTGGTTTAGTGGTTGTAGTGTGAGGAAGTAGCAGCATCATGGAGGGTCCTGGTGCAAAGGAGAGAAGGGTGCACAGAGACTTCCAGGGTCCGTGCTAAACTGAAAGACTGCTCAGTCTTTATGACTGGCAGAAGAGTGATTTTTCCAAGGGGCTCAGCAGGGCATAGAATCAGGAACACTACTACAGAAGAAAGTAGGTGTTCTCCACAGGATTCAATCTGCCTGCTCCCTGGAAGGGATCACAGATCCAGTAACTGTTTACCTTGGACCCCTGGGCATCCAAGGAATCTTCTACCAGAGATGTAATTAGCAGCAGGAAGGAAAAGAACCTCACAGCAGAGAAACTGAACCCTCACCATGCAGGTCTGTCCAAAACCCTGTATGTGAGCTGTATAGAAGCTTTTGAACTGTTTGCAGAACTCCAGTAAAAGGTACACACTGGTTATTGCCCTGTCTTTATTATTTCCTGCTGTGCCATTCCTGCTCCAACTCCCCTGGGAGCCAACCCTGGTTGGGAAGGGTTAATCATCTGGCACTGCTCATCACCACCTGACTCCCACGGACCCTCATCAATGCCCAGCCATACCAGGCTGAACATCCCAACTGGCGTCACAAACCTTTTTTATTATTTTATTATTAACCCCCAGAATTGACAAAGACTGTCGCACGTCCCCGGTCGGACCAGACCAGCACTCGGACCGCATGCACCAGTACCGTGACCGCAGCGGTCCGGCCAGGGCGGCACATTATCATGTCTCAGTCCCTCACACACAGGCACCAGTCTCCTTGCCATCTCTGACATGTAAATCCACAGGCTAGAGTTCTTTACATTCTTCTATGTGGCCCTCATTAAATCCTTGGGTAGATCATCTTAATAGCTACTCACCCCCACTTGCTAACTAGCTGTGGTGCAGACATTTTTCTGCTGCTGCACAGATTCTGTTACTTCTCTTACACACTCAGATGTTGCTGACCGAAGTATGACCTCAATGGACAGGAAATAGAAACCATTTATGCTTTGTACAGCCTGTCAATGGATCCCTTTGTTCCAGCCATGTTTCCAGCAACTTAGTGCAACTAAAGTTAAAGGGCACAGTGCAAAATAATTGCTTTTTATTGGCTGTTCTGTGGCGCCCCTGAGGGTTTGACCGCCACAGGGATGTTGCACTTCTCTAATGTGTGGTGTAATGAGTGTGGTGTTCCTCCTCTGAGGTAAGAACAGTGTGATGGTCAGGACCCCACCTCCACATCCAACACCACACTTCTCCCACCAGAGGGGGCTAGAAGGCACTAGGTGCTGCCCCTACTGGCACTCGGGAGACTGGGGAACCTAAAGATAGGGGAACCAATTAGTGGGTGAGGGTGGAGGATTCACATTTTAGTGACACTTTAAATTTCATATTTAATCCACAACCATTTTGGTTCTTGGTTCTTTGACTGTTTCGTTCACGGCTCTTTGATCGTTCTGTGTCCGTGACCTTCCTCCCTGAGCGTGGATCCTGTGTGGACCTGCAGAGGACGGAGACACGGCCCTCGTACCCTGGCCTTGGGTCGAGGGGCAGGCTGCAGCCTGCCCCATGTCTCAGCCCGGTCAAGGACCATGACCAAGAAGGCCCGGAGCTTAGGAGTGTAGCTCCACCGCAAATGGATCCCAGGGGGATGCAGACGGAGCGGTATACGCCACCTGTCCTCGCCAAGCTAATTTATTCAGAGGGATTCTGGCTGCAAGAGGGGTACCGGCCACCGACACTGACCTTGCTACTCTACGTCCTGGTCAGGGAAGTCCGGTAGGCCCTGAGGATCCCACCGGGTATCGGAAGGAGCGGAGCTGCCACCCGTACCCTTTTTCTGAGTGAAGTTCAGAGGGAGACCCGGCCTATTTACACACACGCAGACAGGAAAGGACCCGGTCTGAAGTCTAGGAACACTCTGGTGCGGGGTCCTGATTGAACACTGGACTTACTCGGAGGTTGTCGGACCCCCCCCCCCGTCTCTGGTGACCGCAGAACTCCGCAAGGAGAAGGGAGACGCCTTCTACTGCCATCTCCATCGTGAGTAAAAACCCTGGAAGTTAACCCCTATGGCCTCCGGACTCTTTATTCTGCATTACACCGCATTACACAGCCCCCGACCTCCTAGACTACTACTCCCTCCATCCTGTCCCTCTGCCCTGAGGCCCTGCTCCACCTGTGGGGAGTAGTAACAACCATGGCTGCAATAACACTATACCTCAGCGGACTGCAGCAGCGCTGGTGGCCTTCACCAGGTGCCACAGGTGGCGTAGTCGAGATCAGCCACTCAACCCGGATAAGCCCATACCATCCTTTTTATTGCGACGGCCCTGGGCACGGAGCGGGTCCGGGCCACGGCTGCACCCCATCTACCACACAGGACCCGGCTCCGAGTCCCCCATCTCCCAGGGTAGGGCTTTCAGCGTCACACAGTTCCTCATCTACAGTACCCAATGATACCTTGGTTAGGCATTTTTTGACCTGGGCTACATATTCCTTATGCTACATAACTATGTTCTCACATATGTCACAGCACATACATAATAAATGGCATGATGAGTGTTGTTGGTGCTGCTGACTTCTGCATCAGAAGGATAGTAATGCTCATGATGTGATATCGGAACATTCCTGCAAGGATGCATATACGATTGGCCGGTATCATGCACATGATATAGGACCACCCTCCTCACTTGAGGCTGATTCTAGCTTTCCTGCTGCCTAAAGTGATAATTGAAATGGTGCCCCTCCCCACAGTGCAATATAAACCTGCAGTGAATAAACTAAATTCTGACATTGTTTTGGGGTTTTGTTTTTATAGTATTTATTCAATGGTAAAATTGACCTGTCAACATGATTCTACAGGTCATTATGGGGAAAGGGGGTGTGATTAGAACTTTTTACAATTTTTTTAAAATATTTTTAAAAGCTTTTTTTATTTTTACTTTTTTCTTTAGTACACTTAGGGTACTTATCTCTGCAGTTGTCTTACTGCTTATACTATGTACTGCTATACTAAAGTATTGCAGTATATAGGTCTAGTCATGGTGTCCTATGAAACTCAGTCTGTGGATAATCCTCACAGGAGAGCCAAAATAGTAGCAATGGGGGCCTTTAAATACAATAAAGTTTAATGCGCTTAGCATAAATTCAGATGTAGAAATCTTTAACTTGTTAGATGGCACAATACATTTAGTAACATAGCCCTGTAGCATGTGATATGACAAGTAATGGATCGACATACTGTATGTGTGCAAGATCAAAACCAATAACAGCACTGGAATACAGAACCTCCTCCTGGACCCGTCCTTCGTCCATTCCCTCTTACTACAGATTCTCTCATCTCTTGGCATCACAGACTTTGCCCTATATTGGATCTCTTCATTCAACGTCTCCGACTCACACACCACCTCCTCATCTCACCCCCTAGCTGTCGGTGTCACCCAAGTTTCAGTGCTAGGTCCTCTGCTCTTCTCCATTAAACCTTCAGCCTGGGACAGCTCATTGAGTCCCACGGCTTTCAGTATCATCTGTATGCTGATGACACACAGATCTACCTCTCTGGACTTGATATAACTTCCTTACTAACCAGAATCCCACTATGTCTGTCCGTTATTTCATCTTTCTTTTCTGCTAGATTTCTAAAACTTAACTTAAGGGAATTCATGATTTTTCCCCCATCTCACTCAACTTCCCCCAACAGACCTATCCATCAAAGTCAATGGCTGCTTACTCTCCCCAGTACGCAAGCTCGCTGCATCTGGGTAACCCTTGACTCGCATCTCTCCTTCAAACCACATATCCAAGCCCTTTCCACTTCATGCTGACTCCAACTCAAAAATATTTCCCAGATCCACACATTTCTTAATCTAGAATCTGCAAAAATACTAGTGCATGCCCTCATCATCTCCCGCCTCGACTACTGCAACCTCCAGCTCTGTGGCCTCCCTTCTATCACTCTCACACCCCTCCAATCTATCCTAAACTCTGCTGCCTGACTAATCCATCTGTTCCCCTGCTATTCCCCGGCCACTCACCTCTGTCAAACCCTTCACTGGCTCCCCATTGCCCAGAGACTCCAGACTGGACACCAAACAGCTTTCTTACAGCATTACTCAATTTTCTATTTCCTGTTATTAAAATGAATTTAGAGCCAGAAAGCTTGAAACTACAATGAAACATAAGGAAAATATCCATGTGCCTATCTCTGTAGTCACACTGGTTATTGCATTAAGAGCACAGTAGAAAGTTAAAGAAGTTGTCCACTACTTTTTCATCGATGTCCTATCCATAGGATAGGACATTAATGTTTGATCGGCCGGGGTCCCGCACCCAACACCCCCGCCGAACAGCTGTTATCACTAGCTGTAGTGGCCACCGTAGGAAACTGCACATCCGCCTCCTATTCAATTCAATGGGAGGTGGATGTGCAGTACCTACGATAATAGCTGATCGTCGGGGGTGCCGTTTGCGGGACCCTGCCGATCAAACATTGATGCCCCATCCTACGGATAGGGCATCAATGAAAAAGTAGTGGACAACTTCTTTAACCCCTTAATAACATTTGACGTACTAATACGCGTCTGTGCCCTGGGACTTAAGAGCCAGACCCGTATTAGTACGTCATCGCGATCGCGCGCGCACACAGGCTGTGCGGGCGCGATCGCCGCCGGGTGTCAGCTGATTGTCACAGCTGACACCCGGTACTATGTGCAGGGAGCGGTCCTGCACCGCTCCCAGCACATTAACCCCCGCGATGCTGCGATCGAAGTCGATCGAAGTCGATCGCGGCATTACGGGGGCAAGGGGAGGTGATCGGCGATACTCACCTCCTCTTCCGGCTTACAGCGCAGTCTGCAAAGGCTTCCCGGGTGTTGCCATGACGACCCGATGTCGTCATGACAACATCCGGGTCACCAGAGAGCAGGAAGATTGCTTGGACATGCGCAGTGCATCTCCAAGCAATCTTCACACTGTGCACTTCTGACAGCCTTCATGGCATAGGGATGGTGCTCCATTCCTGTGCCATGCAGGCGATCAGAAAAAAAAAAGTGAAAGTCCCAGAGTGGGACAAAGTAATAAAGTGTATAAATTGTGTGAAAGTGGAAAAAAAAAAAAAAAAAAGTGCAAAAATATTATAAAAAAATAAAAAAATAATACACCAAAAATAAAAATATAATGTACCCATCAATAAATATTATTATAAAAAAAAATAAAAAAAAAACAATAAAAGTACACATATTTAGTATTGCCACGTCCGGAACAACCTGACCTATAAAACTGTCCCACTAGTTAACCCCTTCAGTGAACACGGTAAAAAAAAAAAACGAAGCAAAAAACAATGCTTTATCACCATACCGCCAAACAAAAAGTGGAATAACACGCGATCAAAAAGACGCATATAAATAAAAATGATACCGCTGAAAACGTCATCTCGTCCCGCAAAAAACAAGCCGCCACACAGCTCCATCAGCCGAAAAATAAAAAAGTTATAGCTCTCAGAATAAAGCGATACTAAAAAATATTTTTTTCTATAAAATAGCTTTTATTGTGTATAAGCGCCAAAACATAGAAAAATGATACAAATGTGGTACCGCTGTAAACGTACTGACCCGAAGAATAAAGCTACCTCATCAATTTTACCACACGCGGAACAGAATAAAAAAAAAAAAAAAAAAAACAATTCCTGAATTGTTGGTTTTTGTTTATTCTGCCTCCCAAAAATCGGAATAGAAAGCGATCAAAAAATGTCACGTGCCTGAAAATGGCACCAATAACAATGTCAAGTCATCCCGCAAAAAACGAGCCATCACATGACTGTCTGCCAAAATCTGGAGAAATTATAGCTCTCAAAATATGGCGATGCAAAAACTAGATTTTACAAAAAATGCGTCTTTTAGTGTGTGACAGCTGTCAGTCATAAAAACCCCATATGATTCTGGCATTGCTGTAATCACACCGACCCGAAGAATAAAGTCGTCTAATCACTTATACCGCACAAGGAACGGCGTCAAAAATAAACTCTTGGGTTAGGATTGGGCTAGGGTTAGGGCTGGGTTTGGGGCTAGGGTTGTGCTGGGGCTAGGGTTGTGCTGGGGCTAGGGTTGTGCTGGGGCTAGGGTTGTGCTAGGGCTAGGGTTGTGCTAGGGTTAGGGCTGGGGTTGGGATTTTTTTCAAAAGTAAGAAAAAAAGATGACGATATGGCGACTAGTGTTGAGAGCAAGTGCTCGCTACTTGAGTTTGCATCGGGTGCTCTGGTATGCATTGAGCATCGTGGGTATTTGAGTGACATGCTCGAGTCTCTGCCCCATATGCTTCGCGGCCAAAAAACTTTACGGGGATTGCCTGCCATGCACGAGCGATCCCCGCATGTTTTTTTTTGGGTGTCTAATAACCGTGAAACATGCGGAGCAGGGACTCGAGCATGTCACTCGAGCACACGCTGTACATGGTGCATACCTGAGTACCCGATGCAAACTCAAGTAGCGAGCACTTGCGCTCAAGAATAATGACAACTTATTCAATATGATGACCTAATGTAAACAAATTCTGTGCCGTACCTCTGGGTTCAAAATGTACACTATACACCTTAATAAAATCCTTGAGGGGTATAGTTTCCAAAATGGGGACACTTGTGGGGGAGCTCCACTGTTTAGGCACATCACGGGCTCTCCAAACGCGACATGGTGTCCGCTAACAAATTGAATGGAAAATCGGCTCAAATTGTTAGCGGACGCCATGTTGTGTTTGGAGAGCCCCTGTGTGCCCAAACATTGGAGCTCCCCCACAAGTGACCCCATTTTGGAAACTAGACCCCCCAAGGCACCTATCTAGATGCATAGTGAGCACTTGGAACCCCCAGGTGCTTCACAAATTGATTCGTAAAAATGAAAAAGTGAAAAAAAAACACTTTTTCATTTTTATGAATCAATTTGTGAAGCACCTGGGGTTCCAAGTGCTCACTATGAATCTAGATAGGTGCTTTGGGGGGTCTAGTTTCCAAAATGGGGTCACTTGTGGGGGAGCTCCAATGTTTGGGCACACAGGGACTCTCTAAATGCAACATGGTATCCGCTAACAAATTGAATGGAAAATCGGCTCAAATTGTTAGCGGACACCACATTGCGTTTGGAGAGCCCCTCTGTGCCCAAACTTTGGAGCTCCCCCACAAGTGACCCCATTTTGGAAACTAGACCCCCCAAGGCACCTTTATAGATGCATAGTGAGCACTTGGAACCCCCAGGTGCTTCACAAATTGATTCGTAATAATGAAAAAGTGAAAAAAAAAACACTTTTTCATTTTTATGAATCAATTTGTGAAGCACCTGGGGTTCCAAGTGCTCACTGTGAATCTAGATAGGTGCCTTGGGGGGTCTAGTTTCCAAAATGGGGTCACTTGTGGGGGAGCTCCAATGTTTGGGCACACAGGGACTCTCCAAATGCAACATGATATCCGCTAACAAATTGTCGGCTCAAATTGTTAGCGGATATCATGTTGCATTTGGAGAGTCCCTGTGTGCCCAAACATTGGAACTCCCCCACAAGTGACCCCATTTTGGAAACTAGACCCCCCAAGGCACCTATCTAGATGCATAGTGAGCACTTGGAACCCCTAGGTGCTTCACAAATTGATTCGTAAAAATGAAAAAGTGTTTTTTTTTTCACTTTTTCATTTTTACGAATCAATTTGTGAAGCACCTGGGGGTTCCAAGTGCTCACTATGCATCTAGAAAGGTGCCTTGGGGGGTCTAGTTTACAAAATGGGGTCACTTGTGGGGGAGCTCCAAAGTTTGGGCACAGAGGGGCTCTCCAAACGCAATGTGGTGTCCGCTAACAATTTGAGCCGATTTTCCATTCAATTTGTTAGCGGATACCATGTTGCATTTAGAGAGTCCCTGTGTGCCCAAACATTGGAGCTCCCCCACAAGTGACCCCATTTTGGAAACTAGACCCCCCAAGGCACCTATCTAGATGCATAGTGAGCACTTGGAACCCCTAGGTGCTTCACAAATTGATTCGTAAAAATGAAAAAGTGTTTTTTTTTTCACTTTTTCATTTTTACGAATCAATTTGTGAAGCACCTGGGGGTTCCAAGTGCTCACTATGCATCTAGAAAGGTGCCTTGGGGGGTCTAGTTTCCAAAATGGGGTCACTTGTGGGGGAGCTCCAAAGTTTGGGCACAGAGGGGCTCTCCAAACGCAATGTGGTGTCCGCTAACAATTTGAGCCGATTTTCCATTCAATTTGTTAGCGGATGCCATGTTGCATTTAGAGAGTCCCTGTGTGCCCAAACATTGGAGCTCCCCACAAGTGACCCCATTTTGGAAACTAGACCCTCCAAGGCACCTATCTAGATGCATAGTGAGCACTTGGAACCCCTAGGTGCTTCACAAATTGATTCATAAAAATGAAAAGTGTTTTTTTTTTCACTTTTTCATTTTTACGAATCAATTTGTGAAGCACCTGGGGGTTCCAAGTGCTCACTATGCATCTAGAAAGGTGCCTTGGGGGGTCTAGTTTCCAAAATGGGGTCACTTGTGGGGGAGCTCCAAAGTTTGGGCACAGAGGGGCTCTCCAAACGCAATGTGGTGTCCGCTAACAATTTGAGCCGATTTTCCATTCAATTTGTTAGCGGATGCCATGTTGCATTTAGAGAGTCCCTGTGTGCCCAAACATTGGAGCTCCCCACAAGTGACCCCATTTTGGAAACTAGACCCTCCAAGGCACCTATCTAGATGCATAGTGAGCACTTGGAACCCCTAGGTGCTTCACAAATTGATTCATAAAAATGAAAAGTGTTTTTTTTTTCACTTTTTCATTTTTACGAATCAATTTGTGAAGCACCTGGGGGTTCCAAGTGCTCACTATGCATCTATAAAGGTGCCTTGGGGGGTCTAGTTTCCAAAATGGGGTCACTTGTGGGGGAGCTCCAAAGTTTGGGCACACAGGGGCTCTCCAAACACAACATGGCGTCCGCTAATAATTCAAGCAAATTTTACAATCAAAAAGTCAAATGGCGCTCCTTCCCTTCCGAGCCCTGCCGTGCGCCCAAACAGTGTTTCTTCCCCAAATATTGGGTATCTGCGTGCCCAGGGGAAATTGCACAATAAATTTTGGGGTCCATTTTTTCTTGTTACCCCTGTGAAAATAAAAAAATTGGGTCTAAAGTAACATTTTTGTGAAAAAAGTTAAATGTTCACTTTTTTCTTCCACATTCAAAAAATTCCTGTGAAGCACCTGAAGGGTTAATAAAGTTCTTGAATGTGGTTTTGAGCACCTTGAGGGGTGCAGTTTTTAGAATGGTGTCACTTTTGGGTATTTTCTGTCATAAAGACCTCTCTAAGTGACTTCAAATGTGATGTGGTCCCTAAAAAAATGGTTTTATAAATTTTGTTGGAAAAATGAGAAATCGCTGGTCAACTTTTAACCCTTATAGCTCCCTAACAAAAAAAAATTTTGGTTCCAAAATTGTGCTGATGTAAAGTAGACATGTGGGAAATGTTATTTATTAACTCTTTTGTGTGACATATCGCTCTGATTTCAGGGCTTAAAAATTCAAATTTTGAAAATTGCAAAATTTTCAAAATTTTCGCCAAATTTCCATTTTTTTCACAAATAAATGCAAGTGATATCGAAGAAATTTTTCCACAATCATGAAGTACAATATGTCACGAAAAAAAAATCTCAGAATCAGGGGGATCCGTTGAAGCGTTCCAGAGTAATTACCTCATAAAGTGACAGTGGTCAGAATTGTAAAAATTGGCCCGGTCATTAACGTGCAAACCACCCGCGGGGCTTAAGGGGTTAAAGAGGTTTTCCCACAAACAAAAGTTCACTTTAATCAATAGATCTTGGAATAATAATAAGTTCCATAATTGGATGTGTTTAAAAAATATGTCCCTGTGCTGAGATAATCTTATAAATGTGCCCCTGCTGTGTACTGTGTAATGGCTGTGTCTGACTGGGCAGGAACATGGTCTGATCATTCATAACACTTCTCCTGGGCAGGGAAAAGGGGTAAGGCACAAAAAAAGATTATACAGATAACACAGCACAGGATCGCAGTTGACTCTTTCTGTGAGGTAAAACATTTCACTTCCTGTTTTTAAACAATGTTTTACTTCAAATAAAGAATCATTTGTGACCCTGTGCTGTAATGTTTATACACTTTTTTTTTCTCCCTCCCCTTCCTTCCCTGCCCAGGAGATGTGGTATTAACAGACCATGTTCCTGCACGGTGAGACACAGCCATTACACAGTACACAGCAGGGGCACATGTATAAGATTATCTCAGCACAGGAACATTTAATTTAATCACATCCAATTGTGGAAGTTATTATTATTCCATAATCTATTCATTAAAATTAACTTTTGTTCATGGGAAAACCCCTTTAAGTACAGCATCAGTAGAAGGGTGAGCGTTTTAGTGACAGACAAATGTGAACTGGGTTTTGTAGAACCAAAACTTTCACTGTTTTGTTTCATTTTTTTCATATGCTCATACAGAGAATAATTGATAGTTCCAGCCATGTTAAAGATGACTGTAAAAGCAACGGTAGAAACCATCATGTATATTGGAAACATGCAATTACACCTGCTCTTGATGTTCAAATTAACAGAAATGATCCATGTTTTATTCCCTGAAGAATTAGAAAATATAAAAGGATTCCTGCTATAAATGTCCCAATAGGCAGGCAGTTTGACAGTCCAAGATATAGCTATAGAGAAGACAAGTAGCCAAGGTACCATTATTGGGAGCACTGACTTCATCTTATAGAAATATATTCCACCTAGATTGATGATCTTCACACAATAGTAGAAGCACAGACAGGTAGAGCACCTCAGGCTGCAGAATGCCAGAGAAGGCATGATGGCTGCCAATGCATTAATTATGTGACATGCAGAAGTAGTGTTGTTGCTTTAAAAGCATTCAGCAACTATTAGAAGTAACACAAGCACAGGAGACAGGAAGTGTTGTGCTCCAGAAGCATCCAGCAACTAGAGGTGTTAACACAGTCACAGGAGAAGGGGAGTGTTTTAGCAGAGCACCAGGGGGATCGTGGGGAAGTTGTTTACTGTGTGGCCAGAGCCTAAGAGAAAGGTGGCTTATGATCTGTATCTCACAGAAGGCAAGGGAACAGAATTCAGGTCAGGAGGGAAGCTAAACAAAGGTAAGTTAGACTCCCTGAGCTAACAGTGTGAAGTATTATTGGCCAGTAAGATAAAGACTGGAAGGAAGCTTGTCATAGAGATAATCTCCATCATCACACCCTTCCCCCCTCCATCTCCATGCAGGATAAAGACTGCTGTGTACTATTGAGTCCTTGTGAAGGAAAAGCCTGTGGTTGTGTATGCATTAAAACTGTGCTGTACTGTGCTACCGGGTAATACACTGAGTACTGCTGTGCTGCAAAGGAGACATTTGCATTGCACTGGCCGTGCCTCATTAAATGTTACTGTTCTACCGTTTATGAAGACTCTTGTCAGATGTGTCTGGTCAGCAACTGAATTTATCATGTGCCTGAGAGAAGCTGCAGCCTATGTTTCCCTGAGTAACGGTTCCCCCAGGATTTAAACAAATTCATGAAACCCGTCTCGCCCCTATCTGAACTTAGGAGGAGGTGTGCTTGTAACAATTACCTAGTCTTGAGCATAGAAGACAAGAAACATGAAGAATATCTCATTAACTAAAACAGTTCCTTGGAGGAAGATATTGGAAATCACAATGCAGTTAATAATAAGATCACAAGGATTAAGTTCACAAGTCTTCAGCCAGTCCAGAAAATGTACGCTAAAGATAAAAATGTCTCGAAAGAAACCAAAGAAAGATAAAGTCGAATGTATTCCGAGAACAGGGTTTAATTCCTCCATAATGATCCAATGGTGGTGGGTGGATTACTGACTATTATTAGTTATTACTCTGTCCATGCGTCATTCATTAATATTACAACATCAATCTTCAGCAAGGTATTTTAATCCAATGGAGAGAAAATAATCTTTCTCTTTTGCGAAAGAAAACATAGGACATTTTCCTTCCATTAAATGAGGCATCCACTTTACAAATCAGGTGGTGTGCGTTTACGTGACTACAATTCTTCCTAATTCTTCTCATGCTTGGTCGGTATTGCTCTTCCATACAATAAACAACAATATGGAGACGCAAAATATTTGCAAGTCAACCTAATTTGTGTTAGCCTACTTCCCCTGTTTCTGTGTACTTATACAAACGACATGGTGGAGCATGTCAGGATTTCTGTTTGTTTTTTCTCCTGTAGCGTAGCATCTATGGAAACATCCTCTTGCCACTGTATTGCTATTTGTTTGAAGGGTACAAAGCAAAGGTCCCCATACACATTCGGTTAAAATCAGTCAAACCCTCTGAATTTACAAAACTAGCAAAGCATCTAAAGTTTATTGGGGGCCGCTAATTACCACCAACAGATGATGTCAGGGGAGAGAAGGATCAAGCAATTTGAAATGATTGAGTGTTTAAATTCATCCTCCCTGGAGATGGGAGATAAGTGCCTGGCATTGCTCTCTTTGCCCCCTCCTCATACAGAACATATGCATACTTCGGCAATTGGAGCATGCTTTTATTTGGGGGGGGCAGGATAGATCTCGGCTCAATAAGCATCCAACCAACAGTTATTTAAGTTGATCTTTAAAAAAGTCCTCATTAATGCCTGACTAAACAAGAACCCCATAGATAAATACTAACAGACCACAATCATTTTCTCTATATTAAAGGGTTATTCCATTTTTAAGCAAATAAATATTCAAGAGTTTAACCCATTGGGACAACCCCTTTCCATATGCCATATCAGTTCCTATGGGTGTCACAGACAAAGTCCATTGATGTATTAGATCAATGGCCATAATACAAAATTGCTAACACCCGGCTGCCACTTAGCTTGCTTGGCATTAAAGGGAATCTGTCACCAAGTTTTACCTATATAAAGTATGGCCACCACCATTAGGATCTCTCTTATGGAATACTGGAATGCTGTAAAAAAGTCCCCAATCCAGTCTGCAAATCCGAAAAAGAGCTTTTATAATACACACAGATGGTGCAGTTTGGTCCAATGTGTTTGGTCTTTATTCAGCTTCTCCTCTCTTCTTACCATCACCATACTCCTTCCTCACTTCATGTGAATGACGCATCCCACATCATCCACAGTGTCCCCATCACGCTCCCGTGCAGGCGCACATATCTCTGCCCTGCTGAGGACAGAGCAAAGTAGTGTGAATGCGCCGGCTTTACCTCCGTGTCATCGGCGCTGTTTGGCCGGTGCATGAACATTACAGTACTTGCTCGGCCTTCAGCAGGGCAGAGAGAAGTGTGGCTGCGCAGGAGTACGATGAGGACACAGTGGATGATGTTGGATGCGTCATCCACATGAAACAAGGAAGGAGGATGGCGAGACACCTTGTGATGCCTATTTAATCAGGTGTCAAAAGTGTGTTGGAAGAAACATTAATTGATAAGACATAAGGGGGTAAACATGTATTCTCCATTCTGGTTAAAAGACTACTTGTTTTATATGTTTATTTTATTTAAGGTGGCTGTCTAGGTTCCTTAACAGACTGCTTATTGTATGCCATATAAAGATAATGTTCATATATACCTGTTACACTTTGTACTTGTGATATGGTATTATGTGAAAACTGTACATTTATATCAAGAATGGTTATTTTCTCGGCTGTCAACTTACAAGTGCCAGCATCCAAATTTTCTGATGCTGATGTGGACATGAGTGCTCTGCCACAATGCTAAGAGGAGGAGTAAAGAGAAGCTAATCTAAAGCTGTGCTTTGGCACTAAGGAGCCAAGCGTGGTTCATCTGAATGTAGAATCAAGTCAATGTGCGGCTGATCTGAGAGATCTACTAGGCCTGAGGCCTGCCTACTGCAGAAGAAGCCTACTGCAGAAGAAGCCTACTGCAGAAGAAGCATGGGTTTTAGACTGAATTGTGTGTTTATGGGGGAATTTTTGAGTGATTCATGGGTGAGAGCTTTCATCTTAACATACGTGAACTAGATCTGGAGAATCACAGAGAATAGAAGATGAGCTTACCTGAATAATCATTACCACCTTAGTATAGTTTGCTAGGGTAGGCTACTCTAAGTAGGCCGTGACTGAATTAATGTGAAACTCTGCTAGGGCTGTGAGACCTCAGCCTGGAAGAGAGCCAAGGCGGGTTGGTTTGTGTTAGACTTCTTGGAGGGGTTGGTAAGCAGCATGTAGCTGGAGGTTCACTGCTCTGTGGCTTATAGTGTGTCCTGGTGGTCTCAGTCTTGAGGCACTGTGGACTGTACAGGATTGTGATAGGAGTTCTGGTGGGAAAGGGCTCTGAGAAATGGGGACAGAGCAGAAATGACCCTCTTCCTGTGTACATATTGAAAGTTCTGGTATAAAGTTAACTTGAGTTATTAAGTAATTGTGCATTTTCTGAGGTGTAGAGCGAAATTAATACAAGACTTCAGCCCTTGTGAAGTCAGCAATGGCTGGTGAGAGAGAAAACAACACCCATTATGTACTAAATAAGTTTTCTTCTGTAACAGTCAAGCAGTATAGCTACCTAGTGTGAACTGGAATCACAAGGATTGTGTGCCTCATAAATTGGTAACTATCAAGATTCCTGGGTCACTTTGTGTAAAGAAAGGAAAGGGAACGTTTTTATGTTTTTTTAACCAATTTTTCTATGTAAGTGTTTCTTTAAATGGAAAATACCATATCACAAAATAACTCATTCTATGGTGGATGTATAGAGTATATATTTTATAACTCATGATATGAGTTTAGTGATGTTACTATTATTACATAATTCTTGTGTTATGGGTATTAGAATGACTTAATGTGTTCCTTGGATAAAATAGTATAACATAAAAGCCCCTTAGTCGCACAAAAAAAGTCACCAGAATTACAAATTTATTAATTTGGGTGATTTTTGCCCCATGTAATGCAATGTTTACACTGTGTCAAAGACTCCATTATGCCTATGACAAATATTGCGGCAATTTGTCCAAGAAGAAAAAAGACACCACATTAGACTTTTGTTTGTTAAAATGATGCACATCCAAGTGGAAACCAAAAAGACCCAATCATAGTCAAAGGGGTCTATCTGTCACAACTTGCATTGGATCTGTTTTTGTTAAGCAGGAGTTTGCTCTTTCTGGTTCTATAATGGATCAGAAGCCATCCACAACCTGTCTCCTCCATACTTCTGTGACCTAGTCTTCCGGTACATACCTATACGCAACCTCCGATCCTCACAAGATCTCCTTCTCTACTCTCCTCTTCCCACAATCATATGCATCCCCCCCTACTACTCTGGAACTCTCTACCCCAACATATCAGGCTCTCGCCTACAGTGAAAACCTTCAAAAGGAACCTGAAAACCCACCTCTTCCGACAAGCCTACAACCTGCAGCAACCCTCGCTCCACCATACCACTGTATGACCAGCTCTACCCTCATCTACTGTATCCTCACCCATCCCTTGTGGACTGTGAGCCCTTGCGGGCAGGGTCCTCTCCCCTGCACCAATCAGCGACTCCTATTATCTAAGATTATTGTACTTCTTTTTATTATGTATACCCTCTTTTGACATGTAAAGCGTTATGGAATAAATGATGCTATAATAATAATAAATAATAATAATATTGATGTAACAGCCACTGCAAAAAAACTTTGAAATAGGATTTTAAGAAATACCGAGCTACAAACATTCACTGAAATTTTAATCTTTATTTGTAGACAAGATGATTATTGTCATAGTTATTTTTGAATTTACATTTTATTGTGAGCCATCGCTTCCTATACAAAGCAATCATCCTACTACTGTACTTGTCCCCTACAGGGACCGAAAAACTGTTAGGCTTTGTCACCAGTAACTTCCAATATACAGTTCCATAGATATAATATATCAAATACATTGCAACAGTCACATGAAAAAGGCCATTTTTTGGAAAAATATTCTACTATAATCACCAATATTCATTCTAACTATGCACGTCCTATTCGACTTGTGAATTTTAAAGTTGTGTTCTTTATTAAAACATGATTTAATTTAATAAAGAGCACAACAATATTATGTGAGATGGATTTATTCCTTTATGGACTTCCATAAAGCCACAAGTTTTTCAAGATTCAAGTGGAGTGATGGAATTTGTTATATATATATATATATATATATATATATATATATATATATATATATGTATATATATATATATATATATATATATATATATATATATATATATATATATCATCACTATTACTGATCTGATCTAAGCATGAAACATCAGCAAATACCATGATCATTTTTTTTATAAATGATCACCAGTATTTTAAACTATATATCTGCATTACGGAAACATTTCATTGATACTAAGCAGTCGTTACAGTAACTTCTGCATTGACAGCATCAGGCTGTATACAGAAAAGTTTCTTTAAAGTATTTGTAAGCTTCCTGTTTCCGGAAATTAAAATTACAGAATTTATTGTAGGAAAAAAGGAAACAATAATTAGACAAAGAGTCATCGTTATGTCATCTGGAAAGCCCACGGGATTGTATATTAATGTAAAAGAGCCATAGAAAATCAAGTAGAATATTAATAGTAAAGTCACAGTTCTAGCAGCTGATATATGTGAACTAATTTTAGATTGTCCTTGACCTTCACTGCTCTGTCTCATCCGCCTCATGTGCTTACACAGAGAGGTGATGATAGCCCCGGCTGTGAAGAAAATAATGATAAAAGCAGCAGAAGCAACAAATATAAACAGTTGAAACATACAATTGCATCTACTGCTGTATTTCGCAGATACAATTGTTGTTAAGTTCCCTGTAACATTTAGTGTGGTTGATGAAATATACAAGTATAAATCCCAGTAAGCTGGCATCCCGGCACACCAGGACAGAACCACAGAAAAAGCAAGCATCCAGGGCACCAATGTGGAAAGCTTCGACTTCAGCTTGTAAAATAATGTTCCTCGAAGATTGACGATCTTCACAAAGTAGTAGAAACACAGACAAGTGGAGCACCAGAGACTGCAGAATGAGTATGTAGTCTGCATCGCTATAACCATGTAGATAACCCAATCTTCAAAGTAGTAGCCAGAATATAAAAAGAAAGTAATCTCTTGGAAGACAACAGATCCTTGAAGAAGCATGTTAGAGATTCCAATTCCATTGAGGATAAGATTACAAGGGTTGTGTTCATGAGTCTTTAGCCAGTCTATAAAGTGAACTATCAGGATAAAACTATTCCCTGTTACACCTGTCACAAGAAACATACAATGAACAAGTACATAAATATCTGCAAGAGAGGCCATGTTTGTGGTATAGAAAAAATTATATTAAGGTCTTGTTAAGCTTACTGTTGAAATTGAGATTTCAAGGAATATCTGTTCTACCTTTTTTTCTAATAAAGTTCAAAGAACTTTGGAGATTTGGATTTGGACCTTTCTGATGATCCTGACAACCAGTTTTTGAAAAGGAGGAAATCTTCTTGGTTTCTTGTAATTCCACGTTTTTCGACCGAGGATGTTGATTCTCTAAAGTCGTTATGACGATTCGTAAGGGTGTAGATTCTAACAAAAGGTGTAATTTTTTTTGCGTTTCTCCTTGCTTAAAACTCATTCCATGAACACACACTATTTTACGAGTACATAACAAAAATAACATATTTGCAAGTCAATGGAATACCTGACAATTGGTTTTCCGTGTTTCTTTTTGAGGAATACAAATAAGGTGGTCGAGAACATTTATCTTTTCTTATGACACAAATGCCCTTTACAGTCAAGTGCATACCAGAAAGATATTAATGTCATATACAATGTTTCTCCAAGAGATTATAGAAATTATACTCTATGTGTTAATCGTTCAGAATGTCTGCTTTAGAAAGTTCACATATACACATAAAGTTAAAGGCTCTGCACAAAGAATAAATCACACAGTAAAAAAACATTACCTAAAACATCAGCATTATTTATGCTCCATATCAGGACCAGATCAATGAATTTAAAGGGGTTAAAACTCCTTACCGATGTTGTCCTAGGTGGGATTTGAACCCAAGATCCCAGCAACATTGTTAACCACTCCACCACCATGCTGCCCATATAAATTTTGAACTATATGGAGATGGCTGCTCCTAGTAAGCACCTGTTCACACCTATTTCTTGTTTTGGAAGTGCCGGACAGTTTTTTTCTGTTTCCATACAAATTTTGAAGTTATCCTCTATCCATAGAATAGGGGATAACTTCCCGGCCACTGGGTTCAACACCAATCATGAGAACTGGGGCTCTCAAGAGTCCTGTGTGAATGGAGTTTTGATCGCTCTTGCACACCTCTGCTCCATACATTTATAATGGGAGTGCCGAAGACCAGCCGAATGCTGCGCTTGACTACCTCTCTATTGTATGAATCATCACTGCATTTGCAACACTTTAACGACACCACAGCACATTATGCTATACATGTGCCTAGCTTAGCAAATAAAGGTTTCAGATTTTTTTTAACTTTTGAAGGGCTGGAACTTTCTTTTTTCCTAGTTACATGCCTTTTTTACGCCATTAGTAACACGAATCCTTGATCCTTTAAAAAGCAATTTAGGCTAATTTCTATAAAAATTAGCCTAATTTAGGCAAGAACCTGGATCAGCATGCATGCTGTAGTATGGGTGTGCAAACATTCTGTATGCCACTTTAAGCTAGACTTTAAAATGTCTGGCCTCTTTAAATATATTTATCTCATCTATGATTATTTTTAGCCTGTGATACATTTGGCCATTAAATAATTCTAAAGTAGGCAACCACAGTTTTTACAAAATTCTTTTATGTTGTTATCCATATTACATTGCTCTATGCCTAACATCTAGCTATGAAATCTAAAAATAAAAAACTTTTCTGCAATAAAATAGACCACTATAAAACCAGCCACATAAGAAGGAAACAACATAGTCAGACCCAGTAATTTGTATGGGAAACATGGAAGGGCAGTGGACATTCAAGGTTCGCTTAACCGCCATTTACCTAGGGAATTGAAACCTATGCGAAAATAGAATTTGTGTTCATTAGTTTGAAGGATATAAGGAATAAGAAAATAAAGTAAATTTATAAAAACATACTTTATCAGGAGTGACTAATGACTCAAAAATCATATATATTGTGATGACCATCAATTGCCAATGATGAGGTGGAGTTAATTAGTTGTGACATTGGCTTCTGTATTGCCAACACTAGGTTGCATACCAAGAAGCTTTCTCAAAACATTTGTAAGTTTTCTGTTTCCAAAAATTAAAATAATAGAATTTATCGATGGAAAACACGAAATAATAATGATACAAACAGTCATTGTTATGTCATCTGGAAAACCCAAAGGATTGTATATTAACGTAAAAGAAGCATAAAAAAGCATGTAAACCACCAGGAGTAAAGTCACAGTTCTAGCCGCTGATAGATGAGTATTGATTTTAGCATGTCCAAAGCCTTCATTGTTCTGCCTCATGCGTCTCATGTGCTTACACAGAGAGGCGATGATGGTCCCTCCTGTTAGGGAAATTATAACGAAAGCTGCGGAAGCAATACAGATGTACAGATCAAAGATGCAATTACATCGGCTCCAGTATTTAGTTGATACTACAGTTGTGATATTGCCTGAAATATTTAAGGTTGTGGTGGACACAAGCAAGTATAAATCCCAGTATGCTGGCAACCCAGCACCCCAAGAGAGGGCAAAAGAGAAAGCCAACAACCATGGCACCAGTGTCGAAAGCTTTGCCTTTATCTTGTAAAATAATGTTCCACGAAGGTTGACAATCTTCACACAGTAGTAGAAGCATAGACAGGTGGAGCACCAAAGACTAGAGAATGAAAATATGATCTCCAGGGCTAAAATCACATAAATAACCCAATCTCTAAAGTAATAGCCAGTATAGATGTAGAAAGTAATTTCTTGGAAGACAACAGTTACTTGAAGGAATATATTGGAGAATCCAATTCCATTGAGTATTAGGTTACCAGGATTGTGCTCATGGGTGTTCAGCCAATCCAGAAAGTGAACAGTCAAGATAAAAATATTGCCGATCAAACCCATCACTAGGAATATACAGTGGACTAGCACGTTAACAATCACAGTTAGCGACATACTGAATATTTAGAATATTCACGTCTATCCTGCTGATGGTCCAATTTCTTCTTCTGGACAATTTTGTCTTGACTTTGTCTTGGTACAAGTCAAACAGATTCTTTACAGGATATCAGCGCGCTCTGCCAGTCTACATCTATGACTCTTTTGACGTGTGTACTTGCATAGTCCTATGTGTGTAAATTCTTAGACAAGATTTTGTTTTAACTTAATCTTCCTAATTCAGAGTTCAATCCCTGATTACACATAAGAGCACAACAAAGTACGTAATGTGACTTACTTATTTGCAAGTCAATGAAGTATATATCAGATGGTTTTTATTTCATTTAAAGAATTGTCTGGTTGAGTAACCCCATTTTACACATTCTATAGGGGAATTCTTAGTTTATAGGAATGAGCCTTCCATTTAAAGGGATTTTTCACTACTATAACTTAGTTTTCACATGGGCTGATGATGTTGCTAACATAACTTTATCAAGAAGACAAAAGTCAATACTGGGAGGACTAGCAATTAAAACAGTGATATTATCAAAACTACAGCAAGAAACACACAAAATTTGAGCTTGGTTTATGTTGGTATACATGCAACACATAAATGCATGTTTCACAATGGCCATGAATCAGAAAAACCTACAAGAAGCAAAATGAACAAAAACCCTGCTGTAAATAAATAAAAAGCAAGTGCATTTAAATAAAATAGGGTTCTTAGTAACACTGTTTTTGATCAAAAATAGTATAAAAGCCGTCCCACCATCGACAAGGTGAACCCGTTCGGAACGGTCCTACACTGTCTAATATTAAAAACCTTACCATGTGTCAAAGTTGACATCAATGTGTGAATAAGGGCAGACAAAGGACTGAGTCCCAAACTGGGAACAACAGCCTAGAGAAGCTTTAAATGTATTATCCAACTCTATGAAGGGAGGCCACGCCCAGGTTTGCACAGAATGCAAAAAATAAAAAGAAAAAACACAAAATTTGAGCTTGGTTTAAGTTGGTATACATGCAGCACATAAATGCATGTTTCACAATGGCCTTGAATCAGAAAAACCTACAAGAAGCAAAATGAACAAAAACCCTGCTGTGAATAAATAAAAAGCATTTTTGAAACGCGCGTTGGAGTGAGCGGGCGCTGCCTTGAAGATATTGGCACCAATAACATAGCTATGTTGGTTTTTTAAGCATGTCCCTGGGACTTTGCTTATTAGCTGTTTTACTTTTTCCAAATAGAGTTATGTCACTATGGCGCCCCTGCGGGTCCAGTTGCCACAGAGGTACTGCATCTCAGCCAGAGGTGTGTACCACACTCTCAGGCAAGGAGGTAGCACTACCCGGGACCCACCCACTCACATCCAACACACACCACTCCATAAGGGAAGGTCCAGATAGCTCCTAACGGTGAGCACAGGCCTGATCCCTGTCAGGGGGCTGGAACTAAGTAGAGGAGGTGGGTGGAGGAAGTAGTTTAGGGGAGCACTGAAGGAAGAGTATAAAAGAGGGTAGAAACATCTAGAAGAGTCCATTTTTCTGGTTCCAGTCCATGGAGCAGGAGTTCAGTGAGTGAGGACCGTGGAGGAGTGGGGTCCAGTCAGAGGGGCACAGTAGGAGATTGAGGAGAGAAGACCGGAGCAGCGAGGAGGGCTCCAGAGTGAGGATCCTAGGGGCAAGGGAAGTGCGGAGTCCACCAGTGTGCCCGAGTTCACGCTGACCGTAAAGGGATCAGGTCGCAGTAGGGGATCGGCCCCAGTCTAGTGGAGGACTGCAAGACTCAGCTAGCAGACCGGAGGTTGCGGTATCTTCATGTGCCGTAGTCAAAATCCACACACATTCGCTGAAAAGGTGGCCTTATAGGACAAAGGGGACAGACAGGATGTTGCCCAACAAGGCCCGTGGCCACTAGCTCGGGAAACTGTGTGTGAGGCGCAGGGCAGGAGGGAGAGAGCCAGCACAGGGAGACGACCTGGAGAGGTACACAGAAAGGGGTCCCGTTCAAGTGCACTGAAGTTGTCTGAGTGTTGGCTGGATCACCTCCCCGGAGGACACAGGACGACGTGAACGGTTATAACTGGCTGCACCGGTAACCTGGAACTGCCTAAGAACTGTGAGTAAAGCCTGAAGACTGCACCCCACTGTGTCCTTGATTTATTGCTGCGTCACCGGCCCTGCACTACACTGTCCCTGCCAGCAACATCTACCTCATCAAGCCCTATATACTGCCCTGGAGCTTAGCTCTGCCCGTGGAGAACTGGATCACCTTTGCTGCGTCACCAACGGCCCCAGTGGATCTGAACAGCAGCGGCGGCCACTTATAGCCGCATACCATGGGTGGCGTCACAAACTTTATTCCCCTTTTCTTTTTTCCCCAATTGACTTTTCTTTATTTACCGCCCTGGGCCACGGACCGGGCCACTGCCACCGTGACTAACCCAAATAGAACCGACCAGCCCGGCTACCGAGTACCCCACTGCCCCAGGTGGTGCGTCATTACCACTTGGAGATATAATTAGATTACCCATGCCTATTTGATTACCTATTTAATTGTTAGTCGTTTATGTATAGGCTCTAATCTACTATTCTACTTATGGTAGGTTTTGAATGTCAGTACTTACTGTTAAGTTGGGAGTTTTATTCCTGTTCAATATTGCATGGTCTATTTTGATTGGACTATATAAGAGGCTACTTATTGCCTTTATTGTATGATTAATAGGATATATTATAATGGGAAGTCACTTCACCTCATCTTAAAAAAGTATCTCACTTTGATTTTTACGGCTATTCCCCTACTGAAATAGCAGTTAATTATATACTATTTCGGATAATGTGGTGTCCCACTTACTGGGCTGTGATTTTTAATTTATTTATTTATTTTTTAATAAAGATTGATTGACTTTTATCTCATGGTTCTCTTCTATACTCTGGACAATTAATTTTGTCTGAGTATGTGTATAATATGGCATCTGAATGATGCCTAAAGGCAGCAGTGTCTTCAGTGTTTTGGATCAGTGTGTTATCCGTGTTGGTTTGGGTGTCTGGTTTTGGTGTTATCAATGTTTTTTAACTACTTTAAAGCCCAAGACGTATTAATACGCATCTTCGCCCTGGGCTTTAAGTGCCTGACCCGTATTAGTACGTCATTGTGATCGCGCGCGCACACAGGTTGTGCGGGTGTGATCGCCGCCGGGTGTCAGCTGATTGTCACAGCTGACACCCGGTGCTATGTGCTGGGAGCGGTCCCGCACCGCTCCCGGCACATTAACCCCAGCAATGCTGAGATCGAAGTCGAGGAGGTGATCGCAATACTCACCTCCTCTTCCGGCCTCCAGCGCTGTCTGCCGCGGCTTCCCGGATGTTGCTGACGCGCCCCCTGGGCCGTGGGGTACTCGGTAGCCGGGCCGGTTGTTGCTAGGGGAGATGTCACAGTGGCGGTGACCCGGTCCGTGACCCCGGGCGGTCAATAAAAGGGGTTTGAAAGAAAAGGATTATAGTAAATGTTCGTGATGCCACCTGTGGTATGCGGCTAAAGGGAGCCGCCGCTGTGGAGCAGGTCCTCTGGAGCAGTTGTTAATGCAGCAGAGTTGGTTCAGCTCTCCACAGGTAGAGCTTATCTCCAGGGCAGAGTAGTGGGGATGTAATAGATGTTGCTGTTGTGCAGGGTGGTGCTGGGGATGATGGTGCAGTAATAATTCGCAGAGACAGTGAGGTGCAGTCTTCAGGGTTTTACTCACGATTTTTTAGACTCCAAGTTACCAGGACCAGGGTAACTCCCCACACCGTCCTGTGTTTACCCTGGGAGGGGTTCAGCAAACTCCCAGGTACCTCCGGAGTACGTAACGGGACCCCGTTCTGTGTGCCTTTTCTTGTCGTCTTCCTGCGCTGGCTCTCACCCTCCTGCCCTGCGCCTCACACCCAGTGTCCCAAGCCAGTGACCGAGGACCTTGTCGGGCGACGTCTTCTCTGTCCCCTGGGTCCTCTATGGTCACTTTTTTAGCGATTAGATGTGGATGTTGGCTGCAGCACCTGAAATGCTGCACCCTCCGGTTATCTAGTTGAGACTTGAAGAACTCTGCTAGTTTAGGGGCCGGTCCCCTCTCTGCGGCCTGATCCTTCCACTCCTGGTGGGTTCGGGCGCACGGGTGGCATCAGCACTGCCCGTGCCCCTGGGATCCTTTCTGTTCTGGAGCCTTCCTTCCTGCTCCTCTCCTCTCTTCAGTTTGTCCTGGGCCTCTCTCACTAGGCCCTCCTCCTGAGCAGAGCTCCTGCAGAGCTCCTGCTCCACACACTCTCTCTCAGACTGTCTGACTGACTGACCTCTACTCAACTCTGACTGTTCTGACCACTCCCAAGATGGCTTCCCCTTTTTATATCCTCCCTCTCAAGTGCTCCCCTGATTTGCTTCCTTCACCCACACCCACTACCTGGTCCCCCACTCTTAGTTCCCCCCACTCCAGCCAGGGACAGGGCTCAGCAGCGCAGCAGTGCATCTTGCCCCTCCTGCCGGTCTGGAGTAGTGTAATGTTGGATGCAGGTGTTTGGGTCCCGGGCAGTACTCCATCCTTACCTAAGAGTGGGATACCACACCTCTGGGTGAGATGCAGTACCTCTGTGGCGACTGAACCCGCAGGGGTGCCACATTGCCATGATGACCCGATGTCGTCATGACAACATCCGGGTCACCAGACAGCAGGAAGATGTTTTGGTCATGCGCAGTGCATGACCAAACTATCTTCTCCCTGTGCAGCGCTGACAGCCTGTATAGCACAGGAATGGTCCTGCTATACAGGCGATCAGAATAAAAAAAGTGAAAATCCCATAGTGGGACAAAGTATAAAAATAAAAAAAGTGTCAGAAAGTGAAAAAAAAAAAATGAAAAAAAAAATTGTACAAATATAAAAAAAAAATAAAAAAAATAATCTATCAAAAATAAAAATATAATGTACCCATCAATAAATATTATTATGAAAAAATCAAAAACAATAAAAGTACACATATTTGGTATCGCCGCGTCCGGAACTACTTGACCTATAAAACTGTCCCACTAGTTAACCCCTTTAGTGAACACGGTAAAATAAATAAATAAAAAACGAAGACAAATATAAATAAAAATGGTACAGCTGAAAACATCATCTTGTCCCGCAAAAAACAAGCCACCATACAGCTCTATCATCCGAAAAATAAAAAAGTTATAGCTCTCAGAAAATAGCGATGCAAAAATAGCTTTTATTGTGTAAAAGCGCCAAAACATAGAAAAACGATATAAATGTGGTACCGCTGTAAACATACTGACCCGAAGAATAGATCTAACTTATACATTTTACCACATGCGGAACAGCATTAAAAAATGTAAAAAAAAAAGCAATTCCTGAATTGTTGGTTTTTGTTTATTCTGACTCCCAAAAATCGGAATAGAAAGCGATCAAAAAATGTCATGTGCCTGAAAATGGCACCAATAAAAACGTCAACTCATCCCGCATAAAACAAGCTGTCACATGACTCTGTCGGCCAAAATATGGAAAAATTATAGCTCTCAAAATATGGCGATGCAAAAACTAGATTTTACAAAAAAATGCGTCTTTTAGTGTGTGACAGCTGTCAATCATAAAAACCCGATATGAATCTGGTATCGCTGTAATCGCACCGACCCAAAGAATAAAGTCGTCTAATCACTTATACCGCACGGGGAACGGCGTAAAATATAAACTCTCGGGTTAGGTTTAAGGTTGTGCTAGAGTTAGGGTTGGGGTTAGGGTTGGGCTAGGGTTAGGGTTGGGGTTGGGCTAGGGTTAGGGTTGGGCTGGGGTTAGGGTTGGGCTGGGGTTGGGCTAGGGTTAGGGTTGGGATTTTTTTCAAAAGTAAAAACAAAAAGGTGATTATATGGCGACTAATGTTGAGAGCAAGTGCTCGCTATTTGAGTTTGCATCGGGTGCTCGGGTATGCACTGAATATCACGGGTGCTCGAGTGACATGCTCGAGTCTCCGGCCCATATGATTCGTGGCCAAAAAAACCTTGTGGGGATTGCCTGCCATGCACGAGCGATCCCCGCATGTTTTTTTTTGGGGTGTCTAATAACTGTGAAACATGTGGGCGGGGACTCGAGCATGTCACTCGAGCACGTGCGATACATGGTGCATACCTGAGTACCCAATGCAAATTCAAGTAGCGAGCACTTGCGCTCAAGACTAATGACAACTTATTCAATATGATGACCTAATGTTATCAAATTCTGTGTCGTACCTCTGGGTTCAAAATGTTCACTATACCCCTTGATAAAATCCTTGAGGGGTGTAGTTTCCAAAATGGGGTCACTTTTGGGGGGTTTCCACTATTTAGGCACATCAGGGGCTATCCAAACGCGACATGGCTTCCACTCTCGATTCCAGCCAATTTTGCGTTCAAAAAGTCACACAGTGCTCCTTCCCTTCTGAACTCTGCCGTGAGCCCAAACACTGTATTTTCCCCACATATGGGGTATTGGCGTACTCAGGAGAAATTACACAAAAGTTTTTGGGGTCCATTTTCTCCTCTTACCCTTGTGAAAATAAAAAAATTGGGGCTAAAACATAATTTTTGTGGAAAAAGTTTGATTTTTTTATTTCCACGGCTCCATGTTATAAACTTCTGTGAAGCACTTGGGGGTTCAGGGTGCTCACCATACATCTAGATACGTTCCCTGAGGGGTCTAGTTTCCAAAATGGTGTCACTTGTGTTTTTTTTTCACTATTTAGACACATCAGTGGCTCTCCAAATGCAAAATGGCGTCTGCTAATTATTCAAGCAAATTTTACAATCAAAAAGTCAAATGGCTCTCCTACCCTTCCGAGCCCTGCCGTGCGCCCAAACAGTATTTTTCCCCACATATGGGGTATCTGCGTGCTCAGGGGAAATTGCACAACAAATTTTGGGGTCCATTTTTTTCCTGTTACCCCTGCGAAAATAAAAAAATTGGGTCTAAAGTAACATTTTTGTGAAAAAAGTTAAATGTTCATTTTTTTCTTCCACATTCCAAAAATTCCTGTGAAGCACCTGAAGGGTTAATAAAGTTCTTGAATGTGGTTTTGAGCACCTTAAGGGGTGAAGTTTTTAGAATGGTGTCACTTTTGGGTATTTCCTGTTATGAAGACCCCTCAAAGTGACTTCAAATGTGATGTGGTCCCTAAAAAAATGGTTTTGTAAATTTTGTTGGAAAAATGAGAAATCGCTGGTCAACTTTTAACCCTTATAGCTCCCTAATAAAAAAAAAATTTTGGTTCCAAGATTGTGCTGATGTAAAGTAGACATGTGGAAAATGTTATTTATTGACTTTTTTGTGTAACATATCTCTCTGATTTAAGGGCATAAAAATTCAAATTTTGAAAATTGCAAAATTTTCAACATTTTCGGCAAATTTCAGTTTTTTTCACAAATAAACGCAAGTGATATCGAAGAAATGTTACAACAATCATGAAGTACATGAAGATCCAGGGGGATCCGTTGAAGCGTTCCAGAGTAATTACCTCATAAAGTGACAGTGGTCAGAATTGTAAAAATTGGCCTGGTCATTAACGCTCAAACCAACTTGGGTTGTAAAGGGGTTAAGGATGATAAATAAATAATTAAATTACAAAGCTTCTTCTATCCTTTGTAATATTACATATTCATTCAGACAGACATAACTTAGACAGTACATGTATGGCATACAGATGGCATCTGTGTGCAGTACGTATTTTTCACGAAACCATAGACTTGTATTAGCACTTTTTATCCGTGATACTGGAAAAAAACAAACATGGCTCCATTTTTGGACAGACAAATGGCTCATGAAAAACATGTGAATAGCACTGTAGATTATAATACAGTAAGTATGTGTTGTATCCATATATTGCATGTACAGTATGAAGTAGTTTTTGAATAATATAGCATATTATGAAGGCACAGTATTGCATATTACATAAGTACTGCATTTTATAAACACAGCATGGTGCATTATTAGGAAACTGTATAATGTAACTCTGTATGTTGTTTAGGCATTGGAGTTTACATTATTTAAAGGGGTTCTCCAGGATTTTTAATTTCACACCTTGAAGAGCTAGTCGGCGGGGGTGTTGTCTGTCACGACCCCATCAATCAAATATTGATAATCTTGCTCCCAATACTGCATCTACAGTCCCATACTGTGTACTCAAATTTCTTCCCCACCTCCCCTAATTACAATAAATCTTCAGTGTTTTTAGCTCCATTAGAGCACTTACCACACCAAACTTCTGCCACCTATGCAGCACAGAGGAATGATGTCAGCAGTGTGATCACATGACCTGATCTTCCTGCTGATGTCGCGCTGACCTGTAAGTGCCGGAGCTTAGGGTTTCAATTGTACTCGGACCTGAAAGACTTGAGTACAATTGATCACTAGGAGCTGGCGCACTACACGTTCTCTGAGCAGATTGTCAGGTTGACAGCTGGCTCAGAGAATGGTTACATAGTTACATAGTTTATAAGGCCGAAAAAAGACAAGCGTTCATCCAGTTCAGCCTATTTCTTGTGCACTGCAGCTATTCCGCAGTGTTGATCCAGGGGAAGGCAAAAAAAAACCATGCGGTATAGGCCAATTTACATCATTGAGGAAAAATTCACTTCCCGACTCCAATCTGGCAGTCAGATTAAATCCCTGGATTAATTAACTATCACTAAGCATAAAATGTAATTTTATTGTTCTCAAGAAAGGCGTCTAGGCCTCTCTTGAACTCATTAAGTGAGTTGGACATCACCACTTCCTCTCCCAGAGAGTTCCAGAGTCTCACGGCTCTGACCGTAAAGAATCCCCTTCTATGCTGGTGCAGGAACCTCCTTTCCTCCAGACGCATAGTGTGCCCCCTCGTCTTTGTCACCATCCTTGGTATAAACAGGTCATGGGAAAGATCTCTGTACTGCCCCCCGATGTATTTATATCGTACATGTTTATGAGGTCTCCCCTAAGCCTTCTCTTTTCCAACGTAAATAGGCCTAATTTTGACAACCTCTCTGGGTATTCTAGTCCCTCCATTCCCTTTATTACCTTAGTCGCCTGCCTTTGTACCCTCTCTAGCTCCAATAGCACCGGAGCCCAGAACTCTGCACAATATTCTAAGTGCGGCCTTACCAGCGCTTTATACAGAGGAAGAACAATGTTCTCATCATATGCCCCTATTCCTCTTCTGATGCATGCCATGACTCTATTTGCCTTCGCAGCTGCTGCCTGACACTGGGCACTCCAATTTAATTTTCTGTTAACCAAGACGCCCAGGTCCTTCTCCATGTCAGATTTCCCCAACGGTTTCCCATTTAATATGTATGGGTGACTGCTGTTTTTCTTTCCCATGTGCATGACCTTACATTTATCGGCATTGAACCCCATTTGCCATTTTTTGGCCCAACTCCCCAATTTATCTAAATCCCCCTGTAGCTGTGCCCTATCCTCATCTGTATTAACTACTTTACAAAGTTTAGTATCATCTGCAAATATTGCTATTTTACTATGCAACCCTTCCACTAGATCATTAATAAATATATTAAATAATATAGGGCCCAAGACAGACCCTTGAGGCACCCCGCTAGTAACCCTGACACACCCTGAGCTTACTCCATTGATAACCACCCTCTGCTTTCTATCACTCAGCCAGCTATTTACCCACTTGCACACATTATCCCCCAGGCCAAGCATTCTCATTTTGTATACCAACCTTTTGTGTGGCACGGTATCAAACGCTTTGGAGAAGTCAAGGTATACAACATCCACTGACTCTCCCCGGTCCAGCTGTGAGCTCACCTCCTCGTAGAAGGCGATCAGGTTTGTTTGGCAGGAGCGATCCCTCATGAATCCATGTTGATATGGAGTTAGACAGTTATTATCATTAAGATATTCTACAATAGCATCTCTAAGAAATCCTTCAAACAATTTACCCACAACAGACGTTAAGCTGACTGGTCTATAGTTCCCAGGGTCACTTTTAGACCCCTTTTTGAATATTGGTACCACATTTGCTTGGCACCAGTCTAGTGGGACAGTCCCTGTCCATAGAGTGCTTGAATATAAGATACAGAGACCTGTCTATCACATTACTTAATTCTTTTAGTACCCGGGAGTGTATGCCATCTGGGCCTGGTGACTTGTCTATTTTGATATTATTTAGGCGTTTCTGAACTTCCTCCTTGGTTAGGTGGGTGATATTTAGCGGAGGGTTTACTTTATCACTCTACATTTCCTCCGATAAATTGTTTTCTTTTGTGAAAACAGTGGAGAAGAAGCTATTGAGTAGGTTTGCTTTACCCTCATCGCCCTCTATGATTTTACCCAGGTTATTATTCAATGGGCCAACTCCATCAGTTTTAATCCTTTTACTGTTTATGTAGTTAAAGAACAGTTTGGGATTAGTTTTACTTTCCTTGGCAATTAGTCTCTCTGTCTCCTCTTTTGCTATTCTTATTTGTTTCTTACAGATTTTGTTTTTTTCCCTATAAGATATTAGCGCTTCCTCGCTGCCTTCTTGTTTAAGTTTACCGAAAGCCCATTTTTTGTTTTTCATTGCCCTCTTGACTTCCTTATTTAGCCACATTGGCTTCCTCCTATTCCTAGCCCTTTTATTCCCATAAGGTATGTACCTTCTACAGTGACTATGTAGGACTGTTTTGAAAATTTCCCATTTTCTATCCGTGCTCCTATTACTGAAGATACTATCCCAGTCTATAAGGTGAAGGGCATCTCTTAGCTGATCAAACTTTGCCCTCCTGAAGTTCAGTGTTTTTGTGACTCCCTTGCTGGGCACCCTACTGAAGCACATGTGGAATTGTATAATGTTGTGGTCACTATTTCCCAGGTGCCCCCCGACCTGCACCTCAGTTATTCTGTCTGGCCTGTTAGTTAATATTAAGTCTAAAAGGGCCGTCCCTCTAGTTGGTTCCTGCACAAGTTGGGACAAATAATTGTCTTTGATAATTGACAGAAACCTGGGTTGATTCCCACTATGGGGGTGGCAAAATACAGCCGCCCGGGAGACATCTCGGACCACAGCATCAGGCAGCCTGACGACGCACCTCTGATGACTGCACCCGGGGCATGCCTGTCCCCCTCAGACACGCCCCGGGGTAAGCCATTGGACAAAGGCAGACAAAAGACCTGCTGAGAAATAATCACAACATCTATAATGCTAGCAGAATGCAGATGAATCACTCACTCAAAAACAGTTGATTGCAGATTACAGAGGATGATAATGAGGCCACGGCCCCACTATCAGTATTTGGTCAGTATTCGGTCAGTATTTTTGATCAGTGGGAGACAAAACCAAGAGTGGGTGATAAATACAGAATTGGTGACTTGTTTTTATTATCTTTTCTCTGATTGTTCCTCATCTGGTTTTGTCTCCTACTCCTGAGAAACAATTCTGACCGAATACTGACCAAATACTGATAGTGGGGCCATGGCCTAAGGATAATGCCTTGACATAATAGGTTGGTGTGTGCACAAAAAGTAGTTTTAACTTGTGGATGTTGGCAGCAAGAACAGGCTTTACTCTGGTTTTGTGTGAAAGGACAAGTAGACCGCAAGCATATGCTAACGTGTGGCAGATACACTGCAGATTTTTTATCCAAATTTGTGGGCAGAAAATCCTCAGGGTATTACAGCAGTAGCAAAGTGGATAAGATTCTACCAAATCTCATGGACATGTAGCGGAAAAAAAAATCTGCTATAGAAACTGACCTACGGAGTGGTTTTAAATCTGCCGCATACCTATTTATGACACAGATATTCCCATGAGGATTTTGTTTGCAGATTTTAAAGTGGATCTGCTGTAGATCTGCAGAAAAATCTGCAGCTTAAAATCTGGAGAAAAATATTTGCAACTGTGAATATACCATTAAAATGGTGCCTATTAGATGCTCAAATTTATAGCTTAATTACAGGAGTAAAAAATATTCAATGTGTCATAACATTTTCCATATTTACCCATGGGTTAGAAGAAATTCAGCATGATTGAGTTTTATCCCACCCTGTAGTTAATTTACCATACCAAAAAAAAAGGCACATTTATGGCTCATGCTTAACTTCTATAAGGCTAGGGTCGCACAAACGATTTTCTCTCATGAGAAAAAATCAGTCTGATTACACTAATCACACTCTGGTCAAACTCTGATCAGAGTGTGATCCAATTTTCTCAATGTGGAGACATTTTCTCTATGAGATCCAATTTTGTCCATTCAGTCTGTCCGTCAAAAATCGGACCGCTCTCGAATGTCATCATGAATGATCGAGTGTGGTCCGATAATCGGAGGCAACTCATGCATGCTGTATTTTTTTCCTTGGACATGTGCGCGGCCCGATAGAATAACATGTGGATGAATGCTATCCATCAAAATAAAGGATAACACTCGTCTGATTTTTACAGTTATGTGCACGAGCCCTGACACAGCTGGCACCTTACTGTAATGACTGGGGCAGATGTTAACTAACCTTAAAGAGTAACCGTCATTTTAGTTTTTATTTCATAAATCAATAATGCACATGAAAATAAGAAACTTTGTAATTTATCTTATCTGAAAAATGTGCTTCTTTCTCTGAAAATTGATCAGTCATTATCAAAGTTCTCAGTTCTGAGGTGAAATCTGTACTCGGTGAAGACAGACTTCCCATTACTGATAAAGGAGATGGCAGCTGCTACTATAAGATTCTATTCAGATAGGAGGGAGGAGCTAGAGGCAGAGCTCCTCCCTCCACCTCCCCCTCCTAGCTAGATAGAATCTTATCAATAGCAGCTGCCATCTCCTATATCACTAATGGGAAAGTCTGTCTTCACCGAGTACAGATTTTTCCTCAGTCATTATCAAAATTCTCAATTCTGAGGTAGAATCTGTACTCGGTGAAGACAGACTTTCCCACTACTGATATAGGAGGGCTCTGCCTCTAGCTCCTCCCTCCTGATTAATTCTGGCAGAGAAATAAGCACATTTTTCTGATAAGAAAAATTCCAAAGTTTCTTATTTTCATGTGTATTATTGATTTATTAAATAAAAATTAAAACAACAGTTACGCTTTAAACCCTTAGGATGCAGCAGTCTATTGCAACTGTGGTACCTTAGTGGTTTTACAAAAGGAGGGGTCTCTGGCTCCAGGTTGGAAATGGGTTGCCAAGACAGCCAGAAGCCTAAGGATGTGTAGCACCCTGAGGATTCGGCTGCTACAGGGGTATTGCACCTCAACCCAGAGGTGTGATATTCCACTCCCGGGTAAGGATGGAGTGTGGAACTGAGCTAGTAGGCTGCATGCACTACACACATCCCATTTCCGGGGAACAGACCGATGGTACTCCCACTAGAGAAATGTGCAGGTACGACAGTGTCTGTTCCTGGCTGGAGTGGGAGGGGGGTGGAACATCCCAGTAGTGTAGGGGCAGATAGGGGGAGCAGCCTGGGTAAAGTTAGGAGCTCATTGGGTGCTGGTCACCTGAGCTCACACATAGAGGGAGTATTTAAGGTGGGCACCATCTTAGATCAGGGTCAGTCTGTGAGACGTCAGTCAGTCAGTCTGTCAGAGTGTAACCTGAGAAGCAGAGCAGAGGAGAAGAGATAGAGACCCAGAGGCGCAGAGGGGACCCCAAGAGCCCATAAGAGAGCTAATAGGGTGAAGGGTCGGCAACAGGGTACCGGATCCCAAGCTGGCAGAGGCTACAGCACACCTTAGCCAGGAACCGGAGGTCGTGGGCAGGATCTGCCACGATCACCCACTAAATCCACCCGGAAGGCAGACCAAGAATAGGGTCAGGGAGCCCAGAGGAGGCTTGACCAACAAGAGGCCCGAGGGAGCCGGACTTAGGTGGATCCCTGGTGGGAACGGCCAGAAGAAGGGAGAGACAGAAAGGAGCTCAGGACCACACTCCGGAGTTGCCTGGGAGTTGACCGAGTCCAGGACCTGGTGGACGCAGCACGGCTTGGGTGGTCACTGCTGTACACAGTGACCCGAGCAACACCAGTAAGTAAAACCCTGGAACTGCATTTTATGCCTCTGAGTCTCCTTGCTGCACCTTCACAACCACCATCCTCCACGGCTGACCCCCTGAGGCTATACCCCTCCCGTTGGGGGTTATACTACCTAAGCTGCACTCACATCATCAGCCTCAGTCGACCCTGCTGCAGCGGCGGCCGTATTGACCGCAAATCAACGGGTGGCGTAGTCGACACAAAAGAACATCTAGTAACATCATAAGGACTGCCACACACTGAGCTTGACACCCTGGGCACGGACCGGGTCACAGCCACTTGGAGACTACAACCCCCATCTGATCCGGCTCCGGGTATCCCTAACAACACTGGCCCAGGGGGCGCGTCAACTTTGGCGTAGTCGGCAGGATAACGTGCCCGCAACAACCGGGTACTGCGTGCCTGAAGAAAAGTTCACCGTTACCTTAAAAAGAAGTCTCCCGCCGGTTCCGGAGGGTCCCCGCCATCGGGCCCCATCACAGGTCGTTTCCCGCCGGTTGTCCGCCATTTGCAGCTTTTTCCCGCCATCCATGGAGTTTCCCGCCACTGGGAGACGATTCCCGCCATTTCCAAAGATTTCCCGCCTTGGAAGAGCGGACGCCATTATGGGCGTGCCAGAGGGTGGCAAAAGGCCACCTCCCATCGTGGGCCAGGTCGAAGAATGGCGCCAAAAGCGGAAACCGCGCCCACCAACAGAGACTGTTATGCTGGAAGTGTCCATCAGCGTAAGAGAACTGCCCCTGGAACTGACAATCACAAAGTTGCCCCGGGACCACCCTCAATGTGGGCGGAGACAGAAGAAGAGAACAAAGATGGGTGTCGCCTGGAGCAGTCTGGAGAGAGCGCACCCGGAGACAAGACGTCTGGAGGAGAGTCCAGAGAGAGCCTACCCGGAGATGGAGGGAGAGTCAGGCAGCACCGACCCAGTGGTCAGGAGCCTGTTGCAGGTCGCCACTCCAGAAGGCCTGCTGGAGATCCTAGCACAGCTCCCCCGAAACCGGGAGTGTGCACAGACCGCGTTGGAGGGCCTCGCACGGAGGATGGCCCGGGTGCAGCGAGAGACGTTGGCGGAGTGGAGCCGAGAGATGGCCCAGCAGACCGGCACCCGTCAGCGGAGCACGCCACCCGAGACGAGGAGACAGACCGCCTCTGAGGATGGCGCAGGAGGAATGAAGGCAGGAGACGGCGCCGAGAAGGGAGCTGAACGGACGGAGGCAGGTAAAGGGGACGTCTCTACCCCGAGCCGGGAAACCGCGTGCCTGCCCCAGCTCCCCGTCGCAGAGCCTGAAATTCCCCCTGCCGTGCCTGTCGCTGCATCGTCACCGCCGCCGACTAGGCCTCAACCGGAAACCGCGGCCGCGACCCCTGTGACGTCACACGCCTCGACCTCGAGCGTGGCCAAGCAGGAAATACCACCGGCCTGGTCGCAAGGCCTAGTACCTCCGGGCGCCGCAATACCAACAGCGCCCCCTACCTCCGCGGAGCCACCGGCCTGGCCGCAGGGCCGAGTAACCACGGGCGCCGCCGTTCTTACGGTGCCCTTTGCCTTTAGGGTGCCCCAAGCCTGGTCGCAAGGCCTGGTCGACCCGGGCGCCACTACCATCAACGCGCCCTCAACATCTAGAGTGCCGCACCTGGGTGAGGACCTGTTCGCCCAGCATACGTGCCCGGATGGGCAGCCCTTCATATGGCCACCGGAGTTTCACCATCCCCGACTCCGGAAAGAGAGACCCCTAGACGAGCCCCTGATTCCGGCTCCGAAGCCTGTAAAGAGGACCTCGCCCCCGCTGCAGGAGGCACAGTTCGAGTGGGACCCCACCGGAGAAGACCTCATGGGGTTCACTCAGGAGACTCGGGCGGCCGCAGCAGAGCATGCAGAGTGCTGCCGGCAGCGGCTCGAGGTCTTCGAGAGGGAGCGGAGAGAGAGGCGGGTCCGGGAACAGCAAGCGCAGATAAGGAGCGCGGAGCAGAAGAGCCGGACCAGGAGGAATCCCCGTGCAGCACATGGTCCCCCTTCCACCGGGACTGTGATAAAATTCAACATGCAGCACGGATGGGGCTTTATTAGAGACCATCAAACCCCCGGCGACGTCTTTGTAACCCGCAGAGACGAAGAGAGCCATCTGCCGGAGGGACACAGAGGTCGTGACCTGTACGTAGGGGACGAGGTCACCTTCACCCGGCACAAGTGTGCCAAAGGACCCTACGCCCTCCATGTGCATCGCCTGACGGAGGAGGAGCTGCGGTGTGAGGAGGAGCAAGAGGACCCGGACGGGTCTGAAACTGAAACCAACCAACAAGAAAGAGCAGGAGGACGCCGTCGTTGAAGTACGGTAGAGAGAGACTGTACATAGTTACCCGTCAGGGTATAAGAACTGTTCTAGTTAAAATATAGTCCCCGTTGGGACCAGCCAATTGAACTGATGCTCGTGTGTCCCTAGTTCCTAATACCTGGCCGAGGACTGAGAGCGGCCATATCCCCTTGTATATAGTTGCGCTTCCTAAAGCGCCCCCTACCGGTTTTATAGGGAACTGTTTTATTCCAAGAGAGACTGTCGCACTTTACCCGGTCACAAGTTGCACAGTGACCGGAGGAACCAGAAACAAGAATGTTATTTATATGAAAAGTTTATTGCTGATATATATATATGATGTTTTCTATGTTTATGTTTATGAAAAAAAAAATTGTATGTTTTGGATGTTTATATTTTACAGCCCGAGGACGTGCTGTGATTTACCAGGGGGGAATGTAGCACCCTGAGGATTCGGCTGCTACAGGGGTATTGCACCTCAACCCAGAGGTGTGATATTCCACTCCCGGGTAAGGATGGAGTGTGGAACTGAGCTAGTAGGCTGCATGCACTACACACATCCCATTTCCGGGGAACAGACCGATGGTACTCCCACTAGAGAAATGTGCAGGTACGACAGTGTCTGTTCCTGGCTGGAGTGGGAGGGGGGTGGAACATCCCAGTAGTGTAGGGGCAGATAGGGGGAGCAGCCTGGGTAAAGTTAGGAGCTCATTGGGTGCTGGTCACCTGAGCTCACACATAGAGGGAGTATTTAAGGTGGGCACCATCTTAGATCAGGGTCAGTCTGTGAGACGTCAGTCAGTCAGTCTGTCAGAGTGTAACCTGAGAAGCAGAGCAGAGGAGAAGAGAGAGAGACCCAGAGGCGCAGAGGGGACCCCAAGAGCCCATAAGAGAGCTAATAGGGTGAAGGGTCGGCAACAGGGTACCGGATCCCAAGCTGGCAGAGGCTACATCACACCTTAGCCAGGAACCGGAGGTCGTGGGCAGGATCTGCCACGATCACCCACTAAATCCACCCGGAAGGCAGACCAAGAATAGGGTCAGGGAGCCCAGAGGAGGCTTGACCAACAAGAGGCCCGAGGGAGCCGGACTTAGGTGGATCCCTGGTGGGAACGGCCAGAAGAAGGGAGAGACAGAAAGGAGCTCAGGACCACACTCCGGAGTTGCCTGGGAGTTGACCGAGTCCAGGACCTGGTGGACGCAGCACGGCTTGGGTGGTCACTGCTGTACACAGTGACCCGAGCAACACCAGTAAGTAAAACCCTGGAACTGCATTTTATGCCTCTGAGTCTCCTTGCTGCACCTTCACAACCACCATCCTCCACGACTGACCCCCTGAGGCTATACCCCTCCCGTTGGGGGTTATACTACCTAAGCTGCACTCACATCATCAGCCTCAGTGGACCCTGCTGCAGCGGCGGCCGTATTGAGCGCAAATCAACTGTAGCGCTGGCGTCCCTGCCCTCTGCTAGGCAGGGACGCTGCTCCCCTCACCGCTCTGCTCCGTGCCCGGCGTCCTCTCCCCGCTCTGCTGTCAGCGCGCGCTCCTTCCCGGCGTCCTCCTCCCGCTCTGCTCTCAGCGCGCGCTCCTTCCCGGCCCCTGTGCTTAGGGCGCGCGCGCGCGCGCTCCCCTCCTCTTAAAGGGGCCGCGCGCGCCGTCCTAAGGAGTCCCCGGCCAATGGCCGGAGGACTTCATCATATATAAGGCACCTCCTCCAAAATGGAGGTGCCCGAGCAATGTTGTTTGCACCTGTGTCTCACCTGTGCTTCAGCCCTCAGGTCCCGTTGCCAGTTACCTGCCAGTTACCTGCCAGTTTCCTGCCAGTTTCCTGCTAGTTACCTGCCAGTTACCTGCCTGATTCCTGCCTGAATACTTGTTACCTGTCTGCCAGTCTGAGGTCCGACGGTCTGCCTTACTACTCCTGTCAGTCTGTCTAAAGGACCAGCCTGCCCGCTCACCTGGGAGCGCATATCAGCTACCTGCCTGCTTGCCTGAGGTCCGACGGTCTGCCTTACTACTCCGGTCAGTCTGTCTATGGACCAGCTTGCCCGCTCACCTGGGAGCGCTTCTCCGTTATCTGCCTGCTTGCCAGCCCGGAGGCTCCGTTGTCACGTGCTGTGACCACCAGCTATCTCAGAGACTCTTGCCCGCTCACCTGGGAGCGCATCTCCGTTACCTGCCTGCTTGCCAGCCCGGAGGTCCCGTTGTCACGTGCGGTGACCACCAGCTATTCCAGAGACTCTTGCCCGCTCACCTGGGAGCGCTTCTCCGTTACCTACCTGCCTGCCAGCCCGGAGGTTCCGCCGTCACGTGCCGTGACCACCTGCTATTCCAGAGACTCTCGCTTGCTCACCTGGGAGCACACATCTACCATCTGCCTGCTAGCCTACCCGGAGGCTCTGCCATCACAGGTCGTACCTACCCCTTACCCAGAGACTGCCCTGATCACTTGCCGTAACTCCCTGTCCGTTCACCCAGAGACTGCCACCCGCTCCCTTACAAGGGCCGCCCCCTTGTATAGTAGCTCAGAGGTTCCGCCTCCCGGACCCGTTACATCAACGGGTGGCGTAGTCGACACAAAAGAACATCTAGTAACATCATAAGGACTGCCACACACTGAGCTTGACACCCTGGGCACGGACTGGGTCACAGCCACTCGGAGACTACAACCCCCATCTGATCCGGCTCCGGGTATCCCTAACAACACTGGCCCAGGGGGCGCGTCAGATGCATTGATGCTTAAGACAGGGCCTGTGCTGTCCAGCTTTTTGTTTGAAAAGACTTTCAGCCATTTTGGTATTACCTAATGTTACAGGATTATTGTATTGTTGTACTTTGCTGCCATCTACTGGCCATTGTTATAATACTGTATGTTATAACATGTATTATTCTTGTGTTTTACCTACAAACCCCTTTGGTCTGTAACTCCTCCTAGCTCCTTCTCCTCACCTCCTTCTTTTTCATCACATCCATCTTGACTACATATGCTGCAGGCCTGGAGAAAGGATTCTCTTGTTACTATTCTGCCACCGATGTACGTGGGGCGAGATGTGTCTGAGGGTGTACGGAGCCGTTTGTCCTTTTATATTGAAGATCTCAAAGAGTTTTGGCTTTGCTAGAGACCTGTTACTTTGCTCATCTATTATGGCATACATTTTGGAGGCCTTTTCGGGTTGTCCTTCTGGATAGACCTTGACCAGACATACTTTAGCGCAACATTTAGGAGCAGTCCCTTCTCCACATACTTCCATACATGAGGAGGAAACAGCAGTTGCAGCTGGGTCAGGAACTTGTGGCTCCCCACCATGCTTTTGAGCAGGATTGGTTGCTGCAGAAGGTTGTGAATTGTGTGGATCTGGTGTGGGATGCATAGATGTAATGTGTTTGTCACTACTGCATTCGGTGCACTTAATGACAGCCTTACAGTCCTTAGCAAGGTGATCTGAAGAGGCGCAACACTTGTAACATATCCCTAGCTCTTTGAGAGTATCTCTGCGTTCCTGAAAAGTCTTTGCCCTGAATCCACGGCATTCCTTAAGTGGGTGAGGTCTTTTGTGAATAGGGCACATACGGTTACTGTCCATAGCTTTAGGAGCAACAGCGTTTGTTTTGGTAAAAGAGGGTGCAGTAAGTGGAACGTCAGTCTTTCTCACGGATACTGTGCTTCTTAACTCTCTACGTTTAGTGATATTGTTATCATACCTTGTAGATGATGATGATGATAAAGCTGGTGGAGTAGGTTCAGTGAAGTCAAAGCTGGGATCATTCTTCTTCCAAGCTTGATCACTGACGAACCTGGAAAAATAGGAAAAGGGAGGAAAAGACACATTATGCTGTCCTTTATACCGTGAGCTGTGGTCTGCCCATTTATTCTGCATGCCTTTTGGCAACTTGAGAACTACTGGAGTCATGCCATGAGCAGTATCAAGGTAGCTCAGTCCTGAAAGACGTGGGTCTAATTTTGCCAATTCTATTTCCTTTAGCAGGTCACTCAGGTCTTGCAGTTTTCGATTGTCCTTGATAGTTATTTTTGGGAAGGCTTGCAGTTTCTTAAATAAGGCAGACTGTATGGCTTCTGAGCTGCCATAGGTTTGCTCCAGTCTCTCCCATGCTGCAATAAGACCTGCATCTGAATAGTCCACATGAACTGCCCTTATTGTCTTGATGCGCTCCGCTGATTCAGGACCTAACCAGTTGACAAGCAAATCTAGTTGTTCCTTGCCGGTGAGATTAAGGTCTTGGATTACTGCTTGAAAGGTCGATTTCCAGGCTCTATAATTTTCGGCACAATCATCAAACTTTGAGAGACTGATGTTTATTAACTCCCTGCGAATCATATATCTGGCGAATTCAGACATGTCCGACCTCCCGGTCATAGTTGCAGGATTAACTTGTGGTATCCCTGGGGAATGTAAGTTCTCTGGCTTATATGACTGAGACGGATCAGGACGGAATGATGTGGCATGAGGGTTAAGTTGTGGTTTAGTTTCTATAGGGTCTGCTGGCTGGGGCCTAAATTGTGGGTTAGTGCTGGAAGTTACCTTGTCGGCAGTAGGTGGCAACATTTCTTGGCTTACGGGTGCATCCGTGTGGTGGATTGGAGGTGGCGCTGGTACAGATGGTAAATGTTTTAGCACATAGTCTGTAGTGCGATCAGCTGGGTCCTCCATTTCTCCTGGAATAAAGCAGTCCATATTAGCATCTTGACTTAGTGCTTGTTCAAGGACCTTCAGTTTAGCGAGGGCTGCTGCTTCTTCCCTTTCTGCTTGGAGTATTTTTAATTGAGTTTCCATCTCAGCTTCCTGCTTTTTTAATTGGGCTTCTACTTCAGCCTCCTTCCTAGCAAAGGAGCTTCTTACTCTAGCTTCCTCTGCAGATGCACGGATTTCGAGGATCTTGTCAGACATTGTTGACTTCCTGGACTGAGATGATCTGGAAGACCGAGATGTGATTTTGGTCGAGGTTGTACGATGTGACCTAACCTCTTGGAGATGTGCGATGCGGAGTTCTGCCTTATCCTGGGCATCTCGCACTAATGCGGTCTTTTCTTGGAGAAGAGTCTCCCTTTCAGCCAGCTCTGCTGGGGCACCATCCATATCACAGTTACTCAGGAATGCAATGTACTTAACAGACAGTCTCTGGTAGCGATCATAGGCGGCAGATAAACTCTTCAATTTGGCGGTTAAATCTGCTGCGTCATTGTTAGCACGTGGAAGAGCTGCTAAATAATGATCAACTCTGCCCCATAAATGATCGATGTTATCATGGAGCTCATCTCTGGTTGTTTGCAGGTTCTCTCTGACCTTTTGTGTTGGCTTGGTTACACGTTTGGGTCGTACATCCTGCTCTGCAGTAAGTGTGGACTCTGCTCCTGGAGCATCTGTGGTGTCAGGAACATGATGTGCTTCTCCCACAGAGGGATCTGCTGTGCCCTTTGTAGACATGCTTTAGCTAAGATGGTGGACTGTCATAGACTTGCTAGCAGACATGTGACGCGCCCCCTGGACCTGTGCTGTGCAGGGGGATACCCGGAGCCGGATCGCTGGGGGTTGTAGCTCTCCGTGGCGGTGACCCGGTCCGTGCCCAGGGCGGTCAAACCAGTGGCAGTCTTAAGTAATAACAATGTCCAACTACGCCACCCGTGGATTGCGGTCAGTGGGGACCGCTGCTGCGCTGCAGACCGCTGAGGCTGATGTAGTTTGCGCAGCCGAGTACGGGATAACTCCCCACGGGAGAAGTATTGCCTCAGGGCAGCTAGTGTGGATGATGGTGGGGATGGTGTGAGCGTCCCGATAGTAATGGTGCTGGTGCAGCGATGAAACACAGAGACGTGTGGTGCAGTTCAGGGTCTTTACTGATGGTATAAAGCAGACCCTCCCGGGAGTACTGGTTAGCAGTAGGGGCCTGGTCAGTCTGTGAGCAAGCAGGATCTCCCCTGGCCAGGTGGAGTTGTAGGCCTCCCCGACTATCTGCACTCTTTCCTGGCTACCTTGCTGTATGCGGGTAGAAGTAGCCCACGTCCCTGAGTATACCGTGTGGTGCTCACCCGTATGGCCGGTGACTTGGGGCCTTCCGTTAGCCTCCGCTTCACGATGGCGGTGCTGGTCCCTTGCTTGTGACCGTGCCTTCGGGTTTCTATGGCCAGAGGACATGGAATCCCCTGCCGGTTGGATTCTGCTGCTGGACCTGGATGTTCCCACAGCCTCGGACTCCGTGTCCGGGTTTAGTGTCTTCAGCCAAGGCGAGCTTCCTAGCTTCCAGCCTCTGGCACTCGCTCCTGCTCCTACAGAGCTCCTGTTGTCACTTTCCCTCTCCAGGCTCTGACTAACCTAATCCCGCCCCAGACCCAGTTTATAAGGGCAGATTCCTCCCCTCCCAGGTCTGGGTGGGCCGTGTTGCATGCTTAGGGCTCCTGACCAGAGAAACCTCCCACTTGCTCTCAGACATACTATCTCTATTACTGTGGTAACCAGACCCCTGGGGTGCCACATTCCCCCCTAGTAAATTTTAGTACTCCGGGACTAAACACATTTTTTAAAGAAACATAAATACAGGGTATAACAATAATACAATAACATATTTACAAGTAGCTTTAGTTTGTAGAGGTCACGGCGTGTCCGCAACAGGGTGTCCATATCACCCAAGGTGAAGTTTTAAGCGAAGTAGGGGACCTGTCCAAAGCAAACCCCTTGCGTTGGCCCTGGGCGTGGCTGCAAGGCTGGAGCTAGCTACTTTGGACCGCAAGGAGGCCACGCCAGACAGGTTTTCTTTTCCGCGGCCGTCTTCACAAGAGGCACCAAGGTGCAACTATCTACAAGCATTGTTCCGGTTATCCAGTGTCCATAACCTGTTAGTCCATAGAAATCGGCAGGGTAACTGAGAAACATAATTAATAACAGGCAACAAACATAAACCATAAACATTTTCAAGAAACAGGTGAATTCACAGTGCATTAGTTATATTCTCCAGCGAGCGGGCATCTGACCTCTAGTGACTCTAGTGGACCTACGGAGCTCACTAACTGGTCCTGCACTACAGGGTGTAGGAGGTGTTATGGGTAAGCTGGGCAGCTGTCTGCGCACTCTTTGGCTCACTAGGGGTACGGCAGGCTCACTACTAGCAGAGGGTTGATTCTCCTGCGCTGCTGGTGTGGATTCTTCTGCCTCCTGGGCCGGCTGCTCTTCCAGCTCTACCTGGTCTTCTGTAGGCACTTGAGGGGCTGGCTGGAGAAATGTGAGGACGGGCACCACGATAGCGTTGTTTACTTGTGTCCAGGACCGGGGAAAGTCTCCGAGTACGGTGCTGATCATTTCCTCCTTTTCCTCTGCGGGTTGAGGGTCTTCCTGATCTTCATCCGTGCTTTGCAACTTCTCGGGGCACTTTTTCAGGTGGTCTCTGGAGACAGTGGCTGTGGTCTCTCCTCCATCCTTGCTGATGACGTACACCTTTGGATTATTGTGGCTTGAGCGCAGTACGGTGTACGGGTCCTTTTCCCACTGGTCGTCCAACTTATGGAGCCGCCTTTTTCTTTTTAAGACCTGCTCTCCAGGTACCAGGGGAACAGCGGGAGCATGTTGGTTATAAGTCCTCTCCTGCCTTTCTCTTGATTGACAGAGACTTCACTCGACGCTCTCTTGTAGTTTCCGGTACTGCTGCTGCCGTTCTGTATCCCAGTCTGCCTCTGGCGAAGTGTCCTCGGGTATCAGGACTCCCATATCCTGGTCAACAGGCAGCTTACCAGGTCTTGCTCGCATTAGGTAAGCCGGGGTACAGTTGGTGGAACCTACCGGGATGTGGTTATACAGGTCCACCAGATCGGGCAGTTTCTCAGGCCACAGACTGCGTTCTTCCAGGGGCAATGTTTTTAGCAGATCTATCACCACCTGGTTCATCTTCTCGCAGAGTCCATTGGTTTGTGGGTGATAGGGCGTTGTTCTTATCTTCTTGCAGCCATACAGGTTGCAGAACTCCTGGAAGACCTCTGCTTCGAAGGCTGGTCTTTGGTCCGTCAGCACTTGGTCCGGGTACCCGTGTGGGCGGCAGAAGTGCAGCTGGAAGGCTCTGGCTGCTGTCTGAGCCGTCAGGTCTTTGACAGGGACCACCACCAGGAATCGGGAGTAGTGATCCACGATGGTTAGGGCGTACACATACCCGCTTCTGCTTGGAGCCAGTTTAACATGGTCCAGAGCGACCAGTTCCAGCGGCTGCCTGGTGATGATGGGCTGCAGGGGAGTCCTCTGGCTGGCACGGTCCCTTCTTCTTAGATTGCATGGGCCACAGTCTCTACACCACCTCTCAATGGCTCCTCTCATGCCTATCCAGTAGAACCGTTCACGCAGCAGGAACTCCAGCTTCTTCCATCCGAAGTGCCCTGCCCCATTGTGGTAGGCCTCCAGCACCATAGCTGCTTCCCGTCTCGGTACCACCACCTGCCAGATCAGTTCATGTGTCCGGGAATTGACCATTCTGCGGCATAACTTCTCCTTGTAGAGGAGCAGTCTGCTCTTTTCCGTCCACAGTTGCTTGGTCTCTTCCGGAGCGTCTGGGTCCAGGCGGGCGTCAGCCTGGGTCAGCATCTCCTTCACCAGACGGACTGCGGGGTCACTGTCTTGCGTCTCCGCCCAGTTGTAGTGGGGTAAGGGGTTGAACGTAGCGGTTCGCTGGCCCCTCACACGGTGGGAATACTGGGTAATCCCATGACGGTGAAACGCAGGGAGTTCGATCTCTTCCAATTCTTCTGGATCCTCCCCTTCGTCCGGTAGGTTTGGCATCCTGGACAGGGCGTCCGCATTGGTATTAGAACGTCCTGCCCGGTATTTGATTGTGAACTCAAAATTGGACAGGCCATCCATCTCTGCTCCAGGGCACCCAGTCTTGCAGTGTCCAGGTGTGTCAACGGGTTGTTGTCCGTGTACACGGTGAACCTGGAAGAGGCAAGGTAATGCTTGAAACGTTCGGTTACTGCCCACACCACTGCCAGGAACTCTAGCTTGAACGAGCTGTAATTCTCAGGGTTTCTTTCCGTGGGTCGCAGTTTTCGGCTGGCATAAGCAATTACCCGTTCTCTCCCCTGCTGGATCTGGGACAATACGGCTCCTAGCCCGATGTTGCTTGCGTCCGTGTGGAGGATAAAGGGCTGGCTGTAATCAGGGTACGCCAGGATTTCATCCCCCGTGAGGGCCATCTTCAGCTGGCGGAAGGACTCCTCTTCCTGCTTTTCCCATTTGAAGGGTGACTTCTGGTTTTTGGCCTTCCTGGACTGGCCTATCAGGAGGTCCTGCATAGGAGCTGCCTTCTTGGTAAAACCGGGAATGAATCTTCGGTAGTAGCCTACCAACCCGAGGAACTGCCGCACTTCCTTTATGCTGGATGGTCTTGGCCAGTCCTTAATCACGGTGATCTTGTCAGGGTCGGGAGCCACTCCGTCAGCACTCACCACGTGTCCCAGGTACTGTACCTTTGGCTTCAGTAGATGACACTTTGAGGGTTTTACCTTTAGGCCATAGTTTGCCAGGGCTTCAAACACTTCTGCCAGGTGTTCCAGATGGTCCTCATAGGTCTTGGAATAGACGATGACGTCGTCCAGGTATAATAGGACCGTCTCGAAGTTCCGGTGTCCCAGACAGCATTCCATCAACCGTTGGAAGGTTCCTGGTGCGTTGCAGAGCCCGAACGGCATACAGTTAAATTCGCTGAATCCCATCGGGGTGGTGAATGCGGTCTTCTCCCGGTCCGACTCTGCTACAGGAACCTGCCAGTACCCGCTAGTGAGATCCAAAGTAGAGAAGAAGTTAGCAGATTTTAATGCAGCTAAGGACTCTTCTATCCTTGGTAACGGGTACGCATCTTTGTGTGTGATACGGTTGACCTTCCTGTAGTCTACACACATTCTCATGGTGTTGTCTTTCTTTTTCACTAAGACTAGTGGAGCTGCCCAGGGGCTACAGCTGTCCCTAATTACCCCAGCCTCCTTCATGTCTTTTAGCATCCCCTTGGCGTGTTGATAGTGTGCAGGGGGTACGGGTCGGTATCTCTCCTTTATGGGAGGATGGTCTCCCGTGGGGATGTGATGTTCTACCCCCTTTACTCGCCCGAAGTCTAGCGGGTGTTTACTAAACACTCTCTCGTACTCTTGAACCACCCGGTAGACTCCCTGTTTTTGGTGTGAGGGAGTGGAGTCAGTACCCAAATGCAGTTGCTGACACCAGTCCTCCATTGGTTTCTTAGAGCCGTTACCTTCCTCTGGTTGAGATGGAGGCAAGGGTTCCACGGCCTGTACAGAGTTCTGGTTGATGGTGAACAATTTGGCTAGCGTGGCATACCGGGGCAGGTATACTTCTCTCTCCCCGATATTTATGATGCGGACTGGTACCCTCCCGTGGCGTACATCGACCACCCCCCGTGCTGTTAAAATGGTGGGCCTACTGTCTGAGTAGACGGGTTCTACCATTGCTTGGTAGTCTCTACCTCTTAGACCAATAGCTGCCCGGCACCAAATCATCATCTCACTTTTCGGGGGCATGGCAATAGGGAACGGGTCACACATTCTCACGCTACCTATCTCACCACCAGATAGTTCCACCTGTTGCCGCTTCCTCAGTGCCTGGATCTCTTTTTGGAGGACACGCTGCTGGCTGGAACTGGCGTTCTTGGCAACCTGTTGCAAAATAAGAATCACCTCTGCAAGACAGTTTTCGATTACATTAGTACCTAGGGTTATTTTTGGGTGACTCTCGCGACGGTCAATGTCCACAATGATCAGTCCTTGTGCCGGCAGTTCAACTTTACCGACCTTGATGGTCACCTCCTTAAATCCTATCTGGGGCACGGGCTGACCATTGCTGGCTATAATGCTCAGGTCGTCATCTGGGTAGCGGGTTATGTCTGAGTCATTCCAGTACCGCTTGAAGAGCACGTACGGGATGGTGTTGACCTGTGACCCGGTGTCTAGTAGGGCACTCATAGGAATGCCATCCAGTACCACAGGCAAGACCGGACGTCCCCCTACGTATTTGTCACGCCAGTTTGATGGGCCTGATGATCTTAAGCCTGGGGGTTGGCTCTCTACCCCAGGTTGTGCCCGTTTAAATGACAGTACCTTGCCATATGTCCGGGTTGATTGCAGCGGCGGCAGATGGGTCGTCCGTCCTCGTTGTATCTGTCGCTGGGTCTTCCTCTGGCCGGTGGGGTCCTCCTCAGTCGGCGCCACGGGACGTCCTCCGGTCCGGATGCCAGCTGGACCTTTCCTGGAGAAGAGACCTGTAAAGACTGCACAGTTCTGGTTAGCGCAGCAACGCTCTTAGTCAGCTCTTGGACCTGATGGTGCAGGTCTGTAGCCGGGTCATTGTTCAAAGCCTGCGCATCAGCTCCCACAGGCCCTGCAGACAAGGGCGCCGCGTCCTGGTGATAAGTGATAGCAGGGCGCCTGTGGGTCACAGCGCCACCTGGTGCCGGTTCTCGGAGCACCCGGATGGCTCTGTTCTTGAACTGTGCAAAGTCCAGGTCAGGGTCCTGTAAGGCCATTTCCCGCAACTGGGTTCGGTGGGCATTGCACAGTAGACCCTCAATAAATTGTTCAGTCAACAGCTTGTCTTCATTTCCCACGCTGTCAGGGTCTGCCTGCTTAATGGCTCTCAGGGCCTCTTGTAAGTTTAGAGCATAGTCCCTTATACTTTCATGTGCCCGTTGTTTGCACCCGTAAAATCTTAGCTTTATTTCGGCTGAGGTGCGGGTATCAAATGTGTCTTTCAGCCGGGCTAGTATCTCTCTGACAGTCCTCTTCTTCCCAGGTGACCAGGACTTTACCTCCCTTTGGGCTGCCCCGATTAACTGGGCCACCAGAATGCTCAATTTTTGCTCTTCTGTGAGGGGGTATACCTGGAAGAGGCTATCAAGTCTTTCCCTAAAGTCACTCAGGGTATGTGACTCCCCTGAGTACTGGGGTAGCCAGGTTGCCCCCGGGATATAGGGCATGGTGAAGGGCATGACCGCTGCAGCGGTTGCACTGGCGGTGGCTGTGGTGGTGGAGCTCCCCTAGGTGTCCGACATCCTCCTTCCCCCCTAGTGGACCGTGGCCTACCTTGCGATGCTCTTCTTCCATAGGCCGCGGCTCCGCAGTCAATCGTCGGGGTAGAGGACCTGGCGTCACGCTTCAATGACGTCAGCGTCGCTCTTCCTCCCTTCCAGGACCTTGCGCAGCGTCAGTACGTGGGGCGGAGCGTGGGGCGGAGCTTCGGATCTCTCGCACTTTCGGCATCCACGCCCCTCTTCTTCCCGCGCGGCGTCCAGAAGATGGCGTCCGAAGGCGGGAAGCAGCTGCGGATGGCGGGAAGAAGGCAGAAGACGGCGGGAAACGGTCCAAGATGGCATCCGATGGCGGGAAACGACTCCGGACGGCGGGAAACTTCGCCACAGGTAAGTTCAAAAGTCTTTTTCAGGCACGCAGTACCCGGTGGTTGTGGGCACGAAATCCTGCCGACTACGCCAAAGTTGACGCGCCCCCTGGACCTGTGCTGTGCAGGAGGATACCCGGAGCCGGACCGCTGGGGGTTGTAGTTCTCCGTGGCGGTGACCCGGTCCGTGCCCAGGGCGGTCAAACCAGTGGCAGTCTTAAGTAATAACAATGTCCGACTACGCCACCCGACTATCTGCACTCTTTCTTGGCTACCTTGCTCTGTGCGGGTAGAATTAGCCCACGTCCCTGAGTATACCGTGTGGTGCTCACCCGTATGGCCGGTGACTTGGGGCCTTCCGTTAGCCTCCGCTTCATGATGGCGGTGCTGGTCCCTTGCTTGTGACCGTGCCTTCGGGTTTCTATGGCCAGAGGACATGGAATCCCCTGCCGGTTGGATTCTGCTGCTGGACCTGGATGTCCCCACAGCCTCGGACTCCGTGTCCGGGTTTAGTGTCTTCAGCCAAGGCGAGCTTCCTAGCTTCCAGCCTCTGTCACTCGCTCCTGCTCCTACAGTGCTCCTGTTGTCACTTTCCCTCTCCAGGCTCTGACTAACCTAATCCCACCCCAGACCCAGTTTATAAGGGCAGATTCCTCCCCTCCCAGGTCTGGGTGGGCCGTGTTGCATGCTTAGGGCTCCTGACCAGAGAAACCTCCCACTTGCTTTCAGACATAATATCTCTATTACTGTGGTAACCAGACCCCTGGGGTGCCACACATGCATATGCACACAGATACTGAAGACTTAGGTCTCTTGTTACTATTCTGCCACCGATGTACGTGGGACGAGATGTGTCTGATGGATGTGACACGGATCTCTGTATAAGCAGTGGCATATAGCGTCAACTCACTGACCTGCGCTCCTGTTCCTCATGAACTGCACGTGGTAATCTGGAATGATTATGCAGTGATGAATTCAACAGATTTATTTACTGTTCTTGATGAGGTGAGATGAGGGAAGGTGAAGGATGAGGAAAGGGTAGGAATTGTAGGTATTAGAAGCGCCAGGTAAAGTGGTAACAAGAGAATCCTTTCTCCAGTCCTGCAGCATGTGTAGTCAAGATGGATGTGATGAAAAAGAAGGAGGTGAGGAGAAGGAGCTAGGAGGAGTTACAGACCAAAGGGGATTGTGGGTAAAACACAAGAATAATACATGTTTGAGGCTTCTGGTAGGAGAGCCTCTGGGTACATTATCTCTTCAATCAAGGGGAACATGCACATACCCTTGCCAACTTTAATTGAATGTGACCAGATACCTGATAACAAGGAAGAAATTCCCACTCCGGAAGCCATGCTTCATCATCCCCACTTGAGGCACCTGACTAACGAAATTCCTCCTCTGGACACGAATGCTGATATTCTAATCCTACTGGGGAGAGACATTCTAAGGGTCCACAAGGTGCGCCAACAATGCAATGGCCCAGATGATGCTCCATACGCCCAAAGACTTGATCTAGGCTGGGTAATTGTGGGCAATGTATGTCTGGATAAGAGTCACAAGGCATCCGAAGTCAACTCCTTTAAAACGTATGTACTTCGAAATGGTCGCACAACTCACTTCAAACCATGCTCTCATCACTACGAAGTGAAAGAAAGGTTCTCTGACTTCATCCAAGAGCCTGACATCATTCCCACTCCCTATGGTGACGACTTAGGGAGAACAGTGTTTCGCACAACACAAGATGACAACAAGGTCGCCTTATCCATAGAAGACAAGGAATTTATTAAAATAATGGACAGCGGATTCTTCAAGAACTAATCTGACCATTGGGTCACTCCCTTACCCTTCAAGGGTACAAGGGCCATGCTTCCTAACAACCGAGAACAGGCCTTATCAAGGTTCACCTCACTGCAGAGAACATTAAGAAATAAGCCTGAAATGAAGGACCATTTTGTAGACTTTATGGAGAAGATATTTCGCAATGACCACGCAGAGCCAGCTCCACCCTTGCAAGCCAATGAAGAATGCTGGTATCTACCTTCCTTTGGAGTAGACCATCCAAGAAAGCCTAAACAAATCAGAGTGGTGTTCGATTCAAGCGCCAAACATGATGGTGTATCTCTGAACGATGTTCTCCTCACTGGTCCCAACCTGACTAATAACCTGGTGGGAGTGCTCATGAGATTCAGAAAAGAGCCAGTCGCCATTACTGCTGACATTGAACAAATGTTCCATTGTTTCATCGTGCGACAAGATCACAGAAATTATCTCCATTTTCTATGGCACCGAGACAACGACACCAGCAAGGAAATGGTTGAATACTGCATGAAGGTGCACGTGTTCGGAAACAGCCCTTCTCCTGCAGTTGCTACATACGGCCTACGTAGGACCGCCTCTGATGGTGAAGCAGAATTTGGGAAGGACGCCCAACAGTTCGTTGAAAAGGACTTCTACTTGGATGACGGTCTCAAATCCCTACCCACACCAGAAGAAGCCATAGATCTGCTCAAACGGACACAAGGTATGCTTTCTAAAGCTCATTTAAGATTGCATAAAATTGCCTCCAACAGTGCTGTTGCCATGAAGGCTTTTCACTCTAATGATCATGCTTCAGAATTCAGAGACTTGAATCTAGGTTCAGACAACCCACCAGTACAGAGAAGTCTGGGTTTGAGATGGAACTTGCTAAAGGACTCCTTCAGCTTTCAGGTTAGTGGTGCAGAAAAACCATTTACTAAGCATGGGGTTCTGTCAGTGGTGAACAGTCTATATGATCCACTCGGATTTGTTGCACCCCTGACTATACAAGGCAAGCTTCTGTTAAGGCAACTCTCAGAGTCTATTAAGGACTGGGACGCACCACTATCTGCTGACAAACAACTAAAGTGGAAGTCATGGAGGGAATCTCTTTGTGCCTTAGATAAAATCCACATACCACGTTGTTATACTCCAGCATCTCTTGCTACGAGTCAAGGGAAAGAGATCCATATATTCTCCGATGCCTCTACTGAAGCTATTGCAACTGTTGCTTATTTGAAGGTTATAGACTCTAACAATGAAGTCCTTGTAGAATTTCTATTTGGAAAGGTTAAATTGGCTCCTAAACCTGAACACACCATACCCAGACTTGAGCTCCGTGGAGCTGTACTAGCCATCGAGATTGCAGACTTCATACAGAGTGAACTAGCTATTCACGTGGATGACACAAGATTCTACACAGACAGCAAGGTTGTTCTGGGTTACATATACAACCAGACAAAACGCTTCTATGTCTATGTCAGTAACCGCGTTGAAAGGATCAGGAAATCCTCTAAACCTGAGCAATGGCAGTATGTTCCATCCCATCTTAACCCTGCTGACCTTGCTACTGGGTGTCTGTTGGTGCCTTCGCAAACTCTTCTTGGTTAACAGGTCCGGGGTTCCTTTGCGGCGAGTGTTAAGAGACTGCCGTTGAAGACAGCTTCAGTCTTCAGGATCCAGACATTGACCCAGAGATCCGTCCTGATGTCAGCACCCCCATTGCCAAAGAGAAGGTTGGCTTGGGCTGACAGCAATTTGAACACTTCTCCAGATGGACAAGGCTTGTTTGCGCCAACACATCTGGAACTTGAACTTGGAACTTTCAAGAAACTTTTGGACTACTAAAGACACTCATCTGATTTTAACCAGGAACTGTAACCACTGGATTACAATTGGGTTGGAGACAGTTTGGCCTAGTGCAGCTCCTCCAATCCGAAGATGGGCATCCTTTGGATTGCTTCAGGAACTGTTATAGACATTTGTCTACCTCGTTTGTTATATGTTATTGTTGCATTTGTCTTTCAGGTTGAGGTATCCCTCAGTACTTCAGGAAAACACCTCCACCTCAAGACTGTTAATATAGTGAAATCCAGGGATTTCAGACGGGGAGTGTGCTGTCCAGCTTTTTGTTTGAAAAGACTTTCAGCCATTTTGGTATTGCCTAATGTTACAGGATTATTGTATTGTTGTACTTTGCTGCCATCTACTGGCCATTGTTATAATACTGTATGTTATAAAATGCATTATTCTTGTGTTTTACCCACAAACCCCTTTGGTCTGTAACTCCTCCTAGCTCCTTCTCCTCACCTCCTTCTTTTTCATCACATCCATCTTGACTACACATGCTGCAGGACTGGAGAAAGGATTCTCTTGTTGCCACTTTACCTGGCGCTTCTAATACCTACAATTCCTACCCTTTCCTCATCCTTCACCTTCCCTCATCTCACCTCATCAAGAACTTGTAAATAAATCTGTTGAATTCATCACTGCATCATCATTCCGGATTACCACGTGCAGTTCATGAGGAACAGGAGCGCAGGTCAGTGAGTTGACGCTATCCGCCACTGCTTATACAGAGATCCTTGTCACATCCCTCAGACACATCTCGCCCCACGTACATCGATGGCAGAATAGGGCCAAATAGGCTGCTTGTCAGGATTTCACTCATTCAAGTTCCCAAAAATGTATTCAATAAGCCATGTGTAACCCAAAATAATATGAAAAAACGCAAGCCTTCACTTGGTATTGGAGGAGGTCTGAAGCAGTGAATTTTCCATTTATAAGAGGATCTAAACACCATTGTGATGAAATAATTGTCGATATGGTTGCATTGAGGCACAAAAATCCAACACTACTGCAACACAACTCGCAAATTCAACACTACTGCAATGCAACAATTGCCAAAAATTCAAACCTGCTGGATTTTTTATCTCAAGTCTCATGATACTTTGCCAACATGTGTCATAATGTAAGACCATGGCCTCACTATCAGTATTTGATCAGTATTTTTTTCTCAGGAGTGGAAGCCAAAACCAGGAGTGGGTGATAAATGCAGAATTGGTGACTTCTTTCTATTATACCTTTTCTCTGACTGTTTCTCACCTGGTTTTGGCTCCCACTGCTGAGAAAAAATACTGACCGAATACTGATCAAACACTGATAGTGGGGCCGTGGCCTTACTCGTAACCTGTTCCTGACAAAGTCTGTCCTCTGTCGGGTGCGGGTGTATTGAGAAGGCTCAAGAGTAGTGTTGAGCGATACCTTCCGATATCAGGAAATATCGTATCGGATTGGATCGGACGGATACTCAAAAAGTATCGGATATCGCCGATTCCGATACCGGAAACCAATGCAAGTCAATGGGACACTAATATCGGAATGAAAATAAACCCTTTCTTTCCTTGTAGGTTAATTCTACATGAAGTAAAACAACTAAGAATAATGTAGAATGTATTACATGAAAAGCCGGCAATTCATCAGTGCATACACCGGTACCCGACAATTTACAACAGAAAGAATAGAGCTTCACACATAGATTAGATAGATAGAAACATGTCAGTCACATATATATGAAGTACAGGGACAGTGTTGCTAACTGTACTTGTCATTTAGTGTAAAGGATTTATTTAAAAAAATAATAGTGTTTTCATGCACCGTCTCTTTAAAAAAGCTGGCCGGCAATTCAGCAGCGGTACCCGACAATTTATAACAGACAGAATAGAGCTTCACACATAGATTAGATAGATAGAAACATGTCAGTCACACATATAAGAAGCACAGTGACAGTGTTGGTTACTGTACTTGTCATTTAGTGTAAAGGATTTATTTAAAAAAATAATAGTGTTTTCATGCACTGTCTCTTTAAAAAAGCCGGCCGGCAATTCAGCAGAGGTACCCAACAATTTAGAATAGAAGGAATAGAGAATCACACATAGATTAGATAGATAGAAACATGTCAGTCACATATATATGAAGTACAGTGATAGTGTTGATTACTATACTTCTCATTTAGTGTTAAAATAAAGGATTTATTTAAAAAAAAAATTGGCGTGGGGTTCCCCTTAATTTTAGTCTCTAGCGGAGGTTAAGCAGACGGCTGGGGCAGATGTTTGAAGCCTGGGAAGGGGGTAATACCCACGGAGCTTCCCAGGCTACTAATATCAGCCCCCAGCTGAATACCTAGCCCTTACTAGCTATTAAAATGGGGGACCCCCCCAAAAAAATGACGTGGGGTCCCCCCTATTTTAATAGCTAGCAAAGGCTAGGCAGACAGCTGGGGGCTGATATTAATAGCCCAGGAAGGGAGCCATGAATATTGGCCCCCTCCCAGGCTAGAAACACCAGCTGTCAGCCGCCCCAGAAATGGCGCATCCATAGGATGTGCCAATTCTGGCACTTAGCCTCGCTCTTCCCACTGCCCTGTAGCGGTGGCAGTGGGGTAATAGGGTTGGGGTTGATGTCAGCTTATAATGCCAGCTGACATCAAGCCCAGGTTAGTAATGGAGAGGCGTCTATAAGACACCCCCATTACTAACCCCATAGTGAAAGTTAAAAAAAAAACACAAACACCCAGAATAAAGTCCTTTAATTGAAATAAACACACAATTCTTTATTGTTCTAAATTAAACCATACTTACCATCACGCCCATTCCAGCTGAAGCCAACGATCTCCTGCAATAAAAGAAAAATAATAAAGCAACCTCATCCTTACCTTTCCATGGTTCCCAGGACAGCTCCAGCTCTGCTACATCGAGATGACAGGCTGGACCGCAGCAGAACGCTGCCATCCAGCCTGTCATCCCGCAGACACTGAGAAGCGCAGGCATGCTTGCGCTCCTCAGTGTCTCTCTGTGACGGCATCCAGATGAGCCGACAATGAACTCGGCTCACCTCATGCACGTCACTGACAGCGTGGGAGAATTCTCACGCTGAAGCGCTGAGTGCAGGAGAATTTTCCCACGCTGTCAGTGACGTGCATGAGGTGAGCCGAGTTCATTGGACATGACGTCACCTCATGCACGTCACTGACAGCGTGGGAAAATTCTCCTGCACTCAGCGCTTCAGCGTGAGAATTTCCCCGAGTTCATTGTCGGCTCATCTGGATGCCGTCACAGAGAGACACTGAGGAGCGCAAGCATGCCTGCGCTTCTCAGTGTCTGCGGGATGACAGGCTGGATGGCAGCGTTCTGCTGCGGTCCAGCCTGTCATCTCGATGTAGCAGAGCTGAAGCTGTCGTGGGATCCATGGGAAGGTAAGGATGAGGTTGGTTTATTAATTTTCTTTTATTGCAGGAGATCGTTGGCTTCAGCTGGAATGGGCATGATGGTAAGTATGGTTTAATTTAGAACAATAAAGAATTGTGTCTTTATTTCAATTAAAGGACTTTATTCTGGGTGTTGTGTTTTTTTTAAATACTTTACTAGAAATTCATGGTGGTCATGTCTAATATTGGCGTGACCCCATGAATTTCGGGCTTAAGGCCAGCTGATAATGCCAAGCTGGCCTTAACCCCTTTATTACCCAGTGAGCCACCGCACCAGGGCCCTGGATGAGTTGGGTACAGCGCCAGAAGATGGCGCTTCTATGAACGCGCCATTTTCCGGGGCGGCTGCGGACTGCAATTTGCAGCGGGTGGGTCCAGAAAGCTTGGGCCTCCCTGCGCTGCGGATTCCAGCCCCCAGCTGCCTAGTTGTACCTGGCTGGACACAAAAATAGGGCGAAGCTCCACGTATTTTTTTTTTTAATTATTTCATGAAATTCATGAAATAATTAAGAAAAAAAGGGCTTCCCTATATTGTTGTGTCCGGCCAGGTACAAATAGGCAGCTGGTGGTTGGGGGCAGCCCGTTCCTGCCTGCTGTACCTGGCTGGACCCAAATATAGTGCGAAGCTCCACGTCAATTTTTTTTTAATTATTTCATGAATTTCCTGAAATAATTAAAAAAAAATTGACGTGGGGCTTTGCACTATATTTGTGTCCAGCCAGGTACAGCAGGCAGGAACGGGCTGCCCCCAACCACCAGCTGCCTATTTGTACCTGGACGGACACAACAATATAGGGAAGCCCTTTTTTTAAAAAAATTATTTCATGAAATAATTAAAAAAAAATTGACGTGGAGCTTCGCACTATATTTGGGTCCAGCCAGGTACAGCAGGCAGGAACGGGCTGCCCCCAACCACCAGCTGCCTATTTGTACCTGGCCGGACACAACAATATAGGGAAGCCCTTTTTTTCTTTATTGTTTCATGAATTTCATGAAATAATTAAAAAAAAAAATACGTGGAGCTTCGCCCTATTTTTGTGTCCAGCCAGGTACAACTAGGCAGCTGGGGGCTGGAATCCGCAGCGCAGGGAGGCCCAAGCTTTCTGGGCCCCACCCGCTGCAAATTGCAGTCCGCAGCCGCCCCGGAAAATGGCGCGTTCATAGAAGCTGGATGCTGTACCTGGCTGGCATACAAAAATATGGCAAAGCCCACGTCAAAATTTTTGGGAAAAATTAATTAAAAAATAAATAATAATTTAGGGACTGCATCTTTATTAACTCCTCAAATGTCATTTAGTGTTAAAATAAAGGATTTATTTAAAAAAAAAATTGGCGTGGGATCCCCCATAATTTTAGTCTCTAGCGGAGGTTAAGCAGACGGCTGGGGAAGATGTTTGAAGCCTGGGAAGGGGGTAATACCCACGGATCTTCCCAGATTACTAATATCAGCCCCCAGCTGAATACCTAGCCTTTACTAGCTATTAAAATGGGGGACCTCCCAAAAAAAATGACGTGGGGTCCCCCCTAATTTAATAGCTAGCAAAGGCTAGGCAGACAGCTGGGGGCTGATATTAATAGCCCAGGAAGGGAGCCATGAATATTGGCCCCCTCCCAGGCTAGAAACACCAGCCGTCAGCCGCCCCAGAAATGGCGCATCCATAGGATGCGCCATTTCTGGCACTTAGCCTCGCTCTTCCACGCTGCCCTGGTGCGGTGGCAGGGGGTAATAGGGCTGAGGTTCATGTCAGCGCCAGCTGCCATGAAGCCCAGGTTAGTAATGATGGGCGTCTATAAGACACCCCCATTACTAACCTAAAAAGTGTTAAAAAGAAAAAACACACTACACCCAGAAAAAAATAATTTATTTGAAATAAAACACACCATTTTATTTAATTCTTAGTTTACTAAAAAAAAAATAGTTACCTGTCCACGTTCCTGCGCTGATCTCCCATGCACAGCTGTCACATCTGGAGATGGTGACAGCTGTGCATGGCTGCTGTAAGCTCACGCTGCCGGGAACACGTCCGCTCCCGGCAGCGGGAGCCCCTGACTGAGGTCACCGGAGTGCATTCAGGCAGCGCAGCTCCGGAGACCTCCTTTACGGCACTGCTGTACCGTGGGAATTTCTCACGATACAGCAGGGCCGTAAAGGAGTTGACCGGAGCAGCGCTGCCTGAACTCCGGTGAACCCGCTTATGCAATGACGGGGCTGCTTTACGGCCCCGTCATTCTAGCGGCGGCGGCGGTTCAGAGCGGTCACATTCTATGTGGCTGCTCTGAACTGGAGATCATCGTGGGACACTCGTGGACTACTACGGAGGGGTAAGGATAAGGTTGTGGTTTATTATTTTATATTTTATTACAGGAGATCGATGGCTTCGGGGAATTAGGTGTCTAGGTGAGTATAGGTGTAGTTTTTTATTTTTTACTTTATTTTAGGTGGCGATCGGCGGGGACAGGTAATGTATAAACTAATTTATTGTAGGTAACCACTGGCCACCAATGACATGTATTTAACATTTATTGGGGACACAGTAGGGCAATTTAAATAGCAGGATCAGGCTGATGGGAACTACTGCTCCCATCAAGCTGATCCTGCTGGCACGAGTGGACGGGGGACAGACATAGGCCGATGGGAGTAGTAGTGTCACATCGGCCTATGTCTGCCTGCACGCGCACACCCGCACACATCGCACAGACACCGCGCACACCCGCAGACATCGCACAGACACCGCACACACCCGCACACATCGCACAGACACCGCACACATCGCACAGACACCGCACACATCGCACAGACACCCACACACACCAATCATGACGGGTCTGGGAGGTGAGGCTGACCTGTGCGACCGTGGGAAAGTTCATGTGAGTTCATGCAGTCAAGCATGAACTCACATGAACCCTCTGAGGGCACCGCGGCGACTTCAAATGAACAGCTGATCGGCATCACCTGATACCTCAGCTGTTCATTTGAAATAACCGGCGGGAAAGCGCAGCACAGAACGGGAAAGCCGGCAGTGAAGTCTTTTCACTGCCGGCTTCCCCGCCCGGGTCCTTCGCTCCCCGCTCCTTGGTGCTGCGCTCCCCGCCCGGTCCTAACTTACGATCGGGATGGGAGGTGGCGAGGGGAGCGGAGGATCGGGGTGGGAGGCTGCGGGGAAGCAGTATGGGGCTGTGTGATTGTTTAAAAGCCGGCGGCTTTTTACCGCCCGCCGGCTTTTAAACAATCAGGAGAATTCTCCCACGCTGGGATGGCATTCTGATGACAGGCTGGATCTCAGCTGAGCACTGCCATCCAGCTTGTCATCCTTCAGAGACACTGCAGAGCGCAGGCATTATGGGAACTTCCGATTCCAGTATTCGATATTGTAAAAGTATCGGAATTAAGTATCGGAATTCCGATACCGCGAATATCGGCCGATACCCGATATTTCAGTATCGGAATGCTCAACACTACTCAAGAGCTAAACCCTCTTTATATATGATGGATAGTGGCTGTTTTTTTCAGCTGACACCTGACTCTGTAGCTGGCAATGATTGCTGCTGTTTAACCATTTAGATACAATTGTTAATCACCAACTGCAGCATTTAAATGGTTGTAACGGTTGTGATCTCCATTTGTGAGCCCCTTGCATTCCATGTCCTCAGTATTGCAGTATACAGTGCAAACAATTAAATGATTACTGGTTTAAGTCAACTGGGAGGGACTAAAAATAAAGTGGAAATATAAAAAATGAATTTAAAAATGTAAAACAATTTAAAAAATATATAAAAGTTTTAATCATTTCATTTTTCCCAATCCTAAAACAAAGAAATTGAAGAACAAACATTTTTTAGTATCGTCATATCCAGAAAAATTAAGATCTATGAAATCATAAAATGAAATAACCTATAGAGTAAAAAAAAAAGGAAGCAGCCAGAATTGCTGTTTTATTATCACTACACATCCCACCCAAAAAGAATGCAAGAAAAAACTATATGTATTTCAAAAATGTATCAGTAAATACTACTGCTCGACAGGAAAAAAAAACAACCTCTTGTAGAAGTCTATTACCAAAAAGCTAAAATGTTACAGGTCTCTGAAAATGGCCACAAAAAAAAAACTAAATATTTAAAGATTTCTGTTGTTTTTTTGACCATTAAAATAAACAAACTACAAGTTTGTTATTTCCAGAATCATACAGATCTGACGAATCACGTTGTTAGGTCACTTTTACTGGGTTATTAATGCCATAAAAATGAAAAACACAACAATGAAACCCATTTTACCCTGCTTGAAAATGTACCTGCTTTTCATTACATTATATGGTAAAGTGAATTGTGTGTCATTCAAATCTACAACTTGTCTAAAAAAAAAAAAACAAGCCCACATACAGCAATATTGAAGCACAAATAAGAAAGTTATGGCTTTAAGAAAAAAGGGAGGTAAAACAAGAAAGCAAGAATTAAAAATGGCAGTGCAAATTACATCAATAATATGCAGAATTTGATAATTGGATTATGAGAGGGTTCACATGTGATGGAAAAAAAATCTGTACTTATTGAGTTGCGGATTTTGGCGCAGATTTGTTGTGGCTTTCACCTAATGAATTGTAAAGGATGAAATCCACAGTGAAAATCTGCACAAACAGATGACATGTTGAGGATTTAAAACTGTAAATTATCCATGGTGTGAGAATGAGATTTTTAAAATCTCATTCAGTTTGCTGCTTGTAAATTTTATTCATTCCTGATTTCTAAAAATGAATGCCATTTGTATTGCATAATATAGAAGAAAAATTGTCAGTTTTTCTTCTGGATGATAATTGGAGGATTTTTTATACGATCATGTGAATTTAGACTAAAATTCAAAAATCAGCCTTTATTACACAGTGATGTATGCTACATAAAATATCACACTTATGTTATGTTCAGATGATGTATTTATCAGGTGGGTAGGCACTGTAACCCACCTGAAAAAGCACTTAATAAGTGTAAAAATTATTAATGTATGTAAACACTGCAATATAAAAACACGCGAAACACGACCACAACACCAAAAGAGACGCTTTAGATGAAACACTGCCGGCATTTTCCAGAAGCGTCTTCAGTAAATTACTTAAAGTAGACCTGTCATTTACAAGTAAAATGTAATTGTTTAATATGATCAAATGCCATCGTTCTCCTGAATGTGGTGTTGTTTTTAATTTTTTCCTGTGCCTCTTTCATCCTGAGATAAGGCTTCTCTTCCCTTTATGTAAATCTAGACTTTTTAGCCAATGGGGTGTGATCCACAACTCTTCTCTATGGGAGTCTTATTTAAGATCACACCCATTTGAATAAAATATTATATCTATATAAGCGAAGAAGGGGTCATATGCCAGGAATGGAGAGGCACACAAATAAAAAAAACAGGCAAAATAACGCCAGATTCTGGAGAGCTGCGGCATTTAGATCACATAAAAAAATTACATATTTAAGGCAAATAACAGGTTCTTATTAAATTTATTTTATATATGAATCATACTATGTGCAGTGCAGAGTAAGCATGGACCTATCACTTGTATCGTGGGTCTGGGCATTTAGCACAGATAATGCCTAGTGTCACACAGTGATCAGATATATGATGACTATAATATCCAGATAGAGTTATACAGTGTTTGAATAGTGCATTCATTTATCAAGTGCACAGTGCCATAGATTACATAGATAATAACATACAGTGGCTAAATATATTGTTTCTACAATACTCATATATTATCTAGATAAATCCCATCATACAAATTGTTGTAATGTGACACAATGTCCATATTGTAGTATATTGATCCCCGAGAGTAAATATATCATCTGCTCACATAGAGTTTGCAGAGTCCCCATAACAGACACCACTTCATGTATCAGCTGACTAGTGATGCATGAACGCAGGGCCGGCTCCAGGTTTTTCTGGGCCCCGGGCGAAAGAGTCTCAGTGGGCCCCTTTAACACATACCACGCAGAGATACGGCGGAGAAATATATATATATAGTACAATGCAAAGATTTCACTTCTTACATTACATGAGTGATATCTATTGTAAATTCCACAATAGCTCAGAAACCGGTGAATCACTCCACACAGAACACTGGCCCCCATATAAGGCTCCATACGGAATACTGGCCCCCATATAAGGCTCCATACGGAATACTGGCCCCCATATAAGGCTCCATACGGAATACTGGCCCCCATATAAGGCCCCATATGGAATACTGGCCCCCATATAAGGCTCCATACGGAATACTGGCCCCCATATAAGGCCCCATACAGAATACTGGCCCCCATATAAGGCTCCATACGGAATACTGGCCCCCATATAAGGCTCCATACGGAATACTGGCCTCCATATAAGGCTCCATAGGGAATACTGGCCCCCATATAAGGCTCCATACAGAATACTGGCCCCCATATAACGCTCGATACAGGATACTGGTCCCCTTATAAAACTCCATACAGGATACCGGCCCCCATATAACGCTCCATACAGGATACCGGTCCCCTTATAACGCTCCATACAGGATACCGGTCCCCTTATAACGCTCCATACAGGATACTGGCCCCCATATAATGCTGCATGCAGGCTGTTACCCCCCACATAATGCCCCATACAGGCTGTCCCCCCCTTATAATGCTCCATGCAGGCTGTCCCCCCCCCCATATAATGCACTATGCAGGCTGCCCCCCCTTTATAATGCCCCATGCAGGCTGTTCCCCACCTTATAATGCCCCATGCAGGATGTCACCTCCCCTCTTTATAATGCCCCATGCAGGATGTCCCCCCCTTCTCTTTATACTGTCCCATGCCTCCATACATTAAAAAAAAAAAATCAAATACTCACCTCCCTTCTCCTCACCTGCTGCCCGCTCCTCGCTGCTCGCTGCCCGGGTCCGGACTCCAGCGTTGTCGGCGTCTTCCCGCTCAGCGCTCCCTGTGACGGCTCAGGGGAGGGCGCGGTGTAAAGGCGTCACCGCGCCCTCTGACCTGAGACGTCACAGGGAGCGCAGAGCAGGAAGACAGCGGATCTGCGGAGGCACGGGGAGAGGTAAGTATCCAGCTGCTGGGGCCCTGAGCAAGTGGCGGAGAAGGGCGGGCTGACACCGCTCTCCTCCGCCCATAGCCCAGCGGGGTGCCCGACCGCAAGTGGGCCCCTCTGCCTGCTCAGGGCCCCGGCATTTGCCCGGGTGCGCCGGGTGCTGACGCCGGCCCTGCATGAACGTGCTTCAGATAAGGTGTTATCCAAGGACGCTCGGGTTCTAACAGAGTATCTACGGCTTGCTCGAATACTATGCTCAAGTCACTGCGACTGCATGTCTCACGGCTGTTCGACAGCCACAACACATGCATGGATTGCCTGTTTGTTAGCAATCCATGCATGTGTTGCGGCTGTCAAATAGCCACGAGACAAGCAGCCGCGGTGACTCGAGTATGGTATTCTAGCATGCCGAAGATACACTGTTAGCAACCGAGCGTGCTTAGAAAACACCTTATCCGAGCACGTTCGCTCAACACTAGTCAGCTCCAAACCCTCCTGCTGGCTGTATCCTATAAATTACAGTGACTTTTAGCTTACACTTAGTCCACATAAGAGTACCGTGAGCAGAAGATGAGTGCCCGAAATCCAGAGCTGTTCCACCACATCCAGGACCAATAACAAATGTCTCTCTTTTTTATTTATATACAGTTATATGAAAAAGTTTGGGCACCCCTATTAATCTTAAGCTTAATGTTTTATAAAAATTGGTGTTTTTGCAACAGCTATTTCAGTTTGATATATGTAATAACTGTTGGACACAGTAATGTTTCTGCCTTGAAATGAGGTTTATTGTACTAACAGAAAATGTGCAATCAGCATTCAAACAAAATTTGACAGGTGCATAAGTATGGGCACCCTTATCATTTTCTTGTTTTAAATACTCTTACCTACTTTTTACTGACTTACTAAAGCACTTTTTTTGGTTTTGTAACCTCATTGAGCTTTGAACTTCATAGCCAGGTGTATGCAATCATGAGAAAAGCTACTTAAAGTGGCCACTTGCAAGTTGTTCTCCTGTTTGAATCTCCTCTGAAGAGTGGCATCATGGGCTCCTCAAAACAACTGTCAAATGATCTGAAAACAAAGATTATTCAACATAGTTGTTCAGGGGAAGGATACAAAAAGCTGTCTCAGAGATTTAACCTGTCAGTTTCCACTGTGAGGAACATAGTAAGGAAATGGAAGAACACAGGGACAGTTCTTGTTAAGGCCAGAAGTGGCAGGCCAAGAAAAACATCAGAAAGGCAGAGAAGAAGAATGGTGAGATCAGTCAAGGACAATCCTCAGACCACCTCCAGAGAGCTGCAGCATCAACTTGCTGCAGATGGTGTCACTGTGCATCGGTCAACTATACAACGCACTTTGCACAAGGAGAAGCTGTATGGGAGAGTGATGCGAAAGAAGCCGATTCTGCAAGCACGCCACAAACAGAGTCGGCTGAGGTATGCAAAAGCACATTTGGAGAAGCCAATTTCTTTTTGGAAGAAGGTCCTGTGGACTGATGAAACCAAGATTGAATTGTTTGGTCATACAAAAAGGCGTTATGCATGGCGGCAAAAAAACACAGCATTCTAAGAAAAACACATGCTACCCACAGTAAAATTTGGTGGAGGTTCCATCAAGCTTTGGGGCTGTGTGGCCAATGCCGGCACCGGGAATCTTGTTAAAGTTGAGGGACGCATGGATTCCACTCAGTATCAGCAGATTCTTGCCAATAATGTTCAAGAATCAGTGACAAAGTTGAAGTTACGCAGGGGATGGATGTTTCAGCAAGACAATGATCCAAAACACCGCTCCAAATCTACTCAGGCATTCATGCAGAGGAACAATTACAATGTTCTGGAATGGCCATCCCAGTCCCCAGACCTGAATATCATTGAACATCTGTGGGATCATTTGAAGAGGGCTGTCCATGCTCGGCGACCATCAAACTTAACTGAACTGGAATTGTTTTGTAAAGAGGAATGGTCAAAAATACCTTCATCCAGGATCCAGGAACTCATTAAAAGCTACAGGAAGCGACTAGAGGCTGTTATTTTTGCAAAAGGAGGATCTACTAAATATTAATGTCACTTTTCTGGTGAGGTGCCCATACTTATGCACCTGTCAAATTTTCTTTGAATGCAGATTGCACATTTTCTGTTAGTACAATAAACCTCATTTCAAGGCAGAAACATTACTGTGTCCAACAGTTATTACATATATCAAACTGAAATAGCTGTTGCAAAAACACCAATTTTTATAAAACATTAAGCTTAAGATTAATAGGGGTGCCCAAACTTTTTCATATAACTGTATATACTGTTTATATATATATACACATATACAGTATATATATGTATATATATAGATATAATAGTGTAATGTTCTAAAATATGACACAAATAATATTCTTTATTAACCAAAAGTCCATATTTTTGATATCACCAAAACCACAGCAACTAGAGTAAAGTTATCGTGTTGATGTAGGGAAAAAAGCTCTAGCACAATATCATTATTTCAATTTTTATGCATTCCACCAATAATAATAAAAATCATAGGAATGAGACACCAACTTCTACTTAATCCTAAATTATACCTAAAATATTCTGCAACTTGTCCCACAAAAAAAAGGTCTAACATAACTATATAGACACAAAAGTAAAAGAAATGGCTGAAGAAGTAAAAGAGGGAGCATAGAGAACATTCCTTTGGTCCTTAAAGGGGTTCTCTGGGCAGTATTGATGACCTATCCATGGGATAGATCATCTGTAGCAGATCAGCTGAATGTAAATGTGTCACCCCAGGCCTGGATGCCACAAATATTAAAGGCTGTGTCTGAGAGCAGGAGGGAGGTTACCTGGTCAGGGACCATTAGCATGCAGCACCTCCTGTCCCAGGCCAGTAGGGGGAGCAGGCTGCCCCTATAAAAACTGCAACTGGAACAGGGTTAGAGAGACCAGAATCCACTTCTGAAGTGTCCAGAAGGGTTCTCAGAGAAGAGGGACAGGTCAGCAGCAGCTGAGGAGTCCGTGAGGCAGAGGAGAGACTGCGAGCCAGGGACAGAGGCGACGAGAGCCGGTCCTGGCTGAGAGAATTACAACCGGACATTGGGGTCCGAGGCTGTCAGGGTTGCAAGCCCAACAGCAGAGAACCAACCCGCGAGGGATTTCAGGTCCCTTGGCCTAAGAAGCCTGGAGGCTCCGCCACACAGAGGGACCAGTACAGCAAGGAGAAGCAAAAGGTACCCAAGGCCCGAGTCGCAAGCCATACAGGCAAAGTACACGGCCAGCTCAGGGACGTGGGCTATTACACTACGAAAAGGGGGATAGTCAGCAAGAGCATAGAGAGAGAACGGTAGGCCTACACACTCACCCTGACCAGTGGGGCTCGCCTGAATGCTCTCAGATACCCAGGCCCATTTCTAACCAGTACTCCTGTTGGGTCAGTAATAACATCTGCAATAAAGACCCTGGACTGTTTGAAGCGGACTCTGAACTCTTACTATTGCGGCCTGCACTATCACCCCCAGCATTCACCTACACTGCCCTGAGGCTACACTCTTCCCGTGGGGAGTTGTCCTACCCCTGTGCTGCACACCAACACCAGCCTCAGTGGTCTGCCTCGCAGCAGTGGTTATCTCTGACCGCAATCCACGGGTGGCGTAGTCGGACATTCAAAACACTGATAAATAGACTGCCACAATTTGGTCTGACCACCCTGAGCCACGGGATCGGGTTGCCACTACTACCCCCAGCATCGCATAGAAGCCCGGTTCTGGGTGCCCCATGGCCCAGGGGGCCAGTCAGCTTTTGGCGTAGTCGGCAGGATTGTGACCAACCTGCCACAAACGGGTATTGCGTGCCGGAAAAAGACTTTATACTTACCTGAGTGAAGTTTCCCGCCATTCGGGGCCATTTCCCGCCAATCGGAGCCGTTTCCCGCCATCGGGCGCCATCTTCAGGACGCCACGCGGGAAGAAGAGGGGCGTGGACGTCAAAAACGCGTGAGACCTGAAGCCCCGCCCTACGCTGAGACGCTGCGCAAGGTCCTGGAAGGAGATCCAGCGGACGCCGACGTCATCACCGAGCGACGCAAGGTCCTCGCCCAGAGCATCGCGAGCAGAGCCGCGGCCTACAGAAGAGGATCGCCGGAATGTAGGCCACGGTTAACTAGGGGGAAGGAAGATGTCGGACACAGAGGGACCCTCTACCACCAGCGTAGCCGCTGCAGCTGTGATGCCGTTTTCAATGCCCTACATCCCCGGAGCGGCCTGGCTGCCACAGTATGCCGGCGAGTCGCATACCTTGGGAGACTTTAAAGAAAGGCTGTATAGCCTGTTCAAAGTTTACCCCCTGACAGAAGAACAGAAAGTAAGCATACTGATAGGGCAGTTAACTGGTGTGGCCTAGCGGGAGGTAAAGTCTTGGACAGCTGAAGAGAAAAGGACTGTAAGGGGGGTTCTCACCCGTCTACGGGACACCTTTGACACCCGTACCTCAGCAGAAATCAAAATGCGGTTATATGGCTGTAAGCAGCGAGCCCAAGATAGTATCAGAGACTATGCCCTAAATTTACAGGAAGCCTTGGGGGCAATTAAGCAAGCTGACCCTGGCAGCGTGCAGGATACCGATAAACTCTTGACTGACCATAGAAGGTCTGCTGTCCAGCGCCCACAGAACTCAGTTGCACCTCATGGCCCTACAGAACCCCTATTTGACTTTTGCACAGTTCAAAGATAGGGCCATCCGGGTGCTCCGAGAACCCGCACCAGGTGGCGCTGTAGCTTCCCGGCGCCCTGCCATCACTTACCACCAGGAGGAGGTGCCCTACCCCTCAGACCTTGTGGGGTCTGATGCGCAGGCCCTAAATCCATCCCCGCCTGCAAACCTGCACCATCAGGTCCAAGAACTGACAAAGAGTGTTGCTGCATTGACCAGGACCATACAGTCGTTACAGATGGACCCGTCAGGACTAATCAAGCTGGCTTCCAGTCCAGAGGATGTCCCGTGGCGTCGACAGAGGAGGATCCCGTCGTTCAGAGGGAGGCCCGCCGATCGTTACAGTGAGGATGGACAGCCGATTTGCCGCCGTTGCAGCCAGCCGGGACACGTAGCCAGGTACTGTACTTTAAATGGGTCCGACCTGGGGCAGAGGGCCAACCCCCAGGCATAAGGTCATCAGGCCTGTCTAATTGGCGTGATGAGTACGTGGGGGGACGCCCAGTTTTACCCGTAGTGCTGGACGGTATCCCCATGAGTGCACTGCTGGACACCGGGTCCCAAGTGACTACCATCCCCTATGTACTTTTCAAGCAGTACTGGAGTGACACTGACATAACCCGCTATCCAGACAATGACTTGAGCATCATTGCAAGCTATGGCCAGCCCGTGCCGCAGGTGGGGTTCAGAGAGATGACCATTAAGATTGGTAAAGTTGAACTGTCGGCACAGGGAGTGATCATTGTGGACATTGACCGTCGAGAAAGTTACCCTAAAATAACCTTGGGTACTAACGTGATTGAAAATTGTCTTTCAGAAGTGATTGTAATTTTGCAGCAGGTGGCGATGAATGCGAGCTCCAGCCAACAGAGGGTCCTCCAGAAGGAGATAAGAGCCCTGATGAGACGGCAACAGGTAGAACTGTCTGGTGGTGAGATCGGTAGCGTGAGGATGAGCGACCCGTTCCCCATTGCCATGCCTCCCAAAAGTGAAATGATGATCTGGTGTCGGACTGCAATCGGGTTAAGAGGGAGAGACTACCAAGCCATGGTAGAACCCGTGTACTCAGACAGCAGGCCTACCATTTTGACAGCCCCGGGGGTGGTTGATGTCAGCCATGGAAGGGTGCCCGTCCGGATCTTAAACATTGGGGAAAGGGAAGTACACTTGCCCCGGTACGCTACACTAGCCAAATTGTATACTGTTGAACACAATGCTGTCAGGGCCGTGGAACCCTTGCCTCCATCTCCCCAGGCGGAGGGTAATGGCTCCCAGAAATCCTAGGGGGACTGGTGCCAGAAACTCCACGTGGGTGCTGACTCCACTCCCCTGCACCAAAAACAAGGAGTCTACCGGGTGGTTCAGGAGTACAAGAGAATCTTTAGTAAGTGTAGCACCCTGAGGATTCGGCTGCTACAGGGGTATTGCACCTCAACCCAGAGGTGTGATATTCCACTCCCGGGTAAGGATGGAGTGTGAAACTGAGCTCGGTAGGCTGTATGCACTACACACATCCCATTTCCGAGGAGCAGACCGACGGTACTCCCACTTAGAAATGTGCAGGTACGACCGAGTCTGTTCCTGGCTGGAGTGGGAGGGGGGTGGTACATCCCAAGTAGTGTAGGGGCAGATAGGGGGAGCAGCCTGGGTAAAGTTTGGAGCTCATTGGGTGCTGGTCACCTGAGCTCACACATAGAGGGTGTATATAAGGTGGGTGACGCGCCCCCTGGGCCATATTCTTTAGTGGGAATATCCGGAGCCGGATCAGATGGGGGTTGTAGTCTTCCGAGTGGCTGTGACCCGGTCCGTGCCCAGGGTGTCAAACTGAGTTGTATGTGGCAGTCCTACAGATGTTATAAGTTCTTTATTGTCGACTACGCCACCCGTTGTATTGCGGTCACTGTGGCCGCCGCTGCAGCAGGGTCCGCTGAGGCTGGTGGTGTAGGTGCAGCTCTGGTGATATAACCCCCAACGGGTGGGGTATAGCCTCAGGGGGATCAGGTGCAGAGGATGGGAGTTGTGGTGATGCAGTGTAGACGGCAATCAGAGACAGAGTCGGGTTATGCAGTTTAGGATGTTTACTCACTGCTGATGTTCTGGTCACTCCAGCTTCGAGTGACCTCCCGAGCCGTGCTGCGTCCACCAGGTTCTGGATCCAGCCAACTCCCAAATAAGTCCGGAGCGTGACCCTGAGCTCTCCTTCAGTCCTTTCTCTGGCCGTCCCCACTATTGATCCACCCAGGTCCAGCTCCCTCGGGCCTTCTGTTGGGACACCCTTGGCCTTGGGTTCCCTGACCCTCCACGTGGTATGCCTTCGTGGTGGATGTGGTGGGTGACCGTGGCAAACGCTGCCCACGGTCTCCGGTCTCTGGCTGGGGAGTGTTTTTACCCCCACCAGCTTGGGTTCCGGTACCCTGTGCCGACTCTTCACCCGGGGATTTAGTTTGGGGTCTTAGAGTCCTTTTCTTCTGTGCCTCTGGGTCTCTCTCTCTCTCCTCTCTCACTCTGGGTCTCTCTTCTCCTCTGCTCCTGACTTTCTCTCTGCAACTGACCCTGTTCTTAGTTGGTGCCCACCTTATATACACCCTCTATGTGTGAGCTCAGGTGACCAGCACCCAATGAGCTCCTAACTTTACCCAGGCTGCTCCCCCTATCTGCCCCTACACTACTTGGGATGTACCACCCCCCTCCCACTCCAGCCAGGAACAGACTCGGTCGTACCTGCACATTTCTAAGTGGGAGTACCGTCGGTCTGCTCCTCGGAAATGGGATGTGTGTAGTGCATGCAGCCTACCGAGCTCAGTTCCACACTCCATCCTTACCCGGGAGTGGAATATCACACCTCTGGGTTGAGGTGCAATACCCCTGTAGCAGCCGAATCCTCAGGGTGCTACATGGGCACCAACTAAGAACAGGGTCAGTTGCAGAGAGAAAGTCAGGAGCAGAGGAGAAGAGAGACCCAGAGTGAGAGAGGAGAGAGAGAGAGACCCAGAGGCACAGAAGAAAAGGACTCTAAGACCCCAAACTAAATCCCCGGGTGAAGAGTCGGCACAGGGTACCGGAACCCAAGCTGGTGGGGGTAAAAACACTCCCCAGCCAGAGACCGGAGACCGTGGGCAGCGTTTGCCACGGTCACCCACCACATCCACCACGAAGGCATACCACGTGGAGGGTCAGGGAACCCAAGGCCAAGGGTGTCCCAACAGAAGGCCCGAGGGAGCTGGACCTGGGTGGATCAATAGTGGGGACGGCCAGAGAAAGGACTGAAGGAGAGCTCAGGGTCACGCTCCGGACTTATTTGGGAGTTGGCTGGATCCAGAACCTGGTGGACGCAGCACGGCTCGGGAGGTCACTCGAAGCTGGAGTGACCAGAACATCAGCAGTGAGTAAACATCCTAAACTGCATAACCCGACTCTGTCTCTGATTGCCGTCTACACTGCATCACCACAACTCCCATCCTCTGCACCTGATCCCCCTGAGGCTATACCCCACCCGTTGGGGGTTATATCACCAGAGCTGCACCTACACCACCAGCCTCAGCGGACCCTGCTGCAGCGGCGGCCACAGTGACCGCAATACAACGGGTGGCGTAGTCGACAATAAAGAACTTATAACATCTGTAGGACTGCCACATACAACTCAGTTTGACACCCTGGGCACGGACCGGGTCACAGCCACTCGGAAGACTACAACCCCCATCTGATCCGGCTCCGGATATTCCCACTAAAGAATATGGCCCAGGGGGCGCGTCAACTTTGGCGCAGTCGGCAGGATTACGTGCCCACAACAACCGGGTACTGCGTGCCTGAAGAAAAGTGCAAGTTTACCTCAGAAAGAAGTCTCCCGCCGGTTCCGGAGGGTCCACGCCATCGGACCCCATCACAGGTCGTTTCCCGCCGATTGTCCGCCATTTCCAGCTTGTTCCCGCCATCTGCAGAGTTTCCCGCCACTGGGCGACGCTTCCCGCCAAATCCGAAGATTTCCCGCCTTGGAAGAGCAGCGGACGCCATTATGGGCGTGCCAAAGGAGGGCAAGAGGCCGCCTCCCATCGTGGGCCAGGACAGAAAATGGCGCCAAAAGTGGAAACCGCCCCACCAACAGAGACTGTGATGCTGGAGGTGTCTGTCAGCGTGAAAGAACTACCCCTGGAGCTGACAGTCACCGAGTTGCCCCGGGACCGCCCTCGAAGTGGGAGGAGACGAAAGAAAAGAACAAAGATGGGTGCCGCCTGGAGCAGTCTGGAGCGAGCGCACCCGGAGGCAAGAAGCCTGGAGAGGAGTAGCGGAGGAGCTTACCCGGAGATGGAGAGAAAGCAGAACAGCACCGGCCCGCTGGCCAGGAGTCTGCTAGAGACCGAGGAAGGAGAGCGGAGCAGCACCGGCCCGCTGGCCAGGAGCCTGCTGGAAGAAGAGCAGAGCAGCACCGACCCGTTGGTCAGGAGCCTGCTAGACACCACGACCCCACTAGGCCTAGTGGAGGTCCTTGCACAGCTCCCCCGAGACCGGGAGTGTGCACAGACTGCCCTGGAGGGCCTCGCACGGAGGATGGCCCGGGTACAGCGCGAGATATTGGCGGAATGGAGCCGGGAGATGGCCCAGCAAGCTGAGACCAGTCAACGGAGCACGCTACCCTGGAAGAGGAAACAGACCGCCTCTGAGGATGGCGCGGGAGGACCAAAGGCCGGAGACGGCGCCGAGATGGGAGCCGAACGAGTGGAGGCAGGTAAAGGGGACGTCTATACCCCAAACCGGGAAACCGCGTACCTGCCCCAGCTCCCCGTCGCAGAGCCCGAAGTCTATCCTGCCGTGCCCGTAGCCGCCATGTCACCGCTATGGACTAGGCCCCGACCGGAAGCCGCCGCAGCGACCCCTGTGACGTCACGCGCCTCGACCCGGAGCGTGACAAAGCAGGAAATACCACCAGCCTGGTCGCAAGGCCTAGTACCCCCGGGCGCCGCATCACCAACAGCGCCCCCTACCTCCGCGGAGCCTCCGGCCTGGTCGCAAGGCCAGGTAGCCCAGGGCGCCGCCGTATTAACGGTGCCCTTCACCTTCCAGGTGCCCCAGGCCTGGCCGCAAGGCCTGGGCAATCCGGGCGCCACCACCACCGCGCCCGCGCCCGTAAAACCAAGGGTGCCACACCTGGGGGAGGACTTGTTCAGCCAGCTCACATGGCCGGACGGGCGGCCCTTCATCTGGCCCGAAGAATTCCATGAGCTGGAACGGCAGCAGAGACTAGGGCCCTTGTGTGAGCCCCTGATTCCGGCTCCGAAGCCCGTGGCACGGGTTTCGCCTCCTCTGGAAGAAGCCCAATTTGAGTGGGACCCCACCGGAGAAGTCCTAATGGGGTTCACTCAGGAAACCAGGGCAGCTGCAGCGGAGCGTGCTGAGTGTTGCCGACAGCAGCTCGAGGAGTATGCGAGGGAGCGGAGAGAGAGGCGGGTCCGGGAGCAACAGGCCCAAGTACAGAGCGCCGAGCAGAAGAGCCGAACCAGGAGGGACCCCCGTGCAGCGCACAGTCCCCGTACCACCGGGACTGTAATAAAGTTTAACCTGCAGCATGGGTGGGGCTTCATCAGAGACAACAACACCCCCGGCGACGTCTTTGTCACGCGCAGAGATGTGGAGTCCCATCTGCCGGAGGGGCACAGAGGTCGTGACCTTTATATCGGGGACGAGGTCACCTTTACCCGGCACAAGTGTGCCAAAGGACCTTACGCCCTCCATGTGCATCGCCTGACAGAGGAGGAGTTGCGGTGCGAGGAGGAGGAGCAAGAGGACCCGGACGGGTCTGAAGTTACAACCAGCTACAAGCAAAGAGCAGGAGGAAGACGCCGTTGAGTGCGGCAGAGCAGTAGATGTAAATAGTTACCCGACCGGGTACCAAAGAAACTGTTGCTACATATATATAGTCCCCGTTGGGACCAGCATGAGTGAACTGTTTACCCGTTATTCCGTATTCATACCAGGCTGAGGACTGTGAGCAGCCATTCCCTTCCCTTTACCTGGCCGAGGACTGAGAGCGGCCAACTTCCCCTGTATATAGTTGCGCTTCCTAAAGCGCCCCCTACCGGTTTTATAGGAAAACCAGTTTTCCAGAGAGACTGTCGCACTTTACCCGGTCACACGTTGCACAGTGACCGGAGGAGGAGCCAGAGGCGACGAGAATGTTTTATATTGATATATATATATATGTTGTTTTATATGTTTTATATGTTTATGAAAAATTTGTATGTTTTTGGTGTTATGTCTTACAGCCCGAGGACGTGCTGTGATTTACCAGGGGGGAATGTAGCACCCTGAGGATTCGGCTGCTACAGGGGTATTGCACCTCAACCCAGAGGTGTGATATTCCACTCCCGGGTAAGGATGGAGTGTGGAACTGAGCTCGGTAGGCTGCATGCACTACACACATCCCATTTCCGAGGAGCAGACCGACGGTACTCCCACTTAGAAATGTGCAGGTACGACCGAGTCTGTTCCTGGCTGGAGTGGGAGGGGGGTGGTACATCCCAAGTAGTGTAGGGGCAGATAGGGGGAGCAGCCTGGGTAAAGTTAGGAGCTCATTGGGTGCTGGTCACCTGAGCTCACACATAGAGGGTGTATATAAGGTGGGCACCAACTAAGAACAGGGTCAGTTGCAGAGAGAAAGTCAGGAGCAGAGGAGAAGAGAGACCCAGAGTGAGAGAGGAGAGAGAGAGAGACCCAGAGGCACAGAAGAAAAGGACTCTAAGACCCCAAACTAAATCCCCGGGTGAAGAGTCGGCACAGGGTACCGGAACCCAAGCTGGTGGGGGTAAAAACACTCCCCAGCCAGAGACCGGAGACCGTGGGCAGCGTTTGCCACGGTCACCCACCACATCCACCACGAAGGCATACCACGTGGAGGGTCAGGGAACCCAAGGCCAAGGGTGTCCCAACAGAAGGCCCGAGGGAGCTGGACCTGGGTGGATCAATAGTGGGGACGGCCAGAGAAAGGACTGAAGGAGAGCTCAGGGTCACGCTCCGGACTTATTTGGGAGTTGGCTGGATCCAGAACCTGGTGGACGCAGCACGGCTCGGGAGGTCACTCGAAGCTGGAGTGACCAGAACATCAGCAGTGAGTAAACATCCTAAACTGCATAACCCGACTCTGTCTCTGATTGCCGTCTACACTGCATCACCACAACTCCCATCCTCTGCACCTGATCCCCCTGAGGCTATACCCCACCCGTTGGGGGTTATATCACCAGAGCTGCACCTACACCACCAGCCTCAGCGGACCCTGCTGCAGCGGCGGCCACAGTGACCGCAATACAACGGGTGGCGTAGTCGACAATAAAGAACTTATAACATCTGTAGGACTGCCACATAACACTGAGTTTGACGCCCTGGGCACGGGCCGGGTCGCAGCCGCTCGGAGACTACAACCCCCCATCTGATCCGGTGCCGGGTATTCCCCTCAAAAAGGAATATGTCCCAGGGGGCGCGTCATAAGCACCCGCTAGACTTCGGCAGGGTGAAAGGGGTAGAACACCACATCCCCACGGGGAGCCACCCACTAATAAAAGAGAGATACAGACCTGTACCCCCTGCACATTATCAGAACGCAAAGGGCATGCTGAGAGAAATGAAAGAAGCCGGGGTCATTAGAGACAGCTGTAGCCCCTGGGCAGCCCCCTTGGTTCTGGTAAAAAAGAAAGACGGTACCATGAGAATGTGCGTGGACTATAGACAAATCAATCGTATCACCCATAAAGACGCGTACCCGTTAGCCGCACTAAAATCAGCAAATTTCTTCTCTACTTTGGACCTTACTAGCTGGTACTGGCAGGTTCCTGTGGCAGAGGCTGACAAGGAGAAGACCGCCTTCACCACCCCGATGGGATTGAGTGAATTCAACTGTATGCCATTCGGGCTCTGCAATGCACCCGGGACCTTCCAGAGGCTACTTTACCTGGACGACGTGATTGTCTATTCAAAGACTTACGAGGACCATTTAAAGCACCTGGCCGAGGTGTTCGAGGCCCTGGCAGGCTTTGGCATGAAAATGAAGACCTCCAAGTGCCATCTGTTAAAGTCGAAGGTACAGTACCTGGGCCACGTGGTGAGTGCTGAGGGAGTAGCCCCCGACCCCGACAAGGTTACAGCCATCAAGAGTTGGCCAAGCCCCTCTAACATCAAAGAAGTAAGGCAATTCCTCGGGTTGGTAGACTACTACCGAAGGTTCATCCCCGGCTTCACTAAGATGGCAGCTCCAATGCAGGACCTCCTGATAGGTCAGTCTAAATCCAGAAGTCACAAGCCACCCTTCAAGTGGGACAAGCCAGAAGAGGAGTCCTTCCGCCAGTTGAAGATGGCCCTCACGGAGGATGAGATTCTGGCCTACCCCGATTATGGCCAGCCTTTTATCCTCCATACAGACGCCAGCAATGTGGGGCTAGGAGCCGTATTGTCCCAAAACCAACAGGACAGAGAAAGGGTGATCGCGTACGCCAGCCGGAAGCTGAGGCCCACTGAAAGGAACCCGGAGAATTACAGCTCCTTCAAGCTAGAATTCTTGGCAGTGGTGTGGGCCGTCACAGAATGGTTTAAACATTACCTGGCCTCCGCAAAGTTCACTGTGTACACGGACAACAACCCGTTGACACACCTGGATAACGCAAGACTAGGTGCCCTAGAACAGCGGTGGATGGCCCGGCTATCAAATTATGACTTCACAATCAAATACCAGGCAGGCAGAACCAACGCCAACACAGATGCCCTCTCAAGAATGCCACACCTACCCGAAGGAGAAGAAGACTCGGAAGAGCTGGAGGAAGTAGAGCTCCCTGCATTCCACCGGTATGGGGCCACTCAGTATTCTCACCGGGTAAGAGACAAAGACCTAACCACCGTCATGTTCAACCCCTTACCCCACCACGGCTGGGCTGAAACGCAAGATAGTGACCCTGCAGTTCGCCTGGTGAAAGACCTGTTAACCCAGGCAGACGCTAGCCCTGGCCCGGACGCTCCAGAGGAAGCCAAGCAGTTATGGAAGGAGAAAAGCAGGCTATTCCTCTACGAAGGTAAGCTGTGCAGAAAGCTTGCCAAACACCGGACGCATGAGCTGACCTGGCAGGTAGTGGTCCCGAGACGGGATGCAGCAATGGTCCTGGAGGCCTACCATGACAGAGCGGGACACTTCGGGTGGAAGAAACTGGAGCTCCTACTGAGAGAGCGGTTCTACTGGATAGGTATGAGAGGGGCCATCGAGAAGTGGTGCAGGGACTGCGGCCCATGTCACCTCAGAAGGAAGGACCGTACCAGCCAGAAGGCACCCTTGAGGCCCATCGTCACCAGGCGGCCTCTTGAGCTGGTAGCTCTGGACCATGTGAAGTTGGCTCCAAGCCGCTCCGGCTACATCTATGCCCTCACGATTGTGGACCATTACTCCCGGTTCTTGGTGGTGGTCCCGGTTAAAGACATGATGGCCCAAACGGCGGCCAGAGCCTTCCAACAACACTTCTGCCATCCACACGGGTATCCGGAACAGGTCTTGACAGATCAAGGTCCAGCGTTTGAGGCGGAAGTCTTCCAGGAGTTCTGCAACCTCTACGGCTGTAGGAAGATTCGGACAACGCCTTACCACCCGCAAACCAACGGGCTGTGTGAGAAAATGAATAATATCGTCATTGATCTCCTCAAGACGTTGCCCCTGGAAGAACGCAGCCTGTGGCCGGAGAAGCTGCCAGACCTGATAGACTTGTACAACCATATCCCAGTGAATGCTACCAACTGCACCCCGGCTTACCTGATGCGAGCAAGACCAGGTAAGCTGCCTATGGACCTGGAGATGGGAGTCCTGACACCCGAGGACCCCTCCCCAGATGCGAACTGGGATACGGAACGGCGGCTACAGTACAAGAAGGTACAGGAGAGTGTGGAGAGGAGTCTGGCTCAAGCGAGAGAAAAACAAGAGAGGATCTTCAACCAACATGCCCCTGCTGGTCCCCTGGAACCTGGTGAGCCGGTCCTGAAGCAGAAGAGAAGGCTTCACAAGCTAGATGACCAGTGGGAGAGTGACCTGTACACAGTACTGCCGTCCAACCATGACAACCCGAAGGTATGTGTAATTACCAAGGATGGAGGAGAAACCACTAGCACTGTCTCCAGAGACCACCTAAAATGGTGCCCCGAGCAACTACAGAGTGCAGGAGAAGATCAAGATGACCTTGAGCCCGCAGTGGACAAGGAACAAATGGTCAGCACCGTTCTTGGAGAGTTCCCCCGGTCCTGGACTCGGATAAACGATGCCATAGTGGTACCCGTCCTACACTTCCTTCAACCTACCCAGCAGGAGCCTACAGGAGAGCAGGAAGAGCAAGAGGAACAAGCAGCCCCGGAGGCAGAAGAACCCATGCCAGCAGCCCAGGAGAGTCAACCCTCTGCTGACAGTGAGCATGCCATGCCTGCGGTAAGCCAAAGCCCCCCCATACAGCTGCCTGCCCTGCCTGTAAACCCAGCTAGTAGCTGTACCCTAAATGCTAGTGGAGAAAGCCAGGTTAGACCACCAACAGACAGTGGGTTACGCAGGTCGACCCGGAGCACTAGGGGTCAAATACCAGCTCGCTGGAAGATCTAAAGGCTGTATATTGCAAATGTCGAAAATGTTTAATGTCTGTGTTACCTAGACAGTAATTATGTTTTTCCAGTTTTTCATAGTTCTTTGGACTGACAGGTTATGGACGCTGAATAACCGGAACTGCGTTGCACTTGGTGCCCTCTTGCGAAGATGGCCACAGAAGAAAAACCTGTCCGGCGTGGCCTCCTTGTGGTCCAAAGTAGTTAGCTTTTACCTTGCCGCCACGCCCAAGGCCAGGAACTTGGGGTTTATAGGGACAGGTCCCCACATTGTGGAAAACTTCAACTTGTTGGGTGATATGGACACCCGGTCACGGAAGCGCCGTGACCTTAAGGACAAAATGTACTTGTAAATATATTATTGTTTATACCCTGTTTGTTGTTGGCCAAAAAGGCTTAGTCCCGGAGTACTAAATTTTACTAGGGGGGAATGTGTCACTCCAGGCCTGGATGCCACAAATATTAAAGGCTGTGTCTGAGAGCAGGAGGGAGGTTCCCTGGTCAGGGACCATTAGCATGCAGCACCTCCTGTCCCAGGCCAGTAGGGGGAGCAGGCTGCCCCTATAAAAGCTGGAACTGGGGCAGGGTTAGAGAGACCAGATCCCACTTCTGAAGTGTCCAGAAGGGTTCTCAGAGAAGAGGGACAGGTCAGCAGCAGCTGAGGAGTCCGTGAGGCAGAGGAGAGACTGCGAGCCAGGGACAGAGGCGACGAGAGACGGTCCTGGCTGAGAGAACTACACAACCGGACATTGGGGTCCAAGGCTGTCAGGGTTGCAAGCCCAGCAGCAGAGAACCAACCTGCGAGAGATTTCAGGTCCCTTGGCCTAAGAAGCCTGGAGGCTCCGCCACACAGAGGGACCAGTACAGCAAGGAGAAGCAAAAGGTACCCAAGGCCCGAGTCGCAAGCCATATAGGCAAAGTACACGGCCAGCTCGGGGACGTGGGCTATTACACTACGAAAAGGGGGATAGTCAGCAAGAGCATAGAGAGAGAACGGTAGGCCTACACACTCACCCTGACCAGTGGGGCTCGCCCGAATGCTCTCAGATACCCATTCCTAAAGAGTACTCCTGTTGGGTCAGTAATAACATCTGCAATAAAGACCCTGGACTGTTTGAAGCGGACTCTGAACTCTTACTATTGCGGCCTGCACTATCACCCCCAGCATTCACCTACACTGCCCTGAGGCTACACTCTTCCCGTGGGGAGTTGTCCTACCCCTGTGCTGCACACCATCACCAGCCTCAGTGGTCTGCCTTGCAGCGGCGGTTATCTCTGACCGCAATCCACGGGTGGCGTAGACGGACATTCAAAACACTGATAAATAGACTGCCACAATTTGGTCTGACCACCCTGAGCCAGGGGATCGGGTTGCCACTACTACCCCCAGCATCGCATAGAAGCCCGGTTCTGGGTGCCCCACGGCCCAGGGGGCGAGTCATAAACACATTGACCAGAGATGCTGAGCGCCTATTGTTGACTGCTGACTGGTTCTGCAATACAGTTCCTATTTTTATCAATAGAAGCTGTGCTGCAGTAGTTGTCAATAGCCAGCAGAGGCCGCCACACTTTGACTGAAGCTGCTCAGCATCTCCATTCAAAGTGCAAACATTTGGCTGCTGCCAGAGCAAAAACAATTGATTGCTGGGTGACGGACCCCCAGAGATCGAGTTATTGATGATCTATCCTATGGATAGTTTATAAATATCATATGCCCGCAAAACCCCTTTAAAAGTGCTTTGTCCTTATGGGGTTAATGCTCTTGAATCACTGCGTGACAGTGACTTCTGCATTCCCAAAACTTGACTGAATTCATAGCAGCTTCTTTACAACATTTGTAAGGTTTCTGTTCCCTAAGATTAAAACAACAGAATTTAGAATTGGAAACAATGTAAAAAGTAGACAAACAGTAATTGTTATGTACTCTGGGGGTCCTGATGGGTTGTTCAGTAAGGTAAATGCAGCATAGAAAAGCAAGTAAATTATTAAGAGAGAAGCCATAGTTCTAGCCGCTGATAGATGAGTATTGATCCTAGCATGACCATGACCTTCATTGTTCTGTCTCATTCGTTTCATGTGTTGACATAGGGAGGTGATGATGGCCCCAGCTGTGTGTATTAGAGAAAAAGCCACAGACGTAGCAAAATTATAGAACTGAGATATACAGCTGCATTTACTTTTGTACTGAGGCGACATTATAGATGTAAAGTTTTCTGTAATGTTAATTGTAGTCAAGGAACTATCCAAGTAGATGTCCCAGTAGGACGGCAGGCCAACGCACCAGGAAAGGACAACAGAGAAAGCGAGCAGCCAGGGCACCATAACTGGAAGCTTTACCTTCATCTTGTGAAATAATGTTCCTCGAAATTGGACAATCTTTAAACAGTAGTAAAAGCACAGACAGGTGGAGCACCAGAGACTGGACAAAGAAAGGGACATGCCTATCGCTACAAGTAAGACTGTAACCCTTTCTTGCACGTAGAAGTCAAAAAAGAGAAAGTAAGAAAATTCTTGGAAGACAATGGTTCCTTGCAGGAAGATGTTGGAAATCGCAATTCCATTGAGGATAAGATTACAAGAGTTCCAGTCATGGGTTCTAAGCCAGTCCAGAAAGTGAACTGTCAGGATAAATCTGTTTCCAGTGAAGCCAGTTACCATACTCAGAGTGTGGAAGAGAATATCAAGAGCCACGAAAGATGCCATATTAAAGATCTAGGATATATTACAAATATGTCCCTAAATATTTGGCAACAAATGGTGTGCTGGTAAGGTTTAGGGTTTATCCTAATAGATATGTTAATTTCAGCTGAACATCTTACTTAAAAGCTGTGCTTTAGGAGCTAATAGTCTACTAAACAAGGCTTCAATTTTAAGCATTCATCTCAACCCCTAGAACACATTACTAGTTACCAAATTAGATGACAAGAAGAACATATTTGCAAGTCAATAGCATAGGTGTGAATTACCTTTCATAGCTTCATTTTCAGGAATACAAATCAGGCAGTTTGTCAAGAATATTTTGTTTATTCTATATAAGACACAAATTGCCTTTGTAACAAGGTATGTGTTACAGAAGAATACATACTTTTTCGCATCATCAGGAAAAAGCCTCTTCTAGTGTCCCATTAGGTCTTAAAGGGTATGTGTCAGCAGTAGAGATGAGCGTTGTTCTACTCGAACTGTTCGCCAATCTCAAATTCGAGCTGTTTTGGGCGGTGTTCGAGCCGTTCGGCGAACACGAACAATTTGAGAAAAATTCGGCTGTTCGAGGTTATGTTCGATAACTGTTCGTGCACCAAAATCATAACTGGATTTTTTCTCAGTAATGATGAAAATTAATGTTAATACGCAGTTTGAGTGTACAGCGGGGTGGGGGGAGGGGCAGGGGATGGATCTCTGCAGGAATAATGAAGATCTCCATTTTTTTTTTCTCTTTCCCGCATTTACAGTGGGGAGGTGCAATCTGTCAGCCTATCAGCAGCGCACACACGGAGCGAAGTGCTTTTTTTCACACAAGCAAGGGCATGTGTCATTGGCAGTGTATGTCACATGTCCTTGCCCTATAAGACCCAGCCATTTTCCCCGTCGCCACCATTTTCTCACTGCTGCAGCTGCGTGTTAGACGGCACCGCTGTTGCTGTGTGCGCTATACCTTGTTAATTTCAAGCCAATTTTCGCACAAATCTACAGATAGCTTGGGAGTAGGGAATAGTTGTGATTGCAGTCCTTTTAAGGACTAGGTTACAGCATTTCCTATGACTTTTATCAGGCAGGTCTGTGCTCTTAAATAGATCGGTTGTGGGAGTAAAGACTAATTGTAATTGGAGTCCTTTTCAGGACTAGGTTACATCAGTTCCTATCAGTTTTTGCCAGGCAGGTCTGTGCCAGTGCTGTGCAAGTTTTTTTCACAGCATTTGGCTGAATCTAGCAAAGCTAATCCTTTTTGGCCTATTGCAGAGTGTGTTAGTCAGTGGAGTAGCCTATCTGTGTTGCAAGATATAACACCTGTGTATAGAATACCAATTTTTTTACTGCACCTAGTGAAGTAAAATCTTTTGGGCATAACATCATTCTATTAGTCCATCTATACTGACCTCCATCAGGTTGCAAATTGAATATAATTTTTTTTCTGCATCTAGCTCTGAAAAAATATTGGGCTTCTAGCTGTGTGTGGGACTTGTTGTATTAGTCCATCTATACTGACCTCCATCAGGTTGCAAACTGAATATATTTTTTTCTGCATCTACCTCTGAAAAAATATTGGGCTTCTAGCTGTGTGTGGGACTTGTTCTATTAATCCATCTATACAGACCTCCATCAGGTTGCAAACTGAATATATTTTTTTCTGCATCTACCTCTGAAAAAATATTGGGCTTCTAGCTGTGTGTGGGACTTGTTGTATTAGTCCATCTATACTGACCTCCATCAGGTTGCAAATTAAAAATAATTTTTATCTGCATCTATAGTACCTCTGAAAAAATATTGGGCTTCTAGCTGTGTGTGGGACTTGTTCTATTAGTCCATCTATACTGACCTCCATCAGGTTGCAAATTGAATATAATTTTTATCTGCATCTAGCTCTGAAAAAATATTTGGCCTTCTAGCAGTGTGTGGGACTTTCTCTATTAGTCCATCTATACTGACCTCCATCAGGTTGCAAATTAAAAATAATTTTTATCTGCATCTACCTCTGAAAAAATATTTGGGCTTCTAGCTGTGTGTGGGACTTGTTCTATTAATCCATCTATACTGACCTCCATCAGGTTGCAAACTGAATATATTTTTTTCTGCATCTACCTCTGAAAAAATATTGGGCTTCTAGCTGTGTGTGGGACTTGTTCTATTAATCCATCTATACAGACCTCCATCAGGTTGCAAACTGAATATATTTTTTTCTGCATCTACCTCTGAAAAAATATGTGGCCTTCTAGCAGTGTGTGGGACTTTCTCTATTAGTCCATCTATACTGACCTCCATCAGGTTGCAAACTGAATATAATTTTTTTCTGCATCTAGCTCTGAAAAAATATTTGGCCTTCTAGCAGTGTGTGGGACTTTCTCTATTAGTCCATCTATACTGACCTCCATCAGGTTGCAAATTCAAAATAATTTTTTGTCTGCATCTAGCTCTGAAAAAATATTGGGCTTCTAGCTGTGTGTGGGACTTGTTGTATTAGTCCATCTATACTGACCTCCATCAGGTTGCAAATTAAAAATAATTTTTATCTGCATCTACAGTACCTCTGAAAAAATATTTGGGCTTCTAGCTGTGTGTGGGACTTGTTCTATTAGTCCATCTATACTGACCTCCATCAGGTTGCAAATTGAATATAATTTTTTCTGCATCTAGCTCTGAAAAAATATTTGGCCTTCTAGCAGTGTGTGGGACTTTCTCTATTAGTCCATCTATTCTGACCTCCATCAGGTTGCAAATTAAAAATAATTTTTATCTGCATCTACCTCTGAAAAATTATTTGGGCTTCTAGCTGTGTGTGGGACTTGTTCTATTAATCCATCTATACAGACCTCCATCAGGTTGCAAACTGAATATATTTTTTTCTGCATCTACCTCTGAAAAAATATTGGGCTTCTAGCTGTGTGTGGGACTTCTTGTATTAGTCCATCTATACTGACCTCCATCAGGTTGCAAACTGAATATATTTTTTTCTGCATCTACCTCTGAAAAAATATTGGGCTTCTAGCTGTGTGTGGGACTTGTTCTATTAATCCATCTATACAGACCTCCATCAGGTTGCAAACTGAATATATTTTTTTCTACATCTACCTCTGAAAAAATATGTGGCCTTCTAGCAGTGTGTGGGACTTTCTCTATTAGTCCATCTATACTGACCTCCATCAGGTTGCAAATTCAAAATAATTTTTTGTCTGCATCTACCTCTGAAAAAATATTGGGCTTCTAGCTGTGTGTGGGACTTGTTGTATTAGTCCATCTATACTGACCTCCATCAGGTTGCAAACTGAATATATTTTTTTCTGCATCTACCTCTGAAAAAATATTGGGCTTCTAGCTGTGTGTGGGACTTGTTCTATTAATCCATCTATACAGACCTCCATCAGGTTGCAAACTGAATATATTTTTTTCTGCATCTACCTCTGAAAAAATATTGGGCTTCTAGCTGTGTGTGGGACTTGTTGTATTAGTCCATCTATACTGACCTCCATCAGGTTGCAAACTGAATATATTTTTTTCTGCATCTACCTCTGAAAAAATATTGAGCCTTCTAGCAGTGTGTGGGACTTTCTCTATTAGTCCATCTATACTGACCTCCATCAGGTTGCAAATTCAAAATAATTTTTTGTCTGCATCTAGCTCTGAAAAAATATTGGGCTTCTAGCTGTGTGTGGGACTTGTTGTATTAGTCCATCTATACTGACCTCCATCAGGTTGCAAATTAAAAATAATTTTTATCTGCATCTACAGTACCTCTGAAAAAATATTTGGGCTTCTAGCTGTGTGTGGGACTTGTTCTATTTGTCCATCTATACTGACCTCCATCAGGTTGCAAATTGAATATAATTTTTATCTGCATCTAGCTCTGAAAAAATATTTGGCCTTCTAGCAGTGTGTGGGACTTTCTCTATTAGTCCATCTATACTGACCTCCATCAGGTTGCAAATTGAATATAATTTTTATCTGCATCTAGCTCTGAAAAAATATTTGGCCTTCTAGCAGTGTGTGGGACTTTCTCTATTAGTCCATCTATACTGACCTCCATCAGGTTGCAAATTAAAAATAATTTTTATCTGCATCTACCTCTGAAAAAATATTTGGGCTTCTAGCAGTGTGTGGGACTCATTGTATTAGGCCATCTATACCAAGCTCCACCAGCTTTGAAATTAATAATAATTTTTAGCTGCATCTAGCCCTGAAAATAATTTTTCCCAATAGTGGTAGCAATAGAAATATGGGGCGCGCGCCTGGCTAACAAAAATATACGCTTCATAACACAAAACACCAGCCTAGCGCACTGCATTAATAAGATGGCATCATCGTCTCTCCCAGTGCTAGGCCTACTACGCAGGCTAGTATTCCTGTGCCTAAAACACAATGTATGGGTCCGCGCTAGCCACTATGCTGAGGGGTATAAAGCTGCTGCTAACGCTTTATAACAATTCAATTGGCAGATTTTCACAGAGCTCTTCCACAACGCCCACCCATCGGGCAACAGTTACCCACCCTCCCTATGGGATCTAGTGGCGAATAGTTGATGCCATTAATCAGAGCGTCAGTTGCCCCGTCAACGTGGCAAGCATACGGTAAGGCATGGGAAGAGTGGACACGACTAGTAGCAGGCAGACGGGTTGACCAATGTGAACAAGCCAGATCACAAGTCACCATAGAATTTCTCCACCAGCTAATGATGAGGGGCATATCAGGGGCGTCAGCGCAGCGGTGTCTGACCGGAGTAGCATTTCACTTCCAACTACTGAATTGGGGAGATGTGACAAAGATTCATCATCAGACAATCCATAAAAGGGTGGAAAAGGGGTCAGCCAAGTCAGGAATGTAGACGTCCCGTCCCGTGTCACTAAAACTGATTTCTCACATCTTATCCCTAACACCATTAACATGACACTCACAATTTGAAGCAACACTAATGTCTACTGCATTTGTGATCGCCTTCTTCGGGGCGCTATGTATAAGCGAATTAGTCCCTCAATCCAAAATTACCACCAGTGGACGCTTATTACACCAGGAAGTAGTCATAGCCAATAATGCAATACGTGTACGCATACACCAATCGAAAACGGTTCCAGCGGGCAGGGGTACTTGGGTACTTCTACAACCCACAAACGGTACACTGAGTCAGGTAACAATAGTAAAAACATATCTAACCATCAGATCACAAAGTAATTTCTTCGTATCACACATTGATGGAACGCCATTATCAAGATACCTGTTCCAAGCTATATTTAATAAATGCATAACATCGGCAGGGAACCACCCCAAAGATTACGGGACACACTCATTCCGCATAGGTGCGGCCACGGAAGCAGCAAGAGCAGGACTGTCAGAAACGGAAGTTCAGAGGATAGGGAGATGGCGATCCACGTGTTTGGCGAGATACATAAGACCGGACTTGTTATCCTAACGTGGTTTGTTTCTTTTACAGGTGACGCTAAGCCAACAGTGTGAGTGATAGGCCACTCGTATATATATTGGGCACAAAAAAGGGCGAAAGTCCGCCCAGGCGGGAGGAAATTAGAGTTTCATAACACATATTTCAACTGGAGAGGTATTAGAGGCCTGCTATGGCCACAGGTACTAATGGAGGTAATCAAGGTAGGGAGAGAGGCAAGAGGTCCGGTCATCTTAGTTATACAGGCAGGGGAAACAACCTAGGTCATCACAAGAGCGCATAACTAATGGCAATAATGAAACTAGACACTGAGCGCTTCAGAGAATTTTTCACAAAATTAGCTATAGTATGGTCAGAGATTGTGCCGATAGCGGTATGGCAAGGTGCGCGAGACATCACGGCCATCGAATGGACAAGGCGGGTAATAAATATTCGGATGGCAAAATTTAGAAGAGACAGAGGCGGTGTAGTGATACGACACCGACAACTGGAAGGAGATAAAGCAGGCCTCATACGGCCCGACGGTGTTCACTTAATAGATATTGGACTGGACATATTCCTGTCAGGACTCCAGGACGGAGTGGAACAAGCGTTAAGAGTGATGGGTGGGGGTCAGAGTCCTGCATACGAGTACGCTGGATCCTCCGTGGCCTGGAAATAGAAAGGACATGTTGGAGAGTTACGCTTGTTGGCCAACTTGCCGGAGTGGGGACCCAGGGCATGCTGCAACAAGCTGAATTATTTTAGAAATAAAATGCCTTTCTAATGGAATGAGTATAAAGAGTTAATAAAGCTGTGACCGATCCTCACCCATCCAGTTGTAAGAGTTACATTATTGGGTTGTCCATGAAAGGGGGGCGGTAGGGGGGCTGAGCATCTGGGTTTGGTTGGGGGTCCCCACAGTCTGCCTAGGCTAGATTAATTTAAAAATTCTTATTAGATACACAGGCGGTGCAGCTTGCTTCGCAGCTGGGCTACTACGCCCAAAGTATTGCCTAGGCTAGATGCAGTTAAAAATTCTACGCTGACTAGCAGACACTGAAGATTTGGAGCAGACCTCTGAGTAAACAGCTCTTCAGACTCAACCATCTGTGTTACCCCAAGCCATAGTGTATGTAGTTTCTTACAGTTAAAAGGGGGGGGTTCGACCCAACCCACCTGGAATTGACGATGCCAACGTCACGTAAGACACAGCAAGGGGACTCCCAAAATTGTGGCACAGACACCACTTAACCCTAGAACGCATACCTGTGGCCTTGCAGGCCCGCCCAGTTAATTGTTTTCTATTTTCTGCAAGATTGCTTTAGTTAGAATTTTGAAACTCTAGGTATTCTTCATGTATATAGTTGTTTGTCATTTGAGTTTGAGTTATTCCATGTTATTTGCACACGGGCCTAAAGGGCCCCAGGTATGTGAAAGTGTAGATTTTTATGGTCATGCGTTCTAGGGTTAAGTGGCATCAATTGCCCCACTGTTGCTTAAAACGGTTGATGAGGTGATTTTACCAAATCCCCAAGCTTTTAGTCTCCCAAGGATGACACAGGGGTAGAAATGTCCTTGCGAATCCATGATTTGATCATCTTTATGAACGTGAGTCTGTCTACATTCTCAGTGGACAGCCGCGTGCGCTTATCTGTCAGCACACCACCAGCAGCGCTGAACACACGTTCAGAGAGAACGCTGGCTGCATGGCATGACAAGATCTCCAAGGCGTGAGTGGGGAGCTCCGGCGATTTTTCAAGATTGGAATACCAAAATGAGCAAGGGTCCAGTGACACAGTCATGGCTTCGATGTTCACTTGGAGATTCTCCTGTACCATCCTCTCTAGGCATTGACTATGTGTCAGACTTCTTGTCTCCTGTGGCCTTGCAAAGGATGGTCTAAAAAAGTGGTGAAACGATTCCACAAAATTGCTGTTACCAGCAGATACTGTGTTACTGTTACTGTTTGAGTGATGAAGACTCGACAGTCCCACCGTTGGCAAGTTAGAACTGTGAGATTCACTACGTGCACCACTGGTGTTTTGTGGAAAAGCACATGTAAGATTCTGCAACAGATACGCCTGCATTCGTCAATACCTTTTTATGGCAGGAATTATTTCGGCAAATATACTTTTGTACCGTGGATCTAAGAGTGTGGCAACCCAGTAGTCGGGATTACTTCGAATTCTGACAATCCGGGGGTCATGTTGCAGGTAGTGCAGCAAGAAGGCACTCATGTGTCTTGCGCATCCAGAAGGACCAAGTCCTTGTTGTGTTGGTAGCGAGGTAAGAATCATGCTTCCTTCCTCTGCCCTCTCCCTCCAACCTCGCACAACAGAAATGTGATCAAGGTCTCCCTCATCTGATGAGTCTTCCATGCCCATTGCCAGTTCGTCCTCCACTTTTTCCTCGGCTCTTGCACCTTCCTCAACAGTTTGGCTGCTACCATGCGCCCTGGTTAATCCCTCTCCCCCACCCTCCCATGCCTGCCGCCTTGGTGCTGCCAACCGTCTGGACCTTGGAGATGTTATCCCTTCCGCATACGACTCCTCCTCTACTTCCTCCACCTCCTCTTGTCCCACCACCTGACTCCGAATTCTGTTTAACATGTGCTCCAGCATGTAAATCACCGTAATAGTCATGCTGATAATGGCATCGTCAGCACTAAACATCTTCGTCGCCATTTCAAGACTGTGCAGAAGGGTGCATAGGTCCCTGATCTGAGACCACTCCTCCAGCGTGATTTGCCCCACCTCTGGATCTCGTTGGCCCAGGCTATACGTCAGAACGTATTGCACCAGGGCTTGTCGGTGCTCCCACAGTCGCTGCAACATGTGCAGAGTTGAATTCCACCGTGTCGGCACATCGCATTTCAGCCGGTGAACTGGCAGGCCCAACGACTTCTGTAGAGATGTAAGTCGTTGAACTGCGGGATGCGAACGGCGGAAGTGAGCACACAGCGACCGTGCACTCTGCAGAAGGCCATCTAATCCGGGATAGTGGGCTAAAAATTGCTGGACAACCAGGTTCAACACGTGAGCCATACAAGGCACGTGTGTGACATTGCCCCGGCGAAGTGCCGCACCCAAGTTTGCAGCATTGTCGCACATGGCCTTCCCTGGTTGCAGGTCCAGTGGAGACAACCTTTCATGAAACTGGGTCTCCAGAGCTGACCAAAACTCCTCAGCTGTGTGACTCACATTTCCCAGACATTTCAAAGTAAACACTGATGCGTTGAGCCCTGCTGCCAGCATAGTAAGGAGGTGTGCAGGATTCCTTCTGTGCAGTTAGAAAGCAGGTGGCATTACCAGATAGGCTTTGGGTGCAGGTGGAGGACCGAGAGGAGGTTGAGGAGGCAGAAGCAGTGGAGGAAGTTTGAGATAAAGAGGATTAACACACAACTCGTGGGGACGGTAAGACTTGGACAGCAGCCCCTTGTCCTGCTGTCACCATAGTTACCCAGTGCCCAGTCAGCGACATGTAACGCCCCTGTCCATGCCTTCTCGTCCAAGTGTCTGTGGTGAAGTGCACCCTGTCACACACAGAGTTTCTCAAAGAAGCAATGATGTTGTGTGCGACATGCTAGTGGAGCACAGGCACACCTTTCTTTGAGAAGTAGTGCCGACTGGGCATCTAGTACTGGGGCACTGTGACGGACATAAGGTCTTGAAAATCCTCTGTGTCCTCCAGGTGGAAAGGCAGCATTTCTGTAGCCAACAGCTTGCAGATGGTGAAATTCAACCTCTTAGCTTTCTCATGGCTAGGAGGAAATGGTCTTTTACTTTTCCACATCTGAGGGACCGAGGGCTGGCTGTTGTGCTTAGACGGTGTTGAGTAGGGTGTCCCCGGCAACTGCCGGTCTGTGAGGAAGATGCAGGCGGACATGTTAGGTTGCCTTGATCCAAAGGTGGTGCTCTCGATGTCGGAGAGCGCTCAACACTAGCAGGTGTTTCCACTTCCCAATGAACTGACGACCTGCCAATCACACTGGCTGTTGCGGGTAAAGAGGTGGCAGGTCTGCGTCCAAAAACATGTGTGACTGCTGTCCCCCCAGTCACAGAGGATGAAGAGGCTGCAGATGCACAAGATGGGGCAGACGGTGGTTGGCCCAGCTGGCTAGGTCGCATTGTAGCACAGTGAGCTTCCCACTGCAACTTATGCTTCATATCCATGTGACGGTACATGCATGAAGTACTCAAACTATGTATTTTTTGGCCTCTACTTAGCTTTTGCTGACAAATATTACAGATAACACGAGTTGGGTCATCCTTATCGATCTGAATAAATGCCCAGGCTATGCAAGGCTTAGAGCCCATGTGACCTGAAGAGCCACTACGACTTGTGGTCAGATGCAGAGTTGTGGTTGACGATGCAGTTGTTGACGTGCTTCCAGTACTCCGTCTCTGTTCTGGAAGGCGCAACCTAACCTCGTCGTCAATAGCATCTGTGATGCCCCTCTGCGCTTGGTATCACAGATCCTACAAGAGTGCATTGATGGAATCCTCCACAAGAGGCCCCCATAAACATTCACACATCTCCACCTTCCACCTCAGACCAGCAGAGGGAGCCCGTTAGGGATATAAATAGGGAAGGTGGAGCTAGGCAGTTCAGTTCCTCTGAAGAGTTCCTGCAGTAGAGAAGCCTAAGAGAGGTCAGTCTGCAGTGGAGCTCAGTCTAGTCTAGAGAACGCAGTTAATAGTTCAGCAGTGGAGCACGAGGCTCCTGCTTGCTAGATTCAGGGAGTCCAGATAGAGCTTAAGGTGTGCCGGTGCCATAAGATCAGTGAAGCGCGGCAAGCTGCCGTTAGTGTGTATAGCCTAGTGAGGGCCCGAGTAGGCCGAAGGCGAGTGGCAAGTTAGTACATAAGGGGCAGAGGAGCTTAACCAGCTCACCCCGAAGCATTTACCGGACACAGGATCCGAGCTTACCGGAATCTCTATGACCCAGTAAGGCATAACCGGAATCCCTGGAGAACTACAAGTCCCAGGATCACTAAGGTGCTGATATGTAACAGAGCCAGGAGACGCTTAGGCCCCGCATACTGGGAGCGTGAACTCCAAGAGAAGGCCCTACCACAAGGTCAGCCAGCGCAGGACAGAGACAAAGTTAGTGTAACATACCTGGCGGCGTCCTTGCATAGTGGTCCATCTCCCACTGTGCAAGAGCGCGCACTTGATCTCCTGTCCAGAATGTCTCTCTGGCTTCCCTCCATGCTGTCTGTTTGTGTCTGTTTCTGCTGCTTAAGGGCGGCGCCCGATCACTTCCTGCTTTTTGTACCTGCTGTGGGTCACACCTCTTGTGCGTCCTCAGCCTATTGCTGTCTGTCACCTGGTATATAGCTCAGCTGCGCCCATCTATCCCTGCCTGAGCATAGTGTTTCTTTCAGTGTGTGCTTGCACTCTGAAGGTGCCAGGTCCCGTTCTGTGTTCTCTTGTCTGCCTATCCTGGAGGCTGTATTTCCAGGCCTGTCTGAACACGCTCCTAGCCTGTTCCTCCTGCCTTCTAGGGGCCGATTACCTAGACCTGTTCCTGTATCTTGTCTGACCTGTCTGAACACGCTCCTAGCCTGTTCCTCCTGCCTTCTAGGGGCCGATTACCTAGACCTGTTCCTGTATCTTGTCTGACCTGTCTGAACACGCTCCTAGCCTGTTCCTCTCGCCTTCTAGGGGCTGATTACCTAGACCCGCTCCTGTATCTTGTCTGTCCTGTCTGAACACGCTCCTTGCCTGTTCGTCCTGCCTCTCTGGGGGCCGTATTCCCAGACCCGCTCCTGTATCCCGCTGCAGTGTCGGTCTCCTCCGTACACTCAGTTCCAGTCTGAACTCTCTCCTATCCTTTACCTGTTTTGCCTCTATGTCTGTTCCCTTCCTTTTTCTGCAGAGTCTGAACTCGTACCTAACTCCTGCTTGTTGTCTCTGTACTCCCATTTGTGAGTTTGTGGTCCACTCGCTACTTCACTGCAAGTACCCTGTGGGTGTCTGGCTCTGCCTTTCCCTTCCTGTCTGTTCCGTGTGAACAGAGCCCTGTCCCCCCTACTCAGCCTAGCCTGCTCTGACTCCTTTGCTCACCGCTCCGGCGGTTCTAGCCTGCTCTGACTCCTTTGCTCACCGCTCCGGCGGTTCTAGCCTGCTCTGACTCCTTTGCTCACCGCTCCGGCGGTTCTAGTCTGCTCTGACTCCTTTGCTTACCGCTCCGGCGGTTCTAGCCTGCTCTGACTCCTTGCTCACTGCTCCGGCAGTCCTGTCCTGCCCTGCTTCTGCCCGCTGCTCCGGCAGTCCTGTCCTGCCCTGCTTCTGCCCGCTGCTCCGGCAGTCCTGTCCTGCCCTGCTTGTGCTCGCTGCTCCTGCAGCCCTGTCCTGCTCTGTTCTTGCCCACCGCTTCGGGCGTTCCCTCTCTGCTGTGGTTGTCTACCGCATCTGCGGTTCTGTGACCCAGTCTGTACTGGGTCTTAACCTTTCTGTGCTCCAGCCCGTCCTTTCGGCCAGTACCTCCCTGCCTGCATACTCGCCTGTATCCACCCATCTGCATACCTGCCGTGTTTGCTTATATCCACCAGTCTGTGCCAGCCTAACCTGCCTGTTCCTGAGTCCCAGTGTGTACTGGGTCCTATCCCGCCTGTGTTCCTACCTGCTAGTGCCTCCCTGTCTGCACTCTAGCTGTGCTTGCCTGTACCCCTCTACCTGTATTGTTCCTGAGTCCCAGTGTGTACTGGGTCCTATCCCGCCTGTGTTCCTACCTGCTAGTGCCTCCCTGTCTGCACTCTAGCTGCGCTTGCCGTTACCCGCCTGCCTGCATACCAGTCGTGCCTGCCTATACCCTCCAGTCTGTGCGCCAGCCTAACCAGCCTGATCCAGTAATCCCTGTGTGGGTCAACCCTCGTGTCCGGAGTTTGACCTGGAGTAGCACCTGGTCCCTCTGCCCGGTTTCTCCCTGGTGCACTGGCGTCGTATGCCGTCGTGCCATCTTGGTCGGATCGGCCAGATACTTAGTCACGCCCCTCCAGGCACTCTCCGGTTCATGGTCCAGTGGAATCACTACAATCACACGCACACGCCGCTCAGCCCGGGCGTGTGCATAACAGCATGCTCAGGCCATGGTTCCCGTTGAGCCCCACGGCCTTCGCTCTCTGAGAAGTTTTCCAGCGAATACATGCATTAAAATAAATAAATAAATATTTTTTTTTTCCTTTAGCTGAGTTCCAGGCGAATTACGCACCCGTCCAGATGGATCTATCTGCTCTCGTTCCCGCGGATCCGCTACGTTATTATGGGGATCCTAGACAAAGTCGTGCATTTGTGGAGCAATGCATGCTACACTTCAAGTTCTACCCTCTATGTTTTCCCACCGATCGGGTTAAGGTGGCATTCATTATGTCTTACCTGGCGGGTGATGCCTTGGAATGGATCAACCCCCTATATGAAACACAGGATCCGATCCTCCTGGACCTAATGGCCTTCCTGGTGGCCTTTCTAATGGTCTTCGATGATCCTAACCCGGAGGCTCCTGCTGAAGCTTCACTTCCCAATATCCCGGAGCAGCCCCAATGGGTAATGTGTGTGGGTAGCGCAATAGTCCTCCAGCCCAATGAGACTACTGCCCACCCAGAATCCTCACAGGGTGACTACGCTTTCCGGAATACTTCTCCCAACCTCAAGAGGCAGTCCAGACGTGCTAGACGTAGAGGCAAGCCGTCACGCCAGGGTCTGTCCTCCCTGAGATCTCCTGACCCCAACCTTGAAGTCCCTACTGAAGCTTCATCTCCCTGTATCCCGGAGAAGCCCCAACGGGTAATGTGCGTGGGTAGTGCACCAGTTCTCCTGCCCGAAGAGACTTCTGCCCATCCAGACTCCACACAGGAGAACTTCCTGCACCCGGCATCAGATGCTTCACCCACTTTAACCGGTGTGCATGTCCAAGGATGCTCCAAAGCTGTGGTTACCTCAGAGTCTGTGCACCTCTACTACCTGGCGGAGGACCCCCTGTTGCCTCCTGAATCCTCCGGGATACCACTCGATGACAAATGGAGAGACAATTCTCTACACCCGGTACTCGATACTTTGTCCGCTTCGTCCTGTGAGCCTGACAATGGGTACCCCAAAGTGGTAGTTACCCCCGAGTCTCTACACCCCTCCGACCAGGCGGAGGACCTCCAGTTGTCTCCTGAACCCTTCGGGGTGCTACCTGGTAGCGAAAGGACAGAGACTCTCCTATACTCTGTACCTGATACCTCGCTCGCTTCGTCCAGTGAGTCCAACCTAGTGTACTCCGAAGCAGAGGTTACTCCCGAGTCTCTACACCCCTCCGACCAGGCGGAGGACCTCCAGTTGTCTCATGAACCCTTCGGGGTGCTACCTGGTAGCGAAAGGACAGAGACTCTCCTATACTCTGTACCTGATACCTCGCTCGCTTCGTCCAGTGAGTCCAACCTAGTGTACTCTGAAGCAGTGGTTACTCCCGAGTCTCTACACTCCTCTGACCAGGCGGAGGACCTCCAGTTGTCTCCAGAACCCTTCGGGGTGCCACCTGGTGGTAAATGGACAGAGACTTTCCTATATCCTGGATCTGATACCTCGCTTGCTTCGTCCAGTGAGTCCGACCTAGTGTACTCTGAAGCAGAGGTTACCCGTGAGTCTCTACACCCCTCTGACCAGGCGGAGGACCGCCAGTTGTCTCCAGAACCCTTCGGGGTGCCACCTGGTGGAGAATGGACAGAGACTTTCCTATACTCGGTACCCGATACCTCGCCTGCTTCGTCCAGTGAGTCCGACCTAGTGTACTCTGAAGCAGATGTTTTCTCTGAGCCTCTGCACTCTTCTGACCCGGCGGAGGACCTCCAGTTGTTTCCTGAATCCTCCGGGGTACCACCAGAAAACAAAGAGACAGTGACTTTTCCTCATTATGTACCTGATAACCCGTCTATTTCTTCCTGTGAGCTTGACAAGATGTACCTCGAAGCAGAGATTACCCCCAAGTCTCTGTCCCCCTCCAACCCGGTGGAGGACTTCCAGTTGTCTCCTGTACCCTCTGGGGTGCCACCTGAAAATATGTGGAGAGAGACTTCCTTGTGTGCTGTTCCTGGTACTCCACCCGTTTCGTCTGTTGCTAAGGGTGGCTGGATGGGAGGTAGCATCCTAGCTACCCAGAGGAGACCAGTTTTTCCGGTGGACAGTGGAAGTGATCTCTTCGAAGTGAAGAATTGGCCCTCGAATTCCCTGCGGAAGATTCTGGCAGGCCTGAAGAAGAGGGGGCGTAAGGGGGGGGGTACTGTAACATACCTGGCGGCGTCCTTGCATAGTGGTCCATCTCCCACTGTGCAAGAGCGCGCACTTGATCTCCTGTCCAGAATGTCTCTCTGGCTTCCCTCCATGCTGTCTGTTTGTGTCTGTTTCTGCTGCTTAAGGGCGGCGCCCGATCACTTCCTGCTTTTTGTACCTGCTGTGGGTCACACCTCTTGTGCGTCCTCAGCCTATTGCTGTCTGTCACCTGGTATATAGCTCAGCTGCGCCCATCTATCCCTGCCTGAGCATAGTGTTTCTTTCAGTGTGTGCTTGCACTCTGAAGGTGCCAGGTCCCGTTCTGTGTTCTCTTGTCTGCCTATCCTGGAGGCTGTATTTCCAGGCCTGTCTGAACACGCTCCTAGCCTGTTCCTCCTGCCTTCTAGGGGACGATTACCTAGACCTGTTCCTGTATCTTGTCTGACCTGTCTGAACACGCTCCTAGCCTGTTCCTCCTGCCTTCTAGGGGCCGATTACCTAGACCTGTTCCTGTATCTTGTCTGACCTGTCTGAACACGCTCCTAGCCTGTTCCTCTCGCCTTCTAGGGGCTGATTACCTAGACCCGCTCCTGTATCTTGTCTGTCCTGTCTGAACACGCTCCTTGCCTGTTCGTCCTGCCTCTCTGGGGGCCGTATTCCCAGACCCGCTCCTGTATCCCGCTGCAGTGTCGGTCTCCTCCGTACACTCAGTTCCAGTCTGAACTCTCTCCTATCCTTTACCTGTTTTGCCTCTATGTCCGTTCCCTTCCTTTTTCTGCAGAGTCTGAACTCGTACCTAACTCCTGCTTGTTGTCTCTGTACTCCCGTTTGTGAGTTTGTGGTCCACTCGCTACTTCACTGCAAGTACCCTGTGGGTGTCTGGCTCTGCCTTTCCCTTCCTGTCTGTTCCGTGTGAACAGAGCCCTGTCCCCCCTACTCAGCCTAGCCTGCTCTGACTCCTTTGCTCACCGCTCCGGCGGTTCTAGCCTGCTCTGACTCCTTTGCTCACCGCTCCGGCGGTTCTAGCCTGCTCTGACTCCTTTGCTCACCGCTCCGGCGGTTCTAGTCTGCTCTGACTCCTTTGCTTACCGCTCCGGCGGTTCTAGCCTGCTCTGACTCCTTGCTCACTGCTCCGGCAGTCCTGTCCTGCCCTGCTTCTGCCCGCTGCTCCGGCAGTCCTGTCCTGCCCTGCTTCTGCCCGCTGCTCCGGCAGTCCTGTCCTGCCCTGCTTGTGCTCGCTGCTCCTGCAGCCCTGTCCTGCTCTGTTCTTGCCCACCGCTTCGGGCGTTCCCTCTCTGCTGTGGTTGTCTACCGCATCTGCGGTTCTGTGACCCAGTCTGTACTGGGTCTTAACCTTTCTGTGCTCCAGCCCGTCCTTTCGGCCAGTACCTCCCTGCCTGCATACTCGCCTGTATCCACCCATCTGCATACCTGCCGTGTTTGCTTATATCCACCAGTCTGTGCCAGCCTAACCTGCCTGTTCCTGAGTCCCAGTGTGTACTGGGTCCTATCCCGCCTGTGTTCCTACCTGCTAGTGCCTCCCTGTCTGCACTCTAGCTGTGCTTGCCTGTACCCCTCTACCTGTATTGTTCCTGAGTCCCAGTGTGTACTGGGTCCTATCCCGCCTGTGTTCCTACCTGCTAGTGCCTCCCTGTCTGCACTCTAGCTGCGCTTGCCGTTACCCGCCTGCCTGCATACCAGTCGTGCCTGCCTATACCCTCCAGTCTGTGCGCCAGCCTAACCAGCCTGATCCAGTAATCCCTGTGTGGGTCAACCCCCGTGTCCGGAGTTTGACCTGGAGTAGCACCTGGTCCCTCTGCCCGGTTTCTCCCTGGTGCACTGGCGTCGTATGCCGTCGTGCCATCTTGGTCGGATCGGCCAGATACTTAGTCACGCCCCTCCAGGCACTCTCCGGTTCATGGTCCAGTGGAATCACTACAATCACACGCACACGCCGCTCAGCCCGGGCGTGTGCATAACAGTTAGGCCTAGCTCCAGGCAGGTCAGAAACTTACTACGCAGAGGCAAGAAACAGGAGGCCCTACACCCGCTCATTGGGGAGGATCCTGATATGCACCCTTCACCCTACAGTGCTCCGGGATGTGCCTGAATTTCCACCAGTAAAAGGTACTGAAGTGACTACCGTGTCCGTTCCCGTTCTTGCTCTGACCCAGCTGGGTCTCGCCTGTCCTGCATTCCCCCTGCATACGCTGCCCTGAGACCTAGCTCCACCTGTGGGGAGCTATACCATCGAGCTGCCTTATCACCGGCCTCAGTGGACTGCTGCAGCGCTGGTGCTTGTCACCAGATACCACAGGTGGCGTCATGAACTCTTATAAAATTAACAATTATCCACCCTTTTAAAGAGAGACCCCAGGGTACGGGCCAGGGAGCCGACCACCGCGACATCCCCAAGGCCAGGCAAATGCCCGGGTACCGAGTCATCCCCATCCCCAGGGCTAGTCACATCCTCCTCCACCTCCTCTGCTGACCTCATCGACTGTCTGACTGTGGGTTGACAGTAAGTGGGATCTCCAACCTCGTCATCATCACCCTGTGTGTTATCACACCCGTTGCCCTTAGAGCCAACCTCTTCCTGCCCTGACCGAAAAGTCAAGTTGTCGCTCCAATCAGGTATTTGAGTCTCATCATCGTCTTCATCATTGTCTCCACCAACAGGAGTTACAGTTTGGGAACAAGGGTCTACATTATGCTCAGAACCTTCTTCATCTGGTCCTGGATCCAACTTATAAAGATTCTGGGCATCGGATCAGATCATTTCCTCATCTGGATTAACAGAAGCTCTGGAGCAGACCTCCGTTTCCCAGGCTATAGTATGAGTAAACAGCTGGGCAGACTCAGCCATCTGTGTTACCCCATACTCAGACGGGCAGCTGGAGACTTGGGAGCTGTGAGGAAGCAAGTGCGATTGGGGTGACACCTCTGAGGACTGGAGTATTTGTGATGTTGAAATTGAGGTGATGGAGAGCCCACTTGAAGGAGCACTTGATATCCGTTGAAGCACCTGCTGTTTTTGTGCCTCATCTAGAATTTGTAGCGATGGGCGTGTCTGTAAGAATGGGATAGTATCACATTGTCCACGAAAAGAAGTCGACATCTTAGTTTGGCTGGAAGATGGTTTTTCTTCTGCAGATGTTACTCCCCCCCCCCCCTCAACCCACCGGCGGACAGGCACCAGTATTGGGATAGGGGGGCTGGCCGTCAGGGTCCACCGCGGCTCTGGCACAAACCCGGCGACACAGAGGTGGCACAGGCAGGAACGGACTGGCCGTGTCGGCTTCTCACTTTTTGGATTTTAGAAGGGCATGACATGCCTATATCTGTGTCTCCCCCTCCTTTTACTCCTCCACCTCTTTTCTTTTCGCATGACTATATGTACTTGTCACTTTTCCATGTGTTAGTTGTGTATTCTGAGCAGTTTGTCAGCTTTTGGACACCTTTGAAGGTGTTTTCTATGTGTTTTTGTTTGCCTGCCATTGGTTTTAACGGTGTTCGAAGGTGTTCGACGAACAGTTCGACGAACAGTTCGGCGAACACACGGGTGTTCGACGAACCGAACCGAACTCGAACACTACGGGGGTGGCTCAACACTAGTCAGCAGGTTTTTGTTACATAATTTGAGACCAGCATGATGTAGGGGTAGAGACCCTGATTCCAGTGATGTGTCACTTACTGGACTGATTGCTGCAGTTTCAATAAAATCAGTGTTTTATCAGCAGGAGATTATAACTAGAGAACTAGTTGTCTCATACCATGTAGTTCTCCTGCTCTGTATAAACCAGCCTCCACCACTGATTGGCAGCATCCTGACAATTTACAGTGTGCTCACGAAGCTGCCTATCAGTGGTGTAGGCGGGATTATACAGGACTCAGCATTCAGAGAATTGGTAGATCTGTAGCAGAGAAAACTGTGATTTAAAAAAATAACATCATGCAGACCAGTAAGTGACAGATTGCTGGAATCAGGGTCTTTGTCCCAATATAATGCTGTTCTCAGATTTTATAGCAAAAACCTGGTGACATATTCCCTTTAAGAACATCTCTGATACAAAAAAACTGTTTCTCTGCTGGACTTTATTCGTGTATTACATCTGAATAGCCTAGTTGTAATATCACATTAGTACTGCAGCAGCAGTAATAAGAAGCAATGATTTCCCTGAAGAGCCCTTGCAAGATGTACCATTAAGGAGGAGAGACTGCCATCTACTGGCCAGGCAAAATCAAGTGGAACCAAATTGCACCAGAAGAATTGCAGGTGGAGCGAGTTCTTGTGCTGAACCCGGTCAGGTGCCTTGCATGACAGAATTCCGGGATATAAAAGCCCTGAGCGCCAAATCACAAGAGGCTTTGGCGCCAAGAGAGTGCAAGGTGCAGGTGTGCATAGGAGAAGACGCTACAACCAGAGTGACAGGCCGCAGCAGGATGCGTGTGCCAGCAGGGTCCAGACGACAACCAGTGAGAATCGGAGTTCAGACTGCGCCGGTGAAGACCAGTACCTGAGCCCTACACCGGTCAAGCCTCGGAGACCAGACGTCGCCTATCAGGAGCTGAGGCCTAGTCCTTTCCACCCCAAGCCCAAGAGACTTCTGCTGACTGTCAAGACGAGAAGATCCGCGAGGAAACTGCACCAGGAGAGGCACGCCTGTGATTGCAGAGAGACAATGGGAGTGAGCGGGGCCGTCATTTCCAGCTATAACCTACAGTACTGGGGTTGGCTGGGATTAGGACAACAGGTTGAGAGGGAGCCGGTTGTTGCGTGGGAGGCTCAACGTGCTTTAATAGACTACGTCAGAGATAGACTTGCTGCCTAGCGGGAAAACCCTGTGACTCCCGCTAGTGACCAGAGGTAAAGAAGGAACTTACGTGGTGACTCCTAAGAATGGGTGCCCCACCCTTGTTAAAGGAACATTAACATTATATAATGAAAGACTTTATTTGATATTCCAAGCTTATTGTTATTCGTTTCATTGTTCATTTGCCTAGTTAGTAACACTAGTTGTTCATAGTTACTTTAAATTATTGTAAAATTACTAGTACATTAAGGCTAAGTGCCCACGTTGCGGAACTGAAGCATATTTTTTACACTTCTCCCTGGCGGGAAAATCGCATGCGGATTTTACATGCAGTTTTCCCGCCAGGTAGAAGCGTTTGTGAGGCGTCTTTGCAGCGTCTTTGCATGCATTTCCGCATGCGGGTTTTCAAGCACTTCTCCAAGTGGTTTAAGCATCACTTGGAAAAGTGCTTGACAACTTGTTCACACTATATAAATCCATGCAACCGGCATGGATTTATATAGTGTGACCAAGTAATAGTTAAAAAAAAAGAATCAGAATGGTAAAAAATAAAAAAATAAAGTTTATACTCACCTTCCGATGCATTCTCTGCCCCGTCCGGAGTCTTGAGCGGCTCACGCTGTTGTGTGCAGGACCTGCGGTGAAGTCATTGAGTCATGTGATGGGTCACATGAGTCAATGACGTGGCAGGTCCTTCACACAACAGCGCGACGGAGGGAAAACATCAGAAGATAAGTATAAACTTTATTTTATTCTTTTTTTTACAGGTTCTTTGGTACCCAGGTCTGGATGAGAGTCTCCTCTCATCCAGACTTGGGTACCATCCGCACATTGATTCCGCTGCGCTTCCGCAAAATTAATGAACATGCTGCAGATTTTTGACCGCAGCATATACGCTGCGGAAAGCAGCATGGGCATTGACATTGCGGAATGCCATTGGGGACCATGGGGTGCAGATATACATGCGTTTTACAAGCGTTTACGCTGCGGAAATTCCGCAGCATATACGCTTGTAATACGCAACGTGGGCACGCAGCCTTAAATAGAATTTTATCGACCACTGACTGTCTTTGCTTAGTGATATCTGTGCGTTGCATCCAGACATCTGCATTACACAGTTGCACAACAATAAACCTGTAACTTGCCCAATCTTTCACTGACAAATTCCTCCATTTACTTCTGTTGAGACAGGTTTCAAGGTTTTCATGTTTCATGTTAATTAACCTAATTTATGGTATTTGTATTTTATTCATTTTACTGTGTTTTAATTTATCTCTCGAACCGTTTGAGGGATCATAAAAAAATCAGAACACTAAGGGGTAGTGTTGAGCGTGTATGCCTCATTAACCCTTTTGGCGAGCATGCTCGGGTGCTCACCGAGTATTTTGGCCTGCTCGGCATTTCTTTTACTGTCGCCGCGGCTGCAAGTGTCACGGCTGTTAGACAGGCAATCCATGCATGTGTCACAGCTGTCTAACAGTCGTGACACTTGCAGCCGTGGCGACAATAAAAGAAATGCTGAGCAAGCCAAAATACTCGGCGAGCACTCGAGCATGCTCGCCGAAAGGGTTAATGAGACATACTCGCTCAACACTACTAAGGGGATCAGTGGGCATAAAATAAGAGAGCAAATTGGCCACTTTTAACCTATTGTCAGGTCCTCTTTGAGGCCTGCTCATTGAAGGGTAAGTTCTTGGGCACTGTTTATGGATAAATAAATGGGTAGAGCGGTAGATCGATAATGTTATTATGTAATGCTGGTGGGTGTGGACTCACTGCACCTAGGAGGGATGTAAGTAAGTGACTAGTGGGAATTCACTAGAGCCTCTGATGGTGAGGATAGGCTTTACCACCTGTAGTCACCAGTCCCTGGGTCTGCAGCAACTGACAGGAGGGTCAGAGGTGCGGTTGCGAGGGACAGAGAGGCAAGGCAGAGGCGTAGTCAAATTGGTCTGAGGTCAGGATAGGCAGCACAGGAACAGAAACATAGCCAAAGTCAAGAGCAGAAGGGTCAGACAGGACGGGTAAACAAGCCGGGTCAATAATGGTAAGCGGAATAAGGAGGAATGCATGAATGGGTGCTAACAGCATAGGAACCAACGTTCAAGTGGGGAGTGGTAGACGGAGCTGCCTCATAAAGGCCCTGCTAGCACGGGATAGGCCGGGGAATCAAATCTAGCAGGGTTAAATTCCTGCAGAGACCAGCCACTCCCCACCCACGGCTAAATGAATTCCAGAAGTACTGTTTATGCAGCAAGAGGCAGACTAACGGAACACTCTGACGTGAGGAGAAATCGCACAATGAGTAGAGGGGCGCTGAGGAGGCATGCGAGTTACTGCCATGACATATTACAACACATTGTCACCTGATTTAATTAATGTAAATTTGACAGCCTAAAGACTCCTTGATGTAATAGTGCTCTGTGAATCAGTTTTACTGAGCAATAATACATAACCCACAACATTCTGTGGGGCCATACTATATCTATGTGTGCATTTGATATCATATGTAATAAATAAATGTTTTATTTATTATTTTTTGTGAAATATGGATCTTGATAGAAATGATAATATGCGCCTTTAGATGAGATATTATAGAGGTATCCAATTGAGCATATTACAGTCAATATATAGTGGTACCCACAGAACGTACAGAGGCTTAGTACTGAGCTGTTTGAACATGTGCATTAGATATAAACGATTCAGACATTTTCTTGCCAAGTGAACTACACCACCATGTTTATAGTATCATCATTGCTCTTGTCAATTTGACTACTACAATGGAAGTACATGTGTGCTTTCTTAGCTTTGACACATATCCCGAGTCATGTGGCATGAGAATATCAGCTTTGGAAAAAAAAACATTATTTTGTCTCAGGAATAGGATATAAATATATATGTATGCTATAACTGTGTTTGTGTGGACACCCAGTGGTTGTTAAGTGAATTGCAGCACGTCAAAGGTTTTTCTAGAATGTCGCACTATTGTGTTAAATATCTTTAGTTAGAAAATAGAGTCATTTCAAGAAAAAGCAGAAGTGGACATGTGTCACCCTGGCCTGGATGCCACAAATATAATAAAGCTGTGTCTGAGAGCAAGGGGGAGGTTCTCTGGTCAGGGGAACATTAGCATGCAATACCTCCTGTCACAGGCCAGTAGGGGGAGCAGGCTGCCCCTATAAAAGCTGGAACTGGGGGCAGGGTTAGGGAGAACTGGATGACCTGTCTCAGGATTGAGAGTTGTCCCAGAGCAGTGAGGGACAGTTGTATTGCACCCTAAGAGGAAGTGTGGCAGTAGAAGAGCCACAAGCCAGAGACAAGAGGTGAAGAGAGCCTGTCTTGGCAGACAAAGAACTCCATTTTACCAGACTTTGGTGTCTGAGGCTGTGAGGATTCCACGTCCTGCAGCAGATAACCAGTCCGCAGGGGACTGTATGTTCCTTGGCCTGAGAAGCCCGGAGGCTCTGCCACAACAGAAGGGACCAGCAAAGCCATACCAGGCCGGGAGTAGAAATGGACCCACGTTGCAGGCCATACAGGCGAGAAGACACGGTGAGCTCGGACCATGGGCTGTTACCCTATCAGGAGGAGATAGCCAGAAGGAGCGCAGAGAGCACGGTAGGCCTACACCCTCACCCTGACCAGGGCCAATTTCCCAATTGCTCTCAGACATCCAGGTCCCCTCCTAGCCGGGACTGTTTGTGGGTCAGTTCACCTGTTCTAGTAAAGACCCTGGACTGCAACCTGTTGTCTGTGTTCTCCTTGCTCCTCCAGCGCTATCAGCACTGGGACTCTCACCACCATCACTCCCACCATCCTCTACACTGCCCTGGGGCTGCACTCTTCCCGTGGGGAGTCACACCACTTCAGCTGCATACACCATCAGCCCCAGCGGTCTGCCCTGCAGCGGCAGTTCCTAATGACCGCAAATTCACGGGTGGCGTAGTCAGACGTTAACAACAGCACATAGCAGACTACCACTGGCCTGACCACCCTGAGCCACTACTACTCCCATCGTTCCCCTATTGCCCGGATCCGAGTGCCCCACGGCCCAGGGGGTGAGTCAGCTTTGGCGTAGTCGGCAGGATAGTAACCAACCCGCCACAAACTGGTATTGCGTGCCTGAAAGAGACTGTGCACTTACCTGAAAAAGAGGTTTCCCACCATCCGGAGCCGATTCCCGCCATTTCCAGCCGTCTCCCGCCATCTTCCGTCGGTTCCCGCCACCTTCAGCCGTTTTCCCGCCATCGGACGCCATCTTCAGGACGCCGCGCGGGAAGAAGAGGGGCGTGGACGTCCAAACTGCGCGAGACCCGAAGCTCCGCCCCACGCACCGAGGCTGCGCAAGGTCCTGGAAGGGAGAGAGAGCGACGCTGACGTCACCAGGACGCGACGCAAGGTCCTCGTCCGGAGCAGCATCAGTGGAGCCGCGGCCTACAGAAGAGGATCGTCGGAAGGTAGGCCGCGCTTGACTAGGGGGGAGGAAGATGTCGGACACAGAGGCGCCCACTACCACCAGCGCAGCTGCAGCAGCGGTGATGCCATTTTCCCTGCCCTACATCCCTGGAGCGGCCTGGCTGCCTAAGTACTCAGGGGAGCCCCATGCCCTAACTGATTTTAAGGAAAGGCTGTACAGTTTGTTCCAAGTTTACTCCCTGACAGAAGAACAGAAGGTCAGCATACTGACGGGGCAGTTAACTGGCGTGGCCCAGCGGGAGGTAAAGTCGTGGCCCGCAGAGGAGAAAAGGACTGTGAAGGACATTCTGGCCCGGCTGAGAGGTACCTTTGTTACCCGTACCTCCGCTGAAATTAAAATGCGGTTCTATGGATGTAAGCAGTGGGCACAGGACAGCATCAGAGACTATGCCCTAAATTTGCAGGAAGCCTTGAGAGCCATTAAACAAGCTGACCCTGGCAGCGTGCAGGATACGGATAAGCTACTTACAGAACAGTTTATAGAAGGTCTGCTGTCTTGCGCCCACAGGACCCAGCTGCGCCTCATGTTCTTCCAGAACCCTGACCTGACCTTTGCCCAATTCAAGGACAGGGCCATAAGGGTGCTCCGTGAACCCGCAACAAGTGGCGCTATAAACCCCCGGCGCCCTGCTCTCACCTACCACCAGGAGGCGGCGCCCTCCTCTATGGACTCCGTGGGGGCTGACGCACAGGCCCTGAACCAAGCCCCGTCGAAAGATCTGCATCACCAAGTCCAGGAGCTGACCAGGAGCGTCGCGGCGTTGACCAGGACCATCCAGGTGTTACAAGTGGACCCGTCAAGACCCATCGAGCTGGCTTCAAGTCCGGAGGATGTCCCGTGGCGTCGACAGAGGAGGATCCCGTCGTTCCGAGGGAGGCCCACAGACCGCTACACAGAGGATGGACAGCCCATTTGCCGTCGATGCAACCAGCCCGGACACATTTCCAGGTACTGTAATTTAAACGGGTCCAACCTGGGGCAGAGGGCCAACCCCCAGGCATAAGATCACCAGGCCCTTACAATTGGCGTAATAAGTACGTTGGGGGGCGCCCGGTTTTAGCCGTAGTGCTGGACGGTATCCCCATGAGCGCCTTGCTGGATACTGGGTCGCAAGTAACCACTATCCCTTATGTACTTTTTAAGCAGTATTGGACTGATGCTGATATCACACGGTATCCAGACAGTAACTTGAGCATCATCACCAGTAATGGCTTACCCGTGCCGCAGATGGGGTTCAAGGAGATGACCATTAAAATTGGTAAAGTTGAACTACCGGCACAGAGAGTAATTATTGTGGACATTGACCGTCGGGAGAGTCACCCTAAAATAACTGTGGGTACTAATGTGATTGAAAATTGTCTTTCAGAGGTAATTGTAATTCTACAACAGGTGGCGGTGAATGCTAGTTCCAGCCAACAGAGAGTCCTCAACAAGGAGATAAAAGCCCTGATGTGACGGCAGCAGGAAGAACTGTCTGGTGGTGAGATCGGTAGCGTAAGACTGAGTGACCCATTCCCCATTTCCATGCCTCCCAAAACTGAAATGATGATCTGGTGTCGGACTGCAATCGGGTTGAGAGGTAGGGACTACCAAGCCATGGTAGAACCCGTGTACTCGGACAGCAGGCCCACCATTTTGACAGCCCGGGGGGTGGTTGATGTCCGTCATGGGAGGGTGCCCGTTCGCATCCTCAACATTGGGGAGAGAGTGGTACACTTACCCAGGTACGCTACACTTGCCAAACTGTTTGTTGTCGAACACAAAGCTATCAGGGCCGTGGAGCCTTTGCCTCCATCTCCACAGGCGGAGGGTAATGGCTCCCAGAAACAAAAGGAGGACTGGTGCCAGAAACTCCATGTGGGTGCTGACTCCACTCCCCTGCGCCAAAAACAAGGAGTCTACCGGGTGGTTCAGGAGTACGAGAGAGTCTTTAGTAAGCACCCGCTAGACTTCGGCAGAGGAAAAGGGATAGAACACCATATCCCCACGGGGAGCCACCCACTAATAAAAGAGAGACACAGGCCTGTACCCCCTGCACATTATCAGAACGCCAAGGGTATGCTTCGGGAAATTAAAGAAACTGGGGTCATTAGAGATAGCTGTAGCCCCTGGGCAGCCCCCCTGGTTCTGGTAAAAAAAAAAGACGGCACCATGAGAATGTGCGTGGACTATAGACAAATCAACCGTATCACCCACAAAGACGCATATCCGCTGCCTAGGATAGAGGAATCTTTAGCTGCACTAAAATCAACTAACTTCTTTTCTACTTTGGACCTTACTAGCGGGTACTGGCAGGTTCCTGTGGCAGAGGCTGACAAGGAGAAGACCGTCTTCACCACCCCGATGGGACTGAGCGAGTTCAACTGTATGCCCTTCGGGCTCTGCAACGCACCAGGGACCTTCCAGAGGCTGATGGAATGCTGTCTAGGACACCGAAACTTCGAGACGGTCCTCCTTTACCTGGGCGACGTGATCGTCTATTCAAAGACTTACGAGGATCATCTAAAGCACCTGGCCGAGGTGTTCGAAGCCCTGGCAGGCTATGGCCTGAAGGGGAAACCATCGAAGTGTCACCTGCTGAAACCAAAGGTCCAGTACCTAGGGCACGTGGTAAGTGCGGAAGGAGTGGCCCCCGACCCTGACAAGGTCACAGCAATCAAGAGCTGGCCAAGCCCCTCGAACATCAAAGAAGTAAGGCAGTTCCTCGGGTTTGTAGGCTGCTACCGAAGGTTCATCCCCGGGTTCACTAAGATGGCAGCTCCTATGCAGGACCTCCTGATAGGACAGTCTAAGTCCAGAAGCCAAAAGCCACCCTTCAAGTGGGATAAACCGGAAGAGGAGTCCTTCCGCCAGTTGAAGATGGCCCTCACAGGGGATGAGATCCTGGCCTACCCTGATTATGGCCAGCCTTTTATTCTCCACACAGACGCCAGTAATGTGGGACTGGGAGCCGTACTGTCACAAAACCAACAGGGCAGAGAAAGGGTGATCGCGTACGACAGCCAGAAGCTGAGGCCCACTGAGAGGAACCCGGAGAATTACAGCTCCTTCAAGCTAGAATTCTTGGCGGTGGTGTGGGCCGTAACGGAACGCTTCAAGCATTACCTGGCCTCCGCAAAGTTCACCGTGTACACTTACAACATCCCGTTAACACACCTAGACAATGCAAGACTTAGTGCCCTGTAACAGCGGTGGATAGCCCGTCTCTCCAATTATGACTTCGTGATCAAGTACCGGGCAGGCAAAACCAATGTCAACGCTGACGCCCTATCGAGAATGCCTCACTTACCTGAAGGTGACGAAGACCCAGAAGAGCTGGAGGAGGGAGAACTCCCCGCGTTTCACCGGTATGGGGCCGCTCAATACTCCCACCGCGTGAAGGAGGAAGACTTAACAACCGTTATGATCAATCCCCTACCTCACCACAGCTGGGCTGAAACCCAAGATAGTGACCCTGCAATCCGCCTGGTGAACAATCTGCTGACCCAGGAAGACGCCCGCTTAGGTCCGGATGCTCCAGAGGAAGCCAAGCAGCTATGGAAAGAGAAGAGCAAGCTGTTCCTCTACGAAGGCAAGCTGTGTAGAAGGATTGTCAAACACCGGACACATGAGCTGACTTGGCAAGTTGTGGTCCCAAGGTGGGATGCAGCTATGGTCCTGGGGGCTTACCATGACAGAGCGGGGCACTTCGGTTGGAAGAAACTGGAGTTCCTGCTAAGAGGACGGTTCTTTTGGGTCGGCATGAGAGGGGCTGTAGAAAAGTGGTGCAGAGACTGTGGCCCTTGTCACCTAAGGAGGAAGGACCGCACCAGCCAGAAGACACCCTTGAGGCCCATCGTCACCACGCAGCCTCTTGAGCTGGTAGCTCTGGACCACGTCAAATTGGCTCCAAGCCGGTCAGGATACATCTATGCCCTGACAATCGTGGACCACTATTCCCGTTTTCTAGTGGTGGTCCCGGTAAAGGACTTGACAGCCCAAACAGCGGCCAGAGCCTTCCAGTAATACTTCCGCCGTCCACACGGGTATCCGGAACAGGTCCTGACAGACCAGGGTCCAGCGTTCGAGGCTGAAATCTTCCAAGAGTTCTGCAACCTCTATGGCTGTAAGAAGATTCGGACAACGCCTTATCAGCCACAAACCAACGGGATGTGTGAGAAAATTAACAATATAGTCATTGATCTCCTGAAGACGTTGCCCCTGGAGGAACGCAGCCTGTGGCCAGAAAAACTGCCGGATCTAATCGACTTATACAACCATATCCCGGTGAATGCTACAAACTGCACCCCGGCTTACCTGATGCGAGCCAAACCAGGTAAGCTGCCCGTAGACCTGGAGATGGGAGTCCTACCGCCTGAGGACACCTCCCCAGATGCGGACTGGGATACGGAAAGGCAACTGCAGTACAAGAAGGTACAGGAGAGTGTGGAGAAGAGCCTGGCCCAGGTGAGAGAGAAGCAAGAAAGACTCTTCAACCAACACGCCCCTGCTGGTCCCCTAGAACCTGGTGAGCAGGTCCTGAAGCGAAAGAGAAGGCTACATAAGTTGGACGACCAGTGGGAAAGGGAACCCTACACAGTACTGCAGTCTGACCATGACAACCCGAAGGTGTGTGTGATCACCAAGGATGGAGGAGAAACCACTAGTACCGTCTCCAGGGACCACCTCAAAAGATGCCCCGAGCAACTCCGTAGTGCAGAAGAGGATCAAAGTGACCTTGAACCCGCAGAGGACAAGGAAGAAATGATCAGCACCGTTCTCGGAGAGTTCCCTCAGTCCTGGACTCGGATAAACGATGCCATAGTGGTACCCGTCCTGCATTTCTTGCAACCGGTTCCGCAACAACAACCTACACCAGAGCCGGAAGACAAAGAGGAGCAAGCAGTTCCAGAGGCAGAAGAGCCGGTACCAGCAGTCCAGGAGAGTCAACCCTCTGCTGACAGTGAGCCTGTCATGCCTGCGGTAAGCCAAAGGACCCGCAGACAGCTGCCTGCCCTGCCTGTAAGTCCAGCTGGTAGCTGTACCCCTAACGCTAGTGGGGAAAGCCAGGTCGGTCCACCACCAGACAGTGGGTTAAGGAGGTCAACCAGGAGCACAAAGGGGCAGATACCCGCTCGCTGGAGAATATAGGGTGCACTAAAATTGTAAATAACCATGTTGCCAAATGTTGAAATGTTTGCAAGTTACCTGCATGATTATTAATAGTGTATTTCAGTTTCTTGCAGTTACCGTACGGACTCAAAGGTTATGGACCTTTAATAACCGGGACTTTGTATGGACTGCGTTCGGAGCCTGACCAAGTAATGAACTAAGAATGTAAAGGACTTGGGGTAGGACAGACCCCCACCTGGTTAAGGCTCCCCGTTGTGTTGGTGAGATGGACACCCGGTCACAGACCACACTGTGACCTTAAGAACTCAATCTGTGCGTCACTTTCCTGATAATGTTTTATGGTCATGCATATTGTCTTTGTTTATTGTTTAGTCCCGGAGTACTAAATTTTACTAGGGGGGAATGTGTCACACTGGCCTGGATGCCACAAATATAATAAAGCTGTGTCTGAGAGCAAGGGGGAGGTTCTCTGGTCAGGGGAACATTAGCATGCAATACCTCCTGTCACAGGCCAGTAGGGGGAGCAGGCTGCCCCTATAAAAGCTGGAACTGGGGGCAGGGTTAGGGAGAACTGGATGACCTGTCTCAGGATTGAGAGTTGTCCCAGAGCAGTGAGGGACAGTTGTATTGCACCCTAAGAGGAAGTGTGGCAGTAGAAGAGCCGCAAGCCAGAGACAAGAGGTGAAGTGAGCCTGTCTTGGCAGACAAAGAACTCCATTTTACCAGACTTTGGTGTCTGAGGCTGTGAGGATTCCACGTCCTGCAGCAGATAACCAGTCCGCAGGGGACTGTATGTTCCTTGGCCTGAGAAGCCCGGAGGCTCTGCCACAACAGAAGGAACCAGCAAAGCCATACCAGGCCGGGAGTAGAAAGGGACCCACGTTGCAGGCCATACAGGCGAGAAGACACGGTGAGCTCGGACCGTGGGCTGTTACCCTATCAGGAGGAGATAGCCAGAAGGAGCGCAGAGAGCACAGTAGGCCTACACCCTCACCCTAACCAGGGCCAATTTCCCAATTGCTCTCAGACATCCAGGTCCCCTCCTAGCCGGGACTGTTTGTGGGTCAGTTCACCTGTTCTAGTAAAGACCCTGGACTGCAACCTGTTGTCTGTGTGCTCCTTGCTCCTCCAGCGCTATCAGCACTGGGACTCTCACCACCATCACTCCCACCATCCACTACACTGCCCTGGGGCTGCACTCTTCCCGTAGGGATTCACACCACTTCAGCTGCATACACCATCAGCCCCAGCGGTCTGCCCTGCAGCGGCGGTTCCTAATGACCGCAAATCCACGGGTGGCGTAGTCGGACGTTAACAACAGCACATAGCAGACTACCACTGGCCTGACCACCCTGAGCCACGGAACCGGGTTGCCACTACTACTCCCATCGTTCCCCTATTGCCCGGATCCGAGTGCCCCACGGCCCAGGGGGCGAGTCAGACACATACAGGTGCTTCTCACTAAATTAGAATATCATCAAAAAGTTAATTTATTTCAGTTCTTCAATACAAAAAGTGAAACTCATAAATTATATAGAATCATTACACACAGAGTGATCTATTTCAAGTGTTTATTTCTGTTAATGTTGATGGTTATGGCTTACAGCCAATGAAAACACAAATATCATTATCTCAGTAAATTAGAATAATTAACAGAAAACAGGCTTCCGATGAGTTTAAAAAGGTCCCTTAGTCTGTTTCAGTAGGCTCCACTATCATGTGGAAGACTGCTGACTTGACAGATGTCCAGAAAGCAGTCATTGACACACTCCACAAGGAGGGTAAGCCACAAAAGGTCATTGCTAAAGAAGCTGGCTGTTCACAGAGTGCTGTATCCAAGCATATTAATGGAAAGTTGAGTGGAAGGAAAAAGTGTGGTAGAAAAAGGTGCACAAGCAACCGGAATAAGCGCAGCCTTGAAAGGATGCTTAAGAAAAGGCCTTTCAAAAATTTGGGGGAGATTCAGGAGTGGACAGCGGCTGGAGTCATTGCTTTAGGATCCACCACACACAGACGTATCCTGGGCATGGGCTACAAGTGTCGCATTCCTTGTGTCAAGCTACTTATGACCAATAGACAACGGCAGAAGCGTCTTACCTGGGCCAAGTGGGTCAAAAGGGTATGAAGGATTGCCTCTTAGGAGTACAGTAAAATATATGCAGATTATGTGGTCAGAGCCTCACTGTGTGCAATGTCTGTCTCAATGGTTATACGGAAAATTCGACTGGACCTAAAGGAAAGAATAGAAATATTTTTTAGTTGACTGCAAATTTTACATTTGGGATAGTTCGTCTCTAACTTATAGAGCAATTCTGTTCTGTCATTTAGGTTTGGAAACATTAATGTTGTATCCCATTATGTTATGACTAGATGGTGGCCCGATTCTAACGCATCGGGTATTCTAGCATATGTCTCCCGACCCTCCTTTATAATGCCCCATGTAGGAAGTCACATCCCCCGTATATAATGCCCCATGCATATAATACCCCATGCAGGATGTCACATCCCCCGTATATAATACCCCATGCAGGATGTCACATCCCCCCTATATAATGCCCCATTCAGGAAGTCACATCCCACTATAGTGCCCCATGCAGGATGTCACATCCCCCATATATAATACCCCATGCAGGATGTCACCTCTCCCCCATATAATGCCCCATGTAGGATGTCACCTCTCCCCAAATATAATGGCCCATGCAGGATGTCACCTCTCCCCCCATATAATGCCCCATGCAGGCTGTCACATACCCCCTATATAATACCCCATGCAGGATGTCCCATCCCCCCATAGTGCCCCATGCAGGTCCCCTATGGCCCCATACAAAAAAAAAAAAAAACAATGCTCACCTTACTGCTTCTCTGGACTCCAGCGTAGCCGGCATCTTCACGCTGTGCGCTGTGACCGGTCAGGAGAGAGCGCGGTGTAAAGACGTCACCGCGCCCACTGACATGAGACGTCACAGAGCTGCTGTGGAAGACACAGGAGCTGCTGCGCAGGCACGGGGAGGGGTAAGTATGATGCCGGGTGCCGGGGTCCTGATCGAGCGGAGGGAGGGACAGGAGGAGAGGAGAGGGGAGGGGAGAGGAGGGGAGGGGAGGGGAGAGGAGGGGAGGGGTAGGGGAGAGGAGGGGAGGGGAGAGGAGAGGAGGGTAAAGGAGGGGAGGGGCGTCACACTTGTCCTCGGGAGATAAGCGGCCGTAGCCGCTGATCTTCCGACGATAGCCGCATGTAGGTCAGCAGCGCCTGCGGTCGGGGGACTTATGCTGTGAGCAGCCGGCTGCATCTCCCGGCTGCATCGCCGCTGACCTCCGTGCCACACATGAGCCGCTAATGGCCGCCATGTTTTTCTGAAATGCCGCGTAGCTGATTGGCCGCGGCCGGACCAATCAGCGACCCGAGATTTCCAGGACAGACAGACAGACAGACAGAAAGACAGACAGACAGACAGACGAGATAAGACAATTATATAGATAGATGTGATTGCTAACACATCCACCCTCTACCCAAATATTGAGCAATAAAAGATTGTGCTCATTCATTATGTTAGAGCATGTGACGCGCCCCCTGGGCCGTGTGTGGGGGAATACCCGGAGCCGGGCCTCTGTGTAACGCTGGGGGTTGTAGTCTCCGTGGCGGCGACCCGGTCCCGTGGCTCAGGGTGGTCAAACCAGTGGCGGATCTGTCTCTTTGGTTTTGTAATGTTTAAATGTCCGACTACGCCACCCGTGGATTGCGGTCACTGAGAACCGCCGCCTCAGGGCAGACCGCTGAGGCCGATGTTGTGTGCGCAGCAGAGGGTAGTATAACTCCCCACGGGAGGAGTATAGCCTCAGGGCAGTGTCTATAGATGGTGAGGGTTGTGGTGCACGGGCGCAGCAGAAATGACTCAGAGTCCGTGCAGTGCAGTTCAGGGTCTTTACTGTTGGCAATGAAGAAGGCCCTGCCGGGAGTACTGGCTAACATTAGAGGCCTGGTCAGTCTTTGAGCGAACAAGAGTCCCCCTGGCCAGGTGGAGGTATAGGCCTTCCCGTCTGACTGCACTCTTCTTGGCTACCCTGCTGTAGTCGTGTAGTAGCCCATGTCCCTGAGTGTACCGTGTGGTGCTCACCCGTATGGCTGGTGACTTGGGGCCTTTGGTGCCTTCCGCTCCTCGATGGCGGTGCCGGTCCCTTGCGTGTGACTGAGCCTCCGGGCTTTCTATGGCCAGAGGACCTGAAATCCCCTGCCAGGTGGTTTCTGCTGCTTGGTGTAGATATCCCCACAGCCTCGGACTCCGTTGTCCGGTTCTCTGCGTCTTTCTACCAGGACGAGCTCCGCTCCAGTCCCTGGTCTTCAGCTCCTTGCTGCTGCTCTGTCCCTTTCTGAAACTAGACTCTGCTCTGACCCCCTAACCCCGCCCCAGATCCAGTTTAATAAAGGGCAGGTTCCTCCCCTCCCTGCACCTCCCAGGAGGTGTTGCATGCAATATTGCTCCTGACCAGGAAAATCCATGCTCGCTCTCAGACATGGTATTTCTACCACTGTGGCAACCAGACCCCTGGGGTGCCACATTCCCCCCTAGTAAATTTTAGTACTCCGGGACTAAACACATTTTGCAAAAACATAACTTAACAGGGTATAAGCAATAACACAATATATATACAAGAAGTGTAGTCTTTTGAGGTCACGGCGCTCTCGTAACCAGGTGTCCATGTCACCCAAGATGCAATTTGAGGGACCCGTCCCAAACCCTCCACGTAGGCCCTGGGGTGGCTACAGGGCATCGATAATCCGTCGTTGGACCACGTCTTCAGCCACCTCCACGGGTTTTTGTTCTGTGGTCTGGGACAAAAAGGGGCACTTTACAGGTGCAACTATATACAAGGTACAGTTCCAGTTATTCATTGTCCATAACCTGTTAGTCCATGAACCCTGTCGGGTAACTAGAAAAACACAATTAGTATGCAGGCAACAAACATTTTAACATTGGCAATATACAGGTAGTTATACCACATTTTAAATTCTCCAGCGAGCGGGCATTTGACCCCTAGTGCTCCTGGTTGACCTACGTAACACACTATCTGGTGGTGTTCTTTCTGGGTCCCCTGTTCCTACCCCTTGTGTAGTGGGCTCACTAGTGTCTGTACTACAGGTGTTTGGAGCTGTTACGGGCAGGCTGGGCAGCTTTCTGCTGGCATAAGCGATTACCCATTCTCTGCCCTGTTGGATCTGGGATAGTACGGCTCCCTGCCCCACGTTACTGGCGTCTGTGTGGAGGATGAAAGGCTGGCCGTAATCAGGGTAAGCCAGGATCTCATCCCCCGTGAGGGTCATCTTCAGCTGGTGGAAAGACTCCTCTTCCAGCTTGTCCCACCTGAAGGGCGGCTTCTGATTCTTGGTCTTTGACTGGCCCAACAGGAGATCTTGCATAGGGGCTGCCATTTTGGTGAACGAGATTTCGAGATGAATCTTCGGTAGTAGCCTACCAACCCGAGGAACTGCCGCACTTCCTTTATGCTGGAGGGTCTTGGCCAGTCCTTAATCACTGTGATCTTATCAGGGTCTGGAGCTACTCCGTCAGCATTCACCACGTGTCCCAGGTACTGTACCTTTGGTTTCAGTAGATGACACTTGGAAGGTTTCACCTTTAGGCCGTAGCCTGCCAGGGCGTCAAACACCTCTGCCAGGTGTTTCAGATGGTCCTCGTATGTTTTGGAATACACGATGACATCGTCCAGGTATAGCAGGACCGTCTCGAAATTCCTGTGCCCCAGGCAGCACTCCATCAACCGCTGGAAGGTTCCTGGCGCGTTGCAGAGCCCGAACGGCATACAGTTGAATTCGCTGAGACCCATTGGGGTGGTGAACGCGGTCTTCTCCTTGTCGGCCTCTGCTACAGGAATCTGCCAGTACCCGCTAGTAAGATCCAAAGTGGAGAAGAAGTTAGCAGACTTTAATGCAGCTAAAGATTCCTCTATCCTAGGTAACGGGTACGCAACTTTGTGTGTGATACCTTCCTGTAATCTACACACATTCTCATGGTGCCATCTTTCTTTTTCACAAGAACTAGTGGAGCTGCCCAGGGGCTACAGCTGTCCCTGATTACCCCAGCCTCCTTCATTTCTCGTAACATTCCCTTGGCATTCTGATAGTGTGCAGGGGGTACAGGTCGGTATCGTTCCTTTATGGGTGGATGGTCTCCTGTGGGGATGTGGTGTTCTACCCCCTTTACTTGCCCAAAGTCTAGCGGGTGTTTGCTAAAGACTCTTTCGTAGTCCTGCACCACCCGGTAGACTCCCTGTTTTTGGTGTGAGGGAGTGGAATCGGTGCCCACATGCAGCTTCTGACACCAGTCCTCCATTTGTTTCTTGGAGCCGTTACCCTCCTCTGGTTGAGATGGAGGCAAGGGTTCCACGGCCTTTACAGAGTTTTGGTTAACGGTGAACAATTTGGCTAGAGTGGCATACCGGGGCTAGTATACTTCTCTTTCCCCAATGTTTAGGATGCGGACGGGTACCCTCCCATTGCGTACATCGACCACCCCCCGTGCTGTCAAAATGGTGGGCCTACTGTCTGAGTAGACGGGTTCTACCATGGCTTGGTAGTCCCTTCCTCTTAACCCGATTGCAGTCCGGCACCAGATCATCATCTCACTTTTTGGGGGCATGGCGATAGGGAACGGGTCACTCATCCTTACACTACCAATCTCACCACCAGACAGTTCTACCTGTTGCCTTTTCATCAGGGCTCTGATCTCTTTTTGTAGGACACGCTGCTGGCTGGAGCTGGCGTTCACCGCAACCTGCTGTAATATAACAATTATCTCTGCAAGACAATTTTCAATAACATTAGTACCCAAGGTTATTTTAGGGTGGCTTTCACGACGGTCAATGTCCACAATAATCAGTCCTTGCGCTGGCAGTTCAACTTTACCAATTTTTATGGTCACCTCCTTGAATCCCACCTGCGGCACGGGCTGACCATTGCTGGCGATGATGCTCAAATCGTCATCTGGGTAGTGGGTAATATCCGAGTCATTCCAGTACCACTTAAAAAGCACATAGGGGATGGTAGTTACCTGTGACCCGGTGTCCAGTAGTGCACTCATAGGAATGTCATCCATCACCACAGGCAAGACCGGTCGTCCCCCTACGTACTTATCACGCCAGCTCGATGGGCCTGATGGTCTTATGCCTGGGGGGTCGGCCCTCTGCCCCAGGTTGCGCCTGTTTAAATGACAGTACCTTGCCATATGTCCTGGTTGGTTGCAGCGGCGGCAGATGGGTTGTCCGTCCTGGTCGTAGTGGTCGCTGGGCCTTCCTCTGGACGATGGGATCCTCCTCTGTTGGCCCCAAGGGACGTCCTCCGGACTGGCAGCCAGCTGGATCTTTCCTGGGGGTACACCTGTAAAGACTGCACAGTTCTGGTTAGCGCGGCAACGCTTTTGGGTAGTTATTGCATCTGATGGTGCAGGTCTGCAGCCGGGTCTTTGTCCAAAGCCTGTGCATCAGCTCCCACAGGCTCTGCAGACAAGGGCACCGCCTCCTGGTGATAGGTGATAGCAGGGCGCCTGTGGGTTACAGCGCCACCTGGTGCCGGTTCTCGGAGCACCCGGATGGCCCTGTCTTTGTACTGCGCAAAGTCCAAATCGGGGTTCTGCAAGGCCATTACACGCAACTGGGTTCGGTGGGCACTGGACAGTAGACCCTCAATGAACTGTTCAGTCAACAGCTTATCCTCATTCTGCACGCTGTCAGGGTCTGCCTGCTTAATGGCTCTCAGGGCCTCCTGTAAATTCAAAGCATAGTCCCATATACTGTCTTGTGCCCACTGCTTGCATCCATAAAATTTTAATTTGATCTCTGCTGAGGTGCGGGTATCAAAAGTGTCCTTTAGGCGGGCTAGTATTTCCTTTACAGTCCCCTTTTCCCTGGCTGACCAGGACTTTACTTCTCTTTTTGGGCTGCTCCGATTAACTGGCCTGTCAGGATGCTCACTTTTTGTTCCTCGGACAGGGGGTATACTTTGAAGAGGCTATACAGTCTTTCTTTAAAGTCGCTCAGGGTATGCGACTCCCCTGAGTACTGGGGTAACCATGCCGCTCCGGGGATATACGGCATCGTGAACGGCATCACTGCGGCAGCAGCCGCGCTGGCGGTGGGAGCTCCCTCCATTCCTGGTGTCTTCCTCCCCCCTAGTTAACCGTGGCCTACCTTCCTTTGCTTCTTCTCCGTAGGCCGCGGCTCCGGAGGCGATCGTCGGGGTCGAGGACCTTGTGTCGCACGCTGATGACGTCGACGTCCGCTCGGCTCCTTCCAGGACCTTGCGCAGCGTCAGTGCGTAAGGCGGGGCTTCAGCTCTCGCGCACTTTTGGCGTCCACGCCCCTCTTCTTCCCGCGCGGAAGGATGGCGGGAAAACGGCCGCGGATGGCGGGAAACTTCACCACGGTAATAGCACAGTCTTTCTTTCAGGCACGCAGTACCCGGTGGTTGCGGGCACAAAATCCTGCCGACTACGCCAAAGTTGACGCGCCCCCTGGGCCGCGTGTGGGGGAATACCCGGAGCCGGGCCTCTGTGTAACGCTGGGGGTTGTAGTCTCCATGGCGACGACCCGGTCCCGTGGCTCAGGGTGGTCAAACCAGTGGCGGTTCTTTCTCTTTGGTTTTGTAATGTTTAAATGTCCGACTACGCCACCCGTGGATTGCGGTCACTGAGAACCACCGCTGCAGGGCAGACCGCTGAGGCCGATGTTGTGTGCGCAGCAGAGGGTAGTATAACTCCCCACGGGAGTATAGCCTCAGGGCAGTGTCTATAGATGGTGAGGGTTGTGGTGCCCGGGCGCAGCAGAAATGACTAAGAGTCCGTGCAGTGCAGTTCAGGGTCTTTACTGTTGGTAATGAAGAAGGCCCTGTCGGGAGTTCTGGCTAACATTAGAGGCCTGGTCAGTCTGTGAGCGAACAAGAGTCCCCCTGGCCAGGTGGAGGGATAGGCCTTCCCGTCTGACTGCACTCTTCTTGGCTACCCTGCTGTAGTCGTATAGTAGCCCACGTCCCTGAGTGTACCGTGTGGTGCTCACCCGTATGGCTGGTGACTTAGGGCCTTTGGTGCCTTCCGCTCCTCGATGGCGGTGCTGGTCCCTTGCGTGTGACTGAGCATCCGGGCTTTCTATGGCCAGAGGACCTGAAATCCCCTGCCAGGTGGTTTCTGCTGCTTGGTGTAGATATCCCCACAGCCTCGGACTCCGTTGTCCGGTTCTCTGCGTCTTTCTGCCAGGACGAGCTCCGCTCCAGTCCCTGGTCTTCAGCTCCTGGCTCCTACAGAACTCCTTGCTGCTGCTCTTTCCCTTTCTGGAACTAGACTCTGCTCTGACCCCATAACCCCGCCCCAGATCCAGTTTATAAAGGGCAGGTTCCTCCCCTCCCTGGACTGGGGCAGGAGGTGTGGCATGCAATATTGCTCCTGACCAGGAAAACCCATGCTCGCTCTCAGACATGGTATTTCTACCACTGTGGCAACCAGACCCCTGGGGTGCCACACATGCACGTGCAGGAACAGATTGGCTGTCAGTAGTGATAAGCGAGCACTAAAATGCTCGGGTACTCGGTGCTCGGGTCAAGCAAATTGGAATACTCGGGTGCTCGACCCGAGCAACGAGCCCAATGTAAGTCTATGGGAAACTCGAGCATTTTTCAGGCGGCTCCTCCCGGCGGTCTGCAGAGGGCCTAAAAATTGCCCAAGTTGATGGGAACAGTGCTCAAATGACATGGGAACAGCATGGGGAAGACCCCTGGAAGCATCTCTGACTCCCAGATCACTGCTGTCAACAACGTGGTCAGAGTATTACGCGACTTTTATGGACTCACAATAAAACATACCAAAACGAAACCAAAATGGATTTTCCTGGGAAATATGTTAAGGAACATCCTTTCCAGGGTAATGACTTGTATATAAGGCAAAATAAATAAACAAAAACAAAAATACTCCTCCACACCTTGGGCTATGTTCACACGTAGCATTTTTGATGTGTTTTTGCATTTTTGCATTGCTTTCAACTAAAACAAATGCATTCACCAGGAAATGTGATTTTAACATTTTAAAACCTTATCTGGCCATGTGGTGTGTGACACATCATCAGACACATGCATACAGTGCTGAAAAGACATGGGAACAGCATGGGGAAGACGTCTGGAAGCATCTCTGATTCCCAGGTCACTGCCTAAAAGTGTGCCCATCATAAGTGATCCTTGGCGCATACGAAAATGCTTCCCGCCATGCACCTGTTGTTTCACCGTCCACGTCATTGTCCCACTGTAGCGTTCAGTTGTCCCTACCCCATTCCTTGGAATGCAAGCACAAGTATGCAGGCAGCCACCCACCCACCCACAGGCTGCAATACTATACTGCCAAATTTTTGACAGCTGCTTGCACTTGAAATGTGGCCTTTTAGGCTCGTGGAGGCGGAAGCTTTTCATAACCTCATGCCGGTGGCGGACGGGTGTCCATACTTGGTCCCCAGCCGTCACTATATTTCCCGGTATAGCCTCCGCCTTCAACAAGCACGGATCCCACAACATTACCTGTGCCCTCCCCAGTGCACTTACTGGGAAGGACCGCCTAAACACAAACACGTGGACAGGTGAATGTGGCCAGGGATGGTACGGAGCCAGTCCACAACTTTTTTTTGATGAGAATTGTATTTAGCTCGATGAAAGGACTGGCATAGAGGGAAACTGTATCTACCCTGCATGTTGTTTCTCCCAGGAAGTCTTCTAAAGCTTCTTGCACTTGAAATGTGGCCTGAACATTACTGCTGGTACTTTTCTGTGGGAATTTGCTTGCCTCCTACCAGCCTGGAATATTTCCAGTAAAATATGGTACAATGCCATGGTATTAGCACTGCCCCCAGTACCAGTAGCGAAGCCATCCCCAATTTCCTTCTCAGGAATTTTATTTGGTAGACTGAGTGGCTGCCCAAATATATTTTCTCACAAAGGAGCTGAAGATAGAGTGGCAGTAGGTGCAAGTTTCTCCAGCCTGTTAGATATTAGAGGGTGAACGGCAGCACATTGGATCAGTGGTTAGCACTGGAGCCTTGCAGCGCTGGGATCGTGGGTTCAAATCCCAGCAAGGACAACATCTGCAAGGACTTTGTATGTTCTCCCTGTGTTTGCGTGTGTTTCCTCCTCAGTAAAAAAGCAGCCATAGAGTTTCCGGGAACCTTCCCACACACTTTTCTTAGCCAGGACTGCTTCTCGGCAGGGTTGAACGGTCCCACCAGAGAATCCTCTGGTGTGCCTTGGCTTCTACTTCAGGAGAGTTCATGATAGCGCTAACTTTGCAGTTGTTATGGGGCTCTTGAGCGGGTGAGAAAGGTTAGCCCTCAGAATCAAATCCTCTGGTGGGCACAATGTTTTTCAATCTGAAACAGCTTTTCAGTGGGAGTTGTATTTCACCACAGCCATATTCTTTAGCTCGGTGAAAGGACTGGCATAGAGGGAAACTGCATCAACCCCGGCTGTCATTTCTCCATCACCAGGTTCCGCCCATTGTCACACACGACCATGCCTGGCTGTATGTTCACCAGTGAGAGCCACAGATCAGGCTGCTGTGTTACAGTTTTCAACAACTCTGCAACGCTGGGCGGTTTGTCAATTAAGCATTAAGCATGTTATCTTCAGCACAGCCTGTTGCCGCTTGGCCAAGGCAGTGCTGCAGTGCTGTCAGCTTGTGACTGATGTGGTCATTTCGAAGATGGAGGAGGTGGTGTATAAGCTGAACAATGTGATTACATTGAGGTTAAATTAGTGACGCTGTTTTTTATACTAAAGAAAGATCCTATTGTTTTGTTTTTTTTACGTTATTTTTTAAGACAAATGAATTCACTGGGAAATGTCATTTTAACATTTTACAACCTTATCTGGCAATGAGGTGTGTGACACATCATCAGACACATCCTTTTTTATTTATGATGGAGGGACTCTGAAAGTCATTAAGCCTATTTTTATAGGGACATCAGACAGCCCTTACTATTCTTAAAAGGCCAGCAGTCGGCCCTAGCTATTGTTAGAGAGCCATCAGCCAGCTATGCTTTGTTGTTCCCATTATTAACAAGTGGGTCTCCTATACTGTTATTGCGAATCCAGCGACTGCAAGGGCTGCCAAAAATTTGGACACAACCCAATACCCCTTTAAAAAGACTTACAGGAGGGTCTCAGTAAAAAAAATGTTCCCATTATAAAGGAGCGAGTCTCCTATAGTGGTAATACCCATGCTGTGACTGCAAGGACTGCCAAAATTTTGGAAAAACCCCACTAAGAATTTAAAGACACAAAGAGCAGGGCCACAGTAACAAGGTACGACATGTTCCCATTAGAAAGGAGAGGGTCTTCTATACAGTTATAAAGTATGCAGTGAGTCCAACGGCTGACCAATTTTAGGAAAAACCCCACTAAGAATTTGAAGACACACAGCACAGGGCCACAGTAACAAGGTATGACATGTTCCCATTAGAAAGGAGAGGGTCTGCTATACAGTTATAGGGTATGCAGGGAGTCCAACGGTTGACCAATTTTAGGAAAAACCCCACTAAGAATTTAAAGACACATGGAGCAAGGTCACAGTAACAAGGTATGACATGTTCCCATTAGAAAGGAGAGGGTCTGCTATACAGTTATAGGGTATGCAGTGAGACCAACAGCTGACCAATTTTAGGAAAAACCCCACTAAGAATTTAAAGACACATGGAGCAGGGCCACAGTAACAAGGTACGACATGTTCCCATTAGAAAGGAGAGGGTCTGCTATACAGTTATAGGGCATGCAGTGAGTCCAACGGCTGACCAATTTTAGGAAAAACCCCACTAACAATTTAAAGACACACGGAGCAGGGCCACAGTAACAAGGTACGACATGTTCCAATTAGAAAGGAGAGGGTCTGCTATATGATGCGCCCCCAGGGTCGTGGAGTACTCGGCAGCCGGGCCTCTATGGATGCCGGTGGGGGATATCACGGTGGCTGACCCAGTCCGTGACCCAGGGCGGTCAATAAAAAGTGGGGGTTTGCAATTTATAGGGAATTTGTAAAGTGTTCCTGACGCCACCTGTGGAGTGCAGCTAAAGGGGACCGCCGCTGTGGAGCAGTCCTCTGGAGCTGGTGTTACGGCAGCAGGGATGGTGCGGCTCTTCACAGGTAGAGCTAGCTCCAGGGCAGTGTAGGATGTGTAATTTGCGCTGGGCTTTGTAGTGCCAGGGGGCAAGAGGGCGCAGACAAAAGAATGGACAGAGGCTGTGCGGTACAGTCATCCGAGTCTTTACTCACAGTTCTTATGACAGTTCCACTGGTGCACTGTACGGGTGCCAGCCACCCACGTCGCGCTGCGTTCACCAGGCAGGGGTTCAGCTCTTCCTCAGGCAGATTAGGAACACCTGACGGAACCCCACTTTCTTGTGTTCCTAGCTAGACCGTCTTCGCGCTGGGTCTTCTCCCTCCTGCCCTGCGCTGCCCCACTCTCAATCCCACTCGGGTGCTCTGAGGTCCCTCCTGTCTTGCTGGAGTTCCCAGACCTGCTTGACCCTCACGGAGATTAGAATAAGGCTGCGGCAACTGGTCTCTGAAAGCCAGAAGCCTCCGGTTTTTCCAGCCGAGACCTGAAGTTACACGACTGGTCCAGGGGCCGTTCCCCTTCTTGCGGCCTACGATCCCTCTGTCTTCTGACAGATTCGGGGCATACGGGTGCTGTCCTGCAGTCGCCGTAACCCCTGGGATCCCTTCTTTAGATCAGAGCCTACTCCTCTGCTACCCACCTGGGCCTCTAGGACTGGGCCCTACTTGTGGAGCAGAGCTCCTAAAGAGACTCTGCTCCCTGACTGACTTCTTCCTCTTACTGACCTTCTGTTCTGCCACCCTAAGATGGCTTCCCATTATATACCTACCACTATGGTGCTCCCCTAAACTGCTTCCTCCACCCACATCCACTACTGGTTCCCCCTACCTTTGGGCTCCCCCCACTCCAGCCAGAGACAGGGCTCAGCAGGAAAACACATTGCGTCTTGCCCTTCCAGCCGGCCTGGAGCAGTGTAGTGTTGGATGCAGGTGTTGGGGTTCTGGGGAGCACTCCCTCCTTACCTGAGAGAAGGAAACACCACACCTCTGGGTGAGGTGCAATACCTCTGTGGCGACTGAACTCTCAGGGGCCCCACACTATACAGTTATAGGGTATGCAGTGAGTCCAACGGCTGACCAATTTTAGTAAAAACACCACTAAGAATTTAAAGACACATAGAGCAGGGCCACAGTAACAAGGTACGACATGTTCCCATTAGAAAGGAGATGGTCTGCTATACAGTTATAGGGTATGCAGTGAGTCCAACGGCTGACCAATTTTAGGAAAAACCCCACTAAGAATTTAAAGACACATGGAACAGGGCCACAGTAGCAAGGTACGACATGTTTCCATTAGAAAGGAGAGGGTCTGCTATACAGTTATAGGGTATACAGTGAGTTCAACGGTTGACCAATTTTAGGAAAAACCCCGCTAAGAATTTAAATACACACGGAGCAGGGCCACAGTAACAAGTACGACATGTTCGCATTAGAAAGGAGAGAGTCTGCTATACAGTTATAGGGTATGCAGTGAGTCCAACGGCTGACCAATTTTAGGAAAAACCCCACTAACAATTTAAAGACACATGGAACAGGGCCACAGGAACAAGGTGCGACATGTTCCCATTAGAAAGGAGAGGGTCTGCTATACAGTTATAGGGTATGCAGTGAGTCCAACGGCTGCCAATTTTAGGAAAAACCCCACTAAGAATTTAAAGACACATGGAGCAGGGCCACAATAACAAGGTACGACATGTTCCCATTAGAAAGGAGAGGGTCTGCTATACAGTTATAGGGTATGCAGTGAGTCCAACGGCTGCCAATTTTAGGCAAAACCCGACTAAGAATTTAAAGACACATGAATCAGGGCCACAGTAACAAGGTACGACATGTTCCCATTAGAAAGGAGAGGGTCTTCTATACAGTTATAAGGTATGCAGTAAGTCCAACGGCTGACCAATTTTAGGAAAAACCCCACTAAGAATTTAAAGACACATAGAGCAGGGCCACAGTAATGACAAATTCCCATTAGAAAGGAGAGAGTCTCCCATAGTGTTGGTCTATGCAATGAATGCAAGGCCTGCCGAAAATTTGGAGGCACTTCAATGCCCTTTGAAAGAGACGTGGAGGAGGGCCTCATAACAAAATATTCCCATTAGATAGGAGGGGACCTCCTATACTTGTAATGCCCATGCACTAAGTGTATGGGCTGAGAAACATTTACCCCTGGAGGGTATACATGAACATACTGTATAAAAAATTTTTTTTACGGGCATCATAAACACCCTTTAAAAAAATTATGTGGGTGTTGCATCACGGACCACGGTCACCCTGGTGATATGGTGGTGGAGGATGAGGAGAAGGAGGAGGACAAGAGCAAATAGCCAAAATCAGGAAGCGTATACCCATGTGTGGGTGTGAAAAGGTGCATGGGAATACACCTCCCAAGAAAAGACACTGGATTTGAGCTTATGTTACGCTGCTATCATTCGGTGCTGTTGAGAAGTCTGGCCCAATCCAGCCCTTGTTCATTTTTATAAGAGTCAGCCTGTCAGCATTTTCAGTTGACAGGCAGATGCGCTTATCAGTTATAATTCCACCAGCGGCACTAAAAACCCGCTCTGATAAAACGCTGGCGGCAGGGCAGGCCAGGACCTCCAAGGCATAGAGATCCAGTTCATTCCACGTATCCAGCTTGGATACCCAATAATTATAAGGCACAGCGGAATCACGGAGGACATGGTACGGTCGGCAAGGTACTCCCTCAGCATCTTCCCAAACTTTGCAATCCTTGTAAGAGTACCCCTCGCCTCAGGGCTTGTGCGATGGGAGGGTCTGAGAAAACTCTCCCAGAACTTTGACAGTGTTCCCCTGCCTCTGCTAGATTGAAGTTGTGTCTTTCTCGCCTGTACTCCTTGGTTGTCCAAGGAAGTGTGCCCTCTGCCGCCAGCGTTTTCAGATGGGAATTTTTTTAATAGTTCCGCAACAAGGGCCTTCTGGTACTGCCCCATTTTTGTACACCTGTCCGCCTCAGGAATAAGAGATATAAAGTTCTCCTTGTAGCGTGGGTCTAGAAGTGTCACCAACCAGTAATGACTTTCACCCAAAATTTTGAGAACGCGAGGGTCATGGGAAAGGCAGCATAACATAAACTCAGCCATGCATGCCAGACTGCTAACAGGCAAGACTTCCGTGTCCTCACCAAGAGGATGACTGACCATGCTCTCCTCCTCCTCCTATTCTCTGTCCTCTGGCCATCCACGCTGAACAGACGGTATGACAGCTGTGCAGGTAGTACCGTCTATAGTGCATGAAACTAGCTCCTGACCTTCCTCCTCCTCCTACTCCTCATTGTCACCCAATCCACGTTGGGATGAGATGAGGCTTGGCTGTGTGTAATCACCCTGTATGGTTCCTTGCTCCATATCATCGCGCTCCGCCTGCAATGCATCCTCTTTGATTGTGAGCAGAGAGCGTTTCAGAAGACAGAGAAGCGGGATGGTGATGCTAATTATGGCGTCATCGCCGCTCACCATCTTGGTGGAGTCCTCAAAGTTTTGGAGGATGGTACATATGTCTGACATCCATGTCCACTCCTGAGGTCTTATGTAACATAGTAACATAGTAACATAGTAACATAGTTTGTAAAGCCGAATAAAGACTTGCGTCCATCAAGTTCGACCTGTTAGTTCTGTAATTGCTAAAGTTGATCCAGAGGAGGGCAAAAACCCCAAATGATTTAGCCAATCTTCACCTGAGGAAAAATTCCCTCCCGACTCTGAAACCAGCAGTCAGAATAAATCCCTGTATCAACCTACTATTTTATTTTATTTTTAAGTATATGCTGAAATCTGCCTGGTATCTAGAAATGCATCCAGTCCCCGCTTGAACTGGTGTAGTGAATCTGACATTACCGTCTCCTCACTCAGTGAATTCCATATTCTCACTGCTCTTACCGTAAATAACCCCTTCCTATGCTGGTGCTGAAACCTTTTTCTCTTCCAGTCTTAGTGAATGCCCTCTTGTTACCGTAATATCCCTCCTTTTGAACAAATCCCGGGCAAGATCTCTATACTGTCCCCTAACATATTTGTACACATTTATTATGTCCCCCCTCAACCTTCTCTTTTCCAGGCTGAATAGTCCTAGTTTTGCCAACCTCTCTGGGTATTGCAGTCCCTCCATTCCCTTTATTAATTTTGTTGCCCTCCTTTATACCTTTTCAAGCTCATTTATATCCTTTCTATATATTGGGGCCCATAACTGAGCACAGTATTCCAAGTGTGGTCTGACCAGTGCTTTGTACAGTGGAAGAACAATGTTCTCATCCTTTGCAGCTATACCTCTTCTGATACATCCCATTACCCTGTTTGCCCTTACAGCAGCGGCCTGACTTTGGGCACTCCAATTTAGTTTGCTATCAATCAAGATGCCCAAGTCCTTCTCCATCTCTGAATTCCCCAATGATTTCCCATTCAGTGAGTACTGGTGACTTCCATTTTTCCTTCCCATATGTATGACCTTACATTTCTCCTCGGTAAACCTCATTTGGCATTTAATGCTCCACCTACCCAGCTTATCCAAATCCCTCTGTAGGTCTGCACTGTCCTCTTTTGTATTAATTGTTTTACATAACTTTGTGTCATCTGCAAATATTGATATTTTACTATTTATCCCGTTGACTATGTCGTTAATAAAGATATTAAATAACATTGGGCCTAGTACAGACCCCTGTGGTACCCCACTAGTGACGCTTACCCAATCTGAGAATATTCCATTTATAACCACCCTCTGCCTTCTATCCTTTAGCCAGTTAGCTACCCACTTGCAGACATTTTCCCCCAGCCCCATCATTCTCATTTTGTATACCAACCTATTATGTGGCACGCTATCGAACGCTTTTGAGAAGTCGAGATACACGACATCCACTGGTTCCCCCTGATCTACTCGAGAGCTAACCTCCTCGTAGAAGTCAATCAGGTTTGTTTGGCAGGAGCGATTACTCATGAATCCATGTTGGTTCGGGGTTAATAGATTATTAGCATCAAGATGCTCCGTAATTGCCTCTTTAATGAAGCTTTCAAAAATTTTGCCCACAACGGACGTCAGACTCACCGGCCGATAGTTTCCGGCGTCACTTTTCGCTCCCTTTTTGAATATTGGCACTACATTCGCCTGTTGCCAATCAAGTGGTACAGACCCAGTCTCAACAGAGTCCTTAAATATAAGATATAACGGTCTGTCTATCACATTACTTAGTTCCCTTAGTACCCGTGGGTGTATGCCATCAGATCCTGGTGATTTGTTTATTTTAATGTTACTGAGGCGTTTCTGTACCCCAGCTTGGGTTAGATTAGTCATACTTAGTGGAGGGTTAAGCTTATCACTTCTCATTTCTCCTGTTAGTTCTATTTCCTTTGTGAAAGTTGTCGAAAAAAAATTATTTAATAGATTAGCTTTATCCTCATCTTTCTCTATGATTTTGCCTTCCTCACTTTTTATCGGTCCAATATTATCCGATTTAATCCTTTTACTATTTATATACGTAAAGAACAGTTTGGGATTTGATCTACTTTCCCTAGCAATACGCTTCTCTGTTTCCTCCTTCGCTATTTTTATTTGTTTTTTGCAGGTTCTCGTTTTTTCCTTGTAACACATTAGTGCCTCCTTACTGTTTTCCTGTTTTAATCTCTTGAATGCCTCTTTTTTGCTATTTAACACCCCTTTTACGTTCTTGTTCAACCATATTGGTTTCCTCTTATTTCTGGCCCTTTTATTCCCATACGGTATATACCTCTCGCACTGAGTATTCAGAATTCTTTTGAAGGTTTCCCATTTACTATTCGTATTCCATTGATTAAGTACTTGGTCCCAGTCAATAAGTTGAAGGTTTTCTATCAGCTGATCAAACTTCGCCCTCCTAAAGTTTATTGTTTTTGTTGTTCCCTTATTGATAACCCTACTGAAGGGCATTTTGAAGTCGATAATATTATGATCGCTATTACCTAGGTGCCCCCCTATCTGTACCTCAGTTATTCTATCAGGCCTATTAGTCAATATTAAGTCCAACACGGCCTTCCCTCTCGTTGGTTCCTGCACTAGTTGGGAGAGATAATTATCCTTAATATTTGTCAAGAACCTTTTTTCTTTCTGAGATCTACAGGTTTCTGTTTCCCAGTCAATATCCGGGTAGTTGAAATCCCCAATTACAATCACTTCATTGTGTTTTGCTACTTTGTCTATTTGTCCTAATAGCAGATTCTCATTCTCCTCTGTTATATTTGGTGGCTTATAGCAGACCCCCAGTAATATTTTATTATTATTTTTTGCCCCCTCTATCTCTACCCACATGGACTCGACCCCCTCTTCTCCCTCTCCTATATCTTCCCTTAGTCTGGGTTTTAGACATGACTTTACATATAAGCAGACTCCTCCGCCTTTCCCCTGTTTCCGGTCCCTTCTAAATAAACTATAATCTAATAAATTTACCGCCCAGTCGTAGCTATCATCTAGCCAAGTCTCTGTTATACCTACGATGTCATACCTCTCCTCCGATATAAGCGCCCGCAGCTCATCCGCCTTATTGGTCAGGCTTCTTGCGTTGGTCAGCATGCAAGATAAAACTTTGGGGTTATTTAGCATCCTATTCTTCTCTAATGATCTAACTGTACTATCCCCACCCCCCTCTCCACCCTCATTATATTCACTTCTCCCCTTCCCCCTTGCTTGCCTCACATCCCACCTATTTCCTTGGTTTCCCCCCCGTCTAGTTTAAAAACTCCTCCAACCTGTTAGCCATCTTCTTCCCCAGCACCACTGCACCCTCCCCATTGAGGTGCAGCCTGTCCCTATGGTAGAGCCTGTAGCCGACCGCGAAGTCGGCCCAGTTCTCCATGAACCCAAACCCTTCTGCCTTGCACCAACTCTTTAGCCACTTATTCACCTCCCTAACTTCCCGTTGGCACTCTTGTGTGGCTCGTGGGATTGGTAGTATTTCTGAGAAAACTACCTTGGAGCTCCTTGCCCTAAGCTTCCTACCTAGGTCCCTGAAATCATTTTTAAGGACCCTCCATCTACCACTCACTTTGTCATTGGTGCCGATGTGGACCATGACCGCTGGGTCTTCGCCAGCCCCACCCAGTAACCTGTCAACCCGATCCGCGATGTGCCGGACTCGATCGCGTTCGGCGATCCCGGTCTTTGTGACAGATTGCCCTGTCTGTCCCCCTAATAATAGAGTCACCCACTACCAGAACCTGTCTTGCCTGCCCTACACTTCCCCCCTCCCCCTCATTACTGGAGCATACACTCCCCCGGCGGTCAGAGGATCTGTCGTGCTCCAATAATGCCGGTTCTGAACCAGCCTTCCTATACTTCTTCCCTCTATCCCTCCTAACTGTTATCCAGCTCCCTGCCTGTTCAGCCTGCACTTCCCCTCTATGCTCCACCCCCAGTATTGACCCATTGAGTGTCTGCTCGGTGAGCAGCAAACTCCGTTCCATGTTGTCGATGCTCCTCAGTATCGCTATCTGAGCACTTAGATCCAGAATTTGGGCTTCCAAGTGCACGATATGCTCACATCTCTCGCAGCAGTATGGATTCTCGAGCGGTTGCTCACGGAATGCATACATTGCGCAAGATGTACACTGCACGGCTCCGGCCAACATGGACATCATTCTAAATATGGGGATACAGTCAGTATATATATACAAGTACAAAACACAATTATTTATATATAGGTGTATGGACGGGGATCAATTAGGGATGTGCAAGTGTATCAATTAGATATCAGCGGGGGATCAGTTAAGTATGGACGGGGGATCAATTAAGTATCAAGTATGTGTGGAGTCTGAACTGAATACCGACGGCCTTGTTGATGCTGGTACTCAACAACTGCCCTCTTCTGCTCACAAATCCTTCCCAACATCTGCAGTGTAGAGTTCCAACGCGTGGGGGCATCACACACCAGTCTGTGAGCTGGAAGCTGCAAACGCTCCTGAAACACTGCAAGGGCGGCGGAAGCTGTAGCTGACTTTCTAAAATGGGAACACAGGCGGCGTACTTTAACAAGCAGATCCGGCAGCTCCATGTAGGTTTTGATAAACCGCTGAACCACGAGGTTAAGCACATGGGCCAGGCATGGTACGTGTGTGAGCTTGCCTCGCCTCAGAGCCGCCACCAGGTTCCGGCCATTGTCACACACGACCATGCCTGGCTGTAGGTTCAGCGGTGTGAGCCACAGATCTGCCTGCTCATTCAGAGCTGTCCACAAGTCTTCAGCATTGTGCGTTTTTTCACCTAAGCATATTAGCTTCAGCACAGCCTGTTTCCGGTTGGCCGAGAAAGTGCTGCAGTGCTTCCAGCTTGTGTCTGATGTGGTCTTTTCGGAGACGGAGGCTGAAGAGGAGGAGGAGGCTGAGGAGGATGAGGTGCAGGAGCTGTAGACCGTGGGGGCAACCCTGATTGACCAAGGGCCCTCAATCCTTGGCGTCGGGAGGATGTGTTCCGTCCCAAGGTCCGACTGGGTCCCGGCTTCCACTATGTTAACCCAGTGTGCCGTCAGCAAGATGTACCGTCCCTGCCCACAAGCACTTGTTCACGTGTCCGTGGTTAGATGGACTTTACCGGTAACTGCGTTGTTGAGAGCACGGCTAATGTTTTGGGACACGTGCTTGTGTAATGCGGGGATGGCACATCGGGAGAAATAGTGGGACCGAGTACCGAGGGACAGCTGCTGCCATCAGGTTGCGGAAAACTTCTGTCTCCACGAGCCTAAAAGGCAACATTTCGAGCGCAAGCAGTCGTGAAATGTGAGAATTTAGTAGTGTTGCCTGTGGGGCGTTGGCTGCATATTTGCGCTTGCATTCCAAGGACTGGGGTATGGACAACCGAACGCTGTGCTGGGACAATGACATGGACATGCTTCCTGATGCTGCTACTTGAGAGTGTGCAATGACAGGTGCAGGGCAGGAGGCATCTTCGCATGCACCATGGACAGGGGATTGGCTAGCATGCACAACAGCGGAAGAAGCAATGGTGCCACCCGCAGACACTGTTCCTGGACCCTGGAGTTTGGCCCAAAAAGTCGGGTGCTTTGCTGCCATGTGCCTGATCATGCTGGTGGTGGTCAGGCTGGTCGTTTCGCCACCCCTGCTAATGCTGGCCTGACAGGTGGTGCAAATGGCCTTTTTGGGATTATCGGCGGAGTCTTTAAAAAACAACCAGACTCGGGAAGACCTAACAGTTGTATTGGCAACTTCCTTCAAGTTGGTGTTACGGGGAACGGTTGCCTGCCTTCTGTCTGCGGCCACCACACTGCTTCTTCCTGCCTGTTGGGGTGCTCTGCCTCCCCTCCCCCTGTGTGCTGCTGTCCTCACTCTGCATGTCCTCCTGCCAGGTTGGGTCAGTTACTATATCATCCACCACCTCGTCTTCCACTTCCGCACCCTGGTCCTCCTCCTGACTTTCTGGCAATTGTGTCTCATCATCGTCCACCTCTTGTGACACTTTCCCACCATCGCCTTCGTGTGACCGTGGCTGCTCAAATATTTGGGCATCACTGCACGCGATCTCCTCTTGCCCCGCTTCAAGTGGACCGGGCGAGAGGCCCGAATCTATAAATGGAAAAGTGAACAGCTCTTCAGAGTGTACAAGTGTGGGATCAGTTGTCTCTGGGTATTCGGCATGGTGGGAGGAAGGAGGATCTGGGTGCGGAATATGCGGTCCAGACTCACGGCTACTGAGACTTGACCGTGTGGAAGACAGGGTGGTGGTGGTGGCTAAGTGACTGGAAGCATTATCCGCTATCCAACCAACAACCTTTTGACACTGCTCTGGGTTCAATAGTGGTGTGCTGCTGTCCCCTAGAAATTGGGACAGGTAGGTCAGGCGAGAAGATGTGGGTGTTTGTTGTGGCACAATTTGGACTTGCCCACGGCCTTGTCCTTGGCCTCTGCATGCATCATTAGCATCTCGTCCAATTCCCCGTCCCTTGCCACGTGCCTTGCCCATTTTAAATGGAGGACAGTATCTTCCACGCTCACTACAAATGACTGAGTTTGGAGCGAACTTATATGTGATCCGTGTGATGGAGAAAACAGAGCTTTAAATACCTGGCCTGTAGGTAAGTAGTTTGAATCGCAGAACCCGATGGGAGCCCTGGGAACTGCTTTCTACCTGATGAGATCTCCCTTTTTTGATAAGCTAGACTGGTCAAGCCAGCTAATCAAAAGTAGAGCCAAGGAGGTAGGAGTTGGTTCACGGAACTTCCATCCGACGGCCACAGAATACTAACTCGGCCGCTGGATCAGGTGCTGCAAATTAATTTCCACCAACTCTAGTTCTTAGTACAGTGAGTTTATCTGTCAGAAGTTGCAGAAATTTGACATCTGAGGGCCATTTCTTATTTCACCATCACTCTCTATATTAAATGCTGAGTCTAAAAAAAAAAAACACTTTGATGCAGGACAGGGCATACCATATTGACATATTTATTTATTTTACTCGCATATATAGCAATATTAATTCCACAGCACATTACAGACATATTCAGCACAGTCCCCATTGGGGCTCACAATCTATATTCCTTATCAGTATGTCTTTGGACTGTGGAAGGAAACCGGAGAACATGGAGGAAACTTATGCAAACACAGGGAGAACATACGAACTCCTTGCAGATGTTATCATCTTTTACATCCACCTCTGAATGATCCATCTAGTTCCTGTCTAGCACTTGGATGAAACATAGCATATTTATGACCAAAGTTGACATCAAAAGGTTTTTCTAAGAATATTTTTGTAGGGGTAGAAGAGAGAGCAGAAGCATGGAAAAAAACCTTTCTGATTCCTTTGTCCCAAACCACTGGTAAAAAAAATTATTTTCAAGTAACCAAGCAAGGAAAAAAAATCAATTATCAACATAAATGTATACAGGATACTGTTTATTGAATATTAGCTGAGTTTCCAGGTTGGAAAAAATAAAATTGTCAAGCCAAAGCCAAAGTGTACACAGAAATTCTATGGTTAAATTTATTTTATATTGAACGGAAATACTTCATTTAATTTACTACATAATATAATATACTTCTTAATATAAGTTAGAATGAAAACTCTCCAAGGTCTTTTATAAAATTACAGAAACTTTAGTATCACTAGAACTTGATTTTACACCTAAAACATATCTCAACTTGTTTGATAGCTTTCTGTTTCCGAAAATCAAAATAATAGCATTTGCTGTTGGGAAACTAGAGACCAAGATAAAAGAAGCAATAAATATTACACTCCATACATCTTGTGTTTTGGTAAATATAACAGTCTGAGCTCCATAGAAAATTACGTAAAGTAAAAGAAGAGAAGTCACAGTTCTGGCGGCTGATATATGAGCTGATATCCTTGTATTTACAAGACCTTCATTGTTTTTCTTGATTTGTGTCATGTGCTTGAGAAGAGATTTGATGATGGCCCCAGCAGTGAAGAGGATGATTGTGAAAGCCATAGCAGATAGTGTCACATATACATAAAACATACAATTGCATTTGCTCTTAAAATCCAGTTCATAAGTTGGTGTATATGTGGCATTATCAGTAGCATATGGACTTTGTCTGTAAATGTCCCAGTAGGATGGCAGTCCAGCCGCACAAGAAACAACAATAGAGAAAATAAGTAGGCAGGGAACAATGACTGGAAGCTTTGCTTTCAGCTTGTAGAATATTGTCCCTTTGAGATTGATGATCTTCACGTAATAGTAGAAGCACAGAGTAGTGGAGAACCAGAGGCTGGTGAATGTCAAAGAAGTCATAATAACAGCCAACGAGTTGACTATCTGGACCTGAACATAAAATTCCACAAAGAGAAAGGAACAGATCTCATTGAAGGCAAATGATCCTTGGAGTAGTAAGTTTACAAAGCCAATGGAGACAATGATTAAGTCAACTGGGCCCAATTGATGGGTTTTCAGCCAATCTAGAAACTGCACTGAAAGGATAAATAGACTTCCAATCACACCAGTAACAAAGAATATTACATGAAATATTACTGGAATAATGGTGTTGGCGTAAAACATGTTGGAACCTTGGTAAAATTATTCTCCGAGCTTAAAAAAATCAGAGAATTGTTGTTTAGTAGTTATTTTTTCATAGTACTGACCACTTCATCTTTTAGATCAGATTGGTTTGTTGAATTCAATGTCAATCTTTCCATTAAATTATTTGGCAAAATTAATACTTCATTGTCTTCTTTTTTTTGTATGCTGGTCCGAAAAGTTGATTTCTGTTGTAGTGGAATCATTGAAAAGTGAAATTCTGATATCAAGAAATAATGGTGCTGGGATCTTGAATGAAAGAATTAAAATGAAACCAATGTAATATCTGTTCAGCGTTGTACAGAAGCACAAAGTGGTAGGAAAATTATTTGCAAATATACAGAATTGACTACGTCTTCTTATTTAAACAGGACATATACAAATCCTGAGGCTTTCGTTCTATTTCCTATCTAACTAAACTGAAAATAAATTTGTTATCTGTGAATTAAATTCCTATCAGGAGGTCCAAATCAGTTTTAACTTTTTTTTGTTGGGCTTTTGGGGTCCATTATTGTATAAGAAACTGAGAACTTTCTAGTAATGGTTTACAAGTTTGACCCATTCAGCTTTCACAAAGAGTAAGAATTGCTGTGCAGCACCTCTTACTTTCGCATTGGTCAGGCAAGTTGCCACCACTGGTAGAAAGGAACAGTTGGCGAGGCTACTGTCTGATGTCCAGCCAGTACCATGCATATGTCTTCTTAATTAGAGATGAGAGAACATATTTGAAAAATGATTGTCAATTTCAAATTTGGCGCGAACATTGCACATTCGGATTTGTGATCGGTCGCACAAGCAGTTTTACTTAAAATCGTCAAAATTCGGTAAAAGTGCGGGAAATTATTGCATTTCCACTACAGTATTTTTATCACTTTGGCTAGGATAGTGGTGCTGTATGATGAGCGGGGGGGGATGTGTTTGATGAGGGGAGGGGGTGGGGAGAGGTCAGAGGAGCGGCGTGCTTGTAATCTATTTTTTTCCCCTAACTTTATGTGTGAAAATTGCAGCTAGCCAATCAGGGCACAGGAACCATCCACAATGTCCAGACACAAGGGCTTGTGCCATTGGCTGCTGAAATCACATGTTCCTCTCTATATAAAGAGCAGACATGTTCTTTTAGCACCATTTTGTGACTGTAACAGATCAGAGAGCAGGCTGCTGGTCAGCTTCTGGATACTGAGAGATTTAGTTAGCTAGGCGGTTGCTTCTAAGTTAGATAGTTTAGATAGCTAGTGTCCTGTGGCTGTGAAATCGACCTTCCAACAGATTTTTTTTCTTGCGCCGTTAGTGAGGTCTACACAAAGACAGCAGGGCACATTTCAGCATAGAACTCTGTTGTGCACTGCTTCTATTGTACTCCATACACGAGTATACCTTTAAAAATCGAATTTTGCCTGTTACTAACGTGATGCAGCACACTATATCTCAGTTTGTCATTTTGTGACGGTGAAATTCAGCTGTATGCAGACCTCGTGCACAGTACAGTCATGGCCAAAAGTTTTGAGAATGACACCAAAATTATATTTTCACATGATCTGCTGGCCTCTGGTTTTTATTAGTGTTTGTCTGATGTTTATATCACATACAGAAATATAATTGCAATCATATTATGAGTACCAATAGGTTATATTGACAGTTAGAATGAGTTAATGCAGCAAGTCAATATTTGCAGTGTTGCCCCTTCTTCTTCAAGACCTCTGTAATTCTCCCTGGCATGCTCTCAATCAACTTTTGGACCAAATCCTGACTGATAGCAGTCCATTCTTGCATAATCAATGCTTGCATTTTGCCAGAATTTGTTGGTTTTTGTTTGTCCACCCGTCTCTTGATGATTGACCACAAGTTCTCAATGGTATTAAGATCTGGGGAGTTTCCAGGCCATGGACCCAAAATCTCTATGTTTTGTTCCATGAGCCATTTAGTTATCACCTTTGCTCTATGGCAAGGTGCTTCATCATGCTGGAAAGGCATTGTTGGGCGCGAAGCTGCTCTTGGACGGTTGGGAGAAGTTGCTCTAGGAGGACATTCTGGTACCATTCTTTATTCATGGCTGTGTTTTTAGGCAAGACTGTGAGTGAGCCGATTCCCTTGGCTGAGAAGCAACCCCACACATGAATGGTTTCAGGATGCTTTACAGTTGGCATGAGACAAGACTGGTGGTAGCGCTCACCTCTTCTTCTCCGAATAAGCTGTTTTCCAGATGTCCCAAACAATCGAAAAGGGGATTCATCAGAGAAAATGACTTTGCCCCAGTCCTCAGCAGTCCACTCCCTGTACCTTTTGCAGAATATCAGTCGGTCCCTGATGTTTTTTCTGGAGAGAAGTGGCTTCTTTGCTGCCCTCCTTGAAACCAGCCCTTGCTCAAAGAGTCTCCGCCTCACAGTGCGTGCAGAAGCACTCACACCAGCCTGCTGCCATTCCTGAGCAAGCTCTGCACTGCTGGTAGTCTGATCCCGCAGCTGAAACAGTTTTAAGATACGGTCCTGGCGCTTGCTGGTCTTTCTTGGGCGCCCTGGAGCCTTTTTGACAACAATGGAAGCTCTCTCCTTGAAGTTCTTGATGATGCGATAGATTGTTGACTGAGGTGCAATCTTTGTAGCTGCGATACTCTTCCCTGTTAGGCCATTTTTGTGCAGTGCAATGATGGCTGCACATGTTTCTTTAGAGATAACCATGGTTAACTGAAGAGAAACAATGATACCAAGAACCAGCCTCCTTTTAAAGTGTCCAGTGATGTCATTCTTACTTAATCATGACTGATTGATCGCCAGCCCTGTCCTCATCAACACCCACACCTGTGTTAATGGATCAATCACTAAAACGATGTTAGCTGCTCCTTTTAAGGCAGGACTGCAATGATGTTGAAATGTGTTTTGGGGGTTAAAGTTCATTTTCTGGGCAAATATTGACTTTGCAAGTACAGTAATTGCTGTTAAACTGATCACTCTTTGATATTCAGGAGTATATGCAAATTGCCATTACAAAAAATGAAGCAGTAAACTTTGGAAAAATTACTATTTGTCTCATTCTCAATACTTTTGACCATGACTGTACAAAAAAATCTAGTTTTTTTGTGACAAACATGATGCAGCACGCGATATCACAGTTTGTCATTTTGTGACGGTGAAATTCAGCTGTATGCAAAGTTCATGTAGGGTAAAAAAATCTATTTTTTTCTGTGACAAACGTAATACAGCACACCATATCTCAGCTTGTCATTTTGTGGTGGTGAAATTCAGCTGTATGCAGAGCTCGTTCAGAGTAAAAAAATCTTTTTCTGTTACTAAAGTGATACAGTAGGCCAGATCTCAGTTTGAAATTGTTTGGAGCATATATTCTATTGTATACAGGCCTCATCCACAGTAAAATAAATTATTTATTCTATTAGTAACTAGAAATGAGCGAACATTTCAATGTTCGGTTCGGGAAAGTACAACGAACAAATAGACATTCGCCAAATTTATTCATCGAATATTCGACAACCATTTCCGAATCCCATAGGAGTCAATGGGGGGACCAAAAAAATACATATACAACACATCAAATTAGGTGTAGAAACAAGGGAAGTGCCATCAATTGACCCAGAGTACAAGTACTATAATTATTATTACTATGACAGCCACATTTATTCCGTGGTGCTTTACATGTCAAAAGGGGTCACTGACTGGTACAAGAGAAGAGAGGACCCTGCCTGTGAGGGCACACAAACAATCTGCAAGGGATGGGGTAGGATACAGTAGGTCAGGGTTCAGCTAGTCGTGCAGCGGTATGCTGGAGCGAGGGTTATCGCTGATTGTACACTTGTCACAAGAAGTGGGTCTTCAGCTTCCTTTTCAAGGTTTCCACGGTAGGTGACAGTCTGATGTGTTGGAGTACAGAGTTACACAGTAGCGGAGATGCACCAAACAAATCTTGTATGCGATTGTGACAAGAAGAGATAAGAGGGAAGTAGAAAAGGAGATCTTGGAAGGATGGGAGGTTGCATGCAGGTAACTAGAACAGGGAGAATAGGCCACACATGTATAGAGGAAACAGGTTTTCGATGGCTTGGTATGCCAAAGTTAGGCTTTTCAACTGGAGTGTCTGGGCAACAGGGAGTCTGCGCAGGGATTGACAGAGGGGAGAACCCTGAGAATAGCGGGGTGACAGGTGGATTAATCGCCAAGCACACTTTAGGATAGATTGGATAGATTGGAGGGGTGCGAGAGTGGTAGAAGGGAGGCCACAGAGCAGGAGCTTGTACTAAAAGAGGCGAGAGATGATGAGGGCATGCACTAGAGTTTTTCTAGATGCATGGTTGAGGAATGTTTGGATCCCCAAGATACTTTGGAGTTGGAGTCAGCAGCAAGTGGAAAGGGCTGGGATCTGACGTTTGAAGGACAGATCAGAGTCAAGCTTGCGGGCCTGGTGAGAGTGGGCAGCTATTCACTTTGATGGATAGGTCAGTTGGAGGGGGATGAATGAGATGTGGAAAGACGATGCATTCCATTTTATCAATGTTAAGTTTTACAAATCTAGCAGAGAAGAAAGATGAAATACAGGACACACATTTTGGGATTCCAGTTAGTAAGGAGGTGATATCAGGTACAGAGAGGTAGATCTGTGTGTTATGAGCATAGAGGTGATACTGAAAGCCGTGAGACCATGAGCTGTCCCAGGCTGATGGTGCAGATGGAGAAGAGCCTGTGTCCCAGAACATTATCCGTTCCCTCCCCAGTGCACTGACTGGGAAGGGCCCCCTAACCACAAACACGTGGACAAGTGAATGTGGCCAGGGATGGTACGGAGCGAGTCCACAATGAAAAATCAGCCACGAAGTGTTGGTGAACCTTCCCACAGACTTTTCTTAGCCAGGGCTGCTTCTCGGAAGGGTTGGACGGGCCCACCAGAGAAACGGAGAATCCCCCGGTGGGCCCTGGCTTCTCCATCAGGAGAATTCATAGCGCAAACCTTGGAGGTTGTGATGATGATGAGGCCATCCATCTCCTTAGTTTTCTGTTACTTGAAATGCAGGCGCAAGTATGCAGTCAGCCACCCACCCACAGGCCACAATAGTAAACTGCCACATTTCTGGGCAGCTGCTTGCACTTGAAATGTTGCCTTTTAGGCTCGTGTAGGCGGAAGCTTTTCACAACCTCATGGGGGCGGCGGCCGGGTCTCTATACTCGGTCCCCAGCCGCCACAATTTCTCCCGGTGTCGTCCCCGCCTTCAAAAAGCACGGGTCCCAGAACATTACTCGTGCCCCCTCCCCCAGTGCACTGACTGGGAAGGACCGCCTAACCACAAACACGTGGACAAGTGAATGTGGCCAAGGATGGTACGGAGCCGGTCCACAGCTTCTCGGTGAGAGTTGTTGTAACATACCTGGCGGCGTCCTTGCATAGTGGTCCATCTCCCACTGTGCAAGAGCACGCACTTGATCTCCTGTCCAGAATGTCTCTCTGGCTTCCCTCCATGCTGTCTGTTTGTGTCTGTTTCTGCTGCTTAAGGGCGGCGCCCGATCACTTCCTGCTTTTTGTACCTGCTGTGGGTCACACCCCTTGTGCGTCCTCAGCCTATTGCTGTCTGTCACCTGGTATATAGCTCAGCTGCTCCCATCTATCCCTGCCTGAGCATAGTGTTTCTTTCAGTGTGTGCTTGCACGCTGAAGGTGCCAGGTCCTGCTCCTGTATCTTGTCTGTCCTGTCTGAACACGCTCCTAGCCTGTTCCTCCCGCCTTCTAGGGGCCGATTACCTAGACCTGTTCCTGTATCTTGTCTGTCCTGTCTGAACACGCTCCTAGCCTGTTCCTCCCGCCTTCTAGGGGCCGATTACCTAGACCTGTTCCTGTATCTTGTCTGTCCTGTCTGAACACGCTCCTTGCCTGTTCGTCCTGCCTCTCTGGGGGCCGTATTCCCAGACCCGCTCCTGTATCCCGCTGCAGTGTCGGTCTCCTCCGTACACTCAGTTCCAGTCTGAACTCTCCTATCCTTTACCTGTTTTGCCTCTATGTCCGTTCCTTTCCTTTTTCTGCAGAGTCTGAACTTGTACCTAACTCCTGCTTGTTGTCTCTGTACTCCCATTTGTGAGTTTGTGGTCCACTCGTTGCTTCACTGCAAGTACCCTGTGGGTATCTGGCTCTGCCTTTCTCTTCCTGTCTGTTCCGTGTGAACAGAGCCCAGTCCCCCCTTCTCTGCCTTGCTTACCGCTCCGGCGGTTCTAGCCTGCTCTGACTCATTTGCTCACCGCTCCGGCGGTTCTAGCCTGCTCTGACTCCTTTGCTCACCGCTCCGGCGGTTCTAGCCTGCTCTGACTCCTTTGCTCACCGCTCCGGCGGTTCTAGCCTGCTCTGACTCCTTTGCTCACCGCTCCGGCGGTTCTAGCCTGCTCTGACTCCTTTGCTCACCGCTCCGGCGGTTCTAGCCTGCTCTGACTCCTTTGCTCACCGCTCCGGCGGTTCTAGCCTGCTCTGACTCCTTTGCTCACCGCTCCGGCGGTTCTAGCCTGCTCTGACTCCTTTGCTCACCGCTCCGGCGGTTCTAGCCTGCTCTGACTCCTTTGCTCACCGCTCCGGCGGTTCTAGCCTGCTCTGACTCCTTTGCTTATCGCTCCGGCGGTTCTGGCCTGCTCTGACCCTTTTGCTCGCTGCTCCGGCAGCCTTGCTCCGCTCTGACCCTTTTGCTCACTGCTCCGGCAGTCTCGCTCCGCTCTTATCCTTTTGCTCACTGCTCCGGCAGTCTTGCTCCACTCTTGCTCACCGCTCCAGGCGGTCTCGTCCTGCTTTACTCTTGCTCACTGCTCCGGCAGTCTCGCTCAGCTCTGACCCTTTGCTCACCGCTCCTGGCGGCCTTGTCCTGCTCTACTCTTGCTCACCGCTCCAGGCGGCCTTGTCCTGCCCTGTTCTCGCTCACCTCTCTGGGCGGCCTCACTCTGCTGTGTTTGTCCGCCACATCTGTGGTTCTGTTCCTGAGTCCCAGTGTGTACTGGGTCCTATCCCGCCAGTGTCCCTACCTGCTAGTGCCTTCCTTTCTGTACTCTAGCTGTGCTCGCCTGTACCCCTCTGCCTGTATTGTTCCTGAGTCCCAGTGTGTACTGGGTCCTATCCCGCCTGTGTTCCTACCTGCTAGTGCCTCCCTGTCTGCACTCTAGCTGTGCTTGCCTGTACCCCCCTGCCTGCATACCCGCCTGCCTGCATACCAGTCGTGCCTGCCTATACCCACCAGTCTGTGCGCCAGCCTAACCAGTCTGTTCCTGTATTCCCCTGTGTGGGTCAACAGCCGTGTCCGGGGTCTGTCCTGGAGTAGCACCTGGTCCCTCTGCTCGGTTCCTCCTTGGTGCACTGGCGTCGTATTCCGTCGTGCGACCCTGGTCGGATCGGGTGAATACCTAGTTACGTCCCTCCAGGCATTCACTCTCCGGCACGGTCCAGTGGAATCACACGCACACGCCGCTCAGCCCGGGCGTGTGCATTACAGCATGCTCAGGCCATGGTTCCCGTTGAGCCCCACGGCCTTCGCTCTCTGAGAAGTTTTCCAGCGAATACATGCATTAAAATAAATAAATAATTTTTTTTTTTCCCTTTAGCTGAGTTTCAGGCGAATTACGCACCCGTCCAGATGGATCTATCTGCTCTCGTTCCTGCGGATCCGCTACGTTATTATGGGGATCCAAGACAAAGTCGTTCATTTGTGGAGCAATGCTTGCTACACTTCAAGTTCTACCCTCTATGTTTTCCCACCGATCGGGTTAAGGTGGCATTCATTATGTCTTACCTGGCGGGTGATGCCTTGGAATGGATCAACCCCCTATATGAAACACAGGATCCGATCCTCCTGGACCTAATGGCCTTCCTGGTGGCCTTTCTAATGGTCTTCGATGATCCTAACCCGGAGGCTCCTGCTGAAGCTTCACTTCCCAATATCCCGGAGCAGCCCCAATGGGTAATGTGTGTGGGTAGCGCAATAGTCCTCCAGCCTAATGAGACTACTGCCCACCCAGAATCCTCTCAGGGTGACTACGCTTTCCGGAATACTTCTCCCAACCTCAAGAGGCAGTCTAGACGTGCTAGGCGTAGAGGCAAGCCGTCACGCCAGGGTCTGTCCTCCCTGAGACCTCCTGACCCCAACCTTGAAGTCCCTACTGAAGCTTCATCTCCCTGTATCCCGGAGAAGCCCCAACGGGTAATGTGCGTGGGTAATGCACCAGTTCTCCTGCCCGAAGAGACTTCTGCCCATCCAGACTCCACACAGGGGAACTTCCTGCACCCGGCATCAGATGCTTCACCCACTTTAACCGGTGTGCATGTCCAAGGATGCTCCAAAGCTGTGGTTACCTCAGAGTCTGTGCACCTCTACTACCTGGCGGAGGACCCCCTGTTGCCTCCTGAATCCTCCGGGATACCACTCGATGACAAATGGAGAGAGACTTCTCTACACCCGGTACTCGATACTTTGTCCGCTTCGTCCTGTGAGCCTGACAATGGGTACTCCGAAGCAGAGGTTACTCCCGAGTCTCTACACCCCTCCGACCAGGCGGGGGACCTCCAGTTGTCTCCAGAACCCTTCGGGGTGCTACCTGGAAGCGAAAGGACAGAGACTCTCCTATACTCTGTACCTGATACCTCGCTCGCTTCGTCCACTGAGTCCATCCTAGTGTACTCTGAAGCAGAGGTTACCCGTGAGTCTCTACACCCCTCTGACCAGGCAGAGGACCGCCAGTTGTCTCCAGAACCCTTCGGGCTGCCACCTGGTGGTGAAAGGACAGAGACTCTCCTATACTCTGTACCTGATATCTCGCTCGCTTCGTCCACTGAGTCCAACCTAGTGTACTCTGAAGCAGAGGTTACCCATGAGTCTCTACACCCCTCTGACCAGGCGGAGGACCTCCAGTTGTCTCCAGAACCCTTCGGGGTGCCACCTGGTGGTGAATGGACAGAGACTTTCCTATATCCTGGATCTGATACCTCGCTTGCTTCGTCAAGTGAGTCCGACCTAGTGTACTCTGAAGCAGAGGTTACCCGTGAGTCTCTACACCCCTCTGACCAGGCGGAGGACCGCCAGTTGTCTCCAGAACCCTTCGGGGTGCCACCTGGTGGTGAATGGACAGAGACTTTCCTATACTCGGTACCTGATACCTCGCCTGCTTTGTCCAGTGAGTCCGACCTAGTGTACTCTGAAGCAGATGTTTTCTCTGAGCCTCTGCACTCTTCTGACCCGGCGGAGGACCTCCAGTTGTTTCCTGAATCCTCCGGGGTACCACCAGATAACAAAGAGACAGTGACTTTTCCTCATTATGTACCTGATAACCCGTCTATTTCTTCCTGTGAGTTTGACAAGATGTACCTCGAAGCAGAGATTACCCCCAAGTCTCTGTCCCCCTCCAACCCGGTGGAGGACTTCCAGTTGTCTCCTGTACCCTCTGGGGTGCCAACTGAAAATATGTGGAGAGAGACTTCCTTGTGTGCTGTTCCTGGTACTCCACCCGTTTCGTCTGTTGCTGAGGATGGCTGGATAGGAGGTAGCATCCTAGCTACCCAGAGGAGACCAGTTTTTCCGGTGGACAGTGGAAGTGATCTCTTCGAAGTGAAGAATTGGCCCTCGAATTCCCTGCGGAAGATTCTGGCAGGCCTGAAGAAGAGGGGGCGTAAGGGGGGGGGGTACTGTAACATACCTGGCGGCGTCCTTGCATAGTGGTCCATCTCCCACTGTGCAAGAGCGCGCACTTGATCTCCTGTCCAGAATGTCTCTCTGGCTTCCCTCCATGCTGTCTGTTTGTGTCTGTTTCTGCTGCTTAAGGGCGGCGCCCGATCACTTCCTGCTTTTTGTACCTGCTGTGGGTCACACCCCTTGTGCGTCCTCAGCCTATTGCTGTCTGTCACCTGGTATATAGCTCAGCTGCTCCCATCTATCCCTGCCTGAGCATAGTGTTTCTTTCAGTGTGTGCTTGCACGCTGAAGGTGCCAGGTCCTGCTCCTGTATCTTGTCTGTCCTGTCTGAACACGCTCCTAGCCTGTTCCTCCCGCCTTCTAGGGGCCGATTACCTAGACCTGTTCCTGTATCTTGTCTGTCCTGTCTGAACACGCTCCTAGCCTGTTCCTCCCGCCTTCTAGGGGCCGATTACCTAGACCTGTTCCTGTATCTTGTCTGTCCTGTCTGAACACGCTCCTTGCCTGTTCGTCCTGCCTCTCTGGGGGCCGTATTCCCAGACCCGCTCCTGTATCCCGCTGCAGTGTCGGTCTCCTCCGTACACTCAGTTCCAGTCTGAACTCTCCTATCCTTTACCTGTTTTGCCTCTATGTCCGTTCCTTTCCTTTTTCTGCAGAGTCTGAACTTGTACCTAACTCCTGCTTGTTGTCTCTGTACTCCCATTTGTGAGTTTGTGGTCCACTCGTTACTTCACTGCAAGTACCCTGTGGGTATCTGGCTCTGCCTTTCTCTTCCTGTCTGTTCCGTGTGAACAGAGCCCAGTCCCCCCTTCTCTGCCTTGCTTACCGCTCCGGCGGTTCTAGCCTGCTCTGACTCCTTTGCTCACCGCTCCGGCGGTTCTAGCCTGCTCTGACTCCTTTGCTCACCGCTCTGGCGGTTCTAGCCTGCTCTGACTCCTTTGCTCACCGCTCCGGCGGTTCTAGCCTGCTCTGACTCCTTTGCTCACCGCTCCGGCGGTTCTAGCCTGCTCTGACTCCTTTGCTCACCGCTCCGGCGGTTCTAGCCTGCTCTGACTCCTTTGCTCACCGCTCCGGCGGTTCTAGCCTGCTCTGACTCCTTTGCTCACCGCTCCGGCGGTTCTAGCCTGCTCTGACTCCTTTGCTCACCGCTCCGGCGGTTCTAGCCTGCTCTGACTCCTTTGCTTATCGCTCCGGCGGTTCTGGCCTGCTCTGACCCTTTTGCTCGCTGCTCCGGCAGCCTTGCTCCGCTCTGACCCTTTTGCTCACTGCTCCGGCAGTCTCGCTCCGCTCTTATCCTTTTGCTCACTGCTCCGGCAGTCTTGCTCCACTTTTGCTCACCGCATCCAGGCGGTCTCGTCCTGCTTTACTCTTGCTCACTGCTCCGGCAGTCTCGCTCAGCTCTGACCCTTTGCTCACCGCTCCTGGCGGCCTTGTCCTGCTCTACTCTTGCTCACCGCTCCAGGCGGCCTTGTCCTGCCCTGTTCTCGCTCACCTCTCTGGGCGGCCTCACTCTGCTGTGTTTGTCCGCCACATCTGTGGTTCTGTTCCTGAGTCCCAGTGTGTACTGGGTCCTATCCAGCCAGTGTCCCTACCTGCTAGTGCCTTCCTTTCTGTACTCTAGCTGTGCTCGCCTGTACCCCTCTGCCTGTATTGTTCCTGAGTCCCAGTGTGTACTGGGTCCTATCCCGCCTGTGTTCCTACCTGCTAGTGCCTCCCTGTCTGCACTCTAGCTGTGCTTGCCTGTACCCCCCTGCCTGCATACCCGCCTGCCTGCATACCAGTCGTGCCTGCCTATACCCACCAGTCTGTGCGCCAGCCTAACCAGTCTGTTCCTGTATTCCCCTGTGTGGGTCAACAGCCGTGTCCGGGGTCTGTCCTGGAGTAGCACCTGGTCCCTCTGCTCGGTTCCTCCTTGGTGCACTGGCGTCGTATGCCGTCGTGCGACCCTGGTCGGATCGGGTGAATACCTAGTTACGCCCCTCCAGGCATTCACTCTCCGGCACGGTCCAGTGGAATCACACGCACACGCCGCTCAGCCCGGGCGTGTGCATTACAGTTGTATTTCACCACAGCCATATTCTTTAGCTCGGTGAAAGGACGTGGGAAACCGTATCTACTCCAGCTGTCATTTCTCCCAGGAAGTCCTCTAATGTATCTTCTTGCATAAGCAATGGCAGCCCTTCCAACATCAGCTCACACTTCTCGTTGGTGCTTAGCCACAGACAAAGATCTTTCTTTACGCTGTAAGGTGGCTAATGGTCATGTAGTCGATGGGAGGTATGTATCGCAGAGATGGCTGGTCTCTGTGATGTAACCCGGTGTATTTTCTCTACTGCACGCCTGCACTAAGAGGTTTACTTGTTGCACCTTGGAGCCGGGGTACGGGTTACTAGGAGAGATGGGCGGGTCCAGCAACTCACATACCTAACCTCTGGGTGTGGTTTCCAGCCTTTATAATGGAGGATGTTGTTTGTCACATGGGGTGTGTGTTTGGAGGGAGAAGGTCTCCTGTGTACTGTCTCCAGACTGAGCTGTGTGCTGGACACTTACCGGCCTGTGTGACCACAGGTCCAGTTTACCAGAGACTTTGCTAAAAGGACTGTCTTTCTTTTGCTTTTTGCCTGGACTAAAGGCTGCTTGTTTGCATTTTTTTTCTTTTGTCAGTTTATGAATCTAATAAACCGCTATGGACATTTAAAGGAACATGCCTCCTTTTTGCCTCTCATCGCACCTGACTGAGTACAATCTCTACAATGCCTTGAATTTAATCACTACAGAGTTCGACAATGGCCTGATCTGCAATGCATTTTGAGAAATAGCGTGCATATTCAAAGCCACGGTTTAGGCCACTGAAGGTCAATAAGCGAAACTCATACAGCTTTCCCACAGACTGAAAGAGGGGTATCAAGACTTCCAAGACAGGCAAGACTTCCCTGTCCTCCCCAAGAGGATGACTGTCCATGTTCTCCTCCTCATCTTCCTCCTCCTCATTATCACCCAATCCACATTGAGATGAGATGAGGCTGGGCTGCATAGTTCCTTGCTCCGCCTGCAATGCCTCCTCTTTAACTGAGAGCAGCGAGCGTTTTAGTAGAAGAGAGCAGAGAAGCGGGATGGTGATGCTAGTTATGATGTCATCGCCACTCACCATCTTGGTGGTGTCTTCAAAGTTTTGGAGGATGACACAGATGTCAGACATCCATGCCCACTCATCAGTTCTTATGTGCGGAGGCTGACCTGAATGCCGATGTGCGTGTTAAAGCTGGTACTCAACAAATCCTCTGCTGCTCACAAATCCTTCCCAACATCTGCAACATTGATTTCCAACATGTGGTGACATCGCACAACTGTCGGTGAGCTGAAACACTGCCAGGGTGGCGGAAGCTATAACTGACTTTCTGAAATTGGCACACACGCAGCTGTGGCAGATCTGGGTAGGTTTTGAGAAATCGCTGAACCGCTAAGTTGAGCACATTTAGTGGTCTCTCATTACTAATGTGTAACCCTGTATAGAGAACAATATCAGCACCGAAAAATTGAAAGATGAAATATAGCCTGCTTTATATATCACAGTACTAAGAAAAACAATTTCGATTCTATCTTGTGTACCCCTGTGACAAAAATATCCGCACCAAAGTGCAGTAGAAGTAGTATAATGGTGACCTACAACTCTTCCACTACTGCTAAACCCAATGGAGACCCAATCAGGATACTCCATATTTACAAAAATTAGTGGCAGACACCAGCAAAGTGGCATCAATTTCACTACAGTACAAATAGTATAATTAGGACCGACACCTCTTCCACTACAGCCAACCCAGTAGATGGAGACACAATCAGGACTGTTCACATTTAAGAAAATTAGGGCTTAAGACCTTTCCATGGCTTACAGATTGGAGTTGGTGGAGTTCAACCTTTCAGCTTTGTCATGTGTAGGAGTAAACAATCTTTTAGGTGACCGCAACTGTGGGACCGAGGGCTGGCTGCAGTGCTGAGTAGTGATGAGCAAACATGCTCTCCAGTGTTCGGTACTCGCCCGAGCATCTCACTGCTCGAGGTGCTCGGCTCTCTACGAGTATTTCCTGGTCACTCGGGCGGGAGCTCGGGTCCCCTCCCTTCATGTTTGGCGCTCTTTAGAGAGCCAATGAACATGCAGGGATTGCCTGCCACACACTGTAATGCCGCAGCCATGTTGGTTGTGGCATTACAGTGATTGACTGGCTGTACAGCATTATCAGGTGTATATAAGACCGGGCGTCGCCATGCTCGTCACAGTCTACCCCGGAATCAGGCAGAGTAGGGAGAGGTGCTGCTGCATCAGGGAGAGATTTGCTTTTTTAGTTGGTATAGGTATTCCACAACATATATCTATAATATTCATCTGAACTAACAGTCCTTCTGAGGACTAATATTGCTGCATATAATTAGTGGTGATAGCAGGAATTAGGCAGGCAGGCAGTGTATGTGGCAGACTGCAGTGTATAGAACAGCACAAGAGGCTCCATTTCAATTCTGTCTGCTGCTGCTGTTACAGATATTTCTACAAATAGCCCCAGGTATCAGGGGCCATGGATAATTATTTTTTATATCTTAATCCTGATTATTTGGTTAAAAAGCAATCCAGAGAACACCGTTTTTCTGCTCCATTTGCTTGTTGCCACAGCAGAATACAGCCTGATTCTTTCCATATTAAAGTGATGAAAATCCAGATATTTGTAGTGAACTTGAAAAATATTGGCCTCCATTTAAATTTAGTTGCAGTGTGTCAGTGAAGTTATTGACACCAGGTTGCTGTGAAAAATAGTAGCCTACAGGCCAGCTATTTAAAACTGGTTTTCCATCACACGTATCACATATAAGTTCGCTCCAAATTTAGCCATTTCTGGCCTCCATTTAAATTTTTTTGCAGTGTGTTAGTGAAGTTATTGACACTAGGTCGCTGTGAAAAATAGTAACCTACAGGCCAGCTATTTAAAACTGTGGTTTTCATGTCACACGCATCACATATAAGTTTGCTCCAAATTCAGCCATTTCTGGCCTCCATGTAAATTTTGTTGCAGTGTGTTAGTAAAATTATTGACACCAGGTCGCTGTGAACAATAGTAACCTACAGGTCAGCTATTTAAAACTGTGGTTTTCCGTCACATGTATCACATATCACTGCGGTTCAAATCCAGCCATTTGTAGTGAACGTGGAAAATATTGTCCTCCATTTAAAATGGGCAAGGCGCGTGGCAAGGGATGGGGAAGTTGACGTGATGGTGATGATGGTGCATGCAGAGGACTAGGCCGAGGCTGTGGACAAGCTGAAATTGTGCAACAACAAACACCCACATCTTGTCGCTCGACCTTCCTGTCCCAATTAATAGGGGACCGCATAACACCACTATTGAACACAGAGCAGTGTGAAAAGGTTATTGGTTGGATAGCAGATAATGCTTCCAGTCACTTAGCCACCACCACCACCACCCTGTATTCCACATGGTAAAGTCTCAGTAGCCGTGAGTCTGGACTGCATATTCCTCACCCTGATCCTCCTTCCTCCCACCATGCCGAGTGCCAGGAGACAACTGATCCCACAATTGGACACTTTGAAGAGCTGTTCACTTTTCCATTTATAAATTCGGGCCTCTCGCCCAGGCCACTTGAAGCGGGGCAAGAGGACATCGCATGTAGCGATGCCCAAATATTGGAGCAGCCACGGTCACACGAAGGCGACGGTGGGAAAGTGTCACAAGAGGTGGACGATGATGAGACACAATTGCCAGAAAGTCAGGAGGAGGACCAGGGTGCGGAAGTGGAAGATGAGGTGGAGGACAATTAAGTCACTGACCCAATCTGGCAAGGTGACATGCAGAGCGAGGACAGCAGCACACAGGGGGAGGGAGGCGTAGCACCACAACAGGCAAGAACAAGCAGTGAGTTGGCCCAGACAGACAGGTGGCAGACAGAAGGTGGGCAACCTTTCCCCGTAACATCAACACAACGGAAGTTGCCAGTACAACTGTTAGGTCTTCCCAAGTCTGTTTTTTTAAACGCTCTGAAGATAACGCCAAACAGGCAATTTGCACTACCTGTCAGGCCTGCATCACCAGGGGTAGCAAAACTAGCAGCCTGACCACCACCAGCATGATCAGGCACATGGCAGCAAAGCACCCGACTAAGTGGGCTGAACCCCAGGGTCCAGCAACAGTGTCTGTGGGTGACACCACTGCTTGTTCCGCTGTTGTGCGGGCACGCCAATCCCCTGTCCATTGCGCATGCCAAGATGCCTCCCGCACTGCACCTGTCGTTGAACGCTCTCAACTAGCACCATCAGCAATCCACATCCTTGTCCCAGCAAAGCGTTCAGTTGTCTCTACCCCAGTCCTTGGAATGCAAGCGCAAATACGCAGCTAACGCACAACAGGCCACACTACTAAATTCACACATTTCGCGAATGCTTGCAATCTAAATGTTGCCTTTTAGGCTCATGAAGACAGAAGCTTTCCGCAACCTGATGGTGGCGGCCGTCCCTCAGTACTCGGTCATCAGCCACCACTATTTCTTCCAGTGTGCCATCCCCGCATTACACAAGCACGTGTCCCACAACAATGCAGTTACTGGGAAAGTCCACCTAACCACTGACATGTGGACAAGTGCTTGTGGGCAGAGACGGTACATCTCACTGATGGCACACTGGGTTAACATATTGGAATCCGGGACCCAGTCGGACCTTGGGACGGAACACGTCCTCCCGATGCCGAGGATTGTGGGCCCTGGGTCAAACAGGGTTGCCCCCACATTCTACAGCTCCTGCACCTCGTCCTCCTCTTCTTCAGCATCCATCTCCGAAATGACCATATCAGTCGCAAGCTGGAAGCACTGTAGCACTGCCTCAGCCAAGCGTCAACAGGCTGTGCTGATTCTAATATGCTTAGGTGACAAATCGCACAACGCTGAAGAGATGTGGACAGCTCTGTAAGAGCAGGCAGATCTGTGGCTGACACCGCTGAACATACAGCCAGGCATGGTCGTGTGTGACAATGGCTGGAACCTGGTGGCGGCTCTGAGGAGAGGCAAGCTCACATACATACCATGCCTGGCCCATGTGCTTAACCTCGTGGTTCAGCGATTTCTCAAAACCTACCTGGATCGGCAGGATCTGCTTGTCAAAGTACGCCGTCTGTGTTCCCATTTTAGAAAGTCAGCTACAGCTTCCGCCTCTCTTGCCGAGCTTCAGCATCCTTTGCAGCTTACAGCTCACTGACTGGTGTGTGATGTCCCCACGCGTTGGAACTCTAAATTGCAGATGTTGGGAAAGATTTGTGAGCAGAAGAGGGCAGTTGTTGACTACCTGCATCAACAAGGCCATCGGCATTCAGATCAGACTCCAAACATAAAACCTCAAGAGTCGACACGGATGTCAGACATCTGTACCATCCTCCAAAACTTTGAGGACTCCACCAAGATAGTGAGCAGCGTAGCATAAACTCAAATCCAGTGTCTTTTCTTGGGAGGTATATTCCCATGCACCTTTCCACACCCACACATGGGTATACGCTTCCTGATTTTGGCTATTTGCTCTTGTCCTCCTCCTTCTCCTCATCCTCCACCATCATATCACCAGAGTAACCGTGGTCCGTGATGCAATACCCACATAATTTTTTTAAAGCGTGTTTATGATGCCCGCAAAAATTTTTTTTATACAGTATGTTCATGTATACCCCCCTGGGGTAAATGTTTGTCAGCCCATACACTTAGTGCATGGGCATTAAAAGTATGGGAGGCCAGCTCCTTTCTAATGGGAATATTTTTTTTGTGAGGCCCTCCACATCTCTTCCAAGGGGCATTGAAGTGCCTCCAAATTTTTGGCAGCCCTTGCATTCACTGCATAGGCCAACACTATGGGAGACTTTCTCCTTTCTAATGGGAATTTGTCGTTACTGTGGCCCTGCTCTATGTCTTTTTAAATTGTTAGTGGGGTTTTTCCTAAATTTGGTCAGCTGTTGGACTCACTGCATACCGTATAACTGTATAGAAGACCCTCTCCTTTCTAATGGGAACATGTTGTACCTTGTTACTGTGGCCCTGCTCTATGTGTCTTTAAATTCTTAGTGTAGTTTTTCCTTAAATTGGTCAGCCGTTGGACTCCCTGCATACCCTATAACTGTATAGCTGACTCTCTCCTTTCTAATGGGAATTTGTCGTTACTGTGGCCCTGCTTTATGTGTCTTCAATTTCTTAGTGGGGTTTTTCCTAAATTTGGTCAGCCGTTGGACTCACTGCATACCCTATAACTGTATAGCAGACCCTCTCCTTTCTAATGGGAACATGTCATACCTTGTTACTGTGGCCCTGCTCTATGTGTCTTTAAATTCTTAGTGGGGTTTTTCCTAAAATTGGTCAGTCGTTGGACTCACTGCATACCCTATAACTGTATAGCAGACTCTCTCCTTTCTAATGGGAATTTGTCGTACCTTGTTACTGTGGCCCTGCTCTATGTGTCTTTACATTTTTAGTGTTTTTTTTTCTAAAATTGGTCAGCCGTTGGACTCCCTGCATACCCTATAACTGTATAGCAGACTCTCTCCTTTCTAATGGGAAGCTGTGGATCGGCAGGATCTGCTTGTCAAAGTACGCCGTCTGTGTTCCCATTTTAGAAAGTCAGCTACAGCTTCCGCCGCTCTTGCCGAGCTTCAGCATCCTTTGCAGCTTCCAGCTCACCGACTGGTGTGTGATGTCCCCACGCGTTGGAACTCTAAATTGCAGATGTTGGGAAAGATTTGTGAGCAGAAGAGGGCAGTTGTTGACTACCTGCATCAACAAGGCCATCGGCATTCAGATCAGACTCCAAACATAAAACCTCAAGAGTCGACACGGATGTCAGACATCTGTACCATCCTCCAAAACTTTGAGGACTCCACCAAGATGGTGAGCGGCGATGACGCCATAATTAGCATCACCATCCCGCTTCTCTGTCTTCTGAAACGCTCTCTGCTCACAATCAAAGAGGATGCATTGCAGGCGGAGCACGATGATATGGAGCAAGGAACCATACAGGGTGATTACACACAGCCAAGCCTCATCTCATCCCAACGTGGATTGGGTGACAATGAGGAGTAGGAGGAGGAGGAAGGACAGGAGCTAGTTTCATGCACTATAGATGGTACTACCTGCACAGCTGTTATACCGTCTGTTCAGCGTGGATGGCCAGAGGACAGAGAGGAGGAGGCCCTGCTCTACGTGTCTTTAAATTCTTAGTGGGGTTTTTCCTAAAATTGATCAGTCGTTGGACTCACTGCATACCCTATAACTGTATAGCAGACTCTCTCCTTTCTAATGGGAATTTGTCGTACCTTGTTACTGTGGCCCTGCTCTATGTGTCTTTACATTTTTAGTGTTTTTTTTTCTAAAATTGATCAGCCGTTGGACTCCCTGCATACCCTATAACTGTATAGCAGACTCTCTCCTTTCTAATGGGAATTTGTCGTACCTTGTGTCTTTAAATTCTTAGTGTGGTTTTTCCTAAAATTGGTAAGCTGTTGGACTCACTGCATATCCTATAACTGTATAGCAGACTTTCTCCTTTCTAAATGGAATTTGTCGTTACTGTGGCCCTGCTCTATGTGTCTTTAAATTCTTAGTGGGGTTTTTCCAAAATTTTGTCAGCCCTTGCATTTACAGCATGGGCATTACCACTATAGGAGACCCACTCCTTTATAATGGGAAAAAAAATTTTTCCGAGACCCTCCTCTATTTCTCTTCAAAGGGGTATTGGGTTGCGTCCAAATTTTTGGCAGCCCTTGCAGTCACTGGATACGCAATAACAGTATAGGAGACTCACTTGTTAATAATGGGAACAACAAAGCATAGCCGGCTGATGGCTCTCTAACAATAGCAAGGGCCGACTGCTGGCCTTTTAAGAATAGTAAGGGCCATCTGATGGCCCTATAAAAATAGGCTTAATGACTTTCAGAGTCCCTCCATCATAAATAAAACAGGATGTGTCTAATGATGTGTCACACACCACATTGCCAGATAAGGTTGTAAAATGTTAAAATGACATTTCCCGGTGAATGCATTTGTCTTAAAAAATAACGCAAAAAAAAGCAAAACAATAGGATCTTTCTTTAGTATAAAAAACAGCGTCACCAATTTAACCTCAATGTAATCACATTGTTCAGCTCCTGCACCTCCTCCTCCATCTCCGAAATTACCACATTAGTCACAAGCTGACAGCACTGGAGCACTGCCTTGGCCAAGCAGCAACAGGCTGTGCTGATGATAACATGCTTAATGCTTAATTTACAAACCGCCCAGCGCTGCAGAGTTCTTGAAATCTGTAACACAGCAGTCTGATCTGTGGCTCTCACAGCTGAACATACAGCCAGGCATGGCCATTTGTGACAATGGGCGGAACCTGGTGACGGAGAAATGACAGCCGGAGAAGATACGGTTTCCCTCTATGCCAGTCCTTTCACCGAGCTAAAGAATATGGCTGTGGTGAAATACAACTTCCACTGAGAAGCTGTTTCAGATTGAAAAACATTGTGCCCACAAGAGGATTTGATTCTGAGGACTCACCTTTCTGCCCCGCTCAAGAGCCCTCAGAATCAAATCTTCTGGTGGGCACAATGTTTTTCATGATAGCAACTGCTATTATGAACTCTCCTGAGGTAGAAGCCAAAGCACACCAGAGGATTCTCTGGTGGGACCGTCCAACCTTGACGAGAAGCAGTCCTGGCTAAGAAAAGTGTGGGGGAAGGTTCCTGGACACTCTATGGCTGTTTTTTTAATGCGGATCAGATGTGCTTATGCATGTTATTTCCCAAACCGCATTGGAGATCAGGCCATTGCCAAACTCTGTAGTCATGAAATTGCGCAAAGAAAGATGTGTGTGTTTCAAAGCACCACTGACAAGTGCGAGTTGATGATGGATGGGATGCCATTGCTTCTGCAACATGCTGCATTAGAGGACTTCATGGGAGAAATGACACGCAGAGTAGATATGGTTTCCCTCTATGCCAATCCTTTCACCGAGCTAAATACAACTCTCAGCAAAAAAAGCTGTGGACTGGCTTCGTACCGTCCCTGGCCACATTCACCTGTCCACGTGTTTGTGGTTAGGCGGTCCTTCCCAGTAAGTGCACTGGGGAGGGCACAGGTAATGTTGTGAGACTCGTGCTTGTGGAAGGCGGAGACGATACTGGGAAAAATAATGGCGGCTGGGGACCGAGTATGGATACCTGGTCGCCACCGCCATAAGATTGTGGACAGCTTCCGCCTCCACGAGCCTAAAAGGCCACATTTCAAGTGCAAGCAGCTGCCCAGAAATCTGGCAGTTTAGTGTTGCGGCCTGTGGGTGGGTGATTGGCAGCATACTTGCGATTGCATTACAAGTAACAGAAAACTAAGCAGATGGTGGCCTCTATCATCATCATGGCCTCACCTCGGCACTATGAACTCTCCGGAAGGAGAAGCCAGTGACCACCGGAGGAGTCTCCGGTTCTCTGGTGGGCCCGTCCAACCCTGCTGAGAAGCAGCCCTCGCTAAGAAAAGTGTGAGGGAAGGTTCCCGGACACTCTATGGCTGCTTTTTTAATGTGGATCGGACATGCTTATGCATGCTATTTCTTAAACCGCATTGCAGATCAGGCCATTGTCCAACTCCGTATTCATGAAATTAAATGCGCAAAGAAAGATGTTTGTGTGTCTAAGCACCACCGACAAGTGCGAGTTGATGTTGGACTGGCTGCCATTGCTTCTGCAACAAGCTGCATTAGGGGACTTCCTGGGAGAAATGACACCCAGGGTAGATACGGTTTCCCTCTATGCCAGTCCTTTCACCGAGCTAAATACAACTCTCAGCAAAAAAAGCTGTGGACTGGCTCCGTACCGTCCCTGGCCACATTCACCTCTCCACGTGTTTGTGGTTAGGCGGTCCTTCCCAGTAAGTGCACTGGGGAGGGCACGGGTAATGTTGTGGGACCCGTGCTTGTGGAAGGCGGAGATGACACCGGGAGAAACAGTGGCGGCTGGGGACCGAGTATGGACACCCAGCCGCCGCTGGCATGAGGTTATGAAAAGCTTCCACCTCCACAAGCCTAAAAGGCCACATTTCAAGTGCAAGCTGCTGTCAAAAATTTGTCAGTATAGTATTGCAGCCTGTGGGTGGGTGGCTGGCTGCATACTTGCGCTTGCATTCCAAGGAATGGGGTAGGGACAACTGAACGCTGCACTGGGACAAGGACGTGGACGTTGACTGTTGCAAGTCTGCAACGACAGGTGCATGGCGGGAGGCATCTTCGCATGCGCAGGATCACTTATGATGGGCACACTTTTAGGCAGTGACCTGGAAGTCAGAAATGCTTCCAGAGGTCTTCCCCATGCTGTTCCCATGTCTTTTCAGCACTGTATGCATGTTTCTGATGATGTGTCACACACCACATGGCCAGATAAGGTTGTAAAATGTTAAAATGAGATTTCCCAAGGAATGCATTTGTCTTTGTTGAAAGCAATGCAAAAGTGCAAAAACTCATCAAAAACACTACGTGTGAACATAGCCCAAGGTGTGGAGGAGTATTTTTGGTTTTGGTTATTTATTTTGCCTTATATACAAGTCATTACCCTGGAAAGGATGTTCCTTAACATATTTCCCAGGAAAATCCATTTTGGTTTTGTTTTTGTATGTTTTATTGTGAGTCCTTAAAAGTAGCGTAATACTCTGACAACGTTGTTGACAGCAGTGACCTGGGAGTCAGAAATGCTTCCCCATGCTGTTCCCTAGTCATTTGAGCACTGTTCCCATCGATTTGGGCAGTTTTTAGGTGCTCTGCAGACCGCCGGGGGGAGCTGCCTGAAAAATGTTCGTGTTTCCCATAGACTTACATTGGGCTCGTTGCTCGGGTCCAGCACCCGAGTATTCCAATTTGCTCGACCTGAGCAACCAGTACCCGAGCATTTTAGTGCTCGCTCATCACTAATACTCACCTCTCCCACTCCCTGCAGGTCCGGTATACTCAGCGCATCTTCTGACTCTGCAGTGCTCAGAGCAGAGGGTGGTAGTCACCTCGCTCTCTGCCCTGAGACATCAGAATCAGAAGACCCTGACATCACTGGAGCTGCGGGGAACAAGTAGAGATAAGTATTTGAGGAATAGGGTGGGGTGGGGCCTCTCCCTCCCGGAGGGGGGGCTCTCCCTCCCCTGACTCATGGGCCCAATAGCGTGCCGGCGTCCCTTTCCCCCGGGGCCCCAGCACTTACCTGGGTGCGCCGGGTGATGATGCATCCACCGGCCATGGTCATCGCCGCGGGTCAAATCTGTGTACATGCGTGCGCGCGCCCCTGTCCACCGTGCTTTTAAAGGGCCCATGTTCCTAAAAAAAAAGGTTTTTTTCTCTTCTCTTCCTTCTTTTCTGGGGCCCACCGGGCATTTCACCGGTACCCTGCCAGGCCAGTCCGACCCTGTTTCAATTCCACTTTCACATAGAATTGTGTAGTTGCCGTAGAGGAGTTCGGCAATAAGTGACAAGTTGAGTTGAGAAGAATGCTTGTGATCAGTTACTGGGCAGTCTCTATCTACCACTCCAGCATGCCCTTTACATGTTGAAGTGGCTATAAAATAAAAAAGGATTTTCCTGATATCCAGTCTACAGTACACACCTCCAGCTGTTGCAAAACCATAAGTTTAGATCTGCAACAATTAGAGAGCCACAGGTTGGAGACCACTAACAAGATTCTCAGGGATTTGAAAATGTTAATCTAATATATATAATTGTCTTATCCCGTCTGTCCTTCTGTCCTTCTGTCCAGGAAATCCCGCGTCGCTGATTGGTCCGGCTGTGGCCAATCAGCGACGCGGGATTTCAGAAAAAAGATGGCGGCCGTTAGCGGCTCATCCGCCGCACGGAGGTCAGCGGCGATGCAGCCGGGAGATGAGCGGCGCTAACAGCAGAAGGACCCCGACCGGCGGCGCCATTGACCTCCATGCGGCTACCGTCGGGAGATCAGCGGCTAGGACCGCTGATCTCCCGACGGTAAGTGTGAAGGGAGGACCGGGGAGCGGCGCCGCCGGTCGGGATGCTTCTGCTAATAGCAGCCGCCCATCTCCCAGCTGCTCGCAGCGGAAGTACCTGCACAAGCAGCGCCGCTCCCGGGCCCACACTAATACGACGCTGATTGGTCGCAGCCGACGGCCGCGACCAATCAGCTATATTGGCGCCAAGTCTAAACACCGCTCCGCCGATTGCTCGCGGCCGGTGGCCGCGACCAATCAGCTATATTGGCGCCAAATTTAAACACCGTTGTGCTGATTGGTCGTGGCCGCCGGCAGCGACCAATCAGCGATATTGGCGCCAAGTCTAAACACCGCTCTGCACAGAGGTCAGCGGCGATGCAGCCGAAGTACCCCGACCGGCGGCGCCGCTGACCTCCATGCGGCTACCGTCGAGAGATCAGCGGCAAGTGTGAAGGGAGGACCGGGGAGCGGCGCCGCCGGTCGGGATACTTCTGCTGCGAGCAGCTGGTCATCTCTCGCAGCACCGCTCCCCGGTCCTCACTAATACAATTCGCTGATTGGGCGTGCCGCGCCCACCGGCAGCGACCAATCAGCGATATTGGCGCCAAATTTAAACACCCCTCTGCTGATTGCGCCCGGTGTACCGCATACATATTCTAGAATACCCGATGCGTTTGAATCGGGCCACCATCTAGTATAATTTATAAACCTACCGTAGTTCTAATTGAGGAAAATATTACTATTAGACACAGTTTACACAGTCTATGTATTACCACTCTCTGGATTTGGCATCAAGTGTCTGGTGGGAGTATATGGAGTGGGATCAAGGGCGGTCATCCAACTGTATTGGCAAATTTTGACAGGAAAGGGAGTTCTGCAATTTATTTTAATATCACTGGTACAAATTCTCTAATGGGCCAAAAAATATCGGCAAAAATAGTCTCAAAATATTTTCAAAAGTATAAAGAACACAAACTATAAAAGTTTACACAATGGCTAAAAAACACCCATATGAAATTTCATCAATGTAAAATTAATGGTTTTGGGTCTCCGAATACAACAAGAATAAAATATTTTATTTTCTACTCCAATATAGTAAAACCTAAAAAAATCAATATAAATTTGGTGTCATTGCAATTATACTGACTTGCAGAACAAAATGCACATGTCATTTTTACAAAGTTAACGCCTTAAAAACAAAACCCAGATTAGGCTCTGTGTGTATATGTTGGTACAAAATAGAAAACGTTTTTAGCTCTTCAAAGATGTGGATGAAAAATTAAAAGTGAAAACCAAAAAATGACTGCAGACTGAAGGGGTTGAAAAGTTTACAGAGAAAGAGAGATTGTCGGAGGGGGGGCAGTGAATAAACTTCTCAAATTATAGAATAAAATAGAAGGAGATTTTGAACACTGCAGACAAAACCTTTATTTGATAGAATACAAGACAAAATACACAGACAAACAGATATATATATATATATATATATATATATATATATATATATATATATATATATATATCTATATATTGTTTTGGAGGCAAAATCAAGAAAATCAAATTGTGGTAACCCAATACAGAATATTAAATATTAAAACCCTCTATTAGGTGGTTTCAGTGTCCTCAGTACTCACTGGTTTCATTCCTAAGAGTTTCTTGATGTTGATCAACAACTTCTGGTTCCCTGTTATCAGAATAATCGAATTAAATGTTGGGAAAATGGAAGCTACAATAAATGTTCGAGAAAATATAAAACTGTCGTTATTCTCCAGTGCCATTAATATTGAGTTCATGCACCCATAGAATACCAAATACAATAAAAGGAGAGAAGTTACTGTTTTAGTCGCTGATAAATGAGAATGAATTTTTGATTTTCCAGAACCTTCATTGCTTTTCTTCATCCGTATCATGTGCTTACACAAAGAGGTGACAATGGCTCCAGCAGTGAGAAATATTATAGCAAAAGCGATGGCGGCAAACAGCATGTAAATCTGGAACAGACATTTGCATCTGCTTTTAAAACTGAAAGAAAATATCGAAGTTGTATTTCCAGTTTCAAGAACAGTCACAGTCATAGGCTTCACGTCTATGAATAGATCCAAGTAGGCTCCTAATCCAAGTAACCAAGATGCAGCGATAGAAATAAGGAGCAGCCGTGGGATCAGTACTGGAGCTTTTGTCTTGAGCTTGTAGAAGAAAGACCCACTAAAGTTGGTAATCTTAATGCAATAGTAGAAGCACAGGCAGGTGGAACACCAAAGACTTGAGAATGCCAATGAAGATAGGATGATGCTCAAAGGATATGCCACCCAGGCTTGCATAAAGAGCTCCTTAAACATTAAGCACATGACCCTATTAAATGTCATTGTTCCTTGCAAGAAGATATTGATGAGGGAAATGCTGTTGATTATAAGCATGGATTGGTTACAATCACGGGTTTTTAACCAATCCAGAAAATGAACTGTCAGGATGAAAAGATTTCCTGATACACCGGTCACTAGAAAGAAGATGTAGATACCAACTGCCGATAGGGTTACAATAGAAGTCATGTTGGACAGATTTAGATTGGCTTCTGATTCTGAATAAAGTAATGTTTGCTCCTTCTGAGTCAATTATTGACCTGTGCTCTACGTATTTCTACGTTAATTATGCATATGCATTTAGCATGGACAATTTGTCAATGTCATTCCTTGCTCAACTTCATAGTAGGGAAATTCAGATACATTTTACAGTAATTACAGTGTATGAATAGTTCTTGTGCTCTGTAGTAAAATAAGAAATGAAAACAAGGGAAATACTCTATAGTTAACATTTTCATTGGGTATTTTCTTTCGGTGTATATTGTACATGTGGTTTCCGATACCAGGCAATTATTTTTCCCACAACCTATTTGGATCCATTGTAAATGCATATCACCATACAAATCTGCACATAATAACATAGACCATGGAAATGTTTGCAAATTAACCCATATTCCCATTTTGAAATATGCAAAGTATGTGGTAGTCTCATCTCAATCTACTATGACCGCATACAGTATGAATCACTGCAACTTCCCATTCATTTTTTGGCCACTTGCCATTTTGCTACACCGTAAAGAGCCATCAAAAGGTTAAAAACCTTAAATCTTAAAAAAAATTATTATTCCCTCCTCACCTCTCACCTCTTCGACCTCTCTGCTCCTCACCATCACCTGTCCGGTCTTCATCGCATTTTCTGACCCCCACTGCGACCACTTAACCTCTGGATCTCTTCACACTAGTTTGGGACTTAGGCTCTGATGGATTGTTCTGTGCATGCGCGAGCAAGTTCATGGTGTACATCATGATGTCATGATATTGTGACCTTACACATGCTTTAGCAGGATGGTGCCTGACCTCATCAGAGCCAGAAGCTCTAGGCTACCATGAAAAGGCCTGGGAATACAACAATCATAAGATGTGACGGGACTAGACGGGTGACAGTGAGGAGTGGAGTGGTCAGAGAGGTGAGCAGTGAGATGAGTATAAGTATTTATTTTTAATTTTTACATCTTACATTTATTTTGCTCTGTTTATTTGACAAATTAGTAGAGTTGGTGGCAATTAATTTGCAGGACCCGGTCCATCGGTCACGTTGAAAGTCTGTAGCCGCTAGATGGAATCCCGGAGAACCGTTTCTTTCCTGACAATATCCCCAGCTCCTCCTTTGATTAGCCGACCTAGCTAATCAAAAGAAGAGCCATAGATGTTGGGTGGTATGAGGCTGGGTTGCCAACTGTTCAGAAATTACTGTACAGTCTGTAAAAATATGGCACTTTTTTGCCCTGTCCATAAAAAAATGAATGAATCCGAGGGTAAAGAAACTTATACATTATATTTTTTTAGTTTACAGTGATAATAATAATAATAATAATAATAATAATTTTTATTTATATAGCGCCAACATATTCCGCAGCACTTTACAATTAAGCGGGGACATGTACAAACAATAAATTCAATACAAGGTGAGACAGTTTAACAGTTACATCAGGAGTGAGGTCCCTGCTCGCAAGCTTACATTCTACAAGGAAATGGGGAGACACAATAGGTGGAAAGTGCTTGTTATTTCAGGTCAGGCAATTATAATAAGTCGGGATTATCATATAAAGCTGTATGATCCGGTCATCAGCCTGTATGTTCAAGTGCAATACTCAATTACCGAGTGCAGTTATCGTGTGCATGGAGGGTGTAGAAACAGATGAACAGTAGGGGGCAGATTCTGAATAGTATTTAGGAGGGAACAGGGGAAAGTTAGTTTACTGGGTATTTGAGATGGTAGGCTTGTTTAAAGAGATAAGTTTTTAAAGCGCGCTTGAAGACATCGGGGCTAGGCATCAATCGGATCGTCTGGGGTAGAGCATTCCAGAGAACTGGCGCAGCACGAGAGAAGTCTTGGAGACGGAGGTGCGAGGTTCGGATTATAGGGGATGTTAGTCTTAGGTCATTTGTGGAACGGAGGGCACGTGTAGGACGATAGACTGAGATGAGAGAGGAGATATAAGGTGGTGCAGAACTGTGGAGAGCTTTGTGGGTGAGAGCAATGAGTTTATATTGGACCCTGTAGCGAATGGGTAACCAGTGTAATGACTGGCACAAGGTGGAGGCATCGGTGAAGCGGCTGGACAGAAATACGACCATGGCTGCCGCATTCAGGACACATTGGAGAGGGGAAATTTTGGTAAGAGGGAAACCGATCAGAAGAGAGTTGCAGTAGTCCAGACGAGAATGAATAAGAGCGACAGTAAGAGTTTTAGCAGTTTCCAAAGTGAGAAAAGATCGAATTCTGGAGATGTTTTTAAGATGCATGTGACAAGAGTGAGTGAGTGATCGGATATAGGGAGTAAAGGAAAGGTTAGTGTCGAATATGACCCCAAGGCAGCGGGCGTGCTGCTTGGGAGTTATGGTTGACCCCTCCAAGGTAATTTCGATGTTAGGTAGTTCAGTTTTGGAGAGATTCAGTTTAAGATAGAGGGAGGACATGATGCTAGACACAGCAGACAAACAATCCTTGGTATTTTGTATTAGGGTTGGGGTGATGTCAGGGGAAGAAGTGTATAATTGAGTGTCGTCAGCATAGAGATGATACTGGAACCCAAATCTGCTGATTGTTTGTCCAATAGGGGCAGTGTATAGAGAGAAGAGGAGGGGGCCTAGGACTGAGCCCTGCGGAACCCCGATAGTAAGGGGATGAGGAGGGGAAGAGGAGCCGGCAAAAGATACAGTGAAGGAGCGGTCAGAGAGGTAGGAGGAGAACCAGGAGAGAACGGTTTCCTTGAGGCCTATAGAGCGGAGCATTAGTGAGGAGGAGCTGGTGATCCACAGTGTCAAATGCTGCAGAGAAATCCAGGAGAATCAGCAGGGAGCAGTGACCTTTGAATTTGGCTGTTAGTAGATCATTAGAGACTTTAGTGAGGGCAGTTTCAGTGGAGTGTAAGGAGTGGAAACCAGATTGTAGAGGGTCGAGGAGAGAGCTATCTGAGAGATAGCGGATTAGACGGGAGTGGACCAAGCATTCCAGGAGTTTAGAGATGAAAGGAAGGTTAGAGACCGGTCTGTAGTTAGCAATGCTGTTCTGGTCCAGGGATGGCTTTTTAAGTAAAGGGGTTATGATGGCGTGTTTAAATGAGGAGGGAAAGATACCTGAAGAAAGAGAGAGGTTAAATATTTTAGTCAGCTGAGTGGTGACCACCGGTGAGAGGGACTGCAGGAGAGGTGAAGGAATGGGGTCGCTGTTGCAGGTTGTAGGCTGAGAAGAAGCGAGGAGCTGGGTAAATTCTTCTTCTGTGACAGGCTCAAAGATGGCTAGTGAGCTTGAAGTGCGGCAGGGAAGGGGATCCAGGCACTGAGGAGATTGGGCTGAGATGTCCTGATGGATGTGGTTGATTTTTTCCAAGAAATAAGTGGCCAGATCCTCCCCGCTGAGGTTGGTGGTGGGGGCCTGTGCTTTAGGTTTCAGGAGGGAGTTTATGGTTTCGAAAAGTCGTTTTGGATTGTTGGACATTGAAGTGATGAGGGTGGTGAAGTAGGATTGTTTGGCCAGAAGAAGGGCAGAGTTATAGGTTTTGAGCATGAATTTATAGTGGATGAAGTCCTCTGCTAAAAGAGATTTTCTCCACTGACGCTCAGCACACCTTGAGCAACGTTGAAGAAAACATGTTTGCATCGTGTGCCTGGGCTGCCATTGTCTGTGTCGGATCTTTCTGCGAGTAGAAGGAGCTGCTTCATCTAGGGCACTCTTCAGTGTATTATTGTAGTGTGACAATGCTAAGTCTGGACAGGAGAAGGAGGAGATGGGGGCTAAAGCTGTGTGGAGATTGTCCATAAGCTGCTGGGTATTAATGGTACGTGTATTCCTATAAGTGTGGTAAGTCGAGGTGTCCCGTGTGAGGAGACAATTCTTAACAGAGAAGGAAAGAAGGTTGTGGTCCAAGAGCAGGAGAGGGGAGTTGGTAAAGTCATCCAGCAAGCAGAGACTGGAAAAAGACAGGTCCAGAGTATTCCAGTCTTCATGGGTAGGAGAATTAGTAAACTGTGAGAGACGGAATGAAGAGGTTAGAGAAAGTAGATGAGCGGCAGATAGGGAGAGGGGATCATCGATGGGGATGTTAAAGTCGCCCATGATGAGGGTGGGGATGTCACAGGATAGAAAGTGAGGAAGCCAGGTGGCAAAGTGATCCAAGAACTGGCGGGGGGAGCCTGGAGGGCGATACACGACTGCCACTCACAGGGAGAAGGGTTTAAAGAGTCTGATGGTGTGGACTTCAAAGGAAGGAAACATAAGTGAGGGAACCGGGAGGATGTCTTGGAAAGCACATTGTGAGGAAAGGAGCAGACCAACACCTCCACCCTGTCTGTTGACAGGTCTGGTGGTATGTGAAAATTTCAGCCCGCCAAACGAGAGAGCAGCAGCAGTGGTGGTGTCTGGCTGCTGAATCCAGGTTTCTGTGATAGCCAGAAGGTTAAGAGAATTAGAGAGGAAAAAATCATGGATGGATGTAAGTTAGTTTGTTACACACAGACCGTGCGATCCAGAGAGCGCAATGGAAATCGATAGGAGAGGGCATGCACTGAACGTTAATAAGATTAGCAGGGTTTCTATATGCAGCTGGAGGAGAGTGGTGTATGCTAGTGGAGGGGGGCCCAGGGTTGGGGGAGATGTCGCCTGAGACTAGTAAAAGGAGAAAGAAGAGAAAGAGCAGGTGGTCTAATGATTTGTATGAACGTTTTGAGTGCTGTATGGAGGTAGAGGATGGTTTGCAGTGGGGGAGGAACGTCAGTAGAGCCTCAGAGTTATACATGGGAGAGGGGAGAAGAGAGGGGCTGATATAGAGTGAGTGCACAGAATGTGTTAAAGGGCGGGTGAGTTGTGAGAGAGCAGAAGTGAAAGCAGTGATGCAACTGCTTTCTTCATATCAGAATTATGGGCTGTAGACATGTATCACTCATAATCAGAATGATTTTTTATGGTTTTGCAATCTGTCCATAAAAAATATTGTCTGTCCGTGATTTTTTGATGTCCAGAAAAAATAAAAGGTCAAGTTGGCAACCCTGGTAGGAGGAAGTTATATAGTGCTCCATCAAGGAGTAGACCTTTGAAACTCTAATTTTTTTCTGGTACTTCTGTGCTACATAAACCAGGCCACATCTGAGCTTGTAATTGTTTTGCGCTGAGATTCTGCTCTATCCAGGGCTTCATTACAAAATCTAATTGTTTATGTTATTACCACGCTGCATAAAGCAGGCCACATCTGAGCTTGTAATTGTTTTGCACTGAGATTCTGCTGTATCCAGGGCTCCACATTAGAAAATCTAATTGTTTCTGTTACCACCGTGCTACATAAACAAGGCCACATCTGAGCTTGTAATTGTTTTGCGCTGAGATTCTGCTCTATCCAGGACTCCACAGTATGAAATCTACCATATTTTTCGGACCATAACACGCACTTTTTTCCTCCAAAATTTTGGAGGAAAATGGGGGGTGCGTCTAATGGTCCGAATGTTGGGGGGGGGGTGTATATTTATGTGTGGTGTGTGGGGAGCGGTATCGGTGGAGGAGCGGGGCACAGGAGGCAGCAGCCGCCCGCTGCAGCCTACACTGTCCCCGCTGCTAAAGAAAATAAATATTCAGTGCTCCCCACACCCATGGGGCGTGGGGAGCACTGAATATTCATGCTCCTTAATAGCGGTATACAGTGTAGCCGCACTGTGGCTGCTGCTGCTGCCGGCTATCTCCTGTGCCCGCTGTTAAAGGCATGAATATTCAACCTCTCTCCACGCCCATGGGGAGGGGGTGAATATTCATGCCCTTTAATGAGTGGGCACAGGAGATAGCTGGCAGCAGCAGCAGCCGCTGCGCGGCTCCGCTGTGTGCCGGTTTTGAAAGAGAGTGAAGTCACTGCTCCCCGTGCACACAGACCCGGCGTGGGGAGCAGTGACTTCAGGCAGCTGATCTCTCCTTGTGAGCCGCGCATGGCAGTGACGTCATGCGCAGCTCACTTGGAGAGATCAGTGCAGGCAGACTGGACGCAGCGCTGGAGGAGAGAGAAGAAAGGTGAGTAGGAGTGTTTATTTTTTTTAATGTGCAGCCTGATGGGGATTAGTGGTGCCATGCATACCAGGACAGGGATTAGGGGTGCCAAGCATACCTGGACAGGGATGAGCATGCATACCAGCACAGGGATGAGGGGTGCCATGCATACCAGGATAGGGATGATGGGTGCCATGCATACCAGGATAGAGACTAGGGGTGCCTGCATACCAGGACAGGGATTAGGGGTGCCATGCATACCAGGACAGGGATGAGGGGTGCCATGCATACCAGGACAGGGATGATGGGTGCCATGCATATCAGGATAGGTATGAGGGGTGCCATGCATACCAGGATAAGGATGAGGGGTGCCATGCATACCATGACAGGGATGAGGGGTGCCATGCATACCAAGACAGGGATGATGGGTGCCATGCATATCAGGATAGGTATGAGGGGTGCCATACATACCAGGATAAGGATGAGGGGTGCCATGCATGCCAGGATGGAGGGATGCCAGGCATACCAGGATGGGGATGGAGACTACATATAAAAGGAAGGGGGGCGGCATATATATCAGGATGGGGGATATTGTCAGAATTGGGGGACATTACCCTATACCAGTGTCAGCAGAAGACCCCCTCCCTCTTAAATGTGCATCATGACCACATTTTTTGCTTAAATTTTTATTTTTTTATTTTCCTCCTCTAAAACCTAGGTGCGTCTTATGGTCCGGTGTGTCTTATAGTCCGAAAAATACGGTAATTTTTTTCTGTTACTACCGTGCTACATAAGCAAGGCCACATCTGAGCTTGTAATTCTTTTGCTCTGGGATTCTGCTCTATCCAGAGCTCCATATTAGAAAAACTAATTGTTTTGTTACTACCATGTTACATAAAGCAGGCCACATCTGAGCTTGTAATTGTTTTGCGCAGAGATTTTGCTATATCCAGCGCTCCACAGTAGAAAATATAAATGTTTTTTGCTAATAGCTTGCTCCAGCCGCACTATTTGAGCAAATAAATACTGATTGGTAATTTAGTGACAGGTGACTGACAGGTCTGGGCATAGGTTTGTTAAACAAATAGTTAAGAGGAGAAGAGTACATCCAACATGAGTGGGGAAAAGCAAGGTCGTGGTGGAAGGGGGAATAGGCTTGGTGTTCAAGGTGTACGTGGGGTAGGTGGTAATGTTAGTGAAAGCTCTACTGAACAAACACCATCACGTCCTATCCAAAGAAAGCTGACAACTTCTCTTACTGGAAGGGCTACTCCACTCCCTTTCTTTGGCAGCTGCACAGTGGTACACCTTGTAGATGAGGGCCAGAAAGAGTATGTGATCCAGTGGATGGCCAGCACTGCATCACGTGGCCTCTGCTCCTCTTCCTCCACTTCAACATCACACAGTAGAGTCCTTAGAGGTGGCACTCAGGGTGTGGGAAAGACTTAGTGCAGCACAGAGGGAAAGGGAGCCCAGACACTAGGGAAAAGGGGGAGTGGAGACCTCTTTGTCTGGTCTAGTGTCACACTGTCTCATCTACCGTCCCTATATTGGCTCTTCACCAATCGCCGCACGCGTGCCTCGCCCTGATTTTCCCTGGCATATGGCTAAGGCTAGGGAAGGGAGGAGATGAGCACTAGTCGATCTCCACTAAACTCTATAGACAACAAGGGTAGACAAAGAGGGGGGGATTGCTTAGCTTTAGACAACTCCAGCCAAATGCGCACACAGCCTCAAGCTCCAGAGAGGACAAAGTACTGCTCTTGCTAAAGTCTCACAAGTAGTAATGAATATCGCCGGCACCTCCCTCTCAGACACACCAGGTATTTATACACTCAGGCCAGGGAGCTAATTAGCCACAGGGAGGTAGCCTCTGGGTCCTAGAGACAGCCAGCCTCTAAGAAGATGTCTGTAATGCCAAACGTAGAGATCTCCTGCAACCAACTGCAGGGTGACTATCTGTTACCTCTGACACACCCGTGACACTCCAATTACCCTTGTTTCCTCCCTACGTCTCAACTCTCCAACCGCCCAACTGACTGTAGGGAACCACAGATGGGCGAGTCTGTAAAGCTGTTCACACATTCTATGCCATGGGCATCAGAGGTCTGCTCCAAAGATTCACAGATTCGAGAAAAGGAAAGCATCTGCACCGATGCCCGGGGCTGGGCAAAGTAGGGTTCGAGCAGAATCCAGAACATCATCACCAGGCGGTAACCACCAGGGTAAAGGTGATCCTGATGAAAGTCAGATACCTGAACCGCACACGGACTGTACTGTACTGTCTGGGCAGGAAGAGGAGGAGGGTGACTCTCAGGGTGAGGAGTGGGAGAACAGAGAGAATGATGATGAGGTGAAGGAGGAGGAAGACAAGGAGGTTACGTTGCGGTCTCCCGCACAAATGTGGCGCCTCTGCGGGTCCAGTTGCCACAGAGGTACTGCATCTCAGCCAGAGGTGTGGTGCCCCACTCTCAGGTAAGGAGGGAGCACTACCTGGGACCCATGCACCCACATCCAACACCACACCATTCCAGTAAGGAAGGGCGAGATTGCTCCTGAGGGAGAGCACAGTCCCTGTCCCTGTCAGGAGGGTGGAACTAAGTAGAGGAGGTGGGTGGAGGAAGAAGTTTAAAGGAGCACAGACAGAAAGAGTATAAAAGACAGATAGAAACATCTAGAAGGGGGATTCCTGCTCAGGAGAGCAGTGCAGAAGGGTCCATTACCCTGGCTTCAGTGCTTGGAGCAGGAGTTCAGTGGAGAGTGAGGAGAGAACACCGGAGGAGTGGGAAAGGCTCCAGAGAGAGAAAGGATCCTAGGTGCACGGGAAGTGCGGAGTCCACCCGTGCGCCCGAGTTCACACTGACCGTGAAGGGATCAGGCCGCAGTAGGGGACCGGCCCCAGACTAGTGGAGTACTTTAAGGCTCAGCTAGCAAATCGGAGGTGCGGTATCTTCCTGTGCCATAGCCACAATCCACACATAATCGCTGAAAAGGCCATATAGGACCAAAGGGACTGACCGGACGTCGCCTGACAAGGCCCACGGCCACTAGCTCAGGACACTGGGTGTGAGGCGCAGGGCAGGAGGGCGAGAGCCAGCGCAGGAAGAGAGACGACCTGGAGAGGTACACAGAAACGGATCCCGTTCAAGTGCACCCAAATTAACTGAGAGTTGGCTGGATCACTTCTCCGGAGGACACAGGACGACGAGGGCGGTTATAAACCGGCAGTTGTAACCTGGAGCAGCTTGACAACTGTGAGTAAATACTTGAAGAATGCTCCCCACTGTGTCCTTGCCTAATTACTGCGTATCCTGCCTTGCACTACACCAGCAACATCTACAACATCCATCAAATATACTGCCCTGGGGCCTAGCTCTGCCCCTGGAGAGCTGCACTATCTCAGCTGCGTCACCATCAGCCTCAGTGGATCTGCATCGCAGCGGCGGCCCCATATAGCCGCATACCACAGATGGCATCACGAACATTATCCCCAAATCTTTATTTCCCCAATTGACTGTTCTTTATTTGACCGCCCTGGGCCACGTACCCGGTTACGGCCACCGTGACTACCCCAATACAGGACCGGCCCGGCTACCGAGTACCCCACGGCCCAGGGGGCGCGTCAACTTTGACGTCAGGAACAGGATGAACCGACCTGTTACAATGGGTCCCATGCACCTATAGACTGTGCTTGTTACTAAAGCAGTGGCACCCACCCCAGAAGAACGGGCACCATTATGTGTGTGCTAAAAGACGAGAAGAAACCTCCCATCGTGGGCCGGTTCCGGAATGGCGCCAAAAACGGAGCCCACCCCATGCACCTGCGGCCATATACATAGACTTGTCCATCAGTCTGGGGCGCCGCCCCCTGGTGTGGTCGACAGCAAGCTGGAGCGGGACGGCCCCTGAAAGGGGAGAGGAGAAGGAAAACCCTGCAGACAGGGTGGGGCCACAGGCAGTGGAGGCAGAATGCACCTGGCAGGCGCCATGGACGGAAGCAATAACCAGACTCCTGCCTGCGCCCTGCAGCCAGAGGATTCTTCCCTTAACCTGGAGGGGGTCCTGGGCAAGCTACCCCTGGAGGATATGGGGTTCCTACGTGCTGAGGTACAGGAGCTGGGCGGGCGGATGGAGGAAGCCCAGAAGACCGCCCTTGCGCAGTGGAAGGACAAGCTGCTGGAAAAGCTGACCCTGCAGCGGCTAACATCTAATCCTACCACCAGTACCCCAGCCCCGGCGGGGCCTGTCCTGAACCCGGAGGGGACGCCGAATACCGGAGCGACAGCAAGCGAAGGTAATGACAACGCCCCTGCCCGGGGGCGTCAACGACACCAACACCTTCCTAGGCCCCTTGGGAGAGCCATCAGCCCCTACACTCAGCTGGGTGTACGGGCGTGCCATGTGGGACTGGTCCGCGAGGGTTGAGAACCAGCAGAGAACCCCTTTACTGCCCACGCCCGCGCCCCAAGTTGCCTGCAAAGGAGGAGAGGAATTCAGGTGGGACAACCCGGAGAGTGATTTGATGGGATTCCCGTGGGAGACCCAAACGGAGGCCCTGCGGAGAGAGGAGTACTTTCGGCGGGAACTCCTAAAACTGGAGGCGGAGCGGCAGGAACGTCGAGTGAGGTGGGAGGCGATGGAGGCCTGCAACATGCAGGCTAAGGCCTGGGCCCGCAAAGCCAAACCCACCAAACCCAGTCCTCGCGCCGAGGGAACCGTGGTCAAGTTTGATCTGGAAGGAGGATGGGTCTTCATTCGGGATCGTCAAGTGGCCACGGACCTCTTCATGAACAAGGTCGATGTGGAGTCCCACCTACAGCAGGGACACCCAGGATGGGACCTGTACCCTGGAGACAGGTTCACTTATACACGCCACCGTGGAGAACGGGGGTGGTACACCCTACATGTTAGAAGGGTGGAAGTGGAGGAGGACGCACCCCTGCCATCAGAGGCTGATGACCCGGCTGGACCATCCAGTGGTGGACAAATGTTTTCCCGGAGGGAGCACCACCACTGAATTGAACTAAGTAACCTTCAGAAAAAAAAATGTACATATAGTTACCCGGAAGGGTATTAGTGCCAGTATTGTGTGAAAAAAGAAAATGTGTTTAAAAAAAAAACAAAACAAAAAAACGGTTTTATTAGTTACCCGGTTGAGGTAAAAGGACTTTGTCGTTAACCGCTTCCCGACCGCCCACTGTACATAAACATCGGCGCTTGCTGGGCGCTGTGCAGCGCCGACGTTTATAAACGGTCGGTGGTCCCGCAGCCCTCAGGACACCCAGGGTCCTGCAGGCGCTGCGGGTGCGGTGCAGAGCGACAGCTCTGACAGGGGACATCATCGGGACCTGATTGGATCAGGTCCCAATGATGTTAACCCTTTGCTATCTTCTATATGCCGTGATCTATAAAGATCGCGGCATTTAGAAGATAGTGAGAGGAGAGGGGGTCGTCCACTTACCTCTCCGACGGCCCCCTGATGTCTGACAGGACCTGCCATTGTCATGGCAGCCGGAGGTCACATGACCGCCTCCGGGTCTGCCATGTACGGTGTCCTGCTTGACTCAGCCTGCAGCTGAAGTCTAGCAGGAGACACTGACAATGTAAAACTGTCAGCAGAGCTCTCATGCAATGCAATACATGTCTATTGCATTGCATGAGAACAGTGATTAGAAAAATAAAAATTAATGTCCCTTACAGGGATTAAGTAAAAATGTAAAAAAAAGTCTAAAAAATGTTTTCAAACTGTTAAAAAAAATCACAAAATAAATAAAAATAAATAAATAAAATATTAAACCAATAAATCCGTATATTTATGCAAAAACAAAAAATGTACACATATTTGGTATCGCCGTGTCCGAAACCACCCGATCTATAAAACTGTCACACTAATTAACTCCTTCTGTGTACACCGTATAAAAAAAAAAAAAAAAACGCGCAAAAAACTATCCTTTTTCATCTTATCGCCAAACAAAAAGTGGAATAAAATGTGATCAAAAAGCAAAATGGAAACAAAAATGGTACCGCTGAAAACGTCATCTTGTTCCGCAAAAAAAAAAGCCGCCATACTGCTCCATCAGCCAAAAAATAAAAAAGTTATAGCTCTCAGAATAAAGCGATGTAAAAAAAATATTTTTTCTATAAAATTGTTTTGTGTAAAAGCGCCAAAACATAAAAAAAAAATATACGGTAAGTGTAGTATCCCTGTAAACGTACTGACCCAAAGAATAACGCTGCCTTATCACTTTTACCACACGCAGAACGGCATAAAAAAAACCTCAAAAAATAATTCCTGAATTGTTGTTTTTTGTTCATTTTACCTCCCAAAAAACAGAATAGAAAGCGATTAAAAAATGTCACATACCCAAAAATGGTACCAATAAAAACAACAACTCGTCCTGCAAAAATCAAGCCCTCGCATGACTCTGTCGGCCGAAATATGGAAAAATTATAGCTCTCAAAATATGGCGATGCAAAAACTAGATTTTGCAAAAAAAAGCGCCTTTTAGTGTGTGACAGCTGTCAATTAGAGATGAGCGGTGTTCAACTCGAACTGTTCGCCAATCTCAAATTCGAGATGCTTTGGGCGGTGTTCGAGCTGTTCGGCGAACACGAACGATTTGAAAAAAATCCAGCTGTTTGAGGTTATGTTTGATAACTGTTCGTGCACCAAAATCATAACTGGATTTTTTCTCAGTAATGCTGAAAATTAATGTTAATACGCAGTTTGAGTGTACAGCGGGGCGGGGGGAGGGGCAAGGGATGGATCTCTGCATAAATAATGAAGATCTCCGTTTTTTTTTCTCTTTCCCGTATTTACAGTGGGGAGGTGCAATCTGTCAGCCTATCAGCAGCGCACACACGGAACGAACTGCTTTTTTTTAAACAAGCAAGGGCATGTGTCATTGGCAGTGTATGTCACATGTCCTTGCCCTATAAGAGCCAGCCATTTTCCACGTAGCCACCATTTTCTCACTGCTGCAGCTGCGTGTTAGACGGCACCGCTGTTGCTGTGTGCGCTATACTTTGAGTGTTCATTTCAAGCCAATTTTCTCTAAAATATACAGATAGCTTGGGAGTAGGGAATAGTTGTGATTGCAGTCCTTTTGAGGACTAGGTTACATCATTTCCTACGACTTTTATCAGGCAGGTCTGTGCTCTTAAATAGATAGGTTGGGAGTAGGGACTAATTGTAATTGCAGTCCTTTTGAGGGCTAGGTTACATCAGTTCCTATTAGTTTTTGCCAGGCAGGTCTGTGCCAGTGCTGTGCAAGTTTTTTTCACAGCATTTGGCTAAATCTAGCTAAGCAAATCCTTTTTGGCCTCTTGCAGAGTGTGTTAGTCAGTGGAGTAGCCTATCTGTGTTGCACGCTACACCACCTGTGTATAGAATACATTTTTTTTTACTGCACCTAGCCAAGTAAAACCTTTTGGGCATAGCATCATTCTATTAGTCCATCTATACTAACCTCCACCAGGTTGCAAATTAAAAATAATTTTTATCTGCATCTAGCTCTGAAAAAAAAATTGGGCTTGTAGCAGTGTGTGGGACTTGTTCTATTAGTCCATCTATGCTAACCTCCACCAGGTTGCAAATTAAAAATAATTTTTATCTGCATCTAGCTCTCAAAAAATATTTGGGCTTGTAGCAGTGTGTGGGACTTGTTCTATTAGTCCATCTATACTAACCTCCACCAGGTTGCAAATTAAAAATATTTTTTATCTGCATCTAGCTCTGAAAAAAATGTTTGGCTTGTAGCAGTGTGTGGGACTTGATCTATTAGTCTATCTATACTAACCTCCACCAGGTTGCAAATTAAAAATAATTTTTATCTGCATCTAGCTCTGAAAAGATATTTGGGCTTGTAGCAGTGTGTGGGACTTGTTCTATTAGTCCATCTATACAAACCTCCAACAGGTTGCAAATTAAAAATAATTTTTATCTGCATCTAGCTCTGAAAATTTTTTTTGGCTTGTAGCAGTGTGTGGGATTTGTTCTATTAGTCCATCTATACTAACCTCCACCAGGCTGCAAATTAAAAATATTTTTTTATCTGCATCTAGCTCTGAAAAAATATTTGGGCTTGTAGCAGTGTGTGGGACTTGTTCTATTAGTCCATCTATACTAACCTCCACCAAGTTGCAAATTAAAAATATTTTTTATCTGCATCTAGCTCTGAAAAAATATTTGGGCTTGTAGCAGTGTGTGGGACTTGTTAAATTAGTCTATCTATACTAACCTCCACCAGGTTGCAAATTAAAAATAATTTTTATCTGCATCTAGCTCTCAAAAAATATTTGGGCTTGTAGCAGTGTGTGAGACTTGTTCTATTAGTCCATCTATACTAACCTCCACCAGGTTGCAAATTAAAAATAATTTTTATCTGCATCTAGCTCTGAAAAAATATTTGGGCTTGTAGCAGTGTGTGGGACTTGTTCTATTAGTCCATCTATACTAACCTCCACTAGGTTGCAAATTAAAAATAATTTTTAACTGCATCTAGCTCTGAAAAAATATTTGGGCTTGTAGCAGTGTGTGGGACTTGTTTTATTAGTCCATCTATACTAACCTCCACCAGGTTGCAAATTATAAATAATTTTTATCTGCATCTAGCTCTGAAAAAAAATTTGGGCTTGTAGCAGTGTGTGGGACTTGTTCTATTAGTCCATCTATACTAACCTCCACCAGGTTGCAAATTAAAAATAATTTTTATCTGCATCTAGCTCTGAAAAAATATTTGGGCTTGTAGCAGTGTGTGGTACTCATTGTATTAGGCCATCTATACCAAGCTCCATGTAAATCACCGGAATAGTCATGCTGATAATGGCATCGTCAGCACTAAACATCTTCGTCGCCATTTCAAAACTGTGCAGAAAGGTGTGTGGCGCCCCTGAGGGTTCAGTCGCCACAGAGGTACTGCATTTCACCCAGAGGTGTGGTATCTCATCCTCAGGTAAGGAAGGAGTATGGCTCGGGACCCTAACACCTGCATCCAACACATACCCGCAGTGGGGGTAGGGCGAGATTGCTCCTAAGGGAGAGCACAGTCCCAGGTCCCAAGCTGGCGGAAGGGTCCTATGTAGTGGGTGTGGGTGGAGAAAGCAGCTTAGGGGAGCACATGACAGGGAGAGTATAAATAGGAAGCCATCTTAGAAAGAGCAAGACAGTCAGAAGAGGAGAAGTGACAGGAGCAGAGGCTCTGCATGAGCTCTGCTCCGGAGGCGGGCCTAGCCTGGGAGGCCCAGGACTGAAGGAGAGAAGAGAGGAGTGGGAGCAGGAAGGCTCCAGGAACCGAAGGGACCCTAGGGGTACGGGCCGTGCAGAAGGCCACCCATACGCCCGCTGCTACCAGGAGGTAGAGGGGTCAGGCCAGATAAGGGGAACTGGTCCTTCAACTAGCGGAGAAACAGCAAGGCTCAACTAGAAACCATAGGCTGCAGCATTTCATGTACTGCAGGCCAAAGTCCACACCAGTCTCACTAAGAAGGTAGCCACATAGGACTCAGGGGACGGAACACACGTCGCCCGACAAGGCCCGAGGATACCGGATAGAAGTGTCACTGGGTGTGAGGTGCAGGGAGAAAGGCCAGAGAAAGGACACACAGAAGGGGGTCCTGCTAAGTACTCCGGAGCTATCTGGGGGTGGACTGAGCCCCTCACTGAGTACGCACAGCACGACGGGGGAGATGGCTCTGGTACCTGTTATCTGGACTGCAACAACTGTGAGTAAAGATCTTGGGACTGCATCACACGGACTCTGTGTTCATTACTGACTATCTGCACTACAACCACCATCATCCACCCACACTGCCCTGAAGCTACACTCTTCCTGTGGGGAGTAATAATACCATTGCTGCAAAACCACCAGCTTCAGAGGACTGTTCCGCAGCGGCGGCCCCTTTGGCTGCACTCCACAGGTGGCGTAGTTGGACAATATAAAACCCATATATGCAAATTACCCTTGGATTGACCGCCCTGGGTCACGGACCGGGTCACCGCCACAGTGACTACAACCCCCAGTGTCTACCGGCCCGGCTCCGGGTACCCCACGGTCCAGGGGGCGCGTCAACTTCATAGGTCCCTGATCTGAGACCACTCCTGCAGCGTGATTTACCCCACCTCTGGATCTCATTGGCCCAGGCTATACGTCAGAACGTATTGCACCAGGGCTTGTCGGTGCTGCCACAGTCGCTGCAACATGTGCAGAGTTGAATTCCACCGTGTCGGCACATCGCATTTCAGCCGGTGAACTGGCAGGCCCAACAACTTCTATAGAAATGTAAGTCGTTGAGCTGCGGGATGCGAACGGCGGAAGTGAGCACACAGCGACCGTGCCCTCTGCAGAAGGCCATCTAGTCCGGGATAGTGGGCTAAAAATTGCTGGACAACCAGGCTCAACACGTGAGCCATACAAGGCACGTGTGTGACATTGCCCTGGCGAAGGGCCGAACTCAGGTTTGCAGCATTGTCGCACACGGCCTTCTCTGGTTGCAGGTCCAGTGGAGACAACCATTCATGAAACTGGGTCTCCAAAGCTGACCACAACTCCTCAGCTGTGTGACTCACATTTCCCAGACATTTCAAAGTAAACAACGCCTGATGCCTTTGAGCCCTGCTGCCAGCATAGTAAGGAGGTGTGCAGGATTCCTTCTGCACAGTTAGAAAGCGGGTGGCATTACCAGACAAGCTTTGGGTGCAGGTGGAGGACCGAGATGAGGTTGAGGAGGCAGAAGCAGTGGAGGAACTTCTAGATAAAGAGGATTGATGTACAACTCGTGGGGACGGCAAGATTTGGACAGCAGCCCCTTGTCCTGCTGTCACCATAGTTACCCAGTGCCCAGTCGGCGACATGTAATGCCCCTGTTCATGCCTACTCGCCCAAGTGTCTGTGGTGAAATGCACCCTGTCACACACAGAGTTTCTCAAAGAAGCGGTGATGTTGTGTGCGACATGCTGGTGGGGCGCAGGCACACCTTTCTTTGAGAAGTAGTGCCGACTGGGCATCTGGTACTGGGGCACTGCGACGGACATAAGGTCTCGAAAATCCTCTGTGTCCACCAGGCGGAAAGGCAGCATTTCTGTAGCCAACAGCTTACAGATGGAGAAATTCAACCTCTTAGCTTTGTTATGGCTAGGAGGAAATGGTCTTTTACTTGTCCACATCTGAGGGACCGAGGGCTGGCTGTTGTGCTTAGACGGGGTTGAGTAGGGTGTCCCCGGCAAACTGCCGGTCTGTGAGGAAGATGCAGGTGGAAAAGGGTTGCCTTGATCCAAAGGTGGTGCTCTCGATGTCGGAGAGCGCTCAACACCAGCTGGTGTTTCCACTTCCAAATGAAATGATGACCTGCCAATCACACTGGCTGTTGCGGGTAAAGAGGTGGCAGGTCTGCGTCCAAAAACATATGTGACTGCTGTCCTCCCAGTCACAGAGGATGAAGAGGCCGCGGATGCACAAGATGGGGCACACGGTGGTTGGACCGGCCCGCTATGCCGCATTGTAGCACAGTGAGCTTCCCACTGCAACTTATGCTTCATATCCATGTGACGGTTCATGCATGAAGTACTCAAACTATGGATTTTTTGGCCTCTACTTAGCTTTTGGTGACAAATATTACAGATAACACGAGTTGGGTCATCCTTATCGATCTGAAAAAATGCCCAGGCCCAGGCTATGCAAGGCTTGGAGCCCATGCGACCTGAAGAGCCACTATGACTTGTGGTCAGAGGCAGAGTTGTGGTTGAGGATGCAGTTGTTGACGTGCTTCCAGTACTCCGTCTCTGTCCAGGAAGGCGCAACCTAACCTCGTCGTCAATAGCATCTGTGACGCCCAGCTGTGCATTGATGGAATCCTCCACAAGAGGCCCCCATAAACATTCACACATCTCCACCTTCCACCTCAGACCAGCAGAGGGAGCCCGTTAGGGATATCAATAGGGAAGGTGGAGCTAGGCAGTTCAGTTCCTCTGAAGAGTTCCTGCAGTAGAGAAGCCTAAGAGAGGTCAGTCTGCAGTGGAGCTCAGCCTAGTCTAGAGAACTCAGTTAATAGTTCAGCAGTGGAGCACGAGGCTCCTGTTAGCTAGATTCAGGTAGCCCAGTTAGAGCTTAAGGTGTGCCGGCGCCATAAGATCGGTGAAGCGCGGCAAGTTGCCATTAGTGTGTATAGCCTAGTGAGGGCCTGAGTAGGCAAAAGGCGAGTGGAGAATTAGTACATAGGGGGCAGAGGAGCTAAACCAGCTCACCCCGAAGCATTTACCGGACACCGGATCCGAGCTTACCGGGATCTCTATGACCCAGTAAGGCATAACCGGAATCCCTGGAGAACTACAAGTCCCAGGATCGCTAAGGTGCTGATACATAACAGAGCCAGGAGACGCCTAGACCCCGCATACTGGGAGCGTGAACTCCAAGACAAGGCCCTACCACAAGGTCAGCCAGCGCAGGACAGAGAAAAAGTTAGGCCTAGCTCCAGGCAGGTCAGAAACTTACTATGCAGAGGCAAGAAACAGGAGGCCCTACACCCGCTCATTGGGGAGGATCCTGATATGCACCCTTCACCCTACAGTGCTCCGGGATGTGCCTGAATTTCCACCAGTAAAAGGTACTGAAGTGACTACCGTGTCCGTTCCCGTTCTTGCTCTGACCCAGCTGGGTCTCGTCTGTCCTGCATTCCCCCTGCATACGCTTTTCTGAGGCCTAGCTCCACCTGTGGGGAGCTATACCATCGAGCTGCCTTATCACCGGCCTCAGTGGACTGCTGTAGCGCTGGTGCTTCTCACCAGATACCACAGTGGCGTCATGACCCCAGGGTACGGGCCCGGGAGCCGACCACCGCGACATCCCCAAGGCCAGGAAAAGGCCCGGGTACCGAGTCATCCCCATCCCCTGGGCTAGTCACATCCTCCTCCACCTCCTCTGCTGACCTCATCGACTGGCTGACTGTGGGTTGACAGTAAGTGGGATCTCCAACCTCGTCATCATCACCCTGTGTGTTCTCACACCCGTCGTCCTCAGAGCCAACCTCTTCCTGCCCTGACCGAAAAGTCAAGTTGTCGCTCCAATCAGGTATTTGAGTCTCATCATCATCTTCATCATTGTCTCCACCAACAGGAGTTACAATTTGGGAACGAGGGTCTACATTATGCTCAGAACCTTCTTCATCTGGTCCTGGATCCGACTCATAAAGATTCTGGGCATCAGTGCAGATCATTTCCTCGTCTGGATTAACAGAAGCTCTGGAGTAGACCTCCGTTTCCCAGGCTATAGTATGAGTAAACAGCTGTGCAGACTCAACCATCTGTGTTACCCCATACTCAGACGGGCAGCTGGAGACTTGGGAGCTGTGAGGAAGCAAGTGCGATTGGGGTGACACCTCTGAGGACAGGAGTACTTGCGATGTTGAAGTTGAGGTGGAGGAGAGCCCACTTGAAGGAGCATTTGATATCTGTTGAAGCACCTGCTGTTTTTGTGCCTCATCTGGAATTTGTAGCGATGGGCATGTCCGTAAGAAAGGGATCGTATCACATTGTCCACGAAAAGAAGTAGACATCTTAGTTTGGCTGGAAGACGGTCTTTCTTCTGCAGATGTTACCCTACCCCTACCGCGGGGGGGCTCGACCCACCAGCAGACAGGCACCAGTATTGGGAGAGGGGGGCTGGCCGTCAGGGTCCACCGCGGCTCTGGCACAAACCCGGCGACAAGGAGGTCGCACGGGCAGGAACGGACTGGCCGTGTCGGCTTCGCACTCCAGCGTAGTTCCTCTGCCCGCTCACGCCCGTAACCTCAAAGGGATGTGCAAGCAGCTTTTCTTCCCAGGGCTGTTCCCCGCCCAGCAGGAACGTGGGGGAGCTCAGGTCGGCCTTCCACTGTACTCCCTTACCTCCCTCGCCATCTTTCCTTCTTCCGTTCTCCATCTAACCCCTTGGCTCTGTGGTGTCCGCTCTCCCTCCAGCTCTCTCCTTCTCACAGGTGGACTACCGCGTATATTCACACTGTGGCGAATCTTTTGGGTCCAGGCATAAGAAGTTGTCGAGGTAATGGATAATATGTGCCCCCTTAGAAACGTCCATTACAACCCATTCGAGGAAGCAACTAAACGCCTCAAATAGTGAGCAGGATCTGGACCACCACATGGGAAAACAGCAATCTATATAGTATGCTCCTTCCCAGAAGCAGCCCAATAGGTGGACACTATTCGGAGGCACAGGTAGTAAGTAACCGGAATGCTGCATCAATGTCTGTTTTGGCCATTAGGGTGACCCTTCCCAACTTCTTGATCCGCCTGATTGCCTTGTCAAAGGATGTACAGTATATACTACTGTACTTGGTTCCGCGTCGATGTTGTCGTTTACTGACCTTCCCCTTGGATATGACAAATGGTGGATTAGTCCGAATGTATTGGGTTCCGTTTTTTGCACAACTCACAACGGGGATACCACTACGTCTTGTAAGGAAAGTGTTCTGAATGGAACCGCCATTCTACCTAAAGATATTTCTTTTTTTAATTTTCTTGTCACGACTAGTGTTGAGCATTCCGATACTGAAATATCGGGTATCGGCCGATATTCGCGGTATCGGAATTCCGATGCTTAATTCCGATACTTTTGCAATATCGTATACCAGAATCGGAAGTTCCCATAATGCAATGAGCCAGTTTCATTTTATTCAGCCAATGAGGATCCTAAGAAGTGTGGGCACATCCTGTTAGGCATGTAGGCATCTTAACTAATGGCATGGCTGTGATTGGCTGCTGAAATGATGTCATGATGCACTATAAAAGCCGCCGCCGCCATTTTGAGCTCACTCTGCTGTGAATTCAGTTAGGGATAGGACGCTCTTGTTCTGAGGGACAGTTTTAGCTACCTATTTGGTCTATTCTGCTTTACCCAAGCTACTTTATAAATCGCTGTGCCCTGCAGCGCTAGTGCACAGTTCTCTGTGCTGTTCACCGCTGTCTGCAAGGTCTGTGTGTGTGAGTGCAGCTCACCCTGTAGTGTGTGCTTCAACCACGTCTGGTTGTAGTGCACTCAGTGTGTGTCACTGCCTCATACATTGTCCTTTTTTGCCAATTCATAATTTTTCCTGATATCTCCTATTAGTGTGGTGGTTCCATCCGTATTCAGCTAAATTGGTTCCAAACAAACTATATAGGAGTAGATAGAGAAATTTTTTTGGTCTTGCAGCGCTAGTGCACAGTGCTCTGCATCTGTACTGTTCACCGCTGTCTGCAAGGTCTGTGTGTGTGAGTGCAGCTTACCCTGTAGTGTGTACTTCAGCCACATCTTGTTGTAGTGCACTCAGTGTGTGTCACTGCCTCATACATTGTCCTTTTTTGCCAATTCATAATTTTTCCTGATATCTCCTATTAGTGTGGTGGTTCCATCCGTATTCAGCTAAATTGGTTCCAAACACACTATATAGGAGTAGATAGAGAAATTTTTTTGGTCTTGCAGCGCTAGTGCACAGTGCTCTGCATCTGCACTGTTCACCGCTGTCTGAAAGGTCTGTGTGTGTGAGTGCAGCTCACCCTGTAGTGTGTGCTTCAGCCACGTATGGTTGTAGTGCACTCAGTGTGTGTCACTGCCTCATACATTGTCCTTTTTTGCCAATTCATAATTTTTCCTGATTTCTCCTATTAGTGTGGTGGTTCCATCCGTATTCAGCTAAATTGGTTCCAAACACACTATATAGGAGTAGTTAGAGGAGCCTTTCTGCAGCATTGGGCCCTGCAGCCCCAGCCAGATTAGTATTAGCCTATTTTTTGCAGCCTCATCTAATGCATTGTAGGTTACCTTCCTACATTGTAATAGCTACAAAACATTTGTGATACTATCGGTATTACATCTTTAGGCACATCCAGTGTCTTTTTGTGACAAAAAAAACCTAAATAAAGTTCACCAAACACTCCACTTTACAGTTGTGTAGGCCACATTAGCTCATATTAAAGTCTAGTCCACACTTTATAAAATTAGTGTTTCTTATACCTGTTAGCAGCTGTTCAGGAATAAGCACACTAAGCCCTTAGTACTTTTCTGCCTATCTTTATCAGTCTACCAAGCTGAAGAAGGCAGGGAGTAAGGCATGTGGGCGTGGTCGTGGGCGTGGAGTTTCTGCAGGGAGAGGACGTGAGGATTCTGTGCCTGCAGGGAGAGGATGTGGGGATTCTGTGCCTGCTGCGGGCACCAGTGACTCAGCATCCCCCAGTTTTACCAGGGAACAGTCCTTTATGCGCAGCTTTGTAGGAGCTAGCCGTACCCCACTGCTGCGGGAGGACCAAATTGAAGCCGCTGTCGGATGGATGGCAGCTAACGCATCGACTTCAATTAGTTCCAGATCCTCTCAGGTCCTGAGCACTGAAGAGCACCCATCTGTCTCTTCACCACCTGCCAAATTGCCCAGGCAGTCAGAGAGCCCTGGACAGGAGCCATCTCTACTTCTGTTCTCTGAATCTCTTGGCTTGGAAAGAGGGGGCCAGCCAAGCAGAATTCGAGAATTTGAAGAAGAGGTAGTATGCAGTGATGCGCAACCATTTTGTCTCTCTGAATCTGAAGAGGCGGGTGGGCCAGTGCCTATGGTCAGCAGCACACCTCAGTACTCATCTGATGATGAGACTCAGGTGCCACTTTCTGGTGCATACTGTGCTGTCGAGACTACCCAGGAGAAGCAGTTGTTTGAAGAGGGTGGTGTAGATGATGAGGTCCTTGACCCATCATGGCGTGAGGAACAGGAAGGTGGTGGGAGCAGCTCTGAGGAAGAGATTCCCCGAACAGCCCAAAAAGGAGGGAGAGGGAGGGGGCAGACTTGGCTGCCTGTAGCCTCCACTTTGGCACCCATTAGGAGCATGGCTCTTCCAAAATCCAAAGCGGGCGCTCCCAAGACTTGCAGTGCCTGGTCCTTTTTTGACACAGTTGCAGATGACATTTGCTTTGTCAAATGCAAGCTGTGTAATCAAAAGGTGAAAAGAGGGAAAAGTGTCAGCAACCTCAATACCACAAATATGTGGAAACATGTGCGGACCAAGCACGTGGTGGAGTTACAAAAACACACTGAAGACCTAGGCCAACCTACAGCGCCACCTACTACCTCTTCAGCTCGTGTTGTAGCCTCTTCCTCCAGCTCACACACAGCTGGTTCCGCTTCCTCACAGGATCGCCATGGAAGAATCTCTGGCACTGTTGTACAGAGACACAGTGTAATTCCACCCACAGCACCACTTTCCCAGTCATCCTCACACTCCCAGGCCAGTCTACAGCCATCGTTAGCACAGGCATGGGAGAAAAGGCGCCCATACTCGGCAAACCACCCCCGAGCACAGGCTCTAAATGCTGGCATTGCTAAACTACTGGCCCTTGAAATGCTATCATTCAGGCTGGTGGAGACTGACACATTCTGTAACTTTATGGCATTGCCAGTCCCACAATACAACGTGCCCATCCGCTTTTATTTCAGCAGGCAAGCCGTCCCTGCCCTGCAACATCATGTGGAGGGAAAAATTAAACATGCGCTACAAAAGGCCGTCAGTAGCAAGGTCCACCTGACCACCGATGCGTGGACCAGTAAGCATGGACAGGGACGATACCTTTCCCTCACTGCCCATTGGGTAAATGTTGTGGAGCCGGGTACAGATCTTGAGAGAGGCGCTGTACGTGTTCTGCCAACTCCAAGGATTGCAGGAATCCAGTCTGTACACATTGACTCCTTCTCATACTCCAGTTCCTCTGAATCAGCGCTGCAGGAGCCGTCACGGTCTACCTCCACATCGACCCGTGAACGGTTACCTGTTATGATGACCGATATGAGCACAGCCGTGGCCAAACGTCAACAGGCCATATTAAAATAAATTTATTTGGGGAATCGAAGCCACACAGCGCAGGAGCTCTGGAATGCCATCAAGCAGCAGAGCGATGTGTGGTTTGTGCCAGCGAATCTCCAGCCAGGCATGGTAGTGTGTGACAATGGCCGAAATCTGGTGGCAGCTCTGGGCCTAGGCAACCTCACTCACATCCCATGTCTGGCACATGTGCTCAACTTGGTTGTGCAGAGTTTTTTGAGGGACTATCCGGATCTTGATGGACTGCTTCACAAGGTCCGCATAGAGTGCGCTCACTTGCGGCGTTCCAGCAACGCAAGATCACGCATTGCAGCTCTGCAGCGCCGATTACGTCTTCCGGAACATCGCATCATATGTGACCTACCCACCAGGTGGAATTCAACGTTACATATGTTGGAGAGGTTGTGTGAGCAGCAGGCAGCAGTAATGGAGTACCAGCTGCAGCAGGCGCAAACAAGTCGCAGTGCGCGCCGTTCACACTTCACCACCACTGAGTGGGCCTCTATGAAGGACATTTGCCACGTTTTGCGTGCCTTCGATTATTCCACGCGGATGGCGAGTGCAGATGATGCACTAGTCAGCATGACTATCCCCCTTTTCTGCCTGCTTGAAAAAACACTGCAAGCACTAAGGGACGAGGTTTTGGAAGAGGTGGAGGATGAGGAGTCACAAATGCCATCTGCTTCTCTACAGTCTGCGCAACGTGGTTCCTCACAAAGGCCTAGGCAGGGGACACTTTGTGAGGAGGATGAGGAGGAGTCAATGGATGAGGAAGACATCTGTCAAGAGGAGGGAGGTACACAATGCTCTAGTAGTCAGTATCTAGAGCGAGGGTGGGGTGATGCAGAGCAGGCAGAGATCACGCCTCAAGCAGGGGACAGCGTTTCTTGGCCAGTTGACAGTCTGCAGCACATGGTTGATTTCATGCTGCAGTGCCTGAGAAACGACCGCCGCATCGCCCACATTCTCAACACGGCTGATTATTGGGTGTCCACCCTCCTAGATCCTCGCTACCGGGACAACTTACAAAGCCTCATAACACCGTTGAACCGGGAGCGTAAAATGCGGGAGTACCAAGACGCACAGGTACATTCCATCATGTTCTCCATTCCAACCGAGAGCAGTGCTGCTAGTGCTTTACAAAGCAGCTCAGTGCGTCGAGGCAGTGGAGGAAGCTCTACACAAAGAGGGAGCAGAAGCAGCACCTCAGCACAAGGCAAGACCAGTATGGCCGAAATGTGGCAAAGTTTTGTATCCCCGCCGCCACAAATGTCTACACCATCACAGACGGCTCCAGTCAGCAGGAGGCAACGTTTCCGTCAGATGGTGACAGACTACATGTCTTGCCCTCTTAGTGTACTCCCAGACGGCTCTTCTCCCTTCAAGTTTTGGGTCTGTAAGCTGGATACATGGCCAGAGCTTAGTCAGTAGAGATGAGCGTTGTTCTACTCGAACTGTTCGCCAATCTCAAATTCGAGGTGTTTTGGGCGGTGTTCGAGCCGTTCGGCGAACACGAACAATTTGATAAAAATTCGGCTGTTCGAGGTTATGTTCGATAACTGTTCGTGCACCAAAATCATAACTGGATTTTTTCTCAGTAATGATGAAAATTAATGTTAATACGCAGTTTGAGTGTACAGCGGGGTGGGGGGAGGGGCAGGGGATGGATCTCTGCAGGAACAATGAAGATCTCCATTTTTTTTTCTCTTTCCCGCATTTGCAGTGGGGAGGTGCAATCTGTCAGCCTATCAGCAGCGCACACACGGAGCGAAGTGCTTTTTTTCACACAAGCAAGGGCATGTGTCATTGGCAGTGTATGTCACATGTCCTTGCCCTATAAGACCAAGCCATTTTCCCCGTCGCCACCATTTTCTCACTGCTGCAGCTGCGTGTTAGACGGCACCGCTGTTGCTGTGTGCGCTATACCATGTTAATTTCAAGCCAATTTTCGCACAAATATACAGATAGCTTGGGAGTAGGGAATAGTTGTGATTGCAGTCCTTTTAAGGACTAGGTTACAGCATTTCCTACGACTTTTATCAGGGAGGTCTGTGCTCTTAAATAGATAGGTTGTGGGAGTAAAGACTAATTGTAATTGGAGTCCTTTTCAGGACTAGGTTACATCAGTTCCTATCAGTTTTTGCCAGGCAGGTCTGTGCCAGTGCTGTGCAAGTTTTTTTCACAGCATTTGGCTGAATCTAGCAAAGCTAATCCTTTTTGGCCTATTGCAGAGTGTGTTAGTCAGTGGAGTAGCCTATCTGTGCTGCAAGATATACCACCTGTGTATAGAATACCAATTTTTTTACTGCACCTAGTGAAGTAAAATCTTTTGGGCATAGCATCATTCTATTAGTCCATCTATACTGACCTCCATCAGGTTGCAAATTAAAACTAATTTTTATCTGCATCTACAGTACCTCTGAAAAAATATTTGGGCTTCTAGCTGTGTGTGGGACTTGTTGTATTAGTCCATCTATACTGACCTCCATCAGGTTGCAAACTGAATATATTTTTTTCTGCATCTACCTCTGAAAAAATATTTGGGCTTCTAGCTGTGTGTGGGACTTGTTGTATTAGTCCATCTATACTGACCTCCATCAGGTTGCAAATTAAAAATAATTTTTATCTGCATCTACAGTACCTCTGAAAAAATATTTGGGCTTCTAGCTGTGTGTGGGACTTGTTGTATTAGTCCATCTATACTGACCTCCATCAGGTTGCAAACTGAATATATTTTTTTCTGCATCTACCTCTGAAAAAATATTGGGCTTCTAGCTGTGTGTGGGTCTTGTTCTATTAATCCATCTATACTGACCTCCATCAGGTTGCAAACTGAATATAATTTTTTTCTGCATCTAGCTCTGAAAAAATATTTGGCCTTCTAGCAGTGTGTCGGACTTTCTCTATTAGTCCATCTATACTGACCTCCATCAGGTTGCAAATTAAAAATAATTTGTATCTGCATCTACAGTACCTCTGAAAAAATATTTGGGCTTCTAGCTGTGTGTGGGACTTGTTGTATTAGTCCATCTATACTGACCTCCATCAGGTTGCAAATTAAAAATAATTTTTATCTGCATCTACAGTACCTCTGAAAAAATATTTGGTCTTCTAGCTGTGTGTGGGACTTGTTGTATTAGTCCATCTATACTGACCTCCATCAGGTTGCAAACTGAATATATTTTTTTCTGCATCTACCTCTGAAAAAATATTTGGGCTTCTAGCTGTGTGTGGGTCTTGTTCTATTAATCCATGTATACTGACCTCCATCAGGTTGCAAACTGAATATAATTTTTTTCTGCATCTAGCTCTGAAAAAATATTTGGCCTTCTAGCAGTGTGTCGGACTTTCTCTATTAGTCCATCTATACTGACCTCCATCAGGTTGCAAATTAAAAATAATTTGTATCTGCATCTACAGTACCTCTGAAAAAATATTTGGGCTTCTAGCTGTGTGTGGGACTTGTTGTATTAGTCCATCTATACTGACCTCCATCAGGTTGCAAATTAAAAATAATTTTTATCTGCATCTACAGTACCTCTGAAAAAATATTTGGGCTTCTAGCTGTGTGTGGGACTTGTTGTATTAGTCCATCTATACTGACCTCCATCAGTTTGCAAACTGAATATATTTTTTTCTGCATCTACCTCTGAAAAAATATTTGGGCTTCTAGCTGTGTGTGGGACTTGTTGTATTAGTCCATCTATACTGACCTCCATCAGGTTGCAAATTAAAAATAATTTGTATCTGCATCTACAGTACCTCTGAAAAAATATTTGGGCTTCTAGCTGTGTGTGGGACTTGTTGTATTAGTCCATCTATACTGACCTCCATCAGGTTGCAAATTAAAAATAATTTTTATCTGCATCTACAGTACCTCTGAAAAAATATTTGGTCTTCTAGCTGTGTGTGGGACTTGTTGTATTAGTCCATCTATACTGACCTCCATCAGGTTGCAAACTGAATATATTTTTTTCTGCATCTACCTCTGAAAAAATATTGGGCTTCTAGCTGTGTGTGGGTCTTGTTCTATTAATCCATCTATACTGACCTCCATCAGGTTGCAAACTGAATATAATTTTTTTCTGCATCTAGTTCTGAAAAAATATTTGGCCTTCTAGCAGTGTGTCGGACTTTCTCTATTAGTCCATCTATACTGACCTCCATCAGGTTGCAAATTAAAAATAATTTTTATCTGCATCTACAGTACCTCTGAAAAAATATTTGGGCTTCTAGCTGTGTGTGGGACTTGTTGTATTAGTCCATCTATACTGACCTCCATCAGTTTGCAAATTAAAACTAATTTTTATCTGCATCTACAGTACCTCTGAAAAAATATTTGGGCTTCTAGCTGTGTGTGGGACTTGTTGTATTAGTCCATCTATACTGACCTCCATCAGGTTGCAAACTGAATATATTTTTTTCTGCATCTACCTCTGAAAAATTATTTGGGCTTCTAGCTGTGTGTGGGACTTGTTGTATTAGTCCATCTATACTGACCTCCATCAGGTTGCAAACTGAATATATTTTTTTCTGCATCTACCTCTGAAAAAATATTGGGCTTCTAGCTGTGTGTGGGTCTTGTTCTATTAATCCATCTATACAGACCTCCATCAGGTTGCAAACTGAATATAATTTTTTTCTGCATCTACCTCTGAAAAAATATTTGGCCTTGTAGCAGTGTGTCGGACTTTCTCAAATTAGTCCATCTATACTGACCTCCATCAGGTTGCAAACTGAATATATTTTTTTCTGCATCTAACCCAGCCAATAGTTTTGGCCTAATACCACAGTTTGGCCACTCAGCTCTGCTCGGTTACCATCCATTGTTTTTTTGTGCAAACAACTCCAGAGTTGTGAATTAGTTAACCACCAAAATGAGTGGAAAAAGGCCTGCTGCTGGTGGAAAGGGGAATAGGCGTGTTGGGAAGGGGAAAAAAGGTTGTGTCCGTGGGGTAGGTGTTAAAGCAACAGTAACATCTGCAGAAGAAAGACCATCTTCCAGCCAAACTAAAATGTCTACTTCTTTTAGCGGACAATGTGATAAGATCCCTTTCTTACGGCCACGCCAATCGCTACAAATTCCAGATGAGGCACAAAAACAGCAGGTGCTTCAACGGATATCAAGTGCTCCTTTAAGTGGGCTCTCCTCCACATCAACTTCAACATCACAAATACTCCAGTCCTCAAAGGTGTCACCCAAATCGCACTTGCTTCCTCACAGCTCCCAAATCTCCAGCTGCCCGTCTGAGTATGAGGTAGAACAGATGGTTGAGTCTGCAGAGCTGTTTACTCATACTATAGCCTGGGAATCAGAGGTCGACTCCAGCGCTTCTGTGAATCCAGACGAGGAAATGATCTGCACTGATGCCCAGAATCTTTATGAGTCGGATCCAGGACCAGACGCAGAAGGTTCTGACCATAATGTAGACCCTCATTCCCAAACTGTAACTCCTGTTGGTGGAGACAATGAGGAAGACGATGATAAGACTCAAATACCTGATTGGAGCGACAACTTTAGTTTTTTGTCAGGGCAGGAACAGGTTGGCTCTGAGGACCACGGGTGTGATAACACACAGGGTGATGATGATGAGGTTGGAGATCCCACTTACTGTCAACCCACAGTCAGCCAAGAGATGAGGTCAGCAGAGGAGGTGGAGGAAGATGCTAGTGACGACGAGGTCAGGTTGCGCCTTCCTGGACAGAGACGTAGTACTGGAAGCACGTCAACAACTGCATCCTCAAACACAACTCTGCCTCTCACCACAAGTCGTGGTGGCTCTTCAGGTCGCATGGGTGCTAAGCCTTGCATAGCCTGGGCATTTTTTCAGATCGATAAAGATGACCCAACTCGTGTTATCTGTAACATTTGTCAGCAAAAGCTAAGTAGAGGCCAAAAAATACATAGTTTGAGTACTTCATGCATGAACCGGCACATGGACATGAAGCATAAGTTGCAGTGGGAAGCTCAGTGTGCTACAATGCGGCCTAGCCGGCCGGGCCAACCACCGTCTGCCATATCTTGTGCATCCGCGGCCTCTTCATCCTCTGTGACTGGCGGGACAGCAGTCACACCTGTTTTGGGGCGCAGACCTGCCACCTCTTTACCCGCAACAGCCAGCGTGATTGGCAGGTCATCATTTTCTTTGGAGGTGGTAACAGCAGCTGGTGTTGAGCGCTGTCCGACATCGATAGCACCACCTTTGGATCAAGGCAACCTAACATGTCCGCCTGCATCTTCCTCACAGACCGGCAGTTTGCCGGGGACTAGAGATGAGCGTTGTTCTACTCGAACTGTTCGCCAATCTCAAATTCGAGCTGTTTTGGGCGGTGTTCGAGCCGGTCGGCGAACACGAACAATTTGAGAAAAATTCGGCTGTTCGAGGTTATGTTCGATAACTGTTCGTGCACCAAAATCATAACTGGATTTTTTCTCAGTAATGATGAAAATTAATGTTAATACGCAGTTTGAGTGTACAGCGGGGCGGGGGGAGGGGCAGGGGATGGATCTCTGCAGGAACAATGAAGATCTCCATTTTTTTTTCTCTTTCCCGCATTTGCAGTGGGGAGGTGCAATCTGTCAGCCTATCAGCAGCGCACACACGGAGCGAAGTGCTTTTTTTCACACAAGCAAGGGCATGTGTGATTGGCAGTGTATGTCACATGTCCTTGCCCTATAAGACCAAGCCATTTTCCCCGTCGCCACCATTTTCTCACTGCTGCAGCTGCGTGTTAGACGGCACCGCTGTTGCTGTGTGCGCTATACCTTGTTAATTTCAAGCCAATTTTCGCACAAATATACAGATAGCTTGGGAGTAGGGAATAGTTGTGATTGCAGTCCTTTTAAGGACTAGGTTACAGCATTTCCTACGACTTTTATCAGGCAGGTCTGTGCTCTTAAATAGATAGATTGTGGGAGTAAAGACTAATTGTAATTGGAGTCCTTTTCAGGACTAGGTTACATCAGTTCCTATCAGTTTTTGCCAGGCAGGTCTGTGCCAGTGCTGTGCAAGTTTTTTTCACAGCATTTGGCTGAATCTAGCAAAGCTAATCCTTTTTGGCCTATTGCAGAGTGTGTTAGTCAGTGGAGTAGCCTATCTGTGTTGCAAGATATACCACCTGTGTATAGAATACCAATTTTTTTACTGCACCTAGTGAAGTAAAATCTTTTGGGCATAGCATCATTCTATTAGTCCATCTATACTGACCTCCATCAGGTTGCAAACTGAATATAATTTTTTTCTGCATCTAGCTCTGAAAAAATATTTGGGCTTCTAGCGGTGTGTGGGACTTGGTCTATTAGTCCATCTATACTGACCTCCATCAGGTTGCAAATTAAAAATAATTTTTTTCTGCATCTAGCTCTGAAAAAATATTTGGGCTTCTAGCAGTGTGTGGGACTTGGTCTATTAGTCCATCTATACTGACCTCCATCAGGTTGCAAATTAAAAATAATTTTTTTCTGCATCTAGCTCTGAAAAAATATTTGGGCTTCTAGCAGTGTGTGGGACTTGGTCTATTAGTCCATCTATACTGACCTCCATCAGGTTGCAAATTAAAAATAATTTTTTTCTTCATTTATCTCTGAAAAAATATTTGGGCTTCTAGCAGCGTGTGGGACTTGTTCTATTAGTCCATCTATACTGACCTCCATCAGGTTGCAAATTAAAAATAATTTTTTTCTGCATCTAGCTCTGAAAAAATATTTGGGCTTCTAGCAGTGTGTGGGACTTGGTCTATTAGTCCATCTATACTGACCTCCATCAGGTTGCAAATTAAAAATAATTTTTTTCTGCATCTAGCTCTGAAAAAATATTTGGGCTTCTAGCAGTGTGTGGGACTTGGTCTATTAGTCCATCTATACTGACCTCCATCAGGTTGCAAATTGAATAAAAAAATTTTCTGCATCTAGCTCTGAAAAAATATTTGGGCTTCTAGCAGTGTGTGGGACTTGGTCTATTAGTCCATCTATACTGACCTCCATCAGGTTGCAAATTGAATAAAAAAATTTTCTGCATCTAGCTCTGAAAAAATATTTGGGCTTCTAGCGGTGTGTGGGACTTGGTCTATTAGTCCATCTATACTGACCTCCATCAGGTTGCAAATTAAAAATAATTTTTTTCTGCATCTAGCTCTGAAAAAATATTTGGGCTTCTAGCAGTGTGTGGGACTTGGTCTATTAGTCCATCTATACTGACCTCCATCAGGTTGCAAATTAAAAATAATTTTTTTCTGCATCTAGCTCTGAAAAAATATTTGGGCTTCTAGCAGTGTGTGGGACTTGGTCTATTAGTCCATCTATACTGACCTCCATCAGGTTGCAAATTAAAAATAATTTTTTTCTTCATTTATCTCTGAAAAAATATTTGGGCTTCTAGCAGCGTGTGGGACTTGTTCTATTAGTCCATCTATACTGACCTCCATCAGGTTGCAAATTAAAAATAATTTTTTTCTGCATCTAGCTCTGAAAAAATATTTGGGCTTCTAGCAGTGTGTGGGACTTGGTCTATTAGTCCATCTATACTGACCTCCATCAGGTTGCAAATTAAAAATAATTTTTTTCTGCATCTAGCTCTGAAAAAATATTTGGGCTTCTAGCAGTGTGTGGGACTTGGTCTATTAGTCCATCTATACTGACCTCCATCAGGTTGCAAATTAAAAATAATTTTTTTCTGCATCTAGCTCTGAAAAAATATTTGGGCTTCTAGCAGTGTGTGGGACTTGGTCTATTAGTCCATCTATACTGACCTCCATCAGGTTGCAAATTAAAAATAATTTTTTTCTTCATTTATCTCTGAAAAAATATTTGGGCTTCTAGCAGCGTGTGGGACTTGTTCTATTAGTCCATCTATACTGACCTCCATCAGGTTGCAAATTAAAAATAATTTTTTTCTGCATCTAGCCCAGCCAATAGTTTTGGCCTAATACCACAGTTTGGCCACTCAGCTCTGCTCGGTTACCATCCATTGTTTTTTTGTGCAAACAACTCCAGAGTTGTGAATTAGTTAACCACCAAAATGAGTGGAAAAAGGCCTGCTGCTGGTGGAAAGGGGAATAGGCGTGTTGGGAAGGGGAAAAAAGGTTGTGTCCGTGGGGTAGGTGCAGAAGAAAGACCATCTTCCAGCCAAACTAAAATGTCTACTTCTTTTAGCGGACAATGTGATAAGATCCCTTTCTTACGGCCACGCCAATCGCTACAAATTCCAGATGAGGCACAAAAACAGCAGGTGCTTCAACGGATATCAAGTGCTCCTTTAAGTGGGCTCTCCTCCACATCAACTTCAACATCACAAATACTCCAGTCCTCAAAGGTGTCACCCAAATCGCACTTGCTTCCTCACAGCTCCCAAATCTCCAGCTGCCCGTCTGAGTATGAGGTAGAACAGATGGTTGAGTCTGCAGAGCTGTTTACTCATACTATAGCCTGGGAATCAGAGGTCGACTCCAGCGCTTCTGTGAATCCAGACGAGGAAATGATCTGCACTGATGCCCAGAATCTTTATGAGTCGGATCCAGGACCAGACGCAGAAGGTTCTGACCATAATGTAGACCCTCATTCCCAAACTGTAACTCCTGTTGGTGGAGACAATGAGGAAGACGATGATAAGACTCAAATACCTGATTGGAGCGACAACTTTAGTTTTTTGTCAGGGCAGGAACAGGTTGGCTCTGAGGACGACGGGTGTGATAACGCACAGGGTGATGATGATGAGGTCGGAGATCCCACTTACTGTCAACCCACAGTCAGCCAAGAGATGAGGTCAGCAGAGGAGGTGGAGGAAGATGCTAGTGACGACGAGGTCAGGTTGCGCCTTCCTGGACAGAGACGTAGTACTGGAAGCACGTCAACAACTGCATCCTCAAACACAACTCTGCCTCTCACCACAAGTCGTGGTGGCTCTTCAGGTCGCATGGGTGCTAAGCCTTGCATAGCCTGGGCATTTTTTCAGATCGATAAAGATGACCCAACTCGTGTTATCTGTAACATTTGTCAGCAAAAGCTAAGTAGAGGCCAAAAAATACATAGTTTGAGTACTTCATGCATGAACCGGCACATGGACATGAAGCATAAGTTGCAGTGGGAAGCTCAGTGTGCTACAATGCGGCCTAGCCGGCCGGGCCAATCACCGTCTGCCATATCTTGTGCATCCGCGGCCTCTTCATCCTCTGTGACTGGGGGGACAGCAGTCACACCTGTTTTGGGGCGCAGACCTGCCACCTCTTTACCCGCAACAGCCAGCGTGATTGGCAGGTCATCATTTTCTTTGGAGGTGGTAACACCAGCTGGTGTTGAGCGCTGTCCGACATCGATAGCACCACCTTTGGATCAAGGCAACCTAACATGTCCGCCTGCATCTTCCTCACAGACCGGCAGTTTGCCGGGGACACCCTTATCAACCCCGTCTAAGCACAATAGCCAGCCCTCGGTCCCTCAGATGTGGACAAGTAAAAGACCATTTCCTCCTAGCCATGAGAAAGCTAAGAGGTTGAATTTCACCATCTGCAAGCTCTTGGCTACAGAAATGCTGCCTTTCCGCCTGGTGGACACAGAGGATTTTCGAGACCTTATGTCCGTCGCAGTGCCCCAGTACCAGATGCCCAGTCGGCACTACTTCTCAAAGAAAGGTGTGCCTGCGCTCCACCAGCATGTCGCACACAACATCACCGCTTCTTTGAGAAACTCTGTGTGTGACAGGGTGCATTTCACCACAGACACTTGGACGAGTAGGCATGGACAGGGGCGTTACATGTCGCTGACTGGGCACTGGGTAACTATGGTGACAGCAGGACAAGGGGCTGCTGTCCAAGTCTTGCCGTCCCCACGAGTTGTGCGTCAATCCTCTTTATGTCAAAGTTCCTCCACTGCTTCTGCCTCCTCAACCTCCTCTCGGTCTTCCACCTGCACCCAAAGCCTGTCTGGTCATGCCACAAGCTTTCTAACTGCGCAGAAGGGATCCTGCACACCTCCTTACTATGCTGGCAGTAGGGCTCAACGTCATCAGGCGGTTTTTACATTGAAATGTCTGGGAAATGTGAGTCACACAGCTGAGGAGTTGTGGTCAGCTCTGGAGAACCAATTTCATGAATGGTTGTCTCCACTGGACCTGAAACCAGGGAAGGCCGTGTGCGACAATGCTGCAAACCTGGGTGCGGCCCTTCGCCGGGGCAATGTCACACACGTGCCTTGTATGGCTCACGTGTTGAACCTGGTTGTCCAGCAATTTTTAGCCCACTATCCCAGACTAGATGGCCTTCTGCAGAGGGCACGGTCGCTGTGTGCTCACTTCCGCCGTTCGCATCCCGCAGCTCAGCGACTTATATCTCTACAGAAGTCGTTGGGCCTGCCACTTCACCGGCTAAAATGCGATGTGCCTACCCGGTGGAATTCAACTCTGCACATGTTGCAGCGACTGTGGCAGCACCGACAAGCCCTGGTGCAATACGTTCTGACGTATAGCCTGGGCCAACGAGATTCAGAGGTGGGGCAAATCACGCTGGAGGAGTGGTCTCAGATCAGGAACCTATGCACCCTTCTGCACAGTTTTGAAATGGCGACGAAGATGTTTAGTGCTGACGATGCCATTATCAGCATGACTATTCCGGTGATTTACATGCTGGAGCACATGTTAAACAGAATTCGGAGTCAGGTGGTGGCACAAGAGGAGGTGGAGGAAGTAGAGGAGGAGGAGTTGTATGCGGAAGGGCTAACATCTGCAAGGTCCAGACGGTCGGCAGCACCAAGGCGGCAGGCATGTGAGGGTGGGGGAGATGGTTTTACCAGGGCGCATGGTAGCAGCCAAACTAGTGAGGAAGGTGCAGGAGCCCAGGCAGAAGTGGAGGACGAACTGATGGAAGACTCATCAGATGAGGGAGACCTTGATCACATTTCTGTTGTGCGAGGTTGGGGGGAGAGGACAGAGGAAGGAAGCATGATTGTTACCTCGCCACCAACACAACAGGGACTTGGTGCTCCTGGATGCGCAACACACATGAGTGCCTTCTTGCTGCACTACCTGCAACATGACCCTCGAATTGTGAGAATTAGAAATAATCCTGACTACTGGGTTGCCACACTGTTAGATCCCCGGTACAAAAGTAAATTTGCAGAAATTATTCCTGCCATAGAAAGGGATGCACGCATGCAGGAGTATCAGCAGAGACTGTTGCAGAATCTTACATGTGCTTTTCCACAAAATACCAGTGGTGCACGTAGTGAATCTCACAGTTCCAACTTGCCAACCGTGGGACCGTCAAGTGTTCAGCACTCAAACCGTAACAGAACCACAGTATCTGCTGGTAACATCAATTTTGCGGAATCATTTCACCACTTTTTTAGCCCATCCTTTGCAAGGCCACAGGAGACAAGAAGTCTGACACATAGTCAACGCCTAGAGATGATGGTACAGGAGTATCTCCAAGTAAACATTGAAGCCACGACTGTGTCACTGGACCCTTGCTCTTTTTGGGCTTCCAATCTGGATAAATGGCCGGAGCTAGCCACTTACGCCTTGGAGATCTTGTCATGCCCCGCAGCCAGCGTTCTGTCTGAACGTGTGTTCAGCGCTGCTGGTGGTGTGCTGACAGATAAGCGCACGCGGCTCTCCACTGATAATGTAGACAGACTCACGTTCATAAAGATGAACAAATCATGGATCCGAAACGACTTTTCTACCCCTGTGTCATCCTGGGGAGAGTAAAAGCTTGATGATTGGTTAAAATCACCCTACCAACCGTTTTAAGCTTTCAAATTACTAATCATGTTTATCTGTATCTTGACTGGAAAATAATTTGGGCTTTGTAGCAGTGTGCAGCACTGATCCTATTAGGCCATCTATAATAAGCTTCACCAGATTTAAAATTAAAAATAATTTTTAGCTGCATCTAGCCCGGAAAATAATTTTGGGGCTCCGAGATGCGCAAGACACATAAGTGCCTTCTTGCTGCACTACCTGCAGCATGACCCTCATATTGTCAGAATTCGAAGTAATCATGACTACTGGGTTGCCACACTCTTAGATCCCCCAAACTTTTCGATCAACCTTTTCATTTTAATAAAGACCAAAAAAATGGTCATTTTTGAAATTATAAGCATTAGCAGGTTGTTAGAAACTGAAATCAAACAGTTTTCAACTCAAAACTTTATTCTAGGTGATGTTACATTTTCACATAGGACCCCTTGTTCGAAAGGAGCTTCTGAATAGAGATGAGCGTTGTTCTACTCGAACTGTTCGCCAATCTCAAATTCGAGCTGTTTTGGGCGGTGTTCGAGCCGGTCGGCGAACACGAACAATTTGAGAAAAATTCGGCTGTTCGAGGTTATGTTCGATAACTGTTCGTGCACCAAAATCATAACTGGATTTTTTCTCAGTAATGATGAAAATTAATGTTAATACGCAGTTTGAGTGTACAGCGGGGCGGGGGGAGGGGCAGGGGATGGATCTCTGCAGGAACAATGAAGATCTCCATTTTTTTTTCTCTTTCCCGCATTTGCAGTGGGGAGGTGCAATCTGTCAGCCTATCAGCAGCGCACACACGGAGCGAAGTGCTTTTTTTCACACAAGGAAGGGCATGTGTGATTGGCAGTGTATGTCACATGTCCTTGCCCTATAAGACCAAGCCATTTTCCCCGTCGCCACCATTTTCTCACTGCTGCAGCTGCGTGTTAGACGGCACCGCTGTTGCTGTGTGCGCTATACCTTGTTAATTTCAAGCCAATTTTCGCACAAATATACAGATAGCTTGGGAGTAGGGAATAGTTGTGATTGCAGTCCTTTTAAGGACTAGGTTACAGCATTTCCTACGACTTTTATCAGGCAGGTCTGTGCTCTTAAATAGATAGATTGTGGGAGTAAAGACTAATTGTAATTGGAGTCCTTTTCGGGACTAGGTTACATCAGTTCCTATCAGTTTTTGCCAGGCAGGTCTGTGCCAGTGCTGTGCAAGTTTTTTTCACAGCATTTGGCTGAATCTAGCAAAGCTAATCCTTTTTGGCCTATTGCAGAGTGTGTTAGTCAGTGGAGTAGCCTATCTGTGTTGCAAGATATACCACCTGTGTATAGAATACCAATTTTTTTACTGCACCTAGTGAAGTAAAATCTTTTGGGCATAGCATCATTCTATTAGTCCATCTATACTGACCTCCATCAGGTTGCAAACTGAATATAATTTTTTTCTGCATCTAGCTCTGAAAAAATATTTGGGCTTCTAGCGGTGTGTGGGACTTGGTCTATTAGTCCATCTATACTGACCTCCATCAGGTTGCAAATTAAAAATAATTTTTTTCTGCATCTAGCTCTGAAAAAATATTTGGGCTTCTAGCAGTGTGTGGGACTTGGTCTATTAGTCCATCTATACTGACCTCCATCAGGTTGCAAATTAAAAATAATTTTTTTCTGCATCTAGCTCTGAAAAAATATTTGGGCTTCTAGCAGTGTGTGGGACTTGGTCTATTAGTCCATCTATACTGACCTCCATCAGGTTGCAAATTAAAAATAATTTTTTTCTGCATCTAACCCAGCCAATAGTTTTGGCCTAATACCACAGTTTGGCCACTCAGCTCTGCTCGGTTACCATCCATTGTTTTTTTGTGCAAACAACTCCAGAGTTGTGAATTAGTTAACCACCAAAATGAGTGGAAAAAGGCCTGCTGCTGGTGGAAAGGGGAATAGGCGTGTTGGGAAGGGGAAAAAAGGTTGTGTCCGTGGGGTAGGTGCAGAAGAAAGACCATCTTCCAGCCAAACTAAAATGTCTACTTCTTTTAGCGGACAATGTGATAAGATCCCTTTCTTACGGCCACGCCAATCGCTACAAATTCCAGATGAGGCACAAAAACAGCAGGTGCTTCAACGGATATCAAGTGCTCCTTTAAGTGGGCTCTCCTCCACATCAACTTCAACATCACAAATACTCCAGTCCTCAAAGGTGTCACCCAAATCGCACTTGCTTCCTCACAGCTCCCAAATCTCCAGCTGCCCGTCTGAGTATGAGGTAGAACAGATGGTTGAGTCTGCAGAGCTGTTTACTCATACTATAGCCTGGGAATCAGAGGTCGACTCCAGCGCTTCTGTGAATCCAGACGAGGAAATGATCTGCACTGATGCCCAGAATCTTTATGAGTCGGATCCAGGACCAGACGCAGAAGGTTCTGACCATAATGTAGACCCTCATTCCCAAACTGTAACTCCTGTTGGTGGAGACAATGAGGAAGACGATGATAAGACTCAAATACCTGATTGGAGCGACAACTTTAGTTTTTTGTCAGGGCAGGAACAGGTTGGCTCTGAGGACGACGGGTGTGATAACGCACAGGGTGATGATGATGAGGTCGGAGATCCCACTTACTGTCAACCCACAGTCAGCCAAGAGATGAGGTCAGCAGAGGAGGTGGAGGAAGATGCTAGTGACGACGAGGTCAGGTTGCGCCTTCCTGGACAGAGACGTAGTACTGGAAGCACGTCAACAACTGCATCCTCAAACACAACTCTGCCTCTCACCACAAGTCGTGGTGGCTCTTCAGGTCGCATGGGTGCTAAGCCTTGCATAGCCTGGGCATTTTTTCAGATCGATAAAGATGACCCAACTCGTGTTATCTGTAACATTTGTCAGCAAAAGCTAAGTAAAGGCCAAAAAATACATAGTTTGAGTACTTCATGCATGAACCGGCACATGGACATGAAGCATAAGTTGCAGTGGGAAGCTCAGTGTGCTACAATGCGGCCTAGCCGGCCGGGCCAATCACCGTCTGCCATATCTTGTGCATCCGCGGCCTCTTCATCCTCTGTGACTGGGGGGACAGCAGTCACACCTGTTTTGGGGCGCAGACCTGCCACCTCTTTACCCGCAACAGCCAGCGTGATTGGCAGGTCATCATTTTCTTTGGAGGTGGTAACACCAGCTGGTGTTGAGCGCTGTCCGACATCGATAGCACCACCTTTGGATCAAGGCAACCTAACATGTCCGCCTGCATCTTCCTCACAGACCGGCAGTTTGCCGGGGACACCCTTATCAACCCCGTCTAAGCACAATAGCCAGCCCTCGGTCCCTCAGATGTGGACAAGTAAAAGACCATTTCCTCCTAGCCATGAGAAAGCTAAGAGGTTGAATTTCACCATCTGCAAGCTCTTGGCTACAGAAATGCTGCCTTTCCGCCTGGTGGACACAGAGGATTTTCGAGACCTTATGTCCGTCGCAGTGCCCCAGTACCAGATGCCCAGTCGGCACTACTTCTCAAAGAAAGGTGTGCCTGCGCTCCACCAGCATGTCGCACACAACATCACCGCTTCTTTGAGAAACTCTGTGTGTGACAGGGTGCATTTCACCACAGACACTTGGACGAGTAGGCATGGACAGGGGCGTTACATGTCGCTGACTGGGCACTGGGTAACTATGGTGACAGCTGTCCAAGTCTTGCCGTCCCCACGAGTTGTGCGTCAATCCTCTTTATGTCAAAGTTCCTCCACTGCTTCTGCCTCCTCAACCTCCTCTCGGTCTTCCACCTGCACCCAAAGCCTGTCTGGTCATGCCACAAGCTTTCTAACTGCGCAGAAGGGATCCTGCACACCTCCTTACTATGCTGGCAGTAGGGCTCAACGTCATCAGGCGGTTTTTACATTGAAATGTCTGGGAAATGTGAGTCACACAGCTGAGGAGTTGTGGTCAGCTCTGGAGAACCAATTTCATGAATGGTTGTCTCCACTGGACCTGAAACCAGGGAAGGCCGTGTGCGACAATGCTGCAAACCTGGGTGCGGCCCTTCGCCGGGGCAATGTCACACACGTGCCTTGTATGGCTCACGTGTTGAACCTGGTTGTCCAGCAATTTTTAGCCCACTATCCCAGACTAGATGGCCTTCTGCAGAGGGCACGGTCGCTGTGTGCTCACTTCCGCCGTTCGCATCCCGCAGCTCAGCGACTTACATCTCTACAGAAGTCGTTGGGCCTGCCACTTCACCGGCTAAAATGCGATGTGCCTACCCGGTGGAATTCAACTCTGCACATGTTGCAGCGACTGTGGCAGCACCGACAAGCCCTGGTGCAATACGTTCTGACGTATAGCCTGGGCCAACGAGATTCAGAGGTGGGGCAAATCACGCTGGAGGAGTGGTCTCAGATCAGGAACCTATGCACCCTTCTGCACAGTTTTGAAATGGCGACGAAGATGTTTAGTGCTGACGATGCCATTATCAGCATGACTATTCCGGTGATTTACATGCTGGAGCACATGTTAAACAGAATTCGGAGTCAGGTGGTGGCACAAGAGGAGGTGGAGGAAGTAGAGGAGGAGGAGTTGTATGCGGAAGGGCTAACATCTGCAAGGTCCAGACGGTCGGCAGCACCAAGGCGGCAGGCATGTGAGGGTGGGGGAGATGGTTTTACCAGGGCGCATGGTAGCAGCCAAACTAGTGAGGAAGGTGCAGGAGCCCAGGAAGAAGTGGAGGACGAACTGATGGAAGACTCATCAGATGAGGGAGACCTTGATCACATTTCTGTTGTGCGAGGTTGGGGGGAGAGGACAGAGGAAGGAAGCATGATTGTTACCTCGCCACCAACACAACAGGGACTTGGTGCTCCTGGATGCGCAACACACATGAGTGCCTTCTTGCTGCACTACCTGCAACATGACCCTCGAATTGTGAGAATTAGAAATAATCCTGACTACTGGGTTGCCACACTGTTAGATCCCCGGTACAAAAGTAAATTTGCAGAAATTATTCCTGCCATAGAAAGGGATGCACGCATGCAGGAGTATCAGCAGAGACTGTTGCAGAATCTTACATGTGCTTTTCCACAAAATACCAGTGGTGCACGTAGTGAATCTCACAGTTCCAACTTGCCAACCGTGGGACCGTCAAGTGTTCAGCACTCAAACCGTAACAGAACCACAGTATCTGCTGGTAACATCAATTTTGCGGAATCATTTCACCACTTTTTTAGCCCATCCTTTGCAAGGCCACAGGAGACAAGAAGTCTGACACATAGTCAACGCCTAGAGACGATGGTACAGGAGTATCTCCAAGTAAACATTGAAGCCACGACTGTGTCACTGGACCCTTGCTCTTTTTGGGCTTCCAATCTGGATAAATGGCCGGAGCTAGCCACTTACGCCTTGGAGATCTTGTCATGCCCCGCAGCCAGCGTTCTGTCTGAACGTGTGTTCAGCGCTGCTGGTGGTGTGCTGACAGATAAGCGCACGCGGCTCTCCACTGATAATGTAGACAGACTCACGTTCATAAAGATGAACAAATCATGGATCCGAAACGACTTTTCTACCCCTGTGTCATCCTGGGGAGAGTAAAAGCTTGATGATTGGTTAAAATCACCCTACCAACCGTTTTAAGCTTTCAAATTACTAATCATGTTTATCTGTATCTTGACTGGAAAATAATTTGGGCTTTGTAGCAGTGTGCAGCACTGATCCTATTAGGCCATCTATAATAAGCTTCACCAGATTTAAAATTAAAAATAATTTTTAGCTGCATCTAGCCCGGAAAATAATTTTGGGGCTCCGAGATGCGCAAGACACATAAGTGCCTTCTTGCTGCACTACCTGCAGCATGACCCTCATATTGTCAGAATTCGAAGTAATCATGACTACTGGGTTGCCACACTCTTAGATCCCCCAAACTTTTCGATCAACCTTTTCATTTTAATAAAGACCAAAAAAATGGTCATTTTTGAAATTATAAGCATTAGCAAGTTGTTAGAAACTGAAATCAAACAGTTTTCAACTCAAAACTTTATTCTAGGTGATGTTACATTTTCACATAGGACCCCTTGTTCGAAAGGAGCTTCTGAACTCTCTCGTCCATTGAATTTGTCAGGTTTTGGATGGTTTCTGCTTCAATTGTTTTGCATGAGGACAGAATACCCTCCCAGAGCTGTTGCTTAGATGTGAACTGCCTCCCGCCATCATAGACACTCCTTTTAATTTTGCTCCAAAGGTTCTGAATGGGGTAGAGGTCAGGGGAGCATGGGGGTCACACCATAAGTTTGTCCCCTTTTATGCCCATATCAGCCAGAGATGCAGATGTTTTATGTGCAGCATGAGATGGTGCATTATCATGCAGAAAAATGATCTTGCTGTGAAATACACGGTTCTACTTCTTGAACCATGGCAGGAAGTGCTGTTTGAGAAAATCCACATACATTATGGAGTTCATCTTTAGCGCCTTCAGGGATCCTAAAGGGGCCAACAATCTCTCTCCCCATGATTCCAGCCCAAAACATTACTCCACCTCCTCCTTGTTGGCGCTGTAGCCGTGTTTGCGTGGGGTGTCCATCAACCAGCCATCCTCCACTCCATTCATCTGGACCATCGAGCGCTGCACGGCACTCATCCGTGAACAAAACAGTTTTGAAATCAGTCTTCATGTAATGTTTGGCCCACTGGAGCCGTTTCTGCTTGTGTGAAGTGGATAGAGGAGGTCGACAGGATGGCATATGCACAGCTGCAAACCTCTGAAGGACCCTGCATCTTGTTGTTCGGGGGACGTTGGAGGCACAAGCAGCTTCAAAAACTTGTCTGCTGCTATGACAAGGCTTTTTTGCCGCTGCTGTTTCAACCTGACGTAATTGCCTGTAGGAAAGAGTCCTCAATTTGCCCTTATCAGCACGCACACGTGTGTACTGTGAATCAGCTACATACTTCTTGATTGCCAAGACACTTCATCCTGATCATCGCACAATGTTGATTGTAGTCATGCCTTGACCTAAACACTCCACAATTTGTTGCTTCTCAGCAGCCGACACATCCTTTTTCTTTCCCATTTTGGCAGAAAATGTAGGCTGCTTAATAATGTGAGAGAGCCTTCTTAAGTAGTCTTGCCTTTCATTGGACACACCTGCCAAACTAATTAGCACAGGTGTCTGCAATTGCTTACAGTGATATAAAGAGCCCTGACACACATCACCATCAATGAGTTTAACTGACAAACAAACAAATTCTTCCCTTATCACTCCTAAACACTTTTTGCATAATAATTTGGAACGCGGTGTACATGTGCTTTTCCACAAAACACCAGTGGTTCACGTAGTGAATCTTACAGTTCTAACTTGCCAACCGTGGTCTGTATGGAATTGTTCAATAAAGGGCCCAAAATTAAGATAACATAGATGGGAGAGGTCTCTATGAATAGGAATTCCTAAGTATTTGATACCCTGTGAGGGCCAGGCAAAGGGAAAGTTGGACTGGATGGAATCCTATATGGATTTAGGGAGGGAGACATCGAGGGCCTCAGACTTCGCTGCATTGATTTTAAAATTTTACCATGTAACAAAGTGATCTATTTCAGCCATAACAGCAGGGATGGATATATGTGATTGAGTGATATATACTAGGACATCATCAGCAAATAGAGAGCACTTGTACTCGGTGCCTCCCACCTCAATCCACCTAATATTGGGGTTATGGCGAATTGATGAGAGCAGGTGCTCCGTCACTAGGATGTATAAGAGAGGGGACAGAGGACATCCCTGCCTTGTCCCATTGGTGATTGTGAAAGGTGATGAAAATGTTCTGACGCACCCCCTGGGCCTTGGGACACCCGGAGCCGGACACTTTTTGGTGGATGCTGGTGGTTGTAGTCTTCGTGGCGGCGATCCGGTTCCGTGGCTCAGGGCGGTCAAACCAGTGGCGGAACTATTTATGTGGTTTTGATGTTTAAATGTCCGACTATGCCACCCGTGGACTGCGGTCAGAGTGAACCGCCGCTACAGGGCAGACCGCTAAGGCTGGTGTTGTGGGTGCAGCAGAGCGTAGCATAACTCCCCACGGGAGGAGTATAGCCTCAGGGCAGTGTATGCGGAGGATGGGGGTGATGGTGCAGGGCAGCAGCAGTAACGACACGGAGTCAGTGATGCAGTTCAGGGCCTTTACTCACAGTTCTTATTATCCAGACCACGTCTGCAGGTAACGGCTGCCCACGTCGTACTGTGCTCACCAGGTGAGGGGCTCAGACAACTCCCAGATAACTTTGGAGCGCTTCACAGGACCCCCTTTGTGTGTCCTTTGTCTGGCCTTTCTTACCAACACTTCTGTCCGGCTGCCTCGGGCCTCCTCTTGGTAAACTTGGCGCCAGTTTCCCTGACCCTATGTGGTGCCTTCCTAGCGGGTGGAGCAAGGGGCTGCGCCACATAAAATGTCAGAGCCTCCGGTTTCTAGCTGAGGGTCGTTTCCTGCCTCCACTAGTTCGGGGACCGATCTCCCCCTTTGGCCTGACCCCTCCACGCAGGTGGATTCGGGCGTGCGGTGGCGACTCGCCCGTCCGCACCCCTGGGATCCCTTCATTCCTCGTTCCTGGAGCCTTCTCCGCTCCTCTTCCTTCCTTCTCCCTCTTGCAGGCCTGGGCCTCTGTTACTAGGCCCGCCTCCGGAGCAGAGCTCATGCAGAGCCCCTGCTCCCTGCCACTTCTGCTCAGACTTCTCTGCACTGAACTAAGATGGTGCCCACCTTTTATACTCCCTTCTCAATGCACCCAGGAACTGCTTCCTCCCTGCTCCTGCACTGCAGGGTTCCCCTTCCTCAGTGTTCCCTCCCCCCACTCCAGCCAGGGACAGGGACTGTCGTGCCCATCTCAGGGGTATATTGGTCGCCCTGCCCCACGGCAATGTGGTGTAATGCATGCAGGTGTCGGGTCCTGATCCACACTCCATCCTTATCTGAGAGTGAGATATCACACCTCTGGGTGAGGTGCAATACGTCTGTAGCAACCGAGCCCTCGGTGCTACAGTTCCATTTATCTTCAGCCTAGGTGACGTATTGTGATACAGGGCCGTGATTTTGGCTATAAAAGGGTCCCCTAGACCCCTACCCCAAGCTTTTTAAGAGAATCATATATGGCGTGCCAGGAGACTCTATGGAATGCTTTCTCAGCATCCAACGAGAGTATCTACTTACAAATTTTTAACTGCATCTAGCCCAGGAAATACTTTGTGCCTAGTAGCAGTGTCTGCTAGTCAGCGGATTATCCCGGCTGTTAAGCAAGCTACACCACCTGTAGTTTGGACACTTAATTTTTTCAAAGGAAATGCTTCGGGACCACGGGATACTTAGTGAAGAGCATCAGGAGGCACCCCAAGGCATAGGGGCTGGGACTGGCACTAGGATGCCTTGCGGTGGACAGCCGAGCTCGATCCTTATAAAAGCTTTTTAACTGCAGCAGCTTTAGTGGACGCTACTGGAGCTGGAATTACGCGGCTGCTGGCATGAGACTTGCCCTCCAATAGATCCTTGTAAATGGATTTAAAGTGTATTCATTCAAATTAGAGGGACAATTTAAATTAAAAAGCTTAGAGCTGCCTCCACCACAGGGGGGCTCTCTCGACCCACCAGCGGACAGGCACCAGTATTGGGAGAGGGGGGCTGGCCGTCAGGGTTCACCGCGGCTCTGGCACAAACCCGGCGACACGGAGGTGGCACGGGCAGGAGCGGACTGGCCGTCTCGGCTTCTCACTTTTTGGATTTTAGAAGGGCATGACATGCCTATATCTGTGTCTCCCCCTCCTTTTACTCCTCCACCTCTTTTCTTTTCGCATGACTATATGTACTTGTCACTTTTCCATGTGTTAGTTGTGTCTTCTGAGCAGTTTGTCAGCTTTTGGACACCTTTGAAGGTGTTTTCTATGTGTTTCTATGTGTTTTTGTTTGCCTGCCATTGGTTTTAACGGTGTTCGAAGGTGTTCGACGAACAGTTCGACGAACAGTTCGGCGAACACACGGGTGTTCGACAAACCGAACCGAACTCGAACACTACGGGGGTGGCTCAACACTACTTCTGAACTCTCTCGTCCATTGAATTTGTCAGGTTTTGGATGGTTTCTGCTTCAATTGTTTTGCATGAGGACAGAATACCCTCCCAGAGCTGTTGCTTAGATGTGAACTGCCTCCCGCCATCATAGACACTCCTTTTAATGATGCTCCAAAGGTTCTGAATGGGGTAGAGGTCAGGGGAGCATGGGGGTCACACCATAAGTTTGTCCCCTTTTATGCCCATATCAGCCAGAGATGCAGATGTTTTATGTGCAGCATGAGATGGTGCATTATCATGCAGAAAAATGATCTTGCTGTGAAATACACGGTTCTTCTTCTTGAACCATGGCAGGAAGTGCTGTTTGAGAAAATCCACATACATTATGGAGTTCATCTTTAGCGCCTTCAGGGATCCTAAAGGGGCCGACAATCTCTCTCCCCATGATTCCAGCCCAAAACATTACTCCACCTCCTCCTTGTTGGCGCTGTAGCCGTGTTTGCGTGGGGTGTCCATCAACCAGCCATCCTCCACTCCATTCATCTGGACCATCGAGCGCTGCACGGCACTCATCCGTGAACAAAACAGTTTTGAAATCAGTCTTCATGTAATGTTTGGCCCACTGGAGCCGTTTCTGCTTGTGTGAAGTGGATAGAGGAGGTCGACAGGATGGCATATGCACAGCTGCAAACCTCTGAAGGACCCTGCATCTTGTTGTTCGGGGGACGTTGGAGGCACAAGCAGCTTCAAAAACTTGTCTGCTGCTATGACAAGGCTTTTTTGCCGCTGCTGTTTCAACCTGACGTAATTGCCTGTAGGAAAGAGTCCTCAATTTGCCCTTATCAGCACGCACACGTGTGTACTGTGAATCAGCTACATACTTCTTGATTGCCAAGACACTTCATCCTGATCATCGCACAATGTTGATTGTAGTCATGCCTTGACCTAAACACTCCACAATTTGTTGCTTCTCAGCAGCCGACACATCCTTTTTCTTTCCCATTTTGGCAGAAAATGTAGGCTGCTTAATAATGTGAGAGAGCCTTCTTAAGTAGTCTTGCCTTTCATTGGACACACCTGCCAAACTAATTAGCACAGGTGTCTGCAATTGCTTACAGTGATATAAAGAGCCCTGACACACATCACCATCAATGAGTTTAACTGACAAACAAACAAATTCTTCCCTTATCACTCCTAAACACTTTTTGCATAATAATTTGGAACGCGGTGTACATGTGCTTTTCCACAAAACACCAGTGGTTCACGTAGTGAATCTTACAGTTCTAACTTGCCAACCGTGGTCTGTATGGAATTGTTCAATAAAGGGCCCAAAATTAAGATAACATAGATGGGAGAGGTCTCTATGAATAGGAATTCCTAAGTATTTGATACCCTGTGAGGGCCAGGCAAAGGGAAAGTTGGACTGGATGGAATCCTATATGGATTTAGGGAGGGAGACATCGAGGGCCTCAGACTTCGCTGCATTGATTTTAAAATTTTACCATGTAACAAAGTGATCTATTTCAGCCATAACAGCAGGGATGGATATATGTGATTGAGTGATATATACTAGGACATCATCAGCAAATAGAGAGCACTTGTACTCGGTGCCTCCCACCTCAATCCACCTAATATTGGGGTTATGGCGAATTGATGAGAGCAGGTGCTCCGTCACTAGGATGTATAAGAGAGGGGACAGAGGACATCCCTGCCTTGTCCCATTGGTGATTGTGAAAGGTGATGAAAATGTTCTGACGCACCCCCTGGGCCTTGGGACACCCGGAGCCGGACACTTTTTGGTGGATGCTGGTGGTTGTAGTCTTCGTGGCGGCGATCCGGTTCCGTGGCTCAGGGCGGTCAAACCAGTGGCGGAACTATTTATGTGGTTTTGATGTTTAAATGTCCGACTACGCCACCCGTGGATTGCGGTCAGAGTGAACCGCCGCTACAGGGCAGACCGCTAAGGCTGGTGTTGTGGGTGCAGCAGAGCGTAGCATAACTCCCCACAGGAGGAGTATAGCCTCAGGGCAGTGTATGCGGAGGATGGGGGTGATGGTGCAGGGCAGCAGCAGTAACGACACGGAGTCAGTGATGCAGTTCAGGGCCTTTACTCACAGTTCTTATTATCCAGACCACGTCTGCAGGTAACGGCTGCCCACGTCGTACTGTGCTCACCAGGTGAGGGGCTCAGACAACTCCCAGATAACTTTGGAGCGCTTCACAGGACCCCCTTTGTGTGTCCTTTGTCTGGCCTTTCTTACCAACACTTCTGTCCGGCTGCCTCGGGCCTCCTCTTGGTAAACTTGGCGCCAGTTTCCCTGACCCTATGTGGTGCCTTCCTAGCGGGTGGAGCAAGGGGCTGCGCCACATAAAATGTCAGAGCCTCCGGTTTCTAGCTGAGGGTCGTTTCCTGCCTCCACTAGTTCGGGGACCGGTCTCCCCCTTTGGCCTGACCCCTCCACGCAGGTGGATTCGGGCGTGCGGTGGCGACTCGCCCGTCCGCACCCCTGGGATCCCTTCATTCCTCGTTCCTGGAGCCTTCTCCGCTCCTCTTCCTTCCTTCTCCCTCTTGCAGGCCTGGGCCTCTGTTACTAGGCCCGCCTCCGGAGCAGAGCTCATGCAGAGCCCCTGCTCCCTGCCACTTCTGCTCAGACTTCTCTGCACTGAACTAAGATGGTGCCCACCTTTTATACTCCCTTCTCAATGCACCCAGGAACTGCTTCCTCCCTGCTCCTGCACTGCAGGGTTCCCCTTCCTCAGTGTTCCCTCCCCCCACTCCAGCCAGGGACAGGGACTGTCGTGCCCATCTCAGGGGCATATTGGTCGCCCTGCCCCACGGCAATGTGGTGTAATGCATGCAGGTGTCGGGTCCTGATCCACACTCCATCCTTATCTGAGAGTGAGATATCACACCTCTGGGTGAGGTGCAATACGTCTGTAGCAACCGAGCCCTCGGTGCTACAGTTCCATTTATCTTCAGCCTAGGTGACGTATTGTGATACAGGGCCGTGATTTTGGCTATAAAAGGGTCCCCTAGACCCCTACCCCAAGCTTTTTAAGAGAATCATATATGGCGTGCCAGGAGACTCTATGGAATGCTTTCTCAGCATCCAACGAGAGTATCTACTTACAAATTTTTAACTGCATCTAGCCCAGGAAATACTTTGTGCCTAGTAGCAGTGTCTGCTAGTCAGCGGATTATCCCGGCTGTTAAGCAAGCTACACCACCTGTAGTTTGGACACTTAATTTTTTCAAAGGAAATGCTTCGGGACCACGGGATACTTAGTGAAGAGCATCAGGAGGCACCCCAAGGCATAGGGGCTGGGACTGGCACTAGGATGCCTTGCGGTGGACAGCCGAGCTCGATCCTTATAAAAGCTTTTTAACTGCAGCAGCTTTAGTGGACGCTACTGGAGCTGGAATTACGCGGCTGCTGGCATGAGACTTGCCCTCCAATAGATCCTTGTAAATGGATTTAAAGTGTATTCATTCAAATTAGAGGGACAATTTAAATTAAAAAGCTTAGAGCTGCCTCCACCACAGGGGGGCTCGCTCGACCCACCAGCGGACAGGCACCAGTATTGGGAGAGGGGGGCTGGCCGTCAGGGTCCACCGCGGCTCTGGCACAAACCCGGCGACACGGAGGTGGCACGGGCAGGAACGGACTGGCCGTGTCGGCTTCTCACTTTTTGGATTTTAGAAGGGCATGACATGCCTATATCTGTGTCTCCCCCTCCTTTTACTCCTCCACCTCTTTTCTTTTTGCATGACTATATGTACTTGTCACTTTTCCATGTGTTAGTTATGTCTTCTGAGCAGTTTGTCAGCTTCTGGACACCTTTGAAGGTGTTTTCTATGTGTTTCTATGTGTTTTTGTTTGCCTGCCATTGGTTTTAACGGTGTTCGAAGGTGTTCGACGAACAGTTCGACGAACAGTTCGGCGAACACACGGGTGTTCGATGAACCGAACCGAACTCGAACACTACGGGGGTGACTCAACACTATTAGTCAGTATGCATTGGAGGCGCTAGCTTGCCCTGCTGCTAGTGTATTATCGGAACGCGTCTTTAGTGCCGCAGGTGGTGTACTAACAGACCGTCGCATGCGACTATCCTCCGATAACGTTGACCGGCTTACTTTTCTCAAAATGAAGAAGGCCTGGATCTCTCATGAATTTGCCAGTCCTCTTCCAGAATAAATAATTGGTTGGCAACAGTATCCAGGTCTCCTGTTGTGTTCATGTTTCTACCACCTGAACTGTAATCCCTGAGCTCCAACACCGCCAGTTGGCGCTCGGAAGTGCCGTCTGCACAGTCAACACTTGCTGCCGTGTTATTGGGGTTCAGTAACGTCAGCTGTTCCCCTGCTGTGCGGACGGCAATTTCTCCTGCTCTGTCCACATTCTCACTACTACAGATTTTAAAGTTGCTCCAATTACACCTCTGGCTCCTCTGTTTTCAGCATTATCCCTGAGCTCCAACACCACCAGTTGGCGCTCGGAAGTGCCGTCTGCACAGCCAACACTTGCTGTCGTGTTATTGGGGTTCAGTAACGTCAGCTGTTCCCCTGCTGTGTGGACGGCAATTTCTCCTGCTCTGTCCACATTCTCACTACTACAGATTTTAAAGTTGCTCCAATTACGCCTCTGGCTCCTCTGCTTTCAGTATTATCCCTGAGCTCCAACAACGCCAGTTGGCGCTCGGAAGTGCCGTCTGCACAGTCAACACTTGCTGCCGTGTTATTGGGGTTCAGTAACGTCAGCTGTTCCCCTGCTGTGCGGACGGCAATTTCTCCTGCTCTGTCCACATTCTCACTACTACAGATTTTAAAGTTGCTCCAATTACGCCTCTGGCTCCTCTGTTTTCAGTATTATCCCTGAGCTCCAACACCGCCAGTTGGCACTCGGAAGTGCCGTCTGCACAGTCAACACTTGCTGCCGTGTTATTGGGGTTCAGTAACGTCAGCTGTTCCCCTGCTGTGCGGACGGCAATTTCTCCTGCTCTGTCCACATTCTCACTACTACAGATTTTAAAGTTGCTCCAATTACGCCTCTGGCTCCTCTGTTTTCAGTATTATCCCTGAGCTCCAACACCGCCAGTTGGCACTCGGAAGTGCCGTCTGCACAGTCAACACTTGCTGCCGTGTTATTGGGGTTCAGTAACGTCAGCTGTTCCCCTGCTGTGCGGACAGCAATTTCTCCTGCTCTGTCCACATTCTCACTACTACAGATTTTAAAGTTGCTCCAATTAAACCTCTGGCTCCTCTGTTTTCAGTATTATCCCTGAGCTCCAACACCGCCAGTTGGCGCTCGGAAGTGCCGTCTGCACAGTCAACAATTGCTGCCGTGTTATTGGGGTTCAGTAACGTCAGCTGTTCCCCTGCTGTGCGGACGGCAATTTCTCCTGCTCTGTCCACATTCTCACTACTACAGATTTTAAAGTTGCTCCAATTACACCTCTGGCTCCTCTGTTTTCAGTATTATCCCTGAGCTCCAACACTGCCAGTTGGCGCTCGGAAGTGCCGTCTGCACAGTCAACACTTGCTGCCGTGTTATTGGGGTTCAGTAACGTCAGCTGTTCCCCTGCTGTGCGGACGGCAATTTCTCCTGCTCTGTCCACATTCTCACTACTACAGATTTTAAAGTTGCTCCAATTACACCTCTGGCTCCTCTGTTTTCAGTATTATCCCTGAGCTCCAACACCGCCAGTTGGCGCTCGGAAGTGCCGTCTGCACAGTCAACACTTGCTGTCGTGTTATTGGGGTTCAGTAACGTCAGCTGTTCCCCTGCTGTGCGGACGGCAATTTCTCCTGCTCTGTCCACATTCTCACTACTACAGATTTTAAAGTTGCTCCAATTACACCTTTGGCTCCTCTGTTTTTAGTATTATCCCTGAGCTCCAACATTGCCAGTTGGCGATCGGAAGTGCCGTCTGCACAGTCAACAATTGCTGCCGTGTTATTGGGGTTCAGTAACGTCAGCTGTTCCCCTGCTGTGCGGACGGAAATTTCTCCTGCTCTGTCCACATTCTCACTACTACAGATTTTAAAGTTGCTCCAATTACACCTCTGGCTCCTCTGTTTTCAGTATTATTCCTGAGCTCCAACACCGCCAGTTGGCATTCGGAAGTGCCGTCTGCACAGTCAACACTTGCTGCCGTGTTATTGGGGTTCAGTAACGTCAGCTGTTCCCCTGCTGTGCGGACGGCAATTTCTCCTGCTCTGTCCACATTCTCACTACTACAGATTTTAAAGTTGCTCCAATTACACCTCTGGCTCCTCTGTTTTCAGTATTATCCCTGAGCTCCAACACCGCCAGTTGGCGCTCGGAATTGCTGTCTGCACAGTCAACACTTGCTGCCGTGTTATTGGGGTTCAGTAACGTCAGCTGTTCCCCTGCTATGCGGACGGCAATTTCTCCTGCTCTGTCCACATTCTCACTACTACAGATTTTAAAGTTGCTCCAATTACGCCTCTGGCTCCACTCTGTTTTTAGTATTTACCCTGGGTTCCAGCACCGCCAGCTGTTTCCCAGCAGTGTCTTTGGCACGGGTACTCCCTCCTGCCCAGCCTGGTTCCAGCATGCCAGCTGTTTCCGGATAGTGTCAACGTCACTTTGCCACCAATGCGTTGTCCTGTCGTGTTGCAGTCGGGTTAGCCGACTCTATGGTGCCTGCAGTTTAGGTGACTCCTATGTGGGCTGCGGGATCTGGCAATGAAGGCTGGTTCCATAGTGCCAATAGGACAAGCACCCCCTGTAGGACTGTGGGTTTTGGTAACTGCGGCCGGCTCGCGGCCTTGAAACTTTTTTTTACATGGGTACCTTCTGCTACCCATCCGGGTTCCAGTACCGTCAGCTGGTTCTTGGCAGTGCCTCTGGATTAGGTGCCTCCTTCTCGGTATCAAAGTTCCACCAGTGTCTGCTGGTCCTTGGTAGTGCTTTCTGGCACAGGTACCTCCTGCTTAGTAACCGAGTTCCAGTACCATCAGCTGGTCCTCGGTAGTTCCATTGGCTCTTGTACCTTCTGCTACCCATCCGGGTTCCAGTACCGTCAGCTGGTCCTCGGTAGTTCCATTTGCTCTTGTACTTTCTACTACCCATCCGGGTTCCAGTACCGTCAGCTGGTTCTCGGCAGTGTCTTTGGCACGGGTACTCCCTCCTGCCCAGCCTGGTTCCAGCACGCCAGCTGTTTCCGGGTAGTGTCAACGTCACTTTGCCTCCAATGCATTGTCCTGTCGTGTTGCGGTCGGGTTAGCCGACTCTATGGTGCCTGCAGTTTAGGTGACTCCTATGTGGGCTGCGGGATCTGGCAATGAAGGCTGGTTCCATAGTGCCAATAGGACAAGCACCCCCTGTAGGACTGTGGGTTTTGGAAACTGCGGCCGGCTCGCGGCCTTGAAACTTTTTTTTACATGGGTACCTTCTGCTACCCATCCGGGTTCCAGTACCGTCAGCTGGTTCTCGGCAGTTCCTTTGGATTAGGTGCCTCCTTCTCGGTATCCAAGTTCCACCAACGTCTGCTGGTCCTTGGTACTGCTTTCTGGTACAGGTACCTCCTGCTTAGTAGCCGAGTTCCAGTACCATCAGCTGGTCCTCGGTAGTTCCATTGGCTCTTGTACCTTCTGCTACCCATCCGGGTTCCAGTACCGTCAGCTGGTCCTCGGTAGTTCCTCAGCCTTCTTGTACCTTCTGCTACATTTCCAAGTTCAAGCTTTTTGAAATGGTTCTTGGTAATCACTCTGGATCTCCCTGACGAGGACCCTGAAGACGAGGACCCTGAAGACCAACCCGAAGAAGACGAGGACCCTGAAGACCACCCCGAAGAAGACGAGGACCCTGAAGACCACCCCGAAGAAGACGAGGACCCCGAAGACGAGGACCTGAAGACCAACCCGAAGAAGACGAGGACCCCGAAGAAGACGAGGACCCCGAAGACGAGGACCCCAGAAGACGAGGACCCTGAAGACCACCCCGAAGAAGACCAAGAAGATGACCCTGAAGAAGTTGACCAAGAGGACAAAGAAGAGAAGACAACCACCAAGATACAGAAGAACAAGAGACAGAAAACCAAGAAGCAGAAGTACAAGAAGCTGCAGAACAAAAGGCGGAAGAACATTAAGCATAAGACTAAAAATCAGAGCAAAAGATAATATCTAAATTATAAGCAGAAGATGACTAAGCAGTGTATGGGGGTGAGTCCGTTCCTCCTCGTGGTGCCCCTGGAAAAGACCTGCTGCTGCAGGCCAAACTGAACGCGGACAAATCCTGTTGTAAATCTTTTGTGACGGGCAGAACGAAAGGTGTAATGTCCAAACTTTTATAGATAACAACTACAGGAATGCCTGTCACAAATAAGAATATGATGAAGAAGAAGAATATGAAGAAGATGAAGAAGTAGAATATGAAGAATGTAAAAAAATAGAATAATACAAAGAAGGTGAAGAAGAAGAAGATGAAGAAGGTGAAGAAGAAGTGGATGAAAAAGATGCTGATGCTGAGGATGATGAAGGAGAAAGTGTGGGAGAAGTAAAAAAGAAGGTGAAGAGCATGGAAGTAGTGAAACATAAATATCTGACAAAATATAAAAATACTTAACATAGTCAATATTTCCGTAACTCAGAACGTCTTAAAAAAAATATTAATTCCTGCTATTCCATTTGATTGGGCTAAACCTCTATGCCTTTATTGTCTCCCCCACCTCACCCAATACATTCTACATTATTCTTAGTTGTTTTCCTTCATGTACAATTAACCTACAAGGAAAGAAAGGGTTTATTTTCATTCCGATATTTCTGTCCCATTGACTTGCATTGGTTTCCGGTATCGGAATCGGCGATATCCGATACTTTTTCGGTATCGATCCGATCCGATCCGATATTTCCCGATATCGGAAGGTATCGCTCAACACTAGTCACGACGTCTGGGTGTTGGTAGGCTGATTTTAGATTTTTACTCCAGCCTTTCTTGATTTTAGAAGGGCATGACATGCCTATATCTGTGTCTCCCCCTCCTTTTACTCCTCCACCTCTTTTCTTTTCGCATGACTATATGTACTTGTCACTTTTCCATGTGTTAGTTGTGTCTTCTGAGCAGTTTATCAGGTTTTGGACACCTTTGAAGGTGTTTTCTATGTGTTTCTATGTGTTTTTGTTTGCCTGCCATTGGTTTTAACGGTGTTCGAAGGTGTTCGACGAACAGTTCGACGAACAATTCGGCGAACATACGGGTGTTCGACGAACCGAACCGAACTCGAACACTACGGGGGTGGCTCAACACTACTGTCAATCATAAAAACCCGATATAAATCTCTGTAATCGCACCGATCTGAAGAATAAAGTAATCTTATCAGTTATACCACACGAGGAACAGCGTAAAAAATAAATAAAATAAATAAAACCAATTCTTCATCTGCTACTGATTTGTTTATTATGTCTCCCAGAGATCGCAGTATGGCTCTGAGCTGAGCACTTACACCAGAGTTTCCGTGTAAATCTCTGAAATACATGATTCAGACGGAACCCATGACGGAAGATTCCCTGTAATCAGAAATTGCACAACAAATTTCATGGTGCAATTTCTCCTGTTACCCTTATGATAATGCAAAATTAGGGGCTGAAAAAAAATTTTTGTGGGAAAAATGTGAAAATTTTATTTTTACCGCTCAATATTATAAACTTGTGTGAAGCACCTGGGGGTGCAAGGTGCTCACCACACATCTAGATAAGTTCCCTAAGGGGTCTAGTTTCTAAAATGGTGGCACTTGTGGGGGGTTTCCACTGTTTAGGCACATCAGGGGCTCCCCAAATGCGACATGGCGTCAGCTAATTATTCAAACAAATTTTCCATTCAAAAAAGTCAAATGGCGCTCCTTCCCTTCCGAACCCTGCAGTGCGCCCAAACAGTGGTTTTCCCCCACATATGGGGTATCAGCTTACTCAGGAGAAATTGCACAACAAATTTCATGGTGCAATTTCTCCTGTTACCCTTATGATAATGCAAAATTAAGGGATGAAAAACATTTTTGTGGGAAAAATGTGAAAATTTTATTTTTATAGCTCAATATTATAGACTTCTGTGAAGCACCTGGGGGTTCAATGTGCTCACCACACATCCAGATAAGTTCCCTAAGGGGTCTAGTTTCCAAAATGGTGTCACTTGTGGGGGTTTCCACTGTTTAGTCACATCAGGAGCTCTCCAAAAGCAACATGGCGTCCGCTAATTATTCAAACAAATTTTACATTCAAAAAGTCTAATGGCGCTCCTTCCCTTCCGAACCCTGCAGTGCCCCCAAACAGTGGTTTTCCCTCACATATGGGGTATCAGCGTGCTCAGGAGAAAATGCAATACAAATTGTGCAGTCCATTTTTTCCTGTTACCCTTGTGAAAATAAAAAAATTGTGTCTAAAGTAACATTTTTGTGAAAAAGTTAAATGTTCATTGTTTTCTTCCACATTCCAAAAATTCCCGTGAAGCACCTGAAGGGTTAATAATCTTCTTGAATGTGGTTTTTATGCACCTTGAGGGGTGCAGTTTTTAGAATGGTGTCACTTTTGCGTATTTTCTGTCCTAAAGGCCCCTCAAAGTCACGTCAAAAAAGATGTGGTCCTTAAAAAAATGTTTTTGCAAATTTTGTTGGAAAAATGAGAAATCGCTGGTCAACTTTTAACCCTTAGAAATTCCTAACAAAAAAAATGTTGGTTCCAAAATTGTGCTGATGTAAAGTAGACATGTGGGAAATGTTATTTATTAACTATTTTGTGTGACATATCTCTCTGATTTAAGGGCATGAAAATTCAAAGTTTGAAAATTGCAAAATTTTCAAAATTTTTGCCAAATTTCTGATTTTTTCACAAATAAACGCAAGTGATATCGAAGAAATTTTACCACTACCATGAAGTACAATATGTCACGAAAAAACAGTCTCAGAATCAGGGGAATCCGTTGAAGCGTTCCAGAGTAATTACTTCATAAAGTGACAGTGGTCAGAATTGAAAAAATTGGCCTGGTCACGAAGGCGAAAACAGGCTCTGGCGCGAAGTGGTTAAGGACAGTGATTAACCCGAAAACTTTAATTGTAAAAGGTTAGCACTTTTTAAGGTGCTTCTTGTTGGTTTTATTGACCACTGAACAAAAACCCGTTTGGTGTGGCCGAAGACGTGGTCCAACAAGTGGATCAGCTATGCCCTGCAGCCACACCGAGGGCCTATGTTGGGGGTTTGTTGTGGACGGGTCCCCCCATTTTTCACTTACACCAGTGAGATGGACACCCTGATAAGGATCTCACTACAGCCTACTGAGCTTGTTTGATAAAATGTTATTTAAAGTGATCTTATATTGTTTTACATACCTAGTAGTTATATGTAATGTTCAAGAAAAAGTGCCTCCCATAAAGGGAAGAAAAAGTTATCTATTTACTGTTCTTGTATGTGAATGCATTCTAAAAAAAATTTTGTATGTCCTAAATTCTTGTTTTACTTAGGTCCAGCCAGCGGACGTGCTGTGTTTAATGGGGGGGTGGGGGGGGGGTGTGTGGCGCCCCTGCTGGTCCAGTTGCCACAGAGGTACTGCTCCTGAGGGAGAGCACAGTCCCTGTCCCTGTCAGGCAGGAGGGTGGAACTAAGTAGAGGAGGTGGGTGCAGGAAGAAGTTTAAAGGAGCACAGACAGAAAGAGTATAAAAGACAGATAGAAACATCTAGAAGGGGGGAGTCCTGCTCAGGAGAGCAGTGCAGAAGGGTCCATTTTCCTGGCTCCAGTGCTTGGAGCAGGAGTTCAGTGGAGAGTGAGGAGAGAACACCGTAGCAGTGGGAAAGCCTCCAGAGAGAGAAAGGATCCTAGGGGCACGGGAAGTGCAGAGTCCACCCGTGCGCCCAAGTTCACGCTGACCATAGAGGGATCAGGCCGCAGTAGGGGACCGGCCTCAGACTAGTGGAGTACTTTAAGGCTCAGCTAGCAAATCGGAGGTGCGGTATCTTCCTGTGCCAAAGCCACAATCTACACATAATCGCTGAAAAGGTGGCCATATAGGACCAAGGGGACAGACCGGGCGTCGCCCGACAAACCCCACGGCCACTAGCTCGGGACACTGGGTGTGAGGCGCAGGGCAGGAGGGCAAGAGCCAGTGCAGGGAGAGAGACGACCTGGAGAGGTACACAGAAAGGGGTCCCTTTAAAGTGCACCCAAATTAACTGAGAGTTGGCTGGATCACTTCCCCGGAGGACACAGGATGACGTTGGCGGTTATAAACCAGCAGTTGTAACCTGGAGCAGCTTGACAACTGTGAATAAATACTGTACTTGAAGACTGCACCCCACTGTGTCCTTGCCTAATTACTGCGCCACCTGCCTTGCACTACACCAGCCAGCAACATCTACAACACGGCCCAGGGGGCGCGTCACAAACATGGAGTGATGCAACCACAACAAGCACTGCATTCTCAGCCACAACTGTGGCTGTGAACAGCAGCAGTCGCGGGTCTGCAGTTCGCATGGGCTGCAAGGGTTACCTAGTCTGGGCCTTTTTTGAGACCGCAAATGAAGACCCAACTCACATTATCTGTCAACTTTGCAAAAAAAGACTCAGTAGAGGCAAAAATTACAATAATTTGACTATGCCGAGGCAACCTCTCACATGAAACTTGCATGGCTCACGCCCTCAACCTTGTGGTCCAGCAATTTCTCCACCACTATCCCAGCCTGGATTCCCTGCTACAGCAAGCGCGGTCGCTGTGTGCTCACTTCCGCTGTTCGCATCCTGCGAGTCATCGACTTGCATCGCTACAGATGTCTTTGGCCATACCGGTTAACTGGTTGATGTGTGATGTGCTGACACGATGGAATTCCACACTGCACATGTTACAGCGACTGTGGCAACAGCGATGAACCGTGACACAGTATCTCATGTTGCATAGCCTGGGCCAACGCAATACGAATGTGGTGCAAATAGCGTTTGCCAAGTGGGCACAGAATAAGGACCTCTGCACCCTTCTGCATAGTTTTGAAATGGCTACTAAGATTGTTAGCGCTGACGATGCTATCATCAGCATCACTATTCTGGTCATCTACATGCTAGAGCACATTTTAAATCGTCTGCAGGAGGAGGTGGTGGTCGCAGAGGAAGAGTGTCATCGCAGAGGCGGGTGCCACGGGAGGGTAGATTACAGTGATCGAGGGGGGCTTGTGTTACCAGACAAACTGTTAGTGAAAATGCAGGAGCCGAGGAAAAAATGGAGAAGAATGAGTAGGAAAAGGTGATGGATATGCAACAGTCAGGAGATGAAGAGGATAATGATTAGTGTTGAGCCACCCCCGTAGTGTTCGAGTTCGGTTCGTCGAACACCCGTGTGTTCGCCGAACTGTTCGTCGAACTGTTCTTCGAACACCTTCGAACACCGTTAAAACCAATGGCAGGCAAACAAAAACACATAGAAACACATAGAAAACACCTTCAAAGGTGTCCAAAACCTGACAAACTGCTCAGAAGACACAACTAACACATGGAAAAGTGACAAGTACATATAGTCATGCGAAAAGAAAAGAGGTGGAGGAGTAAAAGGAGGGGGAGACACAGATATAGGCATGTCATGCCCTTCTAAAATCCAAAAAGTGAGAAGCCGACACGTTCAGTCCGCTCCTGCCCGTGCCACCTCCGTGTCGCCGGGTTTGTGCCAGAGCCGCGGTGAACCCTGACGGCCAGCCCCCCTCTCCCAATACTGGTGCCTGTCCGCTGGTGGGTCGAGCGAGCCCCCCTGTGGTGGAGGCAGCTCTAAGCTTTTTAATTTAAATTGTCTCTCTAATTTGAATAAATACACTTTAAATCCATTTACAAGGATCTATTGGAGGGCAAGTCTCATGCCAGCAGCCGCGTAATTCCAGCTCCAGTAGCGTCCACTAAAGCTGCTGCAGTTAAAAAGCTTTTATAAGGATCGAGCTCGGCTGTCCACCGCAAGGCATCCTACTGCCAGTCCGAGCCCCTATGCCTTGGGGTGCCTCCTGATGCTCTTCACTGAGTATCCCGTGGTCCCGAAGCATTTCCTTTGAAAAAATGAAGTGTCCAAACTACAGGTGGTGTAGCTTGCTTAACAGCCGGGATAATCCGCTGACTAGCAGACCCAGCTACTAGGCACAAAGTATTTCCTGGGCTAGATGCAGTTAAAAATTTGTAATTAGATACTCTCATTGGATGCTGAGAAAGCATTCCATAGAGTCTCCTGGCACGCCATATATGATTCTCTTAAAAAGCTTGGGGTAGGGGTCTAGGGGACCCTTTTATAGCCAAAATCACGGCCCTGTATCGCAATACGTCACCTAGGCTGAAGATAAATGGAACTGTAGCACCCTGAGGGCTCGGTTGCTACAGAGGTATTGCACCTCACCCAGAGGTGTGATATCTCACTCTCAGGTAAGGATGTAGTGTGGATCAGGACCCGACACCTGCATGCATTACACCACATTGCCGTGGGGCAGGGCGACCAATATGCCCCTGAGATGGGCACGACAGTCCCTGTCCCTGGCTGGAGTGGGGGGAGGGAACACTGAGGAAGGGGAACCCTGTAGTGCAGGAGCAGGGAGGAAGCAGTTCCTGGGTGCATTGAGAAGGGAGTATAAAAGGTGGGCACCATCTTAGTTCAGTGCAGAGAAGTCTGAGCAGAAGTGGCAGGGAGCAGGGGCTCTGCATGAGCTCTGCTCCGGAGGCGGACCTAGTAACAGAGGCCCAGGCCTGGAAGAGGGAGAAGGAAGGAAGAGGAGCGGAGAAGGCTCCAGGAACGAGGAACGAAGGGATCTCAGGGGTGCGGACGGGCGAGTCGCCACCGCACGCCCGAATCCACCTGCGTGGAGGGGTCAGGCCAAAGGGGGAGACCGGTCCCCGAAACTAGTGGAGGCAGGAAACGACCCTCAGCTAGAAACAGGAGGCTGTGACATTTTATGTGGCGCAGCCCCTCGCTACACCCGCTAGGAAGGCACCACATAGGGTCAGGGAAACTGACGCCAAGTTTACCAAGAGGAGGCCCGAGGCAGCCGGACAGAAGGGTTGGTAAGAAAGGCCAGACAAAGGACACACAAAGGGGGTCCTGTGAAGCGCTCCAAAGTTATTTGGGAGTTGTCTGAGCCCCTCACCTGGTGAGCACAGTACGACGTGGGCAGCCGTTACCTGCAGACGTGGTCTGGATAATAAGAACTGTGAGTAAAGGCCCTGGACTGCATCACTGACTCCGTGTCATTACTGCTGCTGCCCTGCACCATCACCCCCATCCTCCGCATACACTGCCCTGAGGCTATACTCCTCCCGTGGGGAGTTATGCTACGCTCTGCTGCACCCACAACACCAGCCTCAGCGGTCTGCCCTGGAGCGGGGGTTCACTCTGACCGCAATCCACGGGTGGCGTAGTCGGACATTTAAACATCAAAACCACATAAATAGTTCCGCCACTGGTTTGACCGCCCTGAGCCACGGAACCGGGTTGCCGCCACGGAGACTACAACCACCAGCATCCACCAAAAAGGGTCCGGCTCCGGGTGTCCCAAGGCCCAGGGGGCGCGTCAGAACATTTTCATCACCTTTCACAATCACCAATGGGACAAGGCAGGGATGTTCTCTGTCCCCTCTCTTATACATCCTAGTGACGGAGCACCTGCTCTCATCAATTCGCCATAACCCCAATATTAGGTGGATTGAGGTGGGAGGCACCGAGTACAAGTGCTCTCTATTTGCTGATGATGTCCTAGTATATATCACTCAATCACATATATCCATCCATGCTGTTATGGCTGAAATAGATCACTTTGTTACATGGTCAAATTTTAAGATCAATGCAGCGAAGTCTGAGGCCCTCGATGTCTCCCTCCCCAAATCCATATAGGATTCCATCCAGTCCAACTTTCCCTTTGCCTGGCCCTCACAGGGTATCAAATACTTAGGAATTCCTATTCATAGAGACCTCTCCCATCTATGTTATCTTAATTTTGGGCCCTTTATTGAACAACTCCATACAGACCACGGTTGGCAAGTTAGAACTGTAAGATTCACTACGTGAACCACTGGTGTTTTGTGGAAAAGCACATGTACACTGTGTTCCAAATTATTATGCAAAAAGTGTTTAGGAGTGATAAGGGAAGAATTTGTTTGTTTGTCAGTTAAACTCATTGATGGTGATGTGTGTCAGGGCTCTTTATATCACTGTAAGCAATTGCAGACACCTGTGCTAATTAGTTTGGCAGGTGTGTCCAATGAAAGGCAAGACTACTTAAGAAGGCTGTCTCACATTATTAAGCAGCCTACATTTTCTGCCAAAATGGGAAAGAAAAAGGATGTGTCGGCTGCTGAGAAGCAACAAATTGTGGAGTGTTTAGGTCAAGGCATGACTACAATCAACATTGTGCGATGATCAGGATGAAGTGTCTTGGCAATCAAGAAGTATGTAGCTGATTCACAGTACACACGTGTGCGTGCTGATAAGGGCAAATTGAGGACTCTTTCCTACAGGCAATTACGTCAGGTTGAAACAGCAGCGGCAAAAAAGCCTTGTCATAGCAGCAGACAAGTTTTTGAAGCTGCTGGTGCCTCCAACGTCCCCCGAACAACAAGATGCAGGGTCCTTCAGAGGTTTGCAGCTGTGCATACGCCATCCTGTCGACCTCCTCTATCCACTTCACACAAGCAGAAACGGCTCCAGTGGGCCAAACATTACATGAAGACTGATTTCAAAACTGTTTTGTTCATGGATGAGTGCCGTGCAGCGCTCGATGGTCCAGATGAATGGAGTGGAGGATGGCTGGTTGATGGACACCCCACGCAAACACGGCTACAGCGCCAACAAAGAGGAGGTGGAGTAATGTTTTGGGCTGGAATCATGGGGAGAGAGATTGTCGGCCCCTTTAGGATCCCTGAAGGCGCTAAAGATGAACTCCATAATGTATGTGGATTTTCTCAAACAGCACTTCCTGCCATGGTTCAAGAAGAAGAACCGTGTATTTCACAGCAAGATCATTTTTTTGCATGATAATGCACCATCTCATGCTGCACATAAAACATCTGCATCTCTGGCTGATATGGGCATAAAAGGGGACAAACTTATGGTGTGACCCCCATGCTCCCCTGACCTCTACCCCATTCAGAACCTTTGGAGCATCATTAAAAGGAGTGTCTATGATGGCGGGAGGCAGTTCACATCTAAGCAACAGCTCTGGGAGGGTATTCTGTCCTCATGCAAAACAATTGAAGCAGAAACCATCCAAAACCTGACAAATTCAATGGACGAGAGAGTTCAGAAGCTCCTTTCGAACAAGGGGTCCTATGTGAAAATGTAACATCACCTAGAATAAAGTTTTGAGTTTAAAACTGTTTGATTTCAGTTTCTAACAACCTGCTAATGCTTATAATTTCAAAAATGACCATTTTTTTGGTCTTTATTAAAATGAAAAGGTTGATCGAAAAGTTTGGGGGATCTAAGAGTGTGGCAACCCAGTAGTCATGATTACTTCGAATTCTGACAATATGAGGGTCATGCTGCAGGTAGTGCAGCAAGAAGGCACTTATGTGTCTTGCGCATCTCGGAGCCCCAAAATTATTTTCCGGGCTAGATGCAGCTAAAAATTATTATTAATTTTAAATCTGGTGAAGCTTTAGTATAGATGGCCTAATAGGATCAGTGCTGCACACTGCTACAAAGCCCAAATTATTTTCCAGTCAAGATACAGATAAACATGATTAGTAATTTTAAATCTGGTGGAGCTTATTATAGATGGCCTAATAGAATCAGTGCTGCACACTGCTACAAAGCCCAAATTATTTTCCAGCCAAGATACTGATAAACATGATTAGTAATTTGAAAGCTTAAAACGGTTGGTAGGGTGATTTTAACCAATCATCAAGCTTTTACTCTCCCCAGGATGACACAGGGGTAGAAAAGTCGTTTCGGATCCATGAACACTTGACGGTCCCACGGTTGGCAAGTTGGAACTGTGAGATTCACTACGTGCACCACTGGTATTTTGTGGAAAAGCACATGTAAGATTCTGCAACAGTCTCTGCTGATACTCCTGCATGCGTGCATCCCTTTCTATGGCAGGAATAATTTCTGCAAATTTACTTTTGTACCGGGGATCTAACAGTGTGGCAACCCAGTAGTCAGGATTATTTCTAATTCTCACAATTCGAGGGTCATGTTGCAGGTAGTGAAGAAGGCAAGAAGGCACTCATGTGTGTTGCGCATCCAGGAGCACCAAGTCCCTGTTGTGTTGGTGGCGAGGTAACAATCATGCTTCCTTCCTCTGTCCTCTCCCCCCAACCTCGCACAACAGAAATGTGATCAAGGTCTCCCTCATCTGATGAGTCTTCCATCAGTTCGTCCTCCACTTCTTCCTGGGCTCCTGCACCTTCCTCACTAGTTTGGCTGCTACCATGCGCCCTGGTAAAACCATCTCCCCACCCTCACATGCCTGCCGCCTTGGTGCTGCCGACCGTCTGGACCTTGCAGATGTTAGCCCTTCTGCATACAACTCCTCCTCCTCTACTTCCTCCACCTCCTCTTGTGCCACCACCTGACTTCGAATTTTGTTTAACATGTGCTCCAGCATGTAAATCACCGGAATAGTCATGCTGATAATGGCATCGTCAGCACTAAACATCTTCGTCGCCATTTCAAAACTGTGCAGAAGGGTGCATAGGTCCCTGATCTGAGACCACTCCTCCAGCGTGATTTGCCCCACCTCTGGATCTCGTTGGCCCAGGCTATACGTCAGAACGTATTGCACCAGGGCTTGTCGGTGCTGCCACAGTCGCTGCAACATGTGCAGAGTTGAATTCCACCGGGTAGGCACATCGCATTTTAGCCGGTGAAGTGGCAGGCCCAACGACTTCTGTAGAGATGTAAGTCGCTGAGCTGCGGGATGCGAACGGCGAAAGTGAGCACACAGCGACCGTGCCCTCTGCAGAAGGCCATCTAGTCTGGGATAGTGGGCTAAAAATTGCTGGACAACCAGGTTCAACACGTGAGCCATACAAGGCACGTGTGTGATATTGCCCCGGCGAAGGGCCGCACCCAGGTTTGCAGCATTGTCGCACACGGCCTTCCCTGGTTTCAGGTCCAGTGGAGACAACCATTCATGAAATTGGTTCTCCAGAGCTGACCACAACTCCTCAGCTGTGTGACTCACATTTCCCAGACATTTCAATGTAAAAACCGCCTGATGACGTTGAGCCCTACTGCCAGCATAGTAAGGAGGTGTGCAGGATCCCTTCTGCGCAGTTAGAAAGCTTGTGGCATGACCAGACAGGCTTTGGGTGCAGGTGGAAGACCGAGAGGAGGTTGAGGAGGCAGAAGCAGTGGAGGAACTTTGACATAAAGAGGATTGACGCACAACTCGTGGGGACGGCAAGACTTGGACAGCAGCCCCTTGTCCTGCTGTCACCATAGTTACCCAGTGCCCAGTCAGCGACATGTAACGCCCCTGTCCATGCCTACTCGTCCAAGTGTCTGTGGTGAAATGCACCCTGTCACACACAGAGTTTCTCAAAGAAGCGGTGATGTTGTGTGCGACATGCTGGTGGAGCGCAGGCACACCTTTCTTTGAGAAGTAGTGCCGACTGGGCATCTGGTACTGGGGCACTGCGACGGACATAAGGTCTCGAAAATCCTCTGTGTCCACCAGGCAGAAAGGCAGCATTTCTGTAGCCAAGAGCTTGCAGATGGTGAAATTCAACCTCTTAGCTTTCTCATGGCTAGGAGGAAATGGTCTTTTACTTGTCCACATCTGAGGGACCGAGGGCTGGCTATTGTGCTTAGAGTGGGTTGATAAGGGTGTCCCCGGCAAACTGCCGGTCTGTGAGGAAGATGCAGGCGGACATGTTAGGTTGCCTTGATCCAAAGGTGGTGCTATCGATGTCGGACAGCGCTCAACACCAGCTGGTGTTACCACCTCCAAAGAAAATGATGACCTGCCAATCACGCTGGCTGTTGCGGGTAAAGAGGTGGCAGGTCTGCGCCCCAAAACAGGTGTGACTGCTGTCCCCCCAGTCACAGAGGATGAATAGGCCGGGGATGCACAAGATATGGCAGACGGTGGTTGGCCCGGCCGGCTAGGCCGCATTGTAGCACACTGAGCTTCCCACTGCAACTTATGCTTCATGTCCATGTGCCGGTTCATGCATGAAGTACTCAAACTATGTATTTTTTGGCCTCTACTTAGCTTTTGCTGACAAATGTTACAGATAACACGAGTTGGGTCATCTTTATCGATCTGAAAAAATGCCCAGGCTATGCAAGGCTTAGCACCCATGCGACCTGAAGAGCCACCACGACTTGTGGTGAGAGGCAGAGTTGTGTTTGAGGATGCAGTTGTTGACGTGCTTCCAGTACTACGTCTCTGTCCAGGAAGGCGCAACCTGACCTCGTCGTCACTAGCATCTTCCTCCACCTCCTCTGCTGACCTCATCTCTTGGCTGACTGTGGGTTGACAGTAAGTGGGATCTCCAACCTCATCATCATCACCCTGTGCGTTATCACACCCGTCGTCCTCAGAGCCAACCTGTTCCTGCCCTGACAAAAAACTAAAGTTGTCGCTCCAATCAGGTATTTGAGTCTTATCATCGTCTTCCTCATTGTCTCCACCAACAGGAGTTACAGTTTGGGAATGAGGGTCTACATTATGGTCAGAACCTTCTGCGTCTGGTCCTGGATCCGACTCATAAAGATTCTGGGCATCAGTGCAGATCATTTCCTCGTCTGGATTCACAGAAGCGCTGGAGTCGACCTCTGATTCCCAGGCTATAGTATGAGTAAACAGCTCTGCAGACTCAACCATCTGTTCTACCTCATACTCAGACGGGCAGCTGGAGATTTGGGAGCTGTGAGGAAGCAAGTGCGATTGGGGTGACACCTTTGAGGACTGGAGTATTTGTGATGTTGAAGTTGATGTGGAGGAGAGCCCACTTAAAGGAGCACTTGATATCCATTGAAGCACCTGCTGTTTTTGTGCCTCATCTGGAATTTGTAGCGATTGGCGTGGCCGTAAGAAAGGGATCTTATCACATTGTCCGCTAAAAGAAGTAGACATTTTAGTTTGGCTGGAAGATGGTCTTTCTTCTGCAGATGTTACTGTTGCTTTAACACCTACCCCACGGACACAACCTTTTTTCCCCTTCCCAACACGCCTATTCCCCTTTCCACCAGCAGCAGGCCTTTTTCCACTCATTTTGGTGGTTAACTAATTAACAACTCTGGAGTTGTTTGCACAAAAAAACAATGGATGGGAACCGAGCAGAGCTGAGTGGCCAAACTGTGGTATTAGGCCAAAACTATTGGCTGGGTTAGATGCAGAAAAAAATTATATTCAATTTGCAACCTGATGGAGGTCAGTATAGATGGACTAATAGAGAAAGTCCCACACACTGCTAGAAGGCCAAATATTTTTTCAGAGCTAGATGCAGATAAAAATTATTTTTAATTTGCAACCTGATGGAGGTCAGTATAGATGGACTAATAGAGAAAGTCCCACACACTGCTAGAAGGCCAAATATTTTTTCAGAGGTAGATGCAGAAAAAAATATATTCAGTTTGCAACCTGATGGAGGTCTGTATAGATGGATTAATAGAACAAGTCCCACACACAGCTAGAAGCCCAATATTTTTTCAGAGGTAGATGCAGAAAAAAATATATTCAGTTTGCAACCTGATGGAGGTCAGTATAGATGGACTAATACAACAAGTCCCACACACAGCTAGAAGCCCAATATTTTTTCAGAGGTAGATGCAGAAAAAAATATATTCAGTTTGCAACCTGATGGAGGTCTGTATAGATGGATTAATAGAACAAGTCCCACACACAGCTAAAAGCCCAATATTTTTTCAGAGGTAGATGCAGAAAAAAATATATTCAGTTTGCAACCTGATGGAGGTCAGTATAGATGGACTAATACAACAAGTCCCACACACAGCTAGAAGCCCAATATTTTTTCAGAGGTAGATGCAGAAAAAAATATATTCAGTTTGCAACCTGATGGAGGTCTGTATAGATGTATTAATAGAACAAGTCCCACACACAGCTACAAGCCCAATATTTTTTCAGAGGTAGATGCAGAAAAAAATATATTCAGTTTGCAACCTGATGGAGGTCAGTATAGATGGACTAATACAACAAGTTCCACACACAGCTAGAAGCCCAATATTTTTTCAGAGGTAGATGCAGAAAAAAATATATTCAGTTTGCAACCTGATGGAGGTCTGTATAGATGGATTAATAGAACAAGTCCCACACACAGCTAGAAGCCCAATATTTTTTCAGAGGTAGATGCAGAAAAAAATATATTCAGTTTGCAACCTGATGGAGGTCAGTATAGATGGACTAATACAACAAGTCCCACACACAGCTAGAAGCCCAATATTTTTTCAGAGGTAGATGCAGAAAAAAATATATTCAGTTTGCAACCTTATGGAGGTCTATATAGATGGATTAATAGAACAAGTCCCACACACAGCTAGAAGCCCAATATTTTTTCAGAGGTAGATGAAGAAAAAAATATATGCAGTTTGCAACCTGATGGAGGTCAGTATAGATGGACTAATACAACAAGTCCCACACACAGCTAGAAGCCCAATATTTTTTCAGAGCTAGATGCAGAAAAAAATTATATTCAATTTGCAACCTGATGGAGGTCAGTATAGATGGACTAATAGAATGATGCTATGCCCAAAAGATTTTACTTCACTAGGTGCAGTAAAAAAATTGGTATTCTATACACAGGTGGTATATCTTGCAACACAGATAGGCTACTCCACTGACTAACACACTCTGCAATAGGCCAAAAAGGATTAGCTTTGCTAGATTCAGCCAAATGCTGTGAAAAAAACTTGCACAGCACTGGCACAGACCTGCCTGGCAAAAACTGATAGGAACTGATGTAACCTAGTCCTGAAAAGGACTCCAATTACAATTAGTCTTTACTCCCACAATCTATCTATTTAAGAGCACAGACCTGCCTGATAAAAGTCGTAGGAAATGCTGTAACCTAGTCCTTAAAAGGACTGCAATCACAACTATTCCCTACTCCCAAGCTATCTGTAGATTTGTGCGAAAATTGGCTTGAAATTAACAAGGTATAGCGCACACAGCAACAGCGGTGCCGTCTAACACGCAGCTGCAGCAGTGAGAAAATGGTGGCGACGGGGAAAATGGTTTGGTCTTATAGGGCAAGGACATGTAACATACACTGCCAATGACACATGCCCTTGCTTGTGTGAAAAAAAGCACTTCACTCCGTGTGTGCGCTGCTGATAGGCTGACAGATTGCACCTCCCCACTGTAAATGCGGGAAAGAGAAAAAAAAAATGGAGATCTTCATTGTTCCTGCAGAGATCCATCCCCTGCCCCTCCCCCCACCCCGCTGTACACTCAAACTGCGTATTAACATTAATTTTCATCATTACTGAGAAAAAATCCAGTTATGATTTTGGTGCACGAACAGTTATCGAACATAACCTCGAACAGCCGAATTTTTCTCAAATTGTTCGTGTTCGCCGAACGGCTCGAACACCGCCCAAAACAGCTCGAATTTGAGATTGGCGAACAGTTCGAGTAGAACAACACTCATCTCTAATAATGATCCCCTCTTTGTGTCAGTGGTTGGCGTGAGGGAACGGAGAAAGCAAGCTTCAGTGTTATCCTGCCACCAACACACCATGGGCTTGGACCTGGAAAGGGATGTGCGCATACTGGGGTATCAAAACACGCTTGTAGACAAACTTAAGAGTTGTTTTCCTTAAGACAGCAGTGAGGCACACAGTTTGCATCGCAGTTGTCAATTCGTTAATGCAAAAACATTAGTAGCAGTAGCAGTGTAAGTGGCAAAAGCAATTTCTGTGAGTCGTTTAACACATTTTTTTAGACCAGCCCGTGCACCAGCATAACAGAGTACAAGTCTGACACGTACTGTACAACTGGAGAGGATGGTGCAAGAGTATCTCTAGCTCAATATGAATGCCATCAGGGAGAGTTTGGACCCTTTTACCTTTTGGTCTTCAAAAATGGAAGAGTGGCCTAAGCTCACCTGTCACACCTTGGAGGTTTTTTCATGGCCATCAGCCAGCGTTCTCTAAGAACATGTCTTCAGCAGTGCTAGTGGTGTCCTGATGGATAAGCGCATCTGGCTGCCCCCTGAAAGTATAGACAACCTAGCTTTCATAAAGATAAACAACTCATGGATCTCCAATAACTTTTGCACCCCAATTGCAGACTGTGCAGACTAGGCTATGGTGTAGTTTTTAGTGTGCTGCATTGATCTCACGTTATTGCAGTCTGTGACATCTTTGTTGTGGCTTCTGTGCCTGCTGTTGCTACTGCTGCTGATGTTACCAATAATTTTTTTAAATGTGGAAACTCCTGGTTGGGTCTCCATCTGGTGTATTTCCTATAGGGGAAGGGGTATCGGTCCCCATTATACTATTTCTACTCTGGTGAAATTGATGCCACTTTGGTGGTGTCTGACCCTAATTTTTTGAAATGTGAAGACTACTGGTTTGGTCTCCATCTGGTGGCTTGGCTGTAGTGGAGGGGGTGTCGGTCCCCATTATACTATTTCTACTCTGGTGAAATTGATGCCACTTTGGTGGAGTCTGCCCCTAATTTTTTGAAATGTGAAGACTCCTGGTTGGGTCTCCATCTGGTTTGTTTCCTATAGTGGAAGGGATGTCGGTCTCCATTATACTATATTTACTCTGGTGAAATGGATGCCACTTTGGTGGTGTCTGCCCCTAATTTTTTGAAATGTGGAGACTCCTGGTTGGGTCTCCACCTGATGTGTTTCCTGTAGCCGTAGGGCTCCCAGACTGACAGGCCTGTACTTACTTTCAATCAACTACCTGTGTTGCTATCCTTAAATTTTTCTACCAATAGTACGCTATGAAACTGATATTTGTGCCACCTGAGTGTGGCTGAGCAGAAAAGCAGCTTGAGCTGTTGCATGAGGTATCAGGGATCCCAGCACAGCAGCTGTACACCGATCCCTCGGCCACCTTGTTTTACTTTGAAGTTCAATTCAAATCTGTAAATGCTGGGCCAGACCCTGATATCTCATGCATGGCCCATGGCTGACTTCTGCTGTGCCATTATAAAATTTGTACTGTGTGTCAATTGATGCCATTTCTCCTGGTGTTTGCGCGTAATTTGAGCTATTTTGCCAGCTTTTGGGCCCCTTTGAAGGTGTTGTCTAGGCGTTTGGTTTTGTCTCCCATTGAAGCCAATGCGGTTCCAGTATGTTCGACCGAGCAACTCCTTTAATGCTGTTAAATATATTTTACTTTAGTAGCAATTGTTGGTCGATACATTTGGGGCCCAATTCATTATTGTTATTTCACTTTTTGTCTAGTTTTGGATTTTAAAGTCTGTTTTATATTTGCACTAAATTCTTTAATTAATTTGCGCCTTTTTTATTCTACTTAATATGTATTTTTTCATTGCCATTATAGTTGTGGTTTTTTTTTTCCAGATGTGTGCGACCAATTGATCAGTTGTAACTTTTTCAAAAGTTCTAAAAATTTTGAACAAATGTTCCACCGCTGGAGTGTTTTTTGTTTTTGCACACAAGAAATTTTTGTGGAAATGTTGCGTATGAAATTTTAATGGTTCATGCAACTTTTGGCTCTAAAAAGGAGTAAGAAAGGCAAAAAACAAAAACAAAGAGCATGTTTGATTTTGCACAAAATTCATGGACCTGTGCGTGCATTTTGAAGAATTTTGGGGCCAAAAAACTGTAGCAAACCACAAATCAAAATATAAAAGTGACTTTACGAGAAAAATGCAAATGATGAATTGAGCCCTTTGTGTTTATTTTTGTAAAAAGCTCCTGAATGTATCAAACATTTTGAAAGATTTGCCGTTTTCAAAATTTTTATTTTTTGGCGCTGTTCAATCATTGGTGTCTCCAGGGGACTGACATAACACTTATATTTGTCTGTGCTGTGTTGAAAGAAAATTGATAGTAGTCCATTCATTCTAATAATATTGGTAAGAAAATAAATTATTGTGTCTTGAAAAGATAAGAATGCAGCCTTTAGGCACTGTAGGGGTTTGGTACTCACTCAGCCGTGGTTCAGGTAGGATCAGGAAGCGTTTTCATAAAAATGTTCAAGCAGGTTTATTTGGACTTCATAAACGGCTTAGCATAGGACCTCAATGATGGGTAGTGGCACTAAGGGGCTACGGAAGTGAGCCACAGGGGAGGTCAGCTGACAAGTGAGAAAGGACCTACAATAATTCATGATCTCTTGGTGACAACCGGGCCAGTAGAACCTCTGGAGGATCCTTTCCTGGGCTTTTCTACCCTCAGATGCCCACCTAAGACATGTGTATGGGCCATATCTAATACCGTGCGTCTGTACGGCCCTGGCACTAGTAACTGCTTGATTACCTCTCCCCTGAGCTTGGTGACCCGATATAGCAACTCCCAATTCACACCAAAGTACGGATATCGGGTGTCAGCCCCCGGATCTTGAACAACACCATTCAGAACAGTGACATTATCAAATGCCCCTTTTAGAGTTGAGTCCCTGATTTGGGCGGTTCCAAAGTTTCCCCCAGACACCTCCAGCTCAGGGATATAGGCCTCCGGGGATGCTGACTCATCCTCATCCTCAACAAGCACACAAAAGGGAAACCCGTTGATTGTGGCCTGTGTTGAGATTTCGTTCGGAGCGACCTGGTTGTTATCTGGACAACCCGGCTTCCTCCTTTTCTCCCACAAGTCCCAAAACAAGGCAAAGTCCCGCTCTATTATCACCGGGTGCAACAAGTCCTTGACTACGCCACAGCACAGCACTTGGCACCACAGTTTGAGTCTACGGCCACTCGGGCCACAGGGTAGTCCTTTGCATCCCCATGGATACAAAGGACGCCGACCTTCTTCTCTGGAATCAGCCGATGAGGAATTGTGGCCCTCACTGGGGTTACCAAACTCCCCGAGTCTAACAGAGCAGTCACTTGCACTAAATTCACCGACATGGGGCATGCCTGCAGTCCCTCGTCTGACTGAGGAACAGCACTACAGGCAGGATAAGTGAAGTACGAACAGCGCCGTCCTGCGCTGCAGTCCATTGGCTCTTTGGTCATGGGGCAACGTGCACCTATGTGACATGGGGTGTGACATCTCCAACATACTATGTTATTGAGCGGGACCATTGTCAGCAACTCAGAACCCTCCTGGACTCTAGGATGCCCCCAGATGTGTCTCTAGTTCCCCTCTTTTCGGTGTCTACCCCCTTTTGAGATCCCCAGTATGGAGACGCTATGACCCCTGGCTTCCCCAAGGAACTCTCTACTGCATGGTACCTTTCCACCAACAACACCAGGTCATCAGCATTACAGGGATCTCACTGGGCAACCCAGGCATCCACTGACCTCAGAAGGGAGTGGATGAACCTGACCATGAAGACCCTCTCCACCATCTGTGCTGGGGAGGAAGACTCAGGTTGCAACCACTTTTGGACCAGGTGTAGTAGGTCAAACATTTGGGACTGGGGAGGTTTGTCACTGCAATAGGCCCAGTGGTGCACCCATTGCACCCTGACAGTAAGAGTCACACCCAAGTGCGCCAATATCTCCATTTTAACTTGGCGTACTCTTTTGCATCCTGCAAGGCCAAGTCATAATAGGCTTTCTGCGGCTCGTCTGTTAAATATGGAGCCAGAACCTCCGCCCACTGCTCCGGAGGCAATTTCTCCTGCTCCGCCACCCTCTCAAAGATCATCAGGAACCCCTCGACGTCATCACCCGGGGTCATCTTTTGTAAGACTCTTCTTACCGTCTTCCTCACGTGAGAGTCATCACCTGGAGTAGGGGGTGGGGCGGTTGCCCTGCCATGGATCACCTCAGCTAGGAGCTCCATCTGCTGCTTGTGCTGCATCTGCTGCTGCTGTTGCCATTGCTGCTGTTGTTGCCACTGCTGCTGCTGTTGATGCTGCTGGAGTTTAGCCTGCACCAGTTGCTTTATCAGCTTCTCCATGCTGTCAGACATCCCTTGCTGGCTGGCAGCCTTCACCCAGGACATAAACAGTTTCCTGTAGCAGTCACACTGCCCCTTGGGATTCGTACCCAATTGTAGGGGTTTGGTCAGGGCCGGCGTCAGCGCCCGGCGTACCCGGGCAAGTGCCGGGGCCCTGGACCATCAGAGGGGCCCACTCGCTGTTGGGGCCCAGGCTGCTCCCCTGGCATCTGTGCAGCCAGGACCACCAGCACTGCTTGATTGCTGGCACTTTACCAGACATGGCTGCGCGCAGTGCGCTGTGCGGCTGTGTCTGGTACTAATGACATGGCAGGGGCGACACTGCCCCTTTAATTTTGCTTGTGTGTCACCCCTGTCGCGTCATTGGTAGCAGACACAGCCTCACAGCGCACTGCCATGTCTGAAGTGCCGGCAATCAAACACCGCCGGAGGTCCTGAACAGTTGCGGGGGGGAGCAGCCCGGGCCCCAACGGCGAGTGGGCCCCCCTGATCATCCAGGGCCCCATGTCTGTGACACGCCAGCGGCCCTGCACAGATGAGGGGGAACAGCACGGGAGCTGACAGTGAGTGGGCCCCCATGATCATCCAGGGCCCCATGTCTGTGACACACCGGCGGCCCTGCACAGATGAGGGGGAGCAGCCCGGGCCCTGACAGTGAGTGGGCCCCTGTGATGGTCCAGAGCCCCATGTCTGTGACACACTGGCGGCCCTGCACAGATGAGGGGGAGCAGCCTGGGCCCCAACAGCGAGTGGGCCCCTCTGATGGTCCAGAGCCCTATATCTGTGACACGCCGGCGGCCCTGCACTGATGAGAGGGAGTAGCCCGGGCCCTGACAGCGAGTGGGCCCCTCTGATGGTCCAGAGCCCTATGTCTGTGACACGCCGGCGGCCCTGCACAGCCACATGGCAGAGGAGCTCGACTGGAGACAGGACCGGGGGCAGGTGAGCGAGGTTTGTTGCCAGCTTTCCCAATCCCCATATTAAAAATATTTCTAATGTGTGTGTGTATGATGTAAATGTCTGTGTATGTCAGTATGTATGACTGTGTATATATGTGGCACCCCAGGGGTCTGGTCTCCACAGTAATAGAGATATTATGTCTGAGAGCAGGTGGGAGGTCTCTTGGTCAGGAATCCTATGCATGCCACACCTCCTGCCCAGTCCTGGGAGGGGAAGAACTTCCCCTATATAAAGCTGGGGCTGAGGCAGGGTTAGTGAGTAGAGAAGAGTTGAGAAGAAGAGAAGCAGCTATAGGAAAGAGAGATCAGGAGCTCTGTGGGAGGAGTGCTAAAAGGAATCAGGGGCTGGCAGCTGAAGAGCTCGCCCTGATTGAAGAGTTACCACCGGACCCGGAGTCCGAGGCTGTGGGGATTAACCCAGACCCAGCAGCAGAAACCGCCCGGCAGGGGATTTCAGGTCCTCTGGCCAAGAAACCCGAAGGCACGGTCACACGCGTGGGACCAGCACCGCTGTCGTGGAGCGGAAGCCACTAGAAGGCCCCGAGTCACCGGCCATACGGGTGAGCACCACACGGTACACTCAGGGACGTGGGCTACCTTTACCCGCCTCTAGCAAGGAAGCCAGAAGAGTACAATTAGTTGGGGAGGCCTACAACTCCGCCTGGCCAAGGGGGATCCCATCTGCTCAAGGACTGACCAGGCCCCGACCGCTAGCCAGTACTCCGGGAGGGTCTATCTTTGTCACCAGTAAAGACCCTGAACTACACCGCATCGTCTCTGAGTGGTTCCTGCTACCCCCATCATCCACGTCGGCTGCCCTGAGGCCATACCCCTCCCGTTGGGGGTTATACCATCTACGCTGCACTATCCTACCACCGGCCTCAGCGGTCTGCCCTGCAGCGGCAGCTCCATAGCTGCATTCAACGGGTGGCGTAGTCGTCCTACATCTACTGCTAATATACCGCCACTTAGTCTGACTCCCTGGGCACGGACCGGGTCACCGCCACGAGACTACTACCCCTATCAGATCCGGCTCCGGGTAGGCTCCCGCGTGCGCAACGCTACACTAAGTAGGCCCAGGGGCGCGTCATATATATTTATGTCCGTTTTATATATGTTTTTAAGAATTTGTTTTCAAATATGTACTGTATGTATGTGCATATGTTTGTGTATGTGTGTGTCTATGTATTGTATGTCTGCATATCTGTGTACCATGTGCATGTGTGTATGTGTGTGTGCGTGCATATCTGCGTACTGTGTGTGTGCGTGCATATCTGCGTACTGTGTGTGTGCGTGCATATCTGCGTACTGTGTGTGTGCGTGCATATCTGCGTACTGTATGTATGCGTGCATATCTGTGTACTGTGTGTGTACATATCTGCGTACTGTGTGTGTGCGTGCATATCTGTGTACTGTGTGTGTGCATATCTGCGTACTGTGTGTGTGCATATCTGCGTACTGTGTGTGTGCGTGCATATCTGTGTACTGTGTGTGTGCATATCTGCGTACTGTGTGTGTGCATATCTGCGTACTGTGTGTGTGCATATCTGCGTACTGTGTGTGTGCATATCTGCGTACTGTGTGCGTGCATATCTGCGTACTGTGCGCGTGCGTGCATATCTGCGTACTGTGTGTGCATATCTGCGTACTGTGTGTGTGCGTACATATCTGCGTACTGTGTGTGCATGCATATCTGTGTACTGTGTGTGTGCGTGCATGTCTGCATATATGAAGGAAGAGGGGACAGCTTGTGTTAAAGGGGCCCACTGAGACTCTTTCGCCCGGGGCCCATGAAAACCTTGAGCCGGCCCTGGGTTTGGTACTCACTCAGCCGCGGTTCAGGAAGGAACAGGAAACGTTTTCATAAAAATGTTCATGCAGGTTTATTCAGAGTTCATAAACCGCTTAGCATAGGCAAACCAAAAGACAGCCTTTTCCGGCACATAGGGAAACCACAAAGTAAAATGTCAATGCAATGTTGCGGGTTCGCCCGCTCAGGTCAGTGTCCAGTTCTCAAGGCCTTAGCACAGATCAACACACTGGAGATCCACACGACTCCAGACACAGACACCAAATGAGACACTTGGCCTCCATTTTATTTACAAAAAACCATACCCCAGGGTGGGGATATGTGAGTAGCCACTCCCACCCATCTCTTATGACTGCTCATAAAAACCGGCCCTGATACGCCCTATTAACCCTCTCAGCACTATACATGCTGGAGCATGCTTTTCCGGTTTCACATCACCGAAGCTACCAACCTTGGTGATACATATCTCCCTTTAAGGAGCTGTCCGGCGGCCATCTTACAGCACCTAATATCAAACTATCAAGATAGAATATGAAGCTTTAATTCACAAACTGAGCTTAAAGCACCTGTGCGAGGCACACATCAGGGGCAGACATACCATTGGTGCACCAGGGGCCCAAGAGTTAAGGGAGCCCATCACTAACCCTCTAAAGCAGGTGGAATTGTGCACTATAATGAGATATTGAACTGCAAAGGGCAGTACATGGTGGGCCATTTATATGGATACACCTAAATTAAATGGGAATGGTTGGTGATATCAACTTCCTATTTGTGGCACATTAGTATATGGGAGGGGGAAAACGTTTCCAGATGGGTGGTGACCATGGCGGACATTTTGAAGTCGGCCATTTTGGATCCAACTTTATTTTTTTCAATGGGAAGAGGGTCATGTGACACAACAAACTTATTGAGAATTTCATAAGAAAAATAATGGTGTGCTTGGTTTTAACGTAACATTATCTTTTCATAAGTTTTTTACAAGTTTATGACCACTTATAAAATGTGTTGAAAGTGCTGCCCATTGTGCTGGATTGTCAATGCAACCCTCTTCTCCCACTCTTGACACACTGATATCAACACCGCATAAGAAATACTAGCACAGGCTTCGAGTATCCGTTGTTTCAGATGCTGCACATCTAAAAGTCTAAGGGGGTCAGATTGAGAGACCTTGGTGGCCATTCAACTGGCCCACGACGACCAATCTACTTTCCAGGAAACTGTTCATGTAGGAATGCTCGGACCTGACACCCATAATGTGGTGGTGCACCATCTTGTTGGAAAAACTCAGGGAACGTGCCATCTTCAGTGCATAAAGAGGGCAACACATCATCATGTAGCAATTTCAGATATCCAGTGGCATTGAGGTTTCCATTGATGAAGAATGGCCCCACTATCTTTGCACGCCATATACCACACCATACCATCAAGATACGAGATGTGCAGCATCTGAAACAATGGATACTTGTAACGGGTCTGGGAGGTGGAACCTCTGAGCAACGATACAAAGGGGCAGTCCTTGTAAGGAAGTGGGTGGCTCCAAGGGTAGGCGGGCAGGTAGTCACGGCAAGTGACGGGGACAGTCTCTGGGTAGAAGGGCAGGAGGTCACGGCAAGTGACGGGGACAGTCTCTGGGTAGAAGGGCAGGAGGTCACGGCAAGTGACGGGGACAGTCTCTGGGTAGAAGGGCAGGAGGTCACGGCAAGTGACGGGGACAGTCTCTTGACAGGCGGGTGGTCACGGCAAGTGACGGCTAAGCCTCCAGATAGGCTAGCAGGCGGGTAGCAGGTGGATGCTCCCAGGTGAGCGGGCAAGAGTCTCTGAACAGGCAGGTGGTCACAGCAAGTGATGGCTAAGCCTCCAGGTAGACTAGCAGGCAGGTAGCAGGTGGACGCTCCCAGGTGAGCGGGCAAGAGTCTCTGGACAGGCAGGTGGTCACAGCACGTGACGACAGAGCCTCCAGGTAGGCTAGCAGGCAGGTAGCAGATGAGCGCTCCCAGGTGAGCGGGCAATCAGATCCATAGACAGACTGGCAGGGCTGGTAGGCAGACTGTCGGACCGCAGGAATGCAGGTAGAAAGACAAGAAACAGGCAGGTATCAAGCAGGAATCTGGCAGGTAACTGGCAGGTAACTGGCAGGTAACTGGTAACGGGACCTGAGGGCTGAAGCAGAGTGATAGGCTATGCAACAACATTGCTCGGGCACCTCCATTTTGGAGGAGGTGCCTTATATATGGTGAGGTCCTCCGGCCATTGGCCGGGGACTCCTTAGGACGGCGCGCGTGGCCCCTTTAAGAGAGGGGGAGCGCGCGCGCCCTAAGCACAGTGGCCGGGAAGCAGCGCACGCTGCCAGCAGAGCGGGAGGAGGACGCCGGGCACGGAGCGGAGAGGTGAGGGGAACAGCGTCCCTGCCTAGCAGGAGGCAGGGACGCCGACGCTACAGTACCCCCCCCCCTTTTTAGGCCAGACAGAAATTTATCAAGGATGAGAGGGGCATGGATGTTCTCCCGGGGCTCCCACGTTCTCTCCTCAGGACCAAACCCCTTCCAATCCACTAGAAAAAAGGTCTTTCCTCTTACCTTTTTGGTGGCCAGAATGTTCTCTACCTCTAACTCGTTTTCAGCGGAAACCGGAGCAGGAGGCGTACCTGTAGACTTGGAAAAAGAGTTAAGTACCACGGGTTTGAGGAGAGATACATGGAAGGTGTTAGGGATCCGCAAGTTGGCCGGGAGTTTCAATTTATAGGCCACTGGGTTGATTTGTTTGATAACTTCCAGTGGGCCGATGAACCGAGGCCCTAACTTGTAGGAAGGAATCTTGAGCCGGACATACTTGGACGAGAGCCAGACTTTATCTCCTGGACGGAATTGTGGAGGATCCAGGCTTTTTTTGTCAGCGTGTTTTTTCATCTGCTCGGACGACTGAAGGAGTGCGGATCGGGTACTCTCCCAAATGGAGGAGAATTCGCTAACGAGAGATTCCGCAGCCGGATTGTCCACCGAGGTGGAGACGGGAAATGGGATCCGAGGATGCTGACCGAAGACTACAAAAAACGGGGATTTGGAGGAAGATTCGCTTTCGTGATTATTGTAAGAGAACTCGGCCCATGGTAGGAGATCCACCCAGTCCGAATGGTGGGCATTAACGAAGTGCCGGAGGTAACTGGTCAGGATCTGATTGATCCGCTCCACTTGACCATTGGACTGTGGGTGGTAAGAGGAGGAGAAGTCCAGGGTGACGTCCAGCAGCTTACATGTGGCTCTCCAGAAGCATGAGGTGAACTGAACCCCACGATCCGACACGATGTGGAGGGGCAGGCCATGGAGACGGAAGATGTGGAGGATAAAGTCTTTAGCCAGCTCGGGTGCAGACGGGAGGCCCGGCAGGGGAATGAAGTGAGCCATCTTGGAAAAGCGGTCAGCGACCACCCAAATGACCGTACAACCGGCAGAGACAGGGAGATCCGTTATAAAGTCCATAGCTGGCAGCAGGTACTGGAAGAGGAAGGAGGCGACCGGCTGGCAGATGTCTCGGAACCTTGTTGCGGGCGCAGGACACACAGGCTGAAACAAAGTCTATTACGTCCTTGTGCAGGGTAGGCCACCAGTAATGCCGGGTAATAAGCTGGAGGGTCTTTTTCTGACCAGCGTGGCCAGCTAGCTTAGATGAGTGACCCCAGTGTAGGATCTTCTTCCGATCAGGTACTGTTACGAACGTCTTACCGGGAGGGAGACGATTTAGATTCACGGGGGCCACCTGCATTACTCTGGCGGGATCAATGATGTGCTTAGGCTCCTCCTCTAGATCAGACACCAGGAAGGATCGGGACAAGGCGTCAGCTTTGATGTTTTTGTCTGCCGGGCGAAAATGAAGAACGAAATCAAAGCGGGCAAAAAACAAGGACCACCGGGCTTGGGGCGGGTTAAGTCTCTGGGCGCTCTGGAGGTAAGCCAAGTTCTTGTGGTCCGTGTAAATAATTACCGGGTGAAGAGCCCCCTCGAGCAGGTAACGCCACTCCTCCAGTGCCAGCTTAATGGCCAATAGCTCTCGGTCTCCTATAGAATAATTGCGATCAGAAGGGGAGAAGAGTTTGGAGAAGAAGCCGCAAGTTACCATTCTTCCAGAAGACGACTTTTGGGTAAGTACCGCTCCGGCTCCAGAGGAGGAGGCGTCCACTTCCAGGAAGAATTGTTTGTTGCCGTCCGGACGATGCAGCACCGGGGCGGAAGAGAAAGCCTGTTTTAAGGAAAGAAAGGCTTCCTCTGCTTCGGGCGGCCATTCTCTGGGATTAGTGCCCTTACGGGTGAGCGCAGAGATTGGTGCAGTCCGGGAAGAGAAGTGCGGAACGAAGAGTCGGTAGTAGTTGGCGAAGCCCAGGAACCGCTGAATAGCCTTCAACCCCTCTGGTCGGGGCCACTTCTGGATGGCAGACAGTTTCTCAGGATCCATTCGTAGGCCGGTCTGAGAGATTATGTAGCCCAAGAACGGAAGCGAGGTCTGCTCAAAGAGGCACTTCTCATATTTAGCGTAGAGGTGGTTCTGCCTGAGCCTGAGCAGGACCTGACGAACATCCCTCCGGTGAGTGAGAAGATCCGGAGAGAAGACCAAGATGTCATCCAGGTACACCACTACGCAGGAGTAGAGAAGGTCCCGGAAGATGTCATTGACCAACTGTTGAAAGACGGCGGGAGCGTTACAGAGACTGAAGGGCATTACCAGATATTGATAGTGGCCGTCCCGGGTGTTGAATGCCGTCTTCCATTCATCCCCCTGACGGATACGGACCAGGTTATACGCCCCACGGAGGTCCAGCTTGGTGAAGATTCTAGCCCCTCTCAGATGGTCAAATAATTCCGGAATGAGCAGAAGGGGGTATTTATTCTTCACCGTGATCTGGTTAAGGCCTCTATAGTCTATACAGGGACGGAGTGAGCCGTCCTTCTTTTTGACGAAGAAGAAGCCTGCTCCCGCCGGGGAGGTCGATTTCCGGATAAATCCCCGGGCCAGATTCTCCTCAATATATTCAGACATGGACCGGGTCTCAGCAGCGGACAAAGGGTAAATACGCCCACGGGGAGGAGTAGCGCCGGGCATCAGGTCGATTGGGCAGTCGTATGGTCTATGAGGGGGTAATGTCTCTGCCTCCTTTTTATTAAAGACGTCCGCATAAGACCAATAGGGAACCGGAAGACCAGGTAGATTGGCTGGGGTAGGAAAAGGACGGACAGGATGGACGGGAACTAAACAAGTCTTATGGCAGTCCTGTCCCCAGCGAAGGACTTCTCCGGTCTGCCAATCAAGCACGGGTGCATGTTTCTGAAGCCAAGGTAGGTCTAGCAAGAGGGCGTGAGAGAGTCCAGGCAGAACGTGAAAGAAGATGCTCTCTGAGTGCAGCATTCCCACATGCAGGGTTATGGATTCGGTGATGAGTTGGATGGGATGTGGTAAGAGGCCCCCATCTACGGCAGCGACAGATAAGGGTACAGCTACAGGTTTGGTGGGAATGCGGTATTTCTCTACCAGGGACTGAGAAATGAGATTTCCGGCAGCTCCAGAGTCAAGTTGGGCTAGTTCAAAATAACGGTTCTCCCCGCAGATGATAGAGACCGACAGCAACAGAGATGGAGAGGGTTTACTCTTATCTAGGACGACCTCTCTGAGCGATCCTAGACACAGGCGTTTCCCGACCTCTCCGGGCAGGAACGGATCCGGTGCTCCTTACTGCCACAGTAGAAGCAGCTCCCCTCGGCTCGGCGTAACTCTTGACGGGTCTTGACCATCTTGGTCTGGTCGACCTGCATAGGCTTGGGTGAGTGCGCCTGGGGAGTAACGGGAGAAGTGACGGGTTTCTTTGGCGCGCTCCTGGAACCGGATGTCTATCCGGGTGGCAAGAGTTATTAAGTCGTCGAGAGTGGTAGGAATGTCCCGACCGGCGAGTTCATCTTTAATACGGCCGGACAGACCCTCCCAAAAGACAGACACCAGGGCGTCGTTATCCCAGGCCAGCTCCAAAGCAAGGGTACGGAACCGTATGGCATATTGGCCCACGGTGAGATTTCCTTGACGGAGGCGTAGCAGAGATGATGCGAATGAGGTCTTCCGTCCTGGTTCGTCGAAGACTTTCCGGAAAGCCGTGAGAAAGGCTGGCAGGTTGGACACCAGGGGGTCTCCTCTCTCCCATAGAGGATTTAGCCAAGCCAGTGCCTCTCCCGTGAGATGGGACATGATGAAGGCTACTTTGGCTCGGTTGGTGGAAAACTGGTGTGCCAACAGTTCGAAGTGCAGAGTGCACTAGTTAATGAAGCCCCGTGCCTGGCTGGGATCTCCGCCAAAACGAGGAGGAGCGGAGAGGCGGGGACCGGGAAGAGATGCCATGGTGTTGATGGGCTGCAGCGGTGCCGGGGTAGTAAGTGTGCGTGTGGAGGCAGCTCCCGAAGAGGTAGACAATGTGTCCAGGCGGGAGTTAACACTACGCAGGTGACTCAGGATGGACTCCTGTTGGGACCTCTGACGGGAAAGTTCATGACACAAGTCCGAGAGCGAGGGAGCTTGGGTGCCACCGGGTTCCATGGCCCGAGCAAACTGTAACGGGTCTGGGAGGTGGAACCTCTGAGCAACGATACAAAGGGGCAGTCCTTGTAAGGAAGCGGGTGGCTCCCAGGGTAGGTGGGCAGGTAGTCACGGCAAGTGACGGAGACAGTCTCTGGGTAGAAGGGCAGGAGGTCATTGCAAGTGACGGGGACAGTCTGGGTAGAAGGGCAGGAGGTCACGGCAAGTGACGGGGACAGTCTCTGGGTAGAAGGGCAGGAGGTCACGGCAAGTGACGAGGACAGTCTCTTGACAGGCGGGTGGTCACGGCAAGTGACGGCTAAGCCTCCAGATAGTCTAGCAGGCGGGTAGCAGGTGGACGCTCCCAGGTGAGCGGGCAAGAGTCTCTGAACAGGCAGGTGGTCACAGCAAGTGATGGCTTAGCCTCCAGGTAGACTAGCAGGCAGGTAGCAGGTGGATGCTCCCAGGTGAGCGGGCAAGAGTCTCTGGACAGGCAGGTGGTCACAGCACGTGATGGTAGAGCCTCCAGGTAGGCTAGCAGGCAGGTAGCAGGCGGACGCTCACAGGTGAGCGGGTAAGAGTCTCTGGACAGGCAGGTGGTCACAGCACGTGACGGCGGAGCCTCCAGGTAGGCTAGCAGGCAGGTAGCAGGCGGACGCTCCCAGGTGAGCGGGTAAGAGTCTCTGGACAGGCAGGTGGTCACAGCACGTGATGGCAGAGCCTCCAGGTAGGCTAGCAGGCAGGTAGCAGGCGGGCGCTCCCAGGTGAGCGGGTAAGAGTCTCTGGACAGGCAGGTGGTCACAGCACGTTACGGCAGAGCCTCCAGGTAGGCTAGCAGGCAGGTAGCAGATGAGCGCTCCCAGGTGAGCGGGCAATCAGATCCATAGACAGACTGGCAGGGCTGGTAGGCAGACTGTCGGACCGCAGGAATGCAGGTAGCAAGACAAGAAACAGGCAGGTATCAAGCAGGAATCTGGCAGGTAACTGGCAGGTAACTGGTAACGGGACCTGAGGGCTGAAGCAGAGTGATAGGCTATGCAACAACATTGCTCGGGCACCTCCATTTTGGAGGAGGTGCCTTATACATGGTGAGGTCCTCCGGCCATTGGCCGGGGACTCCTTAGGACGGCGCGCGCGGCCCCTTTAAGAGAGGGGGAGCGCGCACGCGCCCTAAGCACAGTGGTCGGGAAGCAGCGCGCGCTGCCAGCAGAGCGGGAGGAGGACGCCGGGCACAGAGCGGAGAGGTGAGGGGAACAGCGTCCCTGCCTAGCAGGAGGCAGGGACGCCGACGCTACAATACTGGGAGCCTGTGCTAGCATTTCTTCTGCGGTGTTGCTATCAGTGTGTCAAGAGTGGGAGAAGAAGGTTGCATTGACAATCCAACACAATGGGCAGCACTTTGAACACATTTTATAATGTGAATATTGGCCCCCTCCCAGGCTAGAAACACCAGCCGTCAGCCGCCCCAGAAATGAGCCAATTCTGGCACTTAGCCTCGCTCTTCCCACTGCCCTGTAGCGGTGGCAGTGGGGTAATAGGGTTGGGGTTGATGTCAGCTCATAATGCCAGCTGACATAAAGCCCAGGTTAGTAATGGGGAGGCATCTATAAGACACCCCCATTACTAACCCCATAGATAAAGTTAAAAAAAAACACAAACACCTAGAATAAAGTCCTTTAATTGAAATAAAGACACAATACTTTAATGTTCTAAATTAAACTCTATTTACCGTATCGCCCATTCCAGCTGTAGCCATTGTCTCCTGCAAGAAAAGTAAAATAATAAACTAACCTCATCCTTACCTTTCCATGGTTCCCAGGATGGCTTCAGCTCTGCTACATTGACACAACAGGCTGGATCGTAGCAGAACACTGACATCCAGCTTGCCATGCCGCAGACACTGAGAAGCTCCTCAGTGAAGCTCCTCAGTGTCTGGCTGTGACGGCATCCAGATGTGCCGAGTTCAGCTCACCTCATGCACATCACTGACAATGTAGGAGAATTCTCCTGCACATGCGGTGTCGGCAAATGACGTCACCGCTTGAGCAGGAGAATTCTCCCACACTGGGATGGCATTGATATGGCAGGTTGGATGGTAGAAGAACGCTGCCATCCAGCACGCCATCCTTCAGAGACACTGCGGAGCTGTCAGTGACATGCATGAGGTGAGCTGAGTTCAATGGACTTGAACTAGGCTCATCTGGATGCCGTCACAGCCAGACACTGAGGAGCTTCACTGAGGAGCTTCTCAGTGTCTGCGGCTTTGCAAGCTGGATGGCAGCGTTCTGCTACGATCCAGCCTGTCATCTCAATGTAGCAGAGCTGAAGCCGTCCTGGGAACCATGGAAAGGTAAGGATGAGGTTGGTTTATTATTTTACTTTTCTTGCAGTAGACATTGGCTTCAGCTGGAATGGGCGATACGGTAAGTAGAGTTTAATTTAGAACATTAAAGTATTGTGTCTTTATTTCAATTAAAGGATTTTATTCTGGGTGTTGGTGTTTTATTTTCACTTCCACTATGGGGTTAGTAGTGGGGTGTCTTATAGACGCCTCTCTATTACTAACCTGGGCTTGATGTCAGCTGACATTATAAGCTGACATCAACCCCAACCCTATTACCCCACTGCCACCGCTACAGGGTAGTGGGAAGAGCGAGGCTAAGTGCCAGAATTGGCGCATCCTATGGTTGCCCATTTCTGGGGCGGCTGACGGCTGGTGTTTCTAGCCTGGGAGGGGGCCAATATTCATGGCACCCTTCCTGGGCTATTAATATCAGCCCCCAGCTGTCTGCCTAGCCTTTGCTAGCTATTAAAATACGGTGGACTACAAGTCATTTTTTTGGGGGGTCTCCCATTTTAATAGCTAGTAAAGGCTAGGTATTCAGTTGGGGCCTGATATTAGTAGCCTGGGAAGCTCCATGGGTATTACCCCCTTCCCAGGCTTCAAACATCTGCCCTAGCCATCTGCTTAACCTCCACTAGAGACTAAAATTACGGGGAACCCCACGCCAATTTTTTTTTTAATAAATCCTTTATTTTAACACTAAATGACAAGTATAGTAACTAACACTGTCACTGTACTTATTATATATGTGACTGACATGTTTCTATCTATCTAATCTATGTGTGATGCTCTATTCTTTCTGCTCTAAATTGTCGGGTACCGGTGTATGCCCCTGATGAATTGCCGACCGGCTTTTTTAAAGAGACGGGTGCATTAAAATTGGAGGGCACTAGTGTGTTTCAAGTGCCCTGCTATATTTTTCATGCACCCTCCTATATACCCTGCCTGTCTGCCTATATATTCTGCCTGCCTGACATTTAATTAAGCACTGTTCCCATCGATTTGGACAATTTTTGACCTTCTGCAGACCGCCGGTGGGGACTGCAAGAAAAATGCTCGAGTTTCCCATAGACTTACATTGGGCTGGTGGCTCGGGTCGAGCACCCAAATATTCCATCGTGCTCGACCCGAGCTTCGAGCACCCGAGCATTTTAGTGCTCGCTCATCACTACTCCCAAACAATGGAGTTACAAATGTTCAAGAATGAACAAAAATTATGAAAAACGTATTAGAACCACAACACTTTTCGGCTCACGTTTCAGGTGTCTGAAGAATATGTTCGTTTGGAAAGGTCAAACTATATCACCCCTAAATGTAAAGATATTATTGTTATTAGCCTTGCAGCCAAATACCTACAGAGAGAAGTCTCATCAAATGCCAATGCTGGAAGATTAGATTTTATCTTGTGGAAAAATGTCTTTCAAGCATGATAATCTTTACAGGAGTAACTATAATAGGTGCAGGGGTTGCAATCATACCCGGGCATTGGAGCCTAGAGGACCCAAAAAGTCCCATTTGTCCTTTTTGAAAAGACCATTACTATTAAAAACCTGCAATAATTTTGGGCCCCATTGCAGCTTTTGCATTAGGGCCCATGAGCTTCAAGTTACGCCACTAAATCTTTAATCTTTATATAGAAGACAAAACATAAAACAGTAAAGCATCAAAAACTAGACACTGCCAAAGAAGACAGGATGACTACCATTGATTTAGCCACGTAGCCTTGAAAAGAAACAAAACCAAGAAAAAACAGGTCTTCAAACAATCTAGAAAGTGAACTAATATAATTAATAGATTGCCAGCTATACACGTAAGAACCTTAAACCGGAAATGTTACTTGCTATTAATATGCAATTATTTTACCTTGTCTAAATGGTGATGGTCTCCTGAAACTAATGTTTTTTGTTTGTTTTGTACCGGCACGTCTCCCATTCCTGAGACTTAACTCTAGACTCTAGTATTGTTAGCCAAAGGGCGTAATCCTCAATTCTTCTCTATGGAAATCTTATTTAGGATCACACCACTTTGGATAATAATAATGATTTTTATTGTCTACTTGGTATCTGATACTTAGTGCTGTGAAGTCAACAAAGGACAAGTAATGTTCTACTCAACATTTTATTGCTTATTAATGTTATCCTGGAAAAGGAAACAACATTTGATATGGGCATTGAATTATTTCCATAATTTGTAGATATTTTATTCTTCCTCTGAAAGTCTGTTTTTAGCATTATTTGTTGGATTGCTTGCAATCATTTACGGGTAACCATTAATCATAGAATCATAGAATGTTAGAGTTGGAGGGGTCCTCCAGGGTCATCTGATCCAACCCCCTGCTCAATGCAGGATTCACTAAACCATCTCACACAGATGTCTGTCCAGCCTCTGTTTGAAGACTTCCATTGAATGAGAACTCACCACCTCTGGTGGCCGACTGTTCCTCTCATTGATCGCCCTTACTGTCCTCCCATTCAGTTTCATCCCATTGCTTCTAATCTTTCTTTGTGCAAATGAGAATAAAGCTGATCCCTTTACAGTGTGACAACCCTTGAGATATTTGTAGACAGCTATTAAGCCTCTTACTTACACTATACATGTATATCTCATTACTTCTATCTCATTATATCTCATTACTTCTATCTCATTATATCTCATTACTTATACTATACATCTTGTTGCAGTTGAAAATCTATTTTTATAGTTCCCAAATCTTAACAGAAGATACTAATTTTATTTTGGCCAATCCTAAATCTTAGCTGTACCTTTAACAAGTCCACTAAATCACTTTTATTTACTCATGACTGAAATACACTATTCGGAGGCCAGAAAATATTTTCAAGGCAACAAAAAATAGTTGGCTTCTTTCCAGCTAAATACAAATGTTGTGGGTAAGTGGAGGATTATTTTCTCTCAGTTAGTTGAGAAAAATTACTATCACACAATAGATATTAGCATTTGAGTGTTAATTAATTATCATTCAATATAGCTATATACTGTTGTCCACACCGGAAAAAATAAAGTTTATGTGCTCTTGGAAATATGGGTTAATGGGCTATTGTAAAATTTATCAGTCTCCTAACAAAATTATTTTCTAACCTAATTACTAAAATGTTTTCTACAGTGCGACTTCTACATTTCATATACTAAATAGAATAAAAATACTTCTTAAAATATGTTACTAGTCATAAGCACAACTCTCAAAAATCTATTATGTAGAGACAGATACACTAATATTTCCTGTACTTGATTTGTTTCCCAAGAAATAATTCACTCTGTTTGATAGCTTTCTATTTCCAAAAATCAAAATAACTGCATTTACTGTCGGGATACTAGAGGCCACGAGATAAGAAACAATAAATATTGCACTCTGTATATCTTTTGCTTCATTAAATATAACATTCAGAATTCCATATAATATTAGGTAAAGTAGAAGAAGAGAAGTTACAGTTTTGGCAGCCGATACATGAGTCGATAATTTTGCATGTCCCTGACCTTGATTGTTTTTCTTAACTTGTGCCATATGCTTAAGAAGAGATTTGATGATGGACCCAGCAGTGAAGAGGATGATTATGAAAGCCATGGATGATATCCCCATGTATATGTTAAATATACAGTTGCATTTGCTCTTAAAATTCAGCTGATAAGTTAATGGTACATTTGTAGCATTATCAGTGGGAAATGGACTTTGTCTATAAATGTCCCAGTAGGCTGGTAGTCCAGCGATCCATGATATGACATTAGAGAAAATGAGTAACCAGGGAACAATGTCTGGAAGCTTTGCTTTCAACTTGTAGAATATTGTCCCATTGAGGTTGATGATCTTCACATAATAGTAGAAGCACAGAGTAGTGGAGCACCAGAGGCTGGAGAATGACAAAGAAATCATAATAGCAATCAATGAGTTGACTATCTGGACCTCAATGTAAAATTCCACAAAGAAAAAGGAGAAGATTGCATTAAAGACAAAAACTCCTTGGAATACTAAGTTTATGAAGCCAATAGTGACAATGATTAAGTCAACTGGGCCCAGTTGATGGGTTTTCAGCCAGTCTAAAATGTGCACTGTTATGATAAATAAGCTTCCAGTAGATCCAGTAACAAGAAAAATGACATGAAAAACTAGTGAAATAGTTATGATAACATAAAACATGTTGGACCTTGGTAAATATTTCAGAGAGCTAAAAAAAAGTCAATCAAAAATAAGTTTAGTCTTAGCAATTATTTTTTCAGACTACTGACCTCTTCATGCTTTATATCAGTTTGTTTTGTAGAATTCCCTTTCATCCTGAAATTAATTAAATTCCTTATTTAAGACTTCTGTGCTTTCAGCTCTTTTTGTTCTGCTGGTTGGAAAGTTTTTGAAAATTGTAACTTCAAGTGAAATTCTGATCTAAAGATATTGACTTTATATCTTATTGTAAAGTTGCTTTCAGATTAAATATTGGTGTCAGGAACGCAAATGAAAGAATTCAAATGAAGTCAATGTTATATCTGTTCATTGTTCCACAGAAGAACACATGGTATGAAAATATTTGCAAATATATACAATTGATCTTTCAGCTGTGCATTCTCCACTTTAATGTGACATATACAAATCCTGAGGCTTTCATTCTATTTCCCATATTGCATGTGGCAAAGTAGAAAATATATGTAATGCTACATAAGGGCAAGTAACATATAAACATTATATTAGTTATTACTGCTGATAAGTTATGAAGACTGTATCAATAAAATCTGAGTACATTTTCTATTACAGGATTGTTCTTGTCTCCTACACCACAATGAACATTGTGAACAGTGAAATGCCGAACTACAGATCTGTATCAGTCATTGACCTTTTAAAGAAAGCAAACATGGTACCATATTAGGAAAATCATTATTCAGTAAAGCACTAAAATTTCAAAGTTTTCTTACATCTTTGCTGATAAAACTATTAAAAGGGTTTTATAGATGTTTTATGCTGTCAATAAGTTATTTAATCAGTGTTAGCATTATTAACCAGATAGTAAAGAGGCATAGTAAAAATTCAGTTTCTATGCTTAGTGGAATTAAATTATATAGCCTAAAGGTACAGCGGTGCTTAAAAGTTTTAAAGTTTGAGAACCCTTCAGATTTTTCTGCATTTCTGCATGAATATGATCTCAATCTACATGAGATTTTCACCCATGTTCTAAAATTTGATATAGAGAACAAAATTAAACAAATGAGTCAAAAATATTAGACTTTGTCATTTTTTATTTGAGGAAAATGATGTAATATCACATACTTGTGAGAGGCAAAAGTATATAAAACTTTAGAGCTAGAAGGTAATTTGAAGGTAAAATTAGAGTTTAGTGCTTTCAATCAATGGGATGACAATCAAGTGTGAGTGAGCAACCTATTTATTGAAAGAATATAGATCTATCAAAGTCTGATCTTCCCAACACGCTTGTGGAAGAGTGTCATGGAATGAACAAAGGAGATTTCTGAGGACCTCAGAAGAAGAGTTGTTGTTGTTTTAAGATGAAAAAGCCACCTCAAAAGAGTTTGGACTCCAACAATCTACAGTCAGAGAGATTGTGTACAAATGTAGAAAATTCAATACCGTTATTACCCTCCCAAGAAGTGGTCAACCAACAAAGATCACTCCTAAAGCAAAGTGAATAATAGTCCACGAGGTCACAAAAGAACTCAAGGTAACCTCTAAGCAATTTAAGGCCTCTTTTACATCAGCTAATGTTAATGTTCATAAGTCCACCATCAGGAGTAGAGATGAGCGTTGTTCTACTCGAACTGTTCGCCAATCTCAAATTCGAGCTGTTTTGGGCGGTGTTCGAGCCGTTCGGCGAACACGAACGATTTGAGAAAAATTCTGCTGTTCGAGGTTATGTTCGATAACTGTTCGTGCACCAAAATCATAACTGGATTTTTTCTCAGTAATGATGAAAATTAATGTTAATACGCAGTTTGAGTGTACAGCGGGGTGGGGGGAGGGGCAGGGGATGGATCTCTGCAGGAATAATGAAGATCTCCATTTTTTTTTCTCTTTCCCGCATTTACAGTGGGGAGGTGCAATCTGTCAGCCTATCAGCAGCGCACACACGGAGCGAAGTGCTTTTTTTCACACAAGCAAGGGCATGTGTCATTGGCAGTGTATGTCACATGTCCTTGCCCTATTAGACCAAGCCATTTTCCCCGTCGCCACCATTTTCTCACTGCTGCAGCTGCGTGTTAGACGGCACCGCTGTTGCTGTGTGCGCTATACCTTGTTAATTTCAAGCCAATTTTCGCACAAATCTACAGATAGCTTGGGAGTAGGGAATAGTTGTGATTGCAGTCCTTTTAAGGACTAGGTTACAGCATTTCCTATGACTTTTATCAGGCAGGTCTGTGCTCTTAAATAGATAGGTTGTGGGAGTAAAGACTAATTGTAATTGGAGTCCTTTTCAGGACTAGGTTACATCAGTTCCTATCAGTTTTTGCCAGGCAGGTCTGTGCCAGTGCTGTGCAAGTTTTTTTCACAGCATTTGGCTGAATCTAGCAAAGCTAATCCTTTTTGGCCTATTGCAGAGTGTGTTAGTCAGTGGAGTAGCCTATCTGTGTTGCAAGATATACCACCTGTGTATAGAATACCAATTTTTTTACTGCACCTAGTGAAGTAAAATCTTTTGGGCATAGCATCATTCTATTAGTCCATCTATACTGACCTCCATCAGGTTGCAAATTGAATATAATTTTTTTCTGCATCTAGCTCTGAAAAAATATTTGGCCTTCTAGCAGTGTGTGGGACTTTCTCTATTAGTCCATCTATACTGACCTCCATCAGGTTGCAAACTGAATATATTTTTTTCTGCATCTACCTCTGAAAAAATATTGGGCTTGTAGCTGTGTGTGGGACTTGTTCTATTAATCCATCTATACAGACCTCCATCAGGTTGCAAACTGAATATAATTTTTTTCTGCATCTAGCTCTGAAAAAATATTGGGCTTCTAGCTGTGTGTGGGACTTGTTGTATTAGTCCATCTATACTGACCTCCATCAGGTTGCAAACTGAATATATTTTTTCTGCATCTACCTCTGAAAAAATATTGGGCTTCTAGCAGTGTGTGGGACTTGTTCTATTAGTCCATCTATACTGACCTCCATCAGGTTGCAAACTGAATATAATTTTTTTCTGCATCTAGCTCTGAAAAAATATTTGGCCTTCTAGCAGTGTGTGGGACTTTCTCTATTAGTCCATCTATACTGACCTCCATCAGGTTGCAAACTGAATATAATTTTTTTCTGCATCTAGCTCTGAAAAAATATTTGGCCTTCTAGCAGTGTGTGGGACTTTCTCTATTAGTCCATCTATACTGACCTCCATCAGGTTGCAAACTGAATATAATTTTTTTCTGCATCTAGCTCTGAAAAAATATTTGGCCTACTAGCAGTGTGTGGGACTTTCTCTATTAGTCCATCTATACTGACCTCCATCAGGTTGCAAATTAAAAATAATTTTTTTCTGCATCTAACCCAGCCAATAGTTTTGGCCTAATACCACAGTTTGGCCACTCAGCTCTGCTCGGTTCCCATCCATTGTTTTTTTGTGCAAACAACTCCAGAGTTGTGAATTAGTTAACCACCAAAATGAGTGGAAAAAGGCCTGCTGCTGGTGGAAAGGGGAATAGGTGTGTTGGGAAGGGGAAAAAAGGTTGTGTCCGTGGGGTAGGTGTTAAAGCAACAGTAACATCTGCAGAAGAAAGACCATCTTCCAGCCAAACTAAAATGTCTACTTCTTTTAGCGGACAATGTGATAAGATCCCTTTCTTACGGCCACGCCAATCGCTACAAATTCCAGATGAGGCACAAAAACAGCAGGTGCTTCAACGGATATCAAGTGCTCCTTTAAGTGGGCTCTCCTCCACATCAACTTCAACATCACAAATACTCCAGTCCTCAAAGGTGTCACCCCAATCACACTTGCTTCCTCACAGCTCCCAAATCTCCAGCTGCCCGTCTGAGTATGAGGTAGAACAGATGGTTGAGTCTGCAGAGCTGTTTACTCATACTATAGCCTGGGAATCAGAGGTCGACTCCAGCGCTTCTGTGAATCCAGACGAGGAAATGATCTGCACTGATGCCCAGAATCTTTATGAGTCGGATCCAGGACCAGACGCAGAAGGTTCTGACCATAATGTAGACCCTCATTCCCAAACTGTAACTCCTGTTGGTGGAGACAATGAGGAAAACGATGATGAGACTCAAATACCTGATTGGAGCGACAACTTTAGTTTTTTGTCAGGGCAGGAACAGGTTGGCTCTGAGGACGACGGGTGTGATAACGCACAGGGTGATGATGATGAGGTTGGAGATCCCACTTACTGTCAACCCACAGTCAGCCAAGAGATGAGGTCAGCAGAGGAGGTGGAGGAAGATGCTAGTGACGACGAGGTCAGGTTGCGCCTTCCTGGACAGAGACGTAGTACTGGAAGCACGTCAACAACTGCATCCTCAAACACAACTCTGCCTCTCACCACAAGTCGTGGTGGCACTTCAGGTCGCATGGGTGCTAAGCCTTGCATAGCCTGGGCATTTTTTCAGATCGATAAAGATGACCCAACTCATGTTATCTGTAACATTTGTCAGCAAAAGCTAAGTAGAGGCCAAAAAATACATAGTTTGAGTACTTCATGCATGAATCGGCACATGGACATGAAGCATAAGTTGCAGTGGGAAGCTCAGTGTGCTACAATGCGGCCTAGCCGGCCGGGCCAACCACCGTCTGCCATATCTTGTGCATCCGCGGCCTCTTCATCCTCTGTGACTGGGGGGACAGCAGTCACACCTGTTTTGGGGCGCAGACTTGCCACCTCTTTACCCGCAACAGCCAGCGTGATTGGCAGGTCATCATTTTCTTTGGAGGTGGGAACACCAGCTGGTGTTGAGCGCTGTCCGACATCGATAGCACCACCTTTGGATCAAGGCAACCTAACATGTCCGCCTGCATCTTCCTCACAGACCGGCAGTTTGCCGGGGACACCCTTATCAACCCACTCTAAGCACAATAGCCAGCCCTCGGTCCCTCAGATGTGGACAAGTAAAAGACCATTTCCTCCTAGCCATGAGAAAGCTAAGAGGTTGAATTTCACCATCTGCAAGCTCTTGGCTACAGAAATGCTGCCTTTCCGCCTGGTGGACACAGAGGATTTTCGAGACCTTATGTCCGTCGCAGTGCCCCAGTACCAGATGCCCAGTCGGCACTACTTCTCAAAGAAAGGTGTGCCTGCGCTCCACCAGCATGTCGCACACAACATCACCGCTTCTTTGAGAAACTCTGTGTGTGACAGGGTGCATTTCACCACAGACACTTGGACGAGTAGGCATGGACAGGGGCGTTACATGTCGCTGACTGGGCACTGGGTAACTATGGTGACAGCAGGACAAGGGGCTGCTGTCCAAGTCTTGCCGTCCCCACGAGTTGTGCGTCAATCCTCTTTATGTCAAAGTTCCTCCACTGCTTCTGCCTCCTCAACCTCCTCTCGGTCTTCCAACTGCACCCAAAGCCTGTCTGGTCATGCCACAAGCTTTCTAACTGCGCAGAAGGGATCCTGCACACCTCCTTACTATGCTGGCAGTAGGGCTCAACGTCATCAGGCGGTTTTTACTTTGAAATGTCTGGGAAATGTGAGTCACACAGCTGAGGAGTTGTGGTCAGCTCTGGAGAACCAATTTCATGAATGGTTGTCTCCACTGGACCTGAAACCAGGGAAGGCCGTGTGCGACAATGCTGCAAACCTGGGTGCGGCCCTTCGCCGGGGCAATGTCACACACGTGCCTTGTATGGCTCACGTGTTGAACCTGGTTGTCCAGCAATTTTTAGCCCACTATCCCAGACTAGATGGCCTTCTGCAGAGGGCACTGTCGCTGTGTGCTCACTTCCGCCGTTCGCATCCCGCAGCTCAGCGACTTACATCTCTACAGAAGTCGTTGGGCCTGCCACTTCACCGGCTAAAATGCGATGTGCCTACCCGGTGGAATTCAACTCTGCTCATGTTGCAGCGACTGTGGCAGCACCGATAAGCCCTGGTGCAATACGTTCTGACGTATAGCCTGGGCCAACGAGGTCCAGACGTGGGGCAAATCACGCTGGAGGAGTGGTCTCAGATCAGGGATCTATGCACCCTTCTGCACAGTTTTGAAATGGCGACGAAGATGTTTAGTGCTGACAATGCCATTATCAGCATGACTATTCCGGTGATTTACATGCTGGAGCACATGTTAAACAGAATTCGGAGTCAGGTGGTGGCACAAGAGGAGGTGGAGGAAGTAGAGGAGGAGGAGTTGTATGCGGAAGGGCTAACATCTGCAAGGTCCAGACGGTCGGCAGCACCAAGGCGGCAGGCATGTGAGGGTGGGGGAGATGGTTTTACCAGGGCGCATGGTAGCAGCCAAACTAGTGAGGAAGGTGCAGGAGCCCAGGAAGAAGTGGAGGACGAACTGATGGAAGACTCATCAGATGAGGGAGACCTTGATCACATTTCTGTTGTGCGAGGTTGGGGGGAGAGGACAGAGGAAGGAAGCATGATTGTTACCTCGCCACCAACACAACAGGGACTTGGTGCTCCTGGATGCGCAACACACATGAGTGCCTTCTTGCTGCACTACCTGCAACATGACCCTTGAATTGGGAGAATTAGAAATAATCCTGACTACTGGGTTGCCACACTGTTAGATCCCCGGTACAAAAGTAAATTTGCAGAAATTATTCCTGCCATAGAAAGGGATGCACGCATGCAGGAGTATCAGCAGAGACTGTTGCAGAATCTTACATGTGCTTTTCCACAAAACACCAGTGGTGCACGTAGTGAATCTCACAGTTCCAACTTGCCAACCGTGGGACCGTCAAGTGTTCAGCACTCAAACCATAACAGAACCACAGTATCTGCTGGTAACATCAATTTTGCGCAATCATTTCACCACTTTTTTAGCCCATCCTTTGCAAGGCCACAGGAGACAAGAAGTCTGACACATAGTCAACGCCTAGAGACGATGGTACAGGAGTATCTCCAAGTAAACATTGAAGCCATGACTGTGTCACTGGACCCTTGCTCTTTTTGGGCTTCCAATCTGGATAAATGGCCGGAGCTAGCCACTTACGCCTTGGAGATCTTGTCATGCCCCGCAGCCAGCGTTCTGTCTGAACGTGTGTTCAGCGCTGCTGGTGGTGTGCTGACAGATAAGCGCACGCGGCTCTCCACTGATAATGTAGACAGACTCACGTTCATAAAGATGAACAAATCATGGATCCGAAACGACTTTTCTACCCCTGTGTCATCCTGGGGAGAGTAAAAGATGGATGATTGGTTAAAATCACCCTACCAACCGTTTTAAGCTTTCAAATTACTAATCATGTTTATCTGTATCTTGGCTGGAAAATAATTTGGGCTTTGTAGCAGTGTGCAGCACTGATTCTATTAGGCCATCTATAATAAGCTCCACCAGATTTAAAATTACTAATCATGTTTATCTGTATCTTGGCTGGAAAATAATTTGGGCTTTGTAGCAGTGTGCAGCACTGATCCTATTAGGCCATCTATACTAAGCTCCACCAGATTTAATATTAATAATAATTTTTAGCTGCATCTAGCCCGGAAAATAATTTTGGGGCTCCGAGATGCGCAAGACACATAAGTGCCTTCTTGCTGCACTACCTGCAACATGACCCTCATATTGTCAGAATTCGAAGTCATCATTACTACTGGGTTGCCACACTCTTAGATCCGCCAAACTTTTCGATCAACCTTTTCATTTTAATAAAGACCAAAAAAATGGTCATTTTTGAAATTATAAGCATTAGCAGGTTATTAGAAACTGAAATCAAACAGTTTTCAACTCAAAACTTTATTCTAGGTGATGTTACATTTTCACATAGGACCCCTTGTTCGAAAGGAGCTTCTGAACTCTCTCGTCCATTGAATTTGTCAGGTTTTGGATGGTTTCTGCTTCAATTGTTTTGCATGAGGACAGAATACCCTCCCAGAGCTGTTGCTCAGATGTGAACTGCCTCCCGCCATCATAGACACTCCTTTTGATGATGCTCCAGAGGTTCTGAATGGGGTAGAGGTCAGGGGAGCATGGGGGTCACACCATAAGTTTGTCCCCTTTTATGCCCATATCAGCCAGAGATGCAGATGTTTTATGTGCAGCATGAGATGGTGCATTATCATGCAAAAAAATGATCTTGCTGTGAAATACACGGTTCTTCTTCTTGAACCATGGCAGGAAGTGCTGTTTGAGAAAATCCACATACATTATGGAGTTCATCTTTAGCGCCTTCAGGGATCCTAAAGGGGCCGACAATCTCTCTCCCCATGATTCCAGCCCAAAACATTACTCCACCTCCTCCTTGTTGGCGCTGTAGCCGTGTTTGCATGAGGTGTCCATCAACCAGCCATCCTCCACTCCACCCATCTGGACCATCGAGCGCTGCACGGCACTCATCCGTGAACAAAACAGTTTTGAAATCAGTCTTCATGTAATGTTTGGCCCACTGGAGCCGTTTCTGCTTGTGTGAAGTGGATAGAGGAGGTCGACAGGATGGCGTATGCACAGCTGCAAACCTCTGAAGGACCCTGCATCTTGTTGTTCGGGGGACGTTGGAGGCACCAGCAGCTTCAAAAACTTGTCTGCTGCTATGACAAGGCTTTTTTGCCGCTGCTCTTTTAACCTGACGTAATTGCTTGTAGGAAAGAGTCCTCAATTTGCCCTTATCAGCACGCACACGTGTGTACTGTGAATCAGCTACATACTTCTTGATTGCCAAGACACTTCATCCTGATCATCGCACAATGTTGATTGTAGTCATGCCTTGACCTAAACACTCCACAATTTGTTGCTTCTCAGCAGCCGACACATCCTTTTTCTTTCCCATTTTGGCAGAAAATGTAGGCTGCTTAATAATGTGAGACAGCCTTCTTAAATAGTCTTGCCTTTCATTGGACACACCTGCCAAACTAATTAGCACAGGTGTCTGCAATTGCTTACAGTGATATAAAGAGCCCTGACACACATCACCATCAATGAGTTTAACTGACAAACAAACAAATTCTTCCCTTATCACTCCTAAACACTTTTTGCATAATAATTTGGAACACAGTGTACATGTGCTTTTCCACAAAACACCAGTGGTTCACGTAGTGAATCTTACAGTTCTAACTTGCCAACCGTGGTCTGTATGGAGTTGTTCAATAAAGGGCCCAAAATTAAGATAACATAGATGGGAGAGGTCTCTATGAATAGGAATTCCTAAGTATTTGATACCCTGTGAGGGCCAGGCAAAGGGAAAGTTGGACTGGATGGAATCCTATATGGATTTGGGGAGGGAGACATCGAGGGCCTCAGACTTCGCTGCATTCATTTTAAAATTTGACCATGTAACAAAGTGATCTATTTCAGCCATAACAGCATGGATGGATATATGTGATTGAGTGATATATACTAGGACATCATCAGCAAATAGAGAGCACTTGTACTCGGTGCCTCCCACCTCAATCCACCTAATATTGGGGTTATGGCGAATTGATGAGAGCAGGTGCTCCGTCACTAGGATGTATAAGAGAGGGGACAGAGAACATCCCTGCCTTGTCCCATTGGTGATTGTGAAAGGTGATGAAAATGTTCTGACGCGCCCCCTGGGCCTTGGGACACCCGGAGCCGGACCCTTTTTGGTGGATGCTGGTGGTTGTAGTCTCCGTGGCGGCGACCCGGTTCCGTGGCTCAGGGCGGTCAAACCAGTGGCGGAACTATGTGGTTTTGATGTTTAAATGTCCGACTACCACACCCGTGGATTGCGGTCAGAGTGAACCGCCGCTCCAGGGCAGACCGCTGAGGCTGGTGTTGTGGGTGCAGCAGAGCGTAGCATAACTCCCCACGGAAGGAGTATAGCCTCAGGGCAGTGTATGCGGAGGATGGGGGTGATGGTGCAGGGCAGCAGCAGTAATGACACGGAGTCAGTGATGCAGTCCAGGGCCTTTACTCACAGTTCTTATTATCCAGACCACGTCTGCAGGTAACGGCTGCCCACGTCGTACTGTGCTCACCAGGTGAGGGGCTCAGACAACTCCCAGATAACTTTGGAGCACTTCACAGGACCCCCTTTGTGTGTCCTTTGTCTGGCCTTTCTTACCAACACTTCTGTCCGGCTGCCTCGGGCCTCCTCTTGGTAAACTTGGCGCCAGTTTCCCTGACCCTATGTGGTGCCTTCCTAGCGGGTGTAGCGAGGGGCTGCGCCACATAAAATGTCAGAGCCTCCGGTTTCTAGCTGAGGGTCGTTTCTTGCCTCCACTAATTTTGGGGACCGGTCTCCCCCTTTGGCCTGACCCCTCCACGCAGGTGGATTCGGGCGTGCGGTGGCGACTCGCCCGTCCGCACCCCTGGGATCCCTTCGTTCCTCGTTCCTGGAGCCTTCTCCGCTCCTCTTCCTTCCTTCTCCCTCTTGCAGGCCTGGGCCTCTGTTACTAGGCCCGCCTCCGGAGCAGAGCTCATGCAGAGCCCCTGCTCCCTGCCACTTCTGCTCAGACTTCTCTGCACTGAACTAAGATGGTGCCCACCTTTTATACTCCCTTCTCAATGCACCCAGGAACTGCTTCCTCCCTGCTCCTGCACTACAGGGTTCCCCTTCCTCAGTGTTCCCTCCCCCCACTCCAGCCAGGGACAGGGACTGTCGTGCCCATCTCAGGGGCTTATTGGTCGCCCTGCCCCACGGCAATGTGGTGTAATGCATGCAGGTGTCGGGTCCTGATCCACACTCCATCCTTACCTGAGAGTGAGATATCACACCTCTGGGTGAGGTGCAATACCTCTGTAGCAACCGAGCCCTCAGGGTAATACAGTTCCATTTATCTTCAGCCTAGGTGACGTATTGCGATACAGGGCCGTGATTTTGGCTATAAAAGGGTCTCCTAGACCCCTACCCCAAGCTTTTTAAGAGAATCATATATGGCGTGCCAGGAGACTCTATGGAATGCTTTCTCAGCATCCAACGAGAGTATCTAACTACAAATTTTTAACTGCATCTAGCCCAGGAAATACTTTGTGCCTAGTAGCAGTGTCTGCTAGTCAGCGGATTATCCCAGCTGTTAAGCAAGCTACACCACCTGTAGTTTGGACACTTAATTTTTTCAAAGGAAATGCTTCGGGACCACGGGATACTCAGTGAAGAGCATCAGGAGGCGCCCCAAGACATAGGGGCTGGGACTGGCAGTAGGATGCCTTGCGGTGGACAGCCGAGCTCGATCCTTATAAAAGCTTTTTAACTGCAGCAGCTTTAGTGGACGCTACTGGAGCTGGAATTACGCGGCTGCTGGCATGAGACTTGCCCTCCAATAGATCCTTGTAAATGGATTTAAAGTGTATTTGTAGCACCCTGAGGATTCGGCTGCTACAGGGGTATTGCACCTCAACCCAGAGGTGTGATATTCCACTCCCGGGTAAGGATGGAGTGTGGAACTGAGCTCAGAAAGCTGCATGCACTACACACATCCCATTTCCGAGGAACAGACCAACGGTACTCCCACTTAGAAATGTGCAGGTACGACCGAGTCTGTTCCTGGCTGGAGTGGGAGGGGGGTGGTACATCCCAGTAGTGTAGGGGCAGATAGGGGGAGCAGCCTGGGTAAAGATAGGAGCTCATTGGGTGCTGGTCACCTGAGCTCACACATAGAGGGAGTATTTAAGGTGGGCACCATCTAAGATCAGGGTCAGTCAGTCGGTCAGTCTGTGAGAAGCCAGAGGAGGAGAGCAGAAGAGCAGAGCAGCCCCAGCCCAAGAGTGAGAGAGGAGAGCCAGAAAGACCCAGAGAGGGGGAGACAGAAAGGGACTCTGAGAACCCAAGTACAACCCCAGGGTGAAGAGTTGGCAATAGGGTACCGGATCCCAAACTGGTGGGGGCTAAAGCATACCTCAGCCAGAGACCGGAGGCCGTGGGCAGGATCTGCCACGGCCACCCACCACATCCACCCTGAAGGCAAACCACGTGTAGGGTCAGGGAACCCAAGGCCAAGGGTCTCCCAACAGAAGGCCCGAGGGAGCTGGACCTATGTGGATCCCTGGTGGGGACGGCCAGAAGAAAGGACAAGAAGGAGGGCTCAGGGACACGCTCCGGACTTGCTTGGGGGTTGGCTGAATCCAGGACCTGGTGGACGCAGCACGGCTCGGGTGGTCACTCAAGGCCGGAGTGACCGGAATATCTGCAGTAAGTAAACACCCTGAACTGCACAACCCGACTCTGTCTTTACTTATCATCTACACTGCACCACCACAACCCCCATCCTCTGCACCTGACCCCCTGAGGCCATACCCCTCCCGTTGGGGGTTATACTATCTAAAGCTGCACCAACACCATCAGCCTCAGCGGACCCTGCTGCAGCGGCGGCCGTAGTGACCGCAATCCAACGGGTGGCGTAGTCCACATAAAGAACTTTGTAACATCTGTAGGACTGCCACATACACTGAGCTTGACACCCTGGGCACGGACCGGGTCACAGCCACTCGGAGACTACAACCCCCATCTGATCCGGCTCCGGGTATTCCCCTAAAGAATATGGCCCAGGGGGTGCGTCAACTTTGGCGTAGTCGGCAGGATTACGTGCCCACAACAACCGGGTACTGCGTGCCTGAAGAAAAGAACGAGTTTACCTCAAAAAGAAGTCTCCTGCCGGTTCCGGAGGGTCCCCGCCATCGGACCCCATCACAGGTCGTTTCCCGCCGGTTGTCCGCCATTAACAGCTTTTTCCCGCCATCTGCAGAGTTTCCCGCCACTGGGAGACGATTCCCGCCATTTCCAAAGGTTTCCCGCCTTGGAAGAGCGGACGCCATTATGGGCGTGCCAGAGGGTGGCAAGAGGCCGCCTCCCATCGTGGGCCAGGACCGAAAATGGCGCCAAAAGTGGAAACCGCCCCCACCAACAGAGACTGTGATGCTAGAGGTGTCTGTCAGCGTGAAAGAACTGCCCCTGGAGCTGACAATCACCAAGTGGCCCCGGGACCGCCCTCGAAGTGGGAGGACTGAGAAGAAGAGAGCAAAGATGGGTGTCGCCTGGAGCAGTCTGGAGAGAGCGCACCCGGAGACAAGAAGCCTAGAGCTGAGTCCAGAAGAAGCTTACCCGGAGATGGGAGAAGAGCAGAGCAGCACCGGCCCGCTGGCCAGGAGCCTGCTGGAGACAACGGAAGGAGAGCAGAGCAGCACCGACCCGTTGGTCAGGAGCCTGCTAGAAGCAACGACCCCACTAGGCTTAGTGGAGGTCTTGGCACAGCTCCCCCGAGATCGGGAGTGTGCGCAGACTGCGCTGGAGGGCCTCGCACGGAGGATGGCCCGGGTGCAACGAGAGACGTTGGCGGAGTGGAGCCGAGAGATGGCCCAGCGGACCGAGACTCGTCAGCGGAGCACGCCACCCGAGACGAGGAGACAGACCGCCTCTGAGGATGGCGCAGGAGGGCTGAAGGCCGGAGACGGCGCCGAGAAGGGAGCCGAACGAAAGGAGGCAGGTAAAGGGGACGTCTCTACCCCAAACCGGGAAACCGCGTACCTGCCCCAGCTCCCCGTCGCAGAGCCCGAAGTACCCCCTGCCGTGTCCGTAACCGCAACGTCACCGCCACAGACTAGGCCTCAACCGGAAGCCGCAGCCGCGACCCCTGTGACGTCACACGCCTCGACCCCGAGCGTGACCAAGCAGGAAGTACCACCAGCCTGGTCGCAAGGCCTAGTACCCCCGGGCGCCGCAATACAAACAGCGCCCCCTACCTCCGCGGAGCCACCGGCCTGGTCGCAGGGCCAAGTAGCCCAGGGCGCCGCCGTCCTTACGGTGCCCTTCACTTTCCAGGTGCCCCAGGCCTGGCCGCAAGGCCTGGGCAACCCGGGCGCCACCACCACCGCGCCCATAAAACCAAGAGTGCCGCATCTGGGAGAAGATCTGTTCGCCCAACATACGTGCCCGGATGGGCAGCCCTTTATATGGCCACCGGAGTTTCACCATCCCCGACTCCGGAAAGAGAGACCCCTAGATGAACCCCTGATTCCGGTTCCAAAGCCCGTAAAAAGGACCTCGCCCCCGCTAGAGGAGGCACAGTTTGAGTGGGACCCCACCGGAGAAGACCTCATGGGGTTCACTCAGGAGACTCGGGCAGCCGCAGCGGAGCGTGCAGAGTGCTGCCGCCAACAGCTCGAGGTCTTTGAGAGGGAGCGGAGAGAGAGGCGGGTCCGGGAACAACAAGCCCAGATAAGGAGCGCGGAGCAGAAGAGCCGGGCCAGGAGGAGTCCCCGTGCAGCTCATGGTCCCCCTTCCACCGGGACTGTGATCAAGTTCAATATGCAGCACGGGTGGGGCTTCATCCGAGATCACCGCACCCCAGGCGACGTCTTCGTGACAAGAAGAGACGTTGAGTCCCACCTACCGGAGGGACACAGAGGACGTGACCTGTATATAGGGGACGAGGTCACCTTCACCCGGCACAAGTGTGCCAAAGGACCCTACGCCCTCCATGTGCATCGCCTGACGGAGGAGGAGCTGCGGTGTGAGGAGGAGCAAGAGGACCCGGACGGGTCTGAAGTTAAAGGTAACCACAAAGAAAGAGCAGGAGGACGTCGTCGTTGAGTACAGCAGAGTACAAGCTGTATATAGTTGCCCGTCGGGGCACAGTGAACTGTTGTTGCTATTATAGTCCCCGTTGGGACCAGCAAATTGAACTGTTACCCGTATTTCCCTTAACCCCTCTGACCGAGGACTGAGAGCGGTCATCCCTTTCCTAAGTACCTGGCCGAGGACTGAGAGCGGCCATATCCCCTTGTAAATAGTTGCGCTTCCTAAAGCGCCCCCTACCGGTTTTATAGGAAGACCATTTTTCTAGAGAAACTGTTGCACTTTTCCCGGGCACACGTTGCACAGTGTCCGGAGGAGGAGTTAGAAGCAAGAAACGACTACGAGAATGTTTTATATGAAAAGTTTTATGATGCTGCTAATATATGTTGTTTTATATGTTTTATTATGTTGTTTATGCAAAAATGTATGTTTGGTGTTGTTTTATATCTTACAGCCCGAGGACGTGCTGTGATTTACCAGGGGGGAATGTAGCACCCTGAGGATTCGGCTGCTACAGGGGTATTGCACCTCAACCCAGAGGTGTGATATTCCACTCCCGGGTAAGGATGGAGTGTGGAACTGAGCTCAGAAAGCTGCATGCACTACACACATCCCATTTCCGAGGAACAGACCAACGGTACTCCCACTTAGAAATGTGCAGGTACGACCGAGTCTGTTCCTGGCTGGAGTGGGAGGGGGGTGGTACATCCCAGTAGTGTAGGGGCAGATAGGGGGAGCAGCCTGGGTAAAGATAGGAGCTCATTGGGTGCTGGTCACCTGAGCTCACACATAGAGGGAGTATTTAAGGTGGGCACCATCTAAGATCAGGGTCAGTCAGTCGGTCAGTCTGTGAGAAGCCAGAGGAGGAGAGCAGAAGAGCAGAGCAGCCCCAGCCCAAGAGTGAGAGAGGAGAGCCAGAAAGACCCAGAGAGGGGGAGACAGAAAGGGACTCTGAGAACCCAAGTACAACCCCAGGGTGAAGAGTTGGCAAGAGGGTACTGGATCCCAAACTGGTGGGGGCTAAAGCATACCTCAGCCAGAGACCGGAGGCCGTGGGCAGGATCTGCCACGGCCACCCACCACATCCACCCTGAAGGCAAACCACGTGTAGGGTCAGGGAACCCAAGGCCAAGGGTCTCCCAACAGAAGGCCCGAGGGAGCTGGACCTAGGTGGATCCCTGGTGGGGACGGCCAGAAGAAAGGACAAGAAGGAGGGCTCAGGGACACGCTCCGGACTTGCTTGGGGGTTGGCTGAATCCAGGACCTGGTGGACGCAGCACGGCTCGGGTGGTCACTCAAGGCCGGAGTGACCGGAATATCTGCAGTAAGTAAACACCCTGAACTGCACAACCCGACTCTGTCTTTACTTATCATCTACGCTGCACCACCACAACCCCCATCCTCTGCACCTGACCCCCTGAGGCCATACCCCTCCCGTTGGGGGTTATACTATCTAAAGCTGCACCAACACCATCAGCCTCAGCGGACCCTGCTGCAGCGGCGGCCGTAGTGACCGCAATCCAACGGGTGGCGTAGTCGACATAAAGAACTTTGTAACATCTGTAGGACTGCCACATACACTGAGCTTGACACCCTGGGCACGGACCGGGTCACAGCCACTCGGAGACTACAACCCCCATCTGATCCGGCTCCGGGTATTCCCCTAAAGAATATGGCCCAGGGGGTGCGTCATATTCATTCAAATTAGAGAGACAATTTAAATTAAAAAGCTTAGAGCTGCCTCCACCACAGGGGGGCTCGCTCGACCCACCAGCGGACAGGCACCAGTATTGGGAGAGGGGGGCTGGCCGTCAGGGTTCACCGCGGCTCTGGCACAAACCCGGCGACACGGAGGTGGCACGGGCAGGAGCGGACTGAACGTGTCGGCTTCTCACTTTTTGGATTTTAGAAGGGCATGACATGCCTATATCTGTGTCTCCCCCTCCTTTTACTCCTCCACCTCTTTTCTTTTCGCATGACTATATGTACTTTTCACTTTTCCATGTGTTAGTTGTGTCTACAGAGCAGTTTGTCAGCTTTTGGACACCTTTGAAGGTGTTTTCTATGTGTTTCTATGTGTTTTTGTTTGCCTGCCATTGGTTTTAACGGTGTTCGAAGGTGTTCGACGAACAGTTCGACGAACAGTTCGGCGAACACACGGGTGTTCGACGAACCGAACCGAACTCGAACACTACGGGGGTGGCTCAACACTAATCAGGAGTACACTGAACAACAATAGTGTGCATGGCAGGATTGCAAGGAGAAAGCCATTACTCTCCAAAAAGAACATTGCTGCCCACTTGCAATTTGCAAAAGATCTGGATAAGCCAGGAGGCTATTGGAACAATGTTGTTGGACAACATAAGCCCAAAATAGAGCTTTTTGGTTTAAACGAGAACCATTCTGTTCAGAGAAAGAAAAACACTGTAGCACAGCAAACAAAACTCATACCACCTGTGAAATACAGTGGTAGCAGGAATTGGCTGATAAATTTTGGCCTGGGAAGCAATCACAAAGCAGTGGCCCTCAAGTTGCGGAAGCCTATCTTTAGCCTGCTTATCTCTGGCATCTGCATTAAAGCAGCAGAGATGGAAGGCTTTAAAAATTATGGTGACTGGTGCATAGATATGGGAACAGAACACAGCTTACTACAACAGAACTTACAACTAGTGTTGAGCATTCCGATACTGAAATATCGAGTATCGGCCGATATTCGCGGTATCGGAATTCCGATACTTAATTCCGATACTTTTACAATATCGAATACCGGAATCGGAAGTTCCCATAATGCCTGCGCTCTGCAGTGTCTCTGAAGTATGACAAGCTGGATGGCAGCGCTCAGCTGAGATCCAGCCTGTCATCAGAATGCCATCCCAGCGTGAGAGAATTCTCCTGATCGCTTAAAAGCCGGCGGGCGGTAAAAAGCCGCCGGCTTTTAAACAATCACACAGCCCCATACTGCTTTCCCGCAGCCTCCCACCCCGATCCTCCACTCCCCTCGCCACCTCCCATCCCGATCGTAAGTTAGGACCGGGCGGGGAGCGCAGCACCAAGGAGCGGGGAGCGAAGGACCCGGGCGGGGAAGCCGGCAGTGAAAAGACTTCACCGCCGGCTTTCCCGTTCTGTGCTGCGCTTTCCCGCCGGTTATTTCAAATGAACAGCTGAGGTATCAGGTGATGCTGATCAGCTGTTCATTTGAAGTAGCCGCGGTGCCCTCAGAGGGTTCACGTGAGCTCATGCTTGACTGCATTGCATGAACTCACATGAACTTTCCCACGGCCGCACAGGTCAGCCTCACCTCCCAGACGATCAGCCCGTCATGATTGGTGTGTGTGGGTGTCTGTGCGTGTGTCTGCGAGTGTGTGCGGGGTGTCTGTGCGATGTCTGCGGGTGTGTGCGATGTCTGCGAGTGTGTGCGGGGTGTCTGTGCGATGTCTGCGGGTGTGTGCGGTGTCTGTGCGATGTGTGCGGGTGTGCGCGGTGTCTGTGCGATGTCTGCGAGTGTGTGCGGTGTCTGTGCGATGTCTGCGGTGTCTGCGAGTGTGTGCGGTGTCTGTGCGATGTCTGTGGGTGTGTGCGTGCAGGCAGACATAGGCCGATGTGACACTACTACTCCCATCGGCCTATGTCTGTCCCCCGTCCACTCGTGCCAGCATCAGCTCGATGGGAGCAGTAGTTCCCATCAGCCTGATCCTGCTATTTAAATTGCCCTACTGTTTCCCCAATAAATTTTAAATACATGTCATTGGTGGCCAGTGGTTACCTACAATAAATTAGTTCATACATTACCTGTCCCCGCCGATCGCCACCTAAAATAAAGTAAAAAATAAAAAACTACACCTATACTCACCTAGACACCTAATTCCCCGAAGCCATCGATCTCCTGTAATAAAATATAAAATAATAAACCACAACCTTATCCTTACCCCTCCATAGTAGTCCACGAGTGTCCCACGATGATCTCCAGTTTAGAGCAGCCACATAGAATGTGACCGCTCTGAACCGCTGCCGCCGCTAGAATGATGGGGCCGTAAAGCAGCCCCGTCATTGCATAAGCGGGTTCGCCAGAGTTCAGGCAGCGCTGCTCCTGTTAGCTCCTTTACGGCCCTGCTGTATCGTGAGAAATTCCCACGGTACAGCAGTGCCGTAAAGGAGGTCTCCGGAGCTGCGCTGCCTGAATGCACTCCAGTGACCTCAGTCAGTGGCTCCCGCTGCCGGGAGCGGACGTGTTCCCGGCAGTGTGAGCTTACAGCAGCCATGCACAGCTGTCACCATCTCCAGATGTGACAGCTGTGCATGGGAGATCAGCGCAGGAACGTGGACAGGTAACTATTTTTTTTTAGTAAACTAAGAATTAAATAAAATTGTGTGTTTTATTTCAAATAAATTATTTTTTTCTGGGTGTAGTGTGTTTTTTCTTTTTAATAGTGTTGAGCCACCCCCGTAGTGTTCGAGTTCGGTTCGGTTCGTCGAACACCCGTGTGTTCGCCGAACTGTTCGTCGAACTGTTCGTCGAACACCTTCGAACACCGTTAAAACCAATGGCAGGCAAACAAAAACACATAGAAACACATAGAAAACACCTTCAAAGGTGTCCAAAAGCTGACAAACTGCTCAGAAGACACAACTAACACATGGAAATGTGACAAGTACATATAGTCATGCAAAAAGAAAAGAGGTGGAGGAGTAAAAGGAGGGGGAGACACAGATATAGGCATGTCATGCCCTTCTAAAATCCAAAAAGTGAGAAGCCGACACGTTCAGTCCGCTCCTGCCCGTGCCACCTCCGCGTCGCCGGGTTTGTGCCAGAGCCGCGGTGAACCCTGACGGCCAGCCCCCCTCTCCCAATACTGGTGCCTGTCCGCTGGTGGGTCGAGCGAGCCCCCCTGTGGTGGAGGCAGCTCTAAGCTTTTTAATTTAAATTGTCTCTCTAATTTGAATGAATACACTTTAAATCCATTTACAAGGATCTATTGGAGGGCAAGTCTCATGCCAGCAGCCGCGTAATTCCAGCTCCAGTAGCGTCCACTAAAGCTGCTGCAGTTAAAAAGCTTTTATAAGGATCGAGCTCGGCTGTCCACCGCAAGGCATCCTACTGCCAGTCCCAGCCCCTATGCCTTGGGGTGCCTCCTGATGCTCTTCACTGAGTATCCTGTGGTCCCGAAGCATTTCCTTTGAAAAAATTAAGTGTCCAAACTACAGGTGGTGTAGCTTGCTTAACAGCCGGGATAACCTGCTGACTAGCAGACACTGCTACTAGGCACAAAGTATTTCCTGGGCTAGATGCAGTTAAAAATTTGTAATTAGATACTCTCGTTGGATGCTGAGAAAGCATTCCATAGAGTCTCCTGGCACGCCATATATGATTCTCTTAAAAAGCTTGGGGTAGGGGTCTAGGGGACCCTTTTATAGCCAAAATCACGGCCCTGTATCGCAATACGTCAACTAGGCTGAAGATAAATGGAACTGTAGCACCCTGAGGGCTCGGTTGCTACAGAGGTATTGCACCTCACCCAGAGGTGTGATATCTCACTCTCAGGTAAGGATGTAGTGTGGATCAGGACCCGACACCTGCATGCATTACACCACATTGCCGTGGGGCAGGGCGACCAATATGCCCCTGAGATGGGCACGACAGTCCCTGTCCCTGGCTGGAGTGGGGGGAGGGAACACTGAGGAAGGGGAACCCTGTAGTGCAGGAGCAGGGAGGAAGCAGTTCCTGGGTGCATTGAGAAGGGAGTATAAAAGGTGGGCACCATCTTAGTTCAGTGCAGAGAAGTCTGAGCAGAAGTGGCAGGGAGCAGGGGCTCTGCATGAGCTCTGCTCCGGAGGCGGGCCTAGTAACAGAGGCCCAGGCCTGGAAGAGGGAGAAGGAAGGAAGAGGAGCGGAGAAGGCTCCGGGAACGAGGAACGAAGGGATCCCAGGGGTGCGGATGGGCGAGTCGCCACCGCACGCCCGAATCCACCTGCGTGGAGGGGTCAGGCCAAAGGGGGAGACCGGTCCCCGAAACTAGTGGAGGCAGGAAACGACCCTCAGCTAGAAACAGGAGGCTGTGACATTTTATGTGGCGCAGCCCCTCGCTACACCCGCTAGGAAGGCACCACATAGGGTCAGGGAAACTGGCGCCAAGTTTACCAAGAGGAGGCCCGAGGCAGCCGGACAGAAGGGTTGGTAAGAAAGGCCAGACAAAGGACACACAAAGGGGGTCCTGTGAAGCGCTCCAAAGTTATCTGGGAGTTGTCTGAGCCCCTCACCTGGTGAGCACAGTACGACGTGGGCAGCCGTTACCTGCAGACGTGGTCTGGATAATAAGAACTGTGAGTAAAGGCCCTGGACTGCATCACTGACTCCGTGTCGTTACTGCTGCTGCCCTGCACCATCACCCCCATCCTCCGCATACACTGCCCTGAGGCTATACTCCTCCCGTGGGGAGTTATGCTACGCTCTGCTGCACCCACAACACCAGCCTCAGCGGTCTGCCCTGGAGCGGCGGTTCACTCTGACCGCAATCCACGGGTGGCGTAGTCGGACATTTAAACATCAAAACCACATAAATAGTTCCGCCACTGGTTTGACCGCCCTGAGCCACGGAACCGGGTCGCCGCCACGGAGACTACAACCACCAGCATCCACCAAAAAGGGTCCGGCTCCGGGTGTCCCAAGGCCCAGGGGGCGCGTCAGAACATTTTCATCACCTTTCACAATCACCAATGGGACAAGGCAGGGATGTTCTCTGTCCCCTCTCTTATACATCCTAGTGACGGAGCACCTGCTCTCATCAATTCGCCATAACCCCAATATTAGGTGGATTGAGGTGGGAGGCACCGAGTACAAGTGCTCTCTATTTGCTGATGATGTCCTAGTATATATCACTCAATCACATATATCCATCCATGCTGTTATGGCTGAAATAGATCACTTTGTTACATGGTCAAATTTTAAAATCAATGCAGCGAAGTCTGAGGCCCTCGATGTCTCCCTCCCCAAATCCATATAGGATTCCATCCAGTCCAACTTTCCCTTTGCCTGGCCCTCACAGGGTATCAAATACTTAGGAATTCCTATTCATAGAGACCTCTCCCATCTATGTTATCTTAATTTTGGGCCTTTTATTGAACAACTCCATACAGACCACGGTTGGCAAGTTAGAACTGTAAGATTCACTACGTGAACCACTGGTGTTTTGTGGAAAAGCACATGTACACTGTGTTCCAAATTATTATGCAAAAAGTGTTTAGGAGTGATAAGGGAAGAATTTGTTTGTTTGTCAGTTAAACTCATTGATGGTGATGTGTGTCAGGGCTCTTTATATCACTGTAAGCAATTGCAGACACCTGTGCTAATTAGTTTGGCAGGTGTGTCCAATGAAAGGCAAGACTACTTAAGAAGGCTGTCTCACATTATTAACCGGTTCAGGACCGCCCACTGTACATAAACGTCGGCGCTGCCCGGGCTCTGTGCGGCGCCGACGTTTAAAAACGGTGGGTGGTCCCGCAGCGCTCAGGACCCCCAGGGTCCTGCTAGCGCTGCGGTACCGGTTCAGAGCGATAGCTCTGACATGTGGCATCATGGGGACCTGAATGGATCAGGTCCCCATGATGTTAACCTGTTCCTATCTTCTAGATGCCGCGATCCATAGCGATCGCGGCATTTAAAAGATAGTAACAGCTGGTGGTCGGCGATCGGGACCCCCCACATACCTCAGGAGCGGCGGGGATCCTGGTGCTGTGACCTCTGACATCATTGAGACCTGATTGGCTCAGGTCTCGATGATGTCAGCGTCACACCAGCCAATCAGAGAGATCACCAGGGAAGTTTGTTTTAGCAACAAACTTTCCCGGGCGATCTGCCTGATAAATACACTGTTTCTCCTCTGATCTCAGTGAGAGAGCAGAGGAGAAACAGTGTGACAAGAGCTGTGTCAGCCTTGCCACTGTGAAAGTAAAAAAGATAAAATAAAAAAGAAAGTAAGAGTTAGTAAGGGTTAGTGAGTCTGTCAGATCAGTCAGTCCTGTCAGATCAGTCCTGTCAGATCTGTCAGTCAGTCAGTCCTGTCAGATCTATCAGTCAATCAGTCCTGTCAGATCTATCAGTCAGTCAGTCCTGTCAGATCAGTCAGTCAGTCCTGTCAGATCTATCAGTCAGTCAGTCCTGTCAGATCAGTCAGTCCTGTCAGATCTGTCAGTCAGTCAGTCCTGTCAGATCTGTCAGTCAGTCAGTCCTGTCAGATCTGTCAGTCAGTCAGTCCTGTCAGATCTGTCAGTCCTGTCAGATCAGTCCAGTCAGTCAGTCCTGTCAGGTCAGTCAGTCCTGTCAGATCAGTCCCGTCCGTTCAGTCCGGTCCGTTCAGTCCAGTCAAAAAATCTAAAAATAAAATGGCCCGTCAGACTTATACCGCAGAGGAGGTGTATGCCCTGCTGTGTTCTGACACTGATGACAGCGCAATCTCAGATGGAGATGTGGATTTTGAGGGCTTTAGTAGCGGCGACACTGAGAGCTCAGAAATGAGCAGTGATTCTGGTCCATCCTCAAGCCCAAGGACCAGTACAACAATAGGGGCAAATAGCGCTACTGGAGAAACGTCTCCAAATCAGGGAACACTGCCCAGTACAAGCGCTGTCCCTGCTACTAGTGAATTGGCGCACGGCAGTGTACAAGGGGCTTTGCCACATGATCTAGCATTTCCCAGATGGGAGGCTTCGGATTCGGATGCTCCATTCAGCCCTGATTTCAACGCCACTCCTGGTATAAATGTGGAGGTGGAAGATTTTGGACCAATTCATTTTTTTAATTTGTTTTTTACAGACAGCTTGCTAGAGCATATTGTCGTGCAAACAAATTTATATGCATCCCAATTCATAAGCCAGAATCCCCGATCTTACTATGCTAGGGCAAATTTATGGACACCAACTAATGTCCCGGAAATAAAAAAATTTTTAGGACTTACATTTGCCATGGGGCTTGTTAAAAAACCGAGCATTCGATCCTACTGGTCCAACCACCCTGTTCAAGCCACCCCTATGTTTTCAGTCATTCTGCCTAGGACCCGTTATGAAATGCTCATGCGGTTTTGGCATTTTAACGACAATAGTCAATGCCTGCCCAGAAATGCCCCAGAACATGACAGGTTATATAAAATTAGACCCATCATTGAAAATTTGTCAGAAAAATTCTTAAGCCTCTACACCCCAACACAAAATATTTCTATAGATGAGTCCCTTGTAAAATTCAAAGGAAGACTGCACCTCAAGCAATTTATCCCATCTAAAAGGGCAAGGTTTGGAATAAAGATCTATAAAATGTGCGAAAGTTCAACCGGATACACATCCGCTTTCCGCATATATGAGGGGAAAGATAGCCAACTAAACCCACCAGGATGCCCTACTTATCTGGGGACATCTGCAAAAATTGTTTGGGAGCTGATAAGTCCATTTTTTCAAAAAGGCTACAATCTATATGTGGACAATTATTACACCAGCATACCCCTATTTAAAAGTCTGGTTGAACACAACATCGGGGCTTGTGGGACCATCCGTAAAAACCGTCAGGGGTTTCCACAACCATTGGTCAACCAAAAGTTCCAAAAGGGGCAGTCAGGGGCTGTACGCAACGGAGAGCTGCTTGCCCTGAAATATAGGGATAAGAGGGATATTTTTGTCCTCAGCTCGATCCACACAGATGCCACAAGGGCCACTGTAGAACTAGGATCCACCACTCCGAAGCAAAAACCTGTGTCAGTCATTGACTACAACAAACACATGGGGGGTGTGGACCTTGCAGACCAGGTTCTACAGCCATACCAGGTATCAAGAAAGTCCTATACCTGGTATAAAAAGTTGGTTATCTATTTGTTTCAGGTGGCCACATACAATTCTTTTGTGTTGTACAAAAAAGGAGGAAATTCAGATCCTTTTCTTGATTATCAAGAAAAGGTAATTGAAAATCTTGTCTTTCAAAGTGTTAGCCCCGCTCATCCATTAGAATCTGAGGATGTGAAAAGACTCACTGAGCGACATTTTATTGCACTTATTCCAGCAACGGAAACAAGAAGGAACCCCCAGAAAAGATGTTGTGTATGTACTAAGAGAGGAATGAGGCGTGATACCCGCTACTATTGCCCACAATGCCCATCATTGCCAGCCTTATGCGTCACTGACTGCTTTAAAATCTACCACACAGAACCACGTTTTTAAACTGTAAAAATGTATCCCAATTTGTCATTCAAACATTTGGTTCATTTAGTGAATGACATATTCGAATAGAGCTCACTTAATTTCCAGGGGGGGTTCTCCAGAATCTAAACCTTCCATTGCGTGCTTATTTCTGGAAATCATCCATCGAGTTAAAATGGTCACTAAACCCATAGATGAATTCCCAGAGGGGTGTCATTTCCAAAATGGGGTCACTTCAGGGGGGATTCTTTAGCTCTGGTACTCTGAAAAGTGCCAGAACAGCATAATCCCCCCTGAAGTGACCCCATTATGGAAATGACACCTCTGTGGGAATTCATCTATGGGTTTAGTGACCATTTACCTACTTATTTTCCCACCACTAGATTAATTTATACAGAGGAGTAGATTGTAAAATTCGGTCACTTGTTGTGGGTTTCCTCTGTTTAGGCACCTCAGGGGCTCTCCAAATGCAACATGGCGTCCGCTATCCATTCCAGTCAAATTTCCATTCCAAAAGTCAAATGGCGCTCCTTACCTTCCGAGCCATGCCGTGCGCCCAAACAGTGGCTTTGCACCACATATGGGGTATCAGCGTGCTCAGGAGAAATTGCACAACACATTTTGGGGTCCATTTTTTTTGGCTGCCCTTGTGAAAATTAAAAATTTGAGGCTAAAGTAGCAGTTTTGTGTTAAAAATGTGTCTTTTTATTTTCACCCTTCAACATTATAAAATTGTGTGAAGCCCCTGGGGGTTCAAGGTGCTCACCACACATCTAGATAAGTTCCTTGAGGGGTCTAGTTTCCAAAATGGGGTGACTTGTTGGGGGTTTCCTCTGTTTAGGCACCTCAGGGGCTCTCCAAATGCAACATGGCGTCCGCTATCGATTCCAGTCAAATTTCCATTCCAAAAGTCAAATGGCGCTCCTTACCTTCCGAGCCATGCCGTGCGCCCAAACAGTGGCTTTGCACCACATATGGGGTATCAGCGTGCTCAGGAGAAATTGCACAACACATTTTGGGGTCCATTTTTTCTGGCTGCCCTTGTGAAAATTAAAAATTTGAGGCTAAAGTAGCAGTTTTGTGTTAAAAATGTGTTTTTTTATTTTCACCCTTCAACATTATAAAATTGTGTGAAGCCCCTGGGGGTTCAAGGTGCTCACCACACATCTAGATAAGTTCCTTGAGGGGTCTAGTTTCCAAAATGGGGTGACTTGTTGGGGGTTTCCTCTGTTTAGGCACCTCAGGGGCTCTCCAAATGCAACATGGCGTCCGCTATCCATTCCAGTCAAATTTCCATTCCAAAAGTCAAATGGCGCTCCTTACCTTCCAAGCCATGCCGTGCGCCCAAACAGTGGCTTTGCACCACATATGGGGTATCAGCGTGCTCAGGAGAAATTGCACAACACATTTTGGGGTCCATTTTTTCTGGCTGCCCTTGTGAAAATTAAAAATTTGAGGCTAAAGTAGCAGTTTTGTGATAAAAATGTGTTTTTTTATTTTCACCCTTCAACATTATAAAATTGTGTGAAGCCCCTGGGGGTTCAAGGTGCTCACCACACATCTAGATAAGTTCCTTGAGGGGTCTAGTTTCCAAAATGGGGTGACTTGTTGGGGGTTTCCTCTGTTTAGGCACCTCAGGGGCTCTCCAAATGCAACATGGCGTCCGCTATCGATTCAGTCAAATTTCCATTCCAAAAGTCAAATGGCGCTCCTTACCTTCCGAGCCATGCCGTGCGCCCAAACAGTGGCTTTGCACCACATATGGGGTATCAGCGTGCTCAGGAGAAATTGCACAACACATTTTGGGGTCCATTTTTTCTGGCTGCCCTTGTGAAAATTAAAAATTTGAGGCTAAAGTAGCAGTTTTGTGATAAAAATGTGTTTTTTTATTTTCACCCTTCAACATTATAAAATTGTGTGAAGCCCCTGGGGGTTCAAGGTGCTCACCACACATCTAGATAAGTTCCTTGAGGGGTCTAGTTTCCAAAATGGGGTGACTTGTTGGGGGTTTCCTCTGTTTAGGCACCTCAGGGGCTCTCCAAATGCAACATGGCGTCCTCTATCGATTCCAGTCAAATTTCCATTCCAAAAATCAAATGGCGCTCCTTACCTTCCGAGCCATGCCGTGCGCCCAAACAGTGGCTTTGCACCACATATGGAGTATCAGCGTGCTCAGGAGAAATTGCACAACACATTTTGGGGTCCATTTTTTCTGGCTGCCCTTGTGAAAATTAAAAATTTGAGGCTAAAGTAGCAGTTTTGTGAAAAAAAGTTAAATGTTCATTGTTTTCTTCCACATTCCAAAAATTCCTGTGAAGCACCTGAAGGGTTAATAAACTTCTTGAATGTGGTTTTGAGCACCTTGAGGGGTGCAGTTTTTAGAATGGTATCACTTTTGGGTATTTTCTGTCATAAAGGCTCCTCAAAGTCACTTCAAATAAGATGTGGTCCCTAAAAAAATGTTTTTGTAAATTTTGTTGTAAAAATGAGAAATTGCTGGTCAACTTTTAACCCTTATAGCTTCCTAACAGAAAAAAATTTTGGTTCCAAAATTGTGCTGATGTGAAGTAGACATGTGGGAAATGTTATTCATTAACTATTTTGTGTGATATATCTCTCTGATTAAAGGGCATGAAAATTCAAAGCTTGAAAATTGCAAAATTTTCAAAATTTTCGCCAAATTTCTGATTTTTTCACAAATAAACGCAAGGGATATCGAAGAAATGTTACCACTATCATGAAGTACAATATGTCACAAAAAAACATTCTCAGAATCAGGGGGATCCATTGAAGCGTTCCAGAGTAATTACCTCATAAAGTGACAGTGGTCAGAATTGAAAAAATTGGCCCGGTCACGAAGGCAAAAACAGGCTCTGGCGCGAAGTGGTTAAGCAGCCTACATTTTCTGCCAAAATAGGAAAGAAAAAGGATGTGTGGGATGCTGAGAAGCAACAAATTGTGGAGTGTTTAGGTCAAGGCATGACTACAATCAACATTGTGCGATGATCAGGATGAAGTGTCTTGGCAATCAAGAAGTATGTAGCTGATTCACAGTACACACGTGTGCGTGCTGATAAGGGCAAATTGAGGACTCTTTCCTACAGGAAATTACGTCAGGTTGAAAGAGCAGCGGCAAAAAAGCCTTGTCATAGCAGCAGACAAGTTTTTGAAGCTGCTGGTGCCTCCAACGTCCCCCGAACAACAAGATGCAGGGTCCTTCAGAGGTTTGCAGCTGTGCATACGCCATCCTGTCGACCTCTTCTATCCACTTCACACAAGCAGAAACGGCTCCAGTGGGCCAAACATTACATGAAGACTGATTTCAAAACTGTTTTGTTCACGGATGAGTGCCGTGCAGCGCTCGATGGTCCAGATGGATGGAGTGGAGGATGGCTGGTTGATGGACACCCCACGCAAACACGGCTACAGCGCCAACAAGGAGGAGGTGGAGTAATGTTTTGGGCTGGAATCATGGGGAGAGAGATTGTCGGCCCCTTTAGGATCCCTGAAGGCGCTAAAGATGAACTCCATAATGTATGTGGATTTTCTCAAACAGCACTTCCTGCCATGGTTCAAGAAGAAGAACCGTGTATTTCACAGCAAGATCATTTTTTTGCATGATAATGCACCATCTCATGCTGCACATAAAACATCTGCATCTCTGGCTGATATGGGCATAAAAGGGGACAAACTTATGGTGTGACCCCCATGCTCCCCTGACCTCTACCCCATTCAGAACCTTTGGAGCATCATTAAAAGGAGTGTCTATGATGGCGGGAGGCAGTTCACATCTAAGCAACAGCTCTGGGAGGGTATTCTGTCCTCATACAAAACAATTGAAGCAGAAACCATCCAAAACCTGACAAATTCAATGGACGAGAGAGTTCAGAAGCTCCTTTCGAACAAGGGGTCCTATGTGAAAATGTAACATCACCTAGAATAAAGTTTTGAGTTTAAAACTGTTTGATTTCAGTTTCTAACAACCTGCTAATGCTTATAATTTCAAAAATGACCATTTTTTTGGTCTTTATTAAAATGAAAAGGTTGATCGAAAAGTTTGGGGGATCTAAGAGTGTGGCAACCCAGTAGTCATGATTACTTCGAATTCTGACAATATGAGGGTCATGCTGCAGGTAGTGCAGCAAGAAGGCACTTATGTGTCTTGCGCATCTCGGAGCCCCAAAATTATTTTCCGGGCTAGATGCAGCTAAAAATTATTATTAATTTTAAATCTGGTGAAGCTTTAGTATAGATGGCCTAATAGGATCAGTGCTGCACACTGCTACAAAGCCCAAATTATTTTCCAGCCAAGATACAGATAAACATGATTAGTAATTTTAAATCTGGTGGAGCTTATTATAGATGGCCTAATAGAATCAGTGCTGCACACTGCTACAAAGCCCAAATTATTTTCCAGCCAAGATACAGATAAACATGATTAGTAATTTGAAAGCTTAAAACGGTTGGTAGGGTGATTTTAACCAATCATCAAGCTTTTACTCTCCCCAGGATGACACAGGGGTAGAAAAGTCGTTTCGGATCCATGATTTGTTCATCTTTATGAACGTGAGTCTGTCTACATAATCAGTGGAGAGCCGCGTGCGCTTATCTGTCAGCACACCACCAGCAGCGCTGCGGGGCATGACAAGATCTCCAAGGCGTAAGTGGCTAGCTCCGGCCATTTATCCAGATTGGAAGCCCAAAAAGAGCAAGGGTCCAGTGACACAGTCATGGCTTCAATGTTTACTTGGAGATACTCCTGTACCATCGTCTCTAGGCGTTGACTATGTGTCAGACTTCTTGTCTCCTGTGGCCTTGCAAAGGATGGGCTAAAAAAGTGGTGAAATGATTCCGCAAAATTGATGTTACCAGCAGATACTGTGGTTCTGTTACGGTTTGAGTGCTGAACACTTGACGGTCCCACGGTTGGCAAGTTGGAACTGTGAGATTCACTACGTGCACCACTGGTATTTTGTGGAAAAGCACATGTAAGATTCTGCAACAGTCTCTGCTGATACTCCTGCATGCGTGCATCCCTTTCTATGGCAGGAATAATTTCTGAAAATTTACTTTTGTACCGGGGATCTAACAGTGTGGCAACCAGCAGTTAGGATTATTTCTAATTCTCACAATTCGAGGGTCATGTTGCAGGTAGTGCAGCAAGAAGGCACTCATGTGTGTTGCGCATCCAGGAGCACCAAGTCCCTGTTGTGTTGGTGGCGAGGTAACAATCATGCTTCCTTCCTCTGTCCTCTCCCCCCCAACCTCGCACAACAGAAATGTGATCAAGGTCTCCCTCATCTGATGAGTCTTCCATCAGTTCGTCCTCCACTTCTTCCTGGGCTCCTGCACCTTCCTCACTAGTTTGGCTGCTACCATGCGCCCTGGTAAAATCATCTCCCCCACCCTCACATGCCTGCCGCCCTGGTGCTGCCGACCGTCTGGACCTTGCAGATGTTAGCCCTTCCGCATACAACTCCTCCTCCTCTACTTCCTCCACCTCCTCTTGTGCCACCACCTGACTCCGAATTCTGTTTAACATGTGCTCCAGCATGTAAATCACCGGAATAGTCATGCTGATAATGGCATCGTCAGCACTAAACATCTTCGTCGCCATTTCAAAACTGTGCAGAAGGGTGCATAGGTCTCTGATCTGAGAACACTCCTCCAGCGTGATTTGCCGCACCTCTGGATCTCGTTGGCACAGGCTATACGTCAGAACGTATTGCACCAGGGCTTGTCGGTGCTGCCACAGTCGCTGCAACATGTGCAGAGTTGAATTCCACCGGGTAGGCACATCGCATTTTAGCCGGTGAAGTGGCAGGCCCAACGACTTCTGTAGTGATGTAAGTCGCTGAGCTGCGGGATGCGAACGGCGGAAGTGAGCACACAGCGGCCGTGCCCTCTGCAGAAGGCCATCTAGTCTGGGATAGTGGGCTAAAAATTGCTGGACAACCAGGTTCAACACGTGAGCCATACAAGGCACGTGTGTGACATTGCCCCGGCGAAGGGCCGCACCCAGGTTTGCAGCATTGTCGCACACGGCCTTCCCTGGTTTCAGGTCCAGTGGAGACAACCATTCATGAAATTGGTTCTCCAGAGCTGACCACAACTCCTCAGCTGTGTGACTCACATTTCCCAGACATTTCAATGTAAAAACCGCCTGATGACGTTGAGCCCTACTGCCAGCATAGTAAGGAGGTGTGCAGGATCCCTTCTGCGCAGTTAGAAAGCTTGTGGCATGACCAGACAGGCTTTGGGTGCAGGTGGAAGACCGAGAGGAGGTTGAGGAGGCAGAAGCAGTGGAGGAACTTTGACATAAAGAGGATTGACGCACAACTCGTGGGGACGGCAAGACTTGGACAGCAGCCCCTTGTCCTGCTGTCACCATAGTTACCAAGTGCTCAGTCAGCGACATGTAACGCCCCTGTCCATGCCTACTCGTCCAAGTGTCTGTGGTGAAATGCACCCTGTCACACACAGAGTTTCTCAAAGAAGCGGTGATGTTGTGTGCGACATGCTGGTGGAGCGCAGGCACACCTTTCTTTGAGAAGTAGTGCCGACTGGGCATCTGGTACTGGGGCACTGCGACGGACATAAGGTCTCGAAAATCCTCTGTGTCCACCAGGCGGAAAGGCAGCATTTCTGTAGCCAAGAGCTTGCAGATGGTGAAATTCAACCTCTTAGCTTTCTCATGGCTAGGAGGAAATGGTCTTTTACTTGTCCACATCTGAGGGACCGAGGGCTGGCTATTGTGCTTAGACGGGGTTGATAAGGGTGTCCCCGGCAAACTGCCGGTCTGTGAGGAAGATGCAGGCGGACATGTTAGGTTGCCTTGATCCAAAGGTGGTGCTATCGATGTCGGACAGCGCTCAACACCAGCTGGTGTTCCCACCTCCAAAGAAAATGATGACCTGCCAATCACGCTGGCTGTTGCGGGTAAAGAGGTGGCAGGTCTGCGCCCCAAAACAGGTGTGACTGCTGTCCCCCCAGTCACAGAGGATGAAGAGGCCGCGGATGCACAAGATATGGCAGACGGTGGTTGGCCCGGCCGGCTAGGCCGCATTGTAGCACACTGAGCTTCCCACTGCAACTTATGCTTCATGTCCATGTGCCGGTTCATGCATGAAGTACTCAAACTATGTATTTTTTGGCCTCTACTTAGCTTTTGCTGACAAATGTTACAGATAACACGAGTTGGGTCATCTTTATCGATCTGAAAAAATGCCCAGGCTATGCAAGGCTTAGCACCCATGCGACCTGAAGAGCCACCACGACTTGTGGTGAGAGGCAGAGTTGTGTTTGAGGATGCAGTTGTTGACGTGCTTCCAGTACTACGTCTCTGTCCAGGAAGGCGCAACCTGACCTCGTCGTCACTAGCATCTTCCTCCACCTCCTCTGCTGACCTCATCTCTTGGCTGACTGTGGGTTGACAGTAAGTGGGATCTCCAACCTCATCATCATCACCCTGTGCGTTATCACACCCGTCGTCCTCAGAGCCAACCTGTTCCTGCCCTGACAAAAAACTAAAGTTGTCGCTCCAATCAGGTATTTGAGTCTCATCATCATCTTCCTCATTGTCTCCACCAACAGGAGTTACAGTTTGGGAATGAGGGTCTACATTATGGTCAGAACCTTCTGCGTCTGGTCCTGGATCCGACTCATAAAGATTCTGGGCATCAGTGCAGATCATTTCCTCGTCTGGATTCACAGAAGCGCTGGAGTCGACCTCTGATTCCCAGGCTATAGTATGAGTAAACAGCTCTGCAGACTCAACCATCTGTTCTACCTCATACTCAGACGGGCAGCTGGAGATTTGGGAGCTGTGAGGAAGCAAGTGCGATTGGGGTGACACCTTTGAGGACTGGAGTATTTGTGATGTTGAAGTTGATGTGGAGGAGAGCCCACTTAAAGGAGCACTTGATATCCGTTGAAGCACCTGCTGTTTTTGTGCCTCATCTGGAATTTGTAGCGATTGGCGTGGCCGTAAGAAAGGGATCTTATCACATTGTCCGCTAAAAGAAGTAGACATTTTAGTTTGGCTGGAAGATGGTCTTTCTTCTGCAGATGTTACTGTTGCTTTAACACCTACCCCACGGACACAACCTTTTTTCCCCTTCCCAACACGCCTATTCCCCTTTCCACCAGCAGCAGGCCTTTTTCCACTCATTTTGGTGGTTAACTAATTCACAACTCTGGAGTTGTTTGCACAAAAAAACAATGGATGGGAACCGAGCAGAGCTGAGTGGCCAAACTGTGGTATTAGGCCAAAACTATTGGCTGGGTTAGATGCAGAAAAAAATGATATTCAATTTGCAACCTGATGGAGGTCAGTATAGATGGAGTAATAGAACAAGTCCCACACACAGCTAGAAGCCCAAATATTTTTTCAGAGGTAGATGCAGATAAAAATTATTTTTAATTTGCAACCTGATGGAGGTCAGTATAGATGGACTAATAGAGAAAGTCCCACACACTGCTAGAAGGCCAAATATTTTTTCAGAGCTAGATGCAGATAAAAATTATATTCAATTTGCAACCTGATGGAGGTCAGTATAGATGGACTAATAGAACAAGTCCCACACACAGCTAGAAGCCCAAATATTTTTTCAGAGGTACTGTAGATGCAGATAAAAATTATTTTTAATTTGCAACCTGATGGAGGTCAGTATAGATGGACTAATACAACAAGTCCCACACACAGCTAGAAGCCCAATATTTTTTCAGAGGTAGATGCAGAAAAAAATATATTCAGTTTGCAACCTGATGGAGGTCAGTATAGATGGAGTAATAGAACAAGTCCCACACACAGCTAGAAGCCCAAATATTTTTTCAGAGGTAGATGCAGATAAAAATTCTTTTTAATTTGCAAGCTGATGGAGGTCAGTATAGATGGACTAATAGAGAAAGTCCCACACACTGCTAGAAGGCCAAATATGTTTTCAGAGCTAGATGCAGATAAAAATTATATTCAATTTGCAACCTGATGGAGGTCAGTATAGATGGACTAATAGAGAAAGTCCCACACACTGCTAGAAGGCCAAATATTTTTTCAGAGCTAGATGCAGATAAAAATTATATTCAATTTGCAACCTGATGGAGGTCAGTATAGATGGACTAATAGAACAAGTCCCACACACAGCTAGAAGCCCAAATATTTTTTCAGAGGTACTGTAGATGCAGATAAAAATTATTTTTAATTTGCAACCTGATGGAGGTCAGTATAGATGGACTAATAAAACAAGTCTCACACACAGCTAGAAGCCCAATATTTTTTCTGAGGTAGATGCAGAAAAAAATATATTCAGTTTGCAACCTGATGGAGGTCAGTATAGATGGAGTAATAGAACAAGTCCCACACACAGCTAGAAGCCCAAATATTTTTTCAGAGGTAGATGCAGATAAAAATTATTTTTAATTTGCAACCTGATGGAGGTCAGTATAGATGGACTAATAGAGAAAGTCCCACACACTGCTAGAAGGCCAAATATTTTTTCAGAGCTAGATGCAGATAAAAATTATATTCAATTTGCAACCTGATGGAGGTCAGTATAGATGGACTAATAGAGAAAGTCCCACACACTGCTAGAAGGCCAAATATTTTTTCAGAGCTAGATGCAGATAAAAATTATATTCAATTTGCAACCTGATGGAGGTCAGTATAGATGGACTAATAGAACAAGTCCCACACACAGCTAGAAGCCCAAATATTTTTTCAGAGGTACTGTAGATGCAGATAAAAATTATTTTTAATTTGCAACCTGATGGAGGTCAGTATAGATGGACTAATAGAGAAAGTCCCACACACTGCTAGAAGGCCAAATATTTTTTCAGAGCTAGATGCAGATAAAAATTATATTCAATTTGCAACCTGATGGAGGTCAGTATAGATGGACTAATAGAACAAGTCCCACACACAGCTAGAAGCCCAAATATTTTTTCAGAGGTACTGTAGATGAAGATAAAAATTATTTTTAATTTGCAACCTGATGGAGGTCAGTATAGATGGACTAATACAACAAGTCCCACACACAGCTAGAAGCCCAATATTTTTTCAGAGGTAGATGCAGAAAAAAATATATTCAGTTTGCAACCTGATGGAGGTCAGTATAGATGGAGTAATAGAACAAGTCCCACACACAGCTGGAAGCCCAAATATTTTTTCAGAGGTAGATGCAGATAAAAATTATTTTTAATTTGCAACCTGATGGAGGTCAGTATAGATGGACTATTAGAGAAAGTCCCACACACTGCTAGAAGGCCAAATATTTTTTCAGAGCTAGATGCAGATAAAAATTATATTCAATTTGCAACCTGATGGAGGTCAGTATAGATGGACTAATAGAGAAGGTCCCACACACTGCTAGAAGGCCAAATATTTTTTCAGAGCTAGATGCAGATAAAAATTATATTCAATTTGCAACCTGATGGAGGTCAGTATAGATGGACTAATAGAACAAGTCCCACACACAGCTAGAAGCCCAAATATTTTTTCAGAGGTACTGTAGATGCAGATAAAAATTATTTTTAATTTGCAACCTGATGGAGGTCAGTATAGATGGACTAATAGAGAAAGTCCCACACACTGCTAGAAGGCCAAATATTTTTTCAGAGCTAGATGCAGAAAAAAATTATATTCAGTTTGCAACCTGATGGAGGTCAGTATAGATGGACTAAAAGAGAAAGTCCCACACACTGCTAGAAGGCCACATATTTTTTCAGAGGTAGATGCAGAAAAAAATATATTCAGTTTGCAACCTGATGGAAGTCTGTATAGATGGATTAATAGAACAAGTCCCACACACAGCTAGAAGCCCAATATTTTTTCAGAGGTAAATGCAGAAAAAAATATATTCAGTTTGCAACCTGATGGAGGTCAGTATAGATGGACTAATACAACAAGTCCAACACACAGCTAGAAGCCCAATATTTTTTCAGAGGTAGATGCAGAAAAAAATATATTCAGTTTGCAACCTGATGGAGGTCTGTATAGATGGATTAATAGAACAAGTCCCACACACAGCTAGAAGCCCAATATTTTTTCAGAGGTAGATGCAGAAAAAAATATATTCAGTTTGCAACCTGATGGAGGTCAGTATAGATGGACTAATACAACAAGTCCCACACACAGCTAGAAGCCCAATATTTTTTCAGAGATAGATGCAGAAAAAAATATATTCAGTTTGCAACCTGATGGAGGTCTGTATAGATGGATTAATAGAACAAGTCCCACACACAGCTAGAAGCCCAATATTTTTTCAGAGGGAGATGCAGAAAAAAATATACTCAGTTTGCAACCTGATGGAGGTCAGTATAGATGGACTAATACAACAAGTCCCACACACAGCTGGAAGCCCAATATTTTTTCAGAGCTAGATGCAGAAAAAAATTATATTCAATTTGCAACCTGATGGAGGTCAGTATAGATGGACTAATAGAATGATGCTAATGTGACACCCCAGGGGTCTGGTTGCCACAGTGATAGAGATATTATGTCTGAGAGCAGGTCGGAGGTCCTTTGGTCAGGGATCCTGTGCATGCCACACCTCCTGCCCAGTCTTGGGAGGGGAAGAACTTCCCCTATATAAACCCGGGGCTGAAGCAGGGTTAGCAGTCAAGGAGAGTAGAGACAAGAAACAGCAGAAGCAATACTACTACGAGTCAGGGGCTGGCAGCTGCAGAGCTCGCCCTGACTGAGAAGCTTTCTTACCGGACCAGGCGTCCGAGGCTGTGGGGACTAACTCTTACCCAGCAGCAGAAGCCGACCGGCAGGGGATTTCAGGTCCTCAGGCCCAGAAACCCGAAGGCACGGTCACACGCGTGGGACCAGCACCGCCATCGTGGAGCGGAAGCCATTAGAAGGCCCCGAGTCACCGGCCATACGGGTGAGCACCACACGGTACACTCAGGGACGTGAGCTACTTATATCCGCTTCTAGCAAGGTAGCCAGAAGAGTACAGTCAGTTTGGGAGGCCTACAACTCCGCCTGGCCAGGGGAGATCCCATCTGCTCAAGGACTGACCAGGCCCCGTTCACTAGCAAGTACTCCGGGAGGGTCTATCGTTGTTACCAGTAAAGACCCTGAATTACACCGCACCGTCTCTGAGTGGTTCCTGCTACCCCCATCATCCACATCTGCTGCCCTGAGGCCATACCCCTCCCGTTGGGGGTTATACCATCTACGCTGCACCATCCATCCACCGGCCTCAGCGGACTGTCCTGCAGCGGCAGCTCCATAGCTGCATTCAACGGGTGGCGTAGTCGTCCTGCATCTACCGCTGTTACATCGCCGCTCAGTTTGACTCCCTGGGCACGGACCGGGTCACCGCCACGAGACTACAACCCTCAAGAGATCCGGCTCCGGGTAAGCTCCCGCGTGCGCAACGCAGCGCGACACAGGCCCAGGGGCGCGTCACTATGCCCAAAAGATTTTACTTCACTAGGTGCAGTAAAAAAATTGGTATTCTATACACAGGAGGTATATCTTGCAACACAGATAGGCTACTCCACTGACTAACACACTCTGCAATAGGCGAAAAAGGATTAGCTTTGCTAGATTCAGCCAAATGCTGTGAAAAAAACTTGCACAGCACTTGCACAGACCTGCCTGGCAAAAACTGATAGGAACTGATGTAACCTAGTCCTGAAAAGGACTCCAATTACAATTAGTCTTTACTCCCACAATCTATCTATTTAAGAGCACAGACCTGCCTGATAAAAGTCGTAGGAAATGCTGTAACCTAGTCCTTAAAAGGTCTGCAATCACAACTATTCCCTACTCCCAAGCTATCTGTAGATTTGTGCGAAAATTGGCTTGAAATTAACAAGGTATAGCGCACACAGCAACAGCGGTGCCGTCTAACACGCAGCTGCAGCAGTGAGAAAATGGTGGCGACGGGGAAAATGGCTTGGTCTTATAGGGCAAGGACATGTGACATACACTGCCAATCACACATGCCCTTGCTTGTGTGAAAAAAAGCACTTCGCTCCGTGTGTGCGCTGCTGATAGGCTGACAGATTGCACCTCCCCACTGTAAATGCGGGAAAGAGAAAAAAAAAATAGAGATCTTCATTGTTCCTGCAGAGATCCATCCCCTGCCCCTCCCCCCACCCCGCTGTACACTCAAACTGCGTATTAACATTAATTTTCATCATTACTGAGAAAAAATCCAGTTATGATTTTGGTGCACGAACAGTTATCGAACATAACCTCGAACAGCCGAATTTTTCTCAAATTGTTCGTGTTCGCCGAACGGCTCGAACACCGCCCAAAACAGCTCGAATTTGAGATTGGCGAACAGTTCGAGTCGAACAACGCTCATCTCTACTTTTTAACACTTTGTAGGTTAGTAATGGGGGTGTCTTATAGACGCCCATCATTACTAACCTGGGCTTCATGGCAGCTGGCGCTGACATGAACCCCAACCCTATTACCCCCTGCCACTGCACCAGGGCAGCGTGGAAGAGCGAGACTAAGTGCCAGAGTTGGCGCATCCTATGGATGCGCCATTTCTGGGGCGGCTGACAACTGGTGTTTCTAGCCTGGGAGGGGGCCAATATTCATGGCACCCTTCCTGGGCTATTAATATCAGCCCCCAGCTGTCTGCCTAGCCTTTGCTAGCTATTAAATAGGGGGTACCCCACGTCATTTTGTGGGGGGGTCCCCCATTTTAATAGCTAGTAAAGGCTAGGTATTCAGCTGGGGGCTGATATTAGTAGTCTGGGAAGCTCCGTGGGTATTACCCCCTTCCCAGGCTTCAAACATCTGCCCCAGCCGTCTGCTTAACCTCCGCTAGAGACTAAAATTATGGGGGATCCCACGCCAATTGTTTTTTAAATAAATCCTTTATTTTAACACTAAATGACATTTGAGGAGTTAATAAAGATGCAGTCCCTAAATTATTATTTATTTTTTAATTAATTTCTCCCAAAAATTTTGACGTGGGCTTTGCCATATTTTTGTTTGCCAGCCAGGTACAGCATCCAGCTTCTATGAACGCGATATTTTCCGGGGTGGCTGCGGACTGCAATTTGCACCGGGGGGGGGGGCAGAAAGCTTGGGCCTCCCTGCGCTGCAGATTCCATCCCCCAGCTGCCTAGTTGTACCTGGCTGGACACACAAATAGGGAGAAGCCCCACGTATTTTTTTTTTAATTATTTCATGAAATTCATGAAATAATAAAGAAAAAAAGGGCTTCCCTATATTGTTGTGTCCGGCCAGGTACAAATAGGCAGCTGGTGGTTGGGCGCAGCCCGTTCCTGCCTGCTGTACCTGGCTGGACACAAATATAGTGCGAAGCCTCACGTCAATTTTTTTTAAATTATTTCAGGAAATTCATGAAATAATTAAAAAAAAATTGATGTGGGACTTCGCCCTATATTTGTGTCCAGCCAGGTACAGCAGGCAGGAACGGGCTGCGCCCAACCACCAGCTGCCTATTTGTACCTGGCCGGACACAACAATATAGGGAAGCCCTTTTTTTCTTAATTATTTCATGAATTTCATGAAATAATTAAAAAAAAAATACGTGGGGCTTCGCCCTATTTTTGTGTCCAGCCAGGTACAACTAGGCAGCTGGGGGTTGGAATCTGCAGCGCAGGGAGGCCCAAGCTTTCTGGGCCCCACCCGCTGCAAATTGCAGTCCGCAGCCACCCCGGAAAATGGCGCGTTCATAGAAGCGCCATCTTCTGGCGCTGTACCCAACTCATCCAGGGCCCTGGTGCGGTGGCTCACTGGGTAATAAAGGGGTTAAGGCCAGCTTGGCATTATCAGCTGGCCCTAAGCCCGAAATTCATGGGGTCACGCCAATATTAGACATGACCACCATGAATTTCTAGTAAAGTATTTTAAAAAAACACAACACCCAGAAAAAAGTCCTTTAATTGAAATAAACACACAATTCTTTATTGTTCTAAATTAAACTCTACTTACCATCACGCCCATTCCAGCTGAAGCCAACGATCTCCTGCAATAAAAGAAAAATAATAAAGCAACCTCATCCTTACCTTTCCATAGTTCCCACGACAGCTTCAGCTCTGCTACATCGAGATGACAGGCTGGACCGCAGCAGAACGCTGCCATCCAGCCTGTCATCCCGCAGACACTGAGAAGCGCAGGCTTGCTTGCGCTCCTCAGTGTCTCTCTGTGACGGCATAAAGATGAGCCGAGGTCATGTCCAATGAACTCGGCTCACCTCATGCACGTCACTGACAACGTGGGAAAATTCTCCTGCACTCAGCGCTTCAGCGTGAGAATTTTCCCACGCTGTCAGTGATGTGAATGAGGTGAGGTCATGTCCAATGAACTCAGCTCACCTCATGCACGTCACTGACAGCGTGGGAAAATTCTCACGCTGAAGCGCTGAGTGCAGGAAAATTCTCCCACGCTGTCAGTGACGTGCATGAGGTGAGCTGAGTTCATTGGACATGACCTCGGCTCATCTGGATGCCGTCACAGAGAGACACTGAGGAGCGCAAGCATGCCTGCGCTTCTCAGTGTCTGCGGGATGACAGGCTGGATGGCAGCGTTCTGCTGCGGTCCAGGCTGTCATCTCGATGTAGCAGAGCTGAAGCTGTCCTGGGAACTATGGAAAGGTAAGGATGAGGTTGCTTTATTATTTTTCTTTTATTGCAGGAGATCGTTGGCTTCAGCTGGAATGGGCGTGATGGTAAGTAGAGTTTAATTTAGAACAATAAAGAATTGTGTGTTTATTTCAATTAAAGGACTTTATTCTGGGTGTTTGTGTTTTTTTTTTAACTTTGACTATGGGGTTAGTAATGGGGGTGTCTTATAGCTGGGGGGCTGATATTAGTAGTCTGGGAAGCTCCGTGGGTATTACCCCCTTCCCAGGCTTCAAACATCTGCCCCAGCCGTCTGCTTAACCTCCGCTAGAGACTAAAATTACGGGGAACCCCACGCCAATTTTTTTTAAATAAATCCTTTATTTTAACACTAAATGACAAGTACAGTAATCAACAATGTCACTGTACTTCATATATATGTGACTGACATGTTTCTATATATCTAATCTATGTGTGAAGCTCTATTCTGTCTGTTATAAATTGTCGGGTACCGCTGCTGAATTGCCGGCCGGCTTTTTTAAAGAGACAGTGCATGAAAACACAATTTTTTTTAAAATAAATCCTTTACACTAAATGACAAGTACAGTAACCAACACTGTCACTGTACTTCATATATATGTGACTGACATGTTTCTATCTATCTAATCTATGTGTGAAGCTCTATTCTTTCTGTTGTAAATTGTCGGGTACCGGTGTATGCCGCTGATGAATTGCCGGCTTTTCGCGTAATACATTCTACATTATTCTTAGTTGTTTTACTTCATGTAGAATTAACCTACAAGGAAAGAAAGGGTTTATTTTCATTCCGATATTTGTGTCCCATTGACTTGCATTGGTTTCCGGTATCGGAATCGGCGATATCCAATACTTTTTGGGTATCGGTCTGATCCAATCCGATACGATATTTCCTGATATCGGAAGGTATCACTCAACACTACTTACAACAGAACCAAGCTTACTACATAGAGATGAGAACAGAACCGAGCTTACTACAGAGAGATGGAAACAGAACCAAGTTACTACATAGAAACGGAAACAAAATGGAGCACAGCTTAATACATAGATACCGCAACATAACCAAGCTTACTACATAGAAACGGGAACAGAGCGGAGCACAGCTTAATACATAGATACCGCAACAGAACCAAGCTTACTGTAACATCCCTGGCGGCATGCTTGCATAGTGCACCATCTCCCACTATGCAAGATCACAATCTTACCTTTCAGTCCAGCTTGCAAATCTTGCTCCTGTTCATATTGTGTGCTTGCCTCTGTTCTGACTGCTTAGGGCGGCGGCCCGGTTACTTCCTGATTCTTATAGCTGCTGTGGGCGCACCGCTAATGCGTCTCCAGCCTATTGCTGTGAGTCACTGGATATTTAAACCCCCTCCACACAGTAGGAGGTGCCTGAGCAACTCTTACCTTCAGAGGGCTCCTTGCCTGTGATGTGTCAGGTCCCGTTCTGTTTCTTGCCTGTCCGCCAACCTGGGGGCTCTATTCCCAGTCCTGTCTGAACACTCTCTTAGCCTGTTTGTCCGCCTCTCTGGGGGCCGTATACCCAGACTCGCTCCTGTATCTTGTTGGAGTGTCAGTTCCTGTCTGAACTGTATCCTAGCCTGTTACCTGTTTTGTCTCTATGTCCGTACCCTCCCTTTCTCCTGCATTGTCTGAACCTGCACCTAACTCCTACTCGTTGTCTCTGTACTTCTGTTGTGAGTTTAGAGTCCACTCGCTACTTCATTGCAAATACCTTGTGTGTATCTGGTTCTGCTTTTCTCTTCCAGTCTGTTCAGTGTGAACAGAGGCCTTTCCTCTCTGCTCTGCCTTGCTCACCGCTCCGGCGGTTCCTCTCTGCACTGCCTTGCTCACCGCTCTGGCGGTTCCTCTCTGCACTGCCTTGCTCACCGCTCTGGTGGTTCCTTCCTGCTCTGTCTTGCTCACCACTCTGACGATTCCTTCCTGTTCTGCCTTGCTCACCGCTCCAGCGGTTCCTCTCTGCTCAGCCTTGCTCACCGCTCCAGCGGTTCCTGCCTGCTCTGCCTTGTTCACCGCTCCAGCAGTTCCGCTCTGCTCTGCTTTGCTCACCGCTCCGGCGGTTCCTTCCTGCTCTGCCTTGCTCACCGCTCCGGCGGTTCCTCTCTGCTCTGCCTTGCTCACCGCTCTGGCGGTTCCTTCCTGCTCTGCCTTGCTCACCGCTCCAGCGGTTCCTTCCTGCTCTGCCTTGCTCACCGCTCTGGCGGTTCCTCTCTGCTCTGCCTTGCTCACTGCTCCGGCGGTTCCTCCCTGCTCTGCCTTGTTCACCGCTCCAGCTGTTCCGCTCTGCTCTGCCTTGCTCACTGCTCCGGCGGTTCCTTCCTGCTCTGCCTTGCTCACCGCTCCGGCAGTTCCTCTCTGCTCTGCCTTGCTTACTGCTCCGGCGGTATCTCTCTGCTCTGCCTTGCCCACCCCTCCAGCGGTTCCTCTCTGCTCTGCTTGTCTACCGCATCTGCGGTTCTGTTCCTGAATCCCAGTCTGTACTGGACCCTATCCTGCCTGCGCTCCAACCTGCTAGTACCCCCCCTGTCTGCATACCAGCCGTGCTAGCCAGTGCCCACCTGTCTGCATACCAGCCGTACTTCCCAGTACCCACCTGTCTGCATACCAGCCGTACTTGCCAATACCCACCTGCCTGTATGCCAGTCTACCTGCCTGTTCCTGCATTCCCCGGTGTGGGTCAACAACTGTGACCGGGGTCTGACCTGGAGTCGCACCTGGTCCCTCTGCTCGGTTCCTCCTTGGTTCACGGAGTCGTTAGCCACCGTGCGACCTTGGTCGGATCGGGTAGATACTTAGTTACGCCCCTCCAGGCACTCCTCGGTTCATGGTACAGTGGGATCACTAATCACGCTCACGCCAGTCAGTCCGGGCGCGAGCGTAACACTTACTACATAGAGATGGGAACAGAAAAGGGCTTATTACATAGATACAGCAACAGAACCAAGCTTACTACATAGCGATGGGAACAGAACCAAGCTTACTACATAGAGATGGGAACAGAACCAAGCTTACTAAAGAGAGATGGGAACAAAACCGAGCTTACTACATAGAAATGGGAATGTAACAGAGCAGAGATTAATACATAGATACAGCAACAGAACCAAGCTTACTTCATAGAGACGGGAACAGAAGCATGCTTACTACATAGAGTCGGGAACAGAACCGAGCTTACTACAAAGAGAAGGGAACAGAACCGAGCATAATACATAGAAACGGAAATAGAACTGAGCTTGCTACATAGAGATGGGAACAGAACTGAGCTTACTATATAGACACAGGATCATAACCAAGCTTACTGCATACTTGTGGCACCAGAACAGAGCTTACTAAATAGATACGGTAAAAGTCCAAAAATAAAAAAAATGTGAAACTTTATTTTCATCCTCAAAAAATATATTCTGATTTTGTTTTAGGCTACTGTTATGATTCTGTTGTTTTCACACTCTCTACACTCGCCACATCACCACTCCATATGCAGTTTGCGGACTTACAATCACATGCCAACCTCTTTATCTTCTTCTTTTCTCAACTGAAGCATGAAAGAAGCAGTAGCTGTCACGTGATTGTATATGTGATGTGAATACATTATTAAATACAGGTATCATACAAATATACCTACAATTTCAGATACACAGACATGCAAACACGTACGCAGACATGCACACATAATGTACCCAATATGCACACTTTCGCAGACCTGTGCACATTCAGTATGCAGAAATACAGTTGAAACCAGAAGTTTACATACACTATTAAATAAAGACACATATGCATGGTTTTCTCAATATCTGACATGAAATCAGAATAAACCTTTCCCGTTTTAGGTCAATTAGAATTATCATAATTTTTAATATTTGCCAAATGCCAGAATAATGAGAGAGAGAATGTTTTAAGGCATTTTTATTACTTACTGCAAAAGCAAAAGTTTACATACATTTCATTAGTATTTGGTACCATTGCCCTTTAACTGAATGACTACCTTTACCCGCAGATCCGTTGACAATTATTTTGCTTTCCCCATGACTCACAATCCAGAAACATCAGTGGCTGGATGAAAAATGCAAGTCTGTCTGGATCCCAGAAACTAACTCAGCTTTTATTCACACACAATGATTACAAGCAAACAGGTCACAGGTGAGGATGTTACATTTAGTAGCCATTCAAACCAATTTGTGTAAATTTCTGTGCATTTTATCAGACCAAAATCACCAGGGTATGTGAACAATTGATCAGGGTCATTTTGATGTTTTTGGTTGGCATTAAGATTTAAAAAGAGAAAACACAGTAGTTTGACAATAAATGACTTTACCCAACAAATAACCATGAGTGGAGAAAAAGCTTTTTTGTTATCATTCATATTCTCTGAAACAAGGCCAAGAAAGGAAAAATTCTGCAGGGGTATGTAAACTTTTGAGCACAACTGTATAAAATTGATTTTAAGCATATTCAAAAATCAATAAACCTTGAAAATGCACCAAAACTTACATAGTGGTAGTTTTGGAGGTCTGGAGAAGCTGACCGGTACCATTTAAGAAAACATTAAAAAATTATAGACATCCCCTTTATGGCTGTTTTCACACCACTGCTAAACCTTTTTGAAAGGCAAGAGGGTATAACGCTGTCATCAGAGTAAAGAGGGTGCACTTTGAGGAATCTAAGATTAAACACATATTCCGGTTTATTTCACACGTGTTTCTTTACCCTTTATTTCCATATGATTTGCCCTTTTAATTTTGCTGCTTTATGTCTTAAACTACAATGTGCACATTCATATAAGAATAAATCATTGCATGAACAGGTGTTTCCAAACTTTTGATCAGTGTGTTATATTGACAAGATCTCTGAGGGGCTTAATGTTTATTGTCATGTCCCATGATTTGGGAATTTTACAGACTGTATCGCACTTCTTACATTTGGTATGTGTTGCTGTTTAATTGCATTGCAGTAATGTTTGCTTTCCTTATAAGTTTGTCCTTTCCCTCTCCCTGTCTCCCTCTGATTCTGTTGTGGCTGTGATGTAAGTAACCCCTCCCTTCTTCCCCATGTTGCTTCTCATTCACCATCTTCAGCCATGATAGAAGCTCATGTGCTTTCACCTTGTATCTAAAAAAGTCTTTTTACCAGCTGCTTATATTTGCACTACAAGATTCCTGCTTGAAAATAAATCTTCTGAATCTTCAACAACGTGCTTCCTGTAGTCGAGTTAAAATATCTGAGGACATCGCTTCCTGTGAGTAGGGTTAAAAAGAGACAGGCTAGAAACGGTGTCTCACAGCACCCTATGCTTGCAGCTTAATCATGGAGTCAGAATAGTAAAAAGACTTTTGCCAGATTCATCTGTAAAGCCAGCTACAGTTTCTATAAAGCTACAGAACATACAGCAGAGCATCTGCTCTCAGCATATAAGAAATCACCCAGTGTTCTTTCTGCCTGTGAATTACTATGGCTGAGGGAAAGACTACACTGTCTCTATTAGATCCACTGTTAGATGAAGAATCTATAGAGTTTAATCCACAGTCCAGTGAGAAGGCTAAACGTTCTACAAAACCTACATGGAAAGGTAGAGAGAACTTTGAATCCGTTTAACATGAACGTTCTTGCGTTATATCAGACTTATGGAAAAAAACGCTGAGTCACATTAACAGCCTCTCTCAGCCTGCTTCTCTCAAACTACCACTAGAGGGAGCCCTTGGACAACTGTGTTCAGATTATCAATTCTATGTCAGAAGGACAAGCGAATACATTACAGTTCTACAAAGGATTAATACATCTGTTTCTCTTGAAGAGCTGCAGGTTTTCCAACAACGTAAAGGGGTATTCCCATCTCCAAGATCCTATCCCAATATGTAGTAGGCTCCAGCAATCTTCCCTGACAACATAGTCATTCCTCTAAGGCAACAGGGCGCAGAGCGTTTATCAGCATCCTGTATTCGAGGTCAGTACAAAACACTGCCAGCCCTTCATTCTGTACCTCCTTCGTGTACCAGAACGTACCAGGCACCTGCACCTCACCAAACCCTATGCACAGAAGCACACATGCAAGCCAATATGCAGGCAAGTCACCACATTCCGATCAGCCACACAGTTCTAGCTTCATGTGTGGCAGAAACTATGCACATTAAGCCAGTTACTGGACTGAATGCCTATGCTGCACCCAAGTTTCCTGCGTTCCTAGGCTAAAACGCCACAGACTATATGAACAATGCTATTCAGCCAGCAAATGTCTTTCCAAAATCAGAGAATACTGAAATGTCTGCTTTGCAGGATACATGGTTCACCGCGAACTAACTAACACCAGTCTTACGAGGTTCGATGATCAACCTGAAAACTACAGAGGCTGGAAATGTGCCTTTAGAACCGCAATTAGTGACCTCTAGTGTTGAGCGAGCACTAAAATGCTCGGGTGCTCGAAGCTCGGGCCGAGGTCGCCGTGATACTCGGGTGTTGGACCCGAGCAACGAGCCCAATGTTAGTCTATGGGAGACCCGAGCATTTTTGCGGCGGCACCCCCGGCAGTCTGTAGAAAGCCTAAAAAGTGCCCAAAACAATAGTGACAGTGCTCAAAAAACATGGGGACAGCATGGGCATCGCCCCAGGAAGCATTTCTGACCCCCAGGTCACTGCTGTCAACAACGTGGTCAGAGGTATTAAGCCACTTTTACGGGCTCACAATGAAACGTTCAAAAACGAAACTGAAACGGTTTTCCTTTGAAATATGCTAAGGAACATCCTTTCCAGGGTAAAGATTTGTGTATAAGGTAAAATAAATAACCAAAAACAAATATACTCCTCCACACCTTGGGCTATGTTCACAAGTAGCATTTTTTATGCTTTTTTGCACTTTTGTATTGCTTTCAACCGTGACAAATGCATTCACCGGCAAATGTCATTTTAACATTTTACAATCTTATCTGGCCATGTGCTGTGTGACACATGCATACAGTGCTGAAAAGACATGGGGACAGCATGGGGAAGACCCCTGGAGGCATCTCTGACACCCAGGTCGCTGCCTAAAAGTGTGCCCATCAGAAGTGATCCTTGCCGCATCAGAAGATGAAGACTTGCAACTATCCCCTTGCAAGTCCTTGTCCCAGGGCAGTGTTCAATTGTACCTCCCCCATTCCTTGCAATGCAAGCGCAAGTATGCAGCCTGCCACCCACCCACCCCCAGGCAGCAATACCATACTGCTAGCTTGCTTCCACTTAAAATTTTAGGCATGTGGAGGCGGAATCTGGCCACCACGTCATGGCTGCGTCGGCGGCCTGGTATCCATACTCAGTCCCCAGCCGCCCGGCGGCCGGGTGTCCACGCTCGGTCCCCAGCTGCCAGGGGGCGGCCAGGTGTCCATACTCGGTCCCCAGCCGCCCAGTGGCCGGGTGTCCACACACGGTCCCCAGCCGCCCCTATTTCTCCTGTCAACTTCCCCGCATACACTTTTCTTAGCCTGGCCTGCTTTAGGACAGCATTGGATGAGCCCACCAGAGAGCCAGACTCCTCCGGTGGGCCCTGGCTTCTCCATCAGGGGAGTTGAGAGTGCCAAGGTGAGGAGCATGATGATGATAGTAGTTAGCATCTGCTTTGTTTTCTTGGAATGCAAGCGTAAGTGTGCAACCTGCCACCCACCCACCCCAGGCAGCAATACCATACTGCTAGCTTGCTTGCACTTGAAATTGGGCCTTATAGGCATGTGGAGGTGGAATCTGGCCACCACGTCATGGCTGCGTCGGCGGCCTGGTATCCATACTCAGTCCCCAGCCGCCCGGCGGGTGTCCACGCTTGGACCCCAGCCGCCTGGGGGCGGCCGGGTGTCCATACTCGGTCCCCAGCCGCCCCTATTTGAAGGACAGCCTAACCACAAACACATGGACAAGTGAATGTGGCCAGGGATGGTCCATCTCACGCCTTCACACTGGGTTAATATTGTGGAAGCCAGGACACAGTTGGACACTGAGATGCAACACGTCCTCCAGACATAGAGGATTGCGGGTCCTGGGTCAATCAGGCTTCAACACATAGTTCAAAAGGTAGACAGCAGCAGTGGTTGGCCTCCTACACAACGAGTAAATTATTCATGATCATGAGGCCATCCATCTCCTTAGCTTTCTGATCCTTGGAATGCAAGCGCAAGTATGTAGTAGCGGCTAGGCCTGAGGAGGTCAGTGTTTTGGCGCATATCCTACCTCCTCCGAGGATTGCTGGATGTTTTCCTGCTACTATGACTCCCGTTAAAACAAAGCTTCAGGTGATGAATGATGGATGAGGTGGTGGCAAAGGAGAAAGAGCAGGAGGAACAGGGACCATTCACATCAATATCAGGCCAGTCAACCACACATGTCTTGTAGGATATGTTTCTGAACCAAAAGGAGCGGTTCGGCTACACAGTTATAGGGCATACAGTGAGTTGCAATGCCTACCAAAAATTTCGAGGCTCTCCAATGCCCCTTGGAAGTGACATGGAGGTCAGAGGGCCTTAATAGAAACCGTTTTTTCCATTTATAGCAAATGGGTCTCCTGTGCACTGTTGGCCTAAGCAGTGAATGGAAGGCTTTCCAAAAATTATGAGGAACTGCAATGGCCCTTGAAACAGACGTGGATTATAGCATACTAAAAACCTTCTACCCATTATTGGGGAGTGGGTCTCCCTTAGTGTTCGCCTATGTATTGAAAGGCAAAAGCTGACTAAAATTAGGAGGAAATGCAATGCCCGTTGGAAGAGTCATGGAGGTTAGAGTTAATTAAAAACAACATTGCAATGCCACTTGGAAGAGCTGTGGAGTTCAGAATGGTTTACCAAGACGGTTTAAATGCCCCTTGGAAGAGACGTGGAGGGCGCAGTAGCTTAACAAGACAGTTTTAATGCCCCTTGGAAGAGACGTGGAGGTCGCAGTAGCTTAACAAAACGGTTTTAATGCCCCTTGGAAAAGTGGTGGAGGTCGCAGTAGGTTAACAAGACGGTTTTAATGCCCCTTGGAATAGTGGTGGAGGTCGCAGTAGCTTAACAAGACGGTTTTAATGCCCCTTGGAAAAGTGGTGGAGGTTGCAGTAGCTTAACAAGACAGTTTTAATGCCCCTTGGAAGAGACGTGGAGGTTGCAGCAGCTTAACAAGATGGTTTTAATGCCCCTTGGAAGAGACGTGGAGGTCACAGTAGCTTAACAAGACAGTTTTAATGCCCCTTGGAAAAGTGGTGGAGGTCGCAGTAGCTTAACAAGACGGTTTTAATGCCCCTTGGAAGAGCCATGCAGTACAGCATCTTAAAAACATTATTCCCATTATTGAGGAGTGGGTCTCCCATAGTCTTTGCCTATGCCTTCCAAGCAAAAGCTGCCAAAAATTAGGAGGGAGGAACTTGCAATGCTGGAAACACGGACCCTGGTGGTATAGTGGTGGTGGAGGCTGAGGATAAGGAGAAGAGCAAAATACAGCCGAAATGAGGAAGCGTATACCCATGTGTGGGTGTGAAGCTGTGCATGGGAATACACCTCCCAAAATAACACAGTGGATTTGACTTTATGTTACTCTGCTGTCATTTGGTGGTGATGAGAAGTCTGACCCAATCCAGCCCTTGTTCATTTTGATAAGGGTCAGATTGTCAGCATTGTCAGTTGACAGGCGAGTGCGCTTATCAGTAGTGTTGAGCCACCCCCGTAGTGTTCGAGTTCGGTTCGGTTCGTCGAACACCCTTGTGTTCGCCGAACTGTTCGTCGAACTGTTCGTCGAACACCTTCGAACACCGTTAAAACCAATGGCAGGCAAACAAAAACACATAGAAACACATAGAAAACACCTTCAAAGGTGTCCAAAAGCTGACAAACTGCTCTGAAGACACAACTAACACATGGAAAAGTGACAAGTACATATAGTCATGCGAAAAGAAAAGAGGTGGAGGAGTAAAAGGAGGGGGAGACACAGATATAGGCATGTCATGCCCTTCTAAAATCCAAAAAGTGAGAAGCCGACACGTTCAGTCCGCTCCTGCCCGTGCCACCTCCGTGTCGCCGGGTTTGTGCCAGAGCCGCGGTGAACCCTGACGGCCAGCCCCCCTCTCCCAATCTGGTGCCTGTCCGCTGGTGGGTCGAGCGAGCCCCCCTGTGGTGGAGGCAGCTCTAAGCTTTTTAATTTAAATTGTCTCTCTAATTTGAATGAATACACTTTAAATCCATTTACAAGGATCTATTGGAGGGCAAGTCTCATGCCAGCAGCCGAGTAATTCCAGCTCCAGTAGCGTCCACTAAAGCTGCTGCAGTTAAAAAGCTTTTATAAGGATCGAGCTCGGCTGTCCACCGCAAGGCATCCTACTGCCAGTCCCAGCCCCTATGCCTTGGGGTGCCTCCTGATGCTCTTCACTGAGTATCCCGTGGTCCCGAAGCATTTCCTTTGAAAAAATTAAGTGTCCCAACTACAGGTGGTGTAGCTTGCTTAACAGACGGGATAATCCGCTGACTAGCAGACACTGCTACTAGGCACAAAGTATTTCCTGGGCTAGATGCAGTTAAAAATTTGTAATTAGATACTCTCGTTGGATGCTGAGAAAGCATTCCATAGAGTCTCCTGGCACGCCATATATGATTCTCTTAAAAAGCTTGGGGTAGGGGTCTAGGGGACCCTTTTATAGCCAAAATCACGGCCCTGTATCGCAATACGTCACCTAGGCTGAAGATAAATGGAACTGTATTACCCTGAGGGCTCGGTTGCTGCAGAGGTATTGCACCTCACCCAGAGGTGTGATATCTCACTCTCAGGTAAGGATGGAGTGTGGATCAGGACCCGACACCTGCATGCATTACACCACATTGCCGTGGGGCAGGGCGACCAATATGCCCCTGAGATGGGCACGACAGTCCCTGTCCCTGGCTGGAGTGGGGGGAGGGAACACTGAGGAAGGGGAACCCTGTAGTGCAGGAGCAGGGAGGAAGCAGTTCCTGGGTGCATTGAGAAGGGAGTATAAAAGGTGGGCACCATCTTAGTTCAGTGCAGAGAAGTCTGAGCAGAAGTGGCAGGGAGCAGGGGCTCTGCATGAGCTCTGCTCCGGAGGCGGGCCTAGTAACAGAGGCCCAGGCCTGGAAGAGGGAGAAGGAAGGAAGAGGAGCGGAGAAGGCTCCAGGAATGAGGAATGAAGGGATCCCAGGGGTGCGGACGGGCGAGTCGCCACCGCACGCCCGAATCCACCTGCGTGGAGGGGTCAGGCCAAAGGGGGAGACTGGTCCCCAAAATTAGTGGAGGCAGGAAACGACCCTCAGCTAGAAACCGGAGGCTGTGACATTTTATGTGGCGCAGCCCCTCGCTACACCCGCTAGGAAGGCACCACATAGGGTCAGGGAAACTGGCACCAAGTTTACCAAGAGGAGGCCTGAGGCAGCCGGACAGAAGGGTTGGTAAGAAAGGCCAGACAAAGGACACACAAAGGGGGTCCTGTGAAGCGCTCCAAAGTTATCTGGGAGTTGTCTGAGCCCCTCACCTGGTGAGCACAGTACGACGTGGGCAGCCGTTACCTGCAGACGTGGTCTGGATAATAAGAACTGTGAGTAAAGGCCCTGGACTGCATCACTGACTCCGTGTCGTTACTGCTGCTGCCCTGCACCATCACCCCCATCCTCCGCATACACTGCCCTGAGGCTATACTCCTCCCGTGGGGAGTTATGCTACGCTCTGCTGCACCCACAACACCAGCCTCAGCGGTCTGCCCTGGAGCGGCGGTTCACTCTGACCGCAATCCACGGGTGGCGTAGTCGGACATTTAAACATCAAAACCACATAAATAGTTCCGCCACTGGTTTGACCGCCCTGAGCCACGGAACCGGGTTGCCGCCACGGAGACTACAACCACCAGCATCCACCAAAAAGGGTCCGGCTCCGGGTGTCCCAAGGCCCAGGGGGCGCATCAGAACATTTTCATCACCTTTCACAATCACCAATGGGACAAGGCAGGGATGTTCTCTGTCCCCTCTCTTATACATCCTAGTGACGGAGCACCTGCTCTCATCAATTCGCCATAACCCCAATATTAGGTGGATTGAGGTGGGAGGCACCGAGTACAAGTGCTCTCTATTTGCTGATGATGTCCTAGTATATATCACTCAATCACATATATCCATCCATGCTGTTATGGCTGAAATAGATCACTTTGTTACATGGTCAAATTTTAAAATCAATGCAGCGAAGTCTGAGGCCCTCGATGTCTCCCTCCCCAAATCCATATAGGATTCCATCCAGTCCAACTTTCCCTTTGCCTGGCCCTCACAGGGTATCAAATACTTAGGAATTCCTATTCATAGAGACCTCTCCCATCTATGTTATCTTAATTTTGGGCCCTTTATTGAACAACTCCATACAGACCACGGTTGGCAAGTTAAAACTTTAAGATTCACTACGTGAACCACTGGTGTTTTGTGGAAAAGCACATGTACACTGTGTTCCAAATTATTATGCAAAAAGTGTTTAGGAGTGATAAGGGAAGAATTTGTTTGTTTGTCAGTTAAACTCATTGATGGTGATGTGTGTCAGGGCTCTTTATATCACTGTAAGCAATTGCAGACACCTGTGCTAATTAGTTTGGCAGGTGTGTCCAATGAAAGGCAAGACTACTTAAGAAGGCTGTCTCACATTATTAAGCAGCCTACATTTTCTGCCAAAATGGGAAAGAAAAAGGATGTGTCGGCTGCTGAGAAGCAACAAATTGTGGAGTGTTTAGGTCAAGGCATGACTACAATCAACATTGTGCGATGATCAGGATGAAGTGTCTTGGCAATCAAGAAGTATGTAGCTCATTCACAGTACACACGTGTGCGTGCTGATAAGGGCAAATTGAGGACTCTTTCCTACAAGCAATTACGTCAGGTTAAAAGAGCAGCGGCAAAAAAGCCTTGTCATAGCAGCAGACAAGTTTTTGAAGCTGCTGGTGCCTCCAACGTACCCCGAACAACAAGATGCAGGGTCCTTCAGAGGTTTGCAGCTGTGCATATGCCATCCTGTCGACCTCCTCTATCCACTTCACACAAGCAGAAACGGCTCCAGTGGGCCAAACATTACAAAACTGTTTTGTTCACGGATGAGTGCCGTGCAGCGCTCGATGGTCCAGATGGATGGAGTGGAGGATGGCTGCTTGATGGACACCCCACGCAAACACGGCTACAGCGCCAACAAGGAGGAGGTGGAGTAATGTTTTGGGCTGGAATCATGGGGAGAGAGATTGTCGGCCCCTTTAGGATCCCTGAAGGCGCTAAAGATGAACTCCATAATGTATGTGGATTTTCTCAAACAGCACTTCCTGCCATGGTTCAAGAAGAAGAACCGTGTATTTCACAGCAAGATCATTTTTTTGCATGATAATGCACCATCTCATGCTGCACATAAAACATCTGCATCTCTGGCTGATATGGGCATAAAAGGGGACAAACTTATGGTGTGACCCCCATGCTCCCCTGACCTCTACCCCATTCAGAACCTCTGGAGCATCATCAAAAGGAGTGTCTATGATGGCGGGAGGCAGTTCACATCTAAGCAACAGCTCTGGGAGGGTATTCTGTCCTCATGCAAAACAATTGAAGCAGAAACCATCCAAAACCTGACAAATTCAATGGACGAGAGAGTTCAGAAGCTCCTTTCGAACAAGGGGTCCTATGTGAAAATGTAACATCACCTAGAATAAAGTTTTGAGTTGAAAACTGTTTGATTTCAGTTTCTAATAACCTGCTAATGCTTATAATTTCAAAAATGACCATTTTTTTGGTCTTTATTAAAATGAAAAGGTTGATCGAAAAGTTTGGCGGATCTAAGAGTGTGGCAACCCAGTAGTCATGATTACTTCGAATTCTGACAATATGAGGGTCATGTTGCAGGTAGTGCAGCAAGAAGGCACTTATGTGTCTTGCGCATCTCGAAGCCCCAAAATTATTTTCCGGGCTAGATGCAGCTAAAAATTATTATTAATTTTAAATCAGGTGGAGCTTAGTATAGATGGCCTAATAGGATCAGTGCTGCACACTGCTACAAAGCCCAAATTATTTTCCAGCCAAGATACAGATAAACATGATTAGTAATTTTAAATCTGGTGGAGCTTATTATAGATGGCCTAATAGAATCAGTGCTGCACACTGCTACAAAGCCCAAATTATTTTCCAGCCAAGATACAGATAAACATGATTAGTAATTTTAAATCTGGTGGAGCTTATTATAGATGGCCTAATAGAATCAGTGCTGCACACTGCTACAAAGCCCAAATTATTTTCCAGCCAAGATACAGATAAACATGATTAGAAATTTGAAAGCTTAAAACGGTTGGTAGGGTGATTTTAACCAATCATCCATCTTTTACTCTCCCCAGGATGACACAGGGGTAGAAAAGTCGTTTCGGATCCATGATTTGTTCATCTTTATGAACGTGAGTCTGTCTACATTATCAGTGGAGAGCCGCGTGCGCTTATCTGTCAGCACACCACCAGCAGCACTGAACACACGTTCAGACAGAACGCTGGCTGCGGGGCATGACAAGATCTCCAAGGCGTAAGTGGCTAGCTCCGGCCATTTATCCAGATTGGAAGCCCAAAAAGAGCAAGGGTCCAGTGACACAGTCATGGCTTCAATGTTTACTTGGAGATACTCCTGTACCATCGTCTCTAGGCGTTGACTATGTGTCAGACTTCTTGTCTCCTGTGACCTTGCAAAGGATGGGCTAAAAAAGTGGTGAAATGATTGCGCAAAATTGATGTTACCAGCAGATACTGTGGTTCTGTTATGGTTTGAGTGCTGAACACTTGACTGTCCCACGGTTGGCAAGTTGGAACTGTGAGATTCACTACGTGCACCACTGGTGTTTTGTGGAAAAGCACATGTAAGATTCTGCAACAGTCTCTGCTGATACTCCTGCATGCGTGCATCCCTTTCTATGGCAGGAATAATTTCTGCAAATTTACTTTTGTACCGGGGATCTAGCAGTGTGGCAACCCAGTAGTCAGGATTATTTCTAATTCTCACAATTCGAGGGTCATGTTGCAGGTAGTGCAGCAAGAAGGCACTCATGTGTGTTGCGCATCCAGGAGCACCAAGTCCCTGTTGTGTTGGTGGCGAGGTAACAATCATGCTTCCTTCCTCTGTCCTCTCCCCCCAACCTCGCACAACAGAAATGTGATCAAGGTTTCCCTCATCTGATGAGTCTTCCATCAGTTCGTCCTCCACTTCTTCCTGGGCTCCTGCACCTTCCTCACTAGTTTGGCTGCTACCATGCGCCCTGGTAAAACCATCTCCCCCACCCTCACATGCCTGCCGCCTTGGTGCTGCCGACCGTCTGGACCTTGCAGATGTTAGCCCTTCCGCATACAACTCCTCCTCCTCTACTTCCTCCACCTCCTCTTGTGCCACCACCTGACTCCGAATTCTGTTTAACATGTGCTCCAGCATGTAAATCACCGGAATAGTCATGCTGATAATGGCATCGTCAGCACTAAACATCTTCATCGCCATTTCAAAACTGTGCAGAAGGGTGCATAGGTCCCTGATCTGAGACCACTCCTCCAGCGTGATTTGCCCCACGTCTGGATCTCGTTGGCCCAGGCTATACGTCAGAACGTATTGCACCAGGGCTTGTCGGTGCTGCCACAGTCGCTGCAACATGTGCAGAGTTGAATTCCACCGGGTAGGCACATCACATTTTAGCCGGTGAAGTGGCAGGCCCAACGACTTCTGTAGAGATGTAAGTCGCTGAGCTGCGGGATGCGAACGGCGGAAGTGAGCACACAGCGACCGTGCCCTCTGCAGAAGGCCATCTAGTCTGGGATAGTGGGCTAAAAATTGCTGGACAACCAGGTTCAACACGTGAGCCATACAAGGCACGTGTGTGACATTGCCCCGGCGAAGGGCCGCACCCAGGTTTGCAGCATTGTCGCACACGGGCTTCCCTGGTTTCAGGTCCAGTGGAGACAACCATTCTTGAAATTGGTTCTCCAGAGCTGACCACAACTCCTCAGCTGTGTGACTCACATTTCCCAGACATTTCAAAGTAAAAACCGCCTGATGACGTTGAGCCCTACTGCCAGCATAGTAAGGAGGTGTGCAGGATCCCTTCTGCGCAGTTAGAAAGCTTGTGGCATGACTAGACAGGCTTTGGGTGCAGGTGGAAGACCGAGAGGAGGTTGAGGAGGCAGAAGCAGTGGAGGAACTTTGACATAAAGAGGATTGACGCACAACTCGTGGGGACGGCAAGACTTGGACAGCAGCCCCTTGTCCTGCTGTCACCATAGTTACCCAGTGCCCAGTCAGCGACATGTAACGCCCCTGTCCATGCCTACTCGTCCAAGTGTCTGTGGTGAAATGCACCCTGTCACACACAGAGTTTCTCAAAGAAGCGGTGATGTTGTGTGCGACATGCTGGTGGAACGCAGGCACACCTTTCTTTGAGAAGTAGTGCCGACTGGGCATCTGGTACTGGGGCAGTGCGACGGACATAAGGTCTCGAAAATCCTCTGTGTCCACCAGGCGGAAAGGCAGCATTTCTGTAGCCAAGAGCTTGCAGATGGTGAAATTCAACCTCTTAGCTTTCTCATGGCTAGGAGGAAATGGTCTTTTACTTGTCCACATCTGAGGGACCGAGGGCTGGCTATTGTGCTTAGACGGGGTTGATAAGGGTGTCCCCGGCAAACTGCCGGTCTGTGAGGAAGATGCAGGCAGACATGTTAGGTTGCCTTGATCCAAAGGTGGTGCTATCGATGTCGGACAGCGCTAAACACCAGCTGGTGTTACCACCTCCAAAGAAAATGATGACCTGCCAATCACGCTGGCTGTTGCGGGTAAAGAGGTGGCAGGTCTGCGCCCCAAAACAGGTGTGACTGCTGTCCCGCCAGTCACAGAGGATGAAGAGGCCACGGATGCACAAGATATGGCAGACGGTGTTTGGCCCGGCCGGCTAGGCCGCATTGTAGCACACTGAGCTTCCCACTGCAACTTATGCTTCATGTCCATGTGCCGGTTCATGCATGAAGTACTCAAACTATGTATTTTTTGGCCTCTACTTAGCTTTTGCTGACAAATGTTACAGATAACACGAGTTGGGTCATCTTTATCGATCTGAAAAAATGCCCAGGCTATGCAAGGCTTAGCACCCATGCGACCTACAGGAGTTACAGTTTGGGAATGAGGGTCTACATTATGGTCAGAACCTTCTGCGTCTGGTCCTGGATCCGACTCATAAAGATTCTGGGCATCAGTGCAGATCATTTCCTCGTCTGGATTCACAGAAGCGCTGGAGTCGACCTCTGATTCCCAGGCTATAGTATGAGTAAACAGCTCTGCAGACTCAACCATCTGTTCTACCTCATACTCAGACGGGCAGCTGGAGATTTGGGAGCTGTGAGGAAGCAAGTGCGATTGGGGTGACACCTTTGAGGACTGGAGTATTTGTGATGTTGAAGTTGATGTGGAGGAGAGCCCACTTAAAGGAGCACTTGATATCCGTTGAAGCACCTGCTGTTTTTGTGCCTCATCTGGAATTTGTAGCGATTGGCGTGGCCGTAAGAAAGGGATCTTATCACATTGTCCGCTAAAAGAAGTAGACATTTTAGTTTGGCTGGAAGATGGTCTTTCTTCTGCAGATGTTACTGTTGCTTTAACACCTACCCCACGGACAGAACCTTTTTTCCCCTTCCCAACAAGCCTATTCCCCTTTCCACCAGCAGCAGGCCTTTTTCCACTCATTTTGGTGGTTAACTAATTCACAACTCTGGAGTTGTTTGCACAAAAAAACAATGGATGGGAACCGAGCAGAGCTGAGTGGCCAAACTGTGGTATTAGGCCAAAACTATTGGCTGGGTTAGATGCAGAAAAAAATTATATTCAATTTGCAACCTGATGGAGGTCAGTATAGATGGACTAATAGAACAAGTCCCACACACAGCTAGAAGCCCAAATATTTTTTCAGAGGTAGATGCAGAAAAAAAAATATTTAGTTTGCAACCTGATGGAGGTCAGTATAGATGGACTAATAGAGAAAGTCCCACACACTGCTAGAAGGCCAAATAGTTTTTCAGAGCTAGATGCAGACAAAAAATTATTTTGAGTTTGCAACCTGATGGAGGTCAGTATAGGTGGACTAATAGAACAAGTCCCACACACTGCTAGAAGGCCAAATATTTTTTCAGAGCTAGATGCAGACAAAAAATTATTTTGAATTTGCAACCTGATGGAGGTCAGTATAGGTGGACTAATAGAACAAGTCCCACACACTGCTAGAAGGCCAAATATTTTTTCAGAGCTAGATGCAGAAAAAAATTATATTCAGTTTGCAACCTGATGGAGGTCAGTATAGATGGACTAATAGAGAAAGTCCCACACACTGCTAGAAGGCCAAATATTTTTTCAGAGCTAGATGCAGAAAAAAATTATATTCAGTTTGCAACCTGATGGAGGTTTGTATAGATGGATTAATAGAACAAGTCCCACACACAGCTAGAAGCCCAATATTTTTTCAGAGGTAGATGCAGAAAAAAATATATTCAGTTTGCAACCTGATGGAGGTCAGTATAGATGGACTAATACAACAAGTCCCACACACAGCTAGAAGCCCAATATTTTTTCAGAGCTAGATGCAGAAAAAAATTATATTCAATTTGCAACCTGATGGAGGTCAGTATAGATGGAGTAATAGAACAAATCCCACACACAGCTAGAAGCCCAAATATTTTTTCAGAGCTAGATGCAGATAAAAATTATTTTTAATTTGCAACCTGATGGAGGTCAGTATAGATGGACTAATAGAGAAAGTCCCACACACTGCTAGAAGGCCAAGTATTTTTTCAGAGCTAGATGCAGAAAAAAATTATATTCAGTTTGCAACCGGATGGAGGTCAGTATAGATGGACTAATAGAGAAAGTCCCACACACTGCTAGAAGGCCAAATATTTTTTCAGAGCTAGATGCAGAAAAAAATTATATTCAGTTTGCAACCTGATGGAGGTCTGTATAGATGGATTAATAGAACAAGTCCCACACACAGCTAGAAGCCCAATATTTTTTCAGAGGTAGATGCAGAAAAAAATATATTCAGTTTGCAACCTGATGGAGGTCAGTATAGATGGACTAATACAAGAAGTCCCACACACAGCTAGAAGCCCAATATTTTTTCAGAGCTAGATGCAGAAAAAAATTATATTCAATTTGCAACCTGATGGAGGTCAGTATAGATGGAGTAATAGAACAAGTCCCACACACAGCTAGAAGCCCAAATATTTTTTCAGAGCTAGATGCAGATAAAAATTATTTTTAATTTGCAACCTGATGGAGGTCAGTATACATGGAGTAATAGAACAAATCCCACACACAGCTAGAAGCCCAAATATTTTTTCAGAGCTAGATGCAGATAAAAATTATTTTTAATTTGCAACCTGATGGAGGTCAGTATAGATGGACTAATAGAGAAAGTCCCACACACTGCTAGAAGGCCAAGTATTTTTTCAGAGCTAGATGCAGAAAAAAATTATATTCAGTTTGCAACTGGATGGAGGTCAGTATAGATGGACTAATAGAGAAAGTCCCACACACTGCTAGAAGGCCAAATATTTTTTCAGAGCTAGATGCAGAAAAAAATTATATTCAGTTTGCAACCTGATGGAGGTCTGTATAGATGGATTAATAGAACAAGTCCCACACACAGCTAGAAGCCCAATATTTTTTCAGAGGTAGATGCAGAAAAAAATATATTCAGTTTGCAACCTGATGGAGGTCAGTATAGATGGACTAATACAAGAAGTCCCACACACAGCTAGAAGCCCAATATTTTTTCAGAGCTCGATGCAGAAAAAAATTATATTCAATTTGCAACCTGATGGAGGTCAGTATAGATGGAGTAATAGAACAAGTCCCACACACAGCTAGAAGCCCAAATATTTTTTCAGAGCTAGATGCAGATAAAAATTATTTTTAATTTGCAACCTGATGGAGGTCAGTATAGATGGACTAATAGAGAAAGTCCCACACACTGCTAGAAGGCCAAATATTTTTTCAGAGCTAGATGCAGAAAAAAATTATATTCAGTTTGCAACCTGATGGAGGTCAGTATAGATGGACTAATAGAGAAAGTCCCACACACTGCTAGAAGGCCAAATATTTTTTCAGAGCTAGATGCAGAAAAAAATTATATTCAGTTTGCAACCTGATGGAGGTCAGTATAGATGGACTAATAGAGAAAGTCCCACACACTGCTAGAAGGCCAAATATTTTTTCAGAGCTAGATGCAGAAAAAAATTATATTCAGTTTGCAACCTGATGGAGGTCTGTATAGATGGACTAATAGAGAAAGTCCCACACACAGCTAGAAGCCCAATATTTTTTCAGAGGTAGATGCAGAAAAAAATATATTCAGTTTGCAACCTGATGGAGGTCAGTATAGATGGACTAATACAACAAGTCCCACACACAGCTAGAAGCCCAATATTTTTTCAGAGCTAGATGCAGAAAAAAATTATATTCAATTTGCAACCTGATGGAGGTCAGTATAGATGGAGTAATAGAACAAGTCCCACACACAGCTAGAAGCCCAAATATTTTTTCAGAGGTAGATGCAGAAAAAAATTATATTCAGTTTGCAACCTGATGGAGGTCTGTATAGATGGATTAATAGAACAAGTCCCACACACAGCTACAAGCCCAATATTTTTTCAGAGGTAGATGCAGAAAAAAATATATTCAGTTTGCAACCTGATGGAGGTCAGTATAGATGGACTAATAGAGAAAGTCCCACACACTGCTAGAAGGCCCAATATTTTTTCAGAGCTAGATGCAGAAAAAAATTATATTCAATTTGCAACCTGATGGAGGTCAGTATAGACGGACTAATAGAATGATGCTATGCCCAAAAGATTTTACTTCACTAGGTGCAGTAAAAAAATTGGTATTCTATACACAGGTGGTATATCTTGCAACACAGATAGGCTACTCCACTGACTAACACACTCTGCAATAGGCCAAAAAGGATTAGCTTTGCTAGATTCAGCCAAATGCTGCGGAAAAAACTTGCACAGCACTGGCACAGACCTGCCTGGCAAAAATTGATAGGAACTGATGTAACCTAGTCCTGAAAAGGACTCCAATTACAATTAGTCGTTACTCCCACAACCTATCTATTTAAGAGCACAGACCTGCCTGATAAAAGTCGTAGGAAATGCTGTAACCTAGTCCTTAAAAGGACTGCAATCACAACTATTCCCTACTCCCAAGCTATCTGTACATTTGTGCGAAAATTGGCTTGAAATTAACAAGGTATAGCGCACACAGCAACAGCGGTGCCGTCTAACACGCAGCTGCAGCAGTGAGAAAATGGTGGCGACGGGGAAAATGGCTTGGTCTTATAGGGCAAGGACATGTGACATACACTGCCAATGACACATGCACTTGCTTGTGTGAAAAAAAGCACTTCGCTCCGTGTGTGCGCTGCTGATAGGCTGACAGATTGCACCTCCCCACTGTAAATGCGGGAAAGAGAAAAAAAAATGGAGATCTTCATTATTCCTGCAGAGATCCATCCCCTGCCCCTCCCCCCACCCCGCTGTACACTCAAACTGCGTATTAACATTAATTTTCATCATTACTGAGAAAAAATCCAGTTATGATTTTGGTGCACGAACAGTTATCGAACATAACCTCGAACAGCCGAATTTTTCTCAAATCGTTCGTGTTCGCCGAACGGCTCGAACACCGCCCAAAGCAGCTCGAATTTGAGATTGGCGAACAGTTCGAGTAGAACAACGCTCATCTCTACTTATCAGTTATAATTCCCCCAGCAGCACTAAAAACACGCTCCGATAAAACGCTAGTGGCAGGGCAGGCCAGGACCTCCAAGGCGTACAGAGCGAGTTCATTCCAAGTGTCCAGCTTGGATACCCAATAATTAAAAGGCACAGAGGAATCACGGAGGACGCTGGTACGGTCGGCAAGGTACTCCCTCACCATCTTTTGAAACTTTCCACTCCTTGTGAGAGTACCCCGCTCCTCAGGGCCTGTAAGCTGGGCCGGTCTCAGAAAACTGTCCCAGAATGTTGACAGTGTTCCCCTGCATCTGCTGGATTGGAGTTGCGTCTCTCTCGCCTGTACGCCTTGGTTGGTCAACGAACTGTGACCTCTGCCGCTAGCGTGTTCAGATGGGAATTTTTTTAACAGTTCTGCAGCAAGGGCCTTCTGGTACTGCCCCATTTTTGTAGACCTCTCCACCTCAGGAATAAGAGAGTGAAAGTTCTCCTTGTAGCGGGGGTCTAAAAGTGTCACCAACCAGTAATGACTGTCACCCAACATTTTTACAATGCGAGGGTCACGGTTAAGGCAGCGTAACATAAAGTCAGCCATGCGTGCCAGACTGGTAATGGGCAAGACTTCCGTGTCCTCACCAAGATGACGACTGACCATGCTCTCCTCCTCCTCCTCCTCACCCCTGTCCTCAGGCCACGCACGCTGAACCAACGGTATGACACTTGTACAGGTACTACCCTCTACAGCGCATGAAACCAGCTCCTGTTCTTCCTCCTCCTCCTCCTCCTCTCCCTCATTGTCCCCCTATGCACGTTGGGATGAGATGAGGCTGGGCTGTGTGTAATCACCCGCTACGGCTTCTTGATCCATCTCATCATACTCTGACTGCAATGCCTCCTCTTTAATTCTCTGCAGAGAACGTTGCAAAAGACAGACAAGTGGGATGCTGACGCTAATGATTGCATCATCGCCACTCACCATCTTGGTGGACTCCTCAAAGTTTGTCAGGATGGTACATATGTCAGACATCCAGGTCCACTCCTGAGGTCTTATGTGTGGAGTCTGACCTGAATATCTACCGCCTTGTTGCAGCTGGTACTCCACAACTGCTCTCTTCTGCTCACAAATCCTTTGCAACATGTGGAGGGTAGAGTTCCAAAGTGTGGGGACATCACACACCAGTCGGTGTGCCGGAAGCTGCAAACGCTGCTGCAACACAGCAAGGCCAGCGGAAGCTGTAGCCGACTTGCGAAAATGAGCTGACAGGCAGCGTACTTTGACGAGCAGATCTGGCAACTCGGGGTACGATTTAAGAAACCGCTGAACCATGAGGTTAAGCACATGAGCCAGGCATGTTACATGCGTGATCCCGTCTCGCCTCAGAGCCGCCACTAGGTTACTGCCATTGTCACACACGACCATGCCTGGATGTAGGTTCAGCGGTGTCATCCACAGATCTGCCTGCTCTTTCACAGCTGCCCACAACTCACAAGCAGTGTGAGGTTTATCACCTAAGCTTATGAGTTTCAGCACAGCCTGTTGCCGCTTGGCTGAGGCAGTACTGCAGTGCTTCCAGCTTGTAACTGATGTGGTGACATCTGAGATGGAGGCTGAACATGAGGAGGAGGAGGAGGGTGAGGTGCAGGAGCTGTACACTGTGGGGGCATCTCTGACTGACATAGGCCCCACAATCCTCGGTGTGGGGAGGATCTGTTCTGTCCCAAGGTCCGACTGGGTCCCGGCTTCCACTATGTTTACCCAGTGTGCCGTCAGGGAGATGTACCATCCCTGGCCTCAAGCACTTGTCCACATGTCCTTTGTCAGGTGGACTCTCCCAGTAACTGCGTTGTTGAGGGCACGGCAGATGTTTTGGGACACGTGCTTGTGTAGTGCGAGGATGGCACACCGGGCAAAATAGTGTCGGCTGGGGACTGAGTACCGAGGGACGGCCACCGCCATAAGGTTGCGGAAGGATTCCGTCTCCACCAGCCTAAAAGGCAGCATTTCCAATGCAAGCAGTCGTGAAATGTGCGAATTTACACTGTGTGCAGAATTATTAGGCAAATGAGTATTTTGATCACATGATACTTTTTATACATTTTGTCCTACTCCAAGCTGCATAGGCTTGAGAGCCAACTATCAATTAAGTAAATCTGGTGATGTGCATCTCTGTAATGAGGAGGGGTGTTGACTAATGACATCAACACACTATATAAGATGTGCTTAATTATTAGGCAACTTCCTTTCCTTTGGCAAAATGGGTCAGAAGAGAGATTTGACGGGCTCTGAAAAGTCCAAAATTGTGAGATGTCTTGCAGAGGGATGCAGCAGTCTTGAAATTTCCAAACTTTTGAAGCGTGATCACCGAACAATCAAGCGTTTCATGGCAAATAGCCAACAGGGTCGCAAGAAGCGTGTTGGCCAAAAAAGGCGCAAAATAACTGCCCATAAATTGAGGAAAATCAAGCGTGAAGCTGCCAAGATGCCATTCGCCACCAGTTTTGCCATATTTCAGAGCTGCAACGTTACTAGAGTAATCAAAAAGCACAAGGTGTGCGATACTCTGGGACATGGCCAAGGTAAGGAAGGCTGAAAAACGACCACCTTTGAACAAGAAACATGAGATAAAACGTCAAGAATGGGCCAAGAAATATCTTAAGACTGATTTTTCAAAGGTTTTATGGACTGATGAAATGAGTGACTCTTGATGGGCCAGAGGCTGGATCAGAAAAGGGCTGAAAGCTCCACTCCGACTCAGACGCCAGCAAGGTGGAGGTGGGGTACTGGTATGGGCTGGTATCATCAAAGATGAACTTTTGGGACCTTTTCAGGTTGAGGATGGAGTGAAGCTCAACTCCCAGACCTACTGCCAGTTTCTGGAAGACAACTTCTTCAAGCATTGGTACAGGAAGAAGTCGGTATCATTCAAGAAAAACATGATTTTCATGCAGGACAATGCTCCATCTCATGCATCCAACTACTCCACAGCGTGGCTAGCCAGTAAAGGTCTAAAAGAAGAAAAAATAATGACATTGCCCCCTTGTTCACCTGATCTGAACCCCATAGAGAACCTGTGGTCCATCATAAAATGTGAGATCTACAGGGAGGGAAAACAGTACACCTCTCGGAACAGTGTCTGGGAGGCTGTGGTGGCTGCTGCATGCAATGTTGATCGAAAACAGATCAAGCAACTGACAAAATCTATGGATGGAAGGTTGTTGAGTGTCATCATAAAGAAAGGTGGCTATATTGATCACTAATTTTTTTGGTTTATGTTTTTGCATGTCAGAAATGTTTATTTCTAAATTTTGTGCACTGATATTGGTTTACCTGGTGAAAATAAACAAGTGAGATGGGATTATATTTGTTTTTTATTAAGTTGCCTAATAATTCTGTACAGTAATAGTTACCTGCACAAACAGATATCCTCCTAAGATAGCCAAATCTAAAAAAATCCCACTCCAACTTCCAAAAATAAATTAGCTTAGATATTTATGAGTCTTTTGGGTTGATTGAGAACATAGTTGTTGATCAATAATAAAAATAATCTTCTAAAATACAACTTTCCTAATAATTCTGCACACAGTGTAGGACTGTGGCCCGTGGGGTGTTGGCTGCGAATTTGCGCTTTCGTTCAAAGGTCTGGGATATGGACAATTGAACGCTGCGGTGGGATGTGGACGTTGATGCTGTTTCTTGAGAAACTGCCATAACAAGTGAAGACTGAGAGGAGGGGGCATCTTTGCATGCAGTATGGACAGGGGATTGCCTTGCACGCACAACAAGGGGTTCTATTACACGCACCACAGCGGAAGAAGCAGTGGTGACACCCGCTGTCACTGGTCGTGGACCCTGGGGTTCGCCCCACAAAGTCGGGTGCTTTGCTGACATGTGCCTGATCATGCTGGTGGTGGTCAGGCTGGTAGTTTTGTCACCCCTGCTGATGCTGGCATGGCAGGTGGTACAAATGGCCTTTTTGGGGTTATCAGCAGAGTCTTTAAAAAATTCCAGACTCTGGAAGACCTACCGGTTGTACTGGCAACGTCCCTCGTGTTGGTGTTACGGGGAAATGTTGCCTGCCTTCTGTGTGCGGCCACCACACTGCTTCATCCTGCCTGTTGGGGTACTCTGCCTCCCTCCCCCTGTGTGCTGCTGGCCTCGCTCTGCGTGTCCTCCTGCCATGTTGGGTCAGTTACTAGGTCATCCACCACTTCCTCCTCTTCCACTTGCGCGCCACGATCCTCCTCCTCACTTCGTGGCAATTGTGTCTCGTCATCGTCCACTTCTTGTGACAAATTGCCAGCGTCGACTTCCTCTGGCCGTGGCTGTTCAAATATTTGGGCATCGCTACATGGGATCTCCTCTGCCACCACTACAAGCGGAGAAGGCGAGGGGCACAAATATGGAAATGGACCAGTGAACAGCTCTTCAGAGTGTCCAAGTGTGGGATCAGTTGCTGTCTGACGACACTCGGCATGGTGGGAGGAAGGAGCATCAGGGTGAGGAGGAGTATGCGGTCGAGACTCACAGCTACTAAAACTTGACCATGTGAAAGACAGACTGGAGGTGGTGGTGCCCAGGTAACTGTAAGTATTATCTGCTATCCAACTAATAACCTGTTCACACTGATCAGTTCGCAATCCTGGTGTTGTAGTGTGGTTCCCTAGTAATTTGGTCAAGAAGTGGGAGCGAGAAGATGTGGCTGTTGGTTGTGGCACATTTTCACCTTGGCCACGGCCCCGTCCTCTACACGCACCATCACCAGAACGTCTAGTTCCACGTCCCTTGCCACGCGCCTTGCCCATTGTAAATTAAGTAAAATAGCTTACACTGGCACTATCAATGGAAAAAGGGTAATAAAAAGGAAATTAGAACCGTGGAAGAGGAAAACCACAGTTCTATTTCTCTGGCCAAAACCAGAATCTTTTAAACAGACATATTTGTGTCTGAACAATCAGGGAGACACTATTACTGTTTTTCTTTACGGAAAAAATACCAAAAGCTGGATAATACAGAGATTTGAACTGTGGAACTGCAAAACCACAGTTACATTTTTCTGGCCTACACCAGTGTAATGCACACGCCCGGACTGACTGGCGTGTGCGTGTTTAGTGATCCCACTGGACCATGAACCGGAGAGTGCCTGGAGGGGCATAACTAAGTATCTACCCGATCCGACCAAGGTCGCACGACGGCTAACGACGCCAGTGCACCAGGGAGGAACCAAGCAGAGGGACCAGGTGTGACTCCAGGTCAGACCCCGGACACGGCTATTGACCCACACCAGGGAATACAGGAACAGGCAGGTTAGAGCACAGGCCGGGTAGGGTCCAGTACAGACTAGGAGACAGGTTCAGAGCCGCAGATGCGGTAATCAAGCAGAGTAAAGCGAAAGGTGCGGTGGACAAGGCTGAGCAGAGCGAAACTGCAGCTGTGGTGGACAAGGCTGAGCAGAGCAAAACCGCAGGTGCGGTGGACAGGGCTGAGCAGAGCGAAACCGCAGGTGCGGTGGACAGGGCTGAGCAGAGCGAAACCGCAGGTGCGGTGGACAAGGCTGAGCAGAGCGAAACCGCAGATGCGGTGGACAAGGCAGAGCAGAGCGAAACCGCAAGTGCGGTGGACAAGACTGAGCAGAGCGAAACCGCAGATGCGGTGGACAGGGCTGAGCAGAGCGAAACCGCAGGTGCGGTGGACAGGGCTGAGCAGAGCGGGCAGAAACCGCCAGAGCGGTAAGTAAGGCAGAGCAGAGATAAACCGCCAAAGCGGTGAGCAAAGACAGAGCAGAGGGGACAGGGCTCTGTTCACACGGAACAGACTGGAAGGGAAAGCAGAACCAGATACACACAAGGTACTTGCAAAGAAGTAGCGAGTGGACTCCAAACTCACAAACAGAAGTACAGCGACAACGAGAAGGAGTAGGTGCAGGTTCAGACTCTGCCGAAAAAGAGAGGAAATGGACAAAGAGACAAAACAGGTAACAGGTTAGGAGACAGTTCAGACAGGAACTGTACTGCAACAAAATACAGGAATGTGCCTAGGTATAGCCAAGAGCTGGTTCAAACACTGCAGCAAAAGGGAGGAAACGGACATAGAGACTAAACAAGTAACAGGTTAGGAGACAGTTCAGACAGGAACTGTTACTGCAGCGAAGTACAGGAACGAGCCTGGGTATACGAACCCAGAGGCAGAAACCAACAGGCAAGGAGCCTGTGCAGACTGGCCTGGAAATACAGCCTCCAGGAAGGCAGACAGACAGGCAAGAAAACACAGATAACAGATCTAGGTATGCGGCCCCTAGAAGGCGGGATGAACAGGCTAGGAGCGTGTTCAGACAGGCCTGGAAATACAGCCTCCAGGAAGGCGGACAGGCAGGGAAAAACAGAACAGGACCTGGCACATTCAGAGTCAAGGAGCACACTGAATGTTAAAGTTTCTCAGGCACCAGTTTGTATGTGGAGCTGGTTTAAATATCCAATGACTGACAGCAATAGGCTGAGGAAGCATTAGGGGTGTGCCCACAGCAGCTACAAGAAACAGGAAGTGACCGGGCCTCCGCCCTAAGCAGCCAGAACAGAGGCAAGCAGACAGCATGGAAAGAAGCCAGGCTAGCAGACTGGACTGATGATCAAGTTTGCGGTCCTGCATAGTGGGAGATGGTGCACCATGCAAGCCCGCCACCAGGTATGTTACAGTACCCCCCCTTACGCCCCCTCTTCTTCAAGCCTGCAAGAGTGTTCCACAGAGAATTGGGAGGCCAATCCTTCTCTTCAAGAGGATTACCTCTTCTGTCCACTAGAGGAAACGAAACTGGTCTCATCATCTTGGTAACTAGGATGCTTCCTCCCATCAAGCCATCCTCAGCAACAGATGAAGTGGGTGAAGTACCAGGAACAGCACACTGGAAAGTCTCTGTCCATTTATTATCAGATAACACCCCGGTGTATTCTGGAGACAACTGGAGGTCCTCCGCCTGGTTAGAGGGGTGCGGAGACTCGGGGGTCATTACTGCTTTGAAGTACATTTTGCCAAGCTTACTAGATGAAGTAGGCGCAGTACCAGGTACAGGGTGTAAGAAAGTCTCACTGCAATTGTTACCAGGTAGCACCCCAGGGAATACAGGAGACAACTGGAGGTCCTCCGCCTGGCTGGAGGGATGCAGGGACTCGGGGGTAACCACTGCTTCGGAGTACACATGGTCAAGCTCACTGGAAGAAGTGGGCAAGGTATCCGATACAGGGTGTAAGAAAGTCTCTCTCCATTCGTTAACAGGTAGCACCCCGGAGGATTCAGGAGGCAACTGGAGGACCTCCGCCTGGTTGGAGGGGTGCAGAGACTCGGGGGTAACCACTGTTTCGGAGTACACTTGGTCAAGCTCACTGGATAAAGTGGGCGAGGTATCCGGTACAGGGTGTAGGAAAGTCTCTCTCCATTCGTTAACAGGTAGCACCCCGGAGGATTCAGGAGGCAACTGGAGGACCTCCGCCTGGTTGGAGGGGTGCAGAGACTCAGGGGTAACCACTGTTTCGGAGTACACTTGGTCAAGCTCAATGGATGAAGTGGGCGAGGTATCTGGTACAGGGTGTAGGAAAGTCTCTCTCCATTCGTTAACAGGTAGCACCCCGAAGGATTCAGGAGGCAACTGGAGGACCTCCGCCTGGTTGGAGGGGTGCAGAGACTCGGGGGTAACCACTGTTTCGGAGTACACTTGGTCAAGCTCACTGGATGAAGTTGGCGAGGTATCCGGTACAGGGTGTAGGAAAGTCTCTCTCCATTCATTAACAGGTAGCACCCCGGAGGATTCAGGAGGCAACTGGAGGACCTCCGCCTGGTTGGAGGGGTGCAGAGACTCGGGGTAACCACTGTTTCGATGGACGTATCACCAGATTCATTAAAGATGGAGAGTCCCTGCTTTGGGACCATCTTCAGTCTGGTTTCTGGGTGGGTAGCAGTCTCTTCGGGCAGGAGAACTAGTGAGCTACCCACACACATCACCCATCGGGGCTGCTCCGGGACACTGGGAAGGGCAGCATCAGCAGAGTCCCCAGGATTAGGGTCATCGAAGACCATTAGAAAGGCCACCAGGAAGGCCTGCAGGTCAAGGACGATAGGATCCCATGCTTCCCATAGGGGGGTGATCCATTTCAAGGGATCACCCGCTAGGTAGGACATCATAAATCCCACTTTAACCCGATCGGTAGGAAAATAGTGAGCATAGAACTGGAACTGCAGCATGCATTGCTCCACAAACACACGGCTTTGTTTAGGATCCCCATAGTACCGTGGCGGATCCGCAGGAACGAGTGCAGAAAGCTCCATTTGAACTGGTGCGTACATCGCCTGGGCCATAGCTAGAGAAAAAAAAAAAATTATTTATTTATTTATTTTTTTTATTTTTTTGCACGTATTCGCTGGACACGGATTCAAAATTTGTCTGAGAGCGAAGGGCTGTGGGGCTCAACGGGAACCATGGCCTGAGCAAACTGTTATGCACACGCCCGGACTGACTGGCGTGTGCGTGTTTAGTGATCCCATTGGACCATGAACCGGAGAGTGCCTGGAGAGGCGTAACTAAGTATCTACCCGATCCGACCAAGGTCGCATGACGGCTAACGATGCCAGTGCACCAGGGAGGAACCGAGCATAGGGACCAGGTGCGACTCCAGGTTAGACCCCGGACACGGCTGTTGACCCACACCGGGGAACACAGGAACAGGTAGGTTAGAGCACAGGATAGGTAGGGTCCAGTACAGACTAGGAGATGGGTTCAGAGCCGCAGATGCGGTAATCAAGCAGAGTAAAGCGAAACCGCAGGTGCGGTGGACAAGGCTGAGCAGAGCGAAACTGCAGCTGCAGTGGACAAGGCTGAGCAGAGCAAAACCGCAGGTGCGGTGGACAAGGCTGAGCAGAGCAAAACCGCAAGTGCGGTGGACAGGGCTGAGCAGAGCGAAACCGCAGGTGCGGTGGACAGGGCTGAGCAGAGCGAAACCGCAGATGCGGTGGACAAGGCAGAGCAGAGCAAAACCACAAGTGCGGTGGACAGGGCTGAGCAGAGCGAAACCGCAGATGCGGTGGACAGGGCTGAGCAGAGCGAAACCGCAGGTGCAGTGGACAGGGCTGAGCAGAGCGCGCAGAAACCGCCAGAGCGGTAAGTAAGGCAGAGCAGAGATAAAACGCCAAAGCGGTGAGCAAAGACAGACCAGAGGGGACAGGGCTCTGTTCACAGGGAACAGGCTGGAAGGGAAAGGCAGAACCAGATACACACAAGATACTTGCAAAGAAGTAGCGAGTGGACTCCAAACTCACAAACAGAAGTACAGCGACAATGAGAAGGAGTAGGTGCAGGTTTAGACTCTGCCGAAAAAGAGAGGAAACGGACAAAGAGACAAAACAAGTAACAGGTTAGGAGACAGTTCAGACAGGAACTGTACTGCAACGAAATACAGGAACGAGCCTAGGTATAGCCAAGTGCTGGTTCAGACAATGCAGCAAAAGGGAGGAAACGGACATAGGGACAAAACAGGTAACAGGTTAGGAGACAGTTCAGACAGGAACTGTACTGCAACGAAATACAGGAATCGAACCTTGGTATAGCCGAGAGCTGGTTCAGACACTGCAGCAAAAGGGAGGAAATGGACATAGAGACAAAACAAGTAACAGGTTAGGAGCGTGTTCAGACAGGGCTGGAAATACAGCCTCCAGGAAGGCGGACAGGCAGGGAAAAACAGAACAGGACCTGGCACATTCAGAGTCAAGGAGCACACTGAATGTTAAAGTTGCTCAGGCACCAGTTTGTATGTGGAGCTTGTTTAAATATCCAATGACTGACAGCAATAGGCTGAGGACGCATTAGGGGTGTGCCCACAGCAGCTACAAGTAACAGGAAGTGACCGGGCCTCCGCCCTAAGCAGCCAGAACAGAGGCAAGCAGACAGCATGGAAAGAAGCCAGGCTAGCAGACTGGACTGATGATCAAGTTTGCAGTCCTGCATAGTGGGAGATGGTGCACCATGCAAGCCCGCCACCAGGTATGTTACAACCAGAATCTTTCAAACAGATATATTTGTGTCTGAACAATCAGGGAGACACTATTACTGTTTTTCTTCACGGAAAAAATACCAAAAGCTGGATAATACAGAGATTTGAACCATGGAACTGCAAAACCACAGTTATATTTTTCTGGCCTACACCAGAATCTTTCAAACAGATATATTTGTGTCTAAACAATCAGGGAGACACTATTACTGTTTTTCTTTGCGGAAAAAATACCAAAAGCTGGATAATACAGAGATTTGAACCGTGGAACTGCAAAACCACAGTTATATTTTTCTGGCCTACACCAGAATCTTTCAAACAGATATATTTGTGTCTGAACCATCCATCTCCTTAGCTTTCTGATCCTTGGGAACCATGGAAAGGTAAGGATGATGTTGGTTTATTATTTTACTTTTATTGCAGAAGACATTGGCTTCAGCTGGAATGGGCGTGATGGTAAGTATGGTTTAATTTAACACATTAAAAAATTTGTGTGTTTATATCAATTAAAGGACTTTATTCTGGGTGTTGTGTTTTTTTAAATACTTTACTAGAAATTCATGGCGGTCGTGTCTAATATTGGCGTGACCCCATGAATTTCGGGCTGAGGGCCAGCTGATAATGCCAAGCTGGCCCTAACCCCTTTATTACCCAGTGAGCCACCGCACCAGGGCCCTGGATGAGTTGGGTACAGCGCCAGAAGATGGCGCTTCTATGAACGTGCCATTTTCTGGGGTGGCTGCGGACTGCAATTTGCTTGGGCCTCCCTGCGCTGCGGATTCCAGCCCCCAGCTGCGTAGTTGTACCTGGCTGGACAGAAAAATAGGGTGAAGCCCCACGTATTTTTTTTAAAATTATTTCATGTTATTATCAGTTATATGGAGGAGGATGAGGAGAAGGAGGAGGACAAGAGCAAAGACAAAGTCTGGAAGTGTATACCTGCGTGGGAATAGAGTTAGACCTCCCCTAAAAAAAAGACACTGCACTTGAGTTTATGTTACGGTGCTATTATTCGGTGGTGTTGAGAAGTCTGGCCCAATCGAGCACTTGTTCATTTTTATTTAAGTCAGCCTGTCAGCATTTTCAGTTGACAGGTGGATGCGCCTATCGGTTATAATTCCCCCAGCGGCACTAAAAACACGCTCCGATAACACACTAGCGGCAGGGCAGGCCCGGACCTCCAAGGTGTACAGAGCGAGTTCATTCCAAGTGTCCAGCTTGAATACCCAATAGTTAAAAGGCACAGAGGAATCACAGAGGACGCTGGTATGGTCGGCAAGGTACTCCCTCACCATCTTTTGTTCCCCTGCCTCTGCTGGATTGGAGTTGCGTCTCTCTCGCCTATACGGCTTGGTTGGTAACCGAACTGTGACCTCTGCCGCTAGCGTGTTCAGATGGGAATTTTTTTAACAGTTCTGCAGCAAGGGCCTTCTGGTACTGCCTCATTTTTGAAGACCTCTCCACCTCAGGAATAAGAGAGTGAAAGTTCTCCTTGTAGTGGGGGTCTAAAAGTGTCACCAACCAGTAATGACTGTCACCCAACATTTTTAACATAAAGTCAGCCATGCGTGCCAGACTGGTAACGGGCAAGACTTCCGTGTCCTCACCAAGATGACGACTGACCATGCTCTCCTCCTCCTCCCCCCTGTCCTCAGGCCACCCACGCTGAACCGATGGTATACCAGTTGTACAGGTACTACCGTCTACAGCGCATGATACCAGCTCCTGTTCTTCCTCCTCCTCCTCCTCTCCCTCATTGTCCCCCAATGTACGTTGGGATGAGATGAGGCTGGGCTGTGTGTAATCGCCCCCTACGGCTTCTTGATCCATCTCATCATACTCTGGCTGCAATGCCTCCTCTTTAATTCTCTGCAGAGAACGTTGCAAAAGACAGACAAGTGGGATGCTGACTAGTGTTGAGCAAGCACTAAATTGTTCGAGAGCTCGAAGCTCGGGCCGAGGTCGCCGTGATACTCGGGTGCTCGACCCGAGCAATGAGCCCAATGTTAGTCTATGGGAGACCCGAGCATTTTTGGCGCGGCACCCCAGCAGGCTTTTAAAAGCCTAACAAGTGCACAAAACGATAGTGACAGTGCTCAAATGACATGGGGAAAGCATGGGGATCGCCCCAGGAAGCATTTCTGATGCCCAGGTCACTGCTGTCATCAACTTGGTCAGAGGTATTAAGCCACTTTTAAGGGCTCACAATAAAACGTTCAAAAACGAAACTGAAACTGCTTTCCTGTGAAATATGTTAAGGAACTTCCTTTCCAGGGTAAAGAAGACTTGTGTATAAGGTAAAATAAATAACCCCCCCAAAAAAATACTCCTCCACACCTTGAGCTATGTTCACAAGTAGCATTTTTTATGCGTTTTTGCACTTTTGTATTGCTTTCAACCGTGACAAATGCATTCACCGGGAAAAGTCATTTTAACATTTTACAACCTTATCTGGCCATGTGCTGTGTGACACATGCATACAGTGCTGAAAAGACATGGGAACAGCATGGGGAAGATCCCTGGAAGCATCTCTGACACCCAGGTCACTGCCTAAAAGTGTGCCCATCAGAAGTCATCCTTGCCGCATCAGAAGATGCAGACTTGCAACTATCCCCGTGCCCAGGGCACTGTTCAATTGTACCTCCCCCATTCCTTGCAATGCAAGCGCAAATATGCAGCCAACCACCCACCCACCCCCAGGCTGCAATACCATACTGCTTGCTTGCACTTGAAATTGGGCCTTTTAGGCATGTGGAGGTGGAATCTGGCCACCACGTCATGGCTGCATTGGCGGCCTGGAATCCATACTCAGTCCCCAGCCGCCCGGCGGCCGGGTGTCCACACTCGGTCGCCAGTCGCCATGGGGCGGCCGGGTGTCCATACTCGGTCCCCAGCCGCCCCACGGCCGGGTGTCCACACACGATCCCCAGCCGCCTGGGGGCAGCTGGGTGTCCATAAACGGTCCCCAGCCGCCCCTATTTCTCCTGTCAACTTCCCCCCACACACTTTTCTTAGCCCGGCCTGCTTTAGGACAGCATTGGATGAGACCACCAGAGAACCAGACTCCTCTGGTGGGCCCTGGCTTCTCCATCAGGGGAGTTGAGAGTGCCAAGGTGAGGAGCATGATGATGATGATAGTAGTTAGCATCTACTTTGTTTTCTTTTAATGCAAGCTTAAGTGTGCAGCCTGCCACCCACCCACCCCCAGGCTGCAATGCCATACTGCTAGCTTGCACTTGAAATGGGGCCTTTTAGTTTGGAGGAGGCCGAAGCTGGCCACTACCTCATGGCTGTTTCGGCAGCGAGGTATCCATGCTCAGTCCCCAGCCGCCCCTATTTGTCCCGGTGTGCCTTATACATAAGATTCAGCGCGTATACCAAAACATTACATGTGCCCTCCCCAGTGCATTTAGTGGGAAGGACAGCCTATTCTGCTGTAGTGTGTGCAAGCCAAACCCCTGTTCATGGTATATGCGAAGATGCCTCCCACCCTGCACCTGTCGTTGCAGACTTGCAACTATCCCCGTTCATGTCCTTGTCCCAGGGCAGTGTTCAATTGTACCTCTCCCATTCCTTGCAATGCAAGCGCAAGTATGCAGCCTGCCACCCACCCACCCCCAGGCTGCAATACCATACTGCTTGCTTGCACTTGAAATTGGGCCTTTTAGGCATGTGGAGGTGGAATCTGGCCACCACGTCATGGCTGTGTTGGCGGCCGGGAATCCATACCCAATCCCCAGCCGCCCGGCGGCCGGGTGTCCACACTCGGTCCCCAGCTGCCAGGGGGCGGCCGGGTGTCCATACTCGGTCCCCAGCCACCCCGCGACCGGGTGTCCACACATGATCCCCAGCCGCCTGGGGGCAGCCGGGTGTCCATAAACGGTCCCCAGCCACCCCTATTTCTCCTTGGAACCTCCCCCCACACACTTTTCTTAGCCCGGCCTGCTTTAGGGCAGCATTAGACGAGCCCACCAGAGAACCAGATTCCTCCGGTGGGCCCTGGCTTCTCCATCAGGGGAGTTGAGAGTGCCAAGGTGAGGACCATGATGATGATGATACAAGTTAGCATCTGCTTTGTTTTCTTGGAATGCAAGCGCATGTATGTAGTAGCGGCTAGGCCTGAGGTGGTCAGCGTTTTGGCGCATATCCTACCTCTTCCGAGGATTGCTGGATGTTTTCCTGCTACTATCCCAGTTCTATGACTCCCGTTAAAACAAAGATTCAGGTGATGAATGATGGATGAGCTGGTGGCAAAGGAGAAAGAGCAGGAGGAACAGGAACCATTCACATCAATATCAGGCCAGTCAACCACACATGTCTTGTAGGATATGTTTCTGTACCAAAAGGAGCGGTTCGGCTACACAGTTATAGGACATACAGTGAGCGCAATGCCTACCAAAAATTTCGAGGAACTCCAATGCCCCTTGGAAGTGACATGGAGGTCAGAGGGCCTTAACTAAACCGTTTTTTCCATTTATAGCAAATGGGTCTCCTGTGCACTGTTGGCCTAAACAGTGAATGGAAGGCTTTCCAAAAATTATGAGGAACTGCAATGGCCCTTGAAACAGATGTGGATTTCAGCATACTAAAAACCTTCTACCCATTATTGGAGAGTGAGTCTCCCTTAGTGTTCGCCTATGCATTGAAAAGCAAAAGCTGACTAAAATTAGGAGGAAATGCAATGCCCGTTGGAAGAGTCATGGAGGTTAGAGTTAATTAAGAACAACATTTCAATGCCCCTTGGAAGAGCTGTGGAGTTCAGAATGGTTTAACAAGACGGTTTAAATGCCCCTTGGAAGAGACGTGGAGGTCACAGTAGCTTAACAAGACGGTTTTAATGCCCCTCGGAAAAGACATGGAGGTCCCAGTAGCTTAACAACACGGTTTGAATGCCCCTTGGAAGAGACGTGGAGGTCACAGTAGCTTATCAAGACGATTTTAATGCCCCTTGGAAAAGTGGTGGAGGTCGCAGTAGCTTAACAAGACGGTTTTAATGCCCCTCGGAAAAGACGTGGAGGTCCCAGTAGCTTAACAAGACGGTTTCAATGCCCCTTGGAACAGACGTGGAGGTCACAGTAGCTTAACAAGACACTTTTAATGCCCCTTACAAGAGCCATGCAGTACAGCATATTACAAACATAAGTCCCATTATTGGGGAGTGGGTCTCCCTTAGTATTTTCTTATGGCTTCCAAGCAAAAGCATCCAAAAATTAGGACGGAGCAACTTGCAATGCCCCTTACATGAGCCATGCAGTACAGCATATTACAAACATAAGTCCCATTATTGGGGAGTGGGTCTCCCATAGTATTTGCTTATGCCTTCCAAGCAAAAGCTTCCAAAAATTAGGATGGAGCAACTTGCAATGCCCCTTACAAGAGCCATGCAGTACAGCATATTACAAACATAAGTCCCATTATTGGGGAGTGGGTCTCCCATAGTATTTGCTTATGCATTCCAAGCAAAAGCTTCCAAAAATTAGGACGGTGCAACTTGCAATGCCCCTTACAAGAGCCATGCAGTACAGCATATTACAAACATAAGTCCCATTATTGGGGAGTGGGTCTCCCATAGTATTTGCTTATGCCTTCCAAGCAAAAGCTTCCAAAAATTAGGAGGAACTGCAATGCCCGTTCGAAGACTCATGGAGGTCCCAGTAGCATAACAAGACAGTTTTAATGCCCCTTACAAGAGACGTGGAGGTCAGAGTGGTATAACAAGACACTTGTAATGCCCCTTACAACAGACGTGTAGGTCAGAGTGGTATAAGAAGATGATTTTAATGCCCCTTACAAGAGCCATACAGTACAGCATCTTATAAATATTATTCCCATTATTGGGGAGTGGGTCTCCCATAGTATTTGCTTATGCCTTCCAAGCAAAAGCTTCCAAAAATTAGGACGGAGCAACTTGCAATGCCCCTTACAAGAGCCATGCAGTACAGCATATTACAAACATAAGTCCCATTATTGGGGAGTGGGTCTCCCATAGTATTTGCTTATGCCTTCCAAGCAAAAGCTTCCAAAAATTAGGAGGAAATCCAATGCCCGTTCGAAGACTCATGGAGGTCCCAGTAGCATAACAAGATGGTTTTAATGCCCCTTACAGGAGACGTGGAGGTCAGAGTGGTATAACAAGACAGTTTTAATGCCCCTTACAACAGACGTGGAGGTCAGAGTGGTATAACAAGATGCTTTTAATGCCCCTTACAAGTGCCATACAGTACAGCATCTTATAAATATTATTCCCATTATTGGGGAGTGCGTCTCCCATAGTATTTGCTTATGCCTTCCAAGCAAAAGCTTCCAAAAATTAGGACAGAGCAACTTGCAATGCCCCTTACAAGAGCCATGCAGTACAGCATATTACAAACATAAGTCCCATTATTGGGGAGTGGGTCTCCCATAGTATTTTTTTATGCCTTCAAAGCAAAAGCTTCCAAAAATTAGGACGGAGCAACTTGCAATGCCCCTTACAAGAGCCATGCAGTACAGCATATTACAAACATAAGTCCCATTATTGGGGAGTGGGTCTCCCATAGTATTTGCTTATGCCTTTCAAGCAAAAGCTTCCAAAAATTAGGATGGAGCAACTTGCAATGCCCCTTACAAGAGCCATGCAGTACAGCATATTACAAACATAAGTCCCATTATTGGGGAGTGGGTCTCCCATAGTATTTGCTTATGCCTTCCAAGCAATAGCTTCCAAAAATTAGGATGGAGCAACTTGCAATGCCCCTTACAAGAGCCATGCAGTACAGCATATTACAAACATAAGTCCCATTATTGGTGAGTGGGTCTCCCATAGTATTTGCTTATGCCTTCCAAGCAAAAGCTTCCAAAAATTAGGAGGAAATGCAATGCCCGTTCGAAGACTCGTGGAGGTCCCAGTAGCTTAACATGATGGTTTTAATGCCCCTTACAAGAGACGTGGAGGTCAGAGTGGTATAACAAGATGGTTTTAATGCCCCTTAGAAGAGACGTGGAGGTCAGAGTGGTATAACAAGACGCTTTTAATGCCCCTTACAACAGACGTGGAGGTCAGAGTGGTATAACAAGATGCTTTTAATGGCCCTTACAAGAGCCATACAGTGCAGCATCTTATAAATATTATTCCCATTATTGGGGAGTGGGTCCCCCATAGTATTTGCTTATGCCTTCCAAGCAAAAGCTTCCAAAAATTAGGATGGACCAACTTGCAATTCCCCTTACAAGAGCCATGCAGTACAGCATATTACAAACATAAGTCCCATTATTGGGGAGTGGGTCTCCCATAGTATTTGCTTATGCCTTCCAAGCAAAAGCTTCCAAAAATTAGGACGGAGCAACTTGCAATGCGCCTTACAAGAGCCATGCAGTACAGCATATTACAAACATAAGTCCCATTATTGGGGAGTGGGTCTCCCATAGTATTTGCTTATGCCTTTCAAGCAAAAGCGTCCAAAAATTAGGAGGAAATGCAATGCCCATTCGAAGACTCCTGGAGGTCTCAGTAGCTTAACAAGACGGTTTTAATGCCCCTTACAAGAGATGTGGAGGTCAGAGTGGTATAACAAGACGCTTTTAATGCCCCTTACAAGAGATGTGGAGGTCAGAGTGGTATAACAAGACGCTTTTAATGCCCCTTACAAGAGACGTGGAGGTCAGAGTGGTATAACAAGACGCTTTTAATGCCCCTTACAAGTGACGTGGAGGTCAGAGTGGTATAACAAGACGCTTTTAATGCCCCTTACAAGAGACGTGGAGGTCAGAGTGGTATAACAAGACTCTTTTAATGCCCCTTACAAGAGACGTGGAGGTCAGAGTGGTATAAAAAGATGCTTTTAATGCCCCTTACAAGAGATGTGGAGGTCAGAGTGGTATAACAAGACACTTTTAATGCCCCTTACAAGAGACGTGGAGGTCAGAGTGGTATAACAAGACGCTTTTAATGCCCCTTACAAGAGACGTGGAGGTCAGAGTGGTATAACAAGATGCTTTTAATGCCCCTTACAAGAGACGTGGAGGTCAGAGTGGTATAACAAGACGCTTTTAATGCCCCTCAGAAGAGACGTGGAGGTCAGAGTGGTATAAATCTAAAATCGACAGAAACTCCTTTCTACACTCTTCAGCAGAAGATAACAAGACTCGTGACTATGAGAAGCAAAGGAAGAAACTAGTGGCATTGGACCTTCATCTTTCAACTTTGGCGGAGTATCATCGTGTTAAACGGATCCCAAGGGGATTACGAGTTAATTTACATCCCACTCTTTTTTCAGAGGACTCTGAATATTGTAATAAGTTTGAAAGCATCCTAAACAAATGCTCCATGGACCTTATTCTATTAACCATTGAATCTATACAAAAAGAAATATCTATTCTCGAGGGTAAAATCATCTCTCTTGAAGATCAAATTGCTAATACCACCTCACCAGAACAGTTCGATAATCTCAAAAAAAGAACAACAGATACACTTGTTACCTATAAAAAAACACTTCAAGATCGGAAAATAGCTAAATTCAGGAGAGATCAGAAGGATTATCAGTCAGGACAGGTGTACCGATGGCGGGCTGGCTACAAAACACAAAACCCTCGCTTCTACTCCTCTTCAGGGAGCGAGGGAGAGTATGCAGCCCCACGTCCAAGACGTTTTTTTGGGGCTCGCCAGCCACGACGCGGAAAACGCGGCGGGGCAGGGGCAGAAGTAGAGAGTCATAACATAGATTTCAGCAAGAATGTAACTTTACCGCCTTCTCTTCCCCCACAGGTACAAGGAGACAGAATGATACAGTGGTCACAGGTAGGCCCGACACCCTCATTTATAAAATCTCTTCACAGGCCCTTACCCCAACTGAGACAGGAGTTCTACAGAAGGGACTTTCCTTCTGTCCAACCCCACCCTTTGACCCCTTCACCCTCGATCTCGAATTAAGAAGTTTTTTTCGGAATCTTAGTCTCAAAGTACATTTCTCCACGACTCAAGATGACCCCAGTCCTGCCCCTATCGAAGCTCAAGCAGAACGCTTATCTTTGCATACATTAGGTCTTAGGATACCATCTAAGTTCAATCCTCCCAGACATTATCACCCGGTGGAAACCTACATTTCCCTAGTTGCAAGGGATATTGAACTTCTTAAGACCAAAATCTCCAGTGGTATGTTCCCTCGCCACATGAATCTCAGTGGGGAGGAGAGACAGGCTTTGCATATGACGCGCCCCCTGGGCCAGTGCTGTAGGGGATACCCGGAGCCGGATCTCGATGGGGGTAGTAGTCCTTGTGGCGGTGACCCGGTCCGTGCCCAGGGTGTCAAACTAAGTGGCAGTCTATGGCAGTAGATGTTAACTTGATTGTCGACTACGCCACCCGTTGAGTGCGGCTTTGAAGCCGCCGCTGCAGAGCAGTCCACTGAGGCCGGTGGTATATGTGCAGCAGTGATGGTATAACCCCCAACGGGAGGGGTATGGCCTCAGGGCAGCAGGTGTAGATGATGGGGGTTGTGATGATGCAGAAAGAAGATTCAGAGTCAGGAGATGCAGTTCAGGGTTTTTACTTACTGGTGTTCTCTTGGTCACTCTGGCCTTGAGTGACCACCCGAGCCGTGCTGCGTCCACCAGGTCCTGGACTCGGCCAACCCCCAGGCAATTCCGGAGCGTGGTCCTGAGCTCCTTTCTGACTCTCCCTTCCTCTGGCCGTTCCCACCAGGGATCCACTTTTGGCCGGCTCCCTCGGGTCTCTTGGTGGTCAAGCCTCCTTTGGGCTCCCTGACCCTATACTCGGTGTGCCTTTCTAGTGGATTTGGTGAGGGTCGTGGCAGATCCTGACCACGACCTCCGGTTCCTGGCTAAGGTTGGTTTTGGCCTCTGCCAGCTTGGGATCCGGTACCCTTGTCCGCCAACCCTTCACCCTTTTGTCTTTATTCTGGGATCTTGGGGTTCCCTTCTTGTCTCCTCTCTGGGTCCTTCTTTTCTCCTCTCTCCCTCTGCAGGCTTGGCTCTGGAGCTGGGCCCAGCCGGAGCCACAGCTCCCTGTCAGCCCTCCTGGCTGAGCTCCTCTGCTCTGCTCCTCAGGCTAAAAAGACCCTGTCCTAAGATGGTGCCCACCATATATACTCCCTCTATGTGTGAGCCCAGGTGACTAGCACCCAATGAGCTCCTAGCTTTACCCAGACTACTCCCCCTATCTGCCCCTACACTACTGGGATGTTCCACTCCCCCTCCCACTCCAGCCAGGGACAGACGCTGTCGTACCTGCACATATACTGGTGGGAGTACCGTTGATCTGTCCCCCGGAAATGGGATGTATGTAGTGCATGCAGCCTACTGAGCTCAGTTCCACACTCCATCCTTACCCGGGAGTGGAATACCACACCTCTGGAGTGAGGTGCAATACCCCTGTAGCAGCCGAATCCTCAGGGTGCTACATTCCCCCCTGGTAAATCACAGCACGTCCTCGGGCTGTAAAAGAATAAACATCCAAAAACATACAATTTTTTTCAAAACATCATAAACATATAAAACATTATAAACATTATCCTTCAATCATCCCTTTATGGGAGGTACTTCTTACTTATAATGTTACCAGCATCAAATGTTACGGACACATCATATAATAATTTTAACTCTTTCAGCATAATAAAACTTTTCCTATAAAACATTTTTGACCTCTGGTCACTTGTGCAAAATTGTGACCAGGTAAGTGCCACAGTCTCTGGTAGAAAAAACAGTTTCCTATAAAACCGGTAGGGGGCGCCTTAGAAAGCGCAACTATATACAAGGGGAGGTATGGCCGCTCTCAGTCCTCGGCCAGTGGGGAAAAGGGATGGCTGCTCACAGTCCTCAGCCTGTGGGGAGATGGGACACACTGGAACAGTTCACACTTGTCCCAACGGGGAACATATTTAAATTAGCAGCATGGCAGATACCCTTACGGGTAACTATTTTACAGTTTCAGTTCACCTCTTAATGGTGACGATGCCCTCCTGCTCCTTCCTGAGGGTAGGCTTCAGACCCGTCCGGGTCCTCTTGACCTTCCTCACACCGCAACTCCTCTTCCGTCAGGCGATGTACATGAAGTGCATAGGGTCCTTTGGCACACTGGTGCCGGGTAAAGGTGACCTCATCACCCAGGTAAAGGTCACGACCTCTGTGTCCCTCCGGTAGGTGGGACTCGACATCTCTTCTGGTCACAAAGACGTCGCCGGGGGTGTGATGATCTCGAATGAAGCCCCAACCGTGCTGCAACTGGAATTTAATTACAGTCCCGGTGGCACGGGGACCGTGGGCTGCACGGGGGTTCCTCCTGGTCCGGCTCTTCTGTTCTGCACTTTTTATTTGCAGCCGCTGCTCGCGGACCCGCCTCTCTCTTCTTTCTCGGTCAAAGGCTTCCAACTGCTGGCGGCAGCACTCTGCACGCTCCGCTGCAGCCGCCCGGGTTTCTTGAGTGAACCCGATGAGGTCTCCTCCTGCGGGGTCCCACTCAAACTGCGCCTCCTCTAACGAGAGCGGGGTCATCTTGACGGGCGCCGGAGCCGGGATCAGGGGCTCATCCAGAGGTCTTTCTTTCCGGAGTCGGGGATGGTGGAACTCCGGTGGCCACACAAAGGGCTGCCCATCCGGGCATGTGTGCTGGGCAAATAGGTCTTCACCCAGGTGTGGCGCTGTGGACGTTGAGGGCGCTGTTGTGATGGCGGCGCCCAGGTTCACCAGGCCTTGCGACCAGGCTTGGGGCACCCTGAATGTAAAGGGCACCGTGAAGACGGCGGCGCCCGGGGTTACTTGGCCCAGCGACCAGGCCGGTGGCGTCTCCTGCTTGGCCGCGCTCAGGGTTGAGGCGCGTGACGTCACAGGGGGCGCGGTCGCGGCTCCTGCCGCTTGAGGCCTAGCTTGGAGCGGTGACGATGCAGCAACGTGAGTGGTGAGTGGGGTCTCGGGCTCTGCGACGGGGAGTTGGGGCAGGCTTGCGACCATCGGGCACGGGATGTTGTCGTCCCCATTACCTGCTCCCTTTTCTTCAACTCCCTCCGCGGCGTCGTCTCCGGCCGTCGTTCCTCCTGCACCGTCCTCAGAGGCGGACATGCTCCTTGTTGTGGGTGGCGTGCTTCGCTGGCGGGTTCCAGCCTGCTGGGCCATCTCTCTGCTCCATGCGGCCAGTACGTCCCGCTGTACTCGGGCCATCCTCTGAGCCAAGCCCTCCAGTGCGGTCCGTGCATGCTCCCGATCTCTGGGGAGCTGCGCCAGGATCTCCACCAGGCCTTCTGGGGTTGTCGCTTGCAACAGGCTCCTGACCACTGGGTCGGTGCTGCCTGCCTCTCCCTCCATCTCCGGGTACGGCTCCTCCAGACTCCTCTCCAGACTCCTCCAGGCCGCACCCATCTTCTCTGTTTTGTTCTGTATACGCCCATACTGAGGGCGGTCCTGGGGCAACTTGGTGATTGTCAGTTCCAGGGGCAGACCCCCCACGCTGATGGACATCTCAATCATTGCAGTCTCTGCTGGTGGGGGCGGTCTTCGTTTTTGGCGCCACTCTTGGTCCTGGCCCACGATGGGAGGTCGTCTCTTACCACCCTCTGGCACGCCCATAATGGCGTCCCCTCTGCCAGGGCGGGAAACTGTCCAAGATGGCGGGAATCGCCTCCCAGTGGCGGGAAACTCTGTGGATGGCGGGAAAAAGCTGCAGATGGCGGGCAACCGGCGGGAACCGATCCGAGATGGCGTCCGATGGCGGGGACCCTCCGGAACCGGCGGGAGACTTCTTTTTGAGGTAAATGTGAACTTTTCTTCAGGCACGCAGTACCCAGTGGTTGCGGGCACGTTATCCTGCCGACTACGCCAAAAGTTGACGCACCCCTGGGCCTGTGTCGCGCAGCGTTGCGCACGCGGGAGCTTACCCGGAGCCGGATCTTTTGAGGGTTGTAGTCTCGTGGCGGTGATCCGGTCCGTGCCCAGGGAGTCAGACTAAGTGGCGCTGTATCAGCGGTAGATGTTGGATGACTACGCCACCCGTTGAATGCAGCTTTGGAGCTGCCGCTGCAGAGCAGACCGCTGAGGCCGGTGGAAGGATGGTGCAGCGGGGATGGTATAACCCCCAACGGGAGGGGTATGGCCTCAGGGCAGCCGACGTGGATGATGGGGGTAGCAGGAACCACTCGGAGACGGTACGGTGTAGTTCAGGGTCTTTACTGGTGACAAAGATAGACCCTCCCGGAGTACTGGCTAGCGATTGGGGCCTGGTCAGTCCTTGAGCAGATGGGATCTCCCCTGGCCAGGCGGAGTTGTAGGCCTCCCAAACTAACTGTACTCTTCTGGCTACCTTGCTAGAGGCGGGTATAAGTAGCCCACGTCCCTGAGTGTACCGTGTGGTGCTCACCCGTATGGCCGGTGACTCGGGGCCTTCTAGTAGCTTCCGCTCCACGACGGCGGTGCTGGTCCCATGCGTGTGACCGTGCCTTCGGGTTTCTTGGCCAGAGGACCTGAAATCCCCTGCCTGACGGATTCTGCTGCTGGGTAGGAGTTAGTCCCCACAGCCTCGGACTCCGGGTCCGGTAAGAAATCTTCTCAGTCAGGGCGAGCTCTGCAGCTGCCAGCCCCTGACTCCTTGTAACACTGCTCCCACAGAGCTCCTGTTGTTTCTTCCCATAGCTGCTTCTCTTCTCTGTCTCTACTTCTGGCATGGCCCAGGAGCTGGGCCCAGCCGGTGCCACAGCTCCCTGTCAGCCCTCCTGGCTGAACTCTCCCTCTGAACTCTCTAACCCTGCCTCAGCCCCAGGTTTATATAGGGGAAGTTCTTCCCCTCCCAGGACTGGGCAGGAGGTGTGGCATGCACAGGATCCCTGACCAAGAGACCTCCCACCTGCTCTCAGACATAACATTGCTGTTACTGTGGAAACCAGACCCCTGGGGTGCCACATTCCCCCCTAGTGAAATTTAGTACTCCGGGACTAAACATATTTTTAGAAAAACATAACAAGGTATAAACAATAATAATACAATAAGAAAAACACATAAAGATGGTTACGGCGTGTCCGCAACCGGGTGCAGTCTTTGAAGAAAAGTAAGGTGTCCATTTCACCAAAACAGGGAGACGTAACCAGGTAGGGGTCTGTCCTGCCCCGAGTCCTTAACAGTCTTTAGTCCATTCCTGGGTTACGCTCCAACCATGTACAAAGGATTCCCGGTAAATCCACCAAAGACTCCCATAAATTACTAGAAACACATAATTATTTACAGGATATGGCCGCTCTCAGTCCTCGGCCAGTGGGGATAAGGAATGGCTGCTCACAGTCCTCAGCCTGGTTTAAGATAGGGGCACATGGGGAACAATTCACTAATCCCAACGAGGACCATATTTTAATTAGCAGCAGTCCTTGTACCCTTACGGATAACTATTTACAGCTCTTTATTCACGCTACTTCCCTTCAGTAGCTATGTCCTCTTTGTGCTCCCTCCTGAGGGTAGTCCTCAGACCCGTCCGGGTCCTCTTGGCTTTCCTCGTATTGGTAGTACTGCAGCTCCTCCTCGGTTAGCTGGGTTAGTATCTCTGCGACAGTCCTCCTCCCAGGTGGCCAGGACTTTACCTCCCTTTGGGCTGCCCCGGTTAATTGGGCCACCAGGATGCTCACTTTTTGCTCCTCTGTGAGGGGGTACACCTGGAAGAGGCTATCCAGCTTTTCTCTAAAGTCATGCAGGGTATGTGACTCCCCTGAGTACTGGGGTAGCCAGGCTGCCCCCGGGATATAGGGCATGGTGAAAGGCATGACCGCAACAGCGGTGGCGCTGGCGGGGGTTGAAGCGGTGAAGCTCTCCTCCGTATCCGGCATCCTTCTCCCCCCTAGTGGACCGTGGCCTACCTTGCAATGATCCTCTTCCATAGGCCGCGGCTCCGCAGTGGATCGTCAGGGTTGAGGACCTTCCGTCGCGCTCCTGTGACGTCGGCGTCTGCTGGGCTCCTTCCAGGACCTTACGCAACGTCCGGACGTGAGGCGGGGCTTCAGTTCTCGCGCGCTTTCGGAGTCCACGCCCCTCTTCTTCCCGCACGGCGTCTTCAAGATGGCGTCCAACGGCGGGAAAACTCCACGGATGGCGGGAAGAAGGCAGAAGATGGCGCCGGATGGCGGGAAAACTTCGCGGATGGCGGGAAGAAGACAGAAGATGGCGCCGGATGGCGGGAATCTTCACCTCTGGTAAGTTTGAACAGTCTTTTTCAGGCACGCAGTACCCGGTGGTTGCGGGCACGAGATCCTGCCGACTACGCCAAAAGTTGACGCGCCCCCTGGGCCAGTGCTGTAGGGGATACCCGGAGCCGGATCTCGATGGGGGTAGTAGTCCTTGTGGCGGTGACCCGGTCCGTGCCCAGGGTGTCAAACTAAGTGGCAGTCTATGGCAGTAGATGTTAACTTGATTGTCGACTACGCCACCCGTTGAGTGCGGCTTTGAAGCCGCCGCTGCAGAGCAGTCCACTGAGGCCGGTGGTATATGTGCAGCAGTGATGGTATAACCCCCAACGGGAGGGGTATGGCCTCAGGGCAGCAGGTGTAGATGATGGGGGTTGTGATGATGCAGAAAGAAGATTCAGAGTCAGGAGATGCAGTTCAGGGTTTTTACTTACTGGTGTTCTCTTGGTCACTCTGGCCTTGAGTGACCACCCGAGCCGTGCTGCGTCCACCAGGTCCTGGACTCGGCCAACCCCCAGGCAATTCCGGAGCGTGGTCCTGAGCTCCTTTCTGACTCTCCCTTCCTCTGGCCGTTCCCACCGGGGATCCACTTTTGGCCAGCTCCCTCGGGTCTCTTGGTGGTCAAGCCTCCTTTGGGCTCCCTGACCCTATACTCGGTGTGCCTTTCTAGTGGATTTGGTGAGGGTCGTGGCAGATCCTGACCACGACCTCCGGTTCCTGGCTAAGGTTGGTTTTGGCCTCTGCCAGCTTGGGATCCGGTACCCTTGTCCGCCAACCCTTCACCCTTTTGTCTTTATTCTGGGATCTTGGGGTTCCCTTCTTGTCTCCTCTCTGGGTCCTTCTTTTCTCCTCTCTCCCTCTGCAGGCTTGGCTCTGGAGCTGGGCCCAGCCGGAGCCACAGCTCCCTGTCAGCCCTCCTGGCTGAGCTCCTCTGCTCTGCTCCTCAGGCTAAAAAGACCCTGTCCTAAGATGGTGCCCACCATATATACTCCCTCTATGTGTGAGCCCAGGTGACTAGCACCCAATGAGCTCCTAGCTTTACCCAGACTACTCCCCCTATCTGCCCCTACACTACTGGGATGTTCCACCCCCCTCCCACTCCAGCCAGGGACAGACGCTGTCGTACCTGTACATATACTGGTGGGAGTACCGTTGATCTGTCCCCCGGAAATGGGATGTATGTAGTGCATGCAGCCTACTGAGCTCAGTTCCACACTCCATCCTTACCCGGGAGTGGAATACCACACCTCTGGAGTGAGGTGCAATACCCCTGTAGCAGCTGAATCCTCAGGGTGCTACACATACACTCACCAACAATGAACATATCATTGTCAAACCTGCCGACAAGGGGGGAGCTATAGTAGTCATGGATCGTACATATTACATAACAGAGATTGAGGGACAACTCAGCGATCCTGAAGTATATACCAGAGTTCCAAGCAACCCTACCTCACGGATCAGTGAAGTGATACAGAATAAGGTCGAATCACTTCTTCTATCTCAAGTCATAGACCAAAAATTGGCAGATTATCTGACCAACAAACACCCCATTACTCCTGTTTTCTACACGCTTCCCAAAATCCACAAGAATTTACAATATCCACCTGGACGACCAATTGTAGCATCAACTGATTCTTTACTCTCCCCTCTGGTGAAAACAGTGGAAAAACTCCTACCAGTCATCCCCTCATACATCAAAGATTCATCTGATTTCCTCGCACAACTCCATCTACTTGGCACAATACCACCATCATCCATCCTGGTCACACTAGATGTGAATAGCCTTTACACATCTATCAATCATGATTTAGGTCTTGAGGCACTCACCTGGTTTTTAGAAAAACACTTGAGTTATCCTCAATCACACAAAGATCTCTGTAGAGACCTGACGGACATCATCCTACACAATAATTTTTTCCTGTTTGGTGACCAGTATTACATTCAGAGACGAGGAAAAGTTTGTGACACCTGATGGTGGTACATATCCGGGCATCTTATGCTGGAAACGATTTATAGATGACATATTTGTCATCTGGCAACAAGATCAGGCACATTTACTCCTATTTGTAGAATACCTTAATGGCTGTATACCCGGCATCTCTTTCTCACTTACGTATGATAATCACCAGGTCAACTTTTTGGACATTACTGTCATCATGGACAATCAGGAACTTTTATCTACATATCTTTTTGTAAAAACAACGGACCGAAATTCTCTTTTGCACTATACCAGTTGTCATCCGAGACACGTTAAGAGATCCCTTCCTATATCACAACACACCAGGGTAGGTAGGATAGTTTCTGATCCTTCTCTTGGGACCATACGTCATGGTGAAATGGGACAGAAATTTATGAGGCGAGGTTATCCCCCATCCATTTTTTTTCCCTCCCTGGAACGGAAGCAGCGTGAACCCACAATGAAAAGGATGACTTTTGTTAACACATACCACCCTTACCAGACGCTTATTCAGGACATTCTCAGGAATCATGGGTCACTATTGGGCCGATCCTACTCCAACATACCTGATTTTCAACAATCCATAATGATTTGTAATAAGAGGCCACATAACCTAAGAGACCGACTTGTAAGAGCAGATATTGGCAGCTTTCGGACGCACATACGACAGATGACCTTAGCAACCCCTCTTATGGGAAATTTCCCTTGCCTGGGGTGCCGGCAATGCTCCAACATGACGAAGGGTAGCACCTTCACTCCTCCCACAACAGGACGGAGCTTCCCTATCAGAGGACACTTTACCTGTGAATCTTCGTTTGTCGTCTATCTTATCAAATGCCTGTGTGGTCTCGGTTATGTTGGAGAGACCACACAACATATCAGGGACAGAATCAGTAAACACAAATCCACTATCAGGTGTAAATATAATTTACTACCCATTCCGTACCATTTTTCCACATACAATCATTCTGTCTCACAATTAAGGTTTCAAGTGATTGATCACGTTCCCATTAATAGGAGAGGCGGTAATAGGATACAGACACTCAAAGAGAGGGAGATGTTTTGGATTTTTTCCCTAAAAACACTTGAACCTCATGGCCTGAACAGGGAATATGAGGTCCATGTCTAATTACCTTTACTTACAAGTGATGTTTTAGAGGAATCATTGTATAAAATCTCCATCAATAATCAATCTTATGTTTTAGTGGGTACTCTGTCCCTCTGGGCATTTACTTCAGTACAAATTTGTAATTTTTCATTGTCATATTTGTTACACTTAAGACTAATGATATCTGTTTCCTTTACAGACCCTGCACATATAGACACTTTTCATCACCTGAAGCATTGCCATGGCACTTTTCTATATCCTTTCACCTGTATTAATATGATGTGCGGTCTAACATTTTGGTTTTACACTGGATCTTTCATGTGTTGTAATATTCGGATTTTTTCCTCCTTATATACAATTGTTCCCTCTTTCTCCCACTCTGCTTCCTTTCAGTACTGTCTCCTTTTACATTTACCCATTATCTATGTTTTACCTGCCCCAGTGGCATAGGTGAGCACGCAGTTTGCATTCCACTATCAGCCCTGGTCTATTAGCATACAGTGGAACGCATTGTTTGCGTTCCACCTTTACTTCCTCCTTGTTTGCGCGTATCCCGCGCATGCGCAGATGTGATGCGTTCCACAGAACAGGATCCTGCGTTCCACTTAACAGGAAGCAGAACGCAGGGAGGCTATTTATAGCCTGTCTGCACGTTGAAGACACACACATACACCACGGTCACCTCGTACAGGACCCAGGTAAGATCTAGAATATCACTGGAGGATGTGATAGCCTGTATTTTTACCAACAGCATATATGTATGCCTATATTCCCTGCTTATACATTGTCATTTGGCACATGATTATTTATTTGAACAACAGGTTGGCAGTTCATAACCATTGAGCACATATGCTACTCCCTTCAGCCTTGTTTTTGATGACTACAAGCTTTCCACATTACTCTCTACTGGTAACTGTGATTCACCCCCAACTTCGGTATTTATTGACCTATATTCCTATTACCTGGTTCCCTCGTACCATAATAAGTATACACATTTTCTAATTTTCAACCTCAGTTTCTAGTTGCCATATATTTATCCTGAGGATTATTCATCTTTCATGGTTCCAGATTCTATTGATCCATGGTATTTATTCTTGTTTTCCTGTTTTCCTCTTTTTTTTAATTTCTCTTTATCTTGGTGTTATATATTCCCCTTTACCTTGGCTGCATGTCTGCATCATTCTTTCCTCTCTTTCTCCCTCCCCCCCCCCGATCTCTTTGTTACATAGGTTACTCCTATATTGTTCCTTAATATTCACTATAGCACCCATATGTGAAGGCAATTTTTCTAGTCACCTTTTACAGGTTCCGCCGTATTCTGTGCTATGTGTGACACCTCCACGTGGGACTGCGGTTTACTTCGGATTGTATATTTTGTATTGTACTTTTTCCTTGAGTTATTTATCACTCAATGATGATTTTTTGGTTTTTCTAGTATGTATATTATCAATACTAATACCTATATTATTTGTCTGCTCTTTATTTACATATACAATTTTGCTTAAAGCCCCTGATGAAAACCCTTGTGGGGTAGAAACGTTGGGCGACCACTCACTGGAGAACCAATAAAAGAAAGTGAATTTATATACTTCTGACTTGCTTCATCTTTATGAGTGCCAGAACCTTGCTTACTTTATATCTTGGACTACGTTGTGTTACGGGCACCTGTCTCACCTAGTTGAGCCCGGTCTTTAGATTTTGTAGAGTGGTACAACAAGACACTTTTAATGCCCCTCAGAAGAGATGTGGAGGTCAGAGTGGTATAACAAGACGGTTTTAATGCCCCTCAGAAGAGACGTGTAGTTCAGAGTGGTATGACAAGACGCTTTTAATGCCCCTTACAAGAGACGTGGAGGTCAGAGTGGTATAACAAGACGCTTTTAATGCCCCTTACAAGAGACATGGAGGTCAGAGTGGTATAACAAGATGATTTTAATGCCCCTTACAAGAGACGTGGAGGTCAGAGTGGTATAACAAGATGCTTTTAATGCCCCTTACAAGAGACGTGGAGGTCAGAGTGGTATAACAAGACGCTTTTAATGCCCCTTACAAGAGACGTGGAGGTCAGAGTAGTATAACAAGACGCTTTTAATGCCCCTTACGAGAGACGTGGAGGTCAGAGTGGTATAGCAAGATGCTTTTAATGCCCCTCAGAAGAGACGTGGAGGTCAGAGTGGTATAACAAGACGGTTTTAATGACCCTCAGAAGAGATGTGGAGGTCAGAGTGGTATAACAAGAAGGTTTTAATGCCCCTCAGAAGAGACGTGTAGGTCAGAGTGGTATAACAAGATGCTTTTAATGCCCCTTACAAGAGACATGGAGGTCAGAGTGGTATAACAAGACACTTTTAATGCCCTTTACAAGAGACGTGGAGGTCAGAGTGGTATAACAAGACACTTTTAATGCCCCTTACAAGAGACGTGGAGGTCAGAGTGGTATAACAAGACGCTTTTAATGCCCCTTACAAGAGACGTGGAGGTCAGAGTGGTATAACAAGACGCTTTTAATGCCCCTTACAAGAGACGTGGAGGTCAGAGTGGTATAACAAGACACTTTTAATGCCCCTTACAAGAGACGTGGAGGTCAGAGTGGTATAACAAGACGCTTTTAATGCCCCTCAGAAGAGACGTGGAGGTCAGAGTGGTATAACAAGACGGTTTTAATGCCCCTCAGAAGAGACGTGTAGGTCAGAGTGGTATAACAAGATGGTTTTAATGCCCCTTACAAGAGACGTGGAGGTCAGAGTGGTATAACAAGACGCTTTTAATTCCCCTTACAAGAGACGTGGTGGTCAGAGTGGTATAACAAGATGCTTTTAATGCCCCTTACAAGAGCCATACAGTACAGCATCTTAAAAATATTACTCCCATTACTGGGGAGTGGGTCTCCCACAGTCTTTCCTTATGCATTCCAAGCAAAAGCTGACAAAAATAAGGACGGAGGAACTTTCAATAATGGCAACACGGACCACGGTCACCCTGGTGGTATAGTGGTGGTGGAGGCTGAGGATAAGGAGAAGAACATAAAACAGCCGAAATGAGGAAGCGTATACCCATGTGTGGGTGTGAATCGGTGCATGTGTATACACCTCCCAAAATAACACAGTGGATTTGACTTTATGTTACTCTGCTGTCATTTGGTGGTGATGAGAAGTCTGGCCCAATCCAGCCCTTGTTCATTTTGATAAGGGTCAGCTTGTCAGCATTGTCAGTTGACAGGCGATGCTGACACTAATGATGGTGTCATCGCCACTCACCATCTTGGTTGTCTCCTCAAAGTTTGTCAGGATGGTACATAAGTGAGACATCCAGGTCCACTCATGAGGTCTTATGTGTGGAGTCTGACCTGAATATCGATGGCCTTGTTGCAGCTGGTACCCCACAACTGCTCTCTTCTGCTCACAAATCCTTTGCAACATGTGGAGGGTAGAGTTCCAACGTGTGGGGACATCACAAACCAGTCGATGTGCCGGAAGCTGCAAACGCTGCTGCAGCACAGCAAGGGTGGCGGAAGCTGTAGCCGACTTGCGAAAATGAGCTGACAGGCGGCGTACTTTAACGAGCAGATCTGGCAACTCGGGGTATGATTTAAGAAACCGCTGAACCATGAGGTTAAGCACATGAGCCAGGCATGGTACATGTGTGATCTCGCCTCGCCTTAGAGCCACCACCAGGTTACAGCCATTGTCACACACGACCATGCCTGGATGTAGGTTCAGCGGTCTCAGCCACAGATCTGCCTGCTCTTTCACAGCTGTCCACAACTCACAAGCAGTGTGAGGTTTATCACCTAAGCTTATGAGTTTCAGCACAGCCTGTTGCCGCTTGGCTGAGGCAGTACTGCAGTGCTTCCAGCTTGTAACTGATGTGGTGACATCTGAGATGGAGGCTGAACATGAGGAGGAGGATGGTGAGGTGCAGGAGCTGTACACTGTGGGGGCAACTCTGACTGACATAGGGCCCGCAATCCTCGGTGTGGGGAGGATGTGTTCTGTCCAATGGTCCGACTGGGTCCCGGCTTCCACTATGTTTACCCAGTGTGCCGTCAGGGAGATGTACCGTCCCTGGCCACAAGCACTTGTCCACGTGTCCGTTGTCAGGTGGACTCTCCCAGTAACTGCGTTGTTGAGGGCACGGCAGATGTTTTGGGACATGGGTTTGTGTAGTGCGGGGATGGCACACCGGGCAAAATAGTGTCGGCTGGGGACCGAGTACCGAGGGACGGCCACCGCCATAAGGTTGCGGAACGATTCCGTCTCCACCAGCCTAAAAGGCAGCATTTCCAACGCAAGCAGTCGTGAAATATGCGAATTTAGGACTGTGGCCTGTGGGGCGTTGGCTGCGAAGTTGCGCTTTCATTCAAAGGTCTGGGATATGGACAATTGAATGCTGCGGTGGGACGTGGACGTGGACGTTGATGCTGTTTCTTGAGAAACTGCCATAACAAGTGAAGACTGAGAGGAGGGGGCATCTTTGCATGCAGTATAGACAGGGGATTGCCTTGCACGCACTACAGGGGGTTCTATTACACGCACAACAGCGGAAGAAGCAGTGGTGACACCCGCTGACACTGGTCGTGGACCCTGGTGTGGGGTGCTTTACTGACATGTGCCTGATCATGCTGGTGGTGGTCAGGCTGGTAGTTTTGTCACCCCTGCTGATGCTGGCATGGCAGGTGGTACAAATGGCCTTTTTGGGGTTATCAGCAGAGTCTTTAAAAAAATTCCAGACTCTGGAAGACCTACCGGTTGTACTGGCAACGTCCCTCGTGTTGGTATTATGGGGAAATGTTGCCCGCCTTCTGTGTGCGGCCACCACACTGCTTCTTCCTGCCTGTTGGGGTACTCTGCCTCCCTCCCTCTGTGTACTGCTGGCCTCGCTCTGCGTGTCCTCCTGCCACATTGGGTCAGTTACTAGATCATCCACCACTTCCTCCTCTTCCACTTGCGCACCACGATCCTCCTCCTCACTTCGTGGCAATTGTGTCTCGTCATCGTCCACCTCTTGTGACAAATTGCCAGCGTCGACTTCCTCTGGCCGTGGCTGTTCAAATATTTGGGCATCGCTACATGGGATCTCCTCTTCCACCACTACAAGCGGAGCAGGCGAGGGGCACAAATATGGAAATGGACCAGTAAACAGCTCTTCAGAGTGTCCAAGTGTGGGATCAGTTGCTGTCTGACGACAATCGGCATGGTGGGAGGAAGGAGCATCAGGGTGAGGAGGAGTATGCAGTCGAGACTCACGGCTACTAAAACTTGACCATGTGGAAGACAGACCGGAGGTGGTGGTGCCCAGGTAACTGGAAGTATTATCTGCTATCCAATTAATAACCTGTTCACACTGATCAGTTCGCAATACTGGTGTTGTAGTGTGGTTCCCTAGTAATTTGGTCAAGAAGTGGGAGCGAGAAGATGTGGCTGTTGGTTGTGGCACATTTTCACCTTGGCCACGGCCCTGTCCGCTACACGCACCATCACCAGAACGTCCAGTTCCACGTCCCTTGCCATGCGCCTTGCCCATTGTAAATTAAGTAAAATAGCATACACTGGCACTATCAATGCAGAGAGGGTAATAAAAAGGAGATTAGAACCGTGGAAGAGGGAAACCACAGTTCTATTTCTCTGGCCTACACCAGAATCTTTTAAACAGATATGTTTGCTTCTGAACAATCAGGTAAAGACACTATTACTGTTTTTCTTTACGGAAAAAATACCAAAAGCTGGATAATACAGAGATTTGAACCGCTGAACTGCAAAACCACAGTTCTATTTTTCTGGCCTACACCAGAATCTTTCAAACACATATATTTGTGTCTGAACAATCAGGGAGACACTATTACTGTTTTCTTTACGGAAAAAATACCAAAAGCTGGATAATACAGAGATTTGAACCGTGGAACTGCAAAACCACAGTTATATTTTTCTGGCCTACACCAGAATCTTTCAAACACATATATTTGTGTCTGAACAATCAGAGAGACACTATTACTGTTTTTATTTATGGAAAAAATACCAAAAGCCGGATAATACAGAGATTTGACCCATGGAACTGCAAGACCACAGTTATATTTTTCTGGCCTACACCAGAATCTTTCAAACAGATATATTTGTGTCTGAATAATCAGGGAGACACTATTACTGTTTTTCTTTACGGAAAAAATACCAAAAGCTGGATAATACGTAGAATTGAACCGTGGAACTGCAAAACCACAGTTATATTTTTCTGGCCTACACCAGAATCTTTCAAACAGATATATTTGTGTCTGAACAATCAGGGAGACACTATTACTGTTTTTCTTTACGGAAAAAATACCAAAAGCTGGATAATGCAGAGATTTGAACCGTGGAACTGCAAAACCACAGTTATATTTTTCTGGCCTACTCCAGAATCTTTCAAACAGATATATTTGTGTCTGAACAATCATGGAGACACTATTACTGTTTTTCTTTATGGAAAAAATACCAAAGGCTGGATAATACAGAGATTTGACCCGTGGAACTGCAAAACCACAGTTATATTTTTCTGGCCTACACCAGAATCTTTCAAACAGATATATTTGTGTCTGAACAATCAGGGAGACACTATTACTGTTTTTCTTTGCTGCAAAAAATGCCAAAAACAGGATAATACAGAGATTTCACCCGTGGAACTGCAAAACCACAGTTATATTTTTCTGGCATACACCAGAATCTTTCAAACACATATATTTGTGTCTGAACAATCAGGGAGACACTATTACTGTTTTTCTTCATGGAAAAAATACCAAAAGCTGGATAATACAGAGATTTGAACCGTGGAACTGCAAAACCATAGTTATATTTTTCTGGCCTACAGCAGAATTTTTAAACAGATATATTTTTGTCTGAACAATCAGGGAGACACTATTACTGTTTTTCTTTACGGAAAAATACCAAAAGCTGGATAATACAGAGATTTGAACCGTGGAACTGCAAAACCACAGTTATATTTTTCTGGCCTACACCAGAATCTTTCAAACAGATATATTTGTGTCTGAACAATCAGGGAGACACTATTACTGTTTTTCTTTACGGAAAAAATACCAAAAGCTAGATAATACAGAGATTTGAACTGTGGAACTGCAAAACCACAATTATATTTTTCTGGCCTACACCAGACTCTTTTAAACAGATATATTGGTGTCTGACCAGTCAGGGAGACACTATTATGGTTTTTCTTTACGGCAAAAGATGCCAAAATCAGGATAATACAGAGATTTGACCCGTGGAACTGCAAAACCACACTTATAGTTATGTGGCGTACACCAGACTCTTTTAAACAGATATATTGGTGTGTGACCATTCGGGGAGACACTATTACAGTTTTTTTTTACGGAAAAAAATGCCAAAAACAGGATAATACAGAGATTTCACCTGTGGAACTTCAAAACCACAGTTATATTTTTCTGGCCTACACCAGACTCTTTTAAACAGATATATTGGTGTCTGAACAGTCACAGTCACACTCAATTTTTTTTGGGGGGGGGGTGGGGAAATACCAAAAGGTTAATAAGACGCGTATTTGGACAGACTGACTGAGGAAAAAAAAAATACAGGATTTAGATGAAAAAAAAAAAAAAAAAATTTCCTGGCCCCTGAGACCGGGGTGATAAGTCTAGCAATTTGACCAACAGCAGCACACAGGACTGTAATGCAGCGTTTGCTGGTATAACCACTGCGTCTCCTATACAGCCTGCCTGCTTGCCTGCCTGATATCTGGGATGGATATTAGTCCTGAGAAGGACTGTTTGTTTGATTTGGCAGGCTTTACAGACCCTACACTAACTATTTCGGAGTATAAATCTCTCTCCCTAGCTCAGCAGCGCTGACCCTACACTGTCTTATCCGGAGCGACTGTGTCCAAGATGGCATCGCCCGGTTTTAAATACTCGAGGTGATGCTGTGCGGCCAGCCAATCACTGTAATGCCCACAAACAACATGGCTACGGCATTACAGTGACTGACTGGCAATCCCTGCATGTTCATTGGCTCTGTAAAGAGCGCCAAACGTGCAGGGAAGAGACCCGAGCTCCCGCCCGAGTAACCCAGAAATGCTCGGTACTCGCCGAACATCCCGAGTAGTGAGATGCTCGGGCGAGTACCGAGCAGTGTCGAGCATGCTCGCTCAACACTAGTGACCTCGACATCACTGCTGATGAAGAGCTAGATCTGCTGATCAGGTGGCTCGGGCCACAATCCACTGAACGGGTCAAGAGACTTAGATCTGTTCACATTAGTAATCCAGTGGTTGGTCTCACTGCTGCATGAGAGAGACAAGAAGGAAGCTATGGTAGTCCTGAAGCCATAGAAAATGCACTGTTCAAGCGACTAGAGGATTTTCCAAAAATATCCAGTAAGGACAGTTTAAAATTTCAAGAGCTCAGTGACCTAATGTTAGAGCTTTAGCTAGCCAAACCAGACACGCATCTACCTGACCTCAGCTACCTGGACACTGCTCGTGGGGTAACCCTAATAGTTTCTAAGCTACAGTACCATTCAATATTCAAGATAAGTGGTCCACAATTGGGTCAAGATACAAAAGAGCTAACCAAGTCTCCTTTCCTCTTACACTTACTTTCAGCCATGCCCACATCATTACTGGGTGAAAGAGAAGCTGAGTCACAATAAGTGGCAGCAAGAAACCCCTGATAACATGAACATGTTCCCTTCCTGTGATGACAACCTAGGGTCAACACCATTGAATTCTATGAGTGAAGACAACAGGCTGGCACCTGCAAGAGAAGACAGTGGAAACTACCTCAGGTTCTTACGGCATAAGGACAATGATGTACAGAACGAGTTCATAGACTACGGAATTAAGGTAAATGTCTTCGGGAACAGCCCCTCACCTGCTGTGGCAATCTATGGACCGAGACGGACAGCCGAGGCAGGTGAGAGAGAGTATGGATCTGGTGCTCGTCTATCTGTGGAGAAGAATCTCTATGTAGACGATGAGTGTAAGTCTCTGCCCACAAGTGAAGAGACAATTCATCTGCTCTCTAGGACACAGGAAATGCTGTCGTCAGCAAAAGTAAGACCTCACAAGATCATCTCCACCAGTCAGGAAATAATGAAGGCATTCCTATCTGAGGAAAGTGCAACTGACGCGCACCCAGGGCCGTGGGGTACTCAGCAGCCAGGCCTATGGATGCCCGTATGGCGGGGATATCACGGTGGCTGGGCCGGTCCGTGACCCAGGGCGGTCAATAAAAAGGGGATTATTATTTATATGGGGATTTGGAAAGTTTGTGACGCCACCTGTGGGATGCGGCCAAAGGGAGCCGCCGCTGCGGAGCAGTCCTCTGGAGCTAGTGTTACGGCAGCAGGGATGGTGTGGCTCTCCACAGGTAGAGCTAGCTCCAGGGCAGTGTAGGTAGAGTGAGTTGCGCTGAGCGTTATAGTGCCGAGAGGCAAGAGGGCGCAGATGAAAGAATGGACGGAGGCAGTACGGTACAGTCATCCGAGTCTTTACTCACAGTTCTTATGACATTTCCACTGGTGCACTGTACGGGTGCAAGCCTCCCACATTGCGCTGCGTTCACCAGGCAGGGGTTCAGCTCTTCCTCAGGCAGATTAGGAGCACCTGACGGAACCCCACTTTCTTGTGTTCCTAGCTAGACCGTCTTCATGCTGGGTCTTTCTCCCTCTTGCCCTGCGCTTCCCCACTCTCAACCCCGCTCGGGTGCTCTGAAGTCCCTCCTGTCTCGTTGGAGTTCCCGGACCTGCTTGACCCTCACGGGGATTAGAATGAGGCTTCGGCAACTGACTATATAAGCCAAAAGCCTCCGGTTTTCCCAGCCGAGACTTACACACGTCTGGACCAGGGGCTGGTCCCCTTCTTGCGGCCTACGATCCTTCTGTTTTCTGACAGATTCGGGGCGTACGGGTGCCGTCCCGCACTCGCCGTACCCCCTAGGATCCCTTTTGTAGATCGGAGCCTACTCCTCTGCTCCCCTCCTGGGCCTCTAAGACTGGGCCCTGCTTGTGGAGCAGAGCTCCTAAAGAGACTTACTAATAACACTTCACTGCCACCCTAAAATGACTTCCCATTATATACCTCCTATGATGGTGCTCCACTATTCTGCTTCCTCCACCCACACCCACTACTGGTTCCCCCTAACTTTGGGTTCCCCCCACTCCAGCCAGGGTCAGGGCTCAGCAGCTACGCACATGCATGTTGCCTCTCCTGCCGGCCTGGAGCAGTGTAGTGTTGGATGCAGTTGTTGGGGTTCCGGGCAGCGCTCCCTCCTTACCTGAGAGAAGGGGATACCACACCTCTGGGTGAGGTGCAGTACCTCTGTGGTGACTGAACCCTCAGGGGCGCCACACTCCCCCCTGGTAAAACACAGCACGTCCGCTGGCTGGAACTGAGCAAAACACGGTAAATTAGACATGCAATTTTTAAGAATGCATTCGCATATAAGATAATAAAACTTTCTTCCCTTTATGGGAGGCACTTCACTTTAACGTTACTGGTTACATTTATCAAACATTATAAAACACTTTTCATAATGTTCTTGTAACAGGGTGTCCTTTTCACTGGTAATCAAGTGCAAATGTAGCAACATGAGGGACCCGTCTGACGCGCCCCCTGGGCCATGTGAGGGGGAATACCCGGAGCCGGGTCTCTGTGTAATGCTGGGGGTTTGTAGTCTCCGTGGCGGCGACCCAGTCCCGTGGCTCAGGGTGGTCAAACCAGTGGCGGATCTGTTTATTTGGTTTTTAATGTTTAAATGTCCGACTACGCCACCCGTGGATTGCGGTTCCTGAGAACCACCGCTGCGGGGCAGACCGCTGAGGCTGATGTTGTGTGCGCAGCAGAGGGTAGTATAACTCCCCACGGGAGGAGTATAGCCTCAGGGCAGTGAGTGCAGATGGTGGGGGTGATGGTACGCGGGAGCAACAGTAATGACTCAGAGTTCAGTGATGCAGTTCAGGGTCTTTACTCACAGTTTTACACTCCAAGCCAGTTCTGCAGGTAATGGCTGCCCACGTCGTACTGTGCTCACCAGGTGAGGGGCTCGGCCAACTCCCAGGTACCTTTGGAATGCTTTTCAGGACCCCGTTGGTGTGTCCTTTCTCTGGCCTGTCGTACCCCACAATTGACCACGTTTCTGTCCAGCTGCCTCGGGGCTTGGTGGGCAAACATATGTTCCGTTTCCCTGGGCCCTATATGGTGCCTTCCTAACGGGTGTAGTGAGGGGCCGTAACACGTGCAATGCCACGGCCTCTGGTTACTAGCTGAGGGTAGTTGCTCTCCTCCACTAGATGAGGGATCCGGTTCCCTTTCTTGGCCTGACCCCCCCCTACTCTAGTAGCGGCGGGCGTACAGTGGCGACTGGCTGGTCCACACCCCTGGGGTCCCTTCACTCCACTCCTGGAGCCTCCTCCGTTCCTCTCCTCTCCTTTCTTCTCCTCCAGGCCCAGGCTTTGTGACTTGGCCTGCCCACGGAGCAGAGCTCGTACAGAGCCCCTGCTCCTAGTCTCCTTCTCTCTCTTCTCTCTCTCTCCTCTTTCTCCCTGACTCCAAGATGGTGCCCACCTTATATACTCCTCCTTTCCAGTGCACCCTGGATCTACTCTCCCCACCCACACACTACCGGGTTCCCCCTTTCTAGGTGTTCCCTCCCCCCACTCCAGCCAGGGACAGGGGCAGTTGTGCTCACTCTTGGGAGCATTGTCGCCCTGCCCCCCGGAAATGTAGTGTAGTGCATGTGGTTGTTAGGGTCCTGAGCCACACTCCATCCTTACCTGGAAGTGAGATATCACACCTCTGGGTGAGATGCAATACCTCTGTAGCGACCAAGCGCGCTACACGTCCGCAAACCCTCAACGTAGGCCCTGGGTGTGGCTGCAGGGCATAGGTGATCCTGGGGTTGGACCACATCTTCCGCCACTCCAAACGGGTTTTTCTTCTGAGGTCATAGTTGCTAATATAAAACCAATAGGGTGCACTTTAAGAAGTGCAGAACTATTTACACAATCAGTTTCTGGCTGTTCACAGTCCCCAGCCTGGAGTCTGTATACCCTGATGGGTAATTATGAAAACACACACTCAAAAAAAACATTATTTCTAACTTCAACTACAGCACCCTTACGGGTGACTATTTACATAGTGTTCAGTCCCACTCGCTGGACTAATAGTGGGGTCCCCGCCTGGGGTACTGCTGGTTCTTACCGGACCCAGCCGGGTCACAAGGTATGTCCTGCGGGGGTGTGTTATCAATCACGTGGTACACTTGTAGGGCGTACCACCCGCGCTCCCCGTGGTGACGTGTGTAGGTGACACGGTCACCGGGGTACAAGTTCCGGTCGGGATGGGCCTGTTCCAGGTGGGGCTCGACATCCCTCCGATTTACAAAAATGTCTCTGTCGAACTGGGGAAGCCATTTTGCTCCAGGGATATACGGCAGGGCCATGGGTATCAACGGAGTCACGACCCCTGCTGGTGGGGCGGCCGCTCCGGCCTGTGCAAGTTGAGCATCAGGAGCATTAACCGATACTCCGGCGGCTTGCTGGTCGTTGGCCATGGTTGCGCCCCCCTAGTGAACCGTAGCCTACCTCCTTTACTTGGATCGGGTAGGCCGCGGCTCCACAGGCGACGGTCTCCTTCCAGGACCTTGCGTCTCCCTCGCGGCTGACGTCAGAGCGTGCGCTTGACCACGGTCTCCTTCTAGGACCTTGCATCTCCCTCCTTCGGCGTCAAGGCGCGAGGCGGGGCCTGGGCTTTGCGCGCTTCCAGCGGTTACGCCTCTCCGATTCCCGAGGTTACGCCCTTCTTCTTCCCGCGCGGCTACAAGAAGATGGCGGACAATGGCGGGAAATCTCGGGAATGGCGGGAAACCTTCACCACAGTGAGTATTACAGTCTTTTAAGGCGCACATTACCCGGTGGCAACTGGCACGGAATCCTGTTCGTTGCAACGTGCACGAAATCCTATTCGTGATGCCAGATTTGACGCGCCCCCAGGGCCGTGGGGTACTCGACAGTCGGGCCTATGGATGCGGGTATGGCGGGGATATCACGGTGGCTGGCCCGGTCCGTGACCCAGGGCGGTCAATAAAAAGGGGATTATTATTTATATGGGGATTTGGAAAGTTCGTGACGCAACCTGTGGGATGCGGCCAAAGGGAGCCGCCGCTGCGGAGCAGTCCTCTGGAGCTGGTGTTGCAGCAGCAGGGATGGTGTGGCTCTCCACAGGTAGAGCTAGCTCCAGGGCAGTGTAGGTAGAGTGAATTGCGCTGGGCGTTGTAGTGCCGAGAGGCAAGAGGGCGCAGATGAAAGAATGGACGGAAGCAGTACGGTACAGTCATCCGAGTCTTTACTCACAGTTCTTATGACATTTCCACTGGTGCAATGTGGTCCTCCCACATTGCGCTGCGTTCACCAGGCAGGGGTTCAGCTCTTCCTCAGGCAGATTAGGAGCACCTGACGGAACCCCACTTTCTTGTGTTCCTAGCTAGACCGTCTTCACGCTGGGTCTTTCTCCCTCTTGCCCTGCGCTTCCCCACTCTCAATCCCGCTCGGGTGCTCTGAGGTCCCTCCTGTCTCGTTGGAGTTCCCGGACCTGCTTGACCCTCACGGGGATTAGAATGAGGCTTCGGCAACTGACTATATAAGCCAGAAGCCTCTGGTTTTCCCAGCCGATACTTAGAGTAACACAGCTGCACCAGGGGCCGGTCCCCTTCTTGCGGCCTACGATCCTTCTCTCTTCTGACAGATTCGGGGCATACGGGTGCCGTCCCGCACTCGCCGTACCCCCTAGGATCCCTTTTGTAGATCGGAGCCTACTCCTCTGCTCCCCTCCTGGGCCTCTAAGACTGGGCCCTGCTTGTGGAGCAGAGCTCCTAAAGAGACTCTGCTCCCTGACTGACTTCTCCCACTTACTAATCCGACTTCACTGCCACCCTAAAATGGCTTCCCATTATATACCTCCTATGATGGTGCTCCACTATTCTGCTTCCTCCACCCACACCCACTACTGGTTCCCCCTACCTTTGGATTCCCCCCACTCCAGCCAGGGTCAGGGCTCAGCAGCTATGCACATGCATATTGCCCCTCCTGCTGGCCTGGAGCAGTATAGTGTTGGATGCAGGCATTGGGGTTCCGGGCAGCACTCCCTCCTTACCGGAGAGAAGGGGATACCACACCTCTGGGTGAGGTGCAGTACCTCTGTGGCGACTGAACCCTCAGGGGCGCCACACAACAAGCTTAAAGGGAATCTGTCACCCCCTGGGAGATATAAGACCTCTACTATGGGCATACAGGTTATAGAAAAGTAAATCTATACATACCTGTATGGCCCATAGTAGAGGTTTGATTGCAAAGAAAAGTGTTTTTATCACCTCTGTTTTCCACAGGCTTGGCATGCAGGGGACGTCTAGAAAGCCCCGCTACCTGTTTATTATTCCCTGAAATCCCCGCCTATATGCTTAGTTACCATATTCCCCCCTCCCCTGCATGTCACAGGTCCCTGTGATGTGCACCGTGCTCCCTGACTTAGAGGGCATGCGCAAAGCGCCGCTCATATAGAGCTCGCTTTGCTTCATCCCGGCCCCGTCTCTCCATGCACTGCGCCACAGGGTTCTATTGCACAGGCGCCGGGGAGTCACTGTCACTCCCTTGCGCCTGCGCAATAGAACCCTGCGGCGCAGTGCACGGAGAGACAGGGCCGGGATGAAGCAAAGCGAGCTCTATATGAGCGGCGCTTTGCGCATGCCCTCTAAGTCAGGGAGCACAGTGCACGTACAGTGCCTTGAGACATGCAGGGGAGGGGGGGGAATGGTAACTAACCATATAGGCAGGGATTTCGGGGAATAATAAACAGTTGGGGGGGGATTTCTTGGCGTCCCCCGGATGCCAAGCCTGTGGAAAACAGAGGTGATAAAAACATTTTTCTCTGCAATCAAACCTCTACTATGGGCCATACAGGTATGTATAGATATATTTTTCTATAACCTGTATGCCCATAGTAGAGGTATGATATCTCCCAGGGGGTGACAGATTCCCTTTAAAGGATCTCGATCTGGGTTCTGACATTGGTACTATGCAACGCAGCCCTTGGTCTGCTTTGGGACATTGAACAGGACACATTCTTCTCATTCCAGGTGTCAGTCAAGACAAACCCTTTACCAAACGAGGAGTCTTATCTGTTGTGAACAGCATCTACGATCCTCTCGGGTTTATAGCACCCATCACCATTCAAGGCAAGATACTGTTGAGACAGTTGACCGCTGAGAACATGGATTTGAACACTCCACTACGGTCCCAAAAACCACAAAGGTGGGAGACATGGAAGACGTCTCTGATGATCTTAGAACATCCTATCTCATTCCTATCTTGTTCTGCCTTAAAGTCCCTTTCAGCTGTAACTAGAAGAGAAGTCCACTTTTTCTCTGATGCATCTACAAAGGCCATAGCTGCAATAGCCTACCTGAAGACCTCAGAAGCCAACAACAGGTTACATTGTGGATTTGTCCTGGACAAGGCCAAACTAGCCTCAAGGCCTGCTCACACTGCACCAAGATTTGATCTTTGTGCTGCTGTACTAGTGGTGGAGGTTGCCGAAGTTGCCCGTAACAGCGGCACCACATCTCCACTGACCTGCATCCAGCTTACTAAGGATCAGGACTCATGGCTCCATCTAACCTTTGCGACAACGCCTGCGTGACGTCTCCAAGCTTTCTGCATAATGACCCTCGTGCTGTTGATGCTAGCAGTACATTTGAACTTGAGGAACCAGTCGCTGTCAGAGAAATCAGACCAGTCATCTCTACATGCTGCATATCTGTGAAACCAAAGTTGAAGCTGAGGCCTCATCACTCTGGACGCTTCTCGAGCTGGTCATTGGTTGTGCAGGCTGGTATTCACCTGACTTGTACTGCCAAGTGCTTCATGGGAGAAGGCATCACATGAAGGACATTGCTACTGGACACAGCTTACGGTTTCCGCCATTTACTTCCAGCTGTGTTAGGACATGAACTTTCACCAGTGGATTGTTGGTTTGGTGGAAGTGTTTGCATGTTGCGGCTTCCCCAATCTGAAGATGTGTTTCCAATTGGATTTGGATTATCCTACTGTTGTAGACTTCAGGCCACCAACCAGAAAACTGGACTTACAATCATTATTGTTATTGTTGTATGCTTGTATTTCTTTATTTTCTTATCTTTCAGGTCGACGGTGACATCATGAGAAGACATCACGTCAAAATAATCATTGTGAAATCTAAACATTTCAGACGGGGAGTGTCATGTCCCATGATTTGGGAATTTTACAGACTGTATCGCACTTCTTACAATTGCTATGTGTTGCTGTTTCATTGCATTGCAGTAATGTTTGCTTTCCTTATAAGTTTGTCCTTTCTCTCTCCCTTTCTCCCTCTGTTGTGGCTGTGATGTAAGTAACCTCTCCCTTCTTCCCCATGTTTCTTCTCGTTCACTATCTTCAGCCATGATAGAAGCTCATGTGCTTTCACCCTGTATCTAAAAAAGTCTTTTTACCTGCTGCTTATGTTTGCACTACAACAAGATTCCTGCTTGAAAATAAATCTTCTGAATCTTCAACAACGTGCTTCCTGCAGTCAAGTTAAACTATCTGAAGACATCACTTCCTGTGAGTAAGGTTAAAAAGAGACAGGCTAAAAACGGTGTCTCACAGCACCCTATGCAGCTTAGTTATGGAGTCAGAATATTTATTGTGCATATTTTTTGCTGCAACTGGGGCATCTACAGGAGACCCAATTACATGGAAAAAAGAAAGTGAGTGTGAAGTTATTGGCTGGGCTTGCTAGGACTAAGCAGTTTTGTTAATCCAGGCAGACACTCAGCTATCCGATGATCGCTGGATCTAACATAAACATTATCTGTGCTGATGTTTCTACTCTTTGCATTATGCTCATTGAGAACAACATGCCTGCAAAAGAGAAGGCAAATGTAGTAATAAACCACTTCTGTCTTCTGAGGCGAGATCAGAACAAGGCACATAGGAAGACATTGTGACTCATCTTACTAGAAGTGAATCTGCTGTAGGCAGGACTGGGGTTAGCCTGGCTATAGGAATGGTGCTGAGCAGGGTCGGCTCCAGCTTTTGGTGGGCCCCGGGCGAAAGAGTCTCTGTGGGCCCCTTTAGCACATTCCATGATTCATGATGCACAGATACCGCAGAGAAATTATACACATTATACGGACACATGACCTACACATTATACATATACACATTGTACGGACACATGACCTACACATTATACATATACACATTGTACGGACACATGACCTACACATTATACATATACACATTGTACGGACACATGACCTACACATTATACATATACACATTGTACGGACACATGACCTACACATTATACATATACACATTGTACGGACACATGACCTACACATTATACATATACACATTGTACGGACACATGACCTACACATTATACATATACACATTGTACGGACACATGACCTACACATTATACATATACACATTGTACGGACACATGACCTACACATTATACATATACACATTGTACGGACACATGACCTACACATTATACATATACACATTGTACGGACACATGACCTACACATTATACATATACACATTGTACGGACTCATGACCTACGCATTATACAGACACATGACCTACACATAAACACATTATACAGAGACATAATCTGTTAGCACATTATACAAATACATTACCTATATACACATGACCATATATATATATAACTACACACATTATACTGGGACATGACATATACATACTTACTCTCTTCATCAGCATTTATCCAGTGGCAGCAGTGGGGGATTCCTGACCTTGGAAATCAGCATTAGGAGCGCTGGCTTGTACACCCTGTCAGCCCAGCTCACCCTCCCCATCACGACTACTGAGCTGTCTGTAACATTACAGGAGGTGGGGGATGGGGGTGCTGTGCAGGCACAGAGGAGAGAGTGGTGATCTCTATCCCCTCTCCGGTGGCTATATTCCCTGACAGATCTGGCCTGAGGTCTCATTAACCTCCTTCCTGCCCCATCCAACATATACTCCCCCTAGGTGGCGCTTTGCAGTTGCTCCGCACATGGATCCTCTGCTCTGACTTGCCAGAAGGACGAGCAGGGAGAGAAGCACATCCACTGCACGCAGGGGAGCCTGAACCCTGCGTGTTGTGTGGTGCGTGCACTCGCACTTATGATCCAGGCCCCGGATCTAAGTGCATAGTGACGCCCCTGAGTGGTGGAGCAGCAGCACACGAAGCAGAGCAGGGCTCGGACAGCACCGACGGTCCTGCACTGATGCCGGTGAAGCAGCCTGGCCCCCCTGATGGTCCAGGGCTCCGGCACTTGCCCGGGTATGCCGGGTGCTGACGCCGGCCCTGGTGCTGAGTCAGCGCACCAAGTCAGTGACATGCCCATATTGTGCCTCACTACACTGGATGAAATATGGAGATGGCAGAGGCACAGTTACAAAATGGCCCCTCTGCAAGTATATGGGCTCTTTGCAGTCCAATAACTCATCATAATAATGTAAAATTCCATTCGGATTTGGAGGTGGAAATGGGCCCCTTCACATCTTCAGCCCCTGTTTGGCTGCACAGGTTGCACCAATGGTATTTCCGACCCTTGTAGAGGGGCCAGACAAGATGCAAGAGGGGCATGTTTGCAGTTACTCAAACACAGTGGGAGACAATCGATAAATACCTGGGACAGCAAGGCAGAGACCCAAAACCAGGACTGACCCGCTATATTTGGGATGGTTGAAACCTATGGTTATCTGTGTTAATGTGGCTTGATATGATGAGGTTTTTCAGATATAATTTTCTGCTTTCAATTAGTTCCTTAGCAGTCTCCAACTACAAATCCCAGCATTATATATATATATATATATATATATATATATATATGTGTTGTTATACCTTAAAGGAGTTATACCAAGTTTAGACGTTATCCCCTATCCACAGAATAGGGGATAACTTGCTGATCACTGGGGTTCTAACCATTGTGACCACCATCGAACCCGAGACCTGGGGCCATGAAGTGCTCTGTGTGTATGGAACAGTGGTCGATCATGTGCACCTCCGTGCCATTGATTTTTAATGGGAGCGCAGAAGACCAGCTGAACACTGCGCTTGGTTATCTCCAGTGGTCCATAGATATAATTTTCTGCTTGCGATAAGTTCCTCAGTAATCTCCAACTACAAGTCTCAGCATTACTTATATGTGCTGATGTGTCTTAAAAGGGTTATAAAAAATTTAGAAATTATGGGGATCCCAGTGGTTGGACCAATCATTGGGCGTCCAATCACTAGGACCCCTATCGATTGACACCTGTGGCTCTGAAGTGCTCTGTGTGAATGTAGCAATGGTCAATCACACGCACCCCCGTGCCACTGATTTTTAATGGGAGAAAATTGCGCTCAGTTATCTCTGGAGGAATAATTACGATCTCCAGCTGTTGTAAAACTACAGGTGTGACTTTGCAGCAGCAGGAGAACTACAGGTTAGGTTCATTGAGTAACATGACAAACACTCAATTTGTTTTAAAATTCCAAATGTATTAGACAATATATTGACACACTTTACACATAACATACATTAAATCTCTAAGAATGTCTCATAAAGTCTACATGTAAGAAGAGCATGCAGGAGTCACAAATAAACTAAAACTCGCCTTCCTATGACCAATCATTTCGTGGAATAATGCATAAGTAAACATAAGTACTACAAACGAAAGAAATGTTTATTTGTTACAGAAATAAGAAGACAAAACACAAATAAATTATAGTTCTATAAGACAGATAGAGGCAATGCGAATGTAGGTTAAATTATAATAGAGGGTCAACATAACTAAACCCCTCTAATTTGTGGTTACAGTGACTTCAGTATTAGTAGCATGAGGTCTCATACATAAAAGCTTCTTCAGGCTGTTTGACAACTTTCGGTTCCCCATTATCAAAATAACTGAGTTAAGTGTTGGAAAAGCGGAAATTACAATATAGGAAATGAAAAATATAAAGTTGCTGTCTTTCTCCGCCTCATTAAATAATAAACTTATACACCCATAAAATAATAAATACAAAAGAAGCAGAGAAGCTACTGTTTTAACTGCTGATATATGAGAATGAATTCTTAAATTTCCAGAACCTTCATTGCTTTTCTTCATCCGTATCATGTGCTTACACAAAGAGGTGACAATGGCTCCAGCAGTGAGAAATATTATAACAAAGGCAATGGAAGCAAACAGCATGTAAATCTGGAACAGACATTTGCATCTGCTTTTAAGATTGAAAGAGAATATTAAAGTTATATTTCCAGCTGTAAGAACAGTCACAGGCTTAATGTCAATGTTTAGATCCAAGTAGGCTGATACTCCAAGTGACCAAGATGCAGCAATAGAAATAATGAGCAGCCATGGAACATATAAAGGAGCCTTTGCCTTGATCTTATAGAAGAAAGACCCATTGAAATTGGCAATCTTAATACAGTAGTAGAAGCAAAGGCAGGTGGAACTCCAAAGACTTGAGAACGCCAATGACGACAGTATGACCACAAAAAGTTTCACCACCCAGTCTTGCATGTAGAACTTTACAAACATATAGAATGTGACACTATCAAATGTAATTGCTGCTTGACACACAATATTGATGAGGGCAATGCTGTTGATTATAAGCATGGATGGATTAAAATCACGGGTCTTTAACCAGTCTAGAAAATGCACTGTTAGGATGAAAAGATTTCCTGATATGCCGGTTACCAGATAGAAGATGTAGATACCAACGGCCAAAGAAGGTTCAATAAAAGACATGTTGGCTTGATTGCAATTTGGCTTCTGAATAATGTTCCCTCCTTTCTTGTATAACAATGACAAGCATTGACCTGTGCACTAGATTTTCCTACTTACTATGCATATACATTTTGCATGGACTGTCATTACTTTGTTCATCTCTCAGTGATGGCAATACACAGATAAATTGAGAATTTCCCCCATATAAAATGTTTTTTTTACCCTTGCAAATGATAGTGAGAAATTAAAACTAGGCAAATGCTGTATAGTTGACATATAAATTCAATGTTTACTTCCTGTATTTATTGTATATGTGGTTTGGTTTCTAATACAAGGAAATCATTTAACCCACAACCTATTTTTGATCCAGCATTGTAAAGCATATTACCATAGAAAGCTGCACACAACATAGCACATGGAAATGTTTGCAAAGTAACCAAATTTCCAATTTTGACATATGCAAAGGATCTGTATTTCTAATATCTATCTATGTTTAGAATATCTTATTTTCACAGTCACACATGTATATCTGCAAAAATTACTTTAAATCCCTGTAGATTGCAAACTGTAAGGCAGAGGCATAGCTAGGGGTTTGGTTAGGGGGGCGAAACTAGTTATGAGCGGGCCCCTAACCAGGTAGCCCTGATTACAACTATGGTGGTGTGGCGCCCCTGAGGGTTCAGTCCCCACAGAGGTACTGCACCTTACCCAGAGGTGTGGTGTCTCCTTCTCTCAGGTAAGGAGGGAGTGCTGCCCGGTACCGCAACACCTGCATCCAACACTACACTGCTCCAGGCCGGCTGGAAGGGCAGCATGCATGTGCGTAGCTGCTGAGCCCTGTCCCTGGCTGGAGTGGGGGGAACCCAAAGGTAGAAGGAACCAGTAGTGGGTGTGGGTGGAGGAAGCAGTTTAGAGGAGCACTATAGAGTGAGGCATATAAAGGGAAACCATCTTAGGGTGGGAGATGAGAAAGGACAGTCAGTGGTGAAGTCAGTCAGGGAGCAGAGTCTCTTTAGGAGCTCTACTCCTCAAGTAGGGCCCAGTCCTAGAGGCCCAGGAGGGGAGCAGAGGAGTAGGCTCCGATCTAAAGAAGGGATCCCAGGGGGTACGGCGAGTGCAGGACGGCATCCGTACGCCCCGAGTCTGTCAGAAGACAGAGGGATCGTAGGCTGCAAGAAGGGGACCGGCCCCTGGTCCAGCCGTGTTACTCTAAGTCTCAGCTGGGAAAACCGGAGGCTTCTGGCTTATATAGTCAGTTTCCAAAGCCTCATTCTAATCCCCGTGAGGGTCAAGCAGGTCCGGGAACTCCAACAAGACAGGAGGGACTTCAGAGCACCCGAGCGGGATTGAGAGTGGGAAGCGCAGGGCAGGAGGGAGAAAGACCCAGCATGAAGACGGTCTAGCTTGGAACACAAGAAAGTGGGGTTCTGTCAGGTGCTCCTAATCTGCCTGATGAAGTGCTGAACCCCTGCCTGGTGAACGCAGCGCGACGTGGGAGGCTGGCACCCGTACAGTGCACCAGTGGAACTGTCATAAGAACTGTGAGAAAAAACTCGGATGACTGCACCGTACTGCCTCCGTCCATTCTTTCATCTGCACCCTCTTGTCTCCCGGCACTACAACGCCCAGCGCAGCCTACACTACCTACACTGCCCTAGAGCTAGCTCTACCTGTGGAGAGCTACACCATCCCTGCTGCCGTAACACCAGCTCCAGAGGACTGCTCCGCAGCGGCGGCTCCCTTTGGCCACATTCCACAGGTGGCGTCACGAACACTTTCCAAATCCCCTATAAATAATTCCCCCTTTTTATTGACCGCCCTGGGCCACGGACCGGGTCAGCCACCATGATATCCCCCAGCAACCAGAGGCCCGGCTGCCGAGTACCCCACAGCCCTGGAGGCGCGTCATTGGCACACCCTAATACTGTAGTAGATGACCACACTGATACTAAAAAAAGCTGTATCCAAAGACCAACACTGATATTACTGCCATATGGTGACCATATAGTTGTAGAAACCAGTCCTGCAGAACAAATAAGAGATTGCAGTAAAGTTACAGATAGTGACTTACAGCTGACGTTCTTTCTGGTGGAGTCGTTCACTTTTCCTATATTTTCCATCTAGCCCAGACCCAATGACAACTTCTCCCAGCCAGGACTTGTCTCCCGAGATTACAACAAAGACACATATGAACAAGACAAAACATGACAAAACAAACCTCTAGAGTATATTAATGCCTTGTGCAAGTGCCCCAGAAAACAGTGCCCACATTTTGCCCCCTGGAAAGTAATAATGCCCTCTGTGTGCTCCTTTAACAGTCACAATAACCTTAGTGCCTGTAGTGCCGACCTCTCTGCCTCATGCCCCTCTCCTATGGCAGAGACGCCGACCCCCTTATCGCTGCAAACCCCCAGCCAAGAGTGTCCCGCTCCTCCGTCCTCCTTCCACGCTGACGCTGCCTGGGGTACGCGCACAGCGCGCAGATCTCCAGGCACTGTGCTTAGGGCACACGCGTGTGTGCTCACTGCCTCTTAAAGGGGCTGTATGCGCCGTCCTAAAGTGTCCCCAGTCAATGGCCGGAGGACACTAACTACTTAAGGCACCTCCTCCAACATGGAGGTGCCTGTGCAACGTAGTAAGTTTGATGTTTAAACACTCTTGTTAGTTCTCAGGTCCCAGTGCATGTATCTTCATTTACTTGCCTGTCAATTAGCCTTGCCCGCCAGCCTATCTACCAGCCGTGCCTGCTAGCCTGTCTACTAGCTGTGCCTGCTAGCCTGTCTACCAGCCGTGCCCGCCAGCCTGTCTATCAACCATGCCCGCCAGCCTGTCTATCAACCATGCCTGCCAGCCTGTCTATCAACCATGCCTGCCAGCCTGTCTATCAGCTGTGCCCGCCTGCCTATCTATCATTTGGGCCCACCTGCCTGTTTACCTGCCTGCTTGCCTATACATCAGCCATGCCAGCCTGCGCCTGCCTCCTGTCTCTTGGGGGTCAGCTGCCATCCACCCGAGGTCAGTCCCGGAGGAGCACCTGGTCAACCTTCCCCGTCCCTCTTCGGATCACGGAGTCGTCAAGCCGCCATACAACATAGGTTGGATTTGGTGAGATCTCTAGTTACGCCACTCCAGGCACTCCTCGCACCACGGCACAGTGCTTCCACCACCCGTCCCTTTACAGTTTGCACAGGCCATGGAATCCGCTGGCTCCCATGCTCCATCCATCTCAGACCTATACCAGGAGATCTCCCACCAGAAAACCCAACAGGACACAATCCTCTCCTTTCTGAAGACTGTGCACACCCACCTGGATGCGCTGTCAATTTCGGACACACACGTGACTAACAAAGTGGCAACGACTTTGGCGACATCTCAACCCGCAGGCAGTGCTGCACCTAGCTTCGGACCCCGACTGTCTGCTCCTCCTCGCTATGGCAATTATCCTCCTCTATGTTGGGGGTTCATAAATCAGTGCATGCTACACTTCAAGCTCTTGACCCATCAGTTTGCTTCAGACCAGACCAAAGTGACTGTGAGGAACTGACCTGGGTTGGAGTAGTGATATTGCAACCACAAGGGGCAGCACCGCTCAGGGAACCCAGGAATCGGTACACAGGTAAGCATTAGAACTTGAAGAGTTTAGTAAGTAGCGTTGTCAGGGAAGACAGGAATCGGGTCACAGGTAAGCTGTAGTGATGAGCAAACGTGCTCGCCACTGCTCGGTACTCACCCGAGCATCACGGTGCTCGACAAGCTCGGCGCTCGACGAATATTTCTGGGTTGCTTGGGCGGGAACTCGGGTCCCTGCCCTGCATGTTTGGCGCTCTTTAGAGAGCCAATGAACATGAGGGATTGCTTTCCACACACTGTAATGCCGTAGCCATGTTGGTTGTGGGCATTACAGTGATTGGCTGGCTGCACAGCGTCATCAGGTCTATATAAGACCTGGCGCCACTGTGCTCGTCACAGTCTACCCCGGAATCAGGCAGAGTAGGGAGAGCTGCTGCTGAGTCAGAGAGAGATTTGCTTGTTTAGAGTTAGTATAGGTATTCCACAACATATACATTATATATATCAGTGGTGATAGCAGGAATTAGGCAGGCAGGCAGTGTATGTGGCAGACTGTAGTGCATATAGTGCAAGAGGGTCCATAGCACGTTCCTGCTGCTGCTGTTCTTACAGATATTTGTAGGCATAGCCCCAGGTATCAGGGGCCAGGGCGATTTTTTTTTATCTTAATCCTGGTTATTTGCTTAAAAAGCAATCCAGAGTACACCATTTTTCTGCTCCATTTGCTTGTTAGCACTGCAGAATACAGCCAGATCTGTTCCATATTTCAGCGATAAAAATCCAGAAATTTGAACTGAACCTGGAAAATATTGGCCTCCTTTTCCATTCTGTTGCAGTGTATCGATCAAGCTATTCACACTAGGTCTCTGTGAAGAATAATATTACTAAATTACAGGCCTGCCATTTAAAACTGTGGTTCTCTGTCAGACATATCACATATAACAGTGTTCCAAACTCAGCCATTTCTGCCTTCCATTTCGTTGCAGTGTGTCGGTCAAGCCATTCACACTAGGTCTCTGTGAAGAATAATATTAGTAAATTACAGGACTGCTATTTAAAACTGTGGTTCTCTGTCAGACGTATCACATAAAACTGCGTTCCAAAATCAGCCATTTCTAGTGAACGTGGAAAATATTGTCTTCCATTTAAAATGGGCAAGGTACGTGGCAAGGGACAGGGAAGTGGACGTGATGGTGATGGTGCATGCAGAGGCCGAGGCCGTGGGCAAGCTGAAATTGTGCCACAACAAACACCCACATCTTGTCGCCTGACCTTCCTGTCCCAATTGCTAGGGGACCGCAGAACGCCACTATTGAATCCAGAGTAATGTCAAAAGTTTGTTGGTTGGATAGCAGATAATGCTTCCAGTCACTATGCCACCACCACTACCACCCTTCCACATGTCTTCCACATGGTCCACATGGTCAAGTCTCCGTAGTCTGGACAGCATATTCCTCACCCTGATCCTCCTTCCTCCCACCATGCCGAGTGCCTGGAGACAACTGATCCCACACTTGGACACTCAGAAAAGCTTTTCACGTTTCCATTTGTAGATTCGGGCCTGCATCAGCAGGGGTAGCAAAACTAGCAGCTTGACCACCACTAGCATGATCAGGCACATGGCAGCCAAACCCCAGGGTCCAGAAACAGTGTCTGTGGGTGACACCACTGCTTCTTCCAATGTTGTGCGTGCATGCCAATGCTCTGTCCATGGCACATGCAAAGATGCCTCCAGCCTTGCACGTGTCGTGTCGGAAGCCGAGCTTGTCGAGCACCATGATACTCAGGTGAGTACCGAGCAGTAGAGAGCACATTCGCTTAGCACTAATACCTACCAATAACAATGGACAACTGTACCCGTCTTCTGTAACCACGCTCCTGGTCCTGACTGACACTGGCTCTACATTGGGGCTGGCTGTCAGTCAGGGTCAGGGACGCGGTTACAGCCACCACTGTAACTGAATCAGTGCCGGCACCACCCCAGTGCCTGAAACCGGAACTGTTCCGGGGGGAATAAAGTTAATTTTATCCCTGCAGCATTCGGCTAAGTGCGGAGGTGGGGCAGACTAATAATGCTATTAACGTGCAGATTAACCCCATATCTTAAAATTAATAGCATTTTTTTCTGGTGACAGGTTCCCTTTAAGTCATATACACAGTGTGATTGTGAATTACAGCACTGACAGCAGCAGCCTTCTATCCCTGTCTGCTTAAAACAGTATCAACGACTTCTATCTATCTCTCATTCTATCAATTTCTTGTAATTAAATCGACCTGTTCTCTTCTCACACACTATCTGTATCCCGTATGCTACATCTCTATGACTGAGCTCTGAGGACTTCTCTCCTGACCCCATTGCACATAAAATGACAGCTGCTTTTCCTACTTGAGCTCTTAGGATTCATACCCATATGTGTGAAAAAACGTTTTTTATTCTGGACCGAAAAATCGGATGAGTGTCATGCGAGTGTCAAGCAAGTGCTATGCGAGTGTCATGCGAGTGCTATGCGAGTGTCATGCAAGTGCTATGCCATTTTCACGCACTGTCTCTTTAAAAGCCGGCAATTCATCAGCCTACCCTCGCAGTGACATGAATGAGGTGAGCTGAGTTCATTTGACATGAATTCAGCTCCGCTTGATGCCGTCACAGCGAGTCACTGAGGAGCGCAAGCATGCTTCTGCTCCTCAGTGTCTCTGCAGGATGGCAGGATGACGATCCAGCCTGCCATCTAGATGTAGCAGACCTGGAGCCGTCGCGGGACACATGGATGTTCCTCACGTCGGAAAGGTGAGGATGAGGTTGCTTTATTATTTTACTTTTCTTACAGGTGACAATGGCTTCCGGTGGAATGGTCGTGATAGTAAGTAGAGTTTAACTTAACATTAAAAGGTGTCTGTGTTTATTTCAACTAAAATATTTTATTCACGGTGTGGGTGTTTTTATTTTACATTTTACTTCCACTATGGGGTTAGTAATGGGGGCGTCTTATAGACGCCTCTCCATTACTAACCTGAGCTTGATGTCAGCTGGCATTATAAGCTGACATCAATCCCAGCCCTATAACACCACAGGGCAATGGGCAGAGTGAGGCTAAGTGCCAGAATTGGCGCATCCTATGGATGTGCCATTTCTCGGGCGGATGAGGGCTCCTGTTTCTAGCCTCGGAGAAGGCCAATATTCATGGCCCTTTCCTAGGCTATTAAAATCAGCCCCCAGCTATCTGCATAGCCTTTGCTAGCTGTTAAAATAGGGGGACCCCACGTCATTTTTTTTTGGGGGGGGTCCCCCATTTTAATAGGCAGCAAAGGCTAAGTATTCAGCTGGGGGCTGATATTAGTAGCCTGGGAAGCTCCGTCGGTATTACCCCCTTCCCAGGCTAAAAACATCTGCTCCAGCTGTCTGCTTAACCTCTACTAGACTATAAAATTACGGGGAACCCCATGCCAATTTTTTTTTAAATAAATTCTTTATTTTAACAGTAAATGACAAGTACAGTAACCAATACTGTCACTATACTAATTATTAGTGATGAGTGAGCACTAAATTGCCAGGGTACTCGTTGCTCGGGTCGAGCAAATTGGAATACTCGGGTGCTCGACCCGAGCAACGAGCCCAATGTAAGTCTATGGGAAACTCGAGCATTTTTCAGGCAGCTCCCCCGGCGGTCTGCAGAGGCCAAAAAATTGCCCAAATCGATGGGAACAGTGCTCAAATGACATGGGAACAGCATGGGGAAGACTCCTGGAAGCATTTCTGACTCTCAGGTCACTGCTGTCAACAACGTTGTCAGAGTATTACACCACTTTTACGGACTCACAATAAAACATACAAAAAAAAAACTAAAATG